>NC_060119.1:507886587-510386587 GCF_021461395.2 Schistocerca americana | reverse complement strand
GCCATGTATAAAGATTGGTAGCTAAGAGCAAAGTATAGGTTAGGTTGGAAGGTAACAGTTTGGTTGTGAGTTGGTGAAGCCAGTGGCTTTGGCGACAGACTGATTTGTAGAGTAGTCCCTTTGAAAAAATAACTTATAACATCACATTAAAGTTGCCATATTTTTTACAGTGTTTGTTGCATGTTTGCTGTGTCACTGGTCAAACCCAGTGATCCGTCTTCAACACTCCTCTATGTCCAGTTTTACAGCTCTGAGGGAAAGTATATTGTCATTTAAAATGAAAAAATGTAGATTCACCTGGGGTATAATGTATTTTCACCTGGGGAAAACATGTATTTTTAACCAGGAAATATGTGAAAAATCCGGAAATTTTGTTTTTCCTTGTCCATGTATACACCCTCCATATAAGTGTGAAAGCACCAGCTTTTTTCAGAGTAGTGGCTTTCCATGTATTGCACTAGGCTAAATTTATGACCCTAAGGACAAGATAAAATTAAGTAATATAGTAATAATATGTTGTTAATCCAGTGTACAGATTTTGTTTCTGTGGGGGAGTAGTTTTTTTACCAATTTGTAACTTTTAACTGTAGAAGAGAAATTTGTTAACATCGAGTATAGATTTAAATTTGAGGAAGTTGTTTCTGAAAGTATTTGTATGGAGTGTAGCCATGTATGGAAGTGAAACATGGCCGATAAATAGTTTGGGCAAGAAGAGAATAGAAGCTTTCGAAATGTGGTGCTACAGAAGAATGCTGAAGATTAGATGGTTGGATCACATAACTAATGAGGAGGTATTGAATAGAATTGGGGAGAAGAGGAGTTTGTGGCACAACTTAACAAGAAGAAGGGACCGTTTGGTAGGACATGTTCTGAGGCATTGGAGGGCAGTGTGGAGGGTAAAAATCGTAGAAGGAGACCAAGAGATGAATAATACACTAGGCAGATTCAGAAGGCTGTAGGTTGCAGTAAGTACTGGGAGATGAAGAAGGTTGCACAGGATAGAGTAGCATGGAGAGCTGCATCAAACCAGTCTCAGGACTGAAGACCACAACAACAACAACACAACTTTTATGGAATAAGATATTCTATTCTTCTGGTGTTTTGTGTGTGGATATGGAATCTTGTTCTTCCAAAACATATCAGCTGTGATATGATTGGATTTTAAGATGATAAAGGTTATAGGTGTGGTTGAGCCAGTATACTGTCTTGTGTTGTATTTTAACCAAGCAGAGAAACAAGCACACTGCCAGTGTGTCAGTGTGGATGTGGCACAAGGGGCAGTTGGCAGCTCACAAATAAAATTATACAGTGGGGTGATTAGTGTGAATTACCACTTTGCATGAGATTCATCTCATATTATTAGGCACATGAATTCTCGCTTTTTGTTATACTGAAAACATATTTATTTTAGCATAGTGGTATAAGATAATTTACTGAAAGTAGTTTCCTTTGGCAGCTACAACCTTTTCCGACTTGTAAGATAACAAATAGATTCAGCAATAAAAAAAATTCAGGTTCTGTTAGGTGATGGAGCCAGTTTTTGAGATTGTTAAGATTTTTTTATTGGTCCAATTGTATCATGCAGCACAAACTGTACAACTGATTTTGGGCAGGTCAAAGAAAAGTTAGAGTAATACATAGTATTAACACATAGTAGCAAACTAAAATTATGTATGTATTCTTATACTATAATTTTTAAGTAACCTTTTGGTTACATATTCATCAATTCTTTTATGGAATAGAACTTTTTAACTTTGTGTTCTGCCTTACGGCAGGTCTTGTCATGGGGGAAGCCTCGTCAGAGAGGTCCACTGCATGGGCGTCTAGGGAAGTGATTCCAGTGGTGGTTTCCTGTTGCTTTCCACTGATGATGATGAAATGATAATGAGGACAACACAACACCCAGTCCCTGACCGGAGAAAATTTCCAACCCAGCCGGGAATTGAACCCGGGCCCCTTGGCGTGACAGACCGCCGTGCTGACCACTCAGCTATCAGGGCGGACTATGGAACAGAAACAGTGCTTCATTAGAAATGCCTTTAGTTCAATTTTGAATCTTGGATATATAGCGATTTTTATTTCTTCCAATATCTTATTGTGTAGTATTACACCAATATTAATTATGCTCCTCTGATAGTTCTGTGATATTTCTGGTGACTATTTGATTTCCCTCTGGTACGCTGGCTATGTACACTTCTGTTTTGTAGTAGTTTGCCTGATTTGAAGAGGTAGTCTCTGGTGAAAAAGATAGTTTCATAAATTACCAACTTGGAACATTCAGAACACCATGCTCAGTAAAATGAGATTTACAGAACTCCCCATCTTTTTGAGGCCACAAACTATTACTAGAGCTCTTTTTCGCATTCCAAAAACCTTTATGCTGTGTGTTCAGAAAGGCCACACTGCGTGAATCAAAACAAATAATAATCAAAAGGTGAATGTGGTGGGTGGGCTGAGACATCCCACTGAAGTCTCTTCAAGATTTCCTTCACTCTGTTTGCAACATTTGGTTTCAGATATGTGTCTGAGCATATTATGGGCATTTGTCTTTAAGTGTGTGATTCAAACCGAGTAATTGTCCTTTGTAGCATTCAGCATTCACCATTTCATCCAGTTGCAGCAGTTCACAGTACATCACATGGTCCAGGATGCATTTTGTCACTCAGCTCAGAATTGTTACCTTTGAATCATTGTCTGCAACAGAGCATGTTCTCCATATACTTCCCCAACAGATATCTTGAGATGAAAGCAGAAGAGTAACAGTTCCTGCAAATGCTGCTTTGTATGTACAAAATCTGACATGTTCAAGACACTAAATAGATATATTCTTTTCACTTCACTCAAAAGTCACACACATTTTGGTTACATGCTACCCAGCATCTGAAAGATTTAACTGAATTTCATAAATCATTTTTCATTGTCATGTTTACATGTTAAGGTCTGAAGTAGATTTGATAGCCCATTAAAATATTTCATTTGGAAAACAGCTGATACAGTTTCTGATTCAGTCACTGCAACTGTTATTTTTCTTCACTTAAATACTAGCAGTAGACAGCTTCATGCTCAGTCTATTATTTCTGCTTCTCCTTCTCTGCACAGTAAGTCCATCTTAATTGAATATTCTGAAAACAAGACATAGCTTGACAGCCCAAGCACATTTCAAAACTGGTTGCATTTACATGGAAGCAAAAACTGATGGTAGAATTTGAAAACTGGCAACTAGAAGCGGATTTCCAAAGTTGATTTTGAAGTATTTACGTGACCACCCAGGAGCGGTATTGGGAAATAGGCTTACGAAATCCGGTTTTGGGAGCCCCATGTAAATGGAGTGACACACATATGAAAGCCTAATGTGTCTGCTGTTAAATACCGTATTTACTCGAATCTAAGCCGCACTTTTTTTCCGGTTTTTGTAATCCAAAAAACTGCCTGCGGCTTAGAATCGAGTGCAAAGTAAGTGGAAGTTCTGAAAAATGTTGGTAGGTGCCACCAGAACTAACTTCTGCCATCAAATATATGTAGCGCTACACAGGCATGCTTTGCAGGCACAAAGATAAATACTGGCGCCAAAACCTCTGCATCAGTAAATAAATTTTTTTTAAAAAAAGGTGTAAGACGAGCTTTTTTCTCCACCCCGAGTTTCGACCACTAAATTTTCGTACATTATCCAACGAAGTAAATACAAATTCCGTGTTGTTCATCTTCGAATGTAGCAGCATTTCAATGTACTACGAAAATCCGACTGGCAAGACTATTTTGGATGTTTGTCAATACGGCCAACTCTACGTTCTGAATTTTTTCCTACCTGTGAGAAGAGATGGTTGCTAATAGGAACTTTTATGAATTGTGAGTCACAAGCAGTATTTTCTTCAACATAAGAATAATACGGATATAAACATTTTGCCATGTATTCTTTCGTGTTTGCTGCTATCTCATTTAAATCCTGTCTACCTAATAACCTACGAAACTAGTGTGAGACAGCAGCAAATGCGGAAGAATATACATATCATGTCATGTTTATATTCGTATTATTCTGATGCCTAATAGTGATACAATCAGAAATGAAGCACGGCAATTGACTAGATTTTTAAATCTAAGATGACTAATTTCTGTGCAGAATGTAATGTACAAAAGAGGCATCTGCAAAGATTTTCAAACGGAGAAAAATTTTAGCTAAACTGTCGTTCAGAACATCTATCATACGCAGTCTATTATTTGGTTCTTGTTGATCATTATCAAAGAAAGCAGCAGTATAATTAACAACAAATAGCAGTCTCTTGCCATTGTTTCGCTAATGAGACAATTCCTTTCTTTTTTTTTTTTTTTTTTTTTTTTTTTGTTGTTGTAAGCGGCGGTAGCACGCACGGAAGCAAGCCATGCCGCGAACGGCGACAGGTCGTAAACACTTACTATCAGAATGCGACAAACAATACATGACACAGTACAATAATGCATTTTCAGCCTAGAGTGACATAAACACCTATAACAAATAGAACAGCACTTATCAGATCAAAGAAAAATAAGCAACCCATTCAAACCAGACGAAGCACGCCTGACGCATAACAATGGCTACCTGGTAAAGCTTAACTGCCAAGCTTACAACTCGAACCAAACTACTGTAGCTGTATCGTCATTTATTCTACCTAAATTGTGTCTCATATTACAATAGACCAACTTTGTTTCGATTTGGAGGTGCGGCCTAAAACTTTTCTCTCCCCTTGAATTTCGAGTCTCAAATTTCAGGTGCGGCTTAGATTCGGGAATTTTTTTTTTTCCTTGATTTCGAGTCTCATTTTTCAGGTGCGGCTTAGATTCGAGTGCGGCTTAGATTCGAGTGTGGCTTAGATTTGAGTAAATACGGTAGATCACACATCACTGTGTGCTTTACTGCACTAGTACAGCTACTGCCCTCTCTACATCAAAGAGAGAATTAGTTCAAGCTCTCAATCGTGGTGTTGAACAGTAGAATAGTAATGAAGTGCAGGAATAGAATTTTGTTGGAACTGATTGGGACGAAGCTAAGTTGAGCAAACCACCGACTATGCAACAGTGGTGTTACCAGTGTTAACACTCAGAAGAACTGAAGTACAAACAAGCAATGAGTCCATTGCCTTAAGAGTGTGCAAGAGAGAACATCCAGAACACATGATCCATCCAGACAACAGTGCAGAGCAGACACAACTCTCTTCTCTGATGGGGTTACATATAGTAACTTCATCTATGGATGAGACAAGAATGCCTTTCTGGTTGCAAACTTTCTTAAAGAAGTGATCAGAAGGCCTGAAGTTAAACATTAGGCTAGCCAAGAGTGCTGACTGTCTCAGAAAGTAGGACCATCTTCAATCACTCATAGGTAAGGCATCATGTCAAAGACTGCTATACAACCCTCACCTTCGTTTCACTCACTCTCAGAGTCTGGCCACTCCATCAGCATTACTGATGCCAATGAAAGGTCAAATCTACTAGTTGCAGGATACTATGATGAATATGATGAAGCATCACCAGCCGCTTCCAGCTTGGCGTCCACTGCAGTGAGTCTGCGGCCGTCCAGCTGTGGATGGAACTTCAACTCTGAGAGCTGCATTCCTGTTGGTTGCACCTGTGACTATATGAAGATGAGAGCTGGCAGGGTTGCCACAAATTCTGGATATCAGGGAATTTCCCTTGGAGAAACTTGCGGCAACCCTAGCCAGGTCGATCTTCCATGGATGAAGAACTGATCTGCACACCTACGAGCTGTTCAGCTTAAGAGCACAGCTTTTATGCCACCACTCCTGGGCCGCACAATTACTGCTTTAACAACTGTATTCTGGGATCACCTCTTAGGCTGTCTTTAATGTTGCTGTTAAGTCTACCACCTACACACCATCTTATCAACTGACAACAGGCACAGGCAGATTTCTGGGGTCAACCCTGAGTGCAGCTTGACTCAATCAAAGCACTCAGGTGCCAGTAGATGTCTACAGCCACATCACGCTGCAATTATGTGCCAGCCGCTGTACTCTCCTAGGATGGGTCCAAAGCACTGAACTCGGACAATGGTAGGGACCTGTGGCAGCTGATTCCTCAATGGACACTGACATGCTACCCAGCACCTCCATGTAAGCCAGGCTCAGTACAGCTGCCACCTGGCTGCAGTGGGAAGGAGATAGAGTGATTGTAAAACTCTTGGAAGTAAGTGACTGCTAATTGAATAATGTCACATTAGTGGCCTGGTGCTCAATAGGACTCCACCAGCGCACCTCTTTTCAATTATCCTACACTCATGTAGAAGGCAACACCCAGTGCTCACCTACAAAATTAGTGTCAGGAGAATCTACAGTCCTAAAAATTGGGGGCCAGAACTGTTATTTCTGATCTCCTATGAATTGGGCACCAGTCACCAGGAACTTAAAGTGACATTGTTTAGACCACAAGAACCTGCAGATCTATCACAGTTCCCAGGTAAGTATAGGGAAGAGTACTTACAGCCGAATTGGTGGCAATATTATAATTTATCAGGTCAAGAATTACCATTTACTACGACTGTGCCAGCAACATGTGAAACTTGTAGAAGTTTCCACCATGAAGCACATCAGTGCAGTGAGACCTGCTGGACCATGATACATAGAAAATATTAATATAGTTTTTTTTTGTGTATTGATATTGTGTTGTATACAAGGTTTCCACTTGTTGTGTAATATAATTAAAAAGGAGGTTACACAGTGACCAGAACTCCAGTCATTTTAAGTGAAACCGTTGAAGTTTTGAAACGTCAGATAGCAATGTTACTCCAGGATATTACAGAACGAAGCCAAGATAGTGAAAAGGGAACTAGAGAAGAGATACCAAGAGTGTAGTAAACATACCTGTCCCATCCATTGATGCTATGGCAGCTAGCCTTGAGTGCCTTTTTCTGGGAAAACGCCCGAGGGTGTATGAGTTTTTCTGGATGATGTGAAGGAAACAGCTTGGTTAGAGCATTGATCTGAAGTGGCATCTTTCTGTAGGCCTAAATTATGGTTAATGAGAGACACTGAAACATATGTCGCATACCACGAAACTTGAAATAACACACAGATATTGACCAACTGACTGTTGGCTTACCCAAAGCTATCACAAGAAAAACAAGACCAAATATTTTCAGGGAAAAGCTCATGGGATTAACCCAGAAATACAGTAACTCAGCAGAGGCTTTCTCTGACAGAATTCATGAGGCTCTCTGACAGAATTCATAAGCTAAACTCACAGACTTAAGAATTGAGGCACAATGCAAAGGCAGATAGAATCCTCTTGTGGGAAGCAGAAATTAGGGTATTTTGTGTAGTCATATGTCACATCGGGTGAGGATGGAAAATCCTAGTGTTTTCCCCCTGCTACCAGGATTACCACACAGCTGGAGGAAACAGACATTGTGACTCAGAAACTCAGTGATGTCAAATGCTACAGGTGGTGGACAAGGAGGCTGTGGTGAAGAAGCAATGTCACTTGCTACAGTGCTTTGAATGTGGTCCTGTCCTTTGTGCCAGAACAAGGCAATCAGTTGTGTTTTAAGCCAAATTGTGGATAATAGGGAACATGCAGTGGTTGTATGTATTGAGACAATTGAACAATGTGGAATGCAACTAGTCAATAGAAAAAGATTTGCTGTCTATCATTTGTGGTGGTATTACTGTCACTGGTATTTATATGGACATTCATTTAAAGTAGTTGCTGATCATGCTTCCCTTAAGTGATTATAGGGATTGGAAGAATAGGTGGACGTTGAAGCTAAGTGGATTTAATTATGAAGTGGTGCGTAAACCCGGAAAGA
Source organism: Schistocerca americana (assembly GCF_021461395.2). Taxonomy (NCBI): domain Eukaryota; kingdom Metazoa; phylum Arthropoda; class Insecta; order Orthoptera; family Acrididae; genus Schistocerca; species Schistocerca americana. The sequence goes on along the minus strand of NC_060119.1, from coordinate 510,378,795 downwards.
TGCTCATTAACGCAGACATGTTAAGCAGGAAAATTTGAGTTCTGCAAGCACTAGGCACACACTTGTCAGAGTGGCAAAAGGCACAAGCAACTGAGAATAGACTGTCGGGCTTTTAGGTCACAGCCACAGCTTGTGACACATAATGCTTGCTTTGTAAAAGTACAAAGTGCATGATGGTCCCTGCATCATTCAGGTATGAAGTATTGCAACAGGCACATGACCATCTGTTGGAGGATCAAGGGAGACATAGAACGACAGATAGCCAAAAAATTTTGTTGAACAACCAAAAAGAAAGATGATGAACAGTATGTGGGAGACTGTGTAGCCATTTGCACAAAGAGCAGTTCCTAGTCACTGGTTTATGCCCTTACAAAGAGAATCAGAAGCAACAAAATCTTTTGATATGCTTGGTTTGGATGTTCTTGGAGCATTTAATAGGAAAGCAACTGGAAATAATTATATTCTAACAATAATAGGTCACTTTTCCCAGTGTTTAGCAATGATATTGCAGACCAGCGTGTGAGCACAGCTGCAAACACAATGGTTATTAATTGAGTACTAACATTTGGAATTTATGATACTACAATTGCATATCATGGTACAGATCTTAAGTCAGACCCATTGAAGCAGATTGTCACATGCTTTGCATCCAGAAACTTCTCACTAGTCTTTCCATCTGCAAGCGATGGAGTTCATCGCACAATTTTGAAAACGTTAAATCATTGTGTGAGTAGTCACCTCAATAATTTGGACACACATCTTAAATATGTTGTCACAGAGTATAATTCTAAAGTACGTATTAGTAGAGGTTATTCATGATATGAAGTGGTGTATGGTAGGAAGATGCCATGACCTTTCAAAGTTCTGAAACATAATTTAGGTGCTAGTGAGGAGTCCATAAAAACTTCACAAAACATCTAAGAGAAGTTTGATGGAATGACAAACAAGTGAATACAAAGGCACTGAAATATCAGGAAAATATGGGGAAATGTATGGTACTGATTGCAGTAGTGGGTTTTGGTAACAAACTCAAAAGGAAGAACAAAAAGGTTTTTGAATAACTGTTATGGTCCATGCCAAGTGATAGAGATGACACCACTGGTAAATGTAAAGGTGCAGCTTTCAACAAAGAGGTGCTGCTTCCAACAAAGACATCAATTATTTGTATAAGTCAAGTCAAACCCTTCAGTGGAGTGATAGACACTTTGCCACAAATTCCAACAACACAGGTGATACGGAATATCTAAGAAAGCAAAGAATCCAGTAGTTAAAAAATATGAAAATTCACAAATCATACTGTTTGCATTAAAGGCACATGTTTAGTTTCCTTTTGTTCATTGTGTATATTTTGACTTATTTCTGAACCATTGGAGTTCGTGATTCGTTTTGGGGTTTGTTTGTACTAGGTAGGTTAAAGGGTTCATATTGTTGTAGTACTTGTAGTTTTTATTGTACACCAAAGCTTTTGGAAGGGGAGAGGGGTAGCAATGAGAATTCCTTTCTCTCAGGTGGAGTGCCAGTACGGGCAGTCAGGAAGAATATGGTAATCTTGCTGTTCCTACACCTTGTCCGAAGAGGAGTAAAGGTGCAAAACAGAACAGGGCTCTTGAAATTGGAGTGGTGTTGTCCTGTTAACAAGTTATTGATGAATGTATGGATTGACTGTCAATTTAAGGAATACGAGAAATGAGGTGCACAGGTTAGATGACACTTTTAGGGAACTGCGGTGGGTTTTAGGGAAGGAAGGAGTTCTGGTGGAATTTCAGGAAGAGTACTGTGGACTCCTGTTCTCTTAAGAGAATGTTGGTTGGTTGGTTGGTTAAAAGGGGGAAGGAGGAGGGGAGGGACCAAACTGTGAGGAAGTCATCGGTCCTCTTATGAGAAGCTGAGGGAACAATTGAAACAAGTGATTGACCTGATAATGAGAACACTGATTCACAGAAAGAGAGGATGGTTAGATGCAATCAGAAAACAGTTGAAGACAGTGTTTGGGACAGCAGATGATGAACATATTCAGAATGTAAACAGCACACTAGCCCAGCTACAGGCTGTAGCAGACACTACAAAGACTAAGGTTGAATGGCATACCATCCAACTGGTGAACATGGAACAGCTATACTGAATAACACGGGGATGGTACAGGAATTAGCAGTGGAGTTGATGCAGTATATGCAAAACACCCAGCAGATCATAAATGATGATCCTGAAATAATGCAGAACCAACTAAATGCAATAGATGGGCAGATGGCTGTAGCTTTACTATTAGGATTTTGACAGACGGTATCAATGACACAAGTTTGGAATCAGTACTGTTACAGGAACCCATCTTCTATGCTATACGTGGGGAACTAAGTGCTATACTATTGCCGCTCCAGCAGTTCTTAGCTGGACTACAAGAAGCATAGAAGGATTTTGTAACTGAGTTATGGTTTATTGAAGTACCAAATGTGGGCAATTTGACATTGTCTTACCACATGTTAGTAGCTCAACAAAGGACAAATGGCGTGAGTCTAGACATGATATGTTTTCTGGAAGTAGCTTGAATACCAGGTACCAATGTAAGTGGGGTACAGTAGGGTTCAAAAATGGTTCAAATGGCTCTGAGCACTATGGGACTTAACATCTGTGGTCATCAGTCCCCTAGAACTTAGAACTACTTACACCTAACTAACCTAAGGACGTCACACAAATCCATGCCCGAGGCAGGATTCGAACCTGCAACCGTAGCGGTCACGCGGTTCCAGACTGAAGCGCCTAGAGCCACATGGCCACACCGGCCGGCGGCACAGTAGGGAAACAGGTACAATCGTGCACTAGCAAAGTACTAATAAATTCAGAAAATAGGAGAAATTAGATGTTTATGTCCAAAGAAGAGTTGCAGGGTTGCCAATTGGAGAGTGTCATATTCTGGCCAACCAGAGTGGTCCAAGCTGACACACAAGCATGGGAGATACAATTGTTCCTGGGGAAACTTGCAGCAACTGAGTGTCAGAGGGAAGTATTAACCTCCTATCTACATTTTCAAAGAATAGATTCATTGATTATATTCAGTATACACTCTAGAGATTATAATTCTGGATTGTTACAATAAAGGAAACCCACAGGGTATGGCCAAAATGGAGCTAAAAGGTCAGTGGAATCGTAACAAATGGGCAACATTTCATGTACCAGTCACAATTATTGGTGCAATAATGACTGAATTAACTTAACTTGTACTGTTTGGCCAGTGAACCCATTAGGTACACTGCAAGTCCAAAACTTCACATTTCTAAAGGATACCTTAAACCCAGCGCACCTCTGCTCAACTATCCTACACTTGTATAGGAGGCTGCATCTGCTGTGCTCCTACAGTACACTAAAGATCATATGCAAAAAGCTGCAGCTTCTGTTAAACTTTGTCAGGATACTGAGAAATTCAGAGTTGGAAGAGGAGTCAGATAGAAAAACTTCATATCACTAAAACTCTTCTCTCAACCTCCATAGAAGTGTTTAGATACATAAACTGGATGAAACAAAGAAGGAATATGTGTTAATAGAACATATCTGAAGCATGATTGTTTTTCTGATGTCATCGTATCATTGGATTATACTGTAGACAAATTATGATAATAAATGAAAGAACCTCATAGAGCAAGTTCAAAGCTAGACGTGAAAATCGAATATATTACATTAAAATAATGTGCAGTGCACATCAAAATGTAGGCGGTTCAGATTAACAATTCATTCAGAGGACCAGTTAAGATTTCTTATGTAGATAGCTATTCAAGACAATGGCTAAATGAACAGAAAAAGTGATATAGAAAAAGTTATAATGGGCTGATGGCTTGTGGTAAACTTAATAGGGTTTGAAAATTAAGCTGTTTATAATTTGGGAAGTATACAGTTTGTGAATTTTCACTGATGGCATTGGAACACAGACTTTTAATGTGAACGGGATAGGTATTCAGCGATCACAGGCCCTGCAGATCATGTGCTGCTTCCATAAACTGCCTGCATTCCTTCCTGTTTTGTGCCCAGTTCCTCCAGGTTCCTTCGATTCCCAGGGCTGCTAGGTCCTTTGCCAGGTCATCCATCCAGCACTGCCTTGGTCATCCAGTGGGCCATTTGGTGTTTGGTTTCCCCGCTAGTGCCATCTTCATCTGTCTTCCATCTGGCATACGGGCTACATGGCCCACCCATTGTATTCTTTTGCTCTTTATCTTCTGTAGGATACTTGGTTATCACATCAACAGGTAGATTTCCTCATTTTTCCTCCTCCTCCATTCTTCGTATATAAAACTGGTCCACATATCTTCCTCATTACTCTTCTTTCAAATATTAATAGTTTTTCCCTTTCTTGCTTAGTCATGCTCCATGTTTCTGAACTGTACACTACTGCTGGCCCTATCAGTGTGTTATAGATTTTCATCTTAGTGTTCACTGAGATCGGTTTAGAGCAAAGCATTTCTCTGAGGGAATGCATGCATTTCGTTCCCACTGCAGTTCTTTCCTCGATGTTCATTTTTATGTTGTTGTCCGTGGTAAACCAAGATCCCAAGTATTTGAACTGGTCTACTCTCTTGAACCTCTTGCCATCTATCCCAAGAAATTCTACCTGCTCTTGTCTTCTTCCTAGTTGCATGAACTCTGTTTTGTCTCGATTCACCTACCTTCTGTGCATTATTGTCCATGCTCTGGTACATTTCTTTCAACTCGTGCTTTGATTCACTTAATAGTACTATGTCATCTGCATATATGAGACAATTGAAGTTACTGTCCATCTCTACTCCAGTCCACTCCTGTTGCCTACACTCTTTTATTACCTTCTCTAAGATGACATTGAAAAGAACACATGAGAGAGCATCCCCATGTCTGAGGCCTGTCTCAATCTCGAATGTTTCTGATGTGCCTCCTCAGAAATGTACTGCTGCCTTTGACCCTTCCACAAAAGCTTGCACCATTCTCACCAGCTTCTCGGGGATTCTGAAGTCCCGCATTACATTGTATAGGCTATTCCAGTGGATGCTGTCATATGCTTGTTGAAAATCAATGAACAGGCTGTAAATATCTTATCATATTCCCAATGTTTTTCAGACAATTGTCTTAGTGTGAAAATGTGATCTATTGTTGATTGGTTTGGTTGAAAGCCAGTTTGGTACTCCTGTATGTTGTTCTTTATGAATGGTTGTAATTTTCTGAGGATAATGATGGACAGCACCTTATACATTACATTCAACAAGCTGATTCCTCTGTAGTTACCGCATTCCATTTTGCTTCCCTTCTTGTATATTGGGCATATTATAGCTAATTTCCATTCTTCTGGCTGTGTTTCCTTCTCCCATATCAACTGGATCAGTTTATATATCTCTAAGTGTAAGCTCTCACCTCCCTCCTTGATTAATTCTGATGTTATTCTGTCCTCCCAGGGCTTTGTTGTTTCTGAGTCCTTTGATTGCGATTTTCACCTCTTCTTCACTAACTTCTCATTTTTCTTCATCTTTCCTTTCCTCCGTAGTGTTTGCAGGTAATATCCCATCTTGGTCTGGGCAATTCAACAGTTCTGAGAAGTAATCTTTCCATCTTTTCACAATTCTTTCCTTGTCATTTATCAAGTTGCCGTTCTTATCTCTAATGAAAAAAGTTGGGCTCTGAAGTCCACGTTTCCGATTTTTTATGTATTGGAAGAATTGCCTTGAGTTCTTGTTTTGGCTCTCTGCCTCAATTTGTTCCAGCAACTGGTTAGATATATTCTTTTCTGTGCTCTTAGGATTCGCTTTGTCTCCCTTCTGATGTTGATAAAATGTTCCCTTTTCTGCTCATTCTCCCTGTCAGCTAGCCACTTCTCTCTCATCTCCCTTCTCTTTTCTGTAGCCTTCAGGCATGTCTCATTGAACCATTTCCTCTTCTTCATTATCTTCTTTCTTCCCAATATATCCTCAGCACACTTAGTACTGTGGACTTTATTTCTTTCTGCCTTTCCTCCACGTTCTCTCTTGGTTCTAGGGTCTCTAGTACCTCAAAAAGGTTTTTCATTTCTATAGCATATTGTTCTTTAATGGCACTTTCTCGTAGTTTCTGAACATTCAAAGCGGGTTCTAGTGTCCCGTTCTTCTTATACATGTAGGTGAACATGAGTTTAAGCCCACACACAATGAGGAAGTGGTCTGATGCACAGTCGGCTCCTCCATAAGACCTGACGTCCATGACTCTATGGCTATAGCGCTCGTCCACCAAGATGTGATCTGTCTGTTTGGTGGTTCTTCCATCTAGTGAACATCATGTTCTCCTTATGTATTCTCTTGTGTTCGAAGTAAGTCAAACTTACTTTCAAGTTCTTTGAGATAGCTTAGTTGATCATCCTCCGACCATTCTCACTGGTCTCATGATGCAAACTGTGCCTTCCTAATAGTTGGTATGTAGAATTTTTCTTTTCCTGCTTTTCCATTAAAATCTCCCAGCACTATCCTGATATTTCTAGTTGGTGTGATCTCAATTGTTTGTTCTAGTTGGTCATAGAACTCTTCCTTTTCCTCATCTGTTTTATCCTCAGTTGGGGCATGAACATTGATGAATGTGATGTCTGACACTTGGTTTCCAAGTACGATGTAGGATATTCTCTTGTTAACAGCTTTCAAATCCTTCACCGAATTTGCTGCTTTGTAGTGTATTACAAAGCCAGTGCCGAATTTGTGTTTATCTACACATCCACTGTAGAATAGTGCGTATTCATCCTCTTTGTGAGTTCCATCTCCTAGCCATCTTGTCTCTTGTACTGCCACCAGGTCCAGTTTATATCGGTTAATTTCTGAAACCATAGTCTGGATGGTTCCTGGTCTATACAGGCTCTGAACATTCCAAGATCCAAAATTAAAATTTGTAAATCGTGTGCCGTTTTCCTTTGCGGTTTTCATATTCCATTGTGTCCATCCACGTCCTAGGCAAGTTTGTTTTTCGTAACAAAGAGTCTTTTACAGGATTGGGTTGTTAGCCCAATGCCCAACCCTCCTTCTTTATCCGGGCTTGGGACTGGCAGTGCTTGTTGCAAGGTAAGTGAACTCAGGCGGAGTTCTTTTAATGTGAAAACTATTACAAATTGTGAGTTGCCCAACAAACAACAGAATGGCGCATATTAGGAATTACTAGCTGAAAGAAGTCAACAAATAAACGAATCATGGAAGAAACAGTGGTGAAAAACATAATTATGACTTTTTCATAGCCAGAACAACAGAACTGTTTTAAGTCAGTGTACAAACACAACAATAATTTGTAGGTGTGTAGCTTGGTAAGCTAGGAATGTTGAAGGTGGCCGCAGTGAGAAGCAGAACAAACTTCCACAAGGCCGAGAGCTTGGAGATGAGGACTGAGGTGACATCCCTCGAAATGATGTGGAGGAGGCACTTATAACGTGGCCCGATAGTTTGGCACATGGCCTGTGATATGCTCTTGAGTCTTCAGTTGTTAATAGAGTAGTAGATGGTGTCCCACATGGTGGTAGTTCAAAGACAATGAGGGAGGCATAATCCCATGAAGCATTGCGTAGGAGGCACTCAGTGATGGCCCAGTAGTTTAACACAGCCTGCTATGTGCTCCTCAGACTTCAGTTGTGGGTGAAAGCCACAGTTGGTGGTGCTCCGCAATACGATAGCTCAGAGATGAAGTCCTGTGATGCAGTGCAGAGGAACCACTTGGCAACGGCCTGGTTTGTCATAATGCCAGTGAAGTGCTCTTTGATCTTCATCAGCGGACTCTGACTGAAAGGACCATGCGGTGCCCCCAGGATTGATTTGGCAAAGGTAGCTCCTTGTTGAAGAACTATGGTCAGTCGGTGTTTGACCACAGAGTGACTCCCAATGTAAATTGCCATAGATTGGCAGAGCAGTGACCTAAGCAGTCAGATCACGGATGGTGCTTAGAGGTAGGTAACTGGTGGCAGCAATGTAATGACAGTGGCACTAGGAACTGTTGTTAACTGTAGCAGACTTGGAGGAAAACAATCCTGCATGTTTATGTGTGCAGCAGATTGTTTCCCTGTGATTGCCTAAGCCTGTGTAGTGAGTAGGCAAGGAAGATGGCCGCTCGAAGTACATGGCAGTATGTTCAAGGGGGCATTTTTTCTTTGTGACAGTGCCCCACCCTATTCTGCTCAGACCAGTCACTTATGCTGCTTCTGTGGGCCATCAAATGTTGCCTCACCGCTGTATTCCCCTTATGTGGTTCACAGTGATTTTTGAAGTGGAACTTTTCTGAACAGTCAAAACTTCTGCAACCAAAGTCTCCATCAAATTGACCTTGATTAGGAAAAATGTGTCTCTTTGAAGGGTGAAGGACTATCATGATTAGAAAGATTCATGCTCACATCTGGATTTTTGAAGTAATAATTGAACCTTTATGAGTACATTTTGTAAGGATACACAAAAATATGCCAGCTTTCGGAACTAACTTTTCCTTCCTGGAGAAGGAAAGAGGGATAAACTGGGCAAGATTAAATGCATCTTTCCTTTTTAACCCTCACCAACCTATCTCTTTTTCCCTCTTGGGGAAGAAACTTAACAGTTCTGAATGCTAGGACATTTTGTGTGTTTTTATGTGTGTCTGTTGGCAATACAAATTTTACCCTTCAAGTTAAGTAATTACTGCTTTACTGTGCCTAGTAAAATACAGAAGACATGGGCATACTGCAAGGAAGAGAGAAACAAAAATATGTGGTAGGTCCAATGTTCGTGTACATGATGAGTGCTTTGCTTTTCATACTGAATAAACACTGACTAATATTGTGAACAGTGTTTTTATTTTGTTCACAACGTGACTTGCAGTTTCTGCAGTGACAGTTATATTGCACATTTTGATAGCTAATTTTGCCACTGTCCCAAAAATGAGATGGTCTGTAATTATTGTATTACTGTAATTAAATTTTTCAGTTCAGATTTCTCCTTCATTTATCACTTAATATACCACATTAATGTGGGGGGAAAGAAGAGTATTGGCAAGTAATGTGTTAAGAGAATCTATTAGTGAGTCATGTCAGGAAAACACAGAGATAAATAGGAATTTATTAGAGTTAGAATCCACAGTACTAACTTTACAAGATGTATTACTGTCTTACATAATTGAGTAGTCTGATTTAGTTGTAAATGCAGTAAGTAAAAGTTCTGGCAAATTAAACACAGATTTGAAACAAAATTCAGACATTTATGTGAGACTTAATATTTCAGGACAGTTTACAGATTCAGGTGAGGTGCATATACTTTGGCAATATTGGCAAAGTGTTATTATTTTAATAGAACAAAGGATTCATCAAAATACTGAATAATTTGTTAATACACCTTTTTCACCAGATACTGATTGTAAACAATATGTATGGGAGAAGCTGTAAATTTAGTACACAATTACTACTGAATGGTGGGAGAAATATACAAATGAATTATTTGTGCAATTTAGAATTGATTGCAAGACTTGGACCATCAAATGGTGTTTGATGTCTGTTATTTAATGTAAGGTTAGAGAAAAGTAAGATTGAGATATACTTTTAAGTCTAAACTGTATATTAAGAACAACTAGCAATTTAAATACTTCAGTAGAATACAGAAAAATTTAAAAAGAAGGCTTAAAGGAGAAGGTAGAAAGTCTCAGGCCAATGTTACGCCAAAGGAGGTATGTAGGTCTTTCCAGATATGAGTATTGGGATACATTTTCAATGCCACTGGCATAATATGGTTGTATTTACATGTCGAGCCCTCAGGGAATTCACAATCTTTTTGCATTTTGTTGACTGATTCTTACAAGGGCCTGAATTTATCATTATATTTATTTTTGTTTTGTTTTCTGTACAATCTCACCCTTCTTCTATTCTATAATATTTTAAATGCATTTTTGTCCTCTAAACCTAACTACCATTTAGCTAAAAATCAAACTGTGGAAACTCCAGGTAGGAACAACAACAATGTAGAAAAAGGTAAATAGCTACTTACCGTACAGTTGCAGATAGGCATGATTAAAAGACACACATATAGCATTTGGCCACAGTCTGATTTTTTTAATTTTTGGGACACACACACACACACACACAAGCAGAGGCACACCATACATAAATGCTACTGCCAACTCCAATGTCCTGGTCCAGAATCATTTAGATAAATGTGAGCAAGATGAACATACAAGGGATACATCACATTTAAAGTTTGTAAAAGAGTTTTATAAAAATTGTACTTGTATATCTGTATTGGCAGAGCCAGCTGTGACATATCATATTGGCAGAGCCAACTCTGAAGTATCACTTTCAGTGTAAGAATTGTTATGGCAATTGCTTTTATACACTGAAGAGCCAAGGAAACTGGTACACCTGATAAATATCTTGTAGCCTTCCCCCCGCCCCCAAGCACAACAGAAGTACATGGCATGGGCTCGACTAATGTGTGAAATAATGCTGGAGGGAACTGACACCATGAATTCTGCAGGCCTGTCCATAAATCCCAAGAGCACGAGGGGGTGGAGGTCTTTTCTGAACAGCATGTCGCAAGCCATCCCAGATATGTTCAATAATGTTCATGTCTGGGGAGTTTGGTGGCCAGCAGCAGTATTTAACTCAGAAGAGTCTACTTGTAACCACTCTGTAGCAATTCTGGGCATGTGGGGTGTCGCATTGTCCTGCTGGAATTGCCTAGGTCCGTCGGAATCCACAATGGACATGAATGGATACAGGTGATCAGGCAGAATGGTTATATACATGTCACCTGTCAGAATTGTATCTAGGCATATCAGGGGTCCCTTATCACTCCAACTGCACATGCCCCACACCATTACAGAGCCTCCACCAGCTTGAACAATCCGCTTGCTGACATGCAGGGTCCACAGATTCAGGAGTTGTCTCCATACCCATTCACATCCATCCACTCGATACAATTTGAAACAAGACTCATCTGACCAGGTAACGTCTTTCCAGTCATCGACAGTCCAATGTTGGCATTGACGGGCCCAGGCAAGGCATAAAGCTTGTGTTGTGCAGTCTTGACACTTGTTGATGGTCCAGCATTGAAATATGCAGAAATTTGCATTGTTCCCGTTCTCGCAGAATGTTTTTCTGGCCACAGCATGTCAGAGATTTGATGTTTTACTGGATTCCTGTTATTCACAGTACACTTATGATATGGTGGTATGGGAAAATTCCCACTTCGTCACTACTTCGGAGATGCTGTGTCTCATTACACATGTGCTGACTATAACATCACTATTAAACTCACTTAAATAATTGATAACCGGCCATTGTAACAGCAGTAATCAATCTAACAACTGCGACAGACACTTGTTGTCTTATATAGCTATTGCTGACTGCATCCCTATTCTGCCTGTTTTAGTATCTCTGTATTTGAGTATGCCTGCCCATATCAGTTTATTTGGCACTCCAGTGTATTGTATAAACCTTTTCTTTTTTAAATGATCCTGCTGCTACCACCTGGCAGAGTAATGGGATACTGTTTCCTTACTTATTGTTTAACCACAGTGAGTCTGACTGATTGATGTAAGTCAATACCAAATCTTGGAAATTAACCAGAACTCTACAGCTTGTGTAATAAACCATATGAACTGAACCAATCTGCATGGCCATGAAAGTGTAAACCTTGCTCACGTATTTTGTTTCTGTGAGCACCAGGTCTGTTCTGAGACTGAAAGACTTTTAGTACCTGATTAGAATCTGATGACATCATACTACAGAAAACTGCTGTCCTTAGCAGAAGTGGCATTATTTTTTTGTAGTGATATAAGGGCCACTGCCGAGATCTTTTTGCCTTTGATTGGAGCAGCTAAATTCACTTCTATTTCACCAGTTTAAATGTGAAACAGATGCCATAATACTTGGGCATTTCAATGTAATTTTCCTAACAAACAATAGTGGTAAAATGGACATTAAAAGTTTGAAGCACACATACAACTTCTTCCCAGTAGTCAGTTTTTTCCTATGAGAATAACTCCAGACTTAAGCACCCGAGTCGACAACAAAGAGACCAAAGGAAAGTGGACAGTATCATTATTAGTAAAATATTCAATGATCTCCGTTACCATATGTCAGAGACTCACTATTAATAGTACAAATATTTACAGAATGAAACTAAGTCCCACTGATAAGTAGTCATAACAGTAAATGAAAGAACAATCTTTAAATCATATCTTGAAGATCTAAATTGGAGACTTATCTGTAGTGAAAGAGATGTCAGTTCCAATTACAGTCTGTTTTGCAGTGATATTGGAAAGTTCCTTTCTAGAAACAGTGTATGGGAAAAGAAAAAGAAGGCATGGATTAGAAAGAGGTAAGGATATCTTGCAAGCAAAAACAAGAACTGTACATTGCATCAAAAAAATCAGGCAACAGTACCCAAATAAATTAAAATATTGTAAAATATTAATCAAAGTAATCAAACAATCAAAAAGTTCATATTTTAGCTCCAAAATCAACCATTCCTATAATAAAATCAAAACAGTCTGGGACATAATGAGTGAGACGGGTGCCAATGTCCCAGCAAAACCAAAGACATTGTCTTAAGTACTGATGATAAACATACAAGCAACCAAGAGATAATTGCAAAAATCTTCAGTGATCACTGTTTAAGTGATGTTGAACAAATATGCTGCCGTGGAAATATTGAAGCACCCTTCTCCTAATCCTGTAAGTGAGGTAAGCATATCTGCTGTCGCTGGAAATGGTGTAAAGAAAACCACTGATTTTTTAAAAAGTAAAGAATCGTCGGGCATGGACAATATTTCCAGTAAACTTCTGAAAGCTTGCTCAGATCAGTTATGCAATGTTTTGGTCCACATATTTAATGATTCTATGAGTCAGGGTGTCCTTCCATACAGAATGAAGCCTGTTATAGTGAAGCCTCTCCTCAAAAAGGGTAACACAACCCAACTCACAAACTGTCACCCCATCTTTCTCTTGATCATATTCGCAAAACTCCTCAAGAAAGTACTGTATTCCAGAATTTTGAGGCATCTTAAAAACTTTTACATAACCAGTGAAACACAGTTTGATTTCTGAAAAGGTATGCCCACAATTGAGGCTACATTTTCTTTCACAAAATGCTGTAGTAGAATCTCTAGTGGAGGGAAAAAAAGCCAGTTGGTACATTGTGTGATCTTTCCAAGGCTTTTGATTGTGTGGATCAGAAACAAAACATGCTAATAAGGCCTCAGAGGAGTAGTGGGAAAATGGCTAAAATACAACCTTGAATACAGGAAGCAGAAGGTAATTATGGATGATATCAACAAAGCAGGTGAAGGGGTAGAGTGCAGTGGGGCATTATATTCCATGGAGTTTCCCAGGGATCTGTCCTTGGTCTACTACTGTTCCTAATATATATAGTGTGTTGTGGTAAACAATAAACATTCCACCAATCTAGAGGCTGATGCCAACAAACTATTCTCAGAACTTCTAACCTGGTTCAAAGTAAACTCATTGTCAGTTAAATTAAGCAAAACTAATTATAACCAGTTCAGTCCCAATCACAGAGGAGATACCTGTAGCACATACCAGTCAGCAAATACAAAAAAGCTATAACTATTGATATTTTTATAAATATTGGGAACTGGATACGTCAATATTTAAAAAATATCATTATCGGCCCTAGATATATCAACAAAAAGTGTCAGTATATCGAAGGAAAAAATATCGACATATCAGCGTACAAAAATATTGGCTGCACATTATAAATATATTACCAGTTTTAGAGTTGTATATTTGAATATTGATTTATTATTATGTATTCTATACATCAACAAGTTAGCAGCCTGTGTATCTCCCTTAGAGCAAGAACTGAAAGAAAAACACTTAATTTGAACATTTATAAGTTTGTAATGGGCCTTTATGCAGATGAAAAGTTTAGGCTGCCTGTCCAAATAAACCTTTTTTCAGGCTGATGTAGGAAAATTGCAGTCTCTGTTTTGGTAGCTCTGAGCGCCGATTATGTCGGCATTTCCCCTCATACGTCTCCTTATCATTTAGATTGTTGTCATAATTTTCAGCAGCTGTTTTTTAAGAATGCCAATGTGAACAAATTGCACACTAGTTGATTTAAAAATAATGTTTTAACACAACTGTTGTGCTATTCCTTCCCATCAGAAATCTTTTTATTCCATTCACACTACCACCCCCAGTGGAATAAGACTTCTTATTTTGTGCCACCTATACTTGCTTCACACAATCACAGAGAAAGACTAGACGTGATTAAAACTCAAAGAGTGATAAGACTCATTTACACAGTGAAAGTGTAATTATGTTCTACTACATTTTCAAAAGAACAGCTTCAAATATTTACTGAAAATTGCGAAAAAAAATCTAAAATGAAAATATTGGCACTCAATATTGGCAATTTGATATCTACATATCTATGTAACTGGAAAGAAAATATTGCCATTATATATTTCTATACTCTGGGGAAAATATTGATGTATTGATATTTTATCAACAGCCTTACAAAGGATACACTGCACCAAATTCTTAGGCCTCCACATAGACAGCTGGAAACGTCATGTTCTCAAGACCATAAAAATATTGTCCTCAGCTATCTTAGCATTAGGATACACAGACATATTGGAGACATCAGTGTCAGGAAGTTCACTTACTTTTGGTAGTTAAACTTTGTTATGTGCTGTGGAATTATCCACGTTGTTATGTTCTAAAGAATCATCTTTGGAGGAATTCACCCACAGAAAAGAAAATTTTAGTTCTGCAGAAAAAGGTTGTCTGAGTTAGGTGCAGAGTTTTCCCAAGAATCTCTTGTCATAATCTTTCAAGAGCTTGGGATAATTACCACCAGTCCCTAATATATTTATTCCATTATAAACTTACATGATTGACAGTCCTGTGCACTATGAAACCAATAAAATGCACAATGACCACAACACGAAAAGAAAGGCCACCTCCCATATGATTTCAAAAATGTAATCCAGGTGCAGAAATGTGCCCACAGCTCCACTGTTAAAATATTGAATTCACTGCCAAATAACAGAAAAGGTCTATGTAGTGCAGTTCATTATTTAAAAGTTGTATGTACTGTTTATGCATGTATTGTTATTGTTTGTTATTTATTGTTGGTTGACATGTTCTAATTCTTTTTGATGTCATTTGTTCATTTGTTTCCATTTTTGCTCTAGTTTCATGTTTTTATTTTCCCTTCTGTTTTTTTGGAAAATTAATTGTACTTTCAATACTAAGAAAAGGATAGATTGCTACTCTCCATATAGTGGAGATGTTGAGTCACAGACACAACAAAAAGACTACTAGGAAAGTAAATTTTCGACCAAAAAGCCTTTCTTCTGAATTAGACAAAACACACACACACACACACACACACACACATACACATTCATGCAAAAGCAACACACTCACACATGACCACTGTCTGTGGCTGGCTGTGGTCGTGTAAGTGAGTTGCATTTGTATGAATGTGTGAATATGTGTGTGTCTGTGTGTGTGTGTATTTTATAATTCATAAAGGCCTTTTCGCTGAAAACTTATTTGTGTAGCAGTCTTTTTGTTGTGTCTGTCTGCAACTCAACATCTCCACTATATAGTGAGCAGCAATCTATCCTTTTCATAATATTGCCATTATTCCATCCTTGATTTCCCATTTTTTAATTGTACTTTCTCTTGTTACACACACACACACACACACACACACACACACACACACACACACACACACACACACATTCCATATACTAGAGTCTGACATGCATAAAAGGATTTTTATGTAGTGTAAATGGACAGATAAATAAATCTACTCACCACGCTGTGGCAGAGGAACACACACACACACAAAAGGATTTAAATTTTACAAGCTTTCAGACAGTGGCTCCTTCTTCTGGCAGAAGAGTTGAAGGGGAAGGAAGAGGGGTGAAGGAAAAGGACTGGAGAGGTTTAGGGAAAGGGATACGGTTCAGAGAGTCACCCAGGACCCGGGTCAGGGGACACTTACCAGATGGGGTTAGAAGGAAAGACTGATTGTTGGGGACTGCACCAGAGATTTGGAAATGTGACAGCTTAATGGAAGACAGGGTAATATGCAAGACAGGGATTATTCTAAAACATCATGCATGAGTTAATAAGAGTGAAAAGCTAAGTACACTGTATGTAACAGATGTGGGAGGGGGGACAGCACAAAACAGACAAGTCAGAAAATGGAAGATGTAGAAAACTAAACTGGAGTGAAGAAAGGAGTAGTTACTGTGAATAATTGCTGAGATAGAAGGAACTAACATAAATTAAGGTCAGGTGGGTGGCAAGACTCAATGACATATTGTAGTGCTAGTTCCCACCTGCGGAGCTCCTGGCAAATGCCGGGATGGTTCCTCTGAAAGGGCACGGCTGACTTCCTTCCCTAATCCGATGAGACCGATGACCTCACTGTTTGGTCTCTTCCCCTAAAAACCAACCAACCAACCCACCTGCGGAGTTCTGAGAAACTGGTGTCTGGGGGAAGAATCCAGATGGCGTGTGAGGTGAAACAGGCACCGAGGTCCTGACTGTTATGTTGTACAGCATGCCCTGCAACAGGATATTGTGTGTTGCCTGTATACACCCTGTGCCTAAGCCCATTCATTCTGACTGAAAACTGGATGGTAGTCATGTCCATGTAAAAGTCTGAACAGTGTTTACATAACAGCTGGTGTATGATGTGTCGTTTCTCAAGTGGCTCTCTATTTGATAGTGCATGTTTTTCCAGTTACAGTGCTGGAATAGGTAGTGGTAGGAAGGTGCACAGGCAAGCCTTGCACTGGGATGGTCACAGAGGTAAGAGCCGTGGGGTAGGGAGATGGTTGGAGAAGGACTGGGGGGTCTGACAAGGATATTGCAGGTATTGGGAGGGCAACGAAAAGCTGTTCTATGTGTGGTGGGCAAAATCTCAGACAGAATGGATCTCATTTCAGGGCATGATTTTAGAAAGTCATGGCCTTTTCAAAGTAGCTGATTGATACATTGGAGACCAGGATAACACTGCATGACAAGTGGTGTGCTCTGACATTGGTTTTTGGAGGGATCAGTAGTAGCAGGATTGAATGTGATGGCCTGGGAAATCTGCTTTTAAACTAGGCTGTTGGAATAATTACATATAGTGAAGACTGACTTTGAAGCACACCATTTGCACCAGTATTAGTTTAATTTTTAAATTTTTTTGTTAACTTTAATCAGTACATCATTTTTATGTTGAATTTTTTTTTTCATAGCAGGAAACAAACTGGGAAGAACAAGAAACATGGAAGAGAAAACAGCATGGAAGATTCTTCAGAATTGTCATTGGAAGAAGATATTGATGATCCAGACATTATTTACTTCTCTGAAAAAAACAGGTACTGTAGTTATTAGCAGTGAGAAAATAACAGATACTCCTTAAGTTTATTTTTGACAGTCTCTTCAGTTCTTAGTAATTTGTACTCCATTTCAATGTAAGTGAGGCAGCTTACATTATTTTGAGTATCTGTCAGTCATTGCCAAGGGCTCTGTAGTAGATTTATATCTTAGTTCATTCTGTTCTTGACAGTATTGTCCCTCTTGGGCCTCTTCCAGGTATTCCTATTATTTTCAAGCTGCATTCTGTTTCCTTAGACAACTATTAGGATGATCTGGAGTGAGTTGGATTACTGATTGGTATTTTCGTCTGTGGCATTACAGGGTTTTTCTTTATTTTTTATTGATGTTACATTTTTGAGATTGCCATAAAAAATCTCCTTACATATTCTGTCTTCTTCCATTCCGACCCCGTATCCTGCCCATCACAGTCTGCTTATTTTAATGGTAGTGACAATGTCAGGTTCTTCAAAAAGTTGTTCGAATTCTGCATTTGTATGGATGTGCCAACCTTCTTGATTGTGTACTGGGCCGTATATTTTACACAGAACCTTTCTCTCCCAAATGCCAAGGATTCTTTCCTCATTTGCAGTCATGGTTCATGTCTTGGTACCATACATAACAACTGGTTTTACAATTGTTTTGTAAATGAGGATTTTAGATTTTCATAATAGAAGTGAGCTTCTAAGCATGGGTAGTGTGGCAAAGTAGCATCTGTTGCCTACTGCTATTCTAGCTTTCACCTCACTGCTGATGTCATTTGTCTTTGTGGTAGTCGATCCGAGGTACTTGAAGTGTCTCACCCTTTCAAACTCCTTGTCGGCTATCCTGAGGTTTGGTAGGTTTCCCTGGTTGGTCATTGCCATATATTTGGTCTTTCCGACATTGACTACCAGGCCAAGTTCCCTTGCACCGCTCTCCAGTTGTTGATAGTCATCAGCCAGCACAGCAGTGTTTTGTGCGAATAAAACCACATCACCTGTATAGGCCAGGTACAGCAGTGAAGGATTAAACATGGTTCCTCCTCTTTTTATCTCTATCTGACATATGACTTTTTCTAGGCAGAGGTTGTCCATGCCTCAGTCCCCTCTTCACTTCCACCTTTCTGAAGATTTTTGCCCTGTATTTTTACTTTACAGGGTCATCATAGCAAGTTTAACGAGCTTCTGAAGTATTCCTGCCTCTTCCATCACATTTCGCAATGTCACTCTTGAGATGCTATCATAGGCTTGTTTAAAATCAATATAAAGCAGATGTATGGTTATTTGATGTTCATAACGTCTTTCAAGTAGTATGCATAATGTGAATATTTGGTCAGCTGTTGACCTATTTCTTCTAAAGCCACTCTGATAGTCTCCAATTCTCTCTTCCAGATGGGGAGTAAGCATCCTAGTTAGGATCTTGGAGAACACTTTATATGTAGTATTTAGCAGGGATATTCCTCCCCAATTCTGGCAGTTTCTCCTTTTTTTATGTATGGGGAATATAATAGCCATTTCACACTCCATTGGCATGGTCTCCTCCTGCTAGATATTCAGTATTATTTTATGTATTGCTTTCCGCAATGCTTCCCCACATTATTTGAGAAGTTCCACCTGGATCTGATCTTCTCCAGGTGCCCTATTATTTTTAAGGTCTTAATGGCTTGTATCACTTCCTCCAGTGTGGGTTCTGGTGTTAAGACCTCTGGTCCATAATAAGGTTTTTTCCACCCGTTCTTCTTTTTCTAATCCTTCTGCTTCTGGGTTGAGTAACTCTTGGAAGTATTCTGCCCATCTGTCGAGTATTTTATTACTCTCCCCTATCAAATCCCCTTCTTTATTTCTCCATACATTTGTTCTGGCTTGAAACCCAGCCTTTCCTTCTTTAATCTTTTGGTACATTTCACGTACTTGATTCTCTTCTCCTAGCTGTTCAATTTATTCCAATTTTTTGTTTTCTAATGCTCTTTTCTTCTTTCTGCAGACCCTCTTAGCTACACGGCACTTCTCATTATATTCATTCAGATTTACTCTAGTTCTTCTCTGTAATAATTTCATTCATGCTATGTTACGCTCATTCATTCTTCATCCAACCAATCTGCCTTCCTTTGAGCCCGTTCGTGTCCCAAAACCTCCTCAGCTGCCTTGAAGATTGCAGTCACATGTTGTTTCCACATTATTTCTATATGTTCATTTGATTTGTCGGTATTGTTCTTAATCCCCTCTTCTATTTTCACCTGATATGCTCTCCATATTTCTTCTGACTATAGTTTGTTAATGTCAAAACTTTTCTGTTTGTGGCCTTTTTGTTTGCTCTATAGCAAGTCCTTTGCCTGTACTTAATTTTCATTAGATGATAGTCTGAAATGCAGTCAGCTCTATGTTAGCTCGTAACATCCATTATGTCTGATCCATGCCTCCTGTCTATCAATATATGGTCTATCTGATTTCTAATTTGTCCAACATGTTTCTTTGTGTATATTTTTCTGTGGAAACCATGTAATGCTGACAGTCGTGTTTTCACTTACAGCAAAATCTACAACCCTAATTCCATTGTCATTTGATATTTTGTGGAGGCTATGTCTTCCTGTAGTTGGCAGATAAGCCTCTTCTTTTCCTATTTTTTCCATTCAAGTCTCCTATTAAGATCTTAACATCATATTTAGGAGCCTGATCATACAACTGCTCTACTTTGCTATAAAACTCATCCTTCTGTTGTTCATCTGCTTCTCTGTGGGTGCATGTACATTTATAACTGTTATGTTGCCCTTAACCAGGCAGGTAGATTAGAAAATTTAAAAAGGGAAATTGATAGGTTAAATTTAGTGGGAATTAGTGAAGTACGGTGGCAGGAGGAACAAGACTTTTGGTCAGGTGAATACAGGGTTATAAATACAAAATCAAATAGAGGTAATGCAGGAGTAGGTTTAATAATGAATAAAAAAATAGGAGTGCGGCTAAGTTACTACAAACAGCATAGTGAACGCATTATTTTGGCCAAGATAGACACAAAGCCCACGCCTACAACAGTAGTACAAGTTTATATGCCAACTAGCTCTGCAGATGATGAATAAATTGATGAAATGTATGATGAGATAAAAGAAATTATTCAGGTAGTGAAGGGAGACAAAAATTTAATAGTCATGGGTGACTGGAATTCGAGAGTAGGAAAAGGGAGAGAAGGAAACATAGGTGAATATGGATTGGGGCTAAGAAATGAAAGAAGAAGCCGCCTGGTAGAGTTTTGCACAGAGCATAACTCAATCATAGCTAACACTTGGTGCAAGAATCATGAAAGAAGGTTGTACACAT
Source organism: Schistocerca americana (assembly GCF_021461395.2). Taxonomy (NCBI): domain Eukaryota; kingdom Metazoa; phylum Arthropoda; class Insecta; order Orthoptera; family Acrididae; genus Schistocerca; species Schistocerca americana. Next base: position 510,358,185 of record NC_060119.1, on the reverse strand, counting down.
GGAAGAATCATGGAGATACTAGAAGGTATCAGATAGATTATATAATGGTAAGACAGAGATTTAGGAACCAGGTTTTAAATTGTAAGACATTTCCAGGGGCAGATGTGGACTCTGACAACAACCTATTGCTTATGAACTGTAGATTAAAACTGAAGAAACTGCAAAAAGGTGGGAATTTAAGGAGATGGGACCTGGATAAACTGAAAGAACCAGAGATTGTACAGAGTTTCAGGGAGAGCATAAGGGAACAATTGACGGGAATGGGTGAAAGAAGTACAGTAGAAGAAGAATGGGTAGCTCTGAGGGATGAAGTAGTGAAGGCAGCAGAGGATCAAGTAGGTAAAAAGATAAGGGCTAGTAGAACTCCTTGGATAACAGAAGAAATATTGAATTTAATTGATGAAAGGAGAAAATATAAAAATGCAGTAAATGAAGCAGGCAAAAAGGAATACAAACGTCTCAAAAAATGAGATCGACAGGAAGTGCAAAATGGCTAAGCAGGGATGGCTAGAGGACAAATGTAAGGATGTAGAGGCTTATCTCATTAGGGGTAAGATAGATACTGCCTACAGGAAAATTAAAGAGGCCTTTGGAGAAAAGAGAACCACTTGTATGAATATCAAGAGCTCAGATGGAAACCCAGTTCTAAGCAAAGAAGGGAAAGCAGAAAGGTGGAAGGAGTATATAGAGGGTCTGTACAAGGGCGATGTACTATAGGATGATATTATGGAAATGTAAGAGGATGTAGATAAAGATGAAATGGGAGATACGATACTGCGTGAAGAGCTTGATAGAGCACTGAAAGACCTGAGTCGAAACAAGGCCCGGGGAGTAGACAACATTCCATTAGAACTATTGATGGCCTTGAGAGAGCCCATCCTGACAAAACTCTACCATCTTGTGAGCAAGACGTATGAGACAGGCGAAATACCCTCAGACTTCAAGAAGAATATAATAATTCCAATCCCAAAGAAAGCAGGCGTTGACAGATGTGAAAATTACCAAACTATCAGTTTAATAAGTCACAGCTGCAAAATACTAATGGGAATTCTTTACAGATGAATGAAAAAACTGGTGGAAGCCGACCTCGGGGAAGATCAGTTTGGATTCCGTAGAAATATGGGAACACGTGAGGCAGTACTGACCTTACGACTTATCTTAGAAGAAAGATTAAGGAAAGGCAAACGTACGTTTCTAGCATTTGTAGACTTAGAGAAAGCTTTTGACAATGTTGACTGGAATACTCTCTTTCAAATTCTAAAGGTGGCAGGGGTCAAATATAGGGAGCGAAAGGCTATTTACAATTTGTACAGAAACCAGATGGCAGTTATAAGAGCCGAGGGGCATGAAAGGGTAGCAGTGGTTGGGAAAGGAGTGAGACAGGGTTGTAGCCTATCCCCGATGCTATTCAATCTGTATATTGAGCAAGCAGTAAAGGAAACAAAAGAAAAATTTGGAGTAGGTATTAAAATCAATGGAGAAGAAATAAAAACTTTGAGGTTCGCCGATGACATTGTAATTCTATCAGAGACAGCAAAGGACTTGGAAGAGCAGTTGCATGGAATGTACAGTGTCTTGAAAGGAGGATATAAGATGAACATCAACAAAAGAAAAACGAAGTTAATGGAATGTAGTTGAATTAAGTCGGGTGATGCTGAGGGAATTAGGTTAGGAAATGAGAAACTTAAAGTAGTAAAGAAGTTTTGCTATTTGAGGAGCGAAGTAACTGATGATGGTTGAAGTAGAGAAGATATAAAATGTAGATTGGCAATGGCAAGGAAAGCGTTCCTGAAGAAGAGAAATTAGTTAACATCGAGTATAGATTTAAGTGTCAAGAAGTCGTTTCTGAAAGTATTTGTATGGAGTGTAGCCATGTATGAAAGTGAAACATGGACGATAAATAGTTTGGACAAGAAGAGAATAGAAGCTTTTAAAATGTGGTGCTACAGAAGAATGCTGAAGATTAGGTGGGTAGATCACATAACTAATGAGGAAGTATTGAATAGAATTGGGGAGAAGAGGAGTATGTGGCACAACTTGACAAAAAGAAGGGACCGGTTAGTAGGACATGTTCTGAGGCATCAAGGGATCACAAATTTAGTATTGGAGGGCAGCGTGGAGGGTAAAAATCGTAGAGGAAGACCAAGAGATGAATACACTAAGCAGATTCAGAAGGATGTATGTTGCAGTAAGTACTGGGAGATGAAGAAGCTTGCACAGGATAGGGTAGCATGGAGAACTGCATCAAACCAATCTCAGGACTGAAGACCACAACAACAACAACAACAACAACATGTTGAAAAATTTTCCCCTTAATCTTAAAATGGACATCTGTTCATTGATTGGTTCTAAGTGCATTACAGCATATTTCAGTCCTTTAGCGACCACAAAACCTGTACCAAAGGTATTCGTCCTCCCACCACTATAGAAGATTGTGAAACCAATACAGCCATTATGAAATACATTAAACTTATTCACATTTGCAAGTATTTACAACAGTCAGTTGTAGAATGGAATGACGACAATAAAAATTTGTACCAGGCGGGACTCGAACCAGGATTTCCCGGTTATCGTGAAAGGTCACCTTATCATTAGGCTATCTGACCACAACTCACAGCCAGACCCAGACTTCCACATGTCATCAACTATGTGCCTATGCCACTTACTTGTACGTCCATTGTTAGATTAGATTAGATTAGTTTTCGTTCCATAGATCGGTGCTGAGGAGATCCTCGTGGATGTGGAACATGTCAATTTTTTGTATTTTCCCATACAAGCAAGGCACTTTGCTTGACACTTACTTGCTTGTGTTATTCTGAATTATGATGCAGTATTCGTTTGGACATGCTTGAATGCTCAAAGGAACAGGCAGTGCAGCACTAAAGCCTTATGTAACATGAGCAATCACTTTACCAATTGGCTATCTGAACATGAATCATGGCGAGACATCCCCCCCCCCACCCAATATGTCATCAAACCTGTGTCTGCAACCTCTACTTAGACATCCATTATGTACATTCCGATAGAGGTAAGACATTTTGCTTGAAAGTTGCTTGCCTGGTCTTGATAGATAAATACGATATTGTAGTGCCTGCATGTCCAGAGTAACATCACATCATAATTTGGAATAATACAGGCAGTGCAATATCATAGTTATCCATCAACACCCGGTAAGCAACTTTCAAGTAAAATGTCTCACCCGTATGGGAACAATGGGAACGTACATAATGGATGTATGAGTACAGGTTGTAGACACAGGGTTGATGACATGTGGAAGTGTGAGTCTGGCCCTTGGTCATGATTGGATAGCCTAATGGTAACATGACTACTTGCGATAAGTGGGAAATCTGTTCGAATCCCGGTCCAGCACAAATTTTTGTTGTCATTGTTCCATTCTACAGGTGATGGTTTTCCATATTCGCAACTTCCAAAACATTTAATGTTTGATTGATTGATTGATTGATTTCTTTATTAATCCATGTAACAATTTACATTGTGTGGATTTCGTCAGCAAAAACATATACAATACAATATACCTACAATTATACACATAAAATTAGTATTCACACACATTTTTGAGGTATCTTAAATTAGTTTTATATCCTTATGTAATTTGTAATTTTCTTATAGTACTGTACAATTTTTGATTACATATCATAATTATTTCCTCATGTATTACAATGCAGGCTACTTTAATTACACTACATGTTTTAATTCAGATAGTCCGTTACTGCGTAATAACTTTTATTTAATAAAAAAAAATTTAGTTTTGTTTTGAACTGTCCGATTGTGTCAATATCTCTTATTTTTTGGGGTAATTTATTATATAATTTAACAGCATTGTACAACAAGCTCTGCTGAGTTTTAACTTTATTTTTCCTCTCTAGATGCAGATTGAATTGGTTTCTAGTTTCATAGCTGTGTACTAATGAATTTTTCATATAGCAGTCAATATTTTTTTTTACATACATAACACTTTGAAAAATGTATTCACAGGGGACAGTTAGGATTTCCAGCTTTTGGAAATGTTCAAGGCAGTGAGCCCTACTGCCACTCTTGGTTATTATACGAATTGCTCTTTTTTGTAATTTGAAAACTATTTGAATATTTTTACTGTTGACTCCCCAAAATATTATACCATAGGTAATAACAGAGTAGATATAAGAAAAATATACAGATCTGACACATGTAGTATCACAAACTGCAGTCAGAATTCTCAGAGCATAGCATGCTGTAGCGATTCTGTTACTAAGTATTTTAATATGTTCTTCCCACTTTAACTGACTGTCAACATGCATACCAAGAAATTTTGTGTAGTCTACACATTCTATAGTTTCATTGTTTAACTTAAAGTTGTTAAAGTGTGGTTTTTTGCAGACATAGAAGTTAACAGCATTTGTTTTTTTAAGATTTAGTGTTAGTTTATTATTGGATGCCCACTCACGTACACTGTTTAGTGTTTGTTCGGCTTTTTCTTTTAGTGCATCTGGTAATTTGTCACTGATTAGAACATTTGAGTCATCTGCAAACAATATTGTTTGTCCATGCTTGATGCTCTGTGGGAAGTCGTTTATGTAAATGAGGAATAGTACTGGGCCAAGGACACTACCCTGTGGGACACCTATATTTACATAATTTGGGTCTGAAGTATACTTTACAATATAGTTTGAGCAACTTGAAATATGTGAGATTTCAGTTATCTGTCTTCTATTTTTTAGATATGACTGGAACCACTTTTTCACAAGTCCCCTAATTCCAAGTTCATCTAACTTATTTAACAATATGTTGTGGTCTACTGTATCAAACGCTTTAGTTAGATCAAGAAATATACCTGTTGTGTAGTTCCCTTTATCTAATGCTTCTAGAATGTGTTTTGTGAGGTGTGCTGTTGCTGATTCTGTGCTTTTCCCTGATCGAAATCCAAACTGGTCAACAGACAGTAAGTTGTATTTATTTAAATAATTGATTAGCCTATCTTTCATAATAGTTTCTAATATTTTTGCAAAGCATGATAGTAGAGAAATTGGCCTATAATTTTCAATTATTCCTGCATCACCTTTTTTGAAGAGAGGTAGTAATTTCGCATATTTTAAATAGTCTGGAAAGTAGCCCTGCTTGAAAGATTGATTTATAATATCAACTAAAAGTGGAAGTAGGCTCTTGATACAGTCCTTAATTATAAAAATGGGGACTTCATCCAGACCAGCTGAGTTTTTGTTTTTCAGTTTGCTGACTGCTTTATAGACTTCTTCCTGTGTTGTAGGGAATAACACCATTGAGTGTGATACACCATTATTTGGCTTTTTGACCTGAGGGGCTGTTAGAAAATTTTCCTGTAATTTTATTCCTATGCTACTAAAATAATCATTTATATAGTTTGCCAAATATATTGGGTCTTTTATTAAAGTCCCTTCCTCTTTGATTTTCAAGTTTGACAGATTCATTTTCCTGGTACCAGTTTCCTGCTTCACAATCTTCCATACTGCCTTATTTTTGTTTTCAGCAAACAGTCGGTGCATGTCCACGGAACTTCGTCACTAATGAATTTCAGGTTCACTTTTGCGCACTTCTCATGAAGCCAAAAATTGCACTTTACGCATAAGATTCCTTTTATCACACGTTTTCTGCATTGCTTACATGTAGAACCACTGATTTTTTCCTTTTTTGTAGAGACAGACGTGTCGTTACACTTTTCATTCGGCGCCATCTTGCCGGTTCATAATGTCTGTAGTTGCCACAATGCCTGTTCCTTTGGACATTAGAGGCACTGCAATATTGTTTGTTGGTGACTAAGTCACAGTATAATTTTATTGCTCTGGTAAGTAGTCCATTGTACAAGAAGAGCTGATGTTTTATAGGGATCTGATGATTTTATAATTGCATTGGGGGTTCTGAATTTGAAGTGCAGTGTCACTGTTAGTGCACATCAGGTAAGTTTCAGTAGTTCTATGGCTTTTGAAGAAAGGCTTTGTGTTTTGTATTCCTGTGTTTTTGGCTGTAGAGAGGGAATTCAGAGGCTGCCCTTTTCAGATTATTTTTGTCTGTCTTATTTTGTATGAACTGTACTATCCTGATTCTTTTGGTATTTTTTGCCCCTGTTTCTTTCAGATTGTGTAATTTTTCATATGGTTCATGTTTTATTGTCTGATCTGTTAATTTTCTGTGCATAATGCATGTTTTTGGCCTTCCAGATTACACAGTTTAAGATTTTAAAGTAACTCTTGTAGTGTATTTTCACCTCTTTGTGTGTACTATTCTTGTGTTCTGTGTAAAGTTCCCTTCTTCTGCCACAAGATATTTTAATTCCATAGCTTATTCAGTCTTTCTACATACTTACATTTGCTTTAGTTTGCATTCCTCAGTACGGTGGCGTCTACCAGCAGGAAAGTGGAAAATGTCACACAGCTCGCAGTGTATGTGCGCGGTTTGAAGAGGACCACTATGAGTTTACCATACCACCATGGCGACCAAACTCCCCTGATTTAAACTCACCAAAGAATCGGTGAGACCACCTCAACAGGGCTGTTTGTGCTATGGATCCTCAACCTAGACACCTAGCACAGCTGGCCACAGCACTAGAGTCAGCATGACTCCAGATCCCGTTCGGTACCTTCCAAAACCTTAGTAACACTTTTTCTGCATGTCGTGCAGCAGTCCGCATTGCCAAAGGGGGTTATCCAAGCTGTTGACAGATGTAACTGGATGGTGTATTTGAAAATAAATGATTAGGAATTTATATCAATTTTAATTTGTGTAATCCTGCTTCTATTGAACTCAGGTAAGTATGAATACTGTCTTATGGATAGGAAGTATATGGTAACTAAAATTAATGTATTTGTTTCCTATTATTATTATTTGTAATGTGCTATAAAAGAGCTAAATGAAAGGTGTCAACAGAAATAAGGTGTGTTATAGCAGATAGTTCTTCATATGTCATGTCCAGGGAAAGCATAGTAATATTGTACTACCCACCAACTGTGTCAAGCTTTTTTTTTATATAGAATTGGAAATGGTGTTATTAATTTCAGCAGCCATATGCAGTACCACTGAAATAGCTGTCCATTTTCCTAATCAAAAATGTTTGTAGAGACCTTTACTGAAACTGGTAACTCAAATAATTGTTGTTGTTGTGGTCTTCAGTCCTGAGACTGGTTTGATGCAGCTCTCCATGCTACTCTATCCTGTGCAAGCTTCTTCATCTCCCAGTACCTACTGCACCCTACATCCTTCTGAATCTGCTTAGTGTATTGATCTCTTGGTCTCCCTCTACGATTTTTACCCTCCACGCTGCCCTCCAATGCTAAATTTGTGATCCCTTGATGCCTCAAAACATGTCCTACCAACCGATCCCTTCTTCTAGTCAAGTTGTGCCACAAACTTCTCTTCTCCCCAATCCTATTCAATACCTCCTCATTAGTTACGTGATCTACCCACCTTATCTTCAGCATTCTTCTGTAGCACCACATTTCGAAAGCTTCTATTCTCTTCTTGTCCAAACTGGTTATCGTCCATGTTTCACTTCCATACATGGCTACACTCCATACAAATACTTTCAGAAACGACTTCCTGACACTTAGATCTATACTCGATGTTAACAAATTTCTCTTCTTCAGAAACGATTTCCGTGCCATTGCCAGTCTACATTTTATATCCTCTCTACTTCGACCATCATCAGTTATTTTACTCCCTAAATAGCAAAACTCCTTTACTACTTTAAGTGTCTCATTTCCTAATCTAATCCCCTCAGCATCACCCGATTTAATTTGACTACATTCCATTATCCTCGTTTTGCTTTTGTTGATGTTCATCTTATATCCTCCTTTCAAGACACTGTCCATTCCGTTCAACTGCTCTTCCAAGTCCTTTGCTGTCTCTGACAGAATTACAATGTCATCGGCGAACCTCAAAGTTTTTACTTCTTCTCCATGAATTTTAATACCTACTCCGAATTTTTCTTTTGTTTCCTTTACTGCTTGCTCAATATACAGATTGAATAACATCGGGGAGAGGCTACAACCCTGTCTCACTCCCTTCCCAACCACTGCTTCCCTTTCATGCCCCTCGACTCTTATAACTGCCATCTGGTTTCTGTACAAATTGTAAATAGCTTTTCGCTCCCTGTATTTTACCCCTGCCACCTTCAGAATTTGAAAGAGAGTATTCCAGTTAACGTTGTCAAAAGCTTTCTCTAAGTCTACAAATGCTAGAAACGTAGGTTTGCCTTTCCTTAATCTTTCTTCTAAGATAAGTCGTAAGGTTAGTATTGCCTCACGTGTTCCAACATTTCTACGGAATCCAAACTGATCTTCCCCGAGGTCCGCTTCTACCAGTTTTTCCATTCGTCTATAAAGAATTCGCGTTAGTATTTTGCAGCTGTGACTTATTAAACTGATAGTTCGGTAATTTTCACATCTGTCAACACCTGCTTTCTTTGGTATTGGAATTATTATATTCTTCTTGAAGTCTGGGTATTTCGCCTGTCTCATACATCTTGCTCACCAGATGGTAGAGTTTTGTCATGACTGGCTCTCCCAAGGCCATCAGTAGTTCTAATGGAATGTTGTCTACTCCCGGGGCCTTGTTTCGACTCAGGTCTTTCAGTGCTCTGTCAAACTCTTCACGCAGTATCTTATCTCCCATTTCATCTTCATCTACATCCTCTTCCATTTCCATAATATTGTCCTCAAGTACATCGCCCTTATATAAACCCTCTATATACTCCTTCCACCTTTCTGCCTTTCCTTCTTTGCTTAGAACTGGGTTGCCATCTGAGTTCTTGATATTCATACAAGTGGTTCTCTTCTCTCCAAAGGTCTCTTTAATTTTCCTGTAGGCAGTATCTATCTTACCCCTAGTGAGACAAGCCTCTACATCCTTACATTTGTCCTCTAGCCATCCCTGCTTAGCCATTTTGCACTTTCTGTCGATCTCATTTTTGAGACGTTTGTATTCCCTTTTGCCTGCTTCATTTACTACATTTTTATATTTTCTCCTTTCATCAATTAATTAATTAATTATGCTCTTAGTAATGCTATTAAGTATCGTGTGTGATATTACTAAACATTGCCAGCAGTGGTCCTGGCTTCAGTTGTGACACGTTCACACCTGAGAAAGTGAGAGATATAGATAGCAGCATTGTAAGCTCTGGTATTCTTAAAAGGTGAAGTCCTTCCAGTTCCAATCACATAGCTACAATCACCAAACATATTCATGTAAACAAATGCACTTGGAAATGAGAATCTGTTCTCGAAATGCATTGTGCTAAGCATAAAAAATAAGTATCTGCTGTAGTTTCATTATTTAAATCATGATTGACACAGTTACAGGCTTTCCTGAATCATTTAATGTGATGAACAAAATTAAAAATACACTCTAGCAAAATAGTGGTAAATCTAGTAATAAAATTGCAGTATTAGTTAACAATGTCTGTATACTATAAAATGTACTTTGTCAAACAGGAAAGGCATTAAACGAGAGATTGCAACTGAAGCGAAGGTCACTGTGGGTGACAGTTCTTCAGTATCATCAGAAGACAATATGAGTGCTGCAATTACCAACATTTTGTCACCCTCCGGGAAGAACGGGTATGGTATTAATACTATTAATGACATACTCTTAATAATTATTTGAATGTTTGAAGAACTAAAGTTTCATGAGAAATTGGAGGTAGTTATTGTGTTAGTGAGAGTAAGCTCCTTTGATGAGGTAGGATTGAAATACACACACACACAGATGCACACAAATTTTACCTACATTGTGTGGTACACAAAGCCAGGATTGCAGTTGAGCAGGTGGCCTCAGGTGGGTTGGGAGTTGTGTTGGGAGGGGTGAGTGGAGGGAGAAAGAGGCAGGACTTGTGTTGGGGATGGGTAGCTAACAGCTTGGAGGGAGGCAGCAGGCGTGCTGAATAGCAGTGCAAGAGGGAAAGGTGGCAGGTGAATGCGTTGACTTTCCATAGATGCGCAATGAAACCACTGAGGTGTGGCACATAATGAAGATGATGTTGAGGTGTAAATTGAGAGTGAGTGACAACAGGACAGAGGAAGGGGAAACTGTTCGATGGATGGTATGGTGACACTGGGTTAGTGGCAGTTGACTCTTAAATGGGTTTCTATCAATCTAACAGCAATGTACTCAAAAACATAAAGTATTGTACTAATAAGATATCAAAACGACTTTGAATTACAAAGGTATCTGTAGTGACCAAAACCAACCGCGGGGACACCTTGGGCTGCAGATTGGAGCCACCAGGCAGGGAAGCCACCGGCGATGGAGCACGCACCACCTGGTAAACACAAGGATGAGTCGGACGACAGACCAACGACAACCGACAACAACCAACAATGGCTTGTAGAAACCACAACACCAAACACCAACAGTAAATCCACTCGGAACCAGAGCCAGGCAAATGTCAACAACGAGCAACGACCAGAACAAAGTACCGCCGAGATAGAGACGCAATCCAGAGCGAGTACCAGACTGACTGGACTAGGGCAGAGCGGGTCCCTATATACGAAACCGGAGGGAGTGGCTATTCGCCTTGGTCTGCATGTGGTGTAGCGGTGGCACCCCTGCTGTGTGAGAGCCGCTGCGCGGAAGAGCCGCCGCAGATGCGGAGCCCTCTATGGGCTGGCCACTTCCATTTAGGTGGAGGAGGGTCCGAGGTTGTCACCCGTGAAAGAGTTCGGCAGGACTATGACCGGCCACCGGCGTAGTGCGGTAGGTGCTTAGAAACAAGGTGAGGGCTGAGGTGGTGGCCGATGGCTCCACTGATTTCATCAGCTGCTGTTTGAAAGTGCGGACTAGGCGTTCCGCCGCGCCATTGGATGAAGGATGGAACGAGGGAGAGCGAATGTGTGTGATACTGTTAGCTGACCAGAAGTTTTGGAACGAGGACGCCATGCATTGGGGCCCATTATCTGTGACCAACGTGTGAGGAAGGCCTTCAATGGCCAACACCTGGGCCAAGGGGGTGAGGGTGGCGTCAGTGGTGCTGGACGCCATGCGGACCACATATGGGTATTTGGAATAGGCGTCAACGATGAGGAGCCACATGGAGCATAAGAAGGGGCCTGAAAAATCTAGATGGATCCTGTCCCAGGGGTGGCTGGGTGTTAGCCAGGGCGCGAAAGATTGTGGAGGACAAGCCTGATGGCATGCACACACTGTGCAACCACGGACCAGGTGCTCAATATCTCCATCGATCCCTGGCCAATGGACATGTCGTCGAGCCAACGCCTTCAGGTGAGACATCCTTCAGTGTCCGCGGTGTAATAATTGCAGGACTCGGTGGCATAAGTCCGGAGGAAAGACCACCCGATGGGCTTCCGAGTCCGTGGACAACAGGAGGACGTCCTCCATTACCGAAAGTCTGTGTGAGACGTGACGCCACAGGCTGAAGTCAGTTTTCAAATGTCGGGTAAGGTAGGGAGGCCAACCATGGATCACATAGCGGAGGACTTGCCGCAGAATGGGGTCCCTGCGTGTGGAAGTGGCGATTTGCGTAGCCGTCAGAGGAATTCCATCGAGAGTATCCCAGTGGGCAGACTTCCTGCTGGTCGAAGGCCGGATCGGGTCCTGCTGGGAGACGTGACAAGGCATCTGCATTTTTGCGCAGGGGTTAACGTCTTGGATGCATATGCCACAGGTTGTTACGACCCATCCTCATTTCTGTGTGCCAGGACTGCCCCAATCCCGTACGCTGAGGCATCGGCCGCTACCACCAAGGGACGATCCGGAGAGAAAGGCGTAAGGCAAGGGGCAGTTTTCAGCATCGTCTTCAGGCGGGTGAAAGCCTGATCGCAGGCAGAAGTCCACGTGTAAGGTACCCCTTTGCAATGCAAGCGATTTAGGGGATGCACGACATTGGCGGCTTGGGGTAAGAACTTTAAGTAATAACTGACTTTCCCCAAAAATACCTGGAGTTTCGTGGACAGGGAAGGGCATCGATGGCTGCGACATAGCAGTCCGTAGGGCGAATGCCATCTTTACTGAGCCAGTGTCCTAAGTTCTCCACTTCCGGTTGAAAAAAACTGCACTTCTCCAGCCGACAACGTAAATCCGCAGTCTGCAGGGCATGAAATCAGTTACTGAGATTGCACAGATGTTCCTGTCGCGTGCGCCCTGTGACCAAGATATCATCGAGGTAATTGACACAAGCCGGTATTGGTTGCGTAAGTTGCTCGAGATACTGCTGGAAAATCTCAGGGGCAGAGGAAATGCCAAACGGAAGACGCTTGTATTTATAGAGACCGAAAGGCGTGTTGATGACGATGATGGCCTGCGATTCCTCATCCAACGACAATTGGTGATAGGCTTCTGCCAGATCAATCTTAGAAAAGTACTCGCCACCTGCCAGTTTAGCAAGAAGGTTTTCCTGTCTAGGAATGGGATAAGTTTCAACCAAAGACTGAGCGTTGACCGTAGCCCCAAAATCCCCACAAAGCTGAAGTGATCCATTGGGTTTCTTGATGACCACTAAGGGTGGTACCCAGGCACTCGATTGTACTGGTTCGATAACCCCTGCAGCCTGGAGCCGATCGAGTTCCTGCTTGACGGCGACAAGGAAGGCTACTGGAATAGGCTGAGCCCGACAAAAGCGAGGCCGTGCGTTCGGCAGTAAAGTGATGTGTGCTTGAAAATCGGAAGCGCAGCCCAGGTCTGCTGAAAACAGGGAGGAAAAGGATGCACACAAACCGTCTAGGTCCTGAAATGGAACCGTAGTTGAAGCGAACTGTACTTTGTCTTGAATGGAGAAACCAAACCGTGTAAATGCATCCAGTCCAAAAATGTCCGAAGCCGACGGGTGGTCCACCACAAAGATGGTAAGGGGCCGGGGAATGTTTTGGTAGATGGCCATAGCAGAAAACTGTCTACGGAGAGGGATGGAAACGTCGCCGTAGGCGACCAACCTCCGAGAGGGTGGGGACAATTCTGGGAACACGAGACGTGCATGCGTCATCAGATTGACCTAAGAAACAGTGGTCCCCGTATTGACCTGGAAATGGACGTCCTCATTAAAGATGCATAGGGTGAGGAATAACTTTTGAGCCAATGTGTCGGTCCGAGGGGCGACGGCGTGTAAAGCATGGACAGCCTCCTGTTGGCCTGCAGGGGCGGGATGGGGGTGGGTCAAGTGGCCACAACAGACTGATCGAAGGTGGCCTTCTTTCTCACAGAGCAAACATGTCTTCCAGCGATGGGGACAGTCAGCTCGAGTGTGCGCCGAGAAGCACTGGGGGTACGATGGGAGGGGGCCATGCGGCCGACGTCGAGGGGCGACCAGCGGTTCGGACGCCATAGAGACATCACACTGCAAGGAATCTCGATGGTGGTGCCCTCTGGAGACTGCGCCCCGTCGACGGCGGAAAGGAGTGGATTGGGAAGTGGACTCGACCGCTGCCACCTGGGGCCACGCCATGAGACGTTCGTTCGCCGCTTGAGCAATTTCGAAGGAATGGGCAATACGCCGAATGTCTTCCATCGAGGGGTTGTCCAACTTTAACGCCGCACTGTGGACCTATGGATCGGGCGCCAGTTGAATGACCACATCTTGAATTAACAAATCTGCATATGACGCCTTGCACTGCTGATTGGTGCACGTGAAGTTGCATTTGTGGCTGAGGCCTTGCAAATCCGTCACCCAGGAATGGTAGGACTGACCCAACTGCTTGTGGTATTGATGGAATTCCAAGCGAGATGCAACCACATGGTATCACTGGGAATAATAGTTAGTTAGCAACACACAGATCTCGTGAAAGCATAGAGCCTCCTCTTTTGTGTCGTTGAATGGTGGGAACGACGGCGGATTTGGGAACGTGTCTGAAAGCGGGGCACCTGGGAGATGAGGTGGGAGGGAATCCCGCTTATTGACCCTGTCCGAGAGCAACTGCACCGACATCTGTAAGACCTCCAACTGCTGCTGCTGCTGTTGCATGAGCTGCTGCTGTTGCTCTAAGAGAGTGAGTAATTTCTCTTCCATACGCCAACGTAGTGACCAAAACCAACCGCGGGAACTCCTTGGGTTGCGGATCGGAGCCGCCAGGCGGGGAAGCCGCCAGCGGTGGAGCACGCACCACCAGGTAAACACAAGGACGAGTCGGACGACAGACCGACAACAACCAACAATGACCGACTATGACCGACACAACAAGGAAGAGATAAACAACGGAGGCTTGTAGAAACCACAACACCAACAGTAAATCCACTCGGAACCAGAGCCAAGCAAATGTCAACAACGAGCAACGACCAGAACGAAGTACCGCCGAGATAGAGACGCAATCCAGAGTGAGTACCAGACTGACTGGACTAGGGCAGAACGGGTCCCTATATACGAAACCAGAGGGAGTGGCTATTGGCCGCAGTCTGCACTTGGTGTAGCGGTGGTGCCCTCGCTGCGCGAGAGCCGCTGCACGGAAGAGTTGCTGCGGATGCGAAGCCCTCTATGGGCTGGCCATGTCCATTTGTTCTGGCGCGTGTTCGACTAGAGAATCAAAATAAAATGTACGAGGAAATGGCAATTGTATGAAATAGGTAAGACAAACGGAGAAGTAGGGGTTATTTCATACAACAAGAAATGATGTGTGGTATTAAGGAAAATGATAACAAAATTTATAAAAATCTTTGTGTAATTTCTGAAATAAAATATTCAGTTAAAAAATTGAACTAATGTGGATGACAGTTACAAGGAAAACCAGGAAATCAGTTAAGGAAACTGAGAACCTTGTTATTAAAAGAACACAGCCAAATAATAAGTAACAGCTGTGAAGGAAACCAAGGAGAAATTTGGGAGGGGAATAAATATAAATAAATAAAAGGGAAAAAATAAAAACTTTGAGGTTTGCTGATGACATTGTTTATCTGTCAGAGACAGCAAAGGACTTAGAAGAACAGTTGAACAGAATGGGTGGTGGTGAGAAAAGAGATTGTAAGATGGAGAAAAAAAAAAAAGTAGAAGAAGAAGAAGAGGTAATGTCATGTAGCAGAGTTAAATCAGGCAATGCTGTGAGAATCGTATTAGGAAATGATACACCAAAAGTGGTAGATACATATTACTATTTAGGCTTAGGAAGCCCTTTCTACAGCTACTGTATTTGTCTGTAGTGTAACCTTGGATGGATGTGAAACATAGTCAATAAACTGTTCACACAGAAAGATAATAGATGCTTTTGAAATGTAGTGCTGTTAATGAGTGATGCAGACTAGATGCATAGATGAAATAACAGATCGGGAGGTACTGAATCAAACTGTGGGAAAATAAATAGCGCAACTTGACCAAAGAAAGGGACCGACTGATAAGACACATTCAGAGACATTGAAAAGTGAACATATCAATGAAAATAATCAAGTTCTGAAAATATCGTGTAATTTGTTAGATAAAAAATCTTCTCACCTGGTAGTGGGAGGAAACACTTTTTCTTTTTTTTTAGTTTTTTAGTTGAAATGTACAAGCTTTTAGAGTCAGTGGCTCCTTCTTTTGGCATAAGTGTTGAAGGGGAAGGAAAGGGATGAAGGTTAAGGACTGGGGAGGTTTAGGAAATGGAGAATGTTGCAGAAAAATTGCCCATAATCCCAGGTCACAGTGACTTATTGAACAGTAAGTCTCTCTGACCCAGAGCTCTGGGCTACTTTTCCAGAACTTTTCATCCCACTTCCTACTCCTTCAACGCTTCTGCCAGTAGAAGGAGCCACTGGCTCCAAACCTTGCACATCACAATAACTTTTATATGTGTTTTCCCTTTCCCTCATATGGTAGTAGATTTTTTATTGATCCAATTATATTTTGCAGTAAGGAGTGAGGTATTCAGCCACAAAAATGTTTGGCCACCTACCCTTTGATGGAAGGAATTTAACTCATAATAAAATTCACTTCAACACAAATTGAAATCATAGCTGCATAACAACTCCTTTTGCTTCATAGAAGAACTATCACAATATTGTGTGCGTGTGTGTGTGTGTGTGTGTGTGTGTGTGTGTGTGTGAGAGAGAGAGAGAGAGAGAGAGAGAGAGAGAGAGAGAACGTAGTTAAGCATAGATTACTGTATGTATGTTTAAAAGAAATTAGTGTAAGACTGTGGTCACTGTAATAGTGTACTGGACAGTAATTGCTAAATGGACTTTCTCTAGATCAAAACGAGAGGCTGCATTTAAGTGATAACTGCAATTGATGAATTTGTAACAATAGTCTAAAGTAACATTTAGTAATGATTTCAGAGTAAATACCCATTTCATTTTAGATTATTTGACCAAGTTGGATTTATCATTTGTAATAGCAAGAACTCAGAATTAATGCATGGTTTAAAAACACTTTCCCAACAGAACGATGAGCAAAGGAAAGAAGCAAACAATACCAAAGAACATTTTCACTGATAAGACTTCACTACCATTGGAAGGCAACATGGGCTTTAGTGTCACAAGCTATCCTTTGTCTCCAGTGAACAGAAGGTAAAGACTTACCTCCACCGGTGAACCAGTGTTGAATATTATTTATATTTTATTATTATTTTTAATGTACTATGTAAGCAGTAAATGAAAGGTGTCAATAGAAATAATGTGTGATATAGCAGGTAGTTCTTCAGCACCATCAGAGGACAATGCAAACATTCCTGTCCAAGACATTCGTGATGCCCTGGGAACATGCAGTAAGAACATACAGGTTGCCAACAATGACAAGCTGTTTGTTTGTATGATGTTGTTGTTGGGGTCTTCAGTCCTGAGACTGGTTTGATGCAGCTCTCCATGCTACTCTATCCTGTGCAAGCTTCTTCATCTCCAAATACGTACTGCAGCCTACATCCTTCTGAATCTGTTTAGTGTATTCATCTCTTGGTCTCCCTCTACGATTTTTACCCTCCACGCTGCCCTCCAATACTAAATTGTTGATCCCTTGTGCCTCAGAACATGTCCTACCAACCGATCCCTTCTTCTAGTCAAGTTGTGCCACAAACTCCTCTTCTCCCCAATCCTATTCAATACTTCCTCATTAGTTACGTGATCTACCCATCTAATCTTCAGCATTCTTCTGTAGCACCACATTTCAAAGGCTTCTATTCTCTTCTTGTCCAAACTATTTATCGTCCATGTTTCACTTTCATACATGGCTACACTCCATACAAATACTTTCAGAAACGACTTCCTGACACTTAAATCTATACTCGATGTTAACAAATTTCTCTTCTTCAGAAACGCTTTCCTTGCCATTGCCAGTCTACATTTTATATCCTCTCTACTTTGACCATCATCAGTTACTTTGCTCCCCAAATAGCAAAACTCATTTACTACTTTAAGTGTCTCATTTCCTAATCTAATTCCCTCAGCATCACCCGAGTTAACTAGACTACATTCCATTATTCTCGTTTTGCTTTTGTTGATGTTCATCTTATATCCTCCTTTCAAGACACTGTCCATTCCGTTCAATGGCTCTTCCAAGTCCTTTGCTGTCTCTGACAGAATCACAATGTCATCGGCCAACCTTAAATTTTTTATTTCTTCTCCATGGATTTTAATACCTACTCTGAATTTTTCTTTTGTTTCCTTTACTGCTTGCTCAATATACAGATTGAATAACATCGGGGATAGGCTACAACCCTGTCTCACTCCCTTCCCAACCACTGCTTCCCTTTCGTGTCCCTCGACTCTTATAACTGCCATCTGGTTTCTGTACAAATTGTAAATAGTCTTTCGCTCCCTGTATTTTACCCCTGCCACCTTCAGAATTTGAAAGAGAGTATTCCAGTCAACATTGTCAAAAGCTTTCTCCAAGTCTACAAATGCTAGAAACGTAGGTTTGCCTTTTCTTAATCTAGCTTCTAAGATAAGTCATAGGGTCAGTATTGCCTCACGTGTTCCCATATTTCTACGGAATCCAAATTGATCTTCCCCGAGGTCGGCTTCTACCAGTTTTTCCATTCGTCTGTACAGAATTTGCATTAGTATTTTGCAGCCGTGACTTATTAAACTAACAGTTCGGTAATTTTCACATCTGTCAATGCTTGCTTTCTTTGGGATTGGAATTATTATATTCTTCTTGAAGTCTGAGGGTATTTCACCTATCTCATACATTTTGCTCACCAGATGGTAGAGTTTTGTCAGGACTGGCTCTCCCAAGGCTGTCAGTAGTTCCAATGGAATGTTGTCTACTCCCAGGGCCTTGTTTCGACTTAGGTCTTTCAGTGCTCTATCAAATTCTTCACGCAGTATCATATCTCCCATTTCATCTTCATCTACATCCTCTTCCATTTCCATAATATTGTCCTCAAGAACAGTGCCCTTGTATAGTCCCTCTATATACTCCTTCCACCTTTATGCTTTCTCTTCTTTGCTTAGAACTGGGTTTCCATCTGAGCCCTTGATATTCATACAAGTGGTTCTCTTTTCTCCAAAGGTCTCTTTAATTTTCCTGTAGGCAGTATCTATCTTACCCCTAGTGAGGTAAGCATCTACATCCTTACATTTGACCTCTAGCCATACCTGCTTAGCCATTTTGCACTTCCTGAGATTAGTGTTTAACGTCCCGTCGACAACGAGGTCATTAGAGATGCAGCGCAAGCTCGGGTGAGTGAAGGATGGGGAAGGAAATCGGCCGTGCCCTTTCAGAGGAACCATCCCGGCATTTGCCTGAAGCGATTTAGGAAAATCACGCAAAACCTAAATCAGGATGGCCGGAGACGGGATTGAACCGTCGTCCTCCCGAATGCGAGTCCAGTGAGCTAACCACTGCGCCACCTCTCTCGGTAAAGCATTAGAAAAAAGATGCCAACTAAACCAGTGACTATTATGACAAACAATTCATCAGTATCATCAGAAAATAGTGTTAGTGTTGCTATTAGCAGCATTTTGACACCCTCAGCGAAGAAAAGGCACATTCTTTATGCTCTGACACAATCTTAATTATTATGTAAATGAATGAAGAAGGAAATGCTCAATTGAATTAGAGATAGCTTTTATGTTGGAAAGGGCAAGACCCTTTGGCGAGGTAAAATTCAAATATACATGCATAAGCACACACTCACAGAACAGTGCCCCTACATTGTGCCTGCTAGGTACACAATGCTGGTTTTACAGTTTGGCAGTTGGCCAAGGATGGGGTGAGGGCTGTGTTGGTGAGGTGAGCAGAGGGAAGAAGAGGCAGGAAGCAGAAAGGCAGGGTGTGGATTGGTAGCCAGTGGCTCAGAGGGAGGCAGCAGCTGTGCTAGCTAGGAATGTGGGAGGGAGGCGGCAGATGCATGGGTTGGCATGTGATTCATGACTACCCGACCTAGTGAGGTATTGCACACGATGACGACATGGAGGTGTGGATTGGAAGTGAGTGACACAGCATAGGAATGGGTAACTGTTGGGTAGAGAATGTGGTGGCGGTGGGTTAGCAGAGATTTTGGTTTAATAGAACAACAGAAATAATCAGTTTTTGACAATATAATGTAATTGGATAGATAAAAGACATACTCACCAAGCAGTAGTAGGAGACCACACACATAAAAAGGTTTTGAGGAGCAGACGTACAAACAGATCAGTGGTATGGCCATGGGAACTAGGATGTCTCCTTCCCACGCCAGTCTTTTCATGGGTCGCTTGGAGGGCACTCAATGGTAAAGCCAATCTATTAAAATTCCTGGAATCTCTAAATACCTTCTCCCAATAAAATTTCACAAGCTCCTACTGAGAATCCCGTACCACTTTCCTTGATGTTGACATCACCCTCATTAGGACTTACATTTTGACAGTTGCCATCTTTTGCATGTCAAATGTTCCCTCCCTCCCCCAATACAGCCTTGGCATTTGAGGCAAATGTATTTGTTCAGATGCAGACTATTTACAGCAATACACCACTATTTCACACCAGCCTTCATTGGACATAATTACCCCATCAGCCTAGTTAAAAAGCAGATTTCTGGGGCCATCACATCCAATCCTGGTAATGCTGAGACCTCCAAAAAACAGCTTCAGAGTGCATGACTTGTCACTCAGTATTATCCTGGTCTTAAAGATATTAAGCAGCTACTTCAACAAGACCATGACTTCCTAAAATCAGGTGATGAAATGAATTCCATTCATCTTAAGATTTTGCCCACCACACACAGAATAGCTTGTCATCACCCTCCCAGTCTTTGCAATATTTGTCAGACCCTACGCTCCTTTTGCACTCATCCCCGTACCCTATTTCTCCTATCCTTGTGACCATCCCTGCTGCAAGACTTGCCATATGCACCATCCTACCACCACTTATACCAGCCCTGCAACTGGCAATAACTGGCGAAACATATTCTACCATACGGAGAGCCACCTTGTCATGTACCAGCTGTTATGTAAACACTGTTAAGCCTTTTACATCGGTACGACTACCACCAAGTTATCAGTTAGGATGAATGGCCATAGGCAGCGGATGTATACTGGCAACACACAATATCCTGTTGCAGCATGCTCTACATGACAGCTGTGATCTCGGTGCCTGTTTCACCACACGCACCATCTGGGTTTTATTTATTTATTTATTTACACGTCAGGTTCCGTTGGACCTAATTGAGGAGCCAGTCTCCAAGGTCATGGAACGTGTCAGTACATGAACTTAAGACATAAAAGTAATAGCAGATAAAAATAAATGTTCATGAACCTGAAAAAAGTCAGTCCATAAGTTTAAGTAAATGCTATCAGCAATACAATAAGAATCAGCTTAATTTTTCAAGGAACTCCTCGACAGAATGGAAGGAGTGACCCATGAGGAAACTCTTCAGTTTTGATTTGAAAGCGCATGGATTACTGCTAAGATTTTTGAATTCGAGTGGCAGCTTATTGAATGTGAATGCAGCAGTATACTGCACACCTTTTTGCGCAAGAGTTGAGGGAGTCCGATCCAAATGGAGGTTTGATTTCTGCTGAGTATTAACCGAGTGAAAGCTGCTTATTCTTGGAAATAAACTAATGTTGGTAACAAGAAACGACAATAAGGAATATACATATTGAGAGGCCAATGTCAAAATACCCAGACTCATGAACAGAGGTCGACAAGAGGTTCGTGAACTCACACCACTTATTGCTCGAACTGCCTGTTTCTGAGCCAAAAATATCCATCTAGAATGGGAAGAGTTAACCCAAAACATAAAACCATATGACATAAGTGAATGAAAATAAGTAAAGTAGACTAATTTACGTGTCGAAGTATCACTCACTTTTGATACCGTTTGAATAGTGAAAATGGCAGCATTAAGTCTTTGAACAAGATCCTGAACGTGAGCTTCCCACGACAGCTTACTATCTACCTGAACACCTAGAAATTTGAACTGTTCAGTTTCACTAATCATACGCCCGTTCTGTGAGCTTAAAATGTCAGGTTTTGTTGAATTGTGTGTTAGAAACTGTAAAAACTGAGTCTTACTGTGATTTAACTTTAGTTTATTTTCTGCAGGCCATGAACTGAGGTCATGTACTGCATTACTTGAAACCGAGTCAATGTTGCATGCAACATCCTTTACTACCAAGCTAGTGTCATCAGCAAACAGAAATATTTTAGAGTTTATATAAATAAGGAACAGGAGCGGCCCCAACACTGATCCCTGGGGCAGCCCCCACTTGACAGTACCCCACTCAGATCCCACATCACAGCCGTTATCAACATTGTGAATAATGACCTTTTGCTGCCTGTTGCTAAAGTAAGAGGTGAACCAATTGTGAGGTACTCCCCATATTCCGTATTGGTCCAACTTCTGGAGCAATACTGTGAGATCAACATAGTCAAATGCCTTTGTTAAATCAAAAAATACGCCAAGCGTTCGAAACTTTTTGTTTAGCTCATCCAGTACCTCACAGAGAAAAGAGAATATAGCATTTTCAGTTGTCAAACGACTCCTAAAGCCTAACTGTACATTTGATAGCGAATCGTGTGATATAAAATGATCAATTAACCTTACATACACAGCCTTTATGATAACTTTTGCAAACACTGTTGGCATAGAAACAGGCCTAAAATTATCTACATTATCCCTTTCTCCCTTTTTATAAAGCGGCTTTACTACCACGACCGTGGTACTTGATTGTCGGGAATATGTGACTGAGGGACTGCGTCAGCTTTCAGACAACACTACAAACAAAGTTTGCCAAGGTAATCCCATTCCTGATGTCCAGGTGGAGCTTCAAGGAATCCTCAGAACCTTAGGCCCCCTACAAAACCTTTCACCTGACTCCATCAACCTCCTGCCCCACCGACACCCCGTACCCCTACCTTCTACCTACTTCCTAAAATTCACAAACCCAATCATCCCAGCCGCCCCATTGTAGCTGGTTACCAAGCCCCACAGAACGTATCTCTGCCTACATAGATCAGCACCTTCAACCCATTACATGCAGTCTCCCATCCTTCATCAAAGACACCAAGCACTTTCTCGAACGTCTGGAATCCTTACCCAATCTGTTACCCCCGGAAACCATCCTGTAACCATTGATGCCACTTCCTTATATACAAATATTCCGCACGTCCAGGGCCTCGCTGCAATGGAGCAATTCCTTTCACGCCGATCACCTGCCACACTACCTAAAACTTCTTTCCTCATTACCTCAGCCAGCTTCATCCTGACTCACAACTTTTTTACTTTCAAAGGAAAGACATACCAACAATTAAAAGGAACAGCCATGGGTACCAGGATGGCCCCCTCGTATGCCAACCTATTTTTGGGTTGCTTAGAGGAAGCCTTCTTGGTTACCCAGGTATGCCAACCCAAAGTTTGGTACAGATTTATTGATGACATCTTCATGATCTGGACTCACAGTGAAGAAGAACTCCAGAATTTCCTCTCCAACCTCAACTCCTTTGATTCCATCAGATTCACCTGATCCTACTCCAAATCCCATGCCACTTTCCTTGATGTTGACCTCCATCTGTCCAATGGCCAGCTTCACACATCCGTCCACATCAAACCCACCAACAAGCAACAGTACCTCCATTATGACAGCTGCCACCCATTCCATATCAAACGGTCCCTTCCCTACAGCCTAGGTCTTCATGGCAAATGAATCTGCTCCAGTTCGGAATCCCTGAACCATTACACCAACAACCTGAAAACAGATTTCGCATCCCGCAACTACCTTCCCGACCTGGTGCAGAAGCAAATAACAAGAGCCACTTCCTCATCCCCTCAAACCCAGAACCTCCCACAGAAGAACCCCAAAAGTGCCCCACTTGTGACAGGATACTTTCCAGCACTGGATCAGACTCTGAATGTGGCTCTCCAGCAGGGATATGACTTCTTCAAATCCTGCCCTGAAATGAGATCCATCCTTCATGAAATCCTCCCCACTCCACCAAGAGTGTCTTTCCGCCGTCCGCCTAGCCTTCGTAACCTCTTGGTTCATCCCTATGAAATCCCCAAACCACCTTCCCTACCCTCTGGCTCTTACCCTTGTAACTGCCCCCGGTGTAAAACCTGTCCCATGCACCCTCCCACCATCACCTACTCCAGTCCTGTAGCCCGGAAGGTGTACACGATCAAAGGCAGAGCCACGTGTGAAAGCACCCACGTGATTTACCAACTGACCTGCCTGCACTGTGAAGCTTTCTATGTGGGAATGACCAGCAACAAACTGTCCATTCACATGAATGGACACAGGCAGATGGTGTTTGTTGGTAATGAGGATCACCCTGTGGCTAAACATGCCTTGGTGCACGACCAGCACATCTTGGCACAGTGTTACACCATCCGGGTTATCTGGATACTCCCCACTAATGCCAACCTATCAGAACTCTAGAGATGGGAACTTGCCCTTTAGTATATCCTCTCTTCCTGTTACCCACCAGGCCTTAACCTCCGCTAATCTCAAGTTGCTGCTGCTCATACCTCACCTGTCATTCAACAACATCTTTGCCTCTGTACATCCACCTCGACCGACATCTCTGCCCAAACTATTTGCCTCTACAAATGTCTGCTTGTGTTTGTATATGTGCGGATGGATATGTGTGTGTTTGCGAGTGTATACCTGTTGTCCTTTTTTCCCCCTAAGGTAAGTCTTTCCGCTCCCGGGATTGGAATGACTCCTTACCCTCTCCCTTAAAACCCACATCCTTTCGTCTTTCCCTCTTCTCCCCTCTTTCCTGATGAAACAGCTGTGGGTTGCAAAAGCTTGAATTTTGTGTGTGTGTTTGTGTTTGTTTGTGTGTCTATCAACATACCAACGCTTTTGTTTGGTAAGTTACATCATCTTTGATTTTAGATATATATTTGAAAATAAATTGTTGTGCATCTAGTGTTTGTGATAATTGTATTATAAGGTATTATGGTTAGAGATTGAGGGCATATGATAACTAAAATTGAAGAATTTGTTTCTGTAGTGTAAAGTAATAGTTTATTATTAGGTTTAGAGTGTATATTCTTCAGACTTCAGACCCACTACCTTTTTCCTCATACACCTAACTAACTTTATCCTAGCACATAACTGCTTCTCCTTTGAAGGGCAGATATACAAACAAAGCTATGGCAGAGTCAGACGAAGGGATGTGGGTTTTAAGGGAGAGGGCAAGGAGTCATTCCAATCCCGGGAGTGGAAAAACTTACCTTAGGGGGAAAAAGGACAGGTATACACTCGCACACACACACATATCCATCCGCACATATACAGACAGAGGCATACATATGTAAATGCCATATGTCTGCCTGTGTCTGCATATGTGCGGATGGATATGTGTGTGTGTGTGTGTGTGTGTGTGTGTGTGTGTGTGTGTGTGTGTGTGCGCGTGCGCGCGTGTGTATACCTGTCGTTTTTTCCCCCTAAGGTAAGTCTTTCCACTCCCGTGATTGGAATGAATGACTCCGTACCCTCTCCCTTAAAACCCACATCCTTTCGTCTTTCCCTCTCCTTCCCTCTTTCCGGATGAAGCAACCTTGGGTTGTGAAAGCTCAAAATTTGTGTGTGTGTGTTTGTGTGCTTTTTTATTGTTTCCTATCAACATACCAACGCTTTCGATTGGTAAGTTACAGCATCTTTGCTTTTAGATATATTTTACCCACGTGGAATGTTTATCGATAGACACTCAAACAAACACAAACATACACACAAGCTTCAAGCTTTTGCAACCAACTGTTGCTTCATCAGGAAAGAGGGAAGGAGAGGGAAAGACGAAAAGATGTGGGTTTTAAGGGAGAGGGTAAGGAGTCATTCCAATCCTGGGAGCGGAAAGATGTACCTTAGGGGGAAAAAAGGACAGGTATACACTCGCACACACACCCATATCCCCGCATATACACAGACACAAGCAGACAATGTTGGTTGTGAAAGCTTGAATCTTGTGTGTTTGTTTGTGTGTCTTAAGGGTTTTAAGGTCTTTAAATATGTCTACTTGTGTCTGTATGTGTGGATGGATATGTGTGTGTGTGCGAGTGTATACCTGTCCTTTTTTCCCCCCTAAGGTAAGTCTTTCCGCTCCCGGGATTGGAATGACTCCTTACCCTCTCCCTCAAAACCCACATCCTTTCGTCTTTCCCTCTCCTTCCCTCTTTCCTGCTGAGGCAACCATTGGTTGCGAAAGCTAGAATTTTGTGTGTATGTTTGTGTTTGTTTGTGTGTCTATCGACCTGCCAGCGCTTTTGTTCGGTAAGTCACCTCATCTTTGTTTTTATATATATTTTTTGCCACGTGGAATGTTTCCCTCTATTATATATATATATATATGTGTGTGTGTGTGTGTGTGTGTGTGTGTGTGTGTGTGTGTGTGTGTGTGTAGGGAAACATTCCACATGGGAAAAATATATCTAAAAACAAAGATGATGAGACTTACCAAACAAAACCGCTGGTAGGTCGATAGACACACAAACATACACACAAAATTCAAGCTTTCGCAACAAATGGTTGCTTCATCAGGAAAGGGGGAAGGAGAGGGAAAGACGAAAGGATGTGGGTTTTAAGGGAGAGGGTAAGGAGTCATTCCAATCCCGGGAGTGGAAAGACTTACCTTAGGGGGAAAAAAGGACAGGTATGCACTCGCGCGCACACACACACACACACACATATCCATCTGCACATACACAGACACAAGCAGACATTTGTAAAGGCAAAGAGTTTGGGCAGAGATGTCAGTCGAGGCGGAAGTAGAGAGGCAAAGATGTTGTTGAAAGACAGGAGAGTTATGAGTGGCGGCAACTTGAAATTAGCGGAGGTTGAGGCCTGGCGGATAACGAGAAGAGAGGATATACTGAAGGGCAAATTCCGGAGATAACTTCCTAAGAAGAAATGAAGGGCAGAGCCTTACCAAAAGACGTAAACTCGAGCAAAGAGTTATGTGAACATAGTATTTTCCATCTGATAGCTACACTACTTTAATGACATCATTAGAACCAGTAGGTTTCTACAGGTGTAGAAATTGTAAACAACTTCAGCATTGTCAGATTGTTTTAGATACTGCGAAAGATTATACTGTTGCTGATAAATTTCTCTTTGATGATTACTGTTGTGTTCAATAAATTAATGGAAAATGCAATTCACTGCACTAATACAAATTCAATTCAACTTGCTACAGAAACATCACGATAGCATTAAGTGTCTGAAAGACAGTTGTGCCTATTTTGTCATGAATTAGTAGGATATTACTGACTTTTGACCATTCATTATTTGGCTAAATATACACTGCAATCTGATTGCATGTATATGACATGGGTTAGTGCCATCACAAAGCAATGACTAATGAAGGGATTGCCGTTGGAGTCCCATTAAATTGTTGGCATGAGAAATGTCCTTACAGGACCCCATTGTCTGCACTTCCTTGAAAATGAGCTTCCAGTATTACTAGAAGAGGTTCCTTTGGCTACAAGAGTGCATATGTCCCTCCAGCTTGATGGGGCTCCTGCACATTCTAGTCATCAGGTGACACATCATCCAAACCTAACATTTGCCAGAAGATGGATCCATAGATGTGCTCACTTTCCTTAGTCACCTTGGTTCCCGGACCGTATTCCTTTGGATTTTTGCCTTTGGGGATGGTTGAAACGTGAAATCTACAAAGAAAAAGTAAACCCAAGAGCTGATTTGATCGTTCAGATTATGAATAGTGCAGCTCTAATAGAAGAACACAAAGATGACCTCACAAGAGCTACACCTGGTGTTATCAAGAGAAGTGGAAAGTGCATAGAACTTGGTGGGGGAATTTTTGAAAATCAACTCTGAAAGTCCTCTTTTGCCTTTGCTTTGAGTTTGTTAGGGTTATGTACTGACAGCTGTATCTCTGTACTCAGTAAAAAGTGGACACATTTATATGTGCCAGTGGCCTGTAGCCACTGCAGCGTGAGGAAACGCTCAGTTGTAAGCTGTTCTGATCACGATACAGCCAAAAGCTGTCCTGCGGAATTGTTTCTGTAAATATTTGTTATTACTGGTGGGTAGAATTTGAAATGAATTATCTTTGATGTTCAGTCAGACTCATAACATTAGACGAGGGCCGAAATGTGGTGTGTGTGTGTGTGTGTGTGTGTGTGCGCGCGCGCGCGTGTGTGTGTGTGTGTGTGTGTGTGCGCGCACGCGCGCATGCGTATGTGCTTCTTAATGTGAGAGAGAGAGATAATGTTGAATGCGAAGATGCGATTATAAGTTTAGAATGCATGATGGTTACCACTAGACCTTGGGCTTACACAGCACATCATCTCAGAAGTAGACAACAATTTCTCCTGACATCATCTCAGAAGTAGACAACACTTTCCCCTGACACATCCACATCTTGCAGTGTTGTCAGATTGTGCAGATGGCTAGACTTAGCGTTGTCAGTGGTGATCGGTTTTATTGGCCACCTTAAATGAACAACTCAGACTTAGTCTCTGTGGCGGCCAGTTGGCGGTCAGTTTTTATGTCTAAGACTGTACATGTTACTTGTCAGAGGCAGAGAAGATCAAGACATCACCAAGATATGCATAGCGGAAGGGGAAAGCAGACAGTGCAAAGTCAATAAATCGCTGCCATGTCTGGGCGGCGTTTTTAAGGCTATAAGGCATGCAGCAAAATTTGAATTGGCCGAAAGATACAAAAACAAAAATTTTTCAATTTCCTCAGCGAGTGTAGGAATCTGGAGGTAAGACTTTTGGGAACCGAGGACACTAAATATACGTGCACCTCTAATAAGTTGAGAAAAGTCCAAATATTGGGGCAGGATAATTGTCAATGATGGTATGTGCATTCAGTTCCCGATAGCCTCCACATAAATGGAAAGTGCCATTTTTCTGAGGTACTAGCCATATCAGGGACTACCAGTCACTGTGTGAGGGCATAATAAACCCTTGGTTAACACGGCACTCACAATCGATTTCTCACATCATAACTTGGGTGGTGCCATTCTGTGGGACTTGTGCCCTATGGGTGGTCCCTCCATTGTGTTTATTTTATGACAGGTGCCATTAGTAATTGCATTTAAATGCAACTGTAGGGGCTGTTGAGGAGGGGGAACAATTTCGTAAGGAGGTGGTGGAGGCATGGTGGCTCATTGACTTACCTTAGTAAACAACAGTTACTTGTCTCGAGGAGCAAATTGGATGTGAGTGACACCATGGAATAGTGCAGCAGCGATGTCTCAGCAGGCAGCGGATTATGCGAAAGGTGCATAATAGGTTCTCCAATGCCTCCTTCATAACCTGGTTGAGTGCAGTATTGTGTGAGCAAAGCTTGTCAACTGCAGATCACTTGAATGAAGGCTTGAAGTGTTGAGCCATGAGAGCAGAACATTCCAACAGGATGAGCAGAAGTGGGTCCTCAGAAGGCCAAGAAGCCATGATGTGCGACCAAATGAACACGGGATGTGGGAGCTGGAAGGGTTATGGAGTAGAGATGCCATGTGTAAGTCCACAGACAGGGCAAAGTGGTTGACAAACTCAGTCCCAAGCACTGGTGGGTCTTCAACATCTGCCATGCGGAAGAACCATGTAAAAGTTCGATTGGATGTCAGACACAGCTAGACAACTGCTACACCCCCCCACCCCCCTTCAGACATTGGTGGATGAATTGTTGGCGGGATGTATAAGTTTTGTCGGTTGGCTGTTGGAAGGGGGAGGCACATGAGGCAGGGATGATACTGGGGTCACTGAGGAAGCATTGCTTGGAAATGAAATGCAGAGCTGACACCAAAACTGGTTCACTTGCAGAGTTTGGGTGTGCACAGGAGGGACAGCAGTTCCTTGCAGGGGTGCCAAATGTGTGGGGGAACTGGCAGATGGGGTAGGTGGGCAGGGTTATATGGCTAGTGCTGTCCACGCCATCTGTTGCGCTCTGCCATTAGCCTCTTGCAGGCTAGGAGGCGGCTCTGGATGGAATTGTAAATGCTCAGGTAGCCGACAGCGGTAGCGCTAGTAGCTTTGTGCCAAGTGGCATCGTGGTGCTTTGAAGCACTGTGTGTCCTTGCATGACCTGTGCCAGCCATGGTAGAAGTCTCAGTGTTGCCAACATTGCCCTCAGCCAATGTGCCCAATGAAGGTAGTAATTGGCAGTGGCGAATGATCTCATAAATTGGTTCAACAAGGCAGAGTTTAGAGTCCAGGGGGTCCAAGGAAACGTAAAGGAGCTGTAGTTGAAGCTCTTGTGGCAGCCTAAACAACCATATAGTCCAAAGACTGATGTTTGGCATAACCTTGCAATTTACTAGTGGCCATAGATGACGCCAGAGTTGTGGAGGTGACGTCCTGCTCAGTTGCTCTTTGTAGATTATAAGATGATTGCCTCCACCAGAGAGCATGATGAGCGTCTGTTAATAGGTGACTTATCCATGGTGTAATTGCCATTAGTAAATCACTATTGAAGTCTGTATGGTCACGGAGGTGGCTCACCAGACAGATGAATCTGGCACCATCAGTTATTAACCCTGTAAATGTCCAAGAGGTTATCTACAGTTGCAAACCAAGTAAGTTGAAGTAACTTTGCAGACTTGCCCGGTGAAATATGCTGCATTGTGGTAGGCTTTGTGAGTTGCTGACGGTGGCTCAGCAGCCAGAGGTAGTGGTCATGTGCATGTGAGTTAAATTTGTGTGTGTGTGTGTGTGTGTGTGTGTGTGTGTGTGTGTGTGTGTGTGTGTGTGTGTGTTTTATGTTCTCTAATTCACAGGAAGGCCTTTTGGCTGGAAGCTTACTTGTTTGATAGTCTTTTTTGTTGTGCCTTTCTGCAACTCAACATCCCCACTATCCTTTTCATAATATTGTCAGTAAAGAGTGAGGAATTCAGCCATAAAAATGTTTGGCTACTCTCTGGTGATGATGTAAAGAATTTAACAGATTCACTGAAACACAAATTTACATCATAAAGGAACTGGCAATATAGCGTGTGTGTGTGTGTGTGTGTGTGTGTGTGTGTGTGTGTGTGTGTGTGTGTGTGTGTGTGTGTGTCGGGGGAGGGGGGTGTAGATTGAACATAAATAAGTAGAAATTAGTGTGTGTATGTTTAAAAGAAATCAGTATATGACACAGATCACTGTGACAGTGTACAATACAGTAATTGTAATACTGACTTTCTCCAAATCAGGGCAAGAGGTAGAGTTTATGATGTGTGGCACATGCAAATTACTGAGTTAAACTGTTCAATAAAGTTATTTGTTTTAGTATTTCATGTTTATTTTTTCAGACGTCATGATATCAGAACTTTTAAATGGGATATTGGGTATCTGATAATTAACGAGCAATTTTATTTAATTGGATAGATAAAAAATGTTCTCACCAAGCAGCGGCAGAACACACACGTAAAAGTCTGCTGTGTTTGGCAAGCTTTCAAATCCAGTGGCTCCTTCTATAGGCAGACAGGTTGGAGGGGAAGGAAGAAGGGTGAAGTAAAAGGCCTGGAGAGGTATTGGAAAAGGGGTAGATATCGGGAAAGTCACCCAGAACCACGGGTCAGGGGAGACTTACACAAAATAAATTATTCATGGCACTATCTTGGTCCTTATATTTTCTTTAATTGGGAAGTTAGCATATGTTTTGTAACACAGAGGGGTTGCTCATCTTTTTTTCTACATATTAATTATTGAAATATTTTTGCTTGTACATATACATGAAAATAAATTGTTCTGGATTTATTGTTGATGTTAATTGTACATTATGGTAATTCTGTTTCTATTGAACTCAGGTAATGTAGATGCTGTCTTATGGTTAAAGTATGTGATAAGTAAAACTGAAGAATTTGTAACAATGGTATATTATTAGTTTCAGAATATATATTCATTTCATTTTAGTGTATTTGACCAAATCTGATCTATGAAGTATAATAACAAAAGTGCAGAATTAATAAATGATTAGTAAATTATCAATATCCTGAGAAAAAAAATCCCAATGCAAAGAGTACACAGTAGCAAAGGACATTATCACTGATAAATCTTCAAAACCACTGAAAGGCAACATGAGCATTGCTATTCCAACATGTTGTTCATCTCCAGTGAATAGAAGATAAAAATTTTCTGCTGCCAGTGAATAAGTTTTAAACATTACTTAAATTTTGTTTTTATTACCATGTGGGTTTTTTGGCTATAACGACGGGCCTCACACAGAAAACTCACAACTTATTACGATAAGACACTTTTATTAAGGTTCATATGATTACAGAAAACACAAGGAAAACATTGTAGAAATTCACGAAACACGTATCACTCAGTCAGGTAGTAGACGGGACTACCCCAAAGAACTCCAGTATCCAAAGACCATTTACTCTGCACTTTGCCGGTGAAGTTACTGGCGGTCAACTGTCGCCACAACCATTATTATTTCTAATGTACTGTAAAAGTGGTACATGAAAGGTGTCAACAAAAATAAGGTGTGTTGTAACAGGTAGTTCTTCAATAGCATCAAAGGGCAATGCCAGCATTCCTGCCTATGGCATTTGCCATGCCCTGCAAACACACAATAAAGTCACGCTAGTTGCCAACTTTGATAAAATGTTTCTTAATGTGATTGTAAAATGAAGTTATTAATTTTAGCAGCTGATGTCATTGAAAACGCTGTCCATTTTCCTAGTGAAAAAAGTTTGTTGCAACCTTCACTGAAACTATTAAGAGCTGTCACTGAAACCATTGACTGAAATAATTAAGCTCTTAATAATGATATTAAGTTTCCTTCATAGTATTATGAGATAGGGCTGGTAGTGATCCTGACCTGTGTTATGACCGTTATGTTTACACCTGAGAAAGATAGAGATATAAATGGCAACCTTATAAGCTGTGCTAGTCTTAAAAGGTAAACCCTGACCTGTTGTAATCGTGTCACTACAACTGAACTGAAGTTGGCTCTTTTGTTTGACAATACTCTTCCCAGAATGTGTCTTTGGCAGCACTTACACCATGTTTAATATGCGTGCATCCAGTTCTTGTGAAAATGAAGCTGATTCTTTTCCCTGCCACTGGGAAAAGTAGGGCAGAATTGGTTGCAGAGGATGTCACAACAGCAGAGTCAAAATGAAAAAAATCTTTGAGGAGCTTTGTATCACCAATTTTAGGATAAAACAGAAGAAAGCTGCTTCAAGTACTTTTGATATGAACCATTAGTATTAAAAGTATGGAGCCAGAACCAAAATGGGTGTTTTACAAACATGTTTTGACAGATGTTGGAAGGAAAAAATAGCACACCATGCTACATTTATCATACCGACGAAAAACTTGTCAAAGTGCAAGAACTTCTTAAGTGTTAATTTGGGCAAAGGCTAAGTGGTGCTAAAGCATTTCCACTCGACAAAATGCAACACAATGAGCTCAATGATATTTTTCTTCTTAGACACCAAAGATGTGATATACAAGGAGTTTGTGCCTGCTTGACAATCAGTTTTCTGGTCCAATTTACACAGGAGTGTTCTAAGAGGATTACAGTTTACCCCGTCTGAAGAGAAATCACAAATACTTGATTGCACCATGATGAGTCAGTGGTCATTAACACTGGCTCAATCAGACTACAGCTCTAAATTCTCTCTCCCCAACTTCAGATTGTACTCTTTCATAAGAATTATTTCAAAATGACTGAATCTCTTAAAGTAACAGCTTTGTGTTGGTCAACTTCCAAAGAATGTATGAAGACTGTGCAAAGTGCTAGCAGCAGTAGATTGATGAAGCAGGACTATATTTAAATTAATGTTAATTCAGTGTGTATTTATCTGCAACATATTTATTTTTAAGCCTTCAGTTGTGACAGCTAGGAAACACTGTAGCATTTCCACTTCAGATCTGTGACTTTTATTCATTCACAACCAGTCTTTTTTCTTGTGCTATGTAAATCTAATCCAGTTATTAGAAACAAAATTCTGGCAGTTAGTTTGCTACTCTGTAAGCCCACTTCCAAGTGATTTCAGATGTGAAGTTTTGACTGAGTTAATATATACTTGTATTGTTTGTGGGATATCAGAAATTGCTGCTTAGTAGCATATTCCTCCATTAGAGTTACAAGATGGCTGCTGAGTGAGATCTCAGATATTTTCTTCATCTGCTAAAAGAACTTATTTAACAGGAAATAGTCTCAAGTTTAAATTTTCTTTGTTTTTGTATACTTGCAATAGTGTCTGTTCTTGTCACACAACTGAATATTAGCGCCCCAGCAGATCTTGTTCTTGGAAAAACTTACTCTTTAGCTGAAGTCCCAATAATCGCGCCATAACCAGAATTTTGCATGACATTAACACAAAAAATTTTATTCAAATTATTCTTGATAGCACAAAATTCATTAAAAAAAGGCAGCTACTAGTTTCATCAGTGTCTATTGTTGCAATAAAAGTGTAATTAAACATTTCTAAATCATATTTAACTAACACATTTCGTATTGTTTACTAGTTAGATAGACATGATCTAGGCCTAAATTTTCCGAGTTATAAACGTTTTAAAAACCTGACCAAGCACACCTGATAACGTAAATTCTCTAAAAGCAAAATAATTACAAATTTATTCTTCTGTCATTGTATCTCTAAGTCAGTACAAAAACATCAACCACCGCACATAAGACCTATGTGTCATTTTTTGCTTACACACAGCCAATCTCGCATCCTTGACAAATTTAAAACATTCTTTAAACTTAATTATTTTTTCAAAAACTGACCGTGAGTGAGAAATGTGGGAGCTGTTATAGGGCAGTGAGTAGAGGGATTTGTTGCCAATCTTGTAGGAAATATTTTCACCAGGGTGGGGGGGGGGGGGGGGGGGGAGATGGTGCAGTGGGGAGCACGTTTTGGGAGAACAGAAGAGGCTCTCTCCTGGAACTGCAGAGTATGAAGTAGGAACATTTTGATTGGGGAACAGGAAAGGAGAATCTGTGCCCTTCAGATACAGTTGGAGGAAGCAAGAAAGGAACTGATAAGGATCAAGGGAGATAGGGGAGAAGAGGGTGCTTGGGAACTGGCAGCTGGTAGGAGGATAGGAAGAAAGAGAACACGATCTGACAATTTTATCATCAACACCAAAACAGGTATCTACCACTACCACAGTTAAGTGAAGGAGAGCCTCAGGCAGAACAAGGAGCAGGAAATGTGCAGCACACTTCAACCGACGCCAAGAAGCCTTGGAATGTACAAAGTGGTAGGAAGAAGAAAGTGCAGCCACTAGGCAGTAGCAATGGGCCAGGTATGGTCCTCAGTTACAGGAAAGTTTAGGGGCAGCTTACCAGGCCAACAGTATCTTCAAGCCAAATGCAGGACTAAGTCATGTGATAGAGGACCTAGGGTCTTTATGTAAGACCTAGGGTCTTTATGTAAGGTACAAAAGAGGACTATGTAATGTAGTGGGTGGGGCGGGAAACAGTTTGGACAGGGATGGGGCATATGACATAGGTGGTGACCTGGGCAAGATAGCTTCCCTGACTCATGGCACCAACATACACTTTGTTGAGCTGTTCCGGCATCTTGATCGACCACACCTGATGGAGCTGTGAGGCGAATCAATGTGGGGTTAGGGATGGCTCTGAGGACAGCCAACTTTGCTGATGTTTCTCTGGTGCCCATCGGGACTATCAACAGATGGAGTTTCACTAGGCATGGCTTACACCTAAACAGGACTGGGAAGGGAAGATTGGTGCAGCTGATTCATGAAGGAATAGGGGGTGGATCTCGGGCCACGCATGGTCAAATACCTGTGCCATAGGCAGGAAAAGTAGGTCTTTTTTAGGATAAATCCAGACAACAGGTTCCCCTAACTAAAGAGTATCTCTAGCAGTTTTTTAAAAAATACTGAAACAATCACTCACAAGACAGATTTTAACACTTCAAATATCACGCATTTCAGATGTCAGAAGGTAAAACAAACCATTGGAAAGAGTAAGACAGAGCATTTCACAGACTTAACAATTCTATCAAAACATGCAATCAATAAAAAATAATACAACTATTAGAAGTTGAGCTCCAATCTTTGAACTGCACAGTAGTTTGTATTACTGAGCACTGGTGTAGAGACATAGAAATCCAACATGTAGTATTATGATTGTATGAAAGGGCAAACTCTTACTGCAGAGCTACTTCAGGGGGTGGAGGATCATGCATTTATATCAGAAAAGGAACACAGTTCAAATCAAGACATGACCTCAATACAGTAAGTGAAGACAAACACTTTGAAATATCAGCTATTAAATTAACAGGGCTTGATATCACCAAGAAATTAATCATTTAGTGTGTGTATAAATCTCCCAGTGGTAGTGTGGACACTTGAAAAAATAAATTAACAGAAGTTCTAGATAAAGTCCAAATACAAAGCTCAACATAATTCTCTGTGGGGACATTAACATCAACACTAATATCATATATGAACCCAGCAGCACCTTCATAAACATCGTTCAAAGTTTTGGCATGTTCCTATTGGTCAATAGTGCAACAAGGGTTACTAGAATCAGTAATTGACCATGTGGCCACAAATATGGACAGGGAAAAAAATGTGATGTAGCTGTAAAAGATCTCAGACTATCAGACCATCTTTGTCAAATAACAGTAGTAAAACCAGGCATCACATCATTCCCTAAACTACAAGCCTACAAACGACATCTATCAGAAATCAAAATAAAAGATTTTTCAAAAGAACTAGAAAAACAAAGCTGGCATGGAGTGTATAAGGAAACGAATGTGAATATGAAATTCTCTAAATTCTCCACTTTGTTTAAATTGAACTTTGAAAAGGCATTCCCAAAAGTATGCATGTCTGTATCAACATACCACAAAAACAGATGGGTAACAGCAGGTATTAAGAAGTTGTCCCGAACACTTAAACACCTCAGTTCCATGAAAAAGATTCGCAATGATCCAGAATTCTTAAATTTCTATCGTAGATACAAAAAGATCTATAGGAAGGTGCTGATTGCTGCAAAAAGTCATTTAATAACAAAATATTATATAATGCAGAGAATAAAAGCAAAGCAGTCTGGGATGTTATAAACAAGGAAACAGGTAGAGGCAAACAAATGTAGAATAACATACTGCTAAGGAAGGGGGATAAGGTAATAAATGATCCACAACACTAAGCAAACTATGTAAATGAGCATTTTTCAATATTGCAGAGAAGTTACAGAAAAAATTCACAAAAACAAATATAACACCTGTAAATAATGTTGCACTAAATACAATGATGTTACTTTCAACCACAGAGACTGTAGTTGATAAAACTGTTCAAAAAGTAAAAAACAAAAGTCAGTAGGCTTAGATGAAGTACCAATGTGTGTACTGAAACAATGCATAGGGATGCAAATATAATAAATGAATCCTTCACATCAGGGACATTTTCGGAGCAGTGAAAACAGGCAAGAGTTGTCTCTTTGCTTAAGGAACGTAATGCAGAAGACAGAAAATTACTGGCCCATTTCCCTGCTATCAGCATTCTCAAAAATAATAGAAGCAATTATGAAATACAGATTAATGAATTACCTGAATAAATACAGTCTTTTAAGCAAATCACAGCTTCATTTCTGAAGTGGCAAAAATATGGAGTCAGCCATAGTAGAATTCTCATGTGCTTGATGCTCTTGATAAAGACGAGTGTGTCACAGGTATATTTGTGTACCTTTCTAAGCGTTTGATACAGTCGACCACAAGATTCTATTAAATAAATTAGAAGCATTAGGAATAAGAGGGGTCGCTAATAACTGGTTTCGATGATACCTAGCAGATAGGGTACATAGAGTAGAGATAACACATACTTCAAATAGATCTAAACATTTGGTAAAACACTTATCAGAACCAAAAAACATTAATATAGGGGTTCCGCAAGGTAGCATATTAGGACCAATACTATTCCTGATGTACATCAATGACTTTCCCAGTATTGCTACTCAGGGTGAAAAAATCCTCTTCCCTGATAACAGCAATATTATAGTCACTGAGAAAACAAGTGAACTTTTTACCAAGAAAGCAAATGAAACTCTCAAGGAAGTTTACGACTGGTCGATAAGCAATAAAGTGACATTGAACGTAAAGAAAACTACTGCCATGAATTTCATTTTGAAGAGGAAAACTGACAATGTTAAATTAAATGTAGATGGCACCTCTATAGACTGTGTAACAAATGCAAAATTTCTCAGAATGAATATTGATTCTCAGTTGAAGTGGTGTGAAAACACAAAGGTACTTGCAAACAGAATGTCATCAGCATATTATGCCCTTACAATCCTATCATCAGTCTGTAACATGCAGTGTCTTTTAGTTACTTATTATTCATATGTACACTCAATTCTTAGCTATGGCATTCTTTTTTGGGGAACAAACCCACAAAATATGAATACAATTTTCAAACTATAGAAAAGAGTCATAAGAATAATAACAAAAAATATTAGTTGAACTGATTGTAAATATCTGTTCAAAACACTGGGGATTTTAACTGCTCCATGTGAATACATTTACCAGTCAGTTGTACGCATCAAAAATAACATTGGTAATTACTGCACAAACAGCTCTGTCCATGACCATGCAACAAGAGAGAGACTCAACTTACATTTACCAAGAAAAAATAAATATGAAACTCAAAACAGCATTTTCTACCAAGGGGTAAAATTGTACAATAAATTACCGAAAGAGATTAAAGAAATTGCAAAAATACACTTAGTTAAAAAACAGCAAAAAAATACCTGTCATGCAATACATCTTATACATTGAAGGGTTATTTACATAAAACAGAATAGGGGTTTGATAAAAGAATGTTATAAAATAAATAATAACAATAATAATAATGATTATAAAACATCCAACACTCCACATAACACCTTCACCTTATGTTTTTTCCTTCTTTTTTCCTTTCTAGAGACACTCTCCCCTCAAGCTATGCATAGCACAATACTAACACCTCTCACTCTTTTTGAGCTCAACATCTCATTCATTATGGAGGGATGATGACTCAGTTTTTCTGGATAGCAAATGGGAAGTTGCGGTACAGAAAATGGCCCAGAGATCACCAGTGTGTGTGTGTGTGTGTGTGTGTGTGTGTGTGTGTGTGTGTGTGTGTGTGTGTGTAGTGAGTGAAGTGCTGTGAAACAATGTGTGTATAGTGTGTGCAGTAACTGATAGTGAGATATGAGTGAACAGTGTGGCATTACATTATTTAATAAGTTATTTGTAAACAAAGTATTGTATACCAGGAGTGAAATCGAATGATTGTCTCTAACTAGAAGTCTGTAACGTATGTGTATACGAATTAGCTTGTTTTAAATTGGTCTAAGCTTGAAAAAACTTTGACATGTCCTATATCCTTGTAAAAAGAGATCTACAGATGAATAAAGCTACTACTAGTAGTAGTAGTACATGTTTAGTTAGCTCTACTTTATTTGAATGTAATGTAGAGTCTCAAATCCCAATGTCCTCAGCCAGTGGATTCCCCTTTTGTTAAATCACTCTCCATCAACTTTTTCAGTTTTACCTTTGTAATCATAGTCCATTACATTTTTCACTTGCATTGACATTCCTTTCTCCTTAGCATTATCACAAATCTTCAGTGTCATCAGCATCATGATCATATACTTGTTCATGGGTTAAGCCTTTGGGCGTGTTCTGCCTCAGAATTGTTCACACCTTTTCTTTGAGGGATGTCCAAATTTTCCCTTTGCTATTGGGTTCTATATTATTGCAGTTTTAGATAACCTACAGTTAGAGTTTAAAGGTGGTACCTCTACCAGTGTCCTTACCATATACAGCTCATGAGAAGCAGCCAAGGGACACTAAAATTGTTAAAAATCAATGGTAAATTCCATGTTATGCTGATATTTGCTTGCCAACCCACATAAAAAGAAATCCGTAGACTTTATTTAAGAGGATTAGCACCTGTGTACAAATGCATTGCTCTCGGGGACTCAGCAGTCATTTTCTGGTGACAGGTTTGGTGACCATGGGGTTTGTAAGCAGGGAACTGGTAAGTACTACCTGTCCTCTGTCATCATAAGCTCTAGGCATGCTTCAGCAACCACTGTGCTGTGCAGTGGTGGAACATTGTGTGCCACTGGGAATGGGAATCTTGGCTTGACTTCCCAAATCACAAGGATGGGACAAACCTCTATAAATAAAAAAGAAAAACCTCAATCTCAAGGTGGCTGTTGAGGTGGATCTGTTGTTAGCAGGCACCGTCTGAGGAAACTGCCACACCTCAGTTACACAATGCTTCATCAGGCAAGGGGGGATTCTATCTGTGTGGACTCTTATTTCCCTGCTGCTCTCGGAACTGAGACTGAACCCTCAAAATCTTTTTCTCCTCTCCCAGCATGATGGGTGTACTATTTGGGAGTACTGACACGCATTCATCCAAATGAATGAGGCCGGCTAATCCTCCTTCATTGTGACCAAGTAGAGTCCCCTACAGAGAAACCAAAACCCAAAAAGGAATACAAGATGATGAAACCCCCTGTCTTTGCCACTTCTTATGCTTGCATGGTGCAGAATGCTGTTGCCAAGGTCGCACTTAGATGCAAATGACATCCAGCATCACACTTTCTACCAGCAGCGCCTGTGCTTGCCCCTGTACATGCCAAAATAAAGTTAGTAAAGTCATAATAATCCAGGGAGCTACGCCAGAAGAGGCCAGAAATACACACAGGGCTGGGCAAATAAAAGTGGCCCTGATGAGTGGATACCATTGGATGTGAATGTTTGCATGTAACCACACTCCAAGACATGTGCACCAGTGTATGCCCGCCACGTGACCTGCACCAGTTCAGAGCATAATGCAGGCTGCATCCTGTGAATGTATGCTTGTAACCACACTCCATGACATGTGCACCATGCGTATGCCCGCCACATGATCTGCACCAGTTCACAGCATAATGCAGGCTGCATCCTGATGACAGAGCACCAGCCCCATGTCGCTAATTTTGAGGGAGGCACTGGTCAAAACAAAGTTATTAAGACTGTCCCAACCAGATTACATTTCTAAGTTCACTCTCCTCAACATCATTTTGTTCTATTTCATAAGAAGGTGAATGAAACAACATTGTTTCAGAACGATTGACTCTCCTGAAGCAATAGGTTTGTGGCTGTTAACTGCCAAGGGATGTATGAAGACTGTGCAAAGTGTTGGCAGCCGTGTATTGGTGCAGCAGGGCTATATTGCAATTAATGTTACTCAATATGGGTATATCAGCAACGTGTTTATTTTTTAGTATTCAGTCCTGATAATTAAGAAACACTACAATGTGTCTATTTCATATTTATTACTTTAATTCAGTCATCACCATTCATTTGTTCTGACACTTCTTAAATCTAATTCAGTAAAGAGAAACAAACTCTTTCTTTATTGTAATGCAGAATCTTAAATCCCAATCCCCTTTTCCATCTGGTCACCCTTATCTTTAAATCATACTCCATTGACTTATTCAGTTTCACCTTTTGTAAGTATATAAATACTGAATTTGAAATCTTGATGTAAATTACCATTATATAATTGGATTTATAGAATCAGTTAATTTAAGTTCAGTGTGTATCTAAGTACTGCACATTTTTAAAATATTATCAAATCTAGTAATAAAGTGGAATATTAGTTAACAATGTTCATGCTACAAGATTTATTTTGCCCAATAGGAAAGGCATTGAAAGAAAGATTCCAACTAAAGCAAAGACTGCTGTGAGAGACAATTCCTCAGTATTATCAGATGACATTATGAGTGTTGCTATTACCAACATTATGTCACCATCTGGTAAGAAAAGGTACAATCTAAATTCTATCTATGATCCACTCTAAAATATTATTTAAATGAATGAAGAAGGGAAGTTTAATGAGCAGTTCAATTAGAGATAGTTGTTGTGTTAGTGATAGTGAGATACTTTGGTGAGCTAGAATGGAAACACACACACACTTGTGCCCCTACATAGTGCCTGCTAGGTACTCAATACCAGGATTACAGTCAGCAGGTGGCCTAGGGTGGGGTGTGTGTTGTGGTGGGGTTGGGGTTGGTGGTGGTGGTGGTGGTGGTGGTGATTGGGGGGGGGGGGGTGCATCAAGGGAGAAAGAGGCAGGAAGGAGGGCGAGGGTTGGAGATGGGTAGCTAATGGTTCGGAGGGAGGCAGCAAGTGTACCGGCTAGGAATGCAGGAGGGAGGGGTGGCAGGTGCATGGGTTGGCATGTGATAGATAAGTACTGGACCCAGTGAGATTTCCCAGTTGATGGAGATAACATGGAGGTGTAAATTGAAAGTGAGTGACAACAGGAGAGAGGAAGGGGAAACTGTTGGGTAGAAGTTGTTGTGACAGTGGATGAATGGCGATTTTCACAAGGAGGACCGTAGGACCAAAGGATGTGCTGCAACTATACCAACTCAGCTGCAATCACTGCAGAGCATTTTATGTTGGTATTACAAGATACCAAGTGTCCACCAGAATGAATGCCATGACGAGAAAAAAGGTGACCACCCATTGGCATAACATGCTGCTGTGCACAACATGCTCTAATTCGGTGGCTACTTCACACCTCATATCATCTTATAGGAAACCGACTGGAGGGATATGTATAATGTTACAGGTGTACCACAAGGAATGATATTATGTACACTCTTGTTCATGTTACAAATTTCAATTCCAAAATTAATGTTTTTATGGATTGATTTCTAGCAGTCTAACAGAAGCATCCTTAAGAAAACAATAAAGTGTGTGAGTAATATGATATCAAAACAACCTTGAATTACAAACTATATCAAAAAACATATGCAAAGAAAGGAAATTCTATGAAAGACAAACAGAGAAGTGAGTGTTATTTCATACAACAATAAATGATTTTTGTCTTCGGATAAATGTTTGTGTAATGTCTGAAATAAATTATTGATTAAAAAAAATCAAACATTATGGGCAAAATTAAACCAGTAAATCAGTTAAGGAATGTGAGAACTTTTTCATGAAGGAACACTGTCAAATAATGAGTAACAGCCGAGAAGGAAATCAATTAGAAATTTAGAAGGGGAATAAAATAACTAATATACAGGGTGATTATAATTAAAGTTAAACTTTCAAACCGCTGTAGAAATAACGCCACTGGTTAGAATGACGTGAAATTGCAACAGAATATTACTGGAGAAGGGGGGAATCGTATGGCAGAAGAAAAATAAATAGTTACAAAATGTAGCAATAGATGGCGCTGTAAGCATCATAATTTAATAGTGGTTGACTACAAATGACAAATGAATCATACAACAATGCCTAAGGTGTACGTTTGACATTAAACAAACTGTACTACTTAGTATGCATGGGTGTACGGGTGTGATACTGTTAGTTACATAAGCCCATCCACCACAGCAGGGTTGTATCACATAGGATGGGAAAAATCAGTTTTCAATTGTCCTGAGGCCAAAAACCACATGAAAAGCATCACTCACATCAGTTTTTAAGTGTCCTGAGGCCAAAAATCTCGTAAAACGCATCAATCACGTCGGTTTTTAATTGTCCTGATGCCAAAAATCACATAAAAATAATCAATCAAAATCAAATCAGATTATTAATTTCTGTGTGACTGGCACAA
This sequence comes from Schistocerca americana, assembly GCF_021461395.2. Taxonomy (NCBI): domain Eukaryota; kingdom Metazoa; phylum Arthropoda; class Insecta; order Orthoptera; family Acrididae; genus Schistocerca; species Schistocerca americana. The sequence continues at coordinate 510,315,331 of NC_060119.1, read as the reverse complement.
AACATGTTCAATATGCTGTCCACCATTCTCTGCTACAAGTTGAAATCAAGAAACAGCATGTTCCACAACTGATTGAAGTGTTTCCGGGATCGTGTTCAGAATGTGTTGTGCAATGTCTTTAGTTCAGCTAAGTTTGCAATGGGAGCACTGAACACAACATCTTTCAGATAGCCCCACAGCCAGAAGTCACACAGATTAAGATCAGGTGATCAGGATGGCCAGGCTGTTGGGAAATGGCGGCTGATAAATCTAGCGTTTCCAAAATGGTGCTCCAGCTGCTGCTTAAATGGATTTGCAGTGTGTGGAGGTGTGCCATCTTGCATAAAAATAATCTCATCCACACCCCCATGTGGTTGCGCAAAAGACACTTGTAGCTCTTACCATTGATGGTACAGGTAACAGGACTGGAAGCACCAGTCTCTTCGAAAAAATATGGCCCTATGATAAATGGTGCCAGAAACCAGCACACACAGTGACCTCCTCAGGATGAAGTGGTGCTGGTTGATTTGCATGTGGATTTTCCATTGCCATATTCAACAATTCACATCCTTTCGTCTTTCCCTCTCCTTCCCTCTTTCCTGATGAAGCAACTGTTGGTTGCGAAAGCTTGAATTTTGTGTGTATGTTTGTGTTTGTTTGTGTGTCTATCAACCTGCCAGCACTTTCATTTGGTAAGTCACATCATCTTTGTTTTTAGATATACTTTTCCCACGTGGAATGTTTCCCTCTATTATATTCAACAATTCTTCATATTGACATATCCTGTCAGATGCAAGTGGGCTTCGTCTCTCCACAAAATCTTCCATGGCCAATCGTTGTCCACTTCCATGTGAGCAAGAAATTCTAAAGCAAAGGTCTGTCTTGCTAGCAGGTCAACAGGAAGCTAATTGTGCACGTGGGTAATTTTGAATAGATAGCAAAGATGGGTGTTCATAGATTTTACGGACCATGCTCACATGTATGTCCAATGTTTGGGCAGTTCTCTGTGCACTACACATTTACACACCACCACTCATCTCCTCCTGCATTGCTGTGGTCACTGCTTCTACTGACGTTGAATTAATTCATTTCCTCCCTCTACCTGGTTGCACATCAAAAGAACCCACCTTTATGAATTTCCGAATCATCTTCTCCAGAACCACAGCAGTCATCGGACCAATGCCTTTTTTCAAACCCTTTAGTTCCAGAACTTTTGCAGAATGATGTGTACACAATTATCATTCTTGTAATACAGTTTTAAAAGCAGAGCGTGATCCTGCATTGAGACAATCATGGCAAACGTCGTATCATGGCAAACATCACAGATGCGAAAGGAGGAAAAGCCGTGTACCCAGTGTGTTTATACCAACTTCAATGGGTCATACGCATGACAGGTGTTTTCATTTACGTACTCTGACACATACAGCACCATCTATTCATCAATTTCCACACTATTTTTTTTTCTTCTGCACATGTTTCTCCCTTCTCCGATAATATTCTGTTGCAATTTGACATCATTCTGACCAGTGGTGTTATTTCTACAGCGTTTTGAAAGTTTAACTTTAATTATAATCAACCTATAAATAAATAAAAGGGAAAAATAAAAACTTTGAAGATTTGCTGGTAACATTGTTGTATTGTCAGAGGTAGCAAAGGAATTAGAAGACCAGCTGAACAAAATGGATGGTGACTTGAAAAGAGATTGTGAAAAGACATCAACAAAAATAAAACAAAACCTAATGTAATGTAGCCAAATTAAATCAGACAGTGCTGAGGGAATGAGATTAGGAAATGAGACACTAAAAGTACTAGATGATTTTGCTATTTAGGCAGCAAAATAACTCATAATTGGCAAAGCAAAGTGGATATAAAATCCATGCTGGTGATAGTAAGAAAAGTATTTCTGAGAAAGAGCAATTTCTTAACACCTAATATAAATTTAAATGTTGAGAAATATTTTCTAAAGGTATTTGTCTGATTGTAACTTTATATCGAAGTGAAACATGGACAATATGCAAGTCATACAAAGAAATAACAGATACTTTTTAAATTTAGCACAGGGGAAGAGTGCTGCAGATTAGATACATAGATCAAATAAGAAATGAGGAAAAGTTTTTCTTCCATTTATTCATAACATCACGGACCGTATTGGTAAAGTTTTGGCCAAGTTTCAAGTGGAGACAGTCTTTCAACCTACCAAGAAAATTAGTGAAAGTTTAAGATCAGTGGAAGACGCACGACACCCCTTAGCTACCCCAGGTGTGTATAAAATCCTGTGTAGCTGTGGCATGGTTTATATTGGAACAGCTAAAAGGAGTGTTAATACCCACCTAACAGAACACAAAAGGAACTGTAGATTGGGACAGATTGAGAAATCGTCTGTAATGGAACACGTTTTCAAAAACGGTGATCACAAAATAAAATTTAGTGAGACAAACGTGATAGCTGGGACCTCTCATTATTATACTCGCATGCATAGAGAAGCTATAGAGATCTACAAGCATGGAAATAATTTTAATAGAAAAGAAGAAGGATTAAAACTAGACAAGATAAGGCGGTCAACATTGTACCAACGAAGTGACAATCGATTACCTGTAATCGAGAGAGATGGCACTAGCCAGAGATAGTTTTAAAGTCGAAAGCACGTGACGAGTGGTGGCGCCATCTGAGAGCTCCATATAAGTGGAACCACCAGCGTCTAGCAGCCAGTCGCCGACTCACCTCAGAAGATGTTGCCCACAGCTGGCAACGAAATGTCAGAAAGGTGAAGTAGTTTTATATATGGACCACGGCAATTCAGCCTGGAAGTTTTAATTAATGAAGACACTGGTCGTGAAAGCTTACATGCTATGATTGGACGCCTCTATGGGGAGGATATGTCGATTATGGTACGATGACCGGAGAGCCTACTTAAGAAGAAAGCTCAACAACTTTGTTCATTCACCTTTTTGCTATGTTGTTGTGACACTGGGACAGTTCCGAAGTTTTTGAAGGTGAGAAGAATGTTCCATGCAGCGCAAGCAAACCGTATTTATTTACGCATGGAACTGGTGATGCTGCGGGAGCGGATCCATCAAACATGTCGAGGACTTGCGGTAACTAGTAGTCAACTGTTAAATCTTCATTTACGTTTTAGCAATACTATGCGGTTGGGTGATTGGAATAAGGTGGATAGATTAACATTTAGATCTATGGAACTTAGCGCAGAAGCGTCTTCTAATAGGCAGAAGAAGTAGTTTGAGAATTTACAAAAATCGGAAACATTGATTACAGACAATTCCCATACAGTTATCAACTCGTCTGGGAAAGAACTATCCAAGGAGGAAGTCTCTGTTCTTTCGAAAGGAGGTTATTTTGCTATCACCCCATCACAGATTCCCACGGAAGATATTGTTGCCAATATAGAAGCAGGGATTCGCCTGTTATCACCGCATTCTGCCGATGAAATCAGGATGGAAACAGCCAGGATATTACGTAAAGCCAAGCCACCCAGCAGTAATTTGTCCCTGGGAGAAAGGAAGGCATCACGGGAGATTAATGTGGACAGGAATATTATTGTACTTACTGCTGATAAGAATAATGCTACTGTCGTGCTGAAGAGTGAGGATTATCATAGAAAGATCAGTGACCTCTTGGATCCTACCACCTATAAAAATCTGAAAAAGGACCCTACAACGAAAGTGTTAAGTGCTACCCAGCGATTAATAAAAAGCTCTTCCATTCCTGCAGAAGATAAAAGATACCTGTGCAAAACTGAAGGTTACCCTCCTAGACTGTATGGGTTACCTAAGATACACAAGCCCAATGTCCCATTGAGACCGATAGTAAGTGCCATTGGGGCTCCTACTCAAGAGTTGGCTAGATATCTTGCTTCTTTGTTGCAACCGTATATAGGTAAAACTGACACTCATATTAAAAATTCCATGCATTTTATCAAAAAACTGAAGGACATCACAGTTAGTCCAAGTGACATCCTTGTCTGTTTCGATGTAGTATCCCTGTTCACCATGGTCCCTGTTGACGAAGCTCTTTCTTACATAGCTGATATGTTTCCTACTGATATAATAGCTTTGTTTTGGCATTGTCTATCCTCGACTTATTTTCATTATAACAACGAGTTTTATGAACAAATTGATGGGGTGGCCATGGGTAGCCCTCTAAGCCCTGCCATTGCTAATCTGTTTATGGAATTTTTCGAACAACAGGGGCTGCAGTCGGCCAAAAAAGCCCTTTGAAATGGTATCGATACGTGGATGACACCTTTGTGATATGGAATCATGCTGAAGAGGAACTGAGTGATTTTTTGGTGCACGTAAACAATTTCAACCCAAGGATACAATTTACCATGGAGAAAGAGAGTAATGGACAACTAAATTTTTTGGATGTATTCGTTATTAAACGGGCAGATGGGACTTTAGGGCACAAGGTATATAGGAAAGACACACACACCGATCGTTACCTACATAAGAATTCGAATCATCATCCTAGGCAAAAGAGAGGAGTCATAAAAACTTTAGTGGACAGAGCTAATAAAATCTGTGAGCCAATTTACTTGCAAGATGAATTAAGCCATTTGCGAACAGCTTTCAAGAGAAATGGGTACACTGACAAGGAAATAGATCGAGCACTCCACCCTAGAAGAAAAGTGTTCGAAAATACACGACAACAACAACCGTCGGCTGGAAAAGTTTTTCTTCTGTTTATTCATAACATCACGGACCGTATTGGTAAAGTTTTGGCCAAGTTTCTAATGGAGACAATCTTTCGACCTACCAAGAAAATTAGTGAAAGTTTAAGATCGGTGAAAGACGCACGACACCCCTTAGCTACCCCAGCTGTGTATAAAATTCCGTGTAGCTGTGGCATGGTGTATATTGGAATAACTAAAAGGAGTGTTAATACCCGCCTAACGGAACACAACAGGAACTGTAGATTGGGACAGGTTGAGAAATCAGCTGTAGCGGAACACGTTTTCAGAGATGGTGATCACGAAATAAAATTTAGTGAGACAAATGTGATAGCTAGGACCTCACATTATTATACTCGCATGTATAGAGAAGTTATAGAGATCTACAAGCACGGAAATAATTTTAATAGAAAAGAAGAAGGACTAAAACAAGACAAGATATGGCGGTCGACTTTGTACCAACGAAGTGACAATCGATTACCCGTAATCGAGAGAGATGGCACTAGCCAGAGATAGTTTTAAAGTCGAAAGCACTTGACGAGTGGTGGTGCCATCTAAACGCTCTATATAAGTGGGACCATCAGCGCCTAGCGGCCAGTCGCCGACTCACCTCAGAAGACGTTGCCTGCAGCCGGCAACGAAACGTCAGGAAGGAGAAGAAGTTTTATATATGGACCATGGCAGTTCAGCCCGGAAATTTTAATTAATGAAGATGCCGGCCATGAAAGCTTACCTGCTATGATTGCATTGAATTGAATTGGGGAGAAAATAAATGGCACAAGTAGACTAAAGAAAGGGGTTGATTAATAGCACACATTCAGGAGCATTAAGGAGTGAATATATAAAAGAAAATAACAAATTTTGGAGAGTATAGTGTAATTTGATAGATAAAAAATCTACTCAACAAGTGGCAGCAGGAGAAAACACATATTTCTTATTTAAATGTGCAAGCCTATGTAGCCATTGCTCCTTCATTTGGCATAAGGGGTAGCTTTTCCTTAACTGTTTTTCCAAACCTCACCAGTCCTTTTCCTCCATACCTCATCCTACCCCTTCTATCTATCTGCCAGGAGGAGTTGCCACTGGGTCCAAACTTTGCACATTACAATAACCTTTGTATGTGTTCTCTTATGCCCTCACTTACTCGGAGGATTTTTTTTTATCAAATCAGTTATATTATAGAGTAAGAAATGGGGTATTTAACCATTAAAATGTTTTGCCAACTACCCACTGATGCAGGGAAGTGAACACATGGTAAAATTCACATAGACACAAACTGATATCATAACTGCCTTACAATTCCTTTTGATTCATAGAAGAACTGTGTGTGTGTGTGTGTGTGTGTGTGTGTGAGAGAGAGAGAGAGAGAGAGAGAGAGAGAGAGAGAGAGAGAAAGAATGTAGTTGAATATGATTACTGTATGTATGTGTTAAAGAAATTAGCTAGTGTAAGTCAATGGCCATTGTGATGGTCTTCTATACAGTACACTAGACTCACTAATATGGCCATTTCTTGCACATGTGGATGCCGGATTTGTGGAAATGCCAGATTATGGAAACTGTCTGAAGTTTAGTTTAAACAAATGGGGAGTATCTTTGTTAAATCCTAAGCTATATTCTTTTCCATAGACAACTTAGTTCTTGAGTTTGTACGTATAACAGTACTGTCACTGACTATTAAACATGTCCTGAATTTTTACTTGTACTCTTGACAGTTTGCGACACCATCACACAACCATTTTACAATCATTACATTAGTACTGCATGTATCTAGTTGTTGTGTAATGTGCTCCTGAAAGATGTCTGCAGTGTGTGAGAAATCTTCTTGCCCTCTCCACCTATGTTGACTCCTTCATCACCTTCATTATTACTTTTCTGCTCACTATGGATTAATTACTCATCTCTTATAATTTTGTCTATGTCACAGTTTTCCTCATTAACCGCATAGTCTTCATTAGCTTCTCCTCCTCTTGGTACGCACAGCATTGTTTAACATTGTAAGTAACTAACAAAATTCTTGCACATGATGATTCATTCTTATGTGGGGTAATGATTGACTAACCAGAAACCAGATGTGAGCCAGATTGTTAAGGCTATAGTGCAATTGTAAAACTCCACACCAAAGCAAAATGTTGCATTCATGTGACAACTACAGTTCATTAATCTGAGGTCACGCTGACCAGTGGTGTTCCTTCTACAGCACTTTTAAAGTTTAATTTTAATTATAATCAACTTGTAAATAAATAAAATGGAAAAAAATAAAAGCTTTGAAGATTTGCTGATAACATTGTTGTACTGTAAGAGGTAGCAAAGGACTTAGAAGACCCGCTGAACAAAATGGATGGTAGTTGAAAAGAGATTGTAAGAGGACATCAACAAAATAAAACAAAAGCTTATGTGATGTAGTGAAAATAAGAGCACCAAGTACCATTGCTAATTTTAGGGAGGCACTGGTCAAAGAAATGTCATCAACACTGCTCAAATCAGACTACAGTTCTAAATTCACTCTCCCCAACTTCATTTCGTTCTCTTTCATAATAAGGTGCATGAGAGAACATTATTTCAAAATGACTGAATCTCTTAAGACAACAGCTTTGTGATTACCAACTTCCAAAGGATGTATGAAGACTGTGCAAGGTGCTGGCAGCAGTACATTGGTGCACCAGAGCTATATTTTGAAGAATGTTAATTCAACATGGATATATCTGCAACATGTTTATTTTGAAGGCTTCAGTCCTGATAATTAAGAAACACTTAACATGTTTGTTTATTTATTTATTTTCATGTTCCATAGATCCTTGATGCAAGTGGATCGAAAGGATGTAGAATGTGTCAGATTATAACAGTAATAACCATATCTAAAGGGTCAGGAGGCTTACAAACTAAACTATATACAAACAGATACAGGAGATTCAAGTGTTTAAACAACAACACAGATTATATTGTAATAATCATTACACAAACAAATTATAAGCCTTACATCCTAATACATATAAAAACATTCTGTAATCAATTGTATGCCAGTGCTACATAATCAGTTCTTATAGGAATGCTTAAAATTAAATACATTGTACTAATAATTACACGCTGTCAAAAAATTCCTGTAAGAAAATAGACAGAACTATCCAAAAGGTAAAGTTTCAGTTGTTTCTTGAATTTAGTCATATCCCCAATGAGTCATTTAACATGAAATGGAAGTTTATTGTATACTTTTATACTTGAGTAATGTACTCCTTTGTGCACCATGCTGAGATTTTTTATATCTTTGTGAATGTTTACTTCTTGTATCATGATAATGTTATTCACTGTTTGTTTTGTAAATTGTATGATTATTGTTCATCAAGCACATTAGTGGAAAAATGTACTGAGATGGCATGGTGAGGATCCCTAGTTGTTCGAATGTGGGGTGCACTGTAGCCATAATTCTGATGATTCTTTTCTATGCATTAAAGACTTCGTTTGCTCATGACTGGTTGCTCCAAAATATGATGTCATATTTCATAAGTGAATGGAAATATCCTAAGTAATCAGCTTTAATTGTTTCCAAGCCACAAACAAATGAAATTGAGCGAATTGCAAATGCTGCTGAATTGTCTTTTTCATAGTTTGTTGATGTGAACTGACCAGTTTAGATTGTTATTTATGTGTAATCCCAGGAATTTGGAAGACTCAATCCTCAAGATTTCTTTGTCACCACATTTTATTTCAATACTTTCCTGTTTTTTGAGATTATAAATGGGTGTTTTGTCAATCATAATGGTTGTATCATCAGCAAACAGGATGAAGTGTGGTTTTTGTGTCATACAGCATGGCTGATCATTGATAAAGATGAGGAAGAGTAATGGACCCAACACCGAACCATGTGGCACTCCACATTTTACTGTACCCTAGTCAGAGCAGGCAGGTGCTATTGTAGAATTTTTCAATGCTACCTTCTGCCTTCTGTCATCTAGATATGACTTGAGCCACATCATTACTTTACCATTTAATCCATAGTGCTCAGTCTTCATAAGTAGAATTTTGTGATCTACACAGTTGAATGCTTCAGACAAGATTCCAACTGGTGACTTTTATGGTTTATGAATTCAAGGAGTTGGTTGACAAATGAGAAAATGGCATGTTCAGTTGAAGTACCCATGTGGAATCCAAACTGATTTTTATGAAGGATTTTATTTTTATTAAGATAATCCATGATTCTCTTGAATATTAGTTTATCTAGGATTTTAGAGAGAGACTTGTTAACAATGAAATTGACTGGCAATTGGAAATATCAGCCTGATCACCGTTTTTGAACAGTGGTTTCACAATCACATATTTGAGTCTATTAGGGACAGTACCTAGATTTATGGACTCATTAAATGTATGACAGAGAACTTCAAGAATAAATTTGAAGTAGTGCTTCAATACTTATCCACATCAGTGGAATCTTTATTTTTCATTTACCTTATTACCTTCCAAATCTCTTCAGTTGTAATGCAGGGTACATGCATCTGACTAATTTTGTTTGTAGGAGACTCATGGCTTCAGTCTAGACCCTTTACAGCTAATTTGATCCGTTACTGTCAAAAAATGTTTGTTGAAGATATTGGCAACTATATCACCTTCATCTACCATGCTTCCATTATGACACACTTCGATGTGGTCTGTATTTTCCTTAGTTTTTCCTGTCTCACTTTTGACCACCTTCCAAATAGTTTTCATTTTATTATTTGAATTGTTAATTTCAGATTTATTAAACATGCTCTTGGATTTTTAATGGTACTCTTTAGGATGCTACAGTATAATTTGGAGTGCCATTTATCCTGAGGTTTGTTAGAATTTCTGAGCGAGACACAAAGCATTCTCTTTGTTTTACAGGATGTTTTGTCCCTTAGTGAGCCATTGTCTCTTGTAACACTCAGACTGGAGTTTTTGAAATTCTCTATGGAAATACAACTTCAAAAATTGTAATTAATTCATTCAGGCATACATTAAATTTATCGTTGACATCTTTAGCCTCATATATTATTCCATTCCAAATGCTGCAAATGTCTGTTGAAGGTTTCTAGATTTTCACTATTGATTAGTCTAAAACCTGTATTGGTAAAGCTACTCTTGTTAGCCGGGCTTACGTCATGCATTTTTAACAAGTGTCCATCATGTTTGGGAAGGCCATTTAAGATTTGTGTTACACATATGTTATCAATTCTGTTATTGTCTACAAGAATATTGTCAATCAGACTTGTGCAGTTCTTAGTCACCCTTGTTGGAAAGTCAACAACTGCCCTCAGATTAAAAGAGCTCATTACATTCTCAAAATCTGTTCTATTGTTATTACAAGTAAGGGAATTTACATTAAAATCGCCAAGTTTGATTTTTTTAGATTTTTATTTTTTTTTATTTTTTCATTTTTTTTAGAACTGGTGAGTTAAACGTGATTCTATTTGCTGAAGGAATACACTAAGCTTTCCTGATGGTGCTCTGTAAACAGTAACTACATAAACAGTCAATGTATTATCATGGAGTTCAATGCAAGAAGCCTCAGAATGTTGATCGATACAATATGTTTTTACATCTACAGACTTACACACTGTATTATTTGTAACATACATTATTACTCCACATTTATCCATTGTGTTTCTAGTATAATAAGCTGCTAGGTTGTATTCATATAGTTGCACCATATCAAACCGTTCCCTCAAGTGATGTTCACTAAAATATAATAGATGGGCATTGTTTGTGCATCAGTGTCATTAATGCAAATAAAAAACTAGTGCAGTTTGTTTCTTAGACCCATTATATTTTTATGAAAAATACAAAGTTTGTCATTTCCTACTGAATCACTGTTTTGTTATAAATTGAAATTAGAGATTACAGGCAGTGTACCTGCAGATTTTTGGCTTAAGTTAGTCTTGGAACTGAAGCTGGGTACCAAAAATCCTGTGGAGTTGCACATCTCCTGGTTCTTATGCTACTTCTGCTTGTCTCTGTTACTGCTGATGGTGATGGAGACACATCAGGTGGAGCAGGGTTTTGTACTGCTGTAGATTGTGGAGGGACTAAGAGTGATGAAGTGTCTTGAGCCACTGACGGAAGGTCAACAGTAGATGAAATTTCTACCCCTGCTGCTGGTGAATACAATGGGACAGCAGTTGCAGGTTTGATGACTGTGTTTTGAGATTCCACTGTTGCTGCACCTGAAGTTTGTGGTAGTGTTTCTGTTGAGTAATCTGTTGTTTGCACAAGTTTGGTTGGATCTTCAGTATTTGTCACAACTGGCTGGGGACTTGGGGTACCGTTTACTTTACCTGTTAATAGAACAGCTTTCATTATTTCAGCACACATGGCATCTTTACCCTTGCTATTTTTGTGCACACCATATTGTGTAAATGCCAATTTCATAACTGTGATTTTACTTCATTCATTATCAGTCTTTTTTTGTGGCACTTTTTAAATTTGAACCCAATTAAAAGAAACAAAATTAGGGGAGTTTCTTTGCTATTCCATAACTTCAGGTCCAAGTAACTAAAGCTGTGGAGTTTTCACGAAGTTAATATGTCCTTGTAATTTTCGTGGAATGTCATAAATTGCTGCTTAGTATCACATTTCTCTATTATTAGTAGGAGATAATTAACTCTTTCTTTATTGAAATACAGTGTAGAATCTCAAATCCAAGACATCTTGGTCATCAGGTCCCCCCTTTTTTAAATGACACTCCATTTGCTTAGTCAGTTTTACTTTTGGTAAGCATATTCAATTACCTGCTTCACTTGCAGTGACACACCTTTCTCCTTGTCATCGTCAGTGGTACAAAGCAATCTGCATTTACTTTTGAAACTTGCATTGCAAGAAAATAATGAGCAACACTTTTAACATCTGCATGGAGTAAGCTATTCATTAGACAATGTTAGTTCCTGCAAAGGCTGAACAATTGTTTTCTGCATGAAAAAATTAACTTCCCACTGCAGTCAGACCATGGCAAATATATAGTAACAAAGAGGGACTAAGAGCACTTAACAAATAAAAATAAACCATTTTTCTGAATTTGTAAGTTTGATGTAAATTACCATTGTAGTATTTGAATGAAGAATCAGCTAATTTAATTTTAGAATATGTCTAAATACTGCACATTTTTAAAATATTGTTAAATCTTGTAACAATATTGGAGTATTAGTTAACAATGTTCTTGTACTGTAAATGTATTTTGCCCAACAGGAAAGGCATTAAGAGAAAGATGTCAACTAAAGCAAAGACTGTTATGACCAACAATTCTTCAATATCATCAGAAAACAATATAAGTGAACCTATTAGAAGCATTCTGTCACCCCTTGGGAAGAAAAGGTACAGTCTTAATACTACCAGTGACAAACTCTTAGTTATTTTTTAAATGTAAGAATAAGTAAAGTTTAATGAGCAGTGCAATTACAGATAGTTGTTGTGTTAATGAGAGTGCGATTGTTGGTGAGCTAGAATTGAAATTGAAATACACACACACACACATACACACACACACACACACGTGTCCCTACATTGTGCCTACTAGGTACTCAGGTACCCACCCCAGAATTGCGGTTCAGCTAGTGGCCTAGGGTGGGTTGGGGTTCATGGCCTGGGGGGGGGGGGGGGGGGGGAAGAGGCAGGAAACAGGGAGAGGGTTGGGGATGGGCAATGAGGAGCTTGAAGGGAGAAAGCAGGCATGCTGGCTGGGAATGCGGGAGGCAGTGGTGACAGGTGCATAGGTTGGTGTGTGGTAGATGAATACCAGAGCCAGAGAGGTGTGGCACAAGACAAAGATGTTGTGAGTGAAAACAGGGCAAAGGAAGAGGAAACTGTTGGGTTAATGGTGTGGTGACAGTGAGTTAGCAGAGTTTGATCCCAGGAGGATTGCAGGAGTAACGGACGTGTTGTAAGGGTAATTTACATCTGTGTTGTTTAGAAAAGCTGGTGATGGGGGGAAGGCTTCAGATGTCATATACCAACTCTGCTGCAATAACAGCATAGCTTTTTGTGCTGGCATGACAATGTACAAATTGTCCACAAGAATGAATGGCCACAACCTAACTTGGGCCAAGAACAAAGGTGGCACAACATGCTGCTGAGCACAATGCACTCTAGTTGAATAGCTTCAAAGAGTAATGCACTAAAGTTCAGTAGCTTCTTCACAACTCATGTCATCTCACAGGATGCTGCTTGGAGGTAGATGTCTATGTGACAGATTTCAGTTACAAATTTAATGTTTTGTAGGTGAATGTCTGTCAGTCAAACAGCAGCCTTACCAATGATGTTCGATGCAAACAATATATCAAGACAACCTTGGATTATCAAAGGAATCAAAGTAACATGTGCATGGAAAAGGAAATTGAAGGAAATAGTTATGACATACAAAGCAGTAGGAATTATAGTATTTCATATGACAGGTAATAATGTTCTGTCATAAGAAAAGTTATTGAAAAATTTTAAAAAAGTCTTTGTAATGTCTGAATAAAGTATTTAGATAAAAATTAAACCAGTATGGACAGCAGTTACAAGAAAAACCAGGAAATCAGTCAAGGAATGTGATAATTCTTTCATTAAAGAAAACAGCCAAATAATTATAGCTGTGAAGAAAACCAAGAGGAAATTTGGCTGGGTATAAATAAAAATAAATGTAAATAAATGAAAGGAAAAAAATTAAGTTTTGTGGTTTGCTGGTGACTTTGTAATAATGTCAGAGATTGCAAAGGACTTAGAAGGACAGTTGAATGGATTGGATAGTATCATGAAAATAGATTGCAAGATGAACTTCACCAAAAATAAAGCAAAAGTACGGTAGTGTAGCTGAATTAAATCAGTGCTGAGGGAATGAAATTAGGAAATGAGACACTGAGAGTGGCAGATGCGTATTGCTATTTAGGCTACAAAATAACTGATGATTGCCAAATTATAGAGATATAAAATGAAGGTTGGTAATAGCAAGAAAATGATTTTGGAGAAAGAGGAATTTGTTAACATATAATACAAATTGAAGTGTTAGGAAAACTTTCTAAAGCTATTTGTCTGGAGTGTAACCTTGTATAGAAGTGAAACGTGGATAGGAAGCAGTTCACGCAAGAAGATAATGGATGCTTTTGAAACTTAGTGTGCTGCAGATTAGATGGATACATCAAATAACAAAGGAGAAGGTACTGAATCACACTGGGGAAAAACAGATGGCACAATGTAACTAAAAAATGGGATTGATTGATAGGACAAATTCTGAGGCATCAAGGAATTGTGACTTTGGCCATGAAAGGGAGATTGAGAGTGGAAATTGTGATAGATCAAGGCTTGAACACAGTAATCAGGTTCAACTGGATGCAGTAATTGTGCAGGGATGAAGAGCCATGCACAGAATAGACTAACTTGGGGAGCTGTGTCAAACCAGTCTTTGGACTAAAGAAGCAGCAAAAGTGCTGCTAGGATGCCCGCATATTTAAAGATCACTTCCTTAAAGTAACTCAGAAGATTGGTATTGACAATTCACATGATAAAGTGATAGAATCATACAAGAAACAATGCCATATTCGTAGGCCCAAATCACAATTAGTCCATGCTCTGTCAAAGACATTAAGAATGTAATTAACTCTCTCAAAAGCAAAAATATTCAGAGTGTTAATAATGCTTCTGGTAAATTACTACAATTCTATTTTCCAAATGTTTTCAATATATTCAGTCTCATGTGGAAAACTTCACTCTTTTCAGACAGACTGAAAATACTATTGACAGACTCCTTTACTAGAAAGGTAGTTTGCTAGTTATTAATAATTACTGATCAGTCTCCCTTCTTGCCTCCTCAAAGTTACTGGAAAAGATTACCTGTGTACAAATAATAACATACTTTTCTAAAAATGGGGTAAATTTCCAGTCTCAACTTGGATCTCACAAGGGTCTTTCAGTGGAATGAGCAGTTAATCAGTACTGCTTGTACGAAATTGAAATGAATATATATTGCGAACTGAGGCTTTCACTAACTTATCAAAAGTATTTGATTGTGTGTTTAGTTGTAATGTCCTAGGGAAGCTCGTATATTGTGGTATTAAGAGATCATTCTGGCACCTGGTTTTCAAGCTATCTAACTAAAAGGATACAGTGTCATAGCAAGAAACCCAGAGATTGCATACGGAGAAACAACATTTAAAAGAATGCTTTATAATTACTAGAAGATTGATATTGCATACACTATTCTTCAAATTATATAAATGGTCAGGCATTGTATATCCAAGTTACAGAAATAGTTTTCTTTGCTGATGATGCAGATTTTATAATCAAGCCTAATGGAGAAATTCCAAGACTTGAAAATGTAAACGGAATTTTCTGGAAAATTAATACTCATTCTCTCTAAATCGACTATACCTGAATTTAGATAAAATGCACATATACAATTTCACACAGCACAAGAGCTGACTAGATCATTACAAATAATGCATGATGATAAATCAATGTCACATGCTGCACATGTTGTTAAATTTCCAAGCACTACATTTTTTTACATTCTAGATAATGAAACTTCCTGGCAGATTAAAACTGTGTGCCTGACCGAGACTCGAACTCGGGACCTTTGCCTTTTGCGGGCAAGTGCTCTATCATCTGAGCTACCGAAGCACGACTCACGCCCGGTCTCACAGCTTTACTTCTGCCAGTATCTCGTCTCGCAGGAGAGCTTCTGTAAAGTTTGGAAGGTAGGAGACGAGATACTGGCAGAAGTAAAGCTGTGAGACCGGGAATGAGTCGTGCTTTGGTAGCTCAGATGGTAGAGCACTTGCCCGTGAAAGGCAAAGGTCCCGAGTTCGAGTCTCGGTCGGGCACACAGTTTTAATCTGCCAGGAAGTTTCATATCAGCGCACACTCCACTACAGAGTGAAAATCTCATTCTGGATTCTAGATAATATCAGATGATTGAGCTGACTTCATTGCTGTTAACTCTATTTTCAACATATTTTGCATACAGTATCAACATATATCACTAAATCTGCTGGCAAGATTATATCACTGTATGACATACAGTTCAGGAGATACGGCAACATAAACATTGAGATGCCTGAGAAACTGCCACATCAGGTATGACTTTTGTTTTATTACTTCTTTACTACTAAAATTATTCACAACAGACTTTGCAACTGTATTTAAAAAATGGTTTATAGAACCATAGTTGCCATCAAACTTTCGTAAAAACACAGCAACCATAGACAAATTGCTACACAAAGTTGTTCCAGATATCGCACACAACTACGAATGTCACCAGTGGTTCAGTGAATGTGCTACATTACCAGCTGACAACAGCAATGTCAGTGCCATCAATTACAAGAATCAAAACAAGCCCACCAATACTATAATAAATCGAGACCAAGTTGCAAATTATGTGACTGAATTCTTGAATTCACTTGATTTGCCAGGCATGCCACCACACGTGTTAATATTAAAAGTTAGTGTGCCTCTCATTCTTCTCAGAAATATTCATAAACCACAGCTTTGCAACAGTACCAGCCTTTTACTGAAAAAGATGATGTACAGTATCACTGAAGTTACAGTATTAAAAGGAAATTTGAAAGGTGAAGATGTACTGGTACCACGCATTCCAGTGATTGCAACAGCTATGCCATTAGAGCTCAAACACTTGCAATTTCCAGTGTGACTCACATTTGCAATGACCCTCAACAAGGAATGTGGGTAAGCTACTACAAACAGCATAGCGAACGCATTATTGTGGCCAAGATAGATACGAACCCCACACCTACTACAGTAGTACAAGTTTATATGCCAACTAGCTCTGCAGATGATGAAGAAATGTATGATGAAATAAAAGAAATTATTCAGATTGTGAAGGGAGACGAAAATTTAATAGTCATGGGTGACTGGAATTCGAGTGTAGGAACAGGGAGAGAAGGAAACATAGTAGGTGAATATGGATTGGGGCTAAGAAATGAAAGAGGAAGCCGCTTGGTAGAATTTTGCACAGAGCACAACATAATCATAGCTAACACTTGGTTTAAGAATCATGAAAGAAGGTTGTATACATGGAAGAACCCTGGAGATACTAAAAGGTATCAGATTGATTATATAATGGTAAGACAGAGATTTATGAACCAGGTTTTAAATTGTAAGACATTTCCATGGGCAGATGTGGACTCTGACCACAATCTATTGGTTATGACCTGTAGATTAAAACTGAAGAAACTGCAAAAAGGTGGGAATTTAAGGAGATGGGACCTGGATAAACTGAAAGAACCGTAGATTGTACAGAGTTTCAGGGAGAGCATAAGGGAACAATTGACAGGAATGGGGGAAAGAAATACAGTAGAAGAATAATGGGTAGCTTTGAGGGATGAAGTAGCGATGGCAACAGAGGATCAAGTAGGTAAAAAGACGAGGGCTAGTAGAAATCCTTGGGTAACAGAAGAAATATTGAATTTAATTGATGAAAGGAGAAAATATAAAAATGCAGTAAATGAAGCAGGCAAAAAGGAATACAAACGTCTCAAAAATGAGTTCGACAGGAAGTGCAAAATGGCTAAGCAGGGATGGCTAGAGGACAAATGTAAGGATGTAGAGGCCTATCTCACTAGGGGTAAGATAGATACTGCCTACAGGAAAATTAAAGAGACCTTTGCAGATAAGAGAACGACTTGTATGAATATCAAGAGCTCAGATGGAAACCCAGTTCTAAGCAAAGAAGGGAAAGCAGAAAGGTGGAAGGAGTATATAGAGGATCTATACAAGGGTGATGTACTTGAGGACAATATTATGGAAATGGAAGAGGAAGTAGATGTAGATGAAATGGGAGATATGATACTGCGTGAAGAGTTTGACAGTGCACTGAAAGACCTGAGTCGAAACAAGGCCCCCGGAGTAGACAACATTCCATTGGAACTACTGACGGCCTTGGGAGAGCCAGTCCTGACAAAACTCTACCATCTGGTGAGCAAGATGTATGAAACAGGCGAAATACCCTCAGACTTCAAGAAGAATATAATAATTCCAATCCCGAAGAAAGCAGGTGTTGACAGATGTGAAAATTACCAAACTATCAGTTTAATAAGTCACAGCTGCAAAATACTAACACGAATTCTTTACAGACGAATGGAAAAACTGGTAGAAGCGGACCTCGGGGAAGATCAGTTTGGATTCCGCAGAAATGTTGGAACACGTGAGGCAATACTGACCTTACGACTTATCTTAGAAGAAAGATTAAGGAAAGGCAAACCTACATTTGTAGCATTTGTAGACTTAGAGAAAGCTTTTGACAATGTTGACTGGAATAGTCTCTTTCAAATTCTAAAGGTGGCAGGGGTAAAATACAGGGAGCGAAAGGCTATTTACAATTTGTACAGAAACCAGATGGCAGTTATAAGAGTCGAGGGACATGAAAGGGAAGCAATGGTTGGGAAGGGAGTAAGACAGGGTTGTAGCCTCTCCCCGATGTTGTTCAATCTGTATATTGAGCAAGCAGTAAAGGAAACAATAGAAAAATTCGGAGTAGGTATTAAAATTCATGGAGAAGAAATAAAAACTTTGAGGTTCGCCGATGACATTGTAATTCTGTCAGAGACAGCAAAGGACTTGGAAGAGCAGTTGAATGGAATGGACAGTGTCTTGAAAGGAGGATATAAGATGAACATCAACAAAAGCAAAACAAGGATAATGGGATGTAGTCTAATTAAGTCGGGTGATGCTGAGGGAATTAGATTAGGAAATGAGACACTTAAAGTAGTAAAGGAGTTTTGCTATTTGGGGAGCAAAATAACTGATGATGGTCGAAGTAGAGAGGATATAAAATGTAGACTGGCAATGGCAAGGAAAGCGTTTCTGAAGAAGAGAAATTTGTTAACATCGAGTATAGATTTAAGTGTCAGGAAGTCATTTCTGAAAGTATTTGTATGGAGTGTAGCCATGTATGGAAGTGAAACATGGACGATAACCAATTTGGACAAGAAGAGAATAGAAGCTTTCGAAATGTGGTGCTACAGAAGAATGCTGAAGATTGGTTGGGTAGATCACATAACTAATGAGGAAGTATTGAATAGGATTGGGGAGAAGAGAAGTTTGTGGCGCAACTTGACCAAAAGAAGGGATCGGTTGGTAGGACATGTTCTGAGGCATCAAGGGATCACCAATTTAGTATTGGAGGGCAGCGTGGAGGGTAAAAATCATAGAGGGAGAGCAAGAGATGAATACACTAAACAGATTCAGAAGGATGTAGGTTGCAGTAGGTACTGGGAGATGAAAAAGCTTGCACAGGATAGAGTAGCATGGAGAGCTGCATCAAACCAGTCTCAGGACTGAAGACCACAACAACAACAATGAAACCAAACACATTTTTCTTTCTGTGGCATTGAAATGCTGGTTATAGCTAGTACATAATAAAATTAACTTCAATTGCTGACTGAAACTGTATCTGCTTAACAATAGTTTTTGCTCCATGCAAGAATTTATGATTGTGCAACAATATAATGTCTCTCTCTCTCTCTCTTTGTGTGTGTCTATATGTGTGTGCGTGTGGGCGCACGCGAAAGGGGTTGAGAAAGAGGGAGGATGGGAGATTGAACATTATCAAGTATGAATTACTGTATGTTTGTTAAAAGGAATTAGCACAAGAGAGTGGTCACTCTGATAGTGTGTTGTACAATAATTGTAAAAC
Organism: Schistocerca americana; assembly: GCF_021461395.2. Lineage (NCBI taxonomy): Eukaryota > Metazoa > Arthropoda > Insecta > Orthoptera > Acrididae > Schistocerca > Schistocerca americana. Next base: position 510,296,034 of record NC_060119.1, on the reverse strand, counting down.
AGACTATCTCCACATCAAAATAAGAGTTTGTGTTTATGATCCATGGAACAGGCAAATAAGTAAGTTAAACTTTTCACTCTAAAATGAGTTGTTTTATTTTTTCAAATTTGTTTTGAGCCGCTTGTCATGATACCAGCAAGTTTAATTGGCATGTTGTGTATGTTGTATTTTAATTAATGAGCAATACACATTTCCTCACAATATAAATTTTGTTTAGCACTATCTTGGTTGTTGTACTTCCTTTTATTGAAAAGTCAGTATGTAATTTTTAACACAAAGGATTTGTTCACCCTTTTTTTCTACATATTAATTATTTATATATTTTTGCAACTATTTGTACTTGAAAATCGATTTTCATAAATTTAGGTATTTATGTTAATTGTGTTTTGTAGAATCGTGCCTCTGTTGAACTCAGGTAATTACAAATACTGTCGTATTGTTAGGGACTGAAAGGATCTTGTAGCTAAAATTGATGAATTTGTAAAGTAACATTTCATTATTAGTTTCAGAGTATATATTCATATCATTTTAGAGCCAGACAATGGAAAATCCAGGATGGAATGTAACACTATTGGAGAAGGAAAGTTGCTACTCACCATATAGCGGAGATGCTGAGTTGCGATAGGCACAACAAAAAGATTCACACAGTTATAGCTTTCGGCCATTAAGGCCTTTGTCAGCAATAGACACACATTCACACACACTCACACAAACGCACCTTGCACACAAGTCTGCAGTCTCAGATAACTGAAACGACACTGTGTGAATCTTTTTTTTGTGCCTATCACAACTCAGCATCTCCGCTATACAGTGAGTAGCAACTTTCCTTCTCTAATATTGTTACATTGTATCATTTTAGAGTATTTGACAAAATCTGATTTATCAAGTATATTGACAAAAATATGGAATTCATAAATAACTTAATGATAAACTTTTCAAACAGAAAGAGGAGCAAAGTAAAGAGGCAAACATTACCAAAGAGCATTATCAGTGATATGCCTTTACTAACATCAGAAGGCAACATGAGCTTTGGTATTCCGAGCTGTCCTTCGTCTCCAGTGAACAGAAGGTAAAGACTTACCTCCACCAGTTAACAAGTGTTGAATATTACTTACATTTTATTATTATTATTTGTAATGTACTAGAAAAGTAGTGAATGAAAGATGTCAGCAGAAATAATATGTTACAGTAGGTACTTCTTCAATATCATTAGAGGGTAACATAAGTAGTCCTGTCCAAACATTTGTCATGCCCGTAGAACACATAGTAAGGCCATACAGGGTGCTAATAATCACAGGCTGTTTTTCTCTATATGATTGTTTCCTAACCAAAATTGTTTGTTCCAACCTTCACTGAAACTAGTAACTGAAATAAATTTGCTCTTATTAATGGTATTAAGTGGTATTCCCAGACAAGGCCAATAGTGTTCCTGGCCTGTGTTATGACTCATATTTACAGCTGAGAAAGTGAGAAGTATATGTAGGAACATCATAAGCTCTGGTATTCTTAAAAGATGAACTCTGTACTGTTCTAATCATGTAGTTACAATTAAAATGCAATTGACATTTTTGTTTGACAATGCTCTTCACAAAATGTGACTTTGGCAGCACTTATCCCATGTTTAACGTGTACATATTCAATTCTTGTGAAAATAGAGTTGAGTTTCTTCCATGCCACAGGGAAATGCTATGGCAGCATTGGCTGCAGAGAATGTCACAAGAACTAAAAAATCGTTTAGTACTTGTGTTGAGAGGGAAAACACAGAAAATCATTGTCCAGCTTTGTACCATCAATTAATAGCATAAAAGTGGAAAAAATGTGCTTCCTGTCTTTTTGATGTGATCCATTCTTCATACAAGCAGGAAGCCAAGCCCAGAAAACATGTTTGATAGATTTTGAAGAGGAAAACAAGAGGAGCATGCCCTATTAACTAAAATTGATGAAACTGGATAAACTGCAATAACTTGTTGTGTCTTAACTGTAGGGAAATCCACTGTGCATTCTATTGTGATCAGCATTTAGTAAAAGTGGGCAGTGTGCCTTAAGTCAGTGTCAAAGTTTTGGCCAGACAAGCAGAGGAAATACATGTGACAATTTGTGGATACCTGTAGGAATGCTTGTATTTCCAAGTAGTACCTGGAAGCTGAAGGTCAGTGTGCTAAGTAGTACTAAAACATCCACCCTTGATCAAATAAAACAGAATGAACTCAATGATCGCTATCTTGTTAGACACAAAAGATGCGATACAAGGAGTTTGTGCATGCTTGACGAAGAGTAGTCTAAGAGGATTAGAGTTCACTATATCTGAAGAGAAAACATAAATACTAAAGTGTTCCATTATGACAGAGCACTCAGTCCCATGTTGCTAATTTTGAAAGAGGCACTGGTCAAAGAAATGTCATCGACATTCCCTCAGTCAGACTAGAGTTCCTAAGTCACTCTCCCCAACTTCATTTTGTTCTCTGTCATAAGAAGGTGCTTAAAAGGTGTATTATATCAAAATGACTGAATCTCGTAAAGCAACAGCTTTGTGATTGTCAGCTTCCAAAGAGTGTATGCAACAGTATATTGAAATGGTAGTGCTATGTTTTTAAGAAGATTAATTCACTGTGGCTGTATCTGCAATATGTTAATGTCTATATCTTCACACCTCTTAATTAAGAATTGCTATAGTGTGTCCATATAACATCTTTGTCTTTATTTCATTCATTAGCGACCTTTTGTTCAGGGATCTTTTAAATTTGAAACCAACAAAATTCTGGGAGTTTCTTTGCCACCTTATTGTCCAGTCCCTATTAACTGAAGCTGTGAAACTTTCTCTAACTTAATAAGTCCATGTGTTGTTTGGACTGTCAGAAATTTCTGATTAGTAGTACATTTCCCTGTCAATAGGCCATGTGTAGTTGGCTATCTCTTCATTGTAATATGATGTAGAGTCTCACCCGTGCCCTTGGGCATCAGACCCTCTGTCTTTATTTTTTGTAACCGTATTATAGCTTCTTCACTTGCAGTGATGCTCCTTTATCCTTATCATAATCATTGGAACTCCACCACCACCACCACCACCACCATCATCATCGTCTTCAAGGATTGGGTCTATTGGCCTCTTCTGCCTCAGAATTGTTTGCACCATTTAACAAATAAAAATATACTATCTTTTCTAAATTTGTAAGCTTGATGTAAATTTCCATTGTATTATTAGATTCAAAGAATCAGATCATTTAAGAATAGGAAATTTGACAAAATACAGCAAATTTTTTAACCAAAGAGTATTGAGGAAAAAGCAATGTGTCACAATAATGGTAAATCTGGTTATAAAAATGCAGTATTCATTAGCAATCTGCTTATAATGTAAGATGTATTTTACCCAACAGGAAAGGCATTAAAAGAAACATGCCAGCTAAAGCAAAGTCTGTTACGACAGACGATTCTTAATTATCGTCAGAAGACATTATGAGAATTGCTGTTACCACTGTTCTATCACCTCCTATGAAGGAAAGGTACAATTTTAATGGTATCAATGACACACTCTCAAGTATTATTTAAAATAATGAAGAAAGACATTTTCATGAGTAATTGAATTAGAGTTAGTTGATGTATTGGAGAGAGCAAGATCCTTTGGCATGCTAGAATTCAAATGTACACACATACACACACACCTTTGTGTCCTTACATTGTGTGTGCTAGGTATACAAAGCCGAAATAGCAGTTTGGCAGGTGGTCTAAGGTAGGGTATTGGTTGTGTTGGGTAGGGTGGGTAGAGGGAGAAAGAGGCAGGAGGCAGGAAAAGGGGTTGGGGATGAGTAACTAGTGTCTCAGAGAGAGGCAACAGGTCTGCTGGCTAGGTATGTGGGTGTGAGGGGTGGCAAGTGTATGGCTATGCAAGTGATATATGGGTACCAGAGCCAGTGAGTTGTGGTGCATGATGACGATGATGTGGATTTGGGATGAGTGACATGATAGAGGAAGGGGAAACTGTTGGATAGAGGGTGTGGTGACAGTGATTTATCAGAGATTGATGCTGAAAGAATTGCAGTAGCAGAGGATGTTTTACAAGTGCCACTCCAATCTAAGTAGTTCAGATAATCTGATGTTGGAAGGTAGAATCCTGTTGGTATACACCATCGCTGCTGCAATCACTCCACAGCTTTTTGTGACAACCTACCAATTGGCCATCAGAATGAATCTCCACTGCCCAACTGTGACCAAGAACAAAGGTCACCACCCAGTGGAACAACACATTCAAGTTCAGTGGCTACTTCACAACTAATGCCAGCTGGATCCTTCCCTCCAGTACCAGTTATTCTGAACCGTGTCGATGGGAGTTATCCTTGCAACACATCCTTCACCCTCATAATCCTCCTGACATCAATCTTTGCTGACCCACTGCCACCACACCCTCTACCCATCAATTTCCCTTTCTTTTCTCCAGTCATCCCCACCCAGTCCATGCCTCCACTTTATCTTCATCTTCATCTTGCACTGCACCTCACTAGCTCTGGTACCTGTGTATCACATGCCTATAGTCCAGTCACTGTAAGATGATCCTCAAGAGCTATGAGCCCTGTTGCCAGCCAAAAACTTCAGCACTTGACACAGCTGATGGTGTGTGGTTGCAATTCTTGTGTGCTTTGTTATCGTTATTCATATTGCACATTACCATAATAGACAGACTTAAAACACTGCCATAAAGTTTCACGTTAAAGTGTTATTTATTGGGTGGCTGTGACATTGACATTTTCCCTGTGACAACTTTTATCTAATAGTTGATTCATACAAATAAATCAGCTGAGAGCAGATTTGCTATTAACTTGTTGGCTCAGACAACAACCACATTGTCATTGGCATGCTGCTTGTAATTACAATCTACACTACGTGAACAAAAGTATCTGGACACTTGGCTGAAAATGACTTACAAGTTCATGGTGCCCTCAATCGGTAATGCTGGAATTCAGTATGGTGTTGGCCCACTTGATGACAACTTCCACTCTTGCAGGCATACATTCAGTCAGGTGCTGGAAGGTTTCTTGGGGAATGACAGCCCATTCTTCATGGAGTGCTGCACTGAGGAGAGGTATCGATATTGGTCGGTGAGGCCTGGCCTGAAGTCAGTGTTCCAAAACATCCCAAAGATGTTCTATAGGACTCAGGTCAGGACTCTGCGTAGACCAGTCCATTAGAGATATGTTATTGTCGTGTAACTACTCCGCCACAGGCCATGCATTATGAACAGGTGCTCGATCGTGTTGAAAGATTTAATCGCCATCCCCGAATTGCTCTTCAACAGTGGGAAGCAAGAAGATGCTTAAAACATCAGTGTAGGCCTGTGCTGTGATAGTGCCATGCAAAACAAGAAGGGTTGTAAGCCACCTCTATGAAAAACACGACCACGCCATAACACCACCACCTCAGAATTTTACTGTTGGCATTACAAACGCTGGCAGATGACATTCACCTGGCATTCGCCATACCCACACCCTGCCATCTGATTGCCACAATGTGTATCATGATTTGTCACTCCACACAGTGTTTTACCACAGCTCAGTCTTCCAAGGTTTGTGCTCCTTACACCAAGCGAGGCATTGTTTGGCATTTACCGGCGTGATGTGTAGCTTATGAGCAGCCGCTCAACCATGAGATCCAAGTTTTCTCACCTCCTGCCTAGCTGTCATAGTACTTGCAGTGGGTCCTGATGCAGTTTGGAATTTCTGTGTGATGGTGTGGATAGATGTCTGCCTATTACACATTACGACCTTCTTCAACTGTCACTCAACAGATGAGGTCAGCCTGTACGCTTTTGTGCTGTACATGCCCCTCCACATTTCCACTTCACTATCACATCGGAAACAGTGGACCTAGGGATGTTTAGGAGTGTGGAAATCTCGCGTACAAGCATATGACACAAGTGACACCCAATCACCTGACCACGTGCAAAGTCTGTGAGTTCTTTGGAGCGCCCCATTCTGCTCTCTTGCAATGTCTTATGACTCCTGAGGTCGCTGATATGGAGTACCTGGCAGTAGGTGGCAGCACAATGCACCTAATATGAAAAACATATGTTTTTGGTAGTGTCTAGATGCTTTTGATCATATAGTGTAACTGCCATAGTATTAGCATGATTAAAAGGCATTTGAGGGATCACAATATTGCAGGTGAGTTTGTGTATGACAAATACAAGGAACCCTGGAGCCACTTCCAATCTCTTATTGCCAGGAACTATAATGGTGCACTGACAGATACAAAAACACTATCTGAAATAACATTTAGTAGCAAGCGAGAAACAAACTAGTCTTGAAACATTGCATCATTCATTTCTTCATAGTGATCTACATTTTTTTATTGAAAGAATAACATAGCACCAGACACAAAACCATTAATAGAGCCATTGTGAAGAAGAGTAAGATGTCCATCCTTCCTTGTAGGCCCACTCATTGTTCTGTGACATGTATCATTAGTCCATAATACAGTTCACCCACATTTCATCAATCAGTATTATGTTCTCTGGATTCACTGTTCTCAAGAAGAAATATCTCCAACCCACAGTGTCATAAGAAACATATTCAGGCGACAAGTCGTTAGTTTAAATAAAGAAAATCAAGAATGTAACACTGAAATTTGCTTAATTTTTTTTTTTTATCTCATCCAGGAGCTCCTCGACAGAATAGAAGGAGTGAGCCATGAGGAAACTCTTCAGTTTAGACTTAAAAGTGTTTGGGCTACTGCTAAGATTTTTGAGCTCTTGTGGTAGCTTATTGAAAATGGATGCAGCAGAATACTGCACTCCTTTCTGCACAAGAGTCAAGGAAGTGCATTCCACATGCAGATTTGATTTTTGCCTAGTATTAACTGAGTGAAAGCTGCTAACTCTTGGGAATAAGCTAATATTGCTAACAACAAACGACATTAAAGAAAATACATACTGTGAGGGCAATGTCAAAATTCCCAGACTATTGAAAAGGGGTCGACAAGAGGTTTTCGAACTTACACCATACATAGCTCGAACAGCCCGTTTTTGAGCCAAAAATACCCTTTTTGAATCAGAAGAATTACCCCAAAAAATAATACCATATGACATAAGCGTATGAAAATATGCGAAGTATACTACTTTTCGTGTTGAAATGTCACTTATTTCAGATACTGTTCTAATGGTAAATAAAGCGGCATTTAGTTTCTGAACAAGATCCTGAACATGGGCTTTCCACAACAGCTTACTATCTATCCATATGCCTAGGAACTTGAACTGTTCCGTCTCGCTTATAACATGCCCATTCTGTCTGATTAAAATGCCAGTTCTTGTTGAATTGTGGGTTAGAAACTGTAAAAACTGAGTCTTACTGTGATTTAGCATCAAATTATTTTCCACAAGCCACGAACTTATATCATGAACTACATTATTTGATAATGTTTCAATATTACACACAAGATCTTTCACTACCAAGGTGGTGTCATCAGCAAACAGAAATATTTTTGAATCACCTGTAATACTAGAAGGCATATCATTTACATAAATAAGGAACAGCAGTGGCCCCAGCACCGACCCTTGGGGAACGCCCCATTTAACAGTGCCCCATTGGGACTGAACATCATTACCACTCTCAATATTGCGGAGGATTACCTTCTGCTTTCTGTTCTTAAAGTAGGAGGCGAACCAATTGTAAGCTACTCCCCTTACTCCATAATGTTCCAACTTCTGCAGTAATATTTTGTGGTCAACACAGTCAAAAGCCTTCGTTAAATCAAAGAAAACACCTAACGTTCGCAACCTTTTATTTAATCCGTCCAAAACCTCACAGAGAAAAGAGACTATAGCATTTTCAGTTGTTAAGCCGTTTCTAAAACCAAACTGTACATTTGACAGCAAATTATGTGAATTTAAATGCTGCAGTAACCTTGTATATACAACCCTCTCGATAACTTTAGCAAACACCGATGGCATAGAAATAGGTCTATAATTGTCAACATTATCCCTGTCTCCCTTTTCATAAAGTGGCTTCACTACCGAGTACTTTAATCGGTCAGGAAACCGACCACTCCTAAAGGAAAAGTTACAGATATGGCTAAGTACTGAGCTAACATACGTGGAACAATACTTCAGTATTCTGCTAGATACCCCGTCATATCCATGAGAGTTCTTGGTCTTTAGTGATTTAATTATTAACTCAATCTCCCTCTTGTCAGTATCATGGAGGAGCATTTCAGGTAACAGTCTCGGAACACTTTTTTCTAAGAGCGCTATATGATTCCCTGTTGGGACTAGGTTTCTATTTAGTTCACCTGCTATATTCAGAAAGTGATTATTAAGTACTGTACATATATGCGACTTATCAGTAACACGGACATCCCCACTACGCACTGATTCTATATTCTCGACCTGTCTCTGCAGACCAGCCACTTCCTTTACGACTGACCATGTGGTTTTAATTTTATCCTGAGACTTAGCTATTCTATCTGCATACCACATACTTTTTGCCTTCCTAATAACTTTTTTAAGCACCTTACAATACTGTTTGTAATGGGCTGCTGCATTTAGATTTTGACTGTTTCTAACGTTTTTATATAATTGCCACTTTGTTCTACAAGATATTCCTATCCCTTTAGTCAGCCACCCAGGCTGCCTGTTTGTGCTAGTACCCTGTTTTGAACGTTCTAACGGAAAGCAACTTTCAAAGAGCACGAGAAAAGTCTTGAGGAAAGCATTATATTTATCGTCTATTGTATCAGCACTATAAACATCTTGCCACTCTTGTTCCTTGATAAGGTTTACAAAAGTCTGTACAGCAACTGGATCAGCTTTCCTAAAAAGTTGGTAACTATATTTAACATGTGTTGCAGCACAAAAATCTTTTAGACTTAAAATTTGTGCATCATGATCTGAAAGGCCATTCACCTTTTTGCTAACAGAATGCCCTTCTAATAATGACGAATGAACAAAAATATTGTCTATTGTTGTTCTACTGTTCCCTTGCACTCTCGTTGGAAAGAATACGGTTTGCATAAGATTATATGAATTAAGGAGGTCTACCAGCATCCTTTTCCTTGCACAATCACTTATACAATTAATATTGAAGTCACCACATATAACTAACTTTTTGTATTTCCTATAAAGTGAACCAAGAACCTCCTCTAGCTTTAGCAAAAATGTTGTGAAATCGGAGTCTGGGGATCTATAAATAACAACAGTAAGAAGTTTAGCTCCACTAAATTTAACCACACCTGCACAGCATTCAAATACCTTTTCAGTGCAGTACTTTGAAACATCAATTGACTCAAATGGGATACCGTTTTTCACATACATGGCTACTCCCCCACACCGCAAAGAGCTCCTAGAAAAGCTGCCAGCCAACCTGTATCCTGGTAAAGGAAGCCTCTGAATTATCTCCTTATTTAAGAAGTGTTCAGATATACCAATAATTTCAGAGTCAACATCTATAAGCAGTTCACTAACTTTATCTCTAATACCTTGTATATTTTGATGAAATATACTAATTCCCTCATTAATCGGATACCCAAGCTTTGTAGAAAGTGGTTTCTTTGTTAGAGAGACTTCCCTTAAGCAGGAATACCTATCAGCTGACTTCAATCTAAAAAAAAGGTATAGCTCTAACACCCACAACTACCGGAATTTTCCCATGAATGATCCCACCACCCCCACCTATGCTGTCACCTATAAGTTTTGCCAACCTCCCCTTCCCATACCTGTTGAGGTGCAGGCCATGTCTAGTGAAACCCGTCCTACTGATAGACTCCACCGACACCACTGAAATGTGACTCATGCCTTCCGTCATCAGCGCACCCCCAAGTCTCATGTTATTACGCCTGACGGCTGTATTAAGATGAGGCCGATCGTGACGCTGAAACAGTTCCACGAAATGCACATTCGTGTTGCCAGTCTGAGTGGCTATCTTTTCCAGGTCACCATCTATGTCATACTCCTCATCCCTATCAATACTATTACCAGCCCCACCCACAATCACTACCTGATCCTCTTTAGTAAAATCCCTACATAACCCCCCTATGTTAAAAGTCACCTGAGCCAATCCTGCATTAGGCTTCACAATGCTGGTGACCTGGTACTCACTCCCCAAAACTTCCTGCAACTGCTGGCCTACACCTCTACCATGAGAACTACCTAACAGCAGAACCTTCTTCTTTCTCTTAGACTTTGCAACTGTCCTAGCCACCGTAACTGCTGAGGTCTGCTGCATACTTCCTACATCTACAGCTGCTAGAGATTCCTCTCCACTAGACTCTGACAGTTGGTCATATCTATTACAAACACCAATAGTAAAACTATCTGAAAATCTCCTTCTCCTAGCAGATCTCTTGCCAACAGCCAGCTCCCATTCCCCAACCCCCTTCTCCCTCCTCATCCTATCTAGCTCCTCCTGTGCGTTTTTCAACTGCACCTGAAGGGCACAGATCTTACGCTCCTGCTCCTCTATCAACTTACTCTTGCTACATAACCTGCAGTTCCAGGAGAGGATCTCACCAGAATGCCCACTGGCTTCCCCACTGCATTCCCCCCAGTGAAAATACTTCGAACAAGTCTCACACCGCAATCCACTACTCACGAATCTACGGCAAAGCCCACACTTCTCACTCATGGTAAAATTTTACAATTATTGAAACAAGAAAACAACTTTATCTAAGTTTCGCTACTACAATAAGAAGATGTTAAAAACTGACTACAATTATCACAAACTTGCTCTACAAGGGAAGTAACTACTATTATTGACAGTATTAATCAACAACAAATGAGAATATAACAAAATACTAACACAGAAAGAAAATCAAACGTCTAATGACAGTAACGAAACTGAAAGCAGTTCGCAAAAATTTCTTCTGAAGTTATTTCACCGGAAAACACCAAGAACACCGGTTGAAGACTACTAAAGTTCCCAAATAAACTACTATACACAAACAATTAATTAGTACTTAGCTTTCGATGCGCCGCTACAGCTGCAACTGGTCAGCGCGGAATGTAAACACGGGTAAGAGGTTAAGTTGCTCGATACGAAACACTCACAAATATCAGGCCACAACACAAGAAATGCAGAGGTGAATGAAGAAACCACTAATAAGTCACTTATATAGTAAATATTATCACAAAAACAGTTAAAATATATATCTGAAACCTAAAAATAGATGAAAACTTAGAGAGCGATCTCACACGCAGTCACGCGCTTATGACGTCACCATCCTAGCCAGCACACCTGTTGCCTCCCTCTGAGAGATTATCCTCAACTCCTCTTCATGCTTCTCACCTCTTTCTCTCTCTATCCATTCCAGCCAACGCAACCCCCACCCCAAACCTAGTCTGTCTGCCAAAGTGCAGACCCTGCAGTGTGTGTCTAACTGGTACAGTGTAAGGGCACAGGAGTACCTGCGCATGCTTCATATGTGTATGTGTGTGTGTGTCTGTGTATTTGTACTTCAGCTCATCAAAGGATTTCTTCCAAAGACTAGCATGTTTTCGTTCTCTTTTGTGTAAGACTGTACATTACTCAATGCTTCTGTTATTTGGTGCAGTGAGTGGTCTCCTTTATTCCTAAAATATTTACACCATGTGAGAGTTTCATTGTATGTCTGATGAAGGACTTAATTTGACAGCTGAATAATATCTAGCAGTCTTCTTCACTGTACCTGTCTGTCAACCAAATCCTCCTCTATTTAGTGAGTATTTAGACATATCTATCCTTTCCATATGGCTGTTATTGCATCCTCAATATTCCATTGTTTTATGCAATTACCTTAAGACTTCTACAGATGCTGGAAACACATACACCTTCACATTTAGAAGTAATGTGAAAAATGTTGGTTTTGACCATCCTTCCACTGGAATCAAGTCTTGGCAGATCCAATCTCTCATGAATAGTTAAGGCTGTGTGGTGACTATTCTGTAAATTAGTGTGGTATTGTTAGTTTAACTTTGTAAAATGTTACCCTGTTTAATACATTGTCCCAATGATCACGCATTATGTACATAAACCATTGTGAGCTACACTTTTTCCAACAGGAAGATCAATAAAGAAAGAAAGTCGACCAAAAGAAGAATTGTCATTGCACACAATTCTTCAAAATGTTGAGGTATCTAAAGTGTTGCAATCCCAATCCATCACTCACTTCTTACGAACAAAAGGTAAAATCCAGCTGCCACCAGTGACCAGCAGTTCCCTATACCTAAAATTATGACAAAATTTAAATTAAACCATACAAAACATATCTTATTACAATAGAAAAGGTGTAATTTTTTTCAAGTAAATGATTTTTTCAGCAATTACTCAGATACATCCATCTGCTTATATACACTCCTGGAAATGGAAAAAAGAACACATTGACACTGGTGTGTCAGACCCACCATACTTGCTCCGGACACTGCGAGAGGGCTGTACAAGCAATGATCACACGCACGGCACAGCGGACACACCAGGAACCGCGGTGTTGGCCGTCGAATGGCGCTAGCTGCGCAGCATTTGTGCACCACCGCCGTCAGTGTCAGCCAGTTTGCCGTGGCATACGGAGCTCCATCGCAGTCTTTAACACTGGTAGCATGCCACGACAGCGTGGACGTGAACCGTATGTGCAGTTGACGGACTTTGAGCGAGGGCGTATAGTGGGCATGCGGGAGGCCGGGTGGACGTACCGCCGAATTGCTCAACACGTGGGGCGTGAGGTCTCCACAGTACATCGATGTTGTCGCCAGTGGTCGGCGGAAGGTGCACATGCCCGTCGACCTGGGACCGGACCGCAGCGGCGCACGGATGCACGCCAAGACCGTAGGATCCTACGCAGAGCCGTAGGGGACCGCACCGCCACTTCCCAGCAAATTAGGGACACTGTTGCTCCTGGGGTATCGGCGAGGACCATTCGCAACCGTCTCCATGAAGCTGGGCTACGGTCCCGCACACCGTTAGGCCGTCTTCCGCTCACGCCCCAACATCGTGCAGCCCGCCTCCAGTGGTGTCGCGACAGGCGTGAATGGAGGGACGAATGGAGACGTGTCGTCTTCAGCGATGAGAGTCGCTTCTGCCTTGGTGCCAATGATGGTCGTATGCGTGTTTGGCGCCGTGCAGGTGAGCGCCACAATCAGGACTGCATACGACCGAGGCGCACAGGGCCAACACCCGGCATCATGGTGTGGGGAGCGATCTCCTACACTGGCCGTACACCACTGGTGATCGTCGAGGGGACACTGAATAGTGCACGGTACATCCAAACCGTCATCGAACCCATCGTTCTACCATTCCTAGACCGGCAAGGGAACTTGCTGTTCCAACAGGACAATGCATGTCCGCATGTATCCCGTGCCACCCAACGTGCTCTAGAAGGTGTAAGTCAACTACCCTGGCCAGCAAGATCTCCGGATCTGTCCCCCATTGAGCATGTTTGGGACTGGATGAAGCGTCGTCTCACGCGGTCTGCACGTCCAGCACGAACGCTGGTCCAACTGAGGCGCCAGGTGGAAATGGCATGGCAAGCCGTTCCACAGAACTACATCCAGCATCTCTACGATCGTCTCCATGGGAGAATAGCAGTCTGCATTGCTGCGAAAGGTGGATATACACTGTACTAGTGCCGACATTGTGCATGCTCTGTTGCCTGTGTCTATGTGCCTGTGGTTCTGTCAGTGTGATCATGTGATGTATCTGACCCCAGGAATGTGTCAATAAAGTTTCCCCTTCCTGGGACAATGAATTCACGGTGTTCTTATTTCAATTTCCAGGAGTGTATAATTCAGACTGATGCCTGTTTGCAACCCTATGGCGCTGTACCAATACGGACGCCTAACGAAAAGTCGTGACACTGGTATAATAACAAAGCCACATGCTACCCAGAAAAATTTTACTGGTGCACCCAAGCTGCCAGATTCATGCATGCGCAGCAGGCCCGGATGTAGGGAGGAGAGGGGGTGGGGGGCAATCAGTGGTATCTGAACTGGGTGGCAATTTCGGGGTGTTGGGTGGGGGGGCAGATTCATATTCTTGAGGAAAAGAACCTTGTTTCACAAAACACCTAGTATCCAGTGCAAGTTGGTCTGTTGATTAATCATATGATTTTGAAAAGCATCCCTGTTGGTTTTTAAAATTTTTGAACACTATCTAAGTTGATTTCTGAATGAATCATAAGTTGATTTTTGAATGCTTGCATAGTGTATGTGATGTCTCTGTCAGGGGAATCCTCGTTGCATCGAGAAAGAAACTTTCCTGCAGGCAAAATGGGACAGGGCTATATGAGCTGAGTGGAATAAAGCCGAGCAGATGAATGCCAATTGCTGTTTGTTTACATGACTGACTGGGTATGCGAATGATCAGTGTTGTTATTATTACTAGCAAAATCCAGAGATTCAGACTACCAATGTGGAAATAAATGACTAGCAGGAATAACAGGTAAGAAAGATTGTGTATTATCTTCTCGGTGTATTCAAGAAAATGAAATTTTGCCAGAAAATTTTTGACCAGAGCGCTACACTAGAAAGGGCCAATTGTACCCATTACAAAATACACATGTTTGAGTTTTACAGAGTGAAATACAATGACGTGCAGGAGAAGAACGCTGTGAGAAGAGGTGTGGGACTGCACTTTGGCACACTGAAGACCAAATAACATGTCTTACATTTCCTTGAAGATATATGTTTAATGTATCAGACTCTTCAGAAAGATGTGCACTACAAAATGAAGAAAGTTTTGAAAAGTTGTCTTTTTTAAATTTTAGATGTCCTATCTCAAACAACCAGGGCCTTGGTTTGGAAATATCATAGATTCGAGGCTGATGTGCGAAGCAGTCTGAGTTATAGTGCGGGTGGGGGTGGGGAGGGTAGTCTCCACATGACCTGTGTTTACATTTAGTGATTCTTCTGTTTCCTCTTTGTTTTTGCTGCTCCTACGTCAAATGAAAACAAAACGATTTCTGTGATTGGGAGCTACCAAGTGAATTAAAATACATTCACATAATTACAGAAGGCTAAAGTATGTTATTAGTTTCAGATATAATTTTATCTCCATGTTTCTGACCATCAAGCATTAATCGCCTTGCTGAACCGTGAAGTTATTTTTGTCAGTTTGCTAAAGAAATTTGTCTTTTATTAATCTTTTTGCTCACATAGTCAATTTAACGAAGTGTTTAATTCCACACTGTTGGCTAGTTTCAACCATTTGCTGCATTTCAAGTGCATGTTTTATCTTCTAGCACATGTAGCATTATGCCATAATAAAGAACCAAACACGAGATAATACAGTACTGGTACTCCTAGAAAATTAACATACCAAAAACCACACTGTAAACTTAATATCAGGTCAAGGCCTACATCATTGGGAATCTGGACATATAAATATGCACTTAGAGGTGAGCTACGCATTTTAGTAAGCTTCACCAAATTCTGACACTCTTGGAGTATCCTCTGATATCTTGTTTCTTTAATGACATTGTGTAAGAACTTTTAATGTTTTTCACTTAAGAATATAAGGGCTTCGTAAGTCACCGTAGCTGCATAAGCGTGGTGGTACCTTTCATCTGGTGCTCTCTGGCAACTGCTGAAATAAATCTATTTCTGACAGGTCACGGGAAAATGTTCCGAATTGTGGTTCAAAAAGCGTTATTTTGAAAGTAAATTTCGTTTTAAGCTAGATGAACTATGTGCAAGAATGTACGATGAATTTCTTAAATCACAGAGAGTTTGACTCTCCTTTATAAATCAAACCCTTTGATGATGAGTCTGTTGGAAGAATTTTGAGCCAAGAAGATCAGAGATTTATGTCCTTTTCTTGTAGCAGCACTATGTATATTTATTTAAACCATTAACTTTTCCTGTTCATATGTTCACTCTACTTAACAGTGATGTTGCTATTGGCTGACTATATCATGTGTCCTATCTCTGAATATCCATTGTCATCGGATGGCAAGATCACGACATAAACTATGACTGGCCTACAAAAGCACATCTCGATGCATGCAGTGTTTGATAGAATTCGAATTTGTACTTTCGCAATATGACAATACGCACTGTACATGTTTCTACAGATCAAAGATCTTTCCAAACTGTGTTTTTTCCCCAAGTTTCACTTTCTAAAGTGCAGGGAAATTCTTCACCGCTGTATAAAACCACAACCATTCAAAGGTTTGATAAATTTTACAGTTCCAAGGGAAAGTATACTGTAACTTACACGGAAAAAGTGTATTTTCATCTGGGAGAAAGTGTATTTTTAACCAGGACATCCAGGAAAAATCTGGGATTTTTTTTTCCTTGTCCACGTATACACCCTGGATTTGTACTCCAGTCATTTTCAAGATTTTAATATGGTTATTTTTAAACAAAATTGCTGAGAGAAAATATTTTTATGATTGCATTTTCTGATAACCTTTAACTAAAAGTTTTTAATAATTTTGCTGAGATAAATATTCGTCTTTGTCTTTACCATATCACAGAAATTGGGGTATAGTAATACATCATTCAATTTGCCAAAGAATAGCTATACCTATTGGTTTAATTGTTTTACTTGTGGTGCAGGCTCAACCCCATTCTTTTGACCATTGCGCCATCCCTTTGGTAACCCTTTGGCTGCTGTAGACATGCTTTCTACATGCCAAGTTTATTGTTATGTCATTATTGTGTACTGGATCTGCCTGTGTTCAGGTATCTACCTGGATTGAGGTTACCCAAACAGCCCCCCTCTCCCTGTGCTTAATGTTTTTGGAATGCTTTGTGTTATGTATCTGTACATCACTCTTAAGATTTGTGAGTGCCGAGATACACACTATATTAAATGTAAAAATTAGTTCTGACTTTGAAGCTGCAAGTTTACAGTTGTTAAATAACTGCAGAGACGAAAATATACCGTTTTCTTCTGTAGTGTCTGATCAGATTTTGGTAACTAATTCGGAAAGTTACTACAAATTT
Source organism: Schistocerca americana (assembly GCF_021461395.2). Classification (NCBI taxonomy): domain Eukaryota; kingdom Metazoa; phylum Arthropoda; class Insecta; order Orthoptera; family Acrididae; genus Schistocerca; species Schistocerca americana. The sequence goes on along the minus strand of NC_060119.1, from coordinate 510,279,140 downwards.
CAGATTCCTTGGATTCGTGAGACCTGTTATCAGTTACATCTGTTGACGAAGAATAAGACTGTGTTGTTACACCTGCCAACATAAATGGCTTAGGTTGTTGGTTTCAGATCTGTGGAGGAATTATCACAAAAACCTGCATCAACATACACGAGCCATTCTCACTACTGTTCTTCATGAGTATCCCCATGACCTCTTTTCCAGTGCAGCCACCATGCTTTCTTATTTTATTTGTGGTATAGATCGTGACGAACAGTAAAACTTGTCAAACACAGTGAAATGTGATCAGAACAGACAAAGTATCTCAACTCAACTTAGCAGCCAGAACTGCGAAAAGTTATTGATACACATGGTGAATATTCTCCTGTCATGTATGTTAGGGCTGACACGTTCATATTCGTCATAGCACTTGATGAGTGGCAAGGGGCCGGCCACAGTGGCCAAGCGGTTCTAGGCACTTCAGTCTGGAACCGCGCGACCCCTCCGGTTACAGGTTCGAATCCTGCCTCGGGCATGGATGTGTGTGATGTCATTAGGTTAGTTAGGTTTAAGTAGTTCTAAGTTGTAGAGGGATGATGACCTCAGATGTTAAATCCCATAGTGCTCAGAGCCTTTTGAACCATTTGACTGGCAAGGTGGCCTTAGTTAACTCATCAATAGTGCTGCAAGAAAGCCCAGAGGACAAACTTCAAATTGTCCCCAGCAGTCAAAGTGTTAAATCACCCTGTATGGACTTCTTTAGCTTAACATTTTAGAAGCTTGAAATTACAATTTTTCTCCTTACTGTCAACAGTAAACATTCCTGACCTTATTAGCAATATTAAGTACATTTTTGCATAAATATTACCTGCATTTACATTCTGTTCTTCCTCTGCGAGGTAACAGTATTTTCTTATTTGTGTTGGAACGTGGTTAAAGGTGTGTGTAAATCAATTCCTGCAATGGCTGGATGTGCAGTTAACTCTGTAAAGTACTATGATTTCCATTGTAGTCATGTCATAGCAAATAGATACTAGTGATGAGTAACTGAGCGAAAAAATAATAAATTACTTGTGTAAAAGCATGGTGGTAGCTGCCATCGAATTATTAATCTGAAGGTAATTCATTTGAGTTTAGAACATTTAATCAAATACTGCATACCATTTACCACTAGAATATGCAAACAATCTACAAATCTAAGGAGTATTAAGTCCAGCAGTAAAATTTGATATTGGCTGCCAGTATATCGATATTAATGATTAATGGAAAATCTCATATAAAGATGTGAAACAAATACTAACAATGAGATAGAGGGGTTGGCCAGTACTTACCTCAGCTCAGTACAGCCGATAGATACACATAAAACAGAACCGAAAATTTACGTTCCTAGCTTTCGGAACAAATGTACCTTCATCGGGGAGGAGAGAGGGGAAAGAAATGGAAGAAGGGAAAGGAGATTCAGTTACTCACAACCCAGGTTATGGAGCAACAGGGAAAGGAAAATAGGGAGGGTAACAAGGATGGAGGCATGGTTGTCAGAGGGAAGCCAAAGATATTCTACTGTAAGTACTGTGCCAGCTTCAAACCAAAGAGGATGCATACAGAAGTAAAGAGGTATATAGTATAAAGATAAACACAACTATGTAGGATGAAAAGATGCGTGAATGGCTAAAGAGGAAAGGGAAAGAGGATAAGACTGAAGAGTAAATGGGAGTGAGGTTGTTTAACGTAGGTTCAGTCCAGGGAGATGGCGGGATGAAAAGATGTGTTGGAGTGCAAGTTCCCATCTCCGCAGTTCAGAGGGACTGGTGTTGGGTGGGAGAAGCCAAATGGCACATACGGTGTAGCAGGTTCCTAGGTCCCTAGAATTATGCTGGAGGGCATGCTCCGCTACTGGGTATTGGGCATCTCCTAGGCGGACAGTTCGTCTGTGTCCGTTCATGCGCTCAGCCAGTTTAGTTGTTGTCATGCCGATGTAAAAGGCTGTGCAGTGCAGGCATGTCAGTTGATAAATGACATGTGTAGTTTCACAAGTGGCCCTGCCTTGAATTGCGTATGTTTTACCAGTAGCGGGGCTGGAGTAGGTGGTTGTGGGGGGATGCATGGGGCAGGTTTTGCAGCGGTGGCGGTTACAGGGGTAGGAACCGCTGGGTAGAGAAGGTAGTCTGGGAATATTGTAGGGTTTAACAAGGATATTACGGAGGTTAGGGGGGCGATGAAAGGCAACTCTGGGTGGTGTGGGGAGAATTTTGTCAAGGGATGATCTCATTTCAGGGGTTGATTTGAGAAAGTCATATTCCTGGCGGAGCAATTTGTTGATGTTTTCGAGGCAGGCCTGGCCAAATTAGGAACAGGATACCAGGTTGCAGGTATTGTGAATTGAGTGCTGGCCTTAGCTAGATTCAGAAGACGTAGAAAAGTTGTGTAAGGATTTCGTCAAAGAGGATCAAGTAATTATCATAGGTGGAGCAGGTATTAGCCTGATGAAATACAGAAAATGGAAAATGTATCATTAGGGGTTACCTGTATGCGATAAGAGGAGCAACTGCACATACATGTGAGTTTTGTGGCGGGCCTATTGCACCATGATCTGCCCTGGTTCAGTGGTGTTGCAAGCCATCTCAGCATCTAGTTAAGAAGGTCACTGTTGCACGATATGAGGTATCGTAAGAGTGCAGTGCTTGTTGCTACAATTGGAAGGTATGGGTATTTCTAAATATAGTGTACATCTGAATAAGAGAGGCAAGAGAGGTTGACTGTGCTTCTTCAAGATAATAATGTACAAGAGACCACTGCCCCATAGTGCAAGAACTCTATAGTTATTGGCGCCAAAGAGGTACCTTCTTTAGCTTAGTGTCAAGATTCAGATTCCATGTTGTGAAAGAAGATTGTAGAAGAGTCCCGCAAAAGTTGTAAGAATCCACAGAAAATCAAGGTTTCTGTTTGTACAACAATTTGAGTTTCAGTGCTTTCTATGAGCACTTGGAGCTCTAGTTAGGAATCTGCAGCCTACACAGTTACAGAACTGACTGAGCTTCTGATTCAGCTCCACCACTCAGCTCTGCACCGTAGGACCACAGTCAGTTCTGTCAATGATGCTACAGATGATGAGCACTGCCGTCATCTCACAAGTGAGACTGGTAGTTTTCACCACTTCAGCTAGCCACCTGAAACTAGAGAGAATCTCTTGTAATCCATAGTGACACACATTGTTAGTACCTACATGGGCCAGTACCTGTAGCTGGCTGCACCCTGTGCTCCTCAGGGCATCTGGAGCACTAATTCCACATCTGGAATGTCTAAGGGGCATCCTGATGTGTCTAACATTGGAGCTCACAACTATCAGTTATCCCACCCTCTGTGACTGCCCAGACCCTGCTGGCTGAGAGGCTTCCTCTGGAACAGGGCAAGTGATTGCATCTGGCTCAGGATCTTTGCCAGCACAAGTAGTTCCGAAACCTATTCCTCTGACAAACCAGGGAAACCCTCCAATTGGTCCCTTGGGAAGTCTTCCGCTGCTTGCCTCACCTTGGAACCACTTCCCACTCGGCCATGGGTGAGGGGTCATCCTCGGTGAAAGCAGCATCATGTGGTGCCATGAATGAAGGGTCACAATCTCAGCTCCCATATGAACAGAACTATCACGATTCCTATCCATACTAAAGATGTCAGAAATATGTTTTAGACAGTTAATAAAACATGGAACTATGCCTGCTAAATAACAAACAAGCATGAAATATAGGAAATCAAATGAAACAGCACAGGGGAAGTTATAATAAGTTACTTCTAATCCGCTGACAGAATGAAATGGTGTACTTCAGTGCACTGTTGCAGTAATGAAAGCTGCCACTCGACTGATGGATCTAACTGCTGCAAGTGGCCCTACAGGCACAAAACAATTAACTGGTGTGATGCAAACAGTGGTAGTATGCACTACACCATAAATACAATAATATAATGTGGAACTGTGCTTGATGAATACACAAACAGACCAGAAATATGAGAGATAAAACTGAAAAGATCACAGAGGAAATTTAGAATAAGTTGCTTCTAATGAGAAGCTGTGTAAACTCGCAGAACAAAATGGTACACTTCAGTGCACTGCTGCAGTAACGAAAGTAATGTCTTACTGTTGTTAAACTGGTGAGGCTGCGACTTTTATACTGAAGGAACAGCATCTCATAGACCGGATTAAATCATGATGGACATCACGGAAATGGCACATGCTGAGGTGGCACCCTCTACATCTGTGGATTACATTCGCACTCTCTGTCCAGCATCACTTGGAGCACCATCACTTGCATCGATGGTAAATTATGTGAACACTCTTTCTTTCCCAAGTGCATGCTTCCATGGATTGCTAAGTGCATATTCAATGTGCCTTTTGAAGTTTTTATCATGTACTCTAATTTCCAATGCTTCTTTAATCACCAACTCCAATAGTTCAAAGCATGGGCCAGAATTCCCATAGGTTCAAAGATGAGTGGTGAACAGTGGTCTGATTCCTCAACTGTGTAGGATTTGCATATGTTTCAAGTGAGGCAGTATTCAACATGCGTTCTTCAAAACCCTGCATGAAAAAATTAGCTATATCTAGTGACAGAAGCGAACCCATGGCTGTTCCATCAGCCATTTTGTAATATTTTCCATTATATTGAAAATACATGGTCGTCTGGATGTGTTCAAATAATTTTAAGACATATAAATGAGCAGCCAATAGTCAATGTTTTTTCTATTGATACTTTTGTAAACAGGGAAACCGCATCGAGGTTGACCATGATTTCACTTGGGTCTAGTCTCATCTACTTGAAGACACCTGCAAACATTTGAGCATTGTTTTGTTAATATACAGGGTGTTTCACAAATATACGCAAATATTTTAATATGTTATTCTACAAGTAAAACTAAAGAAAAAAGTTCACATAAACATAGGTCCACAAATCTTCAGTTATGGAGTTACGGCTAATATAAGATTTTGCCTGAAATTTAGCAACTTCACTAATATGAACCATCACAAAACTGTACGAGGCTAAAGTAAAGGATGATTTCCATGTATTTTGTTGTTATTGCTCTGGTGAATCTAATAAAACATGTCCCAGACGTGTATCTGCTGTAGTCTTCAAGAACATCCAGAGAAGCAAAGAAGTAATTTTGTAAAATTTTTAATTTATTAACTACTTGGCCCAATTTTTTTTTTTTTTTAAATTCCAGACTATTGCACAAAGTTTTCAACAGAAGTTGTAGAGAATTTAATTTTGGGAAAATGATGGTAATAACAACTGAATCTGTATGAATTTGTCAGGTAATCTGCTTTTATTAATATCGTAGAACACATGAATTCTTGTTAAACTGAAAAAAACAAAGCTCAGTCTTAAGGAAGTTGTCCAGTGTACTGGGTGATCAAAAAGTCAGTATAAATTTGAAAACTGAATAAATCATGGAATAATGCAGATAGAGAGGTACAAATTGACACACATGCTTGGAATGACATGGGGTTTTATTAGAACCAAAAAATACAAAAGTTCAAAAAATGTCCGAGAGATGGCGCTTCATAGTATCAGAATAGTAATAGTTAGCATAACAAAGTAAGACAAAGCAGAGATGATGTTCTTTACAGGAAATGCTCAATATGTCCACCATCATTCCTCAACAATAGCTGTAGTCGAGGAATAATGTTGTGAACAGCACTGTAAAGCATGTCCGGAGTTATGGTGAGGCATTGGCGTCGGATGTTGTCTTTCAGCATCCCTAGAGATGTCAGTCGATCACGATACACTTGCAACTTCAGGTAACCCCAAAGCCAATAATCACACGGACTGAGGTTTGGGGACCTGGGAGGCCAAGCATTACGAAAGTGGCGGCTGAACAGACGATCATCACCAAATGACGTGCGCAAGAGATCTTTCACGTGTCTAGCAATATGAGGTGGAGCGCCATCCTGCATAAACATGGTACGTTTCTGCAGGTGTTTATCCTCCAGGCTGGGGATGATGCGATTCTGTAACATATCGGCGTACCTCTCACCTGTCACGGTAGCAGTTACAAAACCAGAATCACGTATTTTCTCGAAGAAAAAAGGCCCGATAACGGTAGATGTGGTAAATCCAACCAATACCGTGACTTTCTCGTCGTGCAATGGAGTTTCCACGACAGTTCTAGGATTTTCAGTAGCCCAAATTCTGCAGTTGTGGGCGTTGACAGACCCTCGGAGCGTGAAATGAGCTTCGTTGGTCCACAACACGTCACTCAACCAATCGTCATCTTCTGCCATCTTTTGAAACGCCCACACCGCGAATGCCCTCCGCTTCACTAAATCGCCAGGTAACAGTTCACGATACCAATGGATTTTGTACAGATAACATCGGAGGGTACGCCTCAGTGCCAACCAAACAGTAGTGTATGGAATGCCGGTGCAACGTGCGACTGCATGAGCACTGACTTCCCTGTGCGTAGACAAACCTGCTACAGTCTCCATTTCTTCCTGAACTGTCTCAGCAGCAATACACCTTGTGCTTGGTCAGCCACTACGGGATCTATCGTCTAAACAACCCGTGGCTTCGAACTTCGAAATCATTCTTGCCACAGCTGCATTTGTCAACGGACCTTTACCCACTCGAATCCCCTTCCTATGGCGATAGGATCGTAACGCTGAACTAGCACATTCCCCATTCTGATAATACAGCTTCACTAAAAGCGCATTTTCAGGTAACGTCAACATGCTGTGATTGCTGGCGCATCTGATTCTCTCTCTCATTACAGATCCTTTTATACACGATTGTCATGCACAGTCACTGATGTTTTGCTGTCCAGCGCCATCTGTCAGACATTTTGGGAACTTTGTTTTTTCTTTGGTTCTAATAAAACCCCATGTCATTCCAAGCATGTGTGTCAGTTTTTACCTCTATTTACATTATTCCATGGTTTATTAAGTTTTCAAATTTATACTGACTTTTTGATCACCCAGTACATACAATTCCACAATACATTCACAATAAATATTCAAAATTGTCTCTACCGAGTTCAATGCATTTAGCTGCACGTGAATGAATAGATTTTGTTTCTCATTTCAGTTTCACTGGGTTGTTCTCAATTTTGTCTAGTGCATTCGTAAGGTGAGCAAGTAATGCCTCATGTGTATTGACTTTGTCCTCATAAACTACATCTTTCATCCATCCCCATACACAAAAATTCATTGGTGTTAAATCAGGCTTTCTGGATGGCCACAGACGTGTAGCACCATGACCAATCCATTTCTGGGGAAATGTTCATTTAAATGTGTAGTAACAGCATTGGTGAAATTTGGAGGTGCGCCATACCATTGAAAATACATTTTGCAATCATGTAGCAAGTGGAACATCTTCAAGCAAGTGGGGCATTTCTTGTTGTAGGAATTGTAAGTACATCTTGCCAGTTAGACATCCTGGAAAATGAATGGTCCAATAAAGTGTGTGTTGATTATACCACATCACACATTTATGCTAAATTGCTGCTGGAAATTGTGTTGCACTGTCGCATGTGGGTTTTCTTCAGACCATACGTGATGGTTATGTAAATTGTTTATACCATCCCAAGTAAACTGTCTCCTATCAGTAAATAAAATGTATTTGTGTAACTGCTGATTAGTATTCAACCAGTCGCACAACTCCAAGTAAAGGGCAGGATCTCCTGGATGTAAATGATGCACTTTTTGTTCATGGTAAGGATACAGATTATTGTACTTAAGTGTATGCCGTACCTTAGATTGTGAAATGCCTAATCGTTGAAAGATACGTTGTGTACTGGTACCCGGGCTACGTTGAACAGCAGCCATAATATCCTCATTGTCATCTTCATGTATCGAGCGCTCATACTGATTATGAAAGTTAGTCAGAGAACCTGTCTCCCATAACATATGAAATACTCCACTAATGTTTTGTGCATTCAGAATCCTCCAAGTTGGATAACGTATGCGATATTCGTTAACTGCAGCTGTAGAATTATCATCATATTTGCCATAAATAAACACCATATCGGCATATTCCTCTGTCATAAATTTGAAAGGCATCCCTGTTTTTTCACTTAAATACAGTGTTATTATGTTCTTTCATTGAATAACACGGAAAACGAGCTCCGTTCAAGGTTATACAGAAAACTAACTCAGTTCAAGGTTTGAAATGGCTGAACCAACTCACTAATGGTTGCCAACAATGACAATTTACTTGTACAATAATCTTTGCTTCTCTGGATGTTCTGCAAAACGACTGCAGATACACATCTGGGACATAATTTATTAGACTCATCAGACCAATAACAACAAAATTTCTTGCAAAATCTTTTATTAGCCGTAACTCCATAACTAAAGATCTGCAGACCTATGTTTATATGAACTTTTTTCTTTAGTTTTACTTGTAGAATAACATATTAAAATATTTGCATGTCTTCATGAATCACCCTGTATAGTGTGTGCAGTGGCCAACTATAGATGCCAACAATTTAGAGAAACACTTTGCCAATCTATATGGAAGTGAGCTGATAGCACTCTTCTCATGATTAGTCTAAGTGGTACATCATGTTCGTTTACTTGTAGCAGTACAGGAGACATCTCAGCTTTCACATTTCTGCTTTCTTTGAATCATACCTAAATATTGACGCAGTTCTTAGTGTGACATAGTGAAGAGTCTGCCTTAAGAAGTTCATGACGAAAACCTGCAGTATAGAGTCTCAACAGTGCATCACAGTGCATACTAAGCTTCATAAGAACTGTGCTGTAAGATGACCGAAATATGTGCCTCATCATTTTTTTTCTCTTATTTATGCTACCTTGGCTACCTGATTATGTCTCTGATGCATATTTAATTACTCTCTCTCTCTCTTTCTCTCTCTCTCTCTCTCTCACACACACACACACACAATTTGCTTACAATATTTATGTTGGTTGTAAACATATTACTTACATCATGATGTACTTCCATCATTGCCATATGATGTCACACAAAATGTCAATTCTAATTGGAACACATAGTGTTTATCCCTCCAGACAACTTTGCTGCCATATGCTGCTTACATCACATAAGTTGTATTTAAGTGATGATTTACATGTAGTTAGCATTGTTCTCTGAATAATTTTTTTCATGGCCCACAAACAAAATGACTATGCCAGTCAAGTCATCTGGCCACAGTTACTTATCGCTACCCATGCAAAGCCGGGCCATGCTGCTAGTCTGTTGTAAAATGAAAGAATTCAGTCACAAATTATACAATTACTGATATTTTCATGACTATTATGTAGTGGTCAATGTATTTCCATGATACACTCATTCTTTCGCTCATGGACAGAGGATACCCATTTTAATGTGGTATAATAGCCCAGAAAATTTCATAATTTTAAAAGTATTTATTTGTTCATCTTACTTTACATAATGTAACTAATATATATCATGTACTTTGATCATCAGAGAAATCAGTAAAAGAAAGAAGTCAACTAATTCCATGAACATTGTCACACATGTTCCTTCAGCACCATCACAAGGGAAACTGGATGTTATAATACCAAATTGTGCCACATCTGCTGAGAAAAGAAGGTAATGTAGTACTACCACCTATTAAGAGTAACTGTTAAATATTATTTAAAAAATGAAGAAATCAATCTTTGCGTTGCAGAGCTGTTCAAATCAATGTCTTTATTGTTACAATATACAGGGTGTACATAAAGTCTGGGAACACTTTCAGTTATTCATTGTACAAGAACCAAACATTGTACGTCATTTTGAAGAGGAGTCCTGAAAGTGTTTTTTCATGTATACTGCCACAGCACAGTTTGGTAATTTGCCGATAGTCAGTGCTGGTCGCAAACATGGTGAGTTCAGGTGCAGAGTGAGCTTTCTGTGTGTTGGAGTTCGACAAAACAAGTGTGCTATAGTTGTTCAATGTATGTTTAGAACCTAGTACAGAAGGAAGCCACAAAATTGAATTTGAGTGTGATTCCCCAAAGGTAAATGTTTTTTGTGCCTTGTCACGTCGAAAACTGTATGGGCCATTCTTCCTCGCTGAGAGCACTGTCACTGGATATTCCTACTTGGACATGTTTCAGCAATAGCTGATGCCTCAAATAAAGTTGGACTCTTTGTTCATCTTTGAGCAGGATGGGGCTCCACCGCAATTTCATTGTGAACTTCATGGGTACCTGAACATGGAGCTGCCGCATCGATGGATCGGCCATGCTACAGAAGGGGACAGCTGTTTCATGAAATGGTCTCCCCAATAACCAGATCTCACTCCGTGTGACTTTTTTCTGTGGGGACACATTAAAGATCTGGTGTATGTACCGCCTCTATCACATGGTGTAGCAGAGCTCTGGGAGAGAATACGAGAAATGACTGCTACAGTCGAGGATGCCATGCTGGGACAGGTATGGCAAGAATTTGATTACCATATTGACGTCTGCCAGGTCACTCATGGTTCACATATTGAATGTTTGTAAAAAAAACTTTCAGAGTTTTTCCTCAAAATGCAATATGTATGACATCTGTACAATGTTTAGTTCTTGTGCAATCAATAATTGAAAGTGTTCCCAGACTTTATGTACACCCTGTATGCGTATTTTTTAATTGATACATTATTCATTACTAGAAAATAAAATAAAATGTGCAACATTTGAGTGTAAGTTTCTCAAAATTGACTTGGCTCTATCTAACATATTATTAAAATATGTAATGGATCAGAAAGGACCAATTAATGATAATGACAAACACTACAGCAGTACTGGTGTTTAAATATGCACCAATATAATGAGGTATTCATCTCCACACAAGAAAATAAGTAAAGAAATAATCTGAAATGAGTTTTAATTGCAAATGATTTTTGAATTTAAGAAGACAATGTAAGCATTTCTGTGCCTGGCCATTTGTTGTCGGTGAGAAGATAAAGTAAAACCTTAAATGCTAATACCAATGAAATGGAGCAAGGTAGCACAGTCATTAGCACACTGGACTTAAATGTGAGAAGACAACAGTCCAAATCCCTGTCTGGTCATTCAGATTTACGTTTTCCATGGTTTTTCTAAATTGCCAAAGGCAAATGCTGGGTTATTTCCATCTTCATCTTTCCTTAACCCAGGCTTGTGCTCCATCTCGAATGACCTTTTTGTCAACAGGACATTACACATTGATCCTCCTCCCTTCCTAATAATAATGAAAATCCATTAAAAGTTCACAAACTGTAGCATATGTGCAATTTTTTAATTTTAACATGTCTAATTTTGTTTTGCCTTTGGTTTTATGGTGGTGTATGTTTTCCCTCATTTCAAAATCTGCTCTATTGTTTTTTGCATACAATGCTGAGGCGTATATATAAAGATTAATAACTGTTAATATTTTCAGCTGAATGGACAGTGGCCGGCGGTGCTCTGATCTACTAGAATTGCTCATTGCCCTTCTTACTTTCTTCTGAATTTTTAGAACTTCTATGATGTGAAGAGAGTGTCCCCATATCAGCAGTCCATACTCTATATGTGACTAAAAGAGTCCAAAATAAATAACTCTTAAATATTCTTTTGTCACCAGGCTCCTCAGTTTCCACATTAAATACGTAGCTCGAGAAAATTTTGTGCAGGTATGGTTGATGTGTGTTTCCCACGTTAACGTAGAGTCTACATGAATTCCTAGAATTTTAACTGCTTTCACCTCTACCTCTTTTGACAATCCTAGTCTAATCTGTTGCTTTTTATCAGGATTGCAAATCAGTGTATTTGATGAGAACCAATTTAGTGCTGCTTCCAGGCCATCTTGCATCATATCTTGCTCATGCTGAGCAAGCAAAGTTGTGTCATCAGCATAACAAATAACAGTATTGGCGATACAGTGGGGTAAATCATTGACTGCAATTATAAAATAGAAGGGCCCAAGGATAGAACCTTGTGGAACTCCATCTTAACTTCTAGCAATTGTGAGTCTTTGTTTCAGACAGAGGCAAACTGCTTCCTATTGTTTGGGTTTGATTCAATTACTGTCAATGCAGAGTCTTGTACACCACAGAATTTGAGTTTAGAAAGTAAGATATCATGAGAAATGCAGTCAAATGCCTTACTTAAATCACATAAAAGAAGTGAGGCTTTATTTTTATTCTTGAAGGCTGTTATTACTTCTGTATTATTTCCATTTAGTTTGAATACATACATCATTGAAATATAAAATTCATCAAATGTATATATCTTTGCCCCTTTACTTCCGCCCGACTGACATCTCTGCCCAAACTCTTTGCCTTTACAAATGTCTGCTTGTGTCTGTGTATGTGCGGATGGATATGTGTGTGTATGTGTGCAAGTGTATACCTGTCCTTTTTTCCCCCTAAGGTAAGTCTTTCCGCTCCCGGGATTGGAATGACTCCTTACCCTCTCCCTTAAAACCCACATCCTTTCGTCTTTCCCTCTCCTTCCCTCTTTCCTGATGAGGCAACAGTTCGTTGCGAAAGCTTGAATTTTGTGTGTATGTTTGTGTTTGTTTGTGTATCTATCGACCTGCCAGCACTTTCGTGGATGGATATGTGTGTGTGCGAGTGTATACCCGTCCTTTTTACCCCCTAAGGTAAGTCTTTCCGCTCCCGGGATTGGAATGACTCCTTACCCTCTCCCTTAAAACCCACATCCTTTCATCTTTCCCTCTCCTTCCCTCCTTCCTGATGAGGCAACAGTTTGTTGCGAGAGCTTTAAGTTTGTGTGTATGTTTGTGTTTCTTTCGACCTGCCAGCGCTTTTGTTTGGTAAGTCACATCATCTTTGTTTTTAGATATATTTTTCCCACGTGGAATGTTCTCCCCCCCACTCCTCTCTCTCTCTCTCTCTCTCTCTCTATATATATATATATATATATATATATATATATATATATATGATGAGGTGACTTACCGAACAAAAGCGCTGGCAGGTCGATAGACACACAAACAAACACAAACATACACACAAAATTCAAGCTTTCGCAACAAACTGTTGCCTCATCCGGAAAGAGGGAAGGAGAGGGGAAGACAAAAGGAAGTGGGTTTTAAGGGAGAGGGTAAGGAGTCATTCCAATCCCAGGAGCAGAAAGACTTACCTTAGGGGGAAAAAAGGACAGGTATACACTCGTACACACGCACATATCCATCCACACATACAGACACAAGCAGGTCTTTAAATATGTCTGCTTGTGTCTGTATGTGTGGATGGATATGTGCGTGTGTACGAGTGTATACCTGTCCTTTTTTCCCCCTAAGGTAAGTCTTTCCGCTCCCGGGATTGGAATGACTCCTTACCCTCTCCCTTAAAACCCACTTCCTTTCGTCTTCCCCTCTCCTTCCCTCTTTCCTGATGAGCAAACAGTTTGTTGCGAAAGCTTGAATTTTGTGTGTATGTTTGTGTTTGTTTGTGTGTCTATCGACCTGCCAGCGCTTTTGTTCGGTAAGTCACCTCATCTTTGTTTTTATATATAATTTTTCCCACGTGGAATGTTTCCTTCCATTATATTGATATCATTAATTTGAATCCAACAATTACGTTTGTTATTGTCACTGTTGCATTTCAAAATCTTTTCTGTCGTCTTATTTTCCTCCTTCTGTTTTTGCCAGTAGTTTCACTTTGTATTCACCTTCTCCTTTTTACCGTAATCTGCTATACTATTTTATCCCGCCTATATATATACTCAATAATACGTAACCCACTTCCAAACCATAACCAAAAACATTATTTTTTTTTTTTTTTTTTTTTTTTTTTTTTTTTTTTTTTTTTTTTTTTTTTTTTTTTTTTTTTTGCCGCTTTCAGCACTACCGCCGCTATAATATCCACCGTTTCTAGTTCACAAACAGCTCCTTTCACCTTTTAAACAACCATTTCGGCCAGTTCTAATAACTTTCGCTTTATTTCCATTTCCGTTTTTCCCACATCACTGATCATTTTTAGCCGCTTCCCACAGGTTTTAACGCCATTATTTCTTCGTCAGACAATTGTTAGCCTCATTTTCATAATCTTCCACCACAATACCACTCCTTTTAATATACTACACGCAGTTTTTTCGAAATTTTCCCGAATTTCTCAGTCCTTTAACGTGTTTTAGCGGCAACACAACCACCTAACCTTTATGCACATCGTTGTCTACCAACCCAAGTCCAACATAGCCCAGCTGTAACCAACACCTTTTCGCCTTTTTTCATTCCAGATCTCCAGTTTCTTTCCGGTTCACCTTTATCTCTCCCCATATATTTTTATTTTCATTTTCATTTCACCTCATGTTACTTTCCACCTTCTAATACCATGTCACCCTCACAACACCCCCACAATGACCCCATTAAGTTTTATTTACATTCCCTCCGCAAACATGCCTTCGCCCTAGCCAGATTACGCTCGCATATTCTATTTTCTCAGGCTTGTCTAACATTTGGCATTACCCCAAAGGCCTCACACTCAAAGTTCCCATCTCTGGCTGCAACCCTTCCTTCCATCAGTCCCTATACCAGTTCCAAACTGAACAATCCATTGCCCTCACCCACCTAATCCTTCACCTACACATCAACTCAGCCAATGAACACACCCGTCAACTCCTATCCTTAATAAAAGTCCTGGTCTTTAAATATGTCTGCTTGTGTCTGTATGTGTGGATGGATATGTGCGTGTGTACGAGTGTATACCTGTCCTTTTTTCCCCCTAAGGTAAGTCTTTCCGCTCCCGGGATTGGAATGACTCCTTACCCTCTCCCTTAAAACCCACTTCCTTTCGTCTTCCCCTCTCCTTCCCTCTTTCCTGATGAGGCAACAGTTTGTTGCGAAAGCTTGAATTTTGTGTGTATGTTTGTGTGTCTATCGACCTGCCAGCGCTTTTGTTCGGTAAGTCACCTCATCTTTGTTTTTATATATAATTTTTCCCACGTGGAATGTTTCCTTCCATTATATATATATATATATATATATATATATATATATATATATATATACACACACACACCAAAAAACCGTAGGCAAATATCCTGCACATAAATTTACCAATAAAAATGGTACAAGGCTCGTCGAACTATGTAAGCAGAATAACCTGAAGATAATGTCAACATCTCTAAGAAAATGTCCAAGAAAACAAAAGACATGGAGATCTCCTATACAACAAATTGGCGAGTTTCAAATAGATCATGTGGCGATTTCATACCCAGTACAAAAAGAAATTTATGACGTCCAAGTACGCAGAGGAGCAAACATTGATTCAGACCATTACCTAACTAGAATTAAAATCAAGTTTACAGCACGAAGAAGTCATCAGAAGAAAACAGAAATACAGAAATATGACACCAAGAAGATTAAAGAATCTAAAGTAAAAGAATAATGGGAGAAGGAAAAGGCAAACACATGGGAAGAATTTCATTCTAAAATCACGCGAATAGCTAAGGAAACTATTCCCTTGAAAAAGATATTCAAACACCCTTGGTGGGATTCAGACTGTGAAAATGCATTGGAAAGGAGAAAAAAGGCATTTCAAGAATATAACAGTAAAAAATCACTAGAAAGTCTACATTTATTTAACGAGGTTAGAAAACAGGTTTCAAAATCTATTAGGCAAGCAAGAAGGAAATACACAAAGGCACAACTGGATGCCATAGAAGAAAATTTCCAAAACTATAATACAAGAGACTTCTACAGAACTTTCGCAGATAAAATACGAGGATATATCCCTCAAAATTTATGTTTCAGAAAACCAGATGGTAAATTAGCCCTAACAAACCAGGAAAACTGTCAAGTATTGGCTCAATATTTTTCTAACCTACTAAATTGCCCAGAACCTAGTTTAAGGTTTCCCAAAGAAATCTGTGCCAACGCTCAACCGGATTCATTACCACCAACACAGGAAGAAATCAAATGTCGCATTAAAAACTTAAAAAATAATAGAACATCTGGCGAAGATGGCATTGTTGCAGAGCTATTAAAAAACCTAGGACCAAAGACGTTGCAAGAGCTCACAAAAATAATAACAAAAATATGGGAAACAGAAAAATTACCAGAGGATTGGAAATGTGCCCTTATTCACCCGTTACATAAAAAAGGAGACAGAACAAATGTCAATAACTACTGGGGAATCTCACTTTTACAAGTCACCTACAAAATTCTCTCAACATGCCTGCTGAAAAGAACACAAGAGCAGCTGGAACGCCAAATTGGTGATTACCAAGCAGGCTTCCGCCCCGGTCGCTCATGCATAGAACAAATATTTAATTTAAAGACAATATTAAAACACAAAGCAATTAGAAATGTCCCCATAATTTGTACATTTGTAGATTTTAAGAAAGCCTATGACTCAATTGACCGGCAATCTTTGTTTAACATTTTAGAGGAACTTGGACTTGACTCCAAAACACTAAGGCTTATCAAAGAATCACTGACAGACACTGTATCTAAAGTTAAATTCAGGGGAGAAATCTCTGAACCTTTTCTCATAAAAACTGGAGTACGTCAAGGTGACGGGCTATCTCCACTTCTGTTTAATATAGTCCTGGATAAAGTCATTAAGGAATGGGAAAAAGAATTAAAAAATCAATCCTACTGGAGACCAATCCATCTTGGTAGAACCAAAGACAACATGGAGATATCTTGTTTAGCATTCGCGGACGACTTGGCCATACTTGCAGATGATGAAGAAATCGCCACCAAACAAATAGAGATCCTTAAGGAATGCGCGGATAAAGTAGGTTTACAAATTTCGTTTCAAAAGACAGAATTTTTCTGTACGAAATTCCATATACACAGTTTGAACACAAAATATGCAAAAATAAATAGAGTAAAACATTTTAAATACCTAGGTGAAATTTTGGAGCCAACCGGAGGAGAGAAAGTTGCACACAAGATCAGACAACAGAAAATGAAGAGAGCATATGGTATGACACATGAAATATACAATAAAAAATGCATCTCCTCGAACACAAAAATCAGACACTACTGCGCAGTAATTAAGCCAGCAGCACTATATGCTAGTGAAACGCTCACACTCCACACAAAATGTGATTTAGAAAAAATACTAAAAGAAGAACGCAAAATTATGAGAAAGATTTTAGGTCCAAAATTAACAGAAGAAGGATACCGGATACAATCAAGAAGAACCACAGAAACTATATCAAACCTGGCAGCAGACATAAGAAGGCGAAGATTAAAATTTTATGGACATGTCACTAGACTTCCCCCCACACGACTCACCAACAGAATTCTCACTTACATAGAAAAAGTCAAATCAGCAACACTATGGATTAGCCAAGTAAAATTAGATTTACAAAAAGCAAATATTGAACTTAAAGATGTCAAAGATAGAAAAACTTTTAGAAATAAGGTGGAAAAGTGGATTGTATTGTCGGAGAAGGAAGCACTAAAGAGACCAGGAACAAAATGGACAGAAGAAAGAAAAAGAAAACATGGAGAACGAATGAAAGAAGTATGGAAGAAACGACGTCAGAAAGCTTTGCGTGATCCTTCTGGGTCCATTCGCGATAAGTATATATATATATATATATATATATATATATATATATATATATATATATATATATATATATATAGACACACACACACACACACACCTAAAAACAAAGATGATGTGACTTACCAAACGAAAGCGCTGGCACGTCGATAGACACACAAACATACACACAAAATTCAAGCTTTCGCAACAAACTGTTGCCTCATCAGGAAAGAGGGAAGGAGAGGGAAAGACGAAAGGATGTGGGTTTTAAGGGAGAGGGTAAGGAGCCATTCTAATCCCGGGAGCAGAAAGACTTACCTTAGGGGGAAAAAAGGACAGGCATACACTCGCACACACACTCATATCCATCCGCACATACACAGACACAAGCAGACATTGTTGAAAATGTCTCCTTGTGTCTGTGTATGTGCGGATGGATATGTGTGTGTATGTGTGCAAGTGTATACCTGTCCTTTTTTCCTTTTTTCCCCCTAAGGTAAGTCTTTCCGCTCCCGGGATTGGAATGACTCCTTACCCTCTCCCTTAAAACCCACATCCTTTCGTCTTTCCCTCTCCTTCCCTCTTTCCTGATGAGGCAACAGTTTGTTGCGAAAGCTTGAATTTTGTGTGTATGTTTGTGTTTGTTTGTGTGTCTATCGACGTGCCAGCGCTTTCGTTTGGTAAGTCACATCATCTTTGTTTTTAGGTATATTTTTCCCATGTGGAATGTTTCCCTCTATTAATATATATATATATATATATATATATATATATATATATATATATATATATATATATATATATATGGTGTTAGTGGGAAGTATCCAGATGGCCGTGCACCAAGGCATGTTTAGCCACAGGGTGATCCTTATTACCAACAAACACTGTCTGCCTGTGTCCATTCATGCGAATGGATGGTTTGTTGCTGGTCATTTTCATTTCAGCCTCGTATTACACTTTCAACCTTCTAATACCATATGACCCTCACAACATCCCCACAATGACTGCATTAAGTTTTATTTACATTCCCTCCTCAAACATGCCTTTGCCCTAGCCAGATTACGCTCCCATATTTTATTTACTCAGGCTTGTCTGACATTTGGCATTACCCCCAAAGGCCTCACACTTAAAGTTCCCATCTCTGGCTGTAACCCTTCTTTCCATCAGTCCTTATACCAGTACCAAACTGAACAATCTATAGCCCTCTTCCACCTAATCCTTCACCTACACATCAACTCGGCCAATGAACACACCCGTCAACTCCTATCCTTAATAAAAGTCCTCAATCTTTCCTCTCCCACATCCACACTGGCTGTTCAGAGCACCCTCCTACAGGCCAACCACAAATTAGAACAGCATGCCACCCTCAGCCTCAAAAAACTATCAACTCTCCTGGTTTTCCACCTCCAGAAAGGCAACTCACTCACCCTCCACAACCTTTCCAGCAAACCTTGACCTCCTCTCATTGCACACAGACCCAGTCTCTCCCATCTACTCAATCTCCCACTTCCAGCTCCATTCCCCCCAAATCTCAAAAATCTAATCAACACAATCTGGAACAACAACACCCTAATTAGTAGTTAACCTTACCTCCAAACCTCTCTCCCAATCCAAAACCTCTGTCCTATCCAACAGCTTCAGCTTCGGCCCTACTCCCAGATTTAACCAAACAGCCCTCGTCAAAGATTTACTGTCCTACACTCGTACTCTCTGCTGGAAATATCACTTTGCCACGATGGAAAAAAATCCTGATCCTACTCCTAATGATCCAACTCCCCAAGACACTATCCAAATTGAACCCTGCCTGGAACAGTTCCGTCCGCCGTCACAGCGGGACTCACCTCCTCTTCCTCAAAATCACCCTCTCCAAACCTTCCAGGAATTTCTTACTTCCAGCCTTGCCTCTCAATTCTTCTTGAAAAACCTTAATCCTACTCCCAACATCACCACTGCTGAAGCCCAGGCTATCTGTGATCTGAAGACTGACCGATCCATCATCATTCTTCCAGCGGACAAGGGTTCCACGACTGTGGTACTTGATCATTGGGAATATGTGGCTGAGGGACTGCGTCAGCTTTCAGACAACACTACATACGAAGTTTGCCAAGGTAATCCCATTCCTGATGTCCAGGTGGAGCTTCAAGGAATCCTCAGAACCTTAAGCCCCCTGCAAAACCTTTCACTTGGCTCCATCAACCTCCTGACCCCTCCGACACCCCGCACCCCTACCTTCTACCGACTTCCTAAATTTCACAAACCCAATCATCCCGGCCACCCCATTGTAGCTGGTTACCAAGCCCCCACAGAACGTATCTCTGCCTATGTAGATCAACACCTTCAGCCCATTACATGCGGTCTCCCATCCTTCATGAAAGACACCAACCACTTTCTTGAACGCCTGGAATCCTTACCCAATCTGTTACCCCCGGAAACCATACTTGTAACCATTGATGCCATTTCGTTATACACAAATATTCCACACGTCCAGGGCCTCGCTGCAATGGAGCACTTCTTTTCATACCGATCACCTGCCACCCTACCTAAAACCTCTTTCCTCATTACCTTAGCCAGCTTCATCCTGACTCACAATTTCTTCTCTTTCGAAGGCCAGACATACCAACAATTAAAGGAAACAGCCATGGGTACCAGGATGGCCCCCTCGTACGCCAACCTATTTATGGGTCGCTTAGAGGAAACCTTCTTGGTTACCCAGGTCTGCAAACCCAAAGTTTGGTACAGATTTATTGATGACATCTTCATGATCTGGACTTACAGTGAAGAAGAACTCCAGAATTTCCTCTCCAACCTCAACTCCTTTGGTTCCATCAGATTCACCTGGTCCTACTCCAAATCCCATGCCACTTTCCTTGACGTTGACCTCCATCTGTCCAATGGCCAGCTTCACACATCCATCCACATCAAACTCACCAACAAGCAACAGTACCTCCATTATGACAGCTGCCACCCATTCCATATCAAACAGTCCCTTCCCTACAGCCTAGGTCTTCATGGCAAATGAATCTGCTCCAGTCCGGAATCCCGGAACCATTACACCAACAACCTGAAAACAGCTTTCCCATCCTGCAACTATCCTCCCCACCTGGTACAGAAGCAAATAACCAGAGCCACTTCCTCATCCCCTCAAACCCAGAACCTCCCACAAAAGAACCCCAAAAGTGCCCCACTTGTGACAGGATACTTTCCGGGACTGGATCAGACTCTGAATGTGGCTCTCCAGCAGGGATACAACTTCCTCAAATCCTGCCCTGAAATGAGATCCATCCTTCATGAAATCCTTCCCACTCCACCAAGAGTGCCTTTCCGCCATCCACCTAACCTACGTAACCTCTTGGTTCATCCCTATGAAATCCCCAAACCACCTTCCCTACCCTCTGGCTCCTACCCTTGTAACCGCCCCCGGTGTAAAACCTGTCCCATGCACCCTCTCACCACCACCTACTCCAGTCCTGTAACCAGGAAGGTGTACACGATTAAAGGCAGAGCCACGTGTGAAA
This sequence comes from Schistocerca americana, assembly GCF_021461395.2. Taxonomy (NCBI): domain Eukaryota; kingdom Metazoa; phylum Arthropoda; class Insecta; order Orthoptera; family Acrididae; genus Schistocerca; species Schistocerca americana. Next base: position 510,258,219 of record NC_060119.1, on the reverse strand, counting down.
GCACCCATGCGATTTACCAACTGACCTGCCTACACTGTGAAGCTTTCTATGTGGGAATGACCATCAGAAAACTGTCTATTCGCAGGAATGGACACAAGCAGACAGTGTTTGTTGGTAATGAGGATCACCCTGTGGCTAAATATGCCTTGGTGCACGGCCAGCACAGCTTGGCACAGTGGTACACCGTCCGGGTTATCTGGATACTTCCCACTAACACCAACCTATCAGAACTCCGGAGATGGGAACTTGCCCTTCAGTATATCCTCTCTTCCCGTTACCCACCAGGCCTCAACCTCCGCTAATTGCAAGCTGCCGCCACTCATACCTCACCTGTCATTCAACAACATCTTTGCCTCTGTACTTCCACCTTGACTGACATCTCTGCCCAAACTCTTTGCCTTTACTTATGTCTCCTTATATATATAAAACAAAGATGATGTGACTTACCAAACGAAAGTGCTGGCGGGTCGATAGACACCCAAATAAACACTAACATACACACAAAATTCAAGCTTTCGCAACAAACGGTTGCTTCATCAGGAAAGAGGGGAGGAGAGGGAAAGATGAAAGGATGTGGGTTTTAAGGGAGAGGGTAAGGAGTCATTCCAATCCCGGGAGCAGAAAGACTTACCTTAGGAGGAAAAAAGGACAGGTATACACTCCCACACACACACACACATATCCATCTGCACATACACAGTGTGGATGGATATGTGTGTGTGTGTGTGTGCGAGTGTATAACTGTCCTTTTTTCCCCCTAAGGTAAGTCTTTCCGCCCCCATATAATTTGTGTGTGTGTTTGTGTTTGTTATTGTTTCTATCAATGTACCAACGCTTTTGTTTGATAAGTTACAGAATCTTTGTTTTTGGATATATTTTTCCCACGTGGAATGTTTCCCTCTGTTTTTTATATGGTGTTACTAAAAGGTATGGCCAAACTTTCAGGAAACATTCCCCAGACACAAAGAAAGAAAATATGTTATGTGGACATGTGTCCGGAAACTCTTACTTTTCATGTTAGAGCTCATTTTATTACTTCTCTTCAAATCACATTAATCTTGGAATGGAAACACACAGCAACAGAACGTACCAGCGTGACTTCAAACACTTTGTTACAGGAAATGTTCAAAATGTCCTCCGATAGCGAGGATACATGCATCCACCCTCCGTCGTCGCATGGAATCCCTGATGCACTGATGGAGCCCTAGAGATTGGCATATTGTATCACAGCCATCCACAATACGAGCACGAAGGGTCTCTACACTTGGTACCGGGGTTGCGTAGACAAGAGCTTTCAAATGCTCCCATAAATGAAAGTCAAGGGGGTTAAGGTCAGGAGAGCGTTGAGGGCATGGAATTGGTCCACCTCTACCAATCCATCAGACACCGAGTCTGTTGTTGAGAAGCATACGAACACTTCGACTGAAATGTGCAGGAGCTCCATCGTGCATGAACCACATGTTGTGTCGTACTTGTAAAGGCACATGTTCTAGCCGCACAGGTAGAGTATCCTGTATGAAATCATGATAACGTGCTCCATTGAGCATAGGTGGAAGAACATGGGGCCCAATCAAGACATCACTGACAATGCCTGCCCAAACGTTCACAGAAAATCTGTGTTGATGATGTGATTGCACAATTGCATACGGATTCTTGTCAGCCCACACATGTTGACTGTGAAAATTTACAGTTCGATCACGTTGGAGTGAAGCCTCATCCGTAAAGAGAACATTTGCACTGAAATGAGGATTGACACATTGTTGGAAGAACCATTCGTAGAAGTGTACCCGTGGAGGCCAATCAGCTGCTGATAGTGCCTGCACACGCTGTACATGGTACGGAAAGAACTGGTTCTCCCGTAGCACTCTCCATACAGTGACATGGTCAATGTTACCTTGTACAGCAGCAACTTCTCTGATGCTGACATTAGGGTTATCGTTAACTGCACGAAGAATTGCCTCATCCATTGCAGGTGTCCTCATTGTTCTAGGTCTTCCCCAGTCGCGAGTCATAGGCTGGAATGTTCCGTGCTCCCTAAGACGCCGATCAATTGCTTCGAACGTCTTCCAGTCGGAACACCTTCGTTCTGGAAATCTGTCTTGATACAAACATACCGCACCACGGCTATTGCCCTGTGCTAATCCATACATCAAATGGGCATCTGCCAACTCCGCATTTGTAAACATTGCACTGACTGGAAAACCACGTTTGTGATGAACATTAACCTGTTGATGCTACGTACTGATGTGCTTGATGCTAGTACTGTAGAGCTATGAGTCGCATGTCAACACAAACGCCGAAGTCAACATTACCTTCCTTCAATTGGGCCAACTGGCGGTTAATCGAGGAAGTACAGTACATACTGACGAAACTAAAATGAGCTCTAACATGGAAATTAAGTGTTTCTGGACACATGTCCACATAACATCTTTTCTTTATTTTTGTATGAGGAATGTTTCCTGAAATTTTGGCCGTACCTTTTTGTAACACCCTGTATATAAAAACAAAGGTGATGTAACTTACCAAACGAAAGCGTTGGTATGTTGATGGGCACACTAACAAACACAAACACACACACAAAATTGAAGCTTTCGCAACCCACGGTTGCTTCATCAGGAAAGAGGGAAGGAGAGGGAATGACAAAAGGATGTGTGTTTTAAGGGAGAGGATAAGGAGTCATTCCAATCCCAGGAGTGGAAAGACTTACCTTCGGGGGGAAAAAGGACAGGTATATACTCGCGCGCACACACACACACACACACACACACACACACACACACACACACACACACACACACACATATCCATCTGCACATATACAGACACAAGCAGACATATGTAAAGGCAAAGAGTTTGGGCAGAGATGTCAGTCAAGACGGAAGTACAGAGGCAAAGATGTTGGTGAATGACAGGTGAGGTATGAGCGGCAGCAACTTGAAATTAGCGTAGGTTGAGGCCTGGTGGGTAACGGGAAGAGAGGTTATATTGGAGGGCAAGTTCCCATCTCCGGAGTTCTGATAGGTTGGTGTTAGTGGGAAGTATCCAGATAACCCGGACGGTGTAACACTGTGCCAAGATGTGCTGGCCGTGCACCAAGGCATGTTTAGCCACAGGCTGACTCTCATTACCAACAAACACTGTCTGCCTGTGTCCATTCATGCGAATGGACAGTTTGTTGCTGGTCATTCCCACATAGAAAGTTTCACAGTGTTGGCAGGTCAGTTGGTAAATCACGTGGGTGCTTTCACACGTGGCTCTGCCTTTGATCATGTACGACTTCCGGGTTACAGGACTGGAGTAGGTGGTGGTGGTGGGAGGGTGCATCGGACAGATTTTACACCGGGGGCGGTTACAAGGGTAGGAGCCAGAGGGTAGGGAAGGTGGTTTGGGGATTTCATAGGGATGAACCAAGAGATTACGAAGGTTAGGTGGACAGATAGTGTCTTGGGGACTTGGATCATTAGGAGTAGGATTAAGAAAAGTTCCAGTTTTCATTGAAAATGTAAATTCTTAATTAATTTAAAAAGCATTATGCTTTAAGTTTTTGCAGCAAAAATAAAAAATCTAATATTTTTTGGACTATGCTCATTGTTTTATACCGTAGATGTGGTTCAAATGAGCCAGAGCGATAACTGTAATAAAACTACAGAAAACAATATTTAGAATGGCATCAAGTACACTGTGTAAATAAATGCTGCAGTTTTACTGCAGTTTTCCTCAACTTGCTTGCAATTTTCATAAAACTGTGACTACCTTTATGTTAATTAGAATAGATTTGATGAAATTTTTATTTAAATGATGTATGTATTTGAGCTGCAGTGGGGGGAAGGGGGGATGAAGATAATGACTGAAACAAAAATCGAACCAGTTATTGTAATTTTCTCCCCTTTTTTAATTTTTTTACACTTCACATAAATGCTTATAGAACATGCATCTTTGTTTCAATTTATGAGAGCTGGGATTCAAATCCAGGCAAACACTCTACACATAACTCATGGGGAAATTGTCCTAACTTTAGTGAGTTTAACATGCTCAGAAAACTTTAAGGTCGACTTCCCAATAATTTTTTATAGTTGCTTTGAACTGCTTTGGTTTATTGATTTGTGAGCTCTGAACTTCACATACCATAAATATAAACAAAATTACAAAAATGTGTTTGCCATGTGGTCTCATAATTAGAAGGTAGTATGCAGCATATTATCTTCAGTGGAAAGCCGTTGACAGATTTAGAAGTAACTTTATCCCTCTTATTCCAAAACCACAGATATGCATTGGTGCATTTCACTTTTCATGTTCTTTGCTATGGCAAAGGCTTTTGGCTTGTTAGTGTAGGAAAAATGTAAGATCCCATTATCATAAAAGTGTAAAATGATAGTAGGTTGTAATGCAACTACAGTGAATGTACCACATTAGTGATGTGGGCACTCTTTTAAGAGCTCTCATTGCTCTTCTCACATTTCAAGCATATGAGTGTGCTTCATAATTGATTACAGGGGTTGGACAAAAATTATGGAAACACTATGAGGCATGTATAAATGCAGATGCTAGGCAAGCCTGTTGGTCATGCTATTTTATTTGACCACAGATAGTGCCTGGGCAATGCCCTCAATATTTTGCAAGTGTATTGGAGCTAAGTGAATTCAAATGTGGGCAAATGGTTAATGCTCACATGGTGGGTGCTTCCACAACCAAGATAAAGGGAGTGTATTGTTTTCAAAAGGCACATTATCAAAGATTTATACGGTGAAAAAGTATCATTCCCTAAGACACCAAATGGACAAAAGTGTGTATTGAGTGATTGTGGTGGACTTTTACTGAAGAGGACTTGTACAAAAAATAAAGAGGATAGCAGCTGCAAAAGTCACTGCAAAGTTGAAGGTCATATTCACAAACCCCCCCGTCAGTACCAAAACAACAGGAAGGGGGAGCTCCATAGGCTGGGAATTGCAGAACAAGCTTGAATTCCAAAACCACACATCAGTGATGGAAATGTATGTAATGGGAAAACTTGTTGCCAGAGCCATAAAACCTGGACTATGGAGCAATGGAAGAAAGTCATTTGGTCAGATGAGTCTTGCTTCACACTGTTTCCAACTTCTGGCCAAGTTTACGTCTATTTTACACCAGATTGCTTGCTGCAAGAATGAAACATGGCAGATGTTTGTTGAACATTTCGGCAGCCATATCTGGGTATTCCATGGGTCCCATGGTTACTCTGCAAGGTTGTGTTACTGCCAAGAATTATGTGACCATTTTGGCGGATCATGTCCATGCCATGTGTTGTTTACCAAGAAAGAGGTGCACAACAAATACTATGAGAGGCTGTCACCACATAGGCAGAACCACTGGCCTGGTGCCTCTCAACTCCATGCACCAGCATACAGATTGTGCTCACAAACATTGACTTCTTGTTACTTCCACACGATTTCTTCCAGCATGTCATGTAGATCTGCTGATAGAGCGGACAGTAGCCAAAAGGCAACGCCGTCAACCCCATACTACTTTGCTTCTGCCTTGTACTGGTGGATGTGAGAATTCTTCCACTGACAGGCTCAAAACACAACATGCTGTGGGCACCCTAGAGATGTCTGCACCAGCGATCATACACTTAACTTCAGTGCCTGCCTTGAGTTCAGTACAGTACTTTGAAAGCTACCTTCAATGTAGCAGTCACTATTTATGGGGAACTACGACCAATAACAGAGTGTCTGTAAACATTACTATCAGTCTTCAACTCAGCAGTTGTGTTTATGGAGATCTGCAACCAATATCACAGTGTACATGAACATTACTGTCAGTGATACTTACAATATCATAGACTGCTAAGAGATAGCAAAGTCAGTTAAATATCATTGTATTTAGTTTACGACATTGAGTGCAGTGCATCAAACTGTAACGAAGTTAAGTGCCATTTGCAACATACTCTTAATAATTATTATTTGTTTATTCTTATTGTGCTGCCACTTCTTTTTTATAGTGCCACCTATCAGATAAGTGTGTAATAGTCATTCTATGCAATGATGACCATTAAGAAACAGTAGCAGGGAAACATTTTTCTCCTAATGTGGATGAATTAAGAGTAACATTCAGTTACTACACAAGACCAGGGTATAACATTTGTTCCCCAATGGTAATAACATGTTCAAAGATGGCAAGTGGCTGTTCACGCAACTTGCATTGTCCAGAACTAGTTTTGTGAGCATGAGGATGAAGTGCCACGTCTTGCCTGGGCACCAGTCACTAGATCTCAATATTATTGAGTCTTCATGGTATACTTTGGAGAGAAGTTTGCATGTTCACTATTGACCTACGTCATCATTACATTGTCTGCCCCCGGTAGCTGTGTGGTCAATGTGACAGAATGTCAATCCTAAGGGCCTGGGTTCGATTCCCGGCTGACTCGGATATTTTCTCCGCTCAGGGACTGGGTGTTGTGTTGTCCTAATCATCATCATTTCATTCCCATCTATGCGCAAGTGGCTGAAGTGGCGTCAAATCGAAAGAATTGCACTTGGCGAACGATCTACTGGACGGGAGGCCCTAGTCACACGACATTTATTTTTATCATCATTACATTAACTTGCCACTATTTTACAGGAAGTATGGTATACAATACCATTAAAAACTGTACAGGACTTGTATTTACCCATTATGAGATGACTGGAACCTGTTGGCATGGCAATGTGTTGAGTTTACATATTTTTGTCCACGCCTCGTACAGGGTGATCCAAAAATTATGTTCCATAGGACAAATAATGTGTGGTAAACATGTACTATAAAATGCATACCTTTAAGAGCTGTGAGCACTTCTTCATCTTTAGTACTGTGAAACAAATCTCTTTTACTGCAAGCCTTTTGGTCCCGATATTTTGAGGGTGGATAGTGTACCAAAACAAAGAAAAAAAATGCCAGATAAACAAGGGCTGTAAAGAGCATATCTTAAAAGCTATGAGGACTTGTTCAGCAGCTTGTATGGGTTTCACAGCAGCAAAGATGAAGAAGTGCTCAGAATTCTTAAGGTATGCATTTCAAAGCCCATGTTTACTAGACTTTTTTCCTTGTTTTGGGCCATACTACCACGTCTGAAAGTTTGTCGGTGGAGTTATGGTTCATCCTATTTGTCATATATGTCAATACTTTTGAAGCAGCCTGTATGTATGCTTGAACATTTTCTTACTTCATTACTTACTTCCTCATTATTTACATCATTTCACAGTGACTGATATAATTTCACATGTTCATTTAAGAGCTTTGTTTATTATACACCACATTATTCTTGGACATACATTTATTTGAGGAATACAGGCAGGAATAAGACTACACACTATTTGCTACTCTTTCATGGGGGGCAATAACTTTGAATAGTTTTAGTGAAAGAATGAGAAAATGCTTACCATAGACCAATAGATATATCAAGAAAATGAAATGATTCTATTATCTTGTGAAAAAGGAGCACCAAATCTGGCTTGACAGAAGTGCAATGAAGACAAAACGCTATCACATAATGAACAAAGTGTTGTAACTGTAAGATTTAGTCTACAAGCCTTGTTGAACATTCAAAAAGGACCTTGAGCCCATGTATTCTACCTGAGATAACTGCCATTGCATAATGTGGCCATATGCAGTCTAAGAAACCAAGATGACACATGTTATTTGTGGAATGAGATAGACAGTAAAAGAGGATTAATTGAAATTACCACATGAGCAATGATTACACCATAGTACTACCATAAACAGGATGATGCCAAATAGATGTGAGGACTAGGAGACGAACTGTCCGTTTGTTACTGTCTATCACTCCGTGCAAGAAGCATCCAAATTTACTAAGTTGCAGGAGGAATCCTTGTCCTTTCATCAGCTGCACTGTGATATACCCTGGTTTTTGGAACTTTAAAAATGACCAGAAAGGCATCGTCGAAACTCCAGCGTACAATGCTTGCTTATCCAGTATGAAAGAACCAAACCTCTTTTAATGTTTTATAAGATAGAATTTGAGGAGACCTTAACTGAAGCAGCCTTAAAAAGAAAGGGGTGGCCTTTGGCAAAGATGTAAGTTCCCAGAGCATATATGAAAAAACTTCGAATGGGAGCAGTGAAGTTTAAGGATCCACTCATAATGTGTGAGAAACAGAAGATTACATGAGAATATCATGAATATCGCAGCAGCTTCTTGAGCAGTGAAGCTGCCTGAACCAAATTTTGAAGAGGATCCTGATGTACATTATAGGTTTCTGTGGATTAGATTATTTGTTGACAGCTGTATTGTTGATTCAATCTTTGGTTTGTGATTTGTCTTGTTTATTTTCAAGCAGTAAAATTGTAATCAGCGTCTGATATGTCTGATACGGTTTCAGTACCAGTGTGAAAATTCAGCATGTTCTGGTAATTCCTGAACAACATGTGTGCAATCCCCCCCTCCATTCCAATGAGAGGGAGGTATGGTTATGAATGTCATACCTATAAATGTGTCAACAGTGAATCAGACACAAATTGAGTTCCTAAATTACCACAGCTAATTTTTCAGACTGTGGGAAGCATTCAATAGTGAGTATCTCAAAACTAAACTAGTGCAATGCACATCCATTGTTTCGGCATAACGAGGGACAAACTCAGATGTCTTTCTGAGAAGTGTGCTTGGACAGCTGTGGTTTATATTGTATGTTAACAACCTGCTAGTCAATATTAATAGTAATATCACGCTCTTTGCAGCTGTTTATGTTTAATAAAGATAGAAAAACTCAATAGGAGCTAAATTAGAATTAGCTGCGGTATGAGGGAGTATGTAGCCCTATCACAGTTGTGACTGGAAGAATGAGATCTGTTCAAAAAATTCTGTAACATTTGTAATTTCGTGCCAGTTGTGTGTCAGGGGAAATGTGGTTGGCATCCCTGGACAGAGTTAGAGGGGCAATCCGTCTGCATTAAATTTTGCATGAAACTCGAGAAAACCTTTGCAGGGACACACCAAATGATGCAGCACATCTATGGTGATTGAGTGCTTAAGCTGTACTTGGTATTATGAATGGTTCACATGGTTTAAAAATGACCAGATGGAAGTTAAAGATGACCCTAATTCAGGACGCTCATGTCAGGCACATCTACGAAATTATGCATGCCCATTGAAGCCTTGACTGTCCAAGAGATTGCAGAAAAGTGTAACATTTCAGTTGGCATGTCATGAAATTGTGACATAGCATATTGGAATGTATAGGGTTGCCACTAAGCTCATCCCACAGCTCATCAATCAAGACCTGAAAGACCTTAGCCTTTGAAATCACTGTACTGTCTCATCCTTTGTACTCTCTATACTTGTCCCCTGTGGACTTTTTTTTAATTTATTTTATTTTATTTTATTTTATTTTATTTTATTTTATTTTTTTTTATTTCAAAAACTGAAACTCTCATTGAAAGGACGAAGATTTGCAATGATAGATGATAGAAGAAAATTCGCATACAGCACTTCGCACAATCCAGCAGGAAGCGTACCAAAATTGCTTCTAGAAATGGAAACAGCATTGGGGGCAGTGTATCAATCGTGGAGAAGAGTATTTTGAAGGATACCATACACAATAAGTGAAATGTAAGCATAGAAAAATTTTGTGGACGAAGTCCTGGAGCTTTTTGAACAGACCTCGTGTATTCAGAAATCCTGTGTAGGGCATTCTCAATTTGAGAACAGGCTGGGCAAGACACGATACCAGCGCATGTGATTTTGGCTATTTCACAGGCAGCCAATATATGACATACTTCATTTGCATTATCATACTTAGGAGAGTAAAGTGTGCTTTATTGCTCTTATAATTTATTAGATTTTTGATATAGTAAGTTTACCAAAAGGTAGTAATTTATTGTAAGATGTAAGTATTCACAGCCAGAAATGTTACAGTTACTAATATTTTACAGGCTAATATGCAGAGGGCGAATGTATTTTTCAGATTAACCCAATGCTCCAGTCTCATTAGCAGAGGATATCCACTTGAACTCTGCACAATAGCACACACAATTTTATAATTCTAAATCTATAGGCTGCCTCATTCTCCTGTATTTAGCATACCAGATTTATGAGAAGCACTTTTTTTCAACAGAGAAATCAATGCAGGGAAGAAATCAACTAAAAGAAGGAACATTACCACAGATATTTCTTCTGTGTCATCAGAAGGCAACAAAAATGTTGTAATAACAACCCATACCTCATCTGAGGAGAAAAGGTAATGTTATAGAGGCACCAGTTAAGGGCCGCTGTTGAATATTGATTAATGCAATGATAATAAAGCTTTATATCTAAGCACTTTTTATATCCATGTGTTTATTCATGTTCTGTTTCCCTATATTTTTTTATTTGCATATTATTTACTACTAAATTTCAGAATAATGAGGGCAACACTTGGCTTAATGACGGTAAAGCATATTTTTTAAAGATGTGTGTACATTTTGAGCCACTCTTTTCCAGCACAGGAAGACAAATGAAGGAAAGGAGTTAACATAAACAGCAAATGTAATCACTTAATTTATGTATCTTAAGAGACAACATGAGAATTACTGTTCCAAGCTTTTTGTCATCTCACTGGAAGATAAAGAAAAATTTTACTTGCTGCCACTAACAGAAATTTCATGATATTATTTAAAATAATGCTGAAGATAATGCATAAACTGTAGATGATCTACATTTTCTCACTGTTCATTGTAACTAAAAATACCAGTACTTGCATTTAAGTTTGACAAGTAACCATTTGTAACCTTGTCTGCATCGTCAGCACAAATGTTTCCATCTGAGAAAGTGATCCTTTTGAGTCTGTTTACTGTATACAAATTGTGGTCTCCCTCTACAATTATTAGCCCCTCCCCCCCCCACTATCACCACCTTCTCCCATTACCAAATTGACAGTTCTTGATGTGTCAGGATGTGTCGTATCAACTGACCATTATTGGTTAGTGGGAGCCAACTGGGCCTGCCTTCAGATGTTCTTTTGATGTTTTGGGTGACAGGAGTGATGTTTTGGGAAGATGGAGACAAACAAGTGGTGAAGAGAAACAGCTCTTTATTAATCCATTAAACTTGATGTTCATTCAGGCATTCAGGCATTGAATGTTCATTTGGCATTGGCTGATATTATTTCCACTCTTAGCAGTAGGCTTAACATGCACTGCCAGGGAAGTGGCTCACTGACCAGGTATTGATGGGTGCTGAGTCAGCAGTGGCAGTCATGGCACGGGATGTGGCTCTGCTGTGGGCTCAAGGGAGCCAGCAACACCTCCTAACTTTGTAGCAGGTTACGGCATTACTCAGAGTCTGACTCTGCACTGATGTCTGGGGATCAGTGGCAGATACAATGGCAGACAGTTTGTAGGGGTGAGAGGAAGGGTTGACTGACAGTGGCCTGGGGAAAGAGCAGTCATCGGTTTAGTACTGTTGGCGATCATGATATAGTTAACGCATGGCTCCAGGGCTATGACTGACACAGATTGGGCACAGCAGCATTGCCTGTCTGGCTGTCATGTCAGTTAAGATGTGACTCCAGGGCTGTGACTGACACACATCAGCATTGCCTGTTTGGTTGACCCGACGGGTTGGACACAAGGGTTTAAATGTAGTGGTCCAGCACTGGCTACAAGGAAGGGGCTGCATTTCTGTGTCACATGGAAATGTCTGGAACACCTGTCTGTTGTCACACTGTAATGGGTTGAGCCACAAAAGCTCTCTGGAAGTTGGTCAACATCCCATGTCGTCGACACATTGGAAGTCTGTCGACATGGAAACTGATAAACACTAAGGTGTGGTTCTGTCAGCAGGAGCAGTTTCACTCCTTGTGGTTCATGCTGTTACCTGACAAGTAATAAAAACTATCTGCCAAGGACAGGCTTCTGTGACAGCATTACTACTATTGTGTTCTCAGTCATTCTGACCAGAATAACTCCGTGAGCTCAAACTATCGCATCGTCATTCTCACAGTACAGCAGTAAACACACATAATACTTTGTCATCATATTCCTCACTTCATGATGAACATCAGTAGCTGAACTCGCTGCTTCCTCTCATTCTGAGAAAATACAAGTATTCTACTGGCCTTGCTTCATGAGTTCTCCAATACCACGTACTTACTTCCTGGTTGCAATTGCTATTCAGCTACTCTCCTGTGCCCATAATGCACCATTGTCCCGGCAGACCTGGAGTGGTTTAACTGATGTCATCAGGGTCACTGGCTGGTGTCTCATCCACATTGAGCCACAGAACATTGCAGCTTTGGGTCAGTGTCGCATAACATAAAGATAGGAAACCCTAACCATCCCTTGCTATTGCAACTCTTAGATTATGCTCTACTTGATCAGTGCTGAACTACCACTGGTTATATCTAATTTATTACTAAGCATGTTCAAGCTCTAATTATTCAGTTATTTCACACAGTTTGAATATACCGTATTTACTCGAATCTAAGCCGCACTTTTTTTCCGGTTTTTGTAATCCCAAAAACCGCCTGCGGCTTTGAATCGAGTGCAAAGTAAGTGGAAGTTCTGAAAAATTTGGTAGGTGCAGCCACAACTAACTTCAGCTGATGAATACATGTAGCGCTACACAGGCATGCTTTGCAGGCACAAAGATAAATACTGGCGCCAAAACCTCTGCGTCAGTAAATAAATTTAAAAAAATAAAAAAAGTGGAAGACGAGATTGTTTTCTCCACCCCGAGTTTTGACCACTGCATTTTCATACATTATCCAACGAAGTAAATACAAATTCCATATTGTTCATCTTCGAATGTAGCAACATTTCAATGTAGTACCAAAATCCGACTGGCAAGTCTGTTTGGGATGTTTGTCAATACGGCCAACTCTCACGTTCTGAATTTTTTCCTACCTGTGAGAAGAGATGATTGCTGACAGGAACTTTTATGAATTGTGAATCACATGCGCTATTCTCTTCACCATAAGAATAATATGAATATAAACATTTTGCCATGTATTCTTTCGTGTTTGCTGCTATCTCATTTAAATCCTGTCTGCCTAATAAACTACAAAACTAGAGTGAGACAACAGCAAACGCGGAAGAATAAACATATCATGTCATGTTTATATTCGTATTATTCTTATGCCTAATAGTGATACAGTCAGAAATGAAGCACGGCAATTGACTAGATTTTTAAATCTAAGATGACTAATTTCTGTGTAGAATGTAATGTACTAAAGAGGCGTCTGCAAAGATTTTCAAACGGAGAAAATTTTTCGCTAAACTCTCGTTCAGAACATCTTCAATCATACGCAGTCTATTATTTGGTTCTTGTTGATCATTATCAAAGAAAAGAAGCAGTGTAACAAACAACAAATAGCGGTCTACAATGCATGACAGATGCATCTTCAGCTTAGAGTGACGTAAACACCTATAACAAAGAAAACGGCGCTTATCAGATCAAAGAAAAATAAGCAATCAATTCAAACCAGACGAAGCACGTGAAAAAGTAAGGGTACCCGTATAAATACGGACGGACCGCCAGACGCATAGCAATGGCTATCTGGTAAAGCTTAACTGCTAAGCTTACGACTGGAACCAAACTACTGTAGCTGTATCGTCATTCATTCGACCTAAATTGTGTCTCATATTACAATGGACCAACATTGTTTCAATTTGGAGGTGCGGCCTAAAACTTTTCTCTCCCCTTGAATTTTGAGTCTCAAATTTCAGGTGCGGCTTAGATTCGTGATTTTTTTTCCCCTTGATTTGGAGTCTCATTTTTCAGGTGCGGCTTAGAATTGAGTGCGGCTTAGATTCGAGTAAATACGGTAGTCTAATCTAGAAGCTCCTCTAATCTGCTACCTAAGCTTTGCTCCTTGCCGCATTCACTCTACTTTATGAAATTCCTATTTACAAGAAACACTTTTTTGCCTATTCTTAAGTCCTCTTGGTACCCATGTATTTCAACATGTGAGCTGGGTTCACTCTCAACACTGGCTTTCCTGTCAGCGTACTCAACAAATCACATCACACAACTTGGTGCATGGGACTGTGTGGCCTGGAAAATTACATTGAGCTACTGGTTCAGGTCTCATGACTTTATGATAAACAGCTGAGTGTCAACTTGGTATAGTGAAAAACCAGGCTACAAGGGTATAACCTCTTCATACCGTAGATAAAAAATAGGCAGTAAACATTTATTTTCATATTTTCCAGCAAACTAATAAAGAAGCATGACACAAATGGCAATGAAATAATTTTTGATCATTCATTAAGGCATAAATGTAAGTCCACATATGTGGACCTGAAGTCTCATTTATCATGAAAATGTACTAGCCTTTGCTTTGATTTTATTTCTCCTGTCTTCAATAAAAACATTTTATTCAGCAGTATATAATTTTATTTGAAACAGTTAACTGTATATGCTATGCTTATAGAGAATAGGATTCTTAATGTTAATATTTTTGAAATACATAGTTTCGAATACAGGTTTTTGTTGATGCTCTAAAACAACTTAATTTGTGGAAAGTAGTAATTTGCTACATCGATAAATGAATCTTTATGGTATGTTTTGTGATCAGCTTCAAAACAGTTATTTTTCACAAAACATAAATACACCACATTTGTTGCATATGTCTCTTATGAAGGAATTGCAGCCAGGTTTCCTGCATTTTGCAGCATTTGTTGCCTCAAAAAATTTTGGCATTGGCTGACATTGTAAAATCTAAATCCTATAATTGGTCGCAACACAGCTCCTCTTGGCTTTTATTTACATTTTCTACATCACTTTCATCTTCACTGTCACAGGAATTCATTGATGAGGATGTCCTTTCTCCAAGGTACTAGCACCACATCTTAATGTTCATGCTGTTTACTAGTCAGTTTATCAAGCTCAGCAGCATACCTTCAGTCAAAACCAAGAATTCATGATCTTCCCAATAAGGTAATTCTGCATTTCTGTCTTTCAGAAGAGCTCCTGATTGCTCATCAGTTAATATTTCATGCATTGTTGTGGAATATAGAAATACTGACTATTTCAGTATTCCATTATCGAAGAGCAAATTGAAATGACAAAATAGGGCTTGTGACCTGAGGTCTACATATGAAAATCTTCAGAAAATGGCTTATTTCATAGTCACAAACAAAATTTATAAAAATATGAACTAATTTTCATGTAGAATTGTTAGCAAGTGTTAGGTAAAAAACACAGACTCACAGTCTAGTATCTCACAGACCGTTGGTTTGCAAGCAAAGATACAAGAAAACAAGGATACAAAGAATATGACGATATTAAAATGTACAGTTATCACAAGTGAAAATCAAAAGTCTGCTCTGCTACTTACCATTGAAACAACATTGAAGTCTTTATGTCTTGTCAGAATGAAGCGTATCTTGATTCACCTCCAAACTATCCCACATTGTAACAGGTGAGATGTGCAAATGACTACTACTGGTGGATGGGAGCCATTTTGACATGCCTCAGGAAGGGTTCAACTCCCACATGGGATGTCTGGTGTTCGTTAGATGGCTTGAGAGATGTGAGGGACATTTTGGGAAGGTGGAGACAAACAAACAGTAAACCAAAACAGCTCTTGGCTAATCCATTAAATCTGAACTGTCATTCAGGAGTGCCCTCGTATCTGCGTGAATTGGCGTCAACTTGTATTATTCCATTTGTAGTGGCAGGTGAGGTAGATACTATGTGCAGCCTGAGGCATACACATGCTGCTGAGGAGATAGCGTGCTGACCTGGCGTTGGTGGCATACAGGGTACTGTGTTAGCGGTGGTGACCAGGGCACTGAATGCAGGCCTGCTGCAGGCATGAAGCAGCCAGCAACATCTTCTGACATTGCAGCAGGTTGCAGCATTGCCTAGAGTCTGTCTCTGAAACAGTGGTTACTGGGCAGTGGAAGACATAATGACAAACAGTTCCACAGGGGTGGTGGCAGAGTGTTGGCTCCAAGGGCCATTGGTTTCGAGACCAGTGGTGACATTGGAAACTGCAGCATAATTATGGTCTGCGACTGATACAGATGGGGTGCAGCAGCATTACACAGCTGTTTGACCTCACGATGGTCTGGATCTGTGTGTTTAAATGTATGGCATAGTGCTGACTAAATGGAAGGGGCAGCATTTCTGTGTCACACAGAAAGTCTGGAATAGGGTCAGTGATTGTGATTGATCTTTTGTTATGCAACAATGGGTCAAACCACAAAGCTTTCTGCAGGCTGTTTAATACCCTGGACCATTGACACGCAGTAGTCTGATGTTACAGAAACAGGCATACTGTGAGGGTTGCTTGTGGCAGCAGTTTCTTGGTTGTGGCTATTGGTGCACTAGATAAGGCACTTGCACTGGCTATTCAATTCTCTAGGCCATTGATAAGTTGAAATCTGATGACACTGAAGCTGTCAGGCTGTGAGGGTTGCTTCTGTCAGCAGGCTGTCAGTCGCAGCTGCTGGATCCCTAGATATGGCACCTGGACTGGCTTTAGTTAAGACTGTTACAGGTGCTTATGTTTGCTGACATGACACATGGCATGAGTACTTTGTGGATGAAGTCAGCAAGTTATGTGTGTGTATAAATTGATTGCACCTAGCACCATTGTAATTTCCATGAGTTGTGATTTACAGAAGTGGTCATGGACCAATATAAATTACCAACACCTATTCAATTCCCGGCCATGATGTGTCACTGTCATCATTAGGGCAGTGCGATGAGTGCATTACAAAACTCATACCCCATATACTAGTATAACTATATTTTTAGGACAGTGGATTAGGGTCATTTCATGCCAAGTGGTCTAGAGGCTCCCACATGACCCTCATGGATTTTGATGAAATTTTGTATAAACATTCACACATGTTCTCAATGAACACTGGTAAAGTTTCAGTTTCAGAAATTCAATACTTTCGGGGATAAAGTCACTTGTTTAAGACCATAGCACAGCTTTCTATTGTGCATCCTTGAGTTTTCAGCAACTTTGAGATGAGATATCTCTGTAAGTATTTGCATGAAAGAAACAAAACTTGGCCATCTTATACAACTTTTAGAGCTCTTTAAAGTAAAATATTAAGAAAACGATTTATGAGCAATTTTCATATAGATAATTTGAAGCAAAGTTGGGCAAAAAAATAGCTGTTTAAAAAAATTGCGAACTTTAGCTTTTTATATCTCCAAAAGTAATTGTGGGATGTACATGAAACTTTGCACACCATAACTCACCAACACAAGGTCTTAGAATATAAAATTTCATTCTCCTATTGCTTTCCATTATTTCACAAATCTAGGGTGAAGTTGACGATTCTTCAAAAAGTGCTAAAAATGGGTATTTTTTGTCAAAGTTTTCAAAAAAGTGTTTTCTCCAAACTCTTCTAAACTATGGTCATTAGAAAGAGCATATTCTAAACTATCTAGAAAAGTGCATTTGGTTTTGCCCTAAAAAGTAGCATCATCAAAGAGGCGCACTGGAAGTTTGAACACATTTTTCTGGCACTCAAATTATACCTGAAATCTTTTATTTTGCCTTATACATGTTTATTGACGTCTGGGATAAGTGAAATGAAGTCCTGATGAATAGGACCTAGCTTAAGTCCGAATAGTAAAAGAATAAAGATAGAAACAATGTTATTTCTTAATTGTCACCCCCCCACTCTATCTCTCTCTCTCTCTCTCTCTCTCTCTCTCTCTCTCTCACACACACACACACACACAATTATTATTAAGAATGAATGTAAATCGTAAAATTTATTTGCATAGTCATCTAATTATTAGTTGCCTGTTTAATGAACAACACCAGCTTACTGATAGAAAAGAAGTGTATAAATGAGTTGCTATGGTTCATGGTGGCTTAACCACTGCTAGTTTTATTTCACCTGAGAAAACCAGCATTCCCATTGCCATAGGGGCCACGCCCGATAGCTTAGCAAAAACAGCCACAGATGGGTTTCTTTACCACAGGATCCCAAGGCTGATAAGAGTTTCTTTACACAGGTTCCCAAGCCTGATAGTAAAATTATTTAAGTGCCCTGTGTAAAATTAGAAGGCACTCTTGGGTTCCTTAGTTTGTTTCCTCTGACCTATTTCAATTTTTGATACGCTACATTAATTTTCTGATGAATATCAAGGGGAATGGTGTATTGCCGGCC
This sequence comes from Schistocerca americana, assembly GCF_021461395.2. Taxonomy (NCBI): domain Eukaryota; kingdom Metazoa; phylum Arthropoda; class Insecta; order Orthoptera; family Acrididae; genus Schistocerca; species Schistocerca americana. The sequence continues at coordinate 510,240,126 of NC_060119.1, read as the reverse complement.
AGACAAATTTACTGATGGAGCTGGAATAACTGCAGTAACATGGTGTTCCGGAACCCAGCACTTGTCACTTCTTGGTGGCCAATAAAATGAATTTGCTGGACCATGTGGGTACATAAAGTTTATTAATGCATCCCTTTGCTCAGTGGAGGTCTCACAGATATTCCCAATCCACCACACGTTTTCACAGATGCATGCAACATTGTCCTGGTTGGAGAGCAGACATTAATATGCCTCCTTCATTACTGTGACCCATTTTAGGTAGAAAAGATGAACAATAATTTGAAACTCTGCTGACCTGAATTGTTGTTTCATGAATAGGTAAAAAGTGATGATTTTCTCTAGTGTCTGCTACAGTTTGTCCAAGTTTAAATCTCTTCTTGTGACACAATATTTTTTTCAATTTCATCTTTACTGACGAAAACAAATTTAATTCCATTAATGTTTTCAGAGCGGAAGTGAAAGATCTAGGGGAGTAAGAATTTGTCCATTAAGTGGCTGTTGCAGGCTTGCTCTTGCTGCTAACCGCTTTGTTGTACCTCCAATCCCATCACAAGGTGATTTCCCGTGACTAGTAGCAAAAAAATTCCATTCGGCTGGCATTCCAAAACCACTCTTATGGTAGCACAAATTTAGGAACTTCTTGAAATTTTTTTATTGAGCACTGGAGTCATCACTGAAATAATGAATGTGGGGTATGTGTGCAAATCGTGCTTTTATATATTTGATGAGCTCCTTGATAAAAACTTGAACTGTAATAGTGCCATGCCACAAACAATCACTGATAATGCAAAAACTTAAAGATTCTACTTTCTCATTTTGACGAAAGTATATAACAAATGGATGAATTGTTGCTTGACTATTGTCCCCGTGGAAGCTTTGCACAGCGTCCTGAATGATAAAAGAATAATTTTCTGCAAAATCCATTAGGACAACAAGCTCTTCGTCTTTCAGATGACATTTAAGACCTTTAAGATGCAAGCTTTGAGGCTTGGCAATGTAATGATAGCATGACAGACTCCATATTTTATTTTTTACATCTTCAATAAATTCATCCACTACCATTTGCTTCATGTCCACTGTGGCCCGATCAATATGTATTCATTGCTTAAACACAATAACTTCCTGTGGCTCATGATCTAGTAAATAGCTGGCAATTTCAGAGCTTCGGGCCCAGGACACCTTTCACAGTGATGTAGCATGCACTGTTTAGAGTTCAAACTGCAAACTGCCTTGCTGAGAATCTCCTTATAATTTTCACGTATACCAGCTCCGCTAAGCATAAGCTTAACATTTTGGTGAATTACACAGACGCAAACTGCATGCATTCCAGCTGATCCTACTGTTACACACCATTTGGCTCTAAGTTCACAAAACTTTGAGAACCCTATTTCTGGACCATTTATATTCTTATAGATAACATACATTTCCCGTAAATTGCAAAGTAACAATCTTTCCTGCATGTATGTCTTTCTAAAAGTCTAACTGAATACTATCTCTTTTTCCAGGGCACACCCTACTATACTCATCATCTTCAAAAAAATTTCGCACTCTACTAACAACTTCTGCTGGTAATTTCCTACTTTGCCTATTTTTGGTAAGTGCCAGAATGGTCTTCTCTGCCTTAAGCTTCCGAGCATTCTTCACCATTCTTTCGGACACGCCGAACTGAGCTGCTGTTTGTCTGACTGTCCAACTTACAGGTGCCAAGGTTAAAATTTGCATCTGTTCTTTATGAATTTTATTTTGCATCTTGTCTTTCAGTTCAGTCAGCAAATGTACATAGTCGGCACAGTTTCCAGCATCTTCAATTTGTCGGTTTACTCCCATCGACTTTACAATTCTGTTTTTAATCACATTTTGAGCCTTTTGAATTTTCTTCTTCACATATTGGGGCTTATCTCTGTAGCTTACTGTTCTCTTCAGGGGTGAAATACTAATAGACAATAAGCTACTATTTAATTCTTATTTTGGTGTAAAGTCCTCACCAGAATGTGATGATGAGGCTGATAAAGCTTTGTCCAAGTGTTTATTTAAGGTAGTCCTGCAAGACAGACAAATTTTCTGACCTGGTTTATGTTATTAACAAGCTACTTCTTCAACATATCAGAAGCCTTATTAGCTGTTTCAGTATCAAGAGTGTGAATTCCTGCCTTAACATTATGATTGTTCAAACAAGGCTCACAATAATGAAACAATCTGATTGTTAAAGTAATTGTTGCCATTATATTTTCTATAAACAGTGAATCTTGTGAATTTTCTCTGTGAAACTAGTGTTTATGTATTTACCAAGGTAGTAGGCTACATTTAAGTGTGATTAAATACAAAATTAAAACTCTTAGATGTTTAAACAAGCAATTTCACATGTTTCCCTAATAACTTTAAGACAAAAATTCACAGGTTACAACACCTAGGTATTAAAATCTCTGCAATATTGATTGGAAAATTTACATCACTTGATGCATGATTCAAGCAAACTTATTCTTTTTTGGAAAAATGTTTTATACAATTGAATCCAAAAATTAGGTCTTCATTTTCCACTTGTAAATATTTACAATTTTGAGAAGTACAAAAAATATGAAGCTATTATTCATTGAATTCTTTATGATCTCTCTTTTCTTTTTATACAAATGAGAAGAGTTTTATGCAGATGAACACTTACGATAAAAGCAGAAGGGCTACTTCTCATAGTATTCAAGTTTTTCTGACAGTCGCATTGCTTATTTACCAGATGTTTTTATTTCAATTATTCAAGGCACTAATAAACATTTATTAGGCATAATAAAAGGTTTCAGATATAATTTGAGTGCCAGAAAAATGTTTCAAATTTCCAGTGCGCCTCTTTGATGATGCTACTTTTTAGGGCCTTATATGCTTGCATTGCAAAACCAAATCCACTTTTCTAGATAGTTTAGAAGAGTTTGGAGAAAACACTTTTTTGAAAACTGACAAAAAGTACCCATTTTTAGCACTTTTTGAAAAATCGTCAACTTCACCCTAGATTTGTGAAATAATGGAAAGCAATAGGAGAATGAAATTTTATATTCTAAGACCTTGTGTTGGTGAGTTATGGTGTGCAAAGTTTCATGTACATCCCACAATTACTCTTGGAGATATAAAAAGCTAAAGTTCGCAATTTTTTTAAACAGCTATTTTTTCGCCCAACTTTGCTTCAAATTATCTATATGAAAATTGCTCATAAATCGTTTTCTTAATATTTTACTTTAAAGAGCTCTAAAAGTTGTATAAGATGGCCAAGTTTTGTTTCTTTCATGCAAATACTTACAGAGATATCTCATCTCAAAGTTGCTGAAAATTCAAGGATGCACAATAGAAAGCTGTGCTATGGTCTTAAACAAGTGACTTTATCGCCGAAAGTATTGAATTTCTGAAACTGAAACTTTACCAGTGTTCATTGAGAACATGTGTGAATGTTCATACAAAATTTCATCAAAATCCATGAGGGTCATGTGGGAACATTTCTCGATATTAGGCCACTTGGCACGGAATGGCCCATTAGCACAATAAAACGAGATTCACATATCTTTCAGTCCGGCTGCAGTGTTGGAACAGTGTATCTGGCTGGAACAATGTTGCCATTCTGCATATCACACCCTATCAAGTATAGTGACACAAGCTGAAAAGTGGCATCTTTAGCTTATCTGACCAGAGAACATGCATGAAAAATGCACTGGAGTTTACTGCCAACAATACTTGAAATTTAAAGAAAGCTTACATTATTTTAATATAACGTTTATGGAATTAATTCTTTAAGTTGAATTTTCTCAAGTGTTGCATTTTTGAGTTGTGTCACTGTTCTTGTCAGGGTGCAATATGTAAATTTTGTATTAGTTAGCTCCAAAGAAGGGCAATATATGAAAGATCATCCTGAATTTCAGGCTTCAGGTTTGTTTACGTGCTTGTTGACTACTAAGTGCTGATCTACACTCCTGGAAATTGAAATAAGAACACCGTGAATTCATTGTCCCAGGAAGGGGAAACTTTATTGACACATTCCTGGGGTCAGATACATCACATGATCACACTGACAGAACCACAGGCACATAGACACAGGCAACAGAGCATGCACAATGTCGGCACTAGTACAGTGTATATCCACCTTTCGCAGCAATGCAGGCTGCTATTCTCCCATGGAGACGATCATAGAGATGCTGGATGTAGTCCTGTGGAACGGCTTGCCATGGCATTTCCACCTGGCGCCTCAGTTGGACCAGCGTTCGTGCTGGACGTGCAGACCGCGTGAGACGACGCTTCATCCAGTCCCAAACATGCTCAATGGGGGACAGATCCGGAGATCTTGCTGGCCAGGGTAGTTGACTTACACCTTCTAGAGCACGTTGGGTGGCACGGGATACATGCGGATGTGCATTGTCCTGTTGAAACAGCAAGTTCCCTTGCCGGTCTAGGAATGGTAGAACGATGGGTTCGATGACGGTTTGGATGTACCGTGCACTATTCAGTGTCCCCTCGACGATCACCGGTGGTGTACGGCCAGTGTAGGAGATCGCTCCCCACACCATGATGCCGGGTGTTGGCCCTGTGTGCCTCGGTCGTATGCAGTCCTGATTGTGGCACTCACCTGCACAGCGCCAAACATGCATACGACCATCATTGGCACCAAGGCAGAAGCGACTCTCATCGCTGAAGACGACACGTCTCCATTCGTCCCTCCATTCACGCCTGTCGCGACACCACTGGAGGCGGGCTGCACGATGTTGGGGCGTGAGCGGAAGACGGCCTAACGGTGTGCGGGACCGTAGCCCAGCTTCATGGAGATGGTTGCGAATGGTCCTCGCCGATACCCCAGGAGCAACAGTGTCCCTAATTTGCTGGGAAGTGGCGGTGCGGTCCCCTACGGCACTGCGTAGGATCCTACGGTCTTGGCGTGCATCCGTGCGTCGCTGCGGTCCGGTCCCAGGTCGACGGGCACGTGCACCTTCCGCCAACCACTGGCGACAACATCGATGTACTGTGGAGACCTCACGCCCCACGTGTTGAGCAATTCGGCGGTACGTCCACCCGGCCTCCCGCATGCCCACTATACGCCCTCGCTCAAAGTCCGTCAACTGCACATACGGTTCACGTCCACGCTGTCGCGGCATGCTACCAGTGTTAAAGACTGCGATGGAGCTCCGTATGCCACGGCAAACTGGCTGACACTGACGGCGGCGGTGCACAAATGCTGCGCAGCTAGCGCCATTCGACGGCCAACACCGCGGTTCCTGGTGTGTCCGCTGTGCCGTGCGTGTGATCATTGCTTGTACAGCCCTCTCGCAGTGTCCAGAGCAAGTATGGTGGGTCTGACACACCGGTGTCAATGTGTTCTTTTTTCCATTTCCAGGAGTGTATATTGCAAGTGGTTGCCTTTACAGCTTCGATTATTTGTACTCCATAGCTCTGTAATATTAACTTTAAGATCCTTTTATTTCATAGGAAGTTAATCTTATGGTTAAAGACTTAATTAGGTTTCACATGTTGCACTAATTTTCTTAACTGATTCTGTCTTTTAAGTGAACAATTGACACCAGAAAATCTTACAGATCTTACAGACTGCATCTGGTGTGGAGGTGGCCTCTGTCAAGGATGGAAGATGGGGGTACCAGAAGAGAGGCAGTTTGAAATGAAAGAGAGAATTAAAATAAACTTTTGACTATATTCTGACAGTACGGAATACATGAAGGCTCATCGAGGCCAGACTGTACAAGCACCCGCCAGACTGAATGTTAACGAAAAACAGGAATAGTAAGGAATAACAAAAGGATAGAAATGCACTTCACATTTGAACTAGCTGGTGGCCATTTGGAGAGAGCAGAAGCTTGGAAACAGACAGCATGAGGCTGTCTAGTCTGTCTGAAAGCTAGAAACTAAGAGTGTGACTTCACTGTTGTCTGCTCCTCAGGAAATGACCAGCAACAACCACATGACACTTCTCTCATGCCTGCCTATTGGCTAGATAATGGTGTTTGTATGTTAGTGATCCAGCAGAGTACTGAAAGCATACCCTGTCAGCAGCTATTACTGGAATGAACTGCTTCTGTCCTAAAGGAACAGGCTGGTTTGCCATGTATGCACTTCAAGGAGTCATGGTGGAAACTTGTGCGTGTAGATCGGTTGCAGCTACATGCATGAATCAAAATTTTATATTTTCGATGAAGTATCAATGAATTATGCCAAATAATTCAGAGTGACTAAGCACCCTGTGCAAAATAATGATAACATATTTGTAACAATATAACATTAGAAAATGACCACATAACTCAATACCTAGGGTAAGTGCAGTATGTTCTTGTGATACATAGGGGTAAATGCAATATTTTTATATAACAATTCTGATATTTGCTTAATATCCAATAGTTGTTGTTGTGGTCTTGAGTCATGAGACTGCTTTGATGCAGCTCTCCATGCTACCCTATCCTGTGCAAGCTTCTCCATCTCCCAGTACTTACTGCAACCTACATCCTTCTGTATCAGCTTAATGTATTCATCTCTTGGTCTCCCTCTATCATTTTTACCCTCCATGCTGCCCTCCAATGCTAAATTTGTGATCCCTTGATGCCTCAGAACATGTCCTACCAACCGGTCCCTTCTTCTTGTCAAGTTGTGTGTCCAATAGTAATGCTATTAAAAACTATGCGGGCATTTTGTGCAATTTCTTCATGCATTCTTTATTTATGACTACAACGTTTATTTATATTGTATGGTGATTATACCTTCATTGGAGACAAATTTTGACAAAAACTTTGTCTTACTGAGTAACTGACGGTGTGTAGCAACTATAAACCCTTAATGTTTCAGAATACTGTAAGTTTACATTGAATTATTATGTATACAAACATGTATATATTTGTGTGTGTGATTGAGAATTTAAAGTATTATGAAATACATTCTTGTTAACAGAAAAACCACTGGAAGAAAGCGCCATTTTGCTATCAGGAGATACTGTAAAAGAAATAAATCACCAATAACAAGAGCGGTTACCACAGATAATTCTGTAGTACCATCAGCAGATGAGAAATACACTGCTGTTTCAGCTCACCTCATATCATCTGTGAACAAAAGGTATAGTCTACCTGCTACCATGGACAGGTGGGCTGGTTGATGATCCACAATATATATAATTGCCACCACACTTCCTAATTTAATTTTGTGCAGGGTTACGCAAAACATTCAATATTTACATGACCTCTACCAACAAATCTACCAGACCTGCAAGCTCACATCAACAGTGCTTTTGAGCAGATTGTTAGCAACATGCTGCGTGAACGTGGGAAGAACTTTACTGTATGTCAGTTAATATAACTGCAGCAAAACCATGAAGCTGATACTGTACTTTAGCACAAAGAATTATAAACTGCTCATTTGGAGTAATATATGAAATCTTATATCCCAGGTATTTAAAAGTATTTATTTGCTCTAGTGGGTTATTGTCAATTATAATTTTTTACTCTTAGAAGCTCCTTACCATGGTGTTCCATTACCCTGTTTTTATCTTTGGACATTGTCATATTAAAACCTTTTGCTACCTTCTGCAAGGACCAAATTGCTCTCTGTAATTTATCTTCCAAGTCTGCTAAGATGATCTGATCATTTGTAAATGGTCAGCATTTATAACTTTATTATTAAGCTTAGAATGGTGCAGCAAATATATCAATTATTAATTTTTTTCCAGCCGTTACACTGCAAATTAATGTGTTTTTGCTATAAACCCAAAGTTTCATCCTCAGCAGCAAAGGAAATCCATGTGGATTCTGTATAAAAGCGGAGAAATTATGTAATTCTAAAAATATGTATTGCTAAACATTTTTTTACATAATATACTAATATTTTGAGATGCTTTTTATCAATAGAGAAACCAGTACAATGAAAAAGTCAGCTAGAACAAAAAACAGCACTATGAATATTTTTTCCACTGTCACCTTAAAGGCAACATGAATGTTGGTGTACCAAATTATGTCTTTTCTCCTGGGAAGAAAGGATATTGTTGTACTACCACTAGTTAAGAGCTCCTTTTCAAATCCTGGAGCTCCAATTGGGAAAATGCTGAAAACTGTGAAACTGAAGTAAAAAATGTGTAAGCTGTGTATCAGAGGAGAAGTTGATGTGTATAGAAAGGAAAGTAACATTGCTCTAAGAACACTGAAAGAATTGCTGTCACAAGCAAAGATTTTTATGGTAAGCATCCCCCCCACAAAGACAACTTAATTGAAAATCTTTTCTGAAAACAGAAATCTGTTCAAAAGTAGCGTTGCTGTAAGAGCACTGAAAGAATTGCTAGGAGAAATTCCACAAGCAAAGATTTTTGTTATAAACATCCCTTCCACAAACACAACAAACAGCCCCCCTCAAAGACAACCTAATTGAAAACCCTTTGTGTAAACAGCAATCTGTTTAAAATCACAGTTGTGAGCTTACAGTTATGGTAGATTTGTTGGTAGAGGAGGCACGAACACTGTATCTTTTACACAATACCATGCAAAAAAATCACATGGGGTTAGAACAGGAGAGTGTGGAAGCCATAAGATGAATTGTTGATCATCAACACCACCATGACCAATCCATTGTCTCAATTTCCTGTTTAAGAATTCATGAACATCATGATGGAAGTGGGCTGGAGTATCATCCTGTTGATAGATGAAGTACACACAACAGTGTGTTATGGCATGAGTCAGTTTTCCAGGATGACCAGATCATGTCCTGTAATGGTCTTTTTGTAGAAGAAAGTGGTGAATGTCAAATGTGCTGCACAATGGGTGTGAATTCTCTGTCTCCCAGATTCACACACTGTGCCTCTTCGATACACCATTCACAACAAATGTTGCTTCATCACTGAAGTTTCTCACAAAACTCATCCTCTTCCATAAGCTGCTGCAACTGTGCCAAAAATTTGAAGCATCTGACTTTGTGAATGGGAGTCAGGGCTAGTAGCAAGGTTTCATTTTCAGTTGTTCCATTATTAAGATCTTCCAAACAATCAGTTGTGATATCTTCAGCTCTCTGCTGCTGGTTTTTTTCCTTACCTTACTTGTAATTTTCATAAAGGGCAGTAAGCTCATTGCTTACTTTTTTTAATTTCTTGATTGGTTTACCATTGGTTGTTCTACATATCTTAAGATACACTATATCACAGAAAGATTCTCAGGATTTTTCTACGTTGTTGTCATTATGAGCATCCCATTTTTCTGCTTTTAGCAGAGTCAAAAGTGTCGGCCGTGCTGCATGCAACCATTCTGGTATTCCCACAGACAACAGACCAAAAATTCAAGAAGATTTGTAGCAATTTTGTACATATAACTTTCATCGAAGCAACCATTGATGTATATCAATGCCTGTTTGCAGCTATGGTGTCGATTTAATTATCATTTCATTCTAGAAAAGCTGCACAGTCATCAATGGTATCTGTTCCTGAAAGAACAGATACTACCTTGGTATATAGTTAAGAAAATATGGCTACCCGGCCATTGACCTTCTTGTGCAAATGCACACACTATGCCCCAACTCGTATGGGACTTGGTAGATTAATCTGCCACGAGTAATGAGTGTGATGGGCAAACATCTATTAGGCGCACTACAAATGTAGTGGTGTGGACATGTTGGGAATGTGGGTCTCAAGGGGAGTGTGCAATGGGTAAGTCTCTGCAGGCGCACTATCCTCTGTGCCCTTGGTGGCTCAGATGAATAGAGTGTCTGCCATGTAAGCAGGAGATCCCAGGTTCGAGTCCCGGTCAAGGCACACATTTTCAACACGTCCCCAATTATGTATATCAATGCCTGTTGGCAGCTAGGTTGTTGATTTAATTATCATTTCATTCTAGAGAAGCTGCACAGTCTTCCATGGTATCTGTTCTTTCGGGAACAGATACTACCTTCGTATATACATTTTTAATAATAGCAATGATTTAAATAAAGAAATTCTGAAAAACAGTGGGCACACAATAAGTTCTCATGACACTGCAAGGACATACATCTTTAGCTTCATGTAAAAAATCCAACAAGATTTACGGAAACATTTAGCACATTAATAGACCAGTTCTGTAAAATATACCTACAGACACACAAAAAGTTAAGGTTTCAGCACTGTAGTTGCAAACTATTTTGGAGAAAGAATCGAATTGCTAGATGATGTAAAAGATGAGGAAATATAGTGACTGAATTCAGATGAACTAAATTTGGTAATTTGAGTAGGCTAGAAATTTTGTTAGAAGCAGAGAAATGGGATGTTTTTATGAGAGTGTAGAAAGGAGGCAGAAATATTTCTGACTTTATTATGACACACTTAAATGTCGCATGCCATAAGGCATGCAGATCTACTTGTAATAAACCATCCAAGAAAGGGATCACCATGAAAATTAAAAAGCAAGTAATGAACTAATTTGTACTTTATGAAAATTACCAGAAAGATAAAGGACAGGTCAGTCATGTTCAAAAAGAAAGCATACACTAAAATGATAGGAGAAGCAAAGCAAATCACCAAAATTTTGAAATTCAGACTTCTTCTAAAATCTCTAAAACACTCTTGGATTATATAAATGAGAACAGAAAAGAGTAATATGTATATGGACAAGGAAGTGGTAAGAAATGAGAGATCCACAACAAGTGTGTAATAGTTTAATCAGCACTATGTAGCTATTGTTAAAATTGTTTATATCTCATCCCTACAGATGAACTGGAAATTTCAAAAATAATTGGAACACTACAAAATAAGAATACATGGGGGTTCAGGTTGTGTATCAGCAAAAATGATAAATCACTGTGCTAGATATCTTGCAAAGTCTCTGGTATTACTGATAAATTTAGTAACGAAGGAAGAGTTTTACCAAAACGTTTAAGGAGAAGCAAGACAATGCTATTATTTAAATGGAGGGGCGGGGGTGCTTTTGGGAGATCCAGGAAATTATAGACCTATAACTGTAACAATTGTTTTCTCTAAAATAGTAGAAACATTGATTAAGGATAGAATGATGAACTTCATACAGAAACAAATATCTTAAACAAAGCACATAATGGGTTCATAAAGAGGAGATCCATGAAGAATACAGTGACAATTCAGAGAAACTGCACTGTTATTGCATAAGAGGAAAAGCAGTGGATGTTATAAAAATCTTTCTTGATACTAGGCAACAGTTATCAAAATCTTTCTTGAAAGGCAGCAATGCATTGAAATAAAATGTAACTCCAGAAGTATAGAGAAAAATATCTAGTCTGGTTTCCGGGAGGTAAAAATGGAGTAAGACTAGGTTCAGTACCAGGACGTTTTTATCTTGTATATAAATGATATATTTTTATTTATTTAACCTGATCTGCTTACTGCCCTTAGGCCCTCTCTTACACACACAGGGGTTTCACACGTACAGTACCTTTTTTACATTGTAGTTGTCTAAGAAATAACAATTTGACTATTAAGCTAGTAGTAAAATAATTTGTGTCTATAGTGACAATCTGAGTAAGTAATACTAACTGTGAACTAACTGAATTAATACTGGCATTACTTGTACTACTACTGCTGCTGCTGTCAGCACAAATAGTGAGAAAAGTAATATTAATAACAATAACAATAATGATAGTGGCAGGTACAAAAAGAATTTATAGGCACACAAAGTAGATGTCTTCTTATATACCAAGTTCTGGGGAAAGGAAATTTAAGGAGACAGCACCAGCTAAGAATACTGGAGTATAAGGAAGGATGTGCAAGGAAAATGAGTGTGTACAGGGATAGTGGTAATCAGTATTGTTGCTTTAGTAGATATGTCATTAGCTGACATCTGAAGCTGGAGATGTTATTCAGTTCTGTAACATACTGTGTCAGGTTATTCCGGAGTCTGGTTCCTGCTACTGAGAATGACTTTAGGAAATTGGCCAAACAATGGAGTGTGACAGAAAGAATCTTACTCTGAAGGGTCCAGGTGTTTCTGCCATATTGTTCAGACAAGAGCATTAAAGTCAAGGAAACACATGGGGGCAATGTCTATTGTAAGATGGTAGAGAAGAGAGAGAGAGAGTATGAAAATCTCTGCTCTTATCTGCATGCATCCAGGATGGCTTTGTATATGATGGTTACATACACACAGAACATCACAGATGCAATGAACATAGGCCACTGCAATAAATGAAAATTGATTATGTATGCCAACAAAGCAACTTTAGTTGTATGTGGCAACTCAGTTAACAATTTTGGAAAGTGAGCCAGTGAGAACATGAAAATGGCGGAAAGATATTTTAGAGAAAATAATTTATTGATTAACATGAAGAAAACAACAAGTAAAAAAATTTCAAACAGAACTGCTTGCTCAGAGAATTTTACTCTCGGCATTGGGGATATGGACATAGAAGGAGTGGACTGGAAATGGGAGGTAGGTGGATAGATTTCAGGCATGGGAAAACCACACTGATAAGATCTGTTTCAAAATGAGCACAAATATATTGATAATGAAGAAAATATTCTGTACAGTGAACACAAAAACCATACTAAAAATTTACTATTGATTTAACTTCCCACCATATTGCACTGTATGTCAATACTTGGAGGAGAAGCAGATGTACACATTTATAAAATTTTAAAACTTCAAAAGGTGCATAGCAAAACTTAACATCACATGACTCTTGTAAACAGAGAGTTAAAGAATTTAAAATATTGATAGTACAAGGTCTCCACATATCTGAGACAATACTTGTTATTGTAAATTGTGCAAGCACCTCTAAACAAAGATTTTTAGGACCACAACCCAAGACCTAGAAAAAATTACCATATCTCACAGCAAAAGACTGAAAATGACATATAGGGACCTTAGAAGTCCAGGCAGCTCATTTTATTACAGGCTGCTACTTAGCATAAAGTGCATAAACGAACTGAGCACTTTCAAAAGAAAACTGAAAGATTATTTCATTTCTGGGCGCTGGAATATAGTGAAGCAACACGTGCAGGCAGATTCATAAAACAAAAGTAAATTATGATTGGGAATGGTGTAAAACGCTTCTTCTTGATGTGGAAACCAATTTCCTGAGGAGCCTAAAAAGGCAAATCAAGTGCACTGCTAAAAATACAGAAGATAATATTTAGACTAAGTGGGAAAATGAGCTTCCTGAATCAGTGTATTTAGTACAAATATGGTTTAAAAATGGTTTTCCAGTTTCTATAAATGGCACAGTAATTTTGTGTGCATATACAAGTGCTTCTCATCACATCTTTCATACAATGCCAAGTGTTGATGGAAAGCATTGGTTTGTTTCCCATTAGAAACAGAATGATTTTAAAGTGGTACTTTACGTGCCCATTTGATAGAACAATGCCAAATTACTGTAGTGCGATATTTGTTTTATTGATATACACTACAGGGACAGTAAAATATAAAGAACAACCAGTATTCTACAAGTCATTCATGTGCTGTGTGTACATGTATAACTTGATCTACTTTCCTTGGGTCCGCAAGATTTTCTCATAAGTTAATGTAGGGTATTAGCATTTATAATTATTATGTATCACAGAAATTTTATTTTCTCTACATTTATTTGGCTGTATCTACAGTATTTGGTTACAATTAAGTGGTATCATTATTGTTACTTTAAAAAATTGTTTTCCTGAATCAATAATAAATTTTTAAGACATTTTGTTTATTCTGTGTAAAACATGCTACATGACTGTATAAAACATGCTACATGACATGACTGACTTCATTGCCAAATATGATCAGTGAACAAAAATAAACCTAACTAAACTAAATGTGTGTGTATGCACCGCTTATCAGTCTGCTAAAGGCGTTTCAGCAGATGTTTGCTATTTTGTTTTTGCTATGTGGAACCAGAGGGACAGTAAAACAGGAAGACTAAGATATACCCCAGCAGCGAATGAGCAATGCTGCTTCATGGTGGTAGAACTCCGCATGGCACATGAGGCACTTGCTCTTCATGTTTTACTGCCCTATAGTTCATAGCAACAAAACAAATCTTTTACTACACTAATTTTACTCAGCTCTATCAAATGGGCACATAAAATATCACTTTCCATCAACACTGGACATCTAATGAAAGATATGATGAGCTTTATTTCTTTGGGCTAATTCCAGCTACACTTCGCAAAAACGAAATTGCACTTCTTTGCCTAAACACCAGAGAAAATTGCCTGACATTTCGTAGGATGGACATCTTACATGACATACTTACATATTACCTAAAAAGTGTAACCTTTAACATGAAATTAAATACCTGTAGCCTTGCTACCCATGGATGCTGCATCTGCAGTGAAAAGTAGGAGCTCTTGAAATATGTTGATAGCTTTACCAGAGTCTTTATTGTCAGACAGTATCCTATCCCCCTATCCATAAACAGATCTCCCATGTCATCTCTTTCTCAGCCACCAACCAACATTCCACTGATCATCCAATATCACTATGGGCCTTGAAATGCACATCATTCACCAGAGCTTCAACTTTCTCTCGTCCTGCACTGAGATGAAGGGTATCTTACCCAAAACGCTACCCACATCACCCAAAGTAGTGTTCTGTCACCAACAAAACCTACAAAACATCCTTGTCCACTCCTACCAAAATCCTGCTCCCAGTCTTGCATCCCACAGGTCATTCCCTTGTGGTCGACCTGTCCCACACACCCACTCACCACATTGTACTACAGTTCAGTCGCAGGCATTCCCTACCCTGTAAAAGGCAGGGTCGCATGTAAAAGCAGCCATCCTACTCGATGTATCACATGTGCTGTAATTATTGTGCAGCATTGTACGTGGGCCAACAAGTAGCCCATCATCTTCTGTCATGAGTAGACACTAACACACTGTGGTGAACCAAAAACTTGACAGGATACTCCCTTCCACCCCTAGTTCCTTTGAACTATGCAAATGGGAATTCTCTCCAAGCATATCCCGTGCGCTATCGCAATCCTCCTGACCTTTTCACTTCTCTCTTCTATCCACACCAATACTTCTCATCCAGATCATGTACTGCCTTCTCCTACCACTTTCCTTGCCCCCCTCCCCTCCTCCTCTCCCTCACCCCCTTTTTCACCCCTTTCCCTTCCTTTCTTCCCTCCCTCTTCCCCTTCATCTCCTCCACTGCTTTTCTCCTATCATCCCCCCCCCCCCTCCACATACACACTCTATCTCTTACGTGCTCCACTTTCTGAAGTCCTTTCATCTTATTGTGCAGCCACCGAGCCATTGGTCATAAGCTACCCCGCTGTCCCCCTCTCACCTTGTATATACTTTGCTACCCACTTGCTGCTTCCATCTGTCTAGGTAACTGCACTAAAAACCAGTAATCAGCAGTCAGTCTCTCAGCAGCTGCAGGTGTGTCAGTGTGGTTGTGTATGTGAATGTGTGTCACATTGCTAGAGAAAGAGACAGAGCTCAAAAGCTAAAGTAAACGCTTTCTTAATAATTGTCACTTCTATAATTTTTGTGATCAATATTTCTATGTCGTATTTAGAAATATTTCTTATTGTTACGTCTATGTCACAACTTGTAATATTTGTTGTCTGTTTGTGTGTCAGCTACACAATCTATGATATCAGGCATGAGGTAGTGCACCAATGTGGCCCACAGCCCTAAAAATTCCAAAGTGCTCCTGGTATTATTAAATATAAAACATTTTATGCAACTGTCATAACTACTCTCTCTTACTGAGATGTACTGTTTGTTCTCATTGTTTTCTTTATGTTACTGATCATAATCTTAAGGTAATGATGT
This sequence comes from Schistocerca americana, assembly GCF_021461395.2. Classification (NCBI taxonomy): domain Eukaryota; kingdom Metazoa; phylum Arthropoda; class Insecta; order Orthoptera; family Acrididae; genus Schistocerca; species Schistocerca americana. Next base: position 510,224,420 of record NC_060119.1, on the reverse strand, counting down.
TTCTTCTACTGCAGTACTCACTTGTTTGGATGAATTCAAATTGTGTACTCATGTGTAAAGGGGCCCTCACAAACAATATTTATCCCACAATAATATTATGTCAGTATATTGCATGAAAGTGTGAGGCTAAGAATGGTGTAATATTTATGCCCGGGATGCGTCAACTAAAGCTCAGTCTTTGTAGCAAATATGTCGGTGGTCAGTGATGAGGAGCACGCATGTATCGCAATTACAATTGCTACACACTGTGAAAAGAAAAGCAGGAGGAACCAGTGGTGAGTGAAAAAGTGCTTTGTAAGGCATTCTACACATGGCTATTCTAACATGCTAAGAGAGCTTGCAGTAGACCTGGATGAATATGGCAATTTTTTAAGAAAGAATTAGGCATCTTTCAGTGAATTGGTGCATCTCATTACACTTTATGTACACAGAAAAGATACTTTTCATATATTCATCAGATTTCTTTTTCCACAATGCTGGAAGCGATCTATAAACCTGAAAAGATTAAGATAAATTATTCTAAATGATAGGTAGGTAGTACTGCAATAAGTAATTTAAGCTTCTGAACTGAATATTTTTGTCATATGTTTCTACAGCTAGTTATTGAATAAATATTACATATATTATGAAACACCCTTGAGTATACTTTGATAGATGATTCCTCTCATCTGTTTTTCCAGACATAGTCGTGTTCATGTGATGTCACTGTAGCAGTTGTATACACATCACCAAATTATGAAGTCTTGGCAGGAACAGCTATATATTGCAAAATATCACCACTGGTCATTGATAACCTTGGTGTTGAGTGCCTGTAAGCTACTCCTCTTTCTTAGCTGGTGCAGTCTCCTGAAATTTCCCCAGAATTTGCTATATCAAAAAATATCTATTTTGTACACCTATAAATTCTTTTTGTATCTGGTACTGTCGTTATTGCTACTATTATTATTTTTATTATTACCTTTCCTTTCTCAGACCTTAGGTCTGGTTCGGAATGAAAGTGACGCAGACCTTGATCAAGCGTCACTTCCTTTTAACTGTACGGTATATGTTACATTGCGTTTAAGAACTTTCGGGTAATTGAACATGTATCAATAATTACGGATTTCTGAAGTTGTATATATAAGTTTGGATGTAGCTGTTTTGCATTGATGTACTGGTGGATATTGCGTGGTATGACTCCTGTAGTTGAAAGTATAATTGGTATAATGTCAACTTTATCCTGATGCCACATGTCCTTGACTTCCTCAGCCAGTTGGATGTATTTTTCAATTTTTTCTCCTGTTTTTTTCTGTATATTTGCTGTATTGGGTATGGATATTTCAATTAGTTGTGTTAATTTCTTCTTTTTATTGGTGAGTATGATGTCAGGTTTGTTATGTGGTGTTGTTTTATCTGTTATAATGGTTCTGTTCCAGTATAATTTGTATTCATCATTCTCCAGTACATTTTGTGGTGCATACTTGTATGTGGGAACGTGTTGTTTTATTAGTTTATGTTGTATGGCAAGTTGTTGATGTATTATTTTTGCTACATTGTCATGTCTTCTGGGGTATTCTGTATTTGCTAGTATTGTACATCCGCTTGTGATGTGATCTACTGTTTCTATTTGTTGTTTGCAAAGTCTGCATTTATCTGTTGTGGTATTGGGATCTTTAATAATATGCTTGCTGTAATATCTGGTGTTTATTGTTTGATCCTGTATTGCAATCATGAATCCTTCCGTCTCACTGTATATATTGCCTCTTCTTAGCCATGTGTTGGATGCGTCTTGATCGATGTGTGGCTGTGTTAGATGATACGGGTGCTTGCCATGTAGTGTTTTTTTTCCAATTTACTTTCTTTGTATCTGTTGATGTTATGTGATCTAAAGGGTTGTAGAGGTGGTTATGAAATTGTAGTGGTGTAGCCGATGTATTTATGTGGGTGATTGCTTTGTGGATTTTGCTAGTTTCTGCTCGTTCTAGAAAGAATTTTCTTAAATTGTCTACCTGTCCATAATGTAGGATTTTTATGTCGATAAATCCCCTTCCTCCTTCCTTTCTGCTTAATGTGAATCTTTCTGTTGCTGAATGTATGTGATGTATTCTATATTTGTGGCATTGTGATCGTGTAAGTGTATTGAGTGCTTCTAGGTCTGTGTTACTCCATTTCACTACTCCAAATGAGTAGGTCAATATTGGTATGGCGTAAGTATTTACAGCTTTTGTCTTGTTTCTTGCTGTCAGTTCTGTTTTCAGTATTTTTGTTAGTCTTTGTCTATATTTTTCTTTTAGTTCTTCTTTAATATTTGTATTATCTATTCCTATTTGTTGTCTGTATCCTAGATATTTATAGGCATCTGTTTTTTCCATCGCTTCTATGCAGTCGCTGTGGTTATCTAGTATGTAATCTTCTTGTTTAGTGTGTTTTCCCTTGACTATGCTATTTTTCTTACATTTGTCTGTTCCAAAAGCCATATTTATATCATTGCTGAATACTTCTGTTATCTTTAGTAATTGGTTGAGTTGTTGATTTGTTGCTGCCAGTAGTTTTAGATCATCCATGTATAGCAAATGTGTGATTTTGTGTGGGTATGTTCCAGTAATATTGTATCCATAATTTGTATTATTTAGCATGTTGGATAGTGGGTTCAGGGCAAGGCAGAACCACATAGGACTTAATGAGTCTCCTTGGTATATTCCACGCTTAATCTGTATTGGCTGTGATGTGATATTATTTGAATTTGTTTGGATATTAAGTGTGGTTTTCCAATTTTTCATTACTATGTTTAGGAACTGTATCAATTTAGGATCTACTTTGTATATTTCCAAGATTTGTAGTAACCATGAGTGGGGTACACTATCAAAAGCTTTTTGGTAATCAATGTATGCGTAGTGTAGTGACCTTTGTTTAGTTTTAGCTTGATATGTCACCTCTGTATCTATTATCAGTTGCTCTTTACATCCTCGTGCTCCTTTGCAACAGCCTTTTTGTTCTTCATTGATAATTTTGTTCTGTGTTGTATGTGTCATTAATTTCTGTGTAATGACTGAAGTTAATATTTTGTATATTGTTGGTAGGCATGTTATGGGGCGATATTTTGCTGGGTTTGCTGTGTCTGCTTGATCTTTAGGTTTCAGATACGTTATTCCATGTGTAAGTGTATCAGGGAATGTGTATGGGTCTGCAATGTAACTGTTAAATAATTTAGTTAGATGTGAATGTGTTGAGGTGAACTTCTTTAGCCAGAAATTTGCTATTTTATCTTTTCCAGGGGCTTTCCAATTGTGAGTAGAATTAATTGCTTGGGTGACTTCATGTTGCAAAATTATCACTTCAGGCATTTGTGGTATCATCTTGTATGTGTCTGTTTCTGCTTGTATCCACCGTGCATGCCTGTTATGTTGTACCGGGTTTGACCATATGCTGCTCCAGAAGTGTTCCATGTCTGTTATGTTTGGTGGATTGTCTATTTTTATGTGTGTGTTATCTATTGTTTGGTAAAATTTCTTTTGGTTGGTGTTGAATGTTTGGTTTTGTTTCCTTCTATTTTCACTTTTTTTGTATCTTCTAAGTCGTTTGGCCAAAGCTTGTAATTTCTGCTTTTTTTCGACCAACTGCTCTATTGCTTCTTGTTGTGAGATTTTACCTAACCTTTTTCCTTTTTTGTCTGATATTTCATTTCTTATAAATTGTGTTAGCTGTCCGATGTCTTTTCTCAGTTTTTCTATTCTGATCTGTAGCCTGTGTTGCCATGCTGGTGTTGTGGGTTTCTTCTGTGTGTTGGTTCGTTCTGATCTCTGTCTAGTGTGTATATTTAGTGTAGTGAGTGCTCCTACATAAACCAGTAATTGTAACTCTTCCATAGTTGTGTATTCATTTATTTTGTTGTGTATGATTGTGTTGATAGTTTTTATTGTTGTTTCGACTTGTGGGCTATTTGGTGGTCTATGCAAGAATGGTCTAATGTCTGTATTTGTGTCTTTGTATTCTATATATGTCAACTGAAATTTTTCTTCTATATCTAACATGTGTGTCACTTCATGTTCTATTTGTGCTTGTGTTGGTGACTGTCTTAAGATTTCTTTTTCCTCTGATTGTTTAATTGATGCGTGTTGTTCTTTGTTTGTTTGCTCTGGGATGTTTGAGTCCATTACTGTATTTTCTTCTTCTTCTAATTGCACATTATTTTGTTCCAGTATTTGTTGTACTTGTTGTTTGATGTTTTCTAATTCTGACTGGGGTATCCTGTTATTTTTTATTATTACACGAATCTGATCAGCTAGACGTTGTTCTGTTAAAAATTTTAATTCTGGGTATCTGGTAATAAATGTTGTGTATACTTGTGATCTGTATCCAGTTGTGTTGGTTCCTAGGTTTGTTGCTTGGTAATAACAGAACATGAGGTGTCGATTGACTTCATCTGACCATCTCATCCTCTGTCTTTGTTTTCCTTCTAGGGTGGTTGCAGGAAGCATATCCTGCAAAACACCTCTATTTGGATTTAAATCATTTTCTGTGTGGCTAGTAGTGTCGTTACCATTGTGGGCGGGCATAGGGTTCAAGCATCGTCCCCGACCGTGACGGCGCTTGTCCGAGGTTTCTTTAGTTCTGTCCTGAACCAAGTAATCTCACTAAAAGGGGGGTTAGCCCTATTAGTGGTTTGTTCTTTTCGTCGCCTTTTACGACTGGCAGAACATACCGGAGGCCTATTCTTTTCCCGGGCCTCCACGGGGTTTATTATTATTATTATTATTATTATTGTTATTGTTATTGTTATTATTACTATTATCACTTTTGGTGGCAACAGGAGCTATAGTACAATCATTCCCAGTATTAACTTTATTATTTCATAATTAGTATTATTTTCTCACATTGTCACTATTGATAATTGAATCATTTTACTTCTATTTGTCATATTAAAATTGTATTTCTTGAGCAACTATGGTTAAAAAAGGTACTATGTGTGGGAAACCCTGGTCTCATGTAAGAGAGGCTCGATGTCACTAATTGGATCTGGTTAAATAAGTAAATAAATTACACAGTATGTTGAGTGACTGTTAATATTTTTAAAACTGTGCAGTCTCCTTCAGCATATTGTGCAAACTGTCAGTACCACTCTCAAATGGTCAGTATTATTGCACTATATGTAATATTGTCCGATAAATATTGATTGTGTGAGGGAACCTTAATATATTTAGAGTATAAGTAATTACTAGTATGTGGCTCACGTATAGTAGATCTGTTGTTTCATGAGATTGCAACCCCGACTTTTCCAGCAATGGCATAAGATATCATTAATAACAACAAATAGTAAATTTTCAGTAGTAATTTCTTAGAAGTAAAATACAATGGTAAATTCTCGGTAGTAATGGAATCTCAGTAGTAACAGATCGTGGTAATTTGCCACTAGTGACTGAAGATTGTAATTTATTGGTATTAACAGGAGATAATGGCTTATCATCTATTAGATCTGTATTATGAGCAATTTATCCACTACTCAAGGATACCACTCTAGATTCTAATTTCTCCAGTTGTGGTTCAGTTTTATTTGTAAATGCTGTAAACATCTCTACATTCCTAGCTGCAAGTTGTTCTAAATAAACATGTGCCTTCATTAATTCTTGTTCTAATTCCTGCACTTTACTTACTGGATTAACTTGTACTGAAGTGATAGTATCCTGTACTGAACTAATAATATTAGAATGTTCAACATTGCCGTCTAATGTTTTTTCCGTCACATTTAAATGATTATCAAAATTGAGTACCATTTTATCATTTGTATTAGTTACTCCTTTCATTCCCTTTGTGTGCTTCAGAATTTTGAGCCACATGAAACCCCACCCCCTTGAAAAGTGCATTGTAAAAGGTGCAAGAGTTTCCAACACACCTTGGAGAACTAGTGAAAAAGTCCCAAAAGCGGCAAATGCAGTGGACCACACCTTACTTTTAATTGCAAAGTAGACTCGAAAACAGTAACCCTAAAATGAAGCAACTGGAATGTTAAACCCTTTCTTATTGACCTCCATTGCAAAGAAAGCCAAAACAGTCTTTCCCTCTAATAATTTGCCACTTAGATTAGAATTATTGGTCAACTTTATTAACCCAGATTCGTTATTATGTGGACCAGCTGCATCCGCTTCTGGGAACAGCAATACCCCAGGATCCATGGAGTGTTACCATTTTATGTTATTGCTATGAGGGCTATTTTAGACGAAGACAACATAGATAGGTGATGATCTCTGCCACAAAAGTCTGTCAACATATGTGCATTACATGGAAAAGTAAAACATTTACAAGGGAACAATAGGAAAGTGATAGAAATATTGTTACTGCAGTTACTGGATTTATTTCTTCCAAGTGGTTCCCCACCAGCAATGCCAGTCACACAGCACAGGATACCAGCTGGAATAACTCACCACTGTATAGGAAACCATACAGAATTCTTAAATGTATTAAACTGACTATGGAAGAATTTATTGACGAACAGCTAGCAGAGAGTATTACTGAATGTATTGATTGTCTATGGGGAGCACCTGTCATTTTAGTCCCAAAGAACTACTGATATCTCAATGCATGATCCATCACTAATGAATATCCCATACCGAACATAACAGAAACTCTGGACAACTTGGGTTAGTGTTAGTATTTCTCCACCGTGGATTTGAAGAGTGGATGTCATTAACTGGAGGTAGCACCAGACGATTGGCTGAAGACAGCTTTTACTGTCCCCTATGACCTTTTTCAGTAGCATTCTGTGCCATTCGGACTCGAGAATGCACCTGCCACTTTGCATAGATTGTTGGATGGGGTGCTTTGAGGACTGAAGCCAAGACAGTGTGTGGTATAGTGTTTCCAAAGGACGTGAAAGAACATGTACAATAGCTGGAGGAGGTGTTCAAAAGACTGAGGACAGCACAACTAATGCTGAGCATTGTTAAATGCCATTTCACAACAACGGAGATAAATTATCTTGGACCCGCGATTAGTCGGGTAGGTATGGTAACAGATCCATGCTTAATATCAGCAGTTTGGAACTTCTCACTAACTCAGACAAGTGAACAGTTGCAGTCTTTTGTGAGTCTGTGTAATTAGCATCATAAATTTCTAACAAACACATTCAGTATTTGAACAACATGATATAGTGGATACGAGGAGTAGCAGATGCTACCAGATCTGCAGTAGAATGGCATACCACCCAACTGTAAAACCTGGCCAGTATATGCCGGCCAGATTAGTACAAGAATTAACTGTCAAACTAGCATAAAGTATGTGAGATAGCATACGGATTTTAAACAGAAACTTAGAAGCAGTGCAAAATAGACTGCATTCATTGGATTCCTAACTATAGCCATGTTGCTACAAGCATTAACAAACCATCTGAATCATGCAAGGATGGGAGTGATTACACTACAAGAGGCAATACACCACTCCATCCATGGACACTGCAGTCCTACATTGTTGCCAACACAGAAATTCTTAACCAGATGACACAAAGTACAAAAGGAATTCACAGCAAAGTTACAACACATAGTGGAACCAACTCAAGGAGATTTAGCACTATTCTACCATGGGTCCACTGGTGAAATGAGTACTGATAATGCAAAGTTACATGTACGGGTATTAATTAGAGCCCAGTAGCAGTCATGAATGCGACATATCGTTGTTTCACCACACAGTAGGATGATACAGACTGGCATACAGACATGGGAGGTACAGCTATTCCTGAAACAAGATGAAGCAAGTGAATGTCAAAGGGGAGAGTTAAAACTGATCCTCATTTCCAGAAATTAAGCACCCATTGGGTCTACTAATTTTTTTCATCAGAAATAGTAATAGTAAATTGTCACCAACACTGGAAACCAAAGGGCATGACTATATTGGAATTGCAAAACAGGAGAATCTAATAAATAGTATGGCTTGTGACATAGCAGGTACAACATTTCATACCAGCCAGTGTCACGGGCACAACCAGACTCAAGTGGACACAAACTGTGTTATACTGGCTCAAAAGCAGCTATGGTGCTGCCTATGTTAAACTTAACCTCCCTAAATAATACCCCTATGCTAACTAAGTGATCTAGTACCAACACACAAAGGGAAAATTACAGTAGAGCAAATGCTCAAGCATGTACAGGATTATTGCATTCGGCAACCTCTCAGTACCACAACTATAAGCATGAGATGATCCAGTGCTATAATGGCTCTGATTGCGATTTGTCTACTGTTTCAGTTGAAAGTCAGTACATGCACAAAAAACTCATTGGTTGGTTTGTAAATAAAGCTAAGGAGCGGTAAGAGACTATGTATAAACTGTTAGATGAACTTGAGATAATGTGAAAAATTTGTATTGGTGAGTAAGAAATAACTTTGAAAAATATCAAAATTAAAAACTTCATGCATTGCACATAGAATATAGTGCTGTAATTATTAACTTCATGCATTGCACATAGAATATAGTGCTGTAGAAGTGAGGGTTAATCCAAGAAATTGTGATTCAGCTCCATGGGTGTGGAAGGATAAGTAAATTTAACAATGTACAGATAATCATGTATAATGAGTATGTTACAAAAATACTCCAAGCTCAAAATCCAAGGCAAAATTTTTGAAGGAGTGGGAAAATGTTACACTCCAGAATAGTACCAAAGCTGAACAGTGAAAACTGATTAAAATTCTTCACTGGTGAAGCCAGAAGCCAAGGTGCCTGATTCAATGACCTGCAGACTGCCAACTAAGGGGAAATACTGAGCAGGTCAAGGTGAACATGAAAGTTGTTGCAGCACACAGAATGAGCCAAGTGCTCAGGTCTGTGAATGAAACACAGTGACATCATGGTGACAGAAAGATGTCATCAAGCTCATGACTGAGCAGAGTGTCACAGGAAGGCCTAGATAGAATGCAACAGTAATTATTCAGCTACTGGCATAGCAGAAAAGAGCATCTGAAAGACAAAGTCATAAAAGTTTTAAACAACAGGGGAGCTGACCAAAAGAGTCCACGGGAGCCCAAGCTGGAGGAGGTGAAGATCTCTGAGTAACGGTTGGCTGTTTGTAGTGGGTGCCAGAAATATGAATCAGGCATCTGTAGAATTGCTTCCAGTGACTCATCAAACTGAACAGGTGGAGAGAAACTGTGTGCCATTTTAAATATATGCACGGTGGAGTGATATCTGCTTGGTGCTTCGATGGCATGTGTTTTTGCGGAGGCAAGGTAGTGCTTCCAATTGTGGTGATGTTGACCAGTGGGATGCACGCATCACTCATCTTGAGGCTGGTGCCCCTTGTGGCAAAGCTAGTGCCAAATTTTTCCCTCGTGCCAGCTGAAGTTCCACTTCGAAACTGACTAACACGTTTTGGCCATAGTCCAGTTTGTTAGGACTGATGCACCATGTGCATCCCTGTCTGCCAAGGGAGTGTCTCCTCTGGGCCTGGAGCACAGGCAACTTGCTTACCGTGCCTGTAATGTGGATAGCTGTTATCATATGCAAAGGCTGTGGTTACACCATCCCTTTCTCCCAGGAGAAAGTAGTGGAGCCATCGTGATGTAAGTGTAGATCCTTGTCTCTGACCCTGTGAAGGATGCACTGTGATGTTGCAGACTTAGTTCCCACCAGCAGCAAGGCATCCAAATGTATGAGACATCTCACATTCATTGTTAGTGTCTGTGAGTATGGGTGCCTTTGGAGGCTGAGTCCCTGTCCTTGGGGAACCATAGACTTGCAGAACTTCGACACTGGTGTGGACAGCCCTGGTGTGGTTGCAAAAATTGCATTTGGTTTGGATAGGGAAAAACCTGAGAGAATTTGGAATGAAAAATAATACAGTGTTTTCAGTCGGACAGGCTGATCAATGTTGATGATGGATCCTTGCTCCTGAGCAGACTATATTTTGCATGTAGAATTCCAAGAGCAGCCAACTGTGGAGCCGGGGAAATCTGGCCTGTGTCTCACGTAGATTGTTTCAAGGAAGAGCTGTGGCTAGCCTGAGGGAGGCAAGACAACTCTGTGGTGGACCATGGTGCTATGCAACCAAGGAATCATGTCATGTGGACCAAACTGATGTGGCTGAGGGCATGGACCACAGGCTGACGGGCTGCATTTTGCTTTCTGAAACTAGTAGAATCACATAAGATGGGAATCATTTCCTTGTAAAAGTTGTGACTTGGTCCAGTAGAAGTAGATGAGTGTCCCTGAAGTGCCTTTGATGTGGGAAGGAAAAGTGAATTACACAAAACACTAGAATAACTTACACCAAAGTGCAAACATGCCCCTGACACAGAACCCTGGGACTTGGCGAAACCTGGTGACAGCGCTGCCATCTCCACAGAGCAGTGGTATCTGGCTGGCATATGGTGTTGAAGAGCCTGATGGTTTCCTGCCAAGACTCAGATTGATGAACCACAACTGTGGTCACCACCTAGCCCAGAGACCTCACTTATTTTGAATAGGGAGTCATCAGCAGATGCTAGACCTGGAGCATGTAGAGAGATTTCTATAGAAGGGTGAGCCACCACCAATGCCAATTCAGAGATGCAATGTCCTTGGCACCCTTGGTAGCAGCAAGTAAAGGAGCAAGAGAAAATAGGTTGTCCTGTACTGCTGCCATAGGGGAATACTCTGCCATCCCAATGGTATACTTGCAGAGTGCAGGAACTAGTACTGAAACTGGAACATCACTGTGTGACTTGGCAGCAACAACACTACTTAACACTGGAACTGACGGGGTGCCAGGGGCAGACAGTGGAGAAATGCCATCATCAAATGCAGTGGAAAAGAAATCAATATGTAGATGAAAGAATCTGTCCGGAAAAGGAATGAGTGCTTGAAGTGCCATCATTAGGGAGTTACATAATTTTAAGGAAGTATTGTGAGAAAACCTTGTAGTGAAAGTTTGAAAATATTTAGTACCCATTGGGTGTGTGGTCATTTGAAAGCACCTTGAAATGAATGGTAACAAAAATGTTGCACTCCGAGGGCATATGTTGTCCCTGTGGTGGCTGATCCGTTGGGTGCTTCCAGTCCATTTGCTATGATAAAGGAGCAACAAAACTGACATCACAGAAAGTGAAGTCAGCTGTTGAGCACTAAGAATTTGGGAAGAAGAAGAAGGCAGGACCAGTAGGGAGTCCTGATCCATCATTTAAGACAGCTTGGAATTTTAATTTGCGTATGAGTGCCAAGGACTGGTAGGGATCCCTGTCATGTCATGGAAGGTGGTTCTGAAAGTGTAGTTGTGTTGCATGGGCACAAAATTTGTGGCATGAAGCATAATAAGCATTAAGTTGGGATTTCAACTGAGCATAAGATGGGGCATGAGGATCTACACCAGGGGCAAGATGCTGGAGAACTTGGTAGGTGTGAGCACCAGATTGTGGTAAGTGAAAAGGTAATTGTTGTGTGTCACTTTGAGCTGTGGAGACAATAAAGTGTTGCTCAAACCTCACAATGAAGGCATACTATTGCTCCATCTTCTCAATGAAGTTTCGGAATGGCAGAGGGAGAGTCATCCTCACCTGGGCCAATGTCTGCAGTAGAAGCTCCTCATGGTGCCAAAGTTTCTGGAAAGCCTGCTGTCCAGGCAGGCCACATTTTGCAGGAGAGTCTTCTATTCTTGCTGAAGTCACTGTAAGTCATGCAGTAGCAGTATCAACACATCTCTTTTCTTTGTTACCACTCTGACACTTGCTTAGTACACTGGAATTTGCGCAAAAAACAGTACAAAACTTTGAAAAATGTTTATGGATGCACTGACAAAACTGGGAGCATAAACGATAGGTTTATGGATCTCATTGCCACAGAGAAGGGGGGGGGGGGGGGGTTAAAAGTGGAAAACAGTTACACTTATCACCAACTGAAGGAGTTAAACTTGAAAACATGCACCCTTTGTGCCAACATTCATAGGGTGTAACACTTGAAACTGTCAACTGCGTTAATGTAATGCACCCCTGGAGGCACAAGAAAAACACAGTCTAAGTAAATGATGCAGAATTAGTTGCAAAGACGGAACACACCACCATGAATGTAGAACACATCTGTGAGGGAACACCTGAAGCAAAATCTCCTCCTAGGAGCAAGCTTTTATCTGTTGGATCAGCATCAAACAAGCTGGAATGAAAGTTAGTCAGTTCACTCAAAATTTGGAAGTTACACATCTACCTGGGATACAGGACATGCGTGAGAAAATGAGTTCAACAAAAAAGCACCTCATGCCAAAGCTGATGTGTCTTACATAGTGGCACACACTCAGTAACTGATTGTCCCAGGTCATAGTCAATTAGCATTTATTTTCATTCCATGCAAAAATACAAAAAATCTTGTTCAGCATTGACTTAGTGCACCAACTGGACTTAACAACAAATGAATGATTGGTAATAATAAAGAGTATTTAACTTATTTCCATGGAAGTGCTTGAAAGATCATAAGTTCTACAGAAGAAATCATGATGATGGGAGACAATTACAAGAGGCTAGGAAAAGCTCCAGGGATTGTGCCATCAATTGGTGAAGCTAGTTTACAATAGGGTAGGAAAAGCTCCATGGATTGTGCCATCGATTGGTGAAGCTAGAGCCACATGTTACAATGGTATCAGCTGGAGTTACATTTCAAAACAGACCGATGTGTTTTCTTCACAATCCAGCTTGTAATGGTTCATACACTGTGCCTGCTGTACTGTTGCCATTGGGATCTGCCAAGGAAGTGTGTCCCCCCCCCCCTACCCCTACCCCCCCCCCCCTCCCTCAGAGCCAGAGTGCAGGGAACTTGCAAACCATACATGTAATGTGCATAGTGTGATTGCAGGTAGAGGCCTTAGATAAATCAGTCACTTTTATTGCTTTCCATCTTGGCTTCTTCTACTGGTTTAGGTCATAGTTTTCCCAGGACCTGTACGATATTGCATTTTTCACAGAGGTCCAAGCAATTGCAGCTGTGAAAACAATGCCTTTATGAAATACTGAAACAGTACAATGACTTAGTTAAATAACTGTTAAATAAAACCATGTAGGATTGATGCATTGTAAGTACTGTAAATTTAGTTCTCATGAATGAAGAATCATAGATACTAGCACAAAGCTAACAGTGCAACTAGAGTATCTTGACAAGAATATAATCGCTCAGTGAGGCAGACAGGTGCCTGGTCAAACAGTTCCAAAGTTCCTTGAAGGTTTCTGGTTGTACTGCCAGCCGCATCAGGCTAAAAATATGGGAAAATTTCTGATGTGTGCTGGATGATCAGGTATGCCAGATTATCTGTTGCTTGATTATCATAGTCTTACTGTATTACCAATCAAGAGCTCTTAAATATTATTAAAATGAATAAAACATGTTGTTGGAAATACTAATAAATTACTGAATTAAAATTAGCTGCTATGTGGGAGTAAGTAAAGTAGTTGAGAGTAAAATATGATAAGGATATTGAGAAACCCAGAATAAGCAAGCCAAGGTTCGAGTACAGTGTGGGCAATAGTGCAATATCCATGGATTCAATTGCAGCCATTTCATTGTCACCCAGGACATGGGATATTGCATTACTGAAATTGTTTAGGCAATGGCCTCTTTAAAGTGCCCCTATGTAAGTAATTTAGGGTGAGTACTACAGCTTTGGAAAAGTGTTACTACCAGAGTCAGTTTCCATGGGTAGCAATGTATTGATATCACATTTTACTAATGGGCAAGGGGGTTCACGTGTTGGCCAAAAAGTCACATGGCATTTCCTTTTGAGCACATCTGGGGTGTAGGCAAACAACATGGATGTTCATTGGACCTAGAACCAAGCAGTCTCCAGGAGCTGTGTGTTGCAGTTGAGTAAACATAAACTAATATTGCTCATAAACATCTTTTATTATCTTTCCCAGTCTGTGCCAATTTGTATGCCAGTTGTGGGAAAGGTACTTGTTGTGTATCATTATTTTAATCTGTGATAATGCCAGTCTCTGCCAGTTTGTACACCAGTGGTGGGAAAGGGGTTCTATACTGTAATTAAACTGTACCACTATTTCAGTTGGTGACAAATGTGTTACAACACTTACAACATTATTTACTGAAATAGCAGTATTTTTAGGGCAGTGGAATTTTGTGATAAACTGAGTTTCTTTCAGATACTTTTGTCTTGCATGATCTTGGTTCCAAATTGCAAAATTTGCTTCTCATATCACAGTGTTGGAGGTTATTGTTAATGGATTCTGGTTTATGAAGCAAAGAATCTATACTGGGAAATTTTAGTAATATTTTTGCAGCAGTAAGGCTTACAATTGAGCAAATAGGAGAGACAGTGAGCCAGAAATGTGCACATAACCACAGTTGAAAAGTGTTGGGTTTTGGACAGTGTCCTTCAGTTGTGGTGGATAAGATGAGACAAGAGTTGTGGAGGGAAGGATGGCTTATGGCTAAGGGAAAGAGGCAGCAAGGGAATATTGTAACAAGATGGAACTGGTGATCTCTACCAGGCACAGGTGTGGGCAGTCGGATGGGGCACATTGGCTTGGGTTTCTCCAGCCTAACATCACAATATCCACAAATGAGGAACATTCTCTTCACAATCCTTCCCACCTCTTCAAAAATAGTATTCTGCCACCTACCAAAAATCTGTCCTTACGCCACAACTCCAGTCAGTTTCTTGACACCTAGGTCATATCCCTATGGGAGACCGAGTTGCAATGCTGTTGTCACAATGTTACAAATTACTAGACTATTTTTGCTAGATAATCAAGTGAACAAAAAATCAAGGAATGCAAAAAACAATGACAGTGTTAAAGTCATGGCACTCCACACTGCAGCAAGGAGAAGACATTTCATAGCACACCTGGCAGTCGGTGTGTGAGCCCTGCCAAATGATCACCGATCATTAGATGTCTGCCATGGCTGTCGCCTGTCATTGTTATATAGCCCTTTCTGGGAAAGTGAAGTGTCATCATTGATCAATGCTTACATTGCCATCCATCCATTGTGTCAGGAAGTGCACTCATCACACAGAATGCATTTGACATTGAGTTAGAATCAGTGAAGCCTCTGGTGGAGGCTGCTTCGTGATGGCCAAAGGTTTCTCCTGGTTGTGTGGTAGATGCAAATGTGAAGATTCTTGTGTGATGAGTTTTGGCTTCACTCTGTCAATGGATAAATTGTTCATCTTCGCATGCACAAGGATTTAAATTGTTTTGTCGCCCCTTTTAACAATACAGTGGGGACCAGTACAAGATGGTGTCAGCGGCAGTTTGCTGTCATCCTTTCACAAGGTTACATGTCTACAGTATTGTAACTCTTAATGTACAAGAGTTTGTCAAGTGCCATGGTGTGATGAATGTCATGGTCAGATCTGCATGATGCTTTCTGGGAGATGGGTGATGAATTCTGGTGTATTAGCATCATCCATCAAAAATGCACATGGATTGATGAACTCACTGAAAAGCAGTAGGAATTCCACTTGCAGTAGAAGCATCCAGCTTCACTTTGTACATGCTGAATGGGTGAGCAAAACCAATGTTAAGGCAGATGTCCATTGTGATTCATAGCACAGTAGTGCAGCTTTGACTGGTGCCAGCATTCAACCCTTCCATTATTGGCAGGGGGTAACTTGTTGTTGTGTGGTGCAGTGCACTGCAAAATTTACTCAGTTGGGCGAATAAATCGGATCTGAACTGCCATCCTCTATCTGTCATTATGTGGAGTTGACGACAATCAAAACAGATGATCCAGTGTGGCATAAATCCAGTGACAAGCATCTCAGTAGAAATGTTGTCCATTGGAATGACATCTGGCAAGTGCATAAAATGGTCTATTACTGCCAGAAGGTAACGCTGTCCTTTTGAAGGAGGCAGTGGACTTACAACATAAATATGAACATGCACAAACTATGCTTTCGCGCCTGGAAAATTGCCTACTGCTACATGCACATGATGAGATATCTTGCTGCGGTGGCATTGTATGCATGTGCAAGCCCTTGTTGGACAGTCCTTTTGTATTCCAGGCCACACAAAACAGTTAGCTATTAGTTTAATTGTTGCCTTCATGCCGGGGTGGTGTAAATTATGTAAGCTTTCAAAGACCTTCTTGCATAGTACTGAAAGAATGAATGGGCAAGTTTTCCCATTCAAAACCTCATAGTACAATTGGCATTTGAGGCTGGAATGTTGACAGGCTTACGTTTAAGCCCAAATGTAGTGTTTTGTTAAAAATCCTGAAGTTCCCTATGTCCAGATGTGGTATTTTGTTAAAAATCCTGAAGTTCCCAGTCATAATCTTGTGCTTGGGCTAGCAGTGTGAAGTCAACTGTCTCCATGATACTCTTCTTCCGGGACAGGCAGTCTGCCACTACTTTATCAGTTCTTGATATATAGCTTACATCATTGGTGAATTGTACTGTGAATTCCAGTTGATTGTATTATCTCAGGGAACTTTTGTTGTCATTTTGACGAAAAGCATGTGTCTATGTCTACATCTAAATGGATACTCTGCAAATCACATTTAAGTGCCTGGCAGAGGACACATCGAACCACCTTCACAATTCTCTATTATTCCAATCTCATACAGCGCGCAGGAAGAATGAACACCTATATCTTTCCATCTTTCCGTACAAGCTCTGATTTCCCTTTTTTATCTTGGTGATCGTTCCTCTCTATGTAAGTGGGTGTCAACAAAATATTTTCGCATTCGGATGAGAAAGCCGGTGATTGAAATTTCGTGAGAAGATTCCGTCGCAACGAAAAATTCCTTTCTTTTAATGATGTCCATCCCAAATCCTGTATCATTTCTATGACACTCTCTCCCATATTTTGCGATAATACAAAATGTGCTGCCTTTCTTTGAACTTTTTCGATATACTCAGTCAGTCCTATCTGGTAAGGATCCCACACTACGCAACAGTATTCTAAAAGTGGACGGGCAAGTGTAGTGTAGGCAGTCTTCTTAGTAGGTCTGTTACATTTCCTAAGTGTCCTGCCAATAAAATGCAGTCTTTGCTTAGCCTTCCCCACAACATTTTCTGTGTGTTCCTTCCAATTTAAATTGTTCATAATTGTAATACCTAGGTATTTAGTTGAAGTTACGGCTTTTAGATTAGACTGATTTATCGTGTAACTGAAGTTTAACCCATTCCTTTTAGCACTCATGTGGATGACCTCACACTTTTCGTTATTTAAGGTCAACTGCCACTTTTTGCACCATTCCGATATTTCTTCTAAATCGTTTTGCAGTTTGTTTTGATCTTCTGATGACTTTATTAGTCGATAAACGATAGCATATGTATAAATGACAAAATCTCTCACTCCCAACTGTGTACAAAGATATTTAATGGACTCATATACTGCCAACAATCCATGATCATACACTCTCCATTGTTGCTTAGCTGGAGAGAGTGTTCAAGAAAAAATGTGAGAGCCTACCAGGCTGCAGCTACATACTTTTGCAATGCAGTACCAATTGCCATTTGGCTAGCATGTTCTACATGTGTGATAGGTGCTTCTGAAGCCAGATGCGTAAGAAGGACTGCATTTGATATACATTTTTAGCTGCTTCGAACACATTTTCCATAGTCTTTGTCCACTGCACTGGCATTTTGGCTTTAACCTTAAGACCAGCTAAAGCTGTGGTAAGGAACTCTTGGAGTTGTGCCATGTGAGGTAGGTGATGTCAATACAGTTTAAGAACTACAAGGGATCTTCATAGTTCTTTAGCAGTTTCTGGCCATGTTCTGGGCGGAGAACAGATTGTCCACCTGCCTACTCAGTGAATCGAGCTTGTTCACGAGACTGTTGTAATCTGCTAGTGTTAGTGTTACCACTGAAGTGCAATTACATGTCATCATAGTGCCAGGGCAGGAGGTCAGTACAGTCGTGTCCTGAATCTGGTCCATCAGGTCCGTTATGGTGTCAGGTGGCATGTCCGTTTGTGATATTATAATAGCCTTCAGGTGTACGGGCAGATGAGTGCTTCACAATGTGCGCAGTAATGCATGAGGCATCATGCATGCGTCATCTTGCTTCTTAAATGACAGAGGTACTGAGATGGTTTTCAGTCACTGATGTTCTCCACTGTGAGAACCTGCTGCACTTGTCTGTCCTGCAAAGTGGTCACTCTTTGAATTAACTGAGTCTTCAGGTTTGTGTATGAGTCCATATCTGATGGTGAAGTTATAATGCCTTGAACTTGGGCTGTGTAGCAGTGGTCCAACTGACTTAACCACCAGCACAAACATAGTGAAAATGGTGGTCACTCTGGAGCAGAGAAAACTTGCCTCCATCTGCGTGAACTATAATGCTGGGTTGTGTGGCCAAAACAGGGTAGTCACATTGGAAGGTTGATATTGCCTGTGTGTCCATTATTTCACTAATTTTTGATTCTCAGGGGTTCACTACAATACTTCTGTGTTGCTGGTTTATTTTCTGTAGTTGCTATCAGATTGTGCTCAACACTCTCGCAAGTCTGTGGGTTGTTAGACTTGTGAACTCAATATTGTGTTCTGGTCACAGCGAGAATTAGATATGAACAAATGTGTGGCTTGGAATAACACTTGATTTTGTTATTTAGCATGCAACACATTCAACATGATAACCAGAAAATGAGATGTACTCTCTAACACAAAAACATACGTAATCAAGTTTTTTCCAAGTAAGCAAGTGAACAAATAAGCAAAGAAAACTATCAACACTAACAGTATTAAAGAAAATGAATATTAAAATTACAGAACTCCATGCTGCAGCACAGAGAAGGCATTTCACAGCACTCCTGGTGGCCAGTGTGTGAATCCCATTGACATCTGCCAAATGATCAGCTGATAATCTTATGTCCGCCATGGCTGTCACTTGTTGTCACTACACTGTTCTGTACACATTGCGAGTGCAACCCTTCCAGTTCTGTCAAAGATGTGTTCTGCCATATGCGATTCAGGGACACTGGTGAAAGAAGTCATGTTACAAATCAACTCAGCTGTAACTTTTTAATATTTTTTAAGTCTGCATGAATACAAACCAGCAGCCACACAAATTTATGGTCTCTGCCAGACTGTAGCCAAGAATATAGTTGACCAGCCCGTGTCAGCACACACTGTACAATTAAGTTACTGCTTAAAACCCCATGACATCTGAACCATCCTTCCCAATATCATCTTACCTAAATTAGATAAATGAGAACTGTTCTTATAATAGATTGTTTGGTCTCACAATCCTTTTGGCCTGAATTCCACTAGATCCTGTCCCACCACCCTCCAGTCCCATACCCCCAGTTCCTCCAGTCTACATCCATTTCCCTCTTCCTCTGTTTTGCATTCCCCTCCCAGTCCATTCCTCCACTTCATTGTGTCCTACACAAAATACCTATTTCTGTCCCAATCGCTAGCTGCCTCTCCGCTCTCATCCACCTTACACTCAGCATTTTACAGCCCCCTCTCCAACTCTTTTCTGCTATCGTACACTCCACCTGATACAACACCTCACTCAAGCACGTGTGTGTGTGTGTGTGTGTGTGTGTGTGTGTGTGTGTGTGTGTGTGTGTTCTCTGTACATTTATACTCTGCAAACCACTATGATGTATATGGCAGAACAAAACGTTAGTACACTCCTGGAAATGGAAAAAAGAACACATTGACACCGGTGTGTCAGACCCACCATACTTGCTCTGGACACTGCGAGAGGGCTGTACAAGCAATGATCACACGCACGGCACAGCGGACACACCAGGAACCGCGGTGTTGGCCGTCGAATGGCGCTAGCTGCGCAGCATTTGTGCACCGCCGCCGTCAGTGTCAGCCAGTTTGCCGCGGCATACGGAGCTCCATCGCAGTCTTTAACACTGGTAGCATGCCGCGACAGTGTGGACGTGAACCGTATGTGCAGTTGACGGACTTTGAGCGAGGGCATATAGTGGGCATGCGGGAGGCCGGGTGGACGTACCGCCGAATTGTTCAACACGTGGGGCGTGAGGTCTCCACAGTACATTGATGTTGTCGCCAGTGGTCGGCGGAAGGTGCACGTGCCCGTCGACCTGGGACCGGACCGCACGGATGCACGCCAAGACCGTAGGATCGTACGCAGTGCCGTAGGGGACCGCACCGCCACTTCCCAGCAAATTAGGGACACTGTTGCTCCTGGGGTATCGGCGAGGACCATTCGCAACCGTCTCCATGAAGCTGGGCTACGGTCCCGCACACCGTTAGGCCGTCTTCCGCTCACGCCCCAACATCGTGCAGCCCGCCTCCAGTGGTGTCGCGACAGGCGTGAATGGAGGGACGAATGGAGACGTGTCGTCTTCAGCGATGAGAGTCGCTTCTGCCTTGGTGCCAATGATGGTCGTATGCGTGTTTGGCACCGTGCAGGTGAGCGCCACAATCAGGACTGCATACGACCGAGGCACACAGGGCCAACACCCGGCATCATGGTGTGGGGAGCGATCTCCTACACTGGCCGTACACCACTGGTGATCGTCGAGGGGACACTGAATAGTGCACGGTACATCCAAACCGTCATCGAACCCATCGTTCTACCATTCCTAGACCGGCAAGGGAACTTGCTGTTCCAACAGGACAATGCATGTCCGCATGTATCCCGTGCCACCCAACGTGCTCTAGAAGGTGTAAGTCAACTACCCTGGCCAGCAAGATCTCCGGATCTGTCCCCCATTGAGCATGTTTGGGACTGGATGAAGCGTCGTCTCAAGCGGTCTGCACGTCCAGCACGAACGCTGGTCCAACTGAGGCGCCAGGTGGAAATGGCATGGCAAGCCGTTCCACAGGACTACATCCAGCATCTCTACAATCGTCTCCATGGGAGAATAGCAGCCTGCATTGCTGCGAAAGGTGGATATACACTGTACTAGTGCCGACATTGTGCATGTTCTGTTGCCTGTGTCTATGTGCCTGTGGTTCTGTCAGTGTGATCATGTGATGTATCTGACCCCAGGAATGTGTCAATAAAGTTTCCCCTTCCTGGGACAATGAATTCACGGTGTTCTTATTTCAATTTCCAGGAGTGTAATAACAAATATAGACACAAAATATATTGCCACGCCAAAACCACATGTTTAAAATTCAAGGGATGTATTAACTCACTGGTAAAATTCATATTTACATCATTTGGTTTGCAGATGACAGGCTATCAGTGCAGGATGCCATACAGATGGTCCTGTAAAACTGTATGATGTAAAATCAGGATAAGAACAAAAATGAACAAAAACTTTCTTTGGGCCACATTTGGTTAGAGCAGTTAACAACCTACAATATACACAATTTTTATAGTTTTTAATTAAATAAAACCCACTGATGATGGCACAAAGGTGCCAAAACATGTTTGGATAACAAGAAAAAAACACTCTTTTGCGTAAAAGGTGGAATTTGTATTCAGTACTGCTCCATATAACTGTAATTTTATTTATAAGGTTATGTGTGGTACCAAGCAAAATTCATTTTGGAAGTCAAAACATACTGCATCTGCCTGACAGCCTTGAGCCATGACTTTCAAGGTATCAGGTGAGAAATGCATTAGTTGAATTTCACGTGACCAGAATCCTTATTGGTTTGCATGGGGGACACCATTCAGTTTGAGATAGCTCACTATGTTTGGCCTAAATTTATGTTACAAGATTCTACAAAAGATAAGTGTCAAACATGTTGGGTTGTGGTTTTGGGTGTTACTTCTACTACTGTTGTGAGACCTGGGCTTTCTTCTAACTTCTGGGCACAGTTTTTTATTTGAGGATACTTTGATACACTGTCGTTAAAAGAGGTACAGCCTTAGCTGCAAATCTCTGTATGTAAAAGACAATGTCCTGACTGACTGACTCATCATCGCCCAGCACAAACTGCTAAGGATTGAAACTTGAAATTTGGAGAATGTGCGGATCTTACATTGTAGACGTCATTTAAGAATGGATTTTTTGAGATTCCGGCCCAAATGGGGTGAAATAGGCAATGAAAGCTATTTTTTGAAAAATTTCACTATTAAGGCAATTTTGAAGTTAGACCTACAAAAATTGGTATTTGGTTTCTCGGCCTGAAATAGAGAAATACATGTTTTAGCATTTTGGAACTTTAGTCCTATAGGGGCAAAAAATTGGGTGAAAGCTTTTTTTAAAATAAAAGAACAACTAAAGTATTTTTAAAACTACATCTATGAACATTGGTATTTGACTTCTCAGTTAAAAAATAAAGAAAAAAAAGTGTTACATTGTTTTCGGAAACTGAATCCCTAATGGGATGAAATAGTGGATGAGATTTTTTGTGAAAATATTTTATTATGAAAGCATTTTTAAAGCTAAATCTGTGAAAATTTAAATGTGGCTTCTCAGTTAGAAATAGTTTCACTGGTTTTGGAAATTCAACCTCTTTGGGGGTGAAACAGGTGATGAAAGTTTCTGTGGAAATATTTCATAGTACAAGCGTGTTTGAAGCTAAATGTATGAAAATTTGTATTTGGCTTCTCTGTTACAGAAGTAAAACATATGCATGTCACTGTATTTGGAAATTCTACCCCTTAGGGGCACAAATATGGGGTGAAACATTTTATGAAAATATTTCATTGCAAAAGTATTTTAAAGCTAAATCTTTGAAAATTGGTGTTTGGCTGCTTAGTGAGAGATGAAAAAATATATGTTTCACTGTTTTTGGAGATGAATGAAATAGGATCAGACTGATTCACTGACTCATAATCGCTCAGCCCAAACTGCTGAGGATAGAAACTGGAAGTTTGGAGAAGGTGAGGATCTTATCCAGTAGGCATCATTTAAGAAGGGAGTACTGAAACACTTTTTGAAACTCTGTCCCTTTTAAGGGAATTTTGAAGCTAGAACTACAAAAACTGGTATTTGGTTTCTCAGTCAGAAAATAAAAAAATGAATGTTTCATTATTTTTCGAAATTGAACCACTAAGGCAGTAAAATATTGTTTGAAAGTTTTTTTTAAAAAAGAAATAAATATTTACTAAAGAGCTGCTAATGCATTCTTAAAGCTACATGTATGACAGTTGGTATTTGACTTCTCAGTTAGAAATTTTTAAAAAAATATGTGTTTCAGTTTTTCTGGAATTCAACCCATAAGGTGGTGCAATAGGAGATTAAAATGTTTAAGAAAATATTTTGTTACATTACAAAAAATTTTAAAGCTACATGTATGAAAATTGATATTTTACTTCTCAGTCAGATATAAAGAAGTTTTTGTTAGAGGATGAAAGAGGCTATGGAAACATTTCCACAAGACTGCAGAAGACATGATAAACAAAGACTTTGGACTCTACGTACCAGAATTGCTTTTTGGTCGGAAATACATTCGGAAAAGACGATGCTTATATGGTCTTAATTAGCATGAAAACCTTAAAAAGTGTTGCAATTTGTGAACAAGCCAGCTGGTGTGGCCGAGCAGTTCTAGGTGCTTCAGTCTGGAACCGCACTGCTGCTGTGGTCACAGGTTCGAATCCTGCCTCGGGCATGGATGTATGTGATGTCCTTAGGTTAGTTAGTTTTAAGTAGTTTTAAGTCTAGGGGCTGATGACCTCAGATGTTAAGTCCCATAGTGTTTAGAGCCTTTTGAACCATTTTTGTGAACAACACAAAAATTCGATTAAATGACAACAAAAAACAAAATCTCTGCATGCAATAACATTTTACGTGAGCTAAGTAGTGGGCAACTCCATTGCTCTCTGGAACTTAGTTCAGTTTAGAGGTTTCAGTTCTGATGTTTTGTTGTGAATACTTCAGCAGTTGATCACTTTCATAATATTAGGTATGTTTGGAGGGGGAGGGAGGATTTATATGCATAATGCAGTTCTGACCAATTTAGATGGACCATACAGATTTCAACTCTATGGCTTCAGTCTATGATGTAGCATACTAGCTTGTCACAGAACTTTCAGTGTCTCTAGTTTAAGCCTTCCACAAGGCCAGAACCAGGGGCTGAGAACGGTTCTGGGGAAAACTTCTGCAGGTTGCAGATTCATTGAAATTCCATGAATAAGGCTGGTCTTCTCAACTTCTCTGCTGGTTGCCAAAATGATCCAAGTATAACTAATGAATCTAGGCAAGAGGCATTGTTTCTTCCACTGTGTACCACAATCACTAGTCGTTTGCACCTTATTCACTCAGTGACTGCTGGGGCAGCCTCTTGCCAACATGTTAAATGTTGCCATCTGGGACCCACACTGAGTGCAGTAGGTCTTCCTTCCCATTCCTTGTCACTATTTCCCTAAAAGGTTGGTATTCATCCTATGTTTGCACTGCCTCCCGTGTGCAAAGGGCACAGAAGGTTTCCCAAGAAGTTAAATGGGTCTCACTATCTCATGGGAGACAGCACCAACACTGGGTCTCTAAACCTACCTCTGGTTTTGCTACTCAAAGTGTATTTCCTGCAGAGGAGACAGTGTCTACAGGAGAGGATAGTGTTTGAGATTCCTTTGTTATCCATGGTATGTGTCTCACAGTGTGTCATCCTAACACATCCATTAATAGTAGCTTCCAATCACTGGACACAAGCTGTTTATGAACAAGAACTGACTCTTCCCATGTCCAAGAGCAATGTTCACAGAGGGGCTGCATTGTGCCTGGTGAAATGTTTTAAGAACAGTCAACAAATTACTTTAAACTAAGCTTGCTGATTAATTTTTTGTTTCTGGATCTGTTACACTACAAGGATTATAACTTGCCTAAGGAAATGATTTCTGTTACCACAAAAGAAAATCCTGTGATAAAATTTACTTAATACCAAAGCCACTTGTATCTTTAATCCTTGCCCCCCCGCCCCCTTTCTCTTTCTTCCTCTCCCCTCTCTCTTGTCCCCTTCCCTCACTTATCTCACTCCCACTGCCTTATACCAGACACAGTTTACAATTACCCACTGCAACAAATCTGAAGATACTTGGAATTGATGACAAATGCCGTTGGAATAAGAAACTAAATACATTGTGATATGGCAGTCTTGTGGTTGCAGAGCAAACTATAGCACCACAACAATTAACTTTGTAACTGCTATGTTTTTATCGCTATCATACATTTTTGAAAAACATCTGCGGATTAAACTGGTTAATGAATATAAAAAGGAGAAATATTGCACTAATTACACAAATTGTGATGGGGGGGGGGTTAAAGTTTCCAAGCCAGATATGTCTGATAAAATTTGTGAGAATTCACAACTGTAACTCACAGCCATAGATAGAGTGAAATATCTTATCCATGATATCTGTTAATTTTTGAAGATTCTAATGAGTATTCTATTATTTACATGGACATAAACAGAATTTGCAGGGAACAAGGTTACTACTAGCAATTTTGCATGAAGCTTAAATATAGATGACTGCATATCCTGTAATTAGAAATTTGTTTATTACAGCATTCATAGTTTGAAAATGATGATATATAATGATGCACATATGAGTTTTAATACAGTCAACACCAAGGATCTAGGTTTTTTTTTTTTTTTTTTTTTTTTTTTTTTTTTTTTTTTTTAAATAAAAAAGGGGGATTTATCTGACACATGTGATCTCATTCTTATGCAAAGGAAAAACAGCAAGTTGACTTATGTATGTAAATAAACTTGCAAAATGCATCAATCTTTTTCTTATGTAAACCCATAACACCTTCTTCACTAGTGACCCACAGATAAACACCATTGTTTCTGCTTCTGTAAACTGGAAAAAATGTGGGACACAACAAAACACATTTTCCACATGACTCAGCTAAACTGAACCAAATGTAGCTTTGGAGATAGACATTGTCCATTCTACATTTTCAGTATTGTTTATGTGCGTTATTGTTTATGTGCCTGTTGACTGCTCTGTATGACAAATTTACTGAGGATGGGTACCTTTATTTCTCCAATTACAGTGGAACCTCGTGTAGTGAACATAATTCTTTCCAGAATCTTACTTGTAGTGTGAAACACATGTTAAGTGAAACGATTTATCCTATACAAATTCATGTAAAATATGACAATGTGCTCCATGCAGAAAAAATACTAACAGTTTTATCTAATTCATGCCATTTATCCAAAGAAAGTTATACATACAATATTATGTACCTTATTATTTACAATACATAACTAATTCTTTTTTTACTAGGAAACCACTTTTTCTGCTGACACTTCAACAGATGGTGAAAATGCTATACCGCATTATCAGCAAATAAATTTGTAGCACACATAGCCACTGCTTTATTGGGTGATGATTTTCAGTGTACGATGCAACCGATTCCCATGCTTTTAGCATTTCTCTTATTGTGCCAGAAGATTGCTGATTGCTGATTTGGTGTTACCACCTCCCCCTCCCCCTCTGAAAAATTCCTCCCCACAACTTTCTGCTGTGAAACACCTTGCAACTCCATAAGCTATTCAGTGGTTGTTTTTTGGCTGTGGTCTTCCACAAGTTCATTGGTATTATTATCAACTTCTAGTCCCATGCTCTTGGCCAAAGACACAGTCTCACTGACTGCAGGCTCCACAGGTAATTCAAATGCCTCAGAATCACATTCGACAATGCACTCTGGCCAAGGGCTCTTCCAAGCAGAAGTGAGAGTTTTCTTGGTAATCTCTCCCCACACCTTTTCAATCGTCTTGATGCAAGCAATGATGTTGGAGGGATATTTAAAAAACTCTCTGAGAGTGAGATTGGTAGCTTCAGTCCACTCAAAGCAATGTTTGAAAAGTACTTTAGTGTAGAGCTTCTTAAAGTTAGAAATAATCTGCTGATCCATAGGCTGTAGTAATGGAGTGGTGTTAGGAGGCAGAAATTGGATCTTGATGAACTGAAATTCTTTGAGGAGATGGTCTTGTAGGCCTGGAGAATGGGCAGGAACATTGTCCATAACAAGTAAGACATGGAGTAGTAGATTCATCTCAAGCAAATATTTTTTTCATTGAAGTACCAAACACTTCATTGATCCAATCACAAAAAAGATCATGTGTCGTTCCACAAGCCTGGTTGTTGGACCTCCACATTACATTTCACTTGCCTTGGACTTTCACTTCTTGAAGGCTTGTGAAGTTTCTGAATGGTAAACAAACAGCAGCTTAATTTTCAAATGACCACTTGCTTTGGCACAGAATAGCAGTGTGATATGGTCTTTCATTGCCTTGTGACAGGGCAATGATTCTCCTCTGCTGTCATAAAGGTACACTTCAGCATCTTTTTATAGAATAGACCCATCTTGTCACAATTAAAAACCTGTTGCAGCAGATAACCATCAGACTCTACAAGCATCTTGAAGTTGCTGATGAAGTTCTCTGCTGCCTTTGAAATGGAGCTGGCTGCTTCACTGTGCCTCACAACACTGTGAATGCCGGTTCTTCTCTTAAACTTCTCAAACCACTCAAAGCTTCCTGTAAATGCTGGTGATCCTTTCTTAAAGAGGTAGACGAAAATCATTTTTACCTTGTCACAAATGATGTTCTCGTTAATAGTCTCACCTTGCAATCCCTTTTCATTTATCCATATAAGGAGTAACCTTTCGACATCGCCCAGAATACGAAACCATTGTTTCGATACTCTTGTCACTCCCTTTGAAGCATCTATCTCCTTAATCTTGTCCTTGTTCTTGAGGGTAGTGCAAGTAGTTGATGTAGACTGATTGTATGTGCATGCTACATCAGCAACACTCACACCACATTTGTGTTTTTCGATGATTCTACATTTCATTTTGAAGGTCATTTTCTTTCTCTTATGGATATCTTCTTGTGGCTTTATCTTTGGGGACATTTCTACGATAGTTATTAAAATTTGCACACAAAAAACACTGTGTGAACACAAGTTTAGAAAAATGTGTGATCACAAGCTGCACTAAGATGCTAGCAGAAAGAGTGCTAAACCCAGACTGCAGCATGTACTGAAGACATTGTTCACGTGCTGCTGCTGGCAATCGAATGTGTTTGTGTTGTTGAATGTCACCTGCCACATGTGAATAGCTGATAGTGTAACACTAAATCGTCATCACTCATTATGTGAAACATTGTTCGTTAAGCAAGTTGTCGTTTTACATTTTTTTCTCGTTATGCAAATTGTGCATTATGGGAGGTGTTGTTAAGCAAGGTTCCACTGAATTTGTGTTCTACCCAGGACTTTCCATTATCACATTTGTAACAGTTATGACACAAGAAAATGGGCTTATAACACAAAACCTAGGATGTATGTGATAAAATTTTGAGAAATATTCTTGTGTAATAATTATAATATTTCCTTAACACTCCTCAGTAAAATGTGTTTTATTTCTTCAGTGACTTTTATGACATGTACATTTGCATACAGTATTTCTTCTCATAGCTCACTACTTAAAATTTCATTTTCTGAATAATTATTCAATTTTCTTTGTGTTAATAAACTTTTCTCAGGTAGAACGAGGCAGAACCAATTCACTAAGCCAAGTAAGTACACACTATATCCACTACTACTGATGATTGCATTGCATAATAATTGTTTCATACAAAAGACGAGATGTAACAATTACGGCGAGAGATAAAATATCAAATCTGCCCTGAATTTTATTGTATTGGTCAACATTCAGTAATAGTTAACTATGTGTTAATATTAAAACATACTCTCCCTAAAAGATGAAGTGCAACAACAAGGATCAACAATATTAATGAACCTTATTATCGATACTGTTAGGATTCATTACAAGTGTATCTGCTTCAAGCCACCATTCATTTCCTCTGAGCTAAAGATAAACTCTTACTATCACAAATGAACAACTGTGAAATATTACTTACGTTCTGAAGATATAATGCAGTATCTTTTAGCATAAAATATTTTTTTGCTCAGATTTATTTATAAAATATACCAGTATAATGAGATGTCTCTTTATCAACAGGAAACTGTATAAAGGAAAGGAGTCAGCTAAAACCAAGAAAATTGTGACAGATCCTATGACATATACTTCATCTGTATTATCAGAAGGCAAAGAGAATGTTGGTGTACCGAGACAGTCCTTGTCTCTTGGAAATAAAAGGTAAAACTGTGCTGTCATCTGTAAAACAGCTCTTAAATATTGCTTAAACTAACAAAAAATGAATCTTTCTGTGCAATACTTTTTAGATTGATGTGTTCCCTATGTTTCTTCTATCTTTTTTCTACTGAATATTATTTACTGTTAAGATAGAGAATAAAGAACACATACACTAGTGTAAGGTTAATAATAGCAATATTTGATAAAGATAAGTCAATGTTATGAGACACACACGTTTCCATAGCAAGCCCAATAAACAAAAGAAGTCAACCAAAGCAAGCAGTGTAATCACTCATAGTAGTTTAGAATCATCAGATGTCAACATCGGAATTCCCGTTTCATGTCTCCTATCACTGCACGGAAAAATAAAGTAAGGTATTACCCAATACCAACATTTACAAGTTTAGATCTGAAGTTACATATTTCGACAATACTATGAAAAAGGCAGATTGCTGCTTGCCATACAGAGGAGATGTTGAGTCACAGACAGACATGGTAAAAAGAATGCTAAACATGTGAGCTTTCAGCCAAAAGGCTGTCATCTAAAGTAGAGAACACACGCACATTCGTGCAAGCACAACTCACACACACTCATGTATGTTGTCTACTTTAGAAGGAGACTCAACACCTCCTCTATATGGTGAGTCACAATCTGTCCATTTTGTAATGTTGTCATTATTCCATCCTAGATTTTCCATTGTTTGAAGATACATTTTTCAGTAGCTATAATTTACTCCATAAGAAAGCTGATCTTTTCCCTTTAACGTGATACATTCAAAGTTCCAAATAATTTCTATCCCAACTGAAATATTATCACAGCTGTGTCTGCATCCAAAAAAGAAAGTGGCAGAAATAACTCTTATCATAGGCTCTGGTTGTCGTAACAGTGGAGCACTGTCGAATGGTAAGTGTTTCACAACAATTAAATAGCCATTCACTTTTTTGTTTGACAATATTCTACTTCTAGTATCAATTAGTAAGCATTTATACACTGCTTAAGGCAGACATGGGCAAACTTTGGTGACCTGTGTGCCTGATTCACATACTTACTTAAACTCATGGGACAACTCATCAAATGATGTGACACCAGCACTCGTATTCCATAAAGTCAAAAGTATAGCATCAGTCACATTAATATTTCAGGGTGTAACTCCTGGCAGCGTCCCTCCAACATTATGGAAGCCATAACAGGAGAAAAATCGAGTTTTCAGAGAATGGCAGCAAATTATTAATCCCAAAACAAAATGGCATTTAAATCAAGACTGAGGTAGCAGTTGACCAACACAGAAATAAGGGCTCAGAGGGTAAGATTGCTACCCTCAGACTGAATGGTAGCAGTGCGTTGTGAATGAGAAAGTAGTTTTTGTGAAAAAACAGCAAATTCCACTGCTAGAGGTTGGACGTGAGATTATCAGGAAGCCAAATGGTAAGACAAAGGCCTTGGCAGATGCATTCACAGAGAATTCCATGCATATCAGTGATGTGGACAAGTACTATATTATGTTCATGGATGAGCAGCTTCTGGTATTTTTGGATAACAGATGAGAATGTTTTTGTTGAAGAATTCTTGGAATATGAAGTCAAAAACCAACTCTCTCGTGTTCACCCTCACAAAACATCTCAGTAATGCAATACTTAAACAGCTACATGGGAAGCAGTTTGGATTGTAACTGAAGTATTTAGCAACATACTGAGGACTACCAGACTTCCTTCTGTGTGGAAATGTGGAGGTAATGGCTGTCCCCAAACATGGTAAAGATCCAAGACTCACAAATAGTTACATGCAGATAAGCTTTCTGCTATCTCTTTAAAAAAAATTTTGAAAGAATTTACACCAAACGGCTGTACAAGCATCTCAGAGAGGTACTCTTAGTGGAGGATCAATTTGATTTTTGTAGCAGGCACTCCATGCAACAGCCCACAGACTGTTCTAGCAGGCGGTGGGAGTGTTAGACCATCAAGAGTACTTCAGGGCAGCACTGTCAGATGTACCAAAGGTATTAAACACTTCGCAGCATGGCGGTTTCCTTTACAACCTTCTTGAGTTTGGCGGAGGGAGGGTGGGGGGTGCAGGGGGATGGTAACTAGTGTCACACATCAGCCTGCGGGGGTCCATGTCTGTTCCTCCTCCCCCTTCCTGCCACTGTATGAGCTCTACACCTCGGACATATCTGAAACACCGAGAGTCGAGCTGGTATTATGTGCAAATGTCACTGTGCTTTTCACACGCAGTATTGATGCAGAACTTATCCGATGTCTACTGCAGCGGGCATGTGAGACCTTAGGATCATGGGCCACTGAGTGGAGGTTCAAGATGAAAGTGAACAAGAGCCACCCCTGATAATTACCTGAAAGAAGTTACCAGAGGACTTAATGCTAGGTTGAATCGTCAGAGTGCCCATCCCGTGGTCTTGAATCACAAAATATCTCGGCATCAACTTTTATAAATGCCTGGTAAAGGAACCAAACATCCCTGAGGTGAGGGTTAAAGTTTAAAAATGCTTTACCCTCTTCTTAACCAAGTGTGGACTCCACCCGCACACTGTGAATTACCATATACTTGGCCCTAATAAGTCCAGTAATAGAAAATGTTGCTTTAGTGTGAGGCAATGCTGCCACGACCCTCATTGACAGTCATGGGTAATGCAGCTGGTAGACTTTGGTTTATTAGTAGAATATTGGGGAATTGCAATGAGTCTACAAAGGAGATCACTTACAAATCACTCGTGTGAATGGTTCTAGAATATTTCTCAAGTGTTTGGGACTGTACCAGATTCGGACTAGCAGGAGATATTGAACATATACCGAGAAGGGCAGCACAAATGGTCACAGATTTGTTTAATCCATGGGAAAGTATCACAGAGATACCGAAGGAACTGACCTGCCAGACTCTTTGAAGACATATGTAAACCATCCCAAGAAAGTCTATTAATAAAGTTTCAAGAATCGATGTAAATGATTACCATAGGAATATACTGCAACACCCTATGTATTGCTCACATAGGGATCATGAGGATAAGATCAGAATAACTTCTGCATGCAAAGAGGCATTCAAACAATCATTCTTACCGTGCTCCATATGTGAATGGAACAGGAAGAAATCCTAATGTCTGGTACAGTGGGATGTACCCTCTGCCATGCAACTCACTGTGGTTTGCAGAGTATAGATGTAGATGTAGATTGACAGACTACAAAAAGTGCTGAATAGATCTTTGCGACTGTCTCTACGTTTACCAAGGCGCTATCCACGAGGAAGCAGGCATTCTTATGCTCTGGGACTGCTTCAGACAGATTGCTCACCAATTTACACATTGACCCAGCAGTACAAAAATAGGCTAATCGACAATGTGTTAAACCATTTCCACAGGCGTAAGAAAATGAGACCCCTACAACCATCCTTATGATACCCTTTATTGTATTGCCATAGAATAAATGACATCATAAGGATGGCTGTAGGTGATTCATTTTCCTACATCAGCGAACAGCTGGTCTCCCAGTCCTCCAGTCACAGGTCTGAATGTACAAAAACTTCCATTGTTGTCCAACCACATGATGACCAGATCAATTGCATGTATAAAGACACGCAGTAAGAGAAGTAACAGAAAACTGTGTGACACAAATGCTGACTTACCATACCATTATGCGCAAGTAACTGAAACGAGCTGTGAAGAAGTAAAACACTCCTATTTATTTATTCATCCAGTAAATCTCTACAGATTGTGGGATGTCATTCGCATGCCCCCCCCCCCCTCCCCGCCCCGTCTCTCTCACACACACTCAAGTTCAAAATTTATTTTAATAGCACAATAAATTCATTATATTTGATGTTGCTTTAGCAGCAGTAGTAGTTTTTGCAAATTTTTGCTTCATGTCTGTTGTACTTCACATGGTTTAAGAATTCTGCCACTGAATAGAAGTAGTGATCTAATACGAATGCCCATTGGGATTTGTGAAACAGGGAAAATGAAGAAATAACTTTAATTTTATTTAGCAGACTGTTGTACATTTGTATTGCGCTATTTGTACTGGAAGTACAGTCCTTACTGATTGAACATGGAGGTGTTTTTTTTTTTTTTTTTTTTTTTTTTGCTTGGTATTGTGTTCATGTAAATTATAGTTTTTATTTATCCCTTTGATATTTTTTCTCACATATTTACAATTTTCTAGAATAAAAAGACAGGGGAGAGGGAGGATGGAAGACTGCTGAAAGAGGGCCCTACATGAGTCAAGTCTGTTTTGCATGGTGCATTGTTCTTATAGCTCTTTTTTGGGTCAGGAAGATTACTGAGCTAGCAGCTGTGCTACCCCAGAATATAGTTCCATACTGTAGAATACTGTGGCACTGGGCAAAGTATGAAATTCTATCAGTGTGGGAGCTTGCTTTGTGTGCAAGTAAGTGTAGGCTTGGCATACATTTTTCAGTGTTGTATTCGTTTTCATTATATGTGTCTGCCATTTCAAATAATTTTGAAGCCATATGCCTTGAAAGCTTCGTTTCCAGTGAGGGTGTAATTCCACTGGTGTTTATTGTCACGGAGATGTTACAGACTTCCCTTTTCAAACAGAAATTAAGCACAGTTGTTTTGGAGATGTTTTTTATTTATTTTCTCCAAACTAGTCATTTAGCTTGTCGGTAGCTTTATTTATGTTTTCTTGTAGCTGTTTTTGTGTTTCTCCTGTAAGAAGGCTGCTTGCGTCATCTGCAAACAAAATATTTAGTTGTGGATCTATGCTTACATGTAGGTCATTTATATGTAGAAGTAAAAGAACAGGCCCGATAATGGATCCTTGAGGGACTCCAGTTTTGTTTATTCCTACATCTGAAAAATATGTTTTAGGGTATCATTTAGTTCATATGTTATTACTACTTTTTGTTTCCGATTTGTCAGGTATGAGGAGAACCATTTTAGTGCAGTGCTGATAATGCCATACTTTTGGAGTTTTTCCAACAGGATTCTGCAGTCCAAAATGTCAAAAGCTTTCCTTGGATCTGAAAAAATACCAGCAACATTTTGTTTGAAACTTCTTGGCAGATTAAAACTGTTCTGGACTGAGACTCGAACTCGGGACCTTGCCCGCGAAAGGCAGAGGTCCTGAGTTCGAGTCTTGGTACGGCACACAGTTTTAATCTGCCAGGAAGTTTCATGTCAGTGCACACTACGCTGCAGAGTGAAAATCTCATTCTGCAAACATTTTGGTTTTTTCATCCAGTGCTTCTAGAGCATTTGTATAAATTATATATGGCACTGGTCGTAGATTTATTTTTCTGAAAACCATGTTAGGCATCAGTGAGGATTTTGTTCATATCCAGAAATTCCATTAATCTGTTATGTATGATTCTTTTAATGAGTTTGGCAAAAACTGATACTAATGAGATTGGCCTATAGTTCTCCAAATTTGCTTTGTCACCTTTTTTATGAATAGGGATCACTTTGACAATTTTATGACAGTCAGGAAAAGTTCCAGTTTGAAAGGTGAGTTAATTATCTCTGCAAGGGGGTGCAATGTTTATAATACATTCATTTATGATGAAGTCTGGAATACTATCAATTCCTGAGGACATTTTTCTGAAGGTTTTTGCTATGTGAATGATTTCATTTGGGGATGTGTCATAGAGATAGATTGAGTGGAGGCAAGAATTTACTTTATTCTGTTGGTTAATTGGGCTATCTTATTATTAATTATTGGGATTTTTGTATTGTCTTCATGGTACCGCCTGAAGAGATTTGCAGTCTACTGCAGATCAGTAATTTTCTTGTTGTCGTAGTTCAGTGTGATATTTTCCTTTTTACCATTTCCTTCCTGCTTTATTACTTTTGAAATTGTTTTGATTTTATTTTCTGACTGGTATAAACTTATCAATGGCCATTATTTTTGCCTGACGTATGGCTTTTCTATACACCTGAATATATTTTGTGATATAAATAATGATGTAACTGTTAAGGAGGGGGGATATGTTGTTTTTTCTGTAACAGCAATTTTCCTTTTGTGTTGCTTAAGACCTTTATGCCTCGTTATCCACGACGTTGCTTTCAGATTTGTGTTTCTTAAGACCCATGTTTTGAGAGGAAATATTGTTTCAAAATAGCAGTTGAATATGTCGGAGGACAATTTTAAAACTTTTTGTTGGTGTCATGCAACTGGGAAATTACTTCCCGTCTTTCTCTTGATAACAAGTGATTGAATGTTTCTATGATTTGTGTGTTGAAACTTCTTGCAGTCACAGTCCTTTTATGGTTTTGTCTGGGTAGTAAACTGTCTGAGAGGCTTACCACTTGAGCTTCATGATCACAAAAATTTGTATTTACTCATTTTGCTGTACAAGATGTCTTAAGAAATATTTGGTCCACAATAGTGGCAGAAGTTTTTATAATTCTTTTTGGAGTTGTAATTGTTTGTTTTAAATTGAAAGTATCTGTCAAGTTGAGCAACAGTTCTTTTCTCCTACTTGTTGCAAGGAAGTCAGTGTTGAAATCCTCACACAGTACTATTGATTTCTTGCCTACATGTATCCTATTTAGTAATGTTTCAAGTTTATTGAATTTCAACCTACATTTAATTAAAAAGGCAGTACCTCCATTTTTATATTTTCATCAACTGAAGTAGTTTGCAAGTGTGCAGCTTGGTGTTGTAAATGAAGCAATCTGATCTACATTTAACCAGTGTTTTGAGAAAGACAGAACACTGACAAAATGCAGTCTAGTGTTTAGCAACACCTCAATGACTTTAACTTTGTTTGTGGCTGACTGGACATTCTAGTGGTATATGGAGAGGTACTTCTCACTGCAATTTCTGTGTCTGCTGGATTTTAAATTAACATCCAAATTTCCTAAGGGCATTATTATTACATCACTTACCTCAGTTTTGTATGGAGGGATTCTGTCCACAAAAAATCATCGGTGCAGGTACTTGGAGTTTCCTTTGTCTCCTTGACTTCCAAATGCTTTCTGCTCCTGGGATGTTAATCTATGTGGCTGCCTCATTAGTGGTGCTGCTGTTGACTTCTTGCACCTCATCATTTCCACAGATTTGCTCAGACTCATTGACTGCTTCCATTTGATAGTTTTTTGTCTCATCTTGTATATAGGTAAATGGTCCACATCCAGACTTGACAGATGTTAGTTCTGTTACGACACTCTCCTTATTTATAGAATTAGACAAAACATATTTGTCATTAAGAGATATGGCTACCAAGATATCATGGTTCAGGTGTAATGTTTGACCTACTGATCCTAAAATCTTGCAATTAATGAATTTCTTTCCCACTCTTTTGATATGGAGGCTCTGTGATTTGTGTGGTACATTCTTCCAAGCTCACTTATATCCACAAATGTTGCATTTTTAAATTGTCTGCAAATATTTTGATAGTCTTTGTTTGCTTTTCATAATTCTTCATTTACACAGGAACAGTTTGGTAGATCATGGTGATGTGCAGCTGAAAAAACTGTCACATTTCTGCTTCTGAACTCGAGCAATCTTCGCTTAAGTGAAATCATGAGTTCCTTTGTATGTGCCTAGACTATAAATAAACAACATCCCAGTGTGGTCTTCTCAAGTCATGTCAGTTGGTGTGAAGGCACAAAACCAAAAAATTAAGCCTCAAAACTCACATTTTTTTGTAATCATTCATTTTATATTCATTCTGCCTTCAGATGTTTGCATTTGTTTATGCATTGTGATCATAGTTTCTTTACTTAGAACTTATCATAATTAGTGAAGGAATAATGTTCACAACATGTAAGTAAATGCAACCATTTGAAGATAGAGCATCATGCATCTTGAAATGTTATCATGCAAAAATAAATTTC
This sequence comes from Schistocerca americana, assembly GCF_021461395.2. Lineage (NCBI taxonomy): Eukaryota > Metazoa > Arthropoda > Insecta > Orthoptera > Acrididae > Schistocerca > Schistocerca americana. Next base: position 510,187,736 of record NC_060119.1, on the reverse strand, counting down.
TATAAAAACAACTGACGAGCTATGGCCAAAAACTTACATAGTTCATTTTAACTCAAAAACGAATATTTGTGTCATTTGAAAGCTTAATACAGACATAATGCAAGTACAATTAGGTTTGGCTAAAAAGACAGTAGTCTCCTTGTACATGAAGGGAGAAGATGCAAGCTAATGGCTAAAAGTGATCAAGGTCCATGGGCTGACAAGTAAAATTGGTCATGGTCTCAATGCCTGGAGGGTTGTGCTTAGAAGCAACCAAATCAAACCTTCACCATTCAAAGTCAGAAACTGGACTAATGAAGTCAGCTTTAAATCCTGGACAGAGTACAAACCAAAATGCCCTATACCTACAAGATGAGTCAGAATTGTGAAAATTGGCAAAGAGCAACTGCTGTTCGTCTTTCATATGAGTAATTACTTCAGACATTACATTAAAGCTGATGTGATGCCTAAAAAGCGCAAAGATAAAAACAAAAAACTAATTTATGGGCTCTGCCAAACCCAAAAGGTTATACAAACAATCATTATCCATCAAACCTGCAAAGTTGAAAGGCTTATTTTTCGTCAACCCTGATCTTAAGGCATTCTGTGGAACATTAGTTTGTGGAAATGCCCAAGAAGAAGACGAAAATGATATCGAGTCTGCAGATGAGTCTCTCACAAATGACTTCATATAACTGGAGAGAAAGATCAGTATCCTGATTAAAACTGCTTTCTAAATTTCCTTGTATATACAAAGAGTTTTCTTTGAGCTATCTGTAATCAAGTGAGTTGTGATTTGGATTGTGTTTTATTATTTATCTTTTCACACTTTTAACAGTGGATTATAGATGTAAAACCTTGACATTAAAATTCTAGCAAATTACAAGAATGTGGCTATGATTATTTTTAGTCATAACTCTTCTGCTAGTTGCAGATAATCCGTTATAAATCATCAGTTTCAGCAGTTGCAGTGTTCTAATATATCCACAATGAGCAAGAATTATTTGCTGATGTAAAAATGAGAAAGATTAGAAAAACAAAATACGCCAATGAGACAATTGACAAGCAGTTATGAGTAACTTGGTGATTTGTGGCCACAGGGGTACCATTAAAAGGTTGAAATTCAGTGTGTTATTATACATAGGCAGTATTAGCAAATATTTTTTAAATAATTGCCCATAATACTTTGGATGGCTATGGCTGATGGTATAACACTAAATAAATTAAGCCATTATTTCTCGTTAATTTTAAAAAGTTTAAATCACTTGAATTTAAACTGACTGTATTATACAGGACTGAAACTCCAAAAATGTCAACAGTAAAATGGTGAATATCCGAAAATGCATCATGGGCAGAGTACAACGTGAATGCCTCATTCTCTCTCCATTCATTTCTTGTGCATGGCAGATTGATTGCAAGCAATCTCAGGCCAGATCGAGCCCTTGTGTGTCTTAAGGTTTATTAATTTTGTAACAGCTTATACACTGACAGCTGGGAGAGCAGTCGAGCAATGAAACCAGGGCACAGTCCATCAGCCAAAGCCCTGCCTGCTCAACAGCATCAGCAGATACACTGCTTGCACATTTAGCACTTCCACCTGTTCACAAGAAGGATGTGATGTGGGCTTCCACCACATGACTGATCAACCCACTAACTACGCCTTAACAGGCCATTGACCCTGCTTCAGACATTTCGACATGGCCTCGATACAGGGGCCTTCCACAACTGTCAGCACCTGGAAATGGGATTTAATCCAACAGGACATACTTGTGATGGGGTCATCATAGATGACATACAGCCTGTGCCAGTCATCGCCCCAATTATGACACTGCTTCCATTGGACTGCAAACCAGTGACCATTACCTGAGTGTCCACCCCTGGCACATAGACATTGCTTCACTGCTGCACCACTACCCAACAGCGATCAGTGTCCATCCATCATCGTGCTGCAGTAGCCAGGCCACCTCTGCCATCAACGAGTAACGTCTGCGTCAGCATGTCCGCATCAGTATGCTGTGGTCCGAGGATCAATTCCCATCACCTGTAGCCTGTGTGTTTCAGATGTGCTGAATCATGTCTGTTCATGTTCATCAATAAAGTGCTCTATCGAGTGACTGTTTGCCTTTTTCGCCCAATCCATAGTCAGCCTCCAGCTGAGAACTGCTTTGTTAGAATACTTGGAGCTGTAAATGTTTGTTGAGTGGAGCTTTGAACAGGAGTGGGTGCGGCAGCAGTGGCATTCAGTGCAAGTTTTCAAGTAACTCCCGGCAACAAGTGTTTTGTGTTGGGCCTGTCTCATAGTGTTTATCCTTTCCTTTGGGTATACTATATGCTTGTGATGGTAGTGCTGAGTGAAGTGGCTGTCTCTGAGAAAACAATGACATCCAGTACAGCTCCCTCTAGTATCATGGAAGTTATTCCATGATGTCTTAACAGATGTCCTACCATCCTGTCCCTTCTTCTTGTAAGTGTTTTCCATATATTCCTTTCCTTGACAATTGTCTGGAGAATCTCTTCATTCCTTACCTTATCGGTCTTTCTCACTTTCACTGAGGAAAGCAATGTCATCAGTGAATCTTATCATTGATGTCTTTTCACCTTGAATTTTAATTCCACTCTTGAACCTTTATTGTATTTCCATCCTTGCTTCTTTAGTGTATAGATTGAACAGTAGGGATGATAGACTACATCCCTGTCTTACACCTGTTTTAATCCAAGCACTTCGTTCTTGGTCTTCCACTCTTATTATTCCCTCTTGGGTCTTGTACATGTAGTGTATTACTTAGCTTACCACCATTTTTCTCAGAATTTCGAACATCTTGCAACATTTGTCATTGTCAGATGCTTTTTCTAGGTCTACAAATGCTATGAAGGTGTCTAGATGTTTCTTTAGTCTTGCTTCCGATTTCCGGTGCACTCTTTAGTGTTACACCCTTCTTTTAATTTCACCAAAGCTTGTTTTGACTTTTCTGCAATCATTCTTGTTTGATTTCTTCACATTTTTCATGCAGCCATTTCACCTTAGCTTCCGTGCACTTCCTATTTGTTTCAATACTCACCTATTTGTTTCAATACTCAGTGACTTGAATTTCTGTATTCCTGAATTTTCCCAAACATTTTTGTACTTCCTTCTGTCATTAATCAACTGAAGTATTTCTTCTGTTACCTGGGGTTTCTTCTCAGTTACCTTCTTTGCACCTATATGGTTCTTTCCAACTTCTGTGATTGCTGTTTTTATAGATATCCAGTCCTCTTCAAATGACTAAGCTATTTCTTATCATAGTATCTACATCCTCAGAGAACTTCAAGTGCATCTCTTCATTCCTTAATGCTTCCATATCTGACTTCTTTCCACATTGATTATTCCTGACTAATCTCTTAAACTTCAGCTACTCTTCATCAGTAGTACGTTCTGACCTGTTTTTGTATCTGCTCCTGGGTATGCATTACAAGCCAGTATCTGAGTTTAAAATCTCTGCCCAGCCATGGTGTAATCTAACTGAAATATCTCCTTTTTTCTGCTCCTTCCCCTACAACTGCATTCCAGTCCCCCATGGCTATTAGATATTCATCTCCCTTTACATATGAATTACTCATTCAGTATCCTCATACACTCTCTCTATCTGTTCATCTTCAGCTTGCAACATCAGCACTTATACCTGAAGTACCATTGTTGGTGTTGATTTGCTGTTGGTTCTGATGAGAAGATTTGTATCACAGGATTGTTCAAAGTAACTCACTCACTGCCCTACCTTCCTATTCATAGCAAAATCTATGCCTTTACACCATTTTGTGATGCTGTTGATGTTACCCTATACTCATCTGACCAGAAATCCTTGTCTTCTTTCTATTTCAGTTCCATGACTCACACTACATCTGGATTGAGCCTTAGCATTTCCATTTTCAGCTTTTCTTGCTTGCTTATCGAATTCAGACATCTGGCGTTCCATGCCCCAGCTTGTAGAACATTATCCTTTCATTGGTTATTCCATTTTTTTTTTTTCTCATGATCACCTCCCTCTTGGCAATCCTCTCCTGGATATCTGAACGGGGAGCTAGTCCGGAATCTTTTGCCAGTGGAAATATCATCATAGTGCTCTTTAGTTACACGCCACATGTCCTGTGGATACACATTATGTTTCTTTAATGGACTGCTTTCCATTGCCTTCTGCACTCTCATGCCATTGATCATTGCTGATTCTTCCACCTTTAGGACCAGTTTCCCTCCTCGAGAGAAAGAGATTGCCCTGAACCTCTCTCTGCTCATTTGCTCTCTTTGAGAATGCCGTTGGCTGAATGTGGGTGACTTCTTATGCCAGAAGTCTTCAGTTGCCCCTTGGTGGCATGATTTTCCAGTAAATAGCGGGGGGGGGGGGGGGGGGGGGGATATTTCGGTCTTCATGGATAATTTGCATATGGCCACGAAATTTGGGAATGGAAGTGATCAACAATTGTTAAGTGTAGCTCATTTAAGATTGGTAGGGCATGCCAGGACACATGTGATGTGCAATGAGAAATATCAGGAATCTCAGTCCTTCACAGACTTAGGGTTAGTGGATTGTTAAAAGAACAACTTAATGGTGCAGCTCATTAGTAAGGAGAATCAATAGAAGGTTTTGTGGACTGCATCAAGAAAATCAATGTCAGTGTGTATGAATTAATGAATGATGCTTGCGCCAAGAAAGCCATGTTGCAGGAGGCGGAACAATTGGTGCTTCATGCATATCTGCAGGTTCTGCTGTACGAAATACCACGGGAAGTTCATATTGAGTTTCTGAGAACCTCAGATGGAGTAGTGGCAACTGCAGTAACTGTGACTAAACCAAGGAAGAAGCAGGTAGTGTTAATCTAGGGATTGTGTGTTACAAGTTTGGCTCTCCGCACCACATCCAATGTCAAACAAGCAAGATACTCCATTCAAAAATGTCCACAGGCACATAGATGGTGGAATCAGCATAACAGTTGCTTCCCTGCATTAAACGGCACAGAGAGTGGTGTGAGTACTGTGCAATGCTCTCAGTAACTTTGATTATTGGACTACCCAGAGCAAAATCAGTGGCAGAGATTTTTCTATTTGGCTACACAAAGGAAGGATTGTGTAAGTTATTATTGTATACAGGATTGCAGGTGCTCTTGGCTAGCCAGAGTATATCGAGTACAGTGAATTTGAACCCACAGTGTTGTAAATTACATGGAGTGGGTGGTAAAAGTGTGAATTCTCTCAGTTCCACATTGTTGGGTTTCCAAGTGGTACAGAGAGACTTCCAAATATGTGTGGAAGTTCTGTCTTCCATTGGCATTACCTACTACATCATTTTGGGTCTGTACTTCCTGATTCCAAAGCTGACCTACAATGTCACATGGTGTAGCTGGATGGGACATTGTTCCATCTCGGTTTTACAGCTGAAAGAGCCGAACTTAGCAAGAAACACCCAAGACATCGAGTAAGTTGGTTAAACTACATACACATTCTTTTAGAGTTGAATTGCAGTACAAAACACCAAGGTTACAGGCAAGCTGGTCTGGATGAATATAGGAGCTGATCTGTCAATTACTATTATATGTTTTCAGTGCCCTTACCAGAGAATATCATACCGGGACAGGCACAATCTTTTGTATGATGTAGTTTGTCATACATTAAAGAGATAGATCGCAAGTAGTGCCCATCAGTGTAGATAATTTTGGTTCAGAGGAGACAAGGCTATCAAAAGGAACACTAATAGCTAACTTATAAATTTTACAGGATGAATTAGCCTGTCAGTTTAACTGCACTGAGGATAAATGTTTCACTTCTGAAAGGACATGATAGAGTAGATGTGGGGAAGGTAGAAAACATGAAGGATTTTTTGACCCACCTGAACCACTACTAGCTACATTTAAGGAAGAACGCAGGATTCCCTGGGAACAAGCTGCCTGTATACAAGAGACCATACCATGTCCCCCACTTTTGCAGCCACTAATGGAGGAGTTCACAGAGTTCACAGACCAACAGCTTCAGGATGGAATCATAGAAGAAAATACTAGTTCCTGGACAGCCACAGTAGTAATTGTACCCATGAAGTCTTCAGATGGGAAAATCACTTACAAGTTACTGCAATTACAGGTTTCTAAATCAGCAAATGGTCACTAATGTATATCCAATACCTAATATCACAGTGACACGAGACAGTCTGGGGCAGTGCCATTACTCCATCATCTTATATTTATGCATCAGCTGTCACCAATTAGAAGAAGCACCAGAAGACTGACCTAAGTATTGTTGAATGCCTTTCAGTGTGAAAAATGTGCCAATGACTTTCCAGTGCTTACTACATGGAATTCTACATGGCCTGAAACCAAAGCAAAGCCTGGTTTACCTAGGTGACATAGCAGTACACTCCAAGGATATGGTCTTTTTGCAGAAAGTATTCAAATGATTGCGTGCAGCATGGCTGACTCTCAGCTTAGAAAAGCACCACTTTGTGTTGCAGGAGGTCCATTATTTAGGTCACACTATTGGCCAGGATGGGATATGTACCGACCCACAACTTGTGGGAGCCACAAAAGATTTTCCAACATCTAGCACAGTAAAAGAAGTGTAATTACCTTCAGGTTTGCAAATTTCTATAAAAAATACATCCCAAAACTGGCAGAGACAGCAAGAATGCACTTGCTAAAAAACGCTGTGAAATTCAACTGGACTCTTAAGAAGCATTTCGACAATTAAAGGAATCACTGACCAAATGTCCTGTTCTCATTTTTCCAGGCTATTAAAATGCAGTTTATCTCATCTTGTGTTCAGACAACCAAGCCCTTAGCTGTGTTCTGAGCCAGGAGGTGGGTGGGAAGAAACACCCCATAGCATAAGTTTCGGCAACTGAATAAAGCAGAAAAAAGAATTCAGTTACCGAAAAAAAGTGCTGGTGCTAATTTTTAGTATTACATATTTTCTTTGCTATCTGTAGGGGAGGCACTTTAAGGTCACAACAGATCACACCATACTAAAATGGCTTCTGGGATTAAAAGGTTCCAACCAGGAGACCAACCTGATGTGCCTTAAGGGTTAGCAGATTTGTTTTGAAGTAGTAGATGGTCCAGGGATGTCTCACAGGAGTTCTGAGGAATTAATCCACAAAGTACATGCCACAGAATGCACAGAAGAGTGGCACAGAGATCAAGCCACTGACGTCGAATGTCAGTGGTACACAAAACATGCACTTGTCAGCTCTGACGACTCAGTGTTTTACAATGAACATGATGTGGTCACCACATCATTGTGCTAACATGTTTCCAGGACGAAGTATTGAGGTAAGCCCACGATTCTGTCTTAGTGGGACAAAGCAGACTATGAGCCACAGAATGCCTCATTGTGGAAAATTACTGGTGGCCACAGAGGAAACAATACATTGTGTGCTACGTAAAGAGCTGCATCCCTTGTCCTCAAAGGGCCAAGCTGAGTCATCAGCAAATCCCATTGCAAAGACTGCTTGAGGTAGAGCAGTCTTTTCAAATTTTATGTCCTCAGCTCTTTTGCACAAACATCAGTGGTAACTGATATGTATTAACTATAACAGATTATTTATCACATTACTTAGCAATGATTCCCATACAAAACCAATTAGCAGATGTAGTGACTCAAGCTTTTGTTAACCATTGGTTATTGAAATTTGCCATGCCAGAAGCAATAATAACAGATCAAGGCATTAACTTTATATGTGAATTGTTTAAGCAGCTATGTTGACTTTTGTGCATTAAAAGTTAAGAGCTATTGCCCTGTACCTGCAAACGAATCTTAGAACAGGGAGTGTTCACAGGATATTTAGTAAAAAGTGAAGCTATTATGTAAATTGTAGCTGTGAAAATTGGGACCCCCTATTGCATATGTCTTAATTGGATACAATTAAATAATTCATGAAAACATTGTTCTTTTGTCCTACAAGGTTGTTGTTGGTTGGAAAATGGTCTTACCTTTCAAACTGTGTCAACCAACACCACGAGAGGATTTATGTTCTTTTCAGGAATTTACTAAAGGAAAAGAAAGAGAGATCACATAGCGTCTAGAAAGAAAGGAAAAGGAATGAAATTACCTAAGTATCATACCAGGCAGTGGATTCTGTTATCTAACCCTCAAATTCAAAAAAGAAATTCAAAAAAATTCATTCCAAAGCACCAAGGACCATATCTGGTAGCAAAACAATATCCCCAGTTAGTATTAAAATACAACTCCCAACCTGAACTGCTGTTGTTCATGTAAGTTAATTCATCCATTTCAAGGTGAGCACAAAGTGCTTCCTCAATTTCCAACAGCTACTTCTGAAGGGGGAGGGGAATTGGATAGATAAAACAGAAGAAAGAAAAGTGAAAATAAGTAAACGACAGAGGGTGTTCTTGAGATTGTTCCAGCACACACCTTGAAACCATGAGGTGGTCTTACAAACTGAATGGCTGTATTCTTTCTTACTTATTAGATGTTTGTTACTATGGTTATGTCTGTTCATAGTCTGTTTCTGTGTTCACAGGGAACATCTGCATGTAGGTTATGGTTTAGACAACTGTTTATAGAACATCAACATGGCAAATTTAAATCGGTTGTTTTATAAGTAGTTGTTATAGAAGTAGATAAGCAGACAGGAAGTAAGTTGGTGGTAAGTGAGAATGATTGAGCTTACGTGTGATGCACTTAGTGGTGAAGATAATTTACAACAGATGTTTCATAGGACAATTTATTTTATAAAGATGATCAATTTGAAGACACTTTTCAAATGTGAAAGGAACAAGTAAGCTCAGAGCAAATTTCCTCCTCCCATTGGGTGGAGACCTGGATCTGGAGCCTGTGAAAGCCTACAGAAATTTGTGTGTTTACAGATACACAAAATACTATTGATGTCACCCAACTGGAAGTCACATCATCGACTCACCTCCACAGAACTACTACAGCGCAGAAGCAAGCAAGTCACTGTTTGCCCCCCAGAGCAAATACATATTATACCTGAGTCATGCTTCTCTCCAAGAAGCCAATGCCACAGGGAGGTCTTTACAAGTGACACCAAATTTTTTTCTGAAGATATGGTCACTCTGTCTGTACTCAGTACCAGACCAATAGTAGTCATTGCTACCTACTATGACCAGTGTCATTTTGGCACCATCCAGCACATAGAGCTAAGAGATCAGGGACTGCTAATAAGTGGTACGCAATGCGACATTTTCGGTCCCACTTTTTGGTTGACTGCCACCATTACTGGAATCGCCAGTTGATACACCAGCTACCTGTTAATCTACCTATCAAACCTACCTTCGGAAATCCTGCCCAAGGAAAATCTGACTCTCCTATACATCAGGCTAGATCCAGCTCATGGACCACATGATAGTAGCACAAAAAAGCCTGTAGGTGTGAAACGTCTACTCAATCTTGCATGAAAACATTGCAGTGAATGACGCCACCAACTTATAACCATAGGTATTAAACATCAGCTGTCTGTATAATTTCGATCATAATCAGTATTGTGTACTGCTCTCACAGATGTATAGTTGTCCTAATCTCACCCTTACCTTCCTGTAGCCTGTCGGTCCACAGTAGTCATGCCAGCACCAGAGAAGAAGTGCCTTAACAACATAGAGCAATAAACAGTTGTGTGAAAAATGGGGAAAAGCATAGATGAATGCAGAAACTCAGTCTGTAAGCATTTTACGAATGATATACTGTATCTAGTATAAAATAAAAACACAAAGGAGGACATGCCAAAGTCTTGTTGGAGCAATGAAGAAATGTTGATAGATGTATCTCTGTTACAGTCAGACCAACAAAATAGGAATCCTGAGGACCAGGTGAATCTAAGGTGGGGGAAAATTTAATTGCTCAGACATTGACAGCCACTACAGGAGCCCAGCAATGAAACCAGGCTGCAGTCTGTTGGCCAGTGCACTGCCACATCAACAGCATCAGCAGTAGAGCACCACTTCCCTAGTCAGCATTTCCACATGTCAACAAGAGCAATGATGTGGGCTTCCGCTGCATGAATGAGTGACCCACCGGGTATGCCTCAACAGGCCACCGACCTTACTTCAAATGTTTCAATGTGACCTTGATACAGGAGCCTACTGCAAATGTTAGCATGTGCAAATGGGTTTTAAACCATCAGGATCAGCCCGTCATGGGTCATTACAGTTTGGGATGTCCAATGACACACAGCCTGTGTCAGCCATTGCCCCATCTATGGCAGTCATTGCCCCATCTATGATGCTGCCTCTGCCAGGCTGCGTACCAACAACCACTGCCTGAATGTCCAATCCCAGGCACACGGATGCCACCTCCTTTCTGGACTGCCACTCAGCAGCAATCAGCTACCATCTGCCATAGTGCTGTGGTAGCCGGGCTGTCACTACCATCCATGAGGAACACATCCTCAATAGCATGCTCGGGTCCTAGGGTCACCTCTCATCATCTGTGATCTGTCTGTTTGAGATGTACTGAAAATTGTCTTTTCATGTTGTTCACTAAAGTGTTCTTCAACTGACTGGCTGCCTTTTTCATCTACTACATTTCCAACCTACAGCTGAGAACCACTCATCCACTCCTACCTTGCAGTACACCTGTTATAATTAATTCATATGGGGATCATCTGATAATGATATAGAATTTGTCCTCATAATATGATCAAAATAAATAGTTCTTATATGCTAACACATAGAATATATGAGAATGTTTGTATGAGGATAGGACAGATGGCCATGCTGAAGCAACCATCTTGGCATTTACCCCAAAAAAATTAAGAAAATCATGGAAAACATAAGTCAGGATAACTGGAAAGAGGAAACTCCATTCTCTCAAATATGAGGTCGGTATCTAACAACTGCACTTCCTCATTTGGTTAGTCCCGCTTGTATTGTGTTCTTTTGTTCGTACACAGTTTGCATAAGATAACTTATAACATTAAAAAAATCTTCTCTTAGTCTCTTCAAAATAACTTGTTGACTATAAGTGCTCATTTTTCCGTAGTACACGATTTAAAGTGAAACTTTTGCAACCAAGACATATTCTTCAATCATTATTACCATTTTTTGTAGTCCTTACTATAAATGTATTCAGTTATTAGAAAATATTTATTTGACTGATTTTCTCTAGCTTTTAAGTCAGCTTTCAGTAACTAATTGTAAAATTTTTTTGACAAGTTAACATTCTCTATATCTTCCCTCATATCACAGAAATTTGTACCTAATAACTGATTTTTCTGACTGTTGATGGAATAGTTTAGCACTCTGCTTATTGTTTATTGTTTGAGGTAAAGACTGTATCGCCGCTCCCTCCTTTCCTAACTTACATTCTATTGACTTGGCCATCTTTACATTCTGTATGCATGTTTCAATGCATTGTTCACTTTCTATGCCACTTTTTTCTTCTCACATTCCATCTACACATTGCATGGTAAAAATATGTTGTACTTTGTGATATAACATGACATAAGGTGGTCATTTGCAAGTCAGCTCCTACCATGGCTGGGACTGCACTTAACCGTGTAGAGTAATATGGTTTTTATTGCAGCCAGTTCACATCAGGTATACATAAATGATGAGAGACCATTAGTTTTGGCAAGCAAAAATACACTACATGATCTGAAGGTATAAGTTTGGAATAAGCTACGATTTTATTATTAGTTTTTAGAGAATTAATTCATTTCAGCTCAGTTTGGACTATTTCCCCAAATACAGCACATTGCATTACAGTATATCCGTATAGCCATGTAATCCAAGAGATAGGATATCACTAAATTTTGTGAAACATTGTCAGAAGTCACATTTCTTACATAATAATTATGTTTCATTATTTCGCCTTAGTAAAGTAATTTTAGATGCAAATTGTATTTGTACATTTAGATGTGCTTGGGCGGAGGGCTATTTTTATGTTTAATTATAGTGCTAATTGAAGTGTAAAGTGCTTTTCTTCTTTTGGAGTGAAATCTTGATAAATTTCTTTTTATGATGAGCAGTTGAGTATGTTTAATGACAAACACATTGCTGAATTTGTAAACATACTGTAATGTAACATTGTATTATATTTAATGTTGTGAGATACACTTTGTCCAACAGAAAACACAGCACACAAAAAAAGTCATCAAAAGCAAGGATTGGCAATGCAAATAATTCTTCAGTATGTTCAGAAGCTGACGAAAGCATTTCTGTACCAACCCATCACTCATCTCCTCTGCACAGAAGGTGAAGTCTGACTTCCACTGATGAACAGCTATTAAATATTTTAATTAATGACAAAATAAATTAAAAAGTAAACTACTTTTACTTTATTCTGATGAAAAGTTTATATCACTTAGTACAAAACTTTTGTTATTGGACATTTACAAGTACTAAACATTCAAATAATTCTGCTTTATTGTTACTTACCAAATAGAGGAGCCAGTGAGCAGCAGAAAAGCATGCAAGAATCACAGAATATGCATCACAGCTAACATAGATATACATACACTGTTTTGTCCCTATGCCTTTATCCAATTATGGTGAATAGCTGTTTCTGGTAATGTGGATTGCTGGGATTGAGTGAGATGGGGAGGGGCAAGTGAATAGTTACAGGAAGAACTCATCTTTTCATATCTAATACAACCTACATCCATTTCAACCTGCTTGTTGTATTTGAGCCTTGGTCTCCCTCTACAAGTCTTACGCTCCACACCTCATTCTGTTACCAAATTGATGATTCCTGGATGCCTCAAGATGTGTCCAATCAACTGATCCCTTCTTTTAATCCAGTTGTGCCTTAAGTTTTTCCCCCTTTTCACTGTGGTACCTTCTCATTAGTTATTCAGTCTACCCACCTAATCTTCAGCATTCTTCTGTAGCATGGCATTTCAAAAGCTTGTATTCTCTAGTTGTCTGAACTGTTTATTGTCCTCATTTCATTTCCATATAAGGCTAAAATCCGGACAAATACCCTCACAAAAACTTTCCATTACTTAGATTTATATTCAGTATTAACAAATTTCTCTTTTTCGGAAATGCTTCTCTTGCAATACTTATTGAGGTGCATAAATAACAAAATTGACCTACTGCAACCTTTAGTGTGCCATTTCTTAATTTAAATTCCTCAACATTATCCAATTTAATTTGAGTATCTTCCATAATTGTTGTTTTATTTTTGCTCCCAATTACTTTGTCGTTATTGATAGACTTACAATGAATCAGCAAACTTCAAAGTTTTTATTTCTTTTTCACAAACTTAAATCGCATCTCCAAATTTCTGGTTTCTTCAGAGCTTTCTCAGAAATCTCAGATATCTTTGAAAAGTCGATTTTTTACGTTTTTGGCGTCCTACCTCAAACGCTCGAGGGTGGTGGAGTGCCACTATCTAATATCGCCCCGTTTCGGAAATATCGTAGATCTGGACCCAATGCACAGAACAGTCTGAGTTGTAGCGGGGAGGTGGGTAGTCTCCACGTGACCTGTGTTTACGTTAAGTGATTTTGCAGTTTCTTCTTCGTTTATTGCTCTCACGTCAAATGAAAACAAAACGGATTCCTGTGGCAGTGAATTAAAATACATTCACATAATTACAGAAGGCTAAAATATGTTATTAGTTTCAGATTTTATTTTATTTCCATCTTTCTGACAGTGAAGCATTAATCGCCTTGCAGAACGATGAAGTTATTTTTGTGGTTTTTTAAAGAAATTTGACTTTTATTAATATTTTCTGTTGATGCAGTGTGTTTAATTCCACACTATTGGCTAGCTTCAACTGTTCGCTGCATTTCAAGTGCACGTTTTCATCTTCTAGCATGTATGGCATTATGCCACAATAAAGAACCAAACATGAGGTAATACAGTACTGTTACTCCAAGAAAATTTACATCCAAATCTGGATATACGAATGTGCACTTTAAGCCAAATTATGCATTTTAGTATGGTTCACAAAACTCCCATGCTCTTGGAGTATCCTCTAATGTCATGTTTCTTTTTTGACATAATCTATGATCTTTTAATGTTTTATACGTATGAACGTACGGCTTCCTCTGTCATCGTAGCTGTGCAAGTGCAGTGATGCGTGTTACCCGGCGCTCTCTGGAACCTGCTGAAGCGAACTTATTTCTAACAGGTTGCGGAAAAATATTCCGAATGGTTGTTTGAAAAGCATTACTTTCAAAGTAAATTTCCTGTTATGCTATGAATTCTGTGCTCGAATGTATGACGCATTTCTTAAATCACAGAGCGTTTGACACTCATTCAAAAATCAACTCTTGGAGGATGACCATTTAAAAATAATTTCGAGCCCAGAAGGCCAGACATTTCTGTCCTATGCTCTGAATATCTGCTGTGATTGGCTGGCGAGATTGCTCGACATGAGCTACGACTGAATATCTGCTGTGATTGGCTGGCGAGATTGCTCGACATGAGGTACGACTGGCTTACACCCCTGTGCATGTTGCTGCACATCAGACACCTTTCCGAAACATGTTTTTTTCCCTGCGTTTTGTTTTCCAAAGTGCCAGGAAATTCTACGCCGGTGTATAAAGCCACAACCACTTAAAGGATTGATAAGTTTCACAGTTCCGAGGAAAAGTATACTGTTACTTAACACACAAAAAGTGTATTTTCATCCAGGAGAAAGTGTATTTTTAACTGGGAAATCCGGGAATTTTTTTTCCTCATCCACGTATACCCCCTGAATACCTTTTTCAGAGCCAAACACATTTTTTCAGCATCTCGCTAGCCAAAGAACTAAGCTTTTGTTGTCACACTAGCCTCTGTTTCTTTGGAAATTTCTTTACAGGGACTGCATATCTTATCAATTGCAAGATCAACTATCCTTCTAAACCTGAGCCACAGTTGTTCCACATGCTGCTCTCTGGAGCTAAATGTTTTGAGTTCCATTCTGATATATGACACTTGTTCCCTAAATGGGTACCTGAATAGCCTCTTCAACATGTTGAAAGAGGTGCCAAGCATACACACTGATTGCACCTGGTGTTCTTTTCTATTCTTTGTTGCCATTTTGCTAAGGGGTACCATTATTCACCACATGTTGAACTGCCTACAATTAATAGACTCTTACCCTTTTGCATTTGCCTCCTCTTAACATAGGACACAACAAATTTCCCAACGGGTGAAGTGAGTCTCACTGGCTGAAGTTTGATTTTAGTGGAAGGCAGCATCTGGAATTTGTTGGTGGGTGGGGGGGATGATGCTGGTTCTGAAATATTCACTTAACTACCAAGAAACATTAAACACATAAGAAGTAATAAATCCCTGTTTAAACTAATATTTCCTTAAAGTAGCACTTCATCCTTTCGACCAACCTTTTGGTGGTGAGAAGTATAATTTTATGTTATAAATAATGAAATAATATTATTTATTTAATGCTTTTTCTTCATAAATGTCCATTTTTATCAATACACAAAATAAAACACAAATAATTCAGTACCTTCTACAATGCTGATAGCTTTCTCCATAATTACTGGTATTTTTTCTCAGTATTATTTGTATCACATTAACTAGTCTTTATTGAGTCATTTTGTTTTGAAGTAAAATAGTTGTGAAATTATGCATTACAATAACATAAATTAAAAAGCATGTGACACTGTTATCACTACATTAGTTATTGTGTTAGAATGGAACTATGATATTTAAATGTTAACCAATAGGCAACCTTGGTTTTCACCAGATTGTAATGAAAAAGTTTTATCATATCAACTCAAGTAACACTGGAGATTCATATTACTTGATCTTTTTGTCAAGTACATTTTGAATAGTGACTGAGATGTTAATACAGGAAATACCAACACTGAGTTATCAGAAATATTTCTTGAAGTTCCAGTTCAAAATTTAAGGTATGAAGTTACATATGTGTACTTTCATACATCTAATATTTTCCTTGAGACTGTTATCAAACCCATATTTCTTTCACCAAATTTGTTTGGTTATCATTGTGCTAATGTAATGTTCTTAATTTTGTAGGATGAAATGAACAATAAAGACAGTGGCACATGGAAAAAAGTCATGTGGACATGAATGAAACAGAAATGAAGAAACTCATGGTGTGATTTCTCACATTGATAAGACAACTGCAGTAATACCATTAAACGTGATTTACTACTTGAAAGCCATGTATTTACATAAAATTTATATGGAGCCAAAGAGATAACAAATGGAAAACCAATGTTTAATCCACAACTAGTTGAAGAATTCTAAAAGCAGCCAAACTCTGTGTCATCTACTTTCAGTTTCTTACTCATTTTGAAAAGTATTTCAGATTCACATAAATATTGACTATCGTGTGTTTTTTATGATATTTACAAGAGATTCAGTTAAGAAATGTTGTTCATGAACAAGCTTGTGTTTTAAATACATATTCATTTTTTACATAATACAATTTTTAATAGTTGTTATTGTATTTATCGAAGTATGTTAATTCTGAATAAGAGTGTGTTTTTTTCTGTAAAAGGTCTGAAGGATCATGCCTTTATTTCTCTGTTCTGAATTTATTTATTAATGAATGTTCTGGCACAGATTCATGGTTGGAAATTATATTTCATGTTAGTGCTATTTTTATGAGGAATATTGACTCACTCAATACTAAGTTGTGGCTATTTTTCTTTCTTTTTTTTTTCATTTAGTACTACAGTTTATTAGGAAATCTTTGTCATGCATGTACTGAAGCATGACAAAGCAGCAAAAATGTACACTAAGTAATAGGGCTCAGTTGTGCTGTTGTAATTTAATATGACTGCACAAGATACAACAGAATGGAACAGATGTTTCCTTCCACTCTGTATCCATCATTCTACACAGGCTGTGAGCAATGTGGAGGATTTGAGGAATGTTACAGAGAATTTGAAAAATGTTACAGCTGATTAGTGTACAATCAAAACCTTACATTAATGTGTCCTTGTTACAGTGTGGTGCCACATTTGAGAATGAACCATAACTTGTGAGGGATTTTCATAAAGTTGTAGTTAACATCTTCAAGAAATAAAGCTATGTAATTAAATTTTGTCTTTAATAAAGACAAAACTTACTTGTTCTATTGAATATGCTCTTGTATCTGTCATTATCATTCTGATTAGATTTATTATTTTAGCATATATACCAACTTCTCTAAGAATTTTATATAATTCTTGCTGATTTATGCTGTCAAAGGCTTGTATATAATTGATGAATAGAAAGTGCATATCTCTATTATATTAATAGAAGTTTTTCATCATTTGTCTGATTACAAAAATTTGATCAGTTGCTCCTCTGTCTGTTCAAGTACCACACTGATGTTTCTCGAGGATGTCTTCAGCACACTTCTGTATCCTTTCATTTAGTACACTTGTGAAGTTCTTATAAACCAAGCTTAGTATTGTTGTACCTATGTAATTTTCACATTCTGTTCTGTCTTCTTTCTTATAAATGGAGATTATTTTGACAGTTACCCTACATTGTTTCTGTTTCTGGCATGTCTGATATTAGTGTGTGCAGTTCCTTTTTAACAGCATCTCCACCACATTTTATCAATTTAGAGATTGTGCCAGTATTTTGACAGTTATCCTACATTGTTTCTGTTTCTGGCATGTCTGATATTAGTGTGTCCAGTTCCTTTTTAACAGCATCTCCACCACATTTTATCAGTTTAGAGATTATGCCATCTTCAATAGGGGCTCAATTGTTTCTCATCTTTTGGATGGCTGGAGAAATCTCTTGCGGGGTGAGCTTTTTTGCAGCACTGCCTGCTTCCAGCTCTCCTCTTTCTTCCTGTGAGGCAGTCTGTTCTTCTTCTAGGCTGGTACTTAGTGTGTCTCTGAAGTATGAGCATTCTGCCCACTGTCTGTGTTTCCTCCCTTTATCATTTTCACCTCTGTACTCAAGCATGCCTTTATTTTTGGCTGCAATATACTCCTTATTTTGTCTCCGGCATGACAGAATTTTCTTTTTCATTCTGTTCATTTAGCTCTTCTACAACTTGAATTTTTTTACTTAATCCACTCTCTTTTCTTTCTCTTAAGCAGTCTGTTAGCTCCTACCACTAATTCACTATGCTTCTCCACATTATTTCTGGTTTCTCTTTGTAACAATACTGTTCTTTCCCAATTATTTTCCTCTGTTACTAACCTGCAATCTTCCTTGAACAGTTCTGGGATTCTTTTGCTTCCTCTCACAGTTATTATTTCTTCTGGAACCTCCTTAATAGCTTTTTGAATCCTGCTTCACTTTCATTGGCACATGCTGGTGACTGCTCGGTAGTCAGTTCCCTTCATATTGTTAGCTGCTATTTTTTTTTTTTTTTTATTTCATCAGGAATTGTGAATATTCCAATTCATCCTTTTTTCTGTTCTGTTGCAACTTATTAATGATACTCATAGTTTCTCTCTCAAGACTGAAGTTACCTCAAAGTAATCTTAGTCACAAATTATCTTCTACCGATCTGTATGTTTGTAATTGAGGTGATGAACCCAGATGAACCCTTTTGTGTAGGAAAATGTGCTCTTGATTATCATATTCTTCCATGCTGTGAGCTGGTAGTGTAAAGTTTCAATCTCATACAATGAAATGTTTTTCAAAAACTTTCCCTACTTTTACATAAATGAGTCCCTGCTATGAAATGAAATGGCACCCCAGACCATCACTCCTGGTTGTCAGGCCATATGGTGGATGACAGTCAGGTTGTTATCACACTCCTGATTGCAATGTCTTCACACACATCTTTGCTGGTCATTGGGGCTCAGATCGAAGCAGAACTCATCACTGAAGTTAGTTCTACTACAGGCAATGAGATTACAGATGAAAGATGTGTCCAGAGATGCTCCACACAGTGGTGGGTTTCTACCCTGCCTTTCACCTGCTACAATGGGTTGTGGCGTTCGCTGTGTTATTCAGTGGTTTGGTATTTAACTAATTTGTAAATGAAAATGATAATCTTATTTTATTACATTGAGTAATTACTAAATAAATTTTCTCCCGGCTAAAGAATTGGTGAAGTTGTTAAAGAACTCCAAGTTAACGTCGTGTTAAAGTGTTGTCTGTAAGTTGTGTAAGTGTCACTAAATCACAGTTCATACAACAGATTCTATACAACTATGGATTATGATGGAAACAGTTATCTTCAGCAAAATGATCATTAAAACCACCGAATATCAGCCGCACTCAACACTGACGTATGTTACCTGAAACGATATTCTTCGCAACTCGTGCGCAATTAATTTCGGCTCCATACATCAGCTAGAAAAGTTTGTTATAACGATTGTGCTATGAGCACTGTTTTTAAAGAACCAATCTGATTCGAATTATTTTCATTAAAATGAGTTTGGGACCACCAGTGCACATTTATTTTTACACATTTGCATTACGTTTGGCATTTATGTCTGCAGAGTTGCGTAATTTGAATTTGCCGCTGAGATAATTGTTAAGATGGCGGTAGACAATTGATAGAGACTTTCTATTGTTAGACCAAATAAGTAAGTATTTGAAATGCTTATTAAACTCTATAAACTCTACTTTCGTATTGTGCACTATTTAGACTTCATCAAGCAAACATTTGATTTGTTTCTAAGGAAAAAACAGACAAAAACGCGATACAAATCGCTACCATCAATGGCTGCTCTCGTTGCAGCGGAAAGAAATAATTAACACCGATAATGCGTACTGAGAGAGGAATTAAAGTTACAAATAATTATTCACTCATATTTATAATAATAATGAACTCTATTTTCAAGTAATAATTAACAAATAATTACAATTTCTTAGCAGACCTCAGTTTGATATGTGTCCGCAACCTACAAAAGCCAACCAACAGAAGGTAAAAACAAAGGAAGACAAACGCAGATCATAAAAGGAATTTACAATTACCATTGTCGATGTGTATGATACACATCGATATGTCCTATTACATCATAGAATATTATATAAATAATTAATATTTATCATCGTTTTCACTATTTGTTCATATGTCGAATAGATAATGTTTATAACTGTTACAGGCATAATTTCCTCTCGTCGCACTGTAGCTAAAATTTATCTCGTGGATGTTACAGGGTCAACAACCCGGACTGATGGTCTGTGGTTCCATTTCTCTTCAAATCAGGACTCTTTTGATTGTCATCTGCAGTACTCTTACAGCATATGTCAATGATATTCTATGCCGTATTCTGGTGCCCTTCAGGGCAACCCATCCTGGGCTTACATTGCAGCAAGATAATGCCCACCCGAACATGGTGAGAGTTTCTACTGCTTGTATTCATGCTTGCCAAACCTTACCTTGGCCAGCAAGGTTGCCGGAGCTCCATCCAATTGATAAAATTTGGAGCATTATGGGCAGGGTCCTCTGATTGCTCAGGATTTTGGCCATCTTAACATGCCAACTGGACGGAATTTGGCATTATATTCCTCAGGAGAAGATCCAGCAACTCTTGTCAGTGCCAGGACAAAATAACTGCCTGCGTAAGGGCCAGAAGTGGACCAAAGCATTCTTGATTTGCACAATTTGTGAAGCTCTTTCCTTGAATAAATCATCTAGTTTTTCTGAAACTGTTACCATTTGTTTTGTCAGTGCATGTACATCACATCTACTGATTTCTGTCCATTTCAGATAATTCCTTCGTGGCTTGTATATTTGCTGTCGATACGTTCCAAAATTTACTTCAATTCTATACCTAGACATTTTTTCATTATTAGGTTCAAATTCTGATACGCTTTTCCTAGCTGCCCTGGTTATTATAAAGCCTTTTCCAAGTTAGAATTAATAAAAGAGTGAAGCAAGCTGGTAGTTTCTTCATTGTCTTATTCAGTATAGCACTGCACAACATAGTGAATAAAATAATAAACGTGGCACAATATTTAGCCAGACATTCGGATACACTGATGACAGTGCAATAGTAGGAAGAAATAGTAACACGCTTAATGCAACGTACCTGGTAATGAAAAGAAAAGCATAAAAATCAGCCTCATAGTAACTGAAAGTAAAATGATAAATGTTGTAATGTCACACCCTTGGGCCAGAAGAACCCCTAAAGATCAAAATATAAATGATAAATGCTTTACAGAAGTTTCCTCTTTTAGCTATCTAGGAGCTTTAATATCAGATGATAACAGCATTGGAAGGGATATAGGGGAAAGTATACAAGCAGAGAACAGAGCTTACTTTGTAAATCTACAGCTCTTCAGAAACAACCATGTTACAAAAAATATTTAAGTCTTTGTATGTAACTGCCTCATTCATCCAGTGGTCAGATAAGGGTCAGATGTCTGGACATTGAAAGATGATGACAAAAATACTTTAAGAACCTTTGAGCAAAAGTGCTACCCAAAATTTCTGGCCCAATAGGAGAGGAAGAAGTTTGGAGAATGCGTTGTAACACTGAGCAACAAGCATTAATACAAGGAAGGGAGGTAATAAAATTTGCCAAATCACAACGAATATGATGGGTAGGACTTGTGGAGAGAATGGTGGTGGATAAAATTCTGTTGTGCCACAAATAACATACTGGACATGACAGAGTAAAACTGAGACCCCTTCGACAGCTACTGTTAAAGCCACAGCTCTTTTGTGACTTACTGAACAGAAAGCGAAGCTTTAGCAAAAGAAAGATGGGCCAAGCCAGTATAAATATTTCTGAATTCTACACAAAGGCATTGGAGTTTGCCAATCACCAATTCTGTTCGGGGAGGAGGTAACCTACTACAGCCTACAAGTCAGCATGGATCAGCAAGTCACCATCTCCAGACTGCTAGCACATCTCAGCTGCCTACTTTAGGTAGTCTCTCGAGTAGACATGTTGCATCTCTTAAGTGTTCTGCCAGTAACACACAGTCTTTGGTTTGGTTCCCACGCAACATTATCTATGTAATCATTGCAATTTAAACCATTCATAGCTATAATTCTTAGGTATTTTGTTGAACTGACAGCCTAGATTTGTCTGATGTATCCTGTAATCCTTTTAGCACTTATGTGGATGACTACAGAATTATTATGAGTCAACTGCCACTTTTTGCGCCGTGCAGATATCTTGTGTAAACTAGTTTGCAAATTTTTTTGATCATCTGATGACTTTACAGGACAGTAACTCACAGCATGATCCGCAAACAATCTAAGAGAGCTGCTCAGATTGTGTCATAGATCATTTATGTATATCAGGAGTATCAGACAGCCTGTAGTACTTCTTTTGGGAACACCAGATTTTGCTTCTGTTTTACTCAATTACTTTCCATCAGTTGCTGCAAACTGTGACCTTTTGGACAGGAAATCATGAATCCAATGGCACAATTGGGATGATGCTCCATAGGCAAACAATTTGATTATAAGTTGGTTGTGGGGAACAGTGTCATCAGCTTTCTGGAAATCCAGAAATATAGAATCAATGTGGCATCCTCTGTCTATAGCACTCATTACATCATGAGAATAAAGAGCTAGTTGTGTTTCACAAGAACAATATTTCCTTAATATGTGTTGACTATTTATCAATTATTTTCTTCAAGATAGTTCATAATGTTCAAACACAGTAACTTTTTTTCCCATCATGAGTCATCTGACTGGTTTGATTCGGCCCACCACAAATTCCTCCCCTGTGCCAATCCCTTCATCTCAGAGCTCAGAGTAGCACTTGCAACTTACGTCCTCAATTATTTGTTGGATATACTCCAGTCTCTGTCTTCCTCAGCAGTTTTTACTCTCTGCAGCTCCCTCTAGTACCATGGAAGTTATTCCCTGTTGTCTCAACAGATGTCCTATCAGTCCGTCCCTTCTTCTTGTCAGTGATATCCATATATTCCTTTCCCCTCCAGTTCTGTACAGAACCTCCTCATGCCTCCCTAATCAGTCCACATAATTTTCAACCTTTGTCTGTAGCACCACATCTTAAATGTTTCAACTCTCTTCTGTTCTGGTTTTCTCACAGTTTCACTAGCATGCTCCAAACTTACATTCTCAGAAATTTCTTCCTCAAATTAAGGCATATGCTTGGTACTAGTAGACTTTTCTTGACCAGGAATGCTCTTTTTGCCATTGCTTGTCTGCTTTTGACATTCTCCTTGCTCTGTCCATCATGGCTTATTTTGCTGCGTAGATAGTAGAGTTCCTTAACATCTACTTCACAACCATCAATACCGGTATTAAGTTTCTTGCTGTTCTGATTTCTGGTGCTTCTCATTGTTTTCATCTTTCTTTGATATTCTGTCAATCCATATTCTGTACTCTTTAGATTGTTCATTCCATTCAGAAGATCCTGTAATCTGAGGATATCAATGTCATTAACAAATCTTGTCACTGACATCCTTTCACCCTGAATTTTAATTCCGCTCTTGTACCTTTCTTTTATTTCCACCATTGCTTCTTCATTGTGTAACCTGAACAGTGGAGACAAAAGCCTACCTCCATGTCTTATGCCCTTTTTAATCTGAGCACTGCAAACGTGGTCTTCCAGTCTTATCATCTCCTCTTGGATCTTGCACATGTTGTACATTACCTATCTCTCTCTATAGCATAATTGTATTTTCCTTAGAGTTTCAAACATGTTGCACAATTTGACATTCTTGTACACTTTCCAAGGTCAAAAAATCCCAGGAAAATGTCTTGATTTTTCTTTAATTTGCTTCCATTATCAGCTGCAGTGTCAGAACTGCCTCTCTTGTGCCTTTACCTTTCCCAAAGCCAAACTGTCATCTGAAAAATCCTTAATTTTCTTTTCCACTCTTCTATTTATTATTCCTATGAGGAACTTTTCCTGAACTGTTAAACTGATGTACAATAATTCTCACACTTCTCAGCTCTTGCAGTGTTCAGAATTGAGTGTGGATGATATTTTTCCAGAAATCAGATGGTATACTGCCAGACTCATACATTCTACACATCTACATGAACAGTCATTTTGTGGCCACTTCCCCGAATGATTTTAGCTAATTCTAATACTGGATTCCCTATCTCTTCTATATCGACTCCTGTTTCTTCTCCAATCACATCAGACAAGTCTTCCTCATCATAGAGACCTTGAATATACTCTTTTTCACCTATCTGCTCTCTCCTCTGTATTTATCGACGGGACGTTAAACAACACTAACCTAACCTAACCTCTGTATTTAATGGTGGAATTCCCATTGCAGATTTAATCTACCTCTACATCAATACTCTGCAAATCACATTTAAGTGGCTGGCAGAGGGTTCATCAAATCACCTTCACTATTCTCTATTATTACAACCTCGTATAGCACGTTGAAAAAACGAACACCTATATCTTTCTGTACGAGCCCCGATTTCTCTAATTTTATCGTGTTGATTGTTTCTCCATAAGTAGGTCGCAGTCAACAAAATATTTTTGCATTCAGAGAAGAGAGTTGGTGATTGGAATTTCATGAGAAGATTCTATCACAACGAAAAACGTCTTTCTTTTAATGATGTCCAGCCCAAATCCTGTATTATTTCAGTGACATTCTCTCCCATATTTTGCGATAACACAAATATTCTGCCCTTCTTTGAACTTTTTCGATGTACTCCATCAGTCGTATCTGCTAAGGATCCTACACCGCGCAGCAGTATTCTAAAAGAGGACGGACAAGAGTACTGTAGGCAGGCTCCGTAGTAGATCTGTTACATTTTCTAAGTGTCCTGTAAATAAAATGTAGTCTTTGGTTAGCCATCCCCACAACATTTTCTATGTTTTCCTTCCAATATAAGTTGTTCATAATTGTAATTCCAAGGTATTCAGTTGAATTTATGGCCTTTAGATTAGACTGATTTATCATGTAACCAAAGTTTAATGAATTCCTTTTAGCACTCATGTGGATGACCACACACTTTTTGTTATTTAGGGTCAACTGCCAATTTTTGCCCCTTTCAGATATCTTTACTAAATCATTTTGCAATTTGTTTTGATATTCTGATGACTTGATTAGTTGATGAGTGACAGTATTGTCGGCAAACAACCTAAGACAGCTGTTCAGATTGTCTCCCAAATTGCTTATATAGATAAGGAACAGCAAAGGGCCTATAACACTACCTTGGGGAATGCCAGAAATCACTTCTGTTTTGTTCAATGACTTTCCATCAATGACTATGAACTGTAACCTCTCTGACAGGAAATCACTAATCCAGTCACATAACTGTTACAGTATTCCAATTTCACTACAAGCCACTTGTGTGGTACAGTGTCAAAAGCCTTCCAGAAATACAGAATCGATCTGAAATCCTTTGTCAGTAGCACTCAACACTTCAAGTGAATAAAGAGCTAGTTGTGTTTCACTAGAACGATGTTTACTAAACCCATGTTTACTGTGTGTCACTAGACCATTTTCTTTGAGGTAATTCATAATGTTCGAACACAGTATATGTTCCAAGATCCTGCTACATATCAACGTCAACGATATGGGCCTATAATTAAGTGGATTGCTCCTACTACCTTTTTTGAATATTGGTGTTACCTGTGCAACTTTCCTGTCTTTGGGTACGGATCTATCGTCGAGTGAATGGTTGTATGTGATTGCTAATGCATCAGCATACTTTGAAAGGAATCTAATTGGTATACAGTCTAGACCAGAAGACTTGACTTTATTAAGTGGTTTAAGTTGCTTCACTACTCTAACGATATTTACTTCCATGTTACACATGTTGGCAGCTGTTCTTGATTTGAATTCTGGAATATTTGCTTCGTCTTCTTTTGTGAAGGCATTTCGGAAGGCTTTCTTCAGTAACTCTGCTTTTGCAGCACTGTCTTCAATAGTATCTCCATTGCTATCGCTCAGAGAAGGTATTGATTGTTTCTTGCTGCTAACATACTTCACATACGACCAGAATATCTTTGGATTTTCAGTCAGGTTTGAGACAAAGTTTAGTTGCGGAAACCATTGTAAGCATCTCTCATTGAAGTTCGCACTAAATTTCGAGCTTCTGTGAAAGATCGCCAATTTTGGGGATTTTGCATCTGTTTAAATT
The DNA here is from genome assembly GCF_021461395.2 of Schistocerca americana. NCBI lineage: Eukaryota > Metazoa > Arthropoda > Insecta > Orthoptera > Acrididae > Schistocerca > Schistocerca americana. Next base: position 510,161,884 of record NC_060119.1, on the reverse strand, counting down.
TGGCATGTTTGTGTCATTGTTTCTACAACAGTGTTCTGACTCGTTTTGTGTACCAAGGATGATCAGCTCCATTGTTTGTTAATTTATTTGGTATAAATCTCTCAATTGCTGCCGAAACTATTTCTTTGAATTCAGACCACATCTGGTATACACTTACGTTATTAATTTGGAAGGTGTGTAGAGTGTCTCCCAGGAAGGCGTCAAATGAATTTTTATCTGCTTTTTTGAATAGGTGTATTTTTCATTTATTTTTGGACAATTTGGATGTCACAATATTCAGTCTTGCTATGACAACCCTGTGTTCGCTAATCCCTGTATCCATTTAGATGCTCATTATTAACTCAGGATTATTTGTTGCTAAGAGGTCAGGTGTGGCTCATGAACTAACTGCTCAAAATAATTTTCAGAGAATGCATTTAGCACAATTTCAAATGATGTTTTATGCGTACCTCTGGAATTAAACATGTATTTTCGCCAACATATTGTGGGTAAATTAAAGTCACAACCAACTATAATTGTATGAGTTGGGTATGTGTTCGCAATCAAACTCAAGTTTTCTTTGAACCTTTCAGCAACTCTATCATCAGAATTTGGAGGTCAGTAAAAGGATCCAGTTATTATTTTATTCTGGTTGCTAACAATGACCTCTGCCCATACTAACTCACAGGAAGTGTCAACTTCAATTTTGCGTCAAGATGAACTACTTCTAACAGCAACAAACACACAACCACCAACTGTGTTTAGCCTGTTCTTTCGGAACACCATTAGGTTCCACACAAAAATTTCAGCTGAGCTTATATCCGGATTTAGCCAGTGCCTATAACTATTTGATCATCAGTGCTTTCTATTAGCACTTATAGCTCTGATACTTTCCCGACACGGCTACAACAATTTACAACTGTTATACTGATGGTTCCTGTATCTATGTTCTTCCTTTGTTCGGCCTGCACCCTTTGTGACTGAGGCCCTTCCTCTAACCTAAAAAAAATGCCCAGTCCACGCCACTGACCCTCCTGCCCATATAGCTGCCTACTGCCTATAGTGGACACCTGACCTATTCAACAGAACCTGAAATCCAACCACCCTTTGGCGCAAGGAGAGGAATCTGCAGCCTACATGGTCGCAGAACTGTCTGAGGCTCTGATTCAGACCCTACACTCAGCTCTGTACCAGAGGTCTGTGATAAGTCCTGTCAACTATGCTGCAAATGGTCAGCTCTGCTTTCATCTTGCAAGCAAGACTGGCAGCCTTTACCACTTCTGTTAACCACTCAAAACCAAAGAGAATCTCTTCTGATTCAAAGTGACACACATCATTGGTACCAACATGAGCAACCACCTGCAGTTGGCTGAACCCTGTGCTCTTCATAGCATCTGGCAGGACCCGTTTCACATCTGGAATGACTCAACCTGGTAAGCACACAGAGTGCACATTGGTTTTCTTTCCCTTCTTGACAGCCATGTCCCTTAGGGGCCCCATAACTCGCCTAATGGTGGAGCTCCCAACAATCAATAATCTCACCCTCTGTGATTGTCTGGATCTCGCAGGTTGAGGGGTTTCCTTTGAAGCAGGACAGGCGACAGCATCTGGCTCAGTGACAGTGTCAGCCACAGACAACACCTGGAACCTGTTTGTCAGACAAACTGAGGAGGCCTTACATGCAGGGAAGTCTTTCGCTGCCTGCCATGCCCCGGGGTGGCCTCCCACTCAACCACAGGTGAGGGGTCAACCTCAGTGTAAGCAGTGACTGGGCTGGCCACCGATGAGGACCGATCGTAGGACTCAGACATGCTGGACATCCGTTGGATCCCACTGGCTGTCCCGCAACAGCGGTGCCCATCCACTGCAGCCTCAAGCTGTCTAACTGAAGCCATCGCAGCCTGAAGCTGAGAGCGAAGTGTCACAAACTCTGCTTGCATCCACACACAACAATCGCAGTCCCTGTCCATACTAAAGACCGTGGAAAACTAAACTATGCAGATAACCGAACTGTCGGCACATGCTGTGCAACTGTACTGTAGACCCTGACAAAAATGCAGGAACTATGTCTAATAAATTAGATTACTATGCAGAGATTCAAAAACCTAACTAGTGAAGCACTCAGGTGAAACTAAATAATTCGCCCCTGATTAGGAACTTGTAATATGTCACGAAAACGGTTTACTTTCTGACGCAAACAAAAATGCGAGAACTGTATCTATTATATATTAAATTAACATGCAGAAACTCAAGAAACTAAACTATTAAAGCACACAGATGATATTATAAAATTCGTTCCTGGTTAGGATCTTGTAAAAGTCACAACATCGGTTACTTCCCCGTCGCTGCTTGTGTCCCAACTGGCTACTGCTGCCTGCCTGCCTCCCTGTTAGCACCCTTGCTTTTAGTGCGACAGAAGTATTTTTTTTTTTTTTTTTTTTTTTTTTTTTTTTTTTTTTTTTTTTTTTTTTTTTTTTTTTTAAAAAATATGCTGAGTAAGTTCTTCACTTCGTTTTCTATTTCTTCACATTTTTCATGCAGTCATTTCACCTTATCTCCCCTGCACTTGCTGCTTATTTCATTATTAAGCAGCTTGTATTTCTGTATTGTGGATCATCTTTGTACTTCTTTCTCTCGTTGATCAACTAAATTATTTCTTCTGTTACCCTTGGTTTCTTCACAATTATCGTATTTGAACCTATATTTTTCATTCTGACTTCTGTGATTGCCCTTTTTAGAGCGTCCTCTTCAACTGAACTGTCTATGCAGCTATTCCTTATCACAGTATCTATAGCCTTAGAGAACAACAACCATTTCTCTTCACTCTTCAGTACTTCCATACCCCACTTCTTTGCATACTGATTCTTCCTGACTAATCTCTTAAATCTCAGTCTACTCTTCAACACTACTGATTTGTGATCTGAGTCCATAGCTGCTCCTGGGTACTCCTTATATCTAGTACCAGATTTTGGAGTCTCTGCCTGACCATAATGTAATCTAACTGAAATCTTCCTGTATCACCCAGCCTTTTTCAAGCATATCTCCTCCTCTTGTGGTTCTTAAACAGAGTTTTCACTATTACTAGCTGAAATTTACTGCAGAACTCAATTAGTCTTTCTCCTCTCTCATACCTAGTACCAAGCCCATATTCTCCCTAACCCATTGTTCTGCTCCTCCTATAACTGCATCCCAGTACCCCATGACTGTTAGATTTTTGTCTCCCTTTACATTCTAAATTACTCATTCAATATCCTCTTATATTTCTTCTATCTCTTCATCTTCAGCTTGCGATATTGGCATGTACATGTAGTGATTTGAGAATTTTTGTGTAAATTCTGGAACCACTCAGCCTTCTACTGTTTCAAACACGTGATATCCTAGATACGACTGTGGGACAGTAAAATCCTACCTACTGCACGTCACATGTTTGTGTGTGCAGGTTTAAAATCAGTCACGGGAAGAAAGTAGATGCTGCAGTCAAACGGCACCAACAAGTACCTGTCAGGCAATCCATAGAGGTTTTAGTGCATGTGTAAGGAAGAGCCATGGAGTTTTTATGCCGCTCTGTGCTTACTGTGTCATTGACTATTGTTATGTGAAACAAGAACAGTTGAAAAAGTACTTTTGTAGACTCTTGACTCAGTCTTGGTAGAGACAATATGAATTTTCTGATTCATTTTAAGGAAGTCACGGTAGTCAAGCCAACTTTCTTGTAACTGTAACTCATCTACATCTACGTCTACATGACTACTCTGCAATTCACATTTAAGTACTTGGCAGAGGGTTCATCGAACCACAATCATACTAACTCTCTACCATTCCACTCCCTAACAGCGCGCGGTAAAAACGAACACCTAAACCTTTCTGTTCGAGCTCTGATTTCTCTTATTTTATTTTGATGATCATTCCTACCTATTTAGGTTGGGCTCAACAAAATATTTTCGCATTCGGAAGAGAAAGTTGGTGACTGAAATTTCGTAAATAGATCTCGCCACGATGAAAAACGTCTTTGATGTAATGACTTCCATCCCAGTTCGCGTATCATATCTGCCACACTCTCTCCCCTATTATGTGATAATACAAAACGAGCTGCCCTTTTTTGCACCCTTTCGATGTCTTCCGTCAATCCCACCTGGTAAGGATCCCACACCGCGCAGCAATATTCTAACAGTGGACGAACGAGTGTAGTGTAAGCTGTCTCTTTAGTGGACTTGTTGCATATTCTAAGTGTCCTGCCAATGAAACACAACCTTTGGCTCGCCTTCCCCACAATATTATCTATGTGGTCTTCCCAACTGAAGTTGTTCGTAATTTTAACACCCAGGTACTTAGTTGAATTGACAGCCTTGAGAATTGTACTATTTATCGAGTAATCGAATTCCAACGGATTTCTTTTGGAACTCATGTGGATCACCTTACACTTTTCGTTATTTAGCGTCAACTGCCACCTGCCACACCATACAGCAATCTTTTCTAAATCGCTTTGCAACTGATACTGGTCTTCGGATGACCTTACTAGACGGTATATTACAGCATCATCTGCGAACAACCTAAGAGAACTGCTCAGATTGTCACCCAGGTCATTTATATAATCAGGAACAGCAGAGGTCCCAGGAGCTTCTCTGGGGAACACCTGATATCACTTCAGTTTTACTCGATGATTTGCCGTCTATTGCTATGAACTGCAACCTTCCTGACAGGAAATCATGAATCCAGTCTCAAAACTGAGACGATACCCCATAGGCCCGCAGCTTGATTAGAAGTCGCTTGTGAGGAACAGTGCCAAAAGCTTTCCAGAAATCTCATTTTGTTTCTAATGTTCAACGGTACGAGGTACTTACAGAAAGTTACATATGTGTGTTGAAAGTGTGAATTATATTGTGCATGAAAGTCAAATACATTGTTAACTGACAAAAAGGAAAATTTGTGTGGCTACTCATTTCATAAGTAGAAAGAGGCTTAAAAGTTCCTGTACCTAGCGCTATTCGACAGAGGAGAAGTCTAGATTTTCAAGCAGCCGACTATCCCGTGAAGAAGAGGGGCTGCAAAATTCCAAGTAAAGAAGTGGAAAGTGTAGAGAAGTGGAATGTGGTTTGGGGAAATAAATCAATATAACCCAGACCCACACTCACACTTAAAGTTGTCAGACCGTTAGATAGACGTGAACTACCATTGTCAGTGTGGTTTGCTGTCAATTCTAATGACAGCAATGCTATCACAGAACTGTTCACAGCAACACAATCTGTACCCTACCTTCCTATTCATAACAAATCCTACTACTGTTCTGCCATTTCCTGCTACTGTTCATATTACCTTATACTCATCTGACCAGAAATCCCTGTCTTCTTTCCATTTCATTTCACTGAACCCCACAATACCTAGATTGACCCTTTGCGTTTCTCTCTTCAGCTTTTCTAGCTTCTCTACCAAGTTCAGACTTCTGATGCTCCATACCCTGACTATAAAGTTACTTAATCTTTTTCTTAAGGTCACCTCCTGTATCACTAACAATCTCCAGGATAGGAAATTAGTGATGTGAGAATATAATTCAGCAGATTCCTTTCTTGGATATTGGTATGACTTGTGCAGCTTTTCAGGCTTTAGGTGTGGATCTTTTGCCGAGCGAGGCATTGTAAAAGATTGCTAAATATGGTCCTCTTCTATCAGCTTACTCTGAAAGGAACCTGGCTGGTGTACAATCTGGAGTGGAGGCCTTGTCTTTATTATGTAATTTAAGGTGCTTCACTACACAGAGGAAATCTGCTTCTAAGTTATTCATGTTGGCAGTTGTTCTTGATTCGAATTCTGGAATATTTACCTCACATTGTTTATGAAGGAGTTTTGGAAAACCTCATTTAGTAACTCTGTTAATGACATTGTCATCAGTAACATCACCATTGTTATTCTGCAGTGAAGGTATTGATTGCATCTTGCTGCTGGTATACTTTATGTACAACCAGAGTCACTCTGGGTTTTATGCTAGTTTTTTAGGCAGAGTTTCATTGTGGAAGTTGTTAATAGGGATTTTGCATTCTTCTAAATTTGGAATGCTTTTTTTTCATTGCTTCTGCAACAGGTATTGTGACCTTTTTGTGTACCATGGGGTATCAGTACCATCTCTTATTAATTTATTTGGTATATATTGAGGTCTGGTGATGACATTGTAACTCTCTCAGAGACAGCAAAGGATCTGGAAGAGCAGTTGAATGGAATGGGCAGTGTCTTGAAAGAAGGATATAAAATGAACATCAACAAAAGCACGAAGCAGATCCAGAAGGATGTAGGTTGCAGTAGTTACTTGGAGATGAAGAAGCTTGCACAGAGTTGAGTAGCGTGGAGAGCTGCATCAAACCAGTCTCTGGACTGAGGACCACAACAACAACAACACTAAACTGCTGTCAGTACTATTTCATTGAATTTAAACCACATGTGGCCTGTGCCTCCTAAATCAAATTTGAAGGAGTAGAGACTGTGTCTTAGAAAGGCATCAAGTGAATTTTTACCTGCATTTTTAAATGTATGTATTTTTCGTTAGTTTTTGGTGGGCTTGGATGTAATGGTATTCAGTCTTGTTACAGTGACCTTGTCATCACTAATTCCTGTATCTATCACAATGCTCCCTATTTGCTCAGGATTATTTGTTGCTAAGAGCTCAGATATGTTTTTGCAACCATTTACACTTTGACTGGGCTTCTGGACTATGTGTTCAAAATAATTTTCTGAGGAAGCACTCAGTACGATAACTGCAAAACATTGTATGCCTACCACTGACTTTAAACATGTATTTTCACCAACATCTCAAGGGTGTATGGAAGTCAGCACCAACTATAATTGTATGAGTGGGATTTCTGTTTGTAATGAGACTCAAGTTTTCTTTGAACTGTTCAGCAACTCTATTATCTGAGTCACGTGGTTGGTAAAAGGAGCCAATTATGAACTTATTCTGGTTGTCGAACATTACCTTTACCCATACAAACTCACAGAATTTCACCTTCAATTTCGCTTTGAGGTAAACTACTTCTGACACCAACAAACACTGACCACCAACTATTTTTAATGTATCCTATCTGAACACAGTTAGGTCCTTTGTAAAAATGTCAGCTGAATGTATCTCACTTGTTAGTGAGCTTTCTGTACCTATAACGGTTTTAACTCCCGTGCTTTCTCTCGGCGCTTGGAGGTCTGGGTCTCTCCCAACACAGCTAAGTATACAACTACAACTCTAAATATTGCTAACTCTACCTTCTTTCTTTATTTGCTCTACACCATTTTAGAATGATGCCCTTCTGTATTTTCCTGAGACTGTCCAACCTAAAAAACCAGCCAAGTCACCTCCACACAGCTCATGCTACCCCATGTTACCACTTACTGTGCGTAGTGGACCTCCTATCCTGTTAAGCAAAACCCAAATACCATCACCATATGGTGCAAGTCAAGAAATCTATGGCCTACATGATTGCAGAACCATCTGAGCCTCAAAGACCCTCCACTCTGTTCTACACCAAAGGACCTCAGTTGGTTCTGTCGATGATGTGACAGATGGTGAGCTCTGCCCTCATCTCATAAGCAAGACTGGCAGTCTTTACCACTTCAGCCAGCTGCTTGAAACCAGAGAGAATCTCTTCTGATTCAAAGTGGCACACATCATTTGTATCAACATGAACTGCCACCTGCAGGTAGCTGCACTCTGTGCTCTTCATGGCATCCAGAAGCACTCTTTCCGCATCTGGAATGACTCCTCTTGCTATGCACATAGAGTGCATACTAGATTTCTTCCCCTCCTTGGCAGCCTTATCTGTAAGGGATAATCAGCTACAGTATCTTGAGGTAATGAGGAGTCTGAAGTGGCCTTACTACCAGACAAAGAGTGTGCTGCTGCACTAGGTAAATGAGTATGTGTTGCAAGGTAGGTTATAATGATTTGAGTGTAACAGTATCTATGTCATTGAATGATAATGATTGTAGTTTAGATGTTGACTCTGGGCTAGATGTACTGGGAAGTACATGGCTCTGCAAATGGGATTTTTTTTTGTACATACTGCATAGGATGCACAGGAAGTTATTGATTATAAACAGTGGAAAGTCCAGATTGGAACATCTACAATATTATGAAAAGAATAGATTGCTACTCACTGTAAAGATGGCACCTTGAGTTCCAGGCAGGCACAATGAAAAGACTGTTTCACATAAGCTTTAGGCCAAAGCCATCTTCAGAAAAGAAAAATGCACAAACATTCATACCAACAAGCAAACCTCACACACACCCCTCATGACTGCTATCTCTGTTCGCTCCCACCAGAATCCAAGTGAAACGCTTTGAAGGGGAGCAGCAATCTGGAATGGAGGGGAAGGGGGAGGGATAGCAGGGTATGGGTCAGGAAAGGAAATTGTTGCTGCCTGGTGTTGTGTGCAGGGCTAGAGGTGGCAAGACAGGGCTGCCAGATGGAACATCGGGAGGTTATGGGGGAGGGAGAGTGAGGAAAATAGGGAGCCAAAATGAGGGTGAGGGGAGCAAATTATGAGGAGGGAACGGAAATAGTTAGGTGGAGGATGTGGGGACAGTAGGTTACTGTAGGTTGAGGCCGGGATAATTTTGGGAGCGAAGAATGTGTTGTAAAGACAACTGACATCTGTGCGGTTCAGAAATGCTGACGGTGGAGGGAGGGATCCAGATAGTTCAGATTGTGAAGCAGACACTGAAACCAAGCATGTTATGTTCAGCTGCCTGTTGTGCCACAGATTGGTCCACTTTTCAACTGGCCATAGTTTGCCAGTGGCCATTCATCCTGCTGGACAGCTGGTTGTTACATTAACATAAAAAGCTGAACCATGATTGCCACATCGCTAGTATGTGACATGGTTGCTTTCACGTATGACCTGGCCTCTTATAGGTTAGGATTAACTCATGACAGGACTGGAATAAAAAGTGCTGGATGGGTAATTCTTGCATCTGGGTCTTCCATTGAGACACGATCGCTGTGGCGAGATGCCGAGATTGGGATGGACTGGGATGTGTGTATGAAGTTTGATGGGGATGGAACACCACTCTAGGAGGGGTGCAAAGGATGTTGGGTAGGATGCCCCAAATTTCAGGATATGATAATAGGTAATCAAAGTACTGACTAAGGAAGTGGTTCAGTTGTTGCAGTCCATTGTAACTGTTTCTTGAGGATAGAGGGAGGATTGGAGATGTGTGGGGATATGGCACAGGAAATTTGTTTGCAGACTGGGTGTGAGGTGATAGTAGCTGCTGCGAAACACCTTGTGAGACCTTCAGCATGCTGGGCTACAGAGCTCCCATCACTGCAGATATGCCATTCTGTGGTGGTCTGTATGTATGGGGGGGATTGTTTGGTGTGGAAGAGATGTCAACTGTCAAAATGCAGATACTATTGGTGGTTGGTTTGTTTAATGTGGACAGTGGTATGGATGAAGCTATCAGAGAAGAGGTAAATGTCCAGGAGGGTGGCGCACTGTGTTGAGGAGGACCAACTGAAGTGGATGGGAGAGAAGTTGCGAAGGAATGAGGGTAGGGTATCCTGGCCCTGATTCCAGATCATGAAGAAATCATCAGTAAATCTGGAGCAGATGAGAGGTTTCAGGTTCTGGGAAGCTAGAAAGGTTTCCTTTATGGCCTTTAAACAAGTTGGCATAGGAGGGTACTATGCAGGTGTCCATGACTGTGCAGTGGATTTGTCTGTATACCTTCCATTCAAAGGAGAAGTCATGTGTTTTAGGATACAGATACTGAGGTGTATGAGAAATGAGGTAGTGGGTTGGGGCTGAAGGAGTTTGGGAGTGACAGTGTTCAATAGCAGCAAGACTGTGGGCATGAGGGATGTTGGTTACAGGAAAGTGCTGTCAATAGTGATGAGCTGTGATCTAGGAAGTAAAGGGGTTGGGATAGTAGAGAGTCTGTGAAGTAAGTAGTTGATATCTTTGATGTGAGAGACTAGATTTATGGCAGTAAATTGGAAGTGTTGGTCAATGAGGGCTGAAATTCTTTCAGTGGAAGCACAGTAACAAGCTACAATGGGGTGCCTGGGGTTGTTAGGTTTGTGGATTTTGGGAAGCATGTAAAAAATGGGTGTACAGGCTGTCATAGGGGTGAGAAGTAAATGGATTCAGGGGAGAGGTTCTGGGAAGGGCCTGACGCTTTAAGCAGTGATTGGTGGTTATGTTTTGACTTTTGAAATGGGATCACTCGAGAATTGCTGGAAGCCTTCTCGCAGGTAGTCACCGTGACTAATAACGACATTGGTAGAACCTTTGTCTGCAGGTAGAATGGTTAGTGATTAGATCAGGGTCTGTTTTGAGAAATATTTGTGTCGTTAGGGAAGAACCTGTTGAGTGGTGGTGATATCATGTTGGAGGTAAAGAATTCTTCTACAGTGACCAGTGAGTTCTTAGATTGGAGGGGGGCACACAGTTGGAAGGTTGTATGGACTGAGAGAGGTAGGGTTCATTGTTGTAATTAGGTTGGCTTTGACTGGAGGGAGTGGTAGCAAAGAAGTGTTCCAATAGCAGAGATTGGGAGAAGGAAATTGTGTCTTTGACAAGACCAATATGGTTAAAATATGGTGTAGGGCTGAAGTTGAGGCCTTTGGATAGGTCTGAAACTTCTGTGAGGCCAAGGAATTTGATGGAAAGGTTAACAACAGTGTTCTGAGACTGTGTCTACTTTGGATTTAGTGTTGTGTTGGAAGGGAGTTTTGAGGGGAATGGCAAGCTGAGAAGGTCAGCTAGGCTGGGTCTGGGTGCTATGAGGATTGAGGAGGATGAAAAGATTAGGATAGTTCTGCTCCAAGGTGGCAACAGGATGTTTGCAGGCTGGATAATTTATGGAGATGGTGTCTGGAATGCTATTCAATGCTATTCTAGGTGCTGCAGTGCAAGGGATTCAGTTTTAGAGATGTGACATAAGTTGTAGGGATTGCTCAGTGACAGTATCTTGCAGAGCGAACAGAGATAATTCTGGATTTCTTATGCCATGAAGATGTGTTCTTGCAAAACATGGTAATATTTGTGAGGGCCAGGGGCTGACGGAATCTGAAAATTTTAAAGTCATTGTGAAAGGAGGGGTGAGATCCAGAGAAATGAATTTTTAGGGCTAGGCTGTTGGGGGAGTTGGGGGGGGGGGGGGGGGGGGGAATTCCATGGCTCAGGCATCACTTAAAGAACGGAATGTGGGACTGGGTTTTAGCCAGGGAAAGGGATACTTCCCTGAACTGGTGCAGAAAGATGGAGTAGGATTCCACTGTGGCAGGGATGATTTTGGGAAAATGGGAAATGATGTAGTAAATGAGCAAATGAAGGCATTAGGTAGCCGTGAAGCGAGCTGGATAACAGGAAAAGACTCATAAAAATACTCTTTAGATACTCAAAGATATGCACAAATACATAAAAATACCCACAAATATGAACCGAAAAGAGGGAACAGTGGACGTAATGAATGAAGGGAGACTGGACATGTTGGGATAATGGTAGAGGGGTAAGGGAGATTGATTAAGTTCATGTGGCACAGCTAATTGCAAAAAATAACATGCAAAAATACGAGAGGATAGGGCAGGAAATGTGATTAACATGAATAATTATAATTATTATGAGGGAGAACTTGTGGCATGAGATGCACCAACAGTCTGCACTTAGGCAGCTGTGTGTTGTGCAAAGATGAGACCATTAATGCAGTGGTGCTCAGAGGATGTACAGTTTGGAAGATGATGAAAAAACACAGAAAAGTAGAGAAAGAGAGGACATTGAGTAGCATAATGTTTTAGAGAAAAGTAACAAAGGAAAACATCACTGGATTGTGGGGTGATAGAAAAACAATTAGGCAAAATCAAACAATGGAAATTCCAGGGTGGAATATCAGCAATATTATGAAAAGGATAGATTGTTACTCACCATGTAGATGACACATTGATTTGCAGACAGGCAGGAAGAAAAGACCTATATATAAGCATTTGGCCAAAGTTTTTCATCAGAAAAGAAAAATGCACACAAATTCACACAAGTAAGCACACCTCATACAAACTTTACTGCTATCTCTGGCCACCCACTAAATACAGAGCCAAAACCGTCCTAAAACACTGTTGTTAATCTTTTCACCAAAATCCTCTGCCCCACAGAAGTATCCAAAGGTTTCACCTTCAGCCTTACACCAAAATTTAACCATGTTGGACTTAACAAAGATCTACTCTCCTTCTTGCAATCACTGCAATTGGAACACTTTTTTGCCACCAATCCTTCCAGCCAAAGCCAACCTAATCCCAACAGTGAACTCTGCCTTTCTGAGTTCATACCACCATCCAGCTGTGATTTTCCCCCTCTCCTGTCTAAGCACCCCTTGGCCACCTCCAATGTGGCCTCACTGTCCTTCCCCAGGTCTCTTATTAAGAACACCATCCTTTCAGTACAAGAAAGGACAGCAAAACACAGCCTCAAAACATTTCCTGAGCTAATCATCCTACGTGCAGACAAAGGTTTCACCACGGTAATTATTAATGACAGTGAGTACCTAGCAGAAGCCCTCCACCAATTATCTCACTTGTCCTATAAACTCTTACAGAGTGATCCCATCCCTGAAGTCCAGCATAACTAGTCTCTGCTTAAAGCATTAGGCTCTTCCCAGAATCTTTCTGCTGAATTTGTTTTCCTCTTCACCTCTATGATTACCTGCACACTCACCTTCTACATCCCCCCCAACAGCCACAAACCAAACAGTCCTGGACACCCCATTTTAGCTCATTATTGTGCTCCTTCTGAAAAAATTAGAAGCCCTCATTGCCCCACACCACCTAGTTTTCTACTTATCAATGTTGACCCTACTTCCCTATAAACCAACATCCCCATGACCATAGTCTTGTCAATATTCAACACTGCCTGTCCCAATGTCCTTCAGACTCCAAACCCACTATCTCATTCCTCATACACTTTACTGACTATATCTTAATAAACAACTACTTAATTGATATTTCACCATTTTTATAGAAACTTTTAATTTGAATGAATTGTTGACCATTTCATTGTGCAGGTTCATTGTCGCCCATTAGTTCAAGCTGATTAGTACTTCAGGCTTAAGTAATTCTGGAAGAATGCTTATGTAAGTATTTTGTGACTGGGTTCTTTCATCGAGTATTTTAAGTTAGAAACTGTTTGTTCCATAAACTGAAACTTACCACACACTTAACTCACATATGACTGTGTTGAGATAAATGCCCTGCAGACAATCTGGTTTAGTCAGCCTGATGTGGCATTCAGACGGCCAGATGTAGCGTGTTGTTCTTAGCCACTTCTTAATTTGTATGGAGAACACACACATGTGCAGGCCATGCCTCCTACAGTATCAGAAGAGAAAGGAATTAGCTTTGTGCTGTTTACACTACTCTATACAATTAATGTTAGAAAGATATGTATTAAAATGTTCACTGGAACAAATTCAGTTTGGTTGAAGAACTCAACAACCAAAATTTTCAGAATTATGCATGAATGGATCCCAACAGTTTCATTATATTAGTATGTTTGGTGATTCCACTGAATGTGAAGCAGAACAGTGTGATAAGAGAAGAAATACTAAAAAAACTAGTTGCCAATTTTAAGTTTCCTGGTTACAGGGAAAGACCATCTACAATGTATTACTAAACAGCTCAACAAAAATTTGATTTTTGGTATTTCATATATTTATTGTGCAAATTTAAAAATCTTAAATGCTGTCATAATATATTCATTCAGGGTTCAACGATGTAGTGAAGTATTAAAGTTAGAAACTGCACAAATGCGTTGAGGCACTGTAATTCACAGAGCACAAGTTAACCACACCATATTCACCCCAGTCTTTGTGAATGAGAGCACTTAGCAGCTTCCAACAAATTTACAAATAATTTCAAACATTTTCGATACTTTTTTTGCACCCCCCCCCCCTCCCAACAACACAGTGAGAGGGAAAAAAAGCTTGTTGCTTGCTATATTTTTACTGTTCATGCAGTAAAACTTCTGCTTCCGGGATGATATTTTAATTTTTTACTTCTTTACTACAAAAACTGTTTACAAACAATTTTACTGTTGTTGTCCACTTATACCACTGAATGTATCTGTAAACTTATATCATTGTAACAGCATAGTTCAGGAGACATGACATCATAAAAATTGAGATGTGTGAAAAACTATAGCCATCCAGTGTTGATAATTCACTGTTCCACAAATTTTACAGGTACAAAATCAGCTGTTATTTATACATTTAGTTATACTGAACATGAATAACAAGGTTAAAATTGTCTCCTAGCTCAGGGTTATAAGAAAGTAAGATGTTCATGTTTCACTGTCACTTGTATGGGACATTATAAGAGCTATTTGCAAAGGCATTGCGACAAGGGTTCTTTTGCTGTAAGTGAGTGAGTTGGATGCTTTCAACGGGGCAACACTGCTTTACACGATGATTCGTGTGGTCATCATCCCACTTAAGCATTGTTGAAGGCAGAAACCAGACACAATTTTAATTACTATCCATCACAATTGTATGCTCTTGTGCAGCATTAGTTTTGTTACTGGAATGAGCATCATGGCAATTGGCAGTGAATGTATGTGAGGTAAAGTGTTGGAATTGAAGAATTGTGTTAGTGTGTAAATGTATGCTTTCATAAAATGCCACACACCTGCAATAACAAATCTGATCATTTTTGTTACATTTGTATAGAAATTATTTATGGTTCAAGAAGGCAACCATTGAGTGAAGCAGTAAAACAAGCATACACCTTGTATTTCAAGTGTCGATTTGGAGACCAAGCTCAGTCATGGGCTCCATACTTCTGTTGTACCTTGTGTTCATCTACACTTAATGCTTGGAAGCACGATAAAAACATCTCCATGAAGTTTGGTATGCTTGCTGTTTGATGTGAATCCACAAATCACGTGCCAGAGTGCTATTTTTGTATGGTACCTATCTAGAGGAAGTGAGTCAGTATCAGGAGGATGAATATTCAGTACCCTGAGATCCCATCTGTCATTCACCTTGTGGCATATGTTTCTCCACATGTACCACCATCAAGCATGATGATGTTGGTGCTGAACTGACACATAAAGCCAAAAAAGTCTGATTATACACCAGTGACACTGACCCTATAGATACACCAACATTGTCAACCACACTAGATCACACAGCATGAACTCAGTGGTCCCTAAAGGATTTAGATCTTTCAAAGCATAAAGCTGAACCCTTGGCCCCATGACTGCAACAATGAAATCTCCTCACTGACACAGTGTGTGTGTCAGTGTTCCAGGAGCATCAGAAAAGACTCAAATGTCATTTCAGGACTGAAGGCAACATTACATTCTGCAGTGGTATTGATGGATTGTTGGAAGACCTGAACTTTACATACAAACCAGAAGAGTGGAGACTCTTAATAGATGACTCAAAAACAAGCCTGAAGGCAGTAGTGTTACATAATAGTAATGAATGGCCATCCATCCCTGTCGCATATGCTGCCATATTGAGATCAATTGTAAACTGTGTTCATTACAATAAACACAAATAGCTGTTATGTGGAGATTTCAAAGCTATTGTGATGCTTTTGGGTTTGCATGGGTGTTACACTAAGTATTGCTGTTACCTATGTGAGTTGTACAGTCATGCAAGGGAAAAATATTACATACACAGTTGATGGCCTCCACAAACAGCTCTGATGCCTGGATCAAAAAGATATTGCCAAAGAACCTCTAGTGAATTCAAACAAAATTGTTCTCCCACCACTGCACATTACTTTGGGACTCACGACAGCATTTGTTAAGGCTGTGGACGGGAATGAAGAAGCATTTCCGTGTTGGTGTAGGAAGTTACCATGACTCAGCACAGAGAAGATTACTAAGAGGATATTCATTGGTCCACAGATATTCCAGCTCCACACACTTTGAGTCCACTCTGACCCATGATCAGCTGCATCTGAGGCATCATTTTTGTAACATGATAACATCGTTCTTGAGAAACAGAAGAGTCAAAAATTAAATGGGCAATGTGGATGAACTTGTTTATGCTCATGAGGCCAATGGCTGCAACATGACCCTGAAAATGCATTTCCTTTATTCCTACTTCATTGTGTTCCCACTGTGGTGCATTCAGTGATGTGCGCAGGAAGTGGTTCCAGCAGCATGTCACTCATCAATCAGTGGTACACAGGAGGGTGTATTACTACTGTCAGCTGATTTCTGCTGGATGCTACAGAGAAATGCTCCATGCACCACCCACAAGAGCAAGGCAAAGAAACAGTGTGAATAAACTAGTTAAGTTCAGATAATGTCCACATTCTATTGATTATAGTAGTAATATACGTGAAATGTAAAGTCCTGACTTACTTGTAACCCTGAACTGGAAGACAATTTTAATCATGATATTTGTATTCTTTGCATTAAAATCTATAAAGACTGTCTACTTCGGCATCTTAAAAAAAATCTACTATGAACCAATGTAATGAGAGCTCTTCCAACTAATAAAACCAATGTACTCATGGTTTTTCATCTGGAAGCAAAAATTTTTTATATGCTTAACATTATATATTTAACACAATAGCTTGTAAAATAATCAGACATTTGAAGGTGTTTTATATGTGTTGAAACAAAGTATATTTAACCCAACCATTTATCATGCTATAGACATCCCTCATCATCACAAATATAAAATGATTGCATCATAACTGTAAATGAATTAATCAACATTCACACTTGGTAAAGGATTTTATATTCTTATTATTGCAGATGTACTGCACATACCCATAAACATTGTGGTGCAATTATTTTCATTTAAAGTTAATTAATTCAGGATTTGAAGGTATACTGTGCTGTGATGCTTCAGAATTGAAACAAGAACCAACAAACTAGTTGGTTTTAATTAATTAAGGTATGATTTATAGGCACCAACAATTTTTCCAAAATCTGCTCCAATAATATTGAAGCCTGAAAATTTCCAAACTTGGTGATGTTCTTAGATTTCCCATATTTTTATTTTTAAAGGAAATAGTCAAAGTTTAAAGTTTTGTTAAGTAAATTATAAATGGCATCTCTCTTAGAAGCTGTGGAATTTTTATTGAGCATCATCATAGTACAAAAAAACAGTGCCCTGTGTCCTTGTGAATGAGGGTACAAACCACTGAGTACATGAAGTAAATAGTCTAAAAAATCTGGGCTTGTTATCTGTGTAATTTCTCTCTTTTTATACTATTAATTATTGTAGGATTTTCTTATAAATCACTTAGAACCATAAAGTGATGCATTCCTGCCAAAGGGTAAGATTATAGATAGCTGGACATGAGCCAGAATAAGGCAGTTATAAATTAGTGAAAGTTCAGCTGCAGTCAAGTTAAGTAGTGTAGAGTCATTTGAAAGCATGGACTATGTTGAAGACTGATGTGAAGTGTACTGTGCAGCAACACTATCAGAATTCTCAAGACCTGTGTTACTAATGTAATGACAATGGCAGACAAACAAAATTGTGTAGTGAGCATTTAACCATGCAGCTGTATTTAACAGAAGAAGTTGTGGGAATACACTGCCCATGAATTATAATGTTGTGTGTCCACAATTTTTATAAATTAACAAGCCAACAGTTTCAAATCCAAATGCACTTCCACAACTGAGATTTTAGGTTCATAGTTCGCAGAGACCAACTGATATGGGAGCACACTACAAAGAAAACATTTCATTGTGAGTTTGATTCCTTAAAACATTCACACCAGCACTGAGAATTGTGTTTCTTTCTGTGGGGTGGCATATGTATTCACACTTCCCTTCATCTAGTGGAGCTGCTTTTCCTGTTTCTCACAATGGACCAGCAGCGGTATTGAAATGCCATAGGCTGTTGTTTTCATATATTGACATTTTATTTTGAAAGTAGTAGGAGTCAATTATTTAAAAAAAAGGGAGATCCATTAAAATTATTTTACGCCAGAGTAACACAAATTATGTGGTATCTCGTATGTTCAGAAAGCTCTCTTGTTGAATGGTCATACAAAATTGTATTAACAGCTGTTTGTTGTGCCTGGTTGATGGCTAATACATCATATATCAGTGTATTGCTGGTAGTACAGTTGTTAAGAGTTAAGTGTGACCACTGGCTGAACTTGCTGGCATGAACGTGTTAAAGAAATGGGTTGGGGGATGTTACTGGTGCGTATCTAAAATATGACACTACAATTTCACCACAGATACTTTCAAAAATAATGCCCAAGACTAAAAAATATTATTTCTGCTAATAAACACCAATATCTCAATGCTCATTTTACAATCCTATATCCATTTTCCTTATCATAGCACTGTCTGTGTAGGCAGGCGAGTCTCTGTGTTCCTATGAAGCCCATACTTGTTCCAGCAGTAGCATAGTGGACAGGTCTCAGCAGAGGAGCTAGACAAAGTGGGCCTCACAGTGTCCCACTCCCTTTTCATTTCCATCCCCTGATTTCTCTTCCATCATCCACTTCACTGGTGTAGGAGCTGGGCAACGTCAATAGACAAAGGCAGTCTTCTGTGTAGATGATGCAGGACGGGGCCATAACCAGACTAAAGCCTCTATGAGGAAGGTGGAGAATAAATGACTGGATCACAAGTTTTGAGTATTATATCAATGCTGAAACTCAAGTTAAGATTTTGGCAGACATGGTAGCTGTGTGTGAAGGAATTAAATCCTATCCCTTGGTGGAAAGGGTGAGGGCGAATCACTGACACCTTAAAATTGGTTTTTAAACTAGGGTATGGCAACCCTGACAGAAGAGTCCCTGGTCCTCAAGGTTGGAGTTGGTCATTGGAGTGATGATCATACAGCAGAAAAATTTAATCAAGTTAAAAAGCTGACAAACCAGTCTTGGATATCAGAAGAAGACAAACATGGCAAGGGAAAATGAAAAAATGATTTCATCATAGCTAACTGGGGTGTCAAAACCCTCAGCCATCCAGGGATTACTGTAATAGTAGTGTCGAAGATAACACATTATGAGGTAGATGTAGAGGCTTTGCAGCAAATAAGATGGATAGGCAAAGGAGTATGCGAAGCAAGTAGAAACTCTATAATATTTTATGACGAAGGACCTGACGGCAGTTTGGGATGAGTTTTGCCATCAGTAAGAGCATGGCAAACCAAGTAAAGGAGTTTAAAGCTGTCAGCAAGAGTTTGTCGTTCATAACATTCAAGCAGGAAAGCTATGATGTCACCTTCATTAATGTCCATGCCCCTTCTGATAGCGAGACTGATGATGAAAAAGAACAGTTTTATGAAGAACTAGACACTGTGTACAAAGAAGTTCCAAAAAGGAAGACAAATGTACTTTTAGGTGATTTTAAAGCCAAAGTAGGAAAGGAAAATATCTGTGCTCTGACCATAGGAAAGCACAACTTGCATGAAGAAACCATTCAGGATAATTACATTTGCCATTACAGATAACATTGTTATCAGCTCAACGAAATTCTCACATAAGAAAATTCATCTAGGTACTTTGTGCTCACCGGATAGAAAAACTCTCAGTCACATACAACATGTAATGACAGACATGCAGAACTCGCAAATAGTGAAAGATGCCATAGTCTGAAGAGGAGCAGAGTGTAGGTTTGATCATTTCTTGGTACAAGAAAAACTAGACCTAGAAAATTTCAGATTTGTTAAAAAAAACAAAATGGAAACCCAGGATCTTATGTGGCAAAACTAAAGCACGAGGAAAAACGTTAAGAATTTGAATTAGAAATAAATAACCATTTCAACGTACTACAAAATGCACATGAAGAATATGTGGAGAAAGTGCAGCACATTGTAAAGACAGACAGATGCTCCAAATAAAGTGCTGGGTAGACGAAAAGACAGGGAAAGAGAAAATGGTTTGGTGAGGAATGCAGAGATGTAATTTAGAGAACTAAGAATGCATGTGAGTTACGGCTACAGGATACAGAGAATGAAACACAGAGTATAAAATAAATAAAAGAACACATGTGAGTTACGGCTACAGGATACATATAATGAAACACAGAGGATAAAATGTCTACAGGCATGCGAAGAGACATCAAGAGTACTGACAACTGAAAAAAGAAAATTTTTAATAAAAATTTTTGAAAACATGGAAATGGATAGCCAAAACCTGGATTACAGGAGATTCTTCCAACATGTGAAAGCAGCAAAAAATGGTTGCACACAAGAAGTCAATACATCAGTGGATGAATGGCAACATTATTGTTGCTAAATCAGTCTTAGAGCAACAGATAGAGTATTTCAGCAATCTGCTCTTGACTGCCCTAGCACAAAGCTACATTTAAGTGAAAACCAAGAAGAAACAAATGAGACAAGAGATTTATTTCATGGTGGATAACACTGAGAAAGTCATAAGGAAGATGAAAAGCAATGAAGTGCATGTACATAAATGTTGCAGTATGGAAAAGGCAGACTACAGACCGAGCTGGGCAAACTCATTCAGCTCATTTGGGAGACTGAGATGATGCCAGCAGGCTGGAAGACAGCACTCATTTGTCCAATATATGAGAAAGGAAACTATGTAGATTGCTCTAAGTACTGAGGAATCAGTTTACATAACATGACATAGAAGATCCTTTTTACAGCAATTTTAGAAAAGCTAAAATCAAACTGGATTCCATCAAAACCACTCAACTACTGACAATGTGTTGCTCTTAGACAAATTCTTGAGAAATATTGAGAAAGAGAGAGAAAAATTCATGTACTGTTCATAGGTTTTCAAGAGCTTATGGCAGTATTCATTGAGGTAGCCTCTAATAACCTTGAAGGTGTTCCGTATCC
This sequence comes from Schistocerca americana, assembly GCF_021461395.2. Taxonomy (NCBI): domain Eukaryota; kingdom Metazoa; phylum Arthropoda; class Insecta; order Orthoptera; family Acrididae; genus Schistocerca; species Schistocerca americana. Next base: position 510,141,132 of record NC_060119.1, on the reverse strand, counting down.
CATATAAACTCATTGAACTAATTAGATTATGTATGGGTGAATCAAGAATGATAGTAAGAACTTTTGCCATAAGAACTGGATTAAGACTGGGGAATGCACTGGCATGCATTCTGTTTTACCTCATCCTGGAGAAAGTAATAAGACAGAGCAAAGCTGAAGAATGTAATGGACAACAAATGGAAGATGGCAGGTTTCTGATATTTGCGTATGCAGATAATAGTGCTAGTGAGCAAGAGTGAACTAGATCTTGGAGAGACGTATGAAAGGTTCACCGTAGCAGCAAGTAAAGCAGAACTACTTATCAACAGATGAAATCAGAACATATTTAAGTAGTCAGAACTATGAACAAGAGCAGTTCACAGTTTATGGAGACAAATTCATGTCCTTTGATCTCTGAAGTACCGGGGAAGTTGGTACAACTGTTTTAATCAAATACCCTTAGATGTGTATGAAAGAAATTTTGCAAGCTCCAGATGTCTATATACCCTCAGAGATTACTTCAAATCTAAAACCATATCACATTCTGTCAAAATGAATATTTACAATGCTGTTATATGCTCCATTGTCCTCTATGGTTCAGAGAGCTGGACTTTAGGACAACTGACTTCTTAAGCAACCTTTCATTTCACACATTATAACAAAAAGACCCCTAGCCAAGGAGTATAATTGGAAGATTACATAAAGAGAGGCGTGGAAGCTTTGAATGTAGTCAATTGGGAGGAAACAGCAACAGACAGAATGCAGTGGAGAATGATTATTGACACAATGCAGGATTCCACAGGGCCGGGGACTGCTGCTCTTATAGGCAGTCCTGATATTCACTAATTTCTTTTTTTCCTTTGTTGCGCCAGTGTCATATTCTGTTACCTTTGTTTTTGCTACTAGTTTGTAAAGCTCTTGATTCTGTACACCCATATAGCAATGTGCTCATTTATGATTTCACGCTTAGAAGCCCACAGCACGAATGTGGAGCCATCTGACTTGACAGCACTAGATGGTCAGATATGGTTGGATGGCCCATGGCACAGCCATCCAAGACCTGAAAAGCGTTCTGTTCAAAGACAAGCCTACACATGACCTATCACTGTGTCTCAACTGAGCAAAGCTGCCTGACCAAATCAGGCCATCTTCAGCATCCTTTGCACCCCATGTATTATTACTGCCAGGTATTTTTCATAATTCCAGTGGTACCATTTGTAATTCATCAACCTTGAACTCAGTTTGTATGAAAGTGCCTTTCTTTAAACTTTATTTTAGTTTGAGAGATACTTAAGGTTGCATCTAAAGTCAGTTTGCTGATTATTTTAAAATTTCATTGCATAGTGATACTAATTTCATCCATTACTTCTTATTGTAAATAACTGTGTCATATTGCCTTTTCTCTCTTTGTTTGTGTTTTAAAATAGACAATTGCACTGGTTTTAGTGTGTGTGTGTGTTTGTTTGTGTGTGTGAAAGAGAGAGAGAGAGAGAGAGACTGTGCTATTGATTACTAATTTTTACGGAACTGGCTTGACTTAGTTATGGATTTATTTTAACTGCACTCATTTTGAAGATCTTTTTTAGGGTGCTAAAGACCCTGATATCATGCACCCAACTTCTATCATCCATGTAAAGGGCTGAGTTCAAAGGCTGTGTCCCAAGTAGTCACTGATCCAGATTTGAAATCACATATGCATTTTAATTCTTCTCATTTGAGAATAATGTTCTTAGGATATCATTAATCTGTCACTATTATTCTTTTCATCTCCTTGTTCATATAATACATATACAAGGGAACACGGCAGAAGGAAAATTTGATACCTATAAGAAAGCAGTATACTGTCCTTTGAAACTAGATGTCTTATTTGAATATAAATATTTTGACATATTTCTCCATTTTTCTTATTTCTGTAGAGCTAAATAAACGAACAGTAGGGATTAATGTCCTGACAATGGCCATGTCATGAGACACAGAACGTAAGATCAGATGGGAGAAGGAAGTTGGCCATGCCTTTTTAAAGGAACAACTTGGCATTTGCCTAAAGTGTTTTAAGGACACCACATAAAACCTCAATCTGGATGGCTGAGCTGTTCTTCTGAAAGCAATTCCAGTGTTTTAATCAGTGTGCCTTTTGTGAAATTGTGTGAATTCCATGTGGAGGTTGTAAGCAAAGTAAGTGGCACAACAGTTTCCAAATTTTGTGTTGATTTTTTATGTTCTACCCTTCATTTACTCATACTTCTCACTTATTGTATATGAAATAAACAAATAAACACAAAAAAATCATTGACAGTTTATATTTCTCAAGTTTTATTTACATATGTGCAAAACCAAAATACAGCAAAGTATCTCAATCATACACAGAAGTTAATAATAATTTTTATGCTACCAGTTATCACAGCTTTGACAAATAATATTTGATTTTTGCTTCATTTGTTATGTACATATTGTACAAATATAAATTCATTCCATTAGAATGATGATTCCACTAGAAGCCCTCACAATATTTTTCTGAACACTTTTGACAGAATTTACAATTGTTATCATTTCATCTAAAATGTAAGAACATTTTGATATTATTCCCACCTGAAACTACAAAAAAGCATTGTTAACTTTCGCTTTCCTTTATTTCGTGTTCTTTTTAATATTTAAGAGAAGCTAACAAACTATTGGGATGAAAATATATTAATACTGAATTTAAATATTGACACTTTCAACATAAAATATGAATGAAGCAAAACATATTTTTCTGTTGCCAATGTAATTAAGTACATATAATATTTCAAATTCTCTGTCTTACAGAAAATATTTTCCATCAGACTGGTGTTGATCAGTCTCCAATGTCGAAACCATGTCTAAAAGATATGAAACAGCAGTATGCTTCTATAAATTTACGGTTTTAATATAATGGACTCCAAACACATGTACCTTTAATTAATCTAAATAAATTGCACTTGTAATGCTTTATTTTTAGACTGGAACCTTTTGCTGATACTTCCATTTTTTCAAAGACTTCGATATTATCAGGAGTGAAATGTTCTTTTATGTTGTAACCTGGTTTTAGTTTGGTAAATATATTGCTGATTATTTAAGACAAAAGCCCATGAGGCAACAGACACAGAAGTATGAAACCAATATTTCTTAGTACATCTTCTGTTAGAGCACAAAAGGAAATTCTTCAGTGCATAAAACCATACTCTCACAAAGTTAGTATTGTAATTGAAAGATTATTTTATTCTGTTGTCATTCTGTTTCAACTTAAACATATAACAGTCTTGTGACAAAAGTGATCAGTGCTCCAATATGGGGGATTCGAACATAGGAGTCTGGAAACTATTAATAACTCCAGTGAACACATTCTGCACAATAATGATTGTTTCAAAGAACACTAGGTAGCACTCAAAGAGTAATGTGGAGGAAGGCCAAGGAATGGCATGATATATTTAATTTTCATTTTAATATGGAGCATCTAAAAACATGTTTTTTTTCTCTTTTCCTTTGATCTCATTTTTTATATATGTTAACATCTTTTATTGATACATGAAAAATATCATATTTTATTGACCACTTCACAACAATTTGTTTTTATTTCATTCAGTATATTACCAGATACTTTCTATTTAATGCAACATAACAATTTTCTTTTACTGTTGAGTGGTTTGAAATAAGAACAGAACTGTCATTGGTATCTCATTTCAGAAATGAAGACAACTTTTTGTACAAATTCTCCATGACTGAAAGAAATATTAAAACATAAATTGCTTATTATTCACCGATGGTCAGTCATTTTATTTTTTTAATTGATAAATATTACTTATTTGTTTTCCTTTTATCCATATAATTTAGCCTGTTATCTTTTGGTGTCTGTGATCATTCCTTGCTTGCTACATTTAGCTTGCCTTTTCCCCGGATTATCATATTGCAAGAGATACCACATATTAATGTTCTGATTATAATTTTACCAATTCAGAAGCTCAACTAATAAATTTTCCATAATAATCATTACACCTTGTAGCCTGAAAGTCACAGACCGAAATTTTCTTGAAAGCTTTTAAGAGCTTAAAACATTGATATCAATGAGTGTTTCTAGATCTATAATGGGAGTATATAAATCAAAAAAATTCATTCGAATTCCTCATAAAGTTTTCTGTACGTCCACCTGTCCACAAATAAAGCACATCAAAGTAAAGAAAACATAGGGAATGTAATGCTATGTTGATAAAAGTAAGCATGCTGTACAAAACAGAAAAAAGCTGGTAGCAAATAATACCTTTAATCCTTTCAAGTCATGTTAGACTATCACAAATGAATATGCTGACACCTGATGGCAAACTGAATTTCTTGCCAGTGTGTCAAAGAAACTGTATGTAGTATGGGCACTTTTTTTATTTTACCTGATGCAAGAAATAAACATGTCTATTACTAACACTGACAGTTTGGTTGCTAACTATTCTGAGAACGCAGTTGGCTAGATTGTAGGCATGTGAGCAATTGATGTATGATTTTACTGGCACATCAGAAGAACAACTCATACCTTTCAAATTCGTTTTGGTTTTATATCACACAGAGACATGTACATCAGTTATCATAACTATCCCAACAATGGTACTTTTAAGTCAAGTAAACCTTCTGTTCAAATTATTTAATATCTGTAACGTATCTCACATCTGGAAATTTGTTACTGATATACAGTTTCATGTCCTGTTTGCGTTCATTATAAAAAAGAATAAATATGAATTAGTTTTGGATTGTATGTTTGCAGTGGTTGTGTTTATAACTGCCAGCACACAAAACTGGTTTTTCTGGCCAGTGAACAATGCACTGATGGTTCTTAAAATTGTTCACATAACCAACACAGTTATTAACAAAATGAATACATGGAAAAAAGTAAAAACTGCACTTACATCAAAATGATTGAACACAATACTACTAAACAGTTACTATTACAAAAACGTGTGAACCTTTTGAGAACAGTCAATTTCAACATGAATATTCTTCAGACAGGGCCAGTATAGTCTACTTTGTTTTATGAACACATGGTAAACAGGAACCATATTATTCTGTTTTATCAGCAAACAGTACAAGAAGAAAGCATTTGAGCAGTTCGTGAATTAATCTTATGATCAAAGTCAGTGTATTTGTTGTTGGGATTGACTATTTTAACATACATCTTCATAAATTTTCATCAAGCAAAGATTCCAGGAACAGATGAAGCCACCATATTTAGTAATGAAAGCACCATTTTCATTAAAACACTTCAAAATGTTTTTATAGCACATAGAAGATATTTTTCAATAACAAGTCCTCTTTTATACAATATTACTGAAGTACAATAGTGACATTATACATTCACTATAAGACTTTGAGATCTATAGAAAATGACACAGGGCACACACATCATGTGATTTTTTCCGGTGTTACAGTTGATATTGCAGATTGATGTTCTTGTGTTAGCAAAGGGATGAGTGGTCCACGAAGTAATGCCCCCTCAGCGGCATCAGCAGCAATGGCTGGAGACATGGAAAGTGCAGGGTTCGCAACTGCTATTATATTTCCTCCACTGGATGCTATCACCTGTAAATAAAATATAATTTATATACACCCTAAAAATAATTAATTAATATCTTAATGTACCATGTTTGTTCAGTATTTGTCATATAATGGCATTAATTTAAGTAAAATATAAGATGATTTGACAGTGATAATCAGTTGAACAGAGGAGAAATAAGAAGTCAAACATTTAAAGCAAATACAGCATCTGCAAGATGAAGGGTGGTGGACACATATACAAGTAACTGTCCTCTCGTATTAACTTATAACTTCATAATTATAAAGTAACTCCACTAACTACTTTTATTAAATAAATCTATCATTTTTCACTGAAAACATACTTGCACTTTGCTTTCCTGATAAGGATCTTCAAAATTGGTTGACTGTGTATTTACACTTTCCTTATTTTGATTAGCAACCATCTCCTTGACAACTCGCAAACCCTCATCCATTAATGTTTCATTTACCATCTGCAAATAAGAATGTGAATTAGAACCAATTTATCAACAATAGTTGTCTTACAATGTGTGCCACCAATTACCCACTACTTTTGTGTGACAAAGTAAACTACAATTAGGTTGGAACAATGTAAAGAAAATTTGGTGTAGGAAAGTGACTGAAAGAATTCAAGAGAAACACTACATAACCACATAAGGAAGACTGTCGATTTGTCCATTGCTGGTAATGAAATTTTAGTGCTTGTCATAGACGTCACTTTATTCTTATGGTCTAAGAAAGGATGTTGTACATTGTGAAAAAGGACACAGCTGTGGAGCACAATGTCTTGAAATTAGAGGAGTTCTCTAAATAATATACATATTACTGTAGTGCGCCCACATTTAGATGTTATAAATATATAGTTTCAAGTTTATGCTACAGCTATTACCTTTTCAATCAGATTTAGCTCATGGTGAATGAATGAACTAGTGAACGAAGAGTCTGTAAATATTACTACCACCCAGAAGTAAATAGCAAAGATGTCTAGTTGATTTTTTAGACAGAAAGCAAGCTTGTCATACCCACTGAGTGGGCAGCTCAGAACAAGTAGTTGAGCTGTCCATAAATGTTATAAGAGTGATGCATTAATGTTACATCATAGTGTACAATATTGCCACTGATGACTAAAATTTCATGAAGTCATTGCATGTGTTGGGCGCCAAGGAAACTGAAAGACTAGCGGAAGGATAACATACAAGATTAGTAAATGCTTTAAGCTGCAGAAGTACACAGTTTCTTAGAAGGAATCACAACTGGTTAAGAATCATGGTCATACCATTACATGATTGAGATGAATAAGTCTGATGTTTCAGAAGAAAACTGCCACAGTAGTGGAAGTAATGTGTTGTTAGATTTGTCCCATACATTGAAAAAGAGTTAAGATGTTGCTTTATTGTGTGTAATTTATATTTTGTGTAACTTGTTCAACCTTTTGTTTAGAAATATTAAGCACAGCATATTGATTCACCATCGGATCTTATTACATTAATTGGCCATCTGAATTTATCCTCAACTAGTGTTAAATCTTGAGGCCTTTCTCTCACTCAGAATCACTTCTGACAACCCAGGAAACTTCAGCATTCACTGGGCTTGATCTTCAGCATTTCAGTGTGATCCTGGCACACACACTTTATGTCTCAGTTTGAAAGTTTTGTACATTGCATGTGCATTGATTTCAGTTATTCCGTATACCACTTATCTTATTATTAACTCATTTGCTTTGCATTGTACGAGTCACTTTTGTTCCTTTACATCCTTACTGCATTATGTTACACAGAGACTGGTATTTAATTTTCTGCCATTTTCCATTTCAATGGTTTCAGTTCGTGCATGCTTACGAAACATTGTCTAATGATTGCAAATGGCACTAAATTGCTGCTTTTGAAAGATGACTGCACAGGTGAAACTTTTTTTGGTGCTTTATTCTAAAATACATTCACTTTAGCGTATCATTCACTTAAAATCAATGTGCGTCCCTGGTAGCTGAGTGGACAGCCGTCACGGTAACTCAGTGTGTTTGGTCAGAGGGTTAGCTGCTCTCAGTAATAAAAAAACTGGTTTAATGGATCAACGACGAACTGAAATGGGTGTCTTGCGACGTCCGCACCAAGCAGGGGGGGGGGGGGGGGGGGGGGGAAACGGAAGACTTGCACCCCGACGAACAGTCTACCTGATGGGAGGCCCTAGTCACAAGACATTTATTTACTTAAAATCAATATTACACTGTGGGCTTCATATACAGTTTCACATCCATTCCATCCAATTCACTCATGAATAACTTGTTTAAACTACTGAATAAAAAACTAGTAGATATGAATTTTGGATGATCATCAACAGATGATATTTCTTTTTTCTGTCTCAATTTCCTGCCATGCCTTTGCTATTCTCCAGTCATTTTTTTCTATGCAGGACTGATTCCACAATTAAAAGTGTAAATCATAGTATATCCTTGAAAAATTGTTGTGTGCTCTGAGAAATTTAATCAGTTTTGTGGAAGGAAATTGGTATGCTTGTTGTCATCTGCTATGAATAAAATAAAGATTGTTGAGAGGAAGGAGGTGGGAGGAGAAATAGAGTGATGGAGAATAAAAAATAGATTAAGGAAAGTGGAGGCTGAATGCAAAGCACCTCCAAATGTGTCTTGGCAATTAACAAATACTAATGAACATTGCACATATTTTTGTACCATTAGAGGTCACTTTTACTTTCAATGCTATTTTTTGGCTGGGATGAATGAGGTTTTGCCTTTGTACTGCATGTGAAGATACTCATAAACTTTTAAAAAAAGTGTATTTGATATCCAAAGGGAATGGTTTTGCAATCATTATTATTTTTTGTAGCAGAAGTTTTTAATATCTACTTTAGAATGTTACTACAATCCAATACTATATTCCTTACTTTATATCATAAATGATTTTGCAAGACTGACAATGTTGAACTATGCAGTGCTACTGGTACATGTGTATGGAGGAGTAAAAGTCCAGCTAAAACATGCCACATACACCACCTACATAAAGAACATCAATACTTATATAATGGTGGATGTAGAAGAAACTTGTTGGTATCTGTGATCCATAACTACAAACCATATACCAGTAGAATCCTCTACTCAACTATCTACAGTTGTTTTCTACTTTCCTCCATTAGCTGCCTACAGATTTTTTCATCACATAAATTTTTACCTGTGTTCTGGCATCACTGTTGTATTCAATTATATTTAAAAAGCTTTACAACTAATTTTCTCAGCTCTTGCACCTGAGACTGCTCTGCAACTATAGGTACACATTATTTTCAACTTCTGTTTAACATCCTGTTGGACTGTAATACTGTGATGACACTGAAGGCACACAAAGGTAAATTACATTAAATATGAATAAAAAATTGGAAATCTTGTGTATTTGTCCTGGAGCTCAAATAGTTCGACAAAAATGGGAATGAACCAATCTGCTGTATAACATAAGACATAAAATATTGTATTTAGTGAGGGGCAACTAAATATTGAACAACGATGTTCATAATTTCTATGTCTTGCTGCGACTTGAAAATCTTAACCTATAGTGTACAACTCATTGTTAAAGTTAGTAATAGAATAAAATAAATAAGTCATAAAATTATAAACTGTGTTCAGATTTTATAAAAAGACATATGCATTTTTGTCACTCAAGTAGCACCATAACAACAGTTAATTATAAGCCATTTTTGGATTGATTAGTTTCTTCAGTAGCAAATTAAAACTAAATGGGACACAAACAGGTGTTGCAAGAAATACATGGAGAAATTTCACTTAGCTCCTCATGTTAAAGAGCACAACAGCAGTGAGGTGATAATATCACATCACAATCATGATTAAAATCTTCACCTTCACAAATAGGATAGATGAAGTATCAAATATAAGAGAAGAATCAACCATGGGAAAAGAACTGGAGCTAAAATATATATAAGTAGAAACAAAAACAGAAATGAAAGGGCAGGAAAATGTTAATAAGAAAGATAGAAAGAAAAATTGAGGTATATTGCAAAGAAAAATCAGTGTGGGGTCCAAGAAAGGACATGTTGAAGGACCAGTAAAAAGATGGCTTTAAAAAAGTGGAATAGAATGCAGGATTTATCATATCAAATAGAAACCAAGCATCTCTGAAAAAACATTTACTACCTCATGAGTTCAAAAAACCAATGCATGGAATGAATGATAAACCCACATAACTTAAATAGTACACCAGGCAGTCATAAACCTCTAAATGTGAAACATACATGTTGAATGATTTGTACAAATTTTGCAAGAGTGCACCACCTCCTATGAACTCAGCTGTTTATGACACATAAAAGACTAACTTGTTTCTGCCTCCCTGACAGCTGTAGTCACAAAGTTTGCTACCACACATCTCTCAACCCTCATCTGACCATACTAGGGTTTTAGGTTTTCCATTTTTCAGTCTTTCCATGTCTGCAGATGTGTACTGACTCAGGTAACATGGCTCACTGGTTTGAATCTCCCTACAGTAAAGGAGGTTATTATGAAGTCCACAAGACATTTCAAAAAATTGTTGCAGATAAATGGCCAAGATCAATTTAAGAAATGATACAGTACATTAAAGACAAGCTCTCTAAGTTTTTCACAATATTTATGAATGTTCTACATGTCCATCCTTTGTCACATGGCACACATCTAATCAGTTGTCGAATTCTGTCGATGCTCAACTCAGTGTATCATGTGAGACAATAAGTACAGCTGCTGTGATCGGTGTCACAAGTATTTGAGTTTCTGTAGCAGAGGTGGAACATAAATGGTATTCTTGGTGTAAGTGCACAAGTAAAAATCAGTAGGCTTAAAGTCTGGTGACCATGGTGGCCACTCAAGTAGCACCATGACAGTGGCCGCAACACTGCCTATTCAATGACGTGGCTACTTCTCATTCAGGTAACCTTGCACACAATTGTGGAAATACGGGTAGGAGCCATCATGTTGGAAGATGAAATCCCTGCTATCAGTTTCAAGTTTTGGGATCAGCTAGACTTGCACATGTCGAGGTAGGTGATACCACTGACAGTTCTCTCAGTGAAGAAGACACCACATAGAACATGTTAACTTTCTCCGAATTGTGGACATATTCAACAGTTGCATGTGAATTCTCTGTTCCTAGAGGTGTGTATTGTGTCAGTTGACCTACCCCCCAAAAGAAAGATTGGCTTCATCATTCCAGATTAATTTGCTTGTGATGTCATTATTTTCAAGATGGTTCTACACATGCAGAAATGCAGATGGTTCAATTTTATCATCAAGGCCTGTGGTTTCCAGGAGTACAATTTGTATGATTTCATTCAGGTATAGTATTTTCCATACTATAGGCTGAGGAATGTTCAGTCTGTCCCAGGCCGGATATGTAGATTTTCTGGGACTTTGTAACATCACATCTCTCACATGAGTCGCTGTCTGTTTCAAACATTATACATCATACAGACAACCAGTCTCCTAAATTTTTTTGTACCACTTCACTATGCTGTTATAGACTGGTGGTGTCTTTGCCGTGGAATGCTCTTTGCACACTCACCACTGATTGGCTACAGGTAAAGTTTAGCACACAAAATGCTTTTTCTGCCCAATTTACCACCATTTTCAGAGTTTGTCTTTCATGTAACGTATTATTTATTATTTTATGTTTAGCCATTTACCTATACCAATTTTAAGAAATATTTCATGGACTTTATAATTACCCTCCATATATGCCATGAGTTTTCAGTCAGTACAACCAATTCCATAACACCTTTTATAAGATATTTAGGGTAACAATAAGCTCTTTTATCAGTGGATTCCTTTACCTATCCCAATTCACTCCTGATGCCCTTCTTCTGGTGCTAAATACTGCTTGTCTCTGCCAATCTTTTTCAATACAACAATATAGTCTGCGTGTTGTTGAAGTTCTTTCTTGTACATCCATCCATTTCCCAATCCAGGAGTTGATTTCTTAAGTTATCATCAAATTTGTTTCAGCAATTACTGGGCCACACTCAGTAATACAATTAGAGGTGTGTTCTTGGTAAACAATTTGGTTTCCTTGTATGGAAACAGTTTCATAAGTAATCAATATGCCCATGAGAACTTTGTATTACATTTAAGCACTCATCATATATTTTGTTATTCCTACCTACTCATAAGTTCTCGATACAACCACAAAATGTGGGTCCCATTCTTCCTGTCAACAACACTTAAGTAATTATGGTGGGCTTATACCTCCTGCACTTCTTCTTGATGCTCTATTATAAGGTACTCCCACGATGTATCTATCCCTCAGTCTTCCTGTAGGTATCTTGCCCCATGTTGTCATTTCATGTAACTGTTTCAGTATTCTAAAAACTCCCATTGTTCAACATGCTCATACCAAACAGAATCTGAATACAGATATAATTTTATTTTGCCAACTTTAGAATATTCTTTGAGCTCAATGTTAATGGCAAAGTGTGAAGCATGCGTACAGTAATGAATAAACTGACACTTTACTCTAGTAATACATAACACTTCCAGTTTCTTCTGTGACGATGACTTCTCATCACTGCAAGGACTTCACAAGACACTGGAAGTATTTGAGAGCCATTATGACTGATGACTACGCAACAGAAATCCATTTCTCAGAGAGTGGCTTGTTGCAATCCATGCACATCCATCTTACTTACATAACTGTTGAGACTGAGAAAGCATTTTGCAACCATACTGGGAGCAACTAGGAGCACTGACACACTGAATAAGTCACTGGCTCATATCTGGGAGGAGCAGGAGTCTGATAATCCTGACTTACGTTTTCCATGATTTCCCTAAATTGCTGAGGTGATGCTTTTTAAAACTGCTTTGCTGATTTCCCAGCTTTCATGGCCCATCTCTAATTACTTCATTGTTTTCTTTTTTTGTCATCACAGATTCAATTTGCCCTGACACAATATGAGAACAAAGGAGAGTTGGGGGTGAACCCATCACTTGTTTAATTTTTAACACACTCAAGTGAGTAAATACTGTGGGTCTCTGACTCCAGATAACTTTTTCCTATGGTGCACCGACCAGTGAGTCACAGTGCCTGTACTAAAATCTGTCACTTGTAAATGCAGTTAGCAAAGAGAATGGCTTTGGTACCCCTAATGAGAAGATGGTGCTCTTGTAATAGATGGTCCTTTTTGGCTGTTACCCAGCATCAAGTTAGTGAGTGATCTGCTGTAGTTTAGTGTAATGATCTACTGTTACATTCTCAGCTAGCCACTGATGGCCCTGTAGTTCAGTTTAATTATAATTGTTACTTATTCCATGACTCGTAGGCATAATAATTGATGAAGAGTGGAATGTGTAAATTTGATGCCTCAGAAGAGCCTCTATGTGTATGGATACAACAAATCCAGGTGTGTGTGTGTGTGTGTGTGTGTGTGTGTGTGTGTAGCAACAAGGAACTTGGTTGCAGAGAAGTCATGTTCAAACAACAGGAATTCCAACTTGGAGTATCAACAATATTAGGAAAAGGATAGATTGCTACTCATTGTAAAGTAAATGCAGACAGGCACAATGAAAAGACTATTATACATTTAACTTTTGGCAAAAAAAATACCTTCTTCAGAAAACAAAACACACACACATTTATATGAGCAAGCACACTTCATGCAGACATTACTGCTATCTCCAGTCTGAGTTGTTGGAGATAGCAGTCATGTGTGTGTAAGATGCGCTTGCATGTGTGAATTTGTGTATGTGTGTGTGTTCTTTCTGAAGAAGGCTTTGGCCAAAAGCTAAATGTGTAACAGTCTTTTCGTTGTGCCTGTCTCAACCCAACAAGTCATTTTCATGTAGAAGGCATTTCGTATGATGGAGTTTTGCAAGAGCAAGTCCATAACTGAAGCGCATTGTAAGTTTAGGATCACATTTAATAAGCCTCCATATATCTTAACGATTCATTTATGAGTGAGTACAGAAGTTTATGGAAGCAAGGTGCCTTTGTAAAGGCAGCTGTGACTCATGTCAATGTGGACAGTTTAGGGTGAGTGTGGACAGAATTGAACTACAGACTAGCCATATGCCATGTAGCTAATGGTTCACTCATTGACTATGAATGACTATGACACAAATAACTTCTTGAGTTGCTGTTTCTCTAAATATATTCATATAATACCTTTCCTCAATACAAACATTTTTCTAGATTATGTTGAATAACCCTTTATAACACACATGTTGCCAATTTCAGTAGTTGACACTGGTGGCAGTGGTTTAAGAAATTGAGGCTGTCATGATAAACCTCTGACACAGTGAACTATGACAAACCCATTGTCCACAAAATCTCAGAAATAATGTGCTTCATGCCTGTGATGCTTAAAGTCTAATCATGGTCAAATGGCCTGAGATCTCATGTTGGACCCAACCTTTGCATCCTTATCACTTTTATGTCGATAACAATGTCTGATGATTTCACAATTGTGTGCTATGATGAATTATTCCACTTTTCAAGGTAAAAAGGAATGCCATTTTTCCATGACAATTGTCTTCATATTTACTCTACAATTTGGTATAAAGAGTGTGTAGGGATACTTTTTATTGTACTAAATATTCAGGTTTCTTCCTGTGCAATTCTGGGTGGGGGGCTTAAAAGAATGTTTGTTTATATTACTTTGTGCTTCTATTAACTTCACATTATACTGGAGATCTCTATAGGAGCAACACATAGATAGTTGGAGAATACTCATAGATTTCATCCCAAAAACTGGTTCTTGGAACTTTCTGAGTAAGTTTTTGGAAGATATTTGACAACTTTTGTAGTTTATGGCTGCTAAGATAAGATTATTCATCTCCTGTGCGGCAAACAAGCATGATCACTTGCAGTGACATTATTGTTATGTATTAAATGTTTTCTGTTATTCTGACCCAATATGGATCATATACATTCCAGCAGTGTTTTAATGTGAGCTATACACACACTTGGCAATAAGTCTGTTTTTTAGACAGACTGCAATTTCAAATGTCCTACTAATATATCAAAACCCTCTGTTATACAACATGTAGAGAAGACATAGAGTTGCAAACAGGCACAACAAAAAGACTGGTATATATTTAAGCTTTTGGCCAGTGGCAACAGACAGTGGTCACGTGTGTATGAGTTGTGCTCATGTGAATGTCTATGCATTTTCTACTTTAGAAGAAGGCCTTTTGGCTGAAAGCTTAAATGTAGCAGTCTTTTTGTTGCACCTGTATGTGACTCAGTGTCTGCCCTGTATGATGAGTAGTGAACTATCATTTGCATAATATTGTCATTATTCCATACTGGATTTTACATTGTTTGATAAAATCTTGTGTCAGCTTTACTTACAGCTGGACGTGTGTGGCCACTACACTTCTTCTTCTCAGATATTTTTACTCCCAGATATTTGTATGGCTTGGCTAAATCAAGTCAGGTCTCATTAATGCTATAGTCCACAGCTGCTTCATTTTTACTTAAAATAAAGTGCATAACTTTATTCCCCTCAATATTAAGAGTTTGGTTGCCAATCTTTGTATCAGGTTTACACAGGATATAATGGGTATAAGTGCAGATATTTTTGTATGTGGTACCTTAATATGTAGATACTGAACAGTCTTCACACAAACATTTCACAAACCTGATGTTTTCTGCATGGTTGTAACTATGCATGTCAGTATAGACATTCCATTTTTCATCCACATTTCCACACCTGACCTGCTATTCAGGGGGAAATAAGCATTAATGGTTTGCTCTTGCCACATGTACTTGGAGGTACTAACGAATCTAAAAACGTACTACTCCTAATATCTATAATTATTAGCCTGCAAATGAAGTAAATACTGATGCAATATTGTCCAGAACACTGTCCTCTGTCACCAGTATAAATATCCGAACTTATACCTGTTACTCCCTGTATGTTGCCCAAATCACAATGGATAGTGCTACAATGTTTACTGGGTGATGATTGCTCACAGATAATCAGTTCATTTGTGAAAAGTCTGAAACCATAGCTAGAACTGTCTGTTAAGATTTTAATAAACATCATGAATAGCAGTTGCACCATCACATTTCCCTTGGGCAAACCTGAAATTATTTGTGGCTGACTCCTCACCTAGTATAACATGCTCAGTTTTGTTTGCCTAGAAGTTTTAAATCCAGTTACAAACCAGAGTAGATACCCTTCACAAACAGAGAGGTTTTACAAATGCTACCTTTAAAGTTTTCATGAAAAAATGACAAATCATTTTACTCTTTCCCAAGTCACTCATCTTTAAAAATTGTACACATTTGTATGCATCTGAACCAGTTCTGAACAAAGTTTTTCACTTTGCTGTTGGTATCTCGAAAACATGGTTTTGGAAGCGTTTAACAGCATGGCAATGAAAATCATTGTCTAATGAAACAAAAATAAGTTGGTAGACAATCAACCAGGTGAATGCAGCCAATGAGGAAATAATATGATGTTTTTCTCTGGCAAATAATTGGGTGACAGCTAGCATTGTCACAGAATGATTTGATATTATCTGTTGTTTTTCCTGATTTCATGAATGACTTGTGGCAAGCCAGTTATTGTGTAGCAGCCACCATTAACAGTTCTTTGATCTGGATTATATGGATTTTCCAATTCATCAGTCACATTTGTGTTGAGTATTTCCTTACACCAACTGACACAAAATTGTTTTTGAGTTTCAGTCAAACTATGCATATCCAGGGGGACAAATCTTCTTCACGGCTATAGATTCATGTACAATTGTAATACTGCAGTCTTCAAAATACTCAAGGATGCTTCTGGCTCATGGTAAGGCAAAAATGCCAATCCAATCATATTTGTTTATCTTTATTCATCCATGGACCATCTCACAATGATACAGGATTTGTCAAGGTATGTTGTTTTTGTAGTCTTCAGTCCAGAGACTGGTTTGAAGCAGTTGTCTACACTACTCTATCCTGTGCAAGCCTCATCTTCAAGTAACTACTACAACCTACATCCTTCTGAATTTTCTTAGTGTATTCATCTCATGGTCTCTCCCTATGATTTTTACAGTCCACACTTCCCTCCAGTACTATATTGGTGATGCCTTGATGCCTCAGAATGTGTTCTACCAACCGATCCCTTCTTCTTGTCAAGTTGTGCAATGAATTTCTCTTCTCCCCAATTCTGTTCAGTAATTCCTCATTAGTTACATGACCTGCCCATCTAATCTTCAGCATTCTTCTATAGCACCACATTTCAAAAGCTTCTATTCTCTTCTTGTCTAAACTATTTATTGTCCACATTTCACATCCATACATGGCAACACTCCATACAAATGCTTTCAGAAAGGACTTCCTGACACTTAAATTTACACTCGACATTCTCTTCTTCAGAAACACTTTCCTTGCCAGAGCCAGTCTACATTTTATATCCTCTCTACTTTGACCATCACCAATTATTTTACTTCCCAAATAACAAAACTCATCTGCTACTTTAAGTGTCTCATTTCCTAATCTAATTCCCTCAGCATCACCTGATTTAATTTGTTTACATTCTATTATCCTCATTTCGCTTTCATTAAGGTTCATCTTGTATCCTCCTTTCAAGACACTGTTGATTCCATTCAGCTGCTCTTCCAGGTCCTTTGCTGTCTCTAACAGGATTACAATGTGATATTGCAGTGCATGTGTTATTCTGATGACGATGCACTGCGGCAACCACAGCCATTACGAAACACATCAGATGAATTCCAATGTCATCGGCAAACCTCAAAGTTTTTATTTCTTTTCCATGGATTTTAATCCTACTCCAAATTTTTCTTTTGTTTCCTTTACTGCTTGCTCAACATACAGATTGAATAACATCGGGATATGCTACAACCCTGTCTCACTCCCTTCTCAACCACTGATTCCCTTTCCTGGCCCTCAACTCTTGCTGCCCCTTGTCAAGGTAATATAGTGCAAATCAATAGGCCAACATTGAAGTTTTTATGAATAACAACTGATTTCGGTGAACAACCATCAAGAAATTCATCATTGAGGGAACCTTGACCACAATCAGATCCTGCTAAGCAACTGTAGACAGTCTTTTCTGAGGAAACTGATTACCAAAAGTTGCTTAAAGTAATTGTAGGCATTATTGCTAAGTCAGGCCTAAATGAAATTGTTAAAAAAACATTCAACACTAAACTTCATGTGAAATTTCCATTTTTTCACAACACTGTGTCTTCAAACACTGTAAACAAATTACTTAGCCAATTTCAGGTCTGCCACTGTTTCAAAAATAACTGATCACAAATTTAAAAATGATAGTAATGTTGCATCTCAATAGTGCCATGTATGTCTATATCATTACTATTCAAACCCTCTGTAACTATGAAGTGCATGGCGGAGAGTATTTCCCATTTTACTATATGATAAAGTTTGTCCCTGTTCGATTCATGCATGGAGCTGGTAAGAACGTTTGTTTGAGTGCCTCCATGCTCACTGTAATTAGTCTAATCTTGTCTTCATGGTACCTGTGGGAGCAATACATATGGGCTGTAGTATATCCCTAGATTCATCACTTAATACTATTTCCTCAAACTGTGTAAGCATGGTTTTGAAGCATTGTTGGTGTCTACCAACAAGTATCTGTCAATTCAGCTTTTCTTACACCTCAGTGACTCTCTCACATGAGTCAAACAAACCATTGACCATTCTTGATGCCCCCTGTTAGTCTTACGTGGTGTGGGTCCCAAACACTTGAACTATATTATAAGGTTGTAAGCGATCTCCTTTGTAGACTTATAACATTTTCCCTGTCTACCGCCTGCTTTACCTATGATTTAACCTATGCGATCATTCCATTTCATATCCCTGGAAATTGTTACATCCAAGAATTTACATGAATTGATTGAGTTTAAATGTGAATCATTGATCTTATGGTCATTGGCTATTACATTTTTCTGTTTTGTGAAGTACAAAACTCTACATCTGTGAATATTTAAAGCTATATATGTTTTCAGATATGTTTGAAAGAACAGACACCATTTTGATCCTGCAGTCACAATGAATCAAGACACAAAGGAGTTACAGACAATAGCTGCCAGTGGGCATTGATTTATATCAGTGCGGCAAGGATTTGAACCTAGATTTCCTGCTTACTAGGCATATGTGCTGACTACTATACCATCCAGACACAGTGGTCACCAAAGCCACACGGACTGCATAGCATGCCTCCCATCAGACACAGCCCACAGGGTAGCAGTGCAGTCTGAGGCATCTTGTCACGGTTTGCTCAGCTCCCCCCTGTCGGAAGTCCGAGTCCTCTCTCGGGCTTGGGTGTGTGTGTTGTCCTTAACATAAGTTAGTTTAAGTTAGATTAAGTAGTGCATAAGCCTAGGGACCAATGACCTCCATAGTTCGGTCCCATAGTCCTTAGCACAAATTTCCAATTTCCATCAGACACAAATTCTCAACTTTTACCACATGCTACTGGTGTAGTGCCCGTACTCATGACTGAAAAGACAGAAACCACATATATAATTAAAATGATGATGGCCAATGACCCCTTCAGTGCAGATGCACGTCAAATTTGAACTCTTATGGGAATCAGCAAGACACCATGTATAATGACACTAATGAGCAGGGGCACTACATTAGTAGAGTGTGGTATAAGCTGAGAATTTGGGCCTGACGGGAGGCGTGCTATGGTTGTTCATGTGGCTGTGGTAACCACTATATCCAGATGACATAGTGGTCAGTGCATCTGCCTAATAGGCAGGACATGCAAGTTTGAGTTCTGGTCCAGCATAAATTTTCAGCTTGCCCATTAATACAAATCAGTGCCCATTGTAGCTAATGTCTTTAATTCCTTTGTATCCTGAATATTTAAAGCATCTTGTGGTCATTCATAAACCCTTGAATAGTGACTTTCACACCAAAAATAGGTGTCTTACTATTCTGTTTCACATGGAGCTCCGAATAAATGATGGTGGTTATGTTGATCAATTCTGTTAATACACCTGGATCAGAATACAAAAGAGACTGACAGTTGAGCTTGGGGCATTGTTATCAGTTCACTGTTACAGGCAAGCACAGTATGACTCTGGTAGTAGCAGCTGTGAGTTCTGTATTGGGTATATTCATAAAGTATTTTAAGTGTAAATTGGCTGATTGTCAGCTAGTGCAGAAAGCAAGTCCAGCCCCCACATAGACTACCACAGGTCGAGGAACAGTGCGGGAGGGAAACGGCTTGCTCACCTCCTGCAGCAGAGGTACCTTAACCTGTGCTTGTGCATGCTTCTGCAAAAGTAGAAGTCATGAACAAAGGTATAAATCATGTAAATTTTTTTCATAGTTGAAACTGTGTTGACATGTTTAATAAAGACCCTAATTGCAACCATTTTGTACACTTATCATAAGGAAATAGAACAGTATAAAATAGATTGAAGTACAAAACAGTAACACAGCTGAAAATAATGGCTGCATCACACGTTACTTGTTAGCTATATAATGTTGGCTCCACCCAAAACCAAATCTGTGCCTGCTGTAACTTTCCAGTTTCTACTGACCTCCTTTGATTAAGAACTAGGGAGCTGACTGGCCAACTTACAGTTAACACACTGTACATTCCCTGCCAACATGAACACTCAATTTTCTTGGCAGCTTTATAATACTGTTATCACTTTTCTAAGCAATTTCACAGTTAGATTCATACATTCTGCAAAAGAAACATGCTACTGTGAGCATATAAGAACAATCACAATGATTATGTTTACAGTCCTTGACTGTCATCTGAAGTTGATGGGTAACTGGCAGCTGAGGTAAAAGAGTAAAATGACAGTTGTGGGCAGGACAGAAAGTGTGACCAGGTCTGACTGGTTGTTGATGTGGTAGTTGTCCTGTAAATAACTAGCTGTCAGTCACTTTGTTATTCTGACCTAGGCGTAATTTTGTATATGTATGTCACTTGTGCCTTGTTTCTATCAGAGGGAATAGTTTCCTGCTCAAGAAATCTATGGTGGGTTATGGCTAAGAGGGAGTTAATTCAGTACCAAATTACATATAGAAACTTACAAAATCTCTGCTGGATATTGGGACCCAATTTATTTTTAGCAGTTTCACTTGCTTTTCAGCATTCCCGAGGAATTATCACTATTCTGTTCATTTTTGCAGTGGAACAACTATTAAAAGATGAAAATATTCCTTGATTTTCCTTTGTGAATGGACCTATTAAGACAGGGTTCAATATTTTTGGTTTCATTTTGCTATTGTCTATATCAGGTCCTGATCACAGACAGTCATTACATATGATGAATATCTTTTACAGTTTTATCAGAGATACTGTAATTCTGTTTGCATCAGATGCAATGTGAGATTAAATTGTGTAGTTATGAAAGAATTTCATTAATAGTGCATACATTATATGTGAATATAAATGTCAGGAAATATCAAGTAAAAGATTTTACATTCCTGCATAATAAAAAGTCCATTAGGGCCATTTGTGTAGGACTGAAGATGTTTGGAAATAAGTCCCCTGAGAAATTGCTAGAATTCTTCGTTTTCATATGATAAGCAAAAAAGAAAAAGAAAAAAAAATGAATTGTGGAAACTGTAATCTACAACAAAATACACATAATGCAAATCACTGTCCATATTATATCACATGCTTCTTCCCCACATTTTCCAAAGATTTTTGGAGTGAAATGAGGGAGACTGGACTTACTGCATTGAGCACATAAACATTAATTTCCCTTATGTCATGCTTTTTTTTTTTTTCATTATCACAGAAAGAAGTGGTGCACTGGTGACATTGGACTTATATCCCGCAGGAGTGTGCTTCCGATTCACATCTGCCTAGGCATATTCAGATTTTCAGCAGTTCTCATAAATACTTAAAATAAAGGCTAGGATGATTCCCTCAACGTAGATAGGTATGGCCAACTTTCTTGAATATACTTATCCAGTAGAGCTGTTGCCCCATCTCTAATGTTCTAAGAACCAATGAGGTATTAAACTATATTTATCCTTCTTTCTTTCATCTTCTTTCTTGTACAGCAAATCTATTTGTGCTAAGGAGACAGAGAAATCAGTTTACTGTAAAAAGGGAGAAAATTTGTGCTTTCGTATAGTGATGTCCAATTGATGGTTATGAGACCTCTGTAGAATCTGAAGACAAAAGAGAGACCATTAAGTAAGATTGTTACTTTTTTCTTTGTCACCCGCTACCATATTTCTTAAAAACATACTACAAATTTTCTTTCTTGTCATGCTGTCGTCAAATAAAATGGATGTGAAAACATTCTTGTATTTTTTGTGGATGGTCACATGGTTTCAAGTAGTGTATGTGAATGAACATTCCATTTCTTCTTTTGTACCAGTTTCTACTTTTTTAAAAAAATTTATGGCTTCTATGTAAGTAAACACATTACTGATAAACATATATAAATCACCTGTTGTTCTGCAGGATATGAACTGGAATTATATGAAGCAGCTTTTTCTTCTTATTTGTGGTGACATTATTTTACAAAGTTGATACTATATGTCAATGCAAAGTTTACAAAAACGTTTAGATTTTTCTGATTAGTTGTCAAAGATGCACTTATTTGATTTAACACTGTTTGAAAACAACATTTTCAGGCTATTAAATAAAAAGAAACTTTTTTTATGAAAAACTGGAATTCAGGAATACATGTCTTAACTGAGACACAAAATGAATGATAAATCTCAATGTGTTTTAACCACAAGGTGCAAGAGAATGAAAAACTTGGTATCTGTTGCTCATCGCTTTTGGGTTTAACCACATACAATGTAAGTATGCAAGTGTTTCAGTTTTCTCACAGTCACAACTTGAAGCGGTGGGTTCATTTAATAAACTCAGAACACAGTTGTTTACAAAAAGAAGAAAGCAAGGAATATGAACTGGATACAATTAACAAGAATTTATTGAGAAAAAATCCAAATCATGAATGATGTTCACACTATATGTATATGCAAAAAAGACAGATGACATGGTGCAAAAATTTGCACTTAAGCTACTACTAACAGAAGAAACCCTGAGAGGGTCCAGCAAAAATATACAGCTGCTGAAAACTAATTTACAGTTTTCAGAACTGTAGACCTCTCCTTGAACTCACATAGAAAACTGAGGAGTAAAAAATGATAGAACTAACAAGTAATTGAGTCAAAACGAAATGCACAAGTGTGAATATAACTATCATAATACAAATAGCTTGTTGTTAACTATTTTGGCAATGGTTCTGTTTAAGACTCTCCCTCCATGAAGAAGCTCTTTAAATTATTTGCGTGGATATGGTTTATGGATCCACTGAATGATAACGGCAAGAAAAAAGAAAAGACAATGTTTAGTTTATAATAGACTGCTATAGTAAAATTATTATTCTTTAAAATATTTGAACTCCTAGTATTTTGATATCATCATCGATAGTGACTGGCAGCAGTTATAAATGCGCAAAAGAAAGAATATGTGGAAAACAGCCATCAGTGCATAAACAAAAATTAGAGATGGGAGATTCATTTCTCTTGCATTTCTTGTATCTAGAGCTAACAATAGTGGCAGAAGTAAAAAAAAGACTGCACTTCCTTCCTGTAGCAACAACAACTTGCCATTAAAATTACTCTGTGCCTTAATATATGACCTCTGTAATAATGATGCTCTTTCTTACAGGGTTGATGAATGGGCAAGGAAAGGTACATAATAAGCAAAAACTATTTACTTACAACACTTCAGTACATAGTGAGTGTGATAAACAGTTGCTCAGAGAAAAACTGGGTCAACAGTGTAATACATAAGCATAACATGCTCACACACAACAATAAATCTTTAATTGTTATTATTCATTCTGTATGAATAAACCTTCATGCCACAAAAAAGGTGGACAATGAAGTTCAGATGGACTTACCTGCTTGGAAATCTTACATGGATTCTTTTCTGTTTTAATTTCTGTTCCTCCTGTTCCTTCAATTTCACGAACGGATGAGTCTCTGGAGTCACTCACCTCCTATAAACCATTTTATGAACAGAACACTTAAAACTGAACACAAGGTAATAGCAATGGATGGAAATGGCTAAAATGCACAGCCTTAAATGTGTGAAACTGATTATTTAATAATGGAACATCTTTCTTAGTAATGCTGAACAATTAGTCTGGGTCATGTCTAGATATCACATTCTTCGTGCTACAATATCCTTTTTACTTCAGTTCAGTTAACACTAAGTAGGTGCAAGTGCAAACCAAATACTAAAAGATTCAGTCAATAACAATAATGTATGAGGTTGAGAAGCATTAGGTAACTTGGCAGGAAAATTATGACAACATAAATATAAAAGTTGGTAGTAAATTGCTGCACCATGTACAAAAGTAAATTACAAAGTGACCTCAGCCTTCCAGGAACAACACTGGCCTTCAAGGAACAACACTGTAAATTTTGTATGAATTATTAGAAATTTCATAAATAAGAATAAAGTTCTATGGAAAAGATGCACTCCAAAGCCCTCATGTAGGTAAATTTTGGAATGAGAAAAATGAAATGCCACAGATGGAGGATAAATGGCCATCAATTGATGCTAAGATATGAAACATATAACAATCTAAGAAGTTCTATTAGAAAACTTAACAAACGTGAAAAAGGGCAGGGGGAGGGTAGGTGTATAAGTTTTGTTGCTATTGTCAACCTGTAGTCAGTGATTTTGTGCACCAGAGAACCTTCACTACAAAAATTACGATTAGAATAATATTTGCAAGTAAAATGAGGTTCACACATTCTGAAAGAAGAAAACTATATACTTTACAGATTTATTGCTTACAAAACCATATAAAGTTTACTGGCAGTGTACAGCATAACATTACAGTATTACTCATTACATAGTGTATCAAAAGGAAAAATCACTTGATAAAACTATAAAACATTTGCTTCCCCACAACAAGCAGATCTCTCTCATACTGGGATTCCAGTGACCTGCCACTACTTTCTAACCTTTTTCAACCTATCCCTCTTTCCTTCCTGAGACAGAAAAGCTTCTGTCTATAAATCAGCACAGATTTAGAAAGGCATGACTTGGGCAAACCCCAGTTTGCCCTTTTCTCATGTGATACCCTGCGTGCCACAGGTGAAGGGCAACAGACAGGTTCCATAGCCCTGGGTTTCTGAAAGGTGGTTGACATGGTGCCTCCACTGCAGACTGCTACAGAAGTTCCTAGAATATGGAATGGGTTCCCGAATACATCAGTGGCTCAAAGACTTTGTAAGTAATAGAACAGAGTATTTTGTCCTTGAGGATTCATCAGAGAAAAGGTATTATCAAAAGTGCCCCAGTGAAGTGCGACAGGACTGCTCTTGTTCTCTATATACATAAATGATCTGACAGATAGAGGGTTGGCAATTGACGACTGATAGCTGATGACATAGTACATTGAAAGTCCCATCACTGAGTGACTGTAAGGGTATTCAGGATGACTTAGGGAGAATTTCTATTTGGTGTGATAAATGGCAGCTTGCTCTAAACGTACAAAAATGTAAGTTAATGGAGGTCAGTAGGAAAAACAAACCTGTAATATTCAAAAACAGGATTACGGGTGCACTGCTTGACACAGTAATATTGTTGAAATATATAGGCATAACATTGCAAAGTGATATTTAATGGAACAAGTGTGTAAGGTCAGTTGCAGGGAAAGTGAATGGTTGGCTTTGGTTTATTGGGAGAAGTTTAGGAAAGTGCAGCTCATCTATAAAGGATATCACATGAAGAATACTGGTGTGGCCCATTCTTGAATACTGCACAATTGTTTGGGATCCAACCAGGTTGGATTACAGAAAAACACTGAAGCAATTCAGAGGTGTGCTGATAGATTTGTTAATGGTAGGTTGGATCAATGTGTGAGTATTACGGAGATGCTTTGCGAACTCAAATGTGACACCCTGGAGGGAAGACAACACTGTTTTCGTGTACACTATCAAGAATATTTAGAGAATCAGCACTTGCAGCTCACAGCAGAATAACTCTACTGTCACCAACATAAATTTCATATAACAACCATGAAACCAAGATAAGAGAAATTAGAGCTTCTATGAAGGCATATCGACAGTCATTTTCCCCCCACTCCATTTGCAAGTGGAACAGGAAAGGGAATGACTAGTAGTGGCACAAAGTACCTTCTACCACATGCAGTACTAGTGAACCTAGCAATGCTTCGCAAATTCTACACATGTTTGGGAATTGGATGTATGTTGTAATCCCCCCCCCCCCATCCCCCTCTATGTTCACCTCCTCCTCCTCGTCTCTCTGTTGTTCTCCTCCTGTCTTTCTCTCTCCCCCTCTCCCTCCCTCTCTCTCTCTCTCTCTCTCTCTCTCTCTCTCTCTCTCTCTCTCTCTCTCTCTGTCATTTACTCCTCCTGCACTCTCTGCTCATTTCCTCCTTTCCTCTCTCTTTGTTTGATAAACCATAAGTCAACTTTCCTCTTCTGTGTTAAAGTCAACTCTGAGGTTCAACTGGTTCAAATGGCTCTGAGCACTATGGGACTTAACTTCTGAGGTCATCAGTCCCCTAGAACTTAGAGCTACTTAAACCTAACTAACCTAAGGACATCACACACATCCATGCCCAAGGCAGGATTCGAATCTGCGACCGTAGCGGTCGCGCGGTTCCAGACTGTAGCGCCTAGAACCACTCGGCCACTTCGGCCAGCCAAATCTGAGGGATAACACAGAACAACACAATGTGTCGAATCACTACACAATGTGTTGTTCTGTATTATCCCTCAGAGTTGACTTTCTGCATAAATTCTAGAACCACTCAGCCTTCTATCATCTCAAACACATGGTATTTTAGATATGAGTGTGAGAGAGTGGTATCCTACCTACCCTTGCAAAGATCAGCACATTCCTCAAACTGGGGAACGATCAAGAATGGGGTTCCACAAGGGTCAGTCTTGGGTCCTTTGTTGTTCTTATTATATATTAATGACTTGGCATTCTATATTCATGAAGAGGCAAAGTTAGTTCTCTTTGCTGATGATACAAGTATAGTAATCACACCTGACAAACAAGAATTAACTGATGAAATTGTCAATACTGTCTTTCAGAAAATTACTAAGTGGTTCCTTGTAAACGGACTCTCACTGAATTTTGATAAGACACAGTACATACAGTTCCGTACAGTGAATGGTATGACGCCATTAATAAATATAGACCTTAATCAGAAGCATATAGCTAAGGTAGAATATTCCAAATTTTTAGGTATGTCCATTGATGAGAGACTAAATTGGAAGAAACACATTGATGATCTGCTGAAACGTTTGAGTTCAGCTACTTATGCAATAAGGGTCAATGCAAATTTTGGTGATAAACATCTTAGTAAATTAGCTTACTACGCATATTTTCACTCATTGCTTTCATATGGCATCATATTTTGGGGTAATTCATCACTGAGGAATAATGTATTTATTGCACAGAAGCGTGTAATCAGAATAATAGCTGGAGTCCACCCAAGATCATCCTGCAGACATTTATTTAAGGATCTAGGGATATTCACAGTAGCTTCTCAGTATATATACTCTCTTATGAAATTTGTTATTAACAACCAAACCCAATTCAAAAGTAATAGCAGTGTGCATAACTACAATACTAGGAGAAAGGACGATCTTCACTATTCAAGATTAAATCTAACTTTGGCACAGAAAGGGGTGAATTATACTGGCACTAAAGTCTTTGGTCACTTACCAAATAGTATCAAAAGTCTGACAGATAACCAACAAGTATTTAAGAAGAAATTAAAAGAATTTCTGAATGACAACTCCTTCTACTCCATAGAGGAATTTTTAGATATAAATTAAGAAAAAAAATATTTAAAAAATAAAAAAAATAAAAATAAAAAAACACAACAAAAAGTAGTTATATTAACTTAAGTATGTTGTTAAATTAACCTAATTATGTCATGTACTGGAAAATTCGACTCGTTCCACATCATTACGAAATGTCGTATTCATGATCCATGGAACTAGTATTAATCTAATCTAATCTAATCTAACTGCGCATCACATGTTTGAGTGCACAGGTTGGAAATGAGTTGCAAGCAGAATTTAGATGTGGTGGTCAAACTGCACCGACAAGTACTTGTTGGTCGATCCATGGAAGTTTAATGGAAGTGGACAGAAGAACCGTGGAGTGTTTATGCTACTCTGTTCTAATTGCATTTTGACCATTGTTACAGTAATGTGAACAGTTGAAAAAGAACCATTGTTTGTCTTAGCCTTGGTGAAGGGAAGACTTGTATTCTGATCTCATATTGAGAATGGACATGGTTTTTAAGCCGACTTTCTCTCATATATAACTTATTTTGTTTCTAATGCTTGGAGACATGAGAGGCTTACAAAACAGTATTTATTTATGTGAAGTGTGGAATTTGTAAAATGTCTGATGTTAAAATATATGTCGTTAATTGAAGCAAATGAAACTTGGTATGTCTACTTATTTTTATATGTAGAAAGAGTCTTATGAAATTCCTGTACCTAGCAGCATACCTTGGAGAAGAAGTGAAAGAGTTTTTGCAGCAGCAGGCTAACCAGCAAGGAAGGTCGGCCGAGGATCTCAAGTCATCTCGGAAAAGAAGTGGAAGTTCACATACATACTTCAACACTTTAAGTCATCCAAACCATTAGAATTGTTGTGCATGCAAATTTTGTTTAAAATTATACATAAGGAGATGGTTTAAATACCATGACACCGTATGTAAACTGACTATGAGAAAGAAAATTAAACCATGCATTTTCACAGCACAGCATTTTTTTCTCACAGTCAGTTTAACATAAAACCTGTACAGTGTTGTTTAAAAAAATATATAGCTTATGTCTCTCTGAATGTTCCTTAAAGTATTGTGAAAGATTTGAAGTAAAATGATGGAGAATTTTTGAGATTTTTGCCAACAACATTTGCCTATTGTATTGTATAGATGTATATTTACATACTATAGATGTTTTAAAAAATATATAGCCCACAACCATCCAAATTTTAGTAGAGTATCATGTGAAAATTTGAAGTAAATAGGAAAGAACTTTTCGAGATTTTTGATAACAGTGTTTCCTCCTTATACATTACACATGTATTTATATAGAATATATATTTTAAAAAATATGCGGCCCATGCCATTCTGAATGTTTAGCAAAGTATCATGTAAAAATTTGAGTAAGTCCATCAGGAACTTTTCAAGATTTATGGTAACAATGTTAAACAATGCCTTGTCCTTCTATAGTAGTATATATAGTATGTATATATAATAAAAAACGTATGGTCTATGTCTTTTCAAGTGTGCATTAGAGTACTGTGTAGAAATAGAAATAAATTGGACAAGAACATTTCAAGATTTTTGCTAACATTATTTCCCCTTTATACATATAAAGTATGCATATTAATATAACATATATTTTAAAAAAAGTGTTATCTAAGTCCATCTTTTGTTAAAAAAAAGAGTATTGTGTAAAAAATTTGAAGAAACACACACACACACACACACACACACACACACACACACACACATACTGTCTTATATTTGACATATGACCACCTGAACGGTTATTAGAATATTACGTAAAAATTTGAAGCAAATCGCTCAATAGCTTTTCAAGGTATTTGTTAATAACATTAAACTACAACTTGCCTTCATTTTCAAGAACAGATTTTATATACACATTCATGTACCATACATATAAAAAGTATGTAGCCAATGTCTATCTGAATGTTTATAAGATAGATATAAAATCTACTCACCAAGGGGCAGCAGAACGCGCATGTAAAAGGAGGTTATAATTAGGCAAGCTTTCGGAGCCAGTGGCTATTTCTTCTGGCAGAGGGGTTGAAAGGAAAGGAAGAACAGGTGAAGGAAAAGACCAAAGTCTAGGAAAAAGGGTTAAATTTAGGATAAGTCACTCAGAACTGCTGGTGAGGAGAGACTTACCAGATGGGGTGAGAAGAAAAGACTGATTGTTGGGGCCTGTCATCCAACAACCAGCCTTTCCTTCTCATCCCATCCGTCAAGTCTCCCCTTACCTGCCGGGTGGGTGACTTTTTCCAAATTTACCCCTTTTCCGAGATCTCTCCAGTCACTCTCCCGTTCCCTTCAACCCTTCTGCCACCACTTGATGAGTAGATTTTTTATCAATCCAATTACATTATATTGTCAAAAAATTGACTGTTTTCATTGAATGTTTATAGCAGTATAATGTAAAAATTTGAAGTAAATTGGTCATTAACTTTCTGAGATAATTGGTAAAGAAACCTTTTCCCTTTGTAAATATGTATTAAAAATTGTAGCCTATGCCCACCTGAAACATTTATTAGAGTATCACGTATAAACTCAAGAAACATATAAAAATCTGATGTAAATCTGTAAAGAAAATCTTGAGCTTTTTGGTAACAATGTTAAACTACAATTTGTCTTTATATAGGAGTATAGATGGTGACTTGTGGGAGTATGTATGTAGATGCAGAAGTAAAGAATAATTTTGAAAGCTAGAATTAGTGTTTTCACTTTGATATGTGTCTATCAGTAGTGGTGGAACTTTGTCTGCTGAAGGCAAGCACAGGTCAGCCGACTGTACTGCAGTCAATAAAATTATAAAATGTTTAATTTTTATGCAAGAGATAGTAATAATAATATAAAGAGTATTATATGCTTATCAATAATTTGTTTATGTGCAAGATGTTATGAATAGTTGCTATAGGAATGAATAAAATAACAAATAGTTTGTGGAAAATTGTCTTACTTGTGATGGCGAACTAACATTGCTGAAGGAAAACTGAGAATCGGTGTCATCAGTGTCAGGACGTTCAGAATCAAAACAGGATGATCCTTTCCCACTTCTTGATCTAAAAGACCTGTCATAACCAGAAGTATAGCATGAGCTATTATAAATTAGGAATCCTTCAAATTTAGAGAAAGTAAATAAATTATTTGCCATATATAAGATTAGGAGAAACTTATTACTGACTAATGATCTATATATACCTGTGACAGGTATTATTTAGTTTGTTTCTAAGTTCTTCTTGGCTCCATTGATAGATGATAAATTTTCAGGTGTCCAGTCAAGTTAATATTTTATTTTTGCCCAAAATATTTTGATGACTATGTAAGGTGTCAAACTGTTGTGTGCAAAACTGGAATTACCAGAATGCCCAGACTACTGATTGAGTCTGGTTTAGGTTTAGTTGAAAATGTTGGCAACTATGTTTAAATTTTGATTTTCATGGATGGTTTCAATCACCTTTCCTATTCATTATATTTTGAAAGTGTGAACAATCTTGGGCATGTGTAGTGTAGTTGCAATATATGCATGAAACAAAAGTCTTATCCCTATGATTCAGGCATACTGAGTGATGTATGGGAAACTGCAAGACTTATCTTGTCAAGTATTAACAATGAATTGAAGAATATGTACTGAGGAACAGTAACATGTAGTAATAAGCATGTAACAACCAGGTGTCATAATTAGGGTAAACTTTCAGATACATGCCAAGGAACACATTACAAAAGAGAAGCCATTATTACCTACCTCTTAATGCTACACTAACAAGTAAGTATCACCAGTTCAATACATGTATGTTATTACTAAAATATTTTGCTGTGTACTGCAAATTCTTGAAATGGCTCAAGACATCTTGTTTGATTAGAAGGGAGGTTTCTACCTAGTAACACTTTTAAAAAGAGAAGTAATTATTTCAATATTGTACAAACAGGGGCTTATGCAAATGTGGTTAACTGACTTAAAAGTTATCTTCATAATTACTTATTTTCTATCTTACGCTCGTGCCCAATTTGTTAACCCTCATGACTATACTATATGGCACCATTCATCATAAAGTGGCACTATCATCATAAAGTGATGTATTATGAATTACAAATGACAGAAAAGACAAACTGTAATTGAAAATAAGAACTTTAACAAACTCAAAGAGGACCCTACAAGTGGCTGGGTTTTGTATGTTACACAACATTTTTATTGTTTGTTTTTGTAATATAACTGCTTCAGTGATTTGTAGTGTATTACCTCAGAAAATTATACCTGAGTAATCATGAAGAGAACGTATTCAAAATGTACTACCAAATTTGTTTGCAAGTCAACAAAATTAGGGATATTTTTAAGTGCAGAGTTGTAGGAGTTGTGGTATCAGTAAGGGTATAGAAGTGTCTATTTAATTTTCATTTACAGTCCATCTAATTACAGTATCAAACAATTTTATGAATGTGGAGTCTTGTATTAATGATAATTAGTCATTAGTGTAGTCTGCAATGGCAGGCATTATGCATTTTTTGTGTTATAATTATTACAAATTCTTTGGGTTTTAACCTTTAGACTGTTATTTCTGTCTCAAATGTAACAAAAATAAATTTTTTCCTCATTTCGTATGGTAATATTACCACCCACAATAGAGGTTAATTGAAACTGATTAGCATTTGATGTGTGCAGCATAAGGCAAAATACATCTGACATACCTGAATGTGTTGTGTTGAAGCCGTGCACTGAGCTCCCCCTGCTCAGCTAATAACTGGGTTTGTCTGCTCTGTACTAATTCTAGTTGTTGCTGCAGTGAGCGCAAAGCAACATGATCTTCTGATCCTGTATCACGCACTTGCTGTGCAGCAGCAACAAGTTCTTCTGAACGCTCTGCCAAACTTCTTAATTCATCTGCTATTTGCTCCAACCTCTCCTAATAAATCAAAGGAAAAAAGGAAAAGAATTATTTATGATTATCATTAATTATTATTTGTTTTGGAGAGGAGAATAAGAAAAAGAGATTCAGATAAATTATCTGTCTTCAATTTATGAGTTATAACATCTTTGCCTCTTAAATATGACCCTACCACTTGATGTCTGTATGAATGAAAAGGTAAGATTTTATGGTAATGACTGTGATTGATTCTTATTTTCATGATTTAACAGTACAAAATGTGATAGAATCAGGATAAGAATCTAATTATAAATGAGAAGCACAAAATTGTGTATGTTCTATACCATAGTAAATTATTTCATTAATCAGACAAGGATACTGAATTGTCTGCCCTACTCCACCACTACACCCAGCTCCTTGCCTCATGGCTCTTCTCCCTGCAACAGACCTCGATGCAAGTAAGATCTGTATCATACATCCTGCTCACAGCCACTTACTCCACTCCTGTCACTAGCATCTCCCATCCCATCAAAGGCAGGGCTACCTGTGAAAGCAGCCATGCGATCTACAAACTTAGCTGCAACCACTGTGCTATATTCTAGGTATGCATGACTGATGATGAGCTGTCTGTTTGCATGAATGGCCACTGCCAAACTGTCATCGAGAAATGGCTGTACCATCCAGTTGCTGATCATCCCACCCAAAGTGATGTGGTTTGACTTAATGACAGCTTCACAACTGATGCCATCTGGATTCTTCCCACTGACATCGGCTTTTCAGAACTGAACAGGTGGGAACTCTGCCTACTACATATCCTTCATTTCCATAAACCCCCAGCTTCAACTTTCACTTGTCCCTGCCCTCCATCTGCCTATCCCCTTCCCTGATCCTGCTCCCACTACAATACAAGCATTTTTCTACTTCTCTTCCACCCCCCTTGTTGCCCCCCCCCCACCCCCCAGTGCATTCCCCTGATGCTGCAACTAGCAGCCCAGTCCGGTCCCCACCACATCCTGCATGCTCCCACCAGCATCCTCAGAACTTTGCCCACCCTTTTCCTGCTATTCTTCCCCTATGTGTCGCATGTGTCCTCCTTACCCCACTACCCGCCCCAGCAGATTGCTGCTCATGTAATATCCAGTCACCATCAGGCCTTGGTGCTGGAATACAGCAGCTATGTGTGAGGGAGGAATTATTGTTTGAATGTGTGAGCTCTACTTCTAAGCAATATCTTTGTTCAAAAGCTTGAACGTTTCTAGTACACCTTCTTGTTGTGCCTGTCTGCAACTCAGTGCCCCTTCTGTGAGGTGAAGAGCAATCTAGCCTTTCCTTATCATTGTTATTCTGTCTTGGGCTTTCCATTGTTTGTTGTTTATTTGTGTTTTATTTAGGTATTTTTCCATCTTTCAGACATGAATATGGAAAACCCATGAACCACCCAGCTACAGCTTCCATTACTTCTGAATTGGTAATGAATGACAGAAGTTACTAGGAGTAACATGCTAATTAATGAAAATTGAAATCATGTTAATTTAGACTGAAATGATTTACTCTGTTCATGTCCTTTGCAATCCCCTAGATTCCTCACATTGTAAGTGAAATGACTGAGAGATCAGTGTCATTTATGGCTGAATTAAGAAGGCAGTCTCTCAACAATAAAGTCTACTGTTTGTTTAGATCACGTACCTGTCGTCGAAGCCTGCCCTGTGAATCATGGTCAGAGAGATCTGCAGGTGAAGGTGATAAACGAGGTCTCTTGCTGCTGTGGTTCTCATCCCCATTGCTGGTTCTACCAGAATGTGGACGCAAACAAGCAGACAGGCTACAAAAAGATCATGTTGTGTATAGCTCTCCTTAGTCATTACATACATAATAATATTAAAGATCACACAGTATTAACTCATGTAGGTTTAAAGTTAGCAGCACAATACCTGTATACGGAATTCACAGAAAATGTTGAGGGATGAGAAACAAGTGAAATAACGAATTCTTTTTCGTAATATCAACTACATTTTTGCATGTATACCAGTTTATCAATTTACAGTGCCATAAACAGATACTTTATTTAACAAGCAAATATCCAAACATGATATGAAGTATAGTCTTAAAAAACAAAACTAATATTATGGAACAGGTTAGCATTTAGATAACTAGTTCATGGGCCAGATTTGGGAAAGGTTGCTACAGAAATATTAATGATAGCCAGGAATAATTAAAGATTTTACAAGAGAAATATCAGTCTGACAATTAAAAATTAACTGTACCTTCTGGATACATCAAATATAGTTTGTTAATGGTTACCAATGGGATAGTGACATTATTCCTGACTTGAAGTGACTTCTAGTAATGTTAAATAGATCAAGAGATATGTTTCATGGAGAGAGTGCGAATATCCCAGGAAGAATATCAGAGCAACAGTGTCTTTAACTTATTGTTAAGAGATTCTTTCATGCAGCATTGGTGTAAATCACCACAAAGAGATGAGAAGCCATCTTAGAATTACATATATCATTGGTCAGTTTATTTCTGTGGCAGATGACCCTTACATAGGCCACTGCTGCCTCATGGAAGATTAATTTTTATATATATATATATACACACACACACACACACACACACACACAAATGTCTGCTTGTGTCTGTGTATGTGCGGATGGATATGTGTGTGTGTGCGAGTATATACCTGTCCTTTGTTCCCCCCTAAGGTAAGTCTTTTTGCTCCCAGGATTGGAATGACTCCTTACCCTCTCCCTTAAAACCCACATCCTTTCGTCTTTCCCTCTCCTTCCCTCTTTCCTGATGAAGCAACCATTTGTTGCAAAAGTTTGAATTTTGTGTGTATGTTTGTGTTTGTTTGTGTGTCTATCGACCAGCCAGCGCTTTTGTTTGGTAAGTCTCATCATCTTTGTTTTTAGATATATTTTTCCCACGTGGAGTGTTTCCCTCCATTATATTCATACCATTAATTTGAACCCAACAATTACGTTTGTTATTGTCACTGTTGCATTTCGAAATCTTTTCTGTCGTCTTATTTTCTCTTTCTGTTTTTGCCAGTAGTTTCACTTTGTATTCACCTTCTCCTTTTTACCGTAATCTACTATACAATTTTATCCCGCCGATATATACTCAATAATACGCAATAATACGTAACCCACTTCCCCCCCCCCCCCCCTCCAAAAAAAAAAAAAAAAAAAAAAAAAAAAAAAAAAAAAAAAAAAAAAAAAAAATTCCACTTTCAACACTACCGCTGCTATAAAATCCACCGTTTCTAGTTCACAAACAGTTCCTTTCACCTATTAAACAACCATTTCGGCTAGTTCTAATAACTTTTGCTTTATTTCCATTTCTGTTTTTCTCACATCACTGATCATTTTCAGCCGCTTCCCACAGGTTTTAACGTCATTATTTCTTCGTCAGACAATTGTTAGCCTCATTTTCATAATCTGCCACCACAAAACCACTCCTTTTAATACATTTACACGTAGTTTTTTCGAAATTTTCCCGAATTTCTCCACCCTTTAACGTGTTTTGGCGGCAACACAACCACCTAACCTTTATGCACATTGTTGTCTACCAACCCAAGTTCACCACAGGATCATCATAGCCCATCTCTAACCAACACTTTTTCGCCTTTTTTCACACCAGGTCTCAAGTTGCTTTCTAGTTCACCTTTATCTCTCCCCATATATTTTTATTTTTGTTTTCATTTTCATTTCAGCCTCATGTTACACTTTCCACCTTCTAATACCATGTCGCCCTCACAACACCCCCACAACGACCCCATTAAGTTTTATTTACATTCCCTCCGCAAACATGCCATCGCCCTAGCCAGATTACACTCCCATATTTTATTTACTCAGGCTTGTCTGACATTTGGCATTACCCCCAAAGGCCTCACACTTAAAGTTCCCATCTCTGGCTGTAATCCTTCTTTCCATCAGTCCCTATACCAGTTCCAAACTGCACAATCCATAGCCCTCACCCGCCTAATACAGCTTTGCCTTTACAAATGTCTGCTTGTGTCTGTGTATGTGCGGATGGATATGTGTGTGTGTGCGAGTGTATACCTGTCCTTTTTTCCCCCTAAGGTAAGTCTTTCCATTCCCAGGATTGGAATGACTCCTTACCCTCTCCCTTAAAACACACATCCTTTCGTCTTTCCCTCTCCTTCCCTCTTTCCTGATGAAGCAACCGTTTGTTGCGAAAGCTTGAATTTTGTGTGTATGTTTGTGTTTGTTTGTGAGTCTATCGACCTGCCAGCACTTTTGTTTGGGAAACTTTCCACGCGGGAAAAATATATTTAAAAACAAAGATGATGTGATTCCACATCAAACGGTCCCTTCCCTACAGCCTAGGTCTTCGTGGCAAATGAATCTGCTCCAGTCCGGAATCCCTGAACCATTACACCAACAACCTGACAACAGCTTTCGCATCCCGTAACTACCCTCCCGACCTGGTACAGAAGCAAATAACCAGAGCCACTTCCTCATCCCCTCAAACCCAGAACCTCCCACAGAAGAACCACAAAAGTGCCCCACTGGTGACAGGATACTTTCCGGGACTGGACCAGACTCTGAATGTGGCTCTCCAGCAGGGATACGACTTCCTCAAATCCTGCCCTGAAATGAGATCCATCCTTCATGAAATCCTCCCCACTCCACCAAGAGTGTCTCTCCGCCGTCCACCTAACTTCATAACCTGTTAGTTCATCCCTATGAAATCCCCAAACCACCTTCCCTACCCTCTGGCTCCTATCCTTGTAACCGCCCCTGGTGTAAAACCTGTCCCATGCACCCTCCCACCACCACCTACTCCAGTCCTGTAACCCGGAAGGTGTACATGATCAAAGGCAGAGCCACATGTGAAAGCACCCACGTGATTTACCAACTGACCTGCCTACACTGTGATGCATTCTATGTGGGAATGACCTGCAACAAACCGTCCATTCGCATGAATGGACACAGGCAGACAGTGTTTGTTGGTAATGAGGATCACCCGGTGGCTAAACATGCCTTGGTGCACAGCCAGCACATCTTGGCACAGTGTTACACCGTCCGGGTTATCTAGATACTTCCCACCAACACCAACCTATCCGAACTCCAGAGATGGGAACTTGATCTTCAATATATCCTCTCTTCCCGTTACCCACCAGGCCTCAATCTCCGCTAATTTAAAGTTGCCGCCACTCATACCTCACCTGTCATTCAACAAAATCTTTGCCTCTGCACTTCCACGTCGACTGACATCTCTGCCCAAACTCTTTGTCTTTAAATATGTCTGCTTGTGTCTGTATATGTGTGGATGGATATGTGTGTGTGTGCGAGTGTATACCCGTCCTTTTTTCCCCGTAAGGTAAGTCTTTCCGCTCCCGGGATTGGAATGACTCCTTACCCTCTCCCTTAAAACCCACATCCTTTCGTCTTTCCCTCTCCTTCCCTCTTTCCTGATGAGGCAACAGTTTGTTGCGAAAGCTTGAATCTTGTGGCTCTCAAAGAAGCCACTATTACAGCTATAGATTCATCAGTATTATTAATATTGGTTACATCTCAACCAAGCCAGGCAAAAAAGGTATCATTTTGCATTGTTTTGCATTGTTTTGTTGTACAAGAGTGGTGGCTAGTTGAATACAAAGAGCTAATGGAAAATGGTGTGGCTGATCTTATTCTCCCTCCTCATATGCACACACAACAATACTAAAAATGAGCTGCTTTGGTCTTGTTACTTTGTTCCACGCACAAGGCTCTTAACTGTTAAGAATGACGGATGCATCTTATTAACAATACTTACACTGAAAATAAATAGTTGTTGTTACAGACACACACTTTGCATAGGTGAATTATACATCCTTTCATGACTGATGTTTGCACTATTTGATATGGTATGGTTCAGCAGCACAGTTCCCTTTTAGTTTTAGTGCTAAGACCCGGACTCAAAATTCACCGGATAACAAAGCGACCAGCCACATCAGCATTGTCACTGAGCACCTTCTCTGAATTTATATACCATAGAGCATCACCTAGTAATCTACAGGAGATGTATGACAGAAATGTAGTCTTCTAGTGCCACCTACCTCTGGCGATGTATCGAAGACTTATACATCCATACGATGACAGTTTCAGCTGTTATTTATGTAACAGGAGGGCCAAGACTCTATTACAAGACTGTCATTAATCATCAGGCTAATCAGAGAATTTGCATGCCTCATCTCACACATCAAAGTTCTTTTTATATTGGAAACCAAGAATTGCCAGGTTCATCCAAAATAGTGAGCAATTCTCCATGTAAAAATGTGAAGAAATATCTATACAAGTTTTAGTCAGAAAATGCATTAATGTGTCTATTGCAGCTCCAGTTCATTACACTTGTCATTTGGTGCTTTTTACAAAATGTTATCACATAAGAAGGTTGGAAGGTGACAAGAATTATGCTTGTAAATTATTTGGATAAAGAAGTAGTTCCTGGGACAGTCTCCACTCGTTAATGTAGCATGATGAGTCACCTAGGAATGTCAGTAGGAAAGAATAGTGTCTTCCTCATTGAACTTGGTGTTTCCCAGCCATCCTATACTGTGCATTTGGAGAAAAAGCTTTGTGATCACATAGGTGACAATAAATTCATTCCAGTAACTTTTCATCCACACACTGACATTTTGGGTATCTTTATTATACCAAATGATATTCCTCCTTTATATTTCAAATCACCAAGCTATAAACAAAATGCTGTTTATCAGAACAGGGCCTATATTCATCTCCAATACCCGCTGTAACATGTATTTACTGATGCAGTTACAGCTGTTCAGAGCTACGTAAACAGTCACTACTCACATACTGTGACATGGCATGTAGACATGTCCACTAAGGGACAAGTGTACCAGGTGGTCACATACCAGAACAGTTTTGCTCGAACAGCAGCACACGTGTTATGATAGTAAATAAACTTTCAAGAAGAAATCAGAACAGACTGAAATCAGGTAGTAGCCATATTTGGCTAACAACTGATGAAATATGTGCTTTCAGACAAGTAACAACATGTCTCTTCATTGTATTTTTATCTTTGAGTAATCTGATAGCTTTTAAGTTTTCAATAAGGTAAAGCTGCCCTCAACTTGTAAGTATGCTTGCACACCACAGTGCTCTAATAGGAATTTCTCTACTGGAGGTTGTAATTCATACCTTCCTCCAACTGTTGAACTGACTTACCCAGCCACTTATAAAGAGGCCTGCAGTGTTAACATGGATTCCAGTGCAAACTGCCTTTTTTTTTTTTTTTTTTTTTTTTTTTTTTTTTTTTTTTTGCATTTACAAATTTATTATCAGAGAGTAAATAAGAGATGACAGAGGAATAATTGACAATAGATGCTTTTGTAATAAAGTTGTGCTCTTCCAAAACTATGTTTCATAAGCTCTGGCCACAGTACATAAATGATGTAGTAAATGGTAGCATTACCAGCAGTAATGGTGACATTGTTAGGGAGTGAAACATAAACGAATGTAGAAACTGGGAACTTACAAGTTCTCTTGTTTTTGGGTTGTCTGATCATTTGTTTTGCACACAATTAGAACTGCACATCATTAATTTTAGCCCAGTGTGTATGTTACATCCTCACACAATAAAGATTGCATTTTATAAGTAATAAAAGTTAGTTGATCATGTAATATCTGTGTTTTTATGTAACCACAGCAGTTACTTTTGACAGAAGTACAGAAATGCAGTTTATTTTGTATTGAACAGAACATTCATCATGATGAAAAGCAAAAGTTTCCTGTTTATCACTGGTAAATGTGAAAGTTTTGTATAAATAATGGAAACATGTTTTATGTAAGTTCAACAAAATATTGAAGTGATTTTTGATATATATTTACAGTTTTTTATTTTATCTATTTTGAGGAAATTGCATCTTCTAGTATTGTATGATAAATTTGTATTTATTTTTACTACAAAGTCCCTCTGTTTCATGTTACAAGTTAACAATTTTTAAATAAAACCTGAATTAAACATTGGCAATTTTAATTTTGCTATAAATTCTATTTATTTTTAAGTAGTAGACAGGAGGATAACTATGTAAATCAAAAATGTGCCATCTGCTACTGGCCCTTTGTATATATCTTCACTCAATTTCTAGGCAGTTCACCACATCCTGTTTCTACAGGAATCTTGCTAGATCACATATGCAAACAAAGAGATCGAAATGCAGTAATGCCTAATAAGTATGCAACTCACCTAATATACTGGGTACACCTTAACTGACCAAAACTACTAGGAAAACTACCTTAGTCACACTTAGTAGACTAGTTAGTGTTACAACTCTAGTTTGTAGTCTTAGATTATTTATTTATTTATACCCACTAAGCCACACAACATTGGCTATATATTGTGTATAAATGTGTGCTTTTCATGTAACCAGTTGGCACAAAATTTATCAGTAAAATATTGAAAATAAAATAGGCCAAGTGTAAAAACTTTCTTCCCAAGTCTAGGCACAATATCGTTAAAGTGAGCAGTTTTTATATACCTTTACAGAGAGCATGCTTTGTAAAAGAGTAATGTATGTGGACCTACTTGGAGTGACCCTTGCTGTAGTGGTAGCCAGAGTCACGTACAACTTGTCGTGCCAGAGGGAACAGCTCATCCCTCCTGGTGAGCAGTGCTGGCATGTACCTGCAGATCTGTGCTGCTGCCTCATTCACTGACACCTATCACACACAGAAACAACATTCATCTCACCAGTATCTCGAAACAGTCCAGGCGATATACATATGTTTCCCAGCAAGGAAACTACAATACTGCATATGAAAGTCCAAACAATATTTATTAAAGCCAAAAGCACAGCACAAGTAAGATTGTTTGAAGGATGTTGATGCTGAAACATTCACCATCCTAGCTGGTCCCACATAATGTCCTACTCACAGAAGGTCCGGGGCCAGACCAAGGTGTGTCATAAGGATCATCTTTACAGACACTGACAGACACTGAGGGGGCAGGGGGGGGGGGGGGGGGGGGGGGGCAGGCAACATTATCCTGTTGCAGAATGCCAAGGTACTGTATTTCTATTGGCCCTCTTACCTACATAAGCAGTCTGTGGCATCAGATATTCAAAAGTAAAAGAAAGACTAGTGATTAACAACTCATTGATAGTGAGGGTATTAGAAACTGAGCACAAGCTCAGATTAGGAAAGAATGGAGAAAGAAATCAGCCATACTCATTCAAAGGAAGCATCCCAGCATTTTGTCTTAAGTGATTTTGGGAAATAACAAGAAACGTGAACCGGGATGGCAGGATGCGAATTTGAGCAGTCATCCTCCTGAAAGCAAGTCCACTGGTACTAAGCATTGCACCACTTTGCACAGGTCAATATATGACAGTAAAGATTCTCTGCACATCTTTACCTCAGTTATTGCTCTTATAAGGGGCAGTCAAATGGAAATGAGACAATGGGGAAAATGTAGGTAACCTGTTTATTATTTCAAATGTAACCACCAAAACTATTAATAAATTTATCACACTGTGAGACACGACCAATGCCTTCATGGAAAAATGACTGTATGCAGGCATGCACCTCTTCATCTGAAACAATCAATGGGCTTTCTTCAGGGCTTCAAAATTATGGGGAGATATTGGGACTGTGTGCAGGAGGTACAAGGGCTTTCTAGTGAAACTTCTACAGCATGGTCAAAATCAACTTTGGTAACATGTTTCCATAATACAGATACACAGTAAAGGGCAAATACCTGACATTTTAAAAAGTGGTTTACGTGACACTCTAAGTTTAGTTTGGGATACTGGAGCACCAGTTAAATAGCAAACACAAGGCAATGGAATCAAACTTAAGTCACACTTGGCTTTCAACCAACAGTCCTTATACACTACAGAGGCTCCTGTGCAATAACTAGTTGGGTTGCACACTGTAGCTGCAAGTGTAAATCTAATCTATCATAGTATGAAATGGACAGGATTGTTACAGCGACTTGATCGTTGTCACATTCTCATGTAACCAGTATTGTGGCTTGCTATGAAGCGTGGCTCACTTGGGAAGGAACAATGATGCGATCCTATTTCCAGTGCTCACATTGTTGGCACCACATAGTGCAGATTTGATAGAAAACATCTTGATTGGAGCCAGCTTCATATGGTCACCTCTGAATGGCCCTTTATGATACCAAAGATGCTATTAATGCCTTCATTGATTAAAGAATTTGCAGGTATGTTGTAGCTGAATCTGTTACAGCACATGGTATAATAGCATATCTTCTACTTGTGTACTACGACAACTGGAGCCAAAGCTTCGGAGTCATAATCGTTATTCCGTATTGGAATGCACTATGCCACTTTGGTCAGTTTGTAATCAATATTCACGTGCATCCCTGTAAGTTTTATGTAGGCCTAATATATGACACTTTTGAAATGAATATAAATGTCTTTAACCTATGCATTTCAGCCAGTTCCTATACACCAATATGTATGTAA
Source organism: Schistocerca americana (assembly GCF_021461395.2). Classification (NCBI taxonomy): domain Eukaryota; kingdom Metazoa; phylum Arthropoda; class Insecta; order Orthoptera; family Acrididae; genus Schistocerca; species Schistocerca americana. The sequence goes on along the minus strand of NC_060119.1, from coordinate 510,098,519 downwards.
GTGGTAATGGTAGCTTCCTTTTATGTACAGTAGTCTTGTATTAGACACAATGATCTTCATGTCATGTAATCCAATGTTGTGATTCCTATCGTACTAAGGAAAACTGCAACTCTCTTTCATATTGGGGTAAAGTACAGCTGAGATCAGGATCAAAGTTGGTTTAAGTACCATAGGTCCTTTCTTGGCATGTTCCTTCTAGAGGTGGTATGTCCTTGTCTTCCTCTGACTTTTCAACTGCTTTATCCAGCCAGCTACAGAGGGATGTACTTGTTGTACCATGCCAGTGGAGAAACTCGGCATTTTTCTTGTACGTGAATCATTTCAAAAATTGAAAGAAATCATAAGTGACAGGAGTTAAAAAAAATTAGTACTGGCTGAGAACTGATCCATGGATCTTTGCAGTTGCAGACTGACACTAACCCACTCAGTTCCCAGTCACACTTCTTAGTAAGTGTATACCAAATCTTTAACTTCTTTCATAATGTGGTTTAGTTTATATTTCATTGAACTGAATCAGCATATTTCCACCCAATTCTTTACTTTCACTTCTCTATAGCAGTCCACAAAAATAAAAAAATTCAAATTAATAAGCCACATTACCCTAAAAATTATATTAAGAGAACTTTCATCTATATTGGCTTTGACCTTTCTTTCACACTTCATAAGTGTTAGACCTGTTCAGTCCAATTGAAAATCCAGTGGATGTGGAAATACTTTCCTTGCTGTACTCTAATATATCAACTTATTTCCTTACTGCAATCTAATATATCAACATAGACATCATACACCTTATACATTGCTTTTAAAGCTTTATCTGATTCTTCCAGAATTCTTTATGCCATCTCAATGTTCAAGCTCATTTTTGTCTCACCAAATGTAAAACAAAATGGTATTAACTGCAAGAGCAAGTTTGGTTACTCACCTCATGTAGTGTTAGAGGCTTCTCAGGCTTGCGCTTGCAGTCAAAGCGGCCATATATGGCTGCGTATTTCCTGATCTCTTCCATCCTCCTTGGGTCATCCTCCGCCATGCTGAGCACATGCTGCAACACAGCCCACTACTACTGCTTCACACAGGTCCAAATGCACACATCATATTCATAAATAATGGAAACAGATAAATGCCCATATTATGTAACAAATTTGTGAAAATGTACAAAGTTATACTTACAACATTAGATGATGGTATATCTGTGGATTTATTTCTATTTGACAACTGTGTGTAAGTAACATAGATGAAGTTTGAAAAGACATCAAAATCGATCACAACTAAAGTAAATTCTCTCTCTCTCTCTCTCTCTCTCTCTCTCTCTCTCTCTCTCTCTCTCTCTCTCTCTCTCTCTCTCTCTCTCTCTCCATGTCTTCATCTGCCTCCACCCTCAATAATTTGCCATTACCCCTACATTTAACATGTCAAATATGCCTAGGATTTTAATAATAATAATGATTAAATATTTTAATGTAATCATAATAACTGTTTTACAATGCCATTGGATCACCCCTGCTGTCTTCACCATCTGAAAGTTGAGATCTTATTATACAGCTGTGCCAACTGGATGTCAAAGTCATAACTCTATGACTGCAAGTTGTGCTTGGTTGCACCCTGTGGAAGTGGAGAAGGTGCCAATTTCTGGAGACAATTCTTGTCCCACCTTGAAATTTCATGCCTTTTTCTCTTTATAATGGCATTTTTTTGTACCATCTGTTGCATTCATTTTGTCCACAGATGAATCATATATGTGCAAATCTATAGTATAACATTGCCATTTTTGTTTACATTTAGGATTTACTGGAATTACTCTGGCATAAAATCTGAATGTAGCCCCAACAAGTGGGTCACATTTGTCCATGGGCAAATGGTGAACTACTACCGTGATTGAGTTGTGTAGCAAGGGGAAGGAGTGTCCTTGTGGAATTGGAGGATAGTGTCAGCCAGGTACATTGCAACCTTGTATATGTTTTACTGTTGAGGGAGGAGAGGAGTGTTCTGGCATATGCCACTGGATTCTATGTTGGATATTGAACTGGTCCTTTTCTGCATCTCAATAAGGGCTACATCGGAAAGCAACAGTGGGAAGATTGGGGATGATTTTGGCAATTCACCAATAAATCTTTTTGTAGTGTTAAGAAATTCCTTTCAAATGAGTAGAATACTTTCATTTTTAATGGTAAGTACCAGTATAATATAGAGGATTTTTAATTGTTTATATACTACTGGAAAATGGAAAAAAGAAAACCTTTATGCAAGTGACTAAGGCATCCCATACTTGCACAGGACACTACAAGCACACAGTTAATCTGATGATCAAATGTGCAGCACTGCATAGAAACCAGAAACTGTGTTATCAGCTGTGAAATGTTGCAATCTTCAGAACAGTTGTTCACCTCAAGAGCCAGTAGCAGCCAGTTTGCCATGGCATTCAGAGATCCATCTGTGTCTGCTGCACTGTTAGCATGCTGCAACAGTGTAGATGTGAATTGTTTGTGCAGTTGATGGAGTTTGAGCAAGAACTTATAGTGGGTCAATGGGAAGCTGGCTGGTCATATTGCAGAATTGCACTACACGTGGGATGAGATGTCTCCATAGTGCTTTCATGTTATCGCCACTGCTCGGCAAAAGGTGCACATGCCCATCAGCCTGAATCCTGACAGCGGCCATGCACAGCTGCACAATAAGACATTGCATCGTACAAAGTGAAGTATTGGACTTCCCCATGACTTCACAACAGATTAGGGATGCTTGTGCCAGGGTACCAGCGAGAATAATTCACACCTGTCTCCATGAAGCTATGATGCTGCATGTAATGCCCCAACATTGTGAAGCCTGCCTCCAGTGGTGAAAGAAGAGGTGCTTATAGAAGGACAAATGGAAATTTTGTTTGTTTTCAGTGATGAAGTTGCATCTGACTTGGTGCCAATGATGGTTGTGTGTGTGTGTGTGTGTGTGTGTGTGTGTGTGTGTGTGTGTGTGTGTGTGTGTGTGTTGCACAGTTGAGCACCAACATCTGGAGTGTATATGACAGAAGTAGACAGAGCCAGCACCTGGCATCATGATACGGAAAGTAGTGTCTTACAGTGGCCATTCTCCTCTGGTGACCAGGCGCCAACAAGGAAATACGCCTCTACAACAAGACATTGAATACCCACATATATCCTGTGCCACCCAACGGGCTCTCCAAGGTGTATATCAACTACCCAGGTCGGCTCTATCCCCATATCTCTAAGTCATTGAGCACATTAGGCACTGGACGTAACGTCGTCATGCACAGTCTGCAAGACCAGTAGGAGATCTGGGTGAATCGAGGCACCAGGTGTGCAGTGTACAGTGGGCCATTCTGCAAGACTACACTCGTCTTCATGGAAGAAGTGCAGCGTGTATTGCTGCAAAAGGAGGGTATACAGAGGGTACTAGCGCTGACACTTCCTGTGCCCTGTCAACTGTCCTCAGACGCATATGGCTATGTCGATGCGATTGTTTGTTGTATGAGGTCTGTGAGAAAAGTAATGAGACTAACAACCTGCAAGAAGTCTGCTAATGCTGTGTTGATCTACTTGTGTGGATCGATCCGTTCATCCCTTCCAGATGCTCAGTCCGAGTTTGAGCTCCGTACTTCCATCAAGCGATTCTTGAGATAGCCATCACTGAAGTTGTGGTTTTGTTGTGTGATGTGAGAACGTCATGGAACAGCGGAATTTAGAGAAACTTTATGGAATCTAGTTTTGTATTAAACATGGGGAATCGGCGAGAGTGACTTTGAAAAGTTGAAATAGAGCTATGGGGCATATTCCTTGTACAGAGCACAAATTTTTCGGAGCCACAAATCCTTTTTGAAAGACCGAGAATGCTTTGAATATGAACCTCATTCAGGGAGACCTTCAACTGCAAACACTGACGAAAATGTCTAACGTGTGGGTGCTCTTATGAGATTAGACAGACGTTTAACAATAAGGATTATGTGTGTTACAATGATGTCCTTGAAAGGCTCAGAGAAAGGGTGAATCGAGTGACACGGGACATTAGAAACAAGTGGATGGCGCATCATGACAATGTCCCATGCCAATGGTCGCTTCCATCACAGAATTTTTGACCTCAAAATGTATTCCTGTTGTCCCCCCCCCCCCCATTCGCCTGACTAAGTCCTTGCGACTTATTTCTTTTCTCGAAGTTCAAAAATGTCTTGAAACGACGTAATTTTGAGTCTTTGGAGAAGTAACATGTTAAAGGCCTTATCAGTTGAAACCTTTCAGCATTGTTACCAAGAGGGGGAGAAGCAACTCCGCCAGTGCACTGTACAGGTGCTTGGGGATAGTATTGTTGTGTGAAAGAAATAAAAACTGTTTAGTCTCATTATTTTTGTCACTCACCTGTTGTACATCTAGGAGATTACGTCAATAAAATAGTTATGATTCTCTAACTATTGAATCGACGAATTCTTGGGATTCTTTTTTTCATTTTCCAGTAGTGTAGTTGTTACCACAAAGCTACGACGGGAAGCGTAAGATATGTCCGCAATCCAAAACAAATCCTGTATTTGACTATGGAGAATAAATGAAATGAAATGTTTGAAAAGGTTTGAATCCTCCTTTAATTGCAGTGGCGAAACAGCTGCTGCGCTAGGTAAGCTGTATTACTTGTCGTAAACAGTTTGACAACCAAATAAAGTTAAACTGTGTAGCGACTGCTAAATCCACAGTGTTCCCCTTTGTCCTTGGCAATATTAAATTTGTGATTTTTTGTAACCACACGGAATCATTTCCAGAAATGCACCGGAATTCTGAGATGAATGAAAAGGTATACCTCAGAATGGAGGAGGCAACAATTAATTGCTTTCTCTTTCCATCCCTCTCGCTTTTAGGGATGCTTATGGGTAGGCAATTGCGAACTGTAAGTCGGGACTCGAAACACGTTCCCCATGCGCACTGCTTACTTGAGAGATTGCACAATTTCAAATATTAATTTCCGATTAATGGTTCGAAGACCCTCTACTTTCTGTATAATTCTAACCCTTTTTCTCATATCATATTACTAAGTCACACTGAGTTATACGTCCCAGTGAGACAAATTGACCAAATGATATTCACATTTTGGAATTAAGTTGAAACTAATAATGGGAGGCCACGACGGTCAGACCACGGATTTACCTCAAAGTTTGTATACTTCTAATAGTCCATTCGGACAACATAATGTGCAAGTACACTACTGGCCATTAAAATTGCTACACCACGAAGATGACGTGCTACAGACGTGAAATTTAACCAGCGGGACGAAGATGCTGTGATATGCAAATGATTAGCTTTTCAGAGCATTCACACAAGGGTGGCGCAGGTGGCGACACCTACAACGTGCTGACATGAGGAAAGTTTCCAACCGATTTCTCGTACACAAACAGCAGTTGACCGGCGTTGCCTGGGGAAACGTTGTTGTGATGCCTCGTGTAAGGAGGAGAAATGCGCACCTTCACGTTTCCGATTTTGATAAAGGTCGGATTGTAGCCTACCGCGATTGCGGTTTATCGTATCGCGACATTGCTGCTTGCGTTGGTCGAGATCCAATGACTGTTAGCAGAATATGGAATCGGTGGGTTCAGGAGGGTAATACAGAACGCCTTACTGGATCCCAACGGCCTCTTAACACTAGCAGTCGAGATGGCACGCATCTTATCCGCATGGCTGTAACGGATCGTGCAGCCACGTCTCGATCCCTGAGTCAACAGTTGGGGACGTTTGCAAGACAACAACCATCTGCACGAACAGTTCGACGACGTTTGCAGCAGCATGGACTATCAGCTCGGAGACTGTGGCTGTGGTTACCCTTGACGCTGCATCACAGACAGGAGCGCCTGCGATGGTGTACTCAACCACGAACCTCGGTGCACGAATGGCAAAATGTCATTCTTTCGGGTGAATCCAGGTTCTGTTTACAGCATCATGATGGTCGCATCCGTGTTTGGCGACATCGCGGTGAACGCACATTGGAAGCATGTATTCGTCACCGCCATAGTGGCGTATCACCCGGCGTGATGGTACGGGGTGCCATTGGTTACACGTCTCGGGCACCTCTTGCTCGCATTGACGGCACTTTGAACAGTGGACGTCACATTTCAGATGTGTTACGACCCGTGACTCTACCCTTCATTCTATCCCTGCGAAACCCTACATTTCAGCAGGATAATGCACGACCGCATGTTGCAGGTCCTGCACGGGCCTTTGTGGATACAGAAAATGTCGACTGCTGCCCTGGCCAGCACATTCTCCAGATCTCTCACCAATTGAAAACGTCTGGTCAATGGTGGCCGAGAAACTGGCTCGTCACAATACGCCAGTCACTACTCTTGATGAACTGTGGTAGCGTGTTAAAGCAGCATGGGCAGCTGTACATGTACACGCCATCCAAGCTCTGTTTGACTCAATGCCCAGGCGCATAAAAGCCGTTATTACGGCCAGAGATGGTTGTTCTGGGTACTGATTTCTCAGGATCTATGAACCCAAATTGCGTGAAAATGTAATCACATGTCAGTTCTGGTACAATATATTTGTCCAATGAATACCCGTTTATCATCTGTATTTCTTCTTGGTGTAGCAATTTTAATGGCCAGTAGTGTAACAATGCTTAGGCGATTTCGAGAAAATCGCACCAGAAGTTTTACACGGCAGTGATGTACCGTTGCATTGCCACCCTGAGCCGGAGCTGGCGGTGGTCAAGTGGTTAGCATCGAGTTCCGTAAACCCTGGATTGCTGGACAGAGTCCCACTCCTTTTTTTAATTTATGGATTTTTCAACACTAGTCATATTATTTCACAACATTTTACGTTTGGAAAGATTTGTAATGAAACATCGTGGCCTCCCCTTATAAATAGGAATTTGGTGTAATAGCAAAATAAAGTAAAATGCATTATAAAATAATTTTAAATTCTTTCATTGTGTTGGCTACAGTGACGCGTGTGGAGTTACCTCGAGGTCCTTGCAGACCTTCTTCTTGGGGTTGTGGTGGCGCGGCTCGAGGTGCGGCAGGCTGCGCACCAGCGCGTCGGCGGCCTCTGCCAGCCTGGCGACCTGCGCCTCCAGCAGCACCGGCGTCACCTGCAGCGGGGAGCCCGCGCCCGACCCCGAGCCGGGGCAGCCCGGCGGCGACGGCGCCTGCCGCACCGGGCTCGTGCTGTCCGAGCCCTGCACCCAGCACAGAAACCATCCGTGAGGCGACCCGTGCCACTGACATCGATTGCCAGTTCGATTCTCGAACACAGCGCATGGCTATAATTAAAGTGCAGCTACTCACAGAAGTCCGATGTGGGCTGTAATTATCGTATGGCCGCGAGGCTTGGTAGATATTCTAATGTATTAATGCGGAATGGGAAAACTAATAGAAGTCGACCTCGGGGAAGATAGTTTGGATTCCGTAGAATTATTGGAACACGTGAGGCAATACTGACCCTACGACTTATCTTAGAAGCTAGTTTAAGGAAAGGCAAACCTATGTTTCTAGCATTTGTAGACTTAGAGAAAGCTTTTGACAATGTTGACTGGAATACTCTCTTTCAAATTCTGAAGATGGCAGGGGTAAGATGCAGGGAGCGAAAGGCTATTTACAATCTGTACAGAAACCAGGTGGCAGATATAAGAGTCGAAGGACATGAAAGGGAAGCAGTGGTTGGGAAGGGAGTGAGACGGGGTTGCAGCCTCTCGCCGATGTTATTCAATTTGTATATTGAGCAAGTAGTGGAGGAAACAAAAGAAAAATTCGGAGTAGGTATTAAAGTCCATGGAGAAGAAAAAAAACTTTGAGGTTCGTCGATGACATTGTAATTCTGTCAGAGACAGCAAAGGACTTGGAAGAGCAGTTGAACGGAATGGCTAGTGTCTTGAAATGAGGATATAAGATGAACATCAACAAAAGCAAAACGAGGATAATGGAATGTAGTCGAATTAAGTCGGGTGATGCTGAGGGAATTAGATTAGGAAATGAGACACTTAAAGTAGTAAAGGAGTTTTGGTATTTGGGGAGCAAAATAAGTGATGATGGTCGAAGTAGAGAGGATATAAAATGTAGACTGGCAATGGCAAGGAAAGCGTTTCTGAAGAAGAGAAATTTGTTAACATCGAGTATTGATTTAAGTGTCAGGAAGTCGTTTCTGAAAGTATTTGTTTGGAGTGTAGTCATGTATGGAAGTGAAACATGGACGATAAATAGTTTGGACAAGAAGAGAATAGAAGCTTTCGAAATGTGGTGCTACAGAAGAATGCTGAAGATTAGATGGGTAGATCACATAACTAATGAGGAGTTTTTGAATAGGTTGGGGAGAAGAGGAGTTTGTGGGACAACGTGACTAGAAGAAGGGATCGGTTGGTAGGACACATTCTGAGGCATCAAGGGATCACCAATTTAGTATTGGAGAGCAGCGTGGAGGGTAAAAATAGTAGAGGGAGACCAAGAGATGACTACACTAACAGATTCAGAAGGATGTAGGTTGCAAAAAAATGGTTCAAATGGCTCTGAGCACTATGGGACTCAACTGCTGTGGTCATAAGTCCCCTAGAACTTAGAACTACTTAAACCTAACTAACCGAAGGACAGCACACAACACCCAGCCATCACGAGGCAGAGAAAATCCCTGACCCCGCCGGGAATCGAACCCGGGAACCCGGGCGTGGGAAGCGAGAACGCTACCGCACGACCACGAGATGCGGGCGATGTAGGTTGCAGTAGGTACTGGGAGATGAAGAAGCTTGCACAGGATAGAGTAGCATGGAGAGCTGCATCAAACCAGTCTCAGGAACTGAAGACCACAACAACAACAACAATGCGGAACCGATTTACGCTGGAAAAAAAATTAATTCCAATTTGGGCCAGCAGTAGCAAATCTGGAGCTGCGAATGCAAGAAAGACATATTGGAATGCTACTGTATGTAACGGATTGGGAACGGGCCGTGGACAGAAAAGCCGAAACAAGTGAGAAAGACGTAATGTTGATATTATTAGTAACCGCTGCTTACGCAGTTTGTTCAGTATGAGCACCAGAGACGTCAAACAGATAGTGTACATAGCCAGCTTTGCGCCTGGTGGACAAAATTGGAACTAATTTTTTTCCAGCGTGTGTTGTTTGCACATTAAAGGAGGGGCATTCATGAAACACACACACTATTTAAAAGGTATATCTCACGCACAATTCTGAAAATGTGCTAATCAAATTTTGCCTAATGCTTTACGTGAAATTAACATATTTGCTGTCAAGTTCCTTGGATTATATGTATTTCACTTTTCATGGAATTTAAAAATTTTAAGGACTTTCAGCATTGCAGCGCGTCAGCAATGGTAAGTATAGAAATAATTATGAAAAATCCGCCTCGATTGCACAAAGTACCTGGTTTTTACCTAGGTTTCAGCGTAGATAACCGCGCCTTCTTTAGAACAAATATAAAACAGCTTGCCTAAATAGGCATAGTCAAAGGCTAAAATCAACACCTATAGCGGCAAGACCCCATAAAATTTTTTTTACAAATATACGGTACACACCAAGTCAATTAGACTGTGACCATCGTACGTTGGCTGGGGCGAGGCAGCACACACAGCGTTGAGATAACTAACATTGACTTGGTACATATGTACCGTATATTTGTAAAAAAAATTTATGGCGTCTTGCCGCTATAGGTGTTGATTTTAGCCTTTGACTCTGCCTATTTAGGCAAGCTGTTTTATATTTGTTCTGAAGAAGGCGTGGTTATCCGCGCTGAAACTTAGGTAAACACCAGGTAGTTTGCGCAATCGAGGCGGATTTTTCATAATTATTAAAAATTTTATTTTCAAAAAATAATATATGTACCTATTTCTCAGAAACTATTCAATACATTTCTACAAAATTTTCTCTGTTTAATCTCTTTGCATATAGCAAGCTCCTCTCAAGAGGTTTTTTAAAGATATTGAATAGAACAATTTTAATACTTTTAAAATTATAAATTTGTAATTGTAATACAAAATTCATGAAAAATTACGAGCTTCCCAGCTTACACTCAGAATCTCAAAATTTAACTTTGACACAACATTTATTGGGTCAGAAATAAGTGTACAAAATTTCATTATTCTAGCCTTCATAGATTCTGAGAAAAAGGTACGTACACTTCAAAAAATATAATTTACAGGAAATGCCGTTTTAAGTTCAACCTAACTTTTTTCTTGTGTCACCTCTTCAGTTGGCCCCACATTCGTACTCAGGATCCTCTTTCCCTTCAAGGCTTCTCTTCTGGTTTCTTGTTTTCTGCCTTTCTTTCTTTCCCAGATCTTCAACTGACTTTTCAGGTGAGGAGAGGCGTTGTAAATCTATTTTTCACAAGATGCCTTCAGAGAAATTTCCTATCTTAAAGCCCATTTTCTCTAATAACTCCATCCTTCCTACGTTGCCATCATTAAATACAATAAATGCGTCGCAAGTTGCAATTTCAACAAATGTAGCATATGAAAATGTGATTTTAGGGCATCCTTCCCATATGAGTGAATTCAGAGACTCATTTGGATTCTGGGTTTTGCCATGAACACAATTCAGGATCGGACAGAAACCTGTAAGTAGGCTTCACAGCATCCAGGATCCAATTTGGAAGCCTCTCATTGTAAATGAATGTAGGGGTTGTTATCCCTCTGAGCCTGTAGATGTCGAAGTGTTGCTTCAAAAAGTGGACGTGCCAGGAAGGTCGTGTCACACATTTCATTATTTTCCAGGCACTTCGGATGCGATTTCATCATTGTAACTTTCCATTAATAAATACAAAATAAATTGAAAATTGTCAGTTTCAGTGAATTTCATGATCGTTCACCCTTAACGAATTAGCATATCTACCAAGTTTTTCTGCCATACAGTAATAACAGCCCACACTGGACTTCCGTGAGTAGCCGTACTTCACTTATAGCCGCGCGGTCTGGGGCGCCTTGTCACGGTCCGCGCGGCTCCCCCCGTCGGAGGTTCGAGTCCTCCCTTGGGCATGGGTGTGTGTGTCGTCTTTAGCGTAAGTTAGTTTAAGTTAGATTAAAATAGTGTGTAAGCTTAGGAACCGATGACCTCAGCAGTTTGGTCCCATAAGATCTTACCAAAAATTTCCCATTTTTTTCACTTATAACTACCCAGTATATCGTGTTTGTACAGAATGAAATTCCTCGAAGAAAACGATTTATTCACACATAACCAGTACTGATACAGAAAATATCGTCTTTTGAAATACAACTGGCTCTTTATTCACACGAAGTAATGAATGCTATCGATAGGAAGAGTTGGTTCCACATTTCTACATTTCCATAAGGCTTTTGATACCGTTCCTCACAGCCGACTTCTAATCAGATTAATTACTTACGGAGTATCGTTACAGTTGTGCCGCTGGATTTATGATTTCCTGTCAGACAGGTCACAGTTTGTGGTAACGCACGGGGAGTCATCGAGTGAAAGAGACTTGATATCTGGGGTTCGCTATGAAGCGTTCCTAACCGGTATAAACGATTTAGCCCACAACCTGAGTCCTCTTAGATTGTTTGCAGATCTAGGTCTAGTAAAATCATCAGTAAATTACAACAAATTGCAAAACCATTAGACAAGGTATCTGTTTGATGCGAAAACTGGCAGTTAGACCCGGAACAATAACAAGTATGATGTCCTTTACATGATTACCAGAAATGTTCCGTTAAGTTTCGGTTGCTCGATAATACACATATTTAGTAGTTGTTAATTCAACTAAATGTGTCATGGATATTATACGTGAGTTGGGGTTCCAATAAAAACAACGGCGTTTTCGTTGCGACGAGGTCTTTTCACAAAATTTCAATCACCGACTTCCTCCTCTGAATGTGAAAATATTTTGGTAACTCCCATCTATATACTGAGAAATGACCATCGTCATAAGAAAAAGTCGGAGCTAGCACCGAAATATTTAACTGTTTATTTTCCCTCATACCATTCGAGAGTGGAACTGTGCGTCCACAGAAATTTATACAGGGGATGTAAATGATCTTATCAGTTTCGAGAGGTAATGCTGCATTTGGGACTAAACCAGGGGTTTACCAGTGTCACTTCTGGAAGTGTATGAGAGATATGTAGTGAATAAAAACTCCGCATTCCACATTACAGAGTAGCGTTAAGAGAGAGGGGGGCGGGGGGGGGGGGGGGGCAGGTGGCCCCTCTTGAAAATCTTGGCGGATGCCCCTGATATCGCTGAATAAAAACTCTGCATTCTACATCATAGAGGGGCCTGAGGGGGGGGGGGGGGACAGTGACTCCTTTTGCATCTCTTGCGGTTGCCCCTGACTTCGCTACAGGTCTGGCCCGTACTACATCCTTCATGGCACTACCAACCTTAGCAAGCAGTTGTGGTAGCCATTACTTCGGGTACTCACTGGTGTGTTGTGCGTTTCTCGCTGTTTTCTTTTCTTATTTTTAAATGACCCAAAGTCCGTTACAGGGTTCGAGCACGATTCGGACGATCTATCCCAAAACGGACCGGTGATCGCAATGAACATGTGTCGTCACTTCTGCTTTCGCAGAAGCGCGAAACTCATGGGTAATCTACCAGCACTGCGAGAGGGAGGCGAGGTTGTTTCCACATATTGCTCCACCTCCGTGAAGGTCTAAGGTGTTTTAGAGTGGGCGTATTTGCATATCGCTTTTAGTTCTGATGCTAGAGAGGCTAAGAGAGATGATAAATAGAGAATGCTGATACGTAGGTACAGAGCTATTTTCCCCAGATTTTCATGGGTCAGTGCCAACTTATATAAAAAACTTGTTAGTTATGCCAGAATAAGCGAGGTAACAAATGTAGGAACTTGAATGTTTTTACGCACGTAGAAACACTAACAAGGTAGAGTTGGCCGTTAGGAGAAGCCTGTGTCTGACAGATTAACCTTCCAAATCTTCCACAAACGCAAAAGACACAGTTAGGTTGGTCATAAAAAAGTAACGCCAGTTTTGTCTGTCGGCTGTTTCCTTTGAGAGGCTACGTTTTCAGCAACAACCAAATCGTGGTTCTCATTTTCTGGACCGTTTTTCAGAAATTAACACGTGTTTCCGCGACACCTGCAGTCAGCCTCCAGACCACGCGGACAAACAGCTTAGGTGCCACGTTGTAGCAGTGTTGCTGGGTGTTAAAGCCTCAGAAGTTTTGGTTTACAACGGGCAAATCGCTTAAGCATACTCTTTCACACTTGTCGTGTCAACTTCATCAATAGATTTTACGATGGTATATCGAAAGTGCGACAACACCCGAACCTCAGAGTTATACACGCTGGCACTCACGTAATGCTAAGAGTTCTTCTCCGCGGTAGCATCATTTGACAGAATTTCTCTCACGCTCGGCTTCATTTTCTCTGGTATTTAAGCATTTATTTTGTGTGATTTTCTGCTGTTGATCGAGAACTGCCTGCCAGTCCAGTAGTCTGCATACGCTGAACAGTTTAAGTACGCCATGCCAGTCATTTCAGTCTCTTTCATCAGGAGCTTATTGGACGTGTATCTGAGGGTTTTATTTCTTATAACTACTCTAACTTATGTAGCTTTGTGATCTCCTATCCAGTTCTCAACTTCCATTCGTAATTTCATCACAGTCACAGTGATTAAGCGAGAGACCAAAGTTAATGACGCCTACAAATACAAGAGGAAGCTACTGAAGTCTGCATCAGTCAGGAGAAGAAGCCGTAGGGTAGGTGCAATTTTAGCAAGAACAAGGCGCTAGGGGAGGTTTTTATTTTCGGAACTAGCAAGGCAGACGGGATAGACAACATTCCTTTGAAACCTTTAAAATTATTGGAGGAACTTAGTAAAAATCAATCAAATGGCTCTGAGCACTATGGGACTTAACTTCTGAGGTAATCAGTCCCCTAGAACTTAGAACTACTCAAACCTAATTAACCTAAGGACATCACACACATCCATGCCCGAGGCAGGATTCGAATCTGTGACCGTAGCGGTCGCGCGGTTCCAGATTGTAGCGCCTAGAACCGCTCGGCCACCCCAGCCAGCGGAACTTAGTATGTAGAATGTTTGAAAATGGAGTAACGTCATCGATATAATCACGAAGATATAAAAGGAAAAAAAAATACGCGAACTATCTCAAAATTAGCTCTATCTCCGATTAGCACTAATGCTCAGCGTTCCCAATGTTTTTTGTATGCCCTGTGGGAATCGAAATATTGCATTTTGACAAATCCGTGTCCTGGAGGCCAATCATTCTGCCCCTTCCAACTCACACAAAAACTGATATTGCTCTCATGAACTTTGACAGGGTATACTGGCACTTGCTATCACGTTTCCATTTCGATGACGGATGTTCACCACTCGAGCTTGTCATAACGCTGATAGCTTCACAAGTGAGTACACTGATGGGTCTGCCCACACGCCACGTTGCTACAATCTCAACCACTTATTGCGCGTGTACTGTTCGGGGGTTTCATTCATTCCAGCCGTTTTTCCTCCTTGGGCTGCAATTTTCACATACTATTTTGTAATTGGTAATTTTAACAGTTCCGCTATTCTGACGGAGGCCAAACCTTTCCTTGTCTTTTAGCATGTGGTCAAAAGCTTTTCCCAGTTTTATTAATGCGAGTCTAAATATTTTGAGCTGACGAGGACGCTGTTAAAGACTGGGTGAAGAGCAGTTAGGACAAATAATACGGATAATTTTATTCGAAAAGTGATGAGATCCGCGCTCAGTGCGGACGTCTTCCCCCGCTCTTGTCACGGGTGCAAGAGGCGGGATACCGACAAAGCAAACAGCACGACAAAAGGCGGCGTTCATTCACTTGGCCGCAGCTGGCGCCGCGCCCCTCCGCTGCTTCTCATTGTAAGCCGCGGACGAAGAAATAATTCAGGTGCGCGGGGTCAAGCCGTCCGCCACCTCAGCGCCGTCACTAAAGGTCTCCCGCCAAGTAGGCGCCGAACTACACAGCCAGGCTGGATTACACGCGCACTGAAAGGAACTAATACGAGGGCGACTCTAAGGTTTTAATTATCTCCTCAGAAAAATAAAGTTACCTAATTAATCTGTTGTTTGTTTGCACGTACATGTGGTACACCTTGAAATTCCTTCGCAGAACGCAGCAAGAGGAGAAACACAAAATGGGCATCCCATCTCCAATTTATCAATAGGCAGCATCATTTTATTTTGGTTCCTCTAGCGGCGTGTTTCGATATTGCGGCGCGCGGATTTCAACGTGTACCGAGAATGTAGATACGTTTCTGCAAAACAAGCAAAATATTAATTACGTGACGTTATTTTTTTCGAGGTGGTAAGTAAAACTTAATGACTATTTTCGTGAGTACGAAGGAATGCTGAGAGGTCCTTAGAACTTCCCATTTATTTAAAAAATATTGTAATAAAAGAAAAACAGAGAACCGCGAATTAATAAGACATGCTGCCTGACGTGGAATTTTTATTGTGCAAGTCCTCTACAGACTGAGGTACCCAAAGACGACTCACGACCCGTCGTCACAGCTTTATTTCCACCCACACTTACTCCAATGCAGAGTGAAAATTTCATTCTGGGTAATTACTGTTATTAACGAATCAATCATTCGCTCAAACAGACAATACAACTCCACTTCGTCAGGCATTTACAGTGTCACAACATTGGTGTCGCTGAGGCTGGTACGAATCTGAAAGAGTACAGTCGACACTAAGTGCCGGCTTTCAACCGTAAGTACTTGGTGGACGGCGCCCAACTTATCACGCCCTTACTAGAGCTAGTCTATTTTAGGCTGGCAACTAATAAGAAGTAGCAGAAATAAGAACAACGAGAAACTTAAGATCAGAAATGGGGATGACAAATTAGACGAAGATAAGGAATTCTGCTACATGGGTAGCAAAATAACCCATGGCGGACAGAACAAGCAGGTTCAGAATGGTTCAAATGGCTCTAAGCACTATGGGACTTAACATCTGAGGTCATTAGTTCAAATGGTTCAAATGGCTCTGAGCACTATGGGACTTAACATCTGAGGTCATTAGTCCCCTAGACTTGATGATGATGATGATGATGAAGTCCCATACTCCGTGACGGAGCGTAGGGGAACGATGCGGGAGAACCGCACCGCCGTACTAGGCAAGGTCCTAGTAGAGGTGGTTTGCCATTGCCTTCCTCCGACCGTAATGGAGATGAATGATGATGATGAAGACGACACAACAACACCCAGTAATCTCGAGGCAGGAAAATTCCCTGACCCCGCGGGGAATCGAACCCGGGACCCCGTGCTCGGGAAGCGAGAACGCTACCGCGAGACCACGAGCAGCGGCCCCTAGACTTAAAACTACGTAAACCTAAGTAACCTAAGGACGTCACACATATCCATGCCCGAGGCAGGATTCGAACCTGCGACCGTAGCAGTCGCGCGGTTCCAGACTGAAGCGCCTTGAACCCCTCGGCCACTCCGGCCGGCAGAGCAAGCAGGACATCAGCAGCAGACTAGCACTGGCAAAAAGGGCATTCTTGGTCGAGAGAAGTCTGCTAGCATCAAACATAGGCCTTAATGTGAGGAAGAAATTTTTGAGAATGGGCGTTTGACGCACAGCATTGTATGGTAGTGAAATATGGACTGAGAGAAGATCAGAACAGAAGAGAACCGAAGCATTCGAAATATGGTGCTACAGAAGAATGTTGGAAATAAGGTGGACTGATACGGTAAGGAATGGGGACATTCTCCGCAGAATCGACGAGGAAAGGAATATATGGAAAACAGTGCCAAGAAGAACGGACAGGATGATAAGACACCTGTTAACACAGCAGGTAATAACTTCCATAGTAGTTGAGGGAGCTGTAAAGGGTAAAAACTGTAGAGAAAGACAGAGATTGGAATATATACAGAAGCCGGCCGGAGTGGCCGAGCGGTTCTAGGTGCTACAGTATGGAACCGCGTGACTGCTACGGTCGCAGGTTCGAATCCTGCATCGGGCATGGACGTGTGTGATGTCCTTAGGTTGGTTAGGTTTAAGTAGTTCTAAGTTCTAGGGTACTGATGACCTCAGCAGTTAAGCCCCATAGTGATCAGAGCCATTTGAACCATATAAACAGCAAATAATCGAAGGTGTAGATTGCAAGTGCTACTCTGGAGACGAAGCGGTTGGCATAGGGGAGGAATTCGTGGCGGTCCGCGTCAAAGCAGTCAGAAGACTCATGACGCAAAAAGAAAACCTATTTTACACGCTTTACCAATTAATAATAAGACCGGTACATGTGCGACCCGATGTGGCGCTACAGAACATCAATATTGGTTCTCGAACAAAAAAGTCTGACGACCACTGATGTATAGTGTTACCTGGCGGCCGGGAGACGGGAGTCCGCAGGCGACGCTGGAGACTGAATGAGGCGAGTGGTCGGCGGCGGCTGTGGGGCCGGTCGCGGTGGTGGGCAGAGCGCCGGCCGCGAGGAGAGCGGCCGAGGGCACCAGTGTCACGCCCGTCGTGGCGGTGGGGGTGGGCACGGGGGTGGAGGTGGAGGAGGCGGGGGAGGTGGCGGCGGCGGGCGTCGCTCCGGCGGCAGTGGCGGTGGCGGCCGCGGGCGACGACAGGCCGTGGTGTGCCGCCTGCGGCTGCTGCTGCTGGTGCGCCTGCGGCGGCTGCGGCTGCGGCTGCGTGGAGCTGGCCGTGTGGTGCAGGTGGTGGTGGTGGTGGTGGTGGTGCGGGTGCGGGTGTGGGTGTGGGTGGTGGTTCTGCAGCGGCGCCGCGACGGCCACGGCCGCGGTCACCGGCACGGCGCCCGTCACCGGCACGGGGACCGCGCCCGGGAAGCCGGGCACCAGCGGCGTCTGGAACAGAGCTGTCCGCAGGCCGCCCTCAGTGACAAAACTACTCCTCCTCAGACACGCTTCACAAATTATTTTTCGAAGTGCAAGGTGTACCACAAAAGCTGTTCGGCACTTAAGGATTATGTGACTGAAATAGTGTTGCTGTCGTCATTCCTACAGTGTGGATGCTACAAACAGCAACACTGCGGCATGGAAACCTGTATTACCGATGGAGCTGGTTCTTGTATGTAGAAAAGGTTGTGCATCACGGAGAGGTTTACATTTGAAATTTCGAGAGAACACTTTCTGGAAGATGTCGGACAACATATTATATTAATGTTCCTGGCAGATTAAAACTGTGTGCCGGACCGAGACTCGAACTCTGGACCTTTGCCTTTCGCGGGCAAGTGCTCTACCAACTGAGCTACCCAAGCACGACTCACGCCCCGTCCTCACAACTTTACTTCTGCCAGTACCTAGTCTCCTACCTTCCAAACTTTACAGAAGCTCTCCTGCGAACCTAGCAGAACTAGCACTCCTGAAAGAAAGGATATTGCGGAGACATGGCTTAGCCACAGCCTAATGGATGTTTCCAGAATGAGATTTTCACTCTGCAGCGGAGTGTGCGCTGATATGAAACTTCCTGGCAGATTAAAACTGTGTGCCGGACCGAGACTCGAACTCGGGACCTTTGCCTTTCGCGGGCAAGTGCTCTTCCTGCCACACACATCTCTTGAAATTACCACGACGAGAAAATTCGAGAAATTAGAGCTAATACAGAGGCTTACCGACAGTCATTCTTCCCACGCGCCATTTGCGACTGGAACAGGGAAGGGGGGTTCAATTAGTGGTACCAGAAGTACCCTCCGCTACACACACTTGCGGAGTACGATGTAGAGGTGTTCCTAACCTAGGGTGCACAATATTTCGTATGGCCAGGCCACATCTATGACCGTCCTTGTCTGTAAATGCTTTATATAAACTAGATGAATGTGTTCAGATGATTGATTCGCCTCGATGGGCAATGAATCCACAACCTTCAGTGCGCTTGCACAGTTACCTCCAGCGGGAATCTAAAATTAACGAGCATTGAGGACAAGCACGGGCTCTGTGGATAGGTGGCGCTAGGTGGGAATGTGAGTCAGCCGAGAGAGTTTGCTCAATTGTGTTAAACACTATGTTGCATTGCACAACAGTACTCGTCACTTCCGAAGGCGTGTCGCGCAAAGAGAGGTGAAGATAGGGAAGCGTAGCGAGAAAGGGCTCTGCTAGTACACGATGAAACAGAGAGAAAACTGGGAGCGAGGGGTGAGAGACACCTTCCACAAGCCTGTTCTCACGAAGCAGATTGAATTTTATTGACTACCGGCTGTCGATGCGCAGAACGGTTCAAAACTAGGCAACCTTCGGACGTGAAGCGCCCTGTAGCCAACCACTGGCTTCAAATACAAAGGAATTCACGTCCACATATTGTACAATCTACTGTTCTTTCTAATGTCCAAACTTGTTTCGGAACCTTGGTGCTATCGTCAGTTGGTACTTTTATTCAGTTCTGTAAAATGAAAACTGTTCAGATATACCTACTGATGATAGCATGAATGTGTCGAAACAGGTTTGGGCATTTATAAGCAACAGTTGTTTGCATAATAGGAGGAGGTGAATTCCCATAATTTAGTCTGGAAACACGTCTGCTCTTAGAGCTTCCATATCAAACGAAGATTATTGTTTCAAATACCTGTCAACAATGTGATAATAAATGAGTGTACGGCGGCTGTTCGGAAAGTAAGGAACGATTGGTCACAAAATGGAAACCACAGTGAATATCCGAGGAAGCTTTGCACAGGCGTGTTGGACAGTGTCTCTAGTACACCTTAGGACTGCTTTAAGTCACTCTTCTCAGTTTGCAAAGTGAGCACTTGAAAGTGCCTAGAAAATAGTGTATCCCGCCAAGTAGGATGGCCTGGTGAGAGATGTCGCCTGATGCCACTCAGCCCACATAACATAACTGTCAAGTGTTTCCTTCTACATGACAATTCTCGGCGCCACTTTGCAGGGACAATGACGACCCAGCTGCAGCGTTTTCGAAGGGAAATGGTTGACATTCCCCAATACAGCCCGCGATTGGCTCTCCCTGAGTTTCACGCCTGCTCACATGAGCCGCTGGCTATGGAGAAAACATTTTGGCACAGACAACGATCTGTTTAGAAATTTGTCGGAAAGCACAGGAGTCTGTCTTCTGTGACGAGGGTATTGGAAAGTTGGTACAGTGCTACGACAGACGTAGCTTAAGGGTGGATCTAATTGTTGCAGGTAAAACAGTTTTGATTTTCACTGTGGTTCCCATTTCGATCGTTCTTACTTTGCGAATAGCCCTCGAATAGGGATAACAGTATGATTTGTTACCCAACTGGGCTATATAAAAGAAAAGTGTTACAATTCATCCATTGCGGTTTTTAATTGTTGCATCATTATCATCAGGTGTGAAGCGTCTGGAAGTATACTAGAGAGAGTACGCTGTGACAGCGTTGAAATGAGACGAGTCTTAAGTGCAATGCTTTTGTTCGATATGGTAGCTGTAGCAATGACGGAGCTGAGGCAGCACGACACAGCACTACCGACTAAGGTGAAGCACAGTCCTTGTGATGTACCGCGCCTTCCAGACGAGCGAAAGCTTTGATAAGCGACGATAACGTCCCACAGAAATATAGACAGCCCTCCCAGTCCGAATCCCTTCTTTTATGCAGTCCATTCACAAGAGAAATGAAAACGCCTCCCCGTGCCTTCGTTTAAGATGCGGCGATCCACTTTGCATATCTGTAAATAAAGCGAGGACCGAGTGGGCTAAATAATTCAGCTCCAGGTGCTGCGCCCCCTTGGCCCACTCCCACCTGTCTCTGGCCAGTCATCAGTTCTGCACCCGGCCGGCGGTGTCTTATGAAGATCCACAGCTCACATCTCCTTAAATGTCCTGCACATTTCTCCATTCCAAGCAGCAAGAGTTCCACTCTTTCTTCTCCAACCAAATTCCATCACTCGTTCATATTTCCAATAGATTAATTTGGCATTACTGCTAGCCTTTATTAAAGAAATTAGCTACTGACTGGCCGTTAACAGAATTCGATTTCATGTGACACTTTCAATCTACAGTATCTCCAACACAACTCACACTCGCAGTTGAATACTTGACTGATGATATCAAGTTTACAAGCGAGAAAGTGCAAGTACACGTTACACTCTTATTACCGATTCTCGTGTGGAATAAAAGATATACATTATACATTATCTGCAACTTCCGGTCCCGAACAGGATTTTCAGGAGGCTTCTCTTGGTCGCTAATTGTACACAGACATACTGACATTAGATATTGTACTTTTTAATTAATGAAAAGGCCGCACCAGCTGCTGGAGCATCTTAGTCAGTCCGCTACCGGTTTCATCCTTTGTTAAGCCATTGTCAAGTGGATATGATGGTGCCATACATATGATGCACATATTTATATGACTGAAGATGAAAAATCAAGGCTTACATACGCTGATGGAAGACAGCGCAACATCAAGAAGGAGGTATGCGACATAAACGAAAATTGGTAGGCGCGTTTCTACACCTGTAAGATGATGTCTGTTCAAATTTCGCGCCAGTCGCGTGAGAGTGGCGATAGTTGCACCGCTAAAAGGATGCTCACGGTCGTGAGCGTTAAGTCACCTTTGAGATTGGTCGTGGTGACATGATGTCAGCCAAGAATACCTTTAAGGCGACAAAGACGCCGTTATCAACTCCCGATTGAGTTTGAACGAGGTTGTGTAATAGGGCTGCGGGAAGCTGGATTTTCCCTCTACGATACTGCAGAAAGGCTTGGCAGGAACAGCCACTATACTTCATTGCTGGCAGCGGTGGTCACGAGAACGTACCGTCGCAAGAAGACTGGGCTCCGGACGGCGACGTGGCATTACCGAGAGGGAAGACCATCTGGCACATCGTACTACATCCGTAGCAGCAATTTGATAAACAGCCGGCACCGCAATGTCACAACCAACTTTTTTTCTGAAAACACAACAGCGTATTACTTTATTTTTCTCCTGCACAATCTAGGTTTCGGGTTTTATGCCATTATCGAGTGCAATGCTAGAAGTTAAGAACTTCAAGGAATGTGCTAGTCTTCTTTACCTGATTTGGGCTGACTTTACCAGATATGGCGAGTTATGTCTAAGAACTTTTAGCATTATACTCGCTAATGACATAAAGCAGAAATTTAAATTGTACAGAAGAAAAATACAGTAATATATAGTCAAATGGCGGCGTTTTCTTTCAAAACGTACTGTACGACTTTGGCTCAGCACCATAGAAAGCTTTTTATACAACGAAATTTTACAAATCGGTTTCTTCAAGGACAGCTCCGAGCCACACGCCCTGTACGTGCATTGCACTGACCCCAAATTATCGCTGTGTGTGACTTCAGTGGTGTCAAGCGAGAGCTCATTGGAGAGCAGAGGGGACGTCTGTTGTGTTTTCTGATGAAAGCTGGTACTGCCTCGGTGCCAGTAAGGGGGTGTGTTGGTTAGAAGGAGGGCAGTTGAGGGCCTGCAACCAACTTGTCTGCATGCTAGACACACTGAGCTTACACTTGGACCGAGCGAGATGGCGCAATGGTTAGGACACTGGACTCGCATTAGGGAGGACGACGGTTCAAACTCGCGTCCGGCCAACCTGATTTAAGTTTTCCGTGTTTTCCCTCAATCACTTCAGGCAAATACCGGGATGGTTCCTATGAAAGGGCACTGCCGATTTCCTCCCCTTTCCTTCCCTAATTCGATGGGACCAATGGACCTCGCTGTTTGGTCCCCTCCCCCGAATCAACCAACCTACATCTGGAGTTATGGCCTGGAGTGAGATTTCATATGACAGCAGGAGCATTCTAGTGGTCATCCCACTCACCGTGCCAGCAAATTCGTACGTCATTCTGGTGATTCGACCGGTTGTGCTGTGATTCATGAGCAGAATTCCAAGGAGTCTTTTCAAACAGGATAACGCTCGCCCAATACCACTGTTTTAAACCAACACGCTCTATAGAGTGTCAGCATGTTGCCTCAGCATGCTCGACCACCAGATCTGTCTTCAATCGAGCACATATGGGATATCATCGGACGACAACTCCAGTGTCAACCACAAACAGAATTGACCGTCCTTGTAATGATCGACCAAGTGCAACATTCATGGAACTTCATCCGACTAACTGACATCCGGCACGTATACAACACAACACACGCATGTTCGCATGCTTGCATTCAGCATTCTGGCGGTCTGGAGGTTACACCGGTTATTAACGTACCGCATTTCACATCTGCAATGGCTTATCTTGCACTTACATTAACCCGCAATTTTTCAATGTTAATCACTTAAATATTTTATCTAGACCAAAATATTCCCGAAATTTCATTACTCTACATTAATTTTTTGTTGTTGTTGCGATTATTTTTCCGTCAGTGTATGTTTATGTACAGAAAGACTATTGACATGAGCGATAAGAGAGGGGATAGTCTTATCAGTAGTTTCTTGAAGTTGTAGACGGCTTTTCTTATCTGGCTGGGCCGTTCAGTTATTAGTTTCTCCATGTTTCCTCAACAGTGTATTTAATTAATGAAAAGACTGTCCTCTATTATCGCTCATATCGGTAGTTTGTCTGTACATAAACATATGTAAGTCTTGTTCTTTCATCTTCTATCATATACATGTTTACATCCATCATATGTATGGCAGTTTCAGATCCACTTGAGAATGGCTTAATAAAAAAGCCGAAACCAGTACTGGACTAAATAAAGTTCTACAGAGCAACTGGAACGGCCTATTCATTAATGAAAAAGTAGTGGCAACGAACATGGAGAAACTAATAATTTATATTTTTGTCTGTGTTGTATTCTCCCAGAAACAAATTAAAAATAGTTCAAACTCCCCAGTTTTAACGAGCGTTTTGTGAACGTTTCTCTTTGGTGTAAGTCAAATGCCAGACCTTGAAAACCCCTTACACACATTCTCAGCCATAACCTCTCTGCCCCACACCTAGCTCTCTGAGATCGGACTGGAAAAAACCGGAGACTACATTGTGGCGAATGTGAGACAGCCTGCTCTGAGCACTACGTCAGGAAATGAAAAAAGAAATACCAGCAAGTCATCGTTGGTTATCTGCTTTTTGCAGATGGCCCCCATGTTCCCGTGCTCGAGTCTCTGGTGGTCGCCTCGGAATTTCCACCTTACGCGAAACAGAAAACATTTTAAGGTACTTTTTTATTTTTTCTCTATCACATTTTTATGATACAATCATACCGGTTTTGTATTTTTTTATTTTTGGTTCGGTCACATACCGGTTTTGGTCCTCAAAAGCTATCTTCAGATGCTACAATAGAGAACAGAAAGGCTTTCCTCTATTGTAGCATCTGAAGATGGCCTTTGAAAGGCCGTAAGCGGTTATGATTGTATCATAAAAAGTGACTGAGTCGTTTATTAAAATTTAAAAAAATAATTCTTTACAGTAAGTCAATCACGTCTCCGCAAACGGAACGTCATTTCTTTCAGAAAACATTTAGATAGCGGAGGTTTTCACAGATCCCAATGGGGACTTGAATCATCTGTGGGGAGGTGGAATACCAGAATATTCGTGGGGAACAGAGACTACTTACAAGAGAATAGGTAAAACTGTGTAGCGATACGGGAATCGAACACGGTGGTTGCGAGTTACTACGAGGTACGTTCCACTGGCGTATCCAGAACACGAACTTGTTACTGCCGCCTCTCCATTTCTTACAAAGTTCGCACAGCTTCTCCTACTTCGGAGTCATTTTGCTTGACGCGTATACTCCGCAAACATAATTGCGTCTCATTAACAGGATTTTGCAACGATGTGTAATGAGCATCGGGCGTGAACTGCGGCTGTGGGGCCTAGAATGGCGATCCGTCTAGGACACAGCTGACGTCCGTTTCACCGCTTGACACTAGAAGCGGGTTTCATCGAATCTCGGCGATAAGGTTATGGAGAGTCCGCCGCGCGAGGTTCATAGCATTCTGCGAACTGCAGAGTGGCGCGAGAACAGGGCGGCGTCCGCTAAATATACCCTGCCGGAACCGTGGCGCAGCCTATTGGAGATGTCGGACCTGCAAGTGAGACACAGAACGCACTCATTACGACTACAATATTTCTCCTAGGTTGTAACGCGTCTCAAAAGAAGTTGTGACAGTCTGGCGACGTTTTTGGAGCACTGGTGACACTAGTGAATGTCTGAGATTTTCAGCCTTCTTTACCGAACCCTGGCTGGTGGATGCTTGAGGCCTGACGTCTGCGCGGATAAGAGGAATGAAATCCGCACCGCATTCGTTATAAATAATAAAAATATGTAAGCCACTTAAAGCCGTTTGGTATGCCAGAGCCCTGGCTGTAGGACTGCCCTAAATCTAAATTCTCGTTTGCTGAAGTTCAACTACGCAATTTACATTCCATTGACAGAGGACGTAGAGGCTAATCGCGACCACATTGTTGTATAACACAGAAAGGTCAAGTCTGCGGGGCACAACCCATGACCGGGTTACCGACCTGACTGCAGGTAGAGAGCAGCTGTCTCCGCCGCTGGGACGGGGAGGGTGGCAAGGCCATCGCCCCGGCCGCCTTTTATCCCCCTGGAAAGAACCCCAGCATCCATTTGATAGCAGGCTGAGAGGACCTTGGGCCGTCCCAGAGGCATTAGAATGAGGAAAAATCCGTGCACCTAGCCGGTATTGAACCCGGGACCTCCAGGCAACAGGAAATGAATCCAACACCTTCATTGTGTATGCACGGTTACGTTCTACCTTCTGCGCGAATCTCAAAGAAGCGAGTATGGAGGACATTGGCAGGGACTGCGGATAGGTGGCACTAGATGATAATGTGGGTCGGCCGGGAGGCGCGCCGAGGTAGTCCGCGCAATTGCGATAGACATTGTGTTCGAATGGCGATGCATGAAATGCGGAGTCCCTTTTCTGTTTGTATTTTTCATTCTTGTTGTCTTGCTTTTGGTAAATTCGACAAAAAAAAGAATGTGTTGATTAACTGGTTCTTGGCATTTTCGTCTTGGTCTCTTTTCAGGCGTATTGTTAGAAAGTTCATTTCATTTTTGTGGCCCTATTTGTCTTCCTTTTTTGTTTCATCAAGAAAAAATTAAAAAATTGTTGCAGGTCGCGACTTGAAATTATTTTGTTTTCTTTTTTCAATGGCAGGAACCATGTAGGATTAAGTCCGATTCTGTTTCTTTCCCTTCTGAGTACTACGTTGTTAGGTTTCAAGACAAAAAATAAATACAAATAAAAAAATTAAAAAAAGGACAGTATCATGTGTAGGACAAGCACAGTGACAGGCTGGGGGAGGTATCGTAGCCAGGCCTCGGGATTCGACCCCTGCCCACTTTCTCCACGCAGTCTGAAGCTGATTTTCCTGCGGAGTGGTTAGCGCAACTGTCTAGTAACTATGATATTGCAGGTTCGAATTACGGTCCGGCACACATTTTCACTCGTCGCCGCAGATTCAGATGCAGCTTACATCAATAGTTCCTTCACTTTCCTTTGCTTTCTCACCTCATCCACTGCAATTTACATGAAATTTACATGATAACATAGACTGTCATATTCTTAATAAGTTCCTTACGTTATAACTTTCCACTGTGCTTAATAAAAAGGACATTTCTGCAATATTGGAAAATCAAATGTGTCGTGTTATCATATGTTGCATACTATTTGGAGTTAGTCATATAATTCACTTATTAAATGTATCATAATGCTGAATAATGTCAACTTGCTACCCTTCTCAATTTAATAGGCGTTGCCCTGGGTATTTGTAAATACATTTAAAAGGAACATTGATAGATTCACCGATTTTACAGCGAACACTATTTGTGACGTATATGACACACAAACAATGAATGGAGTATCCTAGAATATTCATCAGTTAGCTTTGCGGCAGTTTTCGGTAAATGGAAAGTGACTTCCGTTACTTCAACAGGAATGTCTCAGACGTAAGACAGTTGCTGGTGCGACAGAAACACGATGCACATGTAACTGTACTAAAAACCAGGAAAAAGAGCCTTGGAGATGTCAACAGCGCATCTACCAAAAATGGTTCAAATGGCTCTGAGCACTATGGGACTTAACATCTATGGTCATCAGTCCCCTAGAACTTAGAACTACTTAAACCTAACTAACCTAAGGACAGCACACAACACCCAGCCATCACGAGGCAGAGAAAATCCCAGACCCCGCCGGGAATCGAACCCGGGAACCCGGGCGAGCGCATCTACCCTTTGCAGTAAACAGCATATTGAAGCCAACAGTGGCACTTAGTTCTAAATGGGCAATAATACTGTCTTAATAACAGTTCTGAGTGCGTCACATGCCATTGTGGGAACTGCACAACATTTCTACGAAACAGATAATTGTTATATTCATGTGCAACTTGAATATTGTGTAATTCCCACAGCACCATCTGACGCAACCCCCATGAAACTTTCAAGAATTTATTACGTCGGGAATGCCTCGAACAGCCTGTCAGTAACAGTTACAATTATCCATCGCATGTCATGCAAACGGACGAAGTCATAACACTGGCACTGTTTCTTGACCTCGAACCACCAGCAATTATTATTGCGGTTATCCTCAGATATCCACATCGACGTAGGCTTTTGTTCTAAAAAGTAATTGTTACTACGGTTATCAGTGGCCATCACGGCATTAACTCTAAGTGCTTTACGGAAGCCACTGCGATGTGAGCCACCGTTTACCCGAATGCGAGTTCAGTGTCTTAACTACTGTGACATCCCTCGATGGGTATAAGTAACTGCCATGGGAACATTGCTTCAGGGTTTTCATTTCCGATTCTCTACTAAAATTAAAGTCGTACGGCATTGTTGATTTCTTCGGGGTAGTGTCTAAAGTGTATCTGTCAGACATGTGTGACAACGATGAATGCGTGTAGAATGAAGAATAGAGTTTGTGTTACTAATGACGGTGAGAGAGAGAGAGCGTGATATGGTTAAACCCAGTGCCGGAATGTAATCCACTCCTCTTGAATAGTGCAGAGCTTAACGTCACCATTTGTTGAGTGGATCGAAATGTCACGTGCCCTCAGTTTGTGATATTGAGGAGAGGTTTCGAATTTGAACCATGATATTAGCGCTAAGTTTGGAGGTCTGAAACTGTACGCCACAACCTCACCTCCCCTTGCCTGTCAAATGACGGCAATGCAAATACATCCACAGCAGGCCTAGAACCGACTACCTCCGACGCTAGAAGACCAGTGTATATACTGAGAATCACTTCAAGGCTGAATTTTCATTCTGCAGCGGAGTGTGCGCTGATTTGAAACTTCCTGGCAGACTGTGTGTCGGATAGATCCTCGACCCTAGTTGCGTTTGGGTGCCCAGTCGGCAGAACACTTTCCCACGAAGGGGAAGCTACATCTGGAGAGGATTGTGCTGACCCTAATGAACGTGACGAGGAAGGGCCTGCAGATTCCGAGGGCAGCATACCTCGCTCGCAGCCGGCGTATCTTTGCCGGGGGCACAGCAAGAAGAGTCCTTGTCTGAGTCCCGATTCACCACGTAGTCAAATGGTTCAAATGGCTCTGAGCACTATGGGACTTAACTTCTGCGGTCAACAGTCCCCTAGAACTTAGAACTACTTAAACCTAACTAACCTAAGGACACCACACACATGCATTCCCGAGGCAGGAATCGAACCTGCGACCGCAGCGGTCTCGCGGTTTCAGACTGTAGCGCCTAGAACCGCACGGCCACTCCGGCCGGCCGCCACGTAGTCTGCCAGAAAGTTTAATAGGGAATCGTGTTTGACTCTCAATCTTGTCCTTTCAATTTGAGGTGTTCTCCAAATTTTCTTGTTACTTCTGTTCGAAAGTGTCACTCGTCTGCCGACAGCTACATCTGGAGAAGAATGTGCTGACCCTAATGAACGTGACGAGGAAGGGCCTGCAGATTCCGAGGGCAGCATACCTCGCTCGCAGCCAGCGTATCTTTGCCGGGGGCACAGCAAGAAGCTGCCGACAGCTCGCCTGTCTGCAGTAATAACTAGCTTTCATCGGCTCGTAATTCCCGCCGCCCAGTGGAAGCGACAACACTTCGCGACGCGCCAGCGCTGACACGAAGCAAAGCGTCAGGCTGATCGAGACATCGAGGGCTATTAGCAACGGCCAGCGACAGCAGCTGTCAGGCTTCCTCATTGTTTGCCTATTTCTCCCTGAGCTGCTTTAACCATTTTTTTTCGTGCATTCGCCATCTTGGCTTAGATGTGAGATGCTACAACCTGTGGTATCTCCATAAAGACTGACATGTCTATGGCGTGAGCTTATTCTGCTAAGCGTTATCTAATACGTGCGGTACATTATGACGATGTGAATTCAAAAGTCAGAACAAAAATCTGGCAACAGACTTAAGATTTTTGTAAATTGTTGCTATCGGAAGGTCATCATTTTTCGTGGTGAGATATTTAACTTCATAATGAAACCCAAGAGCTAATGAATGACAAGTAAGATTAGGTTTCTCGACTCGTTAACGAAGAGTTCGGTACATAAGGAGCAAAATCTCGGATAAGGAAATCGTCCATGACTTTTTCCAAGAGGCCATCCCACTGTGAAGAGATTTACAGAAACTGCGGAACACCGAAATTGGAAGGTCAATACTGATTACGATCCTTCTCTTCGCGAAGGCAATTCCAGTCAGTGCTTTAGTCATTGCACCTCCACTGACAGTAACTTCACCCTTTGTATGTCCTACCTTGCAAGTGACCTCTTGTTCAGTGAGAACAGATTACACAGATGTTCCGCAGACAATTAATCCCTTTGAATAGCTATAGTGGCAACCAGAATGCCACATTATTATAGTGAGTGGCAGTTTGCCACATCGCTGCAGGAGGACGAAAATTCTACTGCTGAATCAGAGGTTTGCCGCTGACTTGCACGTCGATGAAGTATCTGAGCGTAACACGAGAAAGCAATATTTTAATCCAGGAACTCTGTTGCGAATTTCATGTTAGTGAAATATGTTACAGGGATAGTATCTGACTGAACGGCAAGGTTTCATCGCTGAAATTTTGTAACTATAAAACAGTCTGAAAATCGAAATTTCATGGCGTACAAAGTAAGTTACACTTACGAGTAACAGAGCAAAAGTAGCATTTTAATCCAACTGTTAACGTTGCTAAGAAACTCACGTAATTTAAGCCTAGCGGGTCCGGGGGGGGGGGGGGGGGAGGAGGGTGTGATCGTCCTTAACGTAGGCATTAACAATAGCTCATTTCTGTTTCTGTTGTGTCAGAGAACAAAATTAAAGGTCTTGTAACTATTGAACATAAAAATAAACGGCTAATAGGAACTCTAGTGTTCTGGTTTATATGGGAAAGATTGGCGGAGTGCGATTTGCTACGATGTAATTCGCAACAGAGTTCGTAAGATATTGCTTCCGCGTGTTACGCTCAGATACTTCATCGACGTGCAAGTCAGCGGCAAACCTCTGATTCAGCAGTAGATTTTTCGTTTGCCTGCGACGATGTGGCAAACTGCATAGCGTTGCATAAAAAGAAACTAAACTGTTATACATGTAGGAAAGTTCTTGTAAAACATACATACTTTAGGATTAAAGAAAACCACTCACCGAAAAGTAGAAGCGTTCAGTCGTCGACAGGCACACACAAAAGAAGGAAAACTTGCTAGCTGTCGGAGTTATCCTTCGACGAGCTACAAAAAATACACACATCAAAAAAAGTTGTGCATCACCCCGGTTCCCAGAACTCCTGAAAATAGACGTAGACTGTGGATGTTGTATCACAGACAAAGTCCTTTTGACTATTCAGAGATGTCACTAAACCCGCCCAAAGATGTAAAAAAACATGCTTGAGCAGCGCCTATTAGACGGAGGGGATCCGCCAGCCCATCAGTTCCAGCCATTCCACCAGGAAGAAAGTACACGGCTCGTGTTGTCTGTAGTTCAGCCATGCTTAGACGGTCAATACCGCGGTACGATCGCGTCCGCATTGTTACTTTGTGCCAGGAAGGGCTCTCAACAAGGAAAGTGTCCAGGCGTCTTGGAGTGAACCAAAGCGATGTCGTTCGGACATGGTGGAGATACAGAGAGACAGGAACTGTCGATGACATGCCTTGCTCAGGCCGCCCAAGGGCTACTACTGCAGTGGATGACCGCTACCTACAAATTTCTTCAGACAGATTAAAAAAAACTCATACAAGGTAGCACATTAAGTGCTGAAACACGTATTGGCGAAAGAAAAAAATTAATTTTTTTTTTTTTTTTTTTTTTTTTTTTTTTTTTTTTTTTTTTTTTTTTTTTTTGCAGTCACGGAAATCACAAGAGCTACAACATCCGCAATGTGCTCGTTGTCAATAGTTTTTCCCTTGAGAACGAGGATAATAAGTCTTCGGAAATAGACACATCTTCGAAGTATTATCTGTCCGGCGCCTCCCACACAACCTACTAGTATTTTCTGAGAATAATAGCCGGCCGGTGTGGCCGAGCGGTTCGGTTCTAGGCGCTTCAGTCTCGAACCGCGCGACCGCTACAATCGCAGGTTCGAATCCTGCCTCGGGCATGGATGTGTGTGATGTCCTTAGGTTAGTTAGGTTTAAGTAGTTCTAAGTTCTAGGGGACTGATGACCTCAGATGTTAAATCCCATAGTGCTCAGAGCCATTTGAACCATTTAAACGTTCAAATATCCAGTAGAAAGAGGAGAAAGCCCATTACGCGCTATAAAGAAATTTGTCGTCTCGAATGGCCACAACACGCGTCATTAGCGGTTGAAGTGCAGCGGTTTAAACGAGGCATTGTCAACATCGCTGTTATTCTGTGAGGCCTGGTAGAAGGTGGAGAGGTGACACTGGAAAACGTGAAGGTCCAACGTTGACGCGTACAGCTTAAAACCGGAGCGCATTGGTTAAGTCTGGAAAAGGGTCTTCATCTAGGGGTGGATATGACAAGGATGATGATGATGATAATAAAATGGTGTTTGCACCCAGTGTTGTATAGCAATTTTGAAATTTCAGCATGTGTAGTTTTTAGTGTAATTTAAATACTATTTATAGTCGCTGTAAAAAGCATAAACACCTGAGGAAATGCGAACGCGCGATTAGAAGCCTCGGTCGCCGCTAGGTAATCTGCTTCCAGAGTATTTTGCCGGGTACTACGAGTCATTTTAAGGTTACATATTAGCGAAGTGTGCGTGACGAACTAGTAGCAAATTATGGTAGACTCAGGCAGCTACTTATATAATGCGGAGATATAATCACGCACTGTTCGAGAGTTTGGTGAGCGACGCGGGGCGACACGAATGAAGGTGTTTCGCCATTACTTTCTGTTAAAAGTGTGGCCCCACTTGCTATGTGTGATACACCCATCTGCTGCTTTTTTAGCTCTATGTTTCTATTGGGGACACGGTGTAGTGCTTTGCACTGTTTTTTAGCTGTTTAGTTGAAGCA
Organism: Schistocerca americana; assembly: GCF_021461395.2. Classification (NCBI taxonomy): domain Eukaryota; kingdom Metazoa; phylum Arthropoda; class Insecta; order Orthoptera; family Acrididae; genus Schistocerca; species Schistocerca americana. The sequence goes on along the minus strand of NC_060119.1, from coordinate 510,066,271 downwards.
CAACAATATAATAAACTGCCCAAGGAAAGTTTTCCATCACTTGGTTATCTGCACAAGGACGTGGATTTCGATTCGAGGAGAGCAAGGATTGAAGGAATAAGCCTTATGACACTAAAACAAAAGACTTTATTGTGAAACAAAAACATAGCAATAACCAAAGCAAAGGTAGTCTGTTCGAAAACGCACGTCTTTGTCACGAGTAAATTTAAAATCTGCTTCTGGGTAACACTCAGTACCGTGTTACTGCACCCACTACACTGAAATGTGATTGAAGCCTCCTTGGCAGGCTGTTCACGAGGGGGCATAGACGCTGATGCTCAGGCGTGTCTAGAGTTGGAAGCTCCAAAAATGGAAAAGCAGGACCCAGCGTCACATTTAGCCGCACATTTTGTCCGTAAAGCCGGACTACCTATTTTAAATAGAAATCGAGTCAGTCTGGAATTTTCAGTCGTTTATTAATAATCCCTTTTTTGCGAGCTGAACCTTAAAGTGCTTAAACTAAAAAAATTCACTAAACAGTAATTTGGTAGTGACGACAAGAACTAAATAGTCACTCTTGTTAAATGTGTTAGGCTCGTTCAGCCTACGAAGATAAAAATAGGACACAGGGATAAAAATATCCCTCCTTATTCCTCCTTATACTCATTCCTCGCACTTAGCTTGGATTTGGCATTAGTTGCTTGCTCTCTGTTTCATCGCTAAAAATCCGGACAGGCGGAAGTTGGGTATACAGGGCAACTTTTTCCACCGTGTACAATCTCTGGGGATTGATCGATGAGATGATACGGAACAAAAAAGCTCTAATGAACTTTTGTCCCAAAATGCATGGTTTCGTTGCTAGAGTCCATTTATTCAGTCATACTTTGTTACAGAGATTGCGGTGTAACACGCACTGTACCATGCAGCCACAGTTACAGTATGCATGGTTTCCTACTAGAGGGAGGTACTGTTCCTCATACCTCATGCCCTAGCGCCCCCTCCTGCCATAGTCATTGGTAATGTTGTGTCCGATTCACTTCTCTTGTTGACTGTAGTAACCTTGTTGTTGACTCACCTTGTAGTGGATGTGATACATCGTTGTAAACAATGGCTCCGTATTTGAATCGAGATCTTGCCAACATGGTGTTTACTTACGGAAAGGCAAATGACAACGGGCGGAGGGCAGCAAGGATAGATCAGGAGACCTATCCTCGCCGACAACCACCACAGCATTCGTTGTTTGCAACAGTGTTTCGCATTTTGTCTGAGCAGGATCGTTTCAGGTAGCAGGAAATAATGAGGGACGTACGCGAAATGTTCGGACACCAGACTCGGAGGAAAATGCGATTAACATTGCGGAAGGCGACCGCCGTGTCAGTACCAGGCAGTTGGTCCACCAGTACAGGACAAGCTACACGACCACCCCATGACAATTGTCACTACTCTTATCACTGACTGCGTGTGCACGGCTTACTAGTGACACACTTTCCACATCGGGAGCACTTTTGCCACGGGTTTCTTCACCGGACAACCACGACCCTGGAATTTGTGTCATCCATCCTATTCACAGATGAGGCCACCTTTAAGTGGAGTGGTATCTTCAGCTTTCATAACAGTCATCTGTGGGGTAGTATGGAGAGCCCCCATGGTATGGTGACAGCGAATCATCAGCATCGGTGCAGCCAGAATCTACATCTACATCTACATTTATACTCCGCAAGCCACCCAACGGTGTGTGGCGGAGGGCACTTTACGTGCCACTGTCATTACCTCCCTTTCCTGTTCCAGTCGCGTATGGTTCGCGGGAAGAACGACTGTCTGAAAGCCTCCGTGCGCGCTCTAATCTCTCTAATTTTACATTCGTGATCTCCTCGGGAGGTATAAGTAGGTGGAAGCAATATATTCGATACCTCATCCAGAAACGCACCCTCTCGAAACCTGGCGAGCAAGCTACACCGCGATGCAGAGCGCCTCTCTTGCAGAGTCTGCCACTTGAGATTATTAAACACCTCCGTAACGCTATCACGGTTACCAAATAACCCTGTGACAAAACGCGCCGCTCTTCTTTGGATCTTCTCTATCTCCTCCGTCAAACCGATCTGGTACGGATCCCACACTGATGAGCAATACTCAAGTATAGGTCGAACGAGTGTTTTGTAAGCCACCTCCTTTGTTGATGGACTACATTTTCTAAGCACTCTCCCAATGAATCTCAACCTGGTAACCGCCTTACCAACAATTAATTTTATATGATCATTCCACTTCAAATCGTTCCGCACGCATACTCCCAGATATTTTACAGAAGTAACTGTTACCAGTGTTTGTTCCGCTATCATATAATCATACAATAAAGGATCCTTCTTTCTATGTATTTGCAATACATTACATTTGTTTATGTGGCTGCTACGTGATGGTGCTTCAGCCCACTTCGCCGTTAACGTCCGGATGCATCTCAATCGTGTCTTCCCTGGTCGATGGATCGGACGAGGTGGTCCAATTGTTTGTCCCGCTCGTTCACCGGATCTCAAACCGTGAGATTTCTGATGATGAGGCTGTCTCAAAAGTATCGTGTATGAAGGCCCTTTCCCAATGGAGCAGCGTATTCACTCTGCCTTTGACACTGTTCGGATGCAGCACGGTCGATATGAACGTATGAGACAGAACATGCTTACGGCACGTACACCCATTCGTTGAAGCACATGGGAACCATTTTCAACACATACTGTAACTGTGCCTGCAAGGTCATAGGGTTTTAGACGACAGTCTCTGAAACAATGTATGACTGTATAAATGGTCTCTAGCATGGAAACCATGCATTTTCGGACATAAGTTCGTTAGATCTTTTTTCCTTCCGTATCTTCTCATCGATCAATCCCTTAGCGTACGCCGGCCGGAGTGGCCGAGCGGTTCTAGGCGCTTCAGTCTGGAACCGCGCGACCGCTACGGTCGCACGTTCGAATACTGCCTCGGGTATGGATGTGTGTGATTTCCTTAGGTTAGTTAGGTTTAAGTGGTTCTACGTTGTAGGGGACTGATGACCTCAGCTCTTAAATCTCATAGTGCTCAGAGAACGTGCACGGTGGAAAAAAAATCGTTGTGTAATGCTGCACACGACCGAAAAAGGCCAGACACCTAGCAACTCTAAGTGCGTCCCACTCCTCGATGAGGAGGGTTCCTGCCACGGCGCACAGTTTCCACCAGTTCCAAGCACACTAGATAGCGTTCAAGACATCGAATACTCCACTCTGTTGAATCCCGACTGTTGCAGGTGTTTTCCGCAAATTCGTTCGGTATAGACCGCGGGGTGAGAGGGCCCAAATATACTGCTAGTCACTGAAATTGAAACATCATCAAGCCGCCGTACACAAACCGCACGCTCGGATACGCAAATGATCAACATTCCAGCGCAACCACACAAAGTATAATGGAGCAATGTGTATTTTGTATACAGGATGTTCGTCTGTTATAGGTCCAAATGAAATGAGGCGAGTAGAGGTAAACGGAACAAGCAAATAATCCTAACGAACAGGTCTGGAGACCAGTGGTTTCGCCAATACGACGTGTGCACAGGTGCCAATGTTTCAACACTCTTAGTGCCTTAGAGTATGTGTATGCTGCCGTTTGGTTGTCATTCGCGGCATCCTTGCAGCACAGCAGTACGTCGACGATATTCTACGTCCCGTTTTCTTCCCGTTCATAGCAAGCTGTCACGGGATTACATTTCTGCAAGATAATTTCTGCCCGCACAGGGCGAGAGGTTTTACTGCTTGTCTTCGTGCTTGCCAAGCGCTACTTTCGGCAGCAAAATCGTCGGATCTCTCCCCAACGTTAGGAGCATTATGGGCAGGGTCCTTCGAGCAGCTCGGGATTATGGGAATCTAATAGGCTAATTGGTCAAAATTGGGTGCTATATACCTCATGAGGACCTCCAACAACTCTATCAATGGATGCCAAGCCGAATAACGGCTTGCATAAGGGTCAGAGGTAGACCAAATCATTATTGACTTGCTCAGTGTATGGAGCTCTTTTTCTTGAATAAATCATCCAGTTTTTTCTGAAATTCTAATCATCCGTTTGTTTGCAAATGTACATTACAATTATCGATTTCTATTCCATTCGGATAATTCGCTCGTGGTGCGTCTTTTTTGTCTTAGAGTGTATATTGCGCGAAAGCGCTTGACAATGAACAGCACAATATTATTGCGCAATATTTACACCAGGGATCCTGCAATACAGGAAATACGTCGGCATCCGATTATGTGGAACTCGCATGTTTTGCGACTGAGCTGCTTGCCTTGCAAAACACAAGCAGACATTCTATAGAAGGAGCGATACAAGGCTCAGAAACTTTCTGCGAATACTTCAACGGACTTGGAGCAATGTCATGTACAGCAACGACAGCTAATAACTAATTGAACAAGTGGACTGTGTAATTTATCGTATCGATTTGCTGTTTTCTCCGAACTTCTCTACACTAACTACAATTGCCAATGAAATAAAACAATTATGCTGACTGAAAGCTTACATTATCTTACGTGTTTACTCTGCCAAGTGATGGAAGGAAATAAAAATGTTTGCTCACTGGCTTGCTGACATAATCTTACTTGTTAATTATGAGAACTGCTACAAATATAAACTTACCTGTTTACTGTCGTGACATCGTGATTTGCTGTTTCCTGTGCTACGGTGGTCAATGGGGTACCTGACATTTACTTATCAAAAACGAAAGTAGTGCTTTCGTATACATCTTCGAGCCCAGTTCCTGATCTTTTGAGACTTACATTTTTCAGTTCTTTGCGGAAATACGTTCGTAGCGAAATGAGTTAATACTACCAGATCACAAGCATCTAGACACCCTTATGTAATGCGGATTTGATCACTGTGTATGACGAGAGGCGGGGAGTAAGTACTGTCTTGTCAGTAGAGAAGCAGTAAGAGGAGACTGGGCCGGTGAAGACAACTCAGTGACTCCGAACGTGCGCTACTGTTTGGATATCACCTGAGAAACAAATCCATCAGGGACGTTTCAACCGTTCTAAAGCTGTCCAGGTTGACTGTTGATGATGTGATTATGAAGTGGAAACGCGAAAGAACAATCACAGCTAAGCTGAGACCATGCTGAACTTATGTACTGGCGGACGGGGACCGTCGAGTGTTGCGGGGGCGGTTGTAAAAAAAGTCGTGTGGAATCAGCGGAAGTAGTTAATCGAGAGGCCCAAAGCGCTACGAGCAGCCCATCTAGCACAATGGCTATGCGTGGGGGTTCAAAATAACGCAGCACAGTGGTCGAGCAGCTTCTCATAGTCCATACATTTCCGTAACAGGCGACGCTTGATGTGATGTAAAGAGCGATGTCACTGGACAACGGACGAATGTAAACGAATGATTTGGGATGGTGAATCACGATACACCCTGTAGCAACACGATGGAACGGTGCGGGTTTGGCGAATGCCTGAAGAGTGTCACCTGTCTTGATGTGCAGTGCCAACAGTGAAGAATGTATGAGGTGGGGTACGGAGGTATTTTTCGTTGATAGAGTGGGGTCCCCTTATTGTGCGTAAGAAAACGCTAAATATAGCAGGATATGAACACATTTTGCGGTACTGTGTAGTGCATACAGTAGAGGAACAGTTCTGAGACGACATTATCAGCGTGACAAAGCACCCTGTCATAGAGCAGCAATGGTTTGTAGACAGTAACATCCGAGAAATGTATTGGCCTGCCCAGAGTTTCACCTGAACGCAATGTAACACCTTTCGGATTCCTTTTTTTTTTCTACATTTTGACTACCGGGGCCGCTGTCTAAGAAGTTTTGCGCTGGCCCTAGTGTTCCATGCAGTCCACTTAGCCAGGATAAATGGCCCCCCACGGCGCAGCCCTAATGCTACGTAGCTGAGGCCGCGGCCTCCGTTGCCGATGCAGCACCACGCGGAGGTGGTGACCCGTGGAGATCTTTTGTCCTCTTCCTTTGTGCGAATGGCAGCTGTATTATGCTTAACAAACTGTTATACATCGTATTAGAAATAGGGAATCACAGAAACAAGAACAAAAACTGATTTAAGAAGAGCGATTAAAGAAGACAGGGCAGATTGAGCAGTAGAGGTCCCTTCGCTTGCGCTGCCCAGGGAGATGAGTCGGAACGTGATCTCAAGGCCGACATCCTGTGGAGTGCCTTCACAGGTTTACTTACTGAGGTATGTTGAGACAATAGTCCACTTAATTCTAGCTTAGTGTTTTACAGGTTTACCTTGGCGCCTGGTACAATAATCGGCCACACTAGACTATACATTCTACGTCGTGTCTGGATACTATGTGATAAGGGATTACTATTTATATGTGTTGTGTTCGTTTCTGAAGAAGAGAAATTTGTTAACATCGAGTAATGATTTAAGTGTCAGGAAGTCGTTTCTGAAAGTATTTGTATGGAGTGTAGCCATGTATGGAAGTGAAACATGGACGATAAACAGTTTGGACAAGAAGAGAATAGAAGGTTTCGAAATGTGCAGCTACAGAAGAATGCTGAAGATTAGATGGGTAGATCACATAACTAATGAGGAGGTTTTGAACAGAATTTGGGAGAAGAGGGGTTTGTGGCACAACTTGACTAGAAGAAGGGATCGGTTGGTAGGACATGTTCTGAGGCATCAAGGGATCACCAATTTAGTACTGGAGGGCAGCGTGGAGGGTAAAAATCGTAGAGGGAAACCAAGAGATGAGTACATTAAGCAGATTCAGAAGGATGTAGGCTGCATTAGGTACTGGGAGATGAAGAATCTTGCACAGGACAGAGTAGCATGGAGAGCTCCACCAAACCAGTCTCAGGACTGAAGACCACAACAACAATGTGTTGTGTATGTCATGTAGTCCGTCTCTTCATGTGTTTTATCGTGTGTTTATTCTTGTTACAACTTATGCTACGTGTTAAAAAACCTAGTTTTTATAATAACAGGTTTAACGTGGCGTCTGGTACAACAACAACGATCGTATGATAACCTATATCTTTCTGGTTTGATCTATGATTAATCTTCGTATACATGGTTGTCTACATGTTCTTCTTCGTCTGTTATGTCCTCTGTGTCCGTGTTGAAGGTGTCCGTAGTACTGGAGGCCTCATCTGAACTAACGCAGTCGTCTCTTTGAAGACGTCCGTAAGGTATCATGTTTATAGATGTTATTTCCTGCCTTGGAGATGTGATCTGTTAGTTCGTTTGTGCCCAGAAATCTGGCCTGAACCCAATGGAGCACCTTTCGGATGAGTCAGAACGCCGACATCGCACGAGACCGCAGCGTCCAACATTACTGCCTTCTCTGGTTTCAGTTCTTGAGGTAGAATGGGTTGCCATTCCTCCAGAGACATCCAGACTCCTTACAGAAAGTGTCGCCAATAGAGTTCAAGCCATCGAAAGAGCGAAGGGTGGACACATCCCATATTAATGTACGCTGGTAGATGTCGGCGTACTTTTGATAAGAAAATCTATATCGTACTCGCCAGAAAAAGCATGTAAGCTCATTATTGTACAGTACTAATAATTGTGCAATAAATATTGAGCACGCGAAGGGCTTGTTAGCTTTCCTTCCTGGTGTTGCAATTCAGGCGGCCAGCTGTTTACACTGAAGTGAAAAAATCATGGGACAGCAAATCCACATATACAGGTGGCGGAAGTACCGCGTATACAAGTTACAAAAGGGCAGTGCATTGGTGGAGCTGTCATTTGTATCCAGGTAAGTCGTGTGAAAAGGTTTCCCACGTGACTACGATATTATGGTCGCACGACGGGAATTGGCAGACTTTGAACGCGGAATGGTAGCTGGAGGTAAACGCATGGGACATTCTATTTCGGAAATCGTTAGGGAATTCAATAATCCGAGGCAAACAGTGTCAAGATGTGTCGAGAAGACCAGATTTCAAGCCGTACCTCTCACTAAGGGCACTGCAGTGGCCGACGGCCTTCACTTAATGAACGAGACCTGTCTGTGCTAACAGAGAAGCAACACTACGAGGAATAACCTCAGCAATCAATGTGGGACGTACGACGAAAGTATCCTTTAGGACAGTGCATCGAAATTTGGAGTTAATGGGCTATGGTAGGAGACGACCGATGCGAGTGCCTTTGCTCACGGGACGACATATCCTGTAGGCTCTCATGGGCTCGTGACCATATCGATTGGACCGTACACGACTGGAAAACTGAGCCCTGGTCAGCTGAGTCCCCTTTTCAGATGGTAAGAGCTGATGGTATGGTTTGAGTGTGATGCAGACGTCACGAAGCCTTGGACCAAAGCTGTTAACAAAGCACTGTGCAAGCTGATGGTGGCTCTGTAACGGTGTTTGCTGTATTCACATGGAATGAACTAGGTCTTCTGGTCCGACTGAACGGATAATTGACTAGAAACAAACACCTCCAAACAATTATTCTGCACCGATCGAGGTGGCGCAGTGGTTAGACACTGGACTCGCATTCGGGAGGACGACGGTTCAATCCGGCGTCCGGCCATCCTGATTTAGGTTTTCCGTGATTTCCCTAAATCACTCCAGGCAAATGCGGGGATGGTTCCTCTGAAAGGGCACGGCCGACTTCCTTCCCCATCCCTCCCTAATCCGATGAGACCGATGACCTCGCTGTCTGGTCTCCTTCCCCAAACAACCCAAGCCAACCCAATTGTTCTGTAATAATGTTGTTATGATGTATATTCTTTGCACTTTGCGATTATGTCTTCTCTTCTATACGAACCTTGCACCCAACAGATTCCAGGCGCCATATTTGTTTACAAATGTGACAGTATATATGTGATGTGTTACGACAGCGAAAGGAACCTGTGACCACTGGAGGTACTCTAGTTTACTTATTTTATGTTTAGCATTAGATATCAGTTTAATTTTTAGTCAGGAGAAATCCAAAACCATGTCCTGAAATAGTGTCTTGTTTCTCAACTAGGCAGTGCCCCAAGTTCCTCCAAAAATCGTAACACAACACACACACAAATTGTAAGTAGGCTGTTTAGGTTTTTATGTTGGTAACGCCACCTAGTGCTCTGTATGAAAATCACCGGCTGTGCTGTGTGCAGTCTGTGGCTGGTTGGCATTGTTGTAATATTCGCTATTGTAGTGTTGGGCAGTTGGATGTGAACAGCGCATAGCGTTGCGCAGTTGGAGGGGAGCCGCCAGCAGTGGTGGATGTGGGGAGAGAAATGGAGGAGTTTTGAGAGCGGACGATCTGGACGTGTGTCCATCAGAAAGAGTAAATTTGTAATATTGGATATCATGTACTGATATATATATATATATATGATGACTTTGGAACATTATTAAGGTAAATACATTGTTTGTTCTCTATCAAAATCTTTCATTTGCTGACTATGCGTATCAGTAGTTGGTGCCTTCAGTAGTTAGAATCTTTTATTTAGCTTGCAGTATTGGTGCTCGCTGTATTGCAGTAGTTCGAGTAACGAAGATTTTTGTGAGGTAAGTGATTCATGAAAGGTATAGGCTATTGTTAGTCAGGACCATTCTTTTGTAGGGATTTTTTAAAGTCAGATTGCGTTGCGCTAAAAATACTGTGTGTCAGTTTAGTGTTGATCAGAATAGGTAAAGAGCGAAATGTCTGAGTACGCTCAGTTTTGCTCAGCTGATTGAAAATCAAATAATGTAAGAGGTTTATCAGCACGGTCATTCATAAATTTCTCTAAGGGGGCGTTTCAAAATGTCATATTAACTAATATAAATCCACCCGATGATGGAGGTTTAAACCCTTGAAACGCGTCGTGGAAATAAATAAAACGGTGACTGGTAACAGTAAACTTGTTGTGTCATTTAATGTCAATAACAGTCACGGTAAAACCTAACCTAAAATGTTCGCATGTAAAGTTAGAAATGGTTATCTTCGGCTAGTTGGAGACCATTAGCAGCCATTCAACGATGGAATTTTTGTGGATAACAATGCTCCATGTGACCGGGTCACAACTGTTCACGATTGGTTTGAAGAACGCACTGGACACTTTTGGCGAATGATTTGGCCAACTAGTTCGCCCGACACGGGACCCATCGAATATTTACGGGACATAAAATAATGTCGTGTGACGAGGGCCTCCCGTCTGGTAGACCGTTCGCCTGGTGCAAGTCTTTCGATCTGACGCCACTCCGGTGACTTGCGCGTCGATGGGGATGAAATGAGGATGATAAGGACAACACAACACCCAGTCCCTGAGCAGATAAAATCTCCAACCCAGTCGGGAATCGAACCCGGGCCCTTAGGATTGACAGTCTGTCGCGCTGACAACTTTTTATATGTTTTCGTTGCGTTTGGTCTGGGCGGACGTCACAAGACATCCGTTCAAGTTAATCGTTGATTCTTCGACTCAGTTTTTTTTTATTACATAGAGCACGCAGCCCTCTGACCGAACACGCTGAGCTGCCGTGCCGGCACCACTCCGCTACCGGGGGCGAACTACGGGACATAACCGAGTGGTCAGACCGGACAGAAAATCTTGCATCGGAAACACTTTCACAATTATGGACGGCTACAGAAACAGCATGGCTCGATATTTCTGCAGGCGACTTCCAAAGACTTGTTGGGTCCACGTCGCGTCGCGTTGCACTACACCGCGTAATAGGAGCTCCGACACGATATTGGGAGGTGTCACGTGACTTTTGGCACCTCAGTGTAGAGGACGTCGACACAGAAAGCCCGCCAGGAGAGTGAAGCCCGGAGCAGCCGCGGGGAATATGAAGGCTGGCAGTGGCCGGCAGGCGGCCGGCCCTCGTTGCGCGCGGCCACGTACTCGCGGTGGCGGCGGCGGGGGCGGGAGGGGAGCTGGGGCGAGGCGAGCCGGCAAAAAGCGGCGTGGCCCAGTTTTTGTGCGCCCCCCGCCGTCCGGGCATTACTCGGCGTTTTGTAGCGGCCAGCGGCGGCGGCGGCCAATTAACATGCAGCCCGTGTGCCGCCGCCCGGCGCGCCTCAAGGTCTTCTTCTGGGAAGAAGAACCGGCCAGCAGCTAGCGACCGTGGACGCCCCGGCTTTTTGTGCGCCCCGACAAAAAGCCGTCTCCTCCGGCGAGCGCGGCTTCCCGGCCTCCGCCGCTGCACCGGACGCGGCCCGGCCGGCGTCTTCACGCCCGCACCACTGCGCCGCCTCCGCGGCATGCCACCGCCGCGCTGATGAAAATTCCTCCGCCTCGGGCTCACCGCTGCAAGAAAAGTGTGCTGGATTTCGCGCTTCTCGTTTATAAGGAGCGCCCGTCCTTTTCGCGGAGCAAAATAAAAATAGAAAAAAACGATCTCCACCTACGTGTCTTTCGAAGACCCGCACTCTTTAGGACCTTCTTCTTTAGGGAAAGCTTCCAGCGCGTCCGCCTAAAGTATGCGGAAAGGTTCTGCATGCGTGAGCACATCGAATGTCTCCGACTAAATTTGTTAGCTCTCCCTCCTTCGCTCTTTCTAGGCGTATATCTTTCTAGCATTTGTAGACTTAGAGAAAGCTTTTGACAATGTTGACTGGAATGCTCTCTTTCAAATTCTAAAAGTGACAGGGGTAAAATACAGGGAGCGAAAGGCTATCTACAATTTGTACAGAAACCAGATGGCAGTTACAACAGTCGAGGGACATGAAAGGGAAGCAGTGGTTGGAAAGGGAGTGAGACAGGGTTGTAGCCTCTCCCCGATGTTATTCAATCTGTATATTGAGCAAGCAGTGAAGGAAACAAAAGAAAAATTCAGAGTAGGTATTAAAATCCATGGGAAGAAATAAAAACTTTGAGGTTCGCCGATGACATTGTAATTCTATCAGCGACAGAAAAGGACTTGAAAGAGCAGTTGAACGGAATGGACAGTGTCTTGAAAGGAGGATATAAGATGAACATCAACAAAAGCAAAACGAGGATAATGGAATGTAGTCGAGTTAACTCGGGTGATGCTGGGGAATTAGATTAGGGAATGAGACACTTAAAGTAGTAAACGAGTTTTGCTATTTGGGGAGCAAAATAACTGATGATGGCCGAAGTAGAGAGGATTTAAAATGTAGACTGGCAATGGCAAGGGAAGCGTTTCTGGAGAAGAGAAATTTGTTAACATCGAGTATAGATTTAAGTGTCAGGAAGTCGTTTCTGAAAGTATTTGTATGGAGTGTAGCCATGTGTGGAAGTGAAACATGGACGATAAACAGTTTGGACAAGAAGAGAATAGAAGGTTTCGAAATGTGCAGCTACAGAAGAATGCTAAAGATTAGATGCGTAGATCACATAACTAATGAGGAGGTATTGAACAGAATTCGGGAGAAGAGGAGTTTATGGCACAACTTGACAAGAAGAAGGGACCGGTTGGTAGGACATGTTCTGAGGCATCAAGGGATCACAAATTTAGCATTGGAGGGCAGCGTGGGGGGTAAAAATCGTAGAGGGAGACCAAGAGATCAATACACAAAGCAGATTCAGAAGGATGTAGTTTGCACTAAGTACTGGGAGGTGAAGAAGCTTGCACAGGATAGAGTAGCATGAAGAGCTGCATCAAATCAGTCTCAGGACTGAAGACCACAGCAAGAACAACAATCTTCACACTTACCGCACGTCCGTTACAGTATCTCGGAGCAAATTGCACTCTCGAATATTATGACGTACCTTGAGGAAATTAATCTCTGAAAGATGTATACATGCAAGCTGAAGTGAGGAATGAAAATTTTTACCAAGGTCAGGATTCGAACACGGGTATCCTGCTCACTAGGCAGATGCACTAATCACTGTGCTACCCCGGCACATTGGCTGGCTTAGTGGTTAGCCCATCTGCCCAATGCGTGGGAAACCCCGATTCTAATCCCGGCTTTCGGTACAAATTTTCATTCGTCGCTTCAGTTTGCATATGTGCATCATAGATGTCGGAGACATAAAAAGGTCTCTGGAGTCATAAAGTTTCATTTGATTTTCTCTGAAACAACCAGCACCGTTTCAGGAGAAACTATCCTTCTGAAAACATTCACGATATCTTACAAACAACAGATGCAGGTGAGAAGGTAGACTCCATCTTCCTACACTCCCGACAGGCTTCCGAAATTGTACCACGTGGTTGGCTACTAATCATAATAAGACCGTGCGCAGTATCTTCGCAAAAATGTGATTGACTCGAGCAATATTTGACTGACAGAAACCAGTACATTATACTGGATGGCGGATGTTACGCAGAAACGAATGTAAACATCAACTGTCCCACAATGAAGGGTAAGTCTAATGGGACGTGTAATGTTTAGGTCTACATAAAAGAAAGATTTATCAGGTAGTACCAATAGCACTATAAACAACATACAGGAAATTATAATTGTTGGGCGATCATTCGGGGACTGAAGAAAGATTTGGAGTAATTTTCCACTTGGTATAATGAATGGCATTTCTTTTTAGATCTTGATAAGTGTAAGGTAATGCCTACAACAAAATGCGACGATGCGGTACTGTCTGATTACAAGGTTAGTGGTGAACGTCTTGAGAATGTCGCATCCTATACGTATTTACGAGGCTACCAATATACTATATAAAATGGGACGCTCACGTAAAAACAATATTAGGGATGGCGAATGGAACACCTAGGTTGGTTGGAGAAGTTTTGGGAAAATATAATGCATCTGTAAAGGAAATGACACACATTAGAATGAGATAAGAGAGATTATTACGCGTGCAGTGGCGTACAAGTGTAGTCGTTCTTTTGCTATGCGCTGTCAGTAGCTTGCAAAGTATATATGTAAATTTAGATGCAGAATCTACGAAACAATGCATGTCGTAGGCTACTTTTTATCTTTAGTAGTCGCGCTATTTCATCTGCCTCACGCGTATAGAGCGTGGGAAAAATGATGTCAGTCATTATACAACATATTTTGTGCTCGGGTATAAATATGTTTCTCGAGGCAAACTTCTCTGCAGGAATCGGCACGGTATCGCATGGGAAAAAATTGCTTTCTTCGTTCGGGATATACGGAAGGAAGTAGGTAGCAGGTAATAAAGTTGTTCGGCGAAGTCTCCCATACATTTCCGTACTGCCGCCTGGTAAACAAACAATATGTGGTGTCAACGTTAGACACCACGCTAGAGGTTGCGATAATCGACAGCGGTCCAGCACTTGCAGTCTCTCTGGACTCGCTGGCGCTTGCAGCGCCGCCGTATGGCACGGACAGAGACTGGCAGATCGCACCGGCCGAGTCAGCTACAGGTCGTAAGCGAAGTCAGATTAGAGTAGCCTTCAGCTCGCTAGGTTCGCAGCCTCTAGTTCACGCATGTATTACGCACGTAATACCAGAATTTTGTTATCTTTCTGCCGGCCGGAGTGGCCGAGAGGTTCTGGGCGCTCCAGTCTGGAACCGCGCGACCGCTACGGTCGCAGATTCGAATCCTGCCTCGGGCATGGATGTGTGTGGTGTCTTTAGGTTAGTTAGGTTTAAGTAGTTCTAAGTTCTAGGGGACTGATGACCACAGATGTTAAGTCCCATAGCGCTCAGAGCCATTTGAACCATTTTGTTATCTTTCTTGTTGTGTAGTCCAGCTACTGTCTGTTAATGAATCATTTGTATTCAAGAAAGATAGCTGTTATTAGTTATGTTCCTGGAGTGCAGTAACAGGACAAAGTTAAGTAAAACTTATTTACTAAAGTATTCCGGTACTAATTATTATAGAATGTTCCAGATTCCTACAACCACCCCGCTCGTGCTAGCTTCTATCATCCCACTGCAAATCGAAAAGCATCCTGCATTCGTGTGAGGTCATGACATGCTGCCATCGACCTTTACATCACAATATATTCACGGAATATCCGAACTGATGTGCGTCTGGCTTGAAGAGTTCTTAGGAGAAAGGCACCAATTTCTTTCTTTTCTTAAAAAAAAAAAAAGAAAAAAGAGAAAGAAAGAAAGAGAGTGAACACGCGGTCAAAAGCGAAACTCTTATCTGATGTAGCTCGAGGCTGCAGTTCACGCTTCATTAAAATAACCAAACAAATAACCTTTACAGCTCTCTGTGGCTATTAGAATATGGCGCATTTCTGCACAGGTTGGTTCAAATGGCTCTGAGCACTATGGGACTTAACTGCAGTGGTCATCAGTCCCCTAGAACTTAGAACTACTTAAACCGAACCAACCTAAGGACATCACACACATCCATGCCTCAGGCAGGATTCGAACCTGCGACCGTGCGGTCGCGCGGTTCCAGACTGTAGCGCCTAGAACCGCTCGGCCATTCCGGCCGGCTTCTGCACAGGGATCGCCCATCGTTGGAAAAATATTACGAAATGCAGGGAGACTTGCAGATGAGCAGCATCTTGTACGAAGACTTCAGTTCACTCTAGACACAAATAGACAACATGAAAGGTGGAGAAAACAATTGGATGAGGAGGTCACAGCAGGGTCGAGTCGAGTCGGTTTCCGAATAACCATGGGTCAGAAATGTACCGTTATGGGGTTACAGCCATAAAAGGCCAATAAATCAGCGTCGAGCGAGAGGAAGTGTCTGTATTTAAGTTAACAAGACAAACAATTACTTCTTGAGCTAAATAGCGCAGTTACTGATTAAAGTCAGCTGAAGACGGCTGTTTCAGCCGAACACTAACAGCTGGGCAAACTTTACCTTCCTATCCATGGCTGGTTAACTCACAAATTTATCCCACTGTGGGACAAGACAGACAGTGCCTTCATGGAAAAAAGTTAGCGGTTGCTACGGAACCATGGTTGTCACCAGGCGTGCACTTCCTCAAATGGCTCTGAGCGCTATGGGACTTAACTTCTGAGGTCATCAGTCCCCTAGAACTTAGAACTACTTAAACCTAACTAACCTAAGGACATCACACAAATCCATGCCCGAGGCAGGATTCGAACCTGCGACCGTAGCGGTAGCGCGGTTCCGGACTGTAGCGCCTAGAACCGCTCGGCCACTTCGGCCGGCTGCACTTCTTCGTCCGAAGCAAATCGACGACCGCGACTGTCTTTCTTCAAGGCTCCATAAATATGGACATCGCATGGGGATGGATCGGCGCTGTATGGAGGATGTATAAGGGTTTTCCAGCGAAACTTCTGCAGCACCACGTGCACCCGCTGAGAAACCCTTATACATCCTCAATACAATCCAAAAATCTCCCCATGCAATTTCCATATTTCTTGAGTGCTGGAGAAAGATATTCGTAGTCCTCTATCTGCTTCGGACAAAAAGGCGCTCTCCTGGATACAATCATGGTCCCATAGGCAACCGCAAACATTTTGCCACGAATGCATTTACCGTCTCGTCTCACAATGGGATAAATGCATTAACACTTATGGCACTTACGTTTGAAATAACGTACATCTTACTTACATTTTTCCACCTGTCTCGTTTTCGTTTAAATGTCGTTTAAAAAACGATGTGCGCTCAGCTGATAAACCAGTGGTAGATCAACTAATACAAAAGCTTTTCAGAAGTGAATTATGCTACAAAATGTATAATTGTAATTGTCAACCACCACCAATGCATTGAACTGGTGCATATATTTGCAGCGTTTTTTTCCATAAGTTCAATGTATACAACAGGTACACATAACGGAGACTTTAGTCATCAAAAACATATTTTCCTTCATTATTTACAAGTCTACCAACACTAGGGTAAATTTCCGCTGCCGCGACTATAGAAATCAGGTGGTTCTGAGGCGTAGAACTAGACGAGCCACGTTTGGAGCGCTTTTGCATCCGGAAAGGGAGTTCCCTGGAGGATGTTCGTTACAGTACGGAAAAGGTGAAAATCTGAGTGCGCAAGATCAGGTAGGTGCTTAATGACTTCCCAAGAGGTTTCGTCAGTCTAGCAGAAGGCGGGCGTTATCGTGAAGCAGCATCTCTTCATGTGGGCTTCCTGGTCGTTATTCTTGGACTGCATCTGTAAAACGTCGCAGCTGTTGACAATAAATGTTAGCAGTGATGGCTACACCTCGGGCAAGCAATTCGTCGCTGTTTCACCAGATGCATAACATTAGCGTCGGTGGATGCGCCCAAGTCTTTGTACGGGGAACTGCTGTCTTGTTCGGTCTTTAACATTCCTTTCTTTTCCTTATGTTAGCATAAAGAGACTGTTTTTCCTGACCAGTGACGATAAAGGATAGGAATGGTCGGTGTCGTTCAGCAGCCAATTGATGACGAGCAATCAGAGATGCACATATGGCCATCCGCTGATTTTTGTGATTTTCGCTTAGGGCGTGCTGTACCCATGTACCCGATTTTCGAACGTCCCCTACTGCATGCAAATGTCGCACGATGGTGGAATGATCACACTTCAACACAATTGCCAACTCTCGGGTACAATGACGTGGATCATCGTGGATTAATGCTTTTAAACTATCTTCATCAGACCCCGAAGGTGTTCCTAAACGTGAAGTGTCACTAATGTGAAATTGATCTTCCTTAAAACGAAAAAAACACTTTCTTGGCGTGCTCCGTATAACGGCATTATCCACATAAACGGCGCAATTGTTTCTGGCCGCCTCTGCTGCTGTCTGCCCTCTACTGAACTCAAACAGAGGAATATGTCTCAAATGTTCCGATTTCTCCACTTGTCACTCCATTTTCTAGCGTCCGCAGTTCGACCCACTATCTCCGAATGATAAAATGACAATATGTAAACTCAAATAGCAACAGTGAACTACAAATTAAAAATGACAATCGATCAATAAACCATAAACCCAAAGCAACCGGAATACCAACATACAAAACAAAAACGCCACGACCTTATGAACCAAAGTAATAAGTTGTGAATTAGTAAACAATCGGGAGTAATTCAAGCCAAGTGAAGCATGTCTGCTTTTGCATATCACGCAGTGACGTTTAGATACTTCTCCCTCCTTCCGCACGCCAGTATTCTCTCACTTTCTCTGTCCTCTAAGTTACTCTTCTTTGTATTTAGACAGTCTCAGACTAAGAAGTTGAGAACTTTAATAGCGAACTATTGCTGCCACAGTTAGTGAGTTCAAGGAAAGTTAGAGTTCAGCGTCTGGTCTACGTTGATGGCTCGATCAGATGAGTTGGGGACTCAAATGGATATATATTGAAAATGGTATCGGCCGTGCCCCTATTGCAGGAATTCGTAATCATCTGATGGGGAAGTGAACCCCATTCCTCTCGCGTCAGTGAGTCCCGGCGCCTTCCCGATGAGGGCCTCCTACTTGAGCGGACTCTGTCACGTAGCCTTGCTAGAGGACAGAGGGCATTTCCGCACTCAAATCGTGCTCTATCTGCGCGCACGCGAGGAGCAGTAGTGAGCCAAGATGAGTTACACAATAATTCGCACCATTAACGAACAGTAGTTGCTAGTTACAGTCACATTTTAAAAAGACTCTGTAATTCACTGCGTAGAAATTAATAACTTACTAGTTCACATTCCAAGAGTTTAACTGTGAATCGCAAAATAATGGTATGGATCATCCTCCTGTGGAATGTTTACGTTGATGTAACAGCGTCAATTAGATTTCGAGAATGAGATTTTCACTCTGCAGCGGAGTGTGCGCTGATATAACTCCCTGGCAGATTAAAACTGTGTGCCGAACCGAGACTCGAACTCGGGACCTTTGCCTTTCGCGGGCAAGCGCTTTTCCGAGGTACTGCCGGAAATGAAGCTGTGGGGACGGGTCGTGAGTCTTGCTTGGGTAGCTCAGTCGGTAGAGCACTTGCCCGCGAAAGGCAAAGGTCCTGAGTTCGAGTCTCGGTCCGGCACACAGTTTTAATCTGCCAGGAAGTTTCAATTAGATTTCTCTTTAAAATACATTGGAACTTCTGCAAGTCGTCCCACACTGAGACCATCGCGCAACATGAGTGGCGCTCTGTCAGAAGCCAGCGTAGAATATTCTCCGGGGTTTCCTAGTCGGGCCTGACTGAATGGCGCTTGACTGCCGACTAAGAGGTCGCGGGATCGAATCCCGGTCGGAGCTGGGATTTCTCAGTTTACGTTTTAACCTAGCCTTCAACTCCCAACGATGAGAAGAATCGCCAGAAACGACACGTGGTTCACCTCCCACTACAAACAGTAGGCCCCCTTTCCCCGGCTGTATAAGTGGGGTAGGTCGCCGAAGTGGCACCCTGTTGAAATACTTGCAGCAGGCCGGTGAGCTACAAGAAATTTATTCCGAGTTTCCTGCAGATACAGTTCTGCTGCGGTACGGATAACAGGTGCGTCACGCGGCAGCTGGTTACGTACTTCAGAGCTGATGTACGCCGGACAGTACGGCTCTTGTGGGCAAAATATCTCATTTTCACAGAGATTCACTGTGAAATTCTGGCGATATATGGAGCAAACGCGAAGTCGCGTCCAGCCGCAATGAAATTCTCTCAACAATTTGACAAAGACCGCAGAGAGGTAGGATGCTGGTCAGCAAACCTAGATCTTCCACCACGTGATTTCCATCTTTTCAGTAACCTGAAAAAAAAAATTTTTTTTTTTTTGGGGGGGGGGGGAATTTATGAACGATGAGGATGTTTACACAGCGGTTCTCTTATGGCTCCGTGACTCAAGAGCGGATTTCTATCGTCAAAAAATTGAAGGACTGATAAAACGTTTCGATTGTTGTTTACAGAGACTTGTATCTGATTCACTCTGAAGCGTAGAGCAGCAATCAATAAAAGTTATTTGGCCTGCCGTACTAATGTACAACTTATTTTTGAAGTCCTCTCGTATGGTTGTTACCAATGAATGACCTTCATTGTTTGGACTTTAAAAAGGTGGCACTTGATTCAGTTTTTTATGCTAGAAAAAGCTAGTATCCGGTCTCTTCGTTGTCGACGGCCTGAGAAACCTTATGATAAGAGTGAAACAGATAACATCTCTCCTCTGTGCTCCATTCTAAGCTGCAATATTTTGTGTATTCAGACGATTTGTTGCTTGTAGTTTTCAAGAAACGCAGAAAGTGTAACGGAGATATCTAATGTTTGGAAATTTCCTGTGGATGGAGTAATTAAAACAATAAATCTCTCGGTTCAAAGAAAAACATGTTATGCATTCGATTTAATTAGGCGTAAGAAGACTACTTACAAGGGGAACTCCCCATCGCACCTCTCTCAGATTTAGTGGTAAAATGGCCCAGTGGATAGACCGTCAAAAACTGAACACAGATCAAGCATGGAAATAGGAAGAAGGTGTATTGAAATGTAAGAAAAAGAAGCAAAATAGAAACAGTGAACGGTCCAAGCTAAGCTCAAGATGTACAACATTGAGTGAAGTGCAAGAATTACGGCACGGTGATTGTGTTGTCACGTTGCTGGATTGCGAAGGGGGAGATTCGTGTTCAAATCTCCCTCGTACCCCATTTTTTTCACAAAATTATGAGCTTTCTATCCACTCACTGACGTGTCTGTTCTCCTTGTATAGTCTTGACAATTGTCATACCATACACTGGTCATAGAGCACGCGCCATGTGGTAACAATATACAGTATTACCGTCGCAAGTTCAAATGGTTCAAATGGCTCTGAGCACTATGCGACTTAACTTCTGAGGTCATCAGTCGCCTAGAACTCAGAACCACTTAAGCCTAACTAACGTAAGGACATCACACACATCCATGCCCGAGGCAGGATTCGAAGCTGCGACCGTAGCACCGTCGCAAGTGAATGTGATTAATGAGACCAGGCGAGATGCCGCATAGACCTTTCACAGAGACGAAAACAACAAATAAACGGGTGTGAACTATGTTGCAACAAAGGAATTAAAGAACCAAACTTCCAAAACAGAACGCAAGGGTCATAAACTCTTCTTCAAGCTCGAAAGTGCTGGAATCTATGTACATCCGCAATTGTTTCATCAGAACATAACGTCGAGAACATATAAAGCTTTCTGGCAGATCAAACCTATGTGCCGCTACGGTCGCAGGTTCGAATCCTGCCTCGGGCATGGATGTTTGTGATGTCCTTAGGTTAGTTAGGTTTAACTAGTTCTAAGTTCTAGGGGACTCATGACCTCAGCAGTTGAGTCCCATAGTGCTCAGAGCCATTTGAACCATTTTTTGAAACCTATGTGCCGGAGCGAGACTCGAACTCGGGACCTTTGCCTTTCGCGGGCAAGTGTTCTACCGACTGAGCTACCCAAGCACGACTCACGACCTATCCTCACACCTTTGCTTCCGCCGATACCTCATCTCCTGCCATCCAAACTTCACACAAACCCTCTTGCGAAACTTCCAGAACTAACACTCCAGGTAAAAAGGATATTGCGGAGATATGGGTTCGCCTCAGCTTGGGGTGTTTCCAGGATTCTGAATCGAAAGTCGTTTAACTGCCAGACCCAACTAAAATGCCGAATCGGTTGTCGAAATAAATTACAATTAAATTAGAAAGCCCGCATCTCGTGGTCGTGCGGTAGCGTTCTCGCTTCCCACGCCCGGGTTCCCGGGTTCGATTCCCGGCGGGGTCAGGGATTTTCTCTGCCTCGTGATGGCTGTGTGTTGTGTGCTGTCCTTAGGTTAGTTAGGTTTAAGTAGTTCTAAGTTCTAGGGGACTGATGACCATAGATGTTAAGTCCCATAGTGCTCAGAGCCATTTGAACCATTTTTAAATTAGAAAATAATAAACACTGCTGAATGAATACAGAAACAAGAAATAATAAAATAAATAGTATTTATTTCTTTTCGTGTAAGTCTCATTACCTGATGTTCCCGCCACCTTCCATATTATGGAAGCTACATGATAGCCCTCTTCTTTCCTACGGAAAGGGGGCGAGTTCTCAGTTCTACAATCTTCACATATTGTTATTATCATAATTCAGCATCCAGAGATGTTACTTCCATATGTTTCGTTACCCGCCGCATTTTAATGTACACACAGTATCGTGAGAAATCATTTTACTCGAACTTTTTTTGTACTGTTAAGTTCGCAGCGAAAGGGATTAAATAGCGTCTAGTAAGAACATTAAGTACAATGGTGCTTGGCCCGGTTGAAGATACGCTTTCGACGATCGCATGGACTGATTTAAAGTACAGGAAAAATTAAATGATTGTTAACTGACAAGATTATTTTACCAGTTCATCCGGCTACGGGCTAGCATATCAGGTCGGTGGTTGTTGCTGCGGCTTAAGACCGGTCGGTGGTTACAGAGCGCAGGTGGGTGTCTCGTTTCATATCCTGTACTGGCGTCGGCTGGGGCGGGTGGGGTGGGTCTGTTTGCTCACAGCAGATGCTGTGTCTGGAGATGAAGGGGCCCTGCGCAAGACGTAGGTAGGGTAATGCGCGAGTACAGAGGCTCCAGCCTGTCACGGGGCCACGATGAATTCACAGCACACGCCGCACAATTTAAAACTCGGTGCATATTTTAGAAGTGTGTTAGGAAGCAGCAACTCTGATTCAGGAATGGAACATAAAAACATTAAAAAATGCGACTCGACTGCTCAGTGGTTAATTGCGAAACTACAAATACAAAAGTCCGGGGTCCGATATTCCGCCAGTCCTAGGACATGTTTTTCTGACATATTTTGGTTGTTACATCGTAACTTTGAGAGTTAATTCGATGTTCTTACTATTTTTCTATTTTCGCATGCCAGTTATCGCAGGCTTATTTTTCAAAGCAGCACTGCCGTACCTAGTGTCAATTACGAACAACTTAATTTTCTTTTGGTCGGCCGGTGTGGCCGTGCGGTTCTAGGCGCTTCAGTCTGGAACCGCGTGACCGCTACGGTCGCAGGTTCGAATCCTGTCTCGGGCATGGATGTGTGTGATGTCCTTAGGTTAGTTAGGTTAAAGTAGCTCTAAGTTCTAGGGGACTGACGACCACAGATGTTAAGTCCCATAGTGCTCAGAGCCATTTAATTTTCTTTTGGGTAGTCTGTGAAGCATCCACCAGTCCTCTTTGAGTTCCGGGTGAATCGATCACTCAGGTCACTGCCCACCTCGCTGAGACTCCTAGGTCACGAGTATAAAGAAGGCACTCTTGTCTTCTGCCTTGTTGAGGAAGATCGTGTTTGCTGTCGAATGGTGCTGTTTGTTGGTTGCTAGAGGGTAAGGTGGTGAGATGTAGCATCACTGCGTGCAGGAAGCGCCCACTTGCAATACGATTTTGTTCATTATTCACCACGTACGTGTGGTTCCTGCTTAGCGAAGTTGCTGCGACTTTCATGTGTTGGACATCCGACTCACGTGTGACATCTGGTCCTTGTGAGGCGAGTGTGTTTCGAAGCTCGGTACAGAATCCGAACGATACTACAGTCAATTTAGTCACTTCCATACAAGTGAATCTTTTTAAGGATTGTCATTATTATTATTAGTATGTTCATAACTGGTAGTAGTAGTGGCAGTAGCAGCAGTAGTACAAGTACTGCTAGTATTAACTTCATTAGTTCACAGTCAGTGTTACTTACATTGTCACGGTAGACGCTCAAATCGTTTTAATAGTATCTGTCATAATAAAATTGTTATTTCTTAGGTAACTATGACATAAAGGGTACTGTACCTGAGACAACCTGGCCGGACGTAAGTGAGGACCTGATGGTTCTAATCAGATCAGATTAAATAAATAAATAAATGTAATTTGATTTCCTTATATTTGGAACTCTGTATGCCATACGTTTACTTCGCACCAGTAATATATGGGCCCTAGTGAATTACTCGCATTTCTGAAGTTAGTTACATGAATTTACATTCAAATTTCTTCCCAATCAATTTGCCTTGCCAAGCATTTTCCTATTCAAACGGATGGGGCCTACTTGCACTCAGCAGTTGTAATTCGGTAACTTGATGCGATGCGTAGTATTTGCCTTCCGCAATTGATAGAATCTTTATGATGCTTTTTATCAGAAATGATAGGTTTTGGTGCTGATGCAGGTCGGAGAGAAACAGTGCTTTGTTCTACAGAATGTGTGTTTCTTCGATGCTTTATATTTGTGTATCATTGTAAGAGAGTGGGACCACATGCCCATTTCCCTTGCACGGTGTTAGAAGCAACGTGGCTTACACCGTTTTTTTGCTTGCTGAGAAATTCGGTACGATTGCTCGTGTTCACTTAAATTCAGTTATCCTTTTGCTACGGCCGTCGTAGATCGTTGCTCTGAAACAATGTTTACTATGTAGTTAATGTTGTACAAACTTTTTTGCAATTATGTCGCGTTACTAAATTTAACACATGTTTCGAAACCTTGTTTACAGGAGAACATCCTTCTTAAACCAGGACATATTCGGATCCACTTTCACAGCAAATGCGTTACTCAAACCCAGCATGTCGCTTACAGAGCTACCACTTTTTTTTTTCATTCTGGCACAGATTTATGAAGAACATCAAGTTGCCTCATACTCTGGAGTCCACGTTAACCGATAGGCCCCTCTGTAACTGACAGGATAAGTCATTTGAAAGGTTATAAGCACAAGGGCAACCATCTGCAATAGAACCTTGCCTAGTAAGCACTGCGGTGTATAAACCAACCTTCGTGGTGAAGACAGCTCTGCCCACATAAAATAGAGTGTGGTACAATAAGTAAACCTGGTCGAGCTTGCTTTGCAGGTAGAATGGAATTGTGGCAGTCGCCAGAAATGGTATGCTGGCGACGGAAAAGAGTAGTAGAGGGATACGAGAAACTGGGTAGTAAAACACTATACAGATCTTACATCAATCTGACCGCAAGCGTGCAGCTAAGCAGAAGCAGAACAAACGTGTGAGAACTCTTCTCACAGAACTGTTGTTTTCTTGTCGTTTGTAGAAATTCTGAAGAGGTTTTTAGTGCAATACTAACGGGAGTTTGGAACGTCGTACGAGTCGTAATAGCAGATGATGGATACAAATTAGTAACCACGGAAAACGCACATTGTTCAAGACTATCGATGGAGGAATGCTACATCGGGAAGAGGTTCATCGAACCTATACTACCTTAAATGAAAGATTAACCCTGCGTGGTCATACGGCGGCATCTTCCACGACGGTGAACTCACCAATCGCCACAATGGCCAGTATTCGGCTCCTCCGAAAGAAAATGCCCAAATTACAATTGAGAAACTTCAGTGATGTCGATCTGACTGTACGATGTGATATCATACGTGGAAACGCTTCGTTCAGCACACTTTTGCAGCAGTGGACATGGATTTAATGCGCGACGGGGCACCAACCCACCAAGTCGCATCCATATAATGTGCATTGCCAAATAATGCTTTTCCTGGTCGGGTTACCCCGTATTGCGAAAATTTGGGATGGCAATAAGAAGCCAATCGTACAAGATTAATTTATTTTGGGTTACATAAAAGAGAAATTGCACGATAGGGAGTCGCGAAATCTGGAGACGTAAACCAAAATGATCGAGTAAGGAAACGGGTTTTCCATGCGCTGTAGTCATCCCGTCTCTCTGCCACGTGAAGACATTTCTGGCGAAATTTTCTATCTTTATATTTAGTCAAAAATCTCTTAAGCGATGCACGTTCTTCCGGTTTGGACTCAGACAATGGCATGGTTTCCTATAACTCCCTGCGCTGTTACTAAGCCAACAAACGGGGCTACCAACAGAACAACTCAAATCAACACCTTTGTTTTAATCAGCATCCCTGAATTTGACCATACAGCCAGCTCATTGGCCTGTGTTTTGAAGTTGTCATCTCTCATAGACTGTCAGTGTTGTATAGGATGAACAGCAAATTAATTCAGACCCTAAAGTTTTCTGTGAATGTCATTCTGCTGTACACAGAGGACATATCCAAAAAAATTTCCATCAGTTGTTATGAAAAGCCTTTGTCACTGCAACCAGTTTCCATTGTCACAACTCATCATCAGCCACAAGAAGTTTAGCAAACATTTTTTGTGGATACATACATGACGTACAACCGCACTGTACACAGTCTTACAAATTCAAAGTGAACATCAGAACCTGAAACAAAAAATCCTGAACAATTTAAAAATAATAAAGGTTATTCGTATCAACTGGTTGTGGTAAGTTATGACTTGCACTGAGGAAGGTGGCGAGAGATTTGATTCCTATTTGGCATTTCGACCAATGAGATGCAGGTTCTGCAGGTTTTTCCTAAATCACTAAAGAAAAATGTCGAAAGATTGAAGCAAGTCGGGCTACAGCCAGTTTGTGATTTCATTTTTTATTACTGTCACTCTTCGATCATGTAGTAATTATTATTTTTTTCTATTCCTTGCTTAAGTGATGCAAGATTTTATATTCAAATGGGACACAGATAACTGCGCAAGTCATAACATAACTCTAAAAATGTAATTCCGATCAATTGTATACTGGGGTCGACGTGATGTGCTAGGCTAGTGAAATAGCCGTTGTAGCAAGCTATCGCAGCAACGAGCGCCCTGCTAGCCAGAGGGTGAACACCCCTAGGGGAAGACTTTCTCGAGCTCTAAGAACCGTACGACGGGCACAAGGCAGCTTCTCTGATCATTGCGCACCGGGCGCCGCGTAAGCGAAGCAGAGTGACTTTTCACGGAAATTGGATAGGCGTCAGCGAACGGGCCACACTAAATAGCTTACAGCATTGTGGAATAAATAAATATCTGGAACTCCGGGAGACCTGTGCGTTTCTTTAAGCTGTGTCTTATTTAACCCAATTGCCCCCCTGTAGTGCTTGTTGGATAGAGTCCGGACGTTGGTCGTAAAAGAACAGTGTGCAGGCGGATGAAATGGTAGATAACATCTTGCCAGCTCTGTGGGACTGTAAAACTTGTGGAATGTTCGGTCCACCTTTGAAAAAAGCAGGCGCGGCTTTCCGTCGCCAGTGCACGGAGATTGTTGACCCGACTTCCGGCGTAAAGACTGGGGCACCTGATGATTGGATGGTGACTAAAAAAAAGTAGAGAGAATGGGAGATCGGGCACAATTTTCGAAGAATAGGAAGCGTGAGTTTGCTCGAATTATTCTGAAATTTTTTTTTAGGGAGTGGTAGTATGCTGCTAATTTGTTAGTATTTTGTTTAACTTGGAAAAATTAGAGACTGGCTAGCGGGTAAATAAACTTTTCGGAGGAGAGAGGGCAGGGATTGCTGTGTTGCATCTCATTGGAAGCTCCGCTAACTAACTTTCTGATTGGCAAAATGACGTTTTTTGGCGGATTCTCAACGGAAAACTCGGAGGAGCATCATTTCGAGGACTTCTTTTTAGCCTCGTTGCAGACGCTCTACGTCGATGGACTTCACGTAGACGTCTCTTCCTCCGCAGAAGTTGCCGTCCACCTTCTCGCAACGCAGAATAATGGTAAGCTCACACTGCCATGGGCGCTACGGGATGAGAGTGACGAGACAGTGGTAGGTTTTTCTCAAGTTAAGGGGACCTCGTTAGGAATTACGTTGCTTTTGAGGGCTTACTCGTGGTTCAGGTATTTGGGGCTTCTTCGTGTGTTTTCCTTCACCCCACAAAGATCAGTGCAATCATCATATCCGATGCGGAACCGTGTGTTTGATTGAATTTAAAGAGCTCCGGGTTAATTACCAAATTCTTTTCTCAAACTCTTCCCCTTGGACTTCGCCGCTCAGTGATTGTATTTAATTAAATTTGTTGTAAGGATCTGATGTTTCAATTTTCTCTTATCTCCATTGGTCTTGGAGAAGATACTGTTTCATTCATAAATCATGTCTTTGTTTCCCTTTTGCATTTTTATATCAATAAACTGTGGTCAAAATAAATATATCTTGGGTTTCAGTAGACAGATGAAACCCACAGCTCTATTTATTACGATTGGTTCTGGGAAGGACCACATCCAGCCACGTTGAGTAGCCGCGCGGTTTGAGGAGTAATGTCACGGACTGCGCGGCCCCTCCCGCCGTAGGTTCGAATCCTCCCTCGGGCATGTGTGTGTGTGTGTGTGTTTTTCTTAGCACACGTTAGTTTGAGTAGTGTGTAAGTATAGGACCGATGACCTAAGCAGTTTGGTCCCTTAGGAAAAAAAAAAAAAAAAAATCCACTACTCATTTGTCAGAGCCATTAACTTCCAAATCGTTTCCGTTGTGCACAGTTGTCATATCACTTTTGGGTCGGAGGGGGTGGTATGCATGTCGACAGGTTTTATTCTATACAGATCAGATACACTGTTTTCATTTAGCCATAGCCTAGTGGCATCTTGCAAGGTTCCCCGGAAGAGAGCACGACTGATATCGTTTTCCACTCTTCGCCAATCCCACCTTGTACTCCGTCTCCAATGACAACGTCATTGACGTTACGTCAAACTCTAGCCTTTCTTTTAACGTAAGTTTTGATTTCATAAGTACCTATGAACTGTGGGGTGCCGGCCGGAGTGGCCGAGCGGTTCTAGGCGCTACAGTCTGGAACCGCGGGACCACTACGGTTGCAGGTTCGAATCCTGCCTCGGGCAGGGATCTGTGTGATGTCCTTAGGTTAGGTAGATTTAAGTAGTTCTAAGTTCTAGGAGACTGATGACCTCAGAAGTTAAGTCTCATAGTGCTCAGAGCCATTTTTTTGAACTGTGGGGCACCACCTATTGAAAATGTGATGTTTGAGATTTTTGAACCCGGGTAGTTAATACATTATGGATTAAGAATAAACCTAAGGAAGACGAAGCTAATGAGGAGTAGCGAAAATGTGGTTAGAAGTAAACTTTTCAAAATTGGGTAGCACAAAGTAGGTGAAGTGAAGAAATTCTGCTACTTGGAAGCAAAATTACATGTGACGGACGAAGTAAGGAGGATTCAAAAAGCTAGTAATTACTGACACAAATAGTATTTCTCGCAGAAAGAGGTCTGCCGACATCAAAAATTGGTCTTAATTTGAGGAGAACGTACGTCTGGAGCACAGCATTATATAAAAACGAATCGTGGGTTGTGGGAAAACTGGGAAAGAAGATAATCGAAGTGTTTGTGATTTGAAGCTAATAGAAGGATTCTGAAAATGAGGTGGACGAATAAGACAAGAAATGAGGAGGTTCTCCGTAGAATCAGCGAATAGAGGAAATTCGGAACAAATTGACAAGAAGAAGGGACTGGATGAGACATTAAAGAATAACTTCAATGGTACTTGAAGTTGTAGAGCGTAAAAACTGTTAATGGAAGACAGAGACTGGAATAATCCAGTAAATAACTGAGGACGCTGGCTGCAAGTGCTACTCTAAAACCAGTCAGAAGTCTAAAAGAAAATTATGCCAATTCCAACATGCGGTTCATTTTTCTTGTATTACTTTTGAAATGTTTCAGCAAAGTTCAAATACGGAGATGAATTTCTTGAGAAATGTTCCTTCTGATAGGATGCCTGTATTTTTCCCGTTGCTTTTCCTGTGACTAATTCTAGTAATATTCTCCTAAGAGCTTAAAAAAAGTGGACATCTTGAGTTGTTATTTGCACGCAAGAACCTTCATGGCAGGAAAATGATTGGGCTCGCAGGCAAATTTAACCGGACAGAGATATACACAGTAAAATTATCTGTTGATTGTATACGCTTCTTTCACTTTTTGGAGCAGAGTGTGGTTACGATTACGCCCTACTGCGGCACTCGCTTTCTCACATGACGGCTATTTAGAAAAAGGTGCTGACTAAGCGCGTTCCTTTAAGTTCAAATAGTAGCGCATCTCATCCATTTTTCTGTTAACCAATCAAGAAGACAGTGTCTGAATAATCAAGACAGGGTGTGAACGATGTTTTAAACCTAAAGTCGTAGAAACTTGTGGAATGCACAAAATGTAGAGCTACAGTCGTCCATACGAAATCCAAAAGCATTTTCCACTGCAGTACTCACGGAAGAAAAGTTCAGATGAACAGAATGAAATTCTGAATTGTTGAAATTCAGTTGCGCAGCATCCTCGTTGCTCCAAGCTTGACTCGGTTTTAATCACGGCCTTTCAGAAACATAACTTATTTACTAAACAGATATCCAGACAAAAATATTGTAAAGCGTAATCTTCTCAAGTGGCTGATCGTATTGTCTTTTTATGATTGACCACATTCTTATAATGCACGTAGGGCATCACAGGCAGCAAAACCGGTAAAGCAAGAACAGAAACATTACTGAATTCCAAGAGATGAATCCACTTCACTAAATGAACTGTAAGTAGGCGATTCCTGTTTATATCTTGAACAGAGTGACGTCATTCGGATCGAAAGTTTTCCGTCAAGCGATGAATGAGTATTGTGAACTTCCGCAGGAAAATTGTCTTGCGCGAACCACCATCTGTATAACATGATTTAATTTTTGCAGAACCAACATGTCACAACACGATAGATTAGAATGGTTTGCATTTTGTTTAAAATTATGTTAAATCGTCCCGGGTCAACAGAAAGTTTCTATAATCAAATATTCTTGGGTTGCATAGATCTCCATTTCCTTGGTGAAAATTATCGTATTCTTGCTATTCACTACCTCATATACTGCTCCGTTCGGATTAGACGTCCACTTCTGTAACTTTTTTCAAATTCGACTTTCAGATTTAAAATTAAATATAACCTATGGAGTTATATCAGGTAATCAACGTCGGCCAACGATGATCATCTTCAGATCTTCAGAGGTAGCTTGATGTACATTATTTCCAAATTACATAAAATATAGATTCAGAAATCATTATTAGTAAACAGTTCCGTACCTCAGTATATCGGAGTATACTACACAATTAGTATCGTCGCGCATATACACTGAGATTTTGCCCGGTGTAATGCAGGAACTTGTCGTGGTATGAACTCAACAAGTTGTAAGTCCCATGCAGAAATATTAAGCCATTGTTGCCTCAATAGCTGTCCATAATTGCGAAAGTGTTGCCGGTGCAGACTGTTGTGCACGAACTAGCCATAAACGTTCGATGGGATTCATGCCGGGCAATCTGGGTGGCCAAATTATTCGCTCGAACTGTCCAGAATGTTCTTCAAACCATTTGCGAATAACTGGCCCGGGGACATGGCGCATTGTCATCCACAAAAATTCCAAAGTCGTTTGGGGATCGTGAAATCGATGAATGGCTGCAAACTGTCTCTAGGTACCCGAACATAACCATTTCCAGACAACGAACAGTTCAACTGGACCACAGCACCCAGTCTGTCACATGTAAACACAGTCTGCACCAGTACAGAAGTAGCACCACCAGTTTGCACAGTGCCTTGTTGTTGACAACTTGGGTCCATGGCTTCGTGGGGTCTGCGCCACACTCGAACCCTGCCACCACTCTTACCAACTGATATCGGAACTCTTCTGACCAGACCACGGTTTTCCAGTCCACTAGGGTCCAACCCATATGGTGACGAGCCCAGGAGAGCGCTGTAGGCGATGCCGTGCCGGTAGCAAAGACATTCGTGTCGATCGTCCGCTGCCACAGCCCATTCACGTCATATTTCGTCGCCCTGTCCTAAAGGATACTTTCGTCGTACATCCCACATTAATTTCTGGGGTTATTTCAGCAGTGTTGTTTGTCTGTTAGCACTGACAGCTCTCGTTCATTAAGTGAAGGCCGTCAGCCACTGCGTTGTCCGTGGTGAAAGCAATAACTGAAATTTGGTATCCTCGACACACGCTTGGCACTGTGAGCTCGGAATATAGAATTCCTTAACGATTTCCGATATGGAGTGTCCCATGCATCTAGCTTCAACTGCTATTCCGCATTCAAAGTCTGTTAATGTCCGTTGTGCGTCCATAATCACGTCGGAACCCTTTCCACATGGATGACCAAGTATAAATGTCGGGTCTGCCAATTCACTGCCCTTTTATACCTTGAGTACGCGATACTACTATCATTTGTCTATGTGCAGCCGCTGTCCCAGGGCTCCTGTGCAATTGGTAAAGTGACATTAATTAGTAATGTAACGTCAAATGACTGGTCTAATGCACATTTATTGCTGAGATTGCAACCGTAGCTACTGCGCTGACATCGCTTATATGCCAGG
The DNA here is from genome assembly GCF_021461395.2 of Schistocerca americana. Taxonomy (NCBI): domain Eukaryota; kingdom Metazoa; phylum Arthropoda; class Insecta; order Orthoptera; family Acrididae; genus Schistocerca; species Schistocerca americana. The sequence goes on along the minus strand of NC_060119.1, from coordinate 510,034,545 downwards.
AATAAAATCAGTATCGGACATCTTTTGGACGGAAGGTACAGGCTTCTACTAAAGTGTTTCTGAGTAGGCAGATGTCCTGACCTCATTTACCCCACCCCCTTCCACACCTGCATCCTGCAATATGATTTTTCATAACGCCTATACAAGAAACTGGCAGCCAATCATTGGAGTTTTTCAGTCTCTACAGCTAATGTGCAACTGCACCTTCTCCACCCTTTCCTGGGTCTGTCCTGGGTGAAACGGTGGCGTTAATTGCACTGACGTCACTAAAATCTGACGTTCACTGCAACTGAAATGTGACAATGCCCTACCAACAGCCGTTATTTTGATATCTGTTTTATTAGGCAACTAATTTCGACGTTACAATCACGTCACCTTCAGGCCGGTCACACGAATGACATCAAGTACCACTCGCGCATGTCTAAGACAAGGCACCAATATTTTTATCTGGTTCTATAGATATCCGAACTTCACGACCGTGTATGCTATTCATATAAGTGACAACAACTGTCAAACGAAGCAGGTACGAATATTGGTGCCTTGTCATATACATGCACAAGTGGTACTGGTCATTCATGCGGGAGGCCTGAAGATGACATGATTGGATCCCCGAAACTGGTTGTCTAGTAAAATACGCTACTGGCCATTAAAATTGCTACACCACGAAGATGACGTGCTACAGACGCGAAATTTAACCAACAGGAAGAAGATGCTGTGATATGCAAATGATTAGCTTTTCAGAGCATTCACACAAGGTTGGGGCCGGTGGCGACACATACAACGTGCTGACATGAGGAAAGTTTCCAACCGATTTCTCATACACAAACAGCAGTTGACCGGCGTTGCCTGGTAAAACGTTGTAGTGATGCCTCGTGTAAGGAGGAGAAATGCGTACCATCACGTTTCCGACTTTGATAAAGGTCGGTTTGTAGCCTATCGCGATTGCGGTTTATCGTATCGCGACATTGCTGCTCGCGTTGGTCGACATCCAATGACTGTTAGCAGAATATGGAATCGGTGGGTTCAGGAGGGTAATACGAAACGCCGTGCTGGATCCCAACGGCCTCGTATCACTAGCAGTCGAGATGACAGGCATCTTATCCGCATGGCTGTAACGGATCGTGCAGCCACGTCTCGATCCCTGAGTCAACAGATGGGGACGTTTGCAAGACAACAACCATCTGGACGAACAGTTCGACGACGTTTGCAGCAGCACGGACTATCAGCTCGGAGACCATAGCTGCGGTTACCCTTGACGCTGGATCACAGACAGGAGCGCCTGCGATGGTGTACTCAACGACGAACCTGGGTGTACGAATGGCAAAACGTCATTTTTTCGGATGAATCCAGGTTCTGTTTACATCACCATGATGGTCGCATCCGTGTATGGTGACATCGCGGTGAACGCACATTGGAAGCGTGTATTCGTCATCGCCATACTGGCGTATCAGCCGACATGATAGTATGGGGTGCCATTGGCTACACGTCTCGGTCACCTCTTGTTCGTATTGACGGCACTTTGAACAGTGGACGTTACATTTCATATGTGTTACGACCCGTGGCTCTACCCTTCAATCGATCCCTGCGAAACCCTACATTTCAGCAGGATATTGCACGACCGAATGTTGCAGGTCCTGTACGGGCCTTTCTGGATGCAGAAAATGTTCGATTACTGCCCTGGCCAGCAAATTCTCCAGATCTCTCACCAATTGAAAACGTCTGGTCAATGGTGGCCGAGCAACTGGCTCGTCACAATACGCCAGTCACTACTCTTGATGAACTGTGGTATCGTGTTGAAGCTGCATGGACAGCTGTACCTGTACACGCTTTCCAAGCTCTGTTTGACTCAATGCCCAGGCGTATCAAGGCCATCATTACGGCCAGAGGTGGTTGCCCTGTGTACTGATTTCTCAGGATCTATGCTCCCAAATTGCGTGAAAATGTAATCACATGTCAGTTCTAGTATAATATATTTGTCTAATGAATACCCGTTTATCATCTGCATTTCTTCTTGGTGTAGCAATTTTAATGGCCAGTAGTGTAATATCGTTATAGCGGTTGATGGTAATATTAAATTTCGTGGACCAGCCGCTGCCCCACGCTCCTGAGCCGAAGAAGGCGTTATTTTTAGTCAGTGCAACTGTCGCCGAATAGGCATAATACCATTTCCAACCGCGACCCAGGTTGCGCACAGAACTTCACACCTACGAACCGGTTAAGAGATGGGATTAATACTGGATTTGGTGGGGGAGGGGGGGGGGGGGCGACGGGAGGCGCCGGCAACCGTTTTCCTGGTCATACAGCGAGCAGAGCAGCCGGCCTGCGCCCCTCGCGTGTGGGTCAGTAGTGCCCCCTGCCCGGCCGGTGACCGCCCCCCGCACAGGCGCGGCGTTTGCATGTGAATGGCGCGGGGCCGGGACTGCTGTATCGCGCGGATCATCGCGCCGCGCCGCGGCCCGCGCCCTGCGCAACAGAACGCGCATTGTGCGCTCCGCCGCTGCCCGCCGGCCGTGCCGCACAAAAACCCCCGCGCCTCGCGTCGCCCTGGCTCTGCTCTGCTCGCCGCTGTGCTGTGCACTGCTCCTTGCGGCGTGCCGCCAGCCCAGCCGTCATACGCGCCTCAGAAGCCGTACCCTCATCAAGTCCTCCTGCTCCTGCAGCTGCATCAATTCTATGAAACTCAAAACACACAGGCCACGTTGACATTCCTTTCCCATCTTAGGGTCCTCGTGCGTAGATCTGAGCGCAATAGCGCACTCATTGTAGAGGGACGCTGACTCAATTTGTCAGGCCAGAAAATGGAAAGTTACGTTTCCTAAAGTGAAAAACAAATATCGTCCCTATGCTGAAGTACGCCCATACCTATATGGGCAAGGAGGGGCCGCCCCCGCCCCCCCCCCCCCCCGCCAGCTCTCAGCGAACGGAAAGAGTACAGTTTCCCAAAGCTCATTTAAATTCCAATACTGCATCGCCTTTCTCTTCCCTATTGACTCCTGTTTCTACTATCATATCATCAGACAGGTCCTCCCCCCTCACTGAGGCCTTCAACTTACGTATTCTTACCGCCTATGTGCTCTCTCCTCTGCATTTAACAGCGGAACTCACATCATACTCTTAATGTTACCACCCTTGCTTCTAGTGTCATCGAAGATTGCTTTGACTTTTCCATATGCTGAGTCAGTCCTTCCGACAAGTATTTCTTTTTCGATTTCTTCGTATTTTTCATGCAACCATTTCGCCTTAGCTTCCCTGCACTTCCTATTTGTTTCATTCCTAAGTGACTTGTCTTTCTGTATTCCTGAATTTCCCTGAACATTTTTGTACTTCCTTCTTTAACTAATCAACTGAAGTATTTTTTTGTTACCCATGGTTTCTTCACAGGTACCTTCTTTGTACCCATGTTCTTCTTTCCAACTTCCGTGATCGCCCTTTTCAGAGATGTCCATTCCTCTTCAACAGAACTGCCTACTGAGCTATTCCTAATCGCAGTATTTATAGCCTCAGAGAAGTCTGAACGTATCTCTTCATTGCTTAGTTCTTCCGTATCCCATTTCTTTGCGCATGTATTCTTCCTGACCAGTCTGCTGAAGTTCAGCATTATCTTCATCATTACTAAACTGTGAACTGAGTCTATATCTTCTTACGCGTTACAGTCCAACGTCTGATTTCGGAATCTCTACTTGACCATGATGTAATGTAGCTGAAACCTTCCGTGTCTTCCGGGCTTTTCCAAGTATACCTCCTTCTCTTATGATTCTTGAACAGAGTATTCGCCAATTCTAACTGATATTTATTGCAGAAACGTAAATACCACTGAGGAACTGCACGTAACGCCTCTTCCGACTGGCCGACGGCTGCCTGCGATGAACCATGTATGATAGTGGGCCATATGATCCTTTTGTCGCCAATCCCGCCCAGCTGTTATTGTCAGTAAATGAATCCTGATAATACTGCTGTTTATTTATTCTAGCACCTCCTCATCTGGCTCACGAGGCTCATGAACCCCCTTCCAGACGTTCTTGCCTCATAAAAAAGCCTGAGTATATACCTCGAATCGAACACGGATACCTCCGCTCCCCAGGCAGCGACGTTAAACATTTGGCTACGAAGTTGGATGTCGAATTAAATACTACTCGCATAATGAAAGATCTGCTTGACAAATTTTATCCTCAACAGTAACATTTTTTATGAAATTCTAATTGGCATTGTGTAGAGGATGTCATTAACTTCTCCTTTATTATAAAAGAAAAAACTGTACCCAACGTTCTGATTTCGGACTGCTAATAGTTCTTGCCGAAACGCATGCCAACGGCAGTTATTATCTGAAAATTATTTTGTTCAAATACACTGGAAAATAAGACAGTACTAATTCACTCGCGTTTTAACAACGTCTGCAAACCTGGACGTAACTCTAGAATTGACCGATTAGCATCTGATACGCAGTTTTCGCGCAGAGGCACTATGCTACCACCCACCTTGCCCTACTTCAAATACTATATGTTTATCTCATTACATATTGCTTCTTAGTATTAACTCTAAATACATTGCCTGACAAAAACGTGAAGCACGCAGATAGTCGAATGCCAATGTAACTGCGTACTCATGCACATGATCGGCGAGTCAGTAATTGAGTAGAGTTGCAGTTGTCTGTGACACTTAGAAAGGGCACTAGAGTGCATTAGTCTCGTTTACAGGACTGGAGTGAACAGCAGTAGATACTTAATGATCACTATAAGGCACAAGAAGATGCTGTGTACTCTTGTTAGGCAGCTTTATCAGCGCCAACAGAGTTTGAAAGGGAGCTCACTGTGGATGTGCATTTGGCCGGCTGGTGGATTTATGCAATATCCAAATGTGTGGAGAATGCACGGAACGTGAGGGTGGACATACTCGCATACTCGTCATCAAGGATCCGATCAAGGACGTCTGTCGACCTCGAGCGAGGATCGCTGTGTTGTGCACCAAGAACATAGTCATCACATCCGCGCCTACCATCCGAGGCATGGAATGGACTCTCTGCAGCGTTCTGTGTCATCCCGCCCATCAGTGGGAGACTAGCACCAGGCGGACTAAGGAATTATCATCCCATGCGTAGGCTGCCGTTAATACGACAACAAAAACAGCTGCATTTAGAATGGTGTCGTGACGGGGAAGCGTGGACTACTAACGAATGATGTCGCATTGTTTTCGGCGATAAATTGCGATTCTGCCCAACCACGGATTACCATCGACGGAGACTATGGTGGCGACCTGGGAAGAGGCTCCACTCCTTCAGTGTTTTTGAGAGAACCTGCAGTACACCATTTACTATGGGCAGTTCTGTGGCTAAAGTTTCAGATATAGTTTTACGTGGAGTATATCACTTTAAGATACACATTTTTTATCACAGATCAGGTCCAGGAGCTTCTACATGTTATGCACATCTATGTATGACGTCGACACAAGTGATCGAATTCGACCGAAGTTTATACTAGTATAAATAAATATAGGACGGTTGCTAATCGGTCAAAAGAATGACGATTTAAAATATGAGCGACAGCTGTACATGTAAGCTATTGGTGCTGCAGACTAGATACGCTTTTCATATCAACACTAGTATTTTACAAGGCTAGTATGAGGTACAGTAATAGATTTTAATATGTGGAGAAGTAAAAACATCATATTACTGGTACTGAGCGAGCAACCGCAGTGATAATCCAGTGGACTCGTATTTGAGGCTGTGGCGGTTGAAATATCCGTCGGGCCACCCAGGTGTACGTTAACTGTGGCTTCCCTAAATTGACCAGAGCACATCCAGTGATGGTTTCTGCGAAAGAACATGACCAATTTCCTGCCCTATTCTTCCTCAATCCAAGTCTGTGTCCCTGTATCTAATGACCTTGATGGCTACGGGACATTAGAACATAATCCTTCTTCCTTGTAATGTAACTGGTGCTGGGATATGTCCGAGCAGACTGCTTGTAGATTACCCTATGTAACTCCATGCGAATATTGACATGGTTACTTACTCTCGGGCACTTAAAAATCTGTGCTTGAGCGTTCGCTGCCAAACACGTTTCAGTTAATGTAAGGCCCCAAGCAGTCTGCACAACGGCTTCAGCCCCACGAAACCTACTTTAGTGAGGATGCGAAGTAACAGAGTACCAGCTGCTAAGTAAAAGAGATTCCGTGTTTGGTACACAAGTCATTTGTCACAGAATCGTGGAAGCCACTGATGTGGTTGTTAGTCTCTTAGACCGCCTCTATAAGTCTGCAGTCAAGCGGACGCCTGCGGATATGTCTTTACATTTATTGGAACAACGAATTTACTGAATCCACGATCAAGGAAGAAATAAATAATGTGTTTAGAGGTTTCCATACATCTTTACGTCGGTGTACGGTCAGGAAGTTTACAAGCAAGCAAGCATTATCGATATCCATGTTTTCATTAATATCGGGCTACTGCAATGCACGACAGCGCTTTAACTTGTCAGCTGATAGTCACGTAAGTGTTATCGTTGTTTTATTGTACAAATTTTCCAATTACTATTACCTTTTTCTTTCGAACTCGTAGTACTTGACAAGAACCATAGTATCACAGAGCTTCTCACTGAAGTTATGATTGTTGTCACGTAACTTAAAATAAAGTGATAACCATGAAATTGGCTATGGTTCTGTGTAAACTGAATGAACGAAACTGAAAGACTTGTAATTTTTAAATGGCAATAAGGATGTTATCGTCTGTTGGCTTTTCCGTGTGTTTCCCTGGAGAACGCGCAGCCCCTAACCAAACTTTCTATGCAACCCGCATAGCGATTCTGCGCCGCCGGTTGCAAATGAATTTATTAAAGGGGCAAATGGATATTGAGATGTGTCAGAAAAGTCAAATTTTGCAACCGACACCCGAGAGGTAATGATCAAGTAGTCATCTAGTAATATCAGCGAGCACTAAAATTATTCAAGATATAAGCAAAATTTCTACCAACCTAAACGTCGTACACTCATCGCTTTTTTTTTCTATGTCTTAAGTAGGCAATGTCACAGTTTCCTTCTCTACGTGATACATACACTATGTGATTAAAAGTATCCTGACACCTCAAGAAGGTGCTTAAAACATCCATGTACGGTTGTGCTGTGTTAGTGCCACACAAAACAACAAGGGTGCAAGCCGCCTCCATGAAAAACAGGACCACAACATAACACCACCGCCTCCGAACTTTACTGTTGACAGTACACACGCTGGCAGATGACGTTCACCGGGCATTCGCCTTACCCACACCCTGCCATCGGATCACCACACTGTGCACCGTGATTCGTCACTCCACGCGACGTTTTTCCACTGTTCAATCGTCCAATGTTTACGCTCCTTACAACAAGCGAGGCGTCTTTTGGCATTTAGCGGCGTGATGTGTAGCTTATGATCAGCCGCCCGACCATGAAATCCACGTTTTCTCACGTCTCGTCTATCTGTTATAGCACTTGCAGTGGACCCTGATGCAGTTTGGAATTCATGTCTGCCTATTACACATTACGACCGTCTTCAACTGTCGGCAGTGTCTGTCTGTCAACAGGCGAGATGGGCCTGCACGCTTTTGTGCTATACGTGTCCCTTCACGTTTCCACTTGACTATCACATCGGAAACAGTGGACCTAAGGATGTTTAGGAGTGTGGAAATCTCGCTTACAGACGTATGACACAAGTAACACCCAATCACCTGACCACGTTCAAAGTCCGTGAGTTCCGCGGAGCGCCCCATTCTGCTCTCTCACGATGTCTAATGACTACTGAGGTCGCTGATATAGAGTACGTTGGAGGAGGTGGCAGCACAGTGCACGTAATATGAAAAACGTATGTTTTTGGAGGTGTCGGATACTTTTGATCGCATAGTGTAGCGCCCCTTTCGATAGGAACTATTGTTTGCTTTTTCATACTTTCAACGTGTAACTCAGATAGAATCCATATAAAACTAGAGAATTTAAGTAATTAAGGAAACCAGAAACAAAGACTAGTTGGCGCGAGCCTAACATTCAGCTCCACGTTCGGCAATGTGAGACGGTACAGTATTAATGTTCATCTAACATTGTCATCTCTCATCCGGGTGTACGTATTCCTCATTTCATCTACTTTTCATTAACATTATGTCATCATTTTATATTTCAAGGAAATGTTGTTATGACCTGTAAGGCATTTAGCGAGGGGATGTACAGGGAATTACAACGGGATACCGTCCGGAGTGGCCTAGCGGTTCTAGGAGCTACAGTCTGGAACCGCGCGACCGCTACGGTCGCAGGTTCGAATCCTGCCTCGGGTATGGATGTGTGTGATGTCCTTAGGTTAGATAGGTTTAAGTAGTTCTAAGTTCTGGGGGACTGATGACCACAGATGTTAAGTCCAATAGTGCTCAGAGCCATTTTTTTGTTCACACAGCGTTTCCCGAATGGCTCCGTGACCAACGAGCGGATTTCTATCGTCGAGGAATTCAATGATTGTTCGATCTGTCCAACCGTTTTTTACTGAGACTTGGTGACTAAGTTGGAAAATAGTGTCATTTATCCGTGACACTTTGAAATGCAGTGTAGCGTTCGATAAATGAGTAACTTATTGCCTGAAGTCTTATAGCTAGTAACATAGTATTGTTACACTGAATTGTTATACTTAGCTTTTCTTGAATCGATGAGTATAGATGCTGACTGCTGGAGAACCAGCTGCTCCAGCAATACGAGGTCACAATTCCTATATAAAACGGCACAAGTAACATAATAGTGTTATTTAGAACGCATGCTTTAACATTTGAACAATTACAGCTTATGCTATACATTGTTTGACATATTTGTAAGCGTGTTTTTCTCGAGAAGATAAGTGTAGACATTTTGAAAGGTTTGGTCGTCACACCAAACCTACAATTTCGTTACCTAACAGCAAGAAATAGTCCCAGAAGATCGAAACGGACAGGTCTCCACGTAGTTTATGCCGTGATCGTTATCTACACAGTGGTCAGCAACAGTAGAATTTTCAGTCCGCCAAAGGCATAGGACACTAGGCGAAGCTGGCACCTTCTATCGCTAACACTACCGAATCCAGATTAAAATTCCGACTCTGTATAGAAACTGGATAAAGCGAGGAAAAAGGAAGATCAATGAAAATCGTTTCGACAGTGGATAGTCAGACTTATTTGACGAGAGTGGTAATTTTCTATGTTATTCGGTACTTAAAAAGTACGCAAGACAGAAAGAATGAAGTAGACAGACACTATTTATTACCTTCTATACATTGTTTGACATATTTGTAAGCGTGTTTTTCTCGAGAAGATAAATGTAGACATTTTGAAAGGTTTGGTCGTCACGTTTCGTATTATTTAAGTTCTCAGGAGTGTGGAGAATGTAACACAAGAATTGTAATCAGGAACATCCATTATGAATTTTTCTTTGGTCATTAGTAAAGTCTATTAATATTGCTTGTTCCCATAAATCTGTTGCTAAAAATCGATTTTTTGTGAAAATAATGGTCTCTCATCCTCGTAGCTTCATTGTCCGGGTGTCAAGTTGCACAGCAGACACTTCTCACAAAACAGGTAATTTTGGAACTGACGTAGAAACGGAAACAACCGCTCGTGATAGGCGAGACTCAGCACAGGATTAAAACGCCTGGCTTCTCAATTGCCACGGATAGTCGACTGCGACCGGATAGTCGCTCCTATAAAAGATGGAGATGTCCGATGTTACCGAAGGAGCGTTGTTGATTTTATTTCATCATCGATATCTAAATGTCGATCCAGACAATAATCGACAGCAAAACATCGGTGTTTCAACCGTCGATATTACGTGATGAATTTAAAGAATGGCATAAAAAAGAATGTGCAAATATATTTGATATGTTTATTAATCAACGAATTAGCAAAAATGAACATTACATATTGCTCAACTTTCTGTATACAGACTGTAAAAATATCCTTGAGACAAATTTCCTCTTCAGCCTATTGACAGAGAAAACATCCTTGTTTTGAGAAGCGTCTTTCATAAGCTGATTGTTAAATACGATGCGATTCCATATTTGTAATGGATCTCGTTTAAGATCTACAAGGAGAACTTTCAGGTAATAACTGAATTGTGACGGTAGGATCCTTTGTGTTTCACTTCGCAAATTACTCTTTTCCTGTGCTATTTTGTAATGTTCACTCCATAAATCAAATTTGGCGTCTCTTTTGTTCTGTAATTATCAATATATTGCCCGCCCTCAATGATAGTCGTTTCTACAACTGCAAGCATATCCTTGATGGTTTTAATTGTTTTCTAAAATGCTAGAACATCTTGAAAATACATTTTCTTGAATCCGGGATCAAGCAACGTTGATGTGGCTGATATACTAACGTATTCTGTTGGTAGTAGACGCCCTTTTATTTGTACTACGATTACTACAAAAAGCCCGCATCTCGTGGTCGTGCGGTAGCGTTCTCGCTTCCCACGCCCGGGTTCCCGGGTTCGATTCCCGGCGGGGTCAGGGATTTTCTCTGCCTCGTGATGGCTGGGTGTTGTGTGCTGTCCTTAGGTTAGTTAGGTTTAAGTAGTTCTAAGTTCTAGGGGACTGATGACCATAGATGTTAAGTCCCGTAGTGCTCAGAGCCATTTGAACCATACTACAAAAGGCGAGACACGATTCTTAATGAGGTGCATCATCTCCACGGACGATAATGTATGCAACGCAACGTGCTCCCATGCTGATCACATGGTTGGTAAAGAGTTCCAGCGGTAGGGCTTTCCATTTCTCCATCAGCGCGGTTCGCAGCTGCTTCACGCTCGTTGCACGCGGACGCGCTGCAGTGCGTCTTCCCAACGCATCCCACACGTGTTCGATAGGATTTATGTTGCGGGAACGGGCAGGCCAGTCCAATCGTGGAATATTTTCTCATTCCTAGAGGTCGTCCATCTGCGCTGTTCGATGCGGTCGCACATTGTCGTCAACAAAAATGTAGTCACGATCGAATGCAGCTCCGAAAAGACGCACATGACGAAAGAATACAGTGTCGCAATAACGTTGACAGATGAGTGTACCATTTTCAAAGATCTGGAGGTCAGTACGCCATGCAACATTATGCCTCCCCACACCATACCACCTGGACCATCAAAACGATGATGTTCGACGATGTTCCTGGGTGCATTATATGTCGTCATATGACGGTGCGTCCTGAATCACTATTTATATTGCTCACATCCGAGAAGAATACGCGACTCTACTCCTCGGTGCTCCAGTCCCGATGGTCTCGACACCATCTCAAACGGTGCCGTCGATTGATGGGTGTCACCGAAACGCAAGGTACTGGTCGTCAGGCAAATAGACCACTTCCATGAAGTCGCCGAGCTACTGTGGAGCAGGAGATTGTGCGCGTTTCGAACTTGTTAAAAGTGGTCGCAACTGCATCAGTTGTTTGAAGTGGGTCCCTTATTACCTGTCACACAATGTAGCGGCCATGTGCTGCTGTGTTTGACGGTGGTCGATCCCGTCCTTTCCTTCGGGCACCCATGCCAGCGGTTCGAAATGCTCCCCTTGCGCGTGAAGCAACAATGTGAGCAATATCAAACTACTGCGCTACACACGTCACACTTCGTCTTTCTTCCAGTTTCCCGTAGGTTCTTTTCCGTGTGAAGTCATACAAATGTTGCCTGGGGGCCATGTTATAATGAAGAACCAAACGACAGTGCACAATAACTGCTCTCTGACTAACTCGCAGTGTCTTTTGCCCGCCGGCCGGGGTGGCCGAACGGTTCCAGGCGCTAGAGTCTGGAGCCGCGCGACCGCTACGGTCGCAGGTTCGAATCCTGCCCCGGGCATGGATGTGTGTGATGTCCTTAGGTTAGTTAGGTTTAAGTAGTTCTAAGTTCTAGGGGACTGATGACCTCAGAAGTTAAGTTCCGTAGTGCTCAGAGCCATTTGTCTTTTGCCGTTCTTTCAAACATTCGTGTATTGGGGCCAGCCCCGTTTGGCACTATAGTGCCACTGACATGACATCGTTCTGCGTTTATCTTGCTGCGAATGACTGGATGGTCTCTGGCAATATACTCCCTCACATTGATTCATTTCCTCCGACTTGTTAACGTGTTACTTTATCTATCTCGTCCTTGACTTTTGCAGAGAAGTATGCATAAAAGTAAGTGGTTGCCCTATTTGATAAAGCAACAGTAGCCAGATGTTTCTGCTAACGTCGAAGGTTGACATTTTTTTAATATCGATGTTACGATATTACAAAGACTATAGTATTGGTACTGAAACATCGACCTTTAGAAACGCCACATCGATATTTTGTAAATACCGATGATCATCTAAAATCCGTAGTAAAACTGGCTTCAGCCACAAGAGATCTCAGGCGACAACTGCACAGTACACAAGACGCTACCTGCACAGCAGGACAGGAGCAGCCTCGCTGCAGCAGCGACGGTGTTTGAGCCGCGTCGTGTTTATTAGAGGCACTTCCTGTACGGCGGGACAGCCGCAGCGACCGCTCGCACGGTCGGAGCGCCGGCGGTATCTGCAAGAGCTGCGGCGGCCCCATAACTCACGACGCCGGCCCATCCCGGCCCCAGCGCGGGATTCGATAGCCGCCGCCGCCGCCCCTGCCGCCTCCGCCGCCGCCGCCGCGTCGGACGGCTCACCGGCACAGCCGCGCTGCGCGGCGCAAGAAAGCGACGGCGGCGGCGGCGGCGATCGCCAGAAAAAAGTGCGCCAGCCGAACCGAGCGGCAGCGGCGGAGCCGGGAAAAACCTCTCCCGCTCTCCTCTGCGCCTCCTCCGCGTTCCTCCGGCCTTCTTTCTCCGGACCACTGCGCCCGGCAAAAACACTGCAGTCCGCTCGCCACGGCGCTTTTTCCGCCTCTCCCTCGTCCTGGCCGCCTCCTTGCCCCCCACGCCACCAGCCCCTCTTCCTCCCCCTCCTCCCCTCGCTGCCGCCACCGTCTTAGCCTCCACCGCTGCAATCTAACGGCCAATAAAATAACTGACGTCAGGCGTCTCCAAGGAGATGGTGCGCGTTTTTGTGTGCGTTTTTGACTGCGCAGTCGGTGGGTGGGAGTGGTGGGGGGAGGGGGGGGGGAGCTGCTAGCGGAGGCAGTTCGATACTGACTGCCCTAGCGAGCCACCTCTCCACACTGCTCCCCCTTCCCTCGACCTTCTACTTATTTCGTCTCCTTTCTTCTGTCCTTCCTTTTTCTCCGTTCTTTTTTCTTTCTTTTCTTCTTCTTCTTCCTCCTCCTTCGAGGTGCGGGGCCACGGTTGCTGCTTCTTTGCAGACTGTGGGGCCCCCACCAGCGGACACCCACACAATGCGTTCTATTACTACGGCTACGAGGCCGCGCGCTTGTGTGTGTGTGTGTGTGTGTGTGTGTGTGTGTGTCAGTATGAGAACCGGGCATGCTCAGGTCTCTGAAGCCCGCTGTGGCCTTTGCCTCATCGATAACGTGACCTAGTTGCTCGAGATAATTGCGAAAACTATCTGCCTATCAAAAATGTTTTTATAGTGTTTAGCTTAATACAAAGTTTTCGTTTGGAACTTACAATGCATTCTTTATTTGATATTCTTCCTCTTCCTTACTATCACGGTCTTTCCCACTTAAAGAGTGCCTTCTTAAACTTGGTAGTTAGCTTGGTGGTTCGTACCAGCGTCCTATATAGATGAACCACACTTTCTTAAGATTCTCCCAATAAACCGAAGTCGGCCATTCGCCTTCCCTACCATAGTCCTCAAATCCTCAAATGCTCGTTCCATTTCATACCGCTTTGCAACGTTACGTCCAAATAGTCGAGCAGTCACCGAACATCACAAGTTTGTGTTTCCTACTCATCCGCATTAACTTACATTTTCCCATGTTGAGAGCTAGCTGCCATTCATCACATCAAATAGGAATTTTGTGTAAGTCATCCTGCATCTTCCCACAGTCACTCAACTTCGACACCTGACCGTACACTACAGCATCGTCAGCGAACGACCGCAAATTTCTGCCGACTATGGAGTTGTTAAATCTCGAGTATGCTGCGGAATGCGCATGCGCATAAACAGGGGAACAAGGGAAGCTATTCAGTCTGCATTCGTGTTCTTAAATAGGGTCATTTATTCATAAGCGAGGGATGCTCAGTCCCATCCATGTCGCAGCTATAATTTCATGATTTAACATATCAAACCTGATGATATGGTTTCTAGGCTACGGAACCGGTCGTAAAATAAATAATTTACTTACAACAGTAGCCAAGCGGTTATAATTCAAGATGGAAAATGGTTCAAATGGCTCTGAGCACTATGGGACTTAACATCTATGGTCATCAGTCCCCTAGAACTTAGAACTACTTAAACCTAACTAATCTAAGGATACCACACAACACCCAGTCATCACGAGGCAGAGAAAATCCCTGACCCCGCCGGGAATCGAACCCGGGAACCCGGGCGTGGAATTCAAGATGGAAGATATCCTATTCTTGGTGCGCCCACTCCTATAATAGATTTTGTCTTCTTAATCTTTTTTTTCTTTTTTCGTGACATACACTTTCCTACTAGTGTTCTCCCACAACAGAGGCGAAACGTCTGAAAGCAAAACGGAATCTGGACGAAGAAAAAGCCTACTTTAAACTTAAAGAAGGACGCGCATAGATAACCATTTTTAAGGAAAATAGCACTTCACAAAGGAATAAAGGATCACTTTTTTTAAACCGCGTCATTTTTCCCCAAAGTGTGGAAGTGTGTACTTTGGATCGGAGGTGCCTACAGCTTTCGTCTCTAATGAGGCAAAAGCGTGACGCCTTGTGACGTCACCCTCTGGCTCGGAGACGCTTCAAACAGCAACGTGTCGACACATATGAAAAAAGAGGCCAGAGCTCTGAAGTTTATGTGGAGTGTAAGACGGGTATCACCCTGGACGTGTCACATGATGAGAAGGTTGTAAAATTTTCCCCCTTACCCATAATTCTTCCCTTCTCTTGACACCTCCGCAATGGAGACCGAAACCACGACGCCCAGCGTTCAAATCACGCTGTTTTCTAATGTATGGCCGAGGAAAACATTTCGGACACACTGCACGTGAAGGGGACTCAGGAGGTAGTACAAACGGCGTTAATGAAACCACTCCTTCCCTTGGGGCGTTCATTTACACACATTTCGCGGTCGTAATTGACAGTTTACAGTGCGACATTCTTGACAACTTTTGAGATCTCAGATTCCGCAGACCCACAAGAACGCGCTGGAGCAGCAGCTCTGCGCCACTCGACTAAGGGCGTCGGACAGGGTTGCCTACCCGCATGCACCGGGACATCGGTGAAGGTTTGTCTCCGTATTCCACTGGGCATCGCGGTTCTCTTCGCCACTGCGGAGGGGTCAAGACAAAGGGATGAGATTTGGGTAAAGCGGAGGGAGTTAACAACCTTCCCATCGTGAGACACGTCCACGGCATAGTTGGGCGGAACTATAGTGAAATTTGCTGTCACTGCCACATCCCCCTGACACCTCACACGAACTTCGGAGCTGTGGCCGTTTTTGGCATGTGTCGCCGAGCCAGAGGGTGACTCCACTAAGGCGCCACACTTTTGTACAATTACAGAAGTATGTTGTACGCACCTTGAGACAATTTTCATACTTCTGCGTCGCAATGGGGAAAAAAACTGGATTTGAAGAAAAGTGACCCTTTCATTCCTTTGCGCAGTGTAGTTTCCACAGTGAAAAAGTCGGAACTGCTACAAGAAAATAATTTTCGAAGTTACGTGGTACTTAGGAAGTGAACAGGATACAAAGGTTGAATAAAATAGCTCTGTTTATTACTTAGTAAATGTTGTCTGACATGTTTTTAACTATATACTTCCTCGAGCAGATAGATGTAAGTACATTTAGAAGATACGTTACCTAACCACACTTATACCGTTGATGTGCCACGCTCTACAGCAGATAGCCCACACAACACATGAAATTCTGTCGTTGATGTGTAATCGATAACGACTACTCGTGTCAGGCGAGGCTCAGTACAAAAGACTCACTGGTCACCACTAGTCAATTGAGAACAAAATATAGATCCTGTAGAAAGGACTTTAAGACGTGTGTACCTTTTGATAACTCTACAAACTGGTACTCCATCCACTTTCGATCTACTCGTAGTCGATATTTCAATCGCTAGGAGTGAGCGTACTTATCTTGCAAATCAGGCCCTTTGCTTAGCAGGTAATATTTTTACATTGCTTATATTTCAGAAATATTCGTGTGCATGTTTTGCGAGTCGAGTTTTCGACTAGTGTTCAACACCATGATATAGGAGTCGTGGCCGAGAAGTGGATGAAGTCTGAAGGTGTTTGGCTACAACATAGGACGTATAAGATCAGAGATGTCACGAAGAGAACGCTTGGAGGCACCAGAATTAGACTAATTAACGTACTGGAAGGATGATACAAATGAGTTGAGATGAACGAGCTAACACTGAGAAGAGAGAATTATTAGAATCGCAATTGTATTGAAACGTGCGCGGTACCTAGCGTGTGACTCGATATCTAATCTAACAACTAGGTAAGGCTTTACGAGAATTAAAATATAGAAATAATTATTAATTGAAACATACCAAAATTAAAGCAGCATTGGCTTATTGGGATGTGGATACAGAATCTGTAAAGAGTACGTTTCAGTAGTTAGGGAAAAAATGAAGATTACGGTTTAACATCCTATCGAAGATACGGCCATTAAGAGACGGAACAGAGACTAGGATGGAAAAGGTGAACACTTAAGTGAAACCATTATGTTAACTCCATGAAAATACTATCGTCATAGTTAGCAACCTACAGTACGTTCCACAGATGATGATGATGGGCGCTCAACTGCGCGGTCATCAGCGCCCGTACGAGGTCCCAGTTTTTACACAGTCCAATTTTTTTCACAATCCACTCTAGCCACTGTCACGAATGATGATGATGATATGATGGGGACAACACAAACACTCAGTCCCTGGGCAGAGAAAGTCCCCAACTCGGCCGGGAATCGAACTCGGAACCCCGTGATCCAGAGGCAGCAACGACATTCCACAGACATTCGATGCACATGACAGCAGGCCCCGTCTTTTCGGTAAGCATTCTTTTTTCCTTCTACCAACAAATTTAGGAGGGAATTTGCAGTAAAAGTGTACTCATTTAAAATATCGTATTACTTACCTCCCAAACGGTTTATGATTTTGTTTGAAACTATTTAAATCGCTTCTGCATACTAACAGAGATTTCTGCCTTCCGGATTTTAGATTAAGCCTTCATCTGACATTTATAAAAATGGAACTTCATTGGAACCTCATTTATCCGGACTAGCTGGGGAGCATACGTTATTCGGATTATGGAAAACCAGGACAATGCGGAAATTGAGAAACAATTCAAATGTCATAGGTTAAATGCCATACCAACACATGTTATTTTTATTTGAGCGAAAACACAGGAATCATACATTATTTCTCATTTATTTTAACCATATTTTGATACTAAAATCCTGGGAATCGAGCATTTCAACGATTTTTGTCTGTTATCGATATCGATACTGGCTGGATATCGAAACATGTGACATAAAAGGCCCTGTCTTTTGACTTCATTTTCCTAGAAGCTTAACGCTTTACACCGCAGAGTGATCGTGGACCTCAATATGTGACATAAACTTTAACTTCACACGTTTACCCGTTCCTGATCAAAAAGGGTCTTAACAGACGGGCAGTCAGAGTCAGGTAACAAATGAAAAATTTTTCACGTGTGATACAATTAAAAAAATTAACAATTTTAGGACTTTTTTTTTGCTGTACTGTGAAGCCTTGCTGCTAGCTAAATTTAATGATTCCAGGTCAACGGGAAGTATCCTATAGATTTTAATGAGTGAGTTTACGAGTATCAAAATATGTGACATAACTGTCAGTATCTTTTGATTGGATTGACTTAAAAGCTTCAATTTTGTACATCGTCAAGGCACCATAGGAGTTAGTATGTGGCAAGTTGATACGTCTACCCTTTCCTTAGAAAAAGGATTTTTAACAGTCGGACAGAGAGACACACAGATAGACATACAAAAAAGTAATCCTCTAAGTGATCGGTTTTTACCAACTCAGGTACAGAACCCTAAAAACAGTTGCTTTTATTCACTATTATAACCGGTAAGTTTTGTGTGAAACAGACTGGTTTTTCGTCGTTGCTTGACACCATCACGCAAGCGTTTCACCACATTAGTTCGCTAGAAGCTGTTTCCGCCTGACATTCCAAATGAGTCTTATGTAGTCCAGCTGCGTTGTTGCTTCTGTAGGTGTCATAGTATCCTTCGATTGGGCGCAAACTTCGTCTTATAAGCCACCATCAGCATCGTCATCGTCTGCAGACGAAAAAACAGCAATAATTTCGCCATCAGAAATCAACATTTCGAAACAACTCTTCAACTTCTTTCCAGATACTCCCAGGATCGGACACTGATAAGTTCAAATAGCGAATTCACCAGCCATGTTTTCCAATATTTCTCCTTTATCCGTGTTATACAGGGCATCAAATGTTTTGTTCAAACACTGACGTCTTCTTTTACATCCGCAATAAACTGGGGCAATACTGTACTGTTAAACTATTAACTTGGTAGACACTGAGGCAGATTAGCATATGGCGGCTCAGTTCAAATTTATTGATTATCGTCGTCACTTGTTGCCGCTATTACTTTCGGATTATGAAATACTGTACAGTTATTGTACTAAAAAAATCGAGCTGAATTAATGAGGGTCGCATAAACGAGGTTCCACTGTACTTTCGTGGCACGTAATATCAGAATCAAACTCTGATTGCCGTCTCTCTTACTATGCCGCAACCTTCATTATACTTCGGTAGGAAGAGGAAAATTAATTAATTTAATAAGTCGCTCTTTCTCGATAATAAAGACTTAATTGCCATCTCTTATACTAGTTCACCGACGTCTTATAAATATTGATGCTCGGAGATAACTGTTTCGCTTTTGGTCGACGAATGGCTTCTTCCTCTATATAGTAACTGCAGTACGCGCTCTGTGCCTTCCAAGGTTTCAGAGAGATTTGCCTTCATTAAATTTCAATTGAAATCAAGTCTTATCTGTCCTCGGCAATGGAATTAGACTACCTTGCTAGTCGTCCATTCAATGGATGGTTTTGCCTACAACTCACCTAGTAACTAAGTAAATATTATTTGATGTAAGTTACACGTATATTCCAGATATTTATTCTGTTAAAAAGAAGTAATTACCACAAAGTCAACAATACATTTACTAAATAACATCCCCCGATAAATTTTACTCTTAATGGTAGCATAAACATCGGGTCGTTTTAGAATATAACGTGGTCACCAATCCAGAATATTTTCATGGAAATTGACTCCGGCCGCAAAAGCCTACTATACACACCAATCAAAGTGCGGGCAGCAAGTTGCCTGAAATTCTAGATTATTCCATATAACGCTCTCGATTATATTATGTAAAACAAAAAACTTTAGGAATAATGACAGAATAGCATGAAAATTATTGCTCAGATAACGTCATTTATATTAATGATTGCTTAGTATTTTCAATTTTGTATTGAACATGCACAGGTACCCACTTGCAACGCAATGCTGACAATATTTTCGGACATAAGGGGTCTTTACCGATGCTTTTATTGGAGCAAGGCTAAACTGTGAATCATGCACGCTACAGTGACTTACTGGCAAGGAAATTAAGCACGACATAAGCTCAAAAATGTCGGGGACATTTCTCACAAAGAGCACTCCTCCAAGACAAAGCACGTCCTCGTACGATTGAACATATAATTTATAAGTGATTTGAAAACCATGGTGTTGAAAAATCCAAGAACTCTTGTATAGCGTCATCATATTGGCATTGTTTCGACGTTTTGAAGGAAATTGATGGAAATCAAAAGTTTTCAGATGACGTCAGGATCATGTAGGTGGTGTGAAAATGATAGCAAGACACAATTTTATCTTCTTGAGAGCGTTTCCAACATTGTGGACAAGTAAACGACTTTGGTAAGTACTGTATGAATCGCATAATATACATAGACGCCGACAGCTTCTAGGTGAACTAAGACACAAAGGAATTAAAGACTGCCAATGGGCACTGGCTTAAAACATAGGGAAGTTGAAATCCGTGCAGGACTGGGATTCGAACCTCGGTCTCCTACTTACTAGGCAGATGACCATTACACCTCCCGGACACAGTGGTCATCGCAACTGCCTCGCGTCTGACTCAAAATCTCAACTCAACCACACACTACTGATGTAGTGCCCCTTGCCCATTATCGTAATTACTCGTGGCATTTCGCCGATTACCGTAAGACATGTCCAAAAGAACAGACACCACGTATATAGCTAGGTGCACAGATTTTCTTTATCAACTAGTTTCGGTCTTACAGACTATCCTCAGGTACAAAAAGATCACCTCAGAGCACACATGTTCTCAATATGTTTTACAAACATGTTATAAATCCAATATGTCTAAAGTTCCTTAATATATAATTTAAACAAAAACTTCACATTAGGTTACTTAAATTGGTGGTGTGGACTGCTCATATACACAGTGTTACGGGTACACGTGCAGATATCGCTTTTGGTGACTGAGGACAATGTACTGAACAACATTACATCAGTATTTACTTCATTTGCAGACTAATAATAAGACCTATTAGGAACAGCATGTTTTTAAGTTGGTTAGTACCTCCAAGTACAGGTGGCAAGAGCAAGCCATTGATGCTTATTTTCCGCTGGGCAGCAGGTCAGGTGTTTGAGTGTGGACGCATTGAAGCAAAATGATTAGCGTATACTGACAGATGTAGTCCACTAAGTGGTGCAGTTACGACCGTGAAGGAAGCATCAGGTCGTAAAGTTTGTGGCGTGATTGTTGTAAGTGTGTTCGACGCACAGAAAAAGCAACCCACACACTGATGTATGTACATATTAAGGCACCATATACAAAAATATCTACGCTTACCGTTACGCCTTGTGTATTTGATAATACTTTCGAAACTGAACTTCCGACCAGATTCAAACTGTGAGGCGGACGGGATCCAATCCCAGACCTTGCATGCCACAGAAGTAAAGATGAGAGGGAGGGCCATGAGTCGTCGCAGGATAGCCCAGCCAGTAAGAGCACTGCCTGAGAATGGTGAGGTTCTGGGTTCGAACAAGTTTGAAAACAGCGCACACTGCGCTGGAAAAAGATTCATTCTGGATCTTTGTAATTATTGTAGGTAATACATACCGTCGAAAATTTACTCGCACAGCGTAACGTGTAGCGTGCTGTCTCGTGAGAGAAAGAGGTGAGCCTGTCCACCGAATAGTCCGAGTGAGGTTTCAGGCGGTTTCCAATGCTAGTCCAGGCAAATACTGGGCTGTTCCCGGCTTTCTGCCTCCGAAAACACGATACGCAAGCAGTTAAAATACAAACACAGCACTAAGTTTATTCAGAGACAGGTAGCGCACACTATTCCTTCCCGTAGATAACTGACTGATGCGGCGACAGGAAGAGCATCCGGCCGCAAAGGTAACTAAAATAGATTTGTGAAAATTTTGAGTACAGTGGAGCCTCTGATCTAGACGAAGCGAACCGCAAACGAAGAGAAAACATACCTATCGAAAGGCCATAAATTTGAGCCTCTAATCGTGTTCCGTTACTCCTCATGTACATTCTACTTTCTACTAAGTGCGATAACGGTAAAAATTTCCAAAGATGTGCTACTGTGTAACTTAAGGGTATATGAGCAGTTCTTATGATCCATTAAAGATATCTATACAAATACACATTCATATAATTAAGAACCCACATCACTGTAACCGCACGGTGTTTCCAGATTCTCTGCGGACAAAGAGGCTGGTTGTGGACAATGTACGGAAAATAATAAATAAAATGGCAAACAAAGTTCAACGTAAGATAAACGGACAAAATACTGTATTAGTATTCCATTCCCAGAGCACACTGCTCGTTCTGGAGAGCTGTAAATATTGCAGAACTGGTGCCAGGTGATCATGATCACGTATCACCTGGCGTGATGGTATGGGGTGCCACTGGTTACACGTCTCGGTCACCTCTTGTTCGCATTGACGGCGCTTTGAACAGTGGACATTACATTTCAGATGTGTTACGACCCGTGGCTCTACCCTTCATTCGATCCCTGCGAAACCCTACATTTCAGTAGGATAATGCACGACCGCATGTTGCAGGTCCAGTACGGGCCTTTCTGGAAACAGAAAATGTTCGACTGCTGCCCTGGCCAGTACATTCTCCACATCTCTCACCAATTGAAAACGTCTGGTCAATGGCGGCCGAGCAACTGGCTCGTCACAATACGCCAGTCACTACTCTTGACGAACTGTGGTATCGTGTTGAAGCTGCATGGGCAGCTGTACCTGTACACGCCATCCAAGCTCTGCTTGACTCAATGCCCAGGCATATCAAAGCCATTATTACGGCCAGAGGTGGTTGTTCTGGATACTGATTTCTCAGGATCTATGCACCCAAATTGCATGAAAACGTAATCACATGTCAGTTCTAGTAAAATATATTTGTCCTACGAATAACCGTTTATCATCTGCATTTCTTCTTGGTGTAGCAATTTTAATGGCCAGTAGTGTATGTTAAATGCGAAAAAATATAAACATATTTTACAGCATTGTGCGCCGTGCAAAGTAGAGGAATAATCGGCGACAATGATTGCCTGCATCAACATGACAAAGCATCCTGGCGTAAAGTAGCGTCTGTGAGGCAACGGTTTGCGGACGGTAACATTCCTGAAATGGATTGATCTGTCCTGAGTGACGACCTGAACCCAGTGGTACACCTACGGTATGAATTAGAATGTCGCCTTCGCCCCAGACCCAAGGGTCCAATATCACTTCCTCCTCTGTTTTCTCCCCTTGAGGAAGAAGGGGCTGACATTCCTCCTCGGACGCCTTATTGAAAGTGTCCCCAGCAGAGTTCACATCGTGACAAAAGCGAAGGGTGGACACACACCTTATTAATATCCTCTAATAGATCTCCGGATACTTTTGATCAAACAGCGATTATAGAAAGGGGAACCAAACCAGAGGTCGAATTTTGGAACGACGCAGTGGTCGAAGCCTTAAAAGAATTTCCCCATTTAGGAAGCGTGATTACACAGGGTGTGCGAAACGAGAAAGTTTCAGAAGTAGATTATGACGGCGGAGAGAGCTTCAGTACCCAGATTCTACTTTTGCCGCACACTGATACGGACATGAGAAACAAGATGCTGAAAGTCTTCGTCTAAAATAAAGCGTTGTCCTGGAAGCGAAATTTGGACCACGGACAATCCGGAGAAGAAGTAACCGGAAGCATTTGAAATGTGGTGCTACAGATGAATGTTAAAAATTATGTTGATAGATAAAATACGAAACGAAGAAGTACTGCAAAGGGCAGTTCAGGAAGGGAAACTATGGAAGACCCTTACCAGAAGAAAGGCAGGTTAGCGCAACATCTGCTAAAGCATGCATGAATATCTAAAATGGTTCAAATGACTCTAAGCACTATGGGACTTAACATCTGAGGTCATCAGTCCCCTAGCCTTAGAACTACTTAAACCTAAGTAACCTAAGGACATCACACACATCCATGCCCGAGGCACGATTCGAATCTGCCACCGTAGCAGCAGCGCAGTTCCGGACTGAAACGCCTAGAACCGCTCGGCCACAACGGCAGGCATGAATATCTAACTTGCCGCTGAAAGGAAGAGTAAAGTGGACAATATTAGATGCCGACATGGACTACAATACGCCAAACAAATTAGTAGTTAAGAGGATGTTTAGCACAAGAATGATGGCAGCACAAAGCCAGTCGAAAGGCAAATGATTTGAAACGAAAATATGTAACTGCTCCCACCTATTTACGAATCATCATAAAGATGCATTCGATGTTGATAGTATGAGAAAATAACACCATTCGAAAATAAAGTTAGTATGTTGGAAGCATTCTTTGATGACTGCCACGAGATGTTTTTAGACCACGAAAAATATCTGTAACTTGACATTCTGAATACGCGACCACTGATATCTATCATCGTATTTGAAAATCTCTGTACAGTTTATCCTCATTTTTGGTTATCAACGTAAAGTGTGCCTGATAAGTCATCCCGTTCTTCAAGTTACTGTAACTTTATTACTAACGAAATGTATACAATCAAAAGTTAGTCGTTCGACACACTGGACCTTGGGGTCTTTTCTTTGTCGCGGGTAAAGTATAGTGTCCAAAATAAATGCGAAAGAGATACTCAACGCAGCGGCGTGATGCTATCTGCGTGGGTTCTGTGAGTGAGAGCAAAGGCCGAAATACTGTATTTAGTATTACGAAAGTGCGTTACCGCGCAAGATCGGTTTCAGCTTTTCAGTAATAATAAATGGTAGATATTGAAATAAGGGATATCAGAATAGAAAATTAATTAATATCGTTCAGTCGTGAAAAAACATCTGGAATGGATATGACACCTTTGAGATTCTACAGAGATTATGCAGTAGTTTTCGTAGGTCCCTGGAACAACGGAAGGTAATAAGGGATTGGAAGAAAAGGCTTATATAGGCTTATATCGCTGACGGCAGTGGGTTGTAGAGTTATGGAACACGTTTTATGCTCGCGCATTATGACATCTCTGGTAACGAAGAATCCTCCATAAAAATGAATATGGGTTCCATAAACACAGATCTTGCGAAACATTAACTCACCCAGTTCGTCCATGAAATACACAGTGACGCAGAAAAAAGCGCCTGCGTTGATACGAAGTTCCTTGACTTCCGGAAGGCATGTGGTACAGTTCGGCACTGTCATTTAGTGAACAAAATACTTGCTTACCGAGTACCTGACCAGATTTGTGACTGGATTCACGAGTTTCTAACTGGTAGAACTCAATACGTCCTTCATAACTGTATGAGGTCGACAGATGTAGAGGTAATTTCCGAAGTACCCTAAGGGAACAAACATGTAAGCAAGCACTAAGCTTCGCCTATACCGACCCCAGCAATAGTCTACGGGTGCTCAACATGGGAGACAACCAGTATCTCAAATCTCAAGCCCATTCAAACGACACAAAATCGCTGCCTCCGTCTAATCCTTGGGGCACCTAGATGGGCGAAGGCTCACGACCTTCACGACGAACTTAATCAACCAACGATCCGAGACTTCATCGGCCGCTCTACGCAGAGACTTACCGATACAATCGAGGCCTTACGTCCCACATCTCGTCGTCTAGAATATACAGGCTCTGTCCACCCCTAACACTGTTACCGGGTTAGAGGGCCTCGTGCTGTCGTAGAAGTTCCACAATGACATGACACGTGTAGAAGAACCAAAATAATATAAGGGCTCAAAGACAAACAGCCCGTAGTCCTTATAGTGAGTAAATAAAGATAATATTACCCATCTACCTCACACACAGACGTCCAGCCACAAAATCGGTAGCACTTCGCAGACAGCTCATACGCGAAAGAAAGTATACCTTCGGAAGCTCTATGAGGCGTTGTGTAGTCGATGTTGTCGATAGAAAGGTTGAAAAACCAAAAGACTGGAGTAAATTACAGAATAATCTGCAAAGGATCACTGATTGGCGCAGCGACTGGCAGTTGACACTAAACGCAAATAAACGTAGCTTACTGCATGTAGCGATTACGGCCATTATCTTTGGATTACGCTGTTGGTGAAAAACACAATAAACAGCAATAACAGTAAAATACTTAGGAGTAATCGTCCGGAGCGACCTAAAAAGGAAAGCAAACGTAGGAAAAGCAGATGACAGACTGAGATTCACAGGAAGAATCTTGCTACCTTCAACATTTGAGCATAGTTACCAAGTTAAGCAGTTATAAAGTTTAAGGTGGACTCCGAGCCGGTCGGAGTGGCCGAGCGGTTCTAGGCGCTTCAGTCTGGAACCGCGCGACCGCTACAGTCGTAGGTTCGAATCCTGCCTCGAGCATGGATGTGTGTGATGTTCTTAGGTTAGTTAGGTTTAAGTAGTTCTAAGTTCTAGGGGACTGATGACCTCAGAAGTTAAGTCCCATAGTGTTCAGAGCCATTTGAACTTACTTTACACACACACATACACACACACACACGCACACACACACACACACACACACTATCTGATCAAAAGTATTTGGCTATCTATTAGTAGCCACTAGTACCGAGTGTGTCCATCCTTCGCCTTTATGACGGCTTGAGCTCTGCTGGGGACACTTTATGTGAGGTGTCTGAAAGTAGCCGGCCGCTGTGGCCGAGCGGTTCTAGGCGCTTCAGTCCGGAACCGTGCTACTGCTACGGTCGCAGGTTCGAATCCTGCCTCGTGCATGGATGTATGTGATGTCCTCAGATTAGTTAGGTTTAAGTAGTTCTAAGTCTAGGGGCTGATGACCTCAGATGTTAAGTCCCATAGTGCTTAGAGCCATTTGAGCCCTTTTTTTCTGAAAGTCTGTGGTGAGATGGCAGCTCCTTCTTCCGCGAGATACGGAAGCAGAGAGGGCGGTGCTGTTGGATGATGGAGTCTGGAGCGGAATGGACTTTCTAACTCATCCCAAAGGCGTTTTATTGATTTCAGGTCAGGTCTCTGGGCAGGTCAGTCCAACTGAGGAATGATATCCACAAACCATACTGTCTCACAGATGGTGTTCTGTGACAGACTCAATTGTCACGCATCGTCTCTAAGATGTTCCCCTACTGCATCCAGTACACAATGCTGTGGACGTGTTCGTATCTTTTCACATTTAACGTTTCATTAAGTGCTATAAGGAGACCACTCCCTAACCACATAAAACACCCTCATACCATAAAACGACCTCCTCTGCGCTTCACGGTTTGAAATACACATGACGACATATAAGGTTCCCTAGGCATTCGCCACACCCAAATCCTTCGATCGGACTGCCACTGGGTATAGCGTGATCCGTCACTCCAAATCACCCGTTTCCAGTCATTCACTGTCACTGTGCAATGGCGGAGCTCTTTACACCTCCTAAAGCATAGCTTAGCATTGACTACATAAATGTGTGGCTTCTGAAAAGCTGTTCCACAATTTCCCACACTCTTTGTAACTCCCAACGCACAGTCACTGTGCTAGCTGGACTGCTGGTAGCACTTTGGAACTCACTAGTGACTCCTTCCGTTCATTTCATACGACTTTTTGCAATCACCCTCCGCACAGCTCGAAGGCCCCTATCCGTCAGTACATGAGATCTGCCTGGTCTCGATTTAGCTATCGTTGTTCCTTCGCGTTTCCACTTCATAATCACATCACCAAGAGTCAAATTGGACAGTTTTCGAAGGATTTAACTGTCCCTGATAGATTTGTTGCTCAGGTGACATCCAATATTCACGTTCGAGATCACGGAGCGCTTCTGACCGACCCATTCTGCTGTTAATGATTCTCTGCCGAGGACACAATGTTCACCGCCCCCTTTTATACTGGCGAGTCCGCCTCTCTTGATGTCTAATGGTCCATCCCGCATTATATACGGGTGTCCGGATACTTTTGATCAGATAGTGTAATTCCTCAGTAATGCAACCAGATTAGCTTCTTTGACATCGAACTATCTCTCCTGTATCGCCCGACAGAGATGGCCACTCAGTGGGCGCGATCATGCTTTTTTATCGCTATTCTCCACCTGCTCGTTTAAATCGTCGCTCTGACGGATTATGTGATAACGAATCTCCGTGCTTTTCCCTCCTACAACACGGGGAAGAAATTCTCAGAGAACACTGAGGCTATTCCCTTGTACTCTTTACAGTTGCAGAGCCTCAGGCCGCTGTAGAGCCATCTGCAGGCAGACCACGCAATAAAAGAGAAAATCCGCCGGACAAAAAAGGCAGACGCGGAAATACGCAGCAGCAGCAGCAGCGGCCGCGGGAGAGGCGGGGAAAGTCGGCTGGCGCAGGCACGCAGCACTGGCCGACCCTCGCAGACTGGAGCCGCCTAGCCTGACCCTGCGCCGTTTTTTGCCGCGCCAGATCAATTGGTTTATGATGACACGTTACTTCGAAAGCTAATGAACGCTTACCCTACGCCCTGCCCACAGATCTAGACGTCTGTGGACGTCAACGAGCAGAGCCACTGTTTTTCCCACCTAGCTCCCAGCGCGCGTCTCTCGGACGACATGGCGTCACACGCTTTAACGGATACGGTATTAACAACATTCGTGACCTACAACTGAGCCCGCCTCCGTATCACAGGTGGCTAACGCACGCCTGTGTAGGGTGTCGCTTGACTCGGAGCTAGCTGGGCCATCGCTAGCCTTCTTCTGTACAGATCCTGGGGGGGGGGGGGGGGGGGGTTGTTTGGAGAAGGAGACCAGACAGCTAGGTCATCGGTCTCATCGGATTAGGGAAGGACGGGGAAGGAAGTCGGCCGTGCCCTTTGAAAGGAACCATCCCGGAATTTGCCTGGAGCGATTTAGGGAAATCACGTAAAACCTAAATCAGGATGGCCCGACGCGGGATTGAACCGTCGTCCTCCCGAATGCGAGTCCAGTGTCTAGCCACTGCGCCACATCGCTCGGTGTACAGATCCTGGTAGTGAGACTTTGCTACAGAGTCGTGGGTTAACTTACAAATCACTGTGTCTCATGGAGTGAGGCCCTTTGATTCTCTTGATGGTGATCTCCTTCGAATGGGGACGTTAAGCTCGGAGGCTCCCTTGATGCTATTCGAGAGGAGTACGCTATGTGTGGCACCGGGTTTTACCTTCTCCCTTTCTTACACCCAGAACAACACAAATCAAACATTACACGGCAAAAGCGCTCGTCATCCTCATTCACGTGACACAGATACAAACCCGACGCTTTATAGGAGGTCGGAGGAAGGCAACAGCAATCCACCTCATTTATGACTTCACCCAAGACTCCAATGTGCGTCCTCCGCCGGCGCTCACTTTCCTAGTCCGGGACTAATCTTGACTTTCACCTAAAACTAAAATAACCTCCATTCGAGTCTGACGCTTTCTGCTTCATTCAGTCACGGTATACGAATAGAGCAGTAATATCTTCACCTCAGTAGCTGTGTCGTCGACGTGTGTGATTGTTACGTGGGGAACGGGCGCTCTAAACCTGGTTCTGCCACGTAATATCGGAGTGTAACAGTGACACACGATGCTTGTTCACACAAGTACAACTGAAGTAGAGACAAGTGAGAATCAGTATGCAGCACCTTCTTTATGCTTGGAGACAGTGTTAATGCACCGTGGAGTGGACTTCACAACACGCCGAAAGCATTGGGCAGTCATCCTGAACCATGAACGCTCAACCAACAGCAACAGCTCACAGAGATTCGTCTGGTCACCACAACACAGCGAAAGCACTGGGAAGTCATCCTGAACCACGAACGCTTAACCAACACCTACAACTCACGAGGATTCATCTCGACAACGCACCGAAAGCACTGGTAAGTGATCCTGACCGACAAACGCTCAACCGACACTTACAAATCGCATAGGTCAGCTTGGACTTAACAACACACTGAAAGCATTGGGAAGTCATCCTCAACCACGAATGTTCAACGAATACCTAAAACTCAAAGAGATTGATCTGGACTCGACAACACACTAAAACCGTTGGGGCCATCGGGAACAATGCACGACCAACCAACATCCAAACTCACAGTGACTGCCTGGAGCTGTGCCCAAGACGCATACATATTCATCTCTATAGGATTAAGGTCAGATGACCTAGAAAGGAGTCGGGGGGCGTTGGTGGCGGGGGAAGGCACACATCTATCGTAATGCTCGTCAAACCATTCTCGCACAATTCGGGAGTGAGAGTGTTGCATGTCTTACTGAAGGTACAGGTCGCCTGTGAGTTGCCGTACGCGAAGAAACGAATGCTCATGCTCACAAAGCAGCTTCCTGTACCACTCATCGCTGAGAGCGACGGCAGACGTTTTGTAGGCCTAACTCACCCCATGTAAGGATGCTGCTTCGCACGAAAGCATCTACACCACCTGGCTGAATGGTGCGTCTTTGGCAAGCTCTGGGTGAAGCCTTTTCTACGAACTCGTACCCTGCTGTCGGCGTACTCCATCGTGTGCCCAGATTCATTAGTCAAACCGATTTTTTTCATGCTTCGACCGTCAGTTTGGGGTGCTCCACCACCCGCCATAATCCCAATCTCTTGTGACATGGGGCGAGAATAGAGCCGGTGGTTTCTCTACCCTAAAGCGAGGAGGTTGACTGGGCTGAATCTTTCAATCTGCAGCCGAGTGTGCGCTGTTCAGAAACTCCCTGGTAGATTAAAAGTCTGTACCAGACCAGGACTCGAACCCGAAACCTCAATCAGTCAGGAAGTTCTGAAACAGCACAAAGTCCATTGCTGGGTGAAACGCTGATTCTGGAAACAATCACCTAGACTGTGGCTGAGCCATTTCTCCGCCAAATCCTTTCTTTCAGGAGTGCTGCTAGCCCCGCAAGGCATGTAGGAGAACTTCTGTGAAATTTAGAAGGTAGGTGTAGAGGTTCTAACGGAAGTAGAGCGGTAAGGTTGGGCCTGAGTCGAGCCTAATATCGCAGCCGGTAGATTCCATTGCCAACGGAAGGCAACATTCTGAGTTCGAGATATGGCCGGGCGCACAGTTTTATTCTGCGAGGATGACGTGGATCTTATAGCCATTCGTGAATTTTTGTTGTCGTTGTCTAAATATTCAACTGGAGATTGATTTGCCACACTGGAAACCGCCTAAGCGTTGTTAAAATTCCCAATTACGCACTGTAACTTCTGTTCTTTACATGTTGCGCCCACAACAGTTCAATCTGTGGGGGTAGTTCTCCCCGAGTCGAGGTACTCCGCAACGTGGTATGTGGTACGTTCAAAAATGGCTCTGAGCACTATGGGACTCAACTGCTGAGGTCATTAGTCCCCTAGAACTGAGAACTAGTTAAACCTAACTAACCTAAGGACATCACAAACATCCATGCCCGAGGCAGGATTCGAACCTGCGACCGTAGCGGTCTTGCGGTTCCAGACTGCAGCGCCTTTAACCGCACGGCCACTTCGGCCGGCCTATGTGGTACGTGAAAGGCTGCCTGCAGGACCTCGGATATGGAATAAGTCATGCGTTGGTAAATATCGTAAATATAACAATACTGAAAATAATTATTTTCCTTGTACTATGAAACATTTTGGTGTACCACTGTAAAATTAAATATGCAAATAGTGGCGGGATGGCTTTGAACTTCCTTCTCATAAACAAAACACACAACTAGTAAACACATGCGGAACGTTTGACATGGTTCGCAGACAGATTATTCCCCGTAACCATGGTATTGGGCCGTCAGCAGGCGCGTCCTACCACAAAAAACAGGTACAAGCCTTCAGTGAAAGTGAGTCTACAACAGAAGGAAAGAACGATAAGGCGTAAAGAAACCTAAAACGCCCGCTTTCAAGTTATTCAACGGACCCCTTTCACCAAACTGCACTTAGCAAACACCATAAAATGTTTCCAGAATGAGAGTTTCACTCTGCACCGGAGTGTGCGCTGATATGAAACTTCCTGGCAGATTAAAACTGTGTGCCGGACCGAGACTCGAACTCAGGACTTTGCCTTTGGCGGGCAAGTGCTCTACCAACTGAGCTTCTGTAAAGTTTGGAAGGTAGGAGACGAGATACTGGCAGAAGTATCGCTGTGAGGACGGGGCGTGAGCCGTGCTTGGGTAGCTCGGTTGGTAGAGCACTTGCCCACGAAAGGCAAAGGTCCCGAGTTCGAGTTTCGGTCCGGCACACAGTTTTAATCTGCCAGGAAGTTTCACTATAAAATGTTGATAGAACAGTCCACGGATGTACAGCCGATAATCGGTGTACAACGGGCACAATATTTCGGCAAGCAAAACTGTTGCCGTCGTCAGGTGGTGCTCTCAGCAAATACACCGAGGGCAGGCCAACCAGTAACACCGTAAAAGACTGTTCTGCTCCAGGCAGGACAGTACAAGGGAATATGAAAGAACAGACAGCGAGTATGAATCAGTAAGAAGGATTTTCTCCCAGCCGTAGCTAGCCACAAACTTTACCATCACATTCGGGTATTTGAGTTACAGGTACTTCACCTAGTGTAATGGAGTTATATTTTTAATCATTACTCCACATACTGCTCAACATAAACATTACAGCCACTTCATCAGACTTACTCTCGAAACCCATCTAACCGTATTTATCAATGAACATATTATCAGTATCTCATGGGCGAGTTGGCAGGGTGTTAAAGATATGAGGTTATATTCAGAATGGACTGGGTTCTAATCCCCATTCACTCATTGTGCATTACATTTCGTACAGTTTCCCTCATCGCTGCAGGTGAATGCCGGAATAGTTGCTTTAGGACGGTCACGGCCGATTTCCTTTCAGACATCATCGAAAGAGTGCTCGTCCTGCACGGCTAAATACCTCGACTTCTACGGGCGTTACATTTTAACCGGATTATCTTTCCCTTAGGAGCTAAATCCATTATCAGATTTAGTAATCTGGCTGGCCATTAGCTTTGCACTTCTGTTTGTACATCTACACACATAGTCGCAGCTTATCGTTTTGAAATGACCTCTACACACATTGTTAACATTACTTCTTCTTCTTTTCTTCAGGTATTGGGCAAAATTTTCCTTAACGGTACCCAACATTTCTTATAGGATAATTGTTATTATAACGCACGGTTTACTGAAAAACTGAAGATGTAAGAGTACAAGTATCTTAAAACATCTAAATTGATGTATGTCCTTCAAACTGAAGACTGCACATCGCAGGATGTTTAACTAATGTGTTGTGCCGGCCGGAGTGGCCGTGCGGTTCTGGGCGCTACAGTCTGGAGCCGAGCGACCGCTATGGTCGCAGGTTCGAATCCTGCCTCGGGCATGGATGTGTGTGATGTCTTTAGGTTAGTTAGGTTTAATTAGTTCTAAGTTCTAGGCGACTGATGACCTTAGAAGTTAAGTCGCATAGTGCCCAGAGCCATTTTAACCACCCAACTAATGTGTTGCATTGATGAACCAAAACATTACAATCATCGCCCAGAGACTGAATGGGGTCCCTGGTGTCAATTCGCCCACGTGACGTGGTAAGGAAAGTATCGGGTGTATATAATTAAACTGCAGCTACTCACGGATGTCAAGTGTGGGCTGTAATTATCGCATGGCACCGAAAAAAAAAATGGTTCAAATGGCTCTGAGCACAATGGGACTCAACTGCTGAGGTCATTAGTCCCCTAGAACTTAGAACTAGTTAAACCTAACTAACCTAAGGACATCACAAACATCCATGCCCGAGACAGGATTCGAACCTGCGATCGTAGCGATCTTGCGGCTCCAGACTGCAGCGCCTTTAACCGCACGGCCACAACGGCCGGCCATGGCACCGAAACTTGGTAGGCATGCTAAAGCTTTAATGCGGAACTAATTTTGGCCACCAGGTGAAAATCTGGCGCTGTACACTGTTGATATGATTGTATGAGATCCACGCTGAAATTTGACAAGCAGTAACGTGAGAATATAGTATGGCTATCGAGAAGAGAGTCGCTGTTAGTGAAACTGTTTTATGTGAACGGCAGAAATTATAATGCTGCATTAAAAGCTCTGAGGAGAGGCCTGATGTCATTAAATGGTTTAAGAAGATGATAATGAAAGTCTAAAACGTGGATGAGGTTGGTGTGGCACCTGGAAGAGGAAGTTACTGACGAGGCTGCTGCTGTTGTAACTGATCACGCAGCACGTGCCCCGGGTGGTCCTAGCGCTCGTGCAGTGTCACGAGAATTGCCCACCCCGTGGTCAACTGTACGGGAAGTTTTTCCGTCAGTATTACACTGGTACGCGTACAAGTTCCGTATGGTGGAGCAACTGAAAGCTCATGATCCGGAGCAGCGTTTCGATTTGCTCTTTGTCTTCTGACTTAGACAGAGGTTGACGACTTGTGGCCGGGCAATATTCTCTGGAGTGATGAGGAACATTTTACGCTACAGGGTGCAGTAAATACACAGAACTGCCAAATTTGGGGTAATGTTAAGCCGCGTGTTGTGCACTCGCCGTATGGGACCGTCTGGTGTGGATTCACAAGCAACTTTATTATCGGTCCTCTCTTCTTTGAAGAAAGTACACAGAGAGAGCCTGTCAGGTTTACCGTGACGTCTGCACGTTATCGAGACGTCCTTCTACAGCATGTGATTCCTGTTTTAGAACAGCGCAGTTGTGCGGAAACCACCACTTTCATGCAAGATCAGGCAACATCTCATGTCGCTCGCCCAGTGAAGGATCCGCTTAACGCAAGCTTCCACCAACGTGCTATCTCCATACGTTTTCCAGTTGCGTAGCCTGCAAGATCATCTGATCTGAATCCATGTGACTTTTAACTCTAGGGATATTTAAGAGAACACGTTTACCAGGGACACGTTCTGTATATACCTGACTTGAAGGCCAGTGCACAGGAACACTTTGCTCAGATTCCATCGGAACTACTGCGAGCAACTGTCGATTACGTCGTCTTACGGAGTCATCATCCCGTAGACGTCTCCAGTGCTCATACTGAACACACTGTGTAAGCGGTGGTTAGTAATAAAATCAACATTATGCGTTTCTCACTAGTTTCATCTTTTCCGCCCGCACTCTGTTCCTAATAAATTACATATACACTACTGGCCATTAAAACTGCTACACCAAGAAGAAATACAGATGATAAACGTGTATTCATTGGACAAATATATTGCACTAGAACTGAGAAGTGATTACATTTTCACGCAATATGGGTGCATAGATTCTCAGAAATCACTACCCAGAACAACCACCCAACCACCTCTGGCCGTAATAACGACCTTGATAAGCCTGGGCATTGAGCCAAACAGAGCTTGGATGGCGTGTACAGGTACAGCTGCCCATGCAGCTTCAACACGATACCACAGTTCATCAAGAGTAGTGACTGGCATATTGTGACGAGCCAGTTGCTCGGCCACCATTGACCAGACTTTTCAATTGGTGAGAGATGTAGAGAATGTGCTGGCCAGGGAAGCAGTCGAACATTTTCTGTATCCAGAAAGGCCCGTACAGGACCTACAACATGCGGTCGTGCATTATCCTGCTGAAATGTAGGGTTTCGCAGGGATCGATTGAAGGGTAGAGCCACGGGTCGTAACACATCCGAAATGTAACATCGACTGTTCAAAGTGCCGTCAGTGCGAACAAGAGGTGACCGAGACGTGTAACCAATGGTACCCCATACCATCACCCCGGGTGATACGCCAGTATGGCGATGACGAATACACGCTTCCAATGTGCGTTCACCGCGATGTCGCCAAACGCGGATGCGACCATCATGATGCCGTAAACAGAACCTGGATTCATCAGAAAAAATTACGTTCTGCCATTCGTGCACCCAGGTTCGTCGTTGAGTACACCATCGCAGGCGCTCTTGTCTGTGATGCAGCGTCAAGGGTAACCGCAGCCATGGTCTCCGAGGTGATAGTCCCTGCTGATGCAAAGTCGTCGAACCGTTCGTGCAGATAGTTGTTGTCTTGCAAACGTCCCCATCTGTTGACTCAGGGATCGAGACGTGGCTGCACGATCCGTTACAGCCATGCGGGTAACATGCCTGTCATTTCGACTGTTAGTGATATGAGGCCGTTGGGATCCGTTCTGTATTACCCTCCTGAATCCATCGATTCCATATTCTGCTAACAGTCATCGGATCTTGAGCAACACGAGCAGCAATGTCGCGATACGATAAACCTCAATCGCGATAGGCTACAATCCGACCTTTATCAAAGTCGAAAACGTGGTGGTACGCATTTCTCCTCCTTACACAAGGCATGACAACAACGTTTCACCAGGCAACGCCGGTCATCTGCTGTTTGTGTATGAGAAATGGGTTGGAAACTTTCCTGATTTCAGCTCGTTGTAGGTGTCGCCACCGGCGCCAACCTTGTGTGAATGCTCTGAAACGCTAATCATTTACGTATCACAGCATCTTCTTCCAGTCGGTTAAATTTCGCGTGTCTAGCACGTCATCTTCGTGGTGTAGCAATTTCAATGGCCAGTAGTGTATAAACATTTGTTTGCGCCCTTCTTGAATTCACATCGCCTGATTTGCATCTCGTAGACAAAATTGGAAACAATTTTTTTTCAGCGCAATTCAGTTCCGCATTAACGCATTAGCATGTCTACCACGTTTCGCTGCCGTACGATAATTGCAGCCCATGGTGCACTTCTGTGAGTTGTTGCACTTTAATTGTAACCACCCGGTATATAAACGGAGCGGCGACGAATGGAGAATCAGTTCACTGAGAATATGGGCCTCATATGCGGAAATAAGCTAACATAAGCCTTTGACAAACGACAGATCCCCGTGGCCCGACGCCTGCAAACGAGCATCTATTCAACAGCGACGCTGGTCAGCTGTTCGCGAACCATTGCCGTCACCATCGTTGGAGAGTGGTTGAAGGAAGGTGAAAGCACGACTAGACGACAACATATTGGACGTCCACGTCTCAACACAGAAAGTGGAGGTGGAGGCTTTTTAGCTCTCTGATCTGTGGCGCATCTGACGATAGAGTACAAAGCCGGTTCCGGCACAAGAGTTCAGGTGCACACTGTTCAGAGCACGTATTGAACATGGGGCCCTGCAGCCGCCTACCCCTACGTGTTGCCATGTTCATCGAACAAAGTCGAGAGTTACGATTGCAATGGTTACGGGATCCTCGACAGTGGAGCATGTTGGATGCATCACTTTCCTTGCTACATTAGGTCGGATGGTTGTGTCCGGATCCGCCGTCATGCAGACAAACGACTGCTCGAAACATGCACTGCCTCACGGACCCAGGCCATGGGAAGCGCTATTATGCCACACGGGGCATTCTCCATGGCTTCCAAGGGACGAATGTTTGTAGTCAATGACACTATAACAGCTGTGGATTAAGTAAACATTATTGCGAACGAACTGCATCTTTTCATTCTTGATGTCTTCTCCGACGGCGATGGCATCTTCCAGCAGGACAACAGTTAGTGTTACAAGGCCCGAATCGTGCTACCGCGGTTTGAGAAGCACGGTAGCGAGGTCACGGTGACGTCTCGGCCACGAAATTCGCCTCATTTGAACTCGGTGGAGCACGTCTGGGACGTTATCGGGCGTCAGCTCAGCCCCCTCAGTCCACCTGCCCATAATTTACGGGGAAAGTGTGACCTGCACGTATGCGTCTGGTGTCGTATACCACTGGAAACATATCAAGGACTTGCCGAATCCATAGTACCCAGAACGCTGCTGTATCACGTTCCAAAGGCGCACCGGCACGCTATTAAGCAGTTGGTTATAATGTTTGGCTCCTATTGTATGACTCAGGCTGCTGTCAACATGGTGAACTAGACAAACGATCATAGAAACAAATTATTATTTCCAAGCTGAAGTAGCATGTTAAGAATTCGTAAAGGACTAATAGGGTTCTGGCAAGTGTCACTCAAAATCTCTCCTCTAAAGGATGCGATACAGAATGAGACGGGCTGAAAACTTCCTTTACCCGAAAGAAAAAACTGTTTGTGGGGTGGACACAAAAATTTCATAAATGCAGCGAAACATCAAATGTATCTTTCTATGGAAAATATGACTCCATCTCCGCAAGAAACCGTTCAAAGTAACGGTAAAAATGCACCTAACATTAACGCAGATATTTAAACGATTCAACGCTTCTTCATGTACAGCGAAGCCAGCAATGTATTCCCTGCTGTCCTCCCTCTTTTGGTTACAGAGTAGATAAGAAAAAGGACCTTCGCTGTGTGTGTTTTTACTGCTGGGCTACAAGCAAACCTCATTCTGTCAGTCGGGGAACGCGATGTTTTATTGCAGCAGTTGCGGGTAAATGTTATTCTCTTGTGCCATGTGACAGACGAAAAGTAGCCGCTGGAATCTACTACCTTCTGACTGCACATTAATGAGCACTGAGGTGCTATTAAAGTAAGAAGCCATCGAACTTTCTATAGAAAATTTAAGAAGAAACAGAGTGATATTTCATGTGTGCAGCTCACTGCTACGTTATCTCGGTCAGTGACTTCATTACAGCTTACGTATGGCACCGGTCACCAGGCTGACGAACTACATGCAGCTACAAAAATTATGTGCACACAATTATTTTCCAGTAACACAACATGTTTTACAACACTGCAGCATTGATAATCGTATTTTTTTCTCTTCCCTTGTCCATAAAACTAGTTTCATCAACATGTAAAAGCTACGATACATTTGGAAAAAAAAATTAGTGGCACATTTCGTTTCTGAATCGCAGTTCTGAAGGTCTGCATAATACATGTATACGGGTGCCGTAACCTCTACATTGAAAACAAAGTATTTTAGAGCCACAGATTTCCTTTAAACATTCGTGGGGCTGCATTGAGAAGATGTTGGATCTGGTGAATACAGTAAATTTGGCAAAAATAACACGTACTTCAGATTCTCCAGTTTTAAACTCCTAAAAATTGTCTATGGGCAAGTACTATCATATTCAGAGAAAACAGAATACCTTGAACGACTAGAGACAGGACGTCCATAACAACAGGACATGTGCATTACTATGTTCGGCAGAAACGATTAGCATTTCAGTGACCTCAGCTCAGCACGTGTACTGTCGTCTAGTATGCACAGGGACCCGCACAGACCCTGACAAGTTGTTCCGTGCGTGATGGCATCGACGTGTATATGGTGCGAATGGCGTCCTGTGGTATACCATCCATGCCGCATTCATCTGGTTCCAAAGTTCATCTGTGGTGGTTGACATTGGGTCACATTGCTGCATCCGTCGGTTCACAATAACCCACACATTTAGGATTGGCGACAAGTCTGGATTTCTGGCTGGCCAGGGCAAAAGTCTGACGTCCTGTGACGTCAAGAAGGCGCGTGTTCGTGCAACAACATATGGTCGTGCATTGTCTTGCTGAAAAATGGCGTCTGGGGCCCTACGCAATAATGTTATGGCTACGGGTTACAGGATGTCATTCACGTAGGTCACATTGGTCACAGTCCCCTGTA
The DNA here is from genome assembly GCF_021461395.2 of Schistocerca americana. NCBI lineage: Eukaryota > Metazoa > Arthropoda > Insecta > Orthoptera > Acrididae > Schistocerca > Schistocerca americana. The sequence continues at coordinate 509,995,587 of NC_060119.1, read as the reverse complement.
CACACAACAGCTGTGATTTGTGGATGCACCCACAAGCACGCCACACCACAAGACCTCGAGGTGGGGCTGTGTGTCTTGTGCGGATGCAGTCACTGTGATGCCGCTGCCCCTGTCTGCGGCGAACCAAAATGCGGCCATCATTTCCAAACAAACTGAACCTGTATTCGTCTGGAAATACTATCTGATGCCATTGTTGTCCTCAGTGAAGTCGCTCCATGTATCATTGTTGCCTAGCAGGTTTCAGCATATTCGTCAATGGTAGGCAGAGAAGTAGACGACGTTCACGTAACCGATGCCGTAATAAACGGCGACGAACTGTCACCCTTGATAGTGTACAATATGTTACAGTGTTCCACTGTTGCGCCAGAGCCGGGGAGAATGCATATGTGTCCTGTAATGCCAGTCGGATGGCCTGGGTGGTGCGACCTGACCTATCTCGTAGTGTTCAAAAAAATGGCTCTAAGCACTATGGGACTTAACATCTGAGCTCATCAGTCCCCTAGACTTAGAACTACTTAAACCTAACTAACCTAAGGACATCACACACAGTCATGCCCGAGGCAGGACTCGAACCTGCGTCCGCAGCAGCAGCGCGGTTCCGGACTGAAGCGACAGAACTGCACGGCCACAGCGGCCAGCCCTTAGTGTTCTATGGCCTTCCGTGAACCATTCGGCGCACATTCGTTGCACTGCCGAAACACACAGGATCAGCAATTTCCCGGATCGATGCATCACATTCTCTCCAAACGGTACGGTTCGCGCATAGGTCTGCGCGGCATCTTGCACGTCTGTTCAAGTCACACTGCCGCATTACCTTCGGTTTATAGCGGCAACGAGAGCCGCAGGCACATTTTACTGGTAGGTGGCGTTGCGCCACGACATCGATGTTGACCTTGAACCCGCGAGCCAGCATGGTTCAACCGCTAATCATTTCTGCAGAACATACTAATGTACATGTCCTGCGAATATGAATGTCCTATCTCTAGTTGTCCGAGGTGTTCTGCTTTTTCTGAACATGGGGAAATATCTTCCATACTGAAAGACGATTTTTATTTTATTTATTACAATCCATACCTCTAATAAGCATTTTTCCCATTTCGTAGTTATTAAAGACATAAGTAGGTTGTACTTGCCAGTTGATATATTTTGGAAGATAATAAAACGAATCTCTGCGGGCTCCAGACAACACGACCCACAAACTCTCGACCAAATGCAACAGAGGGCGGAATTTCAGGGCCTGATGCCTCCGACTTATATCTGCTGCTTCTGTTCCGTAACGTTCCTATAATATGCTTATGAAATCAGCTGCTTCATACAACTTTAATCCCTGATAGACCGATTACAGCATGTGTGTTTTATCAACGTTTTCATATATGTTTGCATTTCTGGAATGTCCTTCACTTGCATTGTGATCGAGAGAAGTACGGTTACTTCTGAATTCTACCGTACATGTACTAACGGTTAAAAAATATTAAACAGGCTCATTATAAACGTTCATCACGTCTGAATGAATTTTCATTGGGAATAAATCGTCTGGAAGACAATTTTATAGTGACTAGTATTCCAGATTATCTCAAATGGAGCTCGCGCGAATCCACCGACCCACCCACTCGCGCGCGCGCGCACACACACACACACACACACACACACACACACACACACACACACACAAACACACACACACGAGCGCTCACACACAACTACTTTAAAAACATGTACAAACAAAACTGTACCACAGATCACGATAACTTACTTCAATGAATAACGTCTACCAACACGACAAAAACAAGTTTTAACTGATCTCCCCCTCATTTCTGTACAGGGCGCAGAATTTCTACGTAATCCTCATATTTGTCTCTTTACCATAGTAAACATTATTGCAGGAATAATATAGCTCAAGATGCTCGTAAATGAAGAAAACAATTTGTCCTGCACCTCACCAAACAGTGTATGTTGGAGTCGTCATTCTCAAGGACGTAACACGAGAGCTGTGTACAGGCCATTGGAATTTAACGGTCTCTTTCTTACTGAAAAGAAAAACACTTGAGCACGGGTGCGATGCAACCACCTCGTTGCTGAATATGAAAATTTGGGGCCGGTATACTTGCGGTTGGTGTGAACACAGCAATACCAGACAAAATGTCACACATTTCGTAATGTATAAACACGAAGATACACTTTCAGATAACGTATGGTAAGTCTCCTGCCTCTCTTATGTCTCACACAAGAAGAAATGTTTTCGAATACAGTACACTAGAATATTGATCTAGCTAGTCTGTAATCCTCCCAATATGAGGCAAAATACACTCCTGGAAATGGAAAAAAGAACACATTGACACCGGTGTGTCAGACCCACCATACTTGCTCCGGACACTGCGAGAGGGCTGTACAAGCGATGATCACACGCACGGCACAGCGGACACACCAGGAACCGCGGTGTTGGCCGTCGAATGGCGCTAGCTGCGCAGCATTTGTGCACCGCCGCCGTCAGTGTCAGCCAGTTTGCCGTGACATACGGAGCTCCATCGCAGTCTTTAACACTGGTAGCATGCCGCGACAGCGTGGACGTGAACCGTATGTGCAGTTGACGGACTTTGAGTGAGGGCGTATAGTGGGCATGCGGGAGGCCGGGTGGACGTACCGCTGAATTGCTCAACACGTGGGGCGTGAGGTCTCCACAGTACATCGATGTTGTCGCCAGTGGTCGGCGGAAGGTGCACGTGCCCGTCGACCTGGGACCGGACCGCAGCGACGCACGGATGCACGCCAAGACCGTAGGATCCTACGCAGTGCCGTAGGGGACCGCACCGCCACTTCCCAGCAACTTAGGGACACTGTTGCTCCTGGGGTATCGGCGAGGACCATTCGCAACCGTCTCCATGAAGCTGGGCTACGGTCCCGCACACCGTTAGGCCGTCTTCCGCTCACGCCCCAACATCGTGCAGCCCGCCTCCAGTGGTGTCGCGACAGGCGTGAATGGAGGGACGAATGGAGACGTGTCGTCTTCAGCCTTGGTGCCAATGATGGTCGTATTCGTGTTTGGCGCCGTGCAGGTGAGCGCCACAATCAGGACTGCATACGACCGAGGCACACAGGGCCAACACCCGGCATCATGGTGTGGGGAGCGATCTCCTACACTGGCCGTACACCACTGGTGATCGTCGAGGGGACACTGAATAGTGCACGGTACATGCAAACCGTCATCGAACCCATCGTTCTACCATTCCTAGACCGGCAAGGGAACTTGCTGTTCCAACAGGACAATGCACGTCCGCATGTATCCCGTGCCACCCAACGTGCTCTAGAAGGTGTAAGTCAACTACCCTGGCCAGCAAGATCTCCGGATCTGTCCCCCATTGAGCGTGTTTGGGACTGGATGAAGCGTCGTCTCACGCGGTCTGCACGTCCAGCACGAACGCTGGTCCAACTGAGGCGCCAGGTGGAAATGGCATGGCAAGCCGTTCCACAGGACTACATCCAGCATCTCTACGATCGTCTCCATGGGAGAATAGCAGCCTGCATTGCTGCGAAAGGTGGATATACGCTGTACTAGTGCCGACATTGTGCATGCTCTGTTGCCTGTGTCTATGTGCCTGTGGTTCTGTTAGTGTGATCATGTGATGTATCTGACCCCAGGAATGTGTCAATAAAGTTTCCCCTTCCTGGGACAATGAATTCACGGTGTTCTTATTTCAATTTCCAGGAGTGTGTGATAAATTTTGAAGTTTTGGGTAAAACAGGCCAGAAACGGGCGACGCATTCGTAATTATTACCTCATGAGGGAGTCACTGTCATCGCTCAACATAGCTACGAGGATGCATGTCATCAGGACTGTTGCTAGGTGTTTTGCCGCCCTAGAGGAGAAATGAAAAATGACGCCCTCTCCCGATTCTCCCCCCTTCCCCCGCCCCCACGACCACTATCAACATCCAATGGCACAACAATGCATATCTCCTATTATACTTTTAATCATTAGACTAAGGTGCCATGTTGTGTTTGTCTAAATGGCAATAATAATTCTGTATATCGTATAGACTAATTCTGTACATTACAGTGCAAAACTATAATAACATATTTTCCGAACAATGTAAGATTCCAATAAAATTAATGGAAACATCAAGGTCGGACTGCGTTCAAAAGGCCCGGATGGCGTATTGATGAAAGCGGACCCGAGAAAAATGTGAATCGTGCAAGGGGATCGATTGCGGCTATTGGCAACCCGGGTAGCTGAAGGAGGCAATTTTTTAAAATGTCAATGAGGTTTTTTACGTTTTAGCACATTTTAAATTTCTAATTGTTCGATGAAAAAAAGTATCCAATCAGCGCTCGAGGCGTACACAGAAAAGAATTCTTACATATTCCGTTATTCTTATTTTACAACAGGTAACAGTTCAGTTAAAACTGTAATGTAGATTTTAATTTAATTATTTGCTCCATTTTTCGCTATTTGACTTGAAATTAATTTTTCCGCCATTTGCCGCCCTTGACGGCCACATAGTCTTGCCTATTGGTAGAAAGGAACCAGCATATAATGACTTCATGAAGACTAATGATGTGTCCAGAATGATGATGTGGTTCTACGCGGCTCTTTCGGCGCGCCTCTAAGCAAAATAACCTCTCGGAAGAGTAATGTCCAGTCATTTCAACATACTACTCAGCTGCAGTACTTGCAAACACGCCCTAGACACGTCCAGTAGGATTCGAGTCGGAAGCTTACGCTGCCGAAGGCATTCAAACGATACCCTTCTTAAAGCTTTGCGCTCGTCGACTGAGGTGTATGTGGGATAACAGTACAGGTAGTACAATGGAAAGGTGTCTCAATGACATTGGAGCAAACGGTTGGAGGTTCTTGTTCACAAACTTGCATTTATATCTACATAATATGTAAACCACTGTGAAGTACATGGGAGAGCGTATTTAGAAACGTACCACATGTCGGGGTTTCCAGTCGTTTATTGAATTGGAATAACGACTGCTTAAAGGCCTACGAGCGGGCTGTAATTAGTCTAACCTTATCTCCACGATCTCTACAGGAACGCTGACGAATGTCTTTTCATTCTTCGCTGAACATCGGTTCTTGATATTTTTTTTTAATAGACTTTCGCCGTATAGTTTTCGTCTGTCGTCAAGAGAATGCCAATTTAGATTTTTCAGTATTTCCGTGACGCTCTCCTTTGACTCAGACAAATTCGTGACCATTCGAGCAGCTCGTCTTTGTATACGTTCAATATCCCCTGTGTGGTATAGATCCCAAACACTTCTGCAATACTGTAAGAGAGGACGCTCCTTGCGATACTCTTAGCAGAAGTGCAGTTACCTTTCAAAGACTGATTTCCCCTTGCTTAATTATTCCTGTTACAAGCAATGGTATATTACACTAGAAACCCGTATAGAGAGGGGTATTACCTGACATGCCACCGTAATGGTACCTCGTTCACTTCGTACAACACGAAGGCTCCGTAATTGAACATTACCGCATAGATCGTGACATGGTCCAATCCACACATACACAGCCTGTTGCCCTTCATCCCTGGTTCGCAAGACATCTTCTCAAAAAAGGGAAAGCTGAGTTCTGCACGAGAGATGTTTTCTAACTTCGTGCTGATTTGTGGACAGAAGCCTTTCCGTCACTGGGATTTGATTGTATTGTAAATGAGAATATGTTCAAGAATTCTGCAGAAAATTGATGTTAAGAATGCTGGTCTGTTCGCGGGTCCGTTCGTTCAGCCTTCTTGTACCCCAGAGTCACCTGCGCTATTTTTGGGCGCTTGGTACTTTGCACTGGGCGAGAGATAGCGATAAATGCAAGCTGAGTAAGAGGCCAGAGCCGTAGAGTACTGTCTGTAAAATCTACTTGGGAACCCATCCGGACCTGGGAGACTTGTTTATTTTCAACTTCAGTTGCCAGGGATGCCCGTTACTATGACTTCCACATGGGAGTCTGTGCGACGGTCAAACGACGGTATGTTTGTACGATTCTCCTGCGTGAATGATTTCTCAAACGCGGAATTTAAAACTTTAGCTTTTTCTTTTGCTTTCTCCTATTGCCACATGAGAGTGGTCAACGAGTGACTGGAGAGAAGTCTACGACCCGCTCAGCAATTACCAACTTACTACCCATATATATTCAGTTTTCTCTAGTAGCGCAGATAACATGTAGTGATGTTTAAGTATAGTGTTAGCGATCCGCACGTTTGTTGGTCACGCTTCTGTGCATAATCATGCAAACAAATTGCAGTCTTCAACCGCTCTAGAGCGCTCCCCACGCATCTCACGGTACTCTGACAATGATAGACGCGTAGAGTTAGTTAAGAACAGCATCCTCAATTACGCACATAACTGTTAGGAACGCTCTATCATCATCAGATACTGCTGCCAGAGAAGTAGAAGAGCTGAGAACATACGCCCCGCACTTCGTGGCAGCGTACGAACCAGCAGTCCTTTTTTGATTGGTTGTTTATCACCGATCAGATACATGCGGGTATTTGTCCATAAATTATGCATCACCTGCCAAGTTTCAATAGACGTCTGCCATTAATCGCTGTACGACATCGAAATCAATTTCGTTAATACTTCAATCTCCACACTGTCGAATCTCGTGCAGACCAGCAGCTGTTCCCTGCAGTAGGCTGTTAACCTTGGTGTAAACCGGAGCGTGAAACTGTCATACCGACGTCGCCAATACGATCCATAAACACCAACGCGGATATTGAGAAATGTTCAATCCGAGTCGTCGGCTTTGACCAGTGACATAGGAAACGTGCGACAAACGCCTTCAACAATATTGTGACTATAAAGTGATGTGATTGGCGATTTTTTCAGACGCGATAAGCTACAGATCAGTCTGTTAGCACAACCAGATTTATTTCGTTTCACATCCGTTGACTTCGCCAAATCACAGCCAAACTGTCATCTCCCAACAAACTCTATACCTCGGACTAAGCTACAGAACAATCCGCCATCACAAAGAGTCTTTTTTTCTTTCAAATTCTTTGGCTTCGCCAACTAACAAGGAACCTGTGAATATATGCAAGCATTAACATTACGTCACTGGACAAAGCCGACGACTCGTATCGAACATTCCTCTCGACCACACCAGGCCTGAGCATTCGTCACAAAGGTGATGTACAATTATGATGTACAACGATGGTTAAATGTATTAGGTTGCTTCGTAGTGATTCTTCCCAGAAGTTTACACAACAGATATACGTAACAAAGACTTTAGTCATCAATAATATGTTCTCCTTCACTATTCCAAACTGTCTGACACCGCTGGGGTAACTTTTCGATTCCGCGACTGTAGAAATCGCGTAATTTTGGGGCGGAGAATTGATCGTGCAATGTTCGGAGTGCATTTTCAAACGGGAAAGGAAATTCCTTGTAAGTTGTTCGATAGAGAGCGAACAAGGTGGAAATTTGAGGGCGCAAGATCATGTGAATAAGGTGGGTGCGCAATAACTTCCCAACCCAACTCCTGTATAGAGTTTCTTGTCAGTCTAATACACTCCTGGAAATGGAAAAAAGAACACATTGACACCGGTGTGTCAGACCCACCATACTTGCTCCGGACACTGCGAGAGGGCTGTACAAGCAATGATCACACGCACGGCACAGCGGACACACCAGGAACCGCGGTGTTGGCCGTCGAATGGCGCTAGCTGCGCAGCATTTGTGCACCGCCGCCGTCAGTGTCAGCCAGTTTGCCGTGGCATACGGAGCTCCATCGCAGTCTTTAACACTGGTAGCATGCCGCGACAGCGTGGACGTGAACCGTATGTGCAGCTGACGGACTTTGAGCGAGGGCGTATAGTGGGCATGCGGGAGGCCGGGTGGACGTACCGCCGAATTGCTCAACACGTGGGGCGTGAGGTCTCCACAGTACATCGATGTTGTCTCCAGTGGTCGGCGGAAGGTGCACGTGCCCGTCGACCTGGGACCGGACCGCAGCGACGCACGGATGCACGCCAAGACCGTAGGATCCTACGCAGTGCCGTAGGGGACCGCACCGCCGCTTCCCAGCAAATTAGGGACACTGTTGCTCCTGGGGTATCGGCGAGGACCATTCGCAACCGTCTCCATGAAGCTGGGCTACGGTCCCGCACACCGTTAGGCCGTCTTCCGCTCACGCCCCAACATCGTGCAGCCCGCCTCCAGTGGTGTCGCGACAGGCGTGAATGGAGGGACGAATGGAGACGTGTCGTCTTCAGCCTTGGTGCCAATGATGGTCGTATTCGTGTTTGGCGCCGTGCAGGTGAGCGCCACAATCAGGACTGCATACGACCGAGGCACACAGGGCCAACACCCGGCATCATGGTGTGGGGAGCGATCTCCTACACTGGCCGTACACCACTGGTGATCGTCGAGGGGACACTGAATAGTGCACGGTACATCCAAACCGTCATCGAACCCATCGTTCTACCATTCCTAGACCGGCAAGGGAACTTGCTGTTCCAACAGGACAATGCACGTCCGCATGTATCCCGTGCCACCCAACGTGCTCTAGAAGGTGTAAGTCAACTACCCTGGCCAGCAAGATCTCCGGATCTGTCCCCCATTGAGAATGTTTGGGACTGGATGAAGCGTCGTCTCACGCGGTCTGCACGTCCAGCACGAACGCTGGTCCAACTGAGGCGCCAGGTGGAAATGGCATGGCAAGCCGTTCCACAGGACTACATCCAGCATCTCTACGATCGTCTCCATGGGAGAATAGCAGCCTGCATTGCTGCGAAAGGTGGATATACACTGTACTAATGCCGACATCGTGCATGCTCTGTTGCCTGTGTCTATGTGCCTGTGGTTCTGTCAGTGTGATCATGTGATGTATCTGACCCCAGGAATGTGTCAATAAAGTTTCCCCTTCACGGTGTTCTTATTTCAATTTCCAGGAGTGTAGAATGCGGGCGGACGTTTCGTGGAGTAGCATCACTACACGCAATCTTCCAGGTCGTTGTTCTTGGACTGCACCTGCAATACGTCTCAGTTGTTGACAATAAAGGTCAGCAGTGGTGGTCACGCCACGGAGAAGCAATTCGTAGTACAACACACCGTCGCTGTTCCACCTGATGCACAACATTATCTTTTGTGGATGCGTGCAGGTCTTTGGACGGGGAATTGCTGCTCTGTTCAGTCTCAACCACTCCTTTCCTTTCCTTATGTTAGCATAAAGACGCCATTTCTCATCACCAGCAACGATACAGGGTAGGAATGGTCGGTGTTGTTCACGAGCCAGTTGATGACGAGCAAGCAGCTCTGGACACACTCTGATTTTTGTGATTTTGGCTTTGAGCATGCGGCACCAACACGCCTGATTTTTGAACCTTTCCCACTGCACGCAAATGTTGCACGATGGTGGGTCGAACACCGCTCATGACATTTGCCAGTTCCCGAGTGCAATGACGTGGCTCAATGTGAAGTAATGTGTTTAAACGATGAAATCTTTTTATTTTTCTACTGTGGAAATTGCAATTATGTTAGCATGGCACTTTTATCACTACTATTGGCTATGTGGTCTTTGCTGCCCAAAGACAAAAAGAAAGAAATAAAAATATATCCACGCAGTGGACTGGTCTAGCATTCCAGGCAGCTTCTGATTTTCTAGGCGGTTGTCCAGGCTCGTTTAAATGGCGGCCCGAAACTCCGACTTAGAAAATACGATACTCAAACAGGCAAAACAACTGTGGTGACAATAAGGGTACCCGGATACGAAGTTAAAATCAAATAAAATAAACTTAATACAGCCATAAAGATTTCGGTTTTCCGTAGCTTTCGTAAATCGATTAGAGTTAATGCTGGTATGGATCCTTTAGAAACTACAAGCTTAATTCCATCCCAATCCTATCCCAAACCGGGCTTTCGCTTTGTTTTTATTTTAGTGCCTTTATTTCTAAATACTAGGACTGGGTCACTATACCACAACGTTCGTCTTGAGCACCAATTTTCGGGCTCAACTACCGTGAAGTAAGCAATTATGCTGTATGTCTACTACGATGTGCTACTGGTTGCAGGTTGCGCTGAAGCCACAAGCAAGCAGAGAATAACACCACCCGCCGAGCGACACTGTTGTTTGGTTCATTCACTTCTGACAGAGCCTCCTTGCAGGACTTTCGTCGAGGTTATGCCATAATACTTCCAATATCCTCACTTCTGTCTCATAGCACCTCCATATCAACTTTCAACACCACGAGGAGTACTTCGAGCGCCCATGACTGGTGCATTCCCAAGTACGTATAACCGTATAACACACTAACTGGGTACCAAAACTTAGCTAGTCTTCACTGGAATATTATATTATTCATCAGCTCAGATCTACATTACCCTGAAGAAAACTCAACGTAATGTAGTATGCATGAAAGAACGAGAAGTCCCGATATTATTTGATCGGCGATCGATCAGTGGAATGAGTCATAGCCGTCGACTATCTAGCTGAATCTGCCCGGAGCGATTTAGGGTGAAACGATCACGTAATTCTGCCCATGAGGAAGGTGGATGCCAGAGTGAAATTCACTGAGCGAATCCTAGTGAAATGTACTTGACTCAAGAAGGAGACGGCATAGAAAAAAGTCTTCGTTCGATGGATTCCCGAGTATTGCATGTCAGTCTGCTGCACTTAACAGGTAGGATCACTAATTGTGATAGAGCAGAAACACAGAAGATCACCGCATTTTGTGACGGGTTTGTTTAACAAGAACGACATAAAGATGTTAATCCAATTCCAATAGCGGACGCTACAAAAAGTCGTTGAGCATTTCCGAGCGGTTTATGGGTAAAATGCAGAGGGCCTGCGCCCCGAGAAGCATCAAAAATGAATTTGCTTCCTTCTGCACATATATCGCGAGATGGCCGTGATGCTAAAATCAGACATATTCCAGCTCTTAAGAAGCCCTATTGACAGCCGCTCCGCCCGTGCACAAACAGCGAATGATGAAACAGGAGAAGTGGGAAACGGTGGTGATGCACGCAGTAAACCACGTCACGCATAGTAACACCGGGTGCAGACTAGATGCGTAGAAACAGAATCATTCCGGTTGTAGAACCGATCGAAGGCAGCCACAAGACTGGCGCCCAAAGAGACTTGTTAATCGTCGAAATAATGTACAAATATCCAGCTTGATACTTGGAAAACTTTCTTAATGTCGGCGAGTCTGGGATATTTCAATCGAATAAACCAAGGGAAAAAGCGAGGAGCAAAGTCAAGGATGGCTTTTGTGTGCGGCAGACGCCGATGAATAGGTTCAGGCGCTTAACTGGAAATATTTTGTATCTTGGCGCATGTTGTCACCTTTTCTTCGTGAAATATGATTGGTTCAAATGGCTCTGAGCACTATGGGACTTAACATCTGTGGTCTTCAGTACTCTAGAACTTAGAACTACTTAAACCTAACTAACCTAAGGACATCACACACATCCATGCCCGAGGCAGGATTCGAACCTGCGACCGTAGCGGTCGCGCGGTTCCGGACTGAGCGCCTAGAACCGCGAGACCACCGCGGCCGGCGTGAAATATGAGTGCTGTGTTGTAACGGTACGTGTTGAGTGTATGTGGCTGACGTGTACTTGTTTGTGTTGTTAATGTTGATGAGGGATATGGAAGAGTGTGGAATCCGGTACACAGCACCGAGGCTGTCGCATGGTTAGATCTGCATCAACAGTGTCACACGCCCTCGTTCCTGAGACACTGCGTAGGTGTTTGGAATTTAGTCCACGATCTTAGTGTAGTGTCTCACGATCAGCGACTGTACGTCGTCACTTCCCTTCCCCTTTGCAGCGAGATGGTGGTGACAAATTTTTTCCCTACCACCAGGATTCCAACCAGCTATGTCCATATGGTGTGCCTCCGGATGAGGGTGCGTTACCGGCTGGAGGCAACAACGATGAGAGCTGAAGCCGTTATCAGCAACAAGTAGCAGTTCATCAAGAGGCACCAGGGGGATTACGAAAACAGCGGGCCACACAGCAAGAGCACAAGCAGGCGGCGGTGCCGGCTGCATACTGACCAGGGTTGGAGAGCCACTCCTGCAGCGCCTTCTGTAGCCGGCGCACGTGCAGCGGCTTGGACGCCATGCCCACCAGAGCCATGATCTCCAGGAACTCCTCCTCGCCCGCGTCGCACAGCTGCTGCACGTCGTCGCCTCCTGTAACGGGAAAACACGCGTGTCAGCCCAAGCTAAACAACGCCCTCCTCTTCCGGACAATAGCCAATACAATTGTCAGTTTCCGCTCTCCTCACAATAACATAAAGTCTGGCCACTGCATTCTCCCTCCGGCTCACCTATGCTTCAACATCTACCGTAAATGTAAATCCCAATACCCTTAAGTCTCCAGTATCCTTTGAGAAATATCGTCCGCGGTAGTACCTCTACCAACACATTCCACCTTCCGTTCATCTCGAAACTCTGGATCTTCACCCAACGTAGTTTCAATTGTATTCTCATTTGCGAATCACGAACTGATCAATGAAATCCATTCTTTATTCCAACCATAACCTAGCCTCACAAATTAAGACTCCAACTCACACTTTAATTGATCAGTAGACAGCCCATTCGTCTCCTAATACCCACATCCAATCCGTCAGTTCCTCCCCACATGAACATCCCCAACATTCCCCGCATCCCAATCCTTACCCACAGTTACTTATTGTCTGCACCAGAAGCCCCTTCATTTCATGCTCATAAGAAAGAGAATGTGCATCACAGCACCATCATCTCATCACAAACATAATTTACCTACTAAACATCTCTTACATTAAAACTGTAAAATTTTACAATGAAGTGGCTTAAGACTGCCAGTTTCGACATTGCCTGACATTCCCCGTAGAAGGAATGCTATGAGTGATGAATAAGAAAAATAAAAATCCTCTCTTCTTACTGTAGGAAGCTAGAATTTGTCATTCACTACGGTACTTACCAGTGCTAGGGTATCTAACGTTTAACGGTAACTTGACCAGTTAGGTATCGCACGTCGTTTATGACACTCTTTGCAATTGTGCCAAGTTACCGTAGCTTCTACCACAGTTATTACTTTGTGGTGACTGCCAGAATTACGGCTTGTCTCATTGGAGTAAGTAAACACTCTCGCTAAATTTGACGCTACAAGTACAGACACCTCACACATCACACTAGATTCGCAGACAGCGTGCAATTCGACTGTTTTACTTCTAGCTGTTCACGCACGCAGCGAGCTTCAGACCACCTAACATAAGGGTCAGTTTTGTCGACTTAGTAGTAGTAGTAGTAGTGGTAGTAGCTTTATTCATCTGTAGATCTCTTTTTACATGTCAAAGTATTTACAAGTTTAGACCAATTTGAAATAAGCTTATTCGCATACACATACATTTACAGACTTGTAGTTAGAGACAGTCATTAGATTTACTCCTGTTATACAATACTTCTTTTTTACAAATAACTTATTAAGTAATGTAATGCCATCGACTTTGTTTGGCCATCGCTTTCAGTTGTTTCTCTTTCATAGTTTTCAGTTTTCTGTCTAACGTTCACTCAAAGATATACACTACCTGATAAAAAGTGAAGGAGACAGAGAAGGGAAAGGAAACGATTACAGTGAACACAGTATAGAGTCAAATCTGCAAAGAACTTGCCAGTATGCTCCCATTAGGACGTTGCAACCTCTCTGGCCTGGATGCAGGCGCTGACTAGGTTCGGAAGGGTGCCATAAAGCCCTTGTATCCTCTCCTGAGGCAAGCTGGTCCACAACTGTAGTAATTGGTCCTTGATATATTGCTCACTGACATTAGGACGGTGTTTATATCCGAGCTTCTCCCACACATGGCCTACTGGGGACATAATCTGGGGATCTTGCTGGCAATTGGAGTACCTCAATATCACGCAGGCAGTTCACAGACACGTGTCAAGTGTGGACGAGTATTGGTCCATTGAAAAATGCATCGTTGTATTGTCGCTTGAGATGTAACGCATGAGGAGACAGGAAGTCTGTGACATACTGTTGTGCCATCAGAGTTCCTCCAGGCACTACCAGCCGTGATCAGATGTCACACTTCATGGTTCCCCGCATCAAATCGCCAGGAGTAACATCGTTGTGCCTCTTCAAGACGTTTGAAGAATGGGACCTCCTCCCAAGACGCCGCAGTTCTCGCAGATGATGGTCATCTGGGACAGTGGAGAACCGCGATTTATTGCTGAACAGTATGCGACGCTGTCGATTAGCAGTCCACATTTCCCGGTCACGTACCACGCTAAATGCAGCTGTTTATGTTGTGATGCTGACGACAGCCGACACTTGGGACTGTAATCCTTAGTCTGGCTGCTGCCAGTCTCTGATCAATCGTGCAGGATGACATAGAATATTACATGGACTACATTACTTGTTCTCAGATGGCAGGCACAGATGTGAAGGGTTACGATTTGATTGGAACACAATACAGCGACCCTCATTTTTGGTGATCCGAGATGGTCGACCGTAAACTTGGCGACGTATATGTCTGCCTTTACGTTCCAATACAATCCAGCATTGGGTCACAGTCACATCCGAATGTCCCACAAATCTCAATATTGTACTATTCGACTAGCTGGCCAAACGGAGATCCACAATGAGGCCACTTACAAACTCTGAGAGGTGCTGATGATGATCTCTCACACGCGTTCGCGCTATCTCCGTGTCCTTCAAAAGTAATCAATCAACACCTGACGCTACTGGCGCCAATTATATAACCTACCTGGCCTGGTAACAACTCTAAACATAAATAATACCAAAGCACTCTGATGGACGTCATACCTGTCACACGGAATTGTAACTTTATTTATAGCCTGTATCTGCCGATGGATTTTACGTGTACAAAGTTACACTGACATCGGACTATGCCTTGTGGGTAATTCACATTTTTGGCAGGCAATGTAGTTAATAAAACACAATAATTCACAGTGATACAGGGCGACTTTTAGATTCTTATGCAAATGTCAGCAGAAAGTATGAACTATTATCGGGCGAAAATTCATTTTCGCTTTCTCCGTTTCGCCATCAGTTCAGTCTAAAATTCACGTCAAAGCTATTTATTTGCACGAAACATCTTCGGAAACCGTCAGTGGCCAGAGGAGGTAGCCCAGAGCCGATGTTGGAATAAGCTGCCACATGGGAAATTCTCGGTTCATAATGCAGTACACTCTGGTTGCTACTGATGGCCGGCAGTGGCACTGCCAGCAAAGCCCAGAGAAAGCACGCTGTTTACTAAACTACGACGCTCTTTCACTTTGGCTCACTACTGAAACTTTTTCACGTGTTGCTACATAGCCACACCAAAATTCACAGTGATGCGAGAAATGTTTTTCATGTTTATTCCTGTTACGGAACAAAATATTTTAGACCAGGTAACTAATTTCGATTTATGATGTCAATCTTCAAAACCTAGCCGCGCGGTATTAGCCGAGCGGTCCAAGGCGCTGCAGTCATGGACTGTGCGGCTGGTCCCGGCGGAGGTTCGAGTCCTCCCTCTGGCATGGGTGTGTGTGTTTGTCCTTAGGATAATTTAGGTTAAGTAGTGTGTACGCTTAGGGACTGATGACCTTAACAGTTAAGTCCCATAAGATTTCACACACATTTCAACATTCAAAACCTAGGTACAAACATTTTTTTCATTCACATCGAGCAAACATACATAGATATGGTACAGTCATAACGTAAAATTTTAAGTACCACATACCAACTTCACGAAGAGGCATGTTGGAACTAAAGAACATCTTCGCTGTCACTTAAACTGTTTGCTCAGGTATTGAAGACTGTGGCCTGAAACTGAAATAAATGCAAAAAACTGAAAATTTTCGCGCATTTTGTGACCAACAAGCTTCGTTTAAAAGATGAACGAGGGAATTTCAAAAAGGAAGTTACACATTATTATGAAAGGCCTGATAACTTTCCTTGAATGCTGCACTATACTTTTAACAGTGACACAAATACTTATTTAGCAATGGCTGGGACTTTCTAGCGAGTATTGAATTTCTCGACGGTAGAAATCCGCTCTTTCATCACAGAGCCATTCGAGAGCCGCTGAATGAACTTCTCGTTCGAAAATTTTTTCCTCCAGATGTTCTTTCTTCTTGTTGAAGAGTTTGCCTGGACATTGGCGACTGTGGTAGAAGCCGATGGCCTTCCTTCCCGATCAGCATCGTCTATGAGTGGGGCGACGTGAGTAGCTTACTTCCTGAAGACCCTGCGATACATATGAATTAGTGATGTTCTTCTCATTTGTCGTTTGTGATCTACCGAGAAGTAATGATACCTCAGTAAACACCATTTTACATGAAAAAATTCTCACACTTTTTCGATTTCTCTCAGCATTATCTGTTGATCTTCCACATACACCGACAAGTCGCACTGTGTATAATCCACAACGATGGCCGAAACATGCCTGGAACCTGAAACTTTCGCTGGGACTTTTTCGGTTCCTAAAGAGAAGAGACGACGCGGGGAGTCGGTCGCTTGGTAGCGGCTCCTCCACAGCTTCCGGGAGCAGCGCCCCCCCCCCCCCCCCCCCCCCCCCCCCGACCCTGTCTGCCAGTTGCTGGGGTGCGGCGGGCACGTGCCGCGTTATTCCTGTCCCGTAAACACATGCCGCCCCTGGTCAGTTGCTCGCGGTCTCGCTTCATCACCACCTTGTCACACCCCTGTCTCGCTACCTGACACCCGTTCCCTTTCTTCTGTTTACACGCTGTTTACTTTAGAAGCGGATTACCGCCGCAACACGTTCACTCACGTAACAGAAAGTGGAAAAACGTGGGTAGAGAAACATTGGCCGTAATTCATTTGCTACAAAAACACACTGGCGGAAAAAAATCGCATTGCTAAGGAGTCGTGCGACATAAACAGAATGAGCTGCGTTAGCATAATGGTTAAGGTGTGTGGCTGCTAAGCAAAAGGATCTGAGTTCAAACCTTGTACGGTGCTTAACATTTTGTTTCGAAAAAGACGATCGTGTGAAACCCAGCTCGCGCTATTCGTCCGCGAGACTCAGGAGGGCCATAGACACGGGTTCCCAGGTAGACGCCGTGTTTCTTGACTTCCGCAAGGCGTTCGATACAGTTCCCAACAGTCGTTTAATGAACAAAGTAAGAGCATATGGACTATCAGGCCAATTGTGTAATTGGATTGAAGAGTTCCTAGATAACAGAACGCACCATGTTATTCTCAATGGAGAGAAGTCTTCCGAAGTAAAAGTGATTTCAGGTGTGCCGCAGGGGAGTATCGTAGGACCGTTGCTATTCACAATATACATAAATGACCTTGTGGATGACATCGGAAGTTCACTGAGGTTTTTTGCGGATGATGCTGTGGTATATCGAGAGGTTGTAACAATGGAAAATTGTACTGAAATGCAGGAGGATCTGCAGCGAATTGGCGCATGGTGAAGGGATGGCAATTGAATCTCAATGTAGACAAGTGTAATGTGCTGCGAATACATAGAAAGAATGATCCCATATCATTTGGCTACAATATAGCAGGTCAGCAACTTGTAGCAGTTAATTCCATAAATTATCTGGGAGTACGCATTAGGAGTGATTTAAAATGGAATGATCATATAAAATTGATCGTCGGTAAATCAGATGCCAGCCTGAGATTCATTGTAAGAAGCCTAAGGAAATGCAATCCGAAAACAAAGGAAGTAGGTTACAGTACGCTTGTTCGCCCACTGCTTGAATACTGCTCAGCAGTATGGGATCCGTACCAGATAGGGTTGATAGAAGAGATAGAGAAGATCCAACGGAGAGCAGCGCGCCTCGTTACAGGATCATTTAGTAATCGCGAAAGCGTTACGGAGATGATAGATAAACTCCAGTGGAAGACTCTGCAGGAGAGACGCTCAGTAGCTCGGTACGGGCTTTTGTTGAAGTTTCGAGAACATATCTTCACCGAGGAGTCAAGCAGTATATTGCTCTCTCCTACGTATATCTCGCGAAGAGACGATGATAAAATCAGAGAGATTAGAGGCCACACAGAGGCATGCCGACAATCCTTCTTTCCATGAACAATACGAGACTGGAATAGAAGGGAGAACCGATAGAGGTACTCAAAGTACCCTCCGCCACACACCGTGATGTGGCTTGCGGAGTATGGATGTAGATGTAGAAACAGCAGTTGGTAGGCCTGCTTCTACACATGAAAAATGACGTCTATTCAAATTTCGCATCAATCGCATAAGAGTGGCGCTAGAAGCGCCACTGTGAGGATGCAAATCAGGTTTGCTTTAAATATACGCTGTAAGGTCGCGAGTGTCACTTATCTTTGAGACTGGACGTGGTGAGTTGATGTTAGTCAAGAATGCTTTTAAGGTGACAAAAAGGCCATTATCAATACTTCACTGAGATAGAACGAAGTCGTGTAATAGGGCGACGGAAGCTGACTGTTACTTCTGCGATGTTGCAGAAAGACTTGGCAGGAATTTAGCCACTTCGCATGACTGCAGGCGGCGGTGGTCACGAGAATGTACGGTCGCAGGAAGACCGGGCTCCGAACGGCCACGTGGCACTACCGAGAGGGAAGCCCATCGTGTTCGGCGTCTGGCTCTGGCACAATACACTGCATCTGCAGCAGCAATTCGAGCAGCAGTTGGCACCAGTGACACAACGAACTGTTACAAATCGATTACTTCAAGGACAGCTCCGAGCCAGACACCCTGTAGCGTGCCTTCCACCGACCCCGAACCACCGCCATTTGAGACTTCAGTGGTGTCAAGCGAGACCTCTACATCTACATCTACATGGTTACTCTGCAATTCACACTTAAGTACCTGGCAGAGGGTTTATCGAACCATTTTCATACTACTTCTCTACCATTCCACTCTCGAATGGCGCGTGGGAAAAAGGAACACCTACATCTTTCCGTATGAATACCAACTGCCTCTCTGCATTGCCTTTGTTGACTTTGAAAAGGCATTTGACTCCGTTAGCCACGTAGCTGTCCTACAAGCTTTGAGTGAGCAAGGAGTGGGAGCAGCATACACTGAAGTGCTGAGGAAAATCTACGAGAATTCTTCAGCTTATGTTAACATTGGCGAATCAACTATAGAATTCCGCATCATGAGGGGTGTCAAGCAAGGCGATCCCATCTCCCCAAAACTGTTCTCTGCTGTATTGGAAATGGCTATGTCAAAGCTGAGCTGGGAATGTAAGAGAATTAGAGTTAATGGAAGGAGGCTTACCAACTTGAGATTTGCTGATGATATTGCCTCACTGGCCAAAGACTTCGCAGAGCTCCAAACCTTAGTTACAGATCTTGCATCGGAATGTCAGCTGGTTGGCTTGAACATGAACCTTTCCAAAACAAAAGTAATGTCCAACAAATGGGTCCCAGCTGGAGATGTGAAAGTCAAGGACAGTCTACTAGAAGAGGTCAGTGAATATGTCTACCTTGGCCAGATTATAAATATGAAGGGAGACATAAGGCCAGAAATCTATCGACGCATCAAGCTTGGCTGGCAAGCATTTGGGAAAAATTCAAAAGTATTCAGATCAAAAATGCCAGTAAATTTGAAGAAATCAGTATTTGATTAATGCATTCTTCCTGTGATGACGTACGGCTGCGAGACATGGACACTGAACTCATTTCCAAAAGGGAAACTTAGGACAGCACAGAGAGCCATGGAGAGATCAATGCTGGGCTGTAAAAGAGAGGACAGGAAAAGGGCAGATGACATCCGGTCTCTGACGAAGGTTAATGACATCTTAGAGACAGTAGGTTCCTTGAAATGGGAGTGAGCTGGCCACGTCACAAGAAGAAAAGACAACAGATGGACGAAGCTAGTACTGGAGTCCGAGAGAGCACTGGAGGCCTAGAGGAAGACCACCAGACAGATGGGACAAAGACATCAAGAAGATCGCTGGTAACACCTGGCAGAGAACTGCCCAAGACCGTCCCACTTGGAGAAGACTGCTGAAAGCCTACCTGAATCCACGACTCGAAGAGGCCACATCATTTAATGATTGAATTGGCTGATGATGATGATGATGACATCTTTCCGTTCGAGCTCTGATTTCTCTTATTTTATTATGATAATAATTTCTCCCTACGTAGGTAGGTGTCAACAAAATATTTTCGCATTCGGGAGAAAAAGTTAGCGATTGAAATTTCGTAAATAGATCTCGCCGCAAAGAAAACCGCCTTTGTTTCAGTGACTGCCACCCCAACTCGAGTATCGTATCAGTGATACTCTCACACCTACTGCGCGATAACACGAAACGAGCTGCCCTTCTTTGCACTTTTTTCCATGTCCTCCGTCAATCCTACCTGGGAAGGACCCCATACCGAGCAGCAATATTCCAGCAGAGGACAAACAAGTGTAATGTAGGCTGTCTCTTAAGTGGGTTTGTCGCATCTTTTAAGTGTTCTGCCAACAAAGCGCAGTCTTTGTTTCGCCTTCCCCACAATATTATCTATGTGGTCATCCCAATTTAAGTTGCTCATAATTGTAATTCCTAGGTATTTAGTCGAATTGACAGCCCTTAGATTTGTGCGACTTATCGTATACCCAAAATTTATCGGATTTCTTCTGGTACCATGTGGTTGACCTCGCACTTTTCTTTGTTTAGCGCCAATTGCCACTTCTCGCACCATGCAGAAATTCTCTCTAGATCATTTTGTAACTGGATTTGATCGTCTGATGATTTTACTAGACGGTAGATGACAGCGTCATCTGTAAACAATCTAAGGGGGCTACTCGGATTATCGCCTAGATAATTTATGTAAATCAGGAACAGCAGAGGCCCTATGACACTACCTTGCGGAACCACTTTGTTCTACTCGTTGATTTACCGTCTATCACTACGAACCATGACCTCTCTGAGAGGAAATCACGAATCAAGTCACACAACTGAGACGATACTTTATACGCATGCAATCTGATTAATACAGGGTGTATACGTGGACAAGGAAAAAAAACTCCCTGATTTTTCCCGGATCTCCAGGTTAAAAATACACTTTTCCCAGGTGAAAAATTCTTTCTCCCGGGTGAAAAACACTTTCTCCCGGGTGAAAATACACTTTTTCCGTGTTAAGTGACAGTATATATTTTCCCTCGGAACTGTAAAATTTAACAGTCATTTCAATGGTTATGGTTTTATACAGTGGCTAAGAATTTCCCGGAGCTTTAGAAAACGAAACTCAGGGAAAACAAACACGCTTTGGAAAGTTCTTTGATGTGCAGCAACATATACGTTGCATATTTTCGTATTACGAAAGTACAAATTCGAATTTCACCAAACACCCCATGTTACTTTCCGAAGCATTGAAATGGACATTGCGATGCGCTTTTGTAAGCAGTCATAGCTCATGTCACGTGATCTAGCAAGCCGATGACAGCCAATATTCAGAACATAGGACACGTGATGTAGTCAGCCAATAGCAACATTACTGTTAATTAGGGTAAAAACACAAACAGTAAAAGTTAATGGTTTAAATAAATATACATAGTGTTGCTTCAGGACAATCAAAGCTTTCATATATAATAATTGTCGCGAAGATTAATAAGCTACAAGAGAAGCTAAGCTTTCACATATAATGTTGATCTTTTTTGCGCGTTTGCACTTTAAGATACATCACACAAATGTGCCAGTAAAACGTTTAATACAACATAAATCTCTGATCTTATGGGCTCGAAATTTTTCTAAATGGCTTGTTATCAAAGAGTTGATTTTTAAATGAGAGTCAAACTCTCTGGGATTTAAGAAATTCATCGTAAATTTTCGCACATAGTTCATCCTGCGTAGAAGGAAATTTACTTTGAAAATAACGCTTTTCAAACCACAATTTGTAATATTTTCCTTTGATCTGTTAGAAATTAGACCTCATTGGGGGGGGGGGGGGGGGGGGGGGGGAGGGCAGAGTGGAAATCAGTTGTATTTTCTGATGAAAGCTGGTTCTGCCTCGGTGCCAGTGGTGGCCATGTGTTGGTTAGAAGGAGACCAGTCGAGAGCCTTCAACCAATCTGTCTGCCTGCTAGACACACTTGACCTGCATCTGGAGTTATGGTCTGGGGTCCGATTTAGTATGACAGCTGGAGCACTCTCGTGTCTATCCCATGCACTCTGACCGCAAATTTGTCCGTCAATTTGGTGAGTCGACCTGTTCTGTTACCACTCGTGAACACCATTCCGGGAGGTGTTATCCAACAGCACAGCGCTCTCCCACATATCGCTGTCGTAACCCAACATGCTGAGTGTGGATATGTCGCCTTGCCTGCTCGATCACCAGTTCTGTCTCCAGTCGAGTACACATGAGACGTTATCGGACGACAACTCCAGCGTCATTCACAAACAGCATTAACCGTCCCTGCATTGACCGACCAAGTGCAAAAGGCATGGAACCCCAATCCACAAACTGACATCCAGCACCTGTAAAACGCGCTGCGTAACGTTTGCATGCTTGCATTCAACGTTGTGACAGTTACACCGGTTATTAATGTATCAGCATTTCGTATTTGCAACAGCTTGTCTCACACCTACATTAATCTGTAATCTTGCAATGATAATCACTTTAATATGTTACCTAGACAAATGTATTCTCGAAATTTCATTATTCTACATTAATTATTTTTTGATAATGCGGGTTTTTTCCTTCAGTGTAATGTGAAGGCAGCAGTTGCGGTATATTAATAATATAATTATATTTTTCCCCTTGTGATCTCCCGCTTTATTTCAGGGTGCTTTCCAGAAGTTCTGCCATGATGTAACCTCGCGTTGGTTGAGGAGAAAAGGTCGTGTACGCTATCTGTAAATTATACACGCGTGGCTCAACTGATTACGTGTTTCACTTGCTTTTGAAGCGGTGACGGGGAAATAATAAATAATTATTAGTTTTGTCAGTTGAGCAATAATTATTAAAGCTCCGCTCAGACTAAACAGGTGTACCAGACCGATAGCATTATCCTGCGCGCTGATTCCATATGGATACGGTCCAAACCATTTCTCAAACATACGCTTTATGAGAGCAGATCTCGTAATTACTGGTATTATTATTACTAAATTACCTGCCATGAACTTAGGTGAGAGCACTGGAATATACTCGAGTGGTGCTGTGCTCGAAATGCGACAACTTACTCATTTATTTTCCCAAATCATTGCAAACCAAATTTGAAACTAGGTCACAGTTTATATTGTTCTGTTAGACCTATGGATTTCGTCGTCACTTAAGACATCACCGCAGCAGAAAGCAACCTATTAGTAAAACTAGCTGACTCCAAATATATTATCTATGAAAACATAAAGCGATAACTGACAATAAAATGCCTGAAATTATGACTAATAAACATTTGTTTGTGTCTAATTCTTTTCGTGGAATTTCAGTTAAGTGAGACTATCTTCTCGAGGAAAGATGTTAGCATATAGGATAAAAATTCGAATTGGAGCAGCAAGATACATAACCAAAACAAAATATATGTGCTGAAATAAGTGGAGACTGATTCACTACTACACACCGTAAGGTATATTTATAGCAGTATTCCATTTCGCCCACTTGCTGAAAAATGCCTGATCCTCAAACGTAAAGCGGCAACAAGAGATCTGCCCTGCTTCGATTAACTTCAATTTCCAATAACCAATATAAATTAAAAATAACATAAATTACAGAATTTTAGCGAACGGTAGACTGGCACAATGTCTAACTTTTTATTCGTTTTGCTGTAGACAGATTCAATATCACCTGAACGACAAACGGATTTGCCACCACTAGTAGATATTGCCACAATACCTAAAGGAAACCCTGTTTGATTTATTCCCTTCCCCCACTAACCCTGTGATGTTGAGTTGTATAACTTGAACCAAAAATCCGTGTTTAAATGCTTTGAAGATTACTGAAGCTACTTTAATTGTCTGTTGAATAATAAACAGGACCTTACTGAGAATACTGTAAAGTGAGAATTTTATACTGAACCCCTAATCTACTTAATTCCACTTGAATAATCATTTAAATTCGTTTTTCAATTGTTTCGAATTAGCATAATTCTTTGATGGTTGTAAATTCTTACTTTGATTATACGCCAGGAGACAAGAACAACATATGTCATACACTAACACTACAAAAACGAGCTTGTAACCCGAAATCCGCGACATTTTAAATAAATAGTTGTGAGAACTACGCAATATATTTGTTTTCTTGTATAATAATTAGAATGCCACATTTAGAGTTCCGTAATGTTAGCTACAAATATTCTAAACTTTTTCGTCATCTCTTAACGGACTCTTTCACTACCCAGTGTAGCGCCTGAAGGCATGTAAATATCAGGTGAACAAGAATTAACAGTATTTATTGTATGCTGGGTTGATAATGTCGGCCGGCCGCGGTGGCCGTGCGGTTCTGGCGCTGCAGTCCGGAACCGCGGGACCGCTACGATCGCAGGTTCGAATCCTGCCTCGGGCATGGGTGTGTGTGATGTCCTTAGGTTAGTTAGGTTTAAGTAGTTCTAAGTTCTAGGGGACTTATGACCTAAGATGTTGAGTCCCATAGTGCTCAGAGCCATTTGAACCATTTTTTTTTATAATGTCGAGGAGACATTTTATGCAACTGTATGGGAATTCTGTCACCGCTCGTACAATGCCTGTCATAAACATTGCGTTCGCTTAATAAGTGATCACAGTATGGAAAAAAATGGTTGTGATGTGTCGGTCGAAGGCAATAGTATCCGACCAGAAGTATTAAACTTGCATATCACACAGAATACCTGTTTGCGTATTTTTTCTTTTGAAAAAGATTTTTCCATTTCGTTTATTCAGTTGAAAAACAGGTCAATTTAATTTTACAGAAAACTGATCAAGTTTCCACTTTTCTAAAAGAGGGATCGATGCGACATCATTGTTATGGCGGAAAACATATTATAATCATGTTCGCTGATTCTTCCGCCGCTTTTTGATAGAACAGCATAATTATAAGCGAAAAACATAGTATTGTGCTTGTTGTGCAGGACTAATTTTTTGAGTTAACTGCTTTGCGGCTTAGAAGGCCATCATCCGACTTTAAATGACTATTGTCGTCAAAGAAGTTACAATATTTGTAAACAATACTGAAAAAGATGTTAGTCATCTAGAGTGGGGCACGGACAAAGGGTAAACATCATCTTTGACTGTGAACTGATAATGCTGTTAAAAAGTTAAAAGTTGAACAGTAAATAAATATACATGGAGTAAATCAGGAAAAACATTAATTTTGCACTCGAAAAACAGTGCCTACATAACAATTTAAATTAAATTAACAATCCCAAGAGCCGGCCGTGGTGGCCGAGCGGTTCTAGGCTCTTCAGTCCGGATCCGCGCGACTGCTACGGTCGCAGGTTCGAATCCTGCCTCGGGCATGGATGTGTGTGATGTCCTTAGGTTAGTTAGGTTTAAGTAGTTCTAAGTTCTAGGAGACTGATGACCTCAGATGTTGAGTCCCATAGTGCTCAGAGCCATTTGAACCATTTTGAACAATCCCAACAAGATGAAATTACTGCCGGTGTTGCATGCCTACCGACTATCCAAATGGGTATCTGCAGTCTATGTTTAGCTGTTATAATATATTTTTATTTTCCTAGAAGCGTTAATTTCATATTGTTGTTTTTTGTGTATTTTTTTAAATGTTACAATACGAGGCACATAAGTTTCCCGGAACCCCCAGAGCTTCGCGGAGAACAGTTTGAAAAGCAGTGCTATAGGAACATATCGAAAATAAGGTGGACAGATAAAATAAGAAATGAAAATTTGCCGCGAAATCAGCGGGGAAAAGAACATGAAGAACACAGATGAGAAGAAGGGACGGGGTGACAGGATGTCTGTCAAGATATCCGTCAGTAATTTCCGTCGTGGTAGAGGGAGCTGTAAGCGAAGACAAAGATTGGAATAAATAATTAATAAATGAGGACGAAGGGTGCAAGAGCTGCTATGAAATGAAGAGGTTGGTAGAGGAGGGGAAATCGTGGCGGAATACATCAAACTAGGCACAAGACTAATAGCCGGAAAAAAGGGAAAACACGTCATTAAATGCTAAATCGTTCGTACGTTTTCAGCTCGGAAAGCACTATTTCTTTTTCAGTTAAAAACTCTTCCCGCCTACAGGGTAGCGTACAAGTTAACCCTTAATCAGCGTGGTCGGAAATTCTAACACTAAATGCCTTGCGGAGTTCTGGGAACTCCAAAACAAAAAAGTGTATCGTATCTGTTAATGATTTTTCTGTCGTTATTATGGGACTATACGGAATCAAAGACATATAAGGAAACAAACTTTTCTACCTACAACCAATTTAGAAAATAACTAAAGTGAAAATATCTAAAACTAAAGATACTACAAAAATAAACATGAAATTTCTGTTGTACCTATTTAAAAAAAACTGACAAATAGTTTTTTTATCGAATGAAAAGTTGCTCAGGTTCAAACTATAAGAAAATAGCATACATTTACTTCTGTAGGAAAAGTATAAAATATTGACAACGGTGCGAGCACGGAAATAAATAGAGACAATGGCCGGCCGGTGTGGCCGAGCGGTTCCAGGCGCTTCAGTCTGGAACCGCGCGACCGCTACGGTCGCAGGTTCGAATCCTGCCTCGGGAAAGGATGTGTGTGATGTCATTAGGTTAGTTAGGTTTAAGTAGTTCTAAGTTCTAGGGGACTGATGACCTCAGATGTTAAGTCCCATAGTGCTCAGAGCCATTTGAACCATTTTAGAGACAATGTGTGAGAATCTTGTAAATTTCCATTCAACACACAATTTTCGTCTTCGCTTTCAGTAACCTGCACCTTATCTTCGTCAGAGTCATCGCAGAAAGTTTGCTTGCTGTTTCGTGATCACTTGGCATAGCATTTTCGATGGTGACGTCGCACTCGGGATCCCCGTCTTGGTATAAACAGTCAATCCATCTTTGTAAACATTCCTCTAACTTAGGATCCGTATCTTCGAGTTCTTTTTTTTTTTTTTTTTTTTTTTTTTTTTTCACGGCCATATTCACTAAACTGAAAATATTGTACTAACTGCGTCGTGGATACCCAGGGACTCGAAGTTCGTTCTTTACACTGCTTGAGTTCATAACCGACTGGAGTCGCCTCTGCACGCGACCTGTCTCGCCGCCATAGGATGGCAGTGTACAGTGACCAATGACTGCGAAAGTTATAACATTTTTTCTTTCCAATTTAGTGTCTTTTGGGGCATGCCCAAGCAGCCAGCTCCATAGTAATGCCGGTTATGACGATACGAATGTAGGGGCAATAGAATATCCCGTCCTCGAGCGAAGAAATATCTTCGACTCGGCAGTGAATCGAATCCGGTCCCCTTCGCTTATCAACCTGCCGCGCAACCGCTGAGTTACCGAGGCGGACGTCACGCGAATTTTATGCTTCCCTCGAGTCCCACAGACTCCGCTACGCCGGCTTAGGGTTAATGGCGCACCATGGCAGAGAACAGCTGTTTGGAGGATTGGGACTGGACCTTTGCATTCCGCATGTACAACGAAGCTTTCAGTCAGAACGTGAAGGGAGTCTCGATACCACTGTTGAAAAGAGCGTTACACACGGAAGCTCGTAAACTGAATTCTGGTCCGTCACACGACTTTTTTTGTTCCAGGGAGTCCTAAAGCACTAGAATGTTTCCGCGGCGTCCGCTGACAGATTTGCAGATGTCTTCCCCGCCGCCCGCACCGGCAGTAACTCAGCGGCTGCCGAGGGGCACGCCCGGCAACGAGCACGTGTTCGGCCGTGTCCCCGCGTCCATTAGTGGCGGGCTGCGCTGCATAACTCACCTGGCTCCCATTCACGACAGCGACAAATGCTCCTCGACTACCAAGGTCACACCGCTGCTTTGATGTCGTCGCTGCCGGCGCGCCGATGTGTTCGCAATTTATACACCCTTCCTGCGTCGGCTCCTAGTTACTGCAGCTCGGCCGACTCTTAACGTGTTACGGCGTCGATTCCTGCCGAAATTTTTCGTTACTTTTTGATGTTGCTCTTATAGAACTACTACGATTTGTCCCGATGCTCATAAAACTGTAATTATAAACCTCGAAAACATAAAGTTACGTAATAATTCATATTTTGATTGATTGCAGGTACACGTCTTCAGAATGATAGCGTCAGTGCTCATTCCTAGTGATTTATGAACGTAACAAATTTGTTTCAGGGTTGTATTTTCAAATTCATTAGTACGTGTAGAGGCATTCGTTAACACCACGAGCTTTTTACAGCTAACGTATGTCTTTTAAAATCTTCTTTCTTCTTCTTTCTCTATATATACGGGGTGCTACAAAACGATACCGATTTTAGTCAGTACGTCATATAATTTTTTGTAAAGAATAAAGGCGATCATTCTAAAAATTTGTGAAAGGAAGTATGTATTTACTGAAGAAGCGTAACTGCGACAGTATAGCCACTGAAGTTGCCAGAGAATCGATGTTAGAGAGAAAGTGAAGTTTTACAATCATGTTTTGTACTCTCTTCTTCGTGGTTGTCTCTTGCTTTGTTCTGAAAAGTGTGAGGTGTACAAACCACATGCAAATATACAGTATAAAATACACGAACGTCTGTCGATTTATTTATCACCTAATACTATATGAAGTCAAGAATACTTAACAGCATGGAGTCCGAATCGCCTCCATTACAACTAACACGAGAGTAACTGTGAAAGAAATGGCGACACAAGGAAACACAAGAAGCCAAAAGGTAAAGGTCGAACTTTGTAATATTTACGAACGTTGAATTGTGAGAGTGCATCAACGAACCGATGTACATAGCTTCTCAAGATAGGTGACTACCATCGCCTCGTAATTCTATGTAAAAAATATAAACTTTTCTATTATTAGGGATAACATAATTTACTTATATATGTATATTTACACTCAAGAGTCAAAGAAACTGGTTCACCTGCCTAATATCATGCAGGGCCCCCGTGAGCACGCAGAGGTGCCGCAACATGACGTGTCATGGACTGGACTGATGTCTGAAGTAGTGCTGGAGGGAACTGACACCATGAACCCTGCAGAGCTGTCCATAAATCTGTGAGAGTACGACAGCGTGGAGATCTGCACACGACCTTGCAAGGCATCACAGATACGCTCAATAATGTTCGTGTTTGGGGAGTTTGGTGGCCAGTGGAAGTGTTTAAACTCAGATGAGTGTTCCTGGAGACACTCTGCAGCAATTCTGTGGACGTGTGGGCTGTCGAATTGTCTTGCTGGAATTTCCCACGCCCGTAGAAACGCACAGTGGACACGAATGGATGCAGATGATGATACAGAATGCATAAGTACGTGTCACCTGTCAGAGCAGTATCTAGACGTACCAAGGGGTCCCATATCATTCCAACTACATACGCCCCACACCATTACAGAGCCTCCACCAGCTTGAACACTCCCCTGCTGACATGCAGGATCCATGGATTCGTGAGATTGTCCCCATACCCGTACACGTCCATCCGCTCGATACAATCTGAAACGAGACTCGTTCGACCAGACAACATGTTTCCAGTCATCAACAGTCCAATGTTGGTGTTGACCAGCCCAGGCGAGGCGAAAAGCTTTGTGTCGTGCAGTCATCAAGGGTACACGAGTGAGTCTTCGGTTCCGAAAGCCCATGTCGATGATGTTCCGTTGAATGGTTGACACTGGCTGATGGCCTTTATTGAAATCTGCAGCAATTTGCGTAAGGCTTGCACTTCTATCACGTTGAACGATTCTCTTCAGTCGTCGAAGGTCCCATTCTTGCAGGATCCTTTTCTGGTCACAGCGATGTCGAGGATTTGATGTTTTACCTGATTCCTGATATTCACGGTACACTCGTGAAATGGTCGTACGGGAAAATCCCCATTTCATCGCTACCTGGGAGATGCTGTGTCCCATCGCTCGTGCGCCGACTATAACACACGTTCAAACTCACTTAAATCTTGATAACCTGTGACTGTAGTAGCAGTAACAGATCAAACAACTGCGCCAGACATTTGTTGTCTTATATAGACGTTGCCGACCGCACCGCCGTATTTTGCCTGTTTACATGTCTCTGTATTTGAATAGGCATGCCTATACCAGTTTCTTTGGCACTTCAATGTATTTTCCGTGGCGTGATGTCGTCCACAACACTTCATTATATCTTGAAGAACGAATTTAGGATAGGAAACTGTGTCATCCAACGACGCTACGTTCATGGGCTGGCTCCTGCCTCTAGGCCACCACTTTGTACGCCGATGGACCGTAGGCGGAACGTCGCGCAATGTTATTTGCTATTTAGTTATGGTGGCTGACTGCCACGATGGCTAGTGGATAAGTTGAAGCTATCTGCTGCGTAGACAGTCCTTGTCTCGTATGAATGCGACGCTCTGTTGCTTCAATGGATGACTGTTTAGGACACGGGTTTCCATCCGTAGTTGATTTTTCTCCTGGAACTCTCTAAAGCCCCCAAGTTTTTTCAGTATACACGAGAAAAATAAACTCTGGATGGAAACACGTGTCCTAAATCGGCACTTAACAAGGCAGCACTTGTATAGGAGACAAGGCCCACCTGCACAGCAGCTAGATCCATCTTCTCCATTGGTGACCGTGGCAATCAGTCACAATCAGTATATAACAAACAACACGCCAATATGTGCTTACCGTGCACCAGCGTACACAGTCACGTTTACTGGCGACGGGGTTGCCTACTGGAAAGTTCCGGCGCCTATAGTATGGACGCTCTGTAGTATCGTTGGATGACATTTCCGGACATGGGTTTCTATCCTCAATTTGTTCCTCAAGACACCCTCTGCACTCACCCAAAGTTTGTTGGTATCGTTTTGTAACAGCCTCTATACGGGTATAAAGTCACCCACCACCTGCTCTGGGTTTCTTGCTGTCAATCAAAGGTATAGAAATGTTAGGTACAGAATTTCTTTTCCGAGAGACAGACCAATTTCAATAATTTCTAACATATAAAGTGTCTCAGGAACAACTGAATTATTATTTTCATGTATTAGAGCTTAACGACCGTGAAATAACAATCCAAACACCACTCAGTTGCAGTCAGCTCTCAAAGCTCTATTATTATAAAATAGCATAACATTTGGATGCGAGACAAATGTTCTTGATTTTGAATCAAATTACGTTTTCTTCCTTGCCCACTTTAGATACCATCATGTTCAGAGTAAAAATACTGATTTAAATGCTGCTCCAGCGAGCCAGTGCTTAAATTAGTGCAGTGCTCTGAATGATACAAATCTCAGTAACTATGTTAATAATACAGCATATTGTATCACACAGTAGGATTTGTTGTTAAAATGGTAGTAGCTTGTTAATTTTTGAAAATGTTCCAGAAAGTGACCTCACATATTGCAAAAAGCCTTCCTGTGACCCAACTGCATTTACTCAGCAAATTTCTTCTGAAGATGAATACAAAATTATAGTTTATTGTGAGAAGAATTTTCGTATTGTTGAAAATCTGACAGATTTGGGATAAGTTTATGCTCAGTTGGTGAACTCAGTGTGACACCACTTTTCTGTTAATGAAAAAAATGTTTTTAAGACGCATTCAATAACTTCTGCAATCGGCCTGGAAGATATGCACAAAACAAAACTCATTAAAGAGATTGCATCAATATATGTTGGACTTAGATTGAGAGCTAATGAAAAACTGTAACTAGCAAAGTCCAGAGAAAAAAACTATTCTGTGCGACAGCAGCAGACAAAAATCATTTTGTTTTTCAAGTGTTTAGCAGAAATAATAAATAAAAATGAATGCTAAACAGAATATTGTTTACTTTTAAATTTTATTCATCCCTTCCCACAAAAGCAATTAGAACAGAGAACTAGAACTTTCAGAATGTTAAATTTTTTGTAAGCACATAACGCATTTTATTTCGAATGGAGGTACTGTAAATTGATGGCTGATAAAAGTTACATAAGTTACAGGAACTTTTATGCAATAATTTTTCAGCTAATGTAAAGGGCAATGTGAAAAGAGTAGTGCTTATTTTGTGGGGGTATTTAATGTGCAAATAAATGCTTGATAGAGCAATCCCCATAAAGCGTGATACATTATGCCTATGACATCGCCAAAGTAAAATTTGCTAGTCTGTTTGCTAATCAGTTATATACTGACAATTGAATAGAGGAAGACAGATATACGTTAACCAATATGGAGACCAAAGAACTCAAGCGTCACCACTTCGTAATACACAGTACTACCTGCAGATTATCTTTGAGCTCACTGTTTTGTCTTCCCTCTAGGTCGACTGCTTGCTTCTTGACACTGTGTTCGGCCATGGTTTATGCATTCCTGCCAACATCGTCAAATAGTGGCATCGCTCCCATAGAAATTTCGAGCGATTCGCCGATTACTCCAACCGGCTTCTTTCAGTCCAACTGCACGTCCTCTCTCAGATGCTGACATCTGCATATATTGTTAACGTGCTTGTCTGCGAGGCGTAGTTACTGTCCAACTGAGTACACAGAATGACATTCACAATGGCGTTATGCCCTGGTGTCGATATGTCCTCTTTTTACTATCCACGCAGCTGCGCAGTGCGCTAAGCGTCACACATTCATCCATCGGCCGCGAAAGTTCATAGTTTTGCATTTTCCGTCGATACCTGCCAGTAGAAATTTCAGTTTGTGTCCAATTTGCATAACTCTTTCGTTGAGCGGCAATTTTTTCCCTTAGAGTGTATTTACTATTTCTCCTAAAACACCTCGGAAAGTTTAAGAACTGAGACATTTTTAACATTATCAGTGTCAACCTTAATATTGGCTGTTTTGAAGTTTCAGTTTCGCATTACTCTGCAGTGCGTAATGCGTGCGGGTGGGTAGGTATCGATGAGTGGACAGGCGTCCCATGTAGCGCTCCAGAGTGGTTCCTTCTTCGAAACCTATCCCACTCTTCTCTCTATATGACTGTGCCTCCTTTTTTTGGTACGTCGTTTTCAGGGAATTTTAGCTACAAAGAAGTAACTGCAACGAGCACTGCCCCTCTTTATCGCTATGACGTACTTACGCAAATACGCTGTAATGCTTGCCGGGGCAAGTTAATTCTCATACAGCTGCACGGCACTGTACAGGTACAAATGAAATCCTTGACGCTCCTTCTTTGGGCATGGGATCAGAACTTGTACCTGCATACGCAGATGTTTTAGCATTAAATACGGTATACCTCTGCGCCTAAAGGTCAGGAGTGAACGGGTACAAATACTTGCAGCGCTTATTATTAAACGCTATTTCGTGCAAATGCTGCCTACAATGTCTAGAGGTTTTCCGTGAAAATATATGAGTCTGCAGTAATTAAGTGTGTACAGGGTTCGTAATTACCCATTTCCTTATGGTTTTTCATCTATTACTCTCTCCAAGGCTTCCACGAAAAAAAAAAAAAAAAAAAAAAACTACGATGCTAGCTGCTAGCAAACGGTTGCGGCGTTTAATGGACGCACGCATTAGCCATTATATTTCACATTTTACAGAACAGTCATGAAATACTTATCACTTACATTGAGCGAGGTGACACAGGAATTAAAACAATGGATTAGTAATCGGGAGGTGCGGGACTGGAATATATGTCGGACGATCCTGTTTTAAGTTTTGTGGCATTGCCCTAATTACTACGGATATGAAGTTATTTCGTAAATGGGCTTCAGCCACCTGATCCTCTGTTCTTCGCCATCTGAGTTAGTGTTCTAATTACCTCGACGATGACGAGACGATAAACTCCAATCATTCTTTTCTGCCTATCACTTGCGTACATAACATTTTACAAACCAAGAACAAAAACTAAAAGTCCTAGTTCGACTACAGAAATGTATTATTTTTTTCTGTACTTTGATATCGCATCTTGTATGAAGAAGTCGTGGTTAGCTGGCAAGCAAAAAAAATTCTTCAAAAGCTAGACTCTATGGTTCCTGAAACGAATTAAGTACTTACCTAGACAACAGTCTCCTTGTTTGTCATAGGTTACCGGCATTGCTTTGGTGCTACAATTAGTAAGCTGTCTCCAAAGCACAGGGAACAGAGCAAGATAGAGAGAGCAAATAGCGCTCGATTGGCGCCGTGGAAAAAACAGATTACTGAAGAGGAGTTGGGTTGTGTGGATTATGTTCAAAGTATTCCTAAATAAACGCGCAGCTGACGCCCACATAGTTCCGTTAGCAAGTAGTAGCCTGTATCTTCCGGTAGAATCGATCTGCAGTCGGCCTCAAATGCTGATTCTCTAAATTTCCACAATAGTGGCTCGCGTGAATGGCGTTGTCTTTCCTCCAGGGATACCTATTTGAATTCACGAAGCCTCTCCGTAGTATTTGCTTGCTGATCGCACCTATTGGTAACAATTCCAGCAGCACGCTTCCTATTTGCCTCGGTGTCTTCCTTTAATCCGACCTGGTGGGGATCCCAAACACTCAATCAGTGTTCAAGAATGGTTCGCACCAGCGTTCTATACGCCGTCTCGTTTATAGACGAGCTACACTTTCCTCAAATTCTCCCAATCAAATAAGAAAAGCCGAGATTTACCTTCCCTACTGCTCACCTGACGTTTTCATTACATTTCAAATCGCACTGCAACGTTACGCTTAAATATTCAACCGATGTGACTGTGTCAAGCTGTACGTTATTAATGTTGTATTCCAACGTTACAGGATTGTTTGTCCTAATCATCTGCATTGACTTACATTTTTCTACATTTTGAGCAAGATGTCATTCATCATATCAACTAGAAATTCTGCGTAAATGACGATGTGCCCTCCTAGAGTCATTCACCGACGACGCCTTCCCATACACCACAGCGTGATCAGAAAACATCCGTAAATTGCTCTTCACCCTGTGCGCCAGATCATTTACGTATGTAGAGAACAAGAATGGTCCTATCATAATTCCCTGGGGCTCTCTTGACGATACCCTTATCACTGATGAACACTCGCCATCGAGAACACTTCTTCGAGCCACTCACATACTGGGAAAGGAATCCACATGCTCGGACCTTCGCCAGTAGCCTGTAGTGGTGCACAGTATGAGACGACTTCCAGAAATCTATTACCCTCCATCTATGGTTAGTACGATACCACTTGAGAAAAGGGCAAGCTTAATTTCACAATACCAGTGCTGCCCGTTGGCTTTTTGTCTCGGGGTCCTCGGCCTCCACTTCTGGCGGTGACTGTCAAACTGTAGGTTTGACAATGCCAGCGACTTGTGCTGGGGAGACGGCAGAAAAAAAAGTCATTAAGCAAAGATCGGCCGAACAAGCCAACAAACAATACGTCTAAAAGAATGTATTTTTGCAGAATTTAATACACGATGCAGCGAGCGAGGCGGAGCAGACACTGGACTCACTATCGGCAGGAGTAGGATGCCATCGAGATTTACGTTTTCCATGGTTTTCGTATAAAACAAATGCGAAGATACGAATTACCGAATAAAATCCTCGTATACAGTTTGCTATTTAACAAGGCGTACTGCTGTTCATTTCTTCATAACGAACAAAGTTTCAAGAAATGCCCACTGACAGCTACACATTTGTTTTGATATATCTTTTTTACTTTGTTTCGGAACAAAAGGTTGTTTGGGGCGATCAAAATAAATGGATCACCCGGTATATATACGACAGTTTTTTGACACTGCAGAAATCGAGAGCCCGATGGCGTATTTCAGTTCGATACCATTACTGGCAATGAGTAAAAGTGTTGGAGAGTTTTTAGCACTATCTATACACGCTTTTAAATGATGTTAGATTAAACTGCACTGCTACTCGGCAAGTTTTGCTGGAGTCGTAGAAACTCTTTGTGGGTGTATCCACTGCTGCACAGAATGGACGAAACCACAGGCACTTCTGCGTCATTTTAGAAGCAGTAATAACCCAAGGCAATCGTAAAAAACTTTTGCAGATGAAGTAATTCGCTGACCTCGTCCGACTTTCAAGACAGCGGACGTGGGTGTCGCGGGGGAGACGTGCTAAACACTCGCCTCAGGCTGCGCAATTTTTTTGGTGTCGGAGCTGTTTACGCTGTCGTGGACTCCTCTCAAAAACTTGTACCAACAGAGACTGAACTGCAAAACCGGGTTGCGAACTCTTTCTTTGACTGAGTAAAGAATGTGAAACGAATCTAGGTTATTTTGAAACTGTAAGTGCTCATCTGTTAAAAATAGTTATACTATCTGATTCTGAGATATGTCTAGTGTTTGGAAATGATCATCTGTTAAAAATAGTTATACTATCTGATTCTGAGATATGTCTAGTGTTTGGAAATGAAAAAAGTATCGCATTCGTTTTATGCGGTACCGCGTAACAAAAACTAATCTCGCATTACGGTAACAAAGCTATTTTCTGCAGCTGCAAATGTGTGTTCAGAACAGGAAGGGAGCGACGCTAGATCTCAGTATTTTGAGGCACAGCAGACGCTAATTTTGGTTTTGATGCTCTCTCTCTCTCCAGTCTTTGTCAGGGAGTCTTCGGTACAATCGCTTATTTCTTCCGACACTCCGTAAGCACATTATTTGTTTGCACGACAGTGATCTGTGTCGAAGTCTTTCCGAAAGTCAGGAAACATGATATCCGCTTCAGCCTCGCGTGATGACAGGTGGGATAAGTTAGATAAAATTGGGCGAATAGAGAGTTGTACCAGCAACTCTCCTTCCCGTCTGGCAGTCGCGAATGAAACAGGAAGGGGAAAAAACCTGTTCCAGTACAGCATCCAAACACAGCCGCACACCGTTCGGTGGCTTACAGAGTTCAGATGCAGATTAAGGTTTAGCGTAACTGATGGAGTCTCGGGAAACAGTTCTCTGTTGGTATACTGACTACAGGTCTAGGTTGTCCGACGCTACGTAGCTTTCCTCGACAAGTCTCTCCATTTATATGCACATGACAGAATTTTTAATCATACTTTGCCATTTGGGTATCGATCCATTCGCTGAACTTTTTAGTTTCATTAAACACGGTTACTGCCGTTTCCGAATGTCAAATAATAAATAAATTATTTGTTGCTTTTGAAATTTCGAGTGCAGCAAAAGAAGTCTCAATTGTAAATGTCCACACAAGCACGAATACAGCCGCTAGTCTAAACATTATGCGAGTACAAACGGTTTCCAAGTAATAACGTGCACACACAATTGCAAGACCAGATTAAAAGTCACGACTGTAACGCATGTCTCACGTTCGCATGGTCCTGCTTGACAAGTGGGCTTGATTAACCTTGCATAACGGTTGAATGCAATAAGTTGGTCCCTACGTCTGATGCACCTGCGGATTCAAAAAATATCGTTCTTGTGAAACACAACTGGCTATCTGTTCGCATGATTTAAAGAGAGTTATCGACCGGATAACTAAGGATAATTCCATATTCCCGGATTTTCAGCTGGTTTTGGACATTTTTCGTCACAGGCGGTTACTAATCATAATGTGTGGCTATGGAATATTATCTCAGCTAATCGAGTGAATGTGTGATTTCCTGTCATACGAGTAAAAGTAATAACTGGCTCGAATTAATTTAGTGAAACAGAAGTTATATCTGGCTTTCCGTAAGGAAATGACTTGGTCCCTTAGCTGCACTTAATCTATACAGTGTTTCACAATTTTTCACAATTCGTATTACAGGCTTGTAGCGGCTGTAAAAAGGACTTAGTAGAATAAGTTAAGGAACCCATATTCGGAAATGTACAGTTCCGGTGTAAAGTAAGTTTGAAGATCCCATCACTTACAAATATTCCGCTTCGCGATACGCACAAAAACTGAAACAAAGGGCGCCATCGTCAGTCCCTGTTGAATTCTGAGACCACGTATCATTTTCGTCCGGTTACAAAAATGCTACGAGAAACTGATTCGTTCGGAGTTAGGAGGGATAGCTGTAGTGAACCATGGACGCACCGCACTCTAGACTCTGAATATGACTCCCTTCGTCACGTAGAAGAAAACCCGACGATGAAGACCCGAAACTTTACCCATGCCCAATTCACTACTCACTGCCTCCGCTGTGCGCGTTCCGTTAAGCGATTGCAAGTCATCCAAACTTATTTCACATTCAAACGGTACGTTTCCGGGCAAGGGTTCCTGAGCGAAGCTTTATCAACTGAATGCTCTCTACAACTCATAGAAGTCCGTATTAGGAATTGTGAAACCTTCTGTACCAACGATTTAGGAGAAATCGGAACAGTTCTCTCTTTGCGGACGAGGTCATTTACCGTCTAGTGAAGCCAACAGAAATTTAAAAAAAATACTATATGCTTTTGATAGTATATGTGGAAGACAAGGAAAGTAACAATTTATTGATTCAGTAAAACAGTGTGATGTGTTCCACTTGCATACTAAAAGAATTTCCTATAATTTCTGTTACTAGTGGTTATCGATTGTCTAATATGCCGCCACTTCTGCCATATGGAGATACATTACGAAAGTGAAAGCACATTGTTCTGCCTGTGTCAGGGCGACCCCTGCGGTAGCGAGGAACACGTCACTTGTGGATGGCTGTCAGCCCTATTGGGAATACAAATAGCCGGCTTGGTGGGTGGACTGATGTGTTTGTTACACCAAGTCTCGAATGTAATGGTTACTTCGCATTTTTTACAGCTCCATTTCAATTTGTGTGTTTCTGTGTTAATGATTCTAGCTTTGTTTATCTGTAATAATTTGAACAGACTTTATGTGCTGTCGCAATGCTCACTCCCTACAGCATTTTCGGTCTTCGACTTAGCGTCGAATATGGTTTTCTCCCACTACGTGGTTCACGGCTCCCGCCTGCCAAGTTTGTATCATGCTACGGCACAAAATGTTCAACCAAGAGTCTATACGTTACCTTTTAGAGATACTTGAACTGTGACGATCATTTAGGAAATGATGTACGATAGGCGAACCGAAGACTGCGTTTTATTGGCAGGATACGAAAGGTGTCAATATGACCACACTAACAAGACTTGATTGCAAAATTCTGACACAAATGATTTGCAAGATAATGGAAAAACTGAAGACGACCTTGAGGAAGATCATATTGGATTCTGGAGAAATGCAGGAACGCGGGAGGCAACACTGACCCTACGACTTGTCTTAGAAGATTGATTAAAGAAAGGCAAGCCTCAATGTATAGCACTTGTAGTCTTAGAAAAAGCTTTTGACAATATTGACTGGAATATACTGTGAAATTCTAAGGGGGAGGTTAGTGTTTAACGTCCCTCAACAACGAGGTCATTAGAGACGGAGCACAAGCTCGGATTAGGGAAAGATGGAGAATGGTTCAAATGACTGAGCACTATGGGACTTAACATCTGAGGTCATCAGTCTCCTAGAACTTAGAACTACTGAAACCTAGCTAACCTAAGGACATCACACACATCTATGCCCGAGGCAGGGTTCGAACCTGCGACCGTAGCGGTCGCTCGGTTCCAGACTGAAGCGCCTGGAACCGCTCGGTCACAGCGGCCGGCATCACACTGTGATTCTGTAGCTTCTCCCAGCATACTTCATGTCATGATAGTGCACCTGTAAACTATTTCGACACGAATTACATTTCTGAAAAAGATAGACTGTGGACATCTTATGTAAATTTAAGTGTTAGAAAGTCTTCTCTGAAGGTTTAGTCTTGTACGGTAGTGAAACGTGGACGGTAAACAGTTCAGACAGAATCAGAATAGAAGCTTTTTAAATGTGATGCTGCAGAAGAATGTTGAAGATTAGAGGAGTAGCTTGAATAACTATTGAGAAGGGACTGAACCGACCTGTGGAGAAAAGAATTTATGGCAGAATTTGACTAGAAGAAGGGGTCCGTTGATACAACATATTCTAGGGCATAAAGCAATCGTCAATATGGTAACTGAAAAAATTGAGAGGGGGGGGGGGAGACAGAATGGGAAGGGTATGAGAAATTCCAGAGGGAGACCTGCAGATAAGAACGGCCTTCCTCACGACGGACTATCGTGGAGGGCTGCTTCAAACCAGCCTTCGCACTGAAGATCGCAACAAGCAGAAGCTGCAACGGACCCACTAACCCATTAAAGAAACTGCTTGCATTATGACTGTCTGCCAGTTGATGGAGAAAATTATTTGTTTTGTTCCGTTATCAGCTACATTATTTATTTTGTCCCAGTTCAACACATAGCTATTTGTTTCGAGTACTGTTTGGTCATCAGGGTTTTTAACGCCTACAAAAAGTTACAAAAATAATGTAAAACAATTTTGATGCGGTCGCTTCGAATTGTGTTAGAAGAAGGAGGAGGAGGAAGGAAAAGCACAGTTGGCAACACTAGCTGGGGGAGGGGAGTGAGGTGGGCTGTTTTAACTCCTCGTGCGTATTATGTATGAATTAATGTCACAACCTGCCTATTGATCTATATTGTAGCCCAACGTCTACGTTAGATTGGAATGTGAGATTTTGACTGTGAGTTGGCGAGGACAACGGATGTAAATAGGAGACTAGTGGCTGTGGCGACGAGTTGATTAAGGCGTGGCCCGAGTTATAGATTAGACTGAAATTTGACAGTTTGGTCGTTCGCTCGCAGCAATCACATTAAAAATTATCGTTGCAAAAACTTTGTGGTGTATTTTCAAATTGTCCCTATTTTCGATGTGGTCGCTAGGCAGGACTGAGGAGTACAGCAATCTGTTTCATAATACAGCATTCTGAACAACTATATTTCATTATGTCAACGTGTATTTTCGTACACTCTTCGTCATGCTTACGTTCATCGAACGTCAAGTAGTAATGAGCTCCGCGACCTTGCCTACTTCGCCAGCACCACCCGCTGTCATCTGCTGTCGCGAGTTTTCTTAACATATAATTTTCATCGCACTTTATGACAATTTTAATGATTTACACTGGGAGCTGTACTTCTTACCTACGTTTCGGTAGCCTACATCTCTTCTGTTTTCTTCTTCTTTTCCCTGTGCCTTTGTCCAACAACTGCACAGAGTCGACTTACTTATTACATAAGTTCGTTGTTTTTTTCATAATTTTAAGAAACCGAACTGATACAAATGTCAGAGACTTTAGTCATCAATAAAATATTCTCCCTCGCTGTTAAGAACATTCTTCCAACGCTGGGTAATTTTCCTATTCCGCGACTGTAGAAATCATATGGTTTTGAGGTGAAGAACTCACCGACCCATGTCCGGAGCGCATTTTCATCTGGAAAGGAAGTTCTTTGAAAGGTTGTTCGTTAGAGTGCGGAAAAGATGATAATCTGAGGGCGCGGGAGTAGGTGAAGAAGTTGGGTGCGTTATGACTTCTCAAACCAACCCCTGTACTGTATTTTTTGTCAGTCTAGCAGAATTCGAGCGGGAGTTAGAAGTGGAGTAGCATCACTTCACTCTGTCTTCCCGATCGTCGTTCTTGGACTGCATCTGCAAGACGTCTCAGTTGTTGACAAAAAAAGTCATCAGTGATGGTTACACCCCGCGGAAGCAAACTATGGAACACTAAACCGTCGCTGTTTCACCAGATGCATAACATTATATTTTGTGGTTGTGCAGGTATTTGTATGGGGAGTTGCTGCTTTATTTGCGCTCAGTCATTCCTTTCTTATCCTTCTGTTAACATAAAGGCACCGTTTCTCGTCACCAGTAACGATATAGGATAGGAATGGTTCGGGTTATTCACGAGCCAATTGACGACGTGCAAGCAGAGACGTATTTAACGCCACCCTCTAATTTTTGTGATTTTGGCTTAGAGCATGAGGTACACACATATACCCGATTTTTTAACTTTCCCCATTGCATGGAAATGTCGCACAATGTGATTGATCACAGTTGCCAGAGTACAATGACGTGGATCATTGTGGATTAATGCGTTTAAACCATCTTCATCAAACCCCGTCGGTCTTCCTGAATGTGGAGAGTCACTGATGTCAAAACGATCCTCCTTAAAACGAGGAAACCATATTCTTGTCGTTTTCTGCCCAGAGGAGTTACCCCACACATGTCCTAAATGTATCTCCCTGCCTCCGCTGCTGTCCCCCCTCTATTGAACCCAAGCAGAGGAGTATGTCGGAAATGTTCCGTTTTCTTTGACATTCCATTTTCTACCGTGCACAGATCTACTCCCTATCTCCAGATGACTCAAATAGCAACTGTGACCTACAAATAAAAGATGACAGTCGATAAATAGACCCGCAGCAACCAGAATGCCAACACGCAAAGCAAACACGCTACGAACTTATACATCAGTCTAATATTAACGAATTTGGCATTGTTAGTTTAAGGAGTGGCAGGATGCTCCTCCTGTCTCTACGCTGTTACCCCCCGGAACGGAATATGTATACCCCAAGAGTCTGCGTGTGAAAGAGAGCGAAAGTTTTCGAAAAGTTTGCGAATTGCGTAACTGAGACGGGAATTGGCTGGGTACCAGCTCGGTATTCACCCAATGGGATGTGGGTAACCTCCTGAAAACCACATCCAGTCAGGCCGGCACACCGATGTTCAACGTTAATCAGCCGTACAGATTCGATCTGGGGCCGGAGCACCTCCCGTCCCGGAACTGAAGTTTTACCACACACGGATGCCCAGGTGGTATGTCATTACTAGAGATCGGAGTATATGCATCATATAAACCTTAAAATGTGCATGAAAAAGGCTTAAAAATGCATGAAAAGTGTCTAAATATGTAAGATCAAATAATAAAAAAACATGGTAGTTCTGCGTGCATTGTATCTCAAAGTCCTGTGCATATCAATTACGAGGACGAGCACCGGCCATGCGGAAAAAAGGTACATTTAGAACGCCGATATCATTTTCTGAATACTTTCTGGAAGAGGTTGGGAGGAGGGCCTTTCTGGGATTATTTTCTAAAAATTTGCAAAATGGGGACGCATACCGTATTTCAAGAATTGTTCTTTCTTTGCTACTATTGTCGGTAACAAGCGGACGCGTTGCGAGTGAGTTGCAGCGAAACTACAGGTATGTACAGGACCAACTTCGAGATATTTCGCAAGCAGAGGAGCACGCTAAAAAACTCCGCAATACTTTATTTAAAAAACAACATACAACCATGAAGTTTTTTCAACAGTGTTAAGTTTTAATTAATAACTCTTGAACCAAAGTATCATTGACAATTTATTTTACATTTTTCTGCTATTGTAAACATAAACGACGAAGTAATATTCCAAATGTTCGGTAGTAACATTGCGTCTTCGATCACTCAAAACTTTTTTATAAGCAGAAAATGGCCGTTCTACATCAACTGAGATAACTGAGTAGTATTTGAATTTGGGTGCTATGTTGGCGCTTATTGTTTCTGGCAAAAGACCACCCGTCCCATTAACAAAACTACCAATTTGGCACAAGGGTTCAAAGCCTGTGTTATTGTTTAAAATGTTTTCACACTTTTCTTTAAGTTTTCTTGGGAATACCTCCGGAAATAAGGAGCTCACTAGAATAATTTATTCATTATCTGTATATATTGATTCAACACCAAACTTTGAGTTTCAAGTTTTTTTAATACTCGCAGGTATATGGGAAAAATCAGTGCTAATCACAGCAATGTCTTTTTAAATACCGGAATCATTAAAAGCTTCCTTGCATTGGCAAGCTGCTAAAGCCTCTGCACTATAGAAGTCGTTTACTACCCCTCTAATGGTCTCGAAACGTTCATTGTAAAACAACACAGCTTTGATCGACATACCCCAACGAGTTACCACTGGTTCGGGAGGTAAAGAGCACATTTGGTAGTTTTTCTTTGTAGGTCTTGATGCGAGCAGGAGCCTTTAGAAACACTTTCTTTGTGGATGAAATCAGTGTATTTACATTCACATACGTGGAGCGTACTTCTTCGGCAAGGCGATGTACTCCATGAGCAAAGAACGTGACATGAATCAAATTGGGATGAAATACTCGGAGGGCTTTTCCTGCTTTGGTCATATAGGGAGCAGCATCTGAAATAAACACAAACACCCTTTCATCTGCAGTAGATTCTGGGAATATTTTTCTAATACCCTCATTCACAAATCTGGCGATCATAGACTGATTTACTTTTTCAAGTTCTTTGCAGGCCACTAAATAGGAAGAAGAAAGCTCTTTTTTTTTTTTAAGTACCAACAATTAAATTTGCACTGTAACGGCCACAAGTGCCTGTAGTCTCGTCAACTGAAATCCAGATAGTCCTGTCGTTGATTTCACTGCGTATTTATATCAGAAGATTTACGGAAATTGTCGGTATGTAATTTTTATGTAATGTTGATTCATGTGGTACATTTTGATTTAAGCAATATTTGCGCAGGAAGTCTTTGAGGATAGGGTTTGTAATTTTGAGAAGAGTAATATTGCTTGCAATGAATGTCATCACACAGATTCATGTTAAATCGACTTTTTTGGTTACCTTTGGACAAATCCCTGCTACTGCAACTTGCTGTTGTCAGAAGTTGTTGTCGTGGTCCTTTCTTCTGCATTCTTGCGTTATGAAGATTTGTCTTGACATGCTGGTCTATTTGAAACTTTTTTTGCATGAAACGTTTTTCTCGCAGACTCGACTATATAAAACAATTCCGTCATATGTAAATATTCCAGGATGGTCAGCAATCCACGAAATGACGTTTCTTTTTTCCGGACGGTATGGTGCACAACACGTTACACACTACACGTCGTAAA
The DNA here is from genome assembly GCF_021461395.2 of Schistocerca americana. NCBI lineage: Eukaryota > Metazoa > Arthropoda > Insecta > Orthoptera > Acrididae > Schistocerca > Schistocerca americana. The sequence continues at coordinate 509,951,115 of NC_060119.1, read as the reverse complement.
GACGTTCAATTGTGTACAAGTAAACAGACAGCTAAACTGAAACAGTGGACATGCGACTAAAAGCTTGCGAAGTTGAATTTAATTGTTGGCGAGGCGTACGATATAACAGCGGAGGGAATTATTGGGGGCGAGGCCGCAAGAGCTTTGACTCTGTCTGCCCGTTCCTGTTCCTCTTCTGTAATGACTTCGCTTGGCAGTGGCCTCTCGATTAGCGATTGTATGCAGTTCTAGGTCGCGGTCAATCAGTGAGACATCAAAACTAGACCGAGCTAGACACCGCACGTCTAAATTTTTAAAATATTGTAAACATAGAGCAAAAATATGCATCATCACTAGTTTTCAGTTAAAATATGAAATAACCGGTGAAAAGGAGCCAAATATTCAAATGCATATGCAACATGCAAATGCATATAATCCGGTCTCTAGACATTACCCGTTATATGGTCCTAAAACATCCCAACATCCGTTAAATGGCTCCGGTCGTGGTACATGGTGAGGAGACTTGTGACTGGGGTACTCACCCATCTCGAGCAGCGTGTCGTAGTAGGCGAGCAGGCTGGCGCGCTGCATCACGCGGTACAGCTGCAGCTCGGCCTCGTTGCCAGGCGCCGACGTCAGCACCACTGCAACACACGGCACACAACACGCGTCACGCCACGCCACGCACTGCCCCAGCCCGCATGCAAGCGCGCAGGTGCCGCCTGCCTCAAACTGTCACATATCTCAGCAACAAAACAGGTACACGTGTTTCACACTCGACTACGAACAAAAAGAGCACAGTACTGTGAAGAAATTGAAACTTGCTACAACTGGCTGATCGAGCGACATAGTTGCAATCGTTGAGCGTCATCTCTGCGCTCAACAATCACTCCCTCGTAGTTTGTAAGAACCGTGAGGTGTCAAGTATCTAGGAATTACACACAGCTAGGGGCCGTGATCAACACGCTGGCCTCGCTGTCTGGATGAAGAGGATTCGAATCGCACCGTTCGACTATCCTAATTTACGTTTCCCGCAGTTTTGTACATTAGTCGAATGGAGGAATAACTTCTCCAAAAAGCCGCGGTTAGGTGGTGATTCTTCTTTGATGACCCATTGTCAGGGGAACGTAAATCTTTGTCTTTCTTCTTTCACAAATGACTCTTGTATTACAGACGAACGTTTATATTTTCGGATCATTAGGTTAATTCTTCTGCCCATATATCTGAAGCCAAATATCTGATGATCGCCAGTAAACCACTGATTCCTTAAAGAATCCAACTCCAATGTATGAAACAGCTTCAATTGTCTGATTACTTTACAAATGAGTTAATGTGTTAAATATATTGGCCGCGCGAGATCAGCCGAGCGGTCTTAGGCGCTGCAAAAAAATGGTTCAAATGGCTCTGAGCACTATGGGACTTAACATCTGTGGTCATCAGTCCCCTAGAACTTAGAACTACTTAAACCTAACTAACCTAAGGACATTACATACATCCATGCCCGAGGCAGGATTCGAACCCGCCACCGTAGCGGTCACGCGGTGTCAAACTGAAGCGCTTAGAACCGCACGGCCACACCGGCCGGCTTAGGCGCTGCAGTCATGGACTGTGCGGCTGATCCCGGCGGAGGTTCGAGTGCTCCCTCGGGCATGGGTGTGTGTGTTTGTCCTTAGGATAATTTGGGTTAAGTAGTGTGTAAGCTTAGGGATTGATGACCTTAGCAGTTAAGTCCCATAAGATTTCGCACACATCTGAACATCTTTAATGGTTCAAATGGCTCTGAGCACTATGGGACTTAACATCTGTGGTCATCAGTCCCCTAGAACTTAGAACTACTTAAACCTAACTAACCTAAGGACATCACACACATCCATGCCCGAGACAGGATTCGAACCTGCGACCGTAGCGGTCACGCGGTTCCAGACTGAGGCGCCTAGATCCGCATGGCCACACCGGCCGGCCGAACATCTTTAATATATTGACGTTAAGCTTGTAGACGAGAGAACTTTTATGTTTAAAATTTGTTTGAAGTCGCTAACTTCTCTCATTATGAAACAGTGGGTGAGTATAATCTGTGTAATTTGCTTTCCGTTTTAAGAAGAAGTTAATTTTCAAGCATCACAACGTTTATGACTTCATATCTCCTCAACTATGTGTCGTACAGTGTTACAATTTTTCGGGTGTATTCGGTGGTATTTGTGGATACAGTCTCCAAAATTTGTTCCGAATAGTCAGTAGTAAGGAAATAAGGTGTTAAAGCGTCGTGCCGGATACTGAAATTTTACTGCACGAACAGCTAAAATGTAGTAAGTGATAATCTTTTTACATCTCAAAGGTCTTGGAATCCATGGGACCGATATTTTACCAGTATTAATGTCGACAACAGGCAAAAATCGTCGACATCCTCTATTCCTAGAATGCATAGACAGCCTATATGCACAATTAAGTTTGTACATAAACCTCAGTGCGCGAGTCCTGGTTGCACCTGGCCTTTTTTTTTAAGTTTCCGTAACGGACCTACGAAATGTAAAGAAAGTTTTATAGGCGGTATAGTACACTGTATGAGAGATAGTTGAATTAATTCTTGCACTTTGATGACACCAGTATTAATGTCGATAACAGACAAAAATCGTCGACATCCTCTATCCCTAGAATGGATGGACTCTCTCTATATATAATTAAGTTTATACAGAAACCTCAGTGCGTGAGACCTACTTGCTCCTGGACTTTTCTTTTTTTTAAGTTTCTATCACGGAGCTACGAAATCGAAGGAAAATTTTATAGACCGGAAGAGAGTAAAGTAAAATCAATTCTCGTACTTTGATGATACACTTCCACAATACGATGTAGGCCATGGAAGAATAGTGTTATATGTCAACAAAGTAATTCAACTATCATTTGACAAATTCAAATAACAGAGTCAGGTATCACGAGCAAAAATAAAACGAAATGACGCCCACTGCTCTTAGTAGTGTTCACATCTCACCAGCATAAAGACAGAAACCTGTCGTGAGTGACGAATGTCGAGAGCCGATCTGCAGCCAGCGACACATGGATCACGCACTGCTCTGCGCGGCAGCTTTGCCGACGCTCCTGATGCTCGCTGCCTCTCCGCTCAGTGGCTGCATCAGTGCTATGACGCGCTAAGCCCTGCTGACGTCACGACAATGCACTCGGGTTACACACGAGCATTACAGCTGCGCTCCACACTGCAGACTAAAAACGATGGCACAGTGTGCCACGGATCATAAGGACGTCGAAAATTACTAGGGTGCATATGGCTACTACACCGTCCTTTTTAGACCAAATAAACTTTCTCATAATTAAACGTTTCACCTCACATCTTGCATAATGCCATTCATAAACCAGCAGAGCACTTATTTGAAATGACGTCTCGCGTATATGTGTGAATTCAGAGAATAGCTGCGTAACAGTATCTACCGGAATAGTGGGTACGTGAAGAGGTGTTCATGCTTCTCGTGAAAACGAGTTGGATTTCCTGTTCGTAAGTGTTAGCTTCGCTCCAGGGTGCCCCTTTCCTCCAACGTGCATTCGCTGATGTTTGCTATCACATTTTCCACAGTTTCGCGTTTTCCTGTTGTGGGTGCCAGTTATTCAGTATCAAAAGTGTTGCGTAGCCAAGGTAATTACTAGGGCCTTATTACTATGCATTGAATGCAAACGAAATTCAGTCTACCTTCATAGGCGAAGTTGCTAACGACGTTTTTAAAACACGTTTAAGTTGTTGTCGTGCGGTTCTGGCGCTGCAGTCTGGAACCGCGAGACCCCTACGGTCGCAGGTTCGAATCCTGCCTCGGGCATGGATGTGTGTGATGTCCTTAGGTTAGTTGGGTTTAACTAGTTCTAAGTTCTAGGGGACTAATGACCTCAGCAGTTGAGTCCCATAGTGCTCAGAGCCATTTTTTTAAGTTGTTGTTATTCAGCCATTGTTTGGGGCAAGCTTGTCACCAAAACTCTTACACTAACACTGATCACATCAAGGTTGGTAGCACATATCCTGCCTAGTAACTCTCAGAATCGCTATTGTCGAGGTGGGAGGGAGGACGGGGAGGGGGGAGAGAGAATTTGAAAAATTTAGCCCTGTAAATACGTGGTAACCTGTTACAATCACGAGGTAGAACCAACAGCTCATGTTAACACCAGTACATCAACTGAATCCACGCGTTCTGGTGTTTCAACGTATATTGAGCCGTTACCGCGACCTCCTTGCTGATGCAAACTAATGAGACGGCGGGTAAACGTCGGTGGATGTTGTCGGTTCGTGTAGTCTACGCTATCTGTTCAGAAGTATCTTGACGTATATTAGTGGTCATTAATATGGCGTGTGTACAACCTTCGCCTTTATGACAGCTTGAACTTTGCTGCGAACACCTTCAATGAAGTGTCTGAATGTCTGTGCAGGAATGACGGCCAATTGGTCATCAAGATCGAAACCAGAGAAGTAGTGATGTCAGAGACTGGAGCAAAGGCGACGTTCTAACTCATCACAAAGGTATTCCATTGCGTTCGGGACTCTGGGCCACCCAGTTCATTTCAAGAACGTTATTGTTCCCAAACCATTGCGTCCGAGATACTGCTTTATCACACGGCGCACTGTCACGCTGATACAATCATAGTCTCGAAGTGTTCCCCAACACTACGCGTCTGCAGCTCGTGGTCTAGTGGCTCTGGATCGCGGGGTCCCAGGTTCGATTCCCGGCTAGCTTGGGGATTTTCTCTGTCCGGGGACTGGGTGTTTGTGTTGTCCTCATCATTTCATCACTGTCATCTTTCGTAACAGTGGCTAATTGGACTGTGTCAAAATTGGGACTTTGTATGGGCGCTGATGACCGCGCAGTTGAGCGCGCCACAAACCAAACATCATCATCTTCTACACCACGCAGTAAACAGTGCTGTGAAATGTTCTCATATCCTTCCGCATTTAACATTTTCTTAACCGCAATAAGGGAGAACATCCCCATACCAAAACACTACGTCCTTCGTACTTCGCTGTTGGCACTACACATGACAGGTAACGTTCTCCAAACGTTCGCCAAATCCAAAGCCTTCCAGCGGATTACTACAAGCTATAGCGTGATTCATAGTCCAAATTACTCGTTTCCAGTAATCCACTGCCTAGTGGCGACGCTTGTAACACCACCTCAAGCGTCGCTTGGAACTGATCACACAAATTTATGGCTTATAACGAGCCACCGAACAACTGTGCCCAACTCTTTTTAATTCCCTACGCACAGTAACTGTGCTAGCTGTACTACTGGTAACACTTTGAAACTGACGAGTGACTACTTCCTTTGATATCATGTGACTTCTTACAACAACACTCCGCAGTGCTCGACTGTCCCTGTCCATCAGTACGTGAGGTGTGCCTGGCGTTGGTTCAGGTGAGGTTGTTCCTTCGAGTTTTCACTTCACAATAAAATCTCCAACACTCGACTTGGGCAGGTCTAGAGAGGCTGAAATGTCCCTCATTGATTTTTTGCTCACTTGACATCCGACGACTAATCCACGTTCAGAGCCATTGAGCTCTCCTGAACGACCCAGTCTGCCGTTTCTATTTCTCTGCTGACAACACTAATACTACCAGTCTCCTTTTATACTGTCGCGTGCACTTCTCGTGACATCTAGTGGTCAATTCCGCATTACACAGGAGCGTCGCAACGCTTCTTATCAGGTAGTGTGTATTCCACAAACCATCTTACTGTGTGTGGCATAGTGTGCCAGATAATTTCCTGTCGTCCCTGCTACATTAGCGATCAGTGCCCAAATCGACACGGACACTAGCTACAATAAGCCCTCGACTGGGCTGAACATAACCATCAGTTAACGCAAAATTAACACGCCCACTGCGAAACACTAATTGCCCACGCAGGATATCAATAACCCTTGCAATAACAATATTTATGCTATAGTATTTAGAACAGCAGTACTTGTGGCGCCACGCTCACTTTCCGCGTTTCCTGCTTCAATACCGAATAGTGCGCGGTAAGTACCGTTGCCGGCCAGCCTCGCTGTGATTTCCCCGACGCGGTCATTCCGAGAGATATACGTATGTGTGAGGAAGTGACTTGTTTATCTGTTCTTGGAAGGTACACTCTCGGTGATTCAGTGGTAAAAGTAATGTTTCATCAGTCAGTTTAACTAAGAAATGAAGGTACATCTGGTGTTAGTAGGCTATTATTCGAAAGTCTATTTTTACAACTGACCGTGTGTCCTGTGCAACAGGACGATGGCAATAAACGGACGAATGATAGATTTCTCCTCTGTTTCTGATGTATGCGCAACAACCAAAGAACAAAAGTATGCCCTCCCATTCCTCTTTAGTTCCTTTTGTACTAGCAGTGATCACTTGACGGTACTTTTTTGCAGTACGTAATCGCAAACACTCTGCGCACAGTGAGTTTGCTATCGTGTTTATGCGTACTGATTGCGCTGTACGCCGACGACACGGCACTTTTCATGACCAGCATGAGCGTTCAGGTCATGCCTGCGACGACCTGGTGTTATCGGCGGCGAAATGAAGGGTGCCATTCAATGTAACGAAGAGCCAAGTACCTAGCGTAGCGAGTGGCTACACCATTTTTGCATATGTTGACTCGATGCGATTGCAAAATTGTTTGTGGTAAGGTCTTGATGATGGTCATCATAGGTAGAAGTTTATCACCTAGTGTAAAATACAGTGGTCCGTAACTCGTATAATGGTAGCGAGATGCCCCAGTCCATGGACTTGAGGCAGACAGACATTCCTGGGTGGGGATATGCATTCGGGAAGCACGGAGAAGTACCTGAGTGTCTCGGTAGGTGTCCAACATGATGTAAGTACGGTGAAGAATTGAGGAGAAAAGCGGTGTGGAGTCTGAGACAGCTCTACTCGTTTCTAAACCCGACGACCAAAGTCCGAAACGGCACTGGAGTTTTTAACATATTAATGTAGCTTGTTATCGTGCATTTCGGATCACCATTTGAAAGGGCGCCCAGAAAATAAAAACAGAAACTGACATCGAACGACGGAAGGAACAGGACGCGGCGCTAAGCCTTCATCGGAGGTCGGGAGAAGAGGAATAACCGTTTAAGAAGATCGAGCTGGTAGGTTGGTTGCATATGGGTGGGCCTGGCTAACAGGGCCGGCCAGGGTCCTGGGAGGGCTTCCCAGCGACGGAGCGGGTCGTGCCGGAACCATTAGCCGCCTAATACCGCGGCGAAATTGGGAGCTGGTCGACCGCAGCCCGCTCCTTCCCCCTTCCCCCCCCCCCCCCCCCCACACACACACCCACACCCCGCCGCCTACTTACCCCCACGCCACTCTGGCCAGCATAGAGTCGTTGCCCCGCAATCTCCAGTACACACACATTCCGGCCGCTTGGCTTCGTCCCCAAGATGCGCGACTTGTGTCAGTGTCCATACCTACGAGTGACGCTGTCCAAGACACCTTAAAATAAAAGCAAAGAAATGATATTCTGCTCAGTAGCTGGGCATAAGATTGGAAAGACCGACAGAAACTGATCTCGGGTAAGGCCAGTTCAGATACCGGAGAAATGTAGGAACACGCGAAGCAACACTGACACTGTAACATATTAGAAGATAGGTTGAAGAAAGGCCAACCTGTGTATGCAGCATTTGTAGATTTAGAGAAGGCATTTTTTTAAAGTGATTCGCAACAGGTGTCAAGTATTTTCTGAAATGCATGACACTCAGCTGCCTCAATGTGACTTTTATATGTCGCGTGGACAGGAAAAAAATGACGATTACCGAAGTACGTGTTAAAATGCAGACTGACAAGTCAACCATTTCTGAAAAATAGAAATTCGTGACCATCAAATACAAATTTAAATGTTAGAAACTATTATCTCAAGGTGTCTGCCTGCAGTTTAGCACATTATGGAAGTGAAACGTGATCAATAAATTGAGACAAGAAAAGAACGGAAGGTATTGAATTGTGGCGATACAGAAGAATGCTGAAAATTAGATAGGTAGATTGGATAACTGTGGAGAAGTTACTGAGTCGAACTGCTTAGAAAATAAACGTGCTGTACCACTTGACTAAAAGAAGGGCTCGGTCGATAGGTCACGTCCTTACGCATCAAGGAATCGTGAAGTTGGTATTCGAGGGAAATGAGGACAAGACGGAGGGAGGGGGGGGGGGGGGATAAAACTGTAGACGAAGACCAAGGCTTGGCCATAGTAAGCAACTGCAAACAGACGTGATTGCCGTAGTTGTTTAGAGATGAAGATGTTTGTGCAGGATAGACCAGCGTGTGCACCTGTACAACCAGTATAAGAATAAACTGGGACCAGTCAGAATACATGGAACTGACGCAAGCCGACAAATCAGACAAGGAGGAGTCAGAGGAGGCGTTGCGAATGGGTTAGTAGTCCCCCTCTAGGCTATGACCTCAATATCTTACAGAAGGGTGATTCGTCAATGGAAAACTTATGCTAACCATGCCGATGAAAGGAAGTAACCCTCACCAGATAAAGAATAAGACATTGTCCACTGTCCCACAGTTTTCTTCTCTGGTGGGATGAGCAGCAACATGTGAACCTTATGGGCTAAGACTTTCAATACAATCAAAACGCAGAAGATTTGTTCGATTTGTAGAGGTGTTTTATAAAGACATGGTAAAAAGTTCGATTTACTGAGGTTCCAATTAGCAAGAGTCGGCTGTATTACCTATGCAACAAATTGAGCCGTTCAGTTTAGAATAAGAAGTTCGAAGCGTTCTTCCATGAGTTTAATAAATACAAGAGATGCATATAACAGAGATTTTTTCATAATAATATATTCTCCTCGACTATTTACAACAATCACCAACGCTGGCATAACTTTTCGGTTGTGCGACTGTAGACATCACATGGTTTTGAGGCGACGAACTCGTTGAGCCACGTTCAGAGCGCATTTTCATCTCCAAAGGAAGTGGATGAAGGTTGTTCGATAGAGAATGGAAAAGACGAAAATCGATTAAGGTGGGTACTTCCCAAACCAACTCCTGTACAGTGTTTTTTCGTCAATCTAGGAAAATGCGGGAATGAGTTAAAATTGGAGTACCATCATTACACGCAGTCTTCCTTGTCGTTATTCTTGGACTGCGTTTGCAAGACGTCTCAGTTGTTGACCAAAAAAAAAAACAAAAAAAACCAGCAGTGATGGTTAGACCTCAGGAAAAAAATTTGCGGTACATTACGCCGTCGCTGTTCCGCCAGATGCATGACATTATCTTTTGTGGCAGTGCAGATGTTTGCACGTGGAGTTGCTGCTTTATTTGGGCACAACCATTCCTTTCTTTTCCTTCTGTTAGCATAAAGACACCATTTCTCGTCATGATATAGAATATTAAAGTACTGAGCTGCGCATGTTAGCCCTGTATTTAGCCATATTTGTAATTTTTCCTTTAGGAATGGTCAGTTTACTGAACGATTAAAGTACTCAGTAGTAAAGCAGCTTTATAAAAAAGGGAGAAAAGGATAATGTAGACAATTTTAGAACTATTTCTATGCCATCAGTGTTTGCTAAAGTTATTGCAAAGACTGTGTATTTATGGATAATTGATCATTTTATATCTCTTTTCTCTGTCGAGATGCTGGAGGGGTTAAACAAAATGTTTCGAACGCTAGGCGTATTTTTTGATTTAACTAAAGCGTTTGTTTGTGTTGATCATAAAATATTGGTCCAGAAGTTGGAGCATTACAGAATACGGGGAGTAGCTCACAATTGGTTCACCTCTTACTTCAGCAACAGAAGGCAACGCGTCATTATTCACAATGTTGAGAATGGCTGTGATGTGAGGTCTGAGTGGAGTACAGTCAAGTGAGGGGTACCCCAGGGATCAGTGTTGGGACCACTGCTGTTCCTTATTGAAATAAATGATATGCCCTCTAGTATTACGGGTAAATCTCAAATATTTCTATTTGCTGGCGGCACTAGCTTGGTAGTAACGGATGTTGTGTGCAACATTGGCCCGGTTACAAATACTGCAGTTCACGACCTAAGTTCATGGCTTGTAGAAAATAAACTAACGCTAAAACACAGTAAGACTCAGTTTTTACAGTTTCTAACACACAATTCAACAAAACCTGACGTTTCAGTTTCACAGAATGGGCATATGATTAGTGACACTTAATAGTTCAGATTTCTAGGTGTTCAGATAGAGAGTAAACTATCGTGGAAAGCCCAAGTTCAGGATCTTGTTGAAAGACTTAATGCTGCCATTTTTACTATTCGAATGGTATGTGAAGTGAGTGATCGTTCGACACATAAATTAGTCTACTTTACTTATTTTCATTCGCTTATGTCGTATGGTATTATATTTTGGGGTAATTCTTCCCATTCTAAAGGGATATTTTTGGTTCAGAAACGAGCGGTTCGGGCGATAATTGGTGTAAGTTCACGAACCTCTTTTCGACCCTTGTTCACGAGTTTGGGTATTCTGACATTGGCGTCTTAATGTATATATTCCTTACTGTCATTTCTTTTAACAATATTAGCTTATTCCCAAGAATAAGCAGCTTTCACTCAGTTAATATTCGGCAGAAATCAAACCTGAATATGGATCGGATTTCCTTAACTCTTGTACAGAAAGGCGGGCAGTATACTACTGCATCAATTTTCAATAAGCTACCGCTCGAATTCAAAAATCTTAGCAGTAATGCACGCGCTTTCAAATCTAAACTGAAGAGTTTCCTCATGGGTCACTCCTTCTATTCTGTTGAGGATTCCTTGAAAAATTAAGCTGATTCTTGTTGTATTGTTGATTGCGTTTACTTAAACTTATGGATTGACTTTTTTCGGGTTTATAAACATTTTATTTTTGTCTGTTACTACTTTTATGTTGTAATTTCATATAGTGGCATGTTCCATGACCTTGGAGATTTGCTCCTCAATTTGGTGCTACGGAAGTTGACGTGTAAATGTAAATGAATAAATAAATAATTAAATAAATACAGCATAGGAATGGTTCGGATTATTCACGAGTCAATAGATGACGAGCAAGCAGAGACGAACATAAGGCGCCGGCCGAAGTGGCCGTGCGGTTAAAGGCGCTGCAGTCTGGAACCGCAAGACCGCTGCGGTCGCAGGTTCGAATCCTGCCTCGGGCATGGATGTTTGTGATGTCCTTAGGTTAGTTAGGTTTAACTAGTTTTAAGTTCTAGGGGACTAATAACCTCAGCAGTTGAGTCCCATAGTGCTCAGAGCCATTTGAACGAACATAAGGCCAGCCGCTGATTTTTGTGATTTTGGCTTAGAGCCTGCGATACCTGTGCACTCGATTTTGAACTTTCTCCACTGCATGCAAATGTCGCACGGTGGTGGAATGATCACAGTTCATCACATCTGCAAGTACTCGAGTACAATGACTTGGATCATTGTGGGTTAACGCGTTTACACGATCTTCGTCAAATCCTGAAGGTCTTCTTGAACGTGGAGTCACTAATATCAAAACGACCCTCCCTAAAACGATAAAAACCGTAAGTTTGCGGTGCTGTGTGCAACGGTTTCATCCCCATACACGGAGGAAATGTTTCTGGCTGTCTCCGCTGCTGTCACCCGTCTATTGAAAAATAGCTCTGAGCACTATGGGACATAACATCTGAGGTCATCAGTCGCCTAGAACTTCGAACTACTTAAACCTAACTAACCTAAGGACATCACACACATCCATGCCCGAGGCAGGATTCGAACCTGCGACCGTAGCGGTCGTGCGGTTCCAGACTGTAGCGCCTTTAACCGCTAGGCCACTCCGGCCGGCTATCTCCTGGGAGAAAATACCCTGGAAAAGTCAGGTGCGCAGGGACGAGGATTGTGAGCATCTGTCCTTTTTCAAGTAAGACGTCCCCGTCTGGACGCAGGAAGAACAACGGCACGTCGTCTGCATCATAAAGAATATTCGCGTCCGAGTGGCGGCAGCTGCAGACGCAGCCGGCATCTGATTAAGACGCGGCGGCGGGACGGCACGCCTGGCCGTGGCGCGTCTCCGTGGGCTCGCGACTGGTTTCCTGGTTCCCTGAATAAAACATGAAGCCGTTCGGAGGTCTCCGCTTTCCGATTCGGACATTACGCCGCAATTTGCAACGCGTTAGTCGTGCGTCAGACATCGCCCTGTTGACGGGGATGCGCACCCATCCAGAGAAGTTTCAGTGCGATTCGAAATGAAGGCAGGAAGATTAGCGTTTAACGTTTCGTCGACGTCGAGGTCGCTGGAGGCGGAGCGTCGGCACAGAAAAGACTAGAATGAGAAAGAAAACCGTCCGTGTCCTTCCCAAAAGAATCATCATGGCATGTGTTAAACTGTTTAGGGAAACCGTGAAAGCCTGACCTAATATTGACAGTTTAATTTGGGAGTTTATAAGAGACTATGACTCTGGTTTTTATGCATTGAAATGTTACTGCTTTACATTAAATCTGACCCATTCGTGAATAAACATAATCTGTCTGAAATTATTTAAGTTTCGAAGTGACAAGGGCATTCTCGATGCGTAACGCAATAGATACAATTCTTGAAGTGCAATTTCTTTGCAGTCGTGCTGTACATCGTCTAATAATAATCTAAAACCCTGAACTAGCGTGGTAGAAGAAATTATACCCCAGATCTCTTCTGCGCTGGCTCGAGTCTCGAACCGCGCGGGGTAGCGCAGTGGTTAGTATATTGGACTCGCATTCGCAGGACGACGGTTCAATCCCGCGTGCGGCTGTCCTGATTTGGGTTCCTTATGATTTCCCTAAATCGCTTAAGACAAACGTTCCTTCGAAAGGGCAGGCCCTCTTTCCTTCTCCATCCTTAATCCGAGCCTGTGCTCCGTCTCTAATCACCTCGCTGTCGACGGAACGTTAAACACTAATCTCCTCCTTCTCCTCCTCGGGTCCCGACGTTCAACAGCAGCACAAAGTTAGCGGGAGAGTTTAAAATTGTACGTAATGAAACTGCAAGATCTGTTCAAGGCTGGATATTTCCAACATTTTTCAGGCAATCATTAACAGCATCGATATAATTAGAACAATGAATGATGATTCAACGCTGTCTGATGCAATTATTTATTTACAAGCAGTTTTGATCTTAGAGTTCCTTCAACGAACAACTTACGAACAAAACAGATGAACTAACCGTGAACACTGAAACAGGATACAAGATTCAAACAAACAACGGAATTAAAACTTCAGCTACTTACAATAATAATAATAATAATAATTATTATTATTATTATTATTATTATTATTATTATTATTGTCATTGTCATTATTATTTTACAAAGGCAACATCTCATGACATACATGACTTAAAGTATAAAGGACGATATGATCAAGTAAAATTGTAAGAAGAATTTAACATTGGTATCTTCATCGACGCATTGCTCTGGTACTGAACAACTATGTTAAATGTATCTTACATTTTGACTTGCCATGTTATCCTTTATATTTGAAGACATGTCAAGTGACGTTGTCGCTGTAAAGCTTATTCGGAAATATTTCAAGTTTCTGAATATGTTGCTTCTTTGGATCTTGTATCTTTTTTCGGTGTTCATGGAGTGTTTTCTGTTTTTCGTACGTACAACACCGTATGACATCCCGCCCGTTCATTTTATGGGAACGTGTATGCAGTTTAGGTAGCCGCCGTGGCCTAGGAGTGATACTTCTGACACTGTGGCGTTTTTGGCCTAAAACTGAGAGGAAACGGTGTTCCATTCACCGTGAAGATGGTCTATGACCAAAATCAGCTATAAATAAATAATTTTATGAGGCAGCTCTGTTTCATCATGCAATTTTGTAAGCAAGATATTTCCTCACAGCTTTAAAAACAATTAAAATGAATGTGGTACGTTTCGCGAACATAGTTCTCGAGTGAACTCATGTGGAGGTATGGAACGAATAGAGGATTAACTTTAACACAGACGTAATATAACGTCCAGCAACAGCCTTGCCGCAGTGGATACACCGGTTCCCGTGAGATCACCAGAGCTAAAGCGCTATTGGGCGTGGCCGAAACTCGGATGGGTGACCATCCAGCCGCCATGTGCCGTTGCCATTTTTCGGGGTGCACTCAGCCTCGTGATGCCAATTGAGGAGCTACTCGACCGAATAGTAGTGGCTTCGGTCAAGAATACCATCATAACGGCCGGGAGAGCAGTGTGCTGACCCCACGCCCCTCCTATCCGCATCCTCAACTGAGGATGACACGACGGTCGGATGGTCCCGGTAGGCCACTCGTGGCCTGAAGACGGAGTAATATAGTGTCCAGTATTATATTGAAATGTAAATGTCGTGTGACGAGGGCCTCCCCTCAGGTAGACCGTTCGCCGTGTGCAAGTCTTTCGATTTGACGCCACTTCGGCGACTTGCGCGTCGATGGGGATGAAATGATGGTGATTAGAACAACACAACACCCAGTCCCTGAGCGGAGAAAATCTCCGGGAATCGAACCCAGGCCCTTAGGATTGACATTCTGTCGCACTGACCACTCAGCTGCCGGGGACGGACAGTATTCTATTGTATTGTATGTTAACCGACGGCCTAGAAACGACGGGGAGGCTCCGTGCCTGCCGCAGCCGCAGTGGTCCACGACCCCATGACGACTACCGCAGTCCACTTCACCTCTCGCCGCCCCACACCGAACCACTCTTCAGGGTTATTGTGCGGTTCGGCCCCAGGTGGACCCCCGCAGGGAACGTCTCACAACAGACGAGTGTAACCCCTATGTTTGCGTGGTAGAGTAATGGTGGTGTACGCGTACGTGGAGAACTTGTTTGCGCAGTAATCGCCGACATAGTGTAGCTGATGCGGAATAAAGGGGAACCATCCCGCATTCGTCGAGGCAGATGGAAAACCGCCTAAAAACCATCCACAGACTGACCGACTCACCGGACCTCGACACAAGTCCGCCGGGCAGATTTGTGCCGGGGACCAGGGCCTCCTTCCCAATCCGGAAAGCCGTGCGTTAGACCGCACGGCTAACCGAGCAAACTGATGCCCAGTACTTGAGTACGAGATAACATATTGCTTACGCAAATACAATTCAACGGCTCATGAGACTTTAAATTACCAGACATCAATATTAACTGAAACGATATTTTACGAATGGAAGAGCAAAGTCGTTAGTCACTTGAAACCTTGAACAACTGAATGAAAATTTTGCATCCATCCGCACGGGTTCAGAACGTGAGCGCCGGTGGCAGTGTAGTGCTTGTTACGACACGTAGTTCTCTACAAGGCCGCAGTGGTGCCTCGAGTAGTCCCCTGTTCGCTCCGTCGGAGGAATACAACGTTGCGAATGGGTTTTTCAATTAGAAGTTATGAAATACTGGACTGTCCTACCCTCGCAACATGGAGGTGGGGTCCCACGTACCATTGGATATTCAAGGGCCAGTGAGTAGCATACCGTAAATCACGATTGTGTACCCATTTCTATCCCTCCCACTACAGCGCTATCTGTGGCGAAACGAACCAAATGCTTAAGACAAAATGTAAGTATACTGTACTTTGCCGTAGAACTGTCATCTGCAATAAAAAAACGTGGATTCCCATTGAAGATTTCAAAGTTGTCCCAACCACCCATGCAGGGGTGGAGGGGGGGGGGGGCGGAGGTCGCGAGTGGTGACATTGGATGTCCCCCTCGGACACAAACAAAATCGAAATTATAACTTTTTTGATCTGATGTGTAATTTTCGAGATACTTCATATCTTCAATTAAAATAAACATCCAGTATATTGGCCGGCCGAAGTGGCCGTGCGGTTAAAGGCGCTGCAGTCTGGAACCGCACGACCGCTACGGTCGTAGGTTCGAATCCTGCCTCGGGCATGGATGTTTGTGATGTCCTTAGGTTAGTTAGGTTTAACTAGTTCTAAGTTCTAGGGGACTAATGACCTCAGCAGTTGAGTCCCATAGTGCTCAGAGCCATTTGAACCATTTGAACCATCAAGTATGTTGTTGACCACGGGCGGATCTGAACCGCAGTCCTCCAAAAGCAAACAGAAGAGGTAGCGCAGTGGTTTGCATACTGAACTCTCACTCGGGAAGACGAGGGTTCAGATCCCCGGTCGTTCAACCTGATTTAGGTTTTCTGTATTTTCCCTAGACTGGTTAAGGCAAGTGCGGGCTAGTTCCTTTGAAAAGGCACGGACGATTTCTTTCATCAGCCTTCCTTAATCCGAGCCAGTGCTCAGCCTCTAATGTCCTCTTTGTCGACGGGACGTTAAAAACTAATATTCCTTCCTTCTTTGCCGGCCGGCGTGGCCGGCGGTTCTAGGCGCTACAGTCTGGAACCGCGCGACCGCTACGGTCGCAGGTTCGAATCCTGCCTCGGGCATGGGTGTGTGTGATGTCCTTAGGTTAGTTAGGTTTAAGTAGTTCTAAGTTTTGGGGGACTGATGACCTCAGATTTTAAGTCCCATAGTGCTCAGAGCCATTTGAACCAACCTTCCTTCTTTTCTTCCCAAAGCAAGTCCAGTGTCTTTCCATCTTTGTTATAATTGACTGCAGCTGAAATGGCTTAGGCGCACAAACGCTAATGGAGATGACAAATACCGATAGAAGTTGTAGCATTTAATTAAAATTCGTAGCCCGGCTGGGACCTGAACACCCGCCTCTGTTTAGTAGGCGGATGTGCTAACCATTACACCACCGGGTCATTGCAACTGCCATACCTCACAGGCTTCTGTAGTCGAATGCCGTCCCTAGCACAACTTTAGCCCATTTTCCCTTTTTTAAATCGTCGGTATTGCCCAGACTGTCCGACTGTGGAATAGCGTCCCAGCTTCGTATGTAATGGGGAAGTCCTGCCTGTATCTCACGTGTAGGTGATCTAGTGATCTGATAGAATTACATTTTCCTAGATACGTATGAGTCTCAATTTTAATTCATTGCTTCAGTTTCTATCCTTAAGTTGAGACGTATATGTCCACAGGGAAATGTAATTCCACCATATCAACAAATCTTCTACGCCTGAGGTACAGGCAAGATTTTCCCATTACGTACACAGCTCGGATGCTATTCCACTGTCAGGCAGCCTAGGCGATACTGACGATTTAAGAAATGGGCTGAAGGTGTGGACTGAAGTTTGTGGTATGGGGGACAAGGACTAGCTTAGTCCGTGCAGGTGTAATTGCGATAATGTTACCGTGGTGTAGTTGCTAGCACATGTGCCTCCTAAACAGTACATCTGTGTTCGAATCCTGGCCATTGCACATGCTTCAATTCATTGCTTCAGCTTCTATCTTCATCGAAGATAAAGTCGAGACTCATATTTCTATAGGGAAATATATTTCAATTAGATGAAAACGATAAAGTGACTGAGTCGCATTACGGTAATTTTCGCCGCACACGTTCAAATATCGAGTCATTTCGTCCTCAGCTCAAAGACCGACGATCGCATCGACACAAAGAGCTACTAACGAAGCATTAAATGAGCCGTTTTGTCCGTAATCCCTGCTCGTGTCTCTAAATAAGCTGTTGTAAACACAGGCAATGAACACAAGGAGAAACGCTGCTGGAACACAGGTCGCTGGAAGCTGGGCGAGTCGCCGCACCGAGATACACGACATTGTAGCGCCGGCCAAAGAAGTGTCTGTCAGCTGAGTTTTTCTGCTTCACGCTCCCCTGGATAGCTGCTGTCTTCCCAAGACTCTAGTAGCAAACGGTGATCGCCTTTTATGAATGGATTGTTCCGTCATTTACCCGGAACGGCTAAGTAAAACAAGAGGGAATACCCCGCCAACAGCTGGCACTGCGGAACGACTGTAGTTGCTTCCCAGACGGCTTTTCTTAGAACGACAGAGCGCACAGTCCAGGCGCTCACAGGAGACGGCCTAATCTAAACCCGTTTGACACTGCTGAATATAAGACATGCCCCACTACACTTTTGTGTTTTCCATCAACAGATTTATTTTGGGCAATACATATGAGAGGGTCAGAACGTATTATGTAAAGATATAAGGCAAAACGCATAGCCCAGACAAATCTTCCTCTGCTTAGGGTAAAACATAACGAAACAGATTTAGGGTTAACTGTAACGGTTGCAGTTCTAGAAGCACTAACTAAGAAATATGAATCTGCCGCTGTTATGTAATTGCATGACGATCAACCATAACCGCAAGAGCCACAGAAAAGTTATTTCCTTCGTAATGTTATACTTAGAGTTCGGGTGTAAGCAGTAGTAAGGAATTGTCGATGAAAAACCTTCTCATTGCATGTAAAAAAATGGTACATAATGTGCTTTATTCGTATTAGTTGATAGTTCCACGATAACTGAGAACGGGAAGTTTTATCTCTAATTTCAGATTCTCATTAATGGCAACCTCGTCGCAATGTGTGCACATAAACAAATGTAAAATCCCAAAACCTGGGTGCTAGTAAAATGTGTGCAGTGTTCGTGCAAAGAAAGTGTTTTTCCGGGACGATTTGTACAGATCTGAGGATGATGTGGATAAATAGGACTCAGATAATGATCCTGAATATGTTACTGAACACAAATGTCCTTCCATAGTTGTTGGTAATTAGATAAAAGTGAATAATTATTTAAGCAAGTAAATAATGTCAAGTTTGTCCCTTACCATAGAGTATATGGATGTAGGTGACAGTGTCATAACATAAAATATTACGGGCAATCCGGACGTTGTTTACGTTCTACAGAAAGGCGACAGTAAAATTAATTTTATGTTGTGCCGAATGACAGGTTAATTTTTGAGGTTGTTATTCTTCACTGATACAAGAATTCGAAATTCAAATCTTTGTATCATAAATGAAACAATTGGGATATTTTAAATTTTTTGTTTTTGTAAAGTTTCACAGCAATGTTTCCTTAATTGGCCTAGGAAGTAAACAGTGGCAAGTCTATGCTTACCCATGTTAAGTGCACTAAGTTTCCATTGATTTATTTTGAAGAATAAAATTCTGGATAGAATTTATCTTTTTAAAAATATGTCGTTCCTCTAGAAATATTTGAAAACAATGACTTATTTGAATAAGCTAATCACAATGGATATACACTCCTGGAAATGGAAAAAAGAACACATTGACACCGGTGTGTCAGACCCACCATACTTGCTCCGGACACTGCGAGAGGGCTGTACAAGCAATGATCACACGCACGGCACAGCGGACACACCAGGAACCGCGGTGTTGGCCGTCGAATGGCGCTAGCTGCGCAGCATTTGTGCACCGCCGCCGTCAGTGTCAGCCAGTTTGCCGTGGCATACGGAGCTCCATCCCAGTCTTTAACACTGGTAGCATGCCGAGACAGCGTGGACGTGAACCGTATATGCAGTTGACGGACTTTGAGCGAGGGCGTATAGTGTGCATGCGGGAGGCCGGGTGGACGTACCGCCGAATTGCTCAACACGTGGGGCGTGAGGTCTCCACAGTACATCGATGTTGTCGCCAGTGGTCGGCGGAAGGTGCACGTGCCCGTCGACCTGGGACCGGACCGCAGCGACGCACGGATGCACGCCAAGACCGTAGGATCCTACGCAGTGCCGTAGGAGACCGCACCGCCACTTCCCAGCAAATTAGGGACACTGTTGCTCCTGGGGTATCGGCGAGGACCATTCTCAACCGTCTCCGTGAAGCTGGGCTACGGTCCCGCACACCGTTAGGCCGTCTTCCGCTCACGCCCCAACATCGTGCAGCCCGCCTCCAGTGGTGTCGCGACAGGCGTGAATGGAGGGACGAATGGAGACGTGTCGTCTTCAGCGATGAGAGTCGCTTCTGCCTTGGTGCCAATGATGGTCGTATGCGTGTTTGGCGCCGTGCAGGTGAGCGCCACAATCAGGACTGCATACGACCGAGGCACACAGGGCCAACACCCGGCATCATGGTGTGGGGAGCGATCTCCTACACTGGCCGTACACCACTGGTGATCGTCGAGGGGACACTGAATAGTGCACGGTACATCCAAACCGTCATCGAACCCATCGTTCTACCATTCCTAGACCGGCAAGGGAACTTGCTGTTCCAACAGGACAATGCACGTCCGCATGTATCCCGTGCCACCCAACATGCTCTAGAAGGTGTACGTCAACTACCCTGGCCAGCAAGATCTCCGGATCTGTCCCCCATTGAGCATGTTTGGGACTGGATGAAGCGTCGTCTCACGCGGTCTGCACGTCCAGCACGAACGCTGGTCCAACTGAGGCGCCAGGTGGAAATGGCATGGCAAGCCATTCCACAGGACTACATCCAGCATCTCTACGATCGTCTCCATGGGAGAATAGCAGCCTGCATTGCTGCGAAAGGTGGATATACACTGTACTAGTGCCGACATTGTGCATGCTCTGTTGCCTGTGTCTATGTGCCTGTGGTTCTGTCAGTGTGATCATGTGATGTATCTGACCCCAGGAATGTGTCAATAAAGTTTCCCCTTCCTGGGACAATGAATTCACGGTGTTCTTATTTCAATTTTCAGGAGTGTACTTGAATTATCAAATTTATGACATTTTACTGGATCTTTATGGCGAAGTTTCTCAAGATAACAGACTTATCTCTTACCACTGTTTATAGCTGAGGTCTTCATATAAAATCCCATAAAGCACTGGTAGGCGAGCAATTAGTGGGCAGAGTACTGTTCATTGCGTTTGGCCGTTCAGAACCTGCTGAAGAAGTTTTATAGGCACAGGTGTTCCTTAAGCGGCCTAGAATGTCGTCACGTAGTTATAGCATAGAAAATAATGCCTGTAGAGTTCCACTATTTTACGTTAAGCTTTGACTTTATAGTATCATTTGCAACACGCTTTTAATGTCCAAAGCAGAAGAAATAAACTGGCATGATACATGTGAAATGAGTTCCGTATTGCCGGTTGAATACAGTATTATAGAGGATGTAATGGGTATAAGTGCAGACGGTGTACTGGACAACAACACACTAGTATTTACTTCATTTGGATATTCATAATTGTGGTGTTAGGAGTAGTACGTTTTTAGGTTGCTTAGTACTCGAAGTGTATCTGGCAAGGGCAAGCCATTAATGCTTATTTTCCCCCAGGCAGAATGTCAGGTGTTAAAGTATAGCCACATGGTCGCAAAACGGTCAGTATATACTGACAGGCGTAGTCCACCTACTGCTGCAGTCGCTGGTGAAATAATGGCCATGCAGAAAACTTCAGATCGTAAAACACGTGACGTGTTTTGGAAAGTCTGTTCGGCGCAGAGGAAAAACAACCAACACACTGATGTGAGTACATAATTAAGGTACCATATATAAATGTATCTGCACTTATGCCAGTTACGTGATGTATTTATGCTGCAACTTCTAGGTTCAAAATGGCTCTGAGCACTATGGAACTTAAAATCTGAAGTCATCCGTCCCCTAGAACTTAGAACTACTTAAACCTTTGGACATCAGACACATCAGTGCCCGAGGCAGGATTTGAACCTGCGCCTGTAGCAGCATCGCGGTTCCGGACTGAAGCGCCTAGAACCGCTCTGTCACAGCGGCCGGCTACTGCTTCTCGTGGAGTGCATCCTTCATTGGGCCAGACAGGTGGAAGTCGAAAGGGGCGAAATCCGGGTTGTAGGCTGGACGAGGAAGAACAGCCTCGTAAGTTCCTTTCGGGTGCACAGACTAGTGCGAGTTCTTGCGTTATTATGGAGAAGAAGAAGTTCGTTAGCATTTTTGTCGCGACGAACACTCTGAAGTCATTTCTTCAGTTTTCTGAGGGCAGCACAATACACTTCAGAGTTGATCGTTCCACCCTGGGGGAAGACGTCAAACAGAATAACCCCTTCAGAGTCACAGAAGACCGTCGCCATGACTTTATCAGCTGACGTTGAGACTTTGAACTTTTTCTTCAGAGGAGAGGTACTGTGGTGCCACTCCATGGACTGCCGTTTTGTTTCCGGTTGGAAGTGATGAACTCATGTTTCATCGTCTGTGATGATGTTCGAAAAAAAGACTGTCGTGATCAACCTCGTAACGTGCAAGCAGTTGCGCACAGATGGTCCTTCGTTGCTCTTTATGGTGTTCTGTTAGGAGGCAACAAACCCAGCGGGCACAAATCTTTGAGTACCTCAACTGGCTGACGCGTGTGTCAGCACCACCAACAGAGACGTCCAGTTTGTGCTCTGTCGATTACCTCGAATGACAGTGTCTGCACCTCCCAACATTGCAGGAGTCACAGCTGCATGCAGCCGGCCGGCACGCGACAGATCGGACGGGTTTGCACGACCTTGTTACGATTAGACCAACGCCTCGCCCCACGATTCACCGTGCTTTTGTTCACTGCCAGCTCTCTGTAGACATCCTGCAAGTACCTATGAATTTCTGTGAAGCTCCGGTTTTTCCACCAAAGAAAACTCAATGACAGCTCTCTCCTTGGAACCACAGAGTCTGTGTTGCAACGTACCTCCGCTACAAACGCCATTTCAAAGGCTACACATAGTGCTGCCACCTATTGGAACTTCATGAAACTGCAGGAGGTGAAGCGGGATTATTCCACGAAATCCCATAATAAATTCCGCTTTCTTCAGCTGAAATTAGGTGAGGCAAAAATGTGTTGCATTACTGTTTGAATACATCTCGTATGGAAGCAGATTTCTTGTAGATTTTAGTCGTTAGTGTCAATAACTTTGGAATTTGTCTTGTATAAAAGACGCATGCCTGGCGAAGGTATCCGTTAATAAACCGTGATGTGCAAGTGTACCTGTATACTCCATGTTGCTCCGTATGACCATGACAAATGTTGACAAAATAAATAAACAGCGTGACTGCGGCGCCCGCTCGGAGCCGCGCTACTACGACAGGTAGCGTGCCGCGGCCGGCTGCCTTTTCGCTGCGCAGGTGTGTCCAGGTCTGGCCGGATCTCGCCCACGCAGGCTGGGCTCAGGCGCCGCCGTGGCCGGTCCGTGCGTAAAAAAACCAGAGAGACGCGGCGTGGCCAGGCCGGCCAAAAGGTAAAAAAGCTGTGAGCGCGTGACAGCCCACGGCCCGCAGGGTGAGGGGTCGCCCAGCGCCCAGCGCCAGCCGGACACGGCTCGGCACTGGACCATCCCAGGCAGCGCCTCGTTACGAGCCAGCGCGCGCGTACTGGCGGCGTTCTCTGCCGCGCTAGCGGCGCCGTACTCCTCATCCTGGTGGTCGTCATTAATGCATAGAAGACAGACACGCTGCGATATCCAGAAGATACAGCTGTGCTCTTGGAGACGAAGGAAGGCGAACAGTAATAAACCCTACAGACTTCAGGGACGGATTCCTGAGTGGAAATGGGGGAAAAAAGGTCCTATGAATATGCCGAGGGAATTAGATTAGGAAATGAGACACTTAAAGTGGTAAAGGAGTTTTGCTATATCTGTAACACCTGAGGGTATAATTGCATTAATCCTCAGGGGGTACACGCCTACTTTGTGTACCATGTGTCTGGCAAGCACAAGGAGCCCTAGCTAATATGGTATTTGCTTATACAACTTTACACATCGGTACCATATTTCTCTAACACACAAATTACACAGCTATCTGATCATTTAACTGAGAGATAAACATTTTTTTACTACATCAGTGACACATGTTTATGCAATTGTACAGTTGGGTAACTTCACACTTATGAAATTGAATTTTGTCTGTACTTTGTGAACCGTTCATATTTTTTTTCGGAACCACTGTGATAGTATGAGAGCTTTGAATGATGTATTTGGTATGGGATCATGATTTTTAAAGTACGTTTGAGGTAGACGACACTATTAAAATGAGCAGAGAATATTTTTTAGGGTTTGAAATGATTGCAGAAAGCTACGACGTTTTTGAGATTTGGCTTAGTTTTTATGATATTATTACGATGACGATGTGTATTATGCTGCTGAGGTATGTTTATGATCAATAAACTGATGCTATATGAGGAATTTGATTATGCTAAATATTTATTATGATGAAATATTGAAGTGTCGACGAATATGTATATGTGTAATAAGGTAAGGAATAATGAGTAGTGGTTAGGGACTCTGACTTGTGAAAAAGGATGTTGGAAACCAAGAATCGTATTTTAAGAGTTATGAAATGTGTGTAAATGCGTGAATGTATCACAATGCCGGCGAAAATTTTTTGGACACTGTTATAAGATTTTGTTTCTACAGATTTGTAACGCAAATATTTCGACCTGTGAAATCTTATTTGTATCAAACTGTCACTGTAGCGAAAACTGATGTCGTAAATATTTCGGTAAGGGAGGTAGGTCACTGTAAGCACCCAGCTGCGCGACAGTCGCCTGGAAAAAAAGCCATTAGTGTGTGCCTTTCAGAGGCACAGGTGGAGAAAAAAAAGGGGACCATTATCCTCGCTGTTGACATTCCTTTGTAGAAAGCATCACAAATACGACACGCCCAATCTTGTGGAGCTCTTAATTTATGATATTTACTGAAATGCCTAATGAAATGACGAGAAATATTTTATGTCTATACACCTGATTATGACTACTGTCTTTCTAGTTGAGAGTTTTTTTTACTACCTTATGAAATGCCATATGGCTAATGAATGATGTTTCATGCCTTCCTTTGTACATATTTGCTCATTTTGTTTAATATCTAGTTTCTAGTTGCACTGCAGCATTGGTTAAAATAAAATTTTATAGATGTACTAATATAGATATTTTATGTCTACAGACCCAGTAAAGAATACGTTTATGATGTACTTTCCTAGAAAAGAGAGCACAAATAGACATTTCCCTTCACAGGAATTGCATAAATAATTTTTTTAATGACTTGGGAACTTTCTTGCAGAGTAAGTTTTTGTGAGGCATCACTCTAGTGTTAAGATGTGACATAGGTATTAAACATGGCCATTTTTACTGTAATATTTTTTCTGCTTGAGCTATGTCGTGTTTAGATATAAGTTATTACATTTGCTGCTGCTGTTTGCCAGGCATAGTGCTACTAAATTTCACTTTACATTACTCTGTTAAGCCAGTTTTACTACTGATTTATTTTTCTTGTTTGCTGCTCAATGCCTTATATTAGTTGTAATATTGCTGCTTGCTTTACCAATTTGCATTTTTTTGTCATTGCTGTTTGTGTTAATTGTTTTGCGCTGCTGCATTGCCTCGTCCCTTAGTTTAGCATCTGAGCTCAGTAGATTTAAGTTAGCTTAAGATGGGGTAGGCCATATAAGAGAACAAGTTGTCATGAATTGGAAGAAATGCATTGAGAAATTATAAGAAAATGGTTTGGCCAAAAAAAGTATTTTGAAAGAGGATATGAACCAAAAAAGTAGGCTTTAGGGACAACAGGTTTAGGTAGGATTTTCTTGGAAATAAATGATGAGGTAAGATAATGGAAAATAAATAATGAGGTAAGAAATGTGTGAACATATAAATACAGAAAGCATGCTTGGATAGAATTTTTTTGGTGGAAACAAATGTTGAAATAAGAGGAAAGATATATGGAATGAAGTTTTGGGGTGGACTGCAGTACCAAATGTCACACTGAAAACGAACCCTGTCCTGTATTTTTGTGTTATTACACTATGTGAATTGGTGTTTTTCCTGTCTTAATGTGTTTAGCTAATAAGAATTATGTTGTAGAATTTTTCTGATAATATGTTATTTTCTTTGTAAAGATGCTTAGACATTATTTATTCTGTTCTGTTTTAATGCTCATGTGTGAAGTTGATGTTTCGAAAGTTATTCTGATCTTTTATGTATGTACTCATGTCATAATTCCTGTAACACTGATGTATATGTTATTTCGATTCTTTTGTAAAGCCTGTACCACAAATGTTATCTGTATTGTTTTGTACCTTCGTAATTGTATTCTTATGTTATAAAATTGTAATTGACACCAGTTCATCATATTATTAACTTCTAAGTTCCATTTCACTGCACACGTTTCTGTTGGTCATAGTATATGGACAATATGTGAGAAGTAGGGACTGATAGTGTTTGCACGTGTCTTAATAATTCAGTAAGGGACTGGATAACAGCATTGCTGGTTCTAAGGACAATTCCAAAAACTTTGTGAGTGCACAAGTGGTGGCTATGGACTTGCTATATTATCCGCAAGACTCTTCAATGGTGATTGTGCGCCTGCACAGTCACAACAGATGGCTGCTGGCCATCTCTACAAGGACTACAGTGGGTCTAAGAGTCAGCACTGTCTTTCCGTTGGAAGGACAACACTACTTCTTCAAGACTGCATGGAAATCCACTACTTCCATGCGCATTATCTTTTACTGCTCAGACTTTGAGAAAAGAAACGGCAGTTTTACTGTGATGAATGATCAGGACTGTCTTTATGGACTGTGAGAAAATTTTAGCTTTTGACCAATATTGTATTAATAAGTGTGTGCATTTGATATCTTTGTTATCGTAATTATGAAAAATTTTATCAAATCATTATTGGCCACTGCCCAAAACAATTTGTAAAATTTTTTGTGGGGAGCATGGGGGCTATGTAAGTAGGCTGTTTATGTTTTTTTATTGGCAACGTTACGTAGCGCTCTGTATGAAAATCACTGGCTGTGCTGTGTGCGGTCTGTGGCTAGTTTGCATTGTTGTCTGCCATTGTAGTGTTGGGCAGCTGGATGTTAACAGCGCATAGCGTTGTGCAGTTGGAGGTGAGCCGCCAGCAGTGGTGGATGTGGGGAGAGAAATGGCGGAATTTTGAAATTTGTAAGACTGGATGTCATGAACTGCTATATATATTATGACTTTTGATGACTATTAAGGTAAATACATTGTTTGTTCTCTATTAAAATCTTTCATTTGCTAACTATCCCTATCAGTAGTTAGTGCCTTCCGTGTCTTTTATTTAGCTGGCAGTAGTGGCGGTCGCTGAATTTCAGTAGTTCGAGTAACCAAGATTTTTGTGAGGTAAGTGATTTGTGAAACGTATAGGTTAATGTTAGTCAGGGCCATTCTTTTGTAGGGATTATTGAAAGTCAGATTGCGTTGCGCTTAAAAATATTGTGTGTCAGTTTAAGCACAGTCTTATATAATTGTTCTATGGGGACGTTTCAACATAACTAATGAGGAGGTGTTGAATGGAATTGGGGAGAAGAGGAGTCTGTGGCACAACTTAACGAGAAGAAGGGACCGGTTGGTAGGACATGTTCTGAAGCATCTAGGGGTCACAAATTTAGCATTGGAGGGCAGCGTGAAGGGTAAAAATCGTAGAGGGAGACCAAGAGATGAATACACTAAGCAGATTTAGAAGGATCTAGGTTGCAGTAAATATTGGGAGATGAAGAAGCTTGCACAGGATAGAGTAGCATGGAGAGCTGCATCAAACCAGTCTCAGGACTGAAGACCACAACAACAACATGAACATATGTCGGGAAATACATCGTTGCCGCGGTAGATGGCGTTGACGAACTAAAGTTCGTCTAACCATGTGGCGAGTAATCCTTGTGTTGCAGGCTGCATGATTGACGCGGAGTACTGTAAGCAGCAGAATGGTCCGAGATTCATGTCGGGAACAAGCCAAGACGGTGTTTGTGTACGGCCAACCAGATGGAAAGTACCTTTACAGATACCAACCACGTCACACAACATTTCAAGCTCTTTTTGGCTGTTTGTGTGATCATAGGTCCTTTCAAACAGATGAACGTGCAGGGAGATGGTGGACTGTGCCTACAGCAGATTTGGAGGACCGGGTTCTACAGGATACTGAGACAAACCCTAGTACAAGCTCTAGGCAAGTGGCATGATGTAAGCCAAAGGTACAACTGTGTGTATCCTGCATGACAACCGCTTCTATTACTGTCACCTGTAACGAGTGTAAGGATTATCAGCAGCGGACTTCCTCCAACGGGAAGCATTTTTTCGATGGTTCTTGCACCAGACTCCAACAATTATGGGATTTCTGTCTTTCTACATCTACTACATGTATACTCCGCAATTCTCCCAACGGTGTGTGGCGGAGAACACTTTATGTGCCACTGTCATTACCTCCCTTTCCTGTTCCAGTCGTGTATGGTTCGCGGGAAGAACGACTGCCGGAAAGCCACCGTGCAAGCTCAAATCTCTCTAATTTTACATCCGTGATCTCCTCGGGAGGTATTAGTAGAGACAAGAAATATATTCGATACCTCATCCAGAAACGCACCCTCTCGAAACCTGGACAGCAAGCTACACCGCGATGCAGAGCGCCTCTCTTGCAGAGTCTGCCACATGATTTTGCTAAACATCTCCGTTACGCTATCGCGCTTACCAAATAACCCTGTGACGAAACGCGCCGCTCTCCTTTGGATCTTCTCTATTTCCTCCGTCAACCCGACCTGGTATGGATCCCACACTGATGAGCAATACTGAAGTATAGGTCGAACGAGTGTTTTGTAAGCCACCTCCTTTGTTGATGGACTACATTTTCTAAGGAATCTCCCAATGAATCTCAACCTGGCACACGCCTTACCAACAATTAATTTTATATAATCATTCCACTTCAAATTGTTCCGTACGCATACTCCCAGATATTTTACAGAAGTAACTGCTACCAGTGTTTGTTCCGCTGTCATATAATCATACAATAAAGGATCCTTCTTTCTATGTCTTCGCAATACATTACATTTATCTGTGTTAAGGGTCAGTTGCCACTCCCTGCACCAAGTCCCTATCCGCTGCAGATCTTCCTGCATTTCGCTGCAATTTTCTAATGATACAACTTCTCTGTATACTACAGCATCATCCACGAAAAGCCGCATGGAACTTCCGACACTATCTACTAGGTCATTTATATATATTGTGAAAAGCAATGACCCCTGTGGCACGCCATAATCGTCATCTGTGAGCTACAGACAATCCTCGGACAATGCTTGACGCGTCTGATTAGCATCGGTTCTGCATCAATGTGCGGGCACGGATTCTTGTCGACCACATACTTGGACCGGTTATTATTCTACAATTCCTCGACGAAGGAATTCCTGCGGAATACTCTGGCTCTGTTGCTCCAGAATTTGCCTTTGGCAATACGATTGGTCGTTTCTGCACGACGGAGCACCGCTCCGCTTTCGCGTTACAGTTCGACGAGACCTCACCAACATCTTCCTCGGACGATAGATAAGACGTGAGGGTCCTGTAGCGTGGTCTGCTAGATCACCGGATTTAAACCTACTGAATTTATATCTCTGGGGCACCTGAAAAGCGCAGTGTATGCTGAACCAGTTCGTGATTTGTTCCCTACGCCTGTGACGCTATTCGGAGAGAGACAGGAACGTGCGAAGGAGTGCGGCCGTCCATGCTGCAACGTGTGAAAGCGTGCTTTGCATCCCACGTAGGGCACGCTGAACATCTGTTGCGACGTGGATGCGGTGAAACTCTGTACTGTGTTCTGGGACGATTTATTCTCGTTCACGCGCCCCGTCCATTTCCGGCCACTGTTCATAGGACCGTTTTTCCTCCATTTCCAGCCAGAAATCAGTTCCTACTGTTTGTCGGTTTTATTAATGTTCACCCTGTAAAGAAGGTCTTCGGCACAATATACTGAAAAAATGAGAGCTTATTGATTATCAGACCAGATTTCCGACTGGCTTCAAGACTTCCTTGCACACAGAACTTAATACTTCGCTTTTAACACAACAAAATCTCCAGGTGTACAGGTAATTTCGGAGGCACCCCAAGGAAGTGTGGTAGGGCCGTTACTGTTTACAACGCACAGCGTCCGGGCTGTGGACACACATAGAGAAATCCTTATGACGAAAGAACTCGACATTTTATGTTGTTGGGTAAATTCTCAATCGACAGAGACACTTTCCAGGATGCAATTCTCAACATTTCATGAAGAGAGCTGAGTTAAATGGCACATACGCGCCATTGACAGGGTACACCTGTCTCGATATATTCGCGAACTAGGCAGTTGCACAGATGCCTCCCGACGTCATTTTCCAGCAGGGTGGTGCCTACTCAACTATCATGAGGATGTTCCCATATTTCTCCGTCAGACGTTTCCTGAGCGTTGGATTGGAAGGGGGGAGTGATCCCACTGCCTGGCCCATTCGTCTCCCGATCTGACTCTCCTCTATTTCAGTGTATGGGGATTTATCAAGGACACTGTTTACAGAATAAGGGTTCGAGATCTGGCAGATTTGAGATAGCGAATCTACGTCGCAGTAGAGGCCATAACACCTGTCATGCTAGTGAACATGCGGCGAGAAGTGGAGAAACGTTGCGGTATCTGTCGAGCTACAAACGGTGCCCACATTGAATGGCGCCAATATGCATAAAAATGTTTGAGCTCTTGTGTACAATGTCGGAAAAATGAAGTTAGAAACCTTAATAGTTACTGAAATACAAACAAGTGTTTTTGTGTACCTCTAGTCGGAACACATATTATACAAACGGCGTAGTCGAATGCGTCGGAATCTCTGAAGGCTATCCGCAGTTGATGAAGGTAAATAAATAAAGTTACAAATTTTCAGCATATAAACATATTCACAAATTAATTTGCTATTGAATGTAAGATTACTAGGCACTTCAGTCTGGAACCGCGTGACCGCTACGGTCGCAGTTTCGAATCCTGCCTCGGGCATGGATGTGTGTGGTGTCCTTAGGTTAGTTAGGTTTAAGTAGTTCTAAGTTCTAGGGGACTGATGACGACAGATGTTAAGTCCTATAGTGCTCAGAGCCATTTGAACCCCCCCCCCCTTTTTTTTTTTTTTTGGTAAGATTACTCGTTCCGCATCATTACGATTTATCATGGTGGTGGTAAGTTCCTATGAGAGCAAACTGTTCAGGTCATTGGTCCCTAGCCTTACACCCTGCTTAACCTAAAGTAAAATAACTCACGCCAAGGACAACACATACACCCATGCCTGAGGGAGGACTCGAACCTCCGATGGGGGAAGCCGCGCGAACCGTTGCAAGGTGCCCTTAGACCCCGCGGCTGATTTATCATGAAAAATGATCAATGGAACATGAAAATAACTAATTATAAGAAAGTAGCAATATCGCAAGAATGTAACAATTTACAGAAGAATCTACAGAGGATTTACACATGGTGCAGTGACTGGGAGTTGATCCTGAACACAAACAAATGTAACTTAGTGCGCACACATACGAGATGAAATCCACGACTGTACAACTTCACCATTGATGACAAACTGCTGGAAACAGTATATACTGTAAAATATCTAGGAGTAACAATCATATCTAGGAATAACAATCCGAAGCGACCTTAAGTGGAATGACCACATAAAATTAATAGTAGATAAAACAGACGCCGGACTGAGATTCACAGAAAGTATCTTAAGGAAGTGGCTTACAAGGCGCTTGTCCGGCTGATACTTGAGTACTGTTCATCAGTCTGGGACCCATACCAGATAGGACTGATAGAAGAGATAGAGAAGGTCAAACGAAGAGAGGCGCGTTTCGTCACGGGATAGTTTAGTTGGCGCGAGAGCACTACAGAGACGCTCAACAAATTCCGGCGACTGTACAAAAGTAACATTTTACATCACTGAGAGGTTTGCTATTGAAATTCTGAAAGCGTACTAACCTGGAAGTGTCGGAGAACATATTACTTCCTCTCACATACATCTCGCGAAACGACAACA
The DNA here is from genome assembly GCF_021461395.2 of Schistocerca americana. Taxonomy (NCBI): domain Eukaryota; kingdom Metazoa; phylum Arthropoda; class Insecta; order Orthoptera; family Acrididae; genus Schistocerca; species Schistocerca americana. The sequence goes on along the minus strand of NC_060119.1, from coordinate 509,919,672 downwards.
ACGAGGAAATTCGATAAATTAGACAGTCAATACAGAGACATACCGACAATTATTCTTCTCCTCTAACAGAAAAAAGGGGGGTCAGTTCGTGGTACCAGAAGTACCCTCCCTTATAAGAGTACACCGTCAGGTAGCTTTCGGAGTACTGATGTAAATGTAGATGTAAAGGACTTTCTGTAACCAGTATGGTATGAGGACAAAAAAGAGAAAGATTGAAGTGACGGTATGCAGTACTGAAGAAGAATGTGAACCTCTAAGAGCAAATAATTGGTAGAGAAGCGTTACAAGCGGTTAGAGTAATTTACCTATTTGGGAAGCGGGATTAAAAGGGATGGTAGAAGCCGGAAAGAAATTGCGAGCAGAATATATTAGGCAGAAACAGCATTTCATATGAGAAAGGTTTGACGAGCAAGAACATCAGGCTGGAAATTAGGAAAAGGATCATGCAGTCAATTGTTTTGAGTTTGGTCCTGTACGCGTATTAAACTTCGACAGTAGGTGAACAAGATAGAGGGCGCCTATAAGGGTTGAAGATTTAGTGGCACAGAAGAATTCTCAAGATCAGACGGAGTTACTCTCTTGAGATACTCCCGAGGCTTCTGAACATCTCTCTCCGATCAGAACGACTAGCTGAAGTTTGTTGGCTAAGAATTCTCGAATCCAATCACAAAGTTGGTCTTCTATTCCTTACGCTCGTGGCTTACTCATTAGGCCCATTTCCGACAGCTTGTATATCGAAGAAGTAATGAAGGAGATTAAAAAAGTATTCAGAAGTGGGATCAAAATTCTAGGTGAAAGGCTATCAACGTAAATTTCGCTAGTATCGCCCTCTGTGAAAGAAAAAATTACAGGACCCGAGCACACAATGTTGACTGAGAGTAAATCAAAGAAATACGAAAGTACACAGGAGTACAAAACTGACATTCGCGACAAAGGAAGTCTATCGTCCTGGAAGCAAAAGAACACATAACTGGCGAGGAAAAGTGGTCATAAAAAGCAGAACAACGCAATCAAAGAGAACTTTCCTCGCAAAAAGATACCCACTATCATAAACCGTTGCGCTTAACGTACGGAACAAAACTGTAAGAATATACGTTCAGAGCACAGCATTGTGTGGAAGTCAAGCATGGGCGGTGGAAAAACCGGTAAAGGAGAGAACGGGAGCGCTTGAGATACGGTGTTACCGAAGGATATTGAAAAAGACTGATAAGAAAAGCTGTAGCTTTTCGACGAAACGGTCGAGAGAGGAATATATGGAAACGCTAACTAGAAGAAGGGAAAGCATGATGAAATGAGAGTTAGTTATCAGGAAATAAATTCCACTGTACTAGAAGAAGTCACAGAGGGTTAAAATTGCAGGGGAGGACATAGACCACAACATGTCTAACGAATAATTAATAACATTGTGCGTAAGAGCTATTCTGAGATGAAGCGACTGACAGAGATAGCGTGGTGGACCGCATGCAACAATTCAGCAGACTGATGAACACGCCCCTCCCCATAAAAAAGAACAAAATGTTCTTTACGAGTACTTGGTTTTGAAATATTCGGCTGAACTGCTATTCCCTGCCGAGTACTTAAGTCTACACGAATGCGTGTCACGATTTCGTCACAACCGAAACTATACCATCAGTATAGGAAATGCTTTCTGCGTTTCGAAGGAGCAGCACTTCATAGATAACGTCAACCACTGCATTAAAGCCATGTTTCTTAGCTCATATGGACCCCCTTTTTACAAAGTAGACGCTACTGAAAAATAAATCCAGGGAGGACACTAACAAATGCGTAGCAATGGCAATAACGACGGGCTCTGTGGAAGCAAAACATTGACCATAACATCGCAAGATGTTAAGTTAAAGAGTTCAAGTAGTCCAAATCTGATTACTTACGAGGCAGTGCTGAGAAGTAATGCCCTCTATTTTTTTTACGAGAAAACTATTAAAGCTTTTTAAATAAAACGAACGTTATTAACATTCTAAATCTTTATTCTTCATGTCTACATAATTATTTCTCAACATAGTCATCCTGGTGACGAACATATTTCTCCCAAAGAGAGACCAATGTGTTGATACTGTCACTGTAGAATGTGTGACTTTGTTGACAGAGCCACGGCCTTACCTCTGCTTGCACTTCTTCAGCACTATCAAAATGATATCCTCGAAGGTGTTCTTTGAGTTTTGGAAAAAGATGAAAGTTGGGTGAGGTCAAGTCGGGACTGTAAGGAGGGCACTGAAGCCAAGGCGCCGGATTGATGCAGATGTTGCAGGGCTCGTGTGTTGTCTGACACTGTCACGTTGATGGAGAGTGATTACAACACGCTGTCCCTCACGCACCGACATAGTTACACAACGCCATGTTACGCGCTGCAATTCGGAGACCTCTAGCGGCAGAGGACTACAAATATGTAAACATGAAGAATAGAGATGTAGAATGGTAATAACGTTTGTTTTATTTAAAAAGCTTTTCACATAAAATGTTCAGAGGACTTACTTTTCATCATGCCCTCGTAGATGAGTGGAAGGAGTCCCACAGGTAATCACATGAAAGAATCAGAGTCAGTCTCTGTATGGTATTCTGGAGACAGCTGACGAAAAAGAAGTGGTAAGCCATGTAAAAGAGATCTATGACAGCAGGATCTCCAAAGTAGCTTCAAACTGCCAGCCTAAAGACAAAAGAAACGCAGGGCGTCCAACTGACTGGTGGGTGAAGGAACAGAAGTCGAAACAGTCATTATTGCCTAATATTTGAGAAAAGAAGAAGAAGAAGACGACTCCTCAGGTACCTTGAAGCCGATCACACACAAGTCGCAGTGTCACTGGCGTTGAATGTACCGCGAAGTGTCATCTCAAGGCCCCGTGGACGATTCGTTGGCACAGGAAACGCTCGTTGTTAAGTCAGTACAAGGTCGAGTGAAAGAACCACGACACAACAGGAATGATTACAGTCTTAACTGCTCAAGTCCAGATATTTCTACAAAGCTTGGAGCCTCAAAACAAAAGCACACACAGTATATGTTAAGAGCTTACATCAAACTATTCTTTCACAATACACGATTGAGTAACACCCACAGGCCGCCAATAACATAAAAGCTGCATTGTGACGTATCAAGAATTCAATAACCCAACCGATACAACTCAGAGCAAGCGCAGTACAAACTCAGAACATCAAAGTTGATACATGCTAACGTTTTTCTTCCGTTTCTGATAAAGATACTATTTGAGCACGTCAGTGCTACAGCAGAAGCACTACATTTATCATATATCTGTGGCCGAAAGCGATAGTCACAGAAATAGCATAAGGTAATTTAAAGGTAACAGGTATGGACACAGTGCAAACAGCAGTAATAATGTAGTCCACATATTCCGAAGTATTCTGCTACTGTATTTTCGGATGAAATAAACAGACAGCCTCTCAGAGGTCACAACTGTGGTGAAATGTATTTAAAAAAATGATATATCTCCACTGGTGTGCAAAACTTAACGACGAATGTAACTTTTGCGTGACGTGACACTGCTACGTAACAAAAAAATGGTTCAAATGGCTCTGAGCACTATGGGACTCAACTGCTGAGGTCATTAGTCCCCTAGAACTTAGAACTAGTTAAACCTAACTAACCTAAGGACATCACAAACATCCATGCCCGAGGCAGGATTCGAACCTGCGACCGTAGCGGTCTTGCGGTTCCAGACTGCAGCGCCTTTAACCGCACGGCCACTTCGGCCGGCTGCTACGTAACACAGCATGATAAAACGTGGACCGTACATAAAAATAGCTGCTGCGGTATAGTACTTAAGGTAATTAAAAGAAATATGCAATAATACTTTTAGAATAAATATTCTTTTTTCCGTCTATGACCACGAAAGGTTAAGTCCTGAAACTACTTGTTTCGGTCAGCAGTGACCATCTTCGGATCTGTTTTGTCCTAATATAATGAAGCCATATTGGCATCGTCAAAAAATAAACACCAAATTTATCTTTTGACGATGCCACTACTACTCCATTAAATCAGGACATGTTTTTAAAACAGATATGAAGGTGGTCATTGCAGACGGAAACCAGTAGTCTGAGGACCTAACATTTTGTGATCATAGGCGAAAATGAAGGAATTTATTCTGCAGTTTCCGGATCACTGTTCGATACGTGACCATGTCGCAGCTTGTGGATGACCCTTTTATTCGAATACCACAATTATTGTGAAATCATCGCGATTTATGACAGAGGAGACATGGATCTTAATAGGGTGAGTGATCACCTTTGATGGCAGCGCATGCTTTGCAACGTACTCCCACGCTGCCAGGTTATAAGGCGTTTTTGTGGTGGGGCATTGCATTCCTCCACCAGTGTGGTTGGCAACTGCTGTATGGTCGGTGGTGCAAGCGCACGTGTTGCAATACATCTCCCCAAGTTATCCCACACGTGCTCGATGGGATTTAAGTCGGTGGCACGGGCAGATCTGTCCACTCGCTGAATATCCTCTCGAACCAAGAACTCCTGCACCTGCGCTGCTCGATGCGGTTAGGCTGAATGCGTTCCTTAAAAGAAGCACTTGGGGAAGAATACGTGTCACAATAACGTTGACTGGTGAGAGTATCTTGTTCAAACATTTTCGCGATCAGTACACCCAATGCAACATTATGCCTCCTCACAACAAAACACCTGGGCCACCATAACGACCATGTTCGACAATGCTCCTGGGTGTATTACGTGTTACGACCTCTCGCCGTATGAGGCCACGTTCATAATTAGAATTTGCTCTCATCAGAACCACTCCTCGTTGATCCAGTGCCTATGTTCTTGGTACCATCGAAAACGGTGGCGCCGATATACGAGTGTCAACGGAACACAAGGTACTGGTCGTCGGGCAGAAAGACCAGCCCTCCTGCAGCCGCCGTTAGCGTGAGATTGCAAACCTTGTAGTCCCGTTAAATGTGGTTGCAGCTGCGCCTGCTGTTTGGCGTGGGTCCCATCTTGCCCGTTGCGCAATGTAGCGGTCATCTCCTGCTGAAGCTAAGCGTGATCGACCACCTTCGGGCTTCCGTGCCTTTGGCTCGCATCGCTCCCCATTCACGTGAAACAAAGCCGTGAACAATACCAAACGCATGGGGTATACTTGTTACATTTAGTCCTTCTTCCAGTTTCCCGATGGTTCTTCCCCGTTCCTGTAGAGGCCATGCTGGAACGATCCATCTCGAACCAGAAAGCATGTCATACGTCACCTTACATCAACGTGAAATATGATCGCAATTAGATACAGACTTAACAAAAAAGATCACATTTCAATTACATTTATACCAAGTAGTACAATATTTCTTATTGAATTTGGTGGGGACTCGTAGCTACGCACTGAGAACTGTCTTAGACACAAATCGTTTGCAGACCCATATTTACTCGAATTTGTTGTTCCTATATGGTATAACCCCAATCAGTTTTCGCTATTAATTATAATACACCCTGTATGTACATGAGGTTTAATGGAAGACAGACGGCAATAATCGTACTTTTATACACCAGAAAGATCAAAAGTTAGTAATAATTGACAGTAAGTCGTCAAGTGAAACCAAAGTGTTTGGAGTTCCCAAGGACGTCTTATAGGCCTCCTGCTTTTCTTAATCTGTATAAAGGTTTAGGAGATAATCTGAGCAGCCCTGTTAGATTGTTTGCAGATAATGCCATCGTGTACTATATGCTAAAGGCATCAGAAAGTAAAAAAGAATTATAAAGTGATTTACAGAAGATGTCTGCGTAGTGGGTTAGTAGAAACTGACGCTCAACAACAAAATGTGTGAGGTCATCTCAATGAGAACTAAGTAGATTCCGTTACACGATAAATCATAAAAATTTAAAGGTTGTCGATTTAGCTAAATAGCTAGGAATTAGAATTACAAACAACGTAAATTAGAACATCCCACATCGAATATGTTTTGGGTACGGCTAACAAAAGACTGCGTTTTCTTGGCAGAACACTTAGAAGATGCAAAAAAATCCACGCCCGCTATGGGGACCTTTCCAGATAGGGTTAACGGAGGTCATCGAAATTCAAAGACATGCTGCTCGTTTTGCATTATTGCCAAATAGGGAAGAGAGTTTGACAGATGTGACGAGCGAATTGGACTGGCAATCATTAAACTCGGACGTATTTCATTGCAGCGATATCTTTTCACGAAATTTCAATCACCAACTTTCTCCTCCGAATGTCACGAAGTTATGTTGACTCGCAACTACACAGGGAGAACTTAACAATCGCAGTAAAATAAATTTGAGCCGTACGTAAAGATTTAGCTGTTCATTTTCCCCAGATACTATTCGAGAGTGGAAAGACGAAAAATACTCTGAAAATGGTTCAATGAATCCTCCGAAAACACTTGAACTGTGAAATGCTGAGTAATCATGCAGGTGTAGATATATACGTCGCCATTTCAAAAGTTTCAAGACTGGACTTTAAAAAATTCATGTAGGGAAACGCAAAGATGGTGGTTTTAATGCTTGAGGCCTTCTACATAGTCTCCGCCCTTTTGAGTACTCGTACAAGGCACAGAACGTTCATACATCCACGTGAAAGTATCAGAAAAGTCCTTCTTTGGGATGGTGTTCAATCCCGCGTCAGCTAACTTGTTTGTCGGTTATGTCGCCAAAGCTTTAAAACTGCATGTGAATTTCTGCACTTTGTTGTTTTGTGGTAGGTTTGTAGTGATAACACAAGTCCCCAGCGATGATTTTTTTCCAGAAGAGAATTGTCAGCTTTTGCGTCGTTTCTATTCGGGAATCAAGATGTGCGGGACGAACTTTGAAGCCTTTCCATTTCTTCAAAACATTCTGGAGAATATGTTACATACTACATTAAGATGTGTTGGTTCACTTTGATTTGTGACTCAACAATGTTGACACACTACGGCCGCACGTCCACTACATAACACTGCGTGCTCACAACTGTTCGAACTCACACTGTGGTTTACAGTTGTTAGTTCATGCTGCCACCGCAGTTACCACACATGTCGCTTATACCGCAAGAATAAAATCAGTCTCGGACCTTCCTGGGCGGATGGTGTATGTAGATTACTCAAAAATCATTCGAGCCAGTCACAAATTTATAGGGAAGAAAGAAAGGGGAACTGTGGATTTCTCGGATTAAGGATAACCGGTACGGCGCCGGAGCAAGGCGAGAGTTTAAGGCGGGTGGGTAATTAAGGGCGGTGCGGCGGCAGGATGAGCGATTCGCCGCGGCCGGTGTCTGGACAAAAGGCGCCAGCTGCCCCGCGTGCCGCGACATGCGGCGGGCAGGCTCTGCGTGGCGCAGCTGCGGAGCCGCGCTCGGGACCTTCCGCCGGCTAATGGACGGAGCAGACGGCGTGATTTGCCTCCACACGGACGGCCGCTGGAAGTCTAATATATTCGATTCATGTTGACTGCGTGGAGTCTGATGATTCTCCTGGCTTTGATGACAGTGATATATTTCCAATTCTCCGGGCGGCATGGCGATCCCCTGCTGCATCTACATCTATCCTAAACAGCTCACCTTACTGTGTTTGGCAGAGGGTACCTCTGGTAGCCCATTTTCCTCCTCCTCTATTCCATTCGCGGATGGTGCATGGGACAAACTTCCGTATGAGCTCAGATTTCTCTGATTATTTCGTAGAGGTTATTTTGCGAGACGCGTGTGGGGAAGGAAATAACATTATAACCAACTCTTTTTTGAACACACGCTCTCGGAATTTTAACAGTAACCTTCTCCATGATACAGAACGCCCCTCTTGTAGCAACTCCAAATGGAGTTGGTTGATCACCTCCACAATGCCGTCACACCTGCTAAATGATTCTGTCACGGAAAGTGACATTCTATGTTGGACATTTTCAATCTCTTCTGAAAATCCCAGTTGGTAAGATTCCCAGACTGTTGAACAACATTCAAGAATCTGTCGAACAATTTTTCTGTGATCTACTTTTTTCGTGGCTGAATTATACAGATTTCCTTAAGATTTGCTCCCAATGAAGGTCTGGCATCTGGTTTTCCTGCTATTTGTTTTATGTGGTGCCGGCCGTTGAGGCCGAGCGGTTTTAGGCGCTTCAGTGTGGAACCGTGCTGCTTGTAAAGTCGCAGGTTCGAATCCTGCCTCGGGCATGGATGTGTGTGATGTCCTTAGGTTGGTTAGGTTTAAGTAGTTCTAAGTCTAGGGGACTGATAACCTCAGATGTTAAGTCCCATAGTGCTTAGACCCATTTGAACCTTTTTTTTGTGTTCATTCCACTTCCGGCGCCGCGCAGGGTAGCCGCGCGGTCTGCGGGCGCCTTGTCACGGTCCGCGCAGCTCCCCCAGTCGGAGGTTCGAGTCCTCCCTCGGGCATGGGTGTGTGTGTCGTCCTTAGCGTAAGTTAGTTTAAGATATTAAATAGTGTGTAAGCTTAGGGACCGATGACCTCAGCAGTTTGGTGCCATAAGAACTAACCACAAATTTCCAATTTTTACTTCCGTCGCTCCGGATGCTTACTTCTACGTACTTTACGGTTGTTGCTCTTTCCACTCATTTTTCACCAGTAGCGTAATTTGACAGTAATGAATCTTCTCTCGTATTTGCGTGCCATGTTACATTTACTTTCGTTCAGTGTCAAATTCCAGTCCTTGCATCAATCGCCCATTCACTGCATGTCTTCCTGCAGTTCGCTAGTCTTCTGGCGTAGCAGCCTTCCTATAGACAACAGCAACGTCTGCAAAAAGCGCCACAGAGCTCCCGACGCTGTCTACATTATTTATAAATACTTTAAACAGTATGCCCTAATGACTCTATAACAAATTTTATAGTACTCCACAAATTTTCTCTACATCTGCCGATTTCATTCCATTATGAATAACGTATTGACTTCTGTCCCATTAGTCACAGATCTAGTCCGATACTTTGTAACCCAGTATTTTATTCACTAAACGGTAGTGCGGAACTGTATCCAACGACTCTCGCAAGTTAAGTACACGGTATCAGCCTGTCGCCACTGCTGTTGCGCTCTAGACTCCATGGACGGAAAGAGAGAGCTGCTTTTCGCAAGATCTCTTCTGTTTACGGAATCCATGCTGGTATTTATAGATGCGGTGTGGCCGATCGGTTCTAGGCGCTACAGTATGGAACCGCGCGACGGCTACGGTAGCAGGTTCGAATCCTGCCTCGGGCATGGATGTGTGTGATGTCCTTAGGTTAGTTAGGTTTAAGTAGTTCTAAGTTCTAGGCGACTGATGACCTCAGAAGTTAAGTCCCATTGTGCTCAGAGCCATTTGAACAAATTTATAGATGAGATCTCGGTTCTCCAGAAAGTTCGTATTGCATGGCCACCCAACATGTCCTCTGCACAATATTTCGGTGACTGACACAAAAAAAGAAAGAATGTGCTGACTAACTCAAAAAATGTCGAAAAAGTAGAAAATTTTAAGTGACTGGGCAGAAATCACAAATGGAGTCCCAGAGGATTCAGTTCTCGCTTGGTCTTGGTTATTGATAACTTGATACCAGTGTCTGAGTTTAATTTGTACAGCACTGAAGATGATCACTATGTGATCGAAAATCGATTCTGCTATCAATATAACATCAATATTACGGGCAACGCTGACCTTCCTTTTAATTTTTTATTTTACTTGAAAAAAAAGTCACGAAAATCACCTATTTTCCATGTGTTGAAACGGGACAACCGCCCTCAGCGATTTGGGGGAGTAACGGAAAGCTTAAATTTGGACGGCTGGTTGTGGGGTTGGAACCACCGGCATCCCTAATGCGAGTCCAGTGTATTACCATTTCGGCGCTTCGCTCGGTTTAAAAGACGGGGGCAACTACAATGGTTGATCAGAATACGTTTTGCTGTACGGTGTCGTACGCCCTCGAAAGCGGCCTGTGCAGTAGAACCGCTCGCGGTTTGTACAGCGTAGCCCCCTCTGGCAGTAAGACAAACAGGAGCTGGGCGAGGTAAGAAGGAAGCGCCGTCCCCAGGCAGGGCAGGGCGGCTAATCCCATTGAGGCACGCGAGCGCGAGCGCGCACAAAGCGCCGCGAGGCGCGCCGGAATCGCTAATTCGCAGAATTAGCAGGTGCTCGCATTCCGGGCTGGCCTGTGGCGCCTCATCAGCATAGCGGCCTGCGTGAAAAGTGCCCACCATTAGTATTCGTCCGGCGTGCTGTGCTGCGGACGCGCCCCGGAGCGCCAACAGCTGCTCAGCTCGGACTGCAGCGCCGTAGGACACCCTGCGGCGAGAGAGATTCAATAACACGCGCACCAGTCGGGGTCTTGTAAGCTGTTGTTATTTAAATAAACTGGGCAGCGTATCTTTCTAACATAAGCGCGGGGTCATCTGTCTCTGAAACGTTCCCAACTAAAGCGAATTATTTCTCAGAGTTATTTTCCAATTCTCACACGCAGATTATACAAACCTACTACTTCTTCTTCTTCTCTCTCCTCTTCTCGTATGGCTCTATAGTTCACTGTGGATGTTGCAGTCTTCAACAATTATATGTAGAGCAAAAACCAAAGCACATCGCATTTTTTCGATCCTTTCTCATTTTTTTTCTTTAAGCTTCCAGTTTCGGCACTCAGTGGCGCCATCCTCATGCCCCAAACGTTTTAAAAAGCACTCCGTCTTCAGGCCACAAGTGGCCCATCGGGACCATCCGACCGCCGTGTCATCCTCAGTTGAGGATGCGGATAGGAGGGGCGTGTGGTCAGCACACCGCTCTCCCGGTCTTTATGATGGTTTTCTATGACCGGAGCCGCTACTATTCGGTCGAGTAGCTCCTCAATTGGCATCACGAGACTGAGTGCACCCTGAAAAATGGCAACAGCTCATGGCGGCTGGATTGTCACCCATCCAAGTGCCGGCCACGCCCGACAGCGCTTAACTTCGGTGATCTCACGAACCGGTGTATCCACTGCGACAAGGCCGTTGCCCCAAACGTATTAGAACATCAACATATACACAATGTAGTTCATGTAATACAAGATAAAAATAGAGATACAAAGCAAGGTCGGCAAAGGTCGTTACACTATAGAAAATGTAACATAAAGGAAAATACAGAGTCAAATTTTCCAACAAACCACACTATAACAGTACATGTTCACGTACTGGTTGGTAAACTAACACATTACACATAAGACATCTAACAGAAACTAACTACATAAAATATGAGACGTGACATAACCAATCAAATGTATGAAATAATGGTTCAAATGGCTTTGAGCACTATGGGACTTAACTTCTGAGGTCGTCAGTCCCCTAGAACTTAGAGCTACTTAAACGTAACTAACCTAAGAACATCACACACATCCATGCCCGAGGCAGCATTCCAACCTGCAACCGTACCAGTCGCGCGTTTCCAGATTGTAGCGCCTAGAACCGCTCGGCCACTCCCATGAAATAATCATATATGAAAACACATTCTAGTAGAGGAGTGCATATTTCTTTTTTTTTATATACTGAGCGTGAGACACAGTCAAGTCACACGGGTAAAAACAATCCTAATTCTAATAACAAAACCACCCTCCTTCATGTAAAACGTGAAAATCACGGCTTATGAAATACATCGTGGTGCTAGTTACCTATCACCCATGTATTATGCGCCACTCGTCAAAGTAACTGAAACTGCAGTCATACAATGCCTGATTTTTTTCCCTACATACAGTTTGATCAGATGGATTCAAAAAGATTTTTAACACGCATGCATGTCCGAAGGCATTGCGAAATCGTATTTATCCGCCGACACCGGGAAAGCGACTTTCAATTAAAATGTCTCCCCTGTACGGGCATATACGTAATGAATGTACGAATGCAGGTTGTTGACACATTGTTGATGACTTATGGAAATTTGAATCTCACCGTGAGTCGTGTTCGGATGTTTAATGGTAACCCGACCGCTCTCGGTAAGCGGGAATCCTGGTTGAAGTCCTGGTCCAGCACAAATTTTCATTGTCGTCATTCCATTATACAGCTGATGATTGCCCATATTCGCAGCTGCGAATACATTTCATGTATTTCATAACAGCTGTAGTCGCTGCAGCGCCTGTTCCTTTGGACATGCATGCATATCCGAAGGAACGTTGCACCGTACTTCTAAACACAGGCACTACAATATCGTATCGCAATTCTCCAATCAGCTATCACGTTCCAACGCTGGAGCTTTCCATCACCTACAGCCCATTTTCGGGACGTACTATTTAACTCAACATACTCATCTGGTTCTCGGTCGACGCAGTCCTCTAAGAAACCTGTATTTCTATTTACAGGGTGCCCCAGGAAAAATGGTCAGGACAGGAACGAAGCCAAAATGCCCTTAGCAACCATGGGCTCCAAAATACCTTCTTCACAAGGTATGAACACTTCTTCACCTTTGATACTGTGAAACAAACATGTTGCAAGCTCTTTGCGTTCTATACTTTGGGAGGAGGTAGTATGGAACTAAACAAGAAAATTGTCTACAGAACGAAATTTTCACTCTGCAGCGGAGTGTGCGCTGATATGAAGCTTCCTGGCATATTAAAACAGTATACCGGTCCGAGACTCGAACTTGGAACCTTTTGAATTTCGCGAGCAAGTGGTCTCTAACAACGTCACTGCTGTATTCGAGCTTATCTCTAAATTGGCGAGTCTCTTACTCACAATTACTGAGACCTCACTCAGAAAAAATGGTTTAAGTAGAAAGAGTTACAGTGCCTAACTAAACTAGATTCCAGATAGCGCTCTTTTCTCCTCCTCCTGAAAAGCGTCAATGGTAGTCAGTATGACTAATGCAGGGATGCCAAAATAAAGTTTATTTTTTTTTAAAGGAATATCTCAACTGGAGAGCAGTGAAACAGTTTCCTCAATCAATCTACATACAAAAATTGTGGCACCTCGCAGGCCAACATAACACTTACGATAATTTTTCTGCCTGGCGAGTTGCAAATGTAATTCCGGTTAAATATAGCCTACGCGTGAAAAGTGTTCTCTTTGAGAAAGAAAAACGGTTTATTGCACCCCATATTAATGGAAAGCCTTCTCAAAATCTGCAAACACACTGTAAGCTTCATTGTATTTTTTCTTAAATCTGCCCACTGTAATTACCACCAGTGCTAAAATTGTTCCTGCATCTCCCGAAACCGAGCTAGTCAAACAGTTTCTGTTTTCAATGTTTCGCCTCATTTTTCGACTTGCATTGTCATGTATGTTGAACTAGAGTGACTGTGCAGTAATTTCTATACCTACTCGAGTTTATGTGATCGCTCTAAGCTTGTTTATACCAGTGCCTACCAATTTTAATTGTATATTACAGCACTGAGGATGGTCACTTAGTGACCGAAAATCGATTTTGCGGATAATAAAACAAAAAAATACGACCAATGCTGTTTCTCCTTCCAATTATGCCCATTATCTGGTCGTAGTGCACAGAACACTCCATGGAGTCGCCAATCAATATAAGTGTTAACTGCGGGGCAATCGTATAGATGTAAAATGCCACAATACTCCTGTGTGTTAAAGAAGTAAACGACTAACTGAGTGAGTGTGAGACAGAGAGAGTACTCCGGACCTGCAGCACTTTCCCACAAAACTACACACGCAGCAACTTGTCTCTCGGAAGGACACCTGTATTGAAAGGAAGAACTGTTTTTGCGACCGTGGCGAGAAGTAACGGAACTCGAAATGAAAACGAGGCGAGGTTGTACGGTCAGCGCCAGCCAGCGGGAGAAGACAGGAGTAGGGAAGGGAAAAAATCGAGGTTAGAGACAAAGCGGAGGCTGTGGCTGGTCGCAGTTCCCATAGCGCACACAGTGCAGTTCCCAAGGCCCCGGGCTCGTCAATCACGCAGACAGTCCGAGGGCCTGAAAAGAGCGGCCTTTGTCCTTGGCCTTAATCAGCCTCATCCGCACCCGGAAAGAACACTCGCGAGCATGCTAAAGAGGCGAGCTCGCCGCGCCCTTAAATGGAATAGCATTACGGCGCCGCGGCAGAAGAAGTGCACGCCGGGCCGCGCTGCCGTGGGAACCGCCGGGCGCATCCGCGCAACGCTGCGACGCCGGACTGCCGCGCGTAAAAAGTGTCAGGTGCTTCGTGCGTGCGCGCGCGTCTTAAACAACCGGACGAACATCGCTTTCAGCCGAGACACAGAGGCGAGCTTTGTTTTTTGCCGGCCGCGGGCGAGCAGAAGAAGCGCCTATTTGCATACGGCGAGCGCGCGGCAAAAACGCCGCCAGGTATAGCTGTGCGCTGAGCGCTAGGCCATCGGTATGCGCGCGCACACTCCTAAGACAAAGGCGGCGGAGAAAAAAGCACGACCTGCGCCGCCGGCACGAGGATTAGACGCCGGCGACCCACCTAATCCCACCGCTTCCCGTAATGAATATTTACTTTATCACCGTCGCTGTAATTTTCTTTAGCCTGCGAGGGAACCAGAGGTTACGGAGTCCCGCGGCAATCTCTGCCGCCGTGGACGCAGATGCGCTGGCTCCTATGGAAGCGGAATAACGCGTCAGCAAAACTTGTACGGGAAAAAAATTACGAGGACGCCCGGTCCTTAAGCTTTAGGCGGGAATTTGTAACGGTCTTCTCCCTGACCGCGAAATTATGGTTTCGGACACATCAACAATGGAACGTTGTGACCTGGTTTGGGTGTTGCCATTACAGTGGCGCTCACTGAGATTAACGGCCGACGTCTTTTATGACTCCTCTATATCGCTGCAACTCGTGCAACGAAGCAATGCTAAGGCATAGTGTACCTATTCCGAGTAGAGGGTCTGGGATTGACTGGGGCAGAGCTATTACTAACGAACTTCCACAACTGCAACAACGTAAAGCTGGAGATAAAACGACGAACTATCCACGCACCCATTACTTACAGCAGTATGAAACAGTCGACGGCCTGCCGCCCTATCTCCAGCAATATGTAAATAGCGAAAATAACTGCAACAATGGTTTTAGTGGTGCAGTATGAAACAAGGATTTCGAAGTACGACAAAGGCAGACGACGACGAACCTTGATGACGTGCTATCATACACGAGGCTTTCGTACTCATACGGTTCAAATGGTTCAAATGGTTCTGAGCACTACGGGACTTTACATCTGAGGTCACCAGTCCCCTAGAACTTAGAACTACTTAAACCTAACTAACCTAAGGACATGACGCACATCCATACCCGAGGCAGGATTCGAACCTGCGATCGTAGCGGTCGCGCGATTCCAGACTGAAGCGCCTAGTGATAAGGCCCCAGGTAACCACGAAGCAAAGGTGGGTAAAAAGTCTAAGACAGCTAGAGGTCGAAGATAACTGGATAAAAAAGACCAAGAGTGCATTTAGTCGAGGCACACTGCGACAACAGTACGTTATCTTCAATGACGATAGAGGCCGAGACGCATGCAACATAAGAGATTTTCCAGTACCAAAGACAAACACGTTGTCACCGATGAGACAGTGTCCATTAACTATGTGGTGTATCTCTCCTAGGCTTTTGTTTCAGTAAAGGAGCTACTGTTCACTTACGGATGTTTTTCGTCTTTACTATCCATGAAATTTTGTGGCGTCACAGTACAAATTCACTGTGCTAGAAGAATACCGAAAACACAGTTTCCTCGTTGTCAGCACGAGCTAACACGCATGTTTTGCAAAGTTATTACAATGCATTTTCATATTTGCACCTAAAATCATTGTCAAATTTCGATCTTCTTGTTCCCCAGAGACAATGTTTCCTTACAACGAGGCAATAAAGCCGACCATATGAGCTTAGATATACAGCATAACACAGATAAACTATTTTTCTTCTCGCAACTGAGTATAATAAATATTTATCTATCTAGGAGAACACAAGAAATGTTACTGTGCAACACACTAGACGTCATATGGCGAAAATGCTTTACAACGCAAAAGTCTGCAATGGAATACTATTTATATGCATTTCTTCTTGTGCGAGTAATCAGTCTTCTGACTGGTTTGATGTGCCTCAACACGAATTACGTTCTTGTGCCGACCTCTTCATCTCTCTGAGTAGCATCCTACAGCCTCAATTCCTAAAAATGACTCAAATGGCTCTGAGCACTATGGGACTTAACTTCTGAGGTCATCAGTCCCCTAGAACTTAGAACTACTTAAACCTAACTAACCTAAGGACATCACACACATCCATGCCCGAGGCAGGATTCGAACCTGCGCCCGTAGCGGTCGCGCGGTTCCAGACTGAAGCGCCTAGAACCTCTCGGCCACTCCGGCCGGCCCTCAATTCTTGGGTGTATTCCCATACGTGTCTGTCTTCCTCTGCAGTTTTTATCCTCTACAACTCATTCTAGTATTATACAAGTGCTCTACATCTTCCTCTAGCACTATAGAAGTTATTCCCCGATGTCTTAATACATGCCCTTTATCTTATTACTTCTTATCAGCGATTTCCCTAAGTCGCTTTCCTCGCCGATTCTACGGAGAACCACCTCATTTTCGATCTATAGCCCCACGTCTCAAACATTTCGATTCGCTCCTTTTGCGGGTTTTCCCAAAGCCCATGATTCACTACCGTGCAATCCTGTGCTCCAAACGTACGATTTCAGAAACTTCTTCCTTCTGCACATAGATTGACTGACAAAGAGCACCGACCGAAAGTAGAAACGAAAAAAACTGTAACAATTAAAGTTTTTATTGGAATCATTATTTCCTTCATAGCAGCTATTTTCGCTAGATACGTGATTTGTATTCCAGCTCAGAGCAAGTTCTACAGAGTGACAACAAAGTCCCATTATCCACTACCGCGTGTTCATTCACAGATGCTCACGTTGTATTAATGTGGAATCACGTCAGACGACCACTTAAAGGTAGTGTGATTACTCAGTTACTTAATGTAACCTTCCACAAACGTTTTACCTCCAAAAGTTTTCCAGATATATGGCCTGCAAGATCACCTGATCGGAATCCATGGGACTTTTTGGCTCTGGGATATCTAAAAGAACACGTTTACCAGGGACGCATTCGGCCCCTATCTGATCTGAAGGCCAGTATACAAAGAAACACGTTACTCAGATTCCACTGGAACTGCTGTGAGCAGCTATTAATCACGTCGTTTTATAGATGCAGCATCTCATCCACGTCTACGCTGCTTACTTTGAACAAATTGTGTGAGCTGAAGGTAATGATAAAAACAACGTTACGCCTTTCTCACTTGTTACGCCTTTCTCACTTGTTTGACCGTTTGTGCCCACGTCTCAATTCTAATCCACTGCATATGGAAACATTTCTGTACGTGGCCAGAATGAGATTTTCACTCTGCAGCGGAGTATGCGCTGATATGAAACTTCCTGGAAGATTAAAACTGTGTGCCCGACCGAGGTCCCGAGTTCGAGTCTCGGTCGGCCACACAGTTTTAATCTGCCAGGAAGTTTCATTTCTGCACGTCTTTCTTGCATTCACAGCGCCAGATTTGCACCTGGTGGCCAAAATTCGAACTAATTATTTTTCCAGTGTAAACCGGTTCGGCATTAATGCATTAAAATATCTACCAAGTTTCGCTATCATATGATAACTACAGCCCACGTTGGAACTCTTTAAGCACATGCACTTCAATTACAACCACCCGGTACATAAAGGGTAATGGGACTTTGTGATTACTCTGTAGAAGTACAGGGCTATTACAAATGATTGAAGCGATTTCATAAATTCACTGTAGCTCCATTCATTGACATATGGTCACGACACACTACAGATACGTAGAAAAACTCATAAAGTTTTGTTCGGCTGAAGCCGCACTTCAGGTTTTTGCCGCCAGAGCGCTCGAGAGCACAGTGAGACAAAATGGCGACAGGAGCCGAGAAAGTGTATGTCGTGCTTGAAATGCACTCACATCAGTCAGTCATAACAGTGCAACGACACTTCAGGACGAAGTTCAACAAAGATCCACCAACTGCTAACTCCATTCGGCGATGGTATGCGCAGTTTAAAGCTTCTGGATGCCTCTGTAAGGGGAAATCAATGGGTCGGCCTGCAGTGAGCGAAGAAGCGGTTGAACGCGTGCGGGCAAGTTTCACGCGTAGCCCGCGGAAGTCGACGAATAAAGCAAGCAGGGAGCTAAACGTACCACAGCCGACGGTTTGGAAAATCTTACGGAAAAGGCTAAAGCAGAAGCCTTACCGTTTACAATTGCTACAAACCCTGACACCCGATGACAAAGTCAAACGCTTTGAATTTTCGGCGCGGTTGCAACAGCTCATGGAAGAGGATGCGTTCAGTGCGAAACTTCTTTTCAGTGATGAAGCAACATTTTTTCTTAATGGTGAAGTGAACAGACACAATGTGCGAATCTGGGCGGTAGAGAATCCTCACGCATTCATGCAGCAAATTCGCAATTCACCAAAAGTTAACGTGTTTTGTGCAATCTCACGGTTTAGAGCTTACGGCCCCTTTTTCTTCTGCGAAAAAAAAACGTTACAGGACACGTGTATCTGGACATGCTGGAAAATTGGCTCATGCCACAACTGGAGACCGACAGCGCCGACTTCATCTTTCAACAGGATGGTGCTCCACCGCACTTCCATCATGATGTTCGGTATTTCTTAAACAGGAGATTGGAAAACCGATGGATCGGTCGTGGTGGAGATCATGATCAGCAATTCATGTCATGACCTCCACGCTCTCCCGACTTAACCCCATGCGATTTATTTCTGTGGGGTTATGTGAAAGATTCAGTGTTTAAACCTCCTCTACCAAGAAACGTGCCAGAACTGTGAGCTCGCATCAACGATGCTTTCGATCTCATTGATGGGGACATGCTGCGCCGAGTGTGGGAGGAACTTGATTATCGGCTTGATGTCTGCCGAATCACTAAAGGGGCACTTATCGAACATTTGTGAATGCCTAAAAAACTTTTTGAGTTTTTGTGTGTGTGTGCCAAGCATTGTGAAAATATCTCAAATAATAAAGTTACTGTAGAGCTGTGAAATCGCTTCAATCATTTGTAATAACCCTGTATTCGTATTTGTATGTTGTTGTGAACGGTCCCCGTAACACGGAGCGCCCTCTGTTGCGGAAACGGGACAGACGCTACGCCCACTACGTGTCCCCGGAGCGACGGATCGCCGCAGCGTGTGCCGCGTGGCGTGTATGTAAACAGCGGCTGGTGACGTCAGCGGCGTCGCGTCGTGCCTGACCTAGCGCAACAGTGCCGGCTGGTATCGACCGGCCGCGTCGCCCGCGGCACACTGCCGCCGGCACGCGACCCACAGCACGTGCTGCCGGCTCCGTGGCGCGTCTCACCCACACCACGGCGCCGCGCGTATTCTGCGCCGCACGGTGGCCACGATTTCGACGGCGGCTCCGTAGCTATAGTGTACACCAACAATTCCTTTGTACGGAGTGAACCCACCGGTTTGGGATATTTGCTGAGTATTTTAGTATAAGGGATGCTCACATCCATGCCGATAGTCGAGAGCGTTAACGCGCTGCTTCCGGGACTCGTCGAGCTTGACCGTGATCGAATGCGCTTCGCTGATTAACGACGAGGGCTGGAGAGGCGGCCAGCCTGCTTCTAGTTTTGTTTCCCACATCCCAGTATCGGCCTGGTATCCATGTACCCCCACAGACATACGCTACACAAATGTTTTCACACTTGGTCGTAGGACTGGTGCCCAAATATGTGAGTGGCTCGAAGACTTCTTAAGTAATAGAACCCGGTACGTTGTCCTCGATGGTGAGTGTTCATCGGAGGTGAGGGTATCATCTGGAGTGCTCCAGGGAAGTGTGGTAGGTCCGCTGTTGTTTTCTATCTGCATGAATGATCTTTTGGATAGGGTGGATAGCAATGTGCGGCTGTTTGCTAATGATGCTGTGGTGTACGGGAAGGTGTCGTCGTTGAGTGACTGTAAGAGGATACAAGATGACTTGGACAGGATTTGTGATTGGTGTAAAGAATGGCAGCTAACTCTAAATATAGATAAATGTAAATTAATGCAGATGAATAGGAAAAAGAATCCCGTAATGTTTGAATACTCCATTAGTAGTGTAGCGCTTGACACAGTCACGTCAATTAAATATGTGGGTGTAACATTGCAGAGCGATATGAAGTGGGACAAGCATGTAATAGCAGTTGTGGGGAAGGCGGATAGTCGTCTTCGGTTCATTGGTAGAATTTTGGGAAAATGTGGTTCATCTGTAAAGGAGATCGCTTATAAAACACTAATACGACCTGTTCTTGAGTACTGCTCGAGCGTATGGGATCTGTATCAGGTGGGATTGAGGGAGGACATAGAAGCAATTCAGAGGCGGGCTGCTAGATTTGTTACTGGTAGATTTGATCATCACGCGAGTGTTACGGAAATGCTTCAGGAACTCGGGTGGGAGTCTCTGGAGGAAAGGAGGCGTTCTTTTCGTGAATCGTTACTGAGGAAATTTAGAGAACCAGCATTTGAGGCTGACTGCAGTACAATTTTACTGCCGTCAAGTTATATTTCGCGGAAAGACCACAAAGATAAGATAAGAGAGATTAGGACTCGTACAGAGGCATATAGGCAGTCATTTTTCCCTCGTTCTCTTTGGGAGTGGAACAGGGAGAGAAGATGCTAGTTGTGGTACGAGGTACCCTCCGCCACGCACCGTATGGTGGATTGCGGAGTACGTATGTAGATGTAGATGTATATTAACTGTGGACGCAGACAGATGGGGTACACGATTCCGTCCTGGTAAGGAGTGGGCGGTCTGAATAAGTGACTGATGATCTTAGACGCTTATTCGCTTCAAACCCTTAATCAGGAGCTCCGGGTGTCAACATGCATATATCTGAAAACAGTGGATGTGATGTGTCTGTTGTACAGGATGATTATAAATAAACTTTCAAACCGCTGTAGAAATAACGCCACAGTTCAGAATGACACCAAACTGCAACGAAATATTATCGGAGAATGGGGAAAACGTATGGCAGAAGAAAATAAATAGTTAAAAGATGTAGCAGTAGATGGTACTGTAAGCATTATATTTTAAAAGTGATCGACTACAAAGGACAAATGAATCATACAACAATGCCTACGGTGTACGTTTGACTGTACTACTCAGTGTGCATGGGTGTACAAATGTGACACTGCTAGTTACGCAAGCCCATCCACGACGGCAAGATCATATCACATCGGACGGGAAAAATCGGTTTTTAATTGTCCTGAGGCGAAAAACAGCATAAAAAGCATCAATCAAAATCAAATCGGATTATTAATTTCCGTGTGACTGGCGCAAAACATGTTCAATTTGCTGTACACCATTTTCTGCAAAAAGTTGAAATCGAGAAACAGCGTGTTCCACAAGTTCAGAATGTTTACGGTCGTGAAAGAGCGCTTGGATGGCTCGAAGCCGATCAAAAGTGTCACTATTGTGGCCACAGTAACGGGTATGCCCAAAAGTGTCATCTCGCAACTAAAAAAGGTCGCTGAAGGTGGGAATGTTATGTTGCACCGCAAGACGCCGATACGTAGTCCTAGTTGTGAAATGGAACAGACACCTCATTCCTAGGCAGATTGCTGCAGACTTTGCAATCGCTAGCGGTACCCGTGTGTCTACCATAACTATTTGTGTCTACTATAACTATTTCGACACGATTAAATCAGGCTGGTTTGTATGCTCAGAAGCCTGTTAGACGCATCCCCCTACAACCATGTCATCGTCGAGAAAGAGTTACTTGCTGTATGGAGCTTATTAGTTGTTGTCAGCAACAGTGGTACAGGGTGATGTTCTCCTGCTTCACTATGACAAGTGATTCTGGCCACCAATTACTGTGGAGAGACAGGGGAACACGTTACACAACACAGAATGTTCATGAACGTCATCAGTATGGCCTAGGCGTTAGGGTGTGGGCAGCCATTATGCTCAGTGACCGAACACTGCTGCATATCTTTGCGCGAGTATAGAGCATGTCTGGGATGCTCTAGGCAGACGTCTTTCTCAACGAACATCCTCTCCCTGAACCGCGCAAGAAATGGAAACCGGCTTCATGGGGAATGGGACAGTATTCCTCAAGGACTCCTCAACCGTTTGGTAGCCAGCTTCAGTAACAGGTGCAAAATATGCCTTAGTGCCCGAGGAGGGTGTATTCCTTACTGAGGGTCATAATTATATCGACATTTATGTTGGTAGGCTGACCTGCGTCAAATATGAAAGATACTTATGTCTGTTATGCTGCTTTCCCATGTTCGTTTCATGTTCTTGATCTTTACCTAGCTGGCCGCTGTGGCCGTGCGGTTCTAGGCGCTTCAGTCTGAAACCGCGTGACCGCTACGGTCGCAGGTTCGAATCCTGCCTCGGGCATGGATGTGTGTGATGTCCTTCGGTTAGTTAGGTTTAAGTAGTTCTAAGTTCTAGGGGACTGATGACCACAGATGTTAAGTCCCATAGTGCTCAGAGCCATTTGATCTTTACCTGTGATTAGTCCTGTCCAACAATGTCTCTATTCCTTAGCGACTGCCAAGCAGTGTAATTGAGGGTGGGGAGTCTGCGGACAGCAGAAAAGTCTTTTGGTTAGGGTTAACCTGCGCTTGGGCTCTAATCGCTAAACTGAGTTAACGAACGAACCTCAGAGCAATAAGGCACGTACTGCGAAACCGATTCTGTGCTGGAACGGAGCGTGTAACGGTAGCTACCGCAGTTACGGACCTGCTCTTCGACACAGGTCCGTTGTTCATCTATTCGGAAAGAGGGCGGGAATTGCAGTTAATAAAAAAGAAACTAGACAAAACAGAGCGAGGTCTTCTTATTCTCTGGCATCTGAGTTGAAAACTGAATGGTCGGAACGGAACTGGTAAATGAAAGACACTATTAAGCTCTAAATGCACAGCACGTGTCAGACATTGCGGGAGAGGAAGCACAATTGAGCGAATGAAGACGAAAACTTGGGAGAAGAATTCGTGTCCTACACCGAACAACGATAGCAAAGACTCAAACGTGGCGAACAATTTGTCAATGGAGACGCGCTCCATTATGAGGGCAACAGCTTTCCAGGTAAATGCTGTAGGTCTTGCGAACCTCCCCAGATACTGACATTAGCTTGCAGGGGGAAAAAAAAATCACGGGCAGGCAACGAACGGTTGCCACTCACGGTGGCGCGGGAGCGTGTTGCTATTTCGGAACGTTTCGTCGTGCACGAACTCGGCAAGAAACAAGTGGCTTCAAGGTTTGCTGAAGAAGTACCAACAGCGCAAAAACAGGTCTCTCTACAAGGGTCTGATGAAGGTTCCCAGCGCTAGTGAGGTTTTGTTTCGCCTGCTGGCCGTTAA
The DNA here is from genome assembly GCF_021461395.2 of Schistocerca americana. NCBI lineage: Eukaryota > Metazoa > Arthropoda > Insecta > Orthoptera > Acrididae > Schistocerca > Schistocerca americana. The sequence goes on along the minus strand of NC_060119.1, from coordinate 509,896,458 downwards.
CAGGCCTCTACCATGAGGCTGGGCACTGCAGTCTGTGGAACGGACGAGTATTTTAATCTCGCCGAAAGACGACTTACTGCAATAAAAAAATAATAAGTAAAGCATATCCTTCGTCTATTGTAGCTAAAGCCCACATTTCCATGTAAAATACGGCCGTAATCATTTCACCGGTGTAAGAATACAGTCAGGCGGAGACATCAAAGAATTTTTTTCTGTTCTCAGTCCACACATCTGGAAAAGTTACACTGTCTTGACGAAATCGTTCTTCATGACATTCTACATTATGTAGCGGCCAGTAAACAGGAATATCAATGGAATAACATCTGAAGTTCCTCCTGTATTTGCTAGCAACAGGTAAATTCACGACTAAATGGAATTTCCATAAAAGAATTCAGGCACTCTCAGAATTATCGCAGCAAAAGTGACTATGGCTTGAATAAAACTTCCAGTTGTTTGACACCGGAAGAGATTCCCTCCAGGTCACCTATGAGCCACCTACCCAATTCCCTTCTTTGCAAAAATGATATACTGTCTCGGAGATTAAGTGACTGACTTATATTTTCCTTCTATCTGTTTACGAGACACTCACACGAACATGCCACAATGCCCTGATGCCAGAAGAACAAACTTACCTTTAGCAACGTGGTTTGAGAGTGGAGTTCGCGTTTTGTAAATGTGGAGCACATCAGACATCAGCTGACTCTTTACAGTGCCGCTAATATCTAACCTGTGTATCAAGGCAGACAGGAAGATTGTGGTTATCGACCCATCGGCGACGAAGTCAATAGAGACGAAAAACAAACTCAGACACGGACAAGGATAGGGAAGAAAAACAGGCAGGCCCTCTTCCCGCCGTTGACCATTTTTGAGTTTACTACGCTCACAATAGCATTCATTTATAGTTTTGTTTATTTCTTTACTACTACACGTCCGTTGATGTTTCGCTGGCATTACATTGCATAACAGAAGTGCACCAGCGAAATCCCTACCCGCTGGTGACAAACGAGCTATTTCTAGAGTTAACAGTGCTGGATGCGCACGGTGTGCTCTGACGAATACTGACACATACAGAGCTAGCTAGCAGTTACGATCGCACTCGCGTTTATGAAGGTAATAATGATGTTAAATTAAAGCCCATGTAGGGTTCATTCTAGGATGGCACGAAGTATTGTCTCTTACGAGTATGTTGTTTTGTCTCAAGGTAATCTTTATTGAAGGTCGCCATCCATTAGGCCCTCATGTCTGAACTGCAGTTGTTTTGGCTACTCGAGTAGCAGCCCTAAATAGTCATCATTTAGGCTCTTAAGTTTCAATTAAAGTACTGATTAGAGTGGACACTAGATTACACGATAACAGTGACGCTAGCCTCAGTTTTGGACTAGAGCGGCATTACAGCGTGGAGAGGGGGGCTGCATACATTCATACAGCATAACATCAGTGTTTTTCAGACTGCCAAATTCTGGCCTGCTGCAATCTAATATGTGGAATCATTTTTGTTTTGCTCTTCATTAAGTATGGTTTATTACTGTTTCGTGTTGTGTGATTTTTTCAGCAGAAGTCTGTAGTGTGACAAAGAATAAATATTCAAAAAATTATTTACACATCAGACAGAGTGTTTGGTACAATGAAAATTTCCAGTGTAACTCTTTTGAAGACTTCTCTCCGATGACTAAAGGCAACAAAAATTTTCACAGAATTCTGTAGTTTCAGTTGTAACGTAGTAGAAAATTAGAGTAGACGACAATGGTCTGCCATCTCTTTTTATTTTGGTAACGTCAGAGGCATTTACTAAACAATCACGTTGCCTAACAAGCACTGCAGAAATCTGAAATACTGAAACTGGTTCCGACAGCTGGCAGCAATTATCCAAAGATGAACAAAATCTACATCTAATCTCTGACATGTACTTTTTATTGATAATCATTTTCTATGGTTACCGAGCGATAGACACAGTAGTGAAGAGACAGAATTCGTTGCTCTTTCCTTTCCGTCCATTCTGATTTTTATATTCAACAGTTTCTCTAAATCACTTCAGACGACGAACTCCGTGACGGTTCTTAAAGAGGTAACAGCCGCTTGATTTCCCATCCTTCTCTATTTAAGGTAGCGCTCCGTCTCTGACGACCCCCACGTAGACAAGACCTTTACTAGCACCCTCCTTTCTAACCATTCTTATCTACATTCATAATTTCTCATTTTCAATGAACAAGTGAGGCCTCTCTCCTCACGCAACTAAACAGCTCGAAAATAAGAGCAATTAAAGAGTCTGCACACCAATTTAATTGCAATTAAGACGATTTATTAACACGTTGGTTCCCAAAGCTACATTACTACAAATAACGTTGTTTTAACATATGTAACTGAAAGCACAAAACCATGAAACTTGTCGGCACAATGGAAGCCCGTGGTGGTGCACAATGCCCGCGAAAGAGAGAATCCGAGTTCCAGTCCCATATCCGGCTCGTCCTTCGCGTCTCATAACAGTGAAGACTTGTTGCAGAGTGAAACATTGATGCTATAACTGGTTTTTCCTAAGTACCAGTGCGTTTATCAGTCTCTTATTCTGTTCAAGCTTTCATGTTCCGCCGCCAATAAAGTAACTTTCAGAAGAAGGACATTTCTCTATGTAGCGATGAATTTGTTGAGATGTGTGTGTGGACATAAAAAGTAAGGAATAACAGACGGCGAAAGAAACATGGTGCCGGGAATGGCAATTCAAAAAATGGCTCTGAGCACTATGGGACTTAACAGCTCTGGTCATCAGTCCCCTAGAACTTAGAACTACTTAAACCTAACTAACCTAAGGACATCACACACATCCATGCCCGAGGCAGGATTCGAACCTGCGACCGTAGCAGAATGGCAATTGAATCTCAATGTAGACAAGTGTAATGTGCTGGGAATACATAGAAAGAAAGATCCTTTATCATTTAGCTACAATATAGCAGGTCAGCAACTGGAAGCAGTTAATTCCATAAAATATCTGGGAGTACGCATTAGGAGTGATTTAAAATGGAATGATCATATAAAGTTGATGGTCGGTAAAGCAGATGCCAGACTGAGATTCATTGGAAGAATCCTAAGAAAATGCAATCCGAAAACAAAGGAACTAGGTTAAAGTACACTTGTTCGCCCACTGCTTGAATATTGCTCACCAGAGTGGGATCCGAACCAGGTAGGGTTGATACGAGAGATAGAGAAGATCCAACGGAGAGCAGCGCGCTTCGTTACAGGATCATATAGTAATCGCGAAAGTGTTACGGAGATGATAGATAAACTCCAGTGGAAGACTCTGCAGGAGAGAAGCTCAGTAGCTCGGTACGGGCTTTTGTTGAAGTTTCGAGAACATACCTTCACCAAGGAGTCAAGCAGTATATTGCTCTCTCCTAAGTATACCACGCGAAGAGACCACAAGGATAAAATCAGAGATATTAGAGCCCACTTAGAGGCATACCGACAATTTTTCTTTCCACGCACAATACGAGACTGGAATAGAAGGGAGAACCAATAGAGGTACTCAAAGTACCCTTCGCCACACACCGTCAGGTGGCTTGCGGAGTATGGATGTAGATGCAGATGTAGATCGTCATGAGAGCAAACGCGGTTGTGACATGACAGAGCGTGCAGATATGGTTGTCTCTCTCAAACTGAATTCTCATCTTTTCTTGTCTGTTTCGCGCAAGCTTTCGCTACGTGTAAATGAAAGAGCGAGACTGTTGTTTCGCGAAGCAGCCCTGCGCAACTGTTTCGTGGAGCAAGTCCTGCATAGTATAAGCACGCCTTAATGGGACATAACATTAAAACATATTTTTCATCGTATGTAAGCAGCTACTGGACTAGTTGCTGGAGATGGAAGAATCTTAAAAAATTAAATTGTGTGGAAGAGAGAATCAGAACGTTTTAGCGCCAACTCTCCTTATGAAGTTTTGATTGCGCCAGTGAAAAACCTGTTACACTTGAGGGAACGTGATCCACCATTTGCGTCAATAATCAGCTCTTATTGCTGCGAAAGACGGTTTACGTCTTTTATCTCCAGTTCCACTGTTCAGACGGGAAATAAAAACAATGTGGCCCGGGCTTTTTTTAGAGTTCCGCGACTGACTCTTGAAATGTCTTTCTTTTTACTGAAAATTGCAGACCACTGCAGGCAGCCGGAGCGCAGGTCGAGCCACGTCCTCACGTTCTGTCACAGACGACATTCCAGCGGCACGCCTGATTGGCTTTCTCCTCGGTGATTTACGCACCGCAGGCTGGCCGAGAAAGAGACAGGCAGGCGATTCAGGCGAATTACTGTCAGCGCTGTAGGAGGACTCACGTTATAAAGAACGTGCATGTTACTAAAATGACCAAAGCACAGTTTTTACCAGAATTTGAAAGACTACAGCCATGGTACCCTGGAGGCCTGTTAACGAAGTAGGTAAGACTCAGACTACGTATCCAAAGGTACGTTGTTCAATTTTCAGTCAGTCTTAGGACTTTTTTCTTTCGCCTGTGTCAGTGACCTGTATATGTAAAAGTACCAGTTTTCACTGCAGTTAAGTGTCAGTGTTATATGATAAGTCTCCATATACTCGTAACTGGGTAACTCAGTTCAAAGGTCGTACTAAAGGGTTGCGATCATGTACAATAAAGCACTTCGACGTTGCAACCGATCTCCAAACTGAGGACAGCTAACCCTGTCTGCGACCGCAAATGACGAACCGCCCAGTATTCGTTCGAGCAATTCAGAAAAATAAAAGGAAATGTGAGGAGGACTGGCTCAGCTAAGGGCTCTCTACGTTAACAATCCGTTACATCTCTTATTTTCACACGCTATCATAAAAAATTAATTCTGACGCACTTTAGATCACCTATGAAATGTTTGTGTTTCCAAAACAGCAAATATGTGGTAATCATTTAGGAAAGATATGGAGCACTTTTGAAACCTGCTGACTGTTACATTTCATAATACGGGGAAACTGTTTTACCTTGAGGATAGTATAGTTAGGAACACACGACGCTTTTTGGTTGATACTTCAGTGCAGTGACTGATTTTAGAGCAATGCGAGAATACGCACCAGAGACCACCATAATCAGCATCTGCCATTTTCTGCAGTTATTGTTATTGATAGACATGAGATTGTGTTTTGTGCAGCATTCGTAAATATTTTGCAATCTATAGGTTTAAGTGCAGTATAATATATTATAGTTATGTTCTTCAGATATGGAATTTGATAGCAAGTAAAATTATATCTACATGCAGATGAGCTGAGTCTATTTAACGTATCAGCAAATTCACCCGTCATGAAAGTGGAAATTTGTGTGAGTTTCCAATATCTTCAGTTTCAAAATTCAACTTGTAACTGGTTTTTCATAATACTTCTACATCATTTGATTTCACTTACTGATTATTTGTGTGTAGTAGAACAATAATTTAACAGACTGATGAGTAAACACAGTACTGACATGACTTTCTCAGGATGGGAGTTTTAGAATTTCTGTCGAGCTACAATTTTTTTATGTTGAGCAATAGTGTCGAACACATGTCCTATTATCTTTTTACTGACAACCAAAGGGATCTAACGTCCGATTTAAGTAGTCGGCATCTGACAGCTATCGACCTCAACTGCTGCTTCCTATTATACGCCAATGGGAGCCTGGCAGTGTCGACTCTGACTGTGTTGTTACGCCGCGGGGAGTGGCCGCGCGGTTTGAGTCAGACTGCGCAGCCTCTCCCGCCGGAGGTTCGAGTCCTCTATCGGGCATGGGTGAGTGTGTGTCTTGTACTTATCATAACTTAGTTTAAGTAGTGTGTATGTCTAGGGTTCAAATGGTTCAAATGGCTCTGAGCACTATGGGACTTAACTACTGAGGTCATCAGTCCCCTAGAACCTAGAGCTACTTCAACCTAACTAACATAAGGACAACACACACATCCATGCCCGAGGCAGGATTCGAACCTGCGACCATAGCGGACGTCAGGCTCCAGACTGTAGCGCCTAGAACCACTCGGCCACTCCGGCCGGCTATGTCTAGGGACTGATGACCTAAGCAGTTTGGTCCCTTAGGAATACACACACATTAGAACCTTTTGTGTTGTTACTTCTGTTACTGCAAGAACAATAAGTAGTGCTCACCCACGATCATCTTGTAGACATCTGTTTAAGGAGCTGAGAATTCTGACTACTGCTTCACAGTACCCTCATGAAGTTCGTTGTAAATAATTCACAGCAGTTGAAAAGGAAAAATGATGTACATGTTTACAATACCACAAGAAAAATTGACATTGATTACTCCACATTAAGGCCGTCTTTAGCACAAAAAGTGTTCGCAATGCTGCAACTAAAATTTTTGATCACTTACCCGAGAATATAAAACGTCTATCAAAAAACAAAGTAAAATTTAAAAACAAACTAAAAAAGTTGCTCTCTGACAACTTCTTATATTCCATAGAAGAATTCCTGTTATGTAATGTGTAGAAAATGGTGGGAGGGACTTGCTAACTCACAACTGTATATTTGATAATAGCAGCAAAAAGCAGAAAACATAAATCTTCAGTATATAGCCATGTCTACAAATTAATTTGCGACGTTATAAGTGGCCTGTTTGTATCTTGGCAGCGCTATGGACTGTTAATATCGATCGCTGAAGCGCTTAGCGCCCACGGCAAGAGATTCTGTGGTTGGACGGACTAGCAGTTAGCGAGTGGATAGGGAAGCGTATAGACATGATATTCTTAGTAGAGACTCTGTGTTGGTAGGACACACAGTGTAACGTAAGATGAAATGATGTGTTTATAAGAAAATATGCAAGGAAATGTATGATGATGAATGTTGTTGGCAATGTTTGGGTTGTGCGGCTGGTCCCGGCGGAGGTTCGAGTCCTCCCTCGGGCATGGGTGTGTGTGTGTGTTTGTCCTTAGGATAATTTAGGTTAAGTAATGTGTAAGCTTAGGGACTGATGACCATAGCAGTTAAGTCCCATAAGATTTCACACACATTTAAAAAAATGTTTGGATAGTGGAATTTTTGACAACTATATAATTTTTGAAAACTGGATTTCACATGAATCAGGTAAAATTTTCTAAACACATTGTTTGCTCTTCAACAAAATGTTTCTTTTCACTAACCATATGCCTCCTAGTAGTTAGACTCTACAGAAGTTAGAATCTTTTTATTTAGCTGGCTGTTGTTGCTAATTGCAGTAATTGCTGTAGTTCGTGTTATGAAGATTTTCTGTGAGGTAAGTGACTTATGAAAACGAATTGGTTTCCGGCTATCGAGGTTCGTGATCGAAATAAATTTAGGCAATGAACAGCGTTGGAGGTAATTTCATACTTCTTTAACTTCATATTTTTTGGATTTGTATTATTGTTAGGATTTCTTGCAATTCAGGGCCATTCTTTTGTGTTAATTATTGGAAGTCATGTTGTCAATGTACAGCAGTCAGATTGCGTTGGGATTATATATTGTGGGTGTTCTGGCGTAACCACACACTCCGGAATGGAGATACGAAACGAAAAATCCAGAGAAGGCAGTGAAGAAACGGCCGTCAATGTTGCGCAGAATCGGACCGCGCCGCATCAGGCGCGCCCCCTACAAGTGCATATAAATACAGTTACTGCTGGCCATGGCACACGGTCGGCCCGAGTCTGCAACGTGACTAGTGCTACGCTGTCAGCATCAAGCGTCTCCTTGGACTCTGTGTAAATCAAATGGCTCTGAGCACTATGGGACTTAACATCTGAGGTTCAAATGGCTCTGAGCACTATGCGACTTAACTTCTGAGGTCATCAGTCGCCTAGAACTTAGAACTAATTAAACCTAACTAACCTAAGGACATCACACACTTCCATGCCCGAGGCAGGATTCGAACCTGCGACCGTTGCAGTGGCGCGGTTCCAGACTGAAGCGCCTAGAACCGCTCGTCCACTCCGGCCGGCTGGACTCTGTGTATACCAAGAACTGTTCAGTTTTCACGTCGCCTCTCGCTAGCTACATTTGCTGTAAAGAAAGTTAAGTATTGTCAGTTTGCTTTCTGGAAATAAAACTACTAATGTCATTTGTTTGAAATTGTTGTATAGCATTCCGAGAACGCTGTATCCCGTAGGCACCATATTAGCGACGAGTGGGCAAGACCCGATAGTGGGTAATAAATGAATAGGTTAAGACTCAGTTGTCTTTGTCAGGGGAAATTCTGTAGGCCGGTGTTAAATAAAAAAAAATTAAAGAGTTAGTTTCACCGTGAATGTAAAATGACTCGTTCCACATCACTACACTTTATCGTGCAAATGATCCATGGACCCTAAAACTAACTTCAGCTTCGGTAAGCTTTACAACCTGCCAGTTCTCAGTGAGCTGGTGCACTACAAGATTTGTGTAACTTATATTTTCGTGTGTCTTACTATCTTCGAGGAAATTACTCAAAAGAGGGGCATAGGGGAGATACTTTAGACATCTATAACACACATTAATTTCAGAATGTTTTGGAGAAAGACCTTAAACTTCATACTTTTGCGAGTTAATTAGTGAAAAATACATAAATCTTACTGAAGCTTACACATATCATGCGCACTGTGACACGCATCTCTGAATACATTCGTTGCCGAAGGAGGTTTTTTGGTAATGACGAGAAAAAAGTATTTCAGTGAGTCCAATAGTTTTCGAGATATTATGTGACGGACGGGAAAATTACACGCGCTCTAAAAAGAAACGTAATTCTGGCACCAATTAAAATTAAGAAAAGGTTTTTGACAAGCTTAAAGTCTCTACAGAGATCTACACCACACCTGAAGTTCGAATTTTTCACACGCTTTTTGTATGAGATAAATACTTCAAATCTCTTTTCTATCGCCCCGAAGAGTAGAGCGCTAGGGGACTGCAAGCAGTACTTACCACTCGTCGCGGCCTTGGCCCTTATAAATCAAATGCTGACTAATTTAAATCAGACAATAATTGAGGCGCTGAGGACCATAGGGACCTAAAGCACAATATCAGCGATTTTTAGATCGTAGCATGTCTGCTTGCCCCTGATATATGTTGATCTTACGGCGAACCACCTTTATCTATATCCGTAGCCCCGCACTGTATATACGAACATTCACGAAAAGCTTTCACCGATTTCTCGGTTATTTATTTTCGTATGGGCCCAAGGCACAAGGCATAATGTTATTGCTATGCGCTGCTCAGGTCTTATCTAAGGTTGGCAACTTAATTTGCTGTCTACATCATGTAGGTAGCAGGCCTAACGGTAGCTTTATGTGAAACTCAAGCCATAGAACACTAGTAATGAAAATGATGATGACGAGGTCATAACTGTGTGTGCGGTGAATTTAGTATCTGTTCTTTAAGTTCTGATTCTAGCTTCACATTAATTAAAACCTCTAAAACTGTTAAAAGATTCTCTGTCACTAGCTTAGACAAGGAAAAATTTTGTGACTCAACAATAACAATAAACATAATCCTAAAGTGGGTACGCTACTTTTTCAACTATTTTGAGGAGACAAAAGTCATGGGATAGCGATAGGCACGTAAACAAATAGTGGCAGTATCACACACAAAAGGCATAACCGGCCAGTGCATTGGCGGAGCTGTCATTTCTATACAGGTGACTCAAGTGAAAAGGTTTGCGGCGTGCTTATGGCCGCACGATAGGAGTTAACAGTCTTTGAACGCTGAGTCGTAGCTGGAACTAGACGCATGAGTCATTCCATTTCGGAAATCTTTAGGGAATTCAATATTCCGAAATCCACTGTATCAAGAGTGTTCAAAAAATGGTTCAAATGGCTCTGAGCACTATGGGACTTAACATCTGTGGTCATCAGTCCCCTAGAACTTAGAACTACTTAAACCTAACTAACCTAAGGACATCACACACATCCATGCCCGGGGCAGGATTCGAACCTGCGACCGTAGCAGTCGCGCGGTTCCGGACTGAGCGCCTAGAACCGCTAGACCACCGCGGCCGGCATCAAGAGTGTACCGTTAATATCAGATTTCAGACATTACCTCTCATCACGGATGCCGCAGTGGCCGATGGCCTTCACTTAACGACCGAGAGCAGCGGCGTTTGCGTAGAGTTGTGAGTGCTAACCCCAATGTGGGACGGGCGACAAACGTACCCGTTAGGTCAGTGCGGCGAAATTTGGCGTTAAGGGGCTATGGCACACGAGTGCCTTTGCTAACAGTACGACATAACCTGTAGCGCCTCTTCTGGTCTCGTGACCATATCGCTTGGACTCTAGACGACTGGAAAACCGTGGCCTGCTCAGTCGAGTCCCGATTTCAGGCGGTAAGAGCTGATGGTGAGGTCCGAGTGTGGCCCAGACTCCACGAAGCCATGGACCCAAGCTGGTGGTGGCTCCATAAAGCGTGGACTGTGTTTACATGGAATGGACTCAATCCTCTGGTCCAACTGAACCGATTATTGACTGGAAATGGTTACGTTCGGCTACTTGGAGACCATTTGCAACCATTCATGGACTTCATATTCCCAAACAACGATGAAATTTTTATGGATGACAGTGTGCCATGTCATTGGGCGACAATAGTTCGCAACTGGTTTTAAGAACATTCTGGATAATTCTAGCGGATGATTTGGCAACCCAGATCGCCCCAGTCGAACATGTGTGGGACATAATCGAGAGATCAATTCGTGCACAAAATCCAGCACCGCAAACACTTTCACAATTATTGACGGCTCTAGAGGCAGCAAGGCCCAATGTTTCTGCAGGGGACTTTCAATGACTTGTTGCATCCATGCTGCGTCGAGCTGATGCACTCCGCCGCGCAAACGGAGTTCCGACACGATATTGGGAGGTATAGTCTGTCGGTAAACTGAAGAGCGAGCGAGCGAGTCCCCAATCTGCCAAGCCAGCTACGTCACAAGGCTCTTCTACAGGTTGTTTCACAAAGTAGTACCGCCCCTGCCGCGGCGCGCGCTTTAAATCTGTGGCGATGCCGTGTACAGATACGTCTCGGCTGCGTTCATTTTTAGACAAATGTATTAAGACCATAAGGAGTACAAAAAACGATACCTTGTTCCGAAACACAATATTATAGAGTAAATAATATTAAGATAAGAATGGAAGTCAGGATTATACTACAAACATAGAACCAAATGCCTGTTCATGTGAATGTATTGTATGTTCCTCTATTGCTATTCGTAAAACGACCCCCATATAATGCAATCAATCCGTAGAATTTGAGGCTTGTTCTTACCTTGTGTTTCTAAAAAAAGGTAGAAGTTTTCTTTGAAGGACTGCGTTGAAACTTAACAATTTTTGCAACACGAAGAGTGTTTAAAAAGTAAGCAGAAATTTATAATTTTGCGTGTTGTATTAGTCCGATTTGCACCACTTCCTGTCATTGTCTTCGTAAACATGCCTCAAAAGTATGTGTACAGTGTTATGCATATTTGGTATTTACTCTGTTGTCAGCTGTCAAAAAGGTTACATGTGTTTTGGTAGTATCAATGATTATTTGTTTTGTACAAAAATAGATTAGAGAATCTGTATTAAATTTTGTTATAGGAGTGGAATGAAGTGTATGAAATTTTTATAAATGTTAAATATTGCTTTTGGTGAGCCTGTTGTAAGTGAACCAAGGGCATACAAGTGGTATAAACATTTCAAAGCAGGCCTTAAAGGACAGCGGTTTTACGAGCATGGATGAGATTCAAAATGCACAGTTAAGAGACCTATAAACTACCCCGAAGAAACAGTTCCTAAAGAATTTCGGAAATTGGAAAAAGCAATGGCACAAGTGTATAGTATGTAATGGGGAATAACATTGCTGTAGATTAACTAATAAAGTTCTTACCAAAAAATAAAAATTAATACGTGAACGCATCTCATATGTCAAGCTTTTTGCTTAGATGAATCCACGTATATGTTTCGAAGAAAATTTCAGCAGTGTTTAGAATAGCTATTGCGCACAAATTTCAAGCAATATGTCTCAGGATCAGGTGAAGAGTGACTGAGAGATTTAGTGCTCGATAAACATCAATGGTCTTACGTGATCTTGAAACTGTCTATACCGATCGGTTTCCTCCCAAGATTATTAGTTCTCCTTCGTGGCAATTCCACTAAACCATGCGGCTTATTTTCTCGTTCCTTCCTTATGCGTCCAATTAGACGAGGCTGACGTTTGCATAAATTGCAGCCCTTTGATTGGGACTGGTAATATTAGCCAACAGTTCTTTTTGGGTCGCCTCTTTAATACACGATGTAATAACATTAGAGACGATCGAACGCTCGTTACTCCGCAAATACCTCCTCTTCCTCGTATTCTGCACATTTTCTTGCAATGCTAGACGATTATCCATCACTTCCGGAAATCGAAGTATATCAGTAAGTATACAAAGTTAACTGACTGACACTGGAAACTAAGATCATACGAACAGAAACGACGTATGTCACTGCACGCCGATTTACACCTCTAGACAGGTAACGGGCAACAGATTTTGGGTGTCGCTGTAGGCCGGTGGCAGCGTTCTTCATGGAAAGGCCACTTCCCCCACCAAACGCGCTGCTCGCTCTTGAGTTTACAGACAGACTATATAACAGGACTTTTGTCTACTAGGTGTGTGTTGAGATTTAGTGAAAAAACCAGTCAGTCCTATGAGATTGATGGTTTGTCAAATTTGATTTACACAAACGAATATTCTGCTAAAAACTTTGTGTCACTGCCGCAATTCAGTTTCAAACTGTAGATCTTCCCCCAGCGAAAAAACGCTGTCGGAGGTACGACAACGTTCAAGTTATCCCAGTGGCTCCCGACTCACTTGCAGCATAACAGCTCTGCCATTTTTTTGCCTTACATTTGGGAATTTAGATGGAACGGTCTCGGACAAGAAGTGTAAGCGAGATGGGTCTGACTGCAGTGGCGGTCGCCTGTGCTGCAGCCCCGGACAGAAGGGAGTGCGGCGTGTCGGCCGCGGCCTGGTGTCCAGTATTCGGGACACGCAGAGCAGCAGAAATGACAGACAATACATCTCCGCACTGAAATTCCAGCTGGCATTGCGCGCCGAGCAAGAAGTTGCGCGCCCGGACAATGTGGCTACGCCGGGCGGGGTCGTACAGCGGCAGCCCGGCAGCCCGGCAGCCCGGCAGCGCAGCCCCTGGCCTCCTAAGAAAAGAGCCGACTGGCTGCCGCTGGCTCAGTGCCACCTCGCCCCGTACTCGGCGCACCGATGTTCTTACCACACCAAACGCCTGCCATACGGTCACTTCGGTTATACACTTGTTTGTGTCTCTAAAAGCATCAAAATGTCCTGCTCCCACTACATGACACACGAATGTGTCAACCAGTGTCTTTGTGTCTAAATTGCATTCAACCTTCCACGTTCCGCCCCTCTCTTCCGTTGCCGTCGCTTTAATTTTTGTTTACACCCACCTTGATACAATATGAACGTCTCAGCAATTAACTAAAAGTCGCTTCTAGCATTCACGCAATGACACCACTGTTCGGCCGGCCGCGGTGGTCTAGCGGTTCTGGGGCTGCAGTCCGGAACCGCGGGACTGCTACGGTCGCAGGTTCGAATCCTGCCTCGGGCATGGGTGTGTGTGATGTCCTTAGGTTAGTTAGGTTTAAGTAGTTCTAAGTTCTAGGGGACTTATGACCTAAGATGTTAAGTCCCATAGTGCTCAGAGCCATTTTGAACCTTTTTGAACCACTGTTCGACTGCCCGACTGAAAAAGAGAGACAGGGTGAACCCTCTATGAACAATCTCAGCAGAATTCTAACGATCCCAATACACTGCTGCATGTGTGTAGCGAAACGCACTTTCTCGCAGCTGCCACGCGTAGAAGATATCTTAGCGCTTCAGATCACAAATGTAGGTCGTGACGCCGCGCTGTGACAACTTATTGAACCATTTGAGCAGTTCCACCTAGATAGTTATCTACGGCGTTCAAGCATTTGTTTTAGCTGTTTTTATTTATTAATAGCTGACAAACCCGTCATTGCCTAAGTATTCGTTTTGCCAATTTTCTATTAGAAACAGAAACAAAAAATAACTGAGTTTGCAGTGTAACATCGAAAAAATTTCGTTTCCATGTATTCGTGAAAATGTCTTTGAAATTATGGAACAGTTATTAGAAGAAACATGCGTGATGTAGAAATGTATAATTACGTCTGCTTCGCGTATCTACAACGCGATTTTGTAAACGTATCTATGGGAACGCCTTTTCATACGTCTGGAGACGGCTACAGTTTTTCGACTGCAGTTGAAGGTTGTCAAAAGCGCTGGCAGGTATCACGGATTTCCTTAAGTTGACCTGACTGTAGGAGTGTCTTGATAGTAAAGAAAAGACGTATTAAAACGTCATGCATGATGCGGCATTTTTTCGCGCATTTCATATCTCTTGAACTATGTGTCGTACAGTGATGGTTTTCTGTAGGTACATTCAGCAGCATATTTGGATACTATCTGTGAAATATTCTGCGACTAGAGCTAGTAGCAAAGAAGTAATAAATTTAAATGTGGTGCATGATGCCGCACTTCTTCACGCATCTCAGTCTTTATGACGTCATACCTTATAATCTGTGTGTCATATAAAGTTATAATTTTTTACGTACATTCAGCAGCATATCTGAACTCTACCTGCACATTTTTTTGCGGATAGATTTAGCAGCAAAGAAGTAATAAATTTAAACTTCATTCACCATGCAGCAGTTTTTCATGTGTCTCACAGTTCATGTCGTCATTTCTCCTGAACTATGTGTGGTACCATGATACAATTTTGTGGGTGCATTTAGTAGCGTATGTCGATACTGCCAGCGAACTTTATTACAAATACAGTTAGTAGCGCAGAAGTAATAAACTTAAATTACCCGACAGTAAGCGATGTGAACCAAATTTGGTTGAAATCGGTCCAGTGGTTTACGAGGAGATGCGACACACACACACACACACACACACACATACACACACGCACACACACACACACACACACACACACACACACACAATATATATATATATATATATATATATATATATATATATATATATATATATATATATATATATATAATATGTATGGATTATTGATTCAACAATGGGTATGTTATAAACTTTTAAAAACATTATATCATGTAAATAATAATTTTGAGATTTATCTGGATAAAAAAATTTATTATGGTAAACATTATTCAAAAATTTTGTGACCGTATTTTTTCACGCTCCAGATTTGTCAACTTAGGTATACGCAGAATAACTGTTGTTTTTGTAGCAAATTAATTTTGCATAATTTTTAAGGGCAGAAGAGGAATGTAATTGCTCGAGTGGCATGCTTAGATGATGATGGTCCCCCGAGTGTCTTCTCTAATAAAGATGACTGACAAGGTACCAACATGTAGCAGTTATCAAGATGGTAAGATATTAGCTTTTATCTCTGCGTGTGTACTGCTACGTTCTTCAGAACGGTTTCTGTACTAGCAGTTTTCCATATCCAAAATTTTCTCTAAGATTCAGAACGAAGTTATTCGTCAGGACAATGTTAGACCTGGCCAATAGTGTCTGAGAAGAGGCGCAGATGCAAAATGCCGAACTGCAAAGGTCCATCAACTGTCTGCAAGAAGTGTAATGATTGTGCTTCGAGAAGAAAAGGAACTGTTTTCTGAACATCTACAGACAATAAGTACTAGGCGATTAAAAGTATTACATTGCTATGTTTTTCACATGTTAGGAAAGTATTTCTGTAATTACTCAGAAGCCAACGATTAATTCATCTGCATCCTTAAATTCCTGCTGTAAGAAGTAAGTAACACTACAGCTTATATTTCGTAAACATGACTTACATGTATCTTTTATCAAGGTATGTTTATTGTGACGCGTAAGTACAGCAAAATAAAGCACATAATTTTTGTCGTTATTGTTCAACAATTCTGTCAACACATGATTAACATTGATCATCAAATCATTAAAGAACACTTTCTCGGCAGAGCTCTCATATTGGTTCGGCGGCGGGCGCGGAAGTAATGACACATACTCAACGTTGTTATGCCACACTTCCTGTCTCTTAACTGCATGTACCCTTTGTCTTTCTGAATATGTTAGATACGAGAGAAACTGTGTAATTCGTTTGACTTCAAAAAGCAGTCGAAGAAGTGTTAGATTACAGACGCAGGTACTGACGTCAATAGAAGATAAAGCACGGGATGACAGCAACAGAGAAGTCTTAATTTGGCTTGTAGCATCTGAAATTATACTCACTGACGGTGGTAACAATGATGATCTCAGTGCTACTGTTATCCGGTTTCACTCTACAACAAAGAAGAGGAAAACGTCTTGTCGATGACAAGGTCATTAAGCACAGAGCAGAAGCTTGGAAATGAAATGAGGACCATCTCGCGATTTTACTGCAATGAATTCGGAAAGGCCTTGAAAAATCTAAATTTTGATGGCTGGACGGGGCTTTGAGCCTGTGGCCTCCAGAAAGTGCATCCAAAGCGTGCACCGCTAACGTACCTCGCTTGGTCTAAAGAATACAGCTTATTTCAGCCTGCTTCTGTATACGAACAATAAACATATGCTCAGGTATTCGTCGAGTATTGCGTCGGGCATAAGTTGAAGACATGCTCGCGGCGTTACGCTCCAGTTTAATTTACGGAACCTTATAGCCCTTACTGGAGCCGTCCATTAAGCAGCGATGCATATAGCTGATGGCTATCCGCACAGCCAACGTGTGCTTCTACCAGCTTCTTTGAACCCCTTAAGCTGCTTGCATTCCTATTCTACGCGATGTGTCACCACATTGCACAACTTACTGCCTGGAGCATACATCTTCACTGTCGCAAAGCTTTATCAATGGTTAAATTTACCTGTCCGCAATTGTAAGGACAGATAAAATCCGGGGAAAAACATAAGTCACCAACAGGTACGCATACTTTTCTTAAACATTTTTAAATTTATGTTACAAATATGTAATACATTGGCTTCCTCCTTCCTTGGCTAAAGACTCTCTTGTGGTTGTATTATGAAGTCTGGAACTCGATAATTAAACACTATCACTCACGATGAAAACTCTTTTATTTGTGCTATCGTAATCTCTTCGTGTTTTCTGGAAGTTTCTCGAAACTCCTCCTTCTGCAGAAATCACCAAAGCATTTGTCTCAGCACCCTGCAGATGCCAGATGTATTTCATTTGAATTGTTAATTTAGAGTACTTCCTAAGTTTTCGGTTTCTGTTTTCTTTCTTACTGACATTATTCATTCAGCAGAACTGCCACAGAAAGGACGAGCATTTACCGTTAATAGTATGTAATTAAGAATCAAACACATATCTGGGACCGAGCGAGGTGGCGCAGTGGTTAGACACTGGACTCGCATTCGGGAGGACGACGGTTCAATCCCACGTCCGGCCATCCTGATTTAGGTTTTCCGCGATTTCCCTAAATCGCTCTAGGCAAATGCCGGGATGGTTCCTAACCAACCAACCAACCAACATATCTGGGTACAGCAGAACATGATTAACATTTCGTATGCCATGATACACGGAATAAACAGACAGTGCGGCCAAAATTAAAATTTTACGACAACGTAAGTGAAACAGATTAGGAACACACCGACGTGCCAAAGAAATTGGTATAAGCATGCATATTCAAAAAAACAGATATGTAAAAAGGCAGAATATGGGGCTGCGGTCGGTAACGCCTACATAAGACAACCCGTGTCTGGCGCAGTTGTGAGATCGGTTACTGCTGCTACAATGGCTGGTTATCAAGATTTAAGTGAGTTTGAACGTGGTGTAATAGTCGCCTCACGAGCGATTGGACACCGCATCTCCGAGGTAGCGATGAACCGGGAATTTTCCCGTACGACCATTTCAAGAATGTAAGAATCCGCTAAAACATCAAATCTCCCACATAGCTGCGGCCAGAAAAAGATCCTGCAAGAAGGGGACCAAAGACATCTTTCATCGTGAAAGAAGTGCAACCCCTTCGCAAATTCCTGCAGATTTCAAGTGTCAGAGTGCGAACCATTCAACGAAACATCATCGATATGAGCTTCCGGAACCGAAGGCTCACTCGTCTACCCTTGATGACTGCACGATACAAAACTTTACGCCTCGCCTGGGCCCGTCAACACCGACATTGGTTTGTTGATGACTGGAAACATGTTGCCTGGTAGGACGAGTCTCGCTTCAAATTGTATCAAGTGGATGGACGTGTACGGGTATGGATACAACACCATGAATCCATGGACCTTGCATGTAAGCAGGGGACTGTTCAAGCTGGTGGAGGCTCTGTAATCGTGTGGGGCGTGTGCACTTGGATTGATGTGGGACCCCTGATACGTCTGGATACGACTCTGACGGGCGACACGTACGTAAGCATCCTGTCTGATCACCTGCATCCGTTCATGTCAATTGTGCATTCCGACAGATTAAGACAATTCGAACAGGACAATGTGACACCCCACACTTCCAGAAGTCCTACAGAGTGTCTCCAGGAACACTCTTCTGAGTTTAAACACTTCTGCTGGCCACCAAACTCCCCAGACGTTATTGAGATTATCTGACATGCCTTGCAACGTGCTGCTCATAAGAGATCTCCACCCCGTCGTACTCTTACGGATTTATGGACAGCCCTGCATGATTCATGGTGTCCATTCCCTCCAGCACTACTTCAGACATTAGTTGAGTCCATGCGACGTGGTGTTGCGGCAGTTCTACGAGCTCGCAGGGGCGCTACATTGTGTTAGGCAGGTGTACCAGTTTTTCGGATCTTCAGTGTAATTGGGACATTCTGTGTTTCAGCGAGAGGAGCCGACAGCACACACTGCCCATACAACTTTGGCACGATGTTAGTGAAATATTCGCTCAGTTGAAAGAAGTAAACACACACAAATGTCCTGGTATCCAAGACAACGCTGCTCTCTCCCTTTATTGCGGTGTTTACTGGGAACGTTTCAGGGTCAAGTGTACTCAGGTCATCCCCACACATTAGAAGAGCGACACGATTAATACTATGAATACTATTGCCGCCATCCTTCAAACAGATCTTCCATGCGTTTCTTCAAATTCGATATATCGTTCAATCGCTGTATCGACGTAAACGGTGGCCCGTTCGAGAATCTTTAGTAAGAAGTATGTAACATGTAGCATAACTTAATTCAAGTCATACACGTAAACATCTTCAGTTTAATTTTGGCTACGCTGTGTAAGGGCGCCTGTTGGAGTGGCACTACTCTACTGGAGCTCAGTTTTAATTCCCGACGTACCTACTGTGCAAGCCTCTGGGTCAAGCACGGCTTACTAGTTTAGTCGTATGATCACACTGATTATTCTGCATCTTGCACGGTGCCGTACCTAATTATTAAGTAATTGTTTCCAAATGGTACCAAGTTTTTTCACCACTTCCCAGTCGACGAACAGTATAGAAGACCCACTGTCTGCTCAGTAATATTGATTCCCAGTAATCTGTTTATTTACGTAACCAAAAGCTCTAGAATGCAGGCTTTCACGGCCGGTTTCTATATCCTTAAAGATTTCTGTTTTATTGGCAACAGATCGGCGTCTAACACATGTTTCCGTGCCTAATTTTTTGTCTCTTACTGCTGGACATACCCGCATCTACATACATACTAGGCAAGCCTCCATACGGTGCACGGTAGAGAGTGCCTTCTACTACTGCTACTTATTCCGTTTCCTGGTCGACTCGCAAATGAAGCGAGGAGAAAACAGTTATCTATACGCTTCCTGATTTCGCTTATCTCGTCTTTGTCGTCCTTGCATTGTTTTGGTCTTCAATCCGAAGATTGCTACTCTATTCTGTGCAAGCTTCTTCATCTCTGAATAATCTCTGATTAGTTACTGCAACCTACAACTTTTTGAATCTGCTGCTCCTGGTTTGCCTCTACGATTTTTGCTCCCCACGCTTCCCTCAATACTAAACTGGTGATCCCTTGATGTCTCAGAATTTGCCATATCAACCAATCCCTTCTTTTAATGAAGTTATGCCACAAATTTCTTTTCTCTCCATTCTCTTGATTGGTTACATGGTCTGTCCATCCAAACTCCCACAGCATTCTTCTGTAGCACCACGTTTAAATTTTTCTATTATTTTCTTGCCTAAACTGTTTATCGTCCATGTTTCACTTCCCTACATGGCTGCACTTCAGACCAATACCTTCAGAAAACACTTCCTAACACTTAAACCTGTGTTCGATATTAACAAGTTTCTCTCCATAAAAAACGCTTTTCTCACCATTGCCAGTATACATGTTACATCGTCCCTGTTTCGGCCACCATCTGTTATTTTCCTGCCCAAACAGTAAAAATCGTCTACTGCTCTAAGTATCTCGTTACCTAATCCAGTTCCCTCAGCATCGCATGATTTAATTCGCCTACATTCCATTATCCTTGTTTTGCTTTTGTTGATATTCATCTTCTATCCCCCTTTGAAGACTGTCGATTCTGTACAACTGCTGTTGGGGTCGTCCTTCAGTCAGTCTCAAACGCCAGTTCTCTAAACTTCCTTAAGGCCTTCTTCCCTCCAGGGATTCCACACTGGACTCGCATTCGGGAGGACGACGGTTCAATCCCGCGTCAGTCCATCCTGATTTAGGTTTTCCGTGATTTCCCTAAATCGCTCCAGGCAAATTCCGGGATGGTTCCTTTGAAAGGGGACAGCCGACTTCAGTCCCCGTCCTTCCCTAATCCGATGAGACCGATGACCTCGTTGTATGGTCTCCTCCCCCAAAACAACCCAACCCAGCCCTCCAGGTATTCCCATAGAGCACTGCCGTAGTAGTCGAGTGTTGATCGAAGTTACTGGTAACAAATTCTCAGAGCATGAACAGAAAGGGAATAGATATTTTTGAAAAAAGACTGCAATAGGAAAGAAGAAGGCTTGCAATTACACATGTTGTGGACCATATCAGTTCTATATAAAGCAAACAACGCAAACACTTCCGCAGTACAAGGTCCATGATGTAACATCCAACCTTTACGCGGTTGCGTGCAAACAACTCGGCTTGGTATGTTTATTTAAGTTTAAAAATCAACCAGTTACGCCTCTATAGTCTCTGATCATGTCTCAAGCATTAGAAGACGAAACATCAGGCACGAAACATTCCTTACACCATGACCTAATCACATATAAAACAGAAATCAATACGGATGTTGCAAAGTTATTATAATTTTTGGATTAACTGAAGCATTCGATACCACTTCGCTCATTCACAGTGAGACTGTCATGTTTCAATCTAATCTAGACATCGGGCGACGCTACAGTTCAGTGAGACATCATGCATTCCAAAAACACAAAACAAATATATTGTCAGTGGTCTGTTCTATTCCTGTTTTCGCACATATGACATCACATGCCACATCTTATTCACGTTGCGGGACGAAGACAAAATCCGGTATCAGTAGGTTCAGTTCAACTCAGTTTTTAGAATTAGATTTTCACCCTGCAGCGGAGTGTGCGCTGATATGAAACTTCCAGGCAGATTGAAACGGTGTGCCGGACCGAGAGTCGAACTCGGGACCTTTGCCTTTCGCGGGCAAGTGCTCTACCAACTGAGCTACCCAAGCACGACTCACGCCCAGTCCTCACAGCTGTGACTAAGCCATGTCTCCGCAATATCCTTTCTTTCAGGAGTGCTAGTTCTGCAAGGTTCGCAGGAGAGCTTCTGTAAAGCTTGGAAGGTAGGAGGCGAGGTACTGGCAGAAGTAAAGCTGTGAGGAGGAGACGCGAATCGTGCTTGGGTAGCTCAGATGGTAGAGCACTTGCCCGCGAAAGGTAAAGGTCCCGAGTTCGAGTCTCGGTCCGGCACACAGTTTTAATCTGCCAGGACGTTTCAACTCAGTTTTCCCCCCAATTTATGAAAATTCGAATAGTTTGCCTAGCACGTCGTACTCGAAAATGAATAGGATCAGTATCGAAACAGGACGGGGAAAGTGGCGCAGCGACAGGGTGGGGACCTAGAGAGGCGCAGCGCGCAATCTGGAGAGCGCCAGTGCCAGCGCCATATTACGGTGAGCGGCGGCGCGCTGTGCGCAGGTGATGACCGCAAAAAGCGGCCGGCCAGAGCGGCGTGGCGCGGAGAGGCGGCGCTAAAAACGCGCCCAGACGGCAGACAGGCGCCGCAGCGGTGGCGGTGGCGGTGGCGGTGGCGGGCCGACCGACCGGTTGCTTATGGGAACGCCGGAGGCGGCGGCGGCGGCGGCGGCATAGCGCACGGAATCTGGAGGCCGTCCCGACCGCCCCGTGAGGCCCGCCGGACCCTCAAGGACGCCTCTCTGCATACCGCAGCACCTCATCACGGTCGCTTCACCAATCTCGTCGCATCCCAAAACTCTTGACTGGGGTGCGGCCGGAGTTTCGGAGTTTTTGCCGGCGTTAAAATTTCGTTTCTACAACGGTACTCCGCATACCACCTTACGGTGTGTGGCGGTGGGTACTTCTGATACACTATCTGTTCCTCTCTTCCTTGTTCCATGCGCAAACGGTACGTGGTAAGAATGAGTGTTGGCGACCAAAATCTTCGTACACGAAGTTTACGCAACGGATCAGATGCAGAGCGAGGAAAATACTTTCTTTCTGTCTTGTGCTTTGTCCGTTACTAATGTGTCCTTTTTTTGTGTTATCAGTAAGGCACGAGGTGTAGTTATAGATGCCGTAGTATCAGTGGCTTATATGACACAGGAGTTAGGACAGACCCTTCTTGTTGCAAACGCAATGTTACGAATCAAAATAATAATCTAGTAACCAAAGGAACGCATGCATAATTGTCTTTCGGATGCTACTAACAGATTACCTGGAAGTACCGGGTGATCAAAAAGTCAGTATAAATTTGAAAACTTAATAAACCACGGAATAATGTAGATAAGAGAGGTAAAAATTGACACACATGCGCCGGCCGGGGTGGCCGAGCGGTTCTAGGCGCTACAGTCTGGAACTGCGCGACCGCTACGGTCGCAGGTTAGAATCCTGCCTCGGGCATGGAGGTGTGTGATGTCCTTAGGTTGGTTAGGTTTAAGTAGTTCTAAGTTCTAGGGGACTGATGACCTCAGAAGTTCAGTCCCATGGTGCTCAGAGCCATTTTTTTGACACACATGCTTGGAATGACATGGCGTTTTATTAGAACCAAGAAAAAAAAACACCCCATATTGCTAGACGCGTGAAAGATCTCTTGCGCGCGTCATTTGGTGATGATCGTGTGCTCAGCCGTCACTTTCGTCATGCTTGGCATCCCACGTCCCCAGACCTCAATCCGTGCGATTATTGGCTTTGAGGTTACCCGAAGTCGCAAGTGTATCGTGATCGCCGACATCTCTAGAGATGCTGAAAGACAACATCCGGCGCCAATGCCTCACCATAACTCCGGACATGCTTTACAGTGCTGTTCACAACATTATTCCTCGACTACAGCTATTGTTGAGGAATGATGGTGGACATATTGAGCATTTCCTGTAAAGAACATCATCTTTGCTTTGTCTTACTTTGTTATGCTAATTATTGTTATTCTGATCAGATGAAGCACCATCTGTCGGACATTTTTTGAACGTTTGTATTTTTTTGGTTATAATAAAACCCCATGTCATTCCAAGCATGTGTGTCAATTTGTACCTCTCTATCTACAGTATTCCGTGATTATTCAGTTTTCGAATTTATACTGACTTTTTGATCACCCGGCATATATCACCTAACAGTAGTCCTTCGTAGTTCATTAAAAATAAAGGAAGGAAATTTGGAGTTCAACGTCACTTGAAACTATTTTCTGGTCTCTAGGAGCAGGACAAGAGTTCAGTTACACGTTGAAGAGAGAGGCGTACCGTCACGGTATTCTTCTGACATGATTCAGGAAAATGCAGTAGTAACCCAGACTGAGGGAACAGACATTCGAACCCATGGCCTAAGGCGTAAGGGGTCAGTGTCTTATTACTGCGATTTATCGATCAATTTTATAACACAAAGTTGAAAAAAAAGGAACAGAGAAAATACTGTACAGATACAGTATTGGGGACAAATTGCTGTAAGCAGTAATTACTGTAACACACCTAGGAGTAGCCACCCAGAGCAATGATCGTCAAACTTCTTTGTCCAAGGGCCAATACTGACATTGTAGAGCGACACCTGGGGCCGCATATGTACGGATCTTACTATTAACTGGTAACCACATAAATTGGTATGGTATGAGTTCTCAGTAGACTAACTATAGTAAGGTCGCCGGCCATGAAGAACTGATCGTTAAAAGTCGGCCTCATCCGGAACGAAACACTTCGTGTCGACTACATAGAAAGAAGGATCATTTATTGTATGATTATATGATAGCGGAACAAACACTGGTAGCAGTTACTTCTGTAAAATATCTGGGAGTATGCGTACGGAACGATTTGAAGTGGAATGATCATATAAAATTAATTGTTGGTAAGGCGCGTGCCAGGTTGAGATTGATTGGGAGAGTCCTTAGAAAATGTAGTCCATCAACAAAGGAGGTGGCTTACAAAACACTCGTTCGACCTATACTTGAGTATTGCTCATCAGTGTGGGATCCGTACCAGGTCGGGTTGACAGAGGAGATAGAGAAGTTCCAAAGAAGAGCGGCGCGTTTCGTCACAGGGTTATTTGGTAAGCCTGATAGCGTTACGGAGATATTTAGCAAACTCAAGTGGCAGACTCTGCAAGAGAGGCTCTCTGCATCGCGGTGTAGCTTGCTGTCCAGGTTTCGAGAGGGTGCGTTTCTGGATGAGGTTGCCCCTACTTATACCTCCCGAGGAGATCACGAATGTAAAATTAGAGAGATTCGAGCGCGCACGGAGGCTTTCCGGCAGTCGTTCTTCCCGCGAACCATACGCGACTGGAACAGGAAAGGGAGGTAATGACAGTGGCACGTAAAGTGACCTCCGCCACACACCGTTGGGTGGCTTGCTTAGTATAAATGTAGATGTATATGTAGACTGTTCTCTTTTCCAAATTGCTGCCACCTTAAGCAATATAAGACACCGTAATTGCCGGACGAACTGCTGTTGTGCTGTCCGTATGAGCGGCTGTTTAATTGATGATGACACTAACTGCACTGACAGTTGTTAGATAAAAATATGGAAACACCGCGAGAAATATATGCTTGAATATAAATACAGAAGCTAGTCAAACTTGAAGGTTGCGCTATTGTATTCGATCACGAATGACACCTGCGCGATATCCTCAATACGTTGCAAATGTCAGCCGTAGTTAGAACAATGTTCTGTGTAGTTGTGAGTGCATTATGTCGGAGATAAGTAAATTCGAATGAGGGAAAATTGTTGGTGATCATACGTTGAATGGTTTCCTAACCCGAAGTGTTTGCTGTTTCAAGAGGCACCATAAAGGAGATTTATACCGCATACAGGGAAAGCGTAAAAACATCATCCGCTATGTCACAACACGTGGGGAAGTATGTGCTGAATGATTGCGACAGACGGTCATTGATGGGGATTGCGACGAAAAATAAGGGGACTACAGCTGCAAAAGTCATTGCAGAACTGAATGTCGCATTCCCGAATACGTCAGTACCAAAGCAACGCGAAGGGAGCTCCATAAGCATGGAACTGCAGGGCGATCTGGACTCCTAAAACCACTCATAAGTGATGCAAACGTCCCTAACAGGAAGACGTAGTGCCGGAGTCATAAGACAAGGAATACGCAACAGAGGGAGAAAGTCATTTGGTCGAATGAGTCTTGTTCCACACGGTTTCCAACTTCTGGCCGAGTTTACGTCCCAAGAATAAAATATAGCGGGTTTCGGTGAGGACCGGGCAGCCATAGCTTAGTACTCCAAGGTTCCATGCTTAGGTCGCAAGGTTGTGTGACTGCCAAGAATTATGTGACCATTTTGGCTGATCAGTTCCATGCTACAATATTTGTTCCCTAATGGTGATGCTTTATTCCAAGATGACAGGGATCAGGTTCACTAAACTCGCATCTTCCAGAACTGGTTTTATTATGGCGAGGGTGAACTGGCGCAAGTCCCCTGACCACCACAGTCGCCAGATCTCAATAGTGTTGAGCCTTTGTGGCCTGCTTTGGAGAGAAGGGCATGTGATCGCTATCTACATCCAACATCCTTTCCTGAGCTTGCCACTATTTAGCAGGAAGAATATTATAAAAAAGCACTCCGTCTTCAGGCCACAAGTGGCCCATCGGAACCATCCGACCACCGTGTCACCCTCACTTAGGATGCAGAAAGGAGGGGCGTGTGGTCAGCACACCGCTCTCCCGGTCGTTACGATGGTTTTCTGTGAGCGGAGCCGCTACTATTCGGTCGAGTAGCTCCTCAATTGGCATCACGAGGGTGAGTGCACCCCGAAAAATGGCAACAGCACGTGGCGGCCCGGATGGTCACCCATCCAAGTGCCGGCCACGCCCGACAGCGCTTAACTTCAGTGATCTGACGGGAACCGGTGTATCCACTGAGGCAAGGCCGTTGCCCCAAGAATATTATAAGATTCCCTCCAAAACAGTACAGGACCTGTATTTATCCTTTCCGAGACGACTGGAAGCTGTTTTGACGGCAAAAGGTTTTCTACGCGGTGATAGGAATGATAACGTGCATTATGCAAGGTGAGACACGATCACAGATGTTTAACAAACGTTTCGAATGTCACTCTTCTTCTACTCATAGCATTGTATTACAGCAGCCTTGATTTAATTTCATATTCCTTGCTTCAAATGAGTATCGTATTTGAAGATGAGTGGCTCTATAATGCGCGTTCACGGATCCATGTTACTTTCGTGTCAATATATATGCCATAGCAGCTGACCGGTACGCAGAGGTAAACCGCAGAATCCACCAACGTCGTTTTAAATTATTACTGCTCCTTTACTTTTGTTTTGTTGCTGGGCAAGGAAACAGCAGAAGCTCGACATTTGTGGATTCGTCTGTTGGTTATTTAATGCACGTTATTATAAAATTATAAAATACGGCTGAGAACCACGGACCGGAATAATAACTGATTCTGGTTGCATCAACCCGTGGGCCGCGGTTTGACGATCGCTGATCCAATGGGATGACCGCGTGAAACGAAGTCCAGCAAAAGCAAATTCCAGGCTAGGAACCGCTGGAAGAATCTTAAGGAAAGTTAATTCAGTTACAAAAGAAATGCCTTAAAAACACTTGTTTGACCGCTTCTTAAGTCTTGCTCGTCGGTCTGGGATACGTATCGGGCTGGATTAATGCAGGCAAGATGCAACACAGAGCAAAACTCTTTCGTGATAACGATTGTTTTTGTCAGCGTAAGAGAATTAGGGAGAAGCTCAACAAACTCCAGTGACAGATGCTACAACAGAGTCGTTGTCCACAACGGAAAGGTTTACTATTTAAATTCCGAGGAGTACGTTGTGGAAGAATTGGCAAACAAATTAAGTTCCTCCCGCATACGTCTTGTGAAATGAACATGACGAAAAACATCGGACGTTCACCAACAGACACTGTTCCCACGCGCCATTCGTCAGCAGAAGAGCGAAGCAGGGGGCAGAGAGTGGCCACCACAAACACCCTCCGCCTCGCATCGTAATGTGGCTTGTGGAGTCTAGAAGTAGATGGCTTGGCTATTTTGTTCCGATTAGTTTGTAGCTTGGGTTAGCAAATAATTGCAAAATATCACACTAGTTGGATTTGTTTTTATTAATCATTAATACTGACAACACCTTCTGGTCTTAGCTCTTAATTCTTGTCAACAATCCAGCTCACTGCACCAATGAGTTCTTAGGTCATCGGTGTTTAAAGCATTCGTCAGCGCATTGCTCCAATTTGCAATAGATTGTAACTCTCATACTCATGTCCAATCTATTCAACGAAATAAATCACTACAGCGAGCCGAACCACTATTAGAAACCCATTTCAAATGTTTACACTTAAGTTTTCTTCTTGTATTATACATGAACTTTGACACATGCAAGCGCTCACGCGAGCGCGTGAGGGCGTTTGTGTGTGTGTGTGTGTGTGTGTGTGCGTGTGTGTGTGTGTGTGTGTGTGTGTGTGTGTGTGTGTGTGTGTGTGTGTGTTAAAAAAATGGTTCAAATGGCTCTGAGCACTATGGGACTTAACATCTGAGGCTATCAGTCCCCTAGAACTTAGAACTACTTAAACCTAACTAGCCCACCCGAGGCAGGATTCGAACCTGCGACTGTAGCGGTCGCGCGGTTCCAGACTGAAGCGCCTAGAACTGGTCGGCCACACCGGCCGGCTGTGTACGTGTACTTGTACGTGTGTGCGAGCGTGCGTGCATGCGTGCGTATATGTGCAAAAAGTGCTTAAGCAAACATGTTTAGTTGTGTTTATCATAAATATGATCTATGAAAGAAGTCACTAAGAGCCGCTTTAGGTTTGTTACAAAGCTGTCTTCGACAACGCTCACTTGAGCTTTCAACACTATTGTTGCATTGCCAGAACCGGAATGACTCTTGCAATGAAATACAAATGAGCTTTCTATGACCTTATGCTATAAAGATGAGAAAATACAATTTACCTGTCCTCTTAGGTATACTCGTATTTTTTCCAAGAGTACTTACAATGCAGTAATGCAAGCTTTCAAATTGTTTAAATTGAAAGCATAGCACTTACACCGTCCTGAGAAAAGAAGCTAAGAAGCAATGAAAGTAATCATAAAGTTTCGTGTAAATTATGACATTCTTTATGTGTACGACTAATCATAGCCGTTCGACGTATTGTGTTCATAGACCCAAACAGTAACTACTTTAATTCAAATTCCTGGAGGGCTTGGAATGTCTTTAACTTCATGTATATGCAATAATTGCAAGATGGCGTGTGACACCGAGGACTTTTAGTTGGGAATGAGAAGTTACCATTTCGGATCTCAACGGCTATCTGTCTGCACTGAACAGTAAGCGGCGCTCCGCCGTGAGTGAGATTTCTAGCACAGTGAAGCGCTCAGCGAAAAGCGGAGACGAAGAGGCCTTCTTGCATATGCTTCCGTTAGCGACCCATAACGACACACAGCATTGAAAATTCAGCTATCAGAGCTTCCACAACATTTAGAACACATAACAAAGCATGTTTATGGCAGACTGAGTCCACGATCGGATGGTTAGAACTGCTCGTCGCTGACGCCGATATACCGTGAGCACACCAGATTTTTAGGTGGGTCGTCTGAAACGAGGTCCAGTCGTGGGAACAAAGCAGAACACTTTTGATTAAGTAAGCAGCGAAATTCGTACTCGTGCCACCAAGCGGTGTCAAATCTAAACGTTATCAACTTAGGAGAATTCCCTGAATGCCAATATTGTTCCCGAGAGCTCGCAGACTGGGCATGGAACACACACCACTGATGAATTTCGAAGCTAACGAGAGTTAAACGTCTGTATCATGGTCGATCACATTCGGTACATCGTAACAAATTTTTGTTTTTGAATAAAAGAAAAACACAACCAGGTTTCAGGACAACAGACCTATCTTGAGCTGCGTAGAATGTCCATACAAATCAACTAACAGGGACTAACATAGTGATTCCCTGATGCATGACATGTAAGGCATAAAATACATCCCGTATGTTCCTACGCCGGCCGGAAAACCTCTCATAGATGAGGGCAATGGTCCAGGCTTAAGATGTCACTAACATGCTTTCGGATCAAGCGAGGTAGCCGGAATTTGTTTTAACATCGGTATGTGATTGGTACGGTTATCGTTATTCAACAGCTCTTGGGTGTCCAGGCGACACAGACTGAGGCGTCTCAGTCTGTGTCGCCTGGCCACCAAGAGCTGTTGCATAACGATTTGATTGACGGATCCTATTATATGGCTACTTCCGTGTATAGCGATTTTACGACTATGACGTGTCGGGGCCTGAAGATGGCATCAATGTAATGCCGAAACTGGTAGAACATAAGAAGTTCATAAAATAAATTTCTGCAACACATACGGCTGTTGGTAAATTATTGCATCAAGAAATAGCTGAATGAAGTCGTCAATGATCGATAACTTCTACAGAAGGTTACAACGGGTGACGAAAAATGGTTATATGCATATGACGTCGAAACCAAGGCCCAAACGTTCCAATCGAAATTGCCTGAAGAGCCATGACCTAAAAAAATTCGATAAATTCGATCACATGTGAAGGCTCTTCTCACTGTTTTCTACGATTACAATGGACTAGTGCATCATGAGTTCCTCTCCTACTGTCAATAAGGAATACTATGCGCCGTCTGCGTCAAGCAATCCAAAGAAAACGACCAGAATTGTGGCAAAACCATTCGTGGTAACTGCATTACGATAATGCTCCCACTCGCACCCCAATCCCTGTTTGTGATTTCTTGGCAAAAAACATAACAGTTACGCTGCCTCAGCCACCGTATTCGCCAGCTGTGGCGCCCTACGACTTCTTTCTATTCCCGAGGCTGAAGAGAACCACGAAAGAACGTTGTTTTGCAACCACTGATGAGATAAAAACAGAGTCGCTTCAGTAATGAACACCATAACGAAAAACGAGTTCCAGAAGTGCCTAAATGATTGCAAAAAAGCGTTGGCACAAGTGTACTATATCTGAGGGGGACTACTTTTAAGGGCACAAAGTTGATGTTCATAAATAAATAAAAATTCTTTAAGCAAACCAAAAATTCCCGTTACTTTTTCATTGCGCTCTATTTATGTAACCATAGACATTGTTTAATTTTGAAATGCTATTCCACCCTATTGGTCAACAAACCGTCCCTACGAAAAGTTATAGTATTCGCTATAGTAGTACGTCAAGTCTTGAGAATTCTTCATCGCCCTCGGCTACAAACGGCTCTTATCCAGTGTGAAAGACGGATGTGGGGAGAGGATTTTTTTTCCAAGTCAGGTGTACGTGCAGCATATACAGAGAATGTTATCCACGACAGACAAAGGCAGGTACAAACGGAACTCGTCGAAAGAAAAGGACGCCTCTGGCGTAGTATGTGGCGATGAGGAGCACTGCCCCGTGGGAAGATGCAGTTCTCGCGCCAGCAATTAAACACAGCCACCGGTCCACGCGGACAAAAGCACGCCACGGCTAGAAAAACTCGTGAGAGGACGAGCGTCGCCCTGGGACCGGCCGAAGACAGGTCCGAAGACAACGGCGGACGTCCGCAAAAACAGTCCCGCCTCGCAGGAGGAAAGCAGTCGGCCTCTCATTATCGGCCGAGCATATGCATATCGGCGTACGCTACCTGGCAGCAGCCAGTGAGGTAAAAAAAAAAATAAAAGAAAGGGGAAACACGGGACAGACGCGGCGCGTATTCATAATTACCCGCGCGCCCTCTGGCCGAAAACAAAAAACTATCGCGAGTTCCGGGTCGGGCACTTCGCGACGTGGCCAGCAGGCAAAAACGCCGCACACGTCATCCTGGGGGGGGGGGGGGGGGGGGGGAGGGGGGGGACGTGGAAGGGGGCTGCATTTTTTTCGCACTAGCCGAGGGGTCGCAGCCCCCTCGGACCGACCGACCCACCACCCGTCGCATTCGCCAATAGCGGGGGACGGTCTCTGCCGGTTTGTTCGCCGCGACCAATGAAAAAGGCTCCCCTCCCTAACCTACCCTAACGAGGGGACGTTCGAGCTTCCGCGCCCCACTACCACTTTTTAAATATCGCCAGCGGATTTGCAGGGTAGTGCGGACAAAAGTTTTTACCCCCTTCCGTCGCCCCTTCCCCTCGCCACCTTCTCGTCCCACCAATTTCTTTTCAACATGGCCTTCGTATAGTCGCTGCCACGCGCTCACTTGAACAGAGACCGCTTTTTGTTCTCCGGAGGTCTTGCACGCGCGCGGCAACAGTATTTAGACGCTCTCTTTTCATTCACAGCTTGCTTCGTTTACCTCGAAATAACGACTACACACACATAACGGCTAGCAACGGCTTTTCAGTGTCTTATTTTCTCCGGTAACAACACACTGAAATTTATACAGGCAGTTTTTGTGCTGCCGAAGGCATCCCCATAGCAGTATTACTAACGGTCAGGGACGCCAGCCGCGGTTGAAATACTTATTCGGCGACTGCTTTTTGTGGCTCGTCTCTGAGCGTTGTCGTTGTATCTGAAGAAGTACTCTCCTTTCCTCTGCTTCTTACTTCAACATCCCGAAAGATGTAGACATTAATTTGTTGCAGTTTTATTTCGTACGATTTCGTCCTCTCTGTATTATTCCTTTTCTCCGTGCCCTTTTGCAGTTCAATCACGTACTTATTTACTGCGTATCCACTTTCTTTCCCCACCAATGTGGCAATGGACTTGTGAGGGGCTCTACACTACATAAATGCGAAAACAATCGATTTTAAACAGGAAAATAAGATTGAAATTTTTATGTGTATAAAGAAAGATTTCCCACAGAAGAGCTCATCATCCGTCACAAAACCCCAATCTTTTCACTTGAGATTTTTACATTGTTTATTGTCCTTAACCCTTCATATAATTCCCCTGCAGTTTTTCAATACAGAATTATTTTTATTCTTCTTCCTTCTCTCGATTTAAGCAAGTAAAGGTGTCTGATGACGCGAATTAGCTTAGAGATGGATGGCATATAATATTTTTACAGCAATAAATACAACTGGAAGAAAATTTTGAGTCGATTCTTTTTAACCTTCTGGCTACAGAATAGGCAGTTTTAGAATGCTGCAACATTCCCTTTGCGAGTTTTCAGAGATGTTTAGCCCCGCAGAGCCTATCTATAACTATTACCCGTGAACGTGCAGACCACCAATTGGTTGTTTTCGAAGATGGAGAAACTGTCAAATCATATACTATATTAAAAGAAGACTGACATCGCACGTAGGAACTGCACTACCGCTCATAAATTTTAATAAACATGATAACTGCCATCTAATTCCCTGCAGATACCATATAATAACGTGGCTAAGGTTGAGTAAACAAAGTAATGGTACAATAATGTTAACCATGTCAGGCTTATGTGTTTGTTTTCATTTACATGCAATATTATCCAGAACAGTGTAATGTACATACAAATTAGTTACCTAAACTGGTATGTTTGTTTACCTGTGTGACGAATTAATGCCTACTCCATACTCTCCTGTTGTTACCTGTAATGTGATGTCGGCGATGTATTTCAAGCAGTGGTTGGTACGACACGCACTGTATGATTACTGCACTCCAGCTCCTTAGTGACAGTAAGCACATCGTTATTAATGCTCCAAGAATTGAGATATCCATAAACAAACACGCTGCAATTGAAGCACTCAGACAAGTAGGTTTGTCTATGCCCCAAATTGGGGAGCAATGTGACGTGTCTATAGGGGAAATGCAATATACCCTTTAGCACTTGAAGGTACAGAAGTAATAATAAGGACCTACCACAGCAACCATGTAAAACAACTAAAATTGATGACACAATCCTTAGTATTGATAGTAAGAGAAATATGCACAAATTCGCGCAGAATTGGTAGAAATTAATGCGAAAAACATATCTGTTGTAACAGTAAAAAGATACCGGCTTGAATGGAACGTGTGACAGCGAGAAGACCCTAAGCCCGTAAATAAAAAGAAGAGACTTAAATCTGTTCACAGATGAATCGAAATTCGAGATTTTTTTGTACCAAGAGGCCATTTGTTTGTCGATCTGAAGAAGAAAGGGTGGCCCAGCAGTGAATTCTACCTACAGTTAAACGCGGTAGGAGTTCTTTTCTGGTTTGGGGGTGTTTTGGAGGAGATAGAATTTGTGACACTGTGAAAACAGAAGGGTGTATGGGCCAGAAGCAGTACCATCGGTTACTTGAGTATCGTACGATACCATGCGAATTGCGCTTAATAGGAAATGGGTTCGCATTACAACCGGATAATGACCTAAAACATCGGTTGGCGTTATGTAAGTAGCAGACTGCACCAAATGAAAAATAGAGGAGACTGAAAGATTTGGTGTGGCTGTCCCAAATCTCTGATTATAATCCTATTGAAATGGTCTGGGATGAAATGAACAGACATATCCGGAAAGTTCACATAAAAAGTAAGGAACGTCTCTAGAACGTCGTCAAGGATGAGTGGAACCATATACCTACAAAAACTTGTTGACCGCATGGCTCAAAAATGGCTCTGAGGACTATGGGACTTAACATCTGAGGTCATCAGTCCCCTAGAACTTAGAACTACTTAAACCTAACTAACCTAAGGACATCACACACATCCGTGCCCCAGGCAGGATTCGAACCTGCGACCGTAGCAGTCGCGCGGTTCCGGACTGAATCGCCTAGAACCGCTCGGCCACCGCGGCCGGCTGTTGACCGCATGCCTCGAGTTTATGAGCAGCCACTGAATCCAAGGGAGGATACTCTGATGAAAGAAAAATACAATATTTCATTTTGTATTATATATGTTTAAATGTATATAGTTACATTTTTGGAGAAATAAAGTTTTGCTTCTGTTCGTATTTGAAACATCGGACAATAGTCACGGTTTATTGGAATTACTGAGCGGTGCTGTACGCTTCCACTGAATCTAATCTGACTCAATAATTTGTGAAATGCGGTTCGTCTACGAAATGTAAGAGTATTATTCTTCAGCTTGTAACAACAAGAAAGCTCCTGCAAACTGGCACGGGACGTTCTCGATACAGGCTGTAAAGATGACAAGTATCCAAGCTACAGAACACAAAGGCCCAGTCCATCATGTGCCACAGACACTTTTATGGCTTGGCCGAGTTTTTCACAGGCCAATATGGAAGAGAATTCGATATTGTCCGAGAGGCGTGGAGTTTGAAACGCCACTTAGCAACTGCACGAAATTGATAGACTGATGCCGGATTGAAAGGAATAACAATAAAAACAAGAAAAATTATATTCTAAAACAATGAAAAGTATTTTATAAATTTTTAAAAAATGTATGTCTATTAGTTCGCTTGTATCGGTTAAACCCATTGTGAATATCCTTTTCACTTTAACTGTGTTGTTTTACTGAAGTATACGTTGCAATTGTAATTCTCTACGGGAAGATGTCTGCATATGAACCACTGAAAAAGTAGTATGTTAGCGTTCTTGCGTGTGGACGCAAAACGGTGTAACTGCTTTCAGAATAATCACGAACAAATAATTTCCGTATTCCTTTGCTAATAAAATGCATATCAGTTAGTCTTCTAGGGAACACATACTTACTAACAATTGCGAGCCAACTTCCCACCGAACAGTGTACGAGACTATGAATTAGCACGCCATATTTTTCTTTAATGGTCACGAAAAATATGTGAGGTCTCCACTTGCATTTAGTTCGAGTCAGTTATCCGCGCGAGTACGGCACACTGTTGGCTTGCCTACCGCGTGATGCTATTTACTCGACGCAAAGTATTCTCACTGGGCGCTAGTACTGCGCTCGCCAACAACTGCCCAGCGCGTACTGTTAATAGAACTGTGGCAGACTAACGCTTCACTACCTCTCACGCCTCGAGTACTGCTGCTGTTCTGTCACTATGTTTCTTTTTCTCTTTGTCTTTGGACCTTCTCACTTTTACTAACAAAATTACCAAATAAAAAGAAATAAAAAGAAACAAGCCACTCTTGATTTGTAGCGTCACAAGGAGGTCTGTTTCAAAAATACCGAAAAAGTTTCACTTTCCCACTTCGGTGAAAATGATCACCCTGTAAAGTAACATATCAAAACAGCAACACAAGAGCTAGCAATAAAAAGCATGAAACTTCCTGGCAGATTAAAACTGTGTGCCGGACTGAGACTCGAACTCGGGACCTTTGCCTTTCGCGGGCAAGTGCTCTACTAACTAAGCTACGTAAGCACGAATCACGCGCCGTCCTCATAGCTTTAATTCCGCCAGTACCTCGTCTCCTACCTTTCAAACTTCACAGAAGCTCTCCTGCGAACCTTGAAGAACTAGCACTTCTGAAAGAAAGGATATTGCGGAGACAGGCCTAGGAAGGTTTCCAGAATGAGATTTTCAATCTGCAGTGGAGTGTGCGCTGATATGAAACTTCCTGACAGATGAAAACTGTGTGCCGGACTCTGAACCTTTGCAGGAGAGCTTCTGTGAAGTTTGGAAGGTAGGAGACGAGGTACTGGCGGAGTTAAAGCTGTGAGGACAGGGCGCGAGTCGTGCTTGGGTAGCTCAGTTGATGGCCGTGAGGGATCGGCCTAAGGTGCTGCAGGCATGGACTGTGCGAATGGACCCGGCGGAGGTTCGAGTCCTCCCTCGGGCATGGGTGTGTGTCTGTGTTTGTCCTTCGGATAATTTAGGTTAAGTAGTGTAAGCTTAGGGACTGATGACCTTAGCAGTTAAGTCCCATAAGATTTCACACACATTTGAACATTTTTAAACAAATGCAACGAACATTATCGAACAAAAGTCGGTAGAGCACTTGCCCGCGAAAGGCAAAGGTCCCCAGTTCGAGTCTCGGTCCGGCACACAGTGTTAATCTGCCAGGAAGTTTCATACGTAGCAACGTTCGCTGAACGGCGGGTGAGGAGACACTGTTGGTAGCCCCTTGGTTAATCTGGGCGATCAGTTGCTCAACAGTTGTTCGTCTGCTCGTCTGCTCGTCTGTTCGTCGGTACTAATCTACGCAGCCGTCGTTTATCCCTGTTATCTATGGCCCCTGGTGCACCACAGTTGCCTTGGCGCTGGCAGTCGAACAGTTTACAAACGTAGCCGTTTCGGAAAATAATATGCAAATAACATGCTCTATGCCGGCCTCTGTGGCCGAGTGGTTCTAGGCGCTTCAGTCTGGAAACGCGCTGCTGCTGCGGTCGCAAGTTCGAATCTTGCCTCGACATGGATGTGTGTGTTGTCCTTAGGGTAATTAGGTTTAAGTAGTTCTAGGTTCTAGGGGACTGATGCCTCAGATGTTAAGTCCCATAGTGCTTTGAACCATTTGAACATGCCCTTTAGGATGTCGTTCCGTTTCCACCATACGACAATCACTGCACTTCTTTACGTGTCCCGCACACACGCTTTACATACCCTCCACTGCTAACGCCGCCATCTGCAGTCTGTGAGTGGTTACTGCACATTGACGTCGAGCACAGGCGGGGGTCACATTAATGTGACTGGACTGTGTAGTGGCACGCTGCTCCTAAAACTTCCTGGTAGCTTAATTTCAGGACACTTCAGCAATATCCTTTCTTCCTGAAGTGCTAGTGTTCCAATGTTCGCAGGAGAGCTTCTGTGAAGTTTGGAAGGCAGGAGACGAGGTACTGGACGAAGTAAAGCTGTGAGGACGTTCGTGAGCCGTGCTTGGGTAGTTCAGTTGGTGGCCGGTACGGTAGCTCAGCGTGTGCGGTCAGAGGGCCTTCTGTAATAAAAACTGAGTGAAAGGATCGATGATGAACTCGGACGGGTGTCATGGAATGTAGGTCCCGAACAAATGACAATCACGAACAAAATGAGATAAAATAAAAAGGTTGATAGAGCACTTCTCCGTGAAAGGCCAAGGTTCCGAGTTCGAATCTCGGTCCGGCACACAGTTTTAATCTGCCAGGAAGTTTCATATCGGAGCACACTCTGCTGTAGAGTGAAAATTTCACTCTGAACGCTGCTTCTACCTTACCTTAAACCTGTGATGATAATCGAAGACGTTCTAACAGTTTTAGACAATCGAGGCAGTTGTCGCAGTGCGTTTTAGTAGATGCAGGATCTACCTCTGTGTTATCCTCAAGTATCGTCACACAACAGCACAACAGTACTAAAAGCATAAAGGTTAAATTTAACTGGATATGGCTTCTGTGCTTCTTGCTGGACCCTCGATCTAACCTGAAGATCATCATCCCTAACTGAACCAATTTAATAAGTACATTAATTCTTTCGTGTCAGACCTGGTAAATGACATTTTATGGTGAAGAGCAAGTCAACGTTTTTCTTATACCGCTTCTCCATTGCCAGTAGAGCTGGATTATGATGAAGCTTATTACAGGATGGTGACGTAGTACCAAGTCACACACCGATACGCCTCTTACATGGCGAGAAGCCTCGTCCTCTTGTGTGGAGATGTAAAAGAAAAATTTTGTACTAGGAAAATGAAGTTTTTCATCGTTTAAAGTTGACGCAGGAGAAAATTCCTTGCAGTAAATTTCATCATCGTGTCTACAAGCAAACTTCAGATATGCATTAATTCCGCAACTATCAGACCACTCATGTCAATGCGTCTAATTCTGAAGCAGCATCACAAACTAAAAACTTGTCTGCGGAAAGAGCAGATATTTTCACTCGAGTCATCATTTGGACTTTGATCTGCATATCGAGGGCTTCAATAATTTTTTCTGGATTCTAAGGCAAAGTCGCTGAGCTGCCAAGGGAAGAACATGGAAAGCGCGAAAAAAGAGGAAACACATAGTAAAAAACATTTTTAAGTATACTTTTGCATACTTATCATGAGGTTGTGTTTGATACAGAGTTCGTTGAGTATTTACGACCCTTCTCGCATGCTGAGAATGTTATACGATGCGTTACTTGTAGTAATTAAGAAATCTAAGTTGTAATATACTCTTCTTCTCTTTAAATCAGTAAAATGTCAAAAACTGAGAGGAATGTACGACGAGATCGTTCCAATTCGAGCTGCAACATATATATCGAAGGGAACATCAAGTACTTATTTCTGCGATAGATACAGTAAAACTTTGATATTTGAAAGGGAAGGAGATTATCGTTTGACGGTACGTCGACGTCGAACTCGTTAAAGACGGAGCGCCAGATCGAAGACGCGAAGGATAGGGCAGGAAAATTGCCATGGTCGTTTCAAAAGATTCATCTCAGCTTTTGGAAATGTTTCAGCTACACAGAGGACTGAATACTGCAGCTTACTGCTGAAGATGATTCCTCTGGAGATGATATGTCGTGCCCTCCCTTTGAGCGGAGAGAGGAGAACCTGTTGCCTGATGAGGAATAATCAAGATGAAAACTCGGCATAACTCAGACACGCTGAAAGCTGTATCACAAAAAGCAACATCAAGAGCAAGAAAACAAGTTGCAAGATCCTTGTAATATCGTATTTGTTTCATACACGGACAAAGAGTTGGCTTCGGTACTATGCAACATGCAGCAGGAGGGAGATAGCGAGTTTAGGTAGTCAGGATAACTCTGCAGACTCGTGTTGTGCGCTAAAAGTAACTTGTACGTTGAGACTAGTGGGATCCATTGGTGATTTATATTTCTCTATATGGCTGATATTAATTTTAAACTAAATATTTGTCCCGTTCGTGAAGTAGGAAATCACGGCACAGTTGAATTCCCATCGCACCTAGCAATTGTTGCCAGCACTGGTCATGCGTTCCTGCTGCGGCAGAGAGCATTCGTAACCGCAAAGTTGGCTAGTGCAGTGCCACACTGAGGCTAGGTGTCATAATGTGTGACACTGAGGAGCTAGTCGTTGTTGAGTGAAGGAAGTGACATCAACTTGAAGAGAGCGCTGTGGGCCGTGGACTGTGGCAGAGAAGGCTTCGCATATGGCACCGCGCCGTGCATGCTGCGCCAGCCGATCTCGTTTTTGGGTCGGTGCGGCTAACCCAGGGAATTTGTCGGAGATAGCGAGAATATGAAGATGGTGGAGGGGGCAGCTACTGTAATCATCAGAGGCAGCCGTAGCAGAAGCGTGAGTGTCGATAAGGCTATTCAAATAGGAATTTCCTAAGAGGGAGCCTGCTGGACGTGCCGAAGCCAGGAAGATCGTCCAGCAAAGCAATGAGGAATCCTGCTCGACGCTGGGGCCTTGGTCGGTGGTGGCTTGCTGTCAACATAGGGCATCGGTTCCAGCCTGAACGAGCGGACGGTGTTTGGCTTCGTGTATCCTGTAAATATGGCGCTACCAGGATAGTTATTCAAATGGTTCATATGGCTCTGAAGACTATGGGACTTAACATCTGAGGTCATCAGTCCCCTGGACTTAGAACTACTTAAACCTAACTAACATAAGGACATCACACACAGCCATTCCCGAGGCAGGATTCGAACCTGCGACCGTAGCAGTCGCGCGGTCCGGACTAAAGCGCCTAGAACCGCTGGGCCACCGCGGGCGGCTACGAGTTATTATTAGCGGCAGAGTGTCTTCGTCTACGATAGTTAAGGGAGATTGTGCCGGCTGTGGTCTGTGCAAATCTTTGTAATGCAGACAATTGTGTCTGCCTTGATCAGGACGAATGAAGCAAGAGGTCACAACTACGGCGAGGCCACTGTAGGACCCAGTGCATTAATCCTTGAGAACCTGGATCTTATGTATAGTATTCATTGGATTTCCACTTCTCATTTATTGTGGCTATCATCAGCAATATCTGGCCTTTGTTGGTGTCCAACAGGAAAGACAACGATATCTGTCGCCGTGGTCATGCGGGAACACTCGGTCATGTAATGCTAACTTGATTTTGTCCATAATGATTATGAGGTGCCATTGTAAAGATCTGTGTTAAAATTTCGGCTCTGTCGCATGTTTACTGGCTAAATAACACTAGAACTTAGGCGCTTCGAAGGCCAAGTAACCATCTTAAGAATTACTGTACAAGGAACCTCTAAGAGCGACCCATATAAAACATAAACAAGAGCAATAAAAGTAATAAAATAATGTGGCTACTTCCCTTGCAGCGGTGTATTCTTAAGATGTACCTCCACATCACAGTCAGCTGATGATTTTTTATGTGTTGACGGTGATGTGGATGTACATCTTAAGAAGAAACGATTGCAAGGGAAGAAGCCACATTATTTTATTATCTTTATTGCTGTTGTTTGTGTTTGGTATACGTCGCTCTTAAGAGGTTTTTTGTACAGTAGTTTTGAAGCTGAAGGCTTGGCCTTCGAAAAGCGTTAATTCCATTTTTTCACCCTGTAAATACGCGAGTCGAAATTTTAATGTTAACGTCCAACTAGTTTTAACTGTGAGGCCTGTAATAGAGTTAGGGAACGTAGCAAGACAAACCAATCTTTACTTGAAGTTTTGAGAAATCGCGACTGTTGAACGATTGCTAACATCACTCTCCCACCCGACATGAAAAAGACAAATATGCGAGGACACTGCATTGCTTTTGGTGATATGTATTGTTTAGCGATAGAGCAATGGTTCGATTCCAGGAAAAATGAAAGTTATAGTTTTACGTTTTGTCGCCATTAGAATCATTAAAGATGATGCATGTGTTCAGTTGGAGCAAGGTACGTCCTTCTCATCTTTAAGAATCCATCCTACATTCAATTGAAATGACTTAATTGGGTAGAAAATCTCAAGAGTAGAGTCTGCGGCTTAACCGGAAATGATTTTTGACTGTTCTTCAATTTGTCATCTTTCATTCGCGAAGTGTTAGTGTCGTTTTCAGAACCAGGAGAGAGATACTGGGCCTGGATTGCTCAGTCAGCAATAGCACTGTCCGTAAAATCCAAGGTGCCGGGAACGATTACCGGTCCAACACATAACCGAAATTTTCACGCAGTTTGTGTTGCGTCTTAACTATAAAAGTTTAGTGTTGGTAGCTGTAGTAGAATATACCGTCGTATTTCAGTTATTGATGAGATTTGTGTTGCGTCTTAACTATAGAAGTTCAATGTTGGTAGCTGTATTAGAATATACTGTCGTATTTCAGTTGTTGATGAGACGGAGAGGGTGCAACCTGGCGCCACCATAACAGACTATACCTCTCAAACAGCACCAAGGAGCCACCAAGCTCAGCGTCCCCACCTCACACATGTATCACATACCCTCACTCCATGTGACACTACAGAGATATTTGAGATGTAACACAAGAGATTTGTTTGTGGTCTATCAAACGGATCCTTCCGCACTTTCCTCCATCTTCATCCTTCCTCGGAACAGCATATCATGTATTAGCTACGTCAGCTACAAACCCGGGTAGGCGACTTACAGATACAAGATTTTCGAAAATTTGGGTCATGTTCCACCCAAAAGCGGAAAGAAACATAGGAAGACGTTTAGGGAAAAAAAGAAGATGACGTGGTCACTGGAGACGAAGCACAAGGATCGAGAAGGTGATCATCACTCGTGTCGTTTTGAAAGAAGGCGTCCATGTATTCGCCTTAAGCGATTTAAAAAAAAAAAAAAAAAAAACAACCACAGAGTCTAAATCTGAATGACCGGACTGTGATGTGAGGCCCGTTCCCACTCCATGTGGTTTCAATGTTTCAACAACTGCGTCACTTAACTTGATGGGTTTAGTCATTGGTTTGGTTACTCTTTGAGACGCGAAAATCCCTTTCACATAGCAGGGCAATTATCGATCACTAGTCGCAAAACACGTAAACGAAACTAATGTTTCTAGTAATCATATACAATCTCTTGCGCAAGTGAAGAAAATTAAAATTTGTTTCTGATTATTAAACAGAACTCATAAATGCTTCCGATATTAACATTCGCGTCGTAAAGTACAGAAACAAAGAAAAAAATTGGAATACAGCTAGTTAATTTCTGGAGTGTTCTTACATGAAATTCTGGAGTAAGCATGAAGTCCAGACGGATAACAAGCTACCACGTGAAAGATACGTAATCCTTTGCATAAATTACCCCAACAGAGCTAACGTCCTGAGGTTCTCTTCCTCTGTGGCTTCCTTCCTCTGCGTTGCTTAGCGTTCCTCGCTGCGTGAATACCCAGTGCTGTACCGCCGCAGCTCAAGGAGAGCAACCTGCCTGCCAGTTATGAATGGACTAGCCGGTCCAATACGGCTTTCGGCTGTTGCCACACGGACAGAGAGGAAGCTGGTAATAATGACATAACTCATCTCTGCCGCCGCCGTAATCAGTTGTGCACGGACGGAAGAGTTATGCAGAAATATTATTTTCACAAAGAAGCTATATGACAACCGTATAAGTTTCAACACCCCCCCCTCCCCCCTCCCCAGGCCATGAACCATGGACCTTTCCGTTGGTGGGGAGGCTTGCGTTCCTCAGCGATACAGGTAGCCGTGCCGTAGGTGCAACTACAGTGGAGAGGTATCCGCTGAGAAGCCCAGACAAACGCGTAGTTCCTTAAAAGGGGCAGCAGCTTTTTCATTAGTTACAGGGGCAAAAGTCTGCGTGACTGACTGATCTGGCCCTGTAACATCAACCGAAAGGGCCTTGATGAGGTGGTACTGCGAAAGGCTGAAAGCAAGGGGGAACTCCCGACGCCATGCAGCTCTACTGTATGGTTAAATGTTGATGACATCCTCTTGGATAAAATATTCCGGAGGTAAAATAGTCTCCCATTCGGATCTCTGGGCGGGGACTACTCAGGTGGAAGTCGCTATCAGGAGAAACAAAACTGCCGTTCTACGGATTGGACGGTCTAAGGCGCTGCAGTCATGGACTGTGCGGCTAGTCCCGGCGGAGGTTCGAGTCCTCCCTCGGGCATGGCGTCCGTCATCCTCGCAACGAGATCGCACAAACCTGTCTCATATCTCACTCGCAGGCTGGCCGCACATAGTTGTGACTCCTGCGATGTTAGAACCTGCGAACGCTCCCATTCAAAATGATCGACGGATCACCATCAAACACCTCACTGCTCAACTGGACGTCTTTGTTGGTACTGCTGACACACACGTCCACCTTGTGGGGTACTCAAAGGTGTCTGCCCACTGGGTTCCTTGCTGCCTAACAGAAGATCATAGAGAGCAATGAAGGACGTCTGTGCCGAAATGCTTGCGCGTTACGAGGGTGAACGCGACAATTTTTTGTTGAACATCGTCATAGGCAGTTGATCATGAGTTCATCGCTTCGAACCGGAAACAAAACGGCAATCCATGGAGAGGCGCACATATTACCTATGGACGCACGTGCCGACTTCCACCTGTTTGGTTCAATGAAGGATGTACTCCGCGGAAAACAGTATATGGATGATGGGAAGGTTATTGATGCAACAACACGATTGCTCCGACGTCGATCAGTAGAGTGGTACCAAGCGTGTATACACGTCCTCTCAGTAAGGTGGCGTACGGCCGTCGCGTTGTAGCCAAAAGAGTTGGGAATAATGCGGTATGTTGGAATCTTGAATAACGCAGCCTGTTTTCAGAAAAAAAGTGTTGAATTACTCTATGTGATTAAAAGTACCCGGACACCGCCAAAAACATACGTTTCCCATACTAGGTGCATTGTGCTGCCGCCTACTGCCAGGTACTCCATATCAGCGACCTCAGTAGTCATTAGACACCGTGAGAAAGCAGAATGGGGCACTCCGCGATACTCACGGACTTCGAACGTGGTCGGGTGATTGGGTGTCACTTGTGTCATACGTCTGTACGCGAGATTTCAACACTCCTAAACATCCCTACTGTTGTAGTTGACTGAAGAGCCAACACTGTTTTTACTATTGGAGACCGAAATGCACGCGTTTAGCTCACGAAGACTGGCGTGAGGAGAGAAGGA
This sequence comes from Schistocerca americana, assembly GCF_021461395.2. Classification (NCBI taxonomy): domain Eukaryota; kingdom Metazoa; phylum Arthropoda; class Insecta; order Orthoptera; family Acrididae; genus Schistocerca; species Schistocerca americana. Next base: position 509,852,244 of record NC_060119.1, on the reverse strand, counting down.
CTATACTGACGTGAGGTCTGGAACATGACAAGGAATTAGAATTCAGAAAGCGCACGTAATTACTTTGATACTTAACTTTAATCCATTAATGATGAACATCGCTCTTGACGGTACTTGATTCACAATATTATCTGTTCAGAAGACATATAGTAACTGAATATGGCGCCTTGCTAGGTCGTAGCAAATGACGTGGATGAAGGCTATACTAAACTGTCGCCTCGGCAAATGAGAGCGTATGTAGTCAGTGAACCATCGCTAGCAAAGTCGGCTGTACAACTGGGGCGAGTGCTAGGGAGTCTTTCTAGACTAGACCTGTCGTGTGGCGGCGCTCGGTCTGCAATCACTGATAGTGGCGACACGAGGGTCCGACGTATACTAACGGACCGCGGCCGATTTAAAGGCTACCACCTAGCAAGTGTGGTGTCTGGGGGTGACACCACATCTACATCCACTGTTTCCGACGTGATAGTGAAGTGGAAACGTGAAGGGACACGTACAGCACACAATCGTACAGGCCGGCCTCGTCTATTGACTGACTGAGACCGCCGACACTTGAAGAGGGTCGTAGTGTGTAATAGGCAGACATCTGTCCAGACCATCACACAGGACTTCCAGAGTGCATCGAGGTTCACTGCAGGTACTATGACAGTTAGGCGGGAAGTGAGAAAACTTGGATTTCATGGTCGAGCGGCTACTCATAAGCCACACATCACGCCGTTAAATGCCAAACGATGCCTCGCTTGGTGTAAGGAGCACAAACATTGGACGACTGAACAGTGGGAAAATGTTTTGTGGAGTGACGAATTACGGTACACAATGTGGCGATCCGATTGCAAGGTGTGGGTACGGAGAATGCCCGGTGAACGTCATCTGCCAGCGTGTATAGTGCCAACAGTAAAATTCAGAGGCGGTGGTGTTATGGTGTGGCCATGTGTTTCACGGAGGGGGCTTGCACCTCTTGTTGTTTTGCGTGGCACTATCACAGCACAGGCCTACATGGATGTTTTAAGCTCCTTCGTGCTTCCCACTGTTCAAGACCAATTCGGGGATGGTGATTGCATCTTTCAACACGATCGAGCACCTATTCGTAATACACGGCCTGTAGCGGAGTGGTTACACGGCAAGAACATCCCTGTAATGGACTGGCCTGCACAGAGTCCTGACTTGTATTCTACAGAACACCTTTGGGATGTTTTTCGGAACGCCGACTTCGTGCTAGGTCTCACCGACCGACATCGATATCTCTCCTCAGTGCAGCACTCCGTGAAGAATGGGCTGCGATTCCCCAAGAAACCTTCCAGCACCTGATTGAACGTATGCCTGCGAGAGTGGAAGCTGTCATAAAGGCCAAGGGTGGGCCAACACCATATTAAATTACAGCATGAGCGATGGAGGGCGCCACGAACTTGTAACTCATTTTCAGCCAGGTGTCCGGATATCTTTGGTCACGTAGTGTATGTACTGAACGCCCCTAGTACAAACGAGTAATAAGATCGGTATGGGAAAGGACTGATAATTTAAAGATGTTTTATGCAGTAGCCGAAAATGTATGAAGGTGTTCATCTGACACAATCTATTTTGTAGATCGAAGGGTCGTCATGATTCTCGGACTCCTGAAAAGAGCGGTGAGACCAACAGAACACCATCCACAACACCAACAACAGAACAACATCCAGGAGGACTTTATTGAAAGTGACAGTGAAAGTAGAAACTCAGATTCGTGTGCAATATGTGCGTAGCACACGTCATTTATACTCACTGAAACAGCTGCTGCGTCCTTCCTCTGGTGAGCTGTATGTTTATTTATGAACACAAGCGCTGCTAGCGTGCACTTCTAGCTCGAGGCGTACAGTGGATCAGGTAAATCTTCGGTTTAGCTCTTGGAGGAGAATGGATGCGTGTGTTTATTTACCTAAAAAACAATTAGGCTGCTGACTTAGCAGATGATGGAAAGGAGGGATCTAGAAACAAACTAAGCTATAAATCAGAGCAGTAAACACAGCAGCAGTTTTTAAAAAGGAATAATTCAGACTCAATGCGTACGCCCTTTAGCCAAGTTTTGAATGGTATTCACTCGAACGCTTCTATAGATTTGGCATCGAGACATAGATTTTCGTTATCAGTTTTCTCAAACGGAAAAAAACTATTTCTATTAGCAATTTCATGATTGTGCTTTGTGATTAATGATTATTTTTCTTAGCATTTTATAAATACGGGCGCGCGCTGAGAAGTAACGCCTCCGAATTTTTTTGGTGGAAACTCTTAGAGTTATTTAAATAAAACAAACGTCATTAACATTCTACATCTTTTTTCTTCGTGCCCGCATATTTATTTCTCAACATAGTCTCCCTGGCGACGATTACACATTTCTCCTAACGAGAGACCAGTTTGCTGATACCGTCGCTGTTGAATGTTTGACTTTGTCGACAGAAGCACAACCTTACAGTTTTTTCATTATCAAAGTAAAGTCCTCAAAGGTGTTAAAGAGCAAATGAAAATCGTACGAGACGAAGTCGGAACTGTATGGAGGATGAGTGATGGCAGTGAACCCAAGACGTCGGATTGCTGAAGATGTCGCAGCGCTCGTGTGTGGTCTTATATTCTCATGCTGAAGGAGAGGGTGCTCCATGTGTGGAGGAACTCTTCGAATTCGAAACTCTTATTACAGCACGCTGTTTCTCAAGCACCGACATAGTATCCTTTACACACCACCAGGTTACACGCTACAATTCGGAGCCCTCTAGCGGCACAGGGCTGCAAGTATGTAGACATGAAGAATAAAGGTCTAGGACGCTAATACCGTTTATTTTACTTAAAAAGTGTTTCATATGTCTGCCTTCAGGCGGTGAAGCCATCTGCAGTACTGCACTTCACAATTTCTGTGACACGCTGACAAAAATGATTTCGATCAGAAAGCAGGGAGAACATGGAAACTTGGTGCAAAAAGCGTGACAATAGTAACTGAAGCTGTGTCTTTTTGAGATTAGGAGTAATGTTTATCACAACAGGAACAAAAGTGATACAGCATTAAACAAAAACTTTATAAGAACGTAGGCCGTAGGAAACAGCGGAAAAAATTAAAAAGAGAATAAAATCTCTGATTGACAGTCTGCCGAGAAAGACATGTCAATGAGACGTTGAAGAGAACTTTTGCTGGCAGTAAGGATTGTACGCACCAAAAGTGTAGTTTTGTGTCTTCGATTCACCAGTAGCACGGAATAGCACGGAATAGCCGATAACTCGCGACTGCTACGGTCGCAGGTTCGAATCCTGCCTCGGGCATGGATGTGTGTGACGTCCTTAGGTTAGTTAGGTTTCAGTAGTTCTAAGTTTTAGGGGACTGATGACCTCAGATGTTAAGTTCCATAGTGCTCAGAGCCATTTGAACCATTTTTAGCCGATAACTCCTCGGGACGCGCGGAGAGGCCGCGCGGTTAGAATGCGCCATGTTACGGATTGCGTGACCGAGCGAGGTGGCGCAGTGGTTAGACACTGGACTCGCATTCGGGAGGACGATGGTTCAATCCCGCGTCCGGCCATCCTGATTTAGCCTTTCCGTGATTTCCCTAAATCGCTCCAGGCAAATGCCGGGATGGTTCCTTTCAAAGGGCACGGCCGACTTCCTTCCCCGTCCTTCCCTAATCCGATGAGACCGATGACCTCGCTGTCTGGTCTCCTTCCTCAAACCAACCAACCAACCAACGGATTGCGCGGACCCTCCCGCCGGAGGTTCGAGTCCTCCCTTGGGCATGGCTGTGTGTATTGTTCTTAGCATAAGTTAGTTTAAGTAGTGTGTAATTTCACTGCTGAATGCAGAGGAGTGAGCGGATAGATGGAAAGAATACATTGAAAGCCTCTATGAGGGGGGGGGGGGATAGAAGAGGAAACAGGAGTCGATTTAGGAGAGATAGGGGATCCAGTATTAGAATCACAATTTAAAAGAGCTTTGGAGGACTTAAGATCAAATATTGCAGAAGAGGTAGTTAACATTCCATCAGAATTTCTACAATTCATGTGGGAATTGGCAACAAAACGAGTGTTCACGTTGGTGGTAGAATGTATGACTCTGGCGACATACCATCTGACTTTCGGAAAAATATCATCCACAGAATTCCGAAAAGTGCAAGAGCTGACAAGTGCGAGAATTATCGCACAATCAGTTTAACAGCTTATTCATCCAAGTTGCTGACAAGAATAATATACAGAAGAATGGAAAAGGAAATTGAGGATGCGCTAGATGACGATCAGTTTGGCTTTAGGCAAGGTAAAGGCACGAGAAAGGCAATTCTGACGTTGCGGTTGATAATGGAAGCAAGACTAAAGAAAAATCAAAATACGTTCATAGGATTTGTCGACCTGGGAAAAGCGTTCGACAATGTAAACTGGTGCAAGATGTTCGACATTCTCAGAAAAATATGAGTAAACTATAGGGAGAGACGGGTAATATACATGATGTACAAGAACTAAGAGTGAATAATAAGAGTCGACGACCAACAACGAAATGCTCGGATTAAAAAAAAATGTGTTCAAATGTGTGTGAAATCTTATTGGACTTAACTGCCAGTCCCTACGCTTACACACTACTTAACCTAAATTATCCTAAGGACAAACACACACACCCACGCACGAGGGAGAACTCGAACCTCCGCCGGAAGCAGCCGCACAGTCCATGACTGCAGCGCCTGAGACCGCTCGACTAATCCCGCGCGGCTCGGATTAAAAAGGGTGTAAGACAGGGATGTAGTATTTCGCCCCTACTGTTCAATCTGTACATCGAATAAGCAATGATGAAAATAAATCAAAGGTTCAGGAGTGGAATTAGAATTCAAGATGAAAGGATAATAATTATACGATTCACTGATGACATTGCTATCCTGAGTCAAAGTGAAGAAGAATTACATGATCTGCTGAACGGAATGAACAATCTAATGAGCACAGAATATGGACTGACAGTAAATCGAAGAAAGACGAAAGTAATGAGATGCAGCAGAAATGAGAACAGCGAGAGACTTAACATATGGCTTGATGGTCACGAGACAGATGAAGTTAAGGAATTCTGTTACCCAGGCAGTAAAAATAACCAATGACGGACGGAGCAAGAAGGATATCAAAAGCAGACTAGCAATGGCAAAAAGGGCATTCCTGGCGAAGAGAAGTCTAGTAGTATCAAACATAGGCCTGAATTTGAGAAAGAAATGTCTAAGAACGTACGTCAGGAGTACAGCATTGTATTGTAGTGAAACATGGATTGTGGAAAAACCGGAACAGAAGGGAATCGATACATTTGAGATGCGGTGCTACAGACGAATGTTGAAAATCAGGTGGACTGATAAGGTAAGGAATGAGGTGGTTCTGTGCAGAATCGGAGAGGAAAGGAATATGTGGAAAACACTGATAAGGAGAAGGGACAGGATGATAGGACATCTGTTAAGGCATGAATGACTTGCTTAGTACTAGAGGGAACTGTAGAGGGCAAAAACTGTAGAGGAAGACAGAAGTTGGAATACATCCATCAAATAACTGAGGACGTGGATTGCAAGTGAAGAGGTTGGCACAGGAGAGGAATTCGTGGCGGGACGCATCAAATCAGTCAGAAGACTGATGAAAAAAAAAAAAAAAAAAAAAAAAAAAAAAATAGTCTAGGGACCGATGACCTCAGCAGTTTGGTCCCTTAGGAATTCACACACACATTCAACTCCTCGGAAAAAGCAACTGCTTTCCTCATCAGTATCCTACTTAATCTACATCTGCATCTAGGTGATTACTCTGCAACTTACAATTAAGTGCCTCACCTTCAAACTATTTCACCACCGTTCCACTCTCGAAGAGCGCGCGGGAAAGACGAACACGTAAATATTTCCGTGCGGGTTCTGAATTTATGATGATCATTTCTCCCTACATCAGTGGGCGCCAACGAAATGTTTCCCCACTCTCAGGAGAAAACGGAGCGAGATAGCGCAGCGGTTACCATTCAGGACTCGCATTCGGGAGGACGACGGTTAAAACGCGTGTCGGGTCGTGCTGATTTAGGTTTTCCGCGATTGCCCTAGATCGCTTCAGGCAAGTGTCAGGTGCCTTTGAAAGGGCACGGCCGATTTCCTTCCACATCCTTCCCTAGTCCGAGCTTTTTCTCCGTCTCTAATACACTCGTTGTCGACGGACGTTAAACACTAATCTCCTGCTCCCTCCTCCCGAGGAAAAAGTTGGTGATTGAAATTTCGTGGAACGATCTAGCCGCAACGAAACGCGCCTTTGTTTTAATTATTGCCACCCGAACACGCTTATCGTATCGCGACACTCTCCCCTGTTTCGCGATAGTACATAACAAGCTACCCTTATTTGAAGATTTTCGATGTCCTCCGTCAATCTTATGTGATGTGGATTCCACATCGCACAGCAATACTCCAGAGGAAGGCAGACAATGTACTGTGAGTAGACCTGTAGAATTTTTTAAGTGTTTTGCCAATAAGTCGCAGTCTTTGGTTTGCAGTCTTTGCTTTCCTCACAACATTATCTATGTGATCCGACCAATTTAAGTTATTCGTAATCGTAATTCCTAAGTATTTCGTTGAGTTTACGGCCTTTAGATTTGTGATTTATCATTAACTGAAATTTAGCGAAATCCTTTTAGTGCTCATGTGGGTGACTTCACACTTTTCAAGATTTAGAGTCAAAATGTTCAAATGTGTGTGAATTCTTGAGGGACCAAACTACCGAGGTTATTGGTCCCTAGACTTACACGCTACTTAAACTAACTTATGCTAAGAACAACACACACACCAGTGACGGGTGGGGGGGGCTCGAATGCCGGCGGGGGCGGCCGCGCAATCCATAACACGGCGCCTCAAACCACGTGGCTGATTTATAGTCAGTTGACACTTCTTGCACCATTAAAATATCTTGTTTAAATCATTTTGCAATTGGTTTTCATCGTCGGTTGGCTTCACAAGACTGTAAATGACAGCATCATGTGCAAACAATCTAAGAGGCCTCCTATGTCGGTTATGTAGATCAAGAACAGCAGAGGGAATATAACACTTGGGGAACGCCAAGTGTTACTTCTGTTTTACTCGATGAGTTTCCGTCATTTATTACGAAGAGTGACCTTTCTAATAGGACATGACGAATCCTGTCACACATATGAGACGGTAGTCCGTAGGCACGGAATTTGATTAGAAGCTGCTTGTGAGGAATTGTGTGAAAAGCCTTCTGGAAACGTAAAAATAGGGGGTCAATTTGACAGCCCCTATCAACAGCACTTATTACTTCATGAGACTAAAGAACTAGTCGCGGCCGGCCAGGGTGGCCGAGCGTTTCTAGGCGCTACAGTCTGGAACCGCGCGAGCGCTACGGTCGCAGGTTCGAATCCTGCCTCGGGCATGGATGTGTGTGATGTCCTTAGGTTAGTTAGGTTTAAGTAGTTCTAAGTTCTAGGGGAGTGATGACCTGAGAAGTTAAGTCCCATTGTGCTCAGAATCATTTGAACCATTTTGAACGAGTCGCGTTTCACGAGGACGATATTTTCTTAATCCTTGTTGGCTATTTGTCAATAAATCGTTTTCTTCCAGATGATTCATAATGATCGGAAACAGCATATGTTCTAAAATTCTGCTGCAGATCGACGTTAGTGATATGGGTCTGTAATTCAGCGGATTCCTCCTGTTTCCTTTCTTGGGTACTGGAGTGACTTGTGCAAATTTCCAGTCTTCACCTACGGACCTTTCGACTAGCAAGCGATTGTATATGATTGCTAAGCAAGGAACTGTTATATCACCATACTCTGAAAGGAAGCTTCGTTGATTACTGTTGCAGAAGACCTACTGTGAATTGATAACTGCATTCGCCCATTCTCAATTTTGAAATCCCCCCGTCGGAGATTCGAGTCCTCCCTTGGGCATGAGTGTGTGTGTCGTCCTTAGAGTAAGTTAGTTTAAGTTAGATTAAGTAGTGTGTAAGCTTAGGGACCGATGACCTCAGCAGTCTGGTCCCACAACACCTTACCACAAATTTCCAATTTCCTGATTTTGAAACAAATATTCGTCCTCTAAAAAAAAGGTTATTTTCGGAGAAATGTTCAGCTTCCCCTCTGGTTTCGTCGATCATCCAGTCTTTTTGCCGTAATGTCCGTTTTTATCCTTTTCGTGTAATACAGCAGACGCAGACAAAGCGAGCGTTGCTGGTTTCCTTCCAGCAGCCGACGCCGCATGCAGTACCGACGTGCGCTTTGTGACGCATCTGACCACGTATTGCGCGCTCGTAGGATAGTGTAAATGACCACTTAAGTAATGTAGCGTGCCCTGGCTGGGGCTGGCACGGCACAGAGCTGGTAGCCGTTGGCGAATACTGGGGAAACGCCGGGGAAGGCGACACGTGAGGGGAGCGCAGCGGGTCGGCGGCGCTGCAGCGCAGCGGCTGGTCCACAATTAGCAGCTGGGCCCGCGGCCGCCTGATTCACGTCCGGGACGCGTGCCACGGCCGAGCCGGCTCGCGGGGTGGAGGGGGCAGCGGCGGCGCATGGCAGGAATTTCGCTGCAGCCGCGCGCTAACTGCGGCCCAGCAGCTCGACCCGCCCGCAGCCGAAGCGCGCGACTGCCGAGAGGGCTAGAAGTCTCGGTGCACCGCTCTGGCTGACACACAGTAGTGTGCCTCGGAAGGCCGAACGGTACCGACCGACTACCGTGTCATCCTCCGGTGAAATGCGTCATTGGATGCGGATTTGAAGGGGCATGTGGTCAGCACACCGCTCTCCCAGCCGTTGTGTTTTAGTGACCAGTTAGCGGCTCCTCAATTGGCCTCACATGGTCTGAGTGCACCGCGCTTGCAAACGGCGCTCGGCAGACTCGGACGCTGAACCATCAAAATATTGGACAAGCCCGACACCGCTTAATTTTGGTGATCCGAAAGGACCGGTGTAACCACTGTGGCAAGGCCGTTGGCGCTTGGCATGATAACGAAGTATTAACTTACCGGTGTACCGCAGGGTCATCACACAGTAGGACGCAAATCATTGGTAGCTGCGGTAGCTGTTCGCAGACACGCGTTGCTGTGGCTCAGTCTGGTGAAATGGAAGAGAAGGACAAGCGAAAGCACACGTTTCTAATATGTATGGGAATTGGATCTATGTCCTTATCTTCTTTTCCTCCCTGTTCCCGTCCGTCTGCTCCTCTTTCCTCCCTCTGTCCATCATCTCCTACCCCCCCCTCCCCCACTCTGTCCACCTGCTCGTGCCCTCTCTCTCTTTCCATCTCCTCCTGCCCCTTCTGTCCTCCCCCCCCCCCTCTGTCCGTCGCTTCCTCCCTCCTTTCTATGTCCACCTTCTCCTACCCCTCTCACTCCATCTGCTTCTGGCCCCTCTCTCTCATCATCTCCTCCTTCCCGCTTTCTATTCCAGTTTCCTCTCGCCCTTCTCCCGTCTCCACTTCCGCGCTCTCTCTGACCTTGAGCCTTGTTTATTGTTATTGCAATTGTTATTGCTACAGAATTCTAGTTATAGCCTGGTAAGCCATAAATACAACTTCCTGTTTGCTAACAACGTTTCTCTATTATATACATTTACAGGTGCATATTACATAGATTAAAATATATAGCTCATATGTGTCGAAACGTTTATTACAATAACTTGTAAGAATTTGAAGTAATTTGGTCGAGTACTTTCTCAGATTTTTAGTAACAACATTGCTCTGTTACATATTCCATACATGTTTATATATTATATCTACTGGAAATATATATCCTATGTCCGTTCTCATATTCATTAGAATCTCGCCTGTATACATTTTAAAAAAATCAAATGGCTCTGAGCACTATGGGACTTAACTGCTGAGATCATCAGTCCCCTAGAACTTAGAACTACTTAAACCTAACTAACCTAAGGACATCTCACACATCCATGCCCGAGGCAGGATTCGAACCTGCGACCGTAGCGGTCGCGCGGTTCCAGACTGTAACGCTTCTAACCGCTCGGTCACACCGGCCGGCGTATACATTTCAAGTTTATTTACTAATAAGTAAATAAACTTGAAATGTATAAATAGGTATATAAATGTATAAATTCGTATATAAAACATGCGCATATTCGAATATATCGTTGTGTCAAAACTTCGAAGCAATCGGTGAGGAACTATCAGAGATTTAAGATTTTGAACAAACTAACATTTACGTTTGTATGTAGATTTCCTCCATAATTATTAGATATATAATTGTGTAGGCCTACTGTATGTTGCGACCCGGTAGGTATATGAAAGCACTCGCGTATTCTACTGTACCATTGCGTAAAAAATTTAAAGGAATCGGTGAAGAACATTCGTAGATTTATGACTTAGAGCGAACTAACTTTTCATTTTTATTTAGATATAAAAGTCGAGTTGTACAAAATCGTAAATCTCCCAATGTCCAATGTTCTTCACCGATTCCTGTGATATATATATAAAAGATGTTTTCGCAAGAGCGTGCAAAAATTTAACACCACACAGAGGTAATGACTGAAATTCGATATCCCTGGCAAACTCCTGACATTGTGGATCTCGGAATACTGAATTCCCTAAGGATACCCAAAATGGAATGTCCCATGCATCTAGCTCCAACTACCATTCCGCATTCAGTATCTGTTAATTCCCAACGTGCGGCCATAGTCACGTTGGAAACCTTTTCACACGAATCACCTGAGTAGAAATGACACTTCCGCCAACGTATTGCTCTTTCATACCCTGCGCAGGCGATACTTCCGCTAACTGTATATGTGCATATCGCTATCCCATGGCTTGTTACCTCAGTGCACTTCAAGAGATCGAAAGATGTAGGGTTGTTATTTCCTCACGGAAATTAACTACCGATATCAACCTCCAACGTCACCCAGCGCCTTAGACGACGAAAGCCTTGTCAATCTGATTAAATGCCAAAGCAGCATCTGGATCGATCGAGACATGGATCATTATGGGCGTCAGGAGGACATTTGACCAGAAAGATACGGTGATATAAAATGGTTTCTATAGAGGTTTATTCGTCTGTTTAATACACGAACACAAGTCTTGATTGTTTACACAAAACTTGACGCAGAATAATGCTAGTTGCAGTATGTGCGCACACAGGAATGAATTAACATGACTTTTGATATAGCAGAGACCAACGCTATAGAAATTGATTAAGCGTGTAGACAGTCGATAAGGCTATTGGAAATCGCTTGTTTAATATTCTTTCGAAGCTACATTCAAATTAAGACCATTTAGAAGAGATATTACATAATTATTAATAACAATTACAGTACTTTTAGCTTTCGAATCACACAAATTTTGTCAACTACTTGTACTGTTGTTTGCCGGCCGAAGTGGCCGTGCGGTTAAAGGCGCTGCAATCTGTAACCGCAAGACCGCTACGGTCGCAGGTTCGAATCCTGCCTCGGGCATGGATGTTTGTGATGTCCTTAGGTTAGTTAGGTTTAACTAGTTCTAAGTTCTAGGGGACTAATGACCTCAGCAGTTGAGTCCCATAGTGCTCAGAGCCATTTGAACCATTTGTACTGTTGTTTACAGTTTCATTCACTTGGTTATCCCATGTCTTTTGAGTGCTTCCATTGGGTTGAGATAGCAGTAAAACTAGAAAGTTTAACACGATAGGACACACAGCCTACTTCGTCTGTAATGTCTTCTTTATAATTACAGTGCTGTGTATAATTATTGTGATCAACGCTAGATCGACATATTAAAATGCTGCAACAGTAAAAGAATTCCAGGTCTTATTCCTTATGTCTTTCACTGGAGTAAGTTGAGTGGCATCAGCTACTCGTCAAACATTCAGTTAAACTGGTACAGTAACAGTGGAAATAGAAAGCCAAGGAGCACGTCAAGGACACACGTAGAAATCAATCACACGCGTTTAGTAACACTAAGTATGCATTGAGGACTTCACAACCCTAAGAATTAGTGCCCTTTTTTATCCTTTACCGTTCTTCACAGAGGGTGACTGTCAGCCACAGAACAACTGGCTTCAACATGATGTCAGACTGAGTGAGGTGGCGCACTGGTTAGCACACTGGAGTCGCATTCGGGAGGACACGGTTCAAACCTGTGTCCGGACATCCCGATCGAAGTTTTCCGTGATTTCCCTAAATCGCTTCAAGCAAATACCGGAATGGTTCCTTGACAGGGCACGGTCGATTTCCTTCCCCATCCTTCCCTAATCCAATGGGACCGATGACCTCGCTGTCTGGTCCCCTCCCCCGAATCAACCAACCAACCACGAACTCAGTTTGTGGAACCAAGACCATGCAGATGACTTTCTTGCTACCGTTCGCAAATATCCTTGAAATAATAGGAGCGTAATACACTACTGGCCATTAAAATTGCTACACCACGAATGTGGTGTGCTGCAGACGCGAAATTGAGCCGACAGGAAGAAGATTCTGTGATATGTAAATTATTAGCTTTTCAGAGCATTCACACAAGGTTGGCGCCGGTGGCGACACCTACAACGTGCTGACATGAGGAAAGTTTCCAACCGATTTCTCATACACAAACAGCATTTGATCGTCGTTGCCTTGTGAAACGTTGTTGTGACGCATCATGTAAGGAGGAGAAATGCGTACCATCACGTTTCCGACTATGATAAAGGTCGGATTGTAGTCTATCGCGATTGCGGTTTATCGTATCGCGACATTGCTGCTCGCGTTGGTCGAGATCCAATGACTGTTAGCAGAATATGGAATCGGTGGGTTCAGGAGGGTAATATGGAACGCCGTGCTGAATCCCAACGGCCTCGTATCACTAGCAGTCGAGATGACAGTCATCTTAACCGCACGGCTGTAACGGATAGTGCAGCCACGTCTCGATCACTGAGTCAACAGATGGGGACGTTTGCAAGACAACAACCATCTGCACGAACAGTTCGACGACCTTTGCAAAAGCATGGACTAGCAGCTCGGAGACCATGGCTGCGGTTACCCTTGACGCTGCATCACAGACAGGAGCGCCTGCGATGGTGTACTCAACGACGAACCTGGGTGCACGAATGACAAAACGTCCTTTTTTCGGATGAATCCAGGTTCTGTTTACAGCATCATGATGGTCGCATCCGTGTTTGGCGACATCGCGGTGAACGCACATTGGAAGCGTGTATTCGTCATCGCCATACTGGGGTATCATCCGGCGTGATGGTATGGGGTGCCATTGGTTACACGTCTCGGTCACCTCTTGTTCGCATTGACGGCACTTTGAACAGTGGACGTTACATTTCAGATGTGTTATGACCTGTGGCTCTACCCTTCATTCGTCACAATACGCCAGTCACTACTCTTGATGAACAGTGGTATCGTGTTAAAGCTGAATGGGCAGCTGCACCTGTACATGCCATCCAAGCTCTGTTTGACTCAATGCCCAGGCGTATCAAGGCCGTTATTACAGCCAGAGGTGGTTGTTCTGGGTACTGTTTTCTCAGGATCTATGCACCCAAATTGCGTGAAAATGTAATCACATGTCAGTTCTAGTATAATATATTTGTCCAATGAATACCCGTTTATCGTCTGCATTTCTTCTTGTTGTAGCAATTTTAATGGCCAGTAGTGTAGTAGGGTAACTAGATTAATAATAATATGCTGTTCCCCGTAAGTCCCCTATAAACCGCGCCCTACGTTACTGAGGTGCCAAGATGATATCTCATTAGCCCGCATCTCGTGGTCGTGCGGTAGCGTTCTCGCTTCCCACGCCCGGGTTCCCGGGTTCGATTCCCGGCGGGGTCAGGGATTTTCTCTGCCTCGTGATAGCTGGGTGATGTGTGATGTCCTTAGGTTAGTTAGGTTTAACTAGTTCTAAGTTCTAGTGGACTGATGACCATAGATGTTAAGTCTCATAGTGCTCAGAGCCATTTGAACCACTTATTTGATATCTCATTATGTTCTCGGCAAGTATCAGATTAGTTTACCTGTCCCATCTCAAAAACTGCTACAGAAACTAAAGGCGGTGATAGTAAGGAAAGTGATACTCAAGTAAAGAGTGGAATATTCTATGTCACAGATGTAGATTTCGATTATATCTATCCCAATTGAGTCATAAGAGTTATCCCGAGGCACGCAGACTAGGAATAGCGAGCGGAGAAACACTCTGCTGCATGCCTGAAACTCTGTCTACTTTTGAAAAACAGCCAGATTATTCCTGCAGTTCCTCTCTCTCCCTCCGAACAGGCCTCGGAAGGCTGAACGGTGCCGACGATGTCATCCCCGGTCGAAAAGCGTCACTGGACGCGGATACGGAGGGGCAAGTGATCAGCACACCGCTCTACCGGCCGTTGTCAGCTTTCGTGGAAATTTGTGGTAAGGACTGTGGGACCAAACTGCTGAGGTCATCGGCCGCTAGGCTTACGCACTACTTAATCTAACTTAAACTAACTGACGCTAAGGACAACATACACACCCATGCCCGAGGGAGGACTGGAACCTCCGACGGGGGGAGCCGGTGCTACCACCGACAACGCTCCTACAGAGAGAAAATCGTTGTATGGATTGCACCAAACCAATTTAAATGGCTTCCGATCCCAAACATGGAGGCTTTTTTTTTTCTTCAGTCGAGCAAATGCTGGAAAGTGCGTCCCACTTCTGATGGAGGCGCACAGAACAGCGACGAGCTCCCCGCAGGGGAAAGCCACTGCTATATTGCGCTATTTCCGGTCACAGCCAACATGAAACTCAGCAAAACTGCGCTTACTCAAGTGTCTTTTGCAGCTACCACTTAAAGTCTTACATTGCGCCAAGAATTGATATCGGTGGAAATGGCAGAGCGCTATCGAGCTTGACTGCAAGCAGTATGAATTCCTCACTTGCTTGGATGAGTGAATAAACGGAACTTTTTATCGTTATATGCTTACTGACTTTATTTACTTCTTTTCGTGGAGGTGAACTGTAAAAGAACATCGTCACTGAGCGAATGTTAAACGTATAATACTGAACAGTAGCTGTTGTTTCGCCAACTGGGCTCGTTAAATGAATATTTCTCCTACTACTTTGTTTGAATCTGACCCTTGTGGCACATTTTCAATACTGAACTTAATGAAATACTAAAGCAGCGTCCTTCTTCCTGTCTAGGTTGATATATCCAGTGTGCTTCTGTGTTGCTGAATTAACTGCAAGTGCGAGTGCAGTGTAGTGCTTTTACTGTGAATGTTTACGGAAACGGAACGAAGTGGAAGATGAAATCCTACTTCAGTGCACAGCCTATTCTACTCCAATATTACAAGCAAAACGGCGCAGTGTTCAAGCCATTGGACGTATATCTAGAAGATCTGGTTTCAAAATCGTGTCTTGCCATTAAGATTCAGACACATAAGACATAATGCCTTAGTGACCGTCTCGTAACGAAATTCTTGAATTGCGTTTTTTAGCCACACAAATAGTATCCTAACCGATTATATCTCTTAATAATTCATCACCTGATGATTTGCGTGATCCGAGGCTGAGAAGCGCACAAAAAATTTCATTAAGTTTAAATTTTTTCATGAGTTCCCTGAATTCCCTTGGGCAGTATTCAGTTCACAATAGCCACTAATAAAAAGCAACAAGCCGCACAAAAACCTGGTGTATCAGTTACGTTACAGGCACAGCCGAGTCTCAAAGAGGGCAGTGCAGCTGCATTATGGCGCGCACATACGCAACAGGACGCGTGCGGGTAGAAACGCTAGCGCAGAGAACAGCGAGAGGGTAGCTACACCTGCTACCAACTTATGTCAGATGAACCGCTGCGACACAGTCATGGGTGTTTTCGCGAGGTGGCAACCGCTTGCCCTGCCTCAGGTGTAAGCAAGAACGGCTCACCGCTGTGTCCAAGGAGCGCAAACCTGATTTCTTCCGGTACCGTACTGGCAAGTAATTTCTCCTCCATCCCCACTGCGAGGGAAACCATGTAAAGTAAATGATAATCGATCTCCCGTTGGTTAGGATGCTACCCCATGCTTCGCGAATCACATTTTTGTCTCGTCTTGCTTTGTGGGGTACTACTGATACACAACGCTTTTGTTGCACAACAAAGAACTAATCAATGGCGACCGTTTTGGACAAAATAAAGTACTATAACTTTATCATGGATGAGTCCATACAAGAGGTTTATGACCTTGACATGCTGATTCTCTTACTGGCGGAACCAGTGAGGGTATTCCTCTGACTAATATAATCAGTACTGTGGTTATTTATCTTGCCGTTACATGTGAAAGTGACTTCATCAGTCCACAGTAAGACATTCATCAAGTCCAGATTTTGATTCAAAAACCAGTTACATAAAGCGATTCTTATCTGGCACTAATTTTCACTTAACGCATGATGAACACGTATGGCCGAGCGGTTTGAGGCGCCATGTCAAAGATTGCGCGGCCCCTCCCGCCAGAGGTTCGAGTCCTCCCTCGTGTGTGGTGTTCTTAGCATAAGTTAGCTTAAGTAGTGTATAAGTCTAGGGACCGATGACCTCAGCAGTTTGGTCCCTTAGGAAGTCACACACATTTGAACATTTAAACACGTATGTGTTAGAGAAATAAACAAGTATTTCTTGGGATTCTCCGGAAGATATTCTGCTCACTCCAGATTCAACAGTTTCCATTGGCTTCGGTGGAGTGGCGTGGCATACCATGTTACCAAGACGAGTTTTTTATTGATATTATCCAAAGTACGCAGAAAAAAGTTTGAACAAAAAACGTCCAAATTAGAAAACTCTTTTTCTCATTCCGAATAGTGCAGTTGGGTTCGTTTTCTCCATTTTCCAGTAGCTCCAGCCAATGTAAGGTGTACCATTTTACTCGCGCTCATTGGTTTGCCTGAATCTCATTTCACCTCTTACTTTTTTATGTTTTCAGGCCGACCATTCCTACAGTTTGAAAAGAAATTACTCTTCCAGAAACCGTCATGTCCAAAATCCTACTTACAGAGCAACAACCAGATGGGTTCCATAGGATTTACATCAGGCGAATTTGATCGCCGAGATATAAACGTGAATTCACTATAATGCTCCTCAAACCACTGAACCACGGTTTTGGCTCCGAGCTGAAAGACGACATCGTCGTCGGGGAAGACATCAAGTATGAAAATGAACGGATGCATGTGGTTCTCAGCGATCAGCGTGAATGCTACCACAGGTCCCATGCAAGCGTAGAGGAATATTTCCCATAGCATAATACTGTGTCAGTGGCGCGCTGCGCATTTCGAGCCTACGTTCACGTCGATGACGGCGTTTGTGGAGACGACCATCGACCTAGTGTAGCAAATGTATGATTCACTCGAAGAGCCGACACGTTTCCATTGTTCGACGGCCGAATCTCGACAGTCCTGTGCCCACTGCAATCGTACTGTGCGATGTCGTTGGGTCAACAAATGAATTTGTTCCGCTGCGGAGCTCCATGTTCAACAATGTATGGTGAACTGTGTGATTCGATACACTTTCGCGTGTACCAGCATTGTGCTCTTTCGGCAGATGTGCCACAGATCAACATCTATCCTACTTTACAGGGCAGACAAGCCTCCGAACCCCACATTCTTTGAAGAGTCGTGGACGTCCAACCATTTAGCGCCTGTTGGTAATTTCACTGTCCTACCTCATTCCGTAGATGCTCACGACAGCAGCACGTGAACATTCGACCAGCTGACCAGCTTCTCCGTTTTCGAGATACTCGTTCACTGGCTCTGCTTAATAATAATCTCTCCTTCGTCAAAGTCGCTTATCTCAATGGATTTCCCCATTTGCAGCCCATATCTTCGCTTGGGTGATCCCCCGTCCTGTCACGTACCCGCAACGCCACCAGACGGAATCCAGAGTCGCGGTGGGAAGTGGTCATAATGTTTTGGCTGAGGAGTGCATATAGATAGCCCAAAATTAGACCCCAGCCAAATTTTGACCACTTCCTCTTCATTTCCGTATGGACTTTATCGACCTATTACGGCGCCATACCAGCAAACTGTCGGATCCCTGATACGCAGAATCACTGATACACATCGTTCCAAAGATGGACAAACAAGTTGTAAAGCAGGTGGTCATAACGTTTTGGCTCATCACTGTGTTTGGTAATCGGAAGTGTTATAGCCTAAAGGAAACAATATAAAACAGCACTTCAGGCCACGCCAGTTGTTCGGTAGAACAGCCACATCGGTTCATTGCCACGTGTGGTTTTAGTCGACACAAATGGACTTTTGACCATCGACTTTTACAGGTATGCATTCATTATTTTTTTCATACAGTTTCTATGTTTACGAATAGTCTTTTCTCTAGTATGTTGCGTTAAGGGCAAAGCTTTTAGAATATCGTTAGTTTTAATACCTACTATCTTTCGTTGTTTTGTAAATAACCTACAAATTACGTAGTAGTAATGATCTGAATTGGGGCAATTTTGAGTGGTGTAAATTTGGGCTATAGCTCCATTTTGGATCGTTTTGCCAATATAACTAACCTGTCCCGTTTCCGTGCAGAAAGTACAAAAACAACAAATTGCAGTTAATGGTTTCAGAGTCAAAAGGATATATCTTTACTGAAGCCGACTGCCTCCAGTTACAGAATGAAGCAGCAAAAAGTAGTACCACGACAGAATGACCAAGAACAACCTTCCGACGACCTTCCACCCACTTCATATAGTCCTAAGCCGCGAATATATCACTTGTCAGCCCCCTTAATTGAGGAATCTCAGCCAAACAGGTCTACCTCATCGGCTTTTAGTCCTTACGACAAACAAAGTAAAGAGCAACAAAGGACGCAAAGTCGTGGAATCTGTCCTGATAACTGGTACTCCTAAAAAAATCGTATTATAAAATGGTGCCACTGAAGCAAAAATCTTTACTAATTCTCCCAAACGAAACGCCATGAAAAAGGAACAGAAATTTGTAGACGAATGTGAAATCCCTTCCATACAAGTGATGTTTGAGAAAAATCAAAGAAAACCTGAAAAGAGAAACGAAAATGAACCAAAAACCCAAGAACATAGTTCAGATGAGACTCAGACAGATGAACTGGCCTCGTCAGTCTTTGATGATTGCAGTTATTTAGATTTTTCTGCAGAAAAAGAATCAAGCGAGACACTGATGACGTATGATGTCTTTTTTATGAAGAAAACTTTTAGTATGACATGGAAGAAGAACTGTGGGTTACGTGTATCGTGTAATGCATGGGCATTGAACGAATTTGCAGGGGCTGATAAAGACATGTTGTGATTAGTGACTTCGGTCAGAATAGAAAGTTTTACGTTATGTGACTCGTTTTTTGATAAACCACAGTGATTTAAAAATAAAAATAGGTCATATTTTTTTTCAACTACATTATAAAATGTTTCTAATATTGTATTCATTAAAAAATGTTTTTATTCATTTTACTGAGTTTTCAGTGATACCTCAACACTTTTATGACTACCCAATTTTTAAACTACACCTCCAAATTGAGCTAACTTGACAATATTTTTTTAAATATAAAATAAGAAAAAAATGTGAGAGTATGTTACATTTCGTCACTTGAGGAATTTGGAACACTTCGAAGAAAAGCGTCGTTGTTCTCGCGAAATCTTGCTGTGTAGATTTAGAGGACAGATATTCAAGCAAAACTGTGTAACTGTTTTGCTGCCGATGTCGTATATCTTGCGTAGGAAGCGTGACAGTTACACAAGAGACATATTAAAGAGCGTACAGAGGCTAATAAACCGACTTCCTTCCCCCCATGCCACGCCCTTCGTTCAATACGCAAACGGAACAGGATACAAACAGGTAGCCATTGTTGGATACGGTTTTCTAATGAGTCTAGGGGGGCTGTTCGACGTCCCCTGACTGCCACTTCTTCGACCTGCACCCTAAGTCGTCAATGGGGGCCATATCGACACCGAGAGCTCTGCGGCAAATGTGCCGCACAATATTTGATCGCTCATATTAAACGTCCAGTAACTGGACACGTCGTCTCGTAGAACAAGTCCTTCCATCCTTGGTGGCCGGGCTGTCGGTACGCAGCTGTGGTCATGCCCGTACTGCACCTGCCGTCTCCTTTCGACACCCGTAATTTGATTTATCCCCAAAACGTCTTCATACACAATCCTTCCCGCCTTTATTCCTCCTTCTCGGACACATCTGCCGCCGTCGCGCGACGTTTATCACATGTTAAGGTCGTTAGCGGCGGATGGCAAAAATGTTACCCGAATTTAATGGCGTATTTCGTATGCGAAGCGCTGTGTTTTCTCTGGCGCACCTGCCTACGGACCGCTCGTGTGCGGAATCCATTGCCACGGTGCAGCTGCGCCTGGGCCGGTAACGTTCCGCGCCGCATTGTGCACCTCTGCGATGCCGCCCACAGGAACAAGTCAGGCCGACTCACCAAAAAGCGTGGCGGGATGCACCGATGCCTTCCCCACTCCTCCCAGTTACCTCGTAGCGCTCAGAGACTGTCGGAAACAAGGTCTGACGAAGGGCTCGGTGTGTCTGATACGTTCACGTGACTTCTGGAGTATTTTTTTCATTTTCATGTTCGTAGAATTGGATCTGTTCCCAAGAAAAGCTTGATCTGATTTAATGTGAGATCACGTTTAGGTAAATGCATACTAATTACTTATGCAATTCTATGTCTCTCTGTAGGTGAGGACAGTAACGCTTGGGTTGCTGCTACATTTCGAAATGGGCGGCTAGAATCAAAGGGATGCAAGACGTTTTCGTCACTCGAATGCCTGGAAAAGTGAAGATGTGTGGTTTGAGTACTGTTTCTGATAGTCTTATTATGTACCAGTGCCCTGTGTTAAATCCGAAAAAATCTCTACACTGGGTTCCTCCATAGTCGAAGTCGCTAACGCACGCCTGGTGCTTTGGCGCTAGACTCGGAGATAAACCCGTACGAATCCTAGTGTTGGATGAAATTTTCTCTACCAGTATTTGGGCGGCATACGGAGGAGGGGTGGTGGTGTAAAAGTCTTTGTGGCAATGTCCCGTATTAAATTCCAAACATCTCCGCAGAAAACCAAAAGCGATTCTGGTCATACAGAAAGCACACCAGTGGCAAGACGCCATCAATACCTTCACTATGCGATAACAACGGAGAAGTCACTGATAACAGTGCCACTAAAGAAAATTTATTAAACACGGTTTTCCGAAACACCTTCACCAAAGAAGACGAAGTAAATATTCCTGAATTCCATTCAAGAACAACTGCCAACATGAGAAACATAGAAGTAGATATCCTCGGTGCAGCAAAGCAGCTGAAATCACTTAATAAAGGCAAGGCCTCCGGTCCAGATTGTATACCTGTCAGGTTCCTTTCAGAGCATGCTGACACTATGGCTCCATATTTAGCAATTATATACAAGCGCTCGCACACAGAAAGATCCGTACTTAAAAGACTGGAAAACTGCTCAAGTTACATCTATACCCAAAAAGGGAAATAGAAGTAATCCGCTGAATTACAGGCCCATATGACTAACGTTGATTTTCAGTAGGGTTATGGAACACATATTGTGTTTGAATATTATGAAGTACCTCGGAGAAAACGATTTATTGACACATAGCACGGATTCAGACAATATCGTTCTTGTGAAATACAACTAGCTCTTTATACTCATGAAGTCATGAGTGCTACCGACAGGGGATGTCGAACTGACTCCACATTTTTAGATTTCCAGAAGGCTTTCAACACCGTTCCTCACAAGCGTCTTCTAACCAGACTGCATGCTTACGAAATATCGCCTCAGTTGTGCGACTGGAATCGTGATTTCTTGTCAGAAAGGTCACAGTTCGTAGTAATAGAAAGAAAGTCATCGAGTAAACCAAAAGTAATACCCGGCGTTCTCCGAGGAAGTGTTATAGCCCCTTTATTGTTCCTGATCTATATTAACGACATAGGAGATAATCTGAACAGCCCTCTTAGATTGTTTGCAGATGATGCTATCATTTACCGTCCTGTAAAGTCATCAGATCACCAAAACGAATTGCAAAATGATTTAGATAAGATATCTGTATGGTGTGAAAAGTGGCAATTGACCCTGAATAAAGATAAGTGTGAAGTATTCACATAAGTACTAAAAGAAATCCGCTAAATTTGGATTACGTTGTAAGTCACACAAATACGAAGGCTGCAAATTCAGCTAGAAACTTAGGAATTAAAATTTCAAATAACCAAAATTGGAACCATCACATAGATAAGTTGTGGGTAGAGCCAACCACAGACTGCTCTACCAAAGAGACTGCTTACACCACGCTTGTACGCCCTATTCTGGAGAACTGCTGTGCCGTGTGGGATCCGCATCAGATGGGACTGACGGATGACATCAAAAAAGCACAAAGAAGGGCAGCTCGTTTTGTATTATCGCGAAATAGGGGAGATAGTGCCACAGACATGATACGTGAAATGGAGTGGCAATCATTAAAACAAAGGCGATTTTCGTGACGGCGGGATCTTCTCATGACATTTCAATCACCAGTTTTCTCCTCCGACAGCGAAAATATTCTGTTGGCATCCACCTACATAGGGAGAAATAATGATCACGATAAAATAAGAGTAATCAGGGCTCGCACAGAAAAATTTAAGTCCTCATTTTTCCCCGCGCGCCGTATGAGAGTGGAACGGTAGAGAGATAGCTTGAAGGTGGTTCATTGAACCCTCTGCCACGCACTTTATTATGAATAGCAGAGTAATCACGTAGATGTAGATGAAGGCCGGGGACAATGTAGATGGTGATCCATCCGTCGGATGAGGACATTAAGCTTAGCGTCTCCTAGGTACTTTTCGAGAGTAGTAGGCTATGCGATACCTCCAGCTTTCACATTCTCCTTTCTCTCATCGCCACCATACAATACTAAAATAACACTACACTCTACACGCATCTACTATATTCACCTACATTCCACAAAATCACATACAACACATCTCTCATGTGTTCGCCAGGAGAGGGGTTCATATACGCGGAGGAAGAACACCCTTTCCGACAAGTGGCTGAAACCACCAGTGGGACATCCCAGCCAACAGTTCAATGTATTTACTCGTACATTTCTGTACTGTTTACCCTTCGATACTTTCCACTGATTCTACAAGAAGCACAACTAAAATGAATGCTGTACATGACGAAGGACAAAGATATTTTTTTCTCATACATTGGTATATTGTCAATTTTTTCCAGTTTTGTTGTTTTTTCTGACTGCTCTGTGAGGATGGTGCAGCTTAACCTTAACACCAGACATAGCTGTTACAGATGACAAGCTGTAAGAACATACCTTCTGTTACAGTCGTTACATTATAGCAGCAAATTTTTGTAGTGTTATTAAAATCTTTTTATGATATTTGTTAAAAACCGTTTTCTAACAATTTTCCAACGTTAATATTTGTATACATCTTAAAATGCATAGGCTAATATATCCAACAGTATACTGACAAAGACACGTCATAAGGGAGTTACAAAGATTACATCTGGTTTATTAAAATAGTATTGTAATTCGGTTGATTTCTAGTTCTCAACTGTGCAACTAAAAAAAAGTACGACGCACCACGAAGGAATTGTCCGAACGGGACGGAAATCGGCAGATGCGAGGTACATACGCAGACAAACAAATAATTATAGTTTCAGAAAAAAAACAGATGATTTATTTAAGAGAAAGAGCGTCACCAATTGAGCAACTCAATAATGCTTTGATCTACCTCCGGCTATTATGCAACCGAGCGAGGTGGCGCAGTGGTTAGCACACTGTACTCGCATTATGGCTTCAGGCAAATGCCGGGATGGTTTATTTGAAAGGGTACGGCCAACTTCGTTCCCCATCCTTCCCTAACCAGATGCGACAGACGACACCGCTATTTGGTCCCCTCGCCCCAATGAACCAACCAAGCTATTATGCAAGCATGTATTCGGATTGGCACTGATTGAGAGAGTTATTGAATGTCCTCCAGAGGGATATCGCACCAAATTCTGTCCAATTGCCGTGTTAGATCGTCAAAATCCCTAGCACTGCTCATAATGCCCCAGAGGTTCTCAATTGGGGAGAGATCCGGCGACCCTGCTAGCCAAAGTAGAGTTTAGCAAGCACAATGGCATGGACTAGAAACTCTCGCCATTGGAGGGCAGGCATTACCTTGCTGCAGTATAAGGTTGTCACGAAGGGCAACAAAACAGGGCGTAGAATATCGTCGACATACCGCTGTGCTGCAGTGGTGTCGCGGACGACAACCAAAGGGGTCCTGCTCTGAAAAGAAATGGGCTCCAGACCATCAGGCTGTATGGCGGGCGACAGGCAGCTTGGAATCCTAACGCTGCCCGGGGCACCTGCAGACCCATCTTTGCCTGGAATGTCATTGACAGGAGTAGGATTATCTTCATTGATGAAACCCTCTTCGAAATGAGCACCGATGACCAGCGAAGAGTGTATGGAGACGCCCCAGACAGCAGTGGGATTTGCCCTTCATAGCAAGCCATTCTGGGCTTACATTTCAGCAAGATACTGCTCACCCGCACACGGCGTGAGTTTCTACTGCTAGTCTTTGTGCTTGCCAAATTCTGAATTGGCCAGCAAGGACGCCGGATCTCTCCCCATTGAGACCGTTAACAGCTCGAGATTCTGACGATCTAACGCGCCAACTGGACAGAATGTGAGCCTCAGGAGGACATCCAACAACTCTATCAAATAATGCCAAACTGAGTAACTGCTTGCATAAAGATCAGAGGTGGGCCAATATTTCTGCAATTGTAATTATTTGTTTGACTCTACATGTACGCGAATCTATCGATTCGGATAATTCCTTCGCGGTGCGTCTTTTTTTTCTTTTTTCTTACAGTTGCACTTTTTACTCTCAAAAGTGATGCCAATGATGAGATTTTTTTTTTGTAATTCCTGCATTTGCAGCGCCTACATTTAAGACCTTCTGTTGCAATAATTAGTCATTATTGGCCCAGGGTTATTACTTTTGCTAAATGGGGACAAACTGCTGGAAACGAGCGCTGAAAGAAAAAGGAGCAAGGAAGGTATTACAGACGTATGGCTGGAAATGCTTTCCAAGGTGGCTGCACCCACTTAAAAGTGCAGATAAAAGATCTTTCACAGGGTACATTACAATGATTGAAAGCACACACGAGAACAAACCAGGCAAGATGGATAGTTCTGGGTGTTGTGGAGCTTTAGCTCCACACTCAAAAGAACTGAGCTGGTGCACCAGCTAGTAGTAATCACATTATCCTCCGTACCACCAAAGGCACGTCTTCAAGCAGGGGACACAACGTTATCCGCAGGAAGTACAGATATGCCTCGTCTGTGAAGCGTAGTGGAAGGATGTTTGATCCCAAGAAATGGCCGCCAATAATCGCACATTAAACCTGAACCGGTGCTGATGGTTCGCTGCCACCATACCATGAGGATTCTACATAACCCACAGTTGGATTTTGTGACTAAGATGGATCACAGAAATATCAGCACCATGTCGGCTTGCGCGAGGAACCTGCGACAAAACCGTTGCCTCCGAGGCACGTCCGTAGGTAATAAAGGCTGCACGCGTTGTAAGTGATATTGGATAGTAGCACCTGTCGTGGAGAACGTGTAAGAACGCTGTTTAGGTTTTTATATTGGTAACGCCACGTAGCGCTCTGATGAAAATCACTGGCTGTGCTGTGTGCAGTCAGTGGCTGGTCGGCATTGTTGTAATACTCGCCATTGTAGTGTTGGGCAGCGGCAGCTGGATGTGAACAGCGCGTAGCGTTGGGCAGTTGGAGGTGAGCCGCCAGCAGTGGTGGATGTGGGGATAGAAATGACGGAGTTTTGAAATTTGTAAGACTGGATGTCATGAACTGCTATATATATTATGACTTTTGATGATATTAAGGTAAATACATTGTTTGTTCTCTATTAAAATCTTTCATTTGCTAACTATCCCCATCAGTAGTTAGTGCCTTCCGTAGTTTGAATCTTTTATTTATCTGGCAGTAGTAGCGCTCGCTGCATTGCAGTAGTTAGAGTAACCAAGATTTTTGTGAGGTAAGCGATTTGTGAAACGTATAGGTTGATGTTAGTCAGGGCCATTTTTTTGTAGGGATTTTTGAAAGTCAGATTGCGTTGCGCTAAAAATATTGTGTGTCAGTTTAAGCACAGTCATGTATAATTTTTCTAAGGGGACGTTTCAAACATTCCACACGGTCGTCTGGCTTAGCCCTTACTGGCGGGCAACGTGCCTGGTGCTGATATTGCGGTCACAGTCAAAAATCTTTTATATTTTTATCTCTCCTTCAATTGGGTGTGCCTCCCTTATAACCCATTTTCGGTCAGATGCTCATATGAGCTTCTTTCATTCTTATCTTCTCAGGGTCCTTTTCCTGCAGTTTGACCCCATTTAGTAAAGTCACCATGTACGAAAGTCCTACTGTAGTACGAAATTCGGCAGCTTTGGCTTCGTACTCCGGTGCATATATAGGGTACCCAAGAGGAACGGTCAATATTCAGGGATAATACAGGAACAATTATTCGAAGCAAAAGAGTGCAGTAAACATGAGGTCTAAAACGCACAGCTCAAGAGCTATGAACATTTCTTCATCTCACAAATAGTGAAACAGATCTCTTCTATAGGAAGCTCTCTGTCTTCCATATTTCGGGATGAGGTAGTATGGACCAAAACAAGAAAAAATTGTATAGTAAACATAGGCACTAAAACGCATACTTTAAGAGCTATGAGCACTTATTCAGTAGGAGGGATGCGGTTCGCATTAGCAAAGAAGAAGAAGTGCTCTTAGCTCCTAAGGTATGCATTTTAGAGCGCATGTTTACTATACTTTTTTTGCTTCGAATAATCGTTCCTGTAACATCCTTGACTACTGATTGACCAATCCTGCTAGGACATCCTGTATAAACTGGCAAATTACCGAGCGGTTAGCACACTGGACTCGCATTCGGGAAGACGATGGTTCAAACCTGCGCCCGGTCATCCTGATTTATGTTTTACGTGAGTGCCCTAAATCGCTTAATGCAAATGCCGAGACGTTCCTTCGAAAGGGCACAGCCGCTGTCCTTCTCCATCCTTTCCTAATCCGAGCTTGTGCTCCGTCTCTAATGACCTCGCTGTCACCGAGACGTTAAACACTAATCTCCTCCTACTACTAAAGAGGTTGTTACAACGCAAGAACAACGAAATTGCATGTGCAGAAAAACTACAGAAAAACTACGACTGATAATGTCTTTCTGGATAAAAAATGAAATCACACGCAGTTTCCAGTTGTATAATTGAAAATGCTAAAATTCGAAACGAATTATTAATGATTCAAAGATACTTGTATATCGAGAATTGTTAAGTAGTTGCATGCTGAAGATAATATGGCAAGTACTGAAAGATATAGATGAAGTAAAAAGAAATAATGGTGTGCCCTGTATCTTTTTAGACGTTCAAGACATTCGTTAACGAAGGACGACGAGGTCATTAGATACGGAAACAATGAAGAATATGAGCCGTGTCCTGTAAAAGGAATCATCTCAGCATTCGCATTAGCATTAGGCGATATGGGGAAATCACGAAAAAAACTCAAATCTAGATGGCTAGACCGTGGTTTGAGCCTCCATCCTGTCAATTACGGATCCAGCGGCTTACGACTGCGCCTTCTCGGTTGTGCGGAGGACGTGCGTCAGGGAGAAGATCATGCATACTGGTTCCTGTCTCTGAGTTTTTGCAAGTTGAAAACATCTTGCCGGAAGACCGGTACTTTCCACGCTGCTTGCTTGTAGCGGATCTAATTAAGGGAAGAGCTTCACTCGAGGAAAAAAGAGACAAGCCGTTTGACGGACGGGCAAAATTCAGCGAAACTCGATGAAATGCAGGAACCGAGAAAGAAACGCGCAGCTTCTGCGAAGGGTGGAATGGGCGCAGCGAACGTGTTCCGCAGAAGCGGCCAGTATTGTCGAGGCGGCAGCGGACGCAGGCAGCACGAAGGCGGCACGCCCCGCCACGGTCGCGGCTGTGCTGGAGAAACCACGCGCAGTCGAACGGGCGCCGCGCCGTGGGAACACGCAGCCCCGCCGTGTTTGTGTAGCACCGCGCGCGAGCACGTGGCGGTCGCGCTACTTTCCAGTAAGCGGGTCGGGCGACCGCAGGCTGCCTCACCACCACGATGTCACACCTGATGGGAACTATTGAGCTATTTATTTCACTATCCAAACCCATGATCTTGCAATGCTACTAGTATCTGTCAAACAACAGACCGTCCTCGGGTATGTACCGGGTGATCAAATAGTCAGTATAAATTTGAAAACTGAATAAATCACGGAATAATGTAGATAAGAGGTACAAATTGACACACATGCTTGGAATGACAAGGGTTTTTATTAGAACCAACAAAATCCAAAAGTTCAAAAAATGTCCGACAGATGGCGCTTCATCTGATCAGAATAGCAATAATTAGCGTAACAAAGTAAGACAAAGCAAAGATGATGTTCTTTACAGGAAATTCTCAATATGTCCACCATCATTCCTCAACAATAGCTGTAGTCGAGGAATAATGTTGTGAACAGCACTGTAAAGCATGTCCGGAGTTATGGTGAGGCATTGGCGTCGGATGTTGTCTTTCAGCATCCCTAGAGATGTCGGTCGGTCACGATACACTTGCGACTTCAGGTAACCCCAAAGCCAATAATCGCTCGGACTGAGGTCTGGGGACGTGGGAGGCCAAGCGTGACGAAAGTGGCGGCTAAGCACACGATCATCACCAAACGACGCGCGCAAGATATCTTTCGCGCGTCTAGCAATACTTTTTTTTTTTTGCTCTAATAAAACCCCATGTCATTCCAAGCATGTGTGTCAATTTTTACCTCTCTATCTACATTATTCCGTGGTTTATTAAGTTTTCAAATTTATACTGACTTTATGATCACCCGGTACATTGATGATGCCAGTTCTGGTAAAGGCTGCTTCTTCGCTAAAGACAGAAATGCTAAAATTGTTGGAGTCTGGTGCAAGAACCATCGAAGAAATCCTTCCCGTTGGAGGAAGGGTGATACTGTCAGGAATCGTGCGCTAGCATCTGGCAGACCAAAAGCCAAACATTACTCGACTCGCAGCACACAAGTCGATAGCCACCGTCGTCTTGCACGACACACGGGGTACATAATGGTGATGGTACCAGGTGGATCCGCTGGAGACCCGACTGGCAGACCTGCTTCCCATTAATTTTTACATACCAGATGGACTGGACGTCCGACGTAAGGGTAGGGGAGTGCACTGCCCGCCAGACGGCATTCCACCTTTTCTTCAATCATATTCGGTGGAAGCCGCGATTGCAGCGAGGCATACGCTGTCTTGGCCGTCGGTAGACGTGGAGATAAAAGCACGGTTCTGATGTAGCTATATTCAAGAAAGGAATGGCTCATGTAGAGAAAGGGCGCTGGGACGTCCGTCAGCGGTGTTGGGGCAATATGTGAGCTCGGGGTAATGTACTAGACCACCATGATCTGTAACTTCTGGTGCCTATGCACAGGTACGTCACTTGCATAATACAGACGAACAATGAAAATTTTTCGGGCTCAAAAATATTTAATTCCCATGTATTTCCATCTGCTGAATTAAAAAATCACCATAAAAATGACAGATTAGCTCTTGCTTTGGATATAAAGTGACATTTCACTTTTGTAGTCAACATATTCAGTTTGGGGGAATTTTTTTTTTCGGAGTTGGCACACCTGTCCAACAACAAAACACAAATGCTCTTAAGCTGTTTGTAAGTCATATAGATACTGTTGCTGTGACTGTGGATTTCATATAGTTTCTACTGAAATTAAAGGAGAACTTCTGATTTGAGAGTGATTTTGTAATGTAAAATTCGTAAAAATGACACGAAAATGTGGTGAAATAACATTTTCCTCACATAAAAGCAATCTGACGCCTCTTGTGAAAACTGCCTATCAGGTTTATTTCGGTATGAAAGTAGGGGACCAGGATAAGTATTGGGCCCCATATACATGTTGCAACGCTTGTTCTATTACATTGCGAGAATGGCTGGAAAATAGGGAATTATCTATAGCTTTTGCTGTGCCTACGTTTTGGCGGGAGTCTACAAATCATACAGGTGAGTGATATTTCTGATTGACTCCACCTACAAAGGCAGAATTGTCAATGAAGAAAAGAAGAAGAGTTAAGTACCCGAATCTTTGATCTGCTTATCGACTGATTCCGCGTTCAAATGCCGTAGTTTACAAGATCCTACTCCACCAGAAAATTGAGTCTTTGAAGTAGAAAATGAAGACAGTGTGACTCAATAAGAACCAAACAAGTCTTCCACATCCCGTGACCCTGATTTTGAGGAAAAAGATGATAAACCGCACAGACTGAGTCTCATCAGAGAGCTTGACCTGTCAAAGGAGAAAGCAGAAATTCTTGGGTTCCGACTACAGCAATGGAATCTTCTCGTAAGTGATGTCACAGTCTCATAGTACAGAAAACTTCACATGGAACTGCTTCCCTTTTAGGCGAAGAAAAATAATCTTGTTGTTTGCTGCGACATTAATAGCTTGGTGAAATCTTTGAATCTGAACCATGATCCAATTAAATGGAGGCTATTCATAAACTCCTCCAAGCTTAGTCTGGAAGCAGTGTTACTTCACAATGGCAACCGTCTTCCTTCCATTCCCGGTGGTGATGCAGTTCACTTCAAGGAGACATATGCAAATATGACAGCCCTCTTGGACTCAATCAAATATCATGAACACAAATGGAAAATCTGTGGTTATGTAAGTCATTGCCATGCTCTTAGGAACGCAGCTGGGGTACACACAACACTGCTGCTTCTTATGTTTGTGGGACAGTAGGGGGTAGGAAATCGCATTATATTAAATTTAGAACACCTAAAATGCAACTATCATTTTAAAAATTCAAAAATGGTTCAAATGGCTCTGAGCACAATGGGACTTAACTTCTGAGGTCATCAGTCCCCTAGAACTTAGAACTACTTAAATCTAACTAACCTAAGGACAGCACACACATCCATGCCCGAGGCAGGATTCGAACCAGGGACCGTAGCGGTCGCGCGGTTCCAGACTGTAGCGCCTAGAACCGCTCGGCCACTCCGACCGGCTAAAAAATTCAAATGCACTTTCAATGTTGTTAGCATATGTAATTAAAATCTATCTTTTTCTATTAATCCATTAATATCAAATACTTCCACCTAGTGCGTATCACAGGAAGTAGAGTTAAGGAAAATTTTTCGTTGTCACATTCGTAATTTTTGAACCAAAATTAGTAAGAATTGACTCATGAAGAGCAGGAAACATTCAAAAATTTTCTTTTTATTGGCCAGTGCAATAGACGCGTAAACTTCTCTTGCGATTTTCTCGGAATTGGCAGAGTAGTGCGCCTTGCTACTTGCACATCATGCTGTTTTAATGGCCTACGAAAGGTGTACAAAGTTTGAAGTAAATCCGTGGTCCCAACGTCGCGGCCTCCCCTTGTGAGTATTTTTCTGTCGCGCTCTTCGTTATTGCGGAGTAATCATCCTCTAGTGAATTATACCTGGATCTCCAAATGGGGACGCGGCGAGGTTTTTGCGGCTGCTGGCTCCAGGTCAAGCGATGGGAGCCGAATACGGCGAAGCGCTATCTGTGGGAGCGCGAACTTTCCCGCCCGGCTGGGACAGGTGGCGGGGCATGGCGGGGTGGGGTGGGCAGGTTTCCTCTACGGCCGCAGCCACAGCCGCGGCCCGCGGGCGTAATCAAACCACGCTGCTATCTGGCTGGCCGCCACGAGGAGCGCAGCGTCCGGCGCGGGCCGTGGGAACGTCACCTGCCGGCGCCCGCCCTCATTAATGCACGCGCCGATTCTAGCCGGCCGGCGGTTCGCCCGTCGTCTCTCATCTGGACTCTCGTCGAGCATCCCACACACTCGAGTGGCATTTCTTCCGCTAACGAGAGGACGCTCTTCGATTTTCTCCATACACATAGGATTTGAACATAAA
Organism: Schistocerca americana; assembly: GCF_021461395.2. Taxonomy (NCBI): domain Eukaryota; kingdom Metazoa; phylum Arthropoda; class Insecta; order Orthoptera; family Acrididae; genus Schistocerca; species Schistocerca americana. Next base: position 509,820,378 of record NC_060119.1, on the reverse strand, counting down.
TTTCGTAAAATAGTACTACGCATTTCTCAAAAACCGAGCGAGGTGGTGCAGTGATTAGCACACTGGACTCGCATTTGAGGGACGACGGCTCAAACCCGCGTCCGGCCATCCTGATTCAGGTTTCCCGTGATTTCCCTAACTCGCTTCAGGCAAATGCCGGGCACGGCCAACTTCCTTTCCCATCCTTCCCTAATCCGATGACCTTGCTGTTTGGTTCCCTCCCACAAATCAACCAAGCAATTTCTCAAAAAGAAATAAATAAATGAACAAAAATAAAAAAAGGCCAGGTGCTTAATTTTGTGTATAGACAGCTCATCCATTCCGGGGATCGACAATCTGTAACATTTTTGTCTGTTATCGACATTGGCACTGGCAAGATATCGGTCCCCAGGGATTCCAAGATTTTCAAAATGTTCAAATGTGTGTGAATCAAATGGTTCAAATGGCTCTGAGCACTATGGGACTCAACTGCTGTGGTCATCAGTCCCCTAGAGCTTAGAACTACTTAAACCTAACTAACCTAAGGACATCACACACATCCATGCCCGAGGCAGGATTCGAACCTGCGACCGTAGCAGTCGCACGGTTCCGGACTGCGCGCCTAGAACCGCGATACCACCGCGGCCGGCGTGTGTGAATCCCTAAGGTACCAAACTGCTTAGGCCATCGGTCCCTAGACTTACACACTACTTAAAGTAACTTGTGCTAATAACAACATACACACCCATCCCAGAGGGAGGAATCGAATCTCCGGCGGGAGGGGCCGTCCAAGATTTTCGAGAACGTTTTAATTCCAAATTTGAGTTCGGATTAAAAAAATAACAAAAAAATGTTCAAATATGTGGGAAGTCTTATGGGACTTAACTGCTCAGGTCTTCAGTCCCTAAGCTTACACACTACTTAACCTAAAGTATCCTAAGGACAAAAACACACACCCATGCCCGAGGGAGGACTCGAACCTCCGCCAGGACCAGCCGCACAGTCCATGACTGCAGCGCCCCAGACCGCTCGGCTTATCCCGCGCGAAAAAAAAAAAAAAAATGTTTCTGCGTGGTATAGTTACAGACGTACAATTTGTTGATTTTATTTCTTTGTCTGTTCTGCTCAAACCTTGCTTCTTGCCAAATTTCAGTATTCTACGGCAGAGGGAAGAACCCCGTAGGTTTTGTTGAGAGAGTTTGCGAGTACGCAAATATGTGTCACAAATGGTTGTATCTTTTCGTTTCATTCATTTAGAAGCTTACATTTATTACACTACCATGGGCTATAGACCTTAACATGTGACATAAATTTCAACTTGATACCTCTACCCGTTCCTGAGAAAAAGGTGTCTTAAAAGACGGACGAACAGACAAAGAGTCGGATAACACATGACAAACTATTTTTGCGCGGTATATAGTTATAAATTTACAGTTTCCGAATTTTTTCCTTAAATTGTCCTGTGAAACATTGCTTATTACCAAATTTCATGACTCTAGGCCAACGGGAAGTAACCTACAATTTTTGATTAGTGTGTCTGCGAATATAAAAAGAGGGTTTTTAAGAGACGACCAGAAAGACAGACGGACAAGAAAGACGGACAACAAAATTATCCTACAATGGTTTCGCTCACATCGATTGAAATTGTGTTGTTGTGGTCGTTGGTTCGGTTATTTCTGGTAGAAACTTTTTTACTTTTACTTAATAATTCTATATGTTAATTAACAAATATTGAATCATAATTTTTAGTATAACTAAACTGATTTATTTTAATTAATAATCACATGAAACTGCGAATATTTTTTTCATTTGACATTAAATTTATCGAGGTATATACTTTTTTCATTTAACATTAAATTTTAATTTATTTTCATGCAAGTAGTGATTAAAAATAAAAATATGTTAGTTTTATTGAAAGTTATGGTTTAATAATTGTTAATTAAGCTAACCAGATAATAGAAATAGAACTGAAATAAAAGTAAAAATAATAGTTGGAACTAGTGAATTCGAACCAAGGACATCTCACATACAAGACTCTGATGTTGCGCACTCAGTTACCACCAGTTCTTTCAATAAGTGTGAATGGTTGTGTAGTTAAAAGTGCTCGGAAATCTTCTGATCTTCAAAGGTGATTTTTCTATTTTTTTCTGAGAATCGTGTTGCGCTCCTTTACGAAACCGATGTACGGTCACTGAACATCAAATCCTGTATGAAGCAAAACGAAGACGGCCAGTTCTTAAGATCTTCTTGCCAGTAATCTTCCTACGTTTCGTCTAAATACTTTCGTCCTGTATCATCACAGCTATCCAACATCCTCTGCTGGCTAAAGACCTACTCTAGACTTTTCAATGTATTATAGTCTTCATATATAAGAATCCATGTTGCTCTAACGTGTTTTCTAACTTCACTTCCAATAGCGCGTCGACTAGATCATTAATATCTCTTGGTATACAGGAAATGACATGCTAGGTCGATATAACATTTATTCGCCTAATTACATATCACAGACATCTGCATTTCATTTTCTTTACGTCCTCCAACCTGTTCCTATGATGGGTACAACCGATAACTTCCAGGAATGGGTTTCTCTAAAATGAAAAGAAACTGAACACACCCAAAAACTTTTCGAAAGATATCATCGGTGCCTCTGACTGCAAAAATTACGTACTTATAAAATCAACTATTGCAATCCCGACCTTTCAGCCATTTTCAAGGGCAACACAGTCTTTAAACAGCAAATTGTTCTGCCATGTCAGCACAACAAGCATCTGACCACATACTTCCGCACATATAAAGTTTGGTCAACTGATGCAAAACACTGTGTGGCAAGAACAGAGCACACATGCAGAATTGTACTCATTTCACTTAGGTAGCGCCATGCACATGGACGTTACGCTGCAAAACCACACATTAGTCACATTTTATTCTTCAACGTAGATCAAAATTTCAAAAATTTCAGACATTCATGGAGGTGTGTTCCGACTATGCATCTAAATGAAAGGCAGTTTGTTTTTTTCTCATACTCGTTTCGCTTCTTTTATTTATGAAGCATCTTCAGCGGCCTGTAATACAGGTTTCTTTTCATACATATAATAAAAGTCCTATGTAGAAGCTGCAATACGTTTCTTTGTTACATTTTGTCATGTTTTTCTCTTGTTTTTCAGATTAGAGACAACTTTTGTAGCACAAATTTCGTGACGAGCCGATCCGCTGCCTGAAATGGGATGTCTTGTCCTCGCACGTACCACCGAATACTTGACGTCAGTTGCCGAGAACGTGTCTTAGTTTTCCGTTCTCCGAGGGCCCGACGCCAGTTTGTCCTTGGCTCCATTTGTCTGTTTTCTATCGATCCAGGTAAATTCCAATATGTATCAAACTTTGTGCACGGAACAAACTCAGTTTTTGATTGCTTTTCGTATTTAAATACCACGTCAAAAATTTGATAATACACGCTAACTGGAAAGTTTAATTTACAAACACATCAGAAGCTTAGTTTTGAAAATTAGTTTACCGAACGAACAAAATGAAAATTTTACTTTTCTGTTTATTCCGTCTGCTGTTACATATACATATTACAAATAACTCAGGCTATTGCGCAATTGAGCAAACTTCGAGCAGCACAACTGCCTGCAGGTTACACGTAGGCTATTAGCTACTATTAGCTGCTGCTATAACAATGAAACTAAACCGTAGTTTAGTAGCTACCACTACTCTAGACTGTAAACAAGGTGTTTCGTAGAGCACGTGTAACTCTTCTTAGATTAATGAGTTATCTGTTGCACTTCTCCTCACACTTTGATTAAAGGGTTTACAATAGTATTATTCTCAAAAATAGTTACTTTTGGAACATAAGCGCACATTTTCAAGTGTCTTGCCATAGCGAGCATCGAATGTATGGCCTACCAATGGACGTTACTCGTTCTTACGCTGACGATGTAATGCAGTCGATTTTTATGGGTGATTGTGGGGCATACTGAATGCTGACGCCCACATCCTTCCTTTAACATGGTGTGTCAAAGGTGTATTAATGTCTGGCGGATACCTCTTACGTATGCTTCAATGGCATAACTATTGATTATAATATGACTGAAACGAAGTCGTGATTCCAGCCGGTACCAGCACATAAGCTTATTTCCCTTCTGCCTTACTCCCCATCGGTCGGACGAATCACAGTCCAGTGTTCACGGTATGTACAATATCACCTTTCCTTTCCGGACAAATACAATGATCACAGTCTCATAGAATCGTTAAAATCAGAAACTGCTTCTCCCTTATCGAATGCTACCACACTAACGTGCACTAGCGACATAAACTGGTGAAGCATGCATAGTAAGAATGAAATTTGGCTCTCAGGAGTAGTCCTTGTGTTTGTTTTACAACTCGCAATATTAATACGTACAACGGTGGATCCTAAGATAACTAGATGTCCTTTTCGGCAGCAGGATATGAGACAGTGGCGGGTTTTTCCGCTTGATACCTCTGCATCAGTTGACCAAACTTCATTTGTGCAGAAGTATGAGGTCAGATGCTCGTTGTGAAAACATGACAGAACAATGTACTAACAGCAAGCTTTTGTTAGAAAACAGGTGAAGAGACGTGCTGTTACGGATGTGATGCAGGAACTAAACAACAATCGAACCAGCGGAAGACCGCTTCATCAGCACGACTGAAAAAGCAAAACAGGCGAGAACTAACACGAAAACAATACTGGTTTGGTTTTTGGACAAGAAGGGGATAATTCGTCGTAAGAAACTCGTATCTAATCACACAGCTCGTCGCTGGCTGGAATAAATATATAGCTCTAGCGTTTCATGAAGTGTAACTTGTTGTTATACGGTATTGCTGTAATTCGAAATATGTTCCGCACGTCAGAAATTGTATAAGTACTCTGTGGATGGTGTTAACGGAAGAGTAGCGTTAATAAAGAAGTATTGTAAAAGCTGCAGCTCAGTTACAGCTTACAAGCAATCACTATTTAATGCTGTTGTTCGCTTGAAACTCAAGAGGTAACCAGACATACAGAGTCGAGTACTTCTGGAATACTCTACTTTTTTTAACCAGTCGTAAATGTGGTGAGAGATGTCGGCGTGTACGTCCCCAGAAAACAAACTCTCCTTTATTATACATGGAAAGCACTTTTGTTGCCAGGAAGAGTTACACATTAGACGTAGGTAGCCCGGCAATACAATTTTTAAAAAAAAAATTATGCACTACCCTAGTGAAAACGTCTCTATGTACAAACTGATATTATTCTATGTGAAGGACAGACACTTTCGTAAGCTTGCATCCGAACAGAGAAACAGACATTACGACAGTTTTATCTAAAACTTTAAATCACAATATGTTTGTTGAAAAGGTTTTGCAAAATGGTTCAAATGGCTCTGAGCACAATGGGACTTAACTTCTGAGGTCATCAGTCCCCTTTAACTTAGAACTAATTAGCCCAAGTAACCTAAAGACATCACACACATCCATACCCGAGGCAGGATTCGAACCTGTGACCGTAGCGGTCAAGCGGTTCTAGACTATAGCGCCTAGAACCGCTCGGCCACTACGGGCGGCAAGGTTTTGCATAATTGCATTTGCGTGTGTTTGCAGTTCTTGTTTATGCTCATATTCTGACCACTAGAGTATAGAGTTTATTTATGTGAGAGCAGCTGTTTATCTTTTGTCTTCTTTGCAGTAGTAGGATTCTTTGTATTGCTTTTGTGGCGTGTGAAAAGTCAGCCGTTGTAAAGAAAGCCAGTTATTTTAATCAATAAAATAAGTTCATACACTGCTTTGTTAATCTCTTTGCAAACCTCCACTATCCGCATCAATATTTTTTCTGTGGTCCGATTTTGAAGAAATAATGCCTGTACGGTGCCCCAAGCTACGTTCAATTTACCTGCAAAAACTGCATAAAAATTCGTCTAGTAGTTTTGGAGAAGCATTGTTACATAGATAGACACGACAGTTTTACAGAATTTATTATTACTACAGGTAACTAACGATCAGCTGTAAATTCCACATTTTTGATAGACGTATAGAACAGAAGCTTTTCGTCTAAGCGCAGTTCCTTTTTTAAAAGAAATACAATTCGTAGTAATTAGTTTCCCTAAGTAATGCTCGAGGTTGACCAAGGTTCTAAGGTTCCAAACAATGTGCAATTTCGTGTGTTTATCACTGAGAAGTTGCACCAAGAAGAATTGCCGCTATATTATTGTCATGGGACAAGAGAATCCGAGAAGCATTCAACTCTTCTGGCAACAAATAGAGAAATGCTCTCAGAACCAGCACCACTTCTCGTGTACTTTCGTGGGTCACGAGTTGTTCCTTCCGTGCGCGGAAAAGATTGCTGTGAGTGACATTTCTGTGATCGATTGTTGAAACATGCCAATTAACAAAGGCTGCAAAGAGGGGAGAGGAAGGAAAGTTAGGGGAATCCGGGGATTATCGCGGTTACAAACCCTGCGAGCCACTTATTTCATTAGTCAGTCCCTTTATACATTAAAGGAAGCAGTGCAATCTCTCTTAGATATTCTTTCGGCAAGAACCAACGATCTACCACTCGTTTGGAATTAATTACTCGGAATAATTCAATATGACTTATAGGAACTCGTAAGAAATTTCATTAAAATGCTGTTAATCACTCACCCTCAGCTACGTAGCTTCCAAAGCTGCCAGTTTTAATGTAACTGTCCAGCACGATCAACGACGCTGCTTGTGTCACAAGACATTTTCTGGTTCTCGTGCGACTGGGAAGTGCCCGAAAGAAAGAAAAGCGGGTGTAAACTGTTTGAACAACAAATCAGATGCAGGGTTGCCACAGCATATCGATGAAATATTGTAAACCAATACACTGGGACGAAAATTAACAGACACCAACGGATGCCAGCAAATGTAACTTGTTAAGGCGGTCGGCAGAAGCAAAGAACACGTGTCGTGGACAGGCATGTACGCAGGGAAGGGTTGTGGAGGATGTGAACCCCCATCTGCCCTTCCAGAACACACTGCACTAGAATCTTTTATATTTTTACATGTCGGACACCAGCAAGAAAACTGACACAAGTCAAACGGCAGTTTTCAGTTGTAGTCACTGAAAAAAATGTTCAAATGTGTGTGAAATCTTATGGGACTTAACTGCTAAGGTCATCAGTCCCTAAGCTTACACACTACTTAACCTAAATTATCCTAAGGACAAACACACACACCCATGCCCGAGGGAGGACTCGAACCTCCGCCGGGACCAGCCGCACGGTTCATGACTCCAGCGCCCAAGACCGCTCGGCTAATCCCGCGCGGCATAGTCACTGAAATATACGTGTGAGATGCCTCAGCGTGCACGAAAAACGTCACATCTCTATCTCGCAATTTATTGACTCCAGGGCACCTTTGTCGGTTCTATTGTAGCCTACTTCATGATTCGCCACGGCAAGAACAGTCATTTTCATCTTTGCTGCTGGCAGGTATGCTTGGGTCATTCAAGAAGAGCGGCACATTCTGAGCTATGAAACTTTCCATGTATACGGTAAGATGAATGTCATTTTTATTATAGTTGATTATTACGATGTCTGTGTTTATACAGTGTCTGTATATTAAATTACAATGTTCTTCAGACCTGCATGCCATTAGGAAGGAATATGCACTGTTTTGTCGATTACAGCAGTTGTAAATATTACGAAATTTCGTGCGTTACAGCGAACAAGGATAAAAATGGAAATTGCTGCTACAAAGAAAGTTCATACTGAATCCCTGTTCTCGGCGAAAAGTATTCCTACATTACGTATGTCTATTTGTGACTCTATGTTTTCGTAAACTGTGTTCCTTAAATTTTACCTGATAGATGGTCCCTACAAATTGTATTTATTAATTTTCATAAATTACAGTTTTGTTTTTTGTATTTTTGTAATGCAATATTTCAACCTGTTTCTAATTTTTTATTTTGACTTAAATACTAATTTCACCTGGTATGGGTGGAAAAGTGGCAAAAGTATTGCATGAGGGATCACAAAAAAGCAAAAAAAAGTTTTTATAAAATGAAGAAAAGTGACAAAACTCAAACAATCAGTTAATATTTACCTGATAACACCTCACATTGGACAAGTATAGAACTACATATTACTATTGTACACTCTATAATGGAGTTTACTACCAAAATTACTTACTTGAAATTTAAATTGCGCTTATAGTCTTACAGTATAAGTTTTATAGAATTCTTTAAGTCGATTTTTTTTAAGCATTGCCCCCTTTTTGAATTTGTCCCGGGTCTTACCGGAGTATGATGTATCAATTTCTAAATTTCATAACTAACTTTCGGGGAATAAAGTAGCACGGAATCTAAATGTCTCGAAAATGGCACGGGATTTTAGTCGCTTATGCGAGGGCCTGGCCACGTGTATGGACTTCCGGCCTCACCGGTAGTATGCCAGCCAGGCAAGAGCGGACATTCCCAGACAGTGTGCCTGCTACCAACAACAAATCCGACACGGTTGGTAAGTCCACAGCTATAGCTGGCAACCCACAGAAAATTTAGTAAAGGAAGGCATAACGGGAAAGACACTCCACCCCAAAAAGAATGACTTCCCAAACGTAGGTGGAAACGACTGAGAAGCACGGCGTTCCCCTCACTCACGCGCTCACAAAAAAAATGGTTCAAATGGCTCTGAGCACTATGGGACTTAACATCTATGGTCATCAGTCCCCTAGCACTTAGAACTACTTAAACCTAACTAACCTAAGGACAGCACACAACACCCAACCATCACGAGGCAGAGAAAATCCCTGACCCCGCCGGGAATCGAACCCGGGAACCCGGACGTGGGAAGCGAGAACGCTACCGCACGACCACGAGATGCGGGCACACGCGCTCACATAGCCACAGTCTGCACACCATTGTACACAATGGTAGTCCTAAGTGACATAACGATAATGGTGAAAGGACCTTTCTATTTTATATTGAGTGAATTACGGCGGCGCAGCTGTTAGAGATAGTTAGTATTACAATTCTCAAATTAATTTCATGACACGTTTTGCTTAGGTTCTCGGACGTATACTTTTTAAACGCTATTTTTATCTGAACTGCAGTTTCTTTGATGTTGTGCTAAGTACTGATACCAACAAATTATGGCTATTATTGTTATTATCATTATGTTAAAACATGTTATATTTTTTACTATTACTGTTATTAACTTCATAGGCATCTATTGGATGTTAAAAGTGTGTGTGTGTGTGTGTGTGTGTGTGTGTGTGTGTGTGTGTGTGTGTGTGTGTGTGTGTGTGTGTGTGTGTGTGCAGGGGAAAGCAGACAGTAACAAACTGTAAACCCCCCAAGAGTCCGACCCTGGATCCGCGCCTTGTCGTGAATGAATAACCTTAGTATACTTTTCCAAAGATACGGACATGATGACCAAGTTCTCATCTCCTTAATCCTTCAATACCCAAAGCTAAAAATTAATCTAAGAAGATTACAGCAGTGAGAGTCTAAAAAGATTGAAGAAACGAAAGTACATGCAGTATCAGGTAAATAAAGGTTGAGCTACGGGAATAGTTTAAGCTATATGATTGGTATTACTACAAAAGACGACTTCTGGTCTCCAAAGTCAGCCTCTTGCAAGAAAATCCTATGAGGCCCGGGGGCAGGGAGGGGGGGGGGGGGGGGGAGGGAGGACTGGGAGAAACCGTCTACAAGCAACCACATAAATACAAAACAAAAATTTTGAGGAGACCATATTTATTTCGAGTATAAGAGATAATGGATGAACGGGAAAGTCGAAACGTTATCGGAGTCCAGGTAATGGATATGTAGCTTTGGGAAAAAATGGTCACAACTACTTGCGTGGACGGAATGGCGCTTCGGCCGACTTGAGGTGGTCTTCAACGGGGTAAACGTTCCCAGTCGGTCGAAATATTGGCTCCTCTTATAAAAATATGGCATTTCACTTTACGTAAAAGCTATTTACTCGAGTTGACTATGTTTGCAGGGGTCTGATTTCTACTTAAGACAGTGCAATAAGGTGCCAGAGCGAAGAGAAAGACAGACTCAGAAAAACAACTTCCTGACCAACATAAAAAGTGTCTTGGGGTTCCCCATGGACCAGGATTTCAAAGTAGCTACCACGAATAGAGGATCGTGCTTACGACAACAAGGCGCTGTCTTCAGAAGATGGAGATAAACAAAATTGTGTCGCGGTTGTGAAATCGTGAAAATGACAATTCAATAGTCTCCTACGGTTGTTTGTTGAATTGTGGAAGCTTAATATAGAAAACATTGACCTTCTATGACGAGAAAACTTCTCAAAAGTGGAGATGCAGCTCCAGTTCACAACATACAGTCGTAGGTAGGGAATAACTCTTACGATTCAGGTGTACATGACAAACTGTTCAATAAAAATTGATTTTTTTCCGGCAGGCTACGTTAAATCACATATAAATACTTCGTTAAAGGTAAGTTTTCAAAATATTGTGAGGGGAAAACATATTTATGGGTACATAGAGATCGACGCTACTCTCAGAGTGAAAATAACCAAATTAAAGCAATGCGAAAATTCGTACTTTAAAGCTACAAGTCATTACATGGTAGGAAAGACAGGAAAATTCTTTACTTCTGTCTGCATATTTCGAAAATTTCACGCATCAATGGCGGCACTATTTGGACTGGTTTTGTAACTATTGCAACTCCCATTTTCTGATCTGGTACAAAATTAACAAGAGCAGCTACACCGCACGTGAACGTAGTACCGGTGTTATAATTTCTATACGTCATCGGTGTCAGACAGCTTCCAGGTGTCAACAGTTGGAGTGATGACGAAAGGATTTCTAAATATGAGACTCTTATTTGAGTAAGTCATTGACTGTATTACTTTCTAAACTAGGAAAAAATGTTGGCAGTGGTACGCCATTTTGTAGAAGCACGGAGCGCTAGTATCGACCGCTATTTCTCTGATGAGAAAGCACGGCTGCGTCTCCGCGCCATGAAATATTTCTTGGTTGCGGGGTGCAATGAGTCATCGCCACCCCGTTACTTTCAACCCTCTCGAAAGAGGGGCAGCCCGCGCAATTTTCCTTTGTGGCAGAGTCTCGGGGGAAAGATACGAAAGTTATCGTGGCGTGCCTGAGACAGTCCATGCTGGCGTTTAACCCGGCTGTAAGCGAGGAACTTGCTACCGACTATTTGACCACGATCTTTTTTTATAAATCACATTTTGTTTAGTCATAGTGATATAGCTGTTTCTTAAATTGCTGTTCGTGCATAGTGGAGAGGATCACTCCCGACAAGGAACGGGGATTCCGCTGTGAACAGCTATTCACAGAAAGCTTACTCCCACATTTTCGGAACAAGTCCCTATAAAAATGTGGTGAACAAGCCAGCTTTTTTTACTTCTTAGTATAATTCGTCGTAATAATTTTCAATCGTTATTTGCAGAAAAGATATATAAATAATTGTGGGAGCAATTCAAACCAAGCTATTAGTCATATGGGCTAGTAAGCGTTATAGAAAGCCTCACTTCAATGGCTTTCTCAACGAAATTGTTTAAATTTGAATAATCTGTTGGTAAGATGAATAGGTCTCTAAATCGTAACCAGCGGTGCGGCTACCAGAAATCAGTAATGACCTTTAACCAGAGTGAACAACGGAACTATCATCTCAGATGGAGCTATGGCAGTATGGACCAAACACTGGAGTATAGGATACATTTATTCACCTAAAATGTACACATGTCTCTTGTCCTCAACCCATTTGTGAGGAGCATTGGAGCTGATGGAATATGCCTCGTATTTTGCCTCAAGTCCTGGCCTCGACGTCTGGTACACGTAATAAACTGCGTGCGGTATTGCAGCTCCAGCTGCCTTCGCTGGAATAACAAACGGCAGTCGCGGAGAACAAACGATTGGTGATACTACCTGACAAAGATCCTGTGTTCTAGAACCTACTTGTTCCATTATTTATAAAAGAGTTGTGTAAAAGATTTCTGGCCTGACCTAGCACGCAGGTTTTTTCGTCTGGCAAATTGAGCGCTACACGTTCCGCTATACTGGCTAACTGGATTAACAGTAATCAGACACTAATAAAGATCTATTGCACCAGTAGAGCTAACAGCACAAAAACAGGCGCATGAATTTCGTCTGAGTTCGCATCATGAATCTTCCGCTTCCCAGGCCCAACAAAAATTTACATAACCAGTACTATCATTACTGCAAGCAAATTGCTGTATATTTCTGCATCTCTCTCATCCGTTGCATTTGTAATAAATGAAAAATGTGTAAGTCGGTACTAGGTATATATTATAGAAATTTTGTTACTGTAGGAGATGGAGCGTGTCCCGTCTTTCACCAGCATATCCAAGTGAATGAATTCATGTCTTTCTTGCGCAATGAATGCAGACCGAGATCATGATCCTAACAGCTGGTGTCCGATTAAAATGTTGGAAAACATGCGAGCTTAACGTAACTATTTCATAACATCTATACTACAACTATTCTAGTACTTCATCTTTTGCTTCAGTTAATATTACTAGTTCCTAAAAGAGCCGAATTGGACTGCGCGTTAATACTTGTTCCAGGCACCACTAGCAAAAACAAGGACACGAAGCTGCATGGCACCAACATCACCAGGTTAATGAAATAGGCTCTATTCGTCACTTTACGTTCCAGAGACCGTATGATGTCGATGGTGAACCAATGCTAAACTAGGCTCGACAGCGAGAGATCTGGCCAACTACTCTCTGCAGCTACTAGGTCTGCAGTCCGTTGCCGTGTTCACTGTACGCATACCGATGCAGTTTTACATGAATGCATAATGGAGTGTGACTAGGCCGAGGTGACATCATCTCCATGCGCTTCCTTTTGGGCAGGCGTAAGTCTGCAGTCAGTGGCTAAGTGTGCTCCTCCAAGTGGAGAGTCTTCTACTGAAGGTTTTTCACCTCTTCGCTGGTCATCGGGGCTCACTTCGAAGCGGAGAGACCACTGAAGATCTAGTCCAATCAATGGGATTCCAGGCCGAAGACGTGTCTGCAGATGCCCTGGACACCTGACTGATGCACGCCATACGGCCTGAAAACCAGAACCCCTTTGGTTGTCACCCGCGGCAACCTTACAGCACAGCGGTCCATCGGCGACGTTATACGCACCGTTTTGTTATCCTTTATGGCAAGCTATCCTGGGCTTACATTTCAGCAAGATAATGTCCGCCCGCACACGTCGAGAGTTTCTACTGCTTGTATGCGTTTTTGCCAAACCCTATCTTCGCCATCAAGGTCGTCATCTTTCTCCTCAATTAAGAGCGTTTGGAGCATAAGGGTCAGGGCCATCCGACCAGATCGGTATTTTGACGATCTAATTCGCCAGTTGGATTGAATATGGCACGATATCCCCAAAGAGGACTTCCAACAACTCTATCAATTAATGCCATGCAGAATAACTGGTAGCATAAGAGCCAAAGGTGGACCACTCCGTTATTGACTCGCTCAATTTGTGAAGCCTTTCCCTTAAATAAATCATCCAATTTTCTGAAATTATAATAATTTGTTTTCTGTACGTACATCACATCTACCGTTTTCCGTCCCATTCGGATAAATCCTCCGTTGTGCAACTTTTTTGTCTTAAAGTGTAAATACAATTCATCGCTTTTTTATTTCTATACATAAACTGCAGTATTTGTCGTTTTCTAATTTAATTACTATCATTTTCGAGATCATGACGCTCCGTCTTCAGGCACAAAATGCAGAGATCGATGCACTGCGCATTCGCAAACGTAAAATTTTAACACGAGGAAGCTGCATCCATCAACAGGTACGAAAACGCCACGACCGCGCTGTCCAGGAACTTCGGGCCACATAATGAGTCTTAAATGTTTTTTTTTCGTAAATATTCCACCTGGCTTGATGGAAGTCCTCTGTAACAACACAAACAGCTCACAGAATTCCATACTTTCGCACCTGACCTTAACAACTACTTAATGACGCCTGCGGTGAATATTATAGACGGGCAGAACGAAACTTACAAGGAAAGCGTACACTAAATGAGTCTACGAGGTTGCTAATCCTTAGGACGGTTTTAGTACATAATTAGTTGTAATATGGCTCAAATGGCTCTGAGCACTATGGGACTCAACTTCTGAGGTCATTAGTCCCCTAGAACTTAGAACTAGTTAAACCTAACTAACCTAAGGACATCACAAACATCCATGCCCGAGGCAGGATTCGAACCTGCGACCGTAGCGGTCTTGCGGTTCCAGACTGCAGCGCCTTTAACCGCACGGCCACTTCGGCCGGCAATTAGTTGTAATAAATGTTGCTCTAGCGCGACGGCTTCTCAAGTGTTTTTGAAGAATTGAGATTCAAAATTTTACGAGATTTTATTGTCCTCCTACGAGGATTGGTTTCAGTTCCTCATGCTCTTAGAAATGTACACCATTTTGCAATACGCAATGAATCGATAAGTTTACATTACAGAGTGCCACAGTGTCGCAGGGGAAACCGCGGCGAAATATTTGATGCAAAACGACTGCGGTCCATCAAGCAGGGAAACAGATCCAAATTGACCACCTAAGCCATCACCGGCTTTATCGTTCAGATTTTCGAATTTTGTTGTTTCGTTAATAAGTAAAGACTAATTACGTTTACAACTCGATATAAATTTAACTCTTACAAGGACAGTAGCCTCGTAGAAAGAAGGACAGAGAAGCAAACGATTTAATTGTTTTTCGTCGTTAAATTTTTCAAAATTTATAAGTAAAAAAATTCACACAAAAAATCGGTTTTACAGTTTTTAAGTGCAAGAACCAGATGTGTTCAACATTCAAGGCCGATTTTAGTGAGAAAAACTTCGCGTGGCGAACATGCGCTGTGCATTCGGCGGATTGTTTTTTTTTTTTTGTTTATTTATTTGCAGCATGCTCTGTAAAAATACGTGTAACACTAAGGGTATGTATTTTGATTGTGTGTGTGTGTGTGTGTGTGTGTGTGTGTGTGAGAGAGAGAGAGAGAGAGAGAGAGAGAGAGAGAGAGAGAGAGAGAGAGCGTATGTGTGCGTATGGAGTGTAGCGTAATGTTTACACTGTGATGATGGGACCAAGGGGGTCACTAAGCTTAAGGTCCCCATCCGTCGGACGCATCACCATCACAACAGTGTCATATGTCCAAACTGCAGGAGACACTGCTGTGAGGTTTGGTATTTAAACCAGGACACTGATGCAAGGTCTGGTGATCAGGAACTTTAAGCCACCATCTCTCCTCCCCATGCCACCACCAGGATTCAAACCAGCTTTCCCTGTCGTTGAGTGGTACCGCAAAAGCGTGCGTTAGCGACCTCGTCCACGGAAAGTGGTCTTAGGTGATGCCCGTAGGCCAGTTTTACGTCGTTTCCAGGCTTCAAAGATCACAGGCGCTCTATATCAAATTGTTCGTATCGACTTCCCCTACATCGATGTGGTACATTGGAAACAGTTTTCTCCCCCCCCCCCCCCCCCCCTGCAGAAGTGCTACCACTGTGCGGCTGGAATTTCTGGTTTTCAGATGAAAGGGTAACTTTCTCTTTGTTAACTTGTAAGAAAGACTGCAGGCTTCTAGAGTACTTAAGCTCTTCTGAGGTGGTGTGACTTTAGTAGACTGCATTCAGTGGGGCACCTCGATGACGGCCCTTGGTACCTGAATGCGATGCCATCTTTCTGTGATGACTGATCCCACGGAGTGGCGAGATGTCGGTCGAAGAGTGTCGACGTTGTTTATCAGTCTCCCTGTGGGTGCTTCTATGGCTCCTCGAAGAGTCTCTATGCGCAGTTAGTGATGTAAATCTGACAGGGGCACCTAAATACATCTTCAAACACCTTTCTTTTATGGTCTGAATGGGCTTCAAATTTGAGTTGCAACCACAAACGATGGCTGGTAGGATCGTTACTCGATATAAGTGTAGTTTAGTGCAGAAGCTCGTATGTGTACCGGTGAGCAGTGGATTGAGCCGATGAAGCAGCCTTAGGATAAGAGTCCCCTTCTTGAGAAGATGTGACTTGAAAAGAAGATTCTTGTCTGTAATCACACCTAAATACTTAACTTCGTCCGAACAACTAAGTTCTACGTTTCCTATCATTAGGCGGTCTCGCAAGCCGTGACTACGCCTGGTGAACATGATAACTTCAGTCTTCCCAGCATTCAGCAGTGTGGATGGACGTCGCCCATTGTTCTGTGATTGGTGCGGTGATGCGCTGGTCAGCACTGGGGGAGCACTGGTAAGTCGTTCACATGGAGTATAAAGAGCAAGGGCGACAGGACAGATCCCAGAGGGATTCCTTTGATGATTTGTTGCATGCTGAACTTTGACCTTCTATTTTAACGAAACAGCCACGGCTTTGTAGGTAACTGCGAATGATTTCCGTGCAGTAGTTGGAGACTGTCCTCTGGTTATTGCAAACAGTTGCCGCTTACATCCTGCGTGTTCATTCCATAATGATTTAATATTACGTCTCGATTTCACCTCACCACGAATATACGACAATGATTCGATAGTTCGTCACAGAAACACTATTAAAATAGGAATGTTAAATTAAGTTAAACCTCATACCAAGTCCATTTTATAATTCACAGAATTAGGTACCCGACAATGTCGGCTGCTTTCTCTGTGACGAACCCATACGCATTTGGAGTCGGACTGGGACGACGTTGGCACTGATAACAAGGACGACTCCTCAACAGATTATTATCACACCCGTGCTAAGGCCGCATTGGAAGTTCTTCTCTTTTGCAAGACACTTTTGGACTGCCGGACAGTGCGTCTACTGCACACTGAAGGTATACTACCTCTTCAACAACACTGGATACTGAAGGGGCAATTTCATAAGAAATATAATGTGACTTTCCTGAACTATCTGCGAATAGCACTGCCAGACGACTGATACAGACTGCATATTAAATATCTCACTCTGTTTACCTAATGCCCTGCAATGGAAGAAGACCTGTAAGGACTGTATTCTATTTACGCCATTTGTTGCGTCTTATTTAAATTACTTGGATATTATTTCGCACAGCGTGTTTTCTTTGACTTAATGAAAAAAAGTGGCAAACTACGTCGACGAATGGAATATTGGCAATAGCGAAGGTTATGATGGAGTACCTAATATATATTAGGTCCTCCACTATCCCCTCGCGGTCGCCAATAACCCATTAGTCGATGTCGTCTGCCACTTCATATAATTTCCGTCAGATCAACGAAGTTAAGCGCTGTCGGGCTTGGCTAGCACTTGGATAGGCGACCGTCCGGTCTGTCGAGCGCTGTTGGCGAGCGGACTGCACACAGCCACTGTGAGGCAAATTGAGGAGCTACTTGATTGAGAAGTAGCGGCTCTGGTCACGAAAACTGACAACGGCCGGGAGAGCGGTGTGCTGGCCACACGCCCCTCCATATCCGCATCCAGTGACACCTGTAGGCTGAGCATGACACGGCGTTCGGTCAGTACCGTCAGGGTTTTCCGAGACATGTTCGGACGGAGTGAGTAATATACAGGGTGATTCAAAAAGAATACCACAACTTTAAAAATGTGTATTTAATGAAAGAAACATAACCTTCTGTTATACATCATTACAAAGAGTATTTAAAAAGGTTTTTTTTCACTCAAAAACAAGTTCAGAGATGTTCAGTATGGCCCCCTCCAGACACTCGAGCAATATCAACCCGACACTCCAACTCGTTCCACACTCTCTGTAGCATATCAGGCGTAACAGTTTGGATAGCTGCTGTTATTTCTCGTTTCAAATCATCAATGGTGGCTGGGAGAGGTGTCTGAAACACCATATCCTTAACATACCCCCATAAGAAAAAATCGCAGGGGGTAAGATCAGGGCTTCTTGGAGGCCAGTGATGAAGTGCTCTGTCACGGGCTGCCTGCTCTGTAAACTGTTTATACCAACGTTTAATACACCACCTATCAGGAGATTTAACACTATACTTCGTTCGAAATGCACGCTGAACAACTGTCGTCGATTCACTTCTGCCGTACTCAATAACACAAAAAGCTTTCTGTTGAGCGGTCGCCATCTTAGCATCAACTGACGCTGACGCCTAGTCAACAGCGCCTCAAGCGAACAAATGTACAACTAAATGAAACTTTATAGCTCCCTTAATTCGCCGACGGATAGTGCTTAGCTCTGCCTTTTGTCGTTGCAGAGTTTTAAATTCCTAAAGTTGTGGTATTCTTATTGAATCACCCTGTATAACGTCTTTAGACCAACCGTCCACGAAAGGTTCGAGTCCCTGTCTTGAGAAGCGCATCGCATTCGTTGTATATAAGTATGTATGGGAGTCTTGTGCTCTTCCCTTGTTAGTCAGTATTGTGAACGCCAAAACAAACGTCAATTTCTTTGCTGGTAGTTGTCCCGTTCTGTGACGCAATCCAGCTCGACTGTACCAAATTCCATCTCACCTCTAAGTAGCTACTCGTAAGCCACTGTCCTTTGAACTCAGCACGTGTTCCCGAGCCACAGTACAGGGCGTGCGAGAGGCAACGCGATTGTCTGTCAAGAGAGCGGGCCGTCCGATGGAACTTGTTTGCGCGATAACTGTCCGGCCGTAAATGTCGCGGGCGGCAGTAAACGCCACATCAAGCCCCCCGCCGCCAGCCCTGCTTTACTACACAGATTATCAGATAAGTCGCTCTGTCAGAACGGAGGTTTCCATTCCTGTCCACTATGAAGATATTTTCGCTATTTACTGCGCATTTATGACGGAGAAGCCTCCCTGGTGCGGCTCTAAATCTCAACTGATGGAGCTGTTAGTTTTTACTGAATCGTATATGAGACGTTAACCTTCGTCCACTTTATTACATAAGATTACTATTTGTTATCCAGTACAAGGGTAAATAAAGAGTCTTCGAACACATTTGATGTGTGATTATTTTACAACCAGGAACACCCCATCCCCGATTCTTTAAAAGGATCGAGCTCCCGTATGAAATAACTTCAAATGTATGATTCCTCAATTGATTTAGCATGTTAATTATTTGACGATAAGTATGTAAAACTTTTACGGCTGAAGATACAAAACCCTAATTATGTCGCTTTTATTAGTTTCGGATTATACGCTCACAGAATAACGAAACAAACATTTACTAAATGATAAATTGCTTTCTTTTTTATTATTTTGTACCCGCGAGAAAAAGTATCTAAAAAGTCTGAAAGAGTAAAGTACTTTGGAAGTCGTTCAGTGGTCTCGGTTTCAAGGAGCGCTGGTCTTGGGTGATCATTTTAAGATTTCCTCTTTTTTTCGTCATATCAAGGAAGGGTTGAAGGATAGAAGCGGAGAATTTGTGAATAATCTAGGAGTCCGATATTAAGCCGGGCGCTGTCATGAGATAGGGTGTGCCCCTCGGCAGGCCCACATAGCACCCTCCTTCTAAGCTACGCCGAGCTGCCTCCCTTCTCCCCCCCCCCCCCACCCCACCCCCCACCTCCATCCCCATCGTTCCCCAACCTACGACGAAGAAACACTGCCTGCCCGATCGATACTATTGCCGCGTGAGACGGGAGTTACACATTCCTGGCGCGCCACTCCACACAGAACAAGAAAAGAAAAGGCAACGAAGAGAAAAGAAGGAAACACGATGAGAGTAAAACGCCTCAGTTGGACCAAGGGCGAACGCTGCATCCAGGCTAGCTCCCGTACGTTCGGGTCTCCCCGGCATTCGCCAGATTCTTGCTCTGTGCTCTGAACCAAGGTGTGGGTCCTGCCAACGCTCATGGTGCAATATGAAGTGTGAATAGTGAGACATGGTTAGCAACAAGGCAGTATTTGAGGAGACGGTAGCCAGGAGTCACCGGAAACGCTCGAAGACACCAAGACATTTAACAAGTATTGTTGTATTTTAATTGATTTATTGAATTACACACCGAAAACATAGTGGCAAATAATGGCACTCTAGCAAAAATTGAGTTTCCATTTGTGATAACGTGTGGAATTTATGAGAAGGGACACAGATGTTGTAGTATAGACCCACACGGCTGCAACTGTCCCGACTTCTGACGAGGCTGTGGCTACGCTGGCGGAAACCAATGTAATGAAAGGTGGACCAAAGGGAAAATGGCCCGAAAATTTTTTTCGACATATCGTAACAAAGTGACCTAACAAGCAAAGTCATTAGAAAACTAGTCATTAGAAAACCAGTCGAGCACCAGAAAACGTTGCTCAATTGAAAGATAGCCTGTATAAAAGATTTACACAAATGCAGCGCCGTTTTGTTGCGCCTGTGACAACTGATGGCTCGTCAGTGAGAACACTCTTAAAAAGGACTTGCACCTCTGTCTTATAAATGTTTTGTTGTGCATGAGTTAAAAGCTTGTTGATCAGCCGGTGAGTATTCAGTTGTGCCGGTGGTCCCTGAAATACGTGGTTAGGGAATTTGGGTGCACTATATTTCATTTCTTCAGATGGAGCCTGCTTGTATCTGTCTCAGAATGTGAGCTCACAGAAAATGCGCCATTATGCAGCAGAAAATCCTCTTCCGTATGTTGAGCATCCGTTGTTTGGTGCCAGTTTCCGTAGATTTAGTGTCCCAAATGACGAAGGGAGCACCATCAACTGTCACACACACCTTCACTCCTTGAGACTCTGAAGAGAGGTTTGAGACTTAATCTAGCTTTGCGGGTCACGTACAGGTGATGGAAATTTATTCACAAGCGACAGTGAGATTGCTATCTGTAGGTCACACGTCATTACACATGACCGAATGAGCCACCTCGCCTATGGAGCATAGTACTGAGAACTATCTATAGTTCACCAGGCGTAATTACTGTAAGCAGCTTTAATGAATCGTGTATCCAATTTCTTTACTTATTTGGTTGTTTCTCAGAGCATAGCTTTTCTCAAAATATCTTTTGCTCTTTGATTAGCTGACACCAGTGAAGCAAGTTACCTTGGGAAACTTGTCGAGCGACGTAAACTA
Organism: Schistocerca americana; assembly: GCF_021461395.2. Classification (NCBI taxonomy): domain Eukaryota; kingdom Metazoa; phylum Arthropoda; class Insecta; order Orthoptera; family Acrididae; genus Schistocerca; species Schistocerca americana. Next base: position 509,799,494 of record NC_060119.1, on the reverse strand, counting down.
ATGGACCTCTGTAGTCAAGGACGTTAAACATCGGTAACAAGGGAGTTAATCAGCTCGAATTCTGTTGGTAGAAGAAATTTTGATCGAAAGACTTTGGCCAGCAAGTGGATGAGCATGTGATAACTAGCAGTTTGTCCTCCATTAGGTACCAAATCTGCCTGCAGTGCCTGATGGGGTGACACTACTAATCCATATTCTATAAGGACCTTACACACGGCGTATTCCTTAGTGTACTCGAGAGGAATACGTAATGTTCCAGGTCTGGATTTAATTCCACTCCATACTCACCAATTATAACATACAGGTTATCATCATAAGCACTCACAGTTTGCTTTTACTTATTCAATGCATCAATCACAGGTCGAAGAAAGGCCATAGCGCCTCCAGAAAGTCACCAAAGAATCTTTTCTACCGCACAACAGCCTGAAGCTGACCGCTCTGGCTTCTTCAGCGCAAAAAGAAAGTGGTTAAGCCGATTCCGGAGGGTAAACACAGGCAATCTACTATAAAAAAACAAAAATTACAGTAACGTCGGGTATAAGTAATTTACTACTCTCAGTTAACTGACAGAGTTTTCTAATAATTATTGTTCATAATATAATACAAAATTCGTAACTTTTTTGTACTTTCAGGACATTTCTAGATCAAGACAGTAGCAATGCACCTGAAGAGTGTGAAAAATCAACGTAAACTCTTCAACGTTTAAGAGTCTCATACCCACCACGCACATACATTCTCGGACAAAGTTATAGCATCACTTCACGGTCAAGAAAACGCGTCTTATCCGATTTTGCTATGGTGAGAAATCTTACGTACTACAAAACCTGTAAAAAGAAGTTATGGGGCGGAAAACTTGTGCACTCACTCTTTTCTGACGACCGTACCAGATCCAAATTACAAATATCTTTGGCTGCACTGAATTAATATGCTTTTTTCGATGTGTTGTCATCGTTGTCCGCACGTAAAATCAGTTACGTATGCACCGGTTTGCATATATTTCCCCTACAGTTACGTCCAATAACTAGAAGCTAAAAAAGGAGGGTAATCGCTGTAAGAAATACTGGCCAGAAGTAGCCGCCAAAGAACGCTCGCCCGGTATTTCGCATGTAATCTGCGGTCACTACTTCGAGAAGCACTATCATTATCTGTCATTTAGTGCGATAAAATGCTGCAATAAATAGCAAAACACTATACAGAAAGTCGGAGCCTGTGCAAAAGTTAAATGAACTTTTTGTTTCTAGGTTTTGTATACAGTTTTTTTTTTCCTTTCCTACACACTGTTACCTTAGGAACCATCTAGTCCACATATTCAAGTTTATGTTGTGTCCAATTATCTTCTTGATGTCCCGATGATGAGACGAACGCGAACGTTGCAATTGCAACATAATTAGCAATTATTACAATGTGTATATTTCATGATGATAAGAAAATTTATTGGCTTCCACTTGAATCTTGTTCGAAAATTGTTTCCTCAACGTATCACTCATAACTGCTTATTCGATGTAATAAAGTGCAGTACAGTGTTTACGATATCTTCCTAACAGGAGTGTATTGCTATCTCATTGAGTTTCGTGAAAAGATGTTTGATTTTACGATTACTTTAATGTTATCTGTTAGCAAGCTCAACCAGTTATAATAGCAGATGTAATAAAATCCCCATGAGTCTCTGCAGTCTAATAGGGAGGCGCATCTGTACAACATGGTTACTAACTATGTCTCACATTTTGAGAACCTTTCTTTTCACAAAAGTCTTTCCCCACCCCAATAATCTCATTATCAATAATTCCTTGTGGCTTGCGTTTTCATTTGTAGTGCACGAAATTGAAGAAACAAATGAATATAATCATTCCTCCTTCCGCCCTCCCCCCCCCCCCCCTCTTCCCCAATTTTCCTTCTCCACTGCTGGATATTTCTATGAGTAATGCCAACACCTTGAAGATGTTATATTCCTCGAAATAATGGTATATGTACATCATCATGTATCAGAAACTAGCATCAACAATACGTGGACAACATTTCATTACGCTAGCAATCTGATGATGAGGCCAGCAATAAATTTAAAAATAGTTTCCAAACTCCGACTTTAAGCTTGATTTTCCTGTGTACACAGGTGGTAGAACTCAAACTTCCCTCCTGAATCAGTTGCAATTATGCGCAATTATGTTGTGACTTAACGAGAGTTAATCACAGTGAGATACTGTTGGTTAAATCTGGAGGGAAGAGGAATACCACATTAACCTTAGTTATTTCGCATCTTTCATAATGAACAACTCTGGCCAAATTTTAGCGCACTAGTTGTAGGACTTAGGGAGTTTATCGGTAAATATGCAGTGGTAGATATACAGTTCCAGTATACGCTTTGCAAATAAGATAAATCCTTAAAGAAAAATCTTGGGCAGGGCTATGGTGTATGGAATTACACCATTTTTAATGCTGGCTAATAGAGTACATATTTTTGTTCAATGAAATTGTATAATAGTAGGTAACCTGGCATTTCATTGAGTGTGTAATGGAATAACGTAAGTACGATAAAGTTTCAGTAGAGAAAACTCACTGTTCTCGAATTCAACCGTCCATTTTATACTCTCGCCAAAAATCGAAACAGATACACTAGAATTACCAGAGGTAAATCTCTGGAGGATTTTTTTCAAAAGCTACATATTTGCTTGAAGCGCATATTTCATAGACGACTCATATGCTTTGTTTATCTTGCACTGGGATCGTAATCAGACGCAGAGACAAGGATTGCAAACAATGAGTGTAATTAGATTGATATCGTAATACTGTGCACAGTACCAGTAACTGTCTTGCATATTAGGCATGCTTGTGTTTACGGCAGTGTGTCACGTCGCAGTAATTTAGAACATTCTGACGCTTCAGTACAGAAGATGGCCATGATCATTGCTTTTGTTTGCAAACTATATACTCTTAAGCGCATTTTTAAAACATCGGCAGTAACATGAAAACGTGTTACGCATGTGAGGGTTAGAAAGCAGCAATGTCAGTTACAGAAACAACAGTTACACAAAAAGCATTCGAGTCCCGTGCCAGTTATGAGGGAATTTGTATGCAAAACAGTTCTTTCAAAGGCTCAGAGTTGCGTGCGACTTTAGGGTTTCCTTCGGTCACACATTTTCTGAAGGAAAAAAAAGCATTGTTTTTCCCCTTACTACTTCAAGCGTTGTACCATAACCCACGATCAACTCGTGTCAAGCTGCTACTAGCCGTTTGCGGCTAGACTAACGGCCGTGTAATATTATTACCTGTGCGTAAACACATCCAACAGAAATAAAGCTCTGATTTTTTCACGAAGATAATTGACGATCTTCACATAGCTTAAGGTAGCAAAAAAGGACACTTACTCACGGTTGCTAAACTCGATATTCGCTTTTCTTTTAACCCATACAACATTAAATTTATGGCGTAACTCGTAAAAAAGTTGATGAATAGGTTTCATCGATGCTACCCACGAAAATTTCTGGCTAAACAAATAAAACAGATTTTAAAAAAGATAAAAAATTATAAATCCCCTGCTGGTGCACAACACAGAAAATAGTTGTACGGGAAAGAAATATCCATCTTTTTTAAATAAACGACATTGCTATTAACAAGACTGTAACTGCAAATACATTGTTTCCGAATGACTATAATTTTCTGTGACAGGAACTATGTCAATTTCCTACGCTGTGTAATATGGACTTTCGCCATAATTTCCTTATGATGTAATTCCACACATTTCAATCCATTTCCTGCAGCAACAAGACAGTTAAACATGTCGTTATTGATATTCTTTGGTCAGTCAACGGATTTTTGCTATAAAGAACGACAATGGTGTTCATTGCTGTGTCGTTGGTGCCGGGTTCGGAAATGAAATCAGTTTTTCACAAGTGGCTCAGTTTTCTCGTGGCATGGTGTCCTCTATTTTCTAAATCTTTGGCTATTTTCCTCCGGTTTATCTAAAAAATTCTCCAGATGTAACTGCTGAAAAAATGGAAATATTTACAAGGGACTACCACGCATGGCCCTCAGCTCAAAAATTTACAGGAAATGAAGGTGTTTTAATAAATCGTGCTTAACGACGTAGAAAAGCGCTGCGTTTGTTGCCATTTGCATCTCAGCATTGAGAGTGAACGTTTGTTGATCTAAATTCGTGAACGGTTGTGGTGTCTGTTTTGCGTTGATTCAGAAGAAACGCCTCGTACTTGTATAAACTGCTTTTTGTTATCACTCTGAAATTGCAGGAACAGATACTTGACCCCTTGTAAAGTAATTCTACGATCTTCATTTTGGGTGTAAGGTTGGTGACCAGGACAGGAATTGGAGCTCCTCTCCACATACGCTGTTCATCTATAGTACATTTGTGACTTTTGCTGTACAAATTGTAAGTGAAACTGCCTTTTCCGTTCCAGATGTTCAAGGCTATTCATCTGGAGCAGAGCCGGCAAAATTTCTAATGTTATCTAGGCTCCGGTGTACGCGGCAAATCTTCTGTGGCCCTGAGCAATATGGTGTAAGAGCTTTTGCACTCCTTTTCCATCTCGCAGCACTCCAGTACACTGTGCATCAATATTCTGTGACCACGACTTCTTATTACGAAGCTCCTTATCCTTTTAGGGGTCGCCCGAATCGAGTTCGAGCCACGTGACGGACCTGGAGCACCGTCTTCATCCTATTAAAAATAAGAGAAGCAACAACTAGCAAAGCACAACACAAAGCAAAACAAAGAAGAGTAGAAGACACACGAGGCATTCGGCGAAGGTTGGCAGTGCTGTAAACGCCATGGTTCCGGCCCGTCCTCTACCAGTACCTTAAGAAACCGCAGATCAAAACACTCCCCACTTAAAACTGCAACGATATGGAATCCGCGTAATTGCTGCGAAACCGTTCTACGTTGTTACTACACGGTTTTCGGTGTCGGAGGTTTGAGTCTCATTGTTTATCTACATGTGTCACTGATACCCACTGCATGTGTAACGTACGGGAATGCGAAAAGTCTTTACATTTAAGCTTAAAAATGGAGGAATATACGCTGAATGCGTTTCTACGGAACACAGTGCTCTGGCGCTGCCTCTGGCATTATAAATACACTCGGTCTCTCTGAAAGTGAAAGAGGCATACACGATGAGTACAAATATGTTCCTTTAACTACCATTGAATCAGCGATGCATGTATTGTCCTCAAAGACTGACAGCTCGGCTGAAAGTAACACAGCTTTTTTAAAGAAGAAAACACCGTATAGTTGAGGAGGAAAAAACCATAGAACTGCCAATGTCGTGAATATCTTCACCAAAGTTAAGAGTACTGTTACATAAATAAGTAGTTGGTGTTACGAAAAGCGGCGTATCTATTGCATCCGATGCTCATCCCTGTTTTATATTGTTGATGAAGTGCGACCTCAGGTTTAGAGGCAGGGTGGAAAAAATATGCCAGCCACCAGAGAGTAAATTCAGACGTTGCGCTTGATAATGGAAGGAAGACTGCAGAAAAATCAAGAAATTCTCACAGGATTTATCGACATGGAAAAAGCGTTCGACTGTGAAAATGGAATACGATGTTCAAGATTCTGAGAAATAATAGGGGTAAGCTATAGTGCAAAAGGGGTAATAGACAATATGTACACGAAGCAGGAGTGAACAATAAGATTGGAAGACCAAGAATGAAATTCACGGATTAAAAATGATGTAAGACAGGGACGCAGTATGTCGATGCTACTGTTCAGCCCTTACATCGAAGCAGCAATGACAGAAATAAAAGAAAGGTTCAAGAATGGGATTAAAGCTGAGGATGAAAGGACACCAGTGATAAGATTCGCTGATGACTTTGCTATCCTCAGTGAAGGTGAAGAAGGATTATAGGATCTGTTGAATGGAACGCCAGCCGCGGCGTGCCAAACTTGACGAGTGCAGTGTGCGCGCCGCGGGCTGCTCAAGCACCGGCCACTCAGCTTCGCTCGGTCCCTCTCGTGAAGTACGCGCAACAGCGCCACGTTTCATTGAGTACTGCAATGCGGAATTTTTCAGTCGGCACAACTCTCTCAGTTCGGCAGACTCGTGGTGTCAGTGCTTTGTTCGTGTTATGAAGGACGTCCACAGGCCCTATTACTGTTTGGATAAAAAGAGACAGTCTAACGACCTATCGTCGCAACCCATTAAAATTAATGGGAATAACAGAAGAGAGGGATGATAATTCTCAGTTCGCATAACTGACGGGTACTGCATATTTGTTATTAAACATCATTACAATACCATGCAGAAAGAATTTAAAGATTTAGTTGACAATGAAAGGGCCGATCGGAGTGGCCGAGCGTTTCTAGGCGCTACAGTCTGGAACCGCGTGACCTCTACGGTCGCAGGTTCGAATCCTGCCTCGGGCTCGGATGTGTGTGTGATGTCCTTAGGTTAAGTAGGTTTAAGTAGTTCTAAGTTCTAGGGGACTGATGGCCTCAGAAGTTAAGTCCCATAGTGCTCAGAGCCATTTGAACCATTTTTGACAATGAAAGACCAAAAATTACAACGATCGACAGGCGGGATTCATTCTTCTGTACATCAATAAACACTTGATGCTACAATTCCAGGCATGGAGCACATGAAGAAATTGTTGGTACGAACAGTAAAATTTCTGAAATCGTAATCATTATTTCATTGTCAGTTGAAACAGTTTTCGATGGAACTGAAGGAAGAGTACAGAGATTTTACTTATTCAAAATGGTTCAAATGGCTCTGAGCACTATGGGACTTAACATCTATGGTCATCAGTCCCCTAGAACTTAGAACTACTTAAACCTAACTAACCTAAAGACATCACACAACACCCAGCCATCACGAGGCAGAGAAAATCCCTGACCCCGCCGGGAATCGAACCCGGGAACCCGGGCGTGGGAAGCGAGAACGCTACCGCACGACCACGAGATGCGGGCTTTTACTTATTACTGTAAACTATGTTGGTTAAGTCAAGTTGTTGGTTGAAACGACTTCCCTATTGTTGAATTTATGAAGGAAAAAGGAGTGCACAAACGAAAATTAGAACACTCGGAATGGATTACAGACTTCGCATTTTAAGTGGATTTGTTTGCACACTGACCGCAATAAGACGCTACAAGGTAACTTATCTCTGATTTAATGGGGATGCGTTTAAAAAACAATCGGTGTTATGGAAGGGACACATTCTGACAACGACAGTCCAGGTTCCTAAGTCAATTGGCGTTAAAGAAAACACGAGGTTTGAAGATAAAGTGTGGCCTTGAAAGAATTACAAGGACAGTTTTATAAGGGTTTTGAGGACACTGTAAATCTTACATCTATTTTCGAGTTGTTTTCGAGACTGTTTGTCATTTCAGTGAAAAGTACCCCTGCACATGTGCAGATGTAACTGATTAATCGCAAAGCTAACTCCATTTTTAATAACAGAGTAATTGATTAACCTGAAAGGTTAATTCCATTTTTAATAACAAATATTTTTACGTTAAAACTGCCCAGGACGTTTACATTGCTTTTCTTAGGTAAAGCTTCCAAGTCTTCATAATGAGGCTGCTAAAGCACTGGTACTACAAAATTTTGATCGACATATTTGTGTGGAAGACCCTTTTTCGATTAAGAAACTAAGTAACTTATGGTTACGTGGGAACTTGAGTGCGAAAGTATTTGAAACTGTCTCCATTTGTCCGTACGCGGACAGTTTGCATCAGATGAAAATTATGTCTTCAGCGCACGAAAAAAATTAAATAATGTTATTTTATCCATGTTGGATCTAACTGAATAATTGTTTTGTTTGTGATAAAACCAAGTAGTATGCAGTGCGACTGGACTGAAATTTAAATGAGACACGGTCTCAGTTTTCCCCTCTTCCCACTCCACACACTCAGACAGCGTGGCGTGGTGGTGGTGGAAACGTGCCACCCAGGCTGAGCAACTTGGCACTCGTGCCCCCGTGCGGCCCACAAGCCGAAATCTTGGCTGCTCCTGATATAATGAATACAGATTGTGGATTAAGAGTCAATTGAAGGAACATGAAAGTAATGAGAAATAGCAAATGTGAGAGGAGCGAGAAAATTAACAGCAAAATTGGTGATCACGAAGTAGACGAAGTTGAGCTCTGCTGCCATGGAAGCAAAATAATCTATGACACATGAAACAAGGACACAAAAAGCAGACTAGTAGAAGCAAAGAGGTATTCCTGGCCAAATGAAGTCCACTAGTATCAACAACGGCGTTAATTTTTAGTAAGAAATTTCTGATAATGTACGTTTCCAGCACAGCACTGTATGGTAGTGACAAATGAACTGTGGGAAAACTGGAACAGAAGAGAAAGGAAGCATTTTAGATGTGCTGCAGATGAATGCTGAAAATTAGGTGAACTGGTAGGGTAAGGAATGAGGACGTTATTGGAAGAATCAGAGAAGAAATGAACAGGTAGAAAACACTGACAAGAAGGAGGGACAGGATGATAGGATATGTTTAAGGAATTACTTCCAGGGCTCTGAGCACTCTGGAACTTAACATCTGCCGGCCAGAATGGCCGCGCGGTCCTAGGCGCTTCAGCCTGGAATCGCGCGACCGCTACGGTCGCAGGTTAGAATCCTGCCTCGGGCATGCAAGTGTGTGATGACCTTAGGTTAGTTAGGTTTAAGTAGTTCTAAGTTCTAGGAGGCTGATGACCTCAGATGTTTAGTCCCACAGTGCTCAGAGCCATTTGAACGATTTGAACTTAACATCTGAGGTCATTAGTCCCCTAGAACTTAGAACTACTTAAACCTAACTAACCTAATGACGTCACACACATCCATGCCCGAGGCAGGATTCGAACCTGCGACCGTAGCAAAAAAATGGTTCAAATGGCTCTGAGCACTATGGGACTCAACATCTGAGGTCATCAGTCCCCTAGAATTTAGAACTACTTAAACCTAACTAACCTAAGGACATCACACACAACCATGCCCGAGGCAGCATTCGAACCTGCGTCCGTAGCAGTCGAGCGGTTCCAACTGAAGCGCCTAGAACAGCTCGGTCACTGCAGCCGGCTGCGACCGTAGCAGTCGCGCGGTTCCGGACTGTAGCGCCTAGAACCGCTCGGCTACCGCGGCCGGCAATTACTTCCATGTTACTAGAGGAAAACAGAGGGTGAAATTCACCCAACAAAATGGTTCAAATGGTTCTGAGCACTATGGGACTTAACATCTTAGGTCATCAGTCCCCTAGAACTTAGAACTAATTAAACCTAACTAACCTAAGGACATCACACACATCCATGTCCGAGGCAGGATTCGAACCTGCGACCGTAGCAGTCGCGCAGTTCCGGACTGAGCGCCTAGAGCCGCGAGACCACCGAGGCCGGCAAATTCACCCAACAAATTCACCCAACAAACAACTATGGACGTACGGTGAAAGTGCTACTCTAAGACGAAGAGGTTGGCACAGGAGAGCAATTCGTAGCGGGAAAAAAAGAAACGGTATGTGTTAGGTCGACCCGAGGGAGCTGTGTCATTATAATGGGACTTGTAAAAATGTTTGGTATTTAACCAAGGACACAGCCCCACTATCTAATGTGCAAGAACTTCCCGCCACGTCTCATTTCCTACCCTGTCAAATACTGGTGACGAACGCTTAGCCCCGATTGCTGAAACTGGTGGCCACACCTGTTCTCCCGTGACATCTGTGCGAGTGACGGATACCTGTTGACCCTCATATGTCCAGTACGGTGGGCCGCAGTGAGTAGCGCCAGTACTCGCGGAATAGTGGAGCGCCTCAGCACAGCGGCCGACAGCGCTGACGGATTAGGGGGCAGGCACGCGGGCGTGGCCACCTGTAGCTGCGCCGCACTGGCCAGCGCTGGCCGAGATTTACTGCAGGCGTCCGCGGAAACCGGAAATACGCTGCAGCGCCACTGCCAGCGGCGCAAAAACTCAGCGCCGCGCTGTCCCACCACTGGCCGCAGGCGGCCGCTTCCGGCGGTCAGGCGCAGATCCACGTGTGCCATCTCTGGAGTGAGCATTGCGTTCTGCGCATGTTGTCAGCAATAAACCAGGATTGTCACGTGTTTTCGGGACTTCGCTGTGCGTGTGTGCTTTCTGCACCGTTTGAAGTTTATAATATCAAGAGTTTTTGTTGTGTTTCACCGTTTGCTGATAGTGTAAAAGCGATGGTGAATTACTGTTGTTGCTACGGATGCAAAGAAAAATATGTGAAAGGAGGGATAGTAACTTTTCATGGGTACATACCATGTAGCTCTAATTATAGTTATCATATTAGTAAGAGACACTGTATATGTTTAAAAATTTCGAGACGCATTATAATTAATGCTTGATTCTGTAGACCTATTTTTCTACGATTTTATGACTATACAATAGATATTACGGCTCGTACAAAAGCTTACAAACAATCGCTTCCTCTCGTAAACTTGCTAGTGGAACAGGAAAGGGAATGGTTAGTTGTTTCAGCAAATACTATCCTCCATGCATTTATCAGTGACTTGTCGATTGTGTATATAGATTACTCAGTCTACTATTTATTTAATAAACTGGGAGCAAGTACGTAAAATGCGTTAAATAAATACTTCAAAGTGTCACCAGTAAGAAAAATTGTGCTTTAGGTCGCAAAAACGAGAAAATAAATACGCAGAAATAGCAGAAAAAAAGGACGAATTAGCAGGGATATAATCGCTAATGTGTGGCAAATTCGGTGTTTTTCGGACACTTGCAAAAGTACTAGCGTACTGTCAAGTCGTTTTGCAAGACTATCACTGCAATACTGTACGTCAGGCTCTGTAATACTAAAAAGTGCCGTATCGTACCGAAAACTACCAAATATCGAGTGCATCTGAACTGTGACACCTATCGCAAAGAAGCAGGATGTAATATCATTTGCCCTTAAAAGTTACGTAGTTGGTTTATTCCCGGTATCAAATGGATACTGTTAAAATGTCTGCGCAACATATATACATAATCTACGACACGTACGAAATGAATCCGTCTGTATTAGGATGTAGTGACATTCTAAATATACAGGGCGCTATACGGACAAACACACGACGTCCCGAGAACACGTGACCACGCCGGCAATGTATGTTGACAACACAAAATCTGTTCTGCGCATGTAAATGCTCACTCCTGAGATATTTACTCTATGGTGCCACACACTGCCTCTGCCTGCCGATTGGCCACAGCGTACGACGTCATCACGAACGTAGCTTAATGGGGCATTCATCTGCGCACTTACGATATATTCGGTTTGTTAACCCAGTTACTTTTATTCCTGTGAAAGATACCTTCACAACAGAGTAAAAGCCTGTAACATGCAATAACCGAAACATGAAACGCTCCTTAAGCCGTCGGCACACGGACCGTGCTGTCGAACGTTAACTTCGAGCGTGCCAAGTTCAACGTGCTGCTGAACGCTCAGGAACGATGCGACGGTACCTGGGCCCCAACGTGATATACGCGATCGCAACGCACTCCAGCGGCAGTTGAGGGATGTTTCAAGTTCGTAAATCACACTTTTTACTCAACGGGCGCGCGCAAAATTCCCACGTTGGCTCCATTAAAACGCACATTTCCTCCATCGTCCACGAAAAGGAAAATACCATGTCCAATCAATAAGGACACAGGCTTATAAAAGTGCCATTGTAGACAGTGCGGTACAAATTTGGAATATTTCTCCGCATAAGATAAACATTATTTCATTCTTCCCACATTTTAATAAAACCCCAAGGTCAGTCTTACTTGATCACTGTTCCTACCCAGTAGCAGAATCTTTCCAACATGTGAATTACGAAGCGGAAAAGGACCAAAATATCTTTATACAAGTAGCGCAAGCTGTCCTGTAGATTAAGCCAATCGAACAAAGTCACCCCTCAAAAAAAGGTGAACTTATATTTACATAACATCAAATATTATAGTATATACTTATACTAAACCAATAATAAAGTATCAGAACCCAATAAAAACGCGAATGTTGGGAGAAAAAATCTGGAAGCGGCAATACGCGAATTGCCGCCCCAGGTACCACCTTCAAAGAGGGTAGTGAGGCTAGTTATTACGCTACACCAATAACAGATAATTATTGTCTGATCATAGTATGTTAACTCATGGAGAAAACCTTAATCGTAGATATGTTACTAATTGCAATATAATTATAACAAACTGTACCAAGAACAATGCGTTTCGGGTAGATCTTCAGTGTGTCGCTGCCTTCAAGTAGCCTACTCTCATAATACTCAAGTTACAATAATACTTTTGCCACGAATATGATGTTTCTCATTATTGTATTGGAACGAATCACACAGTTAACAACGGATATTCCAGTGATTCTCAATTTTCTGGTGCTCAGAAACGACAAATATGCATATAGGCTTAAAACGAATGCCAATATGGCGCCTCACAACTTTGTACTGAGACGGAGTGCGTGTGACGTAGGTGGCATTGTGCCACCTCATTGGTCAACGCTCAGACGCATGCTCAGAATATCTGACATGTCAGATATTGCTCTGTACGTTCGGAAAGACTCCCGAACGTGCTATTCCAGGCTATGACGTCAGAAACTCGGCACGCTCAACGCTTAACGTTCGTATGCACGGTCCGTCTGCCGACGGCTTTAGGTTCGTACTTCGAACGAAACCGTTCAGTCCGCAGCTCGTGGTCGTGTGGTAGTGTTCTCGCTTCCCACGCCCGGGTTCCCGGGTTCGATTTCCGGCGGGGTCAGGGATTTTCTCTGCCTCGTGATGACTGGGTGTTGTGTGCTGTCCTTAGGTTAGTTAGGTTTAAGAAGTTCTAAGTTCTAGGGGACTGATGACCATAGATGTTAAGTCCCATAGTGCTCAGAGTCATTTGAACCATTTTGAAACCGTTCACAGTCGCGTCTAGAATCAACGCACTTTCGGCGACGTGCAGTGCGCGACACAAACTGCGCGACAAACTGCGCGTTCAATCGGAATCGTTAATAGCTGAACCTGGATTTTTTCTGCTCTGCTACACTACCAGATATGTTTAAATAAGTTTCTCATCGCGAAGCGAACTACATGTGGTTTCCGTTGTCGTTGCTGCACACTCGGAAACGACCTGCTACATCTCACGGAACGTGCTTCTCATCGTGATTTGCGACCTCAGCGCTCTCTAGCGTCAGTTCCCGGCTGAATTTGGCGCGTAAATAACATAGTTTCCCTACAAAAACGGACACGCTTGAAACAACTACATTAATTGTGTTAGCGATTTTCGAAGTAGAGCGGAGAAAATCGCGAAGAAGATTCTGGACTCGTCGATTGTTGAGCAGTGAACTGCTGGTAGGGGACACTAACTAATGCTGTACATTTTTGTAGCGTTGTACCAACTTTCCTATACCCTCGTCATAGAAGGCACCCGCTTGTGCTCTCCGCCACTTCTCTACGCTGGTCTACATCTCGTTGTATGTGCCAAAATGGTGTCTTCGTAGCTAGCGGTTTATGTCGGGCTGTACGGTGGGTGATCAAACACTTCCCATCGAAAACGCACCTGGAGCATCTCATTGCCTCTGCAGTGTGCAGCCGTAATTGTCATGAAGAAGGAAACGCATGACAATTGCGTTATGTGGGGCTGTATGACACCGCGTGAAATCTCTCACCAGGCCATCGTACGTGGCAAGAAGACACAATTTTCTAGGCATTTTTACGTGCTCACTGTGAGCTGAGAACTGAAAAGAGAGACGTACCGCGATCAACGAGCATACTACAGACACTGCCCAACACATCTGGGCAAAGCCTCATCGGATTTTCACTGTGCTTTCCATTTAGTACCCGAACGGACCCTACTTTCTGAATAACCCTCGGACACACTAATAGAAGTTATTCGTTAACTCAATAGAATCTTCATCCCATTTTCGCCTTTAAATTGAATACAGTTCAAGTATACGGTCTAACGTCAGTTTGCACATGCATAGTATCCATATTCTCGGTGTTGCATTAATACCATCACTCTGAAATAACGTACTTCATTACAAAGATTTCAAGATCGAGATTCGTTTGGTTTGAATAGGAGTGCAAATATTTACGAAGTTGTTCACCGTCACTGAAAAAGCTGTTTACTGGCAAGATAGAAACATAACGTAGTTGATAATACCAAGAGATAATACATGTATGGACTGTCAGTCACGTAAAGGGCCTTTCGACTTGTTGGTCTTGCAACAAGAATTGCAGCAGATGCATTATTTATAATAGATACCATCGACTATTGCGAATAATACTTCTACTAAATAAATAAGAATGACCAACAATATTTTAGAAAACAAAAGGCGAAAAAACACTGGAATGCAGGCTGCCCTGCACAACAGGCATTTTGTGTAGCAACAGTATTGGCCTACGAAATCAACCTCCTTTGAGGGCAGCCTACGTCTCAGTGGCAAGAATTGGTTTTCTGAGCCCAATATGTAGGCTGACTAACATGACAGGTGCGCTTTGGGAGCATTATTGGCCTGCTTTATTGAATTGTATTGCAGGGGCTAGATATGCAGATGAGCATGGCTGAGGACAGAGATGGACAGAGGATCAGATGGGCAGAGTGAGTTGGGGGGGGGGGGGGGGAGAAAATGGACAGAGAGAGGGGAGGAGGGGGAGATCCATGAGGCAGGTGGAATGTGTAGAGGGGTGGTGATCAGGTGGAAATGGAAGAGAGGAGCCAGGCATGGAGCAAGAGAAAGGGTGGAGGGTATGGTCAGAGGGAGGTGAGACAATACGATCAGAGAGGAGGGGAAACTGACAAAGAGAGGGGGAGGAGGAGATTAAGAGATAGAGAAATTGGGGAGAAAGAGGTAGATAGATAGAAGTGGGATGATGGGGTGGACAGACGGGAAGAGGAATGATGTTGACACAGAGAGGGAGAGGAGGAGGTGTATCGAACACATATGTGGGTTGCTGTTAAATAATTTCGTGGAGCATTTTGTAGACCGCGATAAAGAGCAAGGACATGGCCGGGGGGGGGGGGGGGGGAGGGGAGGGGGGAGTCGAAGGGGTCCGGATACCTATCGCCTAATTGAAATTACACAGAACCTAGTTGCTGTGTAGTGAAATTGTAAGACATTTCGATTTTCAATCATACGACGAAAAAGGGATATGCATTGTCGATAGTCAGCAACGCCAACGATAGATTTAAACTGTGTGTACATCCATAACACTATCAAATATCGCGCAACCCTATTTCAGCCAAAACCAGCTGTTGGCCTTGCTTGAGCTCAGTTGTCGGTTTGTTAATCAGTTTACGTCTTGCTTACAGATGAAATAATATAAGTGCTACTGTTTATTGTTTTTTTGCTGTTTGTCTAAATGTGGATAAATTTGTAACAAGAAAGGAGAGGAAAACCGATTTTGATTCATCACCTACCGCTAAGGTAAGTTGAAAATATATATGCACTACTATAATTATCTAATTACCTATCCGTAACAGTTCAATGTTAGCACAGGAGTCGTTATTTGGAGGCTGGTAGAACTTTGGGATTGCAATATTTCACAAGGCAGTGGAGCGGTAAATTAAAATCAGTACAAAAAAACTGAAACAGGTGAAGGTCATCGAAGCCGTTAAGAGACGCATCTGCAGACAACAGAACCTAAAACGGATACTACTGAAGAACTTAAAGATGCGCTGACGCCCGCTTGGTGGCAGACGGAGTAATTAAAACGCCAGTGGCCCATAAGAGCCGCAGCGGCGGCGACACGTGTAAAATACGGCTGCGGATCATCCCGGAGCTGTGCGTACGTGCGTCCGTGTGCGTAATTGCCGGAGCACCGGCCCGTCTGCGCAGCCTTTTTGCGTACGTCTGAGTCGTCTACTCCAAATACAGGCGGCGCGCTCGTGGGAATTCTTCCAGACGTGGGTGATGTGCCCCTTGTCAGAGGTCCTGCTCCCCACAAGGTCTCCGCGTTGACGGATGAGTCTCGCTCCGCTGGTTTCTTTGCCTGTCTCTACGCAGAAAGAACACAGCCGTCCTATGACGGAACTCGGGAGACGGGCAGCCTACCTCTCTGCAAGGAAACTTTCCTGCGAGGACACTAATCTCACTCCTTCCCGGTAAAACACGCGCTCGTGACGTCTTCTGTGCGATGGGGTTGGTTGTGCAGATGAACCTCTGCTCTGCTCAGTGCTGCTGCTAAGTTCGAGACAATTGCTTTAATTTAAAACTTCCTGATTGATTAAAACTCTGTACCGAATCGGGAATCGATCCCAGAACCTTTCCTTTCGCGGGCTACGGCCTAACCGCGGCCTAACCGACTGATGTATTAATTAACGACTGACCCACTTTCTTCACAGCTTCACTACCTCTCTTATAACTTAGCAAACATTACAGAAGATGTCTTACAGACCTTGCTAGACTAACACTCTCCGCAGAAACAATATCACGGGGCAGTATGTAAGTCACGGCTTAGGTTTGGTTTCTAGAACGAGTCTTTTACTCTTCGCTTTGCACTCGGGCTGAAACACGTGCCTCGATAGCTTGGTCGAAAGAGATCAGTTTTGTCGTGGCTACGTAAGAGAGTAACATAACAATATCAGATTCTACACTTTAAACAGTCTTAGCTTAATTTAGTAATACTATACGACGCGTTTCAAGGTACACGTCAGCTGAAAAATCTGTGACGGGCTCCGCTTGAGTGAAATTCTTTTAGCGTTCAGACAAGGCCCGCTGTTTGTCATCGCTAGGCGATGCCATTAAAACAGTGATTAGACGGGCACTGACACTAATGCGTTGCTAGATGACATTTCTGGAAGATGGAATATTGAGCCTCGACACGCCTTCAGTGTTAAATAATTCAATCATAACTTATTACTGCATTCGTTTCTCTGCTTTTAATTTATTTTTCGGCAATTTATCTTCTGGTTGATTTCACGTCTTCTTTCTTGGTGTTCAGCCTATTGCTGATCACGCTTAATGTCCTATATTATGTAATCTATATTTCCTAGCCCTGTAACTGTCATCGCCATTCTTTACTCCACTCTCCTTATCACCACCACACTCTACTGCTCCTTCCAGTGCCCACTTTACCATTTCTGGACTCGTTACACCGAGTGTCATTTACCCGTCTCTCCTTCCTATAAGAGTGCTCCACTGATTTTTTTAATGCTCCCATTTCCTGTATCTGTGGCATTCTGGCTATTAATGTTACACCTTCATACGACTTCTCGTTGTCTGCGGAAATTTATTTTTAGTGTTAAGCTTAATTTGGCTTGGTTTTATTATCTTATTTCCTATGTTACAGAATTCATCATTTATCATTTCTCCTCGATTTTGACATTTCGTCTTTTTACAACCCTTCAGATCTTTTACTTTTCTTTACTTTTTCCACAATCCAAAGTCAGTGCTAAGTAGCTAGCCTCTTCCATTCAATACAACTTCTACTTTTCTTACTTTCAGCCATAAGCGAAGTATAGCTTGCAAACCTTAAAATTTCCGTGCCTTCCTTATTTACGTGGCGTAAAATATCAACAGTGACGTTATCTAGTTTCTCGGTGTATCAATATTCATCTATACTAAGTGGTTCGTTAGCCACGATATTTCAGGTATTAGAATTCTTTCCGGTTTCACTCAGCTAATCAGTGACAATTTTGCTGATTACGAGCTACAAATCTGCCCTTCTGTCAACGAGCCTCATTTTCATAATTTGGGCATCGTTAAGAAGTGCTACCAATGGCTCACGGGGTAGTAATGCCAATAACAGAGCTAGCAGAAAACAGCTACGGTGGACGTAAAGAGCCACTTCAGAACAACTGCTGACAGATGCATCCCAGTTCCCACTCATTTTAACTGGGGCTAACTTCTGTATTAGTTCCGGAATTTGTTGTGGGACATCGTGGAATATCCCCGTTTCAGCCCCTATAGTTTCATGAGGCTCTGGTAGGTGGCTGATTACGAGCTACAAATCTGCCCTTCTGTCAACGAGCCTCATTTTCATAATTTGGGCATCGTTAAGAAGTGCTACCAATGGCTCACGGGGTAGTAATGCCAATAACAGAGCTAGCAGAAAACAGCTACGGTGGACGTAAAGAGCCACTTCAGAACAACTGCTGACAGATGCATCCCAGTTGCCACTCATTTTAACTGGGGCTAACTTCTGTATTAGTTCCGGAATTTGTTGTGGGACATCGTGGAATATCCCCGTTTCAGCCCCTATAGTTTCATGAGGCTCTGGTAGGTGGCGGCGCTATAAATGGCCTTCAAAATGGCGTCTGTAACAGAGATGCTATCCAAGCAGAGAACTCTAATTTTCTTTTGGCGGGAAACCAGAACATCGCAGATATTCGTAGCCCCTTTCAGAATGTCTGTGGGACCTGGCAGCGAATAAAAGTACTGTGACTCGTTGCACGATGTGTCTGTCATCATCGCAACAAGGTCGAGCAAACCTGCCCGATCATCCACGTCCCAGCCAGCCGCATACAGCTGTTTTATCCTCAGGAAATTGAAGAAACGACTTCAGCGTGTCCATCGTCTTAAAAATGCAAATGAATTTCTCGCTCTCCATGACAACGCAAGGCCTCACACATGTCTGCGCATCTGAGAGGAGCTCACAAAACGTCTTCCTCATTCACTCTACAACGCGGATTTCGCGCGTTCCGACTTCCATCTGATGGTCCAATGAAGGATGCACTTCGCGGGAAGCAGTACGTGAATGATTAGCAGATTATTCATGCAGTAAGACGTTCGCTCCGGCGTCGGCCAGTAGACTGGTAGCATGCTGTCATACAGGTCTTCCAGTAAGGCGGCGTAAGACCGTCGCATTGAACGGAAATTATGTTGAAAAATAGTTTTGTAGCCAGAAGAGTTGGGAATAGTATGGTGTATTGGAATCCTGAATAAAACCAACCTGCCTTCAGAAAAAAATGTGTTGCATTACTTATTGCACTCCCCTCGTATGTTAATGACCTAAGAGGCAATATTAATAGTAACCCAAGATTTTTTACAAATGCTCTAATTATCCATAATGAAAGAAGCTGCGCAAACTTTCAGTTATATCTCGATATAATTTCAACAAGGTGCAAAGATTAGCTATTTGCTTCAAATATTTAGATCTCCAAAATTTTGCACTTCACAAAACGAAAAAAGAGAGTATATTATGACTACAGGGCGAATAAGTTACAGTTGGAATTAGTCAACTCATAAAAATACCTGGGCGTAACATTATGTGCTTGTATTGAATGGAACGATTGAAAAGCTTCATTCGTAAGTAAAGCAGTTGGCAGATTTTACTTCAATGGTAGGATACCGTTCCCAAAGTAGATTTCTTACAAAAGTCTCGTGCGACTCTTTCTGGGATACTGCCCAAGTGTGCGGGATCCGTACCACATAAAATGGCGTACGTATACAAAGAATGGTGACAGCTTTTTTGACCCACGACAGGGCGTCGCAGAAGTGCTGACAAACTGGCACACACCTGCAGACAGACTACTACCGTCCCGCAAAAACCTACTTTCAACAATCAATATATAGTGCGGAATCTCCCGCTTATCGCTCCCGTAGGGACCTGTTTTATTTTTATTTTCTGCCATTTACATTTGACCTGCTACTTAGTAAGACAGGTCGCGTTTTCACAATATTAGGCTGTACATGCACATAAAATGAAGATTATATGATTTCTTAGTATTTTAACGAAGTTACAGCTTTAAATAATTGTAACCTTAAAACAAGTTACCAAACTGAAATGCTTAAACTTAACAATTGTTACACCTAACCAAAAGAATGCTGAAAGTTGTGCTTTGTAATTCAATCAATATAGCCCGGAGACAATTCTGACTGGGGAGAAATCGCTACGGGATTCCCCAAGAGTAGTAGTAGTATTTCATGGTTCACACTATCGAAATTGGACAAATCTAAATTAATTCCAATAACATGTTTATTTAACTTCAAATTTCTTATTATTTCTGTTGTATAGTTGAAGATGGCTGTTTCTATACTGCACCCTGCTCAAAAACCATGTTGACTGTTATTCATTAGTGTATATTTTTCTAGATATTTTGTGACTTGATTTTCATTATTGTCTCAAGTATTTTTGGAAAAACCAGGAGGAGTGATATAGGTCAGTAATTTTCTGTTTTGTGTCTGTCACCATTTTGTATAGTGCTATAACTTTAGAGATTTTAAGCTTATCAGGAAATATCCCTTCACTAACTGACAAGTTTATTATGTGCACTATCGGTTTAAAAATACGTGATGCAGTTTTCTTAATTATTGTCACAGATGCTTCATCAACCCCAGATGACATTTTGGATTCCAGCTTTTAATAGCTTTTAGCACTTCATGTTCATTTGTTGGGATTGCCATTGCGCTGATATATGCCATTGATGCCGTCACTGTTGGTTGTTTCTTAAAATTTCTATTTAAAATATGGTGAACATTTACAAAATAATTGTTTACATAGTCTGGCATGACTTCTTTTTCTATACAGATATTTTCATTATTTTAATGATTAATTTCCTGTTATTTAGTATGTACTCCAGTTTCATTTTTTATAATTTCCCACACCATTTTGAACTTGTTACCTGCCTGCCTTATTAATCTACCATTGAATAATTATTTTGCTTTTGCTACTACTTTTTGTTGAACCTCACATACTCAACAAACTGCAGAATGTGACATGTTTTTAGCTTCAAAATTCGTACTTTCATGATTGCACTTGACTTTTCAATTCCTGGTGTAATCCAGGAATTTGACACCTTGGATTCAGATGATCTGTAACTCATAAGCTTTTTTGGGAAATACATTTCGAAATTTCTCGTTAAGGTGGAAGCAAATGTATTGTAAATGTTTGTGTTTGTTTGTACCAAGACTTCTGACTAAACATCGTTTTTGAAGATAGTTTTGAACTGGTTGCAATTTTCGGTAGCTAAAAACCGTTTGTACTCATTTTGTACTATATTTTCCTTCTTAGGAGTTACAGTGAGATTAAGGGTTGGTGATTTATGGTCTAATAATCCTATATTTACATTTGTTACTGTCACTTCATTTGCTACCACACTGGAAAAGATGTTGTCTACTAAGCTTTCACTGGAGTGTGTTGCTCTAGTGGGCTCTGATATGTGGGGGAAACACGTTGAAGCTTTTAAAATGTCTGGAAAATTGATTTTTTTACCGAACTTTGGACCAAGAGATTAATTTTAAAGTCACCACAAGGAATTATGGTAGAGTTCTCATTACAAAAAGTTTTGAGCAATATTTCCGATTAAGAAAGCTGTGTTCCCAGATGGTGACCTGTAAACTGCTGCAATAATTATTTTCGTCTTTCAGTAATACAACTGAACAGCTACTGCTTCAAAAACCTTTTCAAAACTTGATGGCTTAGCTTCCTCTGATCTTAATTTGAACATAAGTTTGCGATTTAGATGAATACATACACTTCCATCTTTGGCAGTTTGTCTACAGCACTGAGTGGCAAGATAATATTGGCTTAAATATACGCTGTTTATTATTCATTGTTACTACACCAGTGTTCCATAACAAATAAGCAGTCGATGTTGTCACTATTAGCCTGCTATCACAACTTCAAGGTAGTTATTTTTAAGACACTGAATATTGAGACTCGTAATACTTAGTTGATTTGAAGGAAATGACTCCCCTACGTCATTACACTTGTTAATACATTCTCTTTTACTCCATTTAAATTTCTTATACATTGTTGTAGATTCCACTGCTTGAAAACATTTAACTGTTTCCCAGTTATGTGGTGTTGTTTACTGGTTGGCGCTAGCAAAAACCCTGGCTTCGCAAGGGTGGCTGTCTGCTTCTGATGTGACGACTGATGCTACTAATACTGCTGCTGCTGCTGCTGTGTGCTGCTGCGGTGAATGCCGATGATTTTGATTGGTTTGTTGTTGTAACTACTGTTACTGACGTTGGTTCTGCTGCTGCTGTTATTGTCGATTCTGCGGTAGGTTTCTCTGTTGCTACTGTTGTTTGGGTAGCTGGTCGGAATGCTGCTGTTATTTGTGCTGATGGCGATGGTCTTACTACTATTGGAAATTCATACCACCCCAGTTCACTGACTGTTATTTTGGAATTGCATGTAATTGCTCCTTTATTAAGTTTCCTAATCTGGCCTTTCCATTACTGTTTAAGTGAAGCTCATGATCAGTAAAACGTTCTCTATCAAGTGTGCTTGAGTCAATTAATTTCATATTAATGAATAGCCTACAATAACTTTTAAGTTTAGGATTATTTATGTGAATTTCCTTATTTACACATAACCGTTCGGGTAAATCATGCCTATGGGTAAAGTTTACAAGTACAATACTTGTATTTGACAGTACTAGTACAAGACTCAAGAGCTGTTTATACATTTTCAAAGCATTATTCTCGTAGACGTCTTTTACACCACCCAAAATTACGAGACTGTCCTGCCTGTCATAGTTATATTTCACGATATTTTTTGTCGCTTCTTTGAAACCTGCACCTGGTTTAATCATACCTGTAACTGTTGATGATTTACCATTGACCTGTAATTCTTGAGAAATTCCCTTGGCGTGACTGTCTCCCAAAGCGTCGATTTTTGTTTTTTTCTTCTTTGTAACACAGATCAGTTTTTGTTTATTTGTACTACCACTTTTTTTGTTCGACAAACTGAGGCAATTTTCAGAAAGGAATTTGAAGTGATGTTGTTTGTTTGTTGCGTTTTCTTTAGATTGTTCACGCACCTGAATGTAGGGAAAACAATACTTTCATTAGTGTTAATTTCGCAGTACAGCTCTTGAACTTCTAGAGGAGAGAATTTAATTGTCACGTTTACGGATTTTGCACAAGTATTATGTACAGCATTTAGTGAGACACTATAAGTCGGCGCCAAGTATCGTCATTGCTTAAGTTCCAGTCACTGAAACGTCCGCGATCTTGTGGTGGCAGTTTCTTTTCAAAATTTGCGAATTTTGTATAAAGCGTCCATATCACTTTGAAGCACTTTATTATTTGGTCTTTGTCCCTTATAACCTTTTTTATTTCACGCTGAAATGATTCTGTGACGCAGTTCTGGCATGTTCACATGGAATCATTCGTTATAAATTTTACAGACACTTTTGCGAACTTTTCATGGAACCAGCAACTGCAGATGGAGCATCGAATGCCTGTTACCTCTTTCTTGACGCACACTTTCCACGTGTCACCAGTATTTATTTCAGTTTTCTCGCGATCTTTAACACTTACAACATTTACGTGCGCCTTGTAAAAAGTGATCTACGGATGAATAAAGACACTACTACTACTACTACTACCATCTTCGTTTCCTAAGTGTCACTATTGGAAAGAGTCTTTTGGGAAGATAGTCTCTCACTATGGTTTCATTTTGCATTGCCTCTTGGGTCACAAGTTACTAATAATGGGCAATCAGTGAATATGCAGAACTCCAAGCCACTGAAGGTAAGTCAGTCGTCTATTATTCTTTGAGCTCCTACCATATCCGGTTTCAGTACTAGAGCTGTCGTCCGCTACGTTGGCAACGAGTTGACCAACAACAGAATCCGCGAAGACAACCAAGCGCCCTATTTTCTCCTTTTCTTTTATGACCTGCTGTTTTGCATCCCACCAGCGTCGACAGCGACATGTGAGAGAGGTCGTACACTAGTTCCAGTATGTCTAACAGTTTAACTGTCTTGTTATTTCTCTCGACAAATCCCTTAACTTGGCTCCAGATCAATTCTGTTGGCTTCAGATTGCAATGTTAAGGTGACAGCTGTAAAAATGCAGCATTTCTACGGTGTGCTCGATGCCTTAAAATTATGATTTTCCGTGTTTCCGACGCTTATAACTCTAGTTCACGTGAGACCACATCTACAGTATAAAATAATGGAAATAGTCCAAATAACGAGTATCTGATTTTTTATTTTTGCCCAAACAATTTATTTGCAGTGTTTCCTTAATTTAAATAATTTTTGTTACCAATCTTTTATAAAATTCCATTAATTATGAATTTATATTTCTAATGCAAACTGGAATTTTGCATGAGATATGTAATTAGAAACAAGTAGATTTGTATTTTTCATAAAAAAACTATGATTAGATATAGGTTCATTAGCATACAGGGTGATCAAAAAGTCAGTTTAAATTTGAAAACTTAATAAACCACGGAATAATGTAGATAGAGAGGTAAAAATTGACACACATGCTTGGGATGATATGGGGTTTTATTAGAACCAAAAAAAAAAAAAAAAAAACAAAGTTCACAAAATTTCCGACAGATGGCGCGTGAAAGATCTCTTGCGCGCGTCGTTTGGTGATGATCGTGTGCTCAGCCGCCACTTTCGTCATGCTTGGCCTCCCAGGTCCCCATACCTCAGTCCGTGCGATTATTGGTTTTGGGGTTACCTGAAGTCACAAGTGTATCGTGATCGTCCGACATCTCTGGGGATGCTGAAAGACAACATTCGGCGCCAATGCCTCACCATAACTCCAGACATGCTTTACAGTGCTGTTCACAACATTGTTCCTCGACTACAGCTGCTGTTGAGGAATGATCGTGGACATATTGAGTATTTCCTGTAAAGAACATCATCTTTGCTTTGTCTTACTTTGTTATGCTAATTATTGCTTTTCTGACCAGATGAAGCGGCATCTGTCGGACATTTTTTGAACTTTTGTATTTTTTTGATTCTAATAAAACCCCATGTCATTCGAAGCACGTGTGTCAATTTGTACCTCTCTATCTACATTATTCCGTGATTTATTCAGTTTTCAAATTTATACTGACTTTTTGATCGCCCGGTATATTTGATGAATTTGATGCGATGTAGATATTCGAAATGAACGAAAAGAATCTAAAAAAACACAGCGAGTCTCGAACCCGCACTCCACTCAACACTCAATCAGCTAGCAGCGACGCTACCGATTACACGTCGCGTCACTCTCAAACGAAAGTACCTTAATATAATAAACACTCTTGCTCGCAAAACTTCAAAGCTGATTTTCTCTGTTACTTTGTGAAAAACGTTAAGAACAGTCTGTTTCTTGCCATTTTAGCCGTGTCCCATGCGCTTGTTTCACTACGGGCCAGGAAGCAACGGCAGTCATTTTTCCAGTACCTATTAACAGCACGATAATCAAAGCAAAAAGCCTTTACAGGCTGTGACTGTACGAGATTTTTGAAACAAAACTTCATAGCTAAAGTATGATTAAGAATAACTTTGATGACTGTTAATACATTAGAATATCTTAAAGTTTTATTTACAATAGCGCAGTAAAAGGATATCTAACACGTAAGTGGGAGCTACTTCCATGAGCGTAACAACTAGTGTACGTATGCTACTGCTGCTGACCGATCATTACGTTCGTGTTTGCTTACGTCAGGTTTATTCTTATGATGAACGAAGTATAGCGGTTCTATTACAATATCTTGCCTATGCTACTACTTTACTCTTAGTCCTTATTCTGTATTGTCCTGTCGTCGCCCTTGCCCCTGTCGCCTGATCTGATACCACTACTGCTGTCAGCTGTCTCGCTAGCATTGTCTGGGGAATCATTTGTCCACACAGAGACCTGCGCTCCTCCACAACAGATAATGTTCTGCATATGGTTGAACACCGACGGTGTATTGTACTACGAATTGCTTCCCCGAGGTGTAGCCATCATTGCTGACGTTTATTATCAACAACTAAGACGTCTCGCAGACGTAATCGAAAAACAATGACCTGCAAGACTGCGTGAAGTGATGCTATCCCACGATAACGCCTGGCCGCAATCAGGAGTTGGGTTGGGAAGTCGTTCCTCACACACCTTATCCACCTGGCCACGCGCGCTCAGATTTTCAGCTTTCCCGCTCTCTATCGAACAACATTCAAGGAACATGCTTTCCAGATGAAAATGCGCTCCGAAACCACGTGATTTCTACAGTTGCGAAATCGAAAAGTCACCCCAACGCTGGCAGACTGTTGTAAGTAGCGAAGGAGAGTATGTTATTGATGGCTAAAGTATCTGTTATCTGTACCTGTTGTGTTTATTCAAATGTTCAAATGTGTTTGAATTCCTAAGGGACCAAACTGCTGAGTTCATCGGTACCTAGTCTTACACACTAATTAAACTAGAGACGTGACTTGCTGGCTGCTAGCAGGGGCGGAGGTGTTGCGGGACAGCTTTATACGGCCGTGGCGGCCGGTGCTTTGATCCGGGTCACGTCTTTTTCTGGGCTGCGTGTGTTTTCCGGGCTGCAGCTCCCGTCCGAGACGCCGCCGCGACCAGCCAATCTGTCCAGCCGAGTCTCCTGTTTGAAACTCAGATCCTGTCTACCCTTCTTCAGTGCTCCACTCATCTCTACTTTTTTCATGTTTTTATAACTTTACTCTGTTTTTGCTGCGTGGCAATCATCGCGGTACAGGTCTGGACACAAAGAAGGAGAGGAAACATGCGTTCGTGTAGTTAATCTGTTGACGCTATACGATAAATTTTCGTCTAGACTAATAACTGCAAAGGAAAAAATTAGGAAAAATCATGTTTTGGCGTACCATCAACGTCGAGGTCATTGGAGAAGGAGTACGAGCTCAGCTCAGATTGTACAAGAACAGGAAAAGTACAATGGTATTAGCAAAGAAAATATCTCGAGATTGAACTTAAACGTTTGGACGGGGATTTAAATACCCCTCATACCGAACGAGAGACTACTACGTCACTCGACGAGTCTCGTGAAATAGTGAAATACGTATTTCCGTAACCTACTTTACAGTTTATAATTTCCCAATTTAGCTGGAGGCGAGGCCGTGGTCTTGAAATATTAAAATTTGGTCCAACTACATCTTATCAAGAATTTAATATTTCACCCAAACTTTTTTCCATGCATAACAGTGGTGGTTTATTGTTCTGTAATGGAAGTTCTCCGTGGACAAATGCAGTGCTATAACTGTGTAGTTCCACTGACAAGAAATTACTGAGCAAAGACGCGTTTTCAGTTGGATTTTTCTGTAGTTCTCGATGTGAGCTGAATCAATCTGCACTTAGATGTGTCTAACAACAGTAACTTTCATCTGTAGTATCTACATAACAACAACAGGATGGAAAATTATATGAAATGGAAAAGTCCATGGTCTGACTGGTGCAAAAAATACTTAAAACTTCGCGGACTCTAGCACTCAGTCAAGATACTCCACCTCGCCTACCCCCGCTATCCGTCAGCGTTGCATAAACTGCCGGATGACACTTGACACAATTCTCCACAAGGTCTACAGGTTTAAATCAACTTTTAGTCCCTAAATCCCTAAATTCGTGTGGAGTTTGCTAAATAATTATATCATTGCATTTGTTTCATCGAGAAGTTCTGTATGCTAGCCGATCAGCATAGCATGCTACATCCTTAGCAAGGTTCATACAAAGTTTACGAAAAACTCTTGTCAGTGAAAATTCGTCTGTGTGAAAACAGATCACAATACCTTCAATGCCCAACAGAATTTAGGGGAGAAAGAGTTAAGAGGGACACCTCCCGGGGTTTTTAGTGGAGAAGGTTGGCTATCGTCTGACTCTGCCTCGTCTATGATGCGTCATGTGCAACTATACAATATCTGTATTAATAAGCGAATAACCCGGTTCACGGCAACTGGTCCTAGCTGCAGAGTCCCTGTGTAACGGCTTGTAGAGTAAACAAAATTTGATTTTCGGTATTTCTTAAAATTACTGACCGAATTTAGAAATTCAAAATGGTCTTACAAACTACGCATTAACCACTATAATATTTTGTTAAAGATAAGACGAGTACTGTAGGTAAAAACTATGTACATGTCTTGGCGCAGTGCAACTCCCTTCGCGCAAGTATCCAGACTACATTCATCCAATTTTTGAGAATAAAAACGATTGGTGACTTGCAGCAAATTTCACACTTATTTTCAAACCTTTACGAAACTGTTTTTCGCTGACATACCCCACAAAGGGACGAAAGGAAAAAAATTATCGCTTATTACGTTTTCGCTGTTCATGCAATAAAACTTCAGCATCGTACAAGACGTTTTAGTTAACTACTATTTCACTACTGATTCTATTCGTCACATATTTTGGAAACAGTATTCATGTATACTACAGAATGTTCTTGAAAAACTGTATCATTGTACGACTTCTTGTTCAGGAGGCGTCATAAACATGATGACATAAACATTGATATGTATGAAAAACTAGCTTTTGCTTAAAACGGATAGCAAATTACCCAGACAATACTCATACCGTGTTCGACAACGAGAGCAGTTAGCGACTTTCCAGAAACTCTAAGCATATTTTCAAACATTTTCTACAGTTTTTCATTAATTTACGGGCGAATCATCTGAAACTAGTAAAACCAACATAAATCTGGATTTGAGCCTTCAACAACAAAGGTTTTACATGCTTAGAGTCAAAATTTTAACACATTAAATCATTTTAATCAGACCTTTGAAACTGTTTTATAAATGGGAGCTTTATTGTTTAAAGAATCAACGGGGGCGCGGAGGTTACTGGTAGATGGCTATAAGGTATACTTTAAAATACTTTTAAGGTGGAGTTCTGTGATTATCTTTTCATGAATAAAGATAAAAATGATACGAAAAGAGAAGGACGAATTCTGTCCCACACATTGTTGAAATTAAGCGAACAGTTCAAATGCAAAACTGGAAACATATTTGCTGCTCACACGTGTTCAAATCTTTTTTTTACGAAGACATGGCTCTTGTCTGTTAAGCGCAACTTTCGGTGGATCTGATTACGATGCGTGTAGATAGAATGCAACGTGCACTGCAGAAAGATTAGTCGCCTTGTTTTTAACAATTATTTGTGGAGTAAGTATTTTCAGTGTTTTCTTGATACAGTCCATTTAGCCTGAATACGTTTACTTTGTTCCGGTTTTCGTCTCTATCAAGCTCCCATTACAAAGGATTCTAGCAAAGCTTTCTTCTAAAAAACAAGGCCATAGATATGTCAGAAATACGAAAAATCGGGCGGTGACAAAAAAAATGACTGAAAGCACACATCCAGGTTTAGAGTAAGATAAGCGCACAATGCAATTTGCTTCACTCTCGTAGTCGGCACATCTGTGGACGGCTACTACCTTATGTTTTACGTCCTCTATCCAGTGCAACGGCGAAACGAACTGTTCCATCCGGTTGGAGGAACAGCTATCGTCGCTTCTGAGGATACTGCTTAATAACGGTGGGGAACAATAAACTGGTCGTTATTCAGGAAAAGGCTGCTACAGCATCAGCCCCGTTATGAATTCTCTCAAGCTGAGTCATGCCGACCAGAATGGACCCATTATGGATGCGCTTGGGAGCGAACTGTAGAGCTCTTCAGAGCAGAGACACAGTTACACCTCTCACGCGATGCTCGTTTACCTCTCACGTCAACAGTAACTGCGATTAAGAACGGAGAATTTCGTTGCTTTCTTTACAGTAGCAGTAAAAAGGAAAAACAAAAATAACAGAATTCTTTTTCCACAAATGCAAAACTCCAGCACTACAACGCTGTCATTAAACCAGAATGCCTTTCTGATTCAGAATTCCTTTTGTAAACTATTGCTAAATAATAAGGCGAAACAGAAAAGAATGAAAGCAAAATAATCAGGAAAGTTATTGGGCCAAAATATGAGAATGGGAAATGGAAATGAGGAAGTAATAAAGAAGTTTAAGACAAGCAGAACAATTACCAGACACAAGGAGGAAGAGAAGAGTTATACTGTATTGACAATGGAAATTGCTAGATGTTGATAGGATAACAAAAAACTTTTTAATTTTTTTGGCAGGAGCCCAAAAATATCAGTGACGTGGGTCAAAGAAGTTAAAGTAGACCTAAGAGAAATAGAAATAACAGGGGAAGTCGTAGGGGAAAGAGGAAAATTCAGAGCAAAAGTAAAAAGTTTCGACGGCTTCCAGGAGAAAACAAAGAAAAAGACAGGAGCGATGTGGACAGAAGAAGGAAGGGAATAACATAGGTAAGGAATGAAAAACACAGAAAAGAAAGAAAGGAGAAAAGTAAGAAAACACATTATTCCATGAGCTCCGTAGTAAGCAAAAGCAATGAAAAATTACAGAATATATAAGTAGAATAACACTAGAAGACTGATAACCATAAGAAAAGATATTCCAGACGCTGTGTGACATAATTCGCTATCTTTAGAGTGTCAGACGTTTTTGGAAGTCCTAACACTATCGTATAACAGACATCAGATCTGATTTTAACTAGTGAACACGGCCTCTTTCCCGTCGCCACCGAATTGGGTCTGGTTGCTACCTGGTAGGATCCAGATCGTTCATTCTTTGACTACTGGAGCACATTGTACACACGGCGTGTCTTCTCTACGCAACCGTCCATAGATTTCTGACCAGCCTCCTCAAATGTCTACGGAGAAAAGTCTCGGGAGAATAGAAGTAAGAGAATCAATTGTGTCACAAATGCATGCAGGCATGTTTCCACACACAGCGCTGTTTATACTTCTGGTTTTATTTTCTGCAAGCCTGTGAGGGTGTACCCTAGATACTGGTCCAACAGCTTACCGTCAAGTACAGGGGAATTCGAAACTTTAGGTAAAAACTGTGCAGACGTTACAGAAGCCTAAACTGGGTATTTTGAGATAAGGAACCAACGGCAAAAATGAATATTTGAGGCAGTGCGACATCTCGAATGAGCAATGTGTGTGACTTAAGTGCCTGTTCCCAGCTTATATAACGTAACAACCAAGAACACTACAGAACAAAAAAAGTAAAACACCCAGAAGATACACACACACTATTGATGGATATGAAAATCATTATATCTGCAGTTCACTGTGACAGGTAGAAGTAGAACGGCCACAAAAATTTATTGGGGTTGTTGGTGTTTACTGTTATTAACAAGCCTGTTGAGGTATACAGGACTTGTACTCAAATATTGCGGAGATGGATGTGTGGTTTTCACAAAATAGATTGTTAACCCCGAGGGTTCGTATTGTCACCCAATTAACAGATTCCAATGATACTTAGAAACTGTATTTTTGTGCAAACATGCACTTTTTTAAATGGAACAATGCCTCTTGACATTAACTAACTAAAAGTAGGGTAAATCATAATGTCAGTGGTGTATTTTGGAGGATCCTACTGCGAGTCATATACGAATATCGTATTTTGAAAAGTCCCCAGACCAACATTTGTCTGTGCCATTCAACCTGCATAGTTGCTAGGTACGACGATGTTACGTTTGCTTACAGTGTCTTTGTGTGTTCCTTCAGTCCATTGCGACTTGTTAGTCAGTTTGTGCATCACACTCCAAGCAGAAGATCCTGAGTGGACGATGGGATTTACCAACGCGGAAAAAACCGATGTGCTCATGGTGTATGACTGGAGGAAAAATACAGTTCGTTCTTGTACGGTGTATGCGGTAAGATATAGACATCTCGGCAATTATTTAACAGCCTCTTCAACCAGTTACGTGTGAGTGTAGACAACATGATAGAAGAAAACAAGTGACGACAGATGAGAGGGAAATTAATGTTCTTGCTGCTCTTCCAGTTGATCTACACGTTAGCTTCCGCGCAATCACATGAGGAAGTGATATGAGTCAGCCACGTGTCCTACGCATTCTCCATCGACATAGGTTTCAACTCTATTACATCTCTCTCCATCAAGGGCTGCTTGGAAACTATTTGAGAATCGTGTTAACTTCTGTACGTGGGCATTAAGACAGGTACGCCAGATGTATGATGTTTAGTAATGAAGCCACATTTACCAATCGTGGCTAGGTAAACCGCCGAAACATGCACTATTGGTCTGTTGACCATCCCCATTGACTTCGTCATGTCGAAAGTCAGAGTCCATAGTGTAAACGTGTGGTATGAGATAGCAAATCATCAATCTATAGGCCCATTTTTCATAGACGGAATACTGAACACGCATAAGTATCGCAGCCTTCTAACACACCATCTTTCACGGTTGCTAGAACGTGTTCCTGCAATCTATTGGGAACCTGTGGTACCAACATGATCGCTGTCCCATCGATAGTGCACTAAGTATTACAACATGTCTCCATCAATTATTTCCAGATCGTTGGACTGTACACGGAGAACCTGTATCTTAGCTGGCCCGTTCCCCAAGTTTGACGCTTGTAGACTTTTTCGTGTGGGGAATGGTGAAGGACGCTATCTACAAGAACATACCAACTACACCCGATGATATGCAACGACGTTTACTGCAGTATGTCCGGACATCTCCGCTGAAATGTTAGCACATGTGCAGCAGTCGTTCCATACGAGACTCAAAGCATGTATTGCCGCTGCTGGTGACCAACTTGAACACTATGGGTCGTGGTCAATTGTCTCCTTTCTAGTCGGAATCCACATAACTATGGTATGTACTTGTGTTGTTCGCCGGCCGGAGAGGCCGTGCGGTTCTAGGCGCTACAGTCTGGAACCGAGCGTCCGCTACGGTCGCAGGAGCGAATTTTGCCTCGGGCATGGATGTGTGTGATGTCCTTAGGTCAGTTAGGTTTAATTAGTTCTAAGTTCTAGGCGACTGATGACCTCAGCAGTTAAGTCGCATAGTGCTCAGAGCCATTTGAACAATTTTTGTGTTGTTCTTTAGTGTGTGCCACCAAAGGTATTGTACAGGAGTCGGTGCGGGAAATTTTCAAAATAGGATATCTCGTAAACGACTCACACTATAATCCTGCGACAAACACCGCTGACATTCTTATTCACCCTACTTTTAGTTTGTTAATGCCAATAGGCGTTGTTCCATTTAGAAAAGTGTTTGTTTGCACGAAAAACACACTGTATAGGAATTATTACAATCTGTTGATTGGCTTACAATACGAACCGCTTACTACCTACTCATTCTGTGAAAACCACACATAAATAGCATTTTCCGTTTCCGCAGTATTTGCGGAGCAAGTTTTAGATGATTCGCCCTGTATAAGGGGCGCGAACAGCGTCAATGTCGAGTGATCACTGCAGAGGACACAGACATTCCGCTCACTAGTGTGAGACGATGTTACCAGCACTTAACACAGTTCCTAAGGGGCCTCATTGTGGGTCTCCATTTGGCCGACTGGTCAAATCGTGCAACATCTAGATTTGTGGAGCATTCAGATGGGAGAGTGGCCCGACGTTGGAAGGCATGGGTATGTGAGAGCACACAGTGATGAAGCAGTCAGAGATTCGAAATCGATCGTTATATGTAAATGAACATCTTAAAATACAGTGCTTTCGAATTACTTTCAAAATAAAGAGAATAAATAGCTGTTCTATGCAACAACACTATATCAGCTGATGGGTCCATCTCTTCAGCAAAATGGAAGGTAAAAGCGTTTACGATGTGACATGTGAATACATTTCGTTCGCCCCTCAGCATGGGACGCAATGGCTTTTTTAATGTAGTAACTGTCAGATTCACAGTAAAACTGCTGCCGACCTTTGAGAAGAAGTACGTTTCAGTCGTGATGGAGACATATGTGGCTGCAAAAATTCTTCTTTAAATAATTTATTGTGGGGCACTAACATATAAAATTTCAAATGGAAATTACTGGTTTCGGCCACCTTCAGATCATAGAGGAAGCAATATTCCATTCACAAGAACACTGAGAAAATCGCGTTGTCAAAATAATATATTTACGTATTTGTTCATGCAGTACGGAAACAATTAATGTTGCGCTTTCCACATGTCCTAAGATTTTATAACGGTAATTTAGAATTACGTTGTACTTATATTCAGGATAGAGTTTTGGAGGATTATATCTTCAGCGGGAAGTTCACTAAAAGTGGCTGGTTACGGTTATTTGTGTATAATTTAAATCGATATCCGTCAATAGTCGTGATTAGCCCAATCGGCAATGTTCGCATTTAAAACTAATATTTTTAGTCTCAATTTAGATAAACGTTTGACTCGAGGCAATCGGCAGCCACAGCGGCTGTTTCCGGCAGTGGTAGTTTTCCTAACTCAGTGATATGTTATTAGTATATGTCTAAATATGTTTAAACTTCGTGAGGCCTCTTGTCATCGAAGTGCGTCTAATGCAGCTATCTCTCAACAGCTGACACTGCGAAAATAAAGCACTACAGACAGGTGGAAAAGTCGCTGTCCGTTTCAACACCCTTTTATGGTATACTGGGGTGACATGCACGGTATACTTATTTTCACCGGGGATCTTGCTTCTACTGGTTCTGCAGCTCACGCCAAGCAGCTGCAGGAAATGCTGAAGGACATTCACAAGTTTCCTCACATGAAACAGAAGCGTATGTAATAGATCAAACACGTCGGCAAAACCTAAAGCAACATTTATCTTGTCAGCAATAATTAAGCCTCAGGGCTCTGTTGATAACTGTGGGCACTTTGGTATATACATCTATGAAGCGAAATACATAAGCCGTAATTTTACAATGCTCACAATTTTCTTTGCTGTTACCTTTTACGTTCACTAATATTTTTGCCGAAAAAAAAAGATCTGGAATCCTAAGATTGCTAGAATCTGCGAAGGTGATAATACTGTGACATAACAAGTGTACTAGCATTTGGTCACTGCACTGTGTATTTACAGCAGCTGCATCAAGGAATACATGTTTCTAGAGCGACTGGATCACTGTGGGACCCGTGCTGGGTGGCAAGTTTGTGTCATTATCCGACATAATAGTGTAACAGTATTCCATGAAGTCACTTTATTAAATAGTTAATCA
This sequence comes from Schistocerca americana, assembly GCF_021461395.2. Lineage (NCBI taxonomy): Eukaryota > Metazoa > Arthropoda > Insecta > Orthoptera > Acrididae > Schistocerca > Schistocerca americana. The sequence goes on along the minus strand of NC_060119.1, from coordinate 509,764,934 downwards.
CGAAGTGCTACGTTTTTTCCTACCGAGCGAGATGGCGCACTGGTAAGATACTGGACTCCTACATGGGAGGGCGACGGATGAAATCCCCTATCTGGCCATCCACATTTAAGTTGTCCATCGAAGTCCCTAAATCGCTAAAGGCAAAAGGACGGAATGGTTCCTGCTGTGTCTCCCAGAATATACAGGACACAGCCTACATATAAGAGCGACGAGCTGCCTTCATCTCAGGCACAACTTAGTTGTGGTTAAGCCCCAAAAGAGACGTAGAGAACAATGACTATGTTGCGGACCCGCCTTACGTCACAAAAGTAAAGCGCTCAAAAGAATTAGGGGAACGTGACTTTGGGCATTCGCAGTACTCCACTGCGCAATCGAGGACTGGATATGTTACCAAATTTAATCTTTATAACTCACAAATTAAATACACCGCAAAACATCATTATATCTCTGATTGTTTACATAAAAGAACTGTATTGTTCGACAGGAGTTGGAAAAAAGTGGAAATTATCATTTATCACGTTATCCTGGATGATTTTCATTTGACTTTGAGAGCTTCAATAACGTGTATATCCTCCGTGAGCGTGTATCACTGCTTTATACCTGCTTGGAATGCTCCTTATAGGTCTGTGGAGATCTCCATGTGGTATGCGTTCCCATTCTTGAATAAGAGTCCATGAGAGTTCTTGGAAGGTCTGTCATGGATCACGATCTGTCAAGCATGTCTCACAAATACACAATGGGGCTTAGTTCGGCACTCGTCACCGGCCATTCCATTACTTCAGTCTCCAGGCTTAGCTGATGCCCGCTACATGGACCCTGGCATTGGAAGGAATTCGGTTCAACGGAATCTGTTCGATGTACTGCCTGGCGGTAAGGCGACCATGGGTAACGGACAAGATCCGTATGGCTGTCGACACTGAAGTCTCCCCACAGCATCACAGAACCTTGGAAATCTGTCGATTTCCTGGATAACATTTTGCAGGTACCACTCACCAAGGGTCTCAGCACATGAACACGCCCATCACCTTGCGTTACAGCATATTTGGACACGTCTGTGATTAACATGTTTCGCCAGTGACGGAGCTGGCAGTTCACATGTGAACGGCAGAACGAAGGCGAGCTGCAAGATGTTGTCGTGTCAAGCTTGGTACTCGGAATAGGACGTATGGGATGTAAGATCCTCTCTCGTAACCTCTTCCTTACAGTCTGATTTGGGCACAGTGGCTCCATTGGCCCTTCTGAGATTCCCTTGCAGTGCTCTGGCTGTATCCGCATGACGCCGAAAAGCAGAGATGGCCAGATATCGGTCTTCACTTGGTGTTTTAATGGGCCTGCGACTTTGTCCAACTCGCCTGTCTCCCTGCAGCGTATCCACAACCTATGGATGTCACGTGGAGAGGCAGCAACAAGGCCGAAAATCAATCCTTTTTGGATCAAACCGACCGCCTTTGCTACTTGCACTGTATTAAGATTTCGCATTGTATGTGTTTGGTTCAATACAACGTCCACACATGACAACTGCCATCTCTGTAGCTGACCAGAAATCTTTGGGACACCGGTACTGTCTTCCTTCTGAGGGGATCTCCCGGCACTGTAATGCGTAACACAGCCAATAGGTGGCGAATGTTTTTAATTGTTGGCTACACTGAAAGCGAAGATCTCAAGCCATGCAATAAGATCACAGGTATCACCTGTATCAGAAGGGATTAACATACCAGACCTTGATTGTTTTGAACAGTGTACTTCCCAAATGGATATCCACTGAAACACTGGAATAAGCACACAACCGGCTCAACTCAGCAGTTAATTAGACAATACCACAGAAGAGTACCTTAAGTTAGTACCGCACGCCTCGGCTACAGTTGCCACCAAGTAGTCAAATTGGACTTTATACAGGTGATGCTAGTCATCATTCGCTGGATTACACGACTATGCCCATATTTGCAATTTTTAATATTTCCTGCCATCAGAGAACACATCTGTAGGGTATAGAATGCTGTGAGCCCACTTACTATTTGATAAATTACTGTTTATTAAAGCAATGCCACATAGTGCAACACAAAACCCAAAGGAAAGCTTTAATAAGCTCATTTAGAAGAGACGTCCGAAGATAACATTTTACAAATGTACTACTGTTAAAATTTCGTCATATGATGCTTGTCTGATTTTCTGTGTTGGTTACACTGGAAGAAGTAGAACTCTTATGAGAGTAGGATTTGATGCAGATTTCTTCGTTGAAAACCTATTGAAGAAGATTGATGATGTTCGTGTTGCTAGTTCTGAAATGTCAGTGAAGGATGTTGCCAAAATGGCACGTCAGAAGTATCAGATTAGAAGAAAAGAGCTACATGAAGACGAAAGTGACCAAATGTATTGTCGTGGGCCACGTTAAGTTACTTGTTTCTGCCATGAGCAATAATAAAATATTTTTCAGTGTGTAAGGAATATTTTCTGCTGAAACCATAGCAGATAAAACGGTGAAATTGCTACAGACTTTGTACTTACTATAATACAACTTCTTGTGCTGCTAAGTTTTCCAAAGGGCATTACTGCAAAATTTATGTAAATTTTGGGGAATAAAAATTCCTTTGTATAGTGCAAAAAATTTAAAAAACTGATACACGGATTTCTTTGTCTACTTATTAAGAATAACCCACCACATTTTGATAGCGATAAGTAATGTTCCTCATGTGATAGTGTGCGTTCTAAAAGTATCCAGCAACGTGTTGATAAAATTATTTGACAAAAAAATTGAAAAATCGAGATCATAGCCAATATCATAATGATAACATGTGCAAAATTTGGTTCAATTACCTCTCATACATTAAAAGATACATTAACTTATATGTACTCGCCAATTTTTTCGTCCTCCATTAAGTGTTATAAGACTTTTTCAGTAAATCATCATCAGTTGTCGCTAATTTGTGTTGCAATGTATTTTTGCCATAACTGTTACCTAATCCTATTTCCATACGGTAATTCGTTTCGGGGAATCTACGGATAATAGATCAAAAGACAGGTCTGATGAACGTGCACTACGTGGAATTGGTCCCTCGTTACCTATCTGTAATGATAACGTCGCTCAGTGCATATTGTCCGAGCTGACCTCCTGATGTGTAACATACATTAGTATTATTATTATTACATGAGATGCATTCTGCAGGTCTGAAAAGGTTGATTTTCTAAGTTGATCTAAATCGGTAACGCTACTTAATCTTTTTTCATAATGACTCAATCTATGTGTTTTCTTGCTTCTTTTAACGGTATATATATATATATATATATATATATATATATATATATATATATGTGTGTGTGTGTGTGTGTGTGTGTGTGTGTGTGTTACTCTAAGCACCGATGTTTATCGTTTTATATATATATATATATATATATATATGTGTGTGTGTGTGTGTGTGTGTGTGTGTGTGTGTGTGTGTGTGTGTGTGTGTTCCTCTAAGCACCGATGTTTACCGTTAAAAGAAGAAGCAAGAAAACACATAGATTGAGTCATTATGAAAAAAGATTAAGTAGCGTTACCGATTTAGATCAACTTCGAAAATCAACCTTTTCAGACCTACAGAATGCATCACTGAAACACATAGTAAGAATTAATGTTCCACGATAATATGTATTTTACATTTTGTTGTGAAACAGCTTTCGATTTTCTAGATCATCGTCGGGTAATTTAAGACTGAACAGACAGTCCACGCATCGGCGAGAGTTTCTAACCGTATTATTTCCAAAAACCACTTACACGTGCTTACGTCAATCAAATATGGACTTACGTACTTACAGTCGTACTAGCTGACAAACTCGGCATTTCCCGGGTACTCATTTAGCAAATTTTCTGTTAGGAAAAAATAAACTGCTTTTGAAATGAAGTATCGAAAAAAATTCGTTTCGATGTATTCGTAAATACACATTTGAAATTATGAACCAGTCGTACAAAGGACTATGCATATTGCACAAATGTATAAGTACGGTGTCTAAATTAAGAAATATGATCCCAGGCAGTTTCTGTACGCTGGGCGCAGCTGTTTCGCGTGTCTACAACGTGATTTTGTAAACATCTCTTTCGCAACGCCTCCTCATTGCTCTATAGACGGCAATCGTTTTCGCCTAAAGCTTTTACGCTTCGTGGTTGAAAGCCGTCAAAAGCCCTACCAGCTGTCAGGTCTTCTTTATTTTGAATCGACTGTAGGAGTGTCTTGGCGAAGAAAAAACGTATTAAAATTTCATGCCTGAAGCGACATTTTTCACGTATCTCAATGTTTATGACGTCATATCTCTTGACCTATGTATTGTACAATTATATATTTCTGTAAGTACATTCACCGGCATATTTGGATACTGTCAGCGAAATATGTTACGAATAGAGTTGGTGGGTACATTCAGCGGCATATGTGTATACTGCTGCAAAACGTGTTGCGAAGAGAGTCGGGTGAAAAAAAGTAATACACTTAAACGTCATGCATGATACGGCTGCTTTTCACGCGTCTCCTTGTTTACGACGTCGTATTTCCTGAACTATGATAGGTAGATGGTTCTTATACTCACAGCGATTGTTGTCTGACAGTAAGGTATATGTGCACCACGTTTGGTTGACCCAGTGGTTTAGGAGATGTGGAACAAATATATATACGTATGGATTGTTAGAGTACAAAACATTCAATATATCATTACGCAATCGCTGCCGAAACTGTTATTCACCGTAAAGCAAATCGTGGAGTCTCACGTAACATTTCCCGCGATGGGAAGTTACACCAGCTGTGACGCCTTTGTTTCAGAGCACATGCCGCAGAGGACAACTCATCGCACGATGAGCAGGTAAACGGCCAGTACTCGCACCCTCCCTGCACTGCGATGCTGATTATGCACGCGGCCTCCCAGGCTTCATTGTCTGTTCGTCTGTGGGGGAAAGCATGCACATCTGATCGTGTCTCGGGGATCTGAGGAACAGCACAATTGCATTAAAAATATTTATTACAATGATCATTTCTCCCTGCGCAGATTAGCGTCAATAAAAATTTCCACATTCGGAGGAGAAAGTTGCTAACTGAAATTTCTCGAGAAGACCCTGTCGCAAAGAAAAACGCCTTTGTTTTAATGATTGCCACACCAACTAGCTCATTATGTCCATGACACTCTCTCCCTTTTTTCGCGATAATACAAAACGAGCTGCCCTTGTTTGGACTTTTTCTGTCAGTCCTATCTGATAAGGATCCCATACTACACAGCAATACTCTAGCAGAGGAACAAGCGTAGTGTACGCAGTCTCTTTAGTAGACTCGCTGCGTCTTCCATCTTCTAAGTGTTCTTCCAATAAAGCGCAGTCTTTGGTTTGCCTTCCCCACAACATTTTCTATGTGATCGTTCCAGTTTAAGTCATTCGTAATTGCAGTTTCTAGGTATTTAGTTCAGTTGACGCCTTTAAATTCGGTTGATTTATTGTGTAACAGAACTTCAACTGTTTTCTTTTTATACTCATGTTTATGACATCACACTTTTCCCTATTAAGAAACAATTGCCATTTTTCCAACTCAACACATATTTTGTCTAAATCATTTCGCAATTGATTTTGACCTTCTAATAGCCTTACTACACGGTAAATTGTAGCATATTTTTGAGGTCCTGAGGACCACTTTATACTCTAAACGTTCAACCGACCACAGTCCTCTGGACTTCATGTGTGGTGGCATCTCCAAATTAATTCGCATATAGGATACTCAACGCGCAGAGGCAGTTCATTCACACGCTTCGAAAATTTGCAAAATCTTCTGAGATCCTTTGGAAGAACACATATGAACAGGTCTCAACCTAAACGAAGACCCATTGTGGACGTCGTACAACTGTGATAGAGCTGTATTCAAATGTGATGTGGAGAGCATATGACAGCAGTACACAAGGTTTTGACGTAAATTTTCTTGACAAAGACAACTGTTAACTTCGATCTGACGTTTTATGTGTTAACCTAACTTACCAAAATGTTTTTGTTGGAATGTACGAGGTACATTCAAGTTCTAAGGCCTCCGATTTTTTTTCTCCGGACTGGAAAGATATAGAAACATGCGCATTGTTTTAAAATGAGGCCGCGTTCATTGTCAATACGTCCCAGAGATGGCAGCACCGTACGGCAGATGGAGTTTTACCGCCAACGGCGAGAATGAGAACTGTTTTAAATACTTAAAATCGCGACGTTTTCCTTACTTGAATAGCGTGCAATCATTCGTTTTCTGAATTTGCGTGGTGTGAAACCAATTGAAATTCATCGACAGTTGAAGGAGACATGTGGTGATGGAGTTATGGATGTGTCGAAAGTGCGTTCGTGGGTGCGACAGTTTAATGAAGGCAGAACATCGTGTGACAACAAACCGAAACAACCTCGGGCTCGCACAAGCTGGTCTGACGACATGATCGAGAAAGTGGAGAGAATTGTTTTGGGGGATCGCCGAATGACTGTTGAACAGATCGCCTCCAGAGTTGGCATTTCTGTGGGTTCTGTGCACACAATCCTGCATGACGACCTGAAAATGCGAAAAGTGTCATCCAGGTGGGTGCCACGAATACTGACGGATGACCACATGGCTGCCCATGTGGCATGTTGCCAAGCAATGTTGACACGCAACGACAGCATGAATGGGACTTTCTTTTCGTCGGTTGTGACAATGGATGAGACGTGGATGCCATTTTTCAATCCAGAAACAAAGCGCCAGTGAGCTCAATGGAAGCACACAGATTCACCGCCACCAAAAAAATTTCGGATAACCGCCAGTGCTGAAAAAATGACGGTGTCCATGTTCTGGGACAGCGAGGGCGTAATCCTTACCCATTGCGTTCCAAAGGGCACTACGGTAACAGGTGCATCCTACGAAAATGTTTTGAAGAACAAATTCCTTCCTGCACTGCAACAAAAACGTCCGGGAAGGGCTGCGCGTGTGCTGTTTCACCAAGTCAACGCACCCGCACATCGAGCTAACGTTACGCAACAGTTTCTTCGTGATAACAACTTTGAAGTGATTCCTCAATCTCCCTACTCACCTGACCTGGCTCCTAGTGACTTTTGGCTTTTTCCAACAATGAAAGACACTCTCCGTGGCCGCACATTCACCAGCCGTGCTACTATTGCCTCAGCGATTTTCCAGTGGTCAAAACTGACTCCTAACGAAGCCTTCGCCGCTGCCATGGAATCATGGCGTTAGCGTTGTGAAAAATGTGTACGTCTGCAGGGCGATTACGTCGAGAAGTAACGACAGTTTCATCGATTTCGGCTGAGTAGTTAATTAGAAAAAAAATCGGAGGCCTTAGAACTTGAATGCACCTCGTATTTTTAGGTAGACTTGAAAATGGTATTACGTACCTAAACTAGTCATCAATAAAATATTATTCGCTAAAAGCAGCTTATGGTGGTAACATTAATTTCTTCATACATGCTTCACTCGTATTCTAAACTTACTTTCTTTTCAGAATCTACAATTGAACTAAGAATATTGGCGATGCATCAGTTACTCTGTATGTCAGTTGTGGATCCAACAGGAGGTGTATTTTCCTTTTTGTGATTGGCTTTTGTACATAGTCGCACCCGCCTAGATAGCCGTGCGTGTTACAGAGCCGCTTCCGGGATGGGGAGATATGTTGGTCACAAATCGAATCCGCCTGGCGGATTAACGACGTGGGTCGCTGTGCTGGCCAGACCGGATGTGGTTTTTAGGCGGCTTACCACATGTCAGTAGATGAATACGGAGCTGGTACCCAAGTACCGCCTGAGTTACACGAACGCAAACATTTAGAAATCTTTCGCTCACTTTCACGTGAAGAACACTACACGCAGACTGTTGGGGTACACGTATTCCGTCGCTGGAGAGGAGAGTGGGGGAGGATTAACGGGGTGACGACAGAAAGGGCCAGCCCTTAAGCATGCTAAATCCGTTAATAAACATGCCAACCCTGCGCCGACGCGGGGCAAAGACAGAAAAAAAAGAGGTTTGAGCATTGGATTGTCACGTAGCCACTCATCACTACCAGATACTCGTAGTATAGATCTGAACTCATCTTCCACTAAACACTGAATTTTTTTGTGTAAGCTCGTTTAGAGGAATACAGCGAAGGGAAAGAAAACCACAGAGAAAGTGGGAATTCGAACCCTGGTGCATCCAAATGCGAGGGCTGGACCACCTCAGTTGATGCAAGCGTTATTGACCAGCAGACAGTGTTGGCAGTACTTCCATCCCAGGACACAGAGAGGGCAGTTTTCTCACCCTGGCTTCGAGCCACGAAGCGGTTACTTTTTCAGACATGGCTCCGCTTTTTTTCCAAAAAAGGTTTTATTTTCCCTGGCGCTGACAGTGTCCGTATAAAACACAACTAACGACCGACATCAGAGTGGGACAGGAATGAGAGAAGAAGAAAGATGCAGCCAAAGAGTCGGCGGCAGGAACGGAATAAAAAAGAATTGGAGGGTTCTTGGGAGGGAGCAGCCAGGGGGATACAAACAGCGCACCTATTCCGGAAGAAAAAGTGCGGCGCTCGTGAAGGATGTGGGGCCGAGGAAGGAGGAAATGCGAGCGCGTTTTTGCCGGCTTTAAAAAGAACGGCGTGCCGGAGGAGTGCCGTCGCGCGCGCCAACTCGAAATAAACCGGACGCTACAGCGAGCCGGCGGAAAGAGCGGGCTGGGGGCGAGTGCGAACGTGCAGTGCCGTGTGGGCCGTAACGGCGGAGGAAGAGGCTCAAATAATTTCAAAAACCACTAAAACTACACTTGGGATTTTAAAAAATTGAACACCCAGAAGGATTAGCCTAAATGGGTCCGAATTTAGAACAAATGTACAAGCGATAAGTAATAAGGATTACAAGTTCTCGGTTAGCTTGACGGATAAAATCCCAAGCTTTCGGTGACCACCTGCATCATAGTTGTTAGGGACTAAGACTGACTGTCGTGCAGCTAGTGGAGCTTCCATTTTTATGCCCAGACGACGGCGTCTGGTTGGCTAGAGTATTCATAATGACATGTAAGGTAGCGACCACCGCGTCCATTTATTACGTGTCTGTTTGCCGTCCAGCGTCGCCTGCAGCGCCACCACTCGTATGAGGCGATAAAGCTATGACGTCTCCCACTGTTATCGTTCTTTATGAACTGCACACTTCCGTGGATTACTAAGTGAATAGCCAGTACCTCTAATGAAGTTCTTGTCAGATAGTCTGATTTCCCCTGCTTCCCTAATCGTGAAGACCGTCAGAGGAAAAACAGAAGTTCCAAAGAAGAGCAGCACGTTTCGTTACAAGTTCATTTGATAAGCCGCTAGAGCTTCACGGAGATGGTCAGCCAACTCCAGTGGTAGCCACCACGAGAGAGGCATTCTGCATCACAGTATGCTCTGCTCTTAAAGCTTTAAATGTAGAAAAAGACAAGTTAATGAAGGTGGGTAGGAAAGACAAACTTATAAAGTTCCAGTGCGTTACCAGTAGTGCGCTGCTTGACGTAGTCACGTCGATTAAATACCTATCTACGCGTAGCGTTCAAAGCAATATGAAATGGAACAAGCATGTTGGGACTGTAGTAGGGAAGGCGAATGGTTGACTTCACTTTATTGGGAGAATTTTAATAAAAGTGTGGTTCATCTTCAAAGGAGACCGCATATAGGAGACTAGTGCGACTCACTGTTGAGCACTGTTCGAGTGTTCGGGTTCCGTATCAGGTCGGATTACAGGAAGGCTCGAAGAATTCAGAGGCGGACTGCTAGATTTGTTACCGGTAGGTTCGAACAACACGCAAGTATTACGGAGATGCTTCGGGAACACCAATGAGAATCACTGCAGGGAACACGACGTTCTTTTCGAGAAGCACTATTGAGAAAAATGAGAAAACCCGTATTTTAGGCTGACTGCAGAACGATTCTACTGCCGCCAACGTACATTTGGTGTAAGGACCACGAAGATAATATTAGAAAGATTACGGCTAGCTCTATTTGCGGGTAGAACAGCAAAAGAAATAACTAGTTGGTACAGGGTACCTTCCGCCACGCAATATGTATGTACATGTAGGTCTAGAAAGTTCCGAGAACGTACGTGCCTAGAAGAGTGAACCAATACAATGTGTCGACCTACCTATATCTCGAAAATAGACAATGAAGATAAAATGGAATTCGAGCCGACACGGAAGCGTACCAGCAATTGTATTTCCCACGAACCATACACGACTGGAACAGGAAAAGGGGGCAGAAACACTGGTACAGAAAATACCCTCCGCCACACGCCGAATGGTGGTTTGAGGAGTATACAGGATGTTCCGGAAATATTCGTTCAAATTAAGAGGTAGGGAACAGCAAAACAATTTCAATAGCGAACATACGTTAGGAAACATTTTGTCAGTGATAATGACGTAAGCTGTTGTGTCGGTATCGCAGACTGGGGTATGTAGAAATCCAAAATTGCTAAATTGCTCTGTGTAAGGATGCCTGGCTCTGGCGTCTGCATGGGATCACACAGATTCATTCGCAACAATCAACGCCTTGTGACAACAACGGTTGCTTCCTTGTAAACACATCAATGCAGTCACAACATCAGCGCTTTATGACAACAACAATGAATATTGAGCGGTTTACATATGCTCAAAGGCTGATATGCATCATATACGGGTCTGTGAAAGAAAATAGACAAGCTGCGGGGAGAGCGTATCGACAGCGCTTTCCCAACCGATGGATTCCACGTCACCAAACATTCGAATGTCTGCATCGAATGCTACGTGAAACAGGCACGTTCCGAGCAAGTACGCACCGAACAGTGTGAACTCCTGAAATGGAAGACGAGGTTTTGCGACATGGTGATAACACTCCATCTACAAGTTCATTAATATTTGGCGACGTGTTTTCGGCCACGGCTGAGTGGGAAAACATGTGGCACTTTTCGTCCTGGGTCACTTGAAGCTCGTCCGTGGATTACCACACGCAACATGGAGCCGCAGAGGACAAGGCAGTTGTATGTGTCACCAACGAAGCTGTTTTACTCGTACTTTGTTCATTTTGCTGTTTTCCTTCAATCATGTTACAGTGTGGCCTTTATTCAGTCGCTTTTTTGAAAAACCTGCTTAAATCAGCAATAAGGCATATGTGTCTAACTGGAGGATGACCAGCCCACATAATGTACATAAAAAATTCTTGGTCATGGAGCAGTGCCGCGTTTAATTAAAGCTTTCCCTGCTGTAGCTTGATGATTTTGTAGAAACTAATGTAGACGCTTCGCACTACTTTTGTATACAATATGATATCTTTCTTACTTTTTTGTGTGTTACTGCTCTTTTCTTATGGTCGACGAAGCACTTGATCTGAAATCGGAGAGTTTGAGGTGGGCTTATGCGTCAACTGGTGACTTATGCTACCTGCTGTTATGAAACATTTGAAACGGGATGTAAATTTTCTGTAATGTTACGACAGCTCAGGGTTGCATGCGGTGTCTGTTACTTGTCGTAATGCTCAATATGCCCAGCTGCAAGACAGTGAAATGAACGTACTTGTACGTAGTATTTTTCTAATGCTGGCGCTTTGCGACCTGACTATCAACTACATTGCCTGCAAGAAATGTGAAGCCTGCCCTCATGTTCCCATGTAGTCTAACATCGGGCCACTGTCATATTCGAATGCCCCACGTAATCTGTCTACTACATGATTCGACCAGCCGACGAAATGGACCCACGACGAGTCCATTTTCAAGCTGTGTGAAGTGCTGATAACGCGCCTCACACAGGTATGCAGCATCTCCGTGGGCTTCACAAGAATCACTCAACCTCTAACCTGGTTGGAAGTCAATGTAACTTCGTACATAATCATAGCATCAGCGAGCATGTAAATAATTAGAGTTACAACAGAAACCAGAGCGCATTAGTGTCGTTACCTGGTCTGGCAGAGTATATACAGGTGCGAACAGCATCAGATGTTCTTACTGTGAAGGATGTGCCGCGTACTTGTATGAGATAGCGCTATCAGCACATCATACACACTGAAAGGGAACTCATTGTGGGCCTCCATTTGGCCGGCTGGTCGAATCGTGCAATATCCAGATTTGTGGGACATTCGGACGTGACGTTGGGCCGATGTTAGACTGCATGGGAACCTGAGAGCAGACGTACTCGTCGCCAAGGTTCTGGTCGATCACGAAGGATCACCGCAAGAGAGGATCGCCATATTGTGCATCAGGCACATCTTAACCTCTTCACATCTGCAGCTGCCATCCGAGAACAAGTAATGAACTCCCTGCAACATTCTATCATCCCACACCACTGCCGTGAGACTAACAGCAGCCAGAGTAGGGAAATACTGTCCCGTATGTAGGCTGGCGTTAATACCGCACCACAAGCGGTTCCATTTGGAGTGGATTGCTAATGAATGGCGTCACACTGTGCTCAGCGACGACTTACGGTTCTATACTACCCCTGACGATCATCGTCGCCGGGTATGGCAGCAACCTCGGGAGAGGTTTCATGGTTTGGAGAGGCACACTCCCACGCACCGAGGGTAATCTGAATAGAAATCGCTACATCAGGGAGATTTTTGGGCTGGAGTACCGCTTCCTCGTCAGGTCACGTCACATACTGTGTACGATGATCACCCAAAAAGTTATTGCCACTGCCCACCGCGACGATGGATGCCACCTGGTGGCGCTGAGGGCACGTAACGCGGTAACAAAAGCATGTAGGCGAAGCAGAAACGGATGAGGGGTTACCCTAGCGAAGATATGGGCTGCAAGTGGGAAATCCGTTGAGATAAGCGACTCTGACAAAGGGTGGGCTAGATCATTTTTATAAAGAGCCTCTGAGAGAGTGTCTCGGAAACGGCGAAGCTGGTCGAATGTTCACGTGCTGCTGCCGTGAGCATTTACGGAGAACCACCACTAGGCGTTAAATGGTTGGACGTCCACGATTCTTCACAGAATGTGGGGATTGCAGGATTGCGTGCTCTGGAAAGTAGGATAGAAGGTGACCTCTGGCATTTCTGGCGAAAGAGCACAATGCTGGTGCACGCACAAGTGTTTCGGACCACACCGTTCATCGTACATTCTCGACCGTCGATCAACGGAAACGTGTCGGCTCTTCCTATGGATGACATTTTTGACACTTCAGGTCGATGGTCGTCTCGACAAGCGTAGTCATCTAGGTGAACGGTGGCTCTAAAACGTGCAGCACGCCACGGACGCAGGCTACTGGGAGTATTGTGATATGGGAGGCATTCTCCTGCGCTTGCATGGGGCCTATGATGGTAACCTAAGACTTGCTGACAACTGCGAACCACCTGCATCCCATCGTGCTTGATGTCTTCCTCGACGGCGATGTCATCTTTCAGCAGTGTAATTGTCCTTGTCTCGGATCCAGGACCGTGCTACAATGGTTTGAGGAGCATTATAGTGAACTCAGGTTGTCATCTCGGTGACCAGATTCGCCTGATGTAAGTCCTATGAAGTCCACCTCGGTCGCTATCGGACACCATCACTGCGTACGCAAATCAGCGGCCCGTTGTTTACGCGAGTTATGTGACCTGTGCCTAGACATCTAGTCTCACACACTACTACAAACCTACTAACAAACTGTCGGATCCCTGATATGCAGAATCAGTGATGTAGTTCCTTCCAAAGACAGGCAAACAAGCTGTTAAGCAGGTGGTCGTAATGTTTTGGCTCATCGGTGTACCAGGACGATGCCCTAGCTTCGAATACTGAATAATACCACTACTTCCCTTATTCGTCTTACATGCCACCCACCACACATCTCTGAGGTAGGTTGGTCGACAATTTGCTCGTCTCAAACCTCCAGCAGTCACTATTGATGATTTGTAGACTCAGATGGAATTCGAATTTCCCTAGACACGTCTGTCGACCCCGTATGCTATCACGTCAGAACGTTTAAATTCTGTGTTTGTAGTTCACAGTAATCAATTTTCAAATTAAAAAATCGCTTACAGTTCTGTAGTCGTAATCATTTACGTACTGTCTTCTGCCTAATCTCTAGCTTAACAGTCATTTCAGTCACATGTATCTTGCTCAGTGTCAGTGCAGAAAAGTCCATCTGAAACGTCAATACGCGGAAAAAATAAGTTGCGTATCACGTGCCCCAATAATACACCACTGCAGGAGTCACGACACGTTTTCAGAGCGGCATTTCTCCCCTAGCTCTCTCGTTCATCCCAAACATGTGTGACCGAGCGAGGTGACGCAGTGGTTAGCACACTGGACTCGCATTCGGGAGGACGACGGTTCAATCCCGTCTCCGGCCATCCCGATTTAGGTTTTCCGTGATTTCCCTAAATCTTTTCAGGCAAATGCCGGGATGGTTCCTTTGAAAGGGCACGGCCGATTTCCTTCCCAATCCTTCCCTAACCTGAGCTTGCGCTCCGTCTCTAATGACCTCGTTGTCGACGAGACGTTAAACACTAACCACCACCACCACCAAACATGTGTATTATATACTCTGAGTTTGATATCATTAGCACGCATTTCTAAGCTATCGAAATTTTTGTGATTTCTTTTTTATTTGTGAAATCGAGTATAGGAGAAATCCGACAACAAAATTTTATCAACAGAAAGTGAATTATTAAAAGGTTTCAAGAAACAACGATTCATATCAGTGTTTGAAAATAACGTGCGCATATGCCTGTGTGTTTGAGGATTTACTGGCGTTCAGTAGTGATGTTATTAGCGCATTAGCAGCTGCTGTTACTCTTTATGGGCATATACGTCTATATGAGTTTCTTTAAATGTGCAATGCTTCATTTAGGACATCATATTTTTATATATATAAAGTGTCTACATCTCGACAATATCGCCAGTTCTGTGTCCTACTTCTATCGCCATATCATGAAATTTGTCGCGATTTTTTTTCCCAAGAAGAGGCCTTATGGGCGATTTTTCGGTTTGTATATGTCTCAAGATAAGTGCCTCATCGCTACATTATATTCGCATTTATGCAATTCTACGAAGTATGTGGCATGAATCACTCAAAACATTCGCCATTAAATAATATAACTGATAGCTGCAGCTGGCTGGAAATTGAACACAAGTCCCGAAGTCACACATCGCAACAAAATTTTCTTATATTCCGCAGAGTGTAAGCATATTTCTCAATCCAACCTCGCACTTTGATACAAATTCTCTTCAGCAGATAATTAGTGCGCCCCGTCTTTAATGATGTCGACAGAACCCTGAGAGCAAGCAACATGGGAGGGATCATGCGAAGCTCGATTCAGGGAAGGTCCGATGAGAATGCGGACAGCTCGTCGCAGGGGGCCATTTACGTCATGGGCAAAGACCTTGACTCTTAAAGAGGAGGTAAACAGCGTGCCCCATACTGGTTCTGCCTGCCTCGAGGAGCATTCTCGGGAATCCCGCCTGCCCTCGCGCTCTTAACTATAATGGAGGTGCTTTTCCGTTGCCTTTCGTAGTCGTCTCTCGTGCTAAATCTACACATGTTCATACAGTGCGGGTACTTTCGCGAAATACTAGGTGTGCGAAGCACTGCGTTTACATTTTTGTAGATGAACGCATATAAAAAGGTAAGGTGAAATCCAAAGCGATTCATAAACAAAACGTCTCCAGAAACACATAAAGAGGTCATCAGACACAAGAAAGTATTAGTCACTAAGAACATTATCCGAAACTTTCACTACATATTGTTCTTTTTCATAACATGTAACGTTATTTGAACGTGCACAATAACGCGAAAATACCGGATAAATTGTACTCTGCAATATTCATTATACTGCAACACCATGAATAATTCTGTACACCCTACGCTGTAAAATGATTCCTGGAAATCTTCACCGTCACATCTCACTATCTGTAAAAAAATGAAAATATATAGTCTGTTTCCAAATCCCCACAACACACATGCTTATAGCGGAGAAAAACAAGTTTTTCGAACAGGAACGTATTGTTTCTCTGCCACATGAACAAAAACGTGAAGCGCTGAATTCCACTCTTCCAAGACTGCTGAATAGAGGAGAGACAGAAACTCGTTGTTGGTCATGTAATTACTACATAGGTAAAAACGTAACTATTGTACCAATTATCTTAGCCTATTAGGAAAATTATCAAATCTTTTCAGTCAGTCTAATATAATCACAATCTTGAAACCAGGCAAAGATGCTTCTCGCTACTCTCCTGTATCGCTGCTCAGTGTGATCTATAAACTCCTAGAAAGGCTTATTCTAAATCGCATACAAGACGTCATTTAACAAATCATCCCTCTAGAACAAGATGGCTTTATGAAACAATGGAACTGCTGAAAACAGATCTTAACATTAACTGTCCCAGTTGAAATTGCTCCGCAGGGTCTAGGGAGGAAAGCAGCTTAGGTAAATTTGCCCAGGAAGATCACTTCTCATAACTCTCCCTTGCACGACACCCTACAGCCGGCCGAAGTGGCCGCGCGGTTCTGGCGCTGCAGTCTGGAACCGCGAGACCGCTACGGTCGCAGGTTCGAATCCTGCCTCGGGCATGGATGTGTGTGATGTCCTTAGGTTAGTTAGGTTTAACTAGTTCTAAGTTCTAGGGGACTAATGACCTCAGCAGTTGAGTCCCATAGTACTCAGAGCCATTTGAACCATTTTTTTGACACCCTACAAGAGCCAACAACACAAACCGCCCCGAGTTGATTCGTAAATTATCAGTTCTTTCGCCGTGACGTTCAAGTGGCGGCAACGCTGGAACTAACATACATCCAACAATGCTCACCTGGTTCAGAATACAACAAAGAAAGTTGTGGTTTCCAGCATACCCCGCCAAGCTTGTTGGAAGCTGAATCGCTTTTCGACGGGTCACGGGAAGTGTCGTATATATAGAGGGTGTAACGGGTTTACGTGCAGATATTTCTATTTGTGACTGAGGACTGTGTACTGCACAACTTTACATCAATATTTACGTCATTTGCAAACTAATAATTGTAGTCATTACAAGTCGTGTGTTTTTAGGTTGATTAGTAGCTGCAAGTACATGCGACAAGCCATTAATGCTTATTTTCCCCTGGGCGGCAGGTCAGGTGTCGAAGTGTGATCACGTAGACACAAAACGGTTAGTCTATATTGAAAGGCACAGTCCACTTAGTGGTGCAGTACGACCATGCAGAAAACATCAGTTCGTAAAGTCTGTGACGTGTTTGTGGGAAGACTGCTTGATACGTCGCGCCGTTTCCGAGTTAATTAGCACTGAAGTTCAAAAAATGGTTCAAATGGCTCTGAGCACTATGCGACTTAACTTCTGAGGTCATCAGTCGCCTAGAACTTAGAACTAATTAAACCTAACTAACCTAAGGACATCACACACAACCATGCCCGAGGCAGGATTCGAACCTGCGACAGTAGCGGTCGCTCGGCTCCAGACTGTAGCGCCTAGAACCGCACGGCCACTCCGGCCGGCAGCACTGAAGTTAGCCAATCAGGTGGCTGCGCGCGCGAATTCAAGCGGGCCGCTTTTTACAATTAGTGTGAGTTGTTCTCATAGCGTAGATGATAGTGCACGGGACTGCTCAGCCTTTCGCTCTGCTTCGATCCTTACTACCGTCTTACGCCCAATTTTCGTATCGTTCTCTTGTTCGGTTTTAGGAAACCTAACGAGAAAGACGTTTGGCGTCCGTGTCTGGCGCGCCGCTTGAATTTGCGGCAACGGTATGATTGGCTAGCTTAAATGTAGTTAACTCGGAAATGGCGCAACGTATTGAATTTTTTTCTCAACAACTATTTCTCAGGACAACTTACCCTGCTACACCCTTACAAGACCATAACAGTAAGAACAAACACGAAGTGTACAATACGATACTCCGTCATAAACATTCCACGTATGTAATATGGGTTATACAAATTCTTCGTATGTTCACACTGCCAACACGTACATAACGCAGCTTTCCATTAAAAATAAAAATTAATTTTTAATATAATATATTTCAAAATATTAGTGTGCTGAATGCGCAGTGACAAACATGTGCTACGTTAGAGAGGCATACAACGAGTACGTTATGTAGTTAATAGATATGTACTACATATGAAAAGAAAGCAGTATTTCACCGCTTGTGCAAGACAGTAGTTAATATTATCGTCACATCGTTGGTAACCAGAAACACATGCCCCTTCAATTGGAAATGTTAAACACAAAGTAATCAATGCAGTAATAAATGTTTCATATTTTCATAGAAAAGAATAACACCTATTAGACCGATTTTACGTATCTTACTATTACTGCAAGACGTCAGTTAAACTTCTCAACATATCGCTGGCTGCTGAAAATAATTCACTTGCGTGTCACTTACAATTCTAGGTGTAAAAGACAAAATAACCCACTTATTGACAATTGTGTACCCATCGAAATGAGCAGTCAACCAAAAAGTGACTAGTTAATTATTGTTTCATTCTTGTATCGACATTTAGGAACGAATGGCTTCATTCAGATTGCTGCTGTATTGGGATTAGGCAAATACTGTGTTTCTACATCGTGTCGCGATTATCTACATAAATACTGACATGAAATTGACGTCAGGTCTTTCGACGTTTAGTGAAAGTGTTCGAGGATCACTCTCGTCGCAGGACGCTACTTGTGAAGCCTTCGTCTTTACTTCTACCTCTGTTTCTTTCATTCTTTTGTAAGTGATGAGACATTTACCACCAAATTCGTTCAATACTTATAAACCAAATTCGTTCAATACCTATAAACCATCTACGGGAAGTCATATTGACCGACAGTTTAACGTTACATACAGTAAATAAAATCCCGCCTCTGCTACAAAGTCTTTTATGAATTATGCAACTAGTTTCACAGGATCAGACCTTCCTCTTCAGGCACTTTAACATGGTGCCTGAAGACCGAGGATCAATCCTCGGAAACTAATTTAACAATTAACAAAATATACTATGGCAGAGGTGAAATTTTATTTACTTCATTTACTAAATGATGGACACGTCGTAACATGTGTGCACTCATGTGTAGGGCAGGCAAAAACAGCTACCCTGATGTACTGCAGCATGACTGTTGCAGGGCAAATCTAGCCTACTTACGTCGAAGTTTGCAGAGGGACTTACAGTTCCCGTCATAATGGTCTGATCTCCCTCATTGTTATTTTGTGATGTTTGATGTACACGAGAAGTTAAAAGATCTACATTTGTTCCAGATTAAGACATCAACGCGACTGTCACAGACAGTCACACGCACCACTTTGGCTGTAGTTGTTATGTAACTTGTTACTTTTGTTCTACAATATCACTTTTATTGTGTTAACCGATTTTCGGCTTGCAAGTCCATCTTCAGACATTTACTGAGTATTGTCATCACAGAAGTTACAATGTTTGAAAAACAACATTGGAAGAGAAGTAACATGTGTAGGCTGAAGCAGAAACATACCATAAGTAACATCTTTGACAGTGTGGTGGTAATGGAATCAGAAAGTAAAAAATTGAACAGTAAATAAGTAAAAATGGAGTAGACAGGAAAAAATTTAACACAAAATAGGGACAGCATGCCTACATAACAGTTTTCATTAATAAACAAAGCTAATAAAATAAAATAAAATTAGTACTTGACAAGGCTACATCAGGAGGTATAAAACATGGACAGTAATACACAAACCAATTAAAAGAAGAAACATTTATCAATGTAACTACAGAAGACGTTAGGAACTTACGCAATATCCATAAGATAAACAGAAATAAATAAATGCAAGAATATGGAGGAGTTTGAGGGAACATACAGTAAATGCAATCTTTGAGAGTGTGGTGGTACTGCATTTTAATATTAACATTATATTCAAAACTGTGGCTATGTAACAGTATGCATTAAATAAATGAACCAAATAAAATATAAACAATATTTGATGAAACGACTACGAGAGTTGTTAAACATGGACAGTAATATAAGTTTCAGTTAAAAGAAAGCCTTAACAACTGAAACTACAGTCTACAAGGATTACGCAGACAACTTCAATAAAACAAAAGAACTTAATGAACACAGGAAAATGGGAATATGTAGGAACAGACAGTGTGGGAAGTAATGAACAACAGAGATGGTTGTATGAAGTTTAGGAGAGGGGAAGTGTTGAGTTGTGTCTGGTCATTTAGGATTAGATCTGGACTGTGAGCAGGATGTTTGTTAATTTCCAGGGCTTCCAGCAGGTTGAGTTTATAGTCTTTGTAAGCTAAGCGAAGTACATAAGACACTGTCTGGTAGTTGTGACCCTCACGCAGTACATTCTCAGCAATTGCAGAGTCAGAATTCTGCAACCTCCAGCTGGGTTCATGTTCAGCCAGCCTAGTTGCTATGTCTCTGAAGCAAGAGAGATATAATATTGTTATACAAAGTACCGATGGAAGATTCTGTTAACATTCCTACTGATTAATTTAAACTCATATCTCGTCCATCTAACCCACGTTTTCAAACGCTTTTGTTTGTATGTGCATGTGTGTACCCATGCGAGGAGGAGAGACAGATCGCGATTGAGAGAGAATCAGACAT
The DNA here is from genome assembly GCF_021461395.2 of Schistocerca americana. Lineage (NCBI taxonomy): Eukaryota > Metazoa > Arthropoda > Insecta > Orthoptera > Acrididae > Schistocerca > Schistocerca americana. Next base: position 509,744,464 of record NC_060119.1, on the reverse strand, counting down.
AAGAAGCGATCACATAAAACGGTCAAATACATCTTCTCCTCTCCTTCACGGATTGGGCCTTTGACCCGTCCCGTCAAATGCGTAGTAAAATTATTTACTTTTTTATTTATTGTGATTTTTGGAAGGATGAACTGCCACATTCTTCCCGTTGATTACACACGATATTACAAAGAAATGAACAAGGGATGTAGATTCCTGCACGCGAAAATCTTACGTAATAACATACTGTATAGTTACAGTTTTCCATATTCGTGCGCACAGCTCACACTCAAACATGAAACGACACGAAATGATGCAAATAACCATAAAGAATACTCCATGTATATTCAATCGAAAGACTTATTTACACCAAAATTGATATGTCTTTTTGGTTTTCCAGATATTGACCGATCTGCCTTCGTTAACTATCAGCAATATCTCCTTTTTTGTCCATGCCACTTTCGGGATTTCTTAAGTATCTTTATTCGCTCTACACCGTTTTATCCGTAATGTTACAAATCTTTATCATTTATTGCCTCGATCCGTGGAAATATTAACGTATTTCTTCAAACCCCAAATTAATACTGAGCATCTGATTTATTACTTTCCCTGTGAATCAACATGACAGCAACCCGTCCAATCACGCTCCCAAAACATTAATAGCTATACTCGAGTAAGTTCGAAAGTAACTGACTAAAATAGAAATTGTACCCATCTAGTTAAAACTGCAAGGTTAACCTTTTAATAGACACTACACTTGTTAATGACCATCTTCCATTAAAAAAATTTAAGAGATTGTCAAACGTCATCCACATATTCTGACTTTCCACGCAGCTGCAAAATTCGATATCCTAATATCGAAAGAGAAAATGACTGTCACTCTTTCTACTATTCATCTTAGACAATAGCATCTAGACAATAGCATCTATGGTGTCAGCTCTTAACAGTCCCTAGATTTTAGGCCTATGTTCAGCTATGTTTTTTCGCTGTCAGAATGACTGACTCTCAAAGATATTCACGATAAATGTTACCTACGGTTAAGTTACTACCGCAGATTCCTTGAGAATCACGTGTAGCTTAGCATGTCTCCTCAAATCTCAATATTGCCTATACAAATCTTCAACTGAAAGTGAGTTTTATAAAGGTTTTCGTTCGGAATGGCGGCGATCAAAACCTTATATTAGTCACGTAACTTAATCATTCATATTCGTTAGATGCAGACGAAAATATCTTCCTTCTATTCTTACGTGTTCTCTGAAAGCTATTTCACGTGTGTTGAACTCGTGGAAAACTTTTAACGTGCTATGTTGCTATGTTCGTACTATACAGTCATTATAATGTTTCTTGAGCCGCCTGTTCATTCACATCTGCAATACGTCTGTAATCTAAGTGCCATATCGAAGGAGAGGCCTTTGTATATTTGTTTCTTCTAATACTGCTACATGTTCCTGGCAGCTGGAGCGAGTGAAAATGTACGATATGTAATCCTAATTGAAGAAAGACATTAAAACAAACATAGGCACAATTTCGTAGTCTTACTGGATCGTTTAACAAGTAAACAATAGAAACATAAATAGAAAACAAAAGTTTGTTCCAAAATTTAAGGACAAAGAATCAACAGATCTTACTTCAAATTATGCACCTGGATACGGAGACCTAACACTTTCCTACATCTGCTCCTATGATTTGATTGCTGTCTTATTAACTGTACTGTCTTTTCTCTCTTCCATGATGGCTGTATTATAAGGAACGAATTCACTGGAACTATAATCTTCAACAGTTAACCTCCGATGGAAGACATGCTAGGAATTCCTGAGATTGTTAGTCCGCTTGTTTGAAGAACCTTTTCTATTTCACTTTATTCACAGCACTAGCACACAATGCTTTCTCACACCTGTGTATCATACCATTTGTTTAAAACAAATGAATCTGAGCACAAAGGGAAATTATTTAAGAATTCAAATATTCCACGATGCCTTTGCAGAAAACCTACTATTTCAAACATAATGAATGATTATTGAGTAACAATCAGGAAAAATCAAGAGCGAAACTTTTTTAAATTTTTTTGTGTTGGTCACAAAGCGTTATACACACAGCTATTTCTCTGCACCTAGGAGAAAAATAAATTTTTCGTACAGCAAAATTCCTCGCTTCCCCGTGTATGACATGTACTTTACGTATTTATAAACTTCAATTTAAGATTACTTTTCTCGAAAGTCTAGAATATATTTTTAGGAGGTTTCTAGAATATATTTTTAGGAGGTTTGCCTGTCCACAGCACTGTAAACAGCGCCTCAGTAATGATTTTAAGAGCTGAAGTCACTGTTTAGTTTTGAAATTTGCGTTGCTGACTCTTCATTATCTACAGACCGATCTCCATCAAGATTATTACCTAACTGATAATTTTTTAGATTTTTTGCAACTGATCCCCACTTTTGCTTGATTTTTTATCGCTTTACACGAATTTCGCGTGTGTTTTATCTTCCTCTGAGAAATGAGCTGCATGTAGTAACATTAACTTAAGAGTCCACCTCACTGAATGTGCTCCTGCTTTACGCTACTTCAAAAATAACATAAGAAAAACTATACTAACGTATATTAGCTGTGGAATAATAGTTTGATATCCTGTAACTTACTCTGGATTAAAGCAAGACTTATTTTTCGCTTTGGCGTCGCCCTGTTGAGCCCATTCAATCCACGCGCTCAATTCACGGCGAGTCTTTGCGTAGTCCTCGCGTTACGAGAGACTCTCTCGTTGACTTTTGGCTTTGAATGTGTTCAGTTTTGAACTTGCCTAAAGCAACATTTATCGACAAGTTTGATGGAGTAGTCCTTTTTTGCAGCAGTTACATAAACACGTTTTACAAATCAAAGTACTTTTTCTTGCCGCAGTTTAATATTCAATTATTAGACACGTTCCGCTTCTTTATATTAAAGCCATAGTAAGTGAATTTTTTTCTGGAATGATACAGTTTTGCTGTCGTGCAAACATACGTAGTTTGGAAGCAGTTCATGCTATATTTTGTCATAAATAAAATGTTAGTCACTCGTCTGTGTTTCCAAGTAACTACAAGTAACATTTTATACTATTTATGGAATATTCCGCCGGTTCTTAGAGGAACGTAGACATATTAATAACTTGAATACAACGTATTAACGTTCCACAATAATATTATTAGTTCGTTATGAACCAGCTTTCGGCTTCTTAGGCCATCGTCAGAAACTTAATGTTGAACAGATAGTCCACACAACGTCACACCGAAAATTCATAGCTATACAAAGAATGCTGTACAAAGGTATGTGACATTTTATGACTATATCGATACAAAACAGAAGCCTGTTCCAATACCAATAAAGATACTCTGGACAAATTTTATATTCCAATATTAAAACTAAGTTAGTGTATAAAGTAGATATGTTCTACAAGTGAGTAATGACACAGACCACTATGTCATATGGAAAAACTGGTGAAGGTGATGAACAGACCGAATAAAAGGGAGAAGAAGAATGACGTCTATGGAATGTGGGTGTGGAACAGTTATAACAAGCTTATTAGCTAATAGTGAGAGGAGTAATAGCTGGCTGCTACTTTAATAAGGGTGAGTAGTGGAACTGTGTTTGGTCATTAACGACCAAGTCTGGATTATTTGTTTGGTGTTTATTAATGGCCAGAATTCCAAGTAATGTTTGTTTTCTCCCTTTAGTTACTTTACGGAGGACGTCACATTTCGCATCACATGAATGCCATTTATTCAGAGCGTGTTCAGCAAAGGTGGAATCTTTCTTTCTCAGTCTCCAATTCCTTTCATGCTCATTCAGTCTAATGGTTATAGCCCTAGCTCATCGACCTTCATATAATTTGTCACACAGACGACAGGAAATTCTATAAATTCAACTCTGTCCTATAGAGAGAATGTTATCTTTGCTACTGAACAGGTGGGCAACAGCATTCCTATTGTAAAAAGCTATGTATATTTCCTGGACTTTAGTTTCCTGGCAAGAACCTGTGAGGGCCTACCCGCATACAGCATCGGGGCCAATTTGCTATCAGTGTGGTTTTGTACTGTCTGAGGTAGATAAAGGAAGGCTGTTATCATCCTCTGTCTCTTCATTTTCCTGAGTATATCGTCAATCAGTGTAGGACCATAATTACTGTATGCTATTTCTTTAATTATTTTCAAAATCTGGTTTGGTTTGGGGTACAGATACTAGGCGGTGCAACTTGGAGTGGAAGGATGCATGTTTATGTGATATGGGATGCTGGGAACTGGCTGGTATTACTGTGTCTCTTGAGGTTGTTTTCCTTTGTATCTTAAATAAATGCTGTTGGTTACTGATGTCAATGGTAAGGTCGAAAAAGTTGCTGGAGTCTCCTGCCAAATCCATTGTATTACAACATGCTCATGTTTTGTATCGATATAGTCATAAAATGTCACGTATCTTTGTACAGCATTTTTGTACAGCTATGAATTCTCGGGGTGAAGTTGTGTAGACTATCTGTTCCACGTTAAGTTATCTGACTATGATCTAAGAAGCGGAAACGGTTTATAACGAACTAATAAACATTATTGTGGAGCGTTAATTCGTTGTATTCAAATTATTAATAGTAACATTTTATGTAAAAATTGTGGTGTGAACTGTTTCCAGTCTTTATGTAGAACGTGTAAATACAAAGCTGTACATAATTCTAGAAACACAATCCAAGGAATAAGAATATAAGGCATAAAGGTAGAACGCGACTGACCATTAAATATTACACTGCAACAAGAAAAAGACTGATTTTTAAAAGGAATATTAACATGCATTGAATTTCAGCTTACATTATTGTGTCTGTAGAACTATCATTCCTAGCCAATTACCTACGTATACGATTCAAGCCTGGATCGGTTATGTTCTGAACCAGTAGCATTTGTTCAGAAAATAGTAGTTTTGTACGGTATGTCTCACATACAACAGTATAACGAAGTTCATTGGAGCGTACTTCACTTACGATGGTAAGCCAATCAGCTGCTGACGGCAACAATAGTGTTCTGAAGTATATTATTCGTTTTTCGCCTTACTATACAGTCATTCGATAGTTTTACAAGAAGAGATTAAGACATGTAGTAAAATCTAGAACACCCTTTAGATAGTAGTGGCTAACAAGAGCTTTAATGGTTATATGAATGTAGAAATTAAGCTCCTGTAACAAAACAGTTCGCATTTTGTCAGGAGCTCTGTTATTTATGTAAAAACTGATAGAGAGCAAAGATATTCCGTACACCTAATCATATCGATAAAAACACAGTTCCTAAATGTTTTGTAGCAGCAGCGATTAAAGAAATAGTCAAAATTGAAGAAGTTTGGCCTTTCTGCGAGGATAGGGAGCTCCTTTCTTCATGAACGTCAATCAGGGATGTGATAAACATTTGATGAGAGGTTTTAGAATTATTTTCTACTAATTTCTATAACATTTCGCTTCACCTCATTGCAACTACACTGTGTACAAACGAATTCGAACGTATTGAGTAGAAAAGCGGTTGCTGAAATTCGTGCTCTTTGTTCGTAATCATCATTGTTTTTATAGATCTCGAATATTTCGTAGCAGCGTCTGTATACACGTAAATTCTTTAAGTAATCGCTACGGTGCTTTAATTATTCCGCTGTTGTTGTTTCTCGTGTCCTTACGTGCTATTTATTACTGGTAACGTATAAGGGAAACAGTGTGTCGTGAATCCCACGTTCTTCAAATAACGTACAGGTGTTCTTCTACTATTCTCTTACTTCTGTGCCCAGTTGAAGAAGTAAGACCGTCACGTGAAAGGCAATAGGCCACGTTGGCGAAAACAGCAGCATTTTTGTATATGAAAAAATACAATGGTTCCTATCTATAGCACCATTTTATTATTGGCTAACATATTCGTAAGCAGTGGAGTAACAACTCAAAGAGTCAGAGAAAAACTATTGTTACATAAAGGAATTCCCGTACTAACTAATGACCCGAATTTCAATTTGTTACCTAGGAAACGGGTTAGATTTAGAATCTTTGGCAGCAGGGAAAAACATAAATTGTTTAAACAAACTTCATTAACATACAGAACCTATACAGTTTCCTACTTCAGTGATATTGTTAGGTCTTGCAATAAATGAGCGTTTGTGAGGGTTGCATGCGTGGTAAATAAGTACACAAGTCGTCACTACATAGTCAAGATCAAGATTCGGTCCGCAAATGATATATCGGTGCTTGACCTGTGACTGAAGGCTCTTGTGTTTCGCAGCTGTAACTGATATAATATTATTCATCTAATTAACTTAACACACATGTAAGACTATTGCGCCTTTAGCGCACTGTAAAAATTAAATGCTGTTAGTTGGCCTGTTTCTAAAGATATTAATTTATTTCGTATGAGTAGAATTTTTGATAAATCACCTATCTTGCAATGGCTGCCTACTAAATACTGTAATTTCGCTTGCAAATCGATGAAATGCTTTGGCCGTGAGTTATGTCTAACTGAGAATCGATCACAACTGACATTGCTAGTAGCGTGACACAAAATAGCGTTACCGATTACCTGGATCATAGCAGCCCATACTCTGTGTTCTAAAGGAAGACTGGAATGCTTTGTTGCAGATCGGTGAAGACACTTCGTTCCATGCCGTGTTCTTAGAGTTCACAATATATATATATATATATATATATATATATATATATATATATATACCTCTTGTTATTCGTAAGAATCTGAGATCTTATGCTAGTGATTCTATTTTACTGTTATTCTTGCCCACATCGCAAGATGTGAATTCAAAAATTGTCAATCTTTTTAGTGTGTTTTAGAAATGTTTCGAATATACACATTGAATAATTACTGTGAACCGCATACATTACTGCTGAACCTTAAAATGTCTTTGATCTTCGTAAACGAAACAATCGTTACACAAGAAACTTTTGGGTTGTTTTTATTAGTCTATCTCTCTCACTTTGGCTCAATTTGATAGTGAAGTGACGCTTCAAATATTCTAAACGCAACTGACTGATAATTTCGTATTTAGCAGTGCAGCTAGGGGCATTTAGACTTTATGTGGTATACATAATTATTAACCCACGATATTCTGTCACTGACGTCCACCGGACGAATGCAGTTGATGTAAACTGCACAGTTATGACCAACACACAACATATTAAACAGAATTTGTGTAGGTTTTTTTTAAAAATTTTGTTCGTAAAATCGTTTGTATCAAGGGTGTAAGTCTGCGGTACACATATGGCACAGAAAGGGAAATGCGTTAAGAGGAGTGAAACCCAAAATAGAAAAACTCCCATTGCTAGTATAATACAGCCTAATGTCACATACAATACATCACATTGATTGTTAAATTCGCGTTATTCTACTATAGGACAAAATAGTGCGAAATGTTTATTTATGTTCATTTAAGATTAAGGTGAAAAATAACGTTTATAGCTCGCTCCACATTCATTTTCATTTGTTTGCTTCCATCGGGGCCAGATGGACGAAGGAAAACTACTTTAGTCACTGTAGTTACTAAGCAGTAAAGTGTTCAAAAACTTAAAATGATAATAACGATAACAAACTGAAATTCTGAAAGCTGAATTATCAGAGGACACCCAGAAATTATAGAAAAAGTTCTCACGCGGGACTCCGTATGTATATATATTTTACGGCGAATTAGCAGAAAACATAACTCGCTGAAAGCACACAAATAACCCAGCAAAATTTACAAGATGCTGCTGTTTACACCACAATACCATCTCGTGGCTCTCTCTATATTTTCTGTGCATGTAATATTGGGAATGCTATGTAATGCTAGTTGTACTAACCCCGTAGTTCCTACAATTAATCGGCATTGTGTTTTGGATGCGAAGGAACTATGGCAACATCGTGATGGTATGGATGAAAGGCTACTCTGGTATACCGGGAAATGAACAAGTAAATGTCCCAGCAAAGCAAGCAGCTCTACATGGAGCTATTAAATTTGACAAATTTCCTGTCACAGATATGATACCCATGCTCAGAGGGCCGTTGTCATCGAACGGGCAAGAGGAGTGGTTGAGGACATCTAAAATCAAAGACAGACACTGCACACTAATTCGTCCTATCATTCCAAGAGTACCTTGGTATAATAAAACACAAACATCAAGAAGCTTCACGACAGTTATAGCACAGCTGACATTTAATCAATGGAAGTTCAACAAACACGTCCGTCTGGCGAACTAGAGCACCACTCTTCTATGCGTTTGCGGAGAGGAAGATCCAAACCATGTATTCCTACATATCCTTGGACCACGCAAAACATAAACGTACCTGCAAGTAATCTTCGGACTTATCGTCATCGTACCCCGACAGCTTCCAAACCTTCTAAGCGTCCAACGATATAACAACTTATAAAACACTGTACGAGTTCGTCAACAGTGCCAACATCTCGATATAGCTCCCTACACTTAACTGACTATATTACCACATACTACTGAGCAGGATGTGTAAAGTTCATCCTACAAATGTATGTCAGTATGTACCTCCTATATGTGTGTGAATGAATACTGGTGTATCTATACGTATGGCCATAATGCCCAAATCTGAATCTTGTATACTGTTGTCAGTTATACCTAGATGGTACAAGGACCTACGCAGATACTCGATTCTCTATCAGCAGTTTTTGAAACAGCTGTTACAGAATATACAAAAGAACATTTTAGTGATAATTTAGATACATAGTCATTCATACAGATTTAATTGATATATCCCAAACGTGTACCAACAACGATTTATCGTTTCTTATTGTGTTACCACTAGGATTTTTATAGAATATTGGCTCTGTGTACCCTGTCTTATATTTTTGTCTTGTTTACTCGTTTCACTACACTGTGGATTTAAAATCAGTTTTTTGTCGTATCTGTCGAATCGTCAAAACAAACTGTAGTATAACATTTCCAGTGTTGAAAAGCATGTTTGGACACATTCCGAATGCCAATAACTTTAAAAAGAGTGCGATGTCAGAGTTCCATATCATTGTAGAAGGCTAATCATTCATAGACAGAAATAATCATTCCTTTACAGCATCTGAGTTCGACTGCTGTCACAACTATAGGAAAAAATCGACATGTCTTCGATCACTCTTCTTAAAGGAGGCCTATATTTGTATTTACGACGTGGATGCTTTAGACAAACCGTAGCGTGTAATTTCAACCTACACATTCTGAACATTGTCTTCATGTAAACATTATAAGCAAATTATTAAGAGACCTGCCCTGTATTGCTGTCCATCTTCCGTAATTCTCTGTTCTGTGTAGCGCGACATTTAGCGAATTCGCTGTATTTTCCGGTGTACGATTGGTTCATTGCGCACTAGTACCAAACCGGAGACATCGTAAGAAACTGACACCCATATTCGTATTTGACGATGTAGATATTCTTCCGATAGACAATTTAAAACGATAACGCTTATTCCTAGTGAATGATATGTCCACAAATGTGTGGGATATGTTGCAGCTCTTTTATAAATCTATTTGCTACATAGTTTAAATGGGATACAGGTTGATCACAAAGCATTTATTCGTCCAACGCATCAAGAGTGCAAGGAAGTGATGCCGTGTTCCGACTACATGACCCGTATCAAGAGCAGGTAAGCTGCTGCCTTACCCGTAGTGAAAACTTAGTTAGCTAAGAGAATACGATACTGTACTCCCAAAGAAGGCGTATTTTTAGTCAGTAGCATGGCCACGATGCGAACCCAAATACTAGACCACGTTCGAAAGCTGCACAAATCCTACAATCGATTAAGTGATTTTCTTTAATGAACGGACGCTCTAGTTGATATTTGCTTATTGTGTTTGGAAAAAATAACAGAAATTAACTTCCAAAATTTCTATACCAAGTTAGTCAACTGTGGTACTTAAAAAAATGTGAATGATGTGAATTCTTGGGCAAATTTCGAGCACACGGAGGGCACTAATTTTTCCTTCCCACGCCGTCAGAGCGCAACCTCTAGTTACCCGATGGAGTGTTATGTGAATATCACACTAATAATGTGACTCTCACGTAAATCTGACTTAGACGAGGAATGTTATGTGAAGATAACACTAATAATGTGACTCTCATGTACTGTTCATGTCTGACTTAGAGCGACACATATACAGCGTGTCGCAAAAGCAACGGCCAGTACTCTAGGATGTGACAGGAACGATCATTCCGAGCAAAATAGTCTGGTAAACATGGGCTTAAAATCCATACCTTACGAGATATGAGCACTTCTTCATCTTCAGTGCTGCGAAATAAATCTCTTCAACTGCAGGCTCTTCACTTTGGATATTTTCGGTGGGGTAGCTATGCACCAAAACAAGCAAAAATTGTCTAGTACACAGGGTCCCTCTAAAGCTTGCTACTGGTTGGCTGATTTTTTTTCAACCTTTTCAGACGAAAGTGCATACCTTAAGAGCTATGAGCACTTGTTCAGTGGAAGAGATGAGTTTCACAGAAGCGAAGATGAAAAAGTTCTCACGGCTCCTTACGCATACACGTTAGAGCCCATGTTTACGGGATACTTTTTTCTTGGTTTGGTCCATACTAACACCTTTCAGTATATGGAAAGCAAAGAGCTTGTAGTAGAAGAGATTTGTTTCACAGTATCGAAGATGAAGAAGTGCTCGCGGCTTTTAAGGTGTACAATTCAGAGGCCATGTTTGCTAGAGTTTTGACTTCGAATGATCGTTCCTATTAAATTCCTGAATACTGACCATTCCCCTTGGACACGCTGTGTATTATTGTGGTTGAAGTGGATTTTTAATGTAACTGACCAGTACAACGCCTGTAGCAGTTGCGTTAAATGCTCGTTTCTGCCACACGCTTATATTCGTAGACATGAGGAGAAAAAAACTTATTTCTGGTCGCGGCGCTGACCAAAATCGTTTTTCTCAAAAATATTTTTTAAATTAAAAGTCTTCACAGTTTCACATTTACGCTGCAACCCACTAAAGAATGCTTGATTTGCGGTATGTGTCGTATTAAAAAAATGTCTCAATTAAAATAACGCAATAACAGAATGACGGTTGTGTAGATAAGCCTCCACACTGGGAGAATTGGTAGTAATTTCCACCAAATAGCGTTAATCGTGTTTCGGACAAGCGTCTCTGCTTCAACTAACGACTGAGCAGCGGCGCAGCCTTCAGTCAATCCTAGTGGGAGAAGCCATGACTTGGTCGAAGATTTGGAAGATCAGATCGACATTTCACAATAGATATTAATTAATTATTTTCAATCTCATTTTCTAAATACGCTTCATGGGAGAACTAGCCGTCCGTAAAACAGGCTATAAAGTATTTCACAACGAGATTCAGAATGATCACTTTGGCGGAGAATAACTTCTTCCTCTTTTACTTCCATACCCCCACTCCCCGGCATCTTTCATAAATTAATCTAACTAGTTCTTCAAAACATCATACAACACATAATGGATGGCCAGATTGTAACCGTACAATACAGTGACAATATCAATACATCAGTATTTCTGGAACAAGAGATATCGCTGATGATGACTAGTTCTGTAAGCCTACATATCAATAGATCGATCTCGGTGATCATTCCCATTATTCTAATTTCGCACGTCTGGTGTACGCAATACGAACTCCAGTCAGTACCAGTAATATAGCATAAAAATGTTAAACTTATTTTCCAACATGTTCCGAAGTCCTGAACATGATACACGAACCACAAAAGTAGTTCATTTGGAATTTAACACAATTCTCAATACACTGTTTTCAGTGTCATCTCCTGTAATTTACGGCTACGGCTACTTTTTTACATGTAAATAAACACGAGCGTTCGACAAGATTACAACTATTTACTGTGAACTGCGTTCTAGGATGTAACTGCCGTTCTAGAGCAGGGATTCCCAAACTTTTCCACTCACGAAACACTTTGATAATCCTGCTATTTTGATGGAACACCTTGTTTTATTTTCGAAGGTTACTAAATCAATAATTTTGAAAAATGATAAAAACTTATTTTATTCTGTGATTACTTCAAACTTAAATCATAATTAATAATATAGAAATTCTAATACAATGTTAAAAAGAAAGAAAAACGTCAAAAAACGCCATGTTATTAATAGTTGTTAGTAAAGGACTATTCACTTCACACGGAAAACCAGTGTTCCACAGGCAGTTTGGGAAACCCTGATCTAGAGACTAGGTACGTGTCTCCCTCTAGAAGTGGGTAATCATTTCTTATCCGTTTTTTTCGTCCGACTAATGATATTGGATTAGATGCAAAGTCTAAATGGAGAGTATACAATAATTTTTGAAATATAATGGAAAGTGTAAGGCACCATTTGTTTCTGGATGGGATAAAAGGTATTTATGCACCAATATTCAATACATAAGTAATTAGCATTCTTACATTCCTGCAAAATTGTATTTGCATCTAGTTGCAGATGTCAAGAACTCTAATCTTCGGAAGTTGAAATAGTTTGAACGAATCCAAAATTTAGAACTAATTTTATGTTTTGGTAATTAAGAAGAATGTACTACACTGACTGCAGTGCACAGTGAACCCTGTCATCTACACATTAAGAAAATCGTGCCAACAACAATAGGAACGTAGCCTGAAATCAGAACTACATACCGTAGAACGTTATACTAATAACGGCGTTTTTAGGTCGGATTACATATAATTTGGCTGTTGTTAAAGTTTTTCTGCAAAAGACGTCAATAATGTTGTATTGTTGGCGGCCAACAACCAGAGGACAAACCGCAATAGAGCGTCGTCTTCATGAAATTTGAACACGTTGACAGGGATAAGAACGTTTTTACGGATGACATAAAATTTTTGGTGCGAAAGTCACAGTATGCGTTTGGAAACAGAATCCTTCGTATTGACACAAGTAGAAAAGAATTCAGTATACATATAAACAAAATTTTGCTTACACTTGACGGAACAGGTCACAAAATTTTATTCACCATGAGACATCGAGAGAAAAACATGTTGTAATGGAAAAGAGTCAGAAGTGTCATTTGAACACGCTGTTAGTCGGATAAGACTGCTTTTGTAGACACGTAAACAAACGCTTCGCGCGGAATTCGCGCGTGACCCGGAAAATAATGGGACCGAGGCCAGGGGCGTGTGGCGCTGTCACAGGGTGCACGCACGCACGAAATGCGTGCGCCGGGGAGGCGTGTCCTGGCGAGCAAACTAGCGCAGGATTTTTCCGGACTTTCGGACAGCGGCGCCCGCAACAGACGCCGGCGGCCGCGCAGGAGCCATAACAGCGGCCGGACAGCGCGGAACATTGTCGCCGAGGTACTCACGCGTTCCGTTGTTGTTGCGGCCGAGGATCTTCTGCTGCTGCAGACCCGAGGGTCCCGGGCTCATGTACTCGCGCGGGTCCATGTGCACGCACACACACGCATCACACACTCACCGGCGGCCGGCGGAATGCCGTCTGATTCATGCTCGAGATATAAGTGCGCGGGGCGGGGAGGAAGGGTAAAAACTCGCCAGCCGCAGAGGCAGCGGTAGGGCGCAGAGAGGGGGCAAGTGCGCAGCGCGGGGGGAGGGAGCGGCGCCCACAAAAAGAGAACCGGGGGAAAAAACTTGAAAGCCTCACTGAGGTACTGCCGGAGGAAAAAAAAAAGACGGCGCCGACGAGCTGGCGAGCGGCGAGCGGGCGGCCACCGTGGCGGCCGCCGCGGCTGCTGCCGCCTGCCGGCGGGCTGCGGCGACCGCTGTGCGCGAGTGCGGCCGGTGGCGGCGCTGCTGTTCCTGCGCTGTGCGCAAGCGCGAGCGCTCGGTTCTTCTCGGGACGTTTCGGCAGCAGCCGTGGAAAGCGCGAATTTCAGAAGCACTATCTACATCTACATTTATACTCCGCAAGCCACCCAACGGTGTGTGGCGGAGGGCACTTTACGTGCCACTGTCATTGCCTCCCTTTCCTGTTCCACTCGCGTATGGTTCGCGGGAAGAACGACTGCCGGAAAGCCTCCGTGCGCGCTCGAATCTCTCTAATTTTACATTCGTGATCTCCTCGAGAGGTATAAGTAGGGGGAAGCAATATATTCGATACCTCATCCAGAAACGCACCCTCTCTAAACCTGGCCAGCAAGCTACATCGCGACGCAGAGCGCCTCTCTTGCAGAGTCTGCCACTTGAGTTTGCTAAACATCTCCGTAACGCTATCACGCTTACCAAATAACCTTGTGACGAAACGCGCCGCTCTTCCCTGGATCTTCTCTATCTTCTCCGTCAACCCAACCTGGCACGGATCCCACACTGGCGAGCAACACTCAAGTATAGGTCGAACGAGTGTTTTGTAAGCCACCTCCTTTGTTGATGGACTACATTTTCTAAGCACTTCAAATGGTTCAAATGGTTCTGAGCACTATGGGACTTAACATCTATGGTCATCAGTCCCCTAGAACTCAGAACTACTTAAACCTAACTAACCTAAGGACATCACACAACACCCAGTCATCACGAGGCAGAGAAAATCCCTGACCCCGCCGGGAATCGAACCCGGGCGCGGGAAGCGAGAACGCTACCGCACGACCACGAGCTGCGGACTTCTAAGGACTCTCCCAATGAATCTCAACCTGGCACCCGCCTAACCAACAATTAATTTTATATGATCATTCCACTCCAAATCGTTCCGTACGCATACTCCCAGATATTTTACAGAAGTAACTGCTACCAGTGTTTGTTCCGCTATCATATAATCATACAATAAAGGATCCTTCCTTCTATGTATTCGCAATACATTACATTTGTCTATGTTAAGGGTCAGTTGCCACTCCCTGCACCAAGTGCCTATCCGCTGCAGATCTTTCTGCATTTCACTGCAATTTTCTAATGCTGCAACTTCTCTGTATACTACAGCATCATCCGTGAAAAGCCGCATGGAACTTCCGACACTATCTACTAGGTCATTTATATATATTGTGAAATACGTTCGGGCGTACCCTAAAGATAGTATTAGAACATTCTAGGGGGGGTTACCACACATCCACATTTATGCGGACATGTTCGCGTGTTCGGCGTTTAATGTAGCATCCGCATACGTTTTTACGATTTCTGCCGATGTCCAAAGGTTTTAGTATTAGCAATATACAAGGGTTGGAACTTTAATAGTGGCAACTATTTATTTACAGCTGGTACAAAATAGAGTTGATGAGAAAGCAGAGAATTTTGCACAGCCGTTTTAAACGCAGTCACTGCCCCACTGACAAACAGAAATTATGCGAAATGCAAGCAGCTGTCAGAAGGACAATGAGAGATTCTTTTAACGATTTTGAAAGCAATATTTTATCTGCAGATTCTAAAAATAACCCCAAAAAATTTTCGTCGTGCGTTAAATCTATGAACGCTACAGATAATTCAATACCTTCTCTTGCTGACAGTACGGGTAATGTAACTGATGATGATAAACAGAAGGCCGAAATTCTAAACCGAGCTTTCAAAAACTCGTTTACGATAGAGGACTGCAGTACCATTCCCCCTTTCATTATCGAACAAACGAAAGGATGGCTGACATAATGTTTAGTGTTTCTGGGATTGTAAAACAGTTAATACCTTAGAAGCCAGAAAGGCATCTGGCCCAGACGGTATCCCCGCAACATTTTATGTTCACTGTGCTACAAATATAGCTCCATTCTTATCCGTCATCTATCAGAGATCATTGGAACGGCGGAAAGTTCCACGGGACTGGAAGAAGGCCCAGGTCATAGCAATCTATAAAAAGGGTAGAAAGTCGGATGCACATAATTACCGGCCAATTTCACTGACATCGATTTCTTGCAGAATCATGGAACATATTTTGTGTTCAGACATAATGACCTCTCTAGACTCTGAGAAGCTCATCTGCAGAAACCATCACGGTTTTAGGAAACAGCGGTCATACGAGACACAGCTGGCCCTCTTTGTGCATGATACACAACAGGCTCTAGATACCGGCTCCCAGGTTGATGCCATATTTCTCGACTTTCGAAAGGCGTTGGACTCACTTCCGCACTGTCGCTTGCTACAAAAAGTGGGCCCTTACGGTCTATCCAGTGATATATGCGGTTGGATAGAAAGTTTTCTAACAGACAGGGAGCAGTATGTCGTGCTAAACGGGGTAACTTCAACAGAAACAAGAGTAACTTCAGGTGTGCCCCAGGGCAGCGTAATACTCGTAGGTCCTCTGCTTTTTACAATTTACATAAACGATCTGGTTGATGGTATTGGCAGCAGCCTTATTAGACTGTTTGCCGATGATGCTGTAGTCTACAGGAAAGTAGTATCACACGGAAGTTGTGAACAATTCAATGAGGATTTGCAGAAAATAAATGCGTGGTGTAATGACTGGCAGTTATCTCTCGATATTAGTAAGTGTAATCTACTGTGTATAACAAGGCGAAAATCCCCATTGATGTATGAGTTCAAAATAAATGATCAGTATCTGGGTGTGACTATTCGAAATGATCTCAAATGGAATGATCAGATTACACAAGTAACGGGTAAGGCGAACTCGTTTATTGGGAGAAGCGAAGCAGTCCTTCAACAAAGGAAATAGCTTACAATACGTTAGTCCGTCGAGTCTTATATTATTGTTGGGCTGTATGGGACCATTACCAGTTGGGTCTGATTCAAGAGATTGAGAAGGTCCAAAGAAGAGTGGCAAGATTCGTGACTGGTACATTTAGCCAACGCGAGAGCGTTACAAATCTCATAAAAAGTTTGAAGTGGGACACACTTGCAGATAGACGACGCACTAAACAGAAGGGGCTGCTCTCTAAATTCCGAAATCCAATCTTCACCGAGGATGTAGAGCATATATTATTACCACCAACTTTCAAATCCCGTAATGATCATCATTGAAAGCTAAAGGGAATAAGAGCTCGTACTGAGGCGTACAGATAGTCGTTTTTCCCTCGCGCGATCCGTGAGTGGAACAGAGGGTGGGGGGAGGGGGGGGGGAATATGACTTTGGCGCGAATTGTGCCCTCCGACACACACCGCTTGGTGGCTAGCGAAGTATATATGTAGATGTAGATTGTTGTTTTCATACTAATTTGTGACGATGTCCAAAATAAAAGTAGTACGAAAGTGGTTATATATGTTAATGTTATTGTTGAATGAGTACTGTTCCTGTAACAGCAATTTGGAAATAATAGAAAACTAAAGTGAAGAATCTCACATGGAATCGAAAAGGAAATAAAATATGTATTTAAGGGAAGAATTAGGAGACCTTGTATCACATGAATTGTACAGAGCAAAAAAGCTTCTTATAGTTGTAGCCTCTATTACGTATTCAGTATAGATCCTGGGAAACTAGTGTAATAGATAGAGAGAAGAGTACCAGTGCCACAGTGCTGGGGCACTGCTTGAAAAGCCTACTCGATAAAAATATAGTCTTGCAATTTCCACCCGGCTTATTACTCTACATACTACTCTACCACAAAACGGACCCTGCTGATTTAGTTATGGCCTCAGCATGTTGGGGATGTATAGTACCAGACAAACAGCTACGAAATATTTACTTGTTTTTTTATTGTTATTATACCTCATATTCATGCTTTTGTATCATATTAAAAGACAAAAGCGACAATCCGACTGACTGAAATGAAATGTCTCACAGCAGTTAATGGATGTACAAATAATGTTGCATCTCAAATAAAATACTAATTCTAGAAGTGAAGATCTTTGATGTGACTGATGAAATTATGAACCTGTTTATGCACTCATATCCCTCTGTCAATGGATCTTTGAGATCCAAGAAAAATGGTGTCATTGTACGGACTAAATTGTGGCTAGGTTGCACAAAACCTGTTCAGATGCGTGACACACCACTATGTTTCACATCACCTGCGTAAATATTCAGCCAGATATTGATAAGGTTTCAAAGTGGTGCAGAGATTGCCGACTTGCTTTAAAAGTTCAGAAATGTAAAATTTTGCAGTTCACGTAACGAAAAAACGTAGTATCCTATGAGTTAATATCAATGAATTCCTGTTGGAACCGGCCAACTCGTACAAATACCTGAGTGTAACACTTTGTAGGGATGTGCAATGGAATGATCACATAGAATAATTCATGGGTAAAGCAGGAGGAAGACTTCGAGTTATTGATAGAATACAGGGGAAGTGCAACCACTTTACAAAGGAGATTGCTTACAAATCCCTCGTACGACCAGTTCTAGAATATTGCTAAAATGTGTGGGACCCATACTAGATAGGACTAATAGGGGATATTGAATCTATACAGAGAAGGGCAGCACGAATGGTCACAGGTTTGTTTGTGGGAGACTGTCACAGAGATGCTGTAGGAACTGAAATGGCAGACTCTTGAAGATAGACGTAAACTATCCTGATAAAGTCTGATCACAAAGTTTCAAGAACCTTGCATTAATTGATTACTCTAGGAATATACTACAACCTCCTACGTATCACTCACACATGGATCGCAAAGATAAGATTACAATAATTACTGCACATGCAGAGGCATTCAAACAATGATTCTCCCTGCCCTCCATACGCGAATGGATCAGGAAGAAACCCTAATAACTAGTACAATGGGACGTACCCTCAGGCGTGCACCTCATGGTGGTTTGCAGAATATAGATGCGGATGTAGAGACCAGGTGGTGTTCCTACAGTCCGTGCAGCCAGATATTAGGTACAATGGACTGTGTGTTGAGTGCATTAATCATACAATATTAGAGTTGTAAGGAAACAGACAGATCAGCGAACACACATATCTTGCAAGTAATTGTTTTTCAACCTGTCTGACTAAATGGATGCAGAGAATCAGATTAAGAAACACGTAGAGTGAACTCAACGAAATAGCAACTTCTGACTTGGAATAAGCACTACAGGTGTACCGCAAGGATCGATATTGGGTCCGCTTTTGTTCTTGCTACATATTAATGATCTGCCATCACATATCTAATAAGCATAAATCTTTTTGCTGACGATGCAAATATTATAATCAAACTTAAAAGCATAAACTTCAACACTTAAAAGTTAAACATTTTAAAAAAAGTCTGTAACTGTTTCTCTTAAGATGCACTGCCACTGAACTTACATAAAATACAATACACGCAATTCGGCGTAACACAAGGCCTGGACACAACTTTAGAAATAATGCAGGAGGGCAAATCAATAAATAAAACAGAGTATCACACGTATAATTTCTCAACTCAACATCCCTTTTTCTCAACACGTACCAATCGAACAAGGCGAATGAGATGCTGTTAGAAAGATTTTTTAAAGCTTACTACTTTAGAAAAATTTTGACGTAAAAGAGAGTTTTAACTCTCCAAGGCAAGCAGGGCACCAAAGATGCCCGGCCTCATACCTGTATTTCCAGCTGCTAACTTATTAATGAACCATGGACCTTGCCGTTGGTGGGGAGGCTTGCGTGCCTCAGCGATACAGATGGCCGTACCATAGGTGCAACCACAACGGAGGGGTATCTGTTGAGAGGCCAGACAAACATGTGTTTCCTGAAGAGGGGCAGCAGCCTTTTCAGTAGTTGCAGGGGCAACAGTCTGGATGATTGACTGATCTGTCCTTGTAACATTAACCAAAACGGCCTTGCTGTGCTGGTACTGCGAACGGCTGAAAGCAAGGGGAAACTAGAGCCGTAATTTTTCCCGAGGGCATGCAGCTTTACTGTGTGATTAAATGATGATGGCGTCCTCTTGGGTAAAATATTCCGGAGGTAAAATAGTCCCCCATTCGGATCTCCGGGCGGGGACTACTCAAGAGGGCGTCGTTATCAGGAGAAAGAAAACTGGCACTCTACGGATCGGAGCGTGGAATGTCAGATCCCTTAATCAGGCAGGTAGGTTAGAAAATTTAAAAAGGGAAATGGATAGGTAGCATTTAGATATAGTGGGAATTAGTGAAGTTCGGTGGCAGGAGGAACAAGACTTTTGGTCAGGTGATTACAGGGTTATAAATACAAAATCAAATAGGGGTAATGCAGGAGTAGGTTTAATAATGAATAAAAAATTAGGAATGTGGGTAAGCTACTACAAACAGCATAGTGAACGCATTATTGTGGCCAAGATAGACACGAAGCCCACGCCTACTACAGTAGTACAAGTTTATCTGCCAACTAGCTCTGCAGATGACGAAGAGATTGAAGAAATGTATGATGAAATAAAGGAAATTATTCAGATAGTGAAGGGAGACGAAAATTTAATAGTCATGGGTGATTGGAATTCGGTAGTAGGAAAAGGGAGAGAAGGAAACGTAGTAGGTGAATATGGATTGGGGCTGAGAAATGAAAGAGGAAACCGCCTGGCAGAATTTTGCATAGAGCACAACTTAATCATAGCTAACACTTGGTTCAAGAATCATGAAAGAAGGTTGCATACGTGGAAGAACCCTGGAGATACTAAAAGGTATCAGATAGATTATATGATGGTAAGACAGAGATTTAGGAACCAGGTTTTAAATTGTAAGACATTTCCAGGGGCAGATGTGGACTCTGACCACAATCTATTGGTTATGAACTGCATATTAAAACTGAAGAAACTGCAAAAAGGTGCGAATTTAAGGAGATGGGACCTGGATAAACTGATTAAACCAGAAGTTGTACAGAGTTTCAGGGAGAGTGTAAGGGAACAAATGGCAGGAATGGGGGAAAGAAATACAGTAGAAGAAGAATGGGTAGCTTTGAGGGATGAAGTAGTGAAGGTAGCAGAGGATCAAGTAGGTAAAAAGACGAGGGCTAGTAGAAATCCTTGGGTAACAGAAGAAATATTGAATTGACGAAAGGAGAAAATATAAAAATGCAGTAAATGAAGCTGGCAAAAAGGAATACAAACGTCTCAAAAACGAGATCGACAGGAGGTGCAAAATGGCTAAGCAAAGATGGCTAGAGGACAAATGTAAGGATGTAGAGGCTTATCTCACTAGGGGTAAGATAGATACTGCCTACAGGAAAATTAAAGAGACCTTTGGAGAAAAGAGAACCACTTGTATGAATATCAAGAGCTCAGATGGAGACCTAGTTCTAAGCAAAGAAGGGAAAGCAGAGAGGTGGAAGGAGTATATAGAGGGTCTATACAAGGGCGATGTACTTGAGGACAATATTATGGAAATGGAAGAGGATGTAGATGAAGATGAAATGGGAGATATGATACTGCGTGAAGAGTTTGACAGAGCACTGAAAGACCTGAGTTGAAACAAGGCCCCGGGAGTAGACAGCATTCCATTAGAACTACTGACGGCCTTGGGAGAGACAGTCCTGACAAAACTCTACCATCTGGTGAGCAAGATGTATGAGACAGGCGAAATACCCTCAGACTTCAAGAACAATATAATAATTCCGATCCCAAAGAAAGCAGGTGTTGACAGATGTGAAAATTACCGAACAATCAGTTTAATAAGTCACGGATGCAAAATACTAACGCGAATTCTTTACAGACGAATGGAAAAACTAGTAGAAGCCGACCTTGGGGAAGATCAGTTTGGATTCCGTAGAAATACTGGAACACGTGAGGCAATACTGACCCTACGGCTTATCTTACAAGCTAGATTAAGGAAAGACTTAGAGAAAGCTTTTGACAATGTTGACTGGAATACTCTCTTTCAAATTCTGAAGGTGGCAGGGGTAAAATACAGGGAGCGAAAGGGTATTTACAATTTGTATAGAAACCAAATGGCAGTTATAAGAGTTGAGGGGCATGAAAGGGAAGCAGTGGTTGGGAAGGAAGTGAGACAGGGTTGTAGCCTCTCCCCGATGTTATTCAATCTGTATATTGAGCAAGCAGTGAAGGAAACAAAAGAAAAATTCGGAGTAGGTATTAAAATCCACGGAGAAGAATAAAAACTTTGAGGTTCACCTATGACATTGTAATTCTGTCAGAGACAGCAAAGGACTTGGAAGAGCAGTTGAACGGAATGGACAGTGTCTTGAAGGGAGGATATAAGATGAACATCAACAAAAGCAAAACGAGGATAATGGAATGTAGTCGAATTAAGTCGGGTGATGTTGAGGGTATTAGATTAGGAAAGCGTTTCTGAAGAAGAGAAATTTGTTAACATCGAGTATAGATATAAGTGTCAGGAAGTCGTTTCTGAAAGTATTTGTATGGAGTGTAGCCATGTATGGAAGTGAAACATGGACGATAACCAGTTTGGACAAGAAGAGAATAGAAGCTTTCGAAATGTGGTGCTACAGAAGAATGCTGAAGATAAGATGGGTAGATCACATAACTAATGAGGAGGTATTGAACAGAATTGGGGAGAAGAGAAGTTTGTGGCACAACTTGACTAGAAGAAGGGATCGGTTGGGAGGACATGTTCTGAGGCATCAAGGGATCACCAATTTAGTGTTGGAGGGCAGCGTGGAGGGTAAAAATCGTAGAGGGAGACCAAGAGATGAGTACACCAAGCAGATTCAGAAGGATGTAGGTTGCAATAGGTACTGGGAGATGAAGAAGCTTGCACAGGATAGAGTAGCATGGAGAGCTGCATCAAACCAGTCTCAGGTGTAAGTAGGCTGTTTAGGTTTTTTTATTGGTAACGCCACCTCTGTATGAAAATCACTGGCTGTGCTGTGTGCAGTCTGTCGCTGCTTTGCATTGTTGTAATACTCGCCATTGTAGTGTTAGGCAGCTGGCTGTGAACAGCGCGTAGCGTTGCACAGTTGGAGGTGAGCCGCCAGCAGTGGTGGATGTGGGGAGAGAGATGGCGGAGTTTTGAAATTTGTCATGAACTGCTATATTTATATATGATGATATTAAGGTAAATACATTGTTTGTTCTCTATTAATATCTTTCATTTGCTGACTATCCCTATCAGTAGTTAGTGCCTTCCATAGTTTGAATCTTTTATTTAGCTGGCAGTAGTGGCGCTTGCTGTATTGCAGTAGCTTGAGCAGCGAAGATTTTTGTGAGGTAAGTGATGTGTGAAAGGTATAGTTTAATGTTAGTCAGGGCCATTCTTTTGTAGGGAATTTTGAAAGTCAGATTGCGTTGCGCTAACAAAATATTGTGTGTCAGTTTAAGCACAGTCATGTATAATTGATCAAAGGGGAAGTTTCATATGTCGACCCTTAGCCGAGGATACCTCACTGGAATCTTCTGATTTTTTTTTTCTTGTAGTTTGTGTAATTAGTGTAGCTTTTGTTTATTGCTAGCGCGTAATTGTAGAGAAAATCTCCTTTGTAGTTGCAGTCTTTCATTGTTGTACAGTAAAACAGTTGTGGCATGCATGTAGATTTGCACCAAGTATTTCGCAGCTGCAATTAACTAGATATTATTTTCAGTGTTATGTTAATGTGTTCTCTTATTTTTGCTCTTCAAATTGTGCTTTTCTGTGTTATCGTGAAATATTGTGACAATAATGGCGTGTGAAAAACGTAATACTAGGCTCCAAAGTAAATTGAGAAATGACAGTGAAGACGAAAGCAGTGTGTTAGCGCCGCAGAGTAATGAATTAACTAATGTTCAAAGTAGTAATTTGGTAATTGTGCATAGGGAAATGGAGCGGGCGGCAAACAATGGTGTAGGCAGTGAAACAGTTAGTGAACAGGGAAGCATTATCGATCGATCGCTCGGCAACAGCTCGCCTCAGGAATCCGAAATGACAGGACACAATTTTGCAAATACTGTAGATTCAGGTTTTGCGTCCTCACCATTTGCTCAAATAAGTCAAGACACATTTTCTGCTTGTCAAAATGTGAAGGTTGCCGGTGCAAATGCACTGCCGAAAAGCGTAGAGGAACAGATTCCAGACACTAATGCATTGTTATTACAATTAATACAACAAATGGGACAAACACAGCAAAAGCTTCAAAAGTTAGACACAATGGAACAAAATCTTAAAAAGTTAGACGCAATGGAACCAAATCTTCAAAAGTTAGACACCACACTTGAACAAACACGTGAAGATTTAACTACTGAGTTACATAACATTGAATCGAAATGTCAAAAAGTCTGTAATGACGTAAAAACAAAAATTTGTGAGCATTTTCAACCTATTTTTTCGTGGCATGAAAATGCATTACAGAATCACGAAGCAGCCATAAAAGAACTGCAAGCCATTGTTCATGAAAATCATGAGACCTTGTGGGTTAAAATTGACTCAGTTGCATCTACCGATTCGGTTACGCAACTTGCAATAACTCAGGAAAACTTAAAGGACACAGTAGATTCGATTTCAACACAAATGGACACTCTGAAGCTTGGTTCAGAAAAACACACTGAGGAAATGTGTTCACTATCGGAGAAAGTAGCCGAACTTTCGGATCAGGTCACTAACTTATCTACAAAGGTAGATGATGATCTGAATGACACAAGACCTGTAGCCTTCACTGACACAGAAGAGTATGAACAAATTAGAAAATTCAAACAGAATCAAAATCAAATCAAAACACAGTACAAAAGAGAAATCCGGGAAGAACAAGATCAGCTGACACAGGTAATACAAGAATTACGTATTTCAGAGGATACTCGCGCCCCAATACGGGAAGAGGGACACAGAAATACGGAACAGCCACAAAATAATAACACAGGGCATTTCGGAAGTTATGAAAGAAATTGGCAATGTGCACCGAATTTTGATATGGAACGGCCGACACGACCTAACAATGACCGATATGCGACTCGCCGACATGATGATTTTGACTATAAGCTGTTCATTACTACACGTAAATTCAAAACATTTAAGAATTCTGGCAACGACATTCATCCACAAGCATGGCTCCATCAATTCTCGCATTGTTTTCCTCCCAACTGGTCGTTAGAACACAGATTAGAATTTATGTGTGGCTACTTAGAGAATGAACCAGCTGTAAGAATGCGATCGGTCATTCACGATTGCCACAGTGAAGGAGAATTTTACCATGCCTTCCTCTCAGCATATTGGTCTCAAGCCACACAAGACCGAGTAAAACATAGCATCATAATGATGAAACATTTCGAACAATCTGAATTCTCCAGTCTTGTGAAATATTTTGAAGACATGTTGCACAAGAACCAGTACCTGTCAAACCCATACAGCCCCTCAGAACTCATTCGCATTTGCTTAATCAAATTACCTGATTATTTACGACATATTATTTTGGCAGGACGTTGCAAAGACGACATTGAAGCTTTTCAGGGACTGTTACAAGAACTGGAAAGTGACACTGACAATCGCGGAACGCAGGAGCACAACAATTACAGATCACATCAGTCGCAATTCCGCGATGAAAGAAATAATAACTGGACGCGACAAGGCTATTCTCACAACACAAATCGTGACCGAAACAGACACCACCCGTATTACAACCGTTGGCAGAGTAGTAATAACTACAGGGAAAGATCACCTCTCCTTGGTAATGACTATCACAGAGACAATAAGAGAAACAGACAATATGGGAACCAAAACAATTATTATCAAGGGAGATAGAATAACTTCAGATGCAACGGTCCAGCGCGCAGTTACGATTCAGGGAGAAATTCTCCACCACGTGACCGACAAGAAAGGAACTATGGAATCTACCGACATGACGACAGACGATATGATCGTAACGACAGACCTGAATTGCATCAGAACTGGCGGGATTCAAACAGAGCAGAGCCCTCTCGACAAAGTGAATTTGTAGAAGTTAGGTCTCCAAACCCCAATAACGACGCGCGCCAACAAAGAGACAATAGGCAATGACTCACACCGCTGGCAGCAACAAAACGTACTTATGAAACTAACGATGCAGCTGCCGTAGCTAGTAATTACGTAAAAATGGAAGACATTAGGGACATCTTACTCCAGGAACACGACATAAAACATAACAACATTGCATATCCTGTGATTCACATTACAGTAAATGACGTAAAATTTACGGCAGTACTTGACTCTGGCAGTCCCATTTCAGTAATTAGTGAAACAGCCTTTAGCAAATGCAACAAATCGAACGATTGCCCCACACTTCCGTTACGTAAGATTAAATTACAAGGTGCAATCTTTGGAAAAAGTGTAGATGTACGCCAACAAACCAACTTAGAATTCTTTTGTCAAAGCCACAGCTTCTCTACGAACTTTCTTATTGTTCCATTATTGTCGACGGAAATTATATTGGGAGTAGACTTTTTGAATGAATTCAAAGCAATCTTAAACTTTCACGATGCTGAAATGAGTTTAGAGAAGGAAGGTAAGTCAATAGCTTTGAAATTTGAAGATTGGCTCTCAAACCATGACGAAGAAATTAATCGGCTTTACCTCCTGTTAGACAACAGTTCGAAATTTTCGACGGAACTTGACACTAACAATCACTCTGCAAGTACTGACAGGGATGATATCGACGGCATATTTGAAATTAATGAGTTAATTCAGAATAAAATTCAAACAATTGAGAATTGTAATGACACTGATAGGCAGGACCTTTTTGAGATTTTACAAGAACATTCCACAGTTTTTACTCATAAAACAGGAACAATCAAGGGATTTCAATACCAATTTCGTGTTCGTGAGCATACTAAATTTTGTGTTAGACCATATGTAATTTCAGCACATTATAGGGACCGTGTTAGAACAGAAATACAATCTATGCTTGACGAGGGCATTATTGAGCCTGCAGTAAGCTCATACAACAATCCATTACATGTTGTTGAGAAGAAAAATGGAGCGATCAGGCTTGTCTTAGATTCGAGACAAATCAATACGATCATTATTCCTGAAACAGACAGGCCGCAAACGTTGGAAGAACTTCTTCAAAATTTTAATGGTGTAAAAGTGTTGTCTTCCATTGATCTCAGATCCAGCTTTTATCAGATCGAACTTCATCCAGAATGTAGAAAATACACAGCTTTCCTTTGTTTCGGCGTTTGTTATCAGTTTCGGAAACTTCCCTTTGGTTTGAACATTTCTTCAGCAGCATTCATTCGCGGGCTAAATTTCATATTACCTGAGTTCTTAAAACGTCACATCACCTTATATGTGGACAATATTCTAATAGCAGAAGCTTCATGGGAACTACATAATCGCATCCTCAACAGTTTGTTACGTATTTTTGCAGAATCTGGAATTATAGTTAACTTGGAAAAGTCTGAATTCGGTAGGACAAAGGTGAAGTTTTTGGGACATATTATTTCTTCTGAAGGCATTGAGCCGGATCCTGAAAAGTTAGAAGCAATCAGAGCCATTCCAGTTCCATCCACAAAAAGACAAGTCCGCAGTTTTCTAGGTCTCGTGAATTTTTACCGTCGTTTTCTGAATATGCAAATTCTTGTTACACCAAAACTTTGTTCTCTCACTGGAAAAAATACTATTTGGAACTGGGACGAACAAGCAATATAGGAATTAAATTCTTTGAAAGAAGCGTTACTTCACGCGCCAATCTTAGCTCATCCAGATCTGTCACAAGATTTCTGCCTTAGCACGGATTCTTCTAAAGTCGGTCTTGGTGCCCATTTATTTCAAGAAGCCATAGAAAATGACACTACCGTTCAGAAAACCATTGCTTTTGCTAGCCGAGTGCTAACAAAATCTGAAAAAAATTATTCCGTTACTGAATTAGAAGCTTTAGCTATTGTTTGGGCATTTAACAAATTCCGTTTCTTTCTTTCTGGTAAGCACGTAAAAGTATACAGTGATCATCGTGCATTACAATTTCTTATGTCTTCAAAATTAAATCATGACAGGTTAAAACGTTGGGCATTGTTTCTGCAAGAATTCCGCTTCACAATAGTCTACATTCCCGGCAAGGAGAACATTGTTGCGGACGCACTGTCTCGCGCACCGGCTGGGCTTGAGAAAAGTACCACAGAAGGCAACCTCGAGAAAAATTTCAGTATTCTTTACATTCAGAAAATCGCCTTTGAAAACTTCATCACCACATCTTTAAAGGACATTGCTCATGAACAAGATAAAGATCCGATTTGGAAAGACATCAAGAGCAAATGGCATGAAAAGACACACACACAGATTCGGCATTATTATCTGGTTAGAAACAACATACTGTTTAAACGCTGCACTGTTGATGACAAGCTATGGGTACTTTGCATTCCTGACGATTTTGTTAATAAGCTCATTTGGTACATTCATTTCAGCTACGCACATTTTGGTCCACGAAAATGTTATCATATTCTTCGAACGACTTGTTATTTTAACAATATGGAAAAAAGAATTGGAAGAGTCTTGTCTATTTGTAAACTTTGTCAAAAGGCGAAACCATCTACTGTCTCACATCGTGCTCCGTTGTTTCCTATTATTCCTTCTAAATTAAAAGAATTTGCTGCTGTTGATCTCTTGGGACCGCTTGTCACAACATCCAATGGATTTTCGTACATTCTAGTCGCTGTTGAACTTACTTCAAAATTTGTTTCTTTCACTCCGTTACGTAAAGCCACTGGACGATCTGTATCCAACGCCTTTGTTAAAAATTTCTTACATGAAGTTGGACACGTTAGCAAAGTCATTTCAGATAACGGACCGCAATTTAGATCTGCTGTTTGGTCACGCACGCTTCGGAATCATAAAATCAAACCTGTTTTTATTTCATTGTACTCACCACATTGCAACCCGTCTGAGCGGATTATGAAAGAAATCAATAAGCTTTGCAGACTTTATTGTCACAGAAAGCATCAGCATTGGGACAGATATCTACAATTATTTCAAAATGTGCTGAATGAAATGCCTCATGATTCCACTGCTTTACCACCTACTCTTGTACTGAAGAATGAAGAACCACCGAACAGAATCAGAGAGCTTGTACCTTTCCCGAATACACGTAAACTTCGACACAAAGACATAATTGATTTGGCTCTTAAAAATATAAAATCTGCAGCAGACAAAAGGAGAGAACTATACGGTAAAGCAAATGCAAAGAAATTATATATTGGTCAGAAAGTTCTCATTAAAGGTCATTCATTGTCACATAAGAAGAAACACTTGAGTCACAAATTCTTTCTAGTTTACAATGGACCTTACAGAATCCGACGTATACCACATGATAATTGCGTTGAAGTTGAAACTCTGCGTACTAGGAAGAGTAAAGGTTTACACCACATTTCACATGTAAAACCGTTTATTGAAAGATAATCTGCTTTTTAACTTTGTCATTGCCATAAAACTTTTCACTTTACATTACTAGTATGCTTGTCAGACTTAGAATCTGTTAACATGCAACAATGTTTGAAGTTAGGTATCCAGTCAAGAACCAAGAGAACTTATTGAAACAGAAATGACGAATGCATTGTTATAGTGAACAGACGTCACAGTGTTATTGTGTGTGTACATTCTTGCTTGTTAGTTGCACGATTATGGAATGACTATAAGGCTTACATACTTAGAACATTTACCAGTACTGCTAATGAGATTTTAATGCAACATTTTGGTTTACTTGAAAATATATTCTGGATTTAAAGTACTTTCAGTGAGATACCAGATGGCACAGTGGTTAGTTTATGTGACAGCTACACGATTTTATCACGACGCTACTAATGAGTGACAATTTACAATGTTGCTTTTGCAGTGTTTCTGTTTTATATCTGCACAGTTTTCTGTTTTATTCTGGAAAGTAAAACAGGTTTTAGTAGTAACTTTTGTGGCATAGCTACAATGAGACTGCCTTTTCCGTAGCACAACAATACGTTACAGCACAGTACTTTCCTCATCACGGCAATAAGCGTAATAACTAAGACATTTATACGCAAAGCATTTCACTTTTGTGTATTATGAGGTAAGTACATTGACTTCTGCAGAACTGTGCTTTTGGAGGACGACAACTACGACACTTCCACACAGATTATGTTGCAACAAGACGCACATTTAGCGCTACAGTACACGTATTTGAGTGATTAATTTTGTACTTAAAACATTTATTTTTAAAGATTTTTGAATTGTTGTTGTTGTTGTGGTCTTCAGTCCTGAGACTGGTTTGATGCAGCTCTCCATGCTACTCTATCCTGTGCAAGCTTTTTCATCTCCCAGTACCTACTGCAACCTACATCCTTCTGAATCTGCTTAGTGTATTCATCTCTTGGTCTCCCTCTACGATTTTTACCCTCCACGCTGCCCTCCAATACTAAATTGGTGATCCCTTGATGCCTCAGAACATGTCCTACCAACCGATCCCTTCTTCTGGTCAAGTTGTGCCACAAACTTCTCTTCTCCCCAATCCTATTCAATACTTCCTCATTAGTTATGTGATCTACCCATCTAATCTTCAGCATTCTTCTGTAGCACCACATTTCGAAAGCTTCTATTCTCTTCTTGTCCAAACTATTTATCGTCCATGTTTCACTTCCATACATGGCTACACTCCATACGAATACTTTCAGAAATGACTTCCTGACATTTAAATCAATACTGGATGTTAACAAATTTCTCTTCTTCAGAAACGCTTTCCTTGCCATTGCCAGCCTACATTTTATATCCTCTCTACTTCGACCATCATCAGTTATTTTGCTCCCCAGATAGCAAAACTCCTTTACTACTTTAAGTGCCTCATTTCCTAATGTAATTCCCTCAGCATCACCCGACTTAATTAGACTACATTCCATTATCCTTGTTTTGCTTTTGTTGATGTTCATCTTATATCCTCCTTTCAAGACACTGTCCATTCCATTCAACTGCTCTTCCAAGTCCTTTGCTGTCTCTGACAGAATTACAATGTCATCGGCGAACCTCAAAGTTTTTATTTCTTCTCCATGAATTTTAATACCTACTCCGAATTTTTCTTTTGTTTCCTTTACTGCTTGCTCAATATACAGATTGAACAACATCGGGGAGAGGCTACAACCCTGTCTTACTCCCTTCCCAACCACTGCTTCCCTTTCATGTCCCTCGACTCTTATAACTGCCATCTGGTTTCTGTACAAATTGTAAATAGCCTTTCGCTCCCTGTATTTTACCCCTGCCACCTTTAGAATTTGAAAGAGAGTATTCCAGTCAACATTGTCAAAAGCTTTCTCTAAGTCTACAAATGCTAGAAACGTAGGTTTGCCTTTCCTTAATCTTTCTTCTAAGATAAGTCGTAAGGTCAGTATTGCCTCACGTGTTCCAGTGTTTCTACGGAATCCAAACTGATCTTCCCCGAGGTTGGCTTCAACTAGTTTTTCCATTCGTCTGTAAAGAATTCGTGTTAGTATTTTGCAGCTGTGACTTATTAAGCTGATAGTTCGGTAATTTTCACATCTGTCAACACCTGCTTTCTTTGGGATTGGAATTATTATATTCTTCTTGAAGTCTGAGGGTATTTCGCCTGTTTCATACATCTTGCTCACCAGATGGTAGAGTTCTGTCAGGACTGGCTCTCTCACGGCCGTCAGTAGTTCCAATGGAATATTGTCTACTCCGGGGGCCTTGTTTCGACTCAGGTCTTTCAGTGCTCTGTCAAACTCTTCACGCAGTATCATATCTCCCATTTCATCTTCATCTACATCCTCTTCCATTTCCATAATATTGTCCTCAAGTACATCGCCCTTGTATAGACCCTCTATATACTCCTTCCACCTTTCTGCTTTCCCTTCTTTGCTTAGAACTGGGTTTCCATCTGAGCTCTTGATATTCATACAAGTCATTCTCTTATCTCCAAAGGTCTCTTTAATTTTCCTGTAGGCGGTATCTATCTTACCCCTAGTGAGATAAGCCTCTACATCCTTACATTTGTCCTCTAGCCATCCCTGCTTAGCCATTTTGCACTTCCTGTCGATCTCATTTTTGAGACGTTTGTATTCCTTTTTGCCTGTTTCACTTACTGCATTTTTATATTTTCTCCTTTCATCAATTAAATTCAATATTTCTTCTGTTACCCAAGGATTTCTACTAGCCCTCGTCTTTTTACCTACTTGATCCTCTGCTGCCTTCACTACTTCATCCCTCAAAGCTACCCATTCTTCTTCTACTGCATTTATTTCCCCCATTCCTGTCAATTGCTCCCTTATGCTCTCCCTGAATCTCTGTACAACCTCTGGTTCTTTTAGTTTATCCAGGTCCCATCTCCTTAAATTCCCACCTTTTTGCAGTTTCTTCAGTTTTAATCTACAGGTCATAACCAATAGATTGTGGTCAGAGTCCACATCTGCCCCTGGAAATGTCTTACAATTTAAAACCTGGTTCCTAAATCTCTGTCTTACCATTATATAATCTATCTGATACCTTTTAGTATCTCCAGGGTTCTTCCATGTATACAGCCTTCTTTCATGATTCTTAAACCAAGTGTTAGTTATGATTATGTTGTGCTCTGTGCAAAATTCGACCAGGCGGCTTCCTCTTTCATTTCTGTCCCCCAATCCATATTCACCTACTATGTTTCCTTCTCTCCCTTTTCCTACACTCGAATTCCAGTCACCCATGACTATTAAATTTTCGTCTCCCTTCACAATCTGAATAATTTCTTTTATTTCATCATACATTTCTTCAATTTCTTCGTCATCTGCAGAGCTAGTTGGCATATAAACTTGTACTACTGTAGTAGGCGTGGGCTTCGTATCTATCTTGGCCACAATAATGCGTTCACTATGCTGTTTGTAGTAGCTTACCCGCATTCCTATTTTCCTATTCATTATTAAACCTACTCCTGCATGACCCCTATTTGATTTTGTGTTTATAACCCTGTAGTCACCTGACCAGAAGTCTTGTTCCTCCTGCCACCGAACTTCACTAATTCCCACTATATCTAACTTCAACCTATCCATTTCCCTTTTTAAATTTTCTAACCTACCTGCCCGATTAAGGGATCTGACATTCCACGCTCCGATCCGTAGAACGCCAGTTTTCTTTCTCCTGATAACGACATCCTCTTGAGTAGTCCCCGCCCGGAGATCCGAATGGGGGACTATTTTACCTCCGGAATATTTTACCCAAGAGGACGCCATCATCATGTAATCATACAGTAAAGCTGCATGCCCTCGGGAAAAATTACGGCTGTAGTTTCCCCTTGCTTTCAGCCGTTCGCAGTACCAGCACAGCAAGGCCGTTTTGGTTATTGTTACAAGGCCAGATCAGTCAATCATCCAGACTGTTGCCCCTGCAACTACTGAAAAGGCTGCTGCCCCTCTTCAGGAACCACGCGTTTGTCTGGCCTCTCAACAGATACCCCTCCGTTGTGGTTGCACCTACGGTACGGCTATCTGTATCGCTGAGGCACGCAAGCCTCCCCACCAACGGCAAGGTCAATGGTTCATGGGGGGGGATTTTTGAATTACAAAGAAAATTTTCTGTGATACATTTCATTCCATTGCTGTAATCTGTAACACCTGAGGGTATAATTACATTAATCCTCAGGGGGGTACACGCTTACTTTGTGTACCATGTGTGTGGCAACCACAAGGAACCCTAGCTAATATGGTATTTGCTTATACAACTTTACACATCGGTACCATATTTCTCTAAAATGTAAATTACACAGCTATCTGATCATTTAACTGAGAGAGACAAACATTTATTTTGCTATATCAGTGACAGATGTTTACGTAATTACACAGTTGGATAACTTCACACTTATGAAACTGTATTTTGTCTGTACTTTGTAAACTGTTCATATTTTTTCGGAATCATTGTGATACTATGGGAGCTTTGAATGATGTATTTGGTAAGGGAGCATGATTTTAAAGTACGTTTGAGGTAGATGACATTATTGAAATGAGCAGAGAATTTTTTTTAGGTTTTGAAATTTTTGCAGAAAGCTACGACGTTTTTGAGATTTGACTGAGGTGTTATGATTTTATTATTACGACGACGATGTGTACTATGCTGTTGAGATATGTTTATGATCAATAAGATGATGCTACCATATATGAGGAATGTGATTACGTGTTTACATGTATATGAATAATGAATAGAAGTTAGGGACTCTTGACTTGTGAAACAGGATGTTGGAAACCAAGAATCGTACTTTAAGAGTTATGAAATGTGTATACATGCATGAATGTATCACAATGCCGACGAAAACGTTTTGAACACTGTTATATTCGTAGGATTTTGTATCTACACATTTGCAACGCTAATTCTTGACCTGTGAAATATTTTTATGTGAGACTGTCACTGTAGCGGAAACTGCTGTCGTAAATATTTCCGTAAGAAAGTTAAGTGACCACCTGCACGTAATGCGTCGCGGGCACCCACCTGGGCGACAGCCGCCCGAAAAAAAGCCATTAGCCTTTCAGCGGCACAGGTAGAAAAAAAAAGGGGAGGCCATTATCCTCGCGTTTTTATGCTTTGCTTTGCGTAATTGCTTATTTCATTTGACATCTGTTTTCCAGCTGTGTTGCAGCATTGGTTTCATAAAATAAATTTAAATGCATTTGCTAATGTGAACACTTTCTGTCAACAGATTTATTAAATAATTATTTTCTGATCCACATTCTTCGAAAAAGGAGCTCTTGGAATGGAGAGAACAATAAGAAGGGACTAATAACAGTAACTACATCTATAATTTTCTTTTCAAGTACTTGGTAATTTCTTTTGTAGAATAATTTGTGGTGCACCACTTTAATTACTTAGACATTAAGATGTGATTATACATTTCCCTTATCTGCATTGTTGTTTTTACTGTAATATTTTTTCTGCTTGAGCTATGTCATGTTTAGATATAAGCTGCTGTTTGCCAGGCATAGTGCTACTGAACTTTAATTTGTGTTACTCTGCTAAGCCAGATTTATTTTTTTGTTTGCTGCTCATTGCCTTATATTAGTTGTAATTTATGCTGCTTGCTTTGCCTATTTAAATTTTTTTCATTGCTGTTTATATTAATTGTTTTATGTGCTGCTGCATTGCCTCGTCCCTTGGTTTAGCATCTGAGCTCAGTAGATTTAAGTTAGCTTAAGAGGGGGTAGCCTATAAGAGAATGAGTTGCGATGAATTTGAAGAAATGCACTGAGAGGCTATATGAGAAAAGTACAGAAAGCAGGTATAGATAGGACTTTTGGAAATAATGAAGAACGAAGGGAGATCTCCGAGAAGTAAAGAAAGTTTTGTTTGCAAAATACTGCAGTAAAACAAACCCTGTCCTTTCCTTGTATTATTCCGCTATATGTTTGTGTACCCTTGGGTATTTATGTTTTTCCTGTATTTATATGTTTATCTGATAAGACTTATATTGTAGAATTTTTCTAATACTAAGCTACATTCACTATGATGAGGAATACTGTTATCCTCGAATATAATTGGCATTAATAATATGTTATTTACTTTGTAAAGATGTTAGACATTATTTATTCTGTTTTGTGTTAATGCTCATGTGTGAAGTTGATGTTTCGAAAGTTATTCCGATCTTCTTTGTATGTACTCATGTCATAATTCCTGTAACACTGACGTATATGTCTATTTCTATTCTTTTGTAACGCCTGTTTTACTACAAATGTTATCTGTATTGTTATGTTCCTTAATGATGTATTTTGTACCTTTGTAATTGTATTCTCATGTTATAAAATTGTAATTGTCACCAGTTCATGATATTATTAATTTGTTAGTTACATTTCCCTGCACACGTTTCTGTTGGTCATAGTATATGGACAATTTGTGAGAAGTAGGGACTGATAGTGTTTGCACGTGTGTTAATGATTCAGCAAGGGACTGGATAACAGCATTGTTGGTTCTAAGGACAATTCCAAAAACTCTGTGAGTGCACAAGTGGTGGTTTATGGACTTGCTATATTATCCGCAAGACTCTTCAATGGTGATTGTGCACCTGCACAGTCACAACAGATGGCTGCTGGCTATCTCTACAAGGACTACAGTGGGTCTGCACCTCTGGTGGCCCACCAATACCGTTATTTCTACTAGGACTACAGTGGGTCTACACCTTTGCTGACTCACCAGTACCATTATTTCTGCAAGGACTGCAGTGGGTCTGCGCCTCTGATGGCCCACTAATACCGTAATCTCTACCAGGACTACAGTGGGTCTACTCTGTGATGACCTACCTACCAATGTTCTTCAAAACGTCGAATGACTCTGCTGTGGGTTTGCTCTGTTGTGGCCCATTATCTGTCAGCATGTCAAGAGTCAGCACTGTCTTTCCGTTGGAAGGACAACACTACCTCTTCAAGACTGGATGGAAATCCACTACTTCCGTGTGCATTTTCTTCTACTGCTCAGACTTTGAGAAAAACACTACTATTTTACCGTAATGAACGATCAGGACTGTCTTTATGGACTGTGAGAAAATTTTAGCTTTTGACCAACATTGTATCAATAAGTGTGTGCATTTGATTTCTTTGTTATTGTAATTATGAAAAATTTTTTTAAATCTGTATTGGCCACTGCCCAACCCAATTTGTAAAATTTTTTGTGGGGAGCATGGGGGCTATGTAAGTAGGCTGTTTATGTTTTTTTTATTGGTAACGCCACCTCTGTATGAAAATCACTGGCTGTGCTGTGTGCAGTCTGTCGCTGCTTTGCATTGTTGTAATACTCGCCATTGTAGTGTTAGGCAGCTGGCTGTGAACAGCGCGTAGCGTTGCGCAGTTGGAGGTGAGCCGCCAGCAGTGGTGGATGTGGGGAGAGAGATGGCGGAGTTTTGAAATTTGTCATGAACTGCTATATTTATATATGATGATATTAAGGTAAATACATTGTTTGTTCTCTATTAATATCTTTCATTTGCTGACTATCCCTATCAGTAGTTAGTGCCTTCCATAGTTTGAATCTTTTATTTAGCTGGCAGTAGTGGCGCTCGCTGTATTGCAGTAGCTTGAGCAGCGAAGATTTTTGTGAGGTAAGTGATGTGTGAAAGGTATAGTTTAATGTTAGTCAGGGCCATTCTTTTGTAGGGAATTTTGAAAGTCAGATTGCGTTGCGCTAACAAAATATTGTGTGTCAGTTTAAGCACAGTCATGTATAATTGATCAAAGGGGAAGTTTCACAGTCTCAGGACTGAAGACCGCAACAACAACAACGTATTGCAGTAGTTCGAATAACGAAGATTTTTGTGAGGTAAGTGATTCATGAAAGGTATAGGTTATTGTTACTCAGGGCCATTCTTTTGTAGGGATTATTGAAAGTCAGATTGCGTTGCGCTAAAAATATTATGTGTCAGTTTAGTGATGATCACAATAAGTAAAGAGAAAACTGTCTGAGTACGTCGAGTTTTACTCAGCTGTTTCTGTATCAAATAATGTAAGAGTTTTTCCAGCACTGCCATTCATAATTTTTGTAAAGGGACGTTTCAATATGTACACAAAAAATGGATCAAATGGCTCTGAGCACTATGGGACTTAACGTCTGAGGTCATCAGCACCCTAGAAGTTAGAGCTACTGAAACCTAACTAACCTAAGGACATCACGCACATCCATGCCTGAGGCAGGATTCGAACCTGCGACCATAGCGGTCGCGCGGTCCCAGACTGAAGCGCCCAGAACCGCTCGGTCACAGGGACCGGCCAATATGTACACAGCATTGTCATAGATACTAACGGTGACCACTGCAGTACGCCATTATCTCTGCCCGTCGTAGAAGTTGACTTTTCTAAACGAATATTTTTCTCGGAACGACAAACACATTTGGAATTGTCTCCTTGAATAGTGTTTTACCTACTGCTTGCATATAGTACGAAGTGCAATTAAAAATAGTTACGATAGAGGTTATTATGATATTAGGGATATACCAGGTAACTACGTTCTAACCTACATTTCACATTTATTTACTTGTTTGTACTTTATGTTCGTATTTCTCATTAAACTTCTCTAACAGGTAAATGTAAATACCACAGCCGACAGTGATAAATTACAGGCAGTTGATGACAGTCAAATACTGTCA
The DNA here is from genome assembly GCF_021461395.2 of Schistocerca americana. Lineage (NCBI taxonomy): Eukaryota > Metazoa > Arthropoda > Insecta > Orthoptera > Acrididae > Schistocerca > Schistocerca americana. The sequence goes on along the minus strand of NC_060119.1, from coordinate 509,706,822 downwards.
TGAACAGTAAATTATTTTTCTTTACATCTTTTATTTTGTGTTTGAATTTGCTCATTAATTATTAACTTTTGTCAACAACAGAGTGTTGTAAATGCTACTGTCCTAAATAATAAATGACGATGCCAAGGAAAGGAACAGTTGAAGCTGTCAGTGAGGAGCGTCGCTCTAGATGGGTGGCAGCAGCTCAAACGCTTGCTCAGAGAGAAAGGCGGCATTCCCATAACTACCCTTATCCTAACGACCACACTTATTCCAAACAGTGTCATTATTTAAAACTATAAAAGTGCGAAAATTTCACGCGGGTCCCCTGGTTCTACGTTATTATATCTATATATAGATAATAAATTGAACTGGACATCACATGTTACGTGTCTTTCTGTATATCTAAACTTCTGTGTTGCGCGGAGATGTAAATGTAAAATAGTTATCTTTCCTATTTTCATCTACTACTGTCATATTGTATCATATTCTGGAATAGCTCGTCATTAAAGAAGAAAGGCTTTGTTTCGCAGAAGAATGTAATGAAAATAATATGAGGTGTGCGCTCCAGAACATCATGAAGAAAGCTCTTTAAACTGCTGGGCGTAGTGGCAACTGCCTCGCTTGTATGTTATCAACAATCGATTACAATTCGAAAGCAACACAGATGTTCATAATTAATGACGCTATTCATCGTTCAACCATAGAGTGCCATAAAAATGAATGGGGTATTCAGACTTTAAAATCACTGACCGCCTACCTGATCACTTTCCAATAGCATCCACCCAACTAATGGGCTCGCAGTTTTATGATTTGGCAAATCTATATTTTTAGCTTTTGTGACCGGATGCTCATCTTCTCGCCAAAGTCGCTGTCTGATCTAAGAAGGGAAAGTCGTGTGTGACATTTTTCTGTAAATCTTGTAAATTTTGTTCATTGTACTGTATTTTATATATCCGCTTCCGTTCCGTATTTGCCGAGGCGGAGATTGGGGACCGGCCAAACATTTAGCTAAATGAGCACGTAAAACTGCTTAAAAACCGCACTCAGGCCGGACAGTATATCAGACCAGCGACCCTTAACCCGCCGTGCAGGTTCGATCAAGGTTTGGCACACTTCCCTCTTTCACAATCAAGCGCGCTGTTTCTAAAGCTATACGTGCTTACCTTGGACCATTTACCCAGTGATGTAAGGAATCTAATAGATAATAAAATTAACTTCAAACACAAACTAAATCGTATCTGCTAGAAAACTCATCCCCTGTCTATGATATGAGTATGCGAGTGAGTGAGTCAGTAGAGGGAGCAAGTAGGAGTGGCAATTGAGAGAAAGAGGGGGAGGGATGTAGACAGAGGCGGGAGAGAGAGAGGTGTCCAAGGACAGGTGAGAGAGACAGACAGACAGAGAGAGAGAGAGAGAGAGAGAGAGAGATGTGAGAGGGATGAGAGACAGTGTGGAGTGAGAGAGGTGCGAGTCAAAGTTGGGGGGGGGGGGGGAGGAGAGACGGGGAGAGTGAAAAGAGTACTGTACATAGAAAAGAGGGAGAGATAGTAACTTATGTAGAGATAAAATAATTAGTTTACTTTAAATTAATTAATTTATTTAATCTTTTCGGTTTGGGGCCTTCAGACCCTCGTTTACATCGTACCAGGGTTTCACACATACCGTATTTTTTTTGCCTCCTAGTTACCTAAGAAATAACAATACTTTTAAAATGACAAATAACGTTATGAGAATCGAAAATGCGTTGGATATATATAGAGACAGCCAGCCGAGGTGGCCGAGCGGTTCTAGGCGTTTGAGTCTGGAACCGCACGACCGCTACGGTCGCAGGTTCGAAACCTGCCTCGGGCATGGATGTGTGTGATATCCTTAGGTATGTTAGGTTTAAGCAGTTCTAAGTTCTAGAGGACTGATGACCTCAGATGTTAAGTCCCATAGTGCTCAGAGCCATATAAGACAACGTGAATAAACAGTACCAACTAAGAACAAATAAGCTAATACTGGCAGTACTTCTGCTACCGTTGCTGCTGATCCCACTTTCATAGTGCACACAGGTGAGTATTCATATTTTCGATAATTGTCTTCAAGTTTATTGATTCTGCACGTAGACACAACTGGAGGTCATCAGCACACATGGGTTATTTACAATAAGGAGAAACTAATGACACATTATTGATACACAAGGAAAAGAGTACAGGAGCTAATGCCGAACCGTGAGGGCGCCTGATACTACCTGCCTCAGTGACGACTTTATGGTGCACGCATTGGTGGCGATACGTCACGTACGAGCGAAACCATTGCACTGCGCTTTGCGAGAAATTTCGCATGCTAAATTTAGCAAGTAAAACTTCGAGCTTGAGTGTCCAATGCTTTGCTGAAGTATAAGTAGCATGTGATAGGCGCCTCTTATCTAATCATGACCAGCTTCAGGTTCAGGCATAAATTTTAAAATAAGGTAATCAGTTTAGGAAAAGCGTATGTTTTGCAAACAAAATGCTGTCAGTCATATTAATGATGAGAATGTTGCCATTTTCTTTCATTGGGAAAGTGTACTACGATTGTAAAACTGGCTCGATCCACAGGCGAAAACTCTGATCCATGAAACAAGCAAATAACTAAATTAACTGATCATATGGATTACTAGATTATTGACAAATTTGTGGATTGGAGCCGAATATCAACTGGAACATGAGTTCATGACGGTGGAGAGTACGCGGGATGGAAGAAACATTCATATATGAAAGACGTCGACCACGTGCTACAAGCAAGCACAAGTAAGATTATGTTGCCTTAATTGGATGAAGCACCCGCCTTGGTTACAAATCTGGCTGCAGCATTTGGTCTTTCGTCGGCGTTGTGAGGCTGTTGTGAATGCTCGATGAGCCATTTGATGTGTTTTGCTGAGGCAAAAGCACCTGTGTAGTTCGGAGAATGTGGTATCTAGCACGCCTTAAATTGATCCATGAAAAGTGAGCAATAGGGAAGTTTCATGTTCTCGAACTAGTCGCGGTTTCGACTCGAGAGAGATTTTCACCATCTGCTCATCTTGCGCAGGGCTTGAGTCACCTGGCACACCTAGACCCCTGCCAATATTGTCGAAAGGAACGATGTTTCCCATTGCACCGACATGGTGTTACAGATTGGTTCCTAGGGGTGCTGAGACGCCTTAGGTCTATGCAGAGCTCCGTTCAGTGCGAAAAGGGTGACGGAGGAGGTCACACTTCGTAAACAATTGAAGGTGATTTTTGAGATGCGTTTCCCCTGCGGAGTATTATAACTTAACTCCACATCTGAATTATCTGTTTCTTTCTCCAGTCAGTAATTTGACAAATACAGAGAAGGTACGTTCTCGAATTTCAGTTGACAGCCGAAACTGATCTGCCTTCCGTGGTAGTTGAAAGTGTCAACATGGATTCCTCCAAAGCGCTAAACATCCCTCAGGTATGAGGGAGAAAGACAAGACCAACAGACGAACGCTTCGGTTTCTGCTTATTACAGCAGTACCTGATAATCTGGCTACTGACATTCGCAACTAAATTACACAGAAAATGACATACCACTTAGCGAGAAGAATGTAAATGTGCTCACATCTATTACAGAACCGTTTCGTGATAACATTATGGTGGTTAAAATCTGTGGTCAAGTGGACTGTCAGGAAGAGTTAGAAGGAGGACGATCTGTAACGTTAAAGAAGGAGATGTGTAACTCATTTAACTAATATCTACGTAGTAATTTCTCCAATTTCGTCCCTGCGAGACATGGTTCAAGCCGAAGCTACCTTTTCTCCTATACGGGAACGACAGTGTGACAGCAAGGGGGGATGCAACAAAAAATCGGCAAGGAAACACTGGAAATTATTTCGAGGAAATTGTTATACCATACAAAGTGGAATTAGCTAACGTTAAAATGGATGTTCTAATGAAAGAGCTTCCTGGAATGTTGCAACAGTTGCATGTAGACGACTATTACCTTTTGAGTTTGGACGTAACGCAAGACTGTGCTGGAATTTTTAATAAAATGGAGATGTGCGACTACTTAATGCCAAACCACGACTTCTGCTTGGAAGGCGATCGCCAGGGAAACAACAATGTGATTGTGGACAGCGATAAGACAGTTGGAATAGACTGTCTAACGTGGTTAAGCTCAACTGTAAAGATATACAACAAATTTGTATGTCAAATCACAAGTCCTGGAGTGAACAGAGATTTTAGTAACCACATTAAAGATTTTATAAAGTGTCCTAACACGCGACGACGAGAAACTTTTAGATCTTTCTTGGCTAAGCAGCATTGCATTACCTGGCTGAAGGCTACAATATACAACCACAGAATGAATCGACCCTGTTCAAGAATGTTAACACGTATTATACGCCAACAAAAAGTATGTACAGTGCGCTCCCGTATACTCAGTCCGCAGCTCGTGGTCTCGCGGTAGCGTTCTTGCTTCCCGAGTCCGGGTTCCCGGGTCAGATTCCCGGCGGGAGTAGGGATTTTCACCTGCTTCGAGATGACTGGGTGTTGTTGTATCGTCTTCATCATCATCATTTATCCCCGTTACGGTCGGAGGAAGGCAACGGAAAACCACCTCTCCCGCATCGTTCCCCCTATGCTCTGTCAAGAAGCATGGGACTTCATTTCCATTCCCCGTATACTCTGTGCCAACTGCGTCCTTGTGGCGTTAGTTAACAAATAGCGTACAGAACAGTTGCTGTGTTGTGTTTAATAACGTTCTGCAGTTTTGTATTGGAATGATAAGAATACCCGAAAATTAACGGATGTACAAGACCGAGAAAAGCTCATCAGCTATATTCTGTCTGCGTACAGTTTTGATTATCTATTTACAAACTATGTGGCGATTCTTAACTCTGACTCCAAGCATATAAGCATTATACAAAAGTGTTATGTTAAAGCATGAGAAACTTATTTTTATCAGCCTAGAACATCGTTCTCCACAATAACGTCCGGTTCTGATACAGATATTGCAGAATTAGGACTTGTTGACACAGATACTGTTATATTACAAGTTCGAAGAAGAAGAACCAATGTGTCGAGCAGACTTAAACTATTCCCCATTAAATATTACACCTTTAAGTACAGTTAATGTGTATGGAGGACGTCGAAGTAAAGAAAAGAAAACTGGAGTATGCAGAAAAGACAACTGCCACAAAAGGAAGAATACAAGCTGCAAATGGAAAAGGAAGAAGCTGTTGCGGATGTGCAAGCCAGATTTACATATGGCTTTAAACACACTTAACGGAAAAGTCTGGCTACGACTGGGGAATACAAGATAACAATATTTACTGTAAAGAGCAGTGGTAAGTGGTCATATGTTGGAGTACTGGCCGAAAACGGCGGATTGGCGCACGTTTATTATGTTAAAGGACACACTAAAAAGCTGTTTATCAAACTCCATTCCTCCTCCGACGTGCTTGAAAAGGATGGTTACATTGTATCGAAATGTGGTGGGCTTGATGTCGTACACTTAGCAACATATCAATTGTTTGCAGAGCTTAAAACCAACGGAATAACCAGCTTTAATGGTAATTCGTTTGCAAAAGTTGTGAACTTAACGTGTTATACCGAAATTCAACAAGAATGTGCAGCAGAAAAACTGGAAGCCTACAACCAGGAAGATGTGAAATGTTATAACAACAGTGTAAGGCAGGAAATAAGAGGAAGTATTAAAATTCCCGTATGCTCTCGTCTGGAAGAACTGCTGGAAGGAACATAACTAATTGTTAGAGCCATCAAAGAGGTTTTTACAGAACGAAAATTAAATACCTACTGGAATTCGAGATCATGTCTTCTTTGTATTTGTCAGATGACTGGCTGGAGAAAGAAACTCATGATTCACATGAGGATTTAAGTTATAAGTTAAAAATTAAATTGGACATTATTAAAACTACACTTAACAAAAATAAGGAAAGAGTTGTTTTCTGTATGTAACTGTATATGCGAAAGTTAATAAAGCTTTTGTATTAGAATAGTTGCTTGTATTATTCGTTAACGTACCAGAAATCCTAAGATATTTCCTACATACAATGCTCCATGTGCGTGTATTTCGGAAAGGGAGAGTGGATAGTCGGTGACCTTGAAAAGTAGTTGAAACTAGGTAGTTGGATGTATAGTTCCTCCCTTTTCTTACCTATGTGTGGAACAATACCGTAAGGATTACTGGCTGTGTATCCCAATGTGTCGAATTCGTTACAGTGACATCTAATTACTTCATCTGAATCGCAGTTCTTCACCCGATAGTTGAAGCTATCTCCTCCCATATAAAGTAACTTTGGTTCCACGAAATGAGTTTTGGCAAACTCATAGTGGAAGCTGTAGATGTGGAGTTTGAAGATGTCCAGTATACGCATACCCAAATAGATTGGTTTCATAAACTTTACTGAAACTTTGACATCTCTACAGCAACAAAGTTCTCATTGAAAATAGTGACCTGCCTAAAATTTGCTCTGGCTATGCTCTTTCTTATGCTCAACGCTCATCCCATGTGAGCCTAACCAAAATATCGCATTCATTTCTTACATCTACATGGTTTTACCGAAAATGGAATTATTCATCAATTTGTAAAAATCTTTTTCGAAATCACTGGTCGCCCACCCTCTTTTCGGTATTTAATTCAATATACTGCTTCAGCCAGGGGGCGTTTTGAAGGAAGTGGCCCGGGGGATTCTACCTACCTCCATCCCTAAGCTGAGACGTTTCTGAAGATTATGATAGTGAATTACATACCTCTGCTACTGTTCAACCGTGGTAATCAGTTTAGAGGTAGTGCTTCCTCGCGGAATTTGTTGCTCTGGACATAACGGCAAGTCGCTTGTCATTTCATGCATACTAACAGAGTATATGATGTCTGCCTCCACCACATACCCTACATCAGAAGCAGCCGCAAGATCATACATTTTCCTACCTAATCCCTCTAATGCTTTTTCGACCACACGTTGAAACTCGTCAACCGGCAGTGGCTGCATCATGGCGTGCCCGTATAAGTTATTTACATCCAAATATAGAATGTGGCTTGAATCGAGGGATGCACTGAACCCCGCTCCCATAAGTCGATTATTTACATTGGCGTTTCTATGGACACACAGGCGAAGTCCACCACGAATCCCGAGCTCAAAGAAAAGAAGCGTATCAAAAGTTCGATGCTACACCTCTGTTTCTCGAGCACTGCGTTCTAGAACAACCTAGGTGTCTTGTAATAAAAGGCAAGGTGCAAAGAGTACTTGGCCATGCATACACTCTGGAACTTTTCAAAAACATCCGCAAGCAAGTCTCCATGTATAGTCTTGCATATTCACCCAAATTGGGAATGCTGAATTCCCTTCAAACATTTACGGCATGCTCATAATCTGCACTAGTCATGGCATCGCCTGTGAGAGTACTGGTAAATGCAAATACATCGGGTAGCCTGGTTTCGTCGAATTTCACCTTACTGTTCAGAAACTCATAAGGGAAAACTCCTTTCCTAGATGCAAGCTGAAACTTTTCCTCATTGAGGTATGCAGATCGGGTGATATGCATATCCTCCTGATGTAGAGTATCATAAAGGTGCTCAAGTGGCGCCTGCATAAAACATAGCGTGTCAAGGAATTGGAGAGTAATTTTTGTCGTCATTCGTCTCAACACTCTCAGGCGGCACATTGACCAGATTTTTTCCCCCAGCCGAAATTAGCCAATTGCTCAGCTAGGAGCGTCATACCCACATAAATTATGGAAGAAAACGGGATTGTGTCGTGGTAACTGATACTTGCATGAATTGAGAGCTGCACCGTGCAAATTTACTGCAAGATGACAGTTGTCCCTACAGGGAGTTTCAGCTTTTCTCTCTAACGGCAGCCCGCAAATATGCAGTTAACCGCATCATTGTATAATTTTTTTATCCTCCTCCCATTCGGTCTTGGGGATGCTGGTGCTGTAAAGCCTGTGAACAATCCTTGAGAGTTTTTCAAGTTGAGTAAGCAGCCAAACGGCAGGTTTATCCACGACGTAAGAGTTATAGCGGCTAAAACTTGAATTATATGAACATGCAATTTGGTACGCCGCCGTACATGCTACGTGTTTTTATCTGAAGGTGGTATGTGAGTTTAAGTGGGTTCCCTTCACAGCGGGTGATAGTGGAAAGGAGACACTCGAAGTCTGCGTATACAACAAATGGACAATGTTCCTGGTGGTGAGCATTTTTTAATTTAATGAACTGGTTTTCTCCTGAAGGCATAACAACACGTACCGATTCTTTGAATTCTCAGTCCTCCATATGCCTTTTTAAATGCTTTTCTTGTGAAAAGATGTTTAGACACCTGAATCAAATGTGTTTTTTATGTTCTTTTTTCGACAACTGGCTGTAAAGGAGGCAGGACATGTATTTGATCCATATGTAATAATGGTTATGACCTTCAGAGAAGTGCAGCATGTTTACATAAAGATCACGCTCACCTGTATATTGCTAAAAATGGAGTAGTCCAACTACAGTATGTTAATCCTGCTCATCTGGCTTGCTTTTCTGCTTCTTCTTCAGGTTATAAACGTGAGCCAATATTCCAAGTGCTTCAAATTTCTTTACAGGGAACTCGATACTATCAAAATTATAACATCTGGGGATTTTTATTCTTTGGTGCATTGTATGTTGTTGTATGCTGAGGATGGTAACTCAAATGGTAATTTCTTCCGCAAGCCAGAATTTACCTGCGAAGCAAGCGTTATCCATTTCATTTTCAACGTCACTACAAGCCTGCTTGTTCTTTATATCCTCAGGGAGTTTGATGAAACTGTACCCTGCATTTAACGGATCATAGAGATGAATATGTAGGTTGAGGTGTGGTATTTGGCTGCGTGCTTTAGCTGACCCTCTTACTTCCATCTCGTAAAACCGGGCAAATATAGCACCCAAGGTGGATTCACGGTACCTCTCGGTGATTCCTCCGGCATACAACGCCATTATCACCCCAGATGTAGTGCAGGCTTTTCTCCTCAGCAGCACCCTGCTGTTTGGGAGGGTGAGTTAACTCGCAGCAGACTACTGTGTTACATTTGATGATATGTATTATGTCTCGGATTATCTAGGGCTTTGAGGAGCTCTGCCTCCAGCACTGGGAGGCACAGCTGACTATCAATCAGTCATTTTAGAATTATTAAAAACAATTTAAATCAAAAACAAAAGACTGACGAAAATGCAGACGAAGCACTTCGGAAGCGTTCGGGTCACGCCTTTTCTGGTATGGCGCGTGAAGTGTGTCGGGCTGTTCGTCACTCTGGATTAGACAGTCGAGAAGAACAGACATGTTGTCTGTCGCAAGATGTGTTTCCAGTTTTTATTTAAGTTCCCGTTCGTCACTCTGTATTAGGCAGTCGAGATTTACAGTCATGTCTGTGGCAGAATGTGTTTGCCATTATTCAATATTAAAAGATTCACTCGGGTAGTCATGAGGCACAGACACGTGCCACAAATAGTGTAAAGATACATGTTCTTACATACTGTGTTTGATCATGTACTTTGCTGTATCAGAAGGTGTTGTATTAAGATCATGTAGTCTTCTCGTGTGGCTATATTAAAATACGCGAGTGGCATCCCAAAGAAGTGGTACATTATTTCAGAACAGAACCTCGCTAAAGTCAGTTTCAGCCTCAAGATTCAGAACCTACGACCTACGTGCTGTTTTCTGCGCTGGGGACATCAACCTGAAGGCAGCAGGTTAATGAACTATAACAGAACCTTCGTATTCCACACAGTGCAGTGGAAACAACTAGGCGCCACACGTGTACTGCATGCACGGAACAAATGTGCTCAGTGACACGTCATCTGCAGTAATGCAGAGGAGGTAAAGGAGGATGATCGTTATTGACACCAACTATCAATTCATTCTTCCTTTCTTGCCGTAACGTGCCACTGCAGGCTGTTGTCGTGGCAGTGTTGGTGGCATCTCTGTAACATACGAACAACAGAAGAAAATTAAGTACAATGCTCAAGATTTATTAAATATATGCTCTAAACAAATAACAAAAATTTAGATCAGCATTCCACAATAATAACGATGTAACGATGACAGTCACCTTTTACATTCTTAGTCCCAGGATTGAGCAGTTCAGTCGATCTTCCTGCTAGTTCTCTCGCCCAGTCAAATATCTCCATCTCTTTTTCCAGAAGAGAGAGCTCACACTGCCTTTGAGCAGCCACGGTCTCATGCTCCCACTCTGGTATTTCATCCTCGGCAGAACTGTTGTTGTTGTGGAGCCACTGATCCATCTCACGGAAGTCATCTTGTAACCTCCCCGCAAATATAATAAAAGAAAATAATTAAATGTGAATGGGCATCGTGCTAAACGTAACCTCCCAGCAGAAATAAAAGAAAAGTCTATGATAATGAAATAGAGCCAAATGTTAGCTTTCCACAGTAATAAAACTCAATGATAACAAAAATGTGCAAAAATGTTAAGTCCCCAAAAAATTAACGTTAAGATCAACCTGATAAATTTTATAAGGGCAGCTGCGCTGACCTTAGGCCCTGTGCAATAATTAATCTGATAAATTGATTCTGGGAGGAAAAGCATAGGAAATATTGTTTCAATTGGAATGATTCTTTTCTTAAAAACGATTGCTTTGAAAACAAAATTATTATTGGGGCATTTCTTGAAAAAATTAATTACAATTAACATACATTACATTATCAGATGTGCGCAATGCTGCTTCATTACCTTATTTAACAATATACCTCGTCCCGAACCTTGACCAGAGACCCATGTCGTCGCCCGCCGACTCCACACACACCACTCCGACTGAGTACAACTCGCAACTGAACTCTCGCGCTGTCAAGCGCAGACTAGCAACGATAAACAACTCTCTGGTCAGAGATTCTGTCATGCCTCGCCATCGCTGGTAATGAATACATATGAAACGTACGCGTTTCAATCTTCAACAAGATATTGATTATAGTAAACAACAACAACAACAAAAAGTTTGTACTGAATTTCCTAAAGCGAGATATTGAGGTGTATTGTATTGTATTGTATGTTGACTGGGGACCTAGAAACGACGGAGAGACTCCGTCCCCGCCGCAGCCGCAGTGGTCCACAGCCCCACGAAGACTACCGCAGTCCACTTCACCCCTCCGCCGCCCCACACCGAACCCAGGGTTATCGTGCGGTTCGGCCCCCAGTGGGCCCCACCGGGAACGTCTCACACCAGACGAGTGGAACCCCTATGTTTGCGTGGTTGAGTAATGGTGGTGAACGCGTACGTGGAGAACTCGTTCGCGCAGCAGTTGCCGATATTGAGGTGTACTCAAACAAAAACAAAAAAAAATTCTCGACGCATAGCCCTACTAGAATCTCATACTGCTCTTGATCCGCGGCAACGCCCACAAATATGGATAATATATGCTTCACATAAGTGTATACAAGAAAAAAAAAAGAAATCTAACAGCAATATATTACAAATGTACTTACGTTCTTGTTGCATTTCGGCCTCCAGCAGCCGCTCAGTATCTGTCAGCTGCTGCCCTAATGCTCAACAGCGAGATCAAAAATTTTATAAACACTTGCTACAATATGAATACGTCAAGAGCTCTTTTCTGAGCGTGTAAACTATCACACAGAATCTGAAATTTGGAGATGTACTTACACGCCGGCCGCGGTGGCCCTGCGGCTCTAGGCGCTTCAGTCCGGAGCCTCACGACTGCTACGGTCGCAGGTTCGAATCCTGCCTCGGGCATGGGTGTGTGTGATGTCCTTAGGTTAGTTAGGTTTAAGTAGTTATAAGTCTAGGGAACTGATGTCCTCAGATGATAAGTCCTATAGCGCTCAGAGCCATTTGAACCATTTGTACTTACATGATGGTAGCCCAACCTCTTCAACTTGCTGGCGACTTTCAGCTTTCAGCTGCTGTTGCTCTAATGCTAGAACAACAGTAGAAATGTTATAAGCACTTGTTACGATTTGAATACTTCAAGAGATGTTTTGTGAACATGTAGACTACCACCACAGAATTTTGATATGTACTTACATGGTGGTAGCACAACCTCGTCAGCTTGCTGGCGACATTCAGCTACCAGCTGACGTTCTATTTCTTCCAACATTTCAGCAATGAATGTTGAAGTAGCATGAAAAAAAAAGAACTCTTGTAACCGCTTGTTGCGAAAATGTATCACAATCTAGAATTTGCTTTCAAATTTTAAACTGTTGCAATTTGAACTCATAACTTTTTTAAAAAAACACTTACATGGCAATTGCTCCAAGTTTGGCCGTTTCCCACCACCGCTACCACATTACATTCATCTGCCGATTTCCAACTGCTGGCTGCCGCCCCGCTGTGGAGTGGACTGTTAGTGTGGGCGCGGGAGGCAGGCAAGTGGTCACCATGCAGACCGCCAGACACCAACGCAAGCGGCGCATGTGGTGCGAGTTGTATCATCTAAGGCTGCCAGAAAGTTATGAACACACGTGGCTCTGCAACCTCTCATCTCAAGCCCCAGAGCAGGGCAGGAGGCGGTAGCTGTCTCCGGCAATGTCCCGCGAGGCGAGGCAGCTGCAGCAGCCGTCATGAATGCGGTCCAGTCGAGGATGCACCGAAGCCCCCCCCTTCCCTCCCCCCCCCCCCACACAAGGTCACGCGAGGCGGCGTATTGAAGGAGGCGGGGGAAGGGATGTAGCCTGGCACACCACTAGTGCACTCGCGCCCGGCAGCGCCCCGCGTAGTATTTTAATGACTTTGCGATCGCAGTTTATGAAGCGATGAAGTGATCGGAAGTTAAACAAGAGTATCCATGTCCTACGAAATGCGAATTATGTCCTTCTCAGAACGTAATTCACCGATTTACCGTCCTCTGAATTTCTTTTTTTTTTTTTTTTTTTTTTTTTTGTCGATTTCTACCACATATTCCCGTTTTACAAACAATTTCCGTTAATACTACGTCCTCTGAATTGAGAATTGAATTCTAAAGCTAAAATTCGAAATTCCAGCCAAAATTCAAAATGCCCGCCAATAGAGAAGGGGGAGGGGTAGGGGTAGGGAGGGAGAAGGTGCGGGGACCCATGTGCAGGTTGAGAAAAACACATGATGCCATCTGAGAGGGCGTGGGTGTGGGTGTGGGCGTGGTTGTGGGTAATTAATTATCAATTTAATTAATTTGCTTCTCAATTTGATATCAAAACTGGAGTCATGCCGCCCTTACCCTACTACCTTCAGTATCTCTGTTACGGGGAACAAGATGAGTGTGACACATACACCCCTCAAGATATTTTTGTTGTTTTTCAGTACGTAGGTTAATTTCACTAGTTTTACCTATTTCCGCCTACACTTGTTGTTTTTTAGTATGTAGGTCAATTTCACTATTTTGCCTATTTCCGCCTACATTTTGGAACATCTTTCTACTATTCTTTAGTGAGTGGTAATTCTTTCCCTTTCTGTCTTTTTTCACTCAGTTTCTGTGAACTGATTAACGTGTCGACTTATTATTGGCAGCAGGTACGGTCAGCATTTGGGTGGCCGCTTTTACCTGGCTGGAATGTTTTGTGCAGCCGGTGAGGCCACAAGCCCTTCAACCTCGCCTAGCCCTCAGGCGAGCAGCTAATACTTGTATGTGAAATGCCTTTCCATTTTCGAAACTCTAAGTTTCATGTTACGTTATTGGCTTGAAAGTTGGGAAATTTACACATGCAGAAATATAAATGGTACTAACAAAATGATCTTTACTGGGAGTTACGATCCTCGTGACACTCCCCCTATAGCGATGACGTCATGTCGTCGTACACTCACACGTCTCGTGGTACACGTGGTCCTGGGCTCCATCTGATGCGTCATAATGCTCAGCTACACACGCCTGCCATATTGAGCGAGTCTCATCATCACGGTATTTTTTCGATAAGGCTTGTCAACGGATCTCCTCTGTCTCCCGCGTCCCCAAATTTAGCTTCGCGCTACTCTCAGTTGTAAAGTGCCAAAGACATCTACGATTGTAATACAAACAACAATAATAATACTACCTCACGTTTGTGGACGACCTTGCGATACTTAGGATGGACGAAGAGAGTACGTCAAACAGCTCGAAATACTCAAAGGATGGTAAAGGAAAATCAGGATTACAAATCTCATTCGAGAAAACTACGTTCTTACGTTCAAAGGCAAAAATCGTGAGACTGAAGACAAGTTACGGTAAAATCAACAGTGTCCCGTACTTTAAATACCACGGAGAAATCATCGAACCAATAGGCCTTGAAAAAATCACAGAATAAAATCGCCTAGAAAAAGTAAAAAAAGAGCCTTGGGATTAGTCCAAAACCTCTACAATAAATAATCCATGTTAAGACAGACAACACAGTCATAAAATTAACAGCCCGCTACGCAAGCGAAACGCAAACGTAAAGAAGTCACAAAAGAACAGAAAAAAATCATTGTGAAAATTTTAGGTGCAAGACGTAACCAAGACGGTTAAGACGGTTACAGGCAACCATCATTCAAAACAACAGAAAAGTTTTCAAACGTCGAAACTGACATTAAGAAAAGGTGAATGATATTCTTTGGGCATCTCAACAGACTACCAGAAAATCGATTGACAAAAAGGGTAATAGACCACGAAACATCACTTAAGAACTCATCTTGGCTGAACGAGTTCGAAAGGACCTCAAAAACGCAAATACAAGATCAACCGACGTTTTGGAAAGAGACATATTCGGACACAAAGTAGACAACTGGGAAGTTTTAAAGAGTGGGCAAAACAAAAACAGTACAGAGAAGAGTGGTCGGAAGAACGTAAACAAGCCTTGTCGGAAACAATGAGAGCCTATTGGAACAACAAGAAGAACCTAAAGGAAAGTTGACTGAGTTATTTGCTTAACGCTTTCCATTTATTGGGAGAATTAACTAATAATAATAATAGAATAATACATTTCCAGAAAAAAAAATGCAACAGCCTCAACGACATCGTTTTATTGACAGCTGAGATGGCAGGTAATTCACATTGTAAGGATACATCATAACGCATTCAGATCAGTAACAGTACCCAAACAGTCGCATCAGTACATAGTGTACCTCTCTCTGGCGGCAACGCAGGCATGTGTTCTCGCATGAGAACGATCATAAAAGTGCCGAAAGCCATCCTGGATAGATTGCCCCAAGCTTCCTGCGCCATTTGTTGCAATACAGCAATGGTTCTTGCAGACTCTGGGGAAGGCGTAAGTTCCGCTGCAAGAGAGATCTGGCAATCTTGTTGGCCAGGGTAGCTGTTGTACACCGTGAAGAGCAGCGTCGCAGCTGCCTTATGTGCACGTGCATTGTCCTGCTGAAAAAGCACGTCACCCTCCTATCGAAGAAATAGCAGTAGCACGAGGATAAAAGCCTGTGCAACTAAGCAACCAGTAGCCACCGGTTACTTTACCCATCCTCCCGTTCCAAGATGAAGCCTGGGATGGAGCCTGTGTGCTGTGGGCGAATGCACTCTGCAATAGGTCTCTCACCAGGTTACGCCAGACGTGTGTACGTCCAAGGACAGACAGAACCCACTCTCGTCGCTGGAGAGAACAGAGCGCCTTCCACCCTCCAGTCAGCTTCCGACAGCAGACTAGCCAAGATTGGCAGTGTCGTAGCCTGGCCAGAGGCACACCTGCTCTCAATCCTACTGCAAGCAGGCGATTCCCAGTGGTCCCTGATGGCACAGCAGGCGCAACATGTGCCGGGATTTCGTCCCAAGGTTATATTCGGTAGGCTACAGCTGCTCGCACATTGCCTCGATCTTACGTGCGTCTGTATTAAGCGAAGGTTCAGAACCGGGGAATTGGAAATTTGTGGTAAATTCCTATGGGACCAAACTACTGAGGTCATCGGTCCCTAGGCTTAAGCTAACTTACGCTGAGGACAACACACACCCATGCCCGAGGGAGGACTCTAACCTCCGACGGAGGGAGCCGCGCGACCCGTGACCAGGAGCCCTAGACCGTGCGGCTACCCTGCGGGGCCAGAACCGGGTCTTTAGGCGTGGGAAAGTTCTACAGACCACTTCTGAAACCAGCGATACACCACCCACATGTTATGGCCAACACAGGCAGCAATTTGCCGGTACATCCATCCAGCTTCCCGCAGGCTTACAATACGGCACCGTTCAAATGTTTCAAGCTGTTCAATCGGAGTACGTACTCGTACCTGGGACATGGTTGTACCCTATGATGAATGTTACAAATACTGGTCACCTGTAAAATCAGCGCAGTTACTGCCTGCAGAATCAGTCCTTCTGAGCGCCATGTGATCGCCACTGATCGTGACGACTATATCAGTAAGACTACAACGGCACGTGTAATATCCTGGTGCCAGTGAACTCAGCCCTTCAGGGCACTGAATTTTTTTTTCACAGTGTAGCCTGTTCAGTGCTAACTTGGTAGTGCACCTCTGTAGCATAACGTCCAGGAAATATCATTTCAGAGAAATTTAGTACTTGAGGTGCATATTCCGAAAATTTGAGAAGTATACCCAGTGTCTTTCCTAAGAGCGTCAGGCGTATTTTCTCTGGTGTTTCGGCACGTATTTCCTATTTCGTTTTTGCGTTGTGTAGCTGCAGTCTACCCAAACAATTACTGCTCTGTAATGTCTTTCATTCGACACCTCGTATCAACAGAAAGCGTCGGTTTGTTTTCCATTACAAACAAAATTATTTTTAAATCGGAATTTTACGTGCCCATCCGATAGAGCGCTCCCAGATTAGTCTATCACAATATTCTTTTTATCGATATGTACTGACCCGAAGAATAAACAGCAATCCAGCAGCGCCTCAGCACGGGTCAGGCTAATACTGTCGCTACTCGAGTACTAGTTATTCTTCGAGCTTTACTGTCCCTGTTAATACATATCGATAAAACAATTATCACACTAAACTAATCTGGGATCACTTTACCGAATGGACATGTAAAATTCCACTTAAAAAATCACTGTATTTATAACAGAAAAGAAAGCGATGCTTTCCATCGACACTGGGCGTCGCATGAAAGACACCATAAACACCATTCGCTATAAAATAAAATCCAAGTGTGCACTCGTCATTATCACCATTTCCCTGAGCTCTGCGATTGTGAACACAAGTCTGCAGACCATGGGTGCGTGAGTGTGTAAAGGAGACAGATGCTGTTCCTTTCACTCCTTTCCGCGTCCTTTCAGGAAAATCAGTCTTTCCGTTAGTTTTTTTCTTAATATTAAGGCGCTTTCAATATCCGTGTTTCCTTACTCAACTTTTTGTGGTTCGCCGCTTCCATTTGAGAGCAGCAAGCGTGAAATATATAAGCCGCATGAAGGGCACCGAGTACTTGTCTATGGAAACGATTAGCGTTTCAGCGCAGCCAAAGTAGGTTGGAGTAACGCATTCTACGTATATTCTGTACATTCTGCATGTAAGGAAAGGCTACGGAGCGGGGTTCTCATTTACTTCTACATGTGCTCTGACAGCGTCTGCTCCTTTTCTCTCTCTCTTGTTACAGTCAGCCCAATCTAGGAATGCTGCCGTCACAATGTCGTCTCAAGGAGAAATCGCAATACGTTTTGTAGTTTCTTGAAAGACGGTTGCCTGTTACAATGCAGCGACAGTTCCACAGTGCCTATGGTCGAGATCTGGTTAATGTAAAGAGCATCAAAGGATGGTATGGAAAGTTTAAAAGAATGGCAGGGCTGGTGACAGGCAAAGAGCCCGTAGACCTGGAGTGAGTGACGACACCGTTGATGCCGTGCGTATAGCATTTCAATGCAGTCCACAGAAATCGACACCTCCTGTTCCCAGAGAAACAGGTACACCTCACAGCACGGTGGTGAAGATTTTACACAAACTGTTGCATTTACATGTATACAAAGCGCAACTCCTGCATGCTTTGCAGCCAGATGATAGGCCCAGAAGTGCTTAGTTTGGTAGCAACATGTTGGAACGAACCGATGCAAACAACGAGTGTCTTACTGAAGTTTGCTTTCCGCTTAAGCCACTTTTCGCATCTCCGGAAAAGTAAACACGCATAATGTCTTGATCTGGGACTCGGATTATTATCAATAAATAATCCGTTCTTTTTTTTAAAAAAAAAAAAGAAAAAAAAGAGCTTTTTATTTATTCACTTCGTATTTTCACCAGCTCCTCGCTTTCAGGTTTCAGGTAAGTAACATACATCGTCTATGCTGCTTTTGAAAAAGTGAGGAAAATAAATTTCAAAAGTTCGTCTGTGTGACGATTAAATCGGAGGCGGTCTTGCAGGCTGCCATATTCCAATGCTGGCCTCCCTGCCAATCGTTCAATATATGAATCCACGCAGGCTTTCGGATACCGCGTGTAAGTGCACAGCCGGAGCATTAGTTGGAGAAAAAGGAACGCCGAGTATATGAGATCACGCACAGCCGACTGCTTTCCTAGCAGGTAGCGTAGAAATGATTAAATATGTATTATCCGCAAGCAGACTGAAGAAGAACACTGATGAGGCGATTTGAGTTCTTAAATTTGCGTATGCATGCTGGCTGCTTTCGTACCATAAAAAAACAATACGCAGTCGCACTTTTTCCTTTGAAGAATATGTCGAGATAATGAAATACGTGTTACGAGCAAGATGACTATTACAATATCAGCATGAGCAGGATGGGGCATGCATGACGGTGCTAGACGCAAATGAGACGACCTGAGCAGCCCCTTTTCACTTCCATTACTATCGTCGACTTTCGTGCGAAAATGAAGCGCCAGTCCGGCAGTGCTAATGGCGGAGGTGCAGGTCAGTTGGTATCGTTTATTGAGTGACGACGATATACCGTGACCACTCTTTGATGAACAAAGTATGGCTTTCCCCCAGGAATGGAAGTATACGTATGCCTGTGTTTTCTTTTTAAAAAATTCTGTAGACACTACTTATAAGATTCCAGGAGAGCTATCGTAAATATACCTACGATATTGCAGAGCCTGTGTTATTCTTATTACGATGCAGAGTTCATTTGGACACCACAGCCATTACGAAACACGTGATATGAATTCGCAGTTGCGAATAAGGACTACCTTCAGCTGTACAAGGGAATGACGACGCTGAAAATTTACGCCAGACCGGGACTCGAATACGTATTTCCCGCTTATTGCGAGCGGTCGCCTTACCATTTTTAACAATAAATTAAAAACAAATACATCGGCCGGAAATCGAACCCAGCCGACTCTCAAGTTTATTTTATTTTAATTATTTTAATAGCTCAGTCAGCGGCAGGCTCGAGGAAGCAAGGCAGGTAGGGGTTGAACTCCGAGGCCTAGCCACGATGTCTCTCTCCTCCTACCACCGAAACGCACCATCACATTTTTTTTCTGTTTCCTTTTTAATTTTTTATAATAAGCAACAAAAACAAATGACCCATACGCCAAAAATTATGCCGATAATGCGAACTAAAAAGGGCCATCTTGCCCGCTGGGATCGCTTTATCGAAGCGGGCGGCCAGTAAGAGGTGGTCGTAATTGCAATGGGCGTCACCAGTCATCAACCGTCGGAGCGTCCGGGGCCGCTGCACACAGCCAGAGACTGTTTCTGTTGCCGTAGGAGAATCGTGGAAACATCACGTCTGCAAGTCAATTTCTTCTCACACGTTTCACACCCCAGCTGGGCGGTGGGTCCATGAATTAAGGCCCCGAAACAGTTAGCAAAAAGGTTCCAGTATTGCGTTCTGTTCGTTAAAACCAGTAATTCGTCGATCATGTTTTGCTACAATTTGAGGACTTCCTTTTCGCCGTCACGGTACATGTAGTGCATCGCTGTTCGTTGTATCCAACTGACCGCATTCATCCGGGTCATTGGGAAATAGACGGCGTCGGGATGAAAGAGGTCCAGCGGCACAATCGAAACATAGGGGCGGCGTAGCATGGAAGCCAGTATCTGGCGGATTAGTTTCCAGCACTCGCGTGCGGGGCCATAGTTCAGTCTGTGTTCGTCTGTGACTACTGTCGTGCAACGGGGGCATATACGGTCGTCAGGCACGTAGCCTTGGTCGGGTCGGAATTTTCTCTTTAGTGACTACATAGCAACATACCATGTCGACCGCACGAAAGTTGACAGGAAGGCCGCGTGGGCTCGCCAAATCCTCGTCCAGTCGAACGTGGGTTTGCGTCGTACAATGTCGTTAGCCAGTTTCCAGCGTTGGAGAACACTATAATATATCTTTGCTGTCGGATTCCGTGTCTCAGGTATAAGTCCCAGCTGTGCTCCACGAAAAACCATGATAATGAGGGTGATAAATGTCCAACAGGTACCGGTGGGCACAGCGTGTATGGGGCCACCTCTGCTATCAGGATGCCATGAAGACTGTCTGTTGGTGAAAGCCAGAGTCGCCGCATTGAGCGAAGGTACAGCGCCAACGCTCTGTGCTTGACGTGAGTGAGTCTAACACCTCCTTCGTGGATGAGTAAAGTAAGAGTAACAAAACGGGTCTTAAAAACTGCACCAGCGTTCACCACGTGTCCAAACACTGCCTGTATCATGGAAGCCATCGTGTCTGTCATTGGTAATACGTAGGCGTAATGGTTAAGTTGAGAAGCCATGTACACATTGACGTACTGAGAGCGTTGCAAAATGTCCAACGATTTCAATTTTTTGAGGCGAGCCAATATGCGGGATCGTCGTAAGACCTTACGATACGCAAAGGCCACCGTACGTTGTATTTCTCGATGGAGCGACATCCCTAAACATTTGAGCATTGGGACCTTTGTCAGGGTACATCCAGCTCTGCAGGCATGCCTCGTCCCACCTCCATGTAGCGTGATTTCCGGAGGTTGATCACACAGCCTGCCACCGCCCCATACTGTTGGAGCCAGGAAAGCGCCGTTCATATATCGTCACTTGTCCGTTCTAAGAGCATCGCATAATCGGCGTACGCGCTACATCGAAAGGTCACGGAACGGAGGCTAAGACCTTCCAAGCGTCTCCGTAGAGCGTGAAGAGCTGGTTCGCGGGCAATGGTGAATAACATGGCAGAAAGAGGACAACCCTCTCTGACGGACCTGTTGACACGGACGGGGGCGAACCGATATCCGTTTACCAAAATCCTCGCGACCGCCCCATGGATCAAACGAAGCACAACACTTGGCGTCTTGCGTAGGACACCGATGTGTTTCATAGCTGCATGTAGGAAACCATGTTCGACCCAAGGTCAAAGTCCAGCGCAACAAGAGCGCCGTGGAGGCGGCATGTTTGCTCGAGCGCCACCACGTCCCTATAGGTGCTTAAAGTCGTAAACACATTACTGTCGCTTCCGAGGCAGGTTTGATCAGTGTGGATGGCCGCCATTACCACAGATTTGAGCCTTTCACGGAGGATGCGTGTCAACAGCTTGTAGTCGGTGTTTATCATTGTCAATGAGCGGAAATCAAGTGGGCGACAGTCTCCTCCAGATCTGGGCACCGGAATCAAGAGACCCTCAGTGAAATCAGATGATACCTGAAAATCGGGGTTCGGTAGTGAGCTGCCTCTTGCGCCTTCTCCTGTCTTGAATGATATGGTGGACGGAATGTCATTCTCCACTAACATCATCAGTTGTCCTCGCTCACACCCGCACACCCGCGAGACGTACGGCGGTGATACGTAGCAACTGTGCCTTGATGTGGTGTTCTGCCGATTGCCGTTCCGGCGACGGCGGTTGCACAGCCAGTTCGCGGGGAGCAGTGTAGTAGAAATCAGTGGTCGCGGTATACCAGCGCGTTCTATCTCGTCCATAGCTGGCTAATGTGCGGCACAACGCGGGTTTGACACACCGTAACCACCACTGAAGTACGGAACCGTAGGCGGGTAATCGCCGGTGGCAACTTCGCGTCTGCAATTTACCGCTTCAAGAAGGGCTACTTTGAGGCGCCACGGACCTCTGCTTCGTCGGACACGTTGGCGAGGGGTGGGTGGGGGGGGGGGGGGGTGAGGTGAGAGTACACACGTACGCTAAGTGGTCCGTGAACGCTGCCGGCCACATCTCAGCGTCGGTAACTGCCGATCGCAGGGAGCGTGTGACGCAGACTCGATCCAAAAGGCTCGCGGAATGACTAGTAGAGTAGGTGTATGCCTTTCGGTCGCTGTTTTGTATGACCCAAGGGTCCGACAAAGCCTTTACAAGCGCCTGAAGTGCTGGGCAGGTGGTATAGTGCGGCATCTGACCGGATGGTCTGAGCACACAATTGAAATCTCCTACTACTAACAAGTGGTCGGCATTTCCCTGTAAGAGCAGTGCTATGTCTTCAGCAAAAAAGCTGCGGCGTTCTCTCCTTCTATCGATGCCGGAAGGAGCATACAAGTTCACTAGACGTGCTGTACCAACCGTGAGTGCGACCCCCGGGCCGACGGTAAATAGGATACATCAGCATCCCTCAGCAGAATAGCCTTACCTCCTCTGCCTACATAGCGTAGGCGTCATATCCGCAGTATCGATACAGAGTCCTGATCGGGCTTCTTGAAGGAAAACAACATCCAGATCCGAAGCTCGTAATATATCTTGCAGCATACGGGTTTTGAGAGCAGAAGTAACGCCGTTGACATTGATCGCGGCGAGGCGGTATGCCTGTTCCAGTAAGTCGCGGGGGTTGTCCGTGGTATTACAGGTGGGCAGTAGTCGCTGTGTGGAGAGTCTTCAGGGCATAGAGCTAGGAAGCGACGGGTGTGGGTCATGCCGGCCTAGGCGTCTGTCGCCGTCAACGTAGATGCTGCCAAAGGCATCGATGTATCGTCAGACTCCTGAAACGCATCCTGCATCTCCATCTCCTGAACCGAGTCTCCCAGGAATGTCGTACCAGTGGATCTCTAGAGGCAGACATAGTGGTGGGTGCATCCCCGGGGTCGGAGTTTCGGTGACTTCATGCATCCCGACAGTGCGTAGATCCACAGGTAGCGGGAGAAGACGTCGAAGCGTGTGGTACGTTAGTATCGGCCGTGTCGGATCAGTTTATCGACTGACGCACCTCAACGATGGATGATGTCCATCTTTGCTGCCTCACGCCGTTCTACTGCGTCGGTTCAAAAAATGGTTCAAATGGCGCTGAGCACTATGGGACTTAACTTCTGAGGTCATCAGTCCCCTAGAACTTACGAGGGCAGTTCAATAAGTAATGCAACACATTTTTTTTCTGAAACAGGTGTTATTTTATTCAACATTGAAATACACCAGGTTATTCCCCAATCTTTTAGCTACACAACACTATTTTTCAACGTAATCTCCATTCAATGCTACGGCCTTACGCCACCTTGAAATGAGGGCCTGTATGCCTGCACGATACCATTCCAGTGGTCGATGTCGGAGCCAACGTCGTACTGCATCAATAACTTCTTCATCATCCGCGTAGTGCCTCCCACGGATTGCGTCCTTCATTGGGCCAAACATATGGAAATCCGACGGTGCGAGATCGGGGCTGTAGGGTACATGAGGAAGAACAGTCCACTGAAGTTTTGTGAGCTCCTCTCGGGTGCGAAGACTTGTGTGAGGTCTTGTGTTGTCATGAAGAAGGAGAAGTTGGTTCAGATTTTTGTGCCTACGAACACGCTGAAGTCGTTTCTTCAATTTCTGAAGAGTAGCACAATACACTTCAGAGTTGATCGTTTGACCATGGGGAAGGACATCGAACAGAATAACCCCTTCAGCGTCCCAGAAGACTGTAACCATGTCTTTACCGGATGAGGGTATGGCTTTAAACTTTTTCTTGGTAGGGGAGTGGGTGTGGCGCCACTCCACTGATTGCCGTTTTGTTTCAGGTTCGAAGTGATAAACCCATGTTTCATCGCCTGTAACAATCTTTGACAAGAAATTGTCACCCTCAGTCACATGACGAGCAAGCAATTCCGCACAGATGGTTCTCCTTTGCTCTTTATGGTGTTCGGTTAGACAACGAGGGACCCAGCGGGAACAAACCTTTGAATATCCCAACTGGTGAACAATTGTGACAGCACTACCAACAGAGATGTCAAGTTGAGCACTGAGTTGTTTGATGGTGATCCGTCGATAATCTCGAACGAGTGTGTTCGCACACTCCGCCATTGCAGGAGTCACAGCTGTGCACGGCCGGCCCGCACGCGGGAGATCAGACAGTCTTGCTTGACCTTGCGGCGATGATGACACACGCTTTGCCCAACGACTCACCGTGCTTTTGTCCACTGCCAGATCACCGTAGACATTCTGCAAGCGCCTATGAATATCTGAGATGCCCTGGTTTTCCGCCAAAAGAAACTCGATCACTACCCGTTGTTTGCAACGCACATCCGTTACAGACGCCATTTTAACAGCTCCGTACAGCGCTGCCACCTGTCGGAAGTCAATGAAACTATACGAGACGAAGCGGGAATGTTTGAAAATATTCCACAAGAAATTTCCGGTTTTTTCAACCAAAATTGGCCGAGAAAAAAAATGTGTTGCATTACTTATTGAACTGCCCTCGTAGAACTACTTAACCTTAACTAACCCAAAGACATCACACACATCCATGCCCGAGGCAGGATTCGAAGCTGCGACAGTAGTGGTCGCGCGGTTCCAGACTGTAGCGTCTAGAACCGCACGGCTACGCCGGCCGGCACTGCGTCGGTCGATATGCTCCGTTTCTTATGACACCTCCGCGATTTCTGTTTGCGCTGTCTCGCCTCTGTGTCCGGCGCAGGGCAAGGGGGTGGACGCGGCATCCTGCTCTTCAACTTCCACCGCACCGTCGGCTTGTCGTTGTAGCAGTGCGCCTAGGCTCGACGAGAGGGCAGCAGAGGCATCGGCGCTGGAAGACGGTGGGGGCTCCTGAGGAACTGTTGCAGCGGCCTCCAAGGCTTGTACCAATATAGAAAGGTCGTCATAGACAGCTGGAGTCTCCCGTCTCGCCGCACCAACATACGTAATTGGCACAGAGGTCGCTATCGGCGGTCGAATCTAACCAGCTGAGGCCGTCTGCATGAGACTGCGTTGCAGGCAGATGGTTCAAATGGCAATGAGCACTAAGGGACTTAACAGCTGAGGTCATCAGCCCCTAGAACTTAGAACTACTTAAACCTAACTAACCTGAGGACATCACACACATCCATGCCCGAGGCAGGATTCGAACCTGCTACCGTAGCGGTCGCGCGGTTCCAGACTGAAGCGCCTAGCACCACTCGGTCACAAGGCCGGCCGTTGCAGGCATTGCGTTGGTGCGTGTCCTGCCTGTCCACATCCGGAGCAGGTCCTCGGCTGGCCGTTGTAAATAATTATCGCCCGGCAACCAGCGATCGTGAGATACGAAGGTATATGGCGGTGCACTTCAATACGGACCTGTCGCATCCAGTTAGGGACAGGGTAAGTATCGAAGATCTTCCATTTTTCGGCCGTATGGCCGTGGACTGTGCCATAGGGTTGAAGAGAAGGGTGACCAGATCCGCTGGAACTTCAAATGGTAGCTCGAACACGCGCACGTTTTGTATTCCTTGTCCAGCAGTTTCAAGCGTTACCACACCCACATTTCCGTCAGAGTGGCAGAACCTA
The DNA here is from genome assembly GCF_021461395.2 of Schistocerca americana. Classification (NCBI taxonomy): domain Eukaryota; kingdom Metazoa; phylum Arthropoda; class Insecta; order Orthoptera; family Acrididae; genus Schistocerca; species Schistocerca americana. The sequence goes on along the minus strand of NC_060119.1, from coordinate 509,681,400 downwards.
TAACCTTCCGTCGAGCGCCTGTGAAGTTTGTCACACACCTCATCGACAGTGAACTTGTAAGTAGGCTGTTTAGGTTTTTTTATTGGTAACGCCACGTAGCGCTCTGTATGAAAATCACTGGCTGTGCTGTGTGCAGTCTTTGGCTGGTTTGCATTGTTGTTCGCTATTGTAGTGTTGGGCAGTTGGCTGTTGGCAGCGCGTAGCGTTGCGCAGGTGGAGGTGAGCCGCCAGCAGTGGTGGATGTGGGGAGAGAGATGGCGGAGTTTTGAGAGCGAATGATCTGGACGTGTGTCCATCAGAGACAGTAAATTTGTATTATTGGATATCATGAACTGATACATATATATGATGTCTTTTGAACATTATTAAGGTAAATACATTGTTTGTTCTTTATCAAAATCTTTCATTTGCTAACTATGCCTATCAGTAGTTAGTCACTTCAGTAGTTAGACTCTTTTATTTAGCTGGCAGTAATGGCGCTCGCTGTATTCCAGTAGTTCGAGTAACGAAGATTTTTGTGAGGTAAGTGATTCATGAAAGGTATAGGTTATTGTTAGTCAGGGCCATTCTTTTGTAGGGATCATTGAAAGTCAGATTGCGTTGCGCTAAAAATATTGTGTGTCACTTTAGTGAATGTCTGAGTACGTTTAGTTTTGCTCAGCTGTTTGAAAATCAAATAATGTAAGAGGTTTATCAGCACAATCGTTCATTAATTTTTCTAAGGGGACGTTACAAACTTAAGATATACAACCTGGAGACAATAGATAAGTGGATACCTAGCAGCTTTTTCGGGTGAACATGTATCACGTCGCGTAAAAATCTCTCTACTTCGTGGCCCTTGGATCTAGAGTACGTAGCGTCGAACTGCAGCTTGATCGTGGCTTTCCGATGCGAAAGGGCCAAAGGAACAAGCACTGCGGCGACCACAACCATTAAAAAACACATGAAATGAATTCGCAGTTGCGAATAAGGACTACCATCAGCTTTAGAAAGGAATGGCGACAGTGAAAATTTGTGCCGGACCGGGACTCGAATCCGGGTTTCTCACTTATCGCAAGCGGTCGTCTTATTGTTAGGCTATCCGTGCACGACTTACGGCCAGACCCAAACTTCCATACAGCGTCAACCATACTCGATACTCGAACATACTCGATACTCGAACATCCATTATGTATATTCCCGTACAAGTCAGACGTTGTACTTGAAACTCACTTGCCCAGTATCAGCAGATAAATACTATATTGCAGTGCCTATATTATTCTGATGACGATGCAGAGTTCCTTTGGACATGCATGCCGCAGGTCTGTCTGACAGTGAAGAAACCCTTTACAAAGGAACGGGTAGACGTATCAAGTTGAAATTTGTGTCACATACTGATGTCTAAGGTCCCTTGTCGGTGTAGATTATTTAATTTTCTACTCCAATAAAATCGAAAGATACGGCCGTATATGTCACTTATTTTGATACTCGCAAACTCACTTACCGATACTTATAGGATACTTTCTGCTGACCTGGAATCAGGAAATCTGGCAATAAGAAAGGTTTCAAAGTGCACGTGAAGGGGAAACTCCTGATATTCAACTGTAATTATATCGCATAAAAATTCTTTTTTTACCATTACAAACTTACATTGCATTCGTAGTCTCTCAAGAATCTCAGGAACTACTGTAGGGATTTTAAACTGTTTTTCAATAATATATAGTACAAGGAAGGTTTTTGTATTTAATTGACAAGTATTTCGTGCTAATTGGCTGAACTGTGATTAAATGAAGTTCACTGCCGCTGTGAAAACGGGGCCTATATCAACTAGCGGTGATAGGCGTATGGGGCCCCGACTACTATATCCCATAGAATATACAGTCTAGCGTTCCGCAGAATAATTCGACCTCTGCATGAAAACATTAGCTCTATGATCGGCTGCACCATTTTCCTCTCTAGACACTTCTGTCGAGGCTTATCAGAAATCGCAATAGGGACGAGAGCAGACGAAGTCAACACATCTTAGCAAATGTGAAATTACAGAAAGAATTTAAACCAAAAAAATTAACACCCTCTAGAAAATCTTGCAATTCCTAGGAGCACTATGATGCCAGTATCAACTTCGATAATACGCAAAAACTGTCCAGTTTCTCGATTCCTGCGGTGGATGATCTATATATAAGGAACAGTCAAATGAAAACCGGACACCCGCCACAACCTGACAGTCGAATGGTTGAATTCAAAAGTAGTCATCACACGCGTTAAGGCATTTATTTCACTGGGAGACGAGACGATTAACTCCTGCTTCACAGAACGCAGTCGGCCATTGACGGATACACAGTCGCACCTACTCTTGCACTTCCTCGTACGATTGAAACCGACGTCCATGCCTGTCTTTCTTCAGGTTGCCAAAGATGTGAAAATCACACGGTGAACGATCAGGGTGTACGGAATATGTTGCAGTGTTTCTCAGTCAAATCACTGAAGTGTAACCTTCTTCAGATTTGCAGTATGTGTGCGCGCAATAACATACGAGATGATTCCATCCGTCAACATCCCTGGGCGTATTGATATTACGGCGCGTCGCAAATTCAGCAAAGCGTCTTCATAGTGCTGCTCGTTGATTGTGGTTCGATACTCGAGGAACTCGACCAGCAGGGGGCTCCTGTAGTCGAAGAAGGTCATCATGATTTTACATATAAATTCAAGAGGATCACTGCTATCAGCTGGAGCGGGACATTACGCGGAATCAGTGGCGACGAGTGAATTTGTGTACCGGACAGGGATTCGAACCCGGGATGTCCGGCTTACTAGGCAGGTGCGTCATCCGCTGCGCCATCCGAGACACCGTTATCGCAGCTGCAAGGACTACCTCGGCACGCGTCACGGCCTATCCACATTCCCACCGAGCGCCACCATCCCCAGTCCCTGTCCATTGACTCCATGTTCGCTACTCTGAAATTCCCACAGGAGCTCGGACGTATTTGCGCATCAACACTGAATAAGGTGGATCCATTGCCCAGCTAGCGGTATCAATTATGTGAATGCATAGTGTCTGTTCTTTCAGACATATCCGAAACAACAGACACCAAGTAGAATAAAAAATGGTTCAAATGGCTCTGAGCACTATGGGACTTGACATCTGAGGTCATCAGTCCCCTAGAACTTAGAACTACTTAAACCTAATTAACCAAAGGACATCAAACACGTCCATGACCGAGGCAGGATTCGAACCTGCGACCGTAGCGATCGCGCGGTTCCAGACTGAAGCGCCTAGAACCGCACGGTCACAACGGCCGGCCACCACGCAGAATCTGCAGCTATGAAACATTATATGTAAATTGGAGGATGTCACTGATATCAGGTGTAGCTGGACATTACGCGGAATCACTGTTAGCCGCTCCTCCAATTTACATACAATGTTTCATAGCTGCAGATTCTGCCTGGTGTCTGCTCTTTCGGACGTGTCCGAAAGAACAGGCACCATGCATTCAAATACATCGTGACCTTGCTGGCACTTCCGTGAACAGCTTTTGATTTCTTTGGCGAGGGCGATGTGAAATGTTTCCACTGTCATCTTTGCCGTATACTCTCGGACTCGAAATGGTAGCGCCACGTAAAGTTATGATGACCTTCCTCTTCGACTGTAGGGAGGCTCTTGTTAGTTGGATTCCACGTTCGCCAACTGAAATATTTCAAAATTTTACCAAAATGAAATTTGTAAGCCTCCCAGACGTGTTGGGAGTGGCGCAACAGAGGATGTGGACCGATGGACTTTCATAAAATGTAACTTCCATATCGCAATTCGATGATCGTTCTGTGCAGTATGATTGATTTGAGAAACCCAGGCTACTTCTCTGAGTGGCTGCAGGCTCTTGTCGTCCAGTAACAAATCGGTGCCACATCGAAGCGTTGTGGATTCCCTGCGAGAAATGCTGAAAAATAGAACTCGTAATACAATAAATATTGAGGTGAACGTATGATATGGTGGATTAATGAAGAATCAATGAATTAGTGACTCTAAATAAGTAACTCTAAAAAGATACGTGTTTCAAAGTTTTACTGACCATCAAAGTAGTCACTAGCATTGTGTATAGCCCGTTGCCAGCGATGTGCATGTCGTAGGATACTTTTAGCAGTGCCAGTTGTGTTGACAGTTTGAGAGGCGCGGTCTGTTGCCCAACGGATTTGTAGAGTTCTGAAGCGAATGCCGTGAAGTGTTTCCTTCAGTTTAGAAATCGAGTTGAGCTCACGAGGGCTTGAGTCAGAGGAGTGCAGTAGGTGGTATAGCACTTAGCAGCCCCATCAGTAACAGCTTGCACTGTACGTGCTTCAGCATTGTCCTGCAAAATGATGGTCAGGTCCTGCAGAAAGTGTCGTTCTGCAGAAAGTGTTATCACTTCTGTCTCTAAGCTGGTCGTACGTTGTGTTCCAAAAATGAACAGCATAGAGACAGAAGTGATGACACTTTTTGCGGGACCTGACCGTCATTTTGCAGGACATTGCTCAAGCACGCACAGTGTAAGCTGTTACTGATGGGGCTGCTAAGTGCTATACCACCTACTGCACCCCATGACTTAAGCCCTTGTCAGTTCAACTCGATTTCTAAACTGAAGGGAACACTGCACAGCATTCGCTTCAGAACTGCTACAAATTCGTCGGGCAGTAGACCGCGCCGCTCGAACTGTCAACACAACTGGCACTGCTAAGAGTATCCTACGAGTTTCACATTGCTGGCAACGGTTTATACACAATGCTGGTGACTACTTTGAAGGCCAGTAAAAGTATGAAACACGTATCTATTTTGTACGAGCTGTAAATAAATAGTTGCCACTATTAAGGTTCCAACCCTCGTAAATATGAAGCCTGCAACTTCTTTCACTACACAGATAATGTAAATCTTTACACATAATTTTACACAAACGAGAAATTTATTAGAAAGGGGTATTACACTCTGCTGGTAGAGTTTCTCGAGCTCGAGCACGGAACCACAATCAATGTGCAGTGCTATGAAGGCAGTTTGCAGAAACTGTGACGCACCATACGTCAAAATGCCCAGGAATGCTGTCGGACGGAATCACACGATAACGGCAGCCCGCACAGTGCTAATCGGAGGAATGGCTAGGCTACATGTCAGTGATTTAGCTGGGAAACACTGTAACATCTTCCGTGCAACCTGGATCGTTCATTCTGTGATTTTCACGTCTTTGACAACCTGAAGAAAGACTTGCATGGACATTGGTATCAATCGGACGAGGAAGTTCGAGAGTGTTGTGGATCCATCAGCAGCCGATCGCTCACGTCTCCCAGTGGGGTAAATGTCGTGACGAGTGTGGTGATTATCGCTTTGAATGGAAGCATTCAATTGCCTCATTACGGCGGGTGTTTGGTTTTCATTTGACTGCCCCTCTTGCACAATAAAATTTGTTCGAAAGTGTCGATGCGCGAGTCCTGCTCGCACCTCTTCCTTTATACGAAGTTAATAACAATATAGCCGAGGAGATACCGCAGGCCATGGCACCATTCTCTAGACTGTGTTCGTGGGGGATGTCATAAATCAATGAGGAGCGCGTATGAATATTACTACTTATTCTGCCAACAAAAATTATGCTTGCATAAAGTGCTTACAATGTGTTTTTTTTTCCTTTACACGCACTTGACGACAACATAGCCAGTGGTGAGGTCGTTTTAATGAATGAGAAAATGAATCAATATATGGCTAATAATATCCCAGATGACGTAAGTTTGACATGGTTAAAATCACTTTGTGAACCATAACGTAAGTCGTAAGTTGTACAGTTCTCACGTGTTTTCTGCTGTTGTCAATAATTCACCTTTTCTATATTGGGACAAAGATGAATGAGCGCACTGTAGAAGTAGTAAATAAGATCCTTGACCCTGTGTTTAGTATGATCTATGGGTGACCAGCTAGTCAGTTGTACAGCGGTGAAATATTCTTATTTGGGGCACAGAAGCGTGCAGCTGAGTTTTTCAAAAAAGATCTGTTATTGTGAATCTGGGAGAAGCTATCTGGAATACTTTATTTTGGAAATGGCAATTCATTTAATACTTTCCTGTTATTTATGTTAACAGAGAAGATTTTGGAGCAATTTCAAAGGTATGTTTGTTGTTTCTCTGTAATGAGAGAATTTTGTAATTGTTAGTCTTGTTATGTTGTGCAGTCTTTTTGTCAATAATCAGAGTTTGATATATCAAAAATGATTTTCTTTAAAGTAAAACCTACGTCCATGAGTCATGGTAAAGTTTTGATTTTTGTCGTGTGTACATTACACGTTACGCCACATCCAGCAACAGATTGCTTCTGACAAAAAAGAGCTTAGAGTAGATTATTTATCATTAGCTGCTGCACCTGCTGATTTGTATTTCCTTTCGTGAACGTCAGTACTCCAGACAAAAAAAAAAAAAAAAAAAAAAAAAAAAAAAAAAAAAAAAAAAAAAAAAAAAATGGACAGCGTGTTGAGGTAAGTCACTTTTATTTCAGGGCAGATCTCACCTTGCATTCTTGTGCAAACACTGTGCAGTCAGGATTGCTGGTGTCGTCCTAGCAAGTACATTAATTTTCAGTGAACAGCGTTGATAATTTGAAACAGTTATTTTCTCACGAGTACAGCAGCAATTTATTTTTGCATATTCTTAGTCCAATATTGTACTTTATACCACGTGTCGTTAAATAATGTGCTTCGGTACTGAGTTTTATAGTTTTCATTGAGCACACAATTAGAATTTTAAAAAAAATGTGTGTGAAATCTTATGGGACTTAACTGCTAAAGTCATCAGTCCCTAAGCTTACACACTACTTAACCTAAATCATCCTAAGGACAAACACACACCCCCATGCCCGATGGAGGACTCGAACCTCCGCCGGTACGAGCCGCACAGTCCATGACTGCAGCGCCTTAGACCGCTCGGCTAATCCCGCGCGGCACAATCAGAATTAGTTTCTTTTGGCATTTAATTGGATTCATTTTTTTATTTCAAATTTTGCATTTCATGGAGTTTAAAGTTCTATTTCATGACACTGTTCACATAGGAAACACAGGGCAACCAACCGTCAGTTTTGCTTAGCAATTGAATACTTTTCTAAAACACACGTTACATGAGGGGAAAGTTTTTCAAACCAATGTATTCAGTTTTCTCATATAAAGACGATACATTTGTATAGAAAGCTTAAAAAGTATCTGAAATTATTGATGAACATGTATATCTATTGCATGTGTGTGTGCTTGAAACATATCAATCTCCCTTTTTCCTTTGTGGCAGTACTGGAGACATCTGGAGGCGCACTAACCGCGCCACCTATGTCTAAGTACTCATCATCTCACCCTGGACCCCCGAACTGGCAGCCACAAGCACCGAGGCCCAGAGCATCGACTCCAACATTATTCTAGAGTAAAACTATTTACTGTATGGGTACCCACCTTTGAGGCCAACGCCCTTGCCGCAGTGGTAACACCGGATCCCGTCAGAACGCCTTAGTTAAGCGCTGTCGGGCTGGGCTAGCACTTGGATGGGTGACCATCCAGTCTGCCGAGCGTTGTAGGCAAGCGGGAAGCACTCAGCCCCTGTGAGGCAAACTGAGGAGCTATTTGATTGAGAAGTAGCGGCTCCGGTCTCGTAAACTGACATACGACCGGGAGAGTGGTGTGCTGACCACATGCCCCTCCATATCCACCTCCAGTGACACCTGTGGGCCGAGGTTGACAGGCGGCCGGTCGGTACCGTTGGGCCTTCCAAGGCCTGTTCGTACGGGGTTTAGTTTAGTACCCAAGTTTATAGGAGTGCTGTTCAAACTGAGCGCTGCATGATTTACAATGTGGCGACTTGCCGCTAGGTGCCGGTGCTAGTACGGCGACGTAGGACTGAACCACAGCCATCAGTCTGCATTACGGTTGCAGACAAAAGTTTACACGTTAAGCTGTTTTATCAAAACAACAGCAATAGTGCTGCTGCTCTTGACGAGTATCGACAAGCTGATGGAATACAGAGAAGACATCTTTCGGCGTCAGGGTTGAAGAACATGGCTCAAAAATTCGAATTAACTGCTGAATTTGGATATTCTCCTGGGAGAGGCCGACTGCCAATTGCTCCACAAATTGTTGAAGAAGTCACTGTTACCATGGCTGAGAATGCCGGACGCAATGTGCGTTCTTCAAGCAGTGCACGAGCTGTGTCACGACAGCTGAACATTCCACTGTCCCCCATTCAAAAGCCCTGCGAACAGCTGTGAAATCGTATCCAGGTTGTTGCGGACGCAGATGATCATTACATTGATCAAATTTGTACCCTGGAACATAAATATGTTATGCAGTTAACAACTGTTACCCTTCCATGTGGAAATTTAAATGTGTTTTCTTCAATAGTGTATTCACTCTTTCCCTTCCTCATGTCGTTACAAAATGTTTCCACAATGTTTCATTGTCCTAATAACTCGCTTTTAACGGGGACTCTCTACAGTAGCTGGAGTTTAATTATAACCACCCCGTAGATAATTAATGTTTGGTTTGCTATAGCGACATGTCTGAAATCCTGTTAAAAATTGAAATACAGTGAGGATCAGCAGCGCTATTTTGTTTTGGCTCCTCTGGCGAAGTACTGATGAACTCAGGCTTGGGGATGTAACTGCGTGCCAGGACATCTGACATTTACCTAAAAACAAATAAAAAATTAATTGCATAGTTATATATATTTGGCGATAGTTAAAACGTTGTGGTTACCACTCGTATGGTGTTACTTCCGAGCAGATGCGCTCTTGGTGCATCAGTTTAAGTTTTTGCAGAAAACCATTTAATATGATATTCTGGTATTGCACTTGGGGGTTTGTGTCTCGGAACTGCCACAGTTAATACAAGGTCATTTCAATATAAATTGCACAGGCTGGCACCAAAATTTATATGGGAATACCGCATTGCAATCACTCCGGTCGTAACTTATTTGTGTAGTGATACTACACTTCTGGCCACTCAAACTGCAATACCAAGAAGGATAGCGAGTAACGAAATTTTACTTGTTATTCATTTACAATATAGCAGGGAGAATACAGGACTGAATTTGTAGTTGATATGGGGAATGGATGGAATGTAGTCGAATTAAGTCGGGTGATGCTGAGGGAATTAGATTAGGAAATGTGACACTTAAAGTAGTAAAGGAGTTTTGCTATTTGGGAAGCAAAATAACTGATGATGGTCGAAGTAGAGAGGATGTAAAATGTAGACTGGCAATGGCAAGGAAAGCATTTCTGAAGAAGAGAAATTTGTTAATATCGAGTATAGATTTAAGTGTCAGGAAGTCGTTTCTGAAAGTATTTGTATGGAGTGTAGCCATGTATGGAAGTGAAACATGGACGATAAATAGTTTGGACAAGAAGAGAATAGAAGCTTTCGAAATGTGGTGCTACAGAAGAATGCTGAAGGTTAGATGGGTATATCACATAACTAATGAGGAGGTATTGAATGGATTGGGGAGAAGAGGAGTTTGTGGCACAACTTGACAAGAAGAAGGTACCGGTTGGTAGGACATGTTCTGAGGCATCAAGGGATCACAAATTTAGCATTGGAGGGCAGCGTGGAGGGGAAAAATCGTAGAGGGAGACCAAGAGATGAATACACTAAGCAGATTCAGAAGGATGTAGGTTGCAGTAAGTACTGGGAGATGAAGCAGCTTGCACAGGATAGAGTAGCATGGAGAGCTGCACCAAACCAGTCTCAGGACTGAAGACAACAACAACATGGGGTACATAGGATTCCACATGTAGTACTATAATTGCCTCCTCTGGCAGCACATCATTCAAAGTGGTTGATGGGTAGTGACATGCCAGTCTCTCGACAATCTATGACTGATGAGTGGTGAAAAATCTAGAGAATGTGTTGACCAGGGCAAGTTAAACGGCTGTGCTTCAAGATAGGTCAGAACAGCACAGGCAACATGTGGTCTTTTTGAAAGGTAATGCCACATAGACCTTGAAAATAGGACACTGCCATTGGCCTCACCACATCAGAAATGTAATGGCTCCTGTCCCAATATTAGCTATGCGAACCAGAGGAGATTGTGTTACACACAATGGCAAGTAGATAGACAGTCACAGTTCCGGAACATGGTGCACTGTTGCGAGATTTCCAGTGACATTATCGATGATGCAGTGTAGCTAGATGTCCCATACCTGTCCTCCCGTACCCCCTCTGACATAGGTCAATTGCCCTATATATAAACCGCTCGAGACACCGAAACGAGGTTTTGGCGAATGATGAAACACAAGGAGGAGAGTCCTTTACCAGTTCGTCTACACATTGAACTTTCGAATCTATGGCGATATATCTGAAGTTGTACTGTATATTTTTTTTCCATTCCAGTGACTGTAATTCCTTAAGAGTTATCGACAGCTAGTGAAACAAGAGTTTCATAGTATGAAAATAAACATAAAATTTCTTCTCTTATGCTACCACAAACCGACACAATTAGGTTTTTCGTTAACTGTTTAATGAGACATTCTGTTTCACAATTCTGTCACAGTAGCCGCTGCGAAAATGAATTTGTGCAAATTATACTGTGTATTGGCAAAGTGAGTACAATTTGAACTGTCAAAAAGAGAAATATGGTCGTTACTCATAAATAGTTGATGCTTCTTTGAAGGAGAAAAGGTTAACAATTCACACAAAAATAAATCGCCAATTCTGTTGGAATTTTGGTTAAATCACATAACTCATCGTATTTTTAACACTGAGAGACTGGAATGGAAACTTACCAAAGGATTTTATTCCTTTTCTTCGTCTGAGTAATATTAAAATAATGACGAGTGTACCCTTCGGGCAATGTGACTCGCACATACCAGATGCTGGTTACTCACCTATGCCTTGCCAAACTGACAACGTGTGATTCGCGAATAAAATGGTTGTTATTGAAAAAAGCAAAGAATTGATACGTGACACAACACAATGGTCAGTGTATCATCAGCACCTGAGAATAATGCGCGCGACAGGAATGCGGAAGCTAGCCGAGTGTGCTTTGTGAGAGGAAGAGTTCGTGTCTTTCGAATGACGTTGTCATGTAATTAGATCTGTCTTTATCAGCAATACATTTCAACAAATTAAATATACCAAATCACCACACTCTTTCAGGGTACTCATACTTTCGAAATAATACCGACCACTACCTCATTTGTGTAACCTGTTGTATAATTAGTTTATTAATGCTGACAGTGTGTATGCAACCACTAAAATGCTTCTCGTCACGGCGAGCCGATTAAAACTTCGTTATTCATGAGGGCTTCTCGACTGTTTACAGCTTGCACTCGAAACATGTGCGTAGTATAATATCTCTTATTACATCCAAATCCAAATAATGATAGTGAAAGTTGTGTACTTCATATCTCGGACGCTTTTTATCAGGAGCGCAAAGGCGTCATACCTGTGGAAATTACGCCTTTCAAACTTTTTTTAACAGATCGTAGAGATACGTCAGCAGGCAGCAAGTACATAACCTTCTTTTACTATCCTGCCTTGCTTCTAGATAACATTATTTTATAATATTCCGTACTTCCTTATTCACTACCCTTACGATAAATCGTCTCCCCCTTTTTACGATCTGAAAACATTGTGGATGCAAAGATATAATTATAGTGGCTAATGGCTCACCAGTTATTGAACTGTGCGTTGTTCTTGGCAAAAAACAAACAAAACAAAAAAGTATACAGATATATGTAACTGAAAACTGTAGTGTACTAACGACAAGAGATGGAGCGCTTAAACAGCGAAAAACGAAACACTACTCATTGACAATAAAAGTCAGTATACCGCAAGGCCGTACTTTTCGGATGGGCAATACTTCCACTACCCATATGCGCCATGCCAAAGTGAGCATATGGCAGGAGTGCTTTCCCGCTCCCCGCCTCACCCCTCCCTAACCACGACGCGCGCCGAGAGAACTGTGCCACAAACACAGCGCCCCGCTATCTGGCGCAGGCACGTGTCGCGTCCCAGTCGCGTCGCATCGCAATTTACGCGATCCAATTTGAACCTGTGTAGTTAAAAAAAAGGGCGCTGCGCTGCGCAGTGCCGCGCCACACGCGCTATACGCGTCTCAATTTGCGCCTAGCCAAAAGGGGCACCCACTACCGGATGTGCTAATGTAACTGCCTGTTCAGAGCTGCATTTGACCTTCTCTGAAGCCCATTGCATACCATCTGACCACTTCAGCACACGCTACCCGTGATCATCTTTTCCCCTTCATGATGGCTGTCATAGGTAGCCTGCAAATGCACTGTTTGAGGCAAACGTCTCCTGTAAAAGATGACTGCTCCAAGAAATCGTCGCAGCTCTTTGAAAGCTGTAGGTCTAGGCACGGAGCGGATAGTTTCAATCCTATCAGCTGCAGGTCCAATACCGGATGTAGTTACAGAATGAGCCGAAAAGGTTACCTCATTTCTCCGAAGTTGACAGTTCTCTTCATCGATCACGACACCATGTATCTTCAGAGTATCAAAAATAATTTTTTAATGCGTTTGAAACTCTTCCGCCGATTCTGAGAAAAGCAGTATATCATCCAAGTAACAAAAACAGATCGGGAACTCTCCTCATACTGGGCTGCATTTTTTTCCCCCTTTATAAGGCATTTGCACGAATTCGAGGAGGCCAAACGGCGTGATAATTGCCGTTTTTGGAATGTTTAGCCGCGGCTTTGGGATTTGATGATAGCCATTTTTGCAATCTGTCACGCTAAGCATATTGGTACCTGCCAGAATTTGTGAAAAATTCTGTGAATTGGGTATGGGACACCTATCCGGTATAATGCGTTAGTTAAGTGATCTGTAATCTACGCATAATCTACAAGAACTGTCTTTTTTAGGTACCAAATGGATAGACGATACCCACTCTAGCAGAAGACTGAACTATGCCTGAGTGCAAAAGTTCGTTTAAAACTCGTGGTGGCTTGCATTCCGCTGACCTGTGTATTTCGTCACGCCAGCCTAGTGTGTCGATAAGCCGCTGCACCTGAGGCTGAGGTTGCTGCTCCTGATGCTCCCAATCTTCTAATCTCTTGTGGTTGCTGTCCAGCTGCTCATAACGGTTCGTTACTGCTTCCTGTAACTGTGAATTGACATAGTGACGCCTTCTGCTGTACCGCCTGCTGTAACCTACTGCGAGTCCTGGCGATCTCCCTGTGCTATTGCGCCTATATTGTTCACGTGTCTCTCCACTGAATGGCCAGTAATACACTACTGGCCATTAAAATTGCTACACCACGAAGATGACGTGCTACAGACGTGAAATTTAACCGACAGGAAGAAGATGATGTGATATGCAAATGATTAGCTTTTCAGAGCATTCACACAAAGTTGGCACCGGTGGCGACACCTACAACGTGCTGACATGAGGAAAGTTTCCAACCGATTACTCATACACAAACAGCAGTTGACCGGCGTTGCCTGGTGAAACGTTGTTGTGATGCCTCGTGTGAGGAGGAGAAATGCGTACCATCACGTTTCCGACTTTGATAAAGGTCGGATTGTAGCCTATCGCGATGGCGGTTTATCGTATCGCGACATTGCTGCTCGCGTTGGTCGAGATCCAATGACTGTGAGCAGAATATGAAATCGGTGGGTTCAGGAGGGTAATACGGAACGCGGTGCTGGATCCCAACAGCCTCGTATCGCTAGCAGTCGAGATGACAGGCATCTTATCCGCATGCCTGTAACGGATCGTGCAGCCACGTCTCGATCCCTGATGGGGACGTTTGCAAGACAACAACCATCTGCACGAACAGTTCGACGACTTTTGCAGCAGCATGGACTATCAGCTCCGAGACCATGGCTGCGGTTACCCTTGACGCTGCATCACAGACAGGAGCGCCTGCGATGGTGTACTCAACGACGAACCTGGGTGCACGAATGGCAAAACGTCATTTTTCGGATGAATCCAGGTTCTGTTTACAGCATCATGATGGTCGCATCCGTGTTTGACGACATCGCGGTAAACGCACATTGTAACCGTGTATTCGTCATCGCCATACTGATGTATCACCTGGCGTGACGATATGTGGTGCCATTGGTTACACGTCTCGGGCACCTCTTGTTCGCATTGACGGCACTTTGAACAGCGGACGTTACATTTTAGATGTGTTACGACCCCTGGCTCTACCCTTCATTCGATCCCTGCATTGCAGCAGGATAATGCACGACCGCATGTTGCAGGTCCTGTACGGGCCTTTCTTGATACAGAAAATGTTCGACTGCTGCTCTGGCCAGCACATTCTCCAGATCTCTCACCAATTGAAAACGTCTGGTCAATGGTGGCCGAGCAACTGGCTCGTCACAATATGCCAGTTACTACTCTTGATGAACTGTGGTAACGTGTTGAAGCTGCATGGGCAGCTGTACCTGTACACGCCATCCAGGCTCTGTTTAACTCAATGCCCAGGCGTATCAAGGCTGTTTTTACGGCCAGAGGAGGTTTTTCTGGGTACTGATTTCTCAGGATATATGCACCCAAATTGCGTGAAAATGTACTCACATGTCAATTCTAGTGTGATATAGTTGTCCAATGATTACCCGTTTATCATCTGCATTTCTTCTTGGTGTAGCAATTTTAATGGCCATTAGAGTAGTGCTACTAACCATTCCATTTGCTAAGTCTAGTGAAAGTTTGTTATGACGAAGAAAATAGGCCCTTATAATTGGCACAGATACATCGGCAATCACAAAATTCCAGTTGCGAGTGCGCCGCAATCTAAAATGTACTGTGAGGTGATGTGTCCTGTACTGACACACTGGTGAGTCATTAACGGCAGATAGCAAAGTCCTGACCACCAATCCAGTTGAGTCGGCTTTATACCTTACAGCCAGGACCTTGGACCTTGCAGATACTTCGTAATCGTTTTAATAGCATGTCAGTGATCATGACCTGGATTATATAGAAACCTGCTCACCATGCTCACAGCGAAGGTGATGTCCAGCCGCGAGACAGTTACTGCAAGCATTAAGCTACAAACTGCCTGTCGATAGGGCTTACTGTCCACATCCTTTACCTCACTTTGGTTTGCAGGAGATTGTTCACTTTGCAGCATGGTTCCAGCATCAAAAGAAGTGGAGCTCGGTTTCGAATCACCCATGTTTAAATTGTGAAGTAAACGATTAATGTAACCTTGCTGACCTATGTAGATTTCTTTTTCAGAACGGTTGCCTTCAATTTCAAGTCCACAGAACTATTTTCCATTATCCACAGGTTCGAATCCTCGTGTGTGTGTGTGTGTGTGTGTGTGTGTGTGTGTGTGTGTGTGTGTGTGTGTGTGTGTGTGTGTGTGTTTTGATTGATTGATTGATTGATTGATTGATTTATTTTATTTCGTGTTCCATAGGTCCAACTGTGTTGGGTTCACAAGGACGTGGAACCTGTCAGTTTTTTTACAAATACAATTTGATAATATACAGACATTTGAGTACTTAATTATATCAAAATTTGTACAGTAAATTCTTTAAGCAGCAATACAGAAAAAAGACTATACATATTTTCTTAGAATCATTAAAGCACTACGGAAAAAACAGATACAGAGCACAAACAGATACAGAGCTCAAGTTAAATAATATTCTTACTGGTATTATTAAAATTTTACAGTTTATTTACTTAAAAATTCATCTAGACTGTAGAAAGCTTTTTCTAGCAGAAATATTTTTAGTTCTTTCTTAAACTTACTCTACTTATGAATCTCTGTCTTTGTTTCAGGAGGAAGAACATTAAGGAATGGAGTCTTAACATCAAACTTCCTGATTCTCATATCTTGTGAAGCTACTAAGGCTTGTAAAACTCTAATTATGTCGCATCTCATTGCACGAGAGAATGTCTTCACAATCGATGCCATCTCGTTGCGAATAACCTTTTACTTTAAAGTGGTCCTTTTTTACCTCACTATTCTGCTTCACACGATAGGACCACTTACATCCAACTGCCTTAAACTGTATGTAATGGTACCAGATCCCAAGTTTTGTTCTTCTTCAGAGACCATTTTCCTCTCCCACTGCTTGTGACGCCAATCCTCCTTCAAAAGTTTGAGGCTCAAAGATAATCGCATAACAGGCTATTTGTTGGTCCCGAAAACGAGCAGGTTCATCCTTTCATTTTCTTTGACTTATTCTCTAGTATCATCATCTTCAGATTCCTCTTTAACATCTTCGGCAGGATGGCCTCCTAGGTAAAATTCAGCATATCTCTGTTCCATGTTCAAGTCAAGGGTTTCCTCTTCATTGAAAGAGGCATTGCAGTTGATTATAATTATCTTCGACTCAGGATTATAAATGTCATATATGTCGCTATATCCATCATAGCCAACCACAATCAATTTCTTCTGTTTACTATCCCATTTTGATCTAAACTGATCAGGAAAGTGTACATATTCTGCTGATCCAAACGTGCTCATGTGTTTTATAGATGGAGGTTTTCCAAACCATGTTTCACACGGCATAACGTTACTGTTCGCTTTATATGGTCGTCGGTTTAAAATACATGCGCACAGTTCGTAGGGCAAGTCTGTACTCAATAACAAAGTGCGTGCACGTTCAACAATGGACCTGTTTTCTCACTCAATTCAGCCATTCCTTTGTGGTGTTTAGGGCTTTGTTTTCTCATTTATTATTCCATTTTGCCTGAAATAATCTTCAAATTGTTTATTTTTGAACTCGGTTCCATTGTGACTTCTCGAAACTCTGATTTTGTTTCCTGTTTGCCTTTCAACCAGTCTCTAAAATCTCCAAAACGTAAGCAAAATATCATGCTTGCTTTTAAGAAAATATACATATCTGTAGAACTGCAATCATTCTTGAAAACTATGTGCAAGTGCGCACCTCCAAGAAAAGTTTTTTCACATCCACTCACTCAAGTCTACATGAATAAATTCGTCAGGTACTTTTGATCTTGATTCCAAATTTGAATTAAACGGTTCTCTCTTCATCTTGTCATACTGATATGACTCACAATGAGGCTCTTCATCTTTACTTACTTTTAGACCAGGAATTAGGTTCATGTCAGCTATATTCTTTAGATCTCATGCAAAATCATTGTGGAATTCGAAGAAATAGTGTTCGTCTGTAGTAGATCCGGACATTTAAACAAAATTTGGTACCGGTAACACTGATTGCCCATCTATATTCCTGCTGCAGTGAGACCTGAATTGCGAACTTCCGTTCTCTTGTGAAAGATAACTTTCGTTCCTCTTTTTGTGATTGCTTCCACTTAAAATAAATTTTACTTTAGCTTAGGAATAGGCCTACATAGTGTTTTCCAAAGTGTGAGGTTGCCATTCTTCCTCAACTAACGATAATACTTCAACGGGTCCATTGTCTTTTGCTTTAACGATCGAGTTGTCTTTAATTTGAACATAGGAGTCATCATATTGAATTGGTTTAAAAGAGCTGAACCAATATTTGCGTGACTTCATATGATTTGATGCAGCACTGTCAGCTAACCAAATATTTTCGTAACCTGGGGCAAAAATCATTCGCTTGCTCTGCACCCAAAGCCTGGTGCTCGGAAGTATCATTTTCGTGCCAAGTTTTGCTAAAAATTTTCTGCACTCACATTTGAAATATCCCCCAATGTGACAGTAATAATGTGACGCCACTAAACTCCAAATTTCGAGACGCACACAGTCTGCCCTAGCAGCGACGCTATCCACGCAGCCGCACCTGCTCTTTCTCAAAACAGCCCGTGCGTGAAAGGCAACTGTTGACAGGAATGTCTTTCCCCTACGACAATGTGCAAAAACTGATGCTTCCGTCGGATTTCCTGCTAGCTGGCGGCACCACCATTCTTGTGTGTGCACATGTGTGGAGCGGTAGCAACAGCACCTACACAATTTCAGTGAATGTGCAGTGTTTTCAATGAGGACCCGAGTGCCATACGAAGACTTGTGATTGCTGCGACCCGATGGCGTCCTGCCAGCAGCGCACGGATTTATTTCGATGAGTCGGCCTTGCTTTGTAATGTGCAATTAGCTTGCAGGCGCACCTCATTTGCCGAACAGGATCAGTGGCGACCTCCCACCGGCGTGATTCGAGCTACCTACCTTAAAACAACCGTCTTGTCATTGTAGGCACCCTTTTCAGATGCCGAGACAGTAAATTTTGTGCCAACAAGGACACAAACCGTAGTGAACAGATGGTCAAACAATTCATAAGTAGTTTGATTGTGTATAGTTTGTGCTTAAATAAATAAACGTGTGGTTAAATTTCTGCCCTCGTGCATGTTTCTAAGACAAGCATCCCATTCCATTGCATTCTTGCCTACTACTTTAGATTAAGTGGCAAGGCGAGCCATCCGGTAAGAAATGGGGGCACTGCACATGTACCCAGCCTGTTGATCCCGATTCTTGAATTTTTTCCATGCAGCACATCTCTCAGAGTGCCCTTTGTAAACTTCTGTGCTACACATCGTTCATGTTGGCACCAAGCATGCAATCTTTGTCTTCCCATCTATCCAGCCACACTTATTACTGAGGTGCAGCATGTCGGGCAGTGGTTCCACAGAACAAACCTTCAGAACCTCTTCTGCAGTGGGAAGCATTCCCCCTGATCTTGGCCATGCAAGTGCGCCTCCTGACCTGCAATCTCAGGTGGCTGGCTTTAATGAGTTCTTCACAGTTTTCCCAACTCATGAGCGCCACTGCACCCCTTGCACAGGCCCTAGTGCTGACCAGTCAGCCGGGCAGAACTTCCACCCACCTCCTCGCATTTGATGTCTGTGACCCGCGCCTATGGTTTGCATCCAATCTTCTCTGGATCTGGAATTATGAGTGACGCAACGAAATTCGCTTTTATCACAGCTCAGCTTGGACCCATGGTCGTAGCGGAAGCTCTTGACATAATCACTAAACTTCCACTGTCCGGCAGCTGCAATAAAATGAAAAAGCGCCTGATCACATGCTTAGTGTTGTTAGAAAAACAGCACTCCCAGGCCTTGTTTCCATCAGGCAAATGTTCCAAAATGAGGCCCACTCAGCTTCTACTGCACCTCCATGCCTTAGCCGAACCCCATATCTTGCAGGACAGTCTCCTCTTACCAACTGGAGTTCTCACTTCCTGGCGGCCATCTGTACCACCCTCGCCATGCAGGATCATACTGAATTAACGTGACCACCGTGATGGCAGATCAGGTGTTCAAATCCCTCAACCTCACGCTGGCAGTAGCCACCACCTTTTCTTCTCATCTGCCTTCCGCCATCCCGAACGCCCCCCACCATCAGAGCAGCAAGTCTCCCAGCCACACAGCTGGAGAGGATACCACTGCCTGTGCCTCAGGACAAGCAGTCTGATTTAGCACAGATCATGGTGTGCGTCAGTAGTGAGATGGCCAACCTAACTGCTGCCCTCACATGCTCATATCTGCCCACCTCCACCCCATGCCCCCCACCTCCGTCCTACACAGCCCAAAGTTACTACCCACATGGCTTGCATGACAGCCAGCACATAAGTCCCTGCAGGTCAAACAATCTCTACCCCTTCCTCGACCCGTCTAGCGAGCAGGAGGAGCCATGTGATGCTGATCATGTGTGCTGGTAACACAAGGGCTTTGCCAGTGACACAACAAACTGCCATCTGCCGTGCTCACGGCGGCCAGTGGTTGCTACACCTGCTTGCTCCACAATTTCACAGCAATTGTTTCCTATCGGACCAGCACTACTCCACCCTCCCTATTTCTACCTCATCGATGCCAGTTTGGACTTGTCCATTTTCCCATGCAGGCTCTTACCCATCCTCCCTCTTACTGCTCAATGCTGCAAACAGTTCCGTGATCTCCACTTATGGCCCCATACCCATCGTATTGAACTTGGCCTTAGTTAGGTGTTTCTCTGGTCTTTCTGTGGCTGACGTCACCAACCTGATCCTCAGTGTGGATTTCCTTTCCCACATCAATCCCCCTCCCCCCCCAAACCTCATGCTTCATTGCCTGATCAATGGAGCAGCACATCGCTCGCTCTGCACTCTACACCATCAGTCCCGCATCCCACCTCACCCCCCCCCCCCCCCCCGGGCACAACACAGTGCACTATATCTTGACAACGCAGTGCACTATATCAGAACAACACAGTGCACTATATCATGACCACACTGAGCCCATCAGTACACTGCCACATCCATTCTCTCCCACTGGCTGTAAGCAAGTTCGTGCAGGCAGAAATTGCAGCCTACATTGCTGCCATAATCCTATGACCTTCATAAAGCCCATGGTCCTCTGCACTCTATTTAATTCCCAAGAAGGATGGCACCTGGTGCCCTTGTGGTGATTACTGGCACCCGAATAAATGATCAATTTTCGACCGTTATCCCATTCCTCCTTTTGCGTGGTTACAGCAAATCAATTTTGGGTTCTGCCATATTCAGTATGGTAGACTACACACAAGCTTTTATGCAGATCCCGGTTGCACCAGATGGTGTCGAGAAGACAGCCATTTTACACCCTTTGGTCTCTTCGAAAGCCCCTCTATGCCTTTCGGCCTCCGTAATGCCATGCAAATGTGGCAGTGTTTCCTGGGCGATGTCCTCTGTGGCACAAAAAAAAAAAAAAAAAAAAAAAAAAAAAAAAAAAAAAAAAAAAAAAGGTTCAAATGGTTCGGAGCACAATCCAACTTAACTTCTGAGGTCATCAGTCGCCTAGAACTTAGAACTAATTAAACCTAACTAACCTAAGGACATCAAACACATCCATGCCCGAGGCAGGATTCGAACCTGCTACTGTAGTGGTCGCTCGGTTCCAGACTGTAGCACCTAGAACCGCACGGCCACTCCGGCCGGCCTTCTGTGGCACACTGGAATGTTTTACCTATCTGGACAACTTCTTACTTATGCCCAGAACTCAACCGAACACTGAACACCTCCACGGTGGGGGGGGGGGGGGGGGGGCATTATATGTCTGGAATGAGCAGCAATCATCCTCAACATCAACAAATGCTTGTTCAGGATAGCCGAGATTGAATTCCTGGGACACATCATTTCCATATCTTGTTTGCGCCCCCCCCCCCCCCCTACCAAGAAAGTCTTGCGGTCGCCTTGTTTCCACACCCTGCAACATACAAGGAACTATGTAGACTTTTGGGGATGGCAATTTTTTTTTTCGCCGTTTTCTAAAAGACAGCCTCTGCAGGAACCGATCACTGCCACACTGCGAGACAGCTAAATGAAAGGTGACAGACCTGCACCGTGGGCATTACAGCCAGTTTCGGGCACACCAAACATGACCTTGCCTAGGTGGCCCTCCTGGGGGCACTCCAACCCCTTTGCACCCCTCGCTATTGTCACTGATGTGAGTCGGTCTGTGATTGGCATGGTCCTGCAGCAGCATACTGGGGATGCTTGGCAGCTGCTGGCTTTCTTTTCAGCCAAGCTGTCTAGCTGCAATGCATATGAGCTGCGTACAATTGGGAGCTGCTCGCAATGTACAAGGCAGTGAAGTGTTTCCGCTCCTCTGCTGAGGGTCATGATTTCTGTATTTTTACAGACCACTGGTCACTCACGGCAGGTTTTTGCCAGAAAGACAGTGATCAAATATCACCTCAGGAGTTCAGCCACCAGGAGCACATAGCGCAACTTACCACTGATATGTGACATGTAGCTGGCGTCAACAACTTTGTTGCCGGTTACCTCACTTGTTCATGTACCCTCAGCCCTATGCTAGATTACGAGGCCCTTGCAAAAGCCCAAACCACCGACCCCATACTAGCCCACTGACATCAGGATCCAAATTCAGATCTCATCCTCCACTTCCACCCAGTCACAGGCACTGACCTGCTGGTTTGGTGTGATCTCCTGTCTGACCCCGTGCATCCCACCGGCTTCAAAGACAGCATCCACCCCTACCTTCCCCTGGCCTTCCACAAACCGGTTTTCAACCACTTGCATGGTTAGCACATCCTGGGGTCTGCATCTGCTGCCCTTGTCCAGGAGCATTTTTTCTGGCCCAGTGTCTAATGGGACTGCCACGTGTGTCTGCGTCACATGCCAACGTTTCAAAGTCCTTGTCAGTGACTTTCCCCCTTTCAGATGGCTGATGCTTTCTCCTTACTATGATAGACAGGTTCACACACTGCCAGAAGCCATGCCCATCCTGGACATTTTGGCCAAAATAGTCGCCGCTGCATTCATCAAAATATGGGATTCACGTTTCAGTTCCCCACCACATAACGTCCAACCACGGGCACTAATTTACGTCACATTTGTTGAGAATCCTCGCCTAGACCTGCAGTACCCTGGTCCACACTACCACTAGCTGTCATCCTACAGTAAATGGTGTGGTGGAATATTTCCACTGCATGTTGAAATCCACTCTTACCTGCTGTGATGGCAAATGGTCTACTGCTTTGCCACTGGTATTGTTAGGCATGCAGGCTGCTCACCCCGACGTGGAATCTTCCCACACCAACGGGGTACATGGACAGCTCCTGGTCCTGCCAGGTGACTTTATTGAGCCACAACCTTTCCCTGCTACGTTATCTATCCCAGCCTACATTCAGCATCTCCAAGACTACATGGTACACCCACAGCTGACACCTCCCCGATGCCTTGGTGAGCGCAAAACTTTTGTGCACAATGACCTCGTGTCATGCACTTGTTTCCCAATAATGTGGACCCTTACCCTCTATAGCTGTTGGGGCTATTTTAAGAACTGCACTGACTACAAAAGAATAGTTCAAACAGTCCATCTGTAGCTACAAACCAGAATTGGTCAGCTATCGAAATAATCATGCAAACATGATTTCGCCATGATCACAATATGATACAGGCAAACCAGAATAATTTGCAAATAATTACACAAATGTGCCAGCGTTGTTGAACACTGCCATACTATCAAAAAAAAAAAAAAAAAAAAGAGATGGAGAACAACATCGCAGATGAAATACCACAAGGGGTATCATCAATCCAATTGATGAAGGTTTACTCAAACACAAATAATTTCTGATCTTTTGGCAGGAATCATAAAAGATACACCCAGTGGTATTTGTGTGAGCATTTAGGAACATATTATCCTGACATTGTTCCGAACAACAAAAAATCCAATTCGTCCAAAAATGAAAAAACATTGCATCCTATAACTATAATACAAATGAGTCACTGTTGGAATCTGCCAGCTTGGTAGGGATATGAAATGACAGATGACAAGATCAGCATCCAGGAAAGCAGCTCAGGATTCAGAATAGGACAAAGTGAAATTTAATTGAGAGGAGGTATTCAGATATTCCAGGAATTTTGACAGGTCAGCCTCACCATGAGTCCATATGGTAAAGATGTCACCAATGTACCTAAACCAGACCAGGGGCTGAAGACCTATAGATTCCAGGAGCCCCCTCCTAGCAACCCATGGAACTTTTGGCATAGAAAGGAGCCATCCTGTTTCCCATGGCTGTACCCCAGATCTGTTTTTAAGCATCTTGGAATTCTTACATTCACTTCCCAGTACATTAAACCCTTGACAGTTTTTGTTATTTCAGATGAACTGTGATAGTAAGTGGTGGAGCAAGAGCTTATCTATGTTGTGAGTAATATTAATACTGTAGGTCAAAACAGACTGTAGTGCTCTGAAGGAGGGAAGATATGAGTTTTTGTCCTGTTGGTAAGTGGTCATTAGCTGTAGAGTACCATACTAGGTTAGTTGGCCAGTAATTGGGTATCAATTCAGACATAGCCCTATGGAAAAAAAATTTGAAGTGGTCAGAGAAACCATGAAAACAAAAGCCCTATTTTTTTGTCACAATGCAACACAAGTCAGCATAGAGGGTTGAAAAGTGAAGATGTTGAAGGCTGTTTCACATTCAAAGGCTATAGAAAGAAATGCAAGAGGAAATATTACTTAAAAAAGAAAACTGAAGTAGAGTGAGGCATTCAAAGTACAAAAAATAAAGAAGATAAACAAAAACTATCAATAAAGAAACCTATATAGAATGGTGCTTGTTAATGCCTGAGCACATGGAATTAAAAAGCTCGGGACCACTGTAAACATGCAGTAAGTAAATGTAGATCAACATACATTACGACATGAAAAAATTCCATTATTTATTTAATAATACCCTGAACTTACTGTAGGTCACCATAACTGTATATTACACTTAGTGCTAACACTTAGTGCTAACACTTAGTGCTAACACTTAGTGCTAACACTTAGTGCTAACACTTAGTGCTAACACTTAGTGCTAACACTTAGTGCTAACACTTAGTGCTAACACTTAGTGCTAACACTTAGTGCTAACACTTAGTGCTAACACTTAGTGCTAACACTTAGTGCTAACACTTAGTGCTAACACTTAGTGCTAACACTTAGTGCTAACACTTAGTGCTAACACTTAGTGCTAACACTTAGTGCTAACACTTAGTGCTAACACTTAGTGCTAACACTTAGTGCTAACACTTAGTGCTAACACTTAGTGCTAACACTTAGTGCTAACACTAAGCAAAAATAATAATTGCATTTTTACAAAAAAATTGTATCATATACTGAAAGCTAAGGAAAGGCACCAGAGTTAAAAATGGATTGAAATAATCACATGAGGATACACAGAAGAAAGAAGGAAGGTGCCTGGTTGTATGAAGAAACTTTGACAAAAAAATGCCAAAATGACAGTTGTGACAGGGCTTTATATAGTTAAAAGAATGAAGGCTACGTGGTGCTCTACCATCAGCAATGAGGTCATTAGAGAAGGAGCACTATATTGGATTGAGCACAGATTAGGAAGGGAACTGGCCATGATGTTTTCAAAGGAGCCATCACAGCATTCAACCTAGGAATATCTGAAACTACAGAGAACTTGATGCAAGATGGCTGGAAAGGAGTTCGGATTTGCATTTGGGATGAGTACATTCCAGTGTCATACCCACTGTACCAACTCACTTTGTGAACTGCACCAACAGGACGACAAGGAAAATAAGGAGAGCAAATTCAGGAAGACATTAGTAAATTGTATGAGTTGAAGCACAATTGCACAACATGAAAGAAAGAAGATGGTGGCTGTAGTTGTAAACAAGGAATAATGATGACATCTACACATTTATTCCTACAGCTTTGCCAACTTAGGATTTTGTTTCCTTTACCAAATGAATTGTTTTTGCATGTCCAGATTGCAAAATATATACCTCTTCCCTAGAAGCATTTAATTCTAAATCAGCATATGTTGATGTTACACATGTGCTAGCATAATCGTACTCTGTTTATAAGGTATAAGTACTTGTTACATAATGCTTAGGATCACTGGCATTGAATACTACACAAAACTGGAAATTGTATTTTATCATAAAAATACATTTTTATTTCATTTAAATAGGAAAGTAAATTAATTTAAATTATGTCTTTACAGTAACATATTTCCACAATCTCCTAGACAGCTAAGTACCAGTCATAACTATATAAATTAGTGCTACTACACATCAAATTTAACAAATGATTATGGAATTTTATTTTTACTGTTAAGCACTCTCATTAGTCTTTCCGAGCTTGTTTTCCATGTGACAGATTAGCTGAAAGCTGTACATAAACATTATACTATGGAGCAGCAAAAGTGGCAGCTTTACTTGGTTCATGTCTAAGCACACATTTCTCACTGTATCATATCTGCCACAGGTACAGTCCGGGTAGCATCATAGGAATCAATAGCTACTGAATGGGCACTTCTCATTAACAGGATTGATATATCAGCACTGTCCATTTATGCTGCCACCAGCAAACCTTTCCAATAGTCTGCCAAATTTGGTTTTAAACACAAAAACCGAAAATTCTAACGACTGAGCCCTAAAGAGTAACACTAGTGAGGGAAGTGTGCGGAAAAGGTGGAGTGGGTACCTTCTATATTTGCCCATCCAGTCATTAGTTTCACTGCTCCCTAGTATAGAACAATTTCTTGTTGACAAAGACACCACACAATGTTCAGCTCACAGGAAATGAATTACAACAACAGCAGAGACATCAGTATCCTCATCAATAAATGAATTCATTAGACATGGGAAAATTTCTAAGACTAAAACCAGACAAAAAGTAAGTAATATACAACTGATCAAGGATTAGTTTAAGGCCACATGAAATAATTATCCACATATACACCAATGAAAGTGATAAGTAAAAAGACTCAGGCTGTTATAGCGCATGAAAAACTTTATGCAGGTGTTGGCCTAAGAAGAATTAATCATGACTTTGTTTTTTGCACCAAGTCAATAAAAATTATACATGCCTTCCAGAAACAATATTTCACTCTGCAACAGAGTGTGTACTGTTTTAACACTTCCTGAAAGATTGAAACTGCATGCTGAATTGGGGCTTTAATTTGAAACCTGGCGTTTCCTGGGCAGTTCTCTGGCCAACTGAGCTGTCCAGTCATGACTGGTGACCCAAGCCTACAGCTCTATTTCTATCTGTATCTAAACTCCAAGAACACTGTTTGTGAAAGGCAAGGTTCCAAGTTGGAGTGCCAATCTGACACACAGTTTTAATTTGCTAGGAAGTTTCATCATATTACTTGACAATGATTCTACATAACATGCATTCACATTTGAGCAATAATCAACTGATATTCAGTCTTTTGAAAAATTAACTTTACACTTAAATACATATTACATGAAACAAATAATAAAATATTAGGTTTTCGTTCATATGTGATGAGTTTTTTTTACAATGAATTAGCAGTACAAAAGTTAAAACTAATCAAGTCCAAACAATCTTTGCTATCCATGGAACATAACTGGAAACCCTTGTGTATATTGCAGGTGTATTTTCAGCTCCACATACTGAACTCCCAAATGATGTGACTCCAATTATCTTGTACATGCAGTGTTCAATGTCTCGTACCTGCAGTGGTCCACCTGAATCGCCCTGTTGAAGTAACAACAATGAGATATATTACATATTACCAACATCTATATTTGTAGGAAATTAAACTAAATTTTGTTCTGTGTTAGTAATTACGTATTCATCCCATACTCCATACGTGAATGGAACAGGAAGAATCCCTCAAAACTGGTACAACGGAAAGTATGTTCTATTGTACCTCACAGTAGTTTGCAGAATATGGATGTAGATTTAGATATTTGCACTTCTTAACTGTGTATGGCATATTTATTGAATTCCACGACTGTTACATTACTACTTCCTTTCCTCATCCATACTAACATTAAATGAGAGAGTAACTATGTCTGTTTATCATGACTGAACTGCAAAAAAAGGGGCACTAAAAGGTTGTAGTACAGAATTGAACATCGTTTTTATATAAATGAACATAAACTACATTAAAAAATTATTCAATTTGTTAAATAAATGTACACATTGCATAATGCATACCTACTTCACTAGCACAGTGCATAGATAACCACAATCCTTTGCACACTTTGCTTGGCAACTACACCGCGTGTACTGCCACATCATATTTTAGGGCACTGGAAATACTTTTATAAGCTTTTGGGACAGGTTTCTTACATCAGAACAAGAAATAAGTTTATTTAAGCATATATCTTTTATTTCTGAGTTATTAATGAAAGTCCACAGTTTAGGTGACTGGAGTTAATCAACACACGAACTCATAATAAACGCTCAAAATGCCTTCTTACTTCTGAACGTGCATGCAGTCATCACATGATGGATTGTTGCACCCTTTCAAATACTTCCTGATAGTTTTGAAGGATTCCCTTACACACACTGAAGATTTTCTGCATCTGGATGGTGTGCTTCATCAACTGTTTAAGGTGCCCTCAGAGATAATAATCCAAAGGATTGAGGTCATGGGGGATGTATAGGTCATGGAACCAATCCTCCTCCACCTATCCATCAGTCAGGGTAGATACCAGCCAGTGTATCTCAAATACCGAGGCTGAAATTTGCTGGAACTCCATCATGCATAAACCATATGTTTCTTCTTATTTACAGTGGCACATCATCTAGTATGTCTTGGCGATGTTCTGAATAAAATCCCAACAGACAGCACCTGTAAGACATGCTGGGAGAACATATGGCTCTACTAGATAGTCTCCCACAATTCCAGTCCACACATTAACATTAAACTGATGCTTAAGTCTAGCCTGTATTTTAGTCTGGGGATTATGATCAGCTCATATGATCTGGTTGTGGAAATCTGTTATTCCATCTCTTCCAGTCATTGCCTGATCCTTAAGCAAACTGAAGAGACTAACAATGCATTGCCAGTTTGCACAACAAACCATAGATGAAAGTTATCCTGTAGTCAGTGACCAGCAGGCATAGAGCCCCGCACAGTGCTGAAGATGATATGGATACACGAGCTGCTTGTGAAGCCCCTCCATGCTGAATTTTGAGAAGCACCACACGCATGAACCACTTGTCTTGCACTGATACCTGGCTCTTCTTTGACAGTCCATAGAAAGTGGTCTTGCTGGGCAGGTGTACGTGCAGCACTTGGTCTTCCTCGTTCAGTTGTCTATGGTGCTACAGAGCCTGTCTCAGTAAGACAATGGTACAGAGAACCAAAGGCTGGTTAACCAAGTTGTCTTTGGCCTGTAAAACCTCTGCAGCCTTTTTTACATAGCATTACCACTGCCACACTTAAAAATTTTGTGTACCTTCTCATGAAATGAATATCCAGCTGCTTTTAGCCAACTCACTACATTTGTACATGTACATAATGCCTGATGAATGATGAACATAAACTAGTCTTCCTGGCAACACAAGGCAGTCTAGGATATAATGAGTCAAATGAGTGCATAGATACATGAAGTAGTTGGGCAGTATTTGGCAAACTATTCAACATCAACTTTCATTAATAACTTGAAAACTAATCATTTTTGGACATATATTTATATGAGTTTTTTGTGTTAGGAACCTATCCCCAAAGTCTGTAAGAGTGTTTTTGAAACTCTCTGTGCATGAGAAGTTCTTACACAACCAGATGTATAAACACTTCACCTGGTCCTCCTCAGCCCAACTGACCACCTTCCTTGATGTTGACCTTCACTTGAATGATGGCTACATGAGTACACATCAGTACCTCCATCCACATCGAACATACCAACCACCAACAATACTTCCAGTTTGACAGCTGTGATTCATTCCACACCAGGCAGTCCCTTCCATACAGCCTAGCCACCTGTAGTTGTTGCATCTTTAGTGACAAGTAATCCCTCTCAAAATATGCCTATGGTCGCACTACAGTCTGGCCACATAGGATAACTCTTCTCACCCTACTCCAACCTTGTCTCAGACATTTCCTACTCCAAAGGCAGAGCTGCCAGTGAAAGCAGCCATCATTTACAAATTTAGCTGCAGCCACTGTGTTGCATTCTACATAGGCATGATTATTAACAAGCTGTCTGTATTCCTGAATGGCTACTGCCAAAATATGCCCCAGAGACAGGTGCACAACCCAGTTGCTGAACATGCCACTCTGACTGTTCCTTGCAACATATTCTGTTCCTGTAAACCCCCTGGCCTTAACATTCAGATTACTGAGTAAGTTAGGTATGAAATGAACAGAAATTGCTTGTGCTAGCTAAAGAATATGTATGGTATAAATATACGGGATTTTCTTTTTATTACATAAATGCCTACATAGGTACAATTAATTACACATTTAATTTCTGATTAATTACCAAATCACCCACATTAATTACAGAGAGGAATGTTCATTGTGGGAGGTCAAGAAGACAAAATGTTAATATGATGTTAGTTGCCTGCAGGAAAACCCAGAATTAATGCCCATATAGTTCTAGGAATCTGGCTGAAACCAAGAGCAAACAGCAGTAAAATTTTAAATCTTAAAATATAAATAACACTGGGATAGATACTGGTGGCATATGTACTACAGTAAGTGTCTTGTATATTGTGGTTATAATGAATCATGAGTGTGAAATTATTTTGTTGAAGACAAAAATCAAAAGTAACATTTATAGACCACCAGATTCAGGTACTGCAGTGGCAGAACTCTTCAGGGAAAAATTTAAGATGGCCATGTGTAAATTTCCCAATAATGTAATGACAAGAGATTTCCACTTAGTAACTACAAACTGTAAGTTTTATGTGATTAGATAGGTGATTAGGACCAGAATGGATGGATTTTGTGCCAAATGTCTTAGCTGAAAATTAGCTTGTGTAATTAGAGAAACAACTGACAGGATGAAGTCTTACATAACAACATGATAAATGGTCCAAGTGTTTTGATTCATAGACCTAGGAGGGGGTACCAGTGTTGATAAGGCTATCAGTGACTGTAATTGATGAAAGGCATATTAATCCAAGGAGATAGTATTTAAAATCATTACCAACACTTTTGTCACTACTTTCACAACTAGATTCACTTTAAACAGTTTCAGTTCTTCAAAAATCTGAATCACTGAAGGACACATGACTTGCTTCATCATCATTTTTGAAAACAATCAACAAGCTTCTATAAACCACCACCACCACCACCACCACCACCACCACCACAACAACAACAACAACAACCTACTCTTCACCATGCTGACTGGCAGTTAAGATCAACTACCATGTGACACACTTGGCTTGTGCTCCAGTTTAGAATACAGTAAAGAGCCATCTATTTGCTAGAACTTCAACTCTGAGCATCCACATAGTGAAGCATGCATTTGTGAGCAGATCTTATTATACGATTTAAATGCCACATCAACTTCTTGCAACTACAGCTCATCATTTGATGTGATTAGGTTAAGAAGGGCAAGAAAATAATTCTGGCCTCCAAGTACAGAAAAAAATTCAAAAACGCATCTTTCACTCTGTAATGCCATGTGTGGTGTTTGTAAAGCTCCTGGAAGATTAAAACTGTGTGCTAATCCAGGATTTTAAGCTGGAACCTTGCCTTTCAGTGGTAATGTTCTCATCTGAGCTCTGTAGGTGTGGGGACTCTGCAGGTGACAGCAACTGCCACAGAGAGGAGACTGATTAGCAACAGCAGCATGATGTGGGATATCTGAGGAAAAATGATTCAGTGTGCTTTATTCCTACCACAAACTTATGCCTGTATTTGTCCTGTGTCCCTTATGAAATAAAGTGCATCCTACCTAGAACTGTGTCCATTCCAGGGTAAAATCCACATTGGTGACCTTTGATA
This sequence comes from Schistocerca americana, assembly GCF_021461395.2. Taxonomy (NCBI): domain Eukaryota; kingdom Metazoa; phylum Arthropoda; class Insecta; order Orthoptera; family Acrididae; genus Schistocerca; species Schistocerca americana. Next base: position 509,650,362 of record NC_060119.1, on the reverse strand, counting down.
ATCATGTACAGCTCATCTGAATGCTTTTTACATTCTCAGTTTGGATACTTCATGTCAATGATTGTGATAATTTGCACCTGTCATGTACCTAAATTCCTTAGACAGGGCAGTGACATTTGAAAGCATGTGTTCTGTGTTTTACAGTGAAATACCCAGTAACAAACACTGTTTAAGCAGAAAAATAATCATTCTCAGTGCAGTGTTAACAGTGCTGGTAATGATACCTACAGCACCAAACAATGATTCCTAAAGACAATCTTTTGGGTGATTTTGTCCCAGACTTCACTATGCTTGCATATCATCCCCATACTGGACACCGGCTTCTTGCACATGGCAATTCTCAAATGTTCACTGATGTTTATGTGAATACCATGCCATATCCAGTCCATCTGCACAACCATTCACCGACAACTCCTCCATCCATTTTGGTTCACAACTCAAGCTGTCTCCGTTCTGCTCAGATCAACCAGTGATGTAGTTCACAATTTTTGAGTGCCTTCTGGTCACCTAAGGCCTCTGAGATGACAGTGTACAATTTGTTGCTTTGCTAAGCCACAGACAGAATCAGTGATATTATTCTGTTTCCCCCAAGACAGCAATAAACTCTCACGACTTTGGTGCCAGTTATGTACACTCTGGGATATTAACCCCATACCTGATCACACATTTTAGACTACGGATCTTCAAGATGCCATCCCAAAGACAACTGGTCAAGATTTCAAATGAATGTGAATCATTGGAAAGCAAATTCATTTTAGTAGGCTGGATTTTTACTATTTTGCATCATCAACAATGTATAAACATGCAGGTAAAAATGTCTCTGAGCCCGACTCACAGCAGCTATGCTGCACTAACCACTTAGGTGCAGCCAAACCAATGCAGAACATGACATCAACTCTGCTAGAGGTGATGACCTTCAGCTGACCATAACAAACATTCAGACAACCGACAACCATGCCTCGTGCACTGACATTCCTTATGGGGATGGCTCAACTGAGTTCACACACAGTTTGGCAACATTGATTGCAACTGTCAGCCACTGTGTGATAATCTGAAAACAAAGCATGATCCACAATAGATGCACTCGATCACAGTGATGATTCAAGCCATCTCATCCTGTAGTATTTCAATGAAACATCTTACACATGCCACTTCTTTAGCAGAGTGTAAAACTCTGCGTCTTTGACTGCATATGTAGACCATATTTTCTGATTGTCATGGGTCTGAATATGAGTACCTCACCTCATGGACATTCTCTCTCTCTCTCTCTCTCTCTCTCTCTCTCTCTCTCTCTCTCTCTCTCTCTCTCTCATTTGTTTTTGATGGCTGTTTCAAAAAAGTAAGTGTCGCTCTGTAAAGTTTGGCAAACAATTTCACATATCAAATTATTATGCTGCATTTTAGAACTATTGTAGGCTGCAACAACAGAGAGTTGCCAACAAATTGTTTGGTGGCCACAGCCAAATGCTACTAGTGTTCAGTCGGCTTTTACTTTAGCGAACTTTTATTCCAGCATCCCCGAGATCTCTTTTACCAATCTTTTCTGTCAGTATCCGGGCAATGTAATGACGCAATTTTTAGATCGGTCACTGGCCTATAAACAATGCCGTCTGTCAACATTCTCGTCGGTCTGATGGGAATCTGATGCCGGTTGGTGGAATATATAATTTCATTACACACAAGTAAAAATTTTCTATGCACCATTTTACCATTTCTGAAGCATAGCCACCAGCAAAAGTGATGAATTTAATATTCCATTTTTTTTAAATACCAGTAATATTAAACTACCCTCAGCAGTTCCATCCCCTGGACTACAACACAATTCACAATTGATGTGTGACATCTCCATAGAGTGGACAACATTGTTGTCGACTACCTGTCAAGAATAAATGCCCTTGCCACCCAAGTCAAAACCAACAAATTTGCAGAGGCACAGTGCAAGACTGGTAAATTATGCAACTCCTTCAAGATTCTATAATCAACTTACTTACAGAAAGTTTCCCATCCCTGGTTCCACCAGGCAAGTACTGAGTGATGTTTTGCAAAACTTAATTCAACTTTTTGTGCCCACATCAATAAGGAAGGACATATTCTTCCAAATCCAATTTGTCTCACCCTGGCATACATTCACTGACATGAAATGGCTTATGCTGTCTTACAATGCCTAATATTTAAAAGGAGTGCATATACTGCACATGTATATGCATGTATTGACATCACAGCAAGATGGGTCATCATGTACAACCACTACTTGGTCATACTCTACATTATCAATCACGTGACGGGCTGGGTGGAAGCCATTCTCCTCAAGGGAATTATGACAGAGCTGATTGCAAGAGCATTTGTTGACACATGAATATCTAATTTCAGCTGCCCGAACTCTATAACAACTGACTGATGAAGACAGTTTGAATTAGTCCTATTTAACAAACTATACAACCTGTTGCGTATGATGTTACAGCACAATGGCCTACCACCCTTAGAGCAATGACTTCAAGGTTCGATCACACTGTACAATTAAAGCCGCCCTTATGTGTCATTGCAGTTATTGGATGGAAGCAAGTCCCTTGGGTGCTATTAGGTGTATGCACCACTCACACAGACCGGACGAGATTGAAAAGGTGGCAGATCAGTGACAAATGTTCAAAGCTGCCAATCATAAATGTTCAAGATTGCTCTACAGCATGCTTTCAACAGGTTTTTAACATGCGAAGGTTGATATGGTTTAGTATGGTTTGGTATGGTTTGATATGGTTTAGCAAGACTTGCTGTGATTTGAAGCTAAGTTAAGGACTTGTTGCAAAAGTAAAGAGAGCTTTACACTAATTAATGCAATTTGAAGTAAATAAAGTACCCAATAGCAAGACCAATTTTAGTGTACAATATTAATATGTGCATGACCAAAAATATTGCTTTTTCTGAAATTAAGAGGTAGATTCTGGATTCTTGTGTAGCTAGGTAATTAAGGTATAGTACTTTATTGGCCTAATTTATAATGTGTGAAACATTTTTCACAATATGTGTAACTTATATTGCAAGTCTAACACTGTATAGTTGATCGTTAAACTTGAAGCATTTCTTTATTTCTTATGGGAATAGTTATTCCATATGGAAAACCTCAATTACACAAAAGTGGCCAAATAATCACTGTACAGCTGTGAACTGTGATTCAAAACTAATGAAAAATTTAATTACAAAAACACTGTACACATTTGTCAAGTAAGAAATTATGAATTATTATGAAAAGGTATGTAGTTGTCAAATCTCAAGATGATATTGAAATATTAGAAAAAGAGTGTAACATAAAACTTTGTGAAAACACTTAAAAGTCTAGAATTAACTGTCTTGGTTATTTATATGTCATTATTTTAATGATTTAATTGTCATTACATTATATCAGATGCTGTGGGAGTCTGTCTTTTGTGATTGCCTTAGTCGATTTGTGTATCTGTTCATCACCTGTTGGAAATGCAATAAATGGCATTTCTATTCAAAAGGCATCTGCTTTTATGACACTTCTAGTGATGTTGATGTATATAAAGGGCCTCATGGACAATGGTGTTGTATATAGGAAACTTTTAATGACATACAATTGTATCAGTCTGCAAACACATCCTCATAGGATCAATTTTATGTTTATGAACTGCCTGTTGACCCTCAATGCAAGAACAGCAGAAATTTTTTAAGTATTTTATGGTCAATTAGGAAGTTATGAGTGCTACATTATAACTACATTAAAGAGTTATGTTGTACTGTCAAATACATATTTGACCTCTATTAACATAAATTTACCTGACATGTATCCTTGCTTCCCCTTGGATCACCAGCACAAAGCATACCATTATCATCTATGCCATTTGGAAGCCTGAAGTTTGCTCTGTATGTCCCATTACACTCAGAGAAGGGTTGAAATGGCAATGTCACTTTCATGAGCTCATTGCTGCCTTCTCTATCAACTGAAACATAAGTTAAAAGTATTTTATGACTATAATGATCTTATTCATGTTATTAGATATCAGAAAAATAATTTTTAAGTGCCAGATTAAAAAAAAAATGTTATTACAAAGTTTCATTCCAGTCATTCTGTGAAAAATGAACATTGCAGGCAAATAGTGACAACTGCAGAGTAGTTGTTTCCCCACACAATTTCCTGAAATAATTTTTTTTGCTGTCCGTTTAACAATCAGTTTTCAGACATTGTCATGGCTTTAGTTCACATGCACAAGGCTTTAGTTTGCATACACATAAATGCATATGTTGATATAAAAAGTTATGATTAATAATTACCTTTTTTTGTAGTCAAACAAACTTATGGCAATAGACACTAACAATTTTGCAGACAGATTACAGCTTAAAATTTTCTTTTGAGTAACAGCCTTTCTCTATTAATGAATGTTTCAGTTTATTCTTTAAGGCTTCTAAATTAGCTATGTTAAGATCAGTTTGTAAAAAGTTGTTCTTAGTGTGTGTGGACTGCGGTCTGCAGCCTTTTTATTACTTGTAATTCTGTAAAAGTTTTCCCTCTCCTGTGTACTGTAGCTATGTACAATCCTGCTTATTACCAACAATATTAGGAAAAGGATACATTGCTGCTCTCTAAAACATGTCCCACTGAGTCGCAGACAGGCACAACAAAAAGATGCATATTGATATCTCTCAGCCAAAGCCTTGTTCAGAAAACACACACACACACACACACACACACACACACACACACACACACACACACACACACACAACACTTGCACAAGCAAGCACACCTCACGCACATATCACCGCTACCACTGGCAGCTCCGACCGGGATATGACTCACGTGAATAGCAATCTGGAGTGAGACAGGGAAGGTGGATAGATAGCAGGGTATAGGTGTGAGGAGAGAAGAGAGCTTGCTGTCTCGTGGGGCATGCGGGGACTACAGACTGCCAAGTGAGCATCAGGATGTGGGATGTGGGGGGGAAAATAGGGAGGAGAGAAGGAGAGGATGGGGAAGGGGGAAAGATGGATGGGTACATTGGCAGAGGGCATCACATACAGAGGGTGAGGGAACGTGAAAAGAGAGGAGGTGATAGGACAAGGGGGCAGAAACTGGTGGGTGGACGATGTGAGGACAGTAGGTCACCATTGGTTGAGGTTTGGATCATTTCCTAATATTGTTGATGTTCCAACCTGGAGTTTCTATGGTTTGATTTTATTGCTTAATGCATTACATTCTGAATATAGTTTCAGAAACAGGATTGTCAGTAGGATGTACATAGAATAGATGGGAATAGATGGTAGTTGTTGTTGTGGTCTCCAGTCCTGAGACTGGTTTGATGCAGCTCTCCATGCTACTCTATCCTGTGCAAGCTTTTTCATCTCCCAGTACCTATTGCAACCTACATCCTTCTGAATCTGCTTAGTGTATTCATCTCTTGGTCTCCCTCTACGATTTTTACCCTCCACGCTGCCCTCCAATGCTAAATTTGTGATCCCTTGATGCCTCAAAACATGTCCTACCAACCGATCCCTTCTTCTAGTCAAGTTGTGCCACAAACTTCTCTTCTCCCCAATCTTATTCAATACCTCCTCATTAGTTACGTGATCTACCCACCTGATCTTCAGCATTCTACTGTAGCACCACATTTCGAAAGCTTCTATTCTCTTCTTGTCCAAACTAGTTATTGTCCATGTTTCACTTCCATACATGGCTACACTCCATACAAATACTTCCAGAAACGACTTCCTGACACTTAAATCTATACTCGATGTTAACAAATTTCTCTTCTTCAGAAACGATTTCCTTGCCATTGCCAGTCTACATTTTATATCCTCCCTACTTCGACCATCATCAGTTATTTTACTCCCTAAATAGCAAAACTCCTTTACTACTTTAAGTGTCTCATTTCCTAATCTAATTCCCTCAGCATCACCCGATTTAATTAGACTACATTCCATTATCCTTGTTTTGCTTTTGTTGATGTTCATCTTATATCCTCCTTTCAAGACACTGTCCATTCCGTTCAACTGCTCTTCCAAGTCCTTTGCTGTCTCTGACAGAATTACAATGTCATCGGCGAACCTCAAAGTTTTTACTTCTTCTCCATGAATTCTAATACCTACTCCGAATTTTTCTTTTGTTTCCTTTACTGCTTGCTCAATATACAGATTGAATAATATCGGGGAGAGGCTACAACCCTGTCTCACTCCTTTCCCAACCACTGCTTCCCTTTCATGTCTTTCGACTCATAACTGCCATCTGATTTCTGTACAAATTGTAAGTAGCCTTTCGCTCCCTGTATTTTACCCCTGCCACCTTCAGAATTTGACGTTTGTATTCCTTTTTGCCTGCTTCATTTACTGCATTTTTATATTTTCTCCTTTCATCAATTAAATTCAATATTTCTTCTGTTACCCAAGGATTTCTATTAGCCCTCGTCTTTTTACCTACTTGATCCTCTGCTGCCTTCACTACTTCATCCCTCAGAGCTACCCATTCTTCTTCTACTGTATTTATTTCCCCCATTCCTGTCAATTGTTCCCTTATGCTCTCCCTGAAACTCTCTACAACCTCTGGTTCTTTCAGTTTATCCAGGTCCCATCTCCTTAAATTCCCACCTTTTTGCAGTTTCTTCAGTTTCAATCTGCAGTTCATAACCAATAGATTGTGGTCAGAATCCACATCTGCCCCTGGAAATGTCTTACAATTTAAAACCTGGTTCCTAAATCTCTGTCTTACCATTATGTAATCTATCTGATACCTTTTAGTATCTCCAGGTATACAACCTTCTTTTATGATTCTTGAACCAAGTGTTAGCTATGATTAAGTTATGCTCTGTGCAAAATTCTACAAGGCGGCTTCCTCTTTCATTTCTTCCCCCCAATCCATATTCACCTACTATGTTTCCTTCTCTCCCTTTTCCTACTGACGAATTCCAGTCACCCATGACTATTAAATTTTCGTCTCCCTTCACTACCTGAATAATTTCTTTTATCTCATCATACATTTCATCAATTTCTTCATCATCTGCAGAGCTAGTTGGAATATAAACTTGTACTACTGTAGTAGGCATGGGCTTCGTGTCTATCTTGGCCACAATAATGCGTTCACTATGCTGTTTGTAGTAGCTTACCCACATTCCTAATTTTTTATTCATTATTAAACCTACTCCTGCATTACCCCTATTTGATTTTGTATTTATAACCCTGTAATCACCTGACAAAAAGTCTCGTTCCTCCTGCCACCGAACTTCACTAATTCCCACTATATCTAACTTTAACCTATCCATTTCCCTTTTTAAATTTTATAACCTACCTGCCCGATTAAGGGATCTGACATTCCACGCTCCGATCCGTAGAACGCCAGTTTTCTTTCTCCTGATAACGACGTCCTCTTGAGTAGTCCCCGCCCGGAGATCCGAATGGGGGACTATTTTACCTCTGGAATATTTTACCCAAGAGGACGCCATCATCATTTAATCACACAGGAAAGCTGCATGTCCTCGGGAAAAATTACGGCTGTAGTTTCCCCATGCTTTCAGCCGTTCGCAGTACCAGCACAGCAAGGCCGTTTTGGTTAATGTTACAAGGCCAGATCAGTCAATCATCCAGACTGTTGCCCCTGCAACTACTGAAAAGGCTGCTGTCCCTTTTCAGGAACCACACGTTTGTCTGGCCTCTCAACAGATGCCCCTCCGTTGTGGTCGCACCTACGGTACGGCATCTGTATCGCTGAGGCACGCAAGCCTCCCCACCAACGGCAAGGTCCATGGTTCATGGGGGGGAATAGACGGTAAGTATTTAATTTTTTCTGAAGATTCCTCTATAATGCTTTCTCTTGTTTACCATAGCTACCACTCTTACTGTCTTTTTTGTGGTCTGAGAAGCCTGTCTGTATAGACTGCTGGTACCCCACCCCAGACCTTAGTACCATACTGAAAATGCAGATGTATCAATCTAAAATATATTTGCCTTAAAGTATCTTAGGATAGGAAAACCAAGACAAGTTTCAGTATATACACGTTTGTACTGATTTTGATCTATGTGCTCTATTCATGATAGGTGTTCATCAACAGTAACAACCAAAAATGTGTGTTTATTTGTATATCTAAGTGCCAGTGGAGTTGTGAATGGAATAAGATTTATATTTAGATTATAACCATGCAGGACTGCACTGTCACTGTTTCTCTTCATTTACAAGTAGCTTATTTACAATCAGCTAAGTAAACAGAATGTTGTAATTAATTTCACTTCTGTTAGCAGCACTTTTCATATCACTGCCCCAGCTAACAAGGGGTGTGTCATCCATATAGCTTACAATCTTGCAATTTTGGTGTTCGGTTAAATCATTAACATACAACAATGAACAGGAAAGGCCCTAACATACATCCTTGAAGCATACCACATTGAAGTCCTCTGTAGGTTGACTTAGTTGTTAGTAACTGTTCATTCCTCTTGTAAGTTAGCTTAACACACTGTTTCATGTCTTTCAAATAGGAGGTAAGTAGTTTTAAGGCTGCTCCGCTCATCCTGTTGTCTTCTAATTTATGTAATAGAATGGTATGGTTAATGGTACCAAAAGCATTATTCATACAGAGGAAAGTGGCTGTTACCTTGTCTCCTTCAGCCACCTTGTTTAATACTAGTATTTCATACATAAAAGTTGTTACTGCAATCATAGTAGGTTTTCTTTTCTGTTCTGATGTTAATGATATTTGCCCATAGTTTTTTGTCAGTTTTATTCCTTTCTAGTACACTCATAGAATTTAAGTGATTTTTCAAGAGATTGGGGAAATCACCATGGCAGAGGGAGGTATGTAGTATGTGTGTCATACGTTTCACTCATTCTCTTCCGCATTTCTTTAGCAGCTTAGGTGAAATGTCATCTCGGTTTCTGGACATCTTAGCTTGACATTTTGAGATAACAGCTAGGAGGCCCCTCTCGGTAACTCTGTGGGTGAGAAAAGATTGGCTGCTGTTTCTAACATAAAAATTGTGTATCTAGTCATGTACTTTACTTGTGCCAATCTTAATGAAGTTTTGTAAGAATTTCACAAACGCTTATTTCATATTATTTATTATTTCATTACTTTATTTTAATGTTATGCTATTGTGTTTACAATATTGCTGTTTCTCACACTCTTTATACATTATTTTTCAGGCTGTTTTGCTAACACAACTGGAGTTTTTTTTTTTATTTGACAAGCATATTTATGAGCCTTCAAGTTAGTCAAGGAACCTCTGTATATTTTTCATGACCAAATAGATGTTCATTAACAAAAATATTATTATATGGGGTAACAAAAAAAGTTTATGATTGGAATCCATGCCATTCATGTTTTATGTTAATGATCTGGCAGGCAGAAATATCTAGTTAGATTCAATATATGATTCTCAGATCTGGTGCCAGATCACACTTTGTAAATCCCACAATTTTCTTCAAGGCATCTGCTTGACATTGTGAGGCTACTGCTGATAAATAGCAAATTGCCTTCTTAAGGAAGCCCCATCTGAAAGTTGTGCATGTGCAACTCAGTTGCTTCCAGTTTGATGAATGTTGGACGTTCAGAGACCCCTAGCAGGAGCTTAGCTGTGGCATTCAGACATGCACCAGGTCAGCAGTGCTCCTGCTGAGTACTGCTGTGTCTGTGAATCAAACCAAAACTTGGCAGCTAGATGGTTTCACCATCATGTTACAGTGGAACTGTCATCAAAAAATTCCCAAGTTTATGTATAGAGAAAGACAGCAGGTACAGGGTTCCACACTGTACTTAATTGGAATCCTGAGTCCCTTTTTATTCAGTTATCTGCCATTTGAATACGTATTGCCTCCTTTATCACAGAGTCCCATATAAATGAAATGAAGACATAATCATAGTTTCTCATACATTATGTGCTATCCTGTACCAAGGCAATGTTCTGCTATTACAGATTTATATGGTGATGGTTTCCCTCCCTATCTGTCCAATAGATACCATTCCACACTCGCAAAGAATCTTTAACACACATTGATTCTTTAAGATGAATTCACCTTTAATAGTATTCAATGAATTTCTCAGTTGGCAAGAGGATAATGGACAAATCTAATGCTGTGCCAGTTGAAGACTCTTATGATAGTTGAGGAAATACAATAAAAGTACAATAAGAAAGCTCTGATAGAGGGTGCCTCTGTTTCTTCATTTTGTTCCCTCAGCTGGACTTCTTTTTCCTGCAGAGTGAGATGAATTCATATTTCAGAATGTCCATGCTGTCAGAAAACTGTCTGCAGTTGTTGAAGCTTACCCAAAAAACTGTCAAGATCAGATACAATGTCTGCTCCATGAACAAGGGCATGCAATTCACCATCGTGTCATGCAGGGTATTGATAACTTGTAGCCTACAAATTGCAATCAGTGAGAGTAGGCTTGCACCAAAAGCTATGCTCCAGTGTTACATCAGCTTCCCTTTGTACCACAACATCCAGGAAGAGTAATGTGCGATCTTTTTCCATCTCCATCATAAAGTAAATAATCACATGGAATGAATTAAGATGCTGAAGGAATGCAGGTAATGAAAATTCCTGGTAGATTAAAACTGTGATGAATGAGGACTCAAAACCCGGATCATCATCTTTCATGGGCAAGTGCTCTACCAACTGTTAAAAGATTTGTCCTACTGTGATGCAAGGCAGTCAATACCTTCATGGAAAAAAGTTTGCAGTTGCCTACGAAACAGTGATTGTACTTATTTATCAGAAGCACATCAATGGCCACAAATGTCTTGCTTCAAAGCTACAAAAATATGGGAATCACGTGGGGTGAGTTTGGGACTGTATAGAGGATGTGTAAGGGTCTCCACACATGTTTAAAAGGCTGTTTTGAGTATGGTGTATAAGTGTAGCTGGGAAGCTCTTACACATCCTCTGTATAGACGTGATCTCTCCCTGTGTGATTTCCATATTTTTGGAGCTCTGAAGAAAAACATTCATGGCAACACTTCGTTTCAGATGAAGAGGTGTCCAGCTGGGTATAATCATAAAATGAATTCACAATTGTGAATAAAGACTACCATTGGCAGTAGACTGGAATGACAACAATGAAAATTTGTGGCACACCAGGAATCGAACCCTGATTTTTTGCTTTTTGTGAGTGGTTGCCTTACCATTTGGCTATCTGTGCATGACTCTACACCTGATAGTAGTCCTTATTTGCAATTGCAAATTCATTCGATGTGTTTCGTAATGGCTGTGGTCGCTGCAGTGCCTGTTCCTGTGTACATGCCTGCATGTCCAAAGGAAATTTGCACTGTAATCAGAGTAACACAGGCACTGCAATACTGGGCAAGTGACTTCCAAGCACAATGCCTAAACCATATGGGAATATACACAACGGATGTACAAGTACAAGTCATAGACACATGGTTGACAACATATGGAAGTTTGGGTCTGGCCATGAGTCATGCATGGATAGCCAAATTATAAGGTGACTGCTTGCAATAGGCAGATTGGAGTCTCAGTCTGGCACCCATTTTCGTTGTCATCATACCATTCTACAGGTGATAGCAGCACTTATTTGCAATTGCGAATTCATTTCACATGTTTTGTAACAGCTGTGGTCACCACAGTGCCAGTTCCTGTGGACATCCATGCATGGCCAATGGAACTTTACATCGTAATCAGAATAACACAGGTACAACAATATTGTGGGTATAATCATGGTTCCATAGGCAACCACAAAAATTTTTCCATGATAACATTAACCATCTTATCTCATAGTGGATTAAATGTGTTAACAATTGTGGTGATTGCTTTTGAAATAATAAACAGTATACATAGTACTTTTTTCCCATCTGTGTTGTTTTTATTTGATTGCGTATTACTTTAGTAGCTTCCCCGGTCAGAGGAAGCTGGTAGATAAAGTATGAGAAACTGATGTACACACCCTGCGTCTTTTTTACATCTGTTTATTCTTGTCCATACTGGGGACAATATAGGAGTGAAACAGTTAAGCTCTGTAAGAGTATTCAAAATATGCTAGACACTTATATAGAGAAACTAATAGAAAGCCATTTGTAAGCATGCATTACAATGGTATTTAAAATTGTTATATAAAACAAACTTACGCCAATCCTGACGACCAAATCCTGTGGCAATGCCCTTATCAGACGTTGGAGGGGCAAAAGTGTCATACAGACATGCAGGCCTTACAAAACCAGTAAACGAAACATCACGGTCCAGCTCAAAGATGGCAATGTCATTATAGCGTTTGGGCGGATTGTATCTTGGATGGCGTATCCGACGTACAATATTAAACTCCTGGGGCTCTGTATTAGTATTTGTTTCATTCAACAACAAGGCTCCAAGAAGTACTCGCCTAGCACACCCCCTGGATACAAAAACCAATTACTTTTATACTGCAGTTTATTAACCAAAACAAAAAATACAAAAACAAAGTCTATTCAATACAATAAATATGCCAAGAAAACCACAGAGAACACATGTAAAGATGATTTGAATACTACTTTGTTTTATTTGAAATATACAGCCGAGTCCCACTAATCCAAACCCCGGTAATCTGAATGTTCAGTTAATGTGAATATGAAAAATGTAAATCTAAGTATGGAAAATTGTGCGGTTAACTGCTGTACATACACACTATTTTAATTTACACAGTACAGTAAACATGTATTAGAAAAATTGGCAAGAAAACATTAGATTTAAACAACACATAACAATGAAAGAAAAGCTGTCAAACTTACTAAAATACAGCAGACATTTTTTCCCTACTTTTTAGATGACAGAAACACAGTCCTTGTTTTTTGGCATAATGAAGACAGTCTGTCATATGACACATAGTTGTGCCATCATTTCATAAACATCAAGTTAGCAGGTGTAGCAATGGGCTGTTGCTCCAAATAACGTAGTGCGAGTCAAGAGATTCTGCTGCTTCACTGTGTGGCACCAGCTCTCCTTTGTCGCTTTCAGGCTCATTTTCACTTCCGTCACAGCAGTCCACTTCTTCCTGGTCTTGAGTCACAGCAGCAACTAAATCAGTGTCAGTAAGGTTCTTCACACATGCCCCATCCGCTGCCATCTGCTCATCTAACATCTCCTTCACTAGCTTCTTCACATCTAGGGAGTCTCTGTATCATCTGTAGTAGATTTTCCTCTTCATTTGCAACTAAGTTGTCCTGAAATTCAAGAGATGCCCACAGTTTTCTCCATGATTTTCTCAGAGTATTTTCTGAAATATTCTGCCATGCCTCAGCGGCCCAATAAACAACATCCTTCACATTGGTCTTTTTTGGTCTCTTATTTTTTCCACTAAAGGAATGCTATCATCTTGGACCAGCATTCTTAAAAATTGTTTTCTGTAAATCTGTTTTAATGTTTGCAGCTCGCCCTGGTCCATCAGCTGTAGAAGTGGTGTAACATTCGGCGGCAAAAACTTCGCCACAATTTCTCCATCATATAATTCCTCAGTGCTGGGGTGAGATAGCACATTATCAATCAAAATGATTGCATGGGAAGACAAATGATTTTCCTTAGAAAACTGTCGAACAGAAGGAACAAACTTGCCATGAAACCATTCTTTGAACAGCTTACCACAAGATAGCGTGCCAATGTGGTATGGCTTACATAGGTCAAACCACACACACCGTGAAAGAACGCTGCACTGAACATCAACGTTACACCCGCCTTTTGCAGCCAAGCAAGTCCGCTATTGCTGAACATTGTATTTCTACTGGACATTCAATGGAGTATGAGAAAACAATGATTTTGTCCATAGCAACGTCTTTCTGGGACTCCATTATTAAAGAATCCATAGAAATACGACTGGCAGAAAATCTGTTAAACCGTGACAGCAGCTACCAGCTGGACAGTGCATGGAATCCCATCATCTCCACGATTTGCTCATATCGAAGACGACAGAGTGCGTCGACGGCCGTGGCAAACAGCAACGCGGAGGGCGACTGAGTTCCGCTATTCCACCAGCGAGGGCACTGCCAGCGGGCAGTGTTGGCTCAACTATCAAGTTTTCGACGCATGCACAGAATAGTTACAGTACGCTATATATTGCGGAGCGGAGGACATTATTGCCAGTCTGTGATGGCTCACCTGAAGATGACTGGCAGGTGCCCAGTTGAAATATCGTGCGAAGTATTGAACGACTAGCGGCTGCAAGCCCGAAATTTGTTTGAACAGCTTACCACCCATCCATGCTTTTGTCTGGTTGTGATAAATTACGGGTAGGGACTCCACGTTGCAGTTTTTAAAAGATCTGGGCGTAGCAGATTTGCTGATCAGCATTAAAGGCAGCTTGTGATTACCAGCAGCATATCTGCCCACTAATCAAGTCACATGATCTGTGCACATCTTAAAACCAGGAGCATTGTCTTCTGCTTTTGATGTCAGGCTTTTTGTCGGCAATGCCCTAAAATTAAGGCCACTCTAGTCAGTGTCATAAATTTGTTGGGGAGAATACATTTCCTCTCTTATTTTGTTTTTCAAACTCGCCCAAGTATTTCTTTGCTGCATTACAGTCAGAAGAAATTTCTCTCCAGTAATTGTTAGCTGGTGGATTCCATGATATTTTTTGAATCTGTCCAACCAACCCATACTATCACTAAAAGACTCATCACCATTCATTAACTTGTACAGGTTAACAGCCTTCTCCTGAACCATGTTCCACTCAAAGGAGTTCCCCTTCCTCTTTCTTGCGTAAACCAAAGGGAAAGAGCTTCATCCACTTTATCATACTGGGACTGTTTCAAAGTGTCGAATTTCAAGTGTTTTCCCTGAAGACGTTGCACAGGACTGTTCAAGCTTCACTCGGTTCCTCTTCCAATCACAAATGGTTGCTTTACTAACACCTAGTTCCATTGCCAGTTTATATACATTTTCACCATTGTCTATCCGCTTCAGTGCATTCAGTTTTTCTTTGAGACGTAACGTTGTATGTTTCTGTTTACTCATCATGAAAATATTTTAATGCAAGCAAAATGTTGCCAGAATGAGAGTAAAGTAGGTTATGGGGAGCCCATTGTAAAAGTTCATATTTAGCTGAGAGTACTTATTCCCTGAAATAAATGTCATATCAAGATACATAAAGTACACTAGCTGTTGTGGTTGAATCATCTTATTTTCCAGGTCCCTGGTCAGGTATATAAAGCACCAAGTTGCCATAGCAAATGTTAACAATGCTGTCACTGTTTACGAAGTAGATATAGAGAGAGTTGAAAGGAAAACATGCTCAACTGCAATGATCACCATCTTATAGCTGAGGCCTTCAGTCCGAAGACTGTGTTGATTTACTAAACTGTGCAATCCTCTTCATAACTACTACAATCTACATCCATCTGAACCTGCTGACTATGGACAAGCCATGATCTTCCTCTACAGTTTCTACCTTGCACCCGCAAACCACCTTGCATTACCAATATGACGATTCCTTGAAGGCTCACAATGTGCCCTACAAAACTGCCCTTCTTTAAGCCAAGTTGTGCAGTAAATTTCTTTTCTCCCAGTTTGAATGAGTACCTCCTCATTAGTTATCCACTCTACACACCTAATCTTAAATGATCTCCCGTAACACCACATTTCAAAAGTTGCTAGTCTTTTTTTGTTTGAACTGTGCCATGATATCTGAAGAAATTACTTCTGAACACTTAAATTTATAGTTGCTGTCAATAAATTTCAGTGTTAAGAACTTTGTATTTTTCACAAACATTTCTGTTGCTATTACTGACACACGTGTCATATCCCCTCTACTTTAATCACTGTCAGCTATTTTGTTACACAAATAGCAAAAGCTATTTACTATTTTTTATTTTTACTGTCTCATTTCCTAATTCAATTCCTTACTATCATCTGATCTGATTCAACTACATTTAATTACTCTTGTTTTATTTTTGTTTATATTAGTTTTATAATACCTTTTCCAGACTATATCCAATTTGTTCAGCTGTTATTCCAAACACAACACTATCTCTGACAAACTTTCAATGTCTTCAGCAAAGCTCAAAGTTTTAATTTCTTCTTGCTGATCTTAAATCCTTTTCCCAAATTTCACCTTGGTCATGTTCAGACTGAGTAACAACTGGAGTAGGCTACAACCCATTCTCACTCCCTTTTGATTGTCTGCCTCCCTATCATATCTTTTGACTAATAACTGGTCTGGTTTCTGTACAAGTTGCAGGCTATCTTCTCCTCCCTGAATTTTATCCTTGCTACCTTCACAGCTCCAAAAAGTGTATTCCAGTGAACACAGTCAAAAGGTGTTTCCCTATTTACAAATGCTACAAATGAGGGTTTTCATTTCTTCAGTCTATGTTCTAAGAAAATTCTTATTATCAGTAATGCCATTCATGTGCATATTTTTCCTCAGACCTCAAATTTATCTACCTTGAGGTCAGTTTCTACCTGTCTTCCCATTCTGCTGCAAATAATTTGTATCAGTGTCCTGCAGCCATGAATTATTAAACTGATTCTACAGTAATATTCACACTGGCAGCACCACCTTCTTTGGAATTGGAACTATATATTATTCTTGAAGTCCATGGGAATTTCACCTATCTCTGTAATGTTGCATAGCAGCTGAGTAGTTTTGTCAAGACATGCTGTCCCAGGGATACCAAAAATTCTGAGTGAATGTTATCTACTCAAAGTGGCTCATTTTGAATTAGACCTTTCAGTGCTCTGCGAGATTCTTCTTGCAGTACCATATCTTCCATTTCATTGTTTAACTCCTTTTCACTTTTCATTATATTGTCTTCAAATTTGTTTCAATCTACAGCTCTTCTATAAATTCCTTTCACCTTCAGTCTCCCTCCCCCACCCCCCTTTTTGGTTATCACTGGCTTTTCATCTGAGCTCCTGATATTCATACAGCTGCTACTCTTTTCTCTGAAAGTTTTTTTAATATTCTCACAGGCAACAATTTATCTTTGCAATAGCCAGGCAAGCCTTTACAACTTTTCATTTCTTTCTAGCCATTGCTGCTTGGCCATTTTGTACGGTGTCAGTCTCACTTTTAGTTATCTATATTCCTCTTTGTCTGCTTCTTTTACTGCATTTTTATACTTTTTCCTCTTGTCATTTAAATTCAATATCTCTTGTGTTATCCAAGGACCTGTACGGACTTTTTTTTTGCCTATTTAATCCACTGCTGCCTTCACTATTTCATCTCCCAAAGCTACCCATTTGCCTTCTATTGTATTATCTTTTCCTGTTTTAGTCAATTGTTGCCTGAAGTTCCCTTTAAAACTCTCCACAAGCAGTGATTCTTTCAATTTATCTGACACTTCTTAATTTCCTAACTTTCTACTTTTTTTAATCTTCAGTTTGTAGCTGGTAAATTATGGGCAGTCCATGTCTAGCCCTTGAAATATTTTCCAGTTTAAAATCTGGTTTTTAAAATCTCTTGTCTTACCATTATACGAACACCAAATCTTTCCTATATACCTGATTTCATGATTCTTCAACCCAGTGTTAGCAGTGATAGAATTGTGCGTCTCCTTTCATTTCTTTCCTACAGTTCATGTTCTCCTATTGTCTTGTTTTCCTCCTTTTGCTACTACTGAAATCCATCCCCCATTACAATTAAATTTTTGTCTTTCTTAACAACCTGACTTTTTAATGTCATACTCTTTCAATCTCTTCCTCACCTGTGGAGCTAGTAGGTCTATAAAAATGTACTACTGTGGCGAATGTTGGTATTTTATTAATCTCAGTTGTGAGATGCATTCACTATACTATTTATTGATGCCCACCTACATTTCTGTTTTCTTATTAATCTTGAGATCTACTCCTCCACTAGCACTATACGATAACTTTGTACTTAGATAACCAGAAGCTCTGTTATCCCTGGCTCCATGCTTCAATAGTTGCTACTGTATTCAGTTTCAACCTGTCCATTGCTCTTTTTAAATCCTCCAACTCACCTACTTGATTAAGTGATCAACATTCTACACTCCAGACCAGAGAACTGCAGATTTGTCTTTCTGGGTGAAAAAAATCTTCCCGAGTAGTTCCTCCTCAGAGATCTGAAAGAAAGACTTTTCTACCTCTGGAATGTTTTACCCAAGAAAATGTCATCATTAAAACATACAGTAGAACTAATGTCCTCAGGAAGTGCAACAGCTGTAGTTTCCCCTTAGTTTCAGCTATTCATAGTACCAACATAGCTATGCAATATTGCTTAAATCTTATTATGCCCAATGAGTCAGTCATCCAGACTGTTCCCCAGCAACTACTGAAAAGACTGCTGACGCTCTTGAAGAATGGTATGTTAGTTTGGCCTCTCCACAGATACAGCCAATGTAGGTGCACTTACAGTTTAGCTATCTGTTACATTAAGGAGCTAAAGTCCACTACCAGCCCCCCTGGGCTAAGGTCCATAATTTATGGGTTCATCTTGTCTCCTCGATTAAATGGAGTGTGGCATCTGCCAAATATGGCACTAGTAACAAATAAATGGTAGCAATGACTAACAAAAGAGCAATGACTAACAAATTAGAAATAAATAATAACTAATAATAAGCAACTACCACTTTCGTCCAATCACTGATAAAAGGATCATAAGCTTTACGAGTGTGCCTCTATGTAATTTGAGCTTTTGAAGACATTTTAGTTTTCTCTTCAAGTAGCCTTACGATTAATGATACGAGACTTTCTGACTTAAGTTTTCTGTAGCCTTTTTCTACAAAATATTCAACATTCATTGACAATCATATTGGGTGGATTATGAGCTCCTGTGTAGCATCATCATTATCTGTCCTATCTACAGTTTCCTTATTGTGCATGTTTCACCCAGTTACCCAATCCCTTATACAAGCTAATATTTTGTCACTCACAGTTATTTTCTTGATCTGGCAACTATTGGGATTTTTCCTAGGCTGTGCTTTTGGCATGTACTTATACTGGAAACAGTGAAGAGATACAGGACCCATTTCAGGCTACTTGTCGAAATGTTTAAACTGCATCTTTAAGTATGTCATCAAATACAGCAGTCTCACTACATTTGTGTCTCTGGCTCAATTAAGCTTGGGGTTTAAGAGATCGTCACACATTTGTAGGCACCCCCTCCTTCACCCCCACCCCACACACCCCACTCACACTCGCACATATTTTTCCCTTTCTTTGGATGCCCTTTAGTCTTTTTGTTCAAATATAAGTGATAAGCTGTTTAACTCAGACTTCCCTCCATTTTTAGACTCAGTTTGTAATTATTGGTACTTTTTAGGCATGTAGGATGCTATGGCATAGTTTAAGATGAGAAATAATTACTGCTTTCTTGTAGGAGAGACCTAAGTTTATGACTTGTCCAGGTACCCAGTGCCTTAAAACTGAAATGTTTATTTTGTAGTTTGCTGCTTCTTTTCATTTTAAAAGCAAGAAGATTTCCCATCTTGTTAAGTAAGGTCTAACCAATAATAAAGAGAGATTTGTTATGTACGAAAATCAAAATAACAGCTATCCTCATACAGATAAAAACAAAATAATTACCAACTTTCAATCAGGATTGATTACAGAAAAAAAAGAGAAGAGAATCACCAGGGAATCATTGTTACACCAAAGAAGGGACAAAACGAAATTCTGAACATCAGTAAGTAAAATAAAATATGGTGGAAAAACTTGTTTGTACATACAAGGGATCTAGGTTCAATTCCGGTACTGCCATCAATTTTTCTTGATGGAAGGACTGCTACAGGGCACACTCAGCTTGTGATACCAACTGAGGAGTTACTTGATTGAGAATTAGCAGCTCCAAGTTCTGGAAAGTCGGCAACATGGCCAGGAAAGCAGTGCGCTGATCATATGCCCCTTCATATTGCATCCATTTTATGCCATTGCATTGCAAGAGGATGATATGGTATCAGCCAACATCCATTGGGTCTTAATAACCTTAACACACAGCTTGTTTGTGTGTTTTTAAACTCTGAGGCTATAGAATCCTTGAAAATGTCTAGAGCTTTTCTGAGTGAAAAATTATTGTAATCCATGGAAGTATCGAAGAATATCTTCTGAGTAGATTTTTAGTTTTTATCTTTACATGGAAATTTAATTCAATTAATCATTATGGTGACCCCTGACCCTGTGTTGTCTCTCTAAAATTCTTTCAAATATTTACGATTACTTTTATGTAAATCTTTCTTTTGCAGGTGACCAAATGATTTTAGATGAATTAGAGGGTGAATTTCAGCAGAGAATGTAAAACCCTGATGAACCTAGCATTCCAATACAATTTGAATCTCACTACCACCAACACTAAATTCTGGCATTTAAAGAAAATGATTGAGTATGGGCTAAGACAAAGGTGTGGGGGCAGGAAGATGATGACACTTCTCTTGTTTGTTTAGTAAATATTTAGCTCCAGTCATTAGAAATATTGTTATTCAAGAGATTAACTGATGCAATTTTTTTACAGATATCTTATGCAACAGTGTTATTAACATTTAAGTGTTTTTGAATCATGACCTGTATTCTTGGCCCTAATAAACATAATAGTGCATTTGTTCAAAGACAGGAGTCAACTGATGGGAAAGAATCATTTTTAGTGAAGAAATAGCAACCACATCTCTGTGCAGGAGAAGTGGAAAGTTTTGAAATGAAAGTGAACAGATATATGATGCAAATAAATGACAAATGATTGGCTGTAAGATGTACAGAACTGTAAGTGCATAAGATAAATTATTCCAAGCTGCTGGTTGTGACTATATAACTGAGAAATTGCATTACCGTAAAATTTGCCAATCATGAAAAAATACATCTATGAGATTCTTTTGATACATTGGGTACACCATGTTTATTCAGGATACATCATTAGTTCAATCACATTCAACAGAGAAGAGTGAAGAATAGGTAAGGTCAGGCCAGAACTTTCTCAGTCATACTTTCTGTTTACAGTGCTGAATCACATTGCTTCAAATCAAAAAATAATATAAATTACAGTGGTTCAAAAGAGAAATGTCCTTTGCATCCTGCACATTAAGTTTTCTTATCTTGTACACCCAGACACATTTAGCCTTAATTACAAGGCATTTTCAGTGCGTGTCCTGAAATATTACACTATTTTTTGATTTGCACACACCAGAAGCTTATTCATTCCACTTTCAACCTGCACGTGCTTGCCTGTTCACAGGCAGGCAGGCTGCCATATGTTATTGGCACAACAGGCAGGCTCGCTCTGCTACGCTATGTAGCAGTTGGTTCTATACAGTTTCATTGTAAAGTTATGAGTAAGGTTCTTAAGTTGATGAGAACTCATTTTTTAATCAAGGGATGCAATGAAATATATATTCATTTTGAATCGCTGTGGGCCAGAAAATGATTTTATTTTCCCTTTTTTCTTTTTGGAGTATTATGGCTTACTTATTTCTTTTGATATGAATGGTTTTCTTTGCAACTTCATACCCTTTTGGCTACTGCTGGCTGCCCTGAAATTGAACCAGCATCAGGTCAGCTCTAATACAGAAGTAAGTTGAACCATTTCGGGAAAGTTGAGATCATTTGCATCTAAAAACCTAAATATGTCTTAGCTTTTTTGTGTTTCAGCCAAGTATGACCCCAGTTATACCAGTTTTTACTTTTTCCAGGATACGTATTGCAGACTTGCTGAATTCATTCTAAGTGCCCAAAATGGTTCAATTCTAAATTTGCCAAATGCATTTTAACAAACACGAAGTTCATTTTTCATATTATGTTAATCTAAAAAGTATACATATGAAAGAAGAAACACTTTTTTTTTCATACTAAGCTTTCTTCACACTTATATTTCATACCCCCAGATGTAGCTTTTAATGTCCACTAAGCCATATTTTTTTCTTATTTCAACCAATGTTTGCCCTAAATTCAGAAAACCTATACATTGCTGAAGTGCCTCAGGTCATTGGCATACATTTCCGCATTCTTATGAGCCATTAAATCTTTGTCCTCTTCCTAAATATAGAGTGAGTAAACTGCTGGTCTAATTTAAAAGCACATCACTGCATACTCCAGGTTCCAGAATGAGTTTACGCAGTTTGAACTGAGAGAGACCAGTTTGAACTGAGAGAATGTGTGCGCACATTTTTTAATTTTTATTATTATTACTATGGTTTTATTCTTGTGATATAAATGGGATTTTTGATCATCAACTGAGATTACTGTCTGTCGTATGATCAGTGTAAACAGTTAGTAGCCAATCATATTTGCTTGGTCATTTAGTAGTCTCTTCCTTTCAGTCTTTGTTTTGTATGTGTGGTAATTTTCCTATAAGGTTAGGAGGTGTCTCATCATTTATTCTAACTATACTCATGTCTCTCTCTCTCTCTCTCTCTCTCTCTCTCTCTCTCTCTCTCTCTCTCTCTCTCTCTCCTAGTAGGTTTCTGATTATTTTCTCTTAAATGTTTTGCAAAAATTGAGTGGCCTGTCCCATATTTCCAGGCTATGATAAGTTCTTTGTGCTGGGTGACAAATGTTCTGCTGGTTTGCCCTACATATTTTTCATCAAATATGTTGCATTGTAGTTGGTATATTCCTTCATTCTGTTAGATATCTGTGTCTTTTGTTATTTTTGGAAAGTACTTTTGGACCAAACTGTGTTTTGAATGCTATGTTTATGTCATGTCTTTTGAAAATGTTTGTTACCTTATGTGCGAGTTTGTGCTTGTAGGTCATTGTGTACCATCTTTAATCTTCTTTCTTGTTTTGATGTATTCTGTGTGATGATTATGATCTGTTGCTGTGTGTGCTTGTTTCTGTGGTGTGTTGTTCTGTTGCTGTGCATGCTTGGTTGTGCGATTGTTTGTTGTGCTCTTGGTTTTGCGTGAGTATGTGTCATGTTTATTGCCTGTATCTATTGTTTAATGTTTTTGTTTAATTTTGTGACTAGATTGCTGTTGTACACATTGTTTGTTGCTATTTGTGTGATGATGTCTAGTTCTTTCTGTGCTGACTGGTACTGTGTTGAGTCTATGAAGCACATAATCTGAGTGCTGATTGCTTCTGTGAGAGTGGGTGATTTGAAGTCGGACATATGAAAATGTCTGTTGTAGGTTTACGGTAAATTTCAAAGCTCTGCTGATTGCTTTATTTTTTTATGGTTATATCTAAGAACTTTATTTGGTTGTTACTCCTTTCTCCATTCTGACACTCATATTTTTTGTATTGTGTTTATATCTGCATGCAATTTATCAATTTTTGCTGGACATTCACCAATTAAACAAAGGATATCATCCACATATCTGATCCAATAAAGTACGTTTTAATTCTTAGTGATAATGTTTCCAAAAATTTGGTTTTTACATGGTTTATGGAAATGTTGGCTAGGACACCTGACACTGAGGATCCCATTGGTAGCCCATCTTTTAGTAAATAGTACTCATTATTAAACTGAAGGTAGTTCTGTTCAGTCATCAGTTCTAACAATCTGTGTATTTCTGTGACGTATTCATGTGGTAGCTGACTGTTATCCTTCAGGTTTTGTTGTATGATGTCTATTATTTCTGCTGCTGGTATGTCAGAGCCATGTTTTCTATGTTGAAAGAGAGAAGGATAGATATAAAAATCCCAGGCAAAACTTTTATGAGTTGTGGTAACTGTGAGATGTTTCTTATAGTAGTTCTTCCATTTTATAGGTTTCAGCCAGTAATTTCAACATGTATCCTGCAAATTTGTAAGAGGGAACTTCATTATGTAAAACAATGTACAAATAGCTGTAATTCTTCTGACCACATCAATTGCATGTTAACGCTGAAAGATGGATAAAATAAATAAATTTCATAGTTTACAATCACCAACGACCTTGCCGCAGTGGTAACACCAGTTCCCGTCAGATCACCGAAGTTAAGCGCTGTCGCACTGGAGTAACATTTGGATGGGTGACCATCCGGTCTGCCTAGAGCTGTTGGCAAGCGGGGTGCACTCAGCCTTTGTGAGGCAAATTGGGGAGCTACTTTATTGAGAAGCAGCGGCTCTGGTCTTGTAAACTGACAAAGCAGCCGGCAGAGTGGTTTGCTGACCACATGCCTCTCCATATCCGCATCCCGTGAGGCCTGTGGGTTGAAGATGACACAGCGGCCAGTCGACACCGTTGGGCCTTCCAAAGCCTGTTTGGACAGAGTTTTTTTTTTATACTTTACAATCAAACGTAAAGGATATTTAGTTTATTGATCACTGGTTGCATCGAAGGATGGGTACAGTGGGTTTACTTGGTATTTGTTTTCCTTTTCCTCAGTCATCTAATGTGTAGCATATGTTTTCAAAGATATCTTTTACCTTACACTGAAATCTGTTTGTTGGATCTGATTTCGATTTTCTATTATTATTTTGTGAAATGAACTCTTGTGTTTTGTCAGTGTATTGTTGTTTTTCTGTAAGGCCAACTGTATTTCCTTTGTTTGCATAAATAATGATGTTTTCATCTCAGAGTTTCTTTCTGAGTTTATTGAGCATTATGGATTCTGTGTTTTATTGTTTTTTCATTCTGTTTTTCCATGCCCATTTCAATTTTAAGAATTTATTTTTTTATCAGTTCTTTTGCTAGCCCAGTGTTCACACTGGTGTTTTCACACTACTACTCCCGTTTCAAAATAGCTTCTGACTGTATGAGGTTTTCCATGTATCGCTCATCTACTTTTGCATTCACATTATATTTCAATCCTTTTCCTAACAGCTCTTTTTCTTCATTGTTTAATTTTGTGGCTGTGAGATTAATCAGTCTTGGGTAAAACTGGTGCATGTGCTTAGGTTCCTTATGGTTCACATTTGTGTGTTGTGATTTTGTTGTCTCCTGAGCTGTGCTATCTTTTTATGTTTTTTTTCAGTTTTTTTCATGATAGTGTCTGTGCAACTTTTAGCCTTGTTGACCAGATAAAAGAAAACAGTAGTATTATTAACATTATTTGCAAGCTGTACATGATGTTTGCATAACTTTCGAGATGAAGTATGGTCTTTTTTTATGGAATCTGTTTCACAAAAACAGACCTGTTTTATGGCAAGAAAGAGGTAACTCTAATAATGAAACACATGCCAGAAGATCTGGAGGATAAATGTTTGTGTGAAAATACTGTCATAATATATAAGAACCATTAAGGATCATACAAAATTTTCACACAACCCAGAATCCAAATTGTTTTTAGAAGGTTACTGTTGGTTTAATGGAAACTTGAAAAATTAGAGCTACCAGCATTATGCAGCAAGACCTTCAATTTGTACATTATGAATGCAACCTTATGTACACACCCACGTCAGGAACAACAGACAGGAAATAATGATTAAATCTGATGAAATACTGGTGGTGCCAACACTGCTTTATGAATATGAATAAGACACACTAGCTAAACAACAGGCCAGAACAAATAATTTATACAGAGATGAGAATGTAATTGTGGCACAATGCATATTACCATATAGAATGAGAAAGAAAGACAACAGACAAGAATTAAAGATGCTGAACGTGAATCAGAAAATAATAAAGTATAGTAAGAAAAGTGAGGAACTCATGAAGAGAACCACAGTACAAAAAACAGTGCTGAACTGTAAGCCAAAATATGGGGAAAGAAAGTTTGGAAGTCTAAAGAGAAGATAGTGGGACAAAAACTTTGAAGAGCAGAATGAACTACAAATGGTTTAATTACTGGTTCTCATGTTTATGACAACATATAATTCTGTATGTCACCTGTAAAACAATGCAAAAGCAAGCAGAGATTATTTACAGCCCATCCTCCAATTCCATTCTAAATTTTCCATTGTTAATTATCCATTATCCCCAGACCTTTATTAATATTACTGGTTTTGTCAATCTAAGTTACAACAGAAAAGCTAACAGCATCTTTGTGTCAAGATTGTAAAGATAGCTAAGAATAATAATATCACTATTTGGACACTTTTCTCACTGTGTTAGGGTAAACATACACACTAAATACCAGATGAAGCATGTGTGTAGCAGGGTAAAGGTACTGTGTTATTAAGATTAACTGTTATGGATTTGTGTTATACACTGTTAGCATCTGGGTGACCTTTACTGATAACTCCATACATTTTCTTTTCTAAATTTTAGTAAAATTTTACGGGAAACAAATAATCCCCTAAGTCTCAATGTATTGCAGAATTACTTTGATCCTTGCCCTTCTCCTGTTTCACTTGTTAAAAAAACAAATCTGTACTTCCATCTGCCTTTTCTTTGAACTAAATTTATCCTTCTATGAACTGTTACACTGAACTACATATAAATGTTTCACTCACGCACTAGGAGACGTCACGCAATGAGCAGCAGTAAGGATGTGTCTGCTACTAATAAGACTTCCACCACATTGCCAGCTTGTCTTCCCATCACCATAACCTATAACAGCCTGAAGCAATACAGTAATTATTTATGTATCAAGGGCACAGATAAAAACATGTTCACAATCTAAAGTGTAACAGGATTGTTATCAGTAAGCTAAAAAGCATAACTGACAAAAGAAAGTAACATTCAGAAACTAAATCATATGCATATAAGAGCAGTGTGACTTTCACACGCTCACTATATAGCACCAAACTACTATACAAACAAAATACAAATACAATGGAAACACATTTATCTGGTAGCAGATTTGACTGTAGGTCATATGGACTATCAAAAATCTTAATTATCTGGAAACTAAAAACAATATCAATAAATAAATAAAAATAAAAAACATGTGACATGGTTTTAATGTCATAAACACACATTATATTTACGAGGGGGGACCAAAAAATAACCGGAATTTCTTTCTAGAAAGCATATACTTTATTGTTTTCAAATACAACCTTAAGTAGCACTTTCATGACTTTTCTTCAGCTTTTTTGTTTTGTATCTTAGATAAAAATGACAAGCAAATTTCACTCACAATGTGTGAACTTACGATGCTTCACTTCTTGACAATGTAAAGAGTGATCTCTCATCAATGATTAGTAATATTTGTTGTATACTATCACCTTTAGAAATTACTCTCTCTATTCAAACAAACAAACAAACAAACAAAATTCTGTTAAAATGTTGTAATTAAAAAAAGGTTGTGGAAAATAAGATGAGAGAAAATAACAAGAGGGAAAGTAATTGAACTGGCAACGGAGCGGAAAAGGACCCAGCAGAGTTTAGTTTAGTAGAACGGCAACAACAAAGTTTAAGTAGGATGGATTATTCCTACTGTATAGTTAAAAAGAAACGGTATTTATGAGAGGGAGGACGTGATCTAAAAGGCAGCTATTGATTCACTACTTAAGCCCTTTGCTGAGTAATCTTGATATTTTCCCTGTGGCTAGATGTACATTGTCGTTACATTTGAAATCAGTCTAAACCAATTCTCCTTGGTGTTTGATAATGGTGTCCGATATCAGTGATCAATCACTGATTAATGACTATGCACTCACAACAATATTAAATATTTTGACCTATACTGTGCATAACATTATTTTTGAGAGTCAGATGGTACTCTTCGCAGCAAATGCCACTTATCTTCAAGTCTTCCTACAATTCACAACCATTTTCTAACAACATACAACTGTAGGTTTTTGTGGACAGCCTCAGAAATCTAAAACCATGCTCTGTTAGGACATTTATATACAGGGTGTCAAAGTCTCTGTACCCCTCCTCACTTTGCACAACTGGTGAAAAAAAATAGCTGCTTTAGTAGTATCCATTTCCCTGAACCTCAAAAACTGCAGTCAACAATCCATGACCACATTACAAAAAAAAAAAAATAAATAAATAAATAAATAAATATAATTATTTAGACCAATGTTTGTTTATGAACTATCTGACAATGTCAGAGCAGCAAATTCCAGCCTGTCATGCTTTGTTCACACAATTTCCAAATTCCATGTCTCACTGTGTTGCTTTCTGATAAATGTCTGATACATTGCAGTTTGTACAGAAGGAATGTCGTTTTATGATCTAAGGAAAATTCCCAATATGAGCAAGTGTTGGAAAAAAACCTGCCTCATATTATGATATTGGCTGGAATATTACATGATGTGTGCTCAGACCATTTTCAAGTGGACATGAATGAAAATTCTTGTGCAGACATGTTGCAGATGTCAGATGTGTCAGAATCTTGTATTATGTGTAATTGCAACAGGATAGAGCTCCAGCACAATTTGTTTATTAAGGGACTCATGCAATGGAATAACAATTTCAAGGGTGCTGGAGTGGCTGTGATTGAGCAACACCTTCAGTTTCATTTTAATGGCCTCTACAAAGGCTGGACTTTGCCATGGCAGATATTTCAGGATCAGTGCAAGATCAATGAAGATTTGCACAAGAGTGCTAAGGAAGCTTTTTGAAGCAAAACACCTGCAGTTCATTGCAGTATCTCAAAGAAGACAAAAACATGACGGTGTAGATACAGATTGCTGGGTACATATTAATTCAATATAGTCTACTGTTGTGATATTTAAGTATGGAGACTTCTTTGACACAACGCATATTGTGAACGATAATATTCTTGTCGTACTTCCCTGAGCTACCCACACTCCAGATGCTCCTTTCACTTCTGGCATTGTCTCATCAGCACAAACCACACACCACATTCAACAGTGAGGAAGTGTTCTGTTGAACTGCTACACATTTCAGTACTCTGTACGAATGCATTCTGTTTACTAAAATGCAGTACTTCATCAAAGGCTTTTCAGAAGCCAAGAAAACAACATTAATCCAGGCTCCCCTGTCTAAAGCCATCTGGGTTAAATGAACAAATGGAGCAAGCACAATCAGTGTGGTTGGACACCCACATTTCCTAAAAAGGAAGTTGTGATATGTGAGCACAAAACTGGTTACATAACTTTACAGCAAATTTATGTTAGTGAGTTGTGTCTGCAGTTCTAGTACCCATAGTTACTTTTCAAGTCACTTATTACACTAGTGCCCAGAGACAGTGGCTGTGTGTGTGCACGCGAGTTGTGCTTATGTGAATGTCTGTGTGCTTCCTACTGCAGAGGAAGAATCTTGTCCGAAAGTATTCTTGAACATCCATGGGCTTCTGACTATGAAACATTGCCTTTTCCAATGCCCAGCTGACACTAAACCTATTACCTCCTTCCTGATCATCACGACCAATTATAAACTCATTCACAACTGCTTCTTCTTTGAAGGCATGACCTACAAACAAATCCATGGTACAGCAATGGGCATCCACAAGGTGCCATCCTATGCTAGTCTATTCATGACTCATCTAGAGGAATCCTTCCTAACCATCTAGAATCCCAAACTCCTCACCTGGTTCAGATTTATTGATGACATCTTTGCGATTTGGACTGAGGGTGAGTCCTCCAGAAACTCAACACCTTTTCCTCATTCACTTCACCTGGTCCTCCTCAACCTAACAAACCACCTTCCTTAATGTTGAACTTTTCATGTAATCAAGCCAATGATACATTAAAAATCCTACAATATCAGAAGGGTATCAGTATCTTCGTTTGCATAAAAAATAAATTCACGTAAATCCATGTTTATAAAAATGTGTTATTAGATGCATAAATATTTATATTTCATGTGTTTAAAACAATGTTGTCATTTTTACACACATTTTCTTAAATTCATTTCATCAATTTTGCTAAATATGTACCACCACTTATCACTGATGAAGATGTAAACTCTTTACCTTGCATAGTATCTCTTCTATGTTGTGGTCAGAACTGGTGGAAAGTGGTTGTAGGTCAAATGCTTTTGTAAAACTGCCGAGAGCAGCTGTATTTTTTGTGTTTGTTCAGAGAATGAAATACTGCTGAATATAAATGTTTTGAAGTTCAGAAACTTTACTTCATTCAGTAATTTTTAAAAGTTACCTTAATTTCCCAATACTTTTATTAATTAATGTTCTTTGTAGTATAAAGATGAACTGCCAACATTATGATGCTCCTACAATGGACAATGAAGCTATCAACAAGATATTACTCAATTTTGTGAGTGGATGTGTCCTTCGATGCAACTCACTCAAAAAGAAAGACTAACATCTGGTTTGAAGATGAGTCATTGAATATGCAGCACTGAAGTAGTGCATTACACCCTCCTCTTCAAGGATGGCTGCATCAGTACCTCTCTCCATATCAGACCTACCAGCCACCAACAATACCTCCACTTCAACAGCTGCCACCCATTCCATACTAAGAAGCCTTTCATATAACCTAGCCATCTGTGGCCATCACATGTGTAGTTATGAGCAGTCTCTCCAAAAAGGCCAAAGGTTCCTCAGACCACAATTAATCACCCAACCCAGTTCTCCCATGCCTTGTCTCTCCAGTAACCTACCCCATCCTAAATATCTATTGTCTGACCACAAAAGAACACATCTCTCAACTCAGTACCACCCAGAATTTCAGCAAGTGAATCACATTCTCTGCTAGGGTTTCACTACCTGTCAGTGTACCCTGAAATGAGGACCATCATCTCCACCCTCCCACAGTGGTGTTCTGCCACTCACGTGATCTACCAACTAAGCTGCAACCACTGTGCCACTTTCTAGGAGGGCATGAAAATTAATAAGCTATTTGCAAGACTGACCATGACCAAATTGTGGACAAGAGGCAGCTGGACTATCCAGTTGTTGAACACGCTGTCCAACATGATGTGCTTCACTTTCATGATTGCTTCACAGTCCATGTCACTTATATTCTTTCTGCCAACACCAGCTCTTCTGATCTGAGCTCATGGAACACTCCTTACAACATATCCCCCTTTCCTGTAAACCCTCCATCCTAAAAATTCACTAGCCCTGTCTGCCACCTACCTAAGCCCTTCCCTACTCTGACACCAGCACTACACACCTCTTCTAATCCACCAATGCACCTACAAGTTCTTTACCCTTGTCTGCTTGTCTCCTCTCTCTGTAAGGAAAGTATCAAGTAGTAATCAAGTAATTTAAGTTAAACTGGGATGTTACCTGCAACAGACAAAAAGCATTAAAATTACACAGTTCTCACCATATGTGGAAATTCTCGTGGAGAAGCTGGAACACCTCCAACAATGAGTGGTTCTCTGTCCATACCACACGTTGACAGGTTGAGGAGTCCTGGATTATCTATGAGAATTGGGTCCGGCACCAACTGGTAAACATGTTGCCGATACTCAACACACTCTATAACACAAAAGAAAGTTCTCTGAAAGCACTATGTACACCAATAGACCTGATAAAAATTTAAATATTTTGTTAATATGCATTTTCAAGTAAAACTGTAGTATAATGTAATATTTGTACATTCTGCTTGAGAAAAAATATTTATTGTATAAATAAATACAAGGCTCAGTTATGGGATGTTCAAACTGTGTGCCTTTTCACACTACTAAAGGCCCACACCCACCCAAACAGCTGTTCATGTTAGCATGCCACTTCTGGATTTGGGGAGATGCATTGGGCCCAAACGTATCCGATTAACAATGAAGGATGGTGTGCCGGCCAGCCTAGATGTAGTTTTTAGGGAGTTTTCCATATATGACTGAGTGAATACTGGCCTGATCCTCATGGTCCCACCTTGGTTACACAATTTGAAAACTTTTTAGAAACAGTCTGACAATTTCACATGGGATAACACTAAGAGACAGGCATAGATGGAATGCATAAATTCTGTCCCTGGGAAGAAGGGGTGGTGGCAGGAATTGCATCTGGATCCCATCTGCAACTAAATTTGCTAAATGCAGATTAATATGCAAACCCTATGAAGATACAGGTTATGATGACAACGATGAAGACGAAAACGATTTGCAGTACTAATGAAGGTGAATACTTGTCAGCAATGCTGTCTCATAAATTATTATTTTTCTCAATGAATGTTTTCTTTTATACAATACTACTTGAATAATAGTCCTCAAAAGTAAAATAGAAAGAGTAATTCATTATTAAAGAATGCAAAAATTTATTCGAAATTCTATGATGCAGCAACAACACACAACTGCACAAGTACTTACTCTGCTGTGCAAGCTGAAGTAGTGAGCGTTCCTCTGCAGGACTTGGTGACCAGTCTTCTATAGGATCGTGGCATGAAGATGGCTGTCCTTGTGTTGGCTGTCGAGTTGGAGTTGGTATGGGTCTCGATGGTGTTGTCACTCTGGGAGGAGTTTCAGGTGTTGACGGAGTTGACAGTCCTTTCACTGGACAACATGGGACACCCACAAAACCATCAAAGAAGCAGGTTGTAGGCTGGATCCCCTTCCGTAGTTCCTCAATGGCCTCTCGGCACTGTTCAAACTTCTTACATACACCTTGTCTTCCATCATTCAGTGCGCAAGAGGATCCTGCACATACATAATAATTAATATTAGCTTTGCTTTCTAATAATAGATCTGTAAAAAAAAAAAAAAAAAAAAAAGGAAAGATGGTCTGGTGTTACAGCAGCTGCAACAATGTAGAAGACGCAGTACATGAACACTGGGCATGTATGTAAAAGAAAGATATGCACATGCACTCACTATCACCTTACAGTTGACAGTGGAAGGAAAGGTTGAATTATTAATAGTGCAGTCGCTATATTTTTTATCTTGTTATTTTTCTGTGGCCAAGAAAAGTGTAAAATCTATCATGTCAATATCATATCAACGAAGTTAAGGCCCACAATGTTTCCCAAATATACAGCTGAAACCTGGCAAGATCTAATGTTACTATAATTAATTATCTATTCTGAAATTTTTCTTCTCTAGTGCTTTACACATAAATATCACATCAAGTAATTTAAATAAATGAGGTAGGAAGATAATTAGTTCAAAATCAAAATGCTTCTGTGCTAATAAAATAAAAGTACTACGTACTTCATATATACTAATGAAATGTGCTTTAGATATTGGAGTAATTTACCTTCAAGAATGTATTGTGTAGATAACCATAGATAACTATCAGTCACTAGAAAAAAATAATTTTACTACATTTTTCTCAAATTTAGTTCACATTATATAAAAATGGCAAATTTAGAATCTTACCTCCGTCTTGGATAAATTTCTGCAGATATCCATGCCCATAGTAGTAGTCATAGTTACTGCAGATTAATTAATATAACAGTCGAACTTAAGTTTTACTTTGTAAACAGTTCTCATGAGAAAGCACTTTAAGTGAATGAATTCCCATTTGAGGCTCAGAAATGGTGTCAAAGGAACATCCACGTGGTGTGGTTCACTGAATTATTATCAAGCATTTCATTCTCTTTAAAGCTTTTATTTCACAGAACTTAAGACACACCATGAAGACTGGTTCTTTGCTCCCATTTATACAAGAACACATGGTGCCTTCTGGAGACAATGAGACAGTGATTTTCACATCCTGCTCAGTAGGTTTTTGTGGCCCTTGATATACTGGGCATAGCAGAGAATCAGTATAAAGATCACTCTGGCATCAAATATGAGGCCAACTGTAATGTGTGTGTAAAAGAAATACTTATATTGTTATGAAACAAAAAAATGGAAGATAGAAACAATACCTTTCCCTGTCTTCAAAGTAATCTCCATCGACCTCAGGCATACTGCCAACAATGTTTATAAAGCTGCTGGAAACTCATTAAATCTGGTATGTGGTATATGTACAAAATACGTGCCCATAAGGATTCTCCTCAGTTACTGAAAGTGAAAAGTCTGCAGGTGCCATGACCTTGAAAAAAAAAAAATTGCACAACACACGTCAAGAATTTGTGAACACAGTTGGCAGACTAAGCAGGGTGGTGTCATTCAGTAGATTCTCCCCCTCTATTTTTCTACGACTTTGACCAAACTCACCAGATGCATACCAGAAACCATTTAAAATCTTTCTAGCAGAGTTCTAAATCGACAGTTCTACCTTTTAACATGGCCAGGGCTGGTTTGAGAACCTTTTCCACAAATTGACTTCTTATTTGGCAGCCCTGCCCCCTTTGGCCCCTTGTCCTTTGTAGACTTTGTCTACTTTTGGCACTACAGTGTAACCCCGCTTTTACGTTCCTGGAATTAACATTTTCCCGCTGTTTGCGAAATTTTTTATCGGTCCCATCAAATTTCCTACGCCCACAATGTTAATTTGCACCTGATTTTGGTTCAACATACTGAATTTTCCTGTGATTTACGCATTACGAAAAAATGTTTGTGGAGAAAATATGATGCTGGTATAATGTTGGCCGTCCAGTAGTGTTTACAGATATTAAATGGTTAAGTTTCTTGACACCAGGGCACTCTATTCAGCGGATTTAAATGGGTAAACGAGTAAAAGTTGTAACAATTTGTGCCATATCTCCCGCCGCTGCCGAGCTCTACGTGGCGTGTTGGCTGATGGGAGTAACTAGGTTCGTTCGAATGAAGCTATCGTGACCTATCACAACCATTTTCAGACTGTGTCTACTACGCAAATGCAATTTCGTCATTGTTGTGATCATCGTGACACCTTTGTTGAACCATATTTAGCGCGTTTCGGCGTATAGCCACGTGGATCGCTAGTTGACATCGTCATTCACATTGTGTTGCTCAAATGATTTTAGTGTAAACTCAGCGCCGGTTACGTATTGTATTCATGCTCAGCAAAACGTGTTTCGAGAATTTATTCTCGTTGTCAAGTGTAGTATTTACGTATGTATTTTTTGTGATGTTACACAAACAAACAGTGTGTGTGTGTGTGTGTGTGTGTGTGTGTGTTCTACATAACTGATGAGGCACAGTACCTGATAACCTCAAAAAGACGAGTACAGTGCAAGTAAACGAGAATAACACATATTCAAACACTATACAAAATACTTATTTACGTATTTACTATTTACACTTGACAAGGAGAAAAAAATTCTCGAAACGCGTCGTGCTAAGCATGAAAAAAATATGTAACTAGCGCCGTATTTCATTATTTAAATAATGAATGACATCTGCAGGCTTTTCAAAAACATCGATTATGGCGTTTGAAATTAAGTCAAATGTTTCTACTTCCCTGACAGATCAATTCCGGCTACATCAGCTATTTTTATTAGATAATAAACCTTTCATAGATAATAAAAAAGTCCCTGTCAAGTATTTGATACCTGTTATGTACATACATCATACATAAAGTGCAAGGGGGTCTCCTATAGGTAACTTTTACAGCTTAAAACATTATTTCCCACATTTTACATTTTCCCGCATTTTACACCATTTCTTTTGAAGTCCCTTGAAAAGTGTTACAGTGGGGTTTCACTGTAATTGTGCTAGGCCCTTGGTGTCCGCTGCAGCATGGTGCCCCACATGACCGCTACTAATTGTGATGCTTCCAGTTGAATTATGCAGCTGTAAAAGGTTATATAGTAGTAGTAGTAGTAGTAGTAGTAGTAGTAGTATGAGGAGGAGGAGTGTTGGTACAAAGATGTTAGACATGTCTTGGTATTAAATTAAGAACAATGATAATGACACTATTCAAATATGCAGACGTTTACATACCTACAGATCTAGTTTGAAAAGAATGTGACAGGTATTTAGCTTTGGGTTTACACTAAGAATTATTCTGGCATTTCAAGTGGTTTAGGGAAACCACAGAAAACCCAAATCAGTATCGCTAGATTAATATTGGAGCTCCCACCCTTCTGAATACAAGGGCAGTATGCTACCACATTTCATTTGTAATGTAAAATATAGTTTATAAGGAAAGTGAAAGTCTTCAGGAAATTCTAACGTGAAGGATAATGCTCGACGTAGGTTTTTGGTGTGGTCTTGTGGTTAAAGACGTGCAGTTACTTAGTTCAAGCTATGGCGGCCGATAATCATGAGCTAATGTGCTGCAGCACACTGTAAATATCACACTACAATTACGCAATTTCTCTTAGAAAGCGAGCCAAAAATTGCACTAAAATTACGCCAGTTCTCTTCTAATACATGCTGGCATGAAAAGAAAACAGACGAAAACGTTTTTTAGTGCTCTCTCGGCAATAAATAGAAAACAATGTCAATAAATAGAAAACAATGTCAAGTGCCAAATGATCGTCAACTGCACTACCATCAGCGCAGAAAAGGGACACAGCTGTTGGTTTTCGACTGTGCATGCTCTGCCGGCAATGGGGGTGCTACACTGCTCACATCGCCAGGTAAGTATTTTTCTATGATCACTGTAGGTGAAGTATTGTGCATGGGCAGAGCATGATGGATTTTAGAGCAATACTTGTCACAAAGGCACCATGGCAAGGTGGTTTAGTGCACAGGATGGCAGTTTGGCAGCCTAATTTCTAATCCCAATGCTACCAACATTTTTATTTATTTAATTTTATTTCTCTCAATGCTAAACTAACAGTTTGAGTGCTACAAACATGCTCTCTACTTCCCGTGCTGAGACCAGCCATGTCGTCACTGTGCTCTCCCCTAATGCTGCTGCCTGGACAGACACATGGCGTTCTGGCCACTATTAGGTATCTATCATATGATTTTAATAAAACTATAAAGTGAAATAATTTTATTTTTTTCACATCTTCCAGTTTGGACTGAATATGGCTCTGAGCACTATGGGACTTAACTTCTGTGGTCATCAGCCTCCTAGAACTTAGAACTACTTAAACCTAACTAACCTAAGGACATCACACACATCCATATCCGAGGCAGGATTTGAACCTGCGACCGTAGCGGTCGCGCGATTCCAGACTGTAGCGCCTAGAACCGCTCGGCCACCTCGGCCGGCTGGACAATTTCTTTTCGATATTTATCATAGTTACTTTGCTGCATAATAAGTAAAGCATAGTACGAAATTTTAAAGAGCTTGGAGAGGTATTGTGGAAACTTTGCGTTTGGTTGATTTTAGCCCATAATTCCTGTGTGTGAAATGTAGACAAGATCAAAAGTTTTGTTTAAAACAGTGCAGAACGATATCTCAGTTTGCTGTCAAAATAGACTACAACATTTGTTTTTATATCTGTGTGATTGTTACATACGACGAGCCCATTTCTGTACCTGCACATCGGGAATCATATGGCCATAACAATAGTCATATTTCATAAACGATTCAAGATATCAAGAAGAGGTATTTTAGAAACGATAGCACGCAAAGAGGCACCTATATTTTATGATAAACACTCGAAAATATTTTATTCAGCAAGATTTGGAAGTAACTCGTCTGCATCAGTGAGAGGATCGGCGGAACAAGACATGTAAACAAGCCAACAATGCTTAAGTTCTTTAAAATTAGAGTATGAGGAATTTTTGAGCAGTGGTACAAATAACTGTATAACCTACTGGTCAAGCACGTGGACTAGCAGTTCATCAAAGTGGGTTCGATTCTCACTGTTGTCGTTTTCTTTTATTTCTCACAATGTTAAACGATTAATTATGAAATTTAAATACATTTAAACAGTTCAATTTACGCATCTAAAATTAATATATTCAATTTAGTTACGATTATTATTCTTTTAAGCCAAAAGCCTTTACGCCACCACATTGCAGCACACTGGTGACATTTTGCACTAGCTGCCACTGAACTGAAAAAAGCAGGTCTGCATCCTGCTATAGGCTTGATATTCACATGTAACAGCATGCTCTCTCAGGAATGATTTTCTTCGAGTTTGCGACTTAAGTCTGATTAAAAAATAAAAGGTTAAACTCCTGCGAGTGAGACCAGCAGCTGACCACAAATATTTGGCCGTTTTCTCCGGATGTGTGTATTTTCGAAAGTAGTCCTATAGTGAGGACGTAAGAGGGCAGCTTAAATTGCATTTATATTCTTTCTTGAGACAAATGTTTAGCTGCGATCACTGTTAACAACTCTTTCGTACATTGGGCAGTCGAGACAAGGACGGACCACACAGCAAGCAGCATGATTCACGATTCCAACGCCAACCGAACGCTGGTTGCAGCTTCCTCATTTTAAACATTCGAAGGAGTTGGGGAAATCACGGAAAACCTGAATCTGGGTGCCAGACCGGACAGGGATCAGAACCATCACCCCTCTCCCCTACAAGAATCTGGCTCCAGTATGCTAATTACTGCACCACCTGATTATTTTGATGGAGAGTCATCGCCAGATCTAGAAGTAACTTCACGAGTGCCACAGGAAAATATATGGGAGCCCTTGCTGTTCAGATTGTATATTAATGACGTGATGACATTAATTGTAAGCTCTGAGTTTTTCAGATGATGAAGCCATCTAAAATGAGATACTGTCCGAAAAAAGCTGCACAAATGTTCAGTCGGATCTTGATAAGATTTCATAATGATGCTAAGACTGGGAACGCGCTTTAAATGTTCAGAAATGTAAAGTAGTGCATTTCACAAAAGGCAAAAACGCAGTGTCCTGCGTCTATAATGCCAGTGAGCCACAACTGCAACCAGACAAGTCCTACAACGAAGTGTATCAATTTATGGAGATATGCAATGGAATGATCACATCTACATCTACACTTATACTCTGCAAACCAATGTAAATCGGATGACAGAGGATACTTAGAATGATACCACGTTACAGTGTCTTCATTTTCCAATCACGAATGGAACGCGCGAATAATGAATGCTAAACAAGTCTGTGCATGCTGCAGTTGGACTAATTTTGTCTGTACGATACCTACAGCAGTGATAAATAAAAATATCTCTATAGACTCTTCACTGAATACTTATATACAAGCTTTTGCAGTAGCTTTCACGGAATAATTGATGTCCAGCTAAAAGTGTTACCCTATCAATGTATTTTTTTCAGGATTTGCGTAATGCTATCCTCTGAGAAAAACAAACCTGTGACCATTCTTGTTGCCTTTCTTTGAACAAGCTTAACATCCTATCTGATATGGGTCCCACACGCTTGAAAAGTACTCTAAGAAGAGATACCCTACTGTTTTCTAAACAGACTCCTAAGCAAAATGACTGCATTTTCCCAGTGCCTCCAAAGAAATGAAATCCGCCACCAGCCTGACCTACAGTTGAGCCTATATTACCATTCCACTTCATTTTCCCCACTCATTGTTATACACAGGTATTTGTGTGGGTTGACTAACTGCAATGGTGACTCATTGGTATTTTAGTCACAGTATGTTTATTCGTCTTGTAAAGCGCGAATTTAACTTTTCTGTGCATTTAAAGTAAGTTGTCAATGTTTGCATCACTTCGAACTGTTGTCAAGATGTAACTGGATACTAGTGTAGCTTTTTCGTGTAGTACCTCATTACATCATTACAGAGAGGCTAATAGTGTCTAGCACCTATCTCCGAACCTGGAGTCTCGCCTTCAATCCCGAACACGGGCGGGAATTTTTCCTTGTTCCAGTCCCTTCAGGACGTCTACAAGTACACTCTGCCTGCTGTCAAATCAGTAACAGCGATCTTTCGCGAAAAAGGGGGGGGCGGGGGAGGCAGCCGTGGTGATCAGCTCGCCACTCTCCCCATCTAGTGCCGCGGCAATGGAAGGCTGGGCTCCCTGCTTTAGGTCAATAGCCGAGTGACAGGCTCACGCCACAGACTTTACATTTACCTCATTGTAGAAATGTATCATCTCCGAAAAAGTCCGAGTTTATTATTAATATTGTCTGCAAGGTCATTAATATACAACATGACCACCAAGGATTCCAAAGAATTTCCTCAGGCAAGCATGAAGTTACTTCTACAATAATCAATGACTCTCCGTATATGGTTACCTTGACCCATGGCAGTCTTATGTTCGTTACAAGGACGCTGGGAAAAATTCAATTAGACTACAAAGGAGACTGCTGACAGCAATCGTGCGTTCCAACTTAGAGCATTGCTCGAGTGTGTGGGACCCATACTAAATAGGACGAACTGGGAATATGAGCATATTCACAGAAGTGCACATGTTTGTTTGTAGATTAGTTTAGTATGGTTAAGGGGAGGTTCTACATCTACATCTACATTTATACTCCGCAAGCAACCCAACTTTGTGTGGCGGAGGGCACTTTACGTGTCACTGTCATTACCTCCCTTTCCTGTTCCAGTCGCGTATGGTTCGCGGGAAGAACGACTGCCGGAAAGCCTCCGTGCGCGCTCAAATCTCTCTAATTTTACATTCGTGATCTCCTCGGGAGGTATAAGTAGGAGGAAGCAATATATTCTAGAAACGCACCCTCTCGAAACCTGGACAGCAAGCTACACCGCGATGCAGAGCGCCCCTCTTGCAGACTGCCACTTGAGTTTGCTAAACACCTCCGTAACGCTATCACGCTTACCAAATAACCCTGTGACGAAACGCGCCACTCTTCTTTGGATCTTCTCTATCTCCTCTGTCAACCCGACCTGGTACGGATCCCACACTGATGAGCAATACCCGAGTATAGGTCGAACGAGTGTTTTGTAAGCCACCTCCTTTGTTGATGGACTACATTTTCTAAGGACTCTCCCAATGAATCTCAAACTGGCAATCGCCTTACCAACAATTAGTTTTATATGATCATTCCACTTCAAATCGTTCCGCACGCATACTCCCAGATATTTTACAGAAGTAACTGCTACCAGTGCTTGTTCCGCCAACATGTAATCATACAATAAAGGATCCTTCTTTCTATGTATTCGCAATACATTACATTTGTCTATGTTAAGGGTCAGTTGCCACTCCCTGCACCAAGAGCCTATCCGCTGCAGATCTTCCTGCATTTCGCTGCAATTTTCTAATGCTGCAACTTCTCTGTATACTACAACATCATCCGCGAGAAGCCGCATGGAACTTCCAAAATGAGGAAATAATGAAAGATGCCGAGCTTGTAGCGAAAGGACACTGGCCACAGGGCAAAATACGTGACGGCGATAGAGGATACCTTTACTTATTCGCGCCTCTAGAGGCTTCATTTCCTCAGAACAGGATTAACACAACACATTGTTTTCCTTTTTGCTGCCAGTTCCAGTGGTTTTGTGGCAGAGTATCAGACACATGTTCTGATGGAGAAATGAATTTGAAGGTAGCCTGTTGGTACTATCACTTGAGTAGCAGACAGCCGGCGTAGCCTTGGTGACAGAGCGGTGACAGGCACCTGGCGGCTGGCGCGTCCCGTTGCCCCCTCTCCCTCCCCACTCTTCCCCCATCACCGGCCACAGCCACTGATCAGCCGGCACCTCGCGGCGGCACGCGTTCCGCGTCACTGCATCAAGCACCGCTAGCCCGCGGCGAGAAAGTGTAGTCGTCTCCACATTTGGCAACGCATTTAATTTACATAACGCTCCACTTGGAAACTTCTTAGAAAAGGGGCCGAGTGTTTCCAAGTCACGACACTGTCCTGCGAGTGACAAACAGCTAGGACGAGACACGGGGAACGACACAGAGGTTAACCGAATGCCCATTGAGGTAACGAACACACAAATGCCGCAATACATTCTTGACGGTTTTGCGTCAGAAACTAAGCGGAGGGATCACAGATCAGAAAATCCATTTCAAATGTAATCTCTGTTGATCCACCATGGATACGGGAAAGCGACTGGTCAGGTATTTGCTAAAGGAAAGTCGCCAAGTAGCCGTGTGTTTTCAGAAGTTATTTTGATTAGACAAACAGTTTCGGCATCTCATCAATCCCATATTCAGTTCCGTAAGCTCTCCATGTATGCGGAATAAGATGGATCGATACATACACAACTGGAGCAATCAATATCTGGATTCCGTGAATTTTTTTGTAGAACTTGACAACTCTCTGGTTCCAGTTATGCATGTATCGATCTATCTTATTCTGTGTAGCCGGCTGAGTGGCCGTGCGGTTCTAGACGTTACAGTCTGGAACCGAGCGACCGCTACGGTCGCAGGTTCTAATCCTGCCTCGGGCATGGATGTGTGTGATGTCCTTAGGTTAGTTAGGTTTAATTAGTTCTAAGTTCTAGGCGACTGATGACCTCAGAAGTTAAGTCGCATAGTGCTCAGAGCCATATTCTGTATACATGGAGTGCAGAGGGGGCCTGAAGATGGGATTAATGAGATACCGGAACTGGTTGTCTAAATAAAATTAAGTTCTGAAATCATAGGCCGTTTGGTGACGTTTCTTTAACAAATTTCACATGTAGTTTTAAGATACACTTCCTTCTCGGTTCGTTGATGTATGAAGGAAATTGAGATTTTCGTCGTATAAATGAGAAAGATGAGACGCCAAGGGCATGAAACAGGTTGATAAGCGTGTAGGCTAGATATTAAAAGTATTTGTTGCTTAATTCCATTTCCCTGCGACCTGTATACGTAGAACTATGCATGTCAATAAAAATTAGTTCCAGGCATCAGTGGTAAGTTAATGGTCTTGCAGGATACAAGTGGGTTTATCTGAGTAGGCTAGTGAGAACCCATCGCTTAAGTCAAATGCTGAAATGATACCCATCAAAAGAGCACTGCCAGTTTTCTCTTCCATCCTTCGGTTCCGTTTGTCGACGGACCGTTAAACCCTAACCTCCTATCAATCCAATAAGTTTAATTAACGGTCAAATTCACTGGAATTTCGATACATCTTACAACAAAGTGCAAGTCTTGTAAAAACACAGTGGAACGCAATGCGAAACCAGAAAATCTTAATGACAAAACGAATTCTGATGTAATTAAAAAATATATTATACGGAATATCTTTCGAACAATTTTACCTAGCCATCCAAATAAATGAATACATTTTATTTCATACAATTTCCGTGTCGATTGTTGGTAGAGCATGATGATAGTACGGAAACGGATATAACACAGACGACATTCGAAATGTGCAACTCTCAACGTTTAGAAGTACACGTGCTCATAAAAAATAGAAATCCAAATCAAGGTTGCCAGTATAAACTTTTCACTTTCTTTGCATAGTTACATGGTCGCGATGTTCACATAGATACTACTTTTATATTTCCCCGCAAAATTAAAAGAGAATACTATTTGACGGAACATATTTCCTCAGCTTGCCAGATCATAAAAATTTGTTAGTAAAGACTATTTACTGACACACTTAAAACTCGCGAGAACCTCTTGACAACCAGACGACCAGCCACCTCACGTCATCAAAATAAGAAACGTCAACTCTTAAGCATTCGACTACCATTGCCTTCCAGATCTAGGAAAATAGTATTTTACTGTCTTAGTTTTGTACCCGATATTCCGCCACATCTTAAGTTCCCGCTTGGCACAGAACCACTGCGCTGGCATCGCCGTTTGGCGACGCCGCTTAGTGTCACTGAGATAACTCTGTCATTATGACTATGTTCGCTGACAGTGCAGTGAGGATCCACCAGCTACATGGTGTTGCCCCAGGCTGAGAATTACGATGGAGCAATTGGACAGGAAGGAACCGTTTGAAATTGCTAAATTTGGGTGTTACCAGTCCGGCTGGTACGTATTTCCCCGGTGACTACTCAACGAAACCAGGAAGAGAAATCCGTCGAAATATTGTTATCGTGTTAAGTTATACCCCAGTAGTTCCTGAACAAGAATATGTATGGTTTTTGTATGTTTGATGTTTCTTTGACCGCTACTTTTCAAGAGTAATGCTCGTTTCACAGTTCCCGCGAACGTGACGTCATTTTGACGTCACGCGCAGTATCTACGACCGTCGACCGCATGGTAGGTTATAGAGTTTTGTTAGCATTCGATGCGGGCCTCTCAGAAGATTCCATGCGTGCGCACCGTAGATCTACAAAAACTCGACATTCTTGGAATGACTATTGTAATTATTGCTATAATAAAATGTCACATAATGATTTACCGATGATGAATGCCTTCACATAAGAGCGAGTTACTATTTTCAAAAAATTAACAAATTAAGAATGAAACACACTTAGCATTCAATATTTATGACAAACTCATTGCCATTATCCTTATATGCCACTTAATAACGCATCAGCGATACGAGCCTTCAACATAGAATATGTTAACGGAGGCCGGAGTTAAACATCGAATGGTTAAGTGTAAGCGTAAAGAATAACGTCGTAGTTTCCAGAGTCTGAAGTTGTTGGCTCGCATCCTGTTACATACAACTTTTTTTCTTATGTTAGCGTTGTTAATACGCTGTTACTTTCTTATGAATGTTCTACAGTATTGGATGTTATCGTATTCAATCTGATCTTTGAACGAAGGACGAAATAAATATTTAGCGATCTCCGGGTATGTGGTTAGGCAGGAAGTATTTCGTTGTTTGAAACTTCGTGGCAGATTAAAACTGAGT
This sequence comes from Schistocerca americana, assembly GCF_021461395.2. Lineage (NCBI taxonomy): Eukaryota > Metazoa > Arthropoda > Insecta > Orthoptera > Acrididae > Schistocerca > Schistocerca americana. The sequence continues at coordinate 509,606,430 of NC_060119.1, read as the reverse complement.
GCCGGACCGAGACTCGAACTCGGGACCTTTACCTTTCGCGTTCAACTCTATCAACTTTTTTTTTAATTTTGTTCGTTGTTGGCCGTTGTGTTTTGTCGTTGCGGACGTCACATGACATTCGTTAAAGTTCGTTTTGTTGATCCTTCCACTCAGTTTTTTTATTACAGGGGCTAAACAGCTCTCTGGCCGAACACGCTGAGCTACCGTGCCGGCGTTCAACTGAGCTACCCAAGCACGACTCACGCCCCGTCCTCACAGCTTTACGGTACGCAGGAGAGCTTCTGTAAAGTTTGGAAGTAGGAGACGTGGTACTGGCAGAAGTAAAGCCGTGAGGACGGGGCGTGAGTCGTGCTTGGGTAGCTCAGTTGGTAGAGCACTTGCCCTCAAAAGGCAAAGGTCCCGAGTTCGAGTCTCGGTCCGGCACACAGTTTTAATCTGCCAGGAAGTTTCACATCAGCGCACACTCCGCTGCAGAGTGAAAATCTCATTCTGGATTTCGTTGTTTGTTTACGAATGTGTGGCGTTTACCGAGGGTGTGATTAGGTAGGAACCTAAGAGTACAGATTTAATTGTTGCGACTGAAACGAGCAGCAATAAAGTTCATATTCTGCCGTGTCACAAGCGGTCGTCCATACTGCGCGTGACGTCAAAAAGACGTAGAGCCAAGGGTAATACTCATTCTGACGTCACGCGCATTCTAGTTGCCTTGACGCGCAGTTATCGAAAACCGCAGGAACTGCTATCGCCTGTGTCGAAAGGAAGATTATGAATTATATTGCTTCTCGTTTCAGTCGTAGCTATTTAAGCTGCGCTCTTAGATTCCTGCCTAAGCACACATTCAAAAATCACCAAATGTTTATTTTATTCTTCGTTCTCTAATCAGACGGAAATGCAAATAACATCGAATACTGCAGAACATATTTGTATTAAATTCATAAAAAAATCACAGAATTTGTTAACAATGCTACGATGAAAAAGTTTGCTTGTAGCAGTATTATTCTAATATACATACTTTGACTCCATAAATGACATTATCCATAATACTAGCGTCTGGACATCCGATTTTAGACTCCTGTTTCGGTTGCTATAGTATCTTTTGAAGGTTAATATCGTTGATTCATTATTAACTAACATTTAATGGGGAATATTGACGTGTTTGTGATACATTAAATTTTAATACAACCGCGCTTCATGCTTAATTTGTAAATTATTGACGATAACTTACTCCTGAGAGAACACACGTATATGAAACCATTAATCTTCGATAAATCATTATGTGACTTTGAATCATAACAATAACCATAATAAATCGTACCAAGAATGATGAGTTTTTATAAAATTCCAACATGTGTGCAAGACGTCTTTTAGGAGGCCAGTATCGAACGCTAACGAAAGTTGATAGCAGTTCTTGCGCTCGTAGATATTGTGCGTGACGTCAAAACAATTGAGCATTCAGTTTACGTTTTACTCACCGTAGTGATTTGAAGAAGACAGTTGATTTCAAGAAGTAATCTCACTGTGTTTATAGTTTTATTTTATCCGTAAAGATCGTAAGTGCGAACCAAATAATACGGAGAAATACTAATAATTTAAAGGGAATGACAAAAGCTGTGTGGTCCACCTTTCACAAGATTGCTACAGACGAGGATCCTTGTCATTCGCCTGTCCAAAGGTCCTTAGTCCTTGGGTAAATATCAGAGAGCTAGCGTAACTGGTGATATATATATAGACACAAGCATCCCCTACCAACGTCAATGCCAAATGTTTTGCAACCAGTCTACAGAGACTTAGATGGCATAAACTTGCTTGCTAAATGCATCCATGGTAAAACTCAGTATCCTAACGAAAGTTCCGATAAATGTGTGGGGAACAAGCCTAAAACAGTATTCGTGAGCCTTAGAACCCTAAAAATTGTGGTCGTGGACGCATTGTGATGTTTCAATCATGTGAAAGTTTTCAGTGATATATGTATAGAACTTGGTATGATTTTTAAGAATGCGCTTGAGTCAATTAACCAACCATGGGTGCGGGAGACGAGACAAGTGCCCTACAAATTACAAAAGCGACCAGAATTCAAAAGAGGCACTCCAAGCGTAAACTGGAGTATACTAAAACCCGCACGGATGACGGCTATGGACCTGGTGAGTTTTAACTTTGAAGAAGTGTAGCTTGAACAGATCGTATCCAAAACTTCAAATGAATTTCCCGGAAGCATGGAATTTTAAGCTTTAGGTACGTTACAGGCTAACTATTGGCAATTACAGCTTACACAAGGAAAGTTCAGATAATAGGGCTTAGCTTATAAACTTCGCTACGACAAATGATCTCATTCTAAGCAGCACAAAATTTCAAAACAAACGCATTCATTCAGGGACATGGGTATCACCAGATGGAGATGTAGTGACTCAGACTGATTTGAAAAACCTGATACAGTTGATGTACAAGTCACCAACCAGACTGTAAAAATGCAGTCAGCAATAAATAAATTAAAGAAATGGCTCCGAGCACTATGGGACTTAACTTCTGTGGTCATCAGTCCCCTAGAACTTAGAACTACTTAAACCTAACTAACCTAAGGACATCACACATATCCATGCCCGAGGCAGGATTCGAACCTGCGACCGTAGCAGTCGCGCGGTTCCGGACTGAGCGCCTTAACCGCGAGACCACCGCGGCCGGCTAAATTAAAGAATGACAAGGCTTCTTGTGAAGATCAGACTTACGCTGAGTTATTAAAGAATAGATCGCCGTAGCTGGAATTAGAACTACATATTTAACAGAAACAATATGGAAGACATAAAACATAACTCCAGACTGGAAAACCGCAATTCTACGCCCCATGTTTAAGAAGAATGTTCCCCTTATGTGCGATAACTACAGAGGAATTGCTTTACTGAATGCCACTTATAAAATCTTAGAAATATGCCTGTTAAACAGATTGATCCCAATAACTGAAGATCTAATGGCGGTTTCCGCAGAAGTAGATACACATTAGGTCATATATTCACACTAAGACGAATAACTGAGAAGACGTGGGAATTTAGTGTAGATGACCACATACTAGTATTATTTCCAGTTTTGAAACAGGCCTACGATAGCAAACACCGACAGACACCCCTAAATATAAAGAGGGAATCTGAAATTCCAAACAACACTAATTAGATTACTTAAAATCTGTACAGACGAAACTTCGTGTCATATAAGGACACCGAAATTTTTAAGGTGTTCACTGGATCGAAGGAACGGGACGTCATTTCACCCACTTTATTTAACCTTATGTTGTAGAAGGTCGATGGAAACTTTTGCTAAACTAATCCACAAGCGATCGAAATGCAGGAGGCGAACATTCCTATTTACCTATGCAGATGATGAAAGTAGTTCCAAAACAGAATTAATCAGAACGATGCAGGATTATTACAAAATCGCTGACAAAACCAGATTGTGTGTTAATGAAGAAAAGACAGAATATCTTATCATAAATAAGAAAATCCAAAGTAGATGCATTCACTTTAAAGACAGTTGATCATTTCAGATACTTAGTCTTTTTCGTAAAAACTATAGAACGGGTATGGAAATAGATGCCCACCTCGCAACAGTGAACAAAACAGTAATTATTTTTACGAGAATCGCAAAGAAAAGATCATCGAACTTCAAACACAGCTTACATCAATCTAATATTGCACCAGTAACATTATACCGATGCGAATATTAATATTCAGAAATAACGATGAAGAAAACTTAAAATTCAAAAGAAAAAAACTTTTAGCCAGTATACGATGAAAATGACGTGGTATGAAGGATAAGAAAAAATGAAAAATCAATAGAGCTGAACAAACACAGTCACATCGTTGAGGTGCTAAAGAAGGAAGACTGAACAGGGCGGGTCATAAAACAAGAATAACGGAAAGTAGACTTCCAAAATAGCATTCGGTAGGCCAACAGATGGAAAGAGAGGGAGGCAAAGAAGAAGAATTAGGTAGCGAGGTAACACCCAGGTTGAAATAGCTAGGATGAACATCAACACAGAACGGATAAACAGTGCATTCGACAAGCACGAAAGCAAGAGGCTCTTACAGTAGATCAGGCGTACGGTCGGTAGGACCGTTACCTCATGTAAAGTACGGAAAGATACAGTTTTTCTAAAATTAGTACTTCTGTGCCATTGAAAGATGGTACAAAAATTAATTACTTCATTTTCATTAACTGCAGTCAAGTAAAAGGTGTGACGAAGGGTGTCCCACATAAAACCGGTACACCTCGTTTACCAGTTAATTATCTCTAGTCGAATTGCTTGTGAAGTGGCAACACTGTCTGGGCAGTTGGCTACACTGCATTTTGTCGGAAAGTTTAGTGCAGCTGTGTGTTTGGAATCAGTTGTTGTGAGAAGCTCGTATTGTTGTTACAGAAATGGGGCAATTTGCATTAGAAGAGCAAATTGATATTGTGGAGTATTACAGAAGGGCTCCATCAAGGAATGTAAGGATATTTTTCAAGCAAAATATGCTGGTAGGAAACTCCCCACGACCAGCATTATTCAACATTTGTACAGGAAATGAAGGCTGGAGTATCTGTTCAGTATTTGTAGAGGACTAGGCGACGGCTGTGAGGACCCCCTGAAACTGTAGACAGAATTCGCATGGACATTACGAGAAATCCTCGCAAGTCCGCGTATGTTGTATGTCGTGTCATTGTTCACTAAAAGTTATGAAATTAAATGCCTGTCGTGTGAGTGTGGTGCAAGAACTGAAGTCAGAAGACCAGAAAAAAAGAGTTCATTGTGGCAAATGTCAGTTCACATCAACTGCTAACGGTTCCTTGGATCCTTGCTTTACCTCATGTCAGATGAGTCCTGTTTTCGTTTGTCAGATCTGAACTCCCAGAGTTGCAGATACTAGTCGTAGGATACCACACATATTCTGGATGAAAAACCGCTCCACCCAGAGAAGATAAGGCGATGTTTGTTTGGTGTGTGTGTGTGTGTGTGTGTGTGTGTGTGTGTGGTCCGGCACGTGCATGATAGGTCCCATGTTTTCCAATTACATCTTAAATAATGCCAGATATCTAGAGATATTTGACTCTTTGTACGCACAATTAACAGATGCAGAGAAGCTGTATCCAGTACTCCAACAAAATGGAGCAACCGCCACACATCCAACCGAAGTACGGCCCACATCATCAACATGTTTCCTGAAGACAGACTGTCGGTAAGAGCGTCTGCGTCCCGAAGGTCTTCGGACTTTATACCGTGAGATTTTTATTTATGGGGCACATTACAAAGCAAGATGTATGCTGACAATCCTCGCACAATAGACAATCTTAAACGGAACATTAATAGAGAAAACAACATCGCGCCTGTAGAATTACAGCGTCTGCTGCTCAAGTCAACGCACGAAGTCAGCGATGCCTGGGGTCTGATTTTGAACAGGCCATTCTACCCTTCAGGAAAAAAAAAATGTTGGAAAGGAGACACGAATATTATGACTGACACGGTTCAAAACGAAATGAAACTGCTATTAGCTCTAGGCAAGTGGATAAACTGAGATTTTACATGGTTGCTATTTAGAAATTCAGACAGTTTGCTTCTCAACGCAATATGAAATTTCCAACGCAGTAGCTCGCAGTCGGACATCGGCGCTCATTGAAAGTTCTCTACCTCTTCATTCATATTTCTGTTAATAAGAATGCGAAAAGTAGCAGTTGGTTGATACAGATGCTGTCCCAAATTTTTTTATTTATCCTTACCAAACATTTAATCAGGAATCAACGTTTTTGTCCCGCCTATCGAGACTCAAGTCTTCAATATTGCAACCGTAGCAGCACTGTTTGCTCGGGTGCTGATGAAAAGCTGGTGTGAAAAACAGACCTGCAGCAAAGAAATGAATTGTGCTCTGGAAGGAACTAAGAAGAGCCTTGAGATTGCAGAATAACCTCTCTATAAGAACCACACGGAAGTGTGCATGCAGACAATTTTTTAGGGATATCACGCGAAAGATTACACAATACGCGCGTCGAATTCTCTAGTACGTCTTTGTTGTGACTGATGTATGCTACTTTAAACGATCACAAGCACTTTCACACACTGACGCAACCCACGCGAGCGATGTATGACAAAAGAACAGCTCAGACATTCCCTAGCATGTTGACTACCGCTATCGAGTACGATATGTGTATTATCTTTTTCGAGGCCGCTAACCGCTGGTAAATTACATTCGACGAGATCTAATTGTCAGCAAGTTACATCTCCGAAACGACGAACGCCACTGGAAGTCAGTTACGTCAAAGGAGGCAACTGTCAGACTCTCCCTTTAACTGCGCCAGCTTGGAACCTCTGCTCTCATTCGGAAAAAAAAACATTTTTCTGAAGCAAGTCACCCATCCAGTCGGAAAAAATAGCTGACTTTTCAGAAACGGTTCATGTGTATCCAAACAGACCACGACAAAAAGTGATGAGCGCCTTACGTTATCTGCAAGGCGTTTCTCAAGCAGACGATATCATCCGCCGCGTCTCTTGTTGCACAGCATCAGGCTCTTACTCTGGTGCAACACGGTGAGCTGCAGTTTCACGAAGCACACGCTTATTAGCCAAACATTATGACCACCTACTTAAAAGCGTGAGGGTAGGCCCTACACCTTTGGAACGCAATACAGTTGATATGTGGGCGCATACGTGCGCCCGATTCTTAAACCAATACAGCTTGATTACCGTCTTGAGATACGGACAGTTATCCTGCTGGAAGAAGGCATCACCGTCAAGGAAAACATCAAGCATGAAGGGATGCAAGTGGTCCTCAATGTTGTTCACGTAGACTCCAACTGTCATGGGTTGGGTTGTTTGGGGAAGGAGACCAGGCAGCGAGGTCATCAGTCTCATCGGATTAGGGAAGAACAGGGAAGGAAGTAGGCCGTGCCCTTTCAAAGGCACCACCCCGACATTTGCCTGGAGCGATTTAGGGAAATCACGGAAAACCTAAATCAGGATGGCCGGACGCGGGATTGAACCGTCGTCCAACTGTCATGTCGTCCGTTATTACCACAGGTCTCATGGAGGCCCGCGTGAATGTACGAGTAGCTCATAATTACTTCCCCCCTGCTGGCGTTCATTGCGCGGTGCGTGTTTCGAGCAGCCGTTCTCCAGGATGTCGTTATATCCGGAAACGATCATCGACTTCCTGTATCAAGAAACGTGAATCACCTTACCAGCAGATTCATTTCCTTGATCTACCGTCGAACCTCCATGATCTCGTGCCCAGCACAGCAATAACTGACGTTGTTAATATTGGCAACACAATGATCGTTTGGTGTGGATCCCAGTGTTCAACAATGTCCATTGAACGGTGTACTTCGAAACACTTTACAAGCACCGGCACTGTAGTATGCTGTTAGATTTGTCACAAATCGCCGACTGTCTCTTACATGCTTTACATAGTGGACGAACATCTGACGTGCACATTATGTGATGGAACGTGGACGTCCAACACCTTATCGCCTGCTCGCGGTTTCAGAATCCTTCAGTCACTTTCCGCAGAAGCTCACAAAAGTAAACGACAAGCAGCCGATCAACTACACTGTTTCACAGATGCTCGCTCCTAGGAGCCCGACCATAACAGTTTGCCTTTTTCCAAAGTCGCTTATGTTGGTGAGTTTTCCAATTTGCGGCCCATATCGTCGCTAGAAGTAGTCTCTGTTCGTATCTTCTCCACTTGTGCACTGTCTTTATCGCGTCACACACCCAAACGCCAACAGACGGCATTCGTTCTTCCGGCGGCCAGAAGTCTTTATGTGTCGGTTCTTCCGTATATATACATAAGCAACTACTCCATATTTACAATAATTGTGCTTTTAGATTAATCTTCACACTTTATATAAGTACCCTGTTTCCACAGTACGTGCCTGTGATGAGATTAAGCCACACCTAGACAAGAGCTTTAGAAATACACTGGATTGCCAACGGCTGATCATCCGTCTCTTCCGTCGAAAGAAAAGAATCGTATATCGTTCAAGAAATTTGGGAACAAATATTGATTGGTAGAAAATCACCACACTAAGAAGAGTAGCGAAGAAAATGTATTTCCAGTAAAAATAATGGGTTTAATTTTACGTTCATAACGAAATTTGTCTTAATGGGAACTTGCCACTATTGTAAGTGTCAAAACAGGATTTTAATTATAGTCTCATTTGACTCCAATTAATTTATCCTAGCGATATGTACTGGAGAACGAAAAATCATTCGTAATGCATGATATATTGTCATGACAAGTGGTGCAACCGTACATTTAAAAAAATATTAACAGTCTCAGTTACAAATTTTCACAAATTCTTACAAGTTTCGATCACTTAATCACCATCAGATGAATCCAGAATGAGATTTTCACTCCGCAGCGGGGTGTGCGCTGATATGAAACTTCCTGGCAGATTAAAACTGTGTGCCGGACCGAGACTAACTCGGAACCTTTGCCTTTCGCTGTGCTCGACCAACTGAGCTACCCAAGCACGAGTCACGACCCGACCTCACAGCTGTACTTCTGATGCAGAGTGAAAATCTCATTCTGGAAACATCCCCCAGGCTGTGGCTAAGCCATGTCTCCGCAATATCCTTTCTTTCAGGAGTGCTAGTTCTGCAAGGTTCGCAGGAGAGCTTCTGTAAAGTCTGGAAGGTAGGAGACGAGGTACTGGCAGAAGTAAAGCTGTGAGGACGGGTCATGAGTCGTGCTTGGGTAGCTCAGTTGGTTCGCCGGCACGGTAGTTCAGAGTGTTCGGTCAGAGGGCTGCGCGCTCTCTTTAATAAAAAAAACTGAGTGAAACGATCAACAACGAGCTTCAACGGATGTCATGCGACGTCCGCTACGACGAAATACAGCGAACCATAACGAAAAAAGTTGGTAGAGCACTTGCCCGCGAAAGGCAGAGGTCCCGTGTTCGAGTCTCGGTCCGGCACACAGTTTTAATCTGCCAGGAAATTTCATCATCAGATGATTTTGACGTTTCATAATTCGTCATTAACTAGATCTGAAGATGATCTAAAAGTGATCGAAACTATCTTTGAAAAATCATAGTTTGCACACAGCTGCATTGTCGCTTTAGTACACAAACAGCTTCATTCACAGACAGAGGTTCTTCGAGTGTATTGTGATAATTACATTATGACCGCCCAGACCTTTTATCAAGCGTGATATCAAAAACCAAAATATCAATTCAACTATAGATGTGGACCACATATAGAGTGTAGCAGACCATGATCCAGGCCCGTTATCAAGCATCATGTCAAAAACCGGCATGTCAATTCAACTATATATCTGGGGTACATATAGCATGCAGCAGATCCATGGCGAAGCACATGACAAGACTGAAGTGGCTTGCTCCTCACCACAGATCTACTGCCACGCTAGAGGTGCTCCAGGTTTGTAGGTGAATCCAGTTGTTGGTTTCTGACAGGATGCTTGATAGTGGTTGTAGGCTGTCGTACATCTGATTATGTCACAGTATACCTGAAGATGGTCTGTTTGTTGCAGTCCGGTTGTGTAGTAAAGTGACAATACAGCTGTGAGTAAATCATGATCGATGTTAGTAATAGTTTGACAGTTTGCAACTGAGACTTAACACAATTATTTTTTAAAAGAATTACTGCATTAAACAATTTACAAAGTAACTTAAACAGTCTTAGATGTGTCAGTACGTTTCGTGTCATCTTTTTCCTCTTAAGGAAGTTAAATGAAGTTGTGGACGACAGGGATATATGGACTGAATTTGTCACGCTGTAACAATCCAGACATATCCATAAGACTATTACACATCGGAATCTCGACATATCATCTTTGTCAGTGCAAGGCGTTTTATAAAAAAAGTCACTTCATCGTAAACGTTTCACATTCCGCAAGTCCTTTGGAAGTGATTGATCAGTACAAAGGCTCAATATATCTCATAAAATATCCGACAGTTAAGTGGTGTAACTGTATTTACTGTTACTCGGAAAATCGACGTGTTTCGGAGCAAGTGCTGAATTAATCACGTGTAAATTTTCTGTGCCAATGTTCCGACGTGATAACATGCTCATACTTTATTCATGCTAACATCACTATGTATACCGACGTTTATTGAAGAAAATGATGTCATTTAACTTCGAATACTACTGCTTCTGTTACAATGGAGCTCCCACTCGGAGTGCTAGAACATGCCATGTTGCGCACGGATGTGTTTCATTAACAAGTAACTAGACGACGTATCACAACTGAAATTCTATTCTATGATGTGAGTTTGAGCGAATGCAAATGAGAATTGTAGGCAGTAGGTCAGATTTTTAATGCGATCATCTGTCAGTAGATGACATATTGTGTATCTATATCGCAAAGCTTTGGATTTCCTACTTCGTCACTTCGCAGTGCATAACATCGGTATAGATGCCTTACGGCCACAGCGATACGAATTAACATTTGACAAAACCCGAGAGCGACAAAGTTTTGGCTGTGTGTATGGATTCCGAGTATGCAAAACGAAGCGTTCCTATGGTCTGTCTTGTTTCCTTTTAAACCGGCATAGTACTTTTAGCTATTTCTGTAGCTGAAAAGGGCCCACTCAAGAGACCTTCTGTAGAAGACAGACCGTTCTGAACAGCATTGGAGAAAAGACATTCCAGAAGTGTTTCGAAGAATTGCGAAAACGCTGGGAAAATTGTGTACATTACCAAGATGAATGGTTTGAAGGATACCGGAGTTTTTCATCTCCCAAGCAATAACAGAAGACAGACTTACAATTAGTAAAGAAGAAAAAACCAAGAAAATAGTATGCCAATAACACGTTTGACAACTGAACAGTGTTCATTTTTGCTGTTCGTATACACAATATGAGATCGATAAAATATTGCACATAAAAACAGCAAAAATACAGATAGCTGACTGTAACATGTGAAACATACTAATAAATACAACTGAACGCGGAACGGGTCCATTTGACGAAATATATAAAAAATACATTGTGCGTGTCAGCGTAGAATAGATTTCCTGCATTATTTCCACTGTCCACGCCATGTTTACATATAGGAACCACATCATCCACATGAACATTCTCGATAAGTTATCGCCATCGAACTATTCTGTTTCTTGCCCTTTCCCAGGCATTTAGCGTCCTAGGAACAACAAGGTCATTACAGATAGTAGTAGATAACTAATATACGAAGACCGTTCCTTTTGCTCGTTAATGACGTGTTTTGCCCAAGTCCTTTTGCACGTCAGTTCTTGCAATGCTTTCATTCTCCGATGAGAAGGTGAAATCAGGGGTTAGGTATTCCAGTTCTCGCTCAGCGAGATAAAAGCCCTACAAAGTAAACGTAAAAAACAAAGAAGAACAATTTTGTAGTTGGATACATTGCATTGACTCTGTAAAAAACTTTAAGTGGTATTACGTCCCTTCTAAGAGCTTCTTAGAGATGAACAGACACCTTGTAATGGAGATGAATGTGGCTTTTTTGAGGGTACCATACAATTACTCACCTAAAGTGATTCAAAGGAAGCGAAGGAAACATAAATCAAGATTGGCAGACGGGTATTTGAACCTTGGTCGTCAAATAAAGGACACTGCTCCCCATTGCTCTTTGTATACGTCACGTCAGTTTCAAAAAGCAAGCGATGAAAAATTGGTTTAAAACATTTGCCTGCCACAGCATATATTCGAAAGCCTGCCTTCGATAGGATTGAGAAGGAAAAGTGGAGTGGGAATGGTGAAATCTTGAGCATGCTATGCAGTGTGTTAATTCATTGTCCTTCAACATTAACTTGCGATAAATTGATGGGTACTGACCATATGCTAATGATCTGAATATCTTAGCACTATTGACAACAGAGAAAATGACTTCTGCAAGGCGTTTCATAATTAATAAGAAAAACTGACGACGATGCAAGTGTGCGGCCACAGAATGGGGGCTGGGGAGGGGGGAGGGGGCGGCGAACCGCACAGTAATCCCGGGCTCGGTGTGGGGCAGTGGTGAGCTGGGTGGACTGCTGTGCCCTATTGTGGCGTTGTGTACCAGTGAACGCTACGGCGGGATGAAGCCTCTCCGTCGTTTCTAGGTCCCTGGTTTAATACACAATACACAAGTGTAATCGAAATCATTTTTGGGTTTAGGATGAGCTTCTTACCCTCGGATTTGTCCGCATACGCACATTCATTCAAATATATTTCTTGTATATTTAACATGGTTCAAATGGCTCTGAGCACTAAGGGACTCAACTTCTGAGGTCATCAGTCCCATAGAACTTAGAACTACTTAAACCTAACTAACCTAAGGACATCACACACAGCCATGCCCGAGGCAGGATTCGAATCTGCGAGCGTAGCGGTCGCGCGGTTCCAGACTGAAGCGCCTAGAACCGCTCTGCCACTCCGGCCGGCCGGCCCTTCTATTTCACCTGTAAGTTATTCAGCCTTAGTAATACATTTCTAATAGCTGAAAAGAGTTATACAATGCCATTATCTTTCGAGGCGGTAGATACTCCAGATTAGTGTTGCCGTGTCTTTCTGGCTACAACTTTTACTATTGTCTTTGCCGCTACAGAACTATTCAGCAGGTGCAGCTGATACGATACCTTGTTTGCTTAACGACAAATAACGATTGATGTTTTTGAATCACGAAGGCCTTTAGACATGGAATATGGCTAGCCTACTTCTTGGAGACAACGGATACTTTTTGCCTACAACATAAACGGTGCACAGATGTAGGGCATACGTTAGCTACTTACAGCTATGTGTCGTCTGGGTAGATTTTAATAAAATATGGATAGCTTTAGAGCAGAATCTGTTTTATGTGAATTAGCGGGCAAGCAGAAAGACAAAAATTATTGAATAGTCTGTTTTGCGTCTCTGATACGTCTATAATGTCATTCATGTCACTGAGATGTATATCATCATTCGTGACAGTGGCTAAATTGGACTGCGTAAAGAAATTGGACTGTGTGAAAAAATGGGACTTTCCATGGGCGCTGATTAAGGTGCAACTGAGCGCCTAACATAACCTGACATCATCACTTCTGTGAATTACGCCAGGGAGAGTGAAAATATCGTAAAAACTAGAATTTATTGTCAAGCACGGCAATGGCGTAACGCAAACATTTGTTAAGCGGTGGTCTTCAATAATCTAACCGGCTAACTTTGACAAGAGTACATTAGATATTCATAAAGATACAAATAATTTTAATAGCAACGAAGTACGTCTAAGTAAACGAGTGTAACTATTATGTCAAAACTTCGCTGCACCATACAAATCAAACATGAACATCAAACAGTAACAGATTGAAACAACGTGCAGGGCTGGAAAATTTTAGGCGGAACCTTTACCTTTAGCTGATAACAAGCCAATAAAAAAAAATTAAAAATTAAAAACCATCCTATCGCTCCTGAAGATGTTACTCATTTTCAGACTGACAGTACGTCTTGTTGGTACTTTTCTCAATATTAGGCCACACAGTCACAAATTTATTGATTGAAAGCAGCATTTTTACACGTTTTTTAAATTGAACTGTTACTGATATTTTGACATACTTCACCTAATAACTCAAGCTATTCATAAAAGTACTATTTGTAAAGTATCGCGAATGGTAGCACATCATGTGAGGCGCTGCCACTTCTTTGAGTATGAAACCTTGTTCTAGATGAGCACTAGATAATGGCTTAAAAACCCGAACGAAGATTTGTAACGAAGAAGCATCCTATGTGGAAAAAAAAATACCGCTTCCATTCTCTCCGTTTCGTACAGCTTTAAAGAAACAAAGCAAAACATTCGTTTTGATTACACACACTAGCCTGTATCTCTCTTTTCTCTCAAGGTAGCTACAAGGAATGCAGAAAACCCTGAGGTACTGGCAGGTTGAAGTTTTCAGCTGCAAGAAGGCGGTTGCTCTGGTTTTTCAACTGACGCTACTGAAGCTACAAACAATTTAAGTTCACTGACTGCTCAGGAATGCTGATTATTGACACCAGAGGAGAGTTATGAAGTGGCCTCCAGACAACATGAGATGGTCGCGGAAGATTCGATAATCTGAAGTTCCATTTTTCCGGCACTCAAAGAAAGAATCATTCGGATAACAGACAGACAATTTGCTGAAACGATCATTAGCTATCCACATTTAAAGCGATTGTGTTTTCTACGCGGCCTCATGTTTACTGGCTGCTCGACATTAAGGAACCATCAGCGCCTTGGCCACTGAAGATGACCTTAGCTCAGCTCTTCGGATATCGCTTGACTCCTTGGAAAAGTTTATCAAAAGTGGACGTTCTTGTCACAGGGAATTACCGAGATCCCTGCTATCAGAAAACCAGGAAATTCCCGTTCTTTGAAGAACCTAACTTGCATATATATATATATATATATATATATATATATATATATATATATATATATATATAACAGCATCAAACGGCTGATTACTTCACAGAAGAGTTAATGTTTTATATATTTGGCACTATGACGTCATATTTCCTGAACTATGTATCGTATGACGACATAATTTTGCAGGTATATTAAATGGCACTTGTGGATACTGTCTGCAACTCCTGCTGGGAATAGAATCGGTAGCAGAGCAGTAATACATTATAATGTCACGCCTGAGGCTGCAGATTGATTTCATGAACAACGATACTGTAAGCGATAAACAGTTTTTGTTTCATCTTCTTGTTGGGGTGGGGGAGGAATGGGGGGGGGGGAAGTACATCAGCAGGAAAATGTTACGTAAAGGTCTGAAATTATGTGTGAAGTTTGTAGGAAGTCGTTAAGTTCTCTCATTCTCAAATACTAGTTGAATATGATCCGGGTATTTGCGCGCCCTCAGTTATGGTGCCTCAAGACACAGTGTCTGCATCTTTAACATTTGTCTTAAAACAATTAGGCGATGTATTGCAAATCAATTTTTTGTTGCCCTTGGAACCTGTTAGGCAGGCAACCTGCAACTGGTATTGGGTCGGCGGAGGTTCGAGTCCTCCCTCGGGCATGGGTGTGTGTGTTTGTCCTTAGGATAATTTAGGTTAAGTAGTGTGTAAGCTTAGGGACTGATGACCCTAGCAGTTAAGTCCAATAAGATTTCACACACATTTGAACATTTTGAACTGGTATCGAGTTTCGAAATAGTGGTTTAGGACTACATAGACGTATTTTCCATCTATCGGTCGCTGTTTTTATTAATTCAGACTGACTGTTTAGGCAGTGCCATTCATCCTCAGATCATTTCTTTTAGTTTTAGAGGAATGAATCTTACGGGAACCATTAATTTCACTCCCATTCACTGACAGTTCCATTAAGACTGGCTACTCTTGAGTACGACAAATGACCTGAAGACGGGCGACGCTGCCCGAAACTGGTTAGTTTGAAATAATGGAAATGGCGATCAACAGTAGAAAATAAGTCGACGCGTCAGTTTCTCGTTTCTTCGCGCGCTCTGTGATTTTTGTTACAACCCGTGTCCTGAAAACGCTATCCTATCCATTTTAGAATGTTGAAATGTGTGTGAAATCTTATGGGACTTAACTGCTAAGATCATCAGTCCCTAAGCTTACACACTACTCAACCTAAATTATCCTAAGGACAAACACACACACCCATGCCTGAGGGAGGACTCTAACCTCCGCCGGGATCAGCCCCTTAGACCGATCGGCTAATCCCGCGCGGCTATCCATTTTAGAGAACACGACAAGGTCGTAAGCGGACGTATGCAGTGAGCAGAGTGGTCATTTGTTTTTGGGCAAGAGCTGCTCGACACTGCGCCGAGAGACTGGAACACTGACGCGCTGGAGCAGCCACTCTTTCGATTCCCGCAGCGTAGGCCACTGTTGTTTTTGCAATGTCACTCTAAAGAAGTAATGCTGGTTAGCTATGATATCTTTTAGAACAAATTCATATTTGACTATCACATTTATTTTGAAAAACAAAGACAACATTGTTACCACGTTGGTTCTTAACTGTCTTGATTTCATCAGTCGTGATGAGGCATTATTTCACGGGTTCGATTGTTGTTTGGTTTTCGGTCATACACGTAACTCCAAGTATGACTTTTGCAAAAACTATATGTTCGCAGTTTGTTCCGTCAACTCTGGAACTGCAAATTCGCCAAACATATGAAACAGCATTTTCATAAAGAAGCATTTCGAACTCACTTTCCCGTAGGAAAGGAATCTGGTCACTTGTGGGTTTTAACAACAACAAACAAACACCAACATCGCCGACAGACTTCAGAACTTTCCGCAAGAATACGGCAACAAAGCGAAGAAGCAGAAGCGCAAAAGACGAGCTCTTAATCGACAAAATAATTCTGGAGAACTGTCAAAGCCGGAAAACCAATCTATACATGACTTGGACTGACAACGAAAAAGCCCTTGACTCACTGCCACACAGTTCAATCATGAAGTGCCTGAAAACCATCGGGGACGGCAATAATGTATCTAAATTCACAGAAAATCTGATGCAGCCCTGGAAGACCGAGCTATTTCTTGGAGAAGAAAGTTACGGACGGGTCAATATTATGAACTATGTCTCCATTGCAGTTCATCATCACTTTGATTCCACTGTCCAACCATCATACAGAAAGTAAACCTGGGCTGTGAAACAAGAAATTATCGGAAACTATCCGACCTGCTGTTCGTGTATTATCTGAAGCTCTAAGGAAAATCAGAAAACGAAATGTAGTCTCTGGCGTGTACAGTCAGAATCTTAAGCAATGAAATCAGCATGGAATTTGGCTTAGTCAAATGCGCCACACTGGCGCCAAAAAGGGCAAAAATCACAGGAAGTGACCGCATCGAAAAGCGAAATGGATATGCCGTCAAGTCCCACTAACCAGGACTCTACAAATACATAGACTTTTTGCAGGGGCACACCATCAAGCATGGGCATGTAAAAAGTTAGATCAGCTAAGAGTCCACCCAGGGGTTCAGAAAAAGTTTGAAAATAATCTGAATGGCATCGATGCACCCAATAACAGGGCCATACCCGTCATCAGATACACTGCAGGCATTGTGAACTAGACAAATACATTAGGATAATATGGACAGAAACAGAAGAAAACTCTTGATAATCCACTATATATTTCACCCTCGCGATGTCGACAGTTTGTACTTTTCCAGAAAAGCAAGCAGTATGTTTTTGCAAGTGAGGCAGGAAGCATACGAAGAGAAGCATGCGCTGGCATTCGGTGTGAAAGATAGCCAAAAATCAGCTATGATTGAAGACAACAACAGAAAGCTTCTCAAAACACAGAAAACGAAGAACCGACGCCGGAAAGACTGTTCTCAGATGGCGGACTGACAGCCTGCGCAATGAAACAACAACAGTTTTTGGTTAAGATCGAAGGCAAAAATAGCTAAAAAAAGACCGTTTGTTGCCTGACCGGCGGAGCACTAAAGAAGGAAATTGAAGGACTGCTGTTTGTTGCGCGTCAGCGACCCATCAGAACTAACGCTATCAAAGTCAAAACAGAGAAATCCCAGAAGTGCATATTCTGCGGAGAAGCTAAGGAAACCACTGACTACATCTTGAGCTGTTGCAAAAAACATCGCCACGACTAATTAAAAGCAGAGGCACAAGGCTGTGGCACGAATGATCCGCTGGAAAGTACGTCAAAAGTACCAACTGCTGGTGGTAAAGAAGTGGCGGCACAAACCAGAAAAACGTTTTCGGAAATGAAAATGTAAATTACTGTGGCACTTCCGACTTCATACATACAGAACGTTCGAACGCAGTGCACCACTGTCGAGAAAAAGAAAGAGTCTATCACTGACAATGCCATCGCAGGTGATTGAAGAATCGGCGAACATCAACTTTAAAAACTTATGATACGAGGACTTGAAAATCGAGCTTGAGCGACTCCGGCGCAAACCAAAGAACGTGAGCTTGTGATAAGCACGAATTATCCGACGATATGTCACCCAGTCCTAGACACTTTGGAAATGTCTCAATAGTGATAAAATACGAAATCCAGCATAGTTATCTTTACGGTTGTAATCTTTTCTATGTTTACTGTTGTAAGTCACTGCGGAAGCACAGTGCGGTTTCGATGCAGGTACAGCGTGTACTGATGACGCCTCCCAATAGAACAGCTGTCTGAAAAGAGTAAAACATTTGACATACGTACCTATTTTTTTAAATTAATTTAGAGAAGATGTGTGATAACACCTATCGTAAATTTGCGGAGGCTCTAGAAAGTTGTGGGCACAATGGAAATATATTTGTCAGGAATAATAAATTATTTCCAAGTATGGCAGCAAGCTTGAATTTGGGAGGGTTAGCTGTCTAAACAAGGCGAATATCTTATGGCAGTTACAGCTTAATACGGAATACTAAACAGGTGTCGTTACTGGCGGGAAACAAAGGACTTACCGTAAATTTCAGTAAAACAAAGTAACTGACAATCGGGCAGCACAAAGAGGATATTGATGCAAGCGAAGAACGTATCAGTTGTTGTGAGAAACAACTATTTACGTTCTTTAGAAACTGACAACACATTTCAGCAAGGGTATCAAGCCAAGCTAGCTACATATGAATTTTATTTCCTTTTATAAGCCAGGAAAAATTTCGAAGGCGACAAATGGAAGATTGTGTGAAACAGTCGTTTAAAAGATGGACGACGACACGTTGATCAACGAAGATTAGAGGAAAATGATTTTATGAGAAGTTTTCGAATACGTGGGCTACAACGATAGGGTAATGAAAGATAATGATTTAAAAAGATTTGCTTGAAGAAATAGAGCGCTGGCTGAAACAGAATCGACAATCTGAAGGGGAGAAGCTAATTGGCCCAGGAGAGTACTGGAATGGCAGTCACAAAAGAGAAGAGGACTGAGCAAAGCAAACTTTTTAGTAAAGGACGAAGAGGAATGCGAAGAGTTCTTTGGCAAGGCAGGGATTCTTTCAAAAGAGGTTGAAAGAAACGGATGACATAGTTGTAACGAAGTCTAATATAGTCACATATTATTGGCTCTGAGCACTATGGGACTTAACATCTATGGTCATCAGTCCCACATATTATTAACAGTATCTTATTCACTTAAGGGGAGTTAGAATGGATTTTTTTCACATCTTCGGATTTTTATCTTCATAAAATTTGCAATTTTCCGAATAAAATGATATATACTTACATCACTTATAGACTCACATATGAATTTTTTTTTAATATAATTTACACTGGTTGAAAATGTTAAAATTTTTACATGCATTACTTCAAGATCTTATAAAATCGGTATTTTTTTTATATAGAAGGCTGTGGATTGCTGTGTTATAAAGGTCATGTCTACAAGAGGATTTGCACCAGGTTGAGGAAGTTGAAACAAAGTTTGAGGGACAAGAAACTTTCTAATGGTAAAACCATAAGAGGCAGACTGACAGACAAAATGATTGATGAACTACAGTAGTATTATATGATGGCCACAGCATCTTTGCCCTCCTGGACCTGATTCATCGTGCAATTACTGCAATGCCCAGTACTCAAACAGTTCATACAGCTATAAACGTTCCATCCCAGCAGCAGTCATGGATATCGTAAAACCTATTTACAGAGACCTGGCAAATCCTGAATTACTGAAGAAGTGTCTGCATTGTCACACTCGAAATCCCAATGAGTTGTTCAATAATCTTAAATGGACTCGCTTACCAAAAAATGTTTTTGTTGGAATGAAGACACTAAAGTGTGGGGTGAGTGATGCTGTTATTGCTTTTAATGATGGCAACATTGTTAGGGTGAAAGTTCTACAGCATGTGGGGACTAACCCTGGACCAAACCGTATCAGTGAACTTGAACGGATGGACAAGGTTCACATTGATAAAGCAGAGTGTGCAGCACAGTTGGCCACCAAGGAGTCCACAAAGAGGAAAACAAGAAAAAACTTTGAAAAAGATCAAGAGGATGATATACAGTATGATGCAGGGTGCTTCTGAGTGACTAAAAATTTAAAAAAAATTAAGTATATATTAAGTGAGTTACAGTCTTGTGAAACTTTAGAAGCCATTCCTGAAAATTTACATTTTCTGTTACATTTTTCCATAAATCTCAGAAACCACTTCTGGTAGAGTATTCAAATTTTCTGGGAGTAATAACAAACATATCCTGAGTCTACTGAACTAAAATAAGAACATAATGTTATGTATAATTAAAATTATTTAGGATAAATCACAAGAAAGGTACACAAAATTTTAACTGTGTAATTAAAAATTGTACTTCCAAAAGTAATGGCTGAAATGCAGTTATTGTAGTTCAATAGACTCAGAACATACAGTTTAATGTCCTGTAAAAGTTTCATGTCAATGGCTACAGTGGTGCCTGAAATATAGGATAGCCCAGTCATTTAATTTAACACTGTCGAGATAGGGCGTTCCAACTCCCCTTAATGCAGTGGCATTTCCACTGTCAACTGTCAACTGGCATTGATACAGTATTATGAAATAAATATAATAAATATTATTTTAAACATAGCTGCGTAACAGCAACGGTTCCACGTAATTAGATTTAAAAACAGCCGACCCGTTGCAAAGGATAAAGTAATCTTTACCTAGGTTTCGATAAGTTTAAACCTATCTTCTTCAGAAGTCGGCACTATTATATTAACATGGAGTAATACGTCGTTGCCATTTTTACAAACGTCTCCGTAGCTCCATTAGTCAAAATCAGATATTGCCCTTTAGTGCCGACTTCTGAAGAAGATAGGTTTAAACTTATCGAAACCTAGGTAAAGATTACTTTATCCTTTGCAACGGGTCGGCTGTTTTTAAATCTAATAATAAATATTATAAATTTAAAAAATATCATTTCTTGTACTAGAACTTTGGACTTCACAATCTGATATTTCTTTTTGCTCACGCTCAGTATGAAATCGCTCACGCAAGGTTTCGGAAGTTGCATCATATTACACTCTTTGTTCGTATTCGACGTTAAGCTATAAAGAAACTGTAAAGTGGCTGAGTCAGAACATTTGCATGTGGACAGAATGACGCTGTAGTGTTAAAGCAAGACACTGGATTAATAATTAAATTCTTTTTTTCTCTTTTACACGATGAATATCTTATAACTAACTAAACTGCGTGACATCTTTATCTTATACAAAAGTGCTGGGTTTAAATCCTCTTGTTCTTGATTTATGTTCTCGCACGGTATTCCTAAATCATTTCATCTAAGGCAAACCATCCAGGTCATGATCTTCCTATCATTCTGTTTAGTTTTATCATTCTTCTTTAATCAGTGTTCGACGAATTACTTTATTTTTCAGCCCTCTTATCAGACGGTGATTTTAATATCAAATAATCGCGAATGTTCTAATTCTAAGGTATGTACTTGCATATTATTATATCTCATCATGGCTATGTTGTTCCTGAGGTGTTTTAGTTTCGACCGCCTCAAAAGGTCAGCAAGAATCCTGAAGCCACGTCCTCCAGAACGGGTTACGGACTCTCGTGTTAACACGGTCACGTGCGGTCCCGTGAAACCAGCTTATGTGCGTCACAACGCCCAATTAACTGCGCTACGCGCAAACCGTCCGGAATTGTTCCCAGACTTCAGTGTCACGTGCGCCCTGATCTAAGTGGCCAGCAAAATTCGATGTATATTTCCAATTGCGTAACAGAAAAATTAGCTTTCCATGTCGTTTTTGAAACCATAACTGTATGTCTCTGAAGCGTGAATATCGTCAGTTGCCAAGGATCTATCAGTGGTAAATCACTATGGCGTTCCACATCGCTTAAATACCTGGCAGTAATATTAGGTATACAGAGGAAATGTGGAAACAGAATTAAAGTTCAGGGAAAAGAAACGAAGTTTAAGGTTTGATGATGCCATTGTGATATCAGAGCCGGCGAAGGAGTTGCAAGCTCAATGGAACGAAGGGGGTAGCGTTTTGCAAAGAACTTGTTTGCATGTAGATAAGATGAATATCAACAGAAGTAAAATAATATTAATGGAGTGTAGTAAAATTAAGCCAGGTGATGTTGAGAGAACTGGATTGGAAAAAGAGACATTAAGAGAAGTAGATGAGGTTTGCTATTGTCCAGAAATGGTCGAGATGATATAAAATACAGACAGGCAATAGCAAGAAATGCACTTTTTGAAAATAGAAATTTGTTAACATCGAATATAAATGTAAGGATAATTAAGTCTTTCCTGAAGATATTTATCTGTAAGACTTGTACGCATGTGGAACGTGGGCGTTAAAAAGTTCAGACAAGAAGAGAATATGAGCTTCGGAAAAGTAGAACTAATAAAGAATACTTAAGAATATTCAAGATTATATGGGTAAATCGGGTTACTAATGAAACGGTACTGAATCAAACTGGGGAAAGGAAATTTATGGCAAAACTACAATCAAAGGAGCGACCAGTTTATTTATTAATTATTCATCATCCAGATCGTGGTATACAATACAAATAATGTGGATGAACGTGCACGCACGCACGCACGCACGCACGCACGCAGTACCTGAGACATTAATAACTGAGGTTCCCCTCCTAGATTTACAGCTTCAGCAAATTAACAAAACGGAAACGGAGCACTCAGTACTCAAGAGTCGGCTATTAAGCGGAGACGTTGCAGAGTTACGTCCAATAAATCAGGCTTTTTGAAATATTGCTACACTATTAAATAAACAACACACACTTTTTCTTTGCTACGCTCCAAAGCAACTTCTGCAGTGCGCAAGTGCTCTCGGTAAGTGTATTAAATAGTCAACTTTCACCGCCACATTTGTTTTAATTTGACTCGCTCGATTCATCTTACAGTTTTCTAGAAAAGAATCGGCACAGAAATGAACAAGTTATTTTCTAGTTCATATGAACTGATTAATACTTTCACGTCGGTGTCTTGAACTACTATTCCAATGCGGATGTTGTCAGACACACGTGACATAATAAAAAAGCTAGTATACTTGTTTTCCTTACATTGTGTCAGAAGGAATTACTATTTGTAATAACTCGTCAAGCGAAACTAAAATCCTCCAGTTCCAAAATCATGTAATACGAATATTTCTTGTGTGTATTCAAGAACGTGTTGCAGAGACCTGTTCAAGAAATTAGCATCCTAACGACTGTTCCCTAATGTATTCGAAGACCTTGGCTGTGAACAATTTTAAGGGACAAGTAGGTTGTTTTCAGAAATTGCACAGCATAGTTTCATAAACCCTTATGAAGATATTTCGAACACTTCCATTGTGTTTTTTTTTTTAAATTCAGATAAGTCACTGTTTTCAAATATTTCTAGGTAAACGACATTTTTAATATCGTAAATGCCATCCAAAATTTTACTCTTAAAAATACGTCAATGGTTACTTAACATTGTTTACATGCAAACAGTGTATTTAGCATCAGTTCGCACTGAAATACCACTCTTTACATGCTGGGCGAGTTAACGAAACATTACTGTGAAACATTTCAAAAATTAAAAAAATGGTCCGCAGTATTTCATTTTATAATAATAAGATTTGTATTACTAACTTTTAATTAATGGAGTACAGAAATCTCAAAAGTTAACCTATGATTCAGCACAATGTTCAAGATAACCCTTAACATTTCTGCCATCACACTCTGATGTAAATCCACAAACAGTGGTAAGAAGGAGAACATATTGTTAACAATATAGTTATTTATTTTTACCTGATTCGTAATAGCTTCTAAAACGTATTTGCATTCAGGAACACTTTCAGGGTCTTTATCGGAGTCCTTAGTTATCCTCGTGTCAACGGCCTTGCCGCAATGGTAACACCGGTTGCCGTAAGATCACCGAAGTGAAGTGCTGACGGGCTTGGCTAGCAATTTGATGGATGACTATCCGGTCTGCAGAGCGCTGTTGGCAAGCGGGGTGCACTCAGCCCTTCTGAGGTCAATTGAGGAGCTACTTGATGGGGGAAGTAGCGGCTCTGGTCACGAAAACTGACAACGGCCGGAAGAGCGGTCTGATGACTATATGCCTCTCCATATCCGCATCCAATGACGCCTGTGGTCGGTCCGTTGGGGGTCTTCAAGGCCTGTTCGGATTGAGTTTCGTTTTAACTACCCCGTCAGCCTCAGATTTGTACAAATCGTTACTGTCAGCCATCATTTTTACACTTATCACTAACTATAACGATTATTTGTGCGGCGCTCTACATCGTGGTGATCAGCGCCCGTACAAGTTCCAAATCTTTCCATTTCCAGTCTCGGAACTTCCCGAATGATGAGGACAACACGAACACCCAGTCCCCGGACGGAGAAAATCCCCGACCCGGCCAGCAGTCGAAGCCGGGACCCCATGATCCGGCAACCAACACTTATCACTGTTTAGATGCACACACACAGAGTTGCCATTTGTGAGAATCTCAAATTAGAAAGAGAGCCACCATTTCTCGGTTTATCATGTACCTATCAACTAATGTGAACAAATCCCACAACGTACCATGTTTTACTTGCAACGACTGTTTCTCACCCAGTGTCCCTTACCGATGTTTACACCAGAGGTCTTCATTTATTCCTTACTGAAACATGTCATTAAAATTCTCTCTCTTTTTCAATCCAACAGCTGAGTCGATGAAATCATAAATAAGAATCCTCACAAGGAGTTACCTACTTTGATCCAAAACCGTGTCCACTATTCAGGTACATAAATTTTCAATAATTTACTAGCAGCCATAAAAAGTGTAACTAGCAATAAATTTCATTTTAAGAGAAGCCTACAGGACTTCTTGGCGTACTCTGTTTTCTGAAGTATGCTTTTGACACCCGGCTCTTCCCTTACTTCATTATTTTTTATCCGATCTATGAATTTGTAACCAGCTATAGGCCTTAGGAGTCTCACTCTGCTGCCTCAATCCTCCTCCTCTGAACGATGGTTCCGGTCGTGGTCTGACAGAACTGGCACTGCCATCACATTATAAAATTTTAGTACAGTCTCTTTTCTAACTTTGAGGAGAGTGCGATTTACAGTGCCTACGAACTGCTGGAAGTTTTGCATTTTGTATTTTTGATAATTGTGTGTGACATACGAGACCTCACATCCCAGGCATTTAAAAGTATTTATTTGTTCTTGCCGTTTATCATCAGTTGTTTTTGCTGTTAAATTCGTCTTACCGTGGAATGCCATCATTCTTAGTTTTACCGTTAGACATTGTCATATTATAATCATTTGCTATCCTGTGCAAGGACCAAATTGCTCTCTGTAATTTATCCTCCAAATCTAAGATTATTTGATCCTCTTCAAATTTATAACTTTATAATTAAGCTTATAATGGTGCGCTACTTTATTCTACACGTCTTTATGACGCCGTCTCTGTATACATTAAAAATGTGGGTGATAAAGGACATCCTTGTCTTACTCCTTCACAGACTTTTCTCACAAAGGGAAGTCGTTTTTGTACTTTGATGTTGTCTATGTACACACTTAGAATTACATTTATTAGATGCTAGAGTATGTCATTCTTTTCTAAAATTTCCCGTAATTGAACTCAGTTACATCCACCAAAAGCTGTGTGTTACTAATAATCTCAAATTACCGCGCACTGCGTAAGATCTGACTTCTGTACATACTCCGTGCAGTAATATGAATATGTGCTGTAAACTGATTTTCACCTCATGATGAGTGCTACAATACTGTGAGAACTATCACATGTATCTCAACGTATTGCACATTTCCACTTTTTAGACAAGTTTATTACTTTTTAAATGAAAATACATTTAAGATTTTTTGACGTCTTCCAACCCACGAGGACCATTTCGCTCGGGGTCTGTGGAATGTATATTAGAGTATCTTTTTCCTTCGTAAATATATATTGTGTATTCTTGTTTTATGGTATGTTCTGAACCCGCGAGAATCTCCTCACTACTGATCTACTGAAGCGAGAAGTAATCTAATCTTTATTCGACGTATAAAAATCACTGAAATCTGTTACCTGTAACTTTAAATATACAGGTTTTGTGTCAATATTATTGAGACGACAAAGGATCCTACAATGAGTATTTTGAGATCAGGAACCAATGGTAGGAAATGGGTGTTTCTGGCGAGGCGTAGTTGGATTTGTATGTTCAGTGAGCGTGAGATAAGTTTACGTAAACCTCTTATGTTTGATAACAAACAAGAGCCTGCCGTGTCAACGTTGCTGGCTCTAACTTGGAAAACAATATACAATAGTCTGTGATAGCCTACAGTGAGTTTCCAGCTTTTTACAGTTCATGACTGATTATTTAACAAGCAGGACCATTACCAGTTAGAAGAAATAGCAGACACGCATTTTATATATTTTCGCAGCATGGTATGATGTGTGGGAAGCTGGATGAATGTACAGAGAAAAGTTTCGCGTCAGCCTTCATGCTAATTACAAGAAATTCATTGTCGCGGACAGCAGTTTACGAGAATATCGTAGAAAAATTCTAGCATTCTCCTTCGACAAATTGTTTTTAGAAGGAACACAGGGAATTCAAAATAGGGTCAACGTTCCAGCCAATGATCATCACACATCTCAAATACGAAGAGACAGTTACGTTGACTTCATACAATAAATACCTAGTTTATTTTCAGTTTCACAGTTGGGTAAAGAGTCTATGTAACAAATCTCGAGTTTTGACACAGTTGTTGCAAAACTTTCGCAATAATCCGAGAAGAAATATATAAATTTCCTTTTTCCATTTACGGATCACAATTTTTTTTACATCAGGTAATTAATTTCCGTTCTAAAAATTACGGAAGCAATTTGTCTAACAAAAATAAACCAAAATTACAAAGACATCGGAAGTCAATTTGCGCATAAACGAAACAGCCACGTACCTGAATCTGCTCATCATATCGACCCAGCATATGTAAAAATGGACATCTATGCGTAAATTTCTGATGTTTTGCAATTTTAGTATTTTTGAACGAAAATTGCCTCTATTTTTGTAGATATGAAATTAATTACATGAGCTTTAATAAATGGCCACCGTTTTGCCACAAATATATAAGATTTCGTCACGGTCATAATTCGTCGTCAAACAGAATGTAGTGTTTATTATTTCTGAACCCTTTCAAGTATTAGGTATAACTGACAGGATCCAGTTTCGCAAAGATGATAATACTAACTGCAGTGCTCGACGCTGCCTTGGCCCGGGGTGTTTAATATCTGCTGCTGAAGGTCACTGGATCTCATCATCGTAGCGAATGCAAGCCGAACGGGAAAATACAAGCGCTTTAAATCGAAGGGTATATTTGAATCAATGCCTGTCAACGGAATGCGACCAATAAATACGTTTTCACCTACAGCATTCATAAAAATCATGTTCTAGGCTTCCGATTCTGACTTACTATATACCAACTTCAAACCAAAATTTAGTAATAACGATTACATCATAGATTATGCTTCGATTCCATTTTAAATTAAAAATTAAAGCAAAGAACTTCTAAGTACATCGGTCAAGTACTTTTCGAGATGCTTTTTAACAACGTTTTTCCCTCTTGTCTTGAATATAAGGTGTGCAAAATTTCATCAAGATCGGAATAAAACTTTAGATTTGTATGAATTACAAACAAACAACGTACCTTTTTACACACACCACGTGTACGTCTTCGTCCAACAGGTTCGACAATTCTGGACTTGGCCTAACAGACGTTTCACACATCGACCAAGAAAAGTTTAAAAATTTCGTCTGATGTTAATGGTTTGTGGTACGTAGCTATGATAAATGACATATTTAGACACTTATCAGATCAGAAGTAAGATTTTATAGCGACTGAAACGTAAAACGCTACATTAAATTACACTGAGCCCATCCTTCAGATCTATCTTGCTATGGTCTTAGAGGTAAGAAGATAGCAGAACTTTAAAGACTCTTCACCCTGATCTGACTCATAATGGGCCCTATCGTGTTCTTTTTTCACGGGGTTCTGTGTATTTTAGCTCTGCATTATTTTTAGCCATCATGAAGGTTTTACACCTGACAAACACATCGTTTGCTGTAGACGTGCACAGTACGAAGTAATCTTATGTCTCTGCTTTAATCTATACAAAATGTTCTTGTGCTACCGTCATCGATACGCACGCGTTTGTTTTTGTCTTCTGTGTCAGATGCCACTGATGGGCTATGTGCCCGAATAGAGATCTGGAAATTATATGCATTAGAAATGCAGCTCATGGTGTAAAAGCAAATTTCCTTTATCATGCAACACTGGATTTTAAGGGTTTCGTCTTAAAACCGCTTTGCACTCAAATCTCTGTTGCGAATGTGGACTATGAGGATCTGCGTATGGAAGAAGTTTTTCGCGTAAGTATTTCGCCGCTGCGAAATACCTGCCGGCGTTCAGATATGTTCAGAGTTGGAAACAAACTGAACAGAATGTTAATCAGGCGAGACTGAGCTGCTGCTCTCGACAGTCAAGAGTGCAAGGTCGCTATTAAGTGACTAACGACTCTGCGCTTCCGCGCGGGCAACAAACAACATCAGTCGCTAAGGACCTATACAATTGCCTTTAGCTAATACCGTAACCGTTGCTGCTCACGTAATTAAACTTTATCCACGAGAAATCTGGAACGTTACTAAACATATTTCTTTCTTCAGTTGCGGTCGGCATATTTCTTTTACTCTAATCGATCTCAGTATCTAGGATAGGCTGGTCAGTTTGCTTTTTGTGCTGCTGTAATGCTATGAAAGCTCGAGCACCAAATTTAGTCGAAGTTCTCTATAAAACTAAGTACATGCTGACGTAATAGAAGAAAAATAGAATATACTTCTCGGCGTTTCTCGTTCGTGTCATTGAGATACGTTGTTTCTTGTATATTGCAACATTTCCTTCGCGAAATTAGACAGGGAGGGAGATATTGGTCTACATCTCTCTAATCGAGCAACACTGTATAGTCTGGCGAACTCTATATTTTCATCTTAAGGACAATCATTGTCCTTGGCGTTAACACGTCCTCGCTTCACGACACGCTAGAGAGCTTTGTGGTTAAGCCAGGACAATGGTACGGAGTGTGTGATGAGGAATTGTGCATCACAACAATTCTTGTTGTTGTGGTCCGAACCTTAATGATTTAATTTCTTCGATTACAGGGATTCGAACCAGCTGGTACTAACATGCATCGTCAACCTCAGCTTCCGAAGAGTGTTTTAGGGTGTGTGAATGAGTGAGTGTTACATTCGGTTCTTGAATTTAAAGAACGTTTTCTTCGGAAAAAATACTTCCACCTATCTGAAGTCAGGACAGTTCTTATAGGCACCTTCACCATTCTGCTGCAGACTGACTGCAAACTTTGCATACTTCAGGACTAGAACTTCGACATGTTCGTTTTTCCATAAGCTGCTGCTTCCTCCTCCTCCAGCGCCTCCTGTATTTTTTCCCGTTTCTGGACGAGTCGGCATATGTTATACAGGTTTTGTCAATTTTAGTGATACTGGCCAGATGCCCTCCCTGGCACCAATACTCACCCCGACGGAATCTGTGTGCCCCATTGTTTGCGTCTACAGTAAATCTCATGCGCAAGTGTGAGAACTTTTTCCAAATGTTTGAGTAGCATGTATCTGATGCAGGGTGTGGGCACCAGCCCAGTAATTACGTATATGGGCGTGGGAAATCGCCTAGTAACCACAATCAGGCCGGCTGGCTCACACCCCTCGTTGTTCAGCAGGGGGCATCCTCTACTCCCAGAATCCCGTAAGCGACGTTTAAACCCACCCTTCTGTCCGCATGGCTTTCATTTTTCCATAATATTCAAATAATACATGGTAAGTCAGAAACGACTTCGCAATTTTTGAATGATACAGAAATTTATTGAGATACGATGACATACAGAACCGGTAGATATTATAATAAAATAATGGAATAGATGATGATAAAATGCGTGGCTTTTTAAAATGTATTGAATTAATGAGATTAATTTTTCGGCGTGAATGACAAGCACAATAAGCTGAGCTATGCCTGGAAATAAGTCCGTATTAGTTCATATATTTTGCAGGGCGGAGTAGTTTCTTTCTCCGCTGTAGATTTGTGCTTACCATTCTTTATAATACTATGTTTGGTCGCCGCGTTCACCTTTGAAGTCTTGACCGTGTTCCTATTAAGCTTATCGGATCTTCGTAATTTTCCAAAGTACACAGGTGGGCTTCAGTTATTGTAATTATTGTACTATTTGAAATAACAACTCACACGACCTTTCTGTTAATAAAACAATACTGTATTTTTCTAAACGGTGCACATATGAAATCCACACTCCTCACTTATTCATAGCGACCCCAAAATGGCGGTCTACAATTACTCGCTAAAAAATTGACGTGCTTCTCACTCTTTCACTAGCTGAGCGCGAATCCCTCCTTCCTCCTACCGGTACCAGAAAAAAATCCTCTGTTTATTAACAACTGAAAGTCAAAAGATACATGACGGTAGGCATAGGCTCTATGATGGGCTACCGCTTCATCTTGTCTCTTTGCCTTTAAGGAAGACGAAAACATAAAGGAAATGCAAAAGGTTCATCACAATATTCACGTAGTGCATCAGTACTCCAATCCGCCACCAGGAGCACCAGCGTAGTGCACACACAAAAGTCTACTTTCACTGGTGCGGAGTGTGCTCTGTGTGTTTTGGCTTCATGAAATGAACTCTGCAGCAAATTTTCGGCCTAAATTTCGCGCCGAATACGCTAAACAACCTCCAAGCAGGCCTACAATTTACTCTTGGCACAATAACTTTGTTGAGATGGGTTGTTCACTGTGACATGATCACCAGGTGTTGATCATGTCGTATAGGTTAGGGAGAGCTTTGCCTGCAGTCCACAAAATTCAACACTATGTGCGTCTCGCGGGACTGGTATTCGACAAAAGACTGTTTGGGAAGTACTGCGTTGAGTCTATGCTGTGTTTCACGAGCTACACTCAATTTGCTGCAATGAGTGTGGGAAGAAATTGATTACCGGTGGGATGTTTGCTGCATCAAAAATGGTATTCACATCGAACCGAAACGACACTAGACTTGTGTGAAACTTGAGGTTGAAACTTCCTGGCAGATTAAAACTGTGTGTCGGACCGAGACTCGAACTCGGGACCTTTGCCTTTCGCGGGAAAGTGCTCTACCGACTGAGCTACCCAAGCACGACTCACGCCCGGTCCTCACAGCTTTACTTCTGCCAGTACCTCGTCTCAACTTGAGGTTGTTTGCTACAAAATCACGTATCTGTAAATTATCTCAATAAATTTCTATATCATTCCGAAGTTCTAAAGTCCTTTTTCACTGACCCTGTGTCTGTAACCTCACCCGAAAAATTGTGATCATTCCTTTGGTCTAAATGCCTAGAAAGCATTATAGGTCTACGAAAGGATGAAGTTGCGCCGACGCTGCAACGGGACTCGGTTCCAGTTCTCCAGTAGTCCGCAGGCTGTGAAACAAGTTCTACTTAGCACCGCAGAGCGCTGATACAAGCTGACCACGAGTAAAGCGGTTGCTTAAAGGCCATGGCATGGGTTCCGAAGAAATGGGAACAACGCATAAAAATGTCTTTAAATGTTTAGAGGCACCATAAGGAAGAGACCTGTGTACCAGTAGACAGGTAGGGGGCGCTCCACTTCTCCAGAAGCATCAAAGAGCAATTACACCGGCCTAGAGCTCGTTGAACTGGATCCAAGAGCTCTAGAAAGTAGTCTTCCACATGCACTGCGAAGTTCCCGGATGCTGAACAATTCTCAGGCACGGCTCCTAATTAAATCTTGGCTGCACATGTTCAGTGTTTATTCACAATTGCAGCATATGATAATGAAGAGGACGGCGACGACGGTGGTGGTGGTGGTGGTGGTGGTGGTGGTGGTGGTGGTGGTGGTGGTGGTGGTGGTGGTGGCGATACTGGATGTGTGTTTAGCGCACTGTTATAAAGCTATCTTTAGTAAAACTGACGTAACTGGAAGTGGGTACTTCAGATGACAAACGTCGTGATTCACTGCCAAGAGCTGCCGATATAAATTTTTTGTTATACAAGCAATTCTGTCCTTAGACCAACATCAGATATCATAAAATTTCTACAAAAAGCTTAGAAGACTATATAAAATCAACAGCGTCAGACAGTATAACATGCATGAACCGTCACAGTTGTCGAAAAGTAATATTAATTAAATCGCCATTTTTACTACTGGCGAAACAATTTATGTTGCTATCTGACAACAGCGACGAATCACGGATTTTATCTGACGCAGCTGTTTTTGTAAGATGATGTAAATATTTTATGATGCACAATGATAGTTTGCGGATCGCAACTGCTTGTATAATAACGAAATTTTTCAACAGCTCTTAGGCATGAATCAGAACTTTTTCAAATATTTACGAGCTATGAGGCACCGCCTTTAAAAAGACCTATTACTACACAACATCCAGGAATGCTGTAAAATCACATTTAATTGCGATCGCAACGTCCTCAAAGTTTTCAGTGAAACTTTGCATTTGAAAGTTAACGATCAACTCAGTTCACGTACTACAGTGAACCGACTCTGCTCAGATGTAAAATCATCCAGTTATCTAATTCTTACTATTTCCGTCTCACTGACTGCACATAAATTACTTCAACTATTTATTAATACATCGGAGTTAGACAGCTTGTTCGAAAATGGCGAGCAGTCACATTCCTTGCATAAAAAGTAAAAAGCACGTACTGACACGGGTCTAGAAAATGTTTCCCATTTATGGGACGCGCCACGTACAGCACATTTACATCTGTGCACTTAATAGCAGAGGGTACATACGCTATCATCTCCTCTCTTCCTATCCCATTTTCGCATAGTACGCGGGAAGAGACTGTATCCGTCTGAATGATTATGAATTCAGAAATTTTAGCTTCGTCGCCTTTTATTTCCAAGGAACTATGCTGTATAACAGCTATTCTGTTTGTTGCAAATAGCAGCTTAAGTCATGAAGTTTTTATGGACACGCTTCTGCACTCTACGCTGTACCTCAGTTGCAGAAATTTCAACTGTGGGTAGTGCTTCAATATGATAAGGGCACTGCCCCACTGGGTGTTATTTCTTAGCCAGTTCTCGCATGAAACCTTCCGCACACATGGATCGGCAGAGACGGTCCGGTATCAAGGCCACCTTGAAGAGCAAACAAAACTCCTCTTCACGTTTTTGTAGGGTTACGTTAAGAATAAAGTGTTCAGTTCACCAGTTTCTGACGTGCAGACTCTCGCGGCACGAATACGGCATGCTATAAAGGCAATTACATAAGAGATGTTTGTAGTGACACGGAGAGAAATTTAGAACCACCTAGACTTCCTACGGGCAACAAACAGAGCACATGTGGGAGCGTACCCCTTAAAAAACTTAGGAATTAAATTACCGTTTGTAACAAACCGTGTAGCTGTATCACTTTTTCAGAGTAAAATCTTTGTAAGCAGGGAAAAGACTTCATGCTAACCCTGTGGACTAGACGAAGCACTGTTTTTTTACTCGTTTTGAGAGTTGAAGTTAAGATCTTCTACGTTGTACAGTGCCATGCCTGTAACGACTGCTACTTATTCTACGTCATCAGTTGAAGCAAATGTTCATTAACCTAGCCATTTGCTGCAATTTACCAATGTTAACACTACTTTACACTGTCAATGTGCCCACTTTCCGTTTGAATGCAATACTCACCTCGCCATCGTATTTAGTTCCGAGACCTCTCGAATGCACCTGACGCAGAGCGTACTGTCTCACGTGCTCCAGGGTCTTTCCGTGGAAGGTGAAGGTTTTGTCACGGCTGTAACATATCCTGTTCCGTTGTTTAGTGGCAGATCAACAAAGCTCGCATCATCAAACCTTCGCTGTACATACGACTGTCATCTTCAAGTCTAGCTTTTTTTTTCTTTATTTTCATCTTAATACTCCATTGTAAACTGCACAAATGTTACATCCGTAGCCATTGAATGACCCTTCAGTGACTACTACAAGAAGACATGGTTCAGCTTTGACAAAAACATGTAAGCCATCTGCTTCGCATAACCCCACAAACAAATCCAACAAGCGTAAGTCATTTTGGAGGCTAAAGCAAGAATCAGTGACAGTCCTATGCAGTTCAAAGAAGCGGTACACATCTATCTAGTCATCCTATGACCAGGATAATCTCTACGTATACAGGCAAAGCGGCTAGTACCTGTTTTCCTCCAATTGTGAAGCCTGGTCGAGGAACCGTTCGAACGGCTGTCATATCTGGATTTTCATCGGGTACTATGGTCACACTAAAAGCAAAAGTACGCGATAGAGGCTATGAGATAATTTTACATATTTCCGCACACTAACTCAGGAAGGGAAGAAGGAAAGATTAACAATAACGTCCGTCGACAACAAGGAGTACAATCTCTGAATAGGTAAGGATGACTACCCTTTGAAAGGAACCCTTGATTTAAGGAAATCGCGGGAAAATCTAGTTCTGGATGATAACCCCATAGGTGGCGTAAGCGCCACCTCTCGGTCCCACTCGACCAGGTATTGCTCCTAGAAAATGTTCAAGGTCGGTTGAATGAGTGTACAGCTGCCTAAGTCTCTACATCGTGAGTTAAGTATCAGGGTGTTGCAAAAGTTCGTAGCATTTTCCCCAAGTTTAATAAAGACAACAGACACACAACAGAAACTTTAGTTCATAAATAATACATTCACTATTTACGAGAGTCTGCCAACACTGGGGTAACTTTTCAATTGCGCGACTGTAGAAATCACGTGGTTTTGTGGCGGAGAAAACGTTGAGCCATGCTCGGAGAGCATTTTCGTCCAGATAGGAAGTTCGACAGAGAGCGGAAATGGTGAAAATATGAGGGCGTAAGATCAGTGGGTGCGGAAATATTGCCCAGTCCGACTCCTGATAGTGTTTCTCATGTCTAGCAGAATGCCTGCGGATGTTATCGTGAAGTAGCATCACATCACTTCACGCAGTCTTGCTGTCGTCGCCACTCATCTCAGTTGTTGACGACAAGTGTCACCAGTGATGGATATCTCGGGGAAGCAATTCCTAGTTCACCACACCGTCGCTGTTGCAGCAGATTCAAAACATCTCTTGTGGATGCGTGCAGATCTTTGTAGTGGGAGATGTAATTTTGGTTTAGAGCAGGCGCTACGTATAAACAAGTTTTTTTGAACCTTCCCCACTGCACGCAAATGTCACAATTGTAGAATGATCGTAGTTCATTACATTTAGCAGTTCTTGAGTACACTGAGATGTATCTTTGTGGAGTAATGGGTTTAAAATATCTTCGTCAAAACCCCAAGGTCTTCCCGAACGCGGGGAGTCACTAGTGTCAAAACAATCCCTTAAAACGAGAAAACAATTTTTTTGCCATGCTCTGTCGTTTCTGGCTGCCTCCACTGCGTTCATCCCTCTATTGAACTCAGAAGAATATGTCGGAAATGTTGCTATTTCTCCACTTGGTGCTTAATTTTCTAGTGCTCACAACACTATCTCGAAGCGACAAAATGACGGACTCAAACAGCAGCAGTGAACTACAAATACAAAATGACAATCGATAAATAAACCCATGGTAATCGCAATATCAACATGCAAAAGAAACACTACGAACTTATGCACCAACTTACGTTTAGTAATATCAAGCCATTATCATCTGCACTGGAAAAACGACTAGGGAATCTGTTCTCCACTGTAGTTCACAAAGCAGCAGCATTTTGTTTGCGAGGATTGGAAAAAAATAATGTTGGCGTCTACATTATCCCGTAAAATGTCAAGAGTTTAATATTATTGTGTCAAACCCAGGTATACTTACGGTGTGAATCACCGGCCACAAAATTAAATTTTGTGAGAAGTGCAGTATGTATTACGATTTTCTGTAGGCTATACCAGTTTCCGGATAAAATATTTTATGAGCCCCTTTTCAGTGCCATTCCCACTCTCACGACACTATCACTACGCATAGTCACTTATATTAACGAAGTTACACTGACCGTTACCAAATCATGTCAAACCTGTTGTAGCTCTGCTGTCGATCGAGCCATCGGCGCAACAGATCGTTGCTCAGGACGTCACGCACCAGCTATGCTGTGTGTGCTGTATTTAACACAACATTTTTCGTGACTACATTATCCCATTATCGAGTACTATTTAACAAGGGAATAAATCAATACATCGTAATATTACACGCACTGCCAGTCATGCAAATATTTAAATTGTCCTGCGGTATAACACCTTAAAGTTTTTACACCATTAGGCATCGTCAAAAATAAAAAGTCAGAAGCAAATACGCATTGTCAAATATCAAGTCTTCCACGAACATCTCACATTGGAGTGTAATACTCTCGTAAGGCTCAGTTGTCAACTAAGGGCAGCTGCTTCCACCTACCAAAGACAATATAATCATGTAACGTATGTATCACAGCCTCTAACGATGCAACTATCTACCGTAAAATCGTTAAACAATATGTCAAGTCCTAGAAAATCCTAAAAACCAATACAGCACTTATTTTTCAATTTGTGCATCCATGTAATTGACTAGCAGGACACTGCTTAGTAGAACAAATTGGTGGTTGATTATTAATGAGGACATCGCTGAAGTGAGCCAAGAAATGCCCTTTTGAACACTTATGTCTTCTCATTTAACACGCTGACACTCCTCTCAGAGCACAAAAATCTCAAATTCCTCTAAATTTGACACTTGTTTCGTTGGACGCAGTGATACACATTATACGTTATATGATAGTACTATCTTAGGTGAAGGTAGCTATCTTTAATTGACAACCGAGCCTTATGAGTATATTATGTGCAACATGAGATTGAAGACCTATGTTTGACAATGCATGTTTACTTCTGGCTTTTTACTTTAACCGTGCTTAATGACGTAGAAACTAAGGTATGTTACACTGCAGGACAATACAGATCTCTACATGGTTGGTAGCATGTGTAGCATTGCGAGTACTGATTTGTTTCCTTGTTTTATAAAGCACTTGAGAACTGAATGACGTAGTCCGAAATATATTTTAAGTGTATCACACATTTGATGACTCGTACGTAACATTCTCAGTACTGATTCATGAGACAGTTGTTTATAGCTCTACAACACACGCAAAGAATGAGGTAAGGCTCATGGTGAACCTGCTATTGCAAAAACGCTCTCAGCTTTCTGGGAGTTGTGGCTGTGGGATCTCTTAAAATGCACAGACCTGTACAACTTCTCTCAGAAATGGCCGTGTGGATTGGTGCCAGACAAATTTCTGAACTGTTAATTATTTGAAAATCTCTATAGTACGCATAAAACTATACTTGTCCTACGCGCTTGTGCGCACCACATTATTCTTCGAGCATCCAGAGTGGACACAATCAGCTAATCTGTGCAGGATAATCGCTGAACCCAAACTCAATTTATTAGCACTCATCAACAGCATGAACTAACTGTTGACAAGCATGAGGGCTCTCCTCGTGTGGTCAGCGCCATACCAAAAACAACCAGCTAGAAACAATTCCATTACTCATTTCACCAAATACTCAGAAGTCAAACGAGTGACTAATCGAGTCCAGGCGAGATTTTGGCTCCTTTGTTGTTACATCAATAAACTAGCTTATTGGTGTTTTATGGCATCCTGTGAATATACCATGTAGCCGGTGGCTTATTAGATGTGGTCTGATTCGAAAAATCTTTCAAGGACGTACGAGCACGTAGTAGCTGATAAGATCGTAAGGCATGATTGTCACCGACAACAAATACAATACTTTCGGATTATTATGGGAGGGGAGGAGATAAAGAATAGTGTAAATACACTTATTTGTTTGAAATGTTCCT
Organism: Schistocerca americana; assembly: GCF_021461395.2. Classification (NCBI taxonomy): domain Eukaryota; kingdom Metazoa; phylum Arthropoda; class Insecta; order Orthoptera; family Acrididae; genus Schistocerca; species Schistocerca americana. The sequence continues at coordinate 509,568,759 of NC_060119.1, read as the reverse complement.
ACCAGCTGAACATCCGACCACGAATATCAGTCAGATTAAGTTTCAGTCTTCCAACACCACCCTCCTATACTCCACATTGCTGGAATTGCGTACCCGGGGACAAGTATAAGACAAGAATGGTTTCTCCACAGTCCATGGGTTCCTACCAGAAAGTTCTCTCTCAGCCATCAGCGGAGTTAACCAATGTACTCTCTTCGTTCAGTAAAGGTCTGTCGTCGCTTTCCTTCCCCTTACTTCGGTCACAGGACTTACGGATACACATTTCCACAGAAGTAATATAGTCACCTCATTCGGACATTTGTACTTTAAGGTGATCTAGTGAACCGAGAAAGACCACCCAATCTTATAAATGCTGCCGCAAATTTTCAGATGTACCTTACGTCTGACTGTCTAGTCATTATCTCAAAACAGAAATTTCTGATCTTTCCTCACGTATTTGAACGGATATACAAAATATGAAAAGTTTTTCCTTGTTTGTCAATGACTTAAGCGTTTTCCTCTGTCGAGTGGATGACTGGTAACAAGTGCCTTTACGTGTTAAGCGTGTGGTGTTACGGTTGGACACGGATTTAAAGGAAGGTGAAACCACGCGTAGGCACAAAGGCTATCACTTTGTATCATCACCAAACCGAGCTCTCCCATGAAAGAGACTAGCGGTCAGGGGTATGAAGTGTCATTACACAATGAGACACCGAAGAGGGTTTTGGGATTCGACTTAGATAACTGTTGTGCAATTGGTATTATGAACTGTACACCTCAAAATTTCGGGCTCTTTGCCATCAGCTTGTAAGCAGCATCCAATCCTTGTTAGCTCCCGACGATATAGCAACGGATAAGCTGGTGTACGAGTTCGCCAACAGTGGCAACTTCTTCGAGATGTAGCTTCCTGCGCTTCTAATCTAATACTCTTGGTGCTTAGAATGTTAGGGGAAAACCGACAGCTCAATTAATTGACTTTCCACGCACAGCCTCTAAATTTACGTCACTAAGTACCTTCTATATGTTTAAGTCTGAATACTGGGGTATCTATACGCCTGGCTGTAACACACAAGTCTTGTTGTTGTAAACTTATGTTCTGGCTAGATAGTATTTAATAGACTTGCATAAATATTCAGTTCTCCATTCGCGGCTTTTGAAGCAATTCCTACAGGACATAAAAGAGCATGTTATTACTAATTTAGATACAGAAATTAGTATGAGATGAATAGAGAATATCCCAAATGTGTACCAACGGCGATTTATCACTTCTTATTGTGCTACCAGTAGGACTTTTATAGCATACCACCACAGCGTATCCTGTGTTGGGTTTGGGTCTTGTTTACTCGTTTTTGTATACTCATCGAGAAACTTTTTTTATGTCGAATCAGTCCTTCGTTAAGCCTATGTAAGTTCATACAAGTGTGCGACTTAATGTCTATCATGAATCGTCAAAACCAACTCACCAACTGTAATATAATATTTGGCGTGCTGAGATGGCTGTACGGACACATTCCGAAACCAGATAAAAAAAACTGTACAACTCTCCCTCCGCCACCATCGCAATACTGCAGATGAAAATTTCTTCCAGCAAAGGAAATGAGTATTTGAAACGGCGAACTTTCGTACCTAGCACCACCATATTTCTTGGAACCTACATCCATTTCAACCTGCTCCCTGTGTTAATGGCTGGGTCTCCCTCCACAGTTCTTACCTTCCCTTCCTCTCTTTCCTTCTCGTCCCCGCCCCGTCCCCAGTTCCCTCCGTTACCATTATGAACACGAATAACCTTGTTTTTGAAAGCAGTCTTCTTGTAGCCCTTCCGAATGGTGCGTTAGAACACTAGCGTGCCCGAGTCTGGCGGCACTAATAGCATAACGGGAAATACAGACAGTTATTTCAGGATGTTTACCAACGACGACCGCGTTTACTGATAGAGACGTAGTCAGATAGGCAGTGACCTAACAATGGAAATATAATTAGTTCTGAAGTACCTTTACCTTTCTCGGTGTGCACGAGGAGTGTAGATCATGCAGCCCGTCAACTTGTACAATCCAGTGATTTTTTAGGGTTTAGAGTAACATTATAACTGAAAAGGCTTTCAAGCAGAACTGGAAAAACATCGCTGCTGAAACTTCTACAGTTCATTTATAATGCGTGTGCCAACAATAAATCTACGGTTGGCCTGGGTTTTCTATTCGCTAGGACTGATCGAGAACCTGATCGTATGTGACAGGCTATTTAAATGCGTTTAGATAGCCACCGAAGAACAGTTTGTTAGTTAACTGGCTGAACAGGTGTTCCCGAGAAAAGTGCTTGACCGTAATATTCCTGACACACTGTGGCTCAGTAGGTAAGTTGCACACACCTAAAGTTTCAGTGTCAAATGTCCAATCGACTCAAGATTTTTTTGTTATCACTCGTTCACCGATGGCAGTGATCTGTTAGTTTGAAAAAGAAATGTTTCGCCGTAAGTTTTGAGTCCATATTAATTTATAGGTCCCTCTATAACTGGGTTTCTCAATGCGTTCGAAGATCGGAGAAAAATAAGGGCACGCCATTTTCGGTAGGACCAAAGCTGATAAAACACTGCGACGTACAAACCGTTTCTAGCTGAGAAGGGCTACATTTTGTTGTAAATTCACAATATCGAACGAAAATATATCAGTTACGAAGTTGGGGATTAGGTATTTTCACAATGACGGTGCGACCCCAGCCATCAACTTTGTTTTTACACTAATTCTGTGATGGTGGTCCCTTAAAAATGACCATCTCGACTGACCAAGTCTCGTGAACTAATGGTAAACTGCCACCGAGTTCGATCATGACAGCTTTCTAGTCCTATGTACTTCCGAGTCTGGGCGCATTCCACTGCACAACAGTATATACACTAAGTATGTCCCTTTACCATTTGGTCCTTAGTACGTCTGTTCTTTATCCATGTTTTAAGGTCCGATCGTTAAACGAAACGAGCTATTTCTTGCTTTATGCACTGGGTTAAACTTATGCCCTTATTCAGTTCATCGGTAAATTTTAATTTTGTCGAAGGAGTACAAGTCACTGATTGGTAAAGTTATAGCCAATTGGGACGTTAGGTCCGTTATACTGATAAAAATTGGTGGACACATTTAGGATTACGTGACACCTCTTCATTGGTTCTTTTGGGGCGATGCTCACTAGTGATTGTTTAAGGATAAATGTTGATGAAAGAAGTAACCAGAGTAGCTGGACTTGGTGACTACGGGTTGAAATTTATGGTAAAGTGTGGTGTTTGGGTAGGGCATGTACACTACCGCAATGGCAATTCGTAAACCACCAAGAGGTGAATGGCGAACTCTGTCGTAATTTTGGGTATATGGTGAACGTGGGTGATTAGTACGCAAGAGCCAGGAAAAGAAATACAGACATATCCACCTATCATTATTTAAATCACGCTCAGCGATAAATGTGGTACATCGGTTCGACTCTGACAACGTTACCCTCCGAGCTCATGAAAAGCTTCGCGCATCATAGGCCACGAAGAGAGTGAAATTCTGGGAGACAGACCTAAAAGTCAGGAGAGTAACGGAATTCTTTGGTTTTGAATAACGACGATGTAATGCATTATTACTATCAGAAGAAAGGTTGTCTTAAATTTGGCGACTCTTGTGTATTCTAATAGACTTCGAGAAAGCATATGATACGGTTGGAAACAAATGATTGTAAATGTGAGTTACTACGAAGTATTTGGCCAAGTACAAAAGATAATTAGGGATTTATTAACATAGCATTTCCTTCAGTACACGTAGGATGTAATTTTTCACGGTGGAGAGGACAAGAATGAAACAGTTATCTATGATCGGCACGATCTGGCATACACGATTTTGACGTAATAAAATATCTTAGGAGTAGTGGACTGAAAGTTATTAAAGAAGGTAAAACGACGTGCAGGAAGCCAATTAACGGCGCTAAGACGCAATAGTTCCTAAATTTGCACACGTACCTCCATTTGTAAACACTGGCGAATGAGAAATACAGTTTAGTAGTTGTGCCAAAATGACTGCAAGAAGCAAAACAATTCGTGCAGCAGCTGAAGTATAACGAATTTTCGAAAATGTGACATTACAGCACACCTTCCACAAGGGTATTGTTCCAAAAAGGTGTATGTTTGCACAAAAGATACATTTTCTGAGTATTATTACAATCTGAGTATTGGCTAACAATAGGAGCCCCTCACCACCAATCCATCCTGCGAAAACCGCACATCAGTAGCATTTTCCCTTTCCGCAATATGTTTGGTGCAAGTTTTAGGTGATTCACCTTTTATTTCAATTAAATAACATTTTTAAATAATGCTTCACTTTTATGAAATCTAGTCTAAACTAGAGACTTTTCACGACGAGTCACTAACACGTGGAGATTCCTTGAGTAGCTGTACATTCCAGTTCCTAATTGAGGAATAGTATTTAATTAACTGACTTTTTTTCATCGCGGATTCGTACAGGAGTCAAAATTACGAATCTGATGACTAATCACTGGCCATTTGACTGTTGAACAAGTCGGAAAAACTGATAGGCAAATTTCGGTAATATCAATTCTCTTCCAGCTTCTGGACCCTCGGATGTTTCCTAGATGGTAGATCATATGATTGGGATTGTGGGGCGGGGGAGGCGAATCAGTTTGAATGTCAAACGGATGATTCATTTGAAAAAGTCACAATATGGTGAAAATCGGTAAAAGGCAGGGCCGCTGAATTCAAATTCATGACGCAAACACGCCCGTGCGGAAGGAGATTGTCGTTTCAGAGAATCACAGAAGCCGCCCTCCTGGTGCTACTGCAGAATGGCCGACTTAAACGCAAGGTATTTCCTCTCCGCATCTGCACTCAGAAGCCAGTGGAGCGATCACCGATGCTCTTTCCCTGCCCTCCCCCCAAACCCTCGCAAAACTGTTTATGAACAAGATGAGGAGGAGGAGGAGATTTAGTGTTTAACGTCCCGTCGACCACGAGTTCATTAGAGACGGAGCGCAAGCTCGGGTTAGGGAGGGATGGGGAAGGAAATCGGCCGTGCCCTTTCAAAGGATCCATCCAGGCATTTGCCTGAAGCGATGTAGGGAAATCACGGAAAACCTGAATCAGGATGGCCGGAGACGGGATTGAACCGTCGTCCTCCCGAATGCGAGTCCATTGTGCTAACCACTGCGCCACCTCGCTCAGTGTGTTTATGAACAAAAGGACATTGTACACTGGGGACCTGCCGAATGAGGCAGTGCAGTTGTTAAGGCGCTGGCCTTGCATTCTGAAGGATGTCGTTCTTAATGTGGCTGATCATCCTTGTTTAGGTTTTCCGTGGCTTTCTTAAACTATTTCAGGCAATTGCTGGGATGGTTCCTTCATCAAGGTCATGGCCGGTCCTCTGTCCCATCCTTATAAAGTTTATTGTACGTGCACGCACATTTTTGAGCCATTTATTTTCATTGTATAAAGATAACTCCAATGTAGTTGTAAGACGATCCCTGGATGAATAAATAAATGAAATGAGATCACTTGTATGTTGCTGTCACTCCATGTTTTACAAACTCAACTGAACAGAAATAGTAAATCCGGTTGCGTCCTGCGTTAACTTTGGGCCGGCATTTTTCGTAACTGTTCGTTGGGACGATGCGCGCCTCTTCCATGCGTGAGAGCGCAGGCCACGCCGGGAATCCCTGAACAGAGTCGCTCCCCGTGACTGCGCTTCAAGGCGACTCAGGGTCGTCGCCGACACGACGCTGCGCTGACTCAACTGGGTGAGGCAACAGCCAGGAACCGGTCTGGCAGCAGAACTCCACTCAACGCCTTACAGAGCAAAGACACTACGGGTCACCTATTAGCAAATGATGATACAGCACTACAGAACTACTTTGCTCCTGTCCATGTTCACCTACTACTTTTCCTTCCTTTCCATACTATCGTATTCTAGTCCATTATTATTAAAGTTTCGTCTCTCAACTATCTGAATAATTTCTTTTATCCCTTCATAGATTTCTTCAGTTTGTATCATCTGCAGGGATAGTTGGCATATAAACCTGTACTAATGTGAAGCGCGAGCATTCTGTGTCTATCTGGCCTATGATAATTCACTCACTATGCTATTCATAGTAGCTTACCAGCATTCCTACTTTATTATCCCTTATTAAACCTACTCATGCATTACTCTTACTTTATTTTGTATTTAAAACTCTAAAACTAAAGTTTTTGAGAATAAAATCCTCGAAAGATATTTGGACCAATCTATGAGGGAGGAGAAAGGCGAATAAGAAAGAACTGAGAGAATCCTCAGAACAAACCAGAAGGACGAAGACCTCAAGGCAGGCCAAAAATGAGACACAGACCAGTTTGCCAAGGCTCTCCATGTACCGGGGGCAAGGAAATAAGATCCCGAAGACAATACTGAGGAATAGGCTAACTGACGAGGCCAAAAACCGACTGCAGTTTGTGGAGCCAGGAGAGTAGCCGGCCGGTGTGGCCGTGCGGTTCTAGGCGCTTCAGTCTGGAACCGCGTGACCGCTACGGTTGTAGGTTCGAATCCTGCCTCGGGCATGGATGTGTGATGTCCTTAGGTTAGTTAGGTTTAAGTAGTTCTAAGTTCTAGGGGACTGATGACTACAGATGTTAAGTTGCATAGTGCTCAGAGCCATTTGAGCCTTTCTCTCTAAATTTTCTAAGCTACCTGCCCAATTCAGGGTCCTGCTCTGGTCGGTAGAACGCCAGTTTTGTTTATCCTGATGATGTCCCCCTGAGTATTCCCCTCCTCCCAGATCTCTTAATGGGGTCTATTTTACCTCCAGAATATTTTAACGAAGAGGTAGACTTAGAGAGTTTAGTTGGGTTGATTTGGGAGAAGAGACCGAACAGTGGCGTCATCGGCCTCATCGGATTAAGGAAGGATGGAGAAGGATGGGGAAGGAAGTCGCCCGTGCCCTGTCAAGTGAACCATCCTGGCATTTGCCTGAAGCTATTTCGGGAAATCACGGAAGACGTAAATCAGGATGGCCGGATGTGGGATTGAACTGTAATCCTCCCGAATGCGAGTCCAGTGTGCTAACCACTGCGCCATCTCGCTCGGTAAACCAAGAGGATGCCGTCATTTAAATACAATATAGCTGTATGCGCGCTGGAAAAATTACAGCTGTAGTTTCCCATTGCTTTCTGATGTTCACCTTATCAGTGCAGCAAGGTCGTTTTGGTTGATATTACTGGGGTATCATGTGTTGATACCACCCGAAGGGTTTCAAATTTGGCGACGGAATTGCAAGTTTCCGTCAGATGCCAATAGTCGAGTGGGATCTGGTAAAATGGAAATGAGCGTTTGGCGTCATTGGCCGGGAGGCCCCTTACGGGGCAGGTCCGGCCACCTTGGTGCAGGTCTTATTACATTCGACGCCACATTGGGAGACCTGCGAGCCGGATGAGGATGAAATGATGATTAAGACAACACAACACACAGACCCTGATTGGAGAAAATCCCCGACCCAGCCGGGAATCCGTCACGCTGATCATTCAGCTATCGGGGTGGACGGTGTGATCTGGTGCACCCAATGGAGCATGGCTGCTGAGCCATGGCTCCAGCAGCTCCTTACCACGAGCACACTCTGCCGCCACGATATAGGACCGTCATCAGCAGCCAGCTGGCCCACTCACATTTGGAGCCTGTTTGCTAAGTGACGCTATGCTCATGTCATATGGTCGCATCTCCAACAGCATCAATCTTGATTTAGTACAGAGAGCTTCATCCTTCTCGACACAAATAACTGGGCTACTTCTTGCTTCATTATCTGTAGTGAGTCTTTGTACACTAATCATTTCTGCTTCTATCCACCATTCTATGACGACAGTTGTCACACCTCTCCTCACCATTGTGCATGAAGTGCATGAAGTCTTACACAACTGTTTCAATCCCCGATCAGACAGTCATCGAAACCGTAGCCCCTGCAACTACTGAAGGGCTGCTGCTCTGTTCAGGATCCATACATTTGTCCAGCCTCTCAACACATACCCCTCCATTGTGGTTGCACCTACGATATGGCTATCTGTATCGCAGAGGCACGCAATTCTCTCCACCGATGGCCATGTCCATGGTTCACCTAGATGAATTTAAATAGCAGTTGGCATAAACTCCAGTAAAGCGGACGGTAGGATCGAAACTTTGTTTAGGACCAGGTCTAAATCCCGAAAGCGATATATAAACTATTCTGTCCCCCCCCCCCCCCCCCCCCTCCAACTTCGTTCCGCATCGAGTTACGCGAATCGCAGTCAACAGGAAGCCCTGACATCAAATATTAATTTTGCACTCGACATTTATATACTTTTCCCAAATCATTTTAGCGCAAAAACTGAGTTGCTAACGTATCCGATTATCTGCGGAGTTGGCTTACAGATAATGCAAAATCTCACAAGTACAAATTCATGTCGCTTCGAATGGCAGCTACGTGTGATAGGGCTGTAAACATCAGAGAAACCAAGTTATGGAAGAAGTGCACAGTTTTCACGTTCATTTAGGACGTTCACAATGCGTTTAAGGTATTTAAGTGGCTTAAAGTCGAACATAAACAGCTTCAGATGAAATTAAATTTTAATTCAGTAATTTTAAGCGAATACACCTGATGGGTGATCAATCTCTCGAGGAAAAAGAAACAGCGTGTTTTTCATGCATTGTGTGGCACATTTATTCAGAGGAACGATATTATAAAACACTGAGTTGCCTTTGGTAATATTTCGTCAGTTCCTGTGAGTAAATTTTAGTCGTCTGAACTTAGTCTAAATTCCAGAAGTGATCTACATAAAATTTCAGCACAAAGATATATCTATGCTTAATTAGTCTGTTTCAGAGAGGAAATTTGTCGTATACCATTCTGCATTTCGGGCAAGTGCGCGAGATTAATAATTGCTTCAGAGCCAAAAGCACTTCTTACTCTCACCTTTTTTCACCTCATGTTTTACAGTAACATTTCGTGTGTTCAAGCCAAATGCATATTCTTCTAGATATCCCGTTAACTTAATATTTAGTCAGCATGCTCTAGACTCTAGAGTAAGCATTATGAAAGCTTGTAAGACATAACACAGGACGACAGAATTTGGTGCTTAAGACTTGACGGGAACTCCAACTCACGCGGTTCGTAACCGAAGAAGAATTTTTATTTTGACGCGCTGTGAAACCCTGGACCTGGATTAAGTACAACTAATTACACAGCGTATCATTTTACTCCCCACGGAAAGAATAAAATACAATAGTATTTTCAATAGAAACAAATCGTCCCCGCCTCTCCATCCCATCCTATTCCCACATTAAGCTCACACGATTACGTCAATAACACGGACAGTTACAAATTTAAGATAACTTATATCGGCAGTTACAAAGCTGACTCCAATTTCAATTAACAGTCATTTCATGGATGACAATATTTACCACAACTGTCATGTTCACAAGAGACTCACTCAGAACGTACTCTTATGAAGTGGAAATTTTCTGAAACTATGGATGAACTAGCATATGAAATTAGGTGGTGCAGGTTCATCTCACAGGCAGTCTAATGGTAAAGCGTATTTGTGTTGCAGTTCAAGTACCAGGGGAGGGGGGGGGGGGGGGGGGGAGAGAGGAGCGGAATGGTGTCACGGGTTATCATGATAGCCGCACCCTTCTTTCTCCCCTCTCTGGCCCCCAGGACAGTTTACTTCAAGCGTTTATATTTCTACATACATCGCTATTTCTTTTTTTTTTTGGAATAAGGTAACTAAACAACTAATACTCTTGAAAATGGCAGGCATTCTGGTGAAATTACAAGCTGTTTTTAAAACGAACTAATTTTCAGCAGCACTGAGGGCTAGGCCGCTTGGATGGGCTTGCCGGCTGCAGAAAACAATCCAGACAGGAGAAGTGCCCATTCATAGGCTGACTGTACCTGCTGACGTCAACAAACCTGACACGGTTCGTGTGTCCAGACGTAGAACTAGCAACCCACAGGCAGCTGAGTAAGGCAAGACAAAGGGAAAGACCCTCGATTAGAGAAAAAGACCGGCTACAAGCGAAAAATGGGACAATTTCATGTGCGTCTTAAATAACTCTTGACTTACAGCATGCTTTGGCTTTGAGTAACGCCAATTTAGAACGAGCTACCAACCTCAACAAAGCATACAGAATAACATGGAATCACTACCATAAACAAGCGATATTTCATAATGTGAAGCTTCAGTATTACTAGACAGCTATTTTGCCTAAAAGAATATATGACTCAGGAAGTACATCTCTAAGAGACCACTGAAACATTGATGGAATCTGAAAAAAAAGAATGAAAAATTCTAAGCAAAGTTTGTAGTCCCATTAATATAAATGGCATAAGGACTGAAAGAACTACAAACTTATACATTGTAATAGACAAGTTCACTGATACAATACGTAGAAGATGCTAGAAGCTCTACGGTCAGATCTTGAGAACACTAGATTTATAACTACTTAATACACTAAATACAAAAAAGGTAAAAATCTATTTTTAGAAGAAATTAAGCAGGACTCAAGAGAGATGAAGGCTACAGAAGACACCACAGAGACCAAAAAGACTTTGAAATTCTAGTTACAAATCACGTGTTCGTAGACAAGGATAAAAACGCCAATGGAAAACAGTCAACAGAGAAACGCAAGAAACAGCGAATTCATGAAATGATTTTGGGAAAGGGGATATAAAATGGAAGCTGTCAGACGAAGCTACAAAGTTCAAACGCGCTCTTCAACTGCACATAACGATGAAAGAATGACTGAATTTCTCTAGCAGAGAATATTGAAAGAAATAACACCTTCCCACCCTCTTCACATTTACATGCCTGATTGTCCATAGACTGCCGACCTGTGTTCACAGTCATAGTGCTAAGTGAAATACTGATGACGCAGAGGACGCTTCAATTTTATACTCTCAAATTTTCGGACAAATGCTTTTCATATGATTTATTTCTCTGAACTATTTCTTGATAGTTATGATAAAGACTCGCACTAAGCACTGGCAAACTAATTGTTAACGTAAAACATTTTATTGTAATTATTATTAAGCTTCTAGGTATCTGAGGCACTTAGAAATGTGGGTGCTGAAAAGCTATATTTGGGGGGGGGGGGGGGGGGGAAGGAGAAAGCTGTCCGTAAACTTAACACCTGGCTCACTCCCCCACCACCCCGGAACCCAGTACTGTATGCGCACCTAATGCAATCCTTAAAGCACTGTGTCGTCGTGAATACACTTCAGCTCGAACGGTCAACAACACTATACAAATCTACAGATGGCTGACACCAAGCGTTACTGTCATAATAATAATAATAATAAATCCATTCGGTTTCTATCGGATATGGCAAGCAGTTTCACAGACGCTAACGTTAGGTGCTCACTCAGGAGGAAGATCCATGCAGTGAAGTATCTATTAGGCAACCTTGATAATTCCAGTCGTTATTACGACTTTCAGCAGCGTACGAGAGATATGTAAACAACAGGGGAGACGAGTTTCGATGTTCTAAGGTATTTTTAGAGCGAAACTCACTCGACATTTCTTGTTGCAACAGCGCAACGTTCCTCATATACTACCGAGCAGCGAAAAACACCATAAACATCCAAAAACTACACAAGGAAAGCACGAATGGGACCCAAGAGGGGCCCTCTGTATGGAATAGGTGGACAACCACGTATTTCTTCCTAACGAGCTGAAAACTTAACAGAACATCGGGCACCACCACCACTGCGAAATAAACCGTGCAATAAGATAGACATGTGACGTACAAAGTGTCACGTTTATGCTACACATTCCGCGCCGTGCACCAGGCATGCACCGTAGCGGTATACTGACCGATGCCGACTCGTCTTGACGGGAGGTTCCACTGCGCATGCGCTGTCCCACACAGCAGCGCGGATAGCGTCGCGAGCAGCCACAGAGCGTGCATCCTGGTCGCCGTCTCAAGCAGCACTGTGCGGCCTCCACAAGCGGTCACCTCGGTCTCTTATGTTGCAAGGCGCGCGGCCGAAACACTTCCTGCGCTGCCCGGCACTTCCCTGGCTCTCAATGACGTGGCGCGTGTCTGCTCCTGGAAAGGAACTAACAACCGAGCGCCGCTTCTCTTTCCGTTCTCGAGCTCCAGAAGGTTGTAGACAGCGGATCTCATGTTTCTTCAGTTCCGGGAAAGCCTTCGGGGGAGTGCAGCTCTTCTTCTTTCGTACAGTGTGTACGTCAGATCTTTCACTTTTGCATCCCAGACCGACCGACGTATTGGACGTAGGGGCTTGGCCAAGCGACTGACTAACTTTTCTTGTAGGGATGTCGGTCGGTTAGCACCATCCGGCAACCGACCACCACCCCCCCCCCCCCCTCACTCCACCACAACAAATTGTGGCGTGTGTTGCGCTGTCGCGCCAACTGCCTGACAAAAGTTCGTCTTTCGTCACTGGGCGCGAAATTAAATACAGTTCTAATATACATGACAAAGTTGAAACGTCCCCTTAGAAAAATTATACATGATTGTGCTTAAACTGACACACAATATTTTTTAGCGCAACGCAATCTGACTTTCAATAATCCCTACAAAAGAATGGCCCTGACTAACATTAACCTATACCTTTCACAAAGCACTTACCTCACAAAAATCTTCGTTACTCGAACTACTGCAATACAGCTAGCGCCACTACTGCCAGCTAAATAAAAGATTCAAACTACGGAAGGCACTAACTACTGATAGGCATAGTTAGCAAATGAAAGATTTTAATACAGAACAAACAATGTATTTACTTTAATAGTGTTGAAAAATCATAATATACATAGCAGTTCATGACATCCAGTCTTACAAATTTCAAAACTCCGCCATTTCTCTCCCCACATCCACCATTGCTGGCGGCTCACCTCCAACTGCGCAACGCTACGCGCTGTTCACATCCAGCTGCCCAACACTACAATGGCAGACAACAATGCAAACTAGCCACAGACTGCACACAGCACAGCCAGTGATTTTCATACAGAGCGCTACGTAACGTTGCCAATAAGGAAACATAAACAGCCTACTTACATAGCCCCCATGCTCCCCACAAAAAATTTTACAAATTGTTTTGGGCAGTGGCCAATAATGATTTGATAAAATTTTTCATAATTACAATAAGAAAGATATCAAATGCACACACTTATTGATACAATGTTGGTCAAAAGCTAAAATTTTCTCACAGTCCATAAAGACACTCCTGATCATTCATCACAGTAAAATTGCAGTGTTTTTCTCAAAGTCTGAGCAGTAAAATACAATGCACATGGAAGTAGTGGATTTCCATGCAGTCTTGAAGAAGTAGTGTTGTCCTTCCAACGGAAAGACAGTGCTGACTCTTGACATGCAGACAGGCAATGGGCCACAACAGAGCAAAGCCACAGCAGAGTCATTCGACGTTTTGAAGAATATTGGTAGGTAGGTCATCACAGAGTAGACCCACTGTAGTGCAGGTGCACAATCACCATTGAAGAGTCTCGCGGATAATATAGCAAGTCCATAACCACCACTTGTGCACTCACAAAGTTTTTGGAATTGTCCTTAGAACCAGCAATGCTGTTATCCAGTCCCTTGCTGAATTATTAACACACATGCAAACACTAACAGTCCCTACTTCTCACATATTGTCCATATACTATGACCAACAGAAACGTGTGCAGTGAAATGGAACTTACAAGTTAATAATATGATGAACTGGTGTCAATTACAATTTTATAACATAAGAATACAATTACAAAGGTACAAAACAATACAGATAACATTTGTAGTACAGGCTTTACAAAAGAATCGAAATAACATATACATCAGTGTTACAGGAATTATGACATGAGTACATACATAAAAGATCAGAATAACTTTCGAAACATCAACTTCACACATGAATATTAAAACAGAACAGAATAAATAATGTCTAAACATCTTTACAAAGAAAATAACATATTATCAGAAAAATTCTACAACATAACTCTTATTAGCTAAACACATTAAGACAGGAAAAACACAAATTCACATAGTGTAATAACACAAAAATACAGGACAGGGTGTGTTTTCAGTGTGACATTTGGTGCTGCAGTCCACCCCAAAACTTCATTCCATATATCTTTCCTCTTATTTCAACATTTGTTTCCACCACAAAAATTCTATCCAAGCATGCTTTCAGTATTTATATGTTCACACACTTCTTACCTCATTAATAGTTTTCCATTATCTTACCTCATCGCTTATTTCCAAGAAAATCCTACCTAAACCTGTTGTCCCTAAATCCTACTTTTTTTGGTTCATATCCTCTTTCAAAATACTTTTTTTGCTAAACCATTTTCTTATAGCTTCTCAATGCATTTCTTCCAATTCATCACAACTTGTTCTCTTATATGCCCTACCCCATCTTAAGCTAACTTAAATCTACTGAGCTCAGACGCTAAACTAAGGGACGAGGCAATGCAGCAGCACAAAACAATTAACACAAACAGCAATGACAAAAAAATGCAAATTGGCAAAGCAAGCAGCAATATTACAACTAATATAAGGCAATGAGCAGCAAACAAGAAAAATAAATCAGTAGTAAAACTGGCTTAACAGAGTAATGTAAAGTGAAATTTAGTAGCACTATGTCTGGCAAACAGCAGCAGCAAATGCAATAACTTGTATCTAAACATGACATAGCTCAAGCAGAAAAAATATTACAGTAAAAATGGCCATGTTTAATAACTATGTCACATCTTAACACTAGAGTGATACATCACAAAAACTTACTCTGCAAGAAAGTTACCAAGTCATTAAAAAAATTATTTATGCAATTCCGGTGAAGGGAAATGCCTATTTGTGCTCTCTTTTCTAGGAAAGTACATCATAAACGTATTCGTTACTGGGTCTGTAGACAGAAAATAGTGATATTAGTACATCTATTAAATTTTATAATAACCAATGCTGCAGTGCAGCTAGAAACTAGATATTAAAGAAAATGAACAAAGGAAGACATGAAACATCATTCATTAGCCATATGGCATTTCATAAGCTACTAAAAAAATCTCTCAACTAGAAAGACAGTAGTCATAATCAGGTGTATAGACAATAAAATATTTCTCGTCATTTCATTAGGCATTTCAGTAAATATCATAAATTAACAGCTCCACAGTGTTATCATATGTTTTCAAGTTTGAGCATGTCGTATTTGCGATGCTTTCTACAAAGGAATGTCAATAGCGAGGATAATGGCCCCTTTTTTTTTCTCCACCTGTGCCTCTGAAAGGCACACACTAATTGCTTTTTTCCAGGCAACTGTCGCGCAGCTGGGTGCCCACGACTCATTACGTGAAGGTGGTCACTTAACTTTCTTACTGAAACATTTACGATACCAGTTTGCATTACAGTGACAGTCTCATATAAAAAGTTTCACAGGTCGAGAATTTGCGCTGCAAATGTGTAGAAACAAAATCCTATGAATATAACAGTGTTCAAAAAGTTTTCGTCGGCATTGTGATACATTCACGCATTTACACACATTTCATAACTCTTAAAGTATGATTCTTGGTTTCCAACATCCTTTTCCACAAATCAGAGTCCCTAACCACTACTCATTATTCATATACGTATTCGCTGACACTTCTTCAATATTTCATCAAAATGAATACGTAGCATAATCAAATTCCTCATTTATGGTAGCATCATCTTATTGATCATTAACATACCTCAACAGCGTAATACACATTGTCATCGTAATAATAACATCATAAAAACTCAGCCAAATCTCAAAAACGTCGTAGCTTTCAGCTATAATGTCAAAACCTAAAAAAAATTCTCTGCTCATTTCAATAGTGTCATCTACCTCAAACGTACTTTAAAATCATGCTCCCTTACCAAATACATCATTCAAAGCTCTCATAGTATCACAATGGTTCCGAAAAAATGTGAACAGTTCACAAAGTACAGACAAAATACAATTTCATAAGTGTGAAGTTACCGAACTGTGAAATTGCGTAAACATGTGTCACTGATGTAGTAAAAAAATTGTTTATCTCTCAGTTAAATGATCAGATAGCTGTGTAATTTGTGTGTTAGAGAAATATGGTACCAATGTGTAAAGTTGTATAAGCAAATACCATATTAGCTAGGGCTCCTTGTGCTTGCCAAACACATGGTACACAAAGTAAGTGTGTACTCCCCTAAGGATTAATGTAATTATACCCTCAGGTGTTACAGATTACAGCAATGGAATGAAATGTATCGTGGAAAACTTTCTTTGTTATTCAAAAATCTTGAAAAATAAATGGTTTAAGCACAAAATTAATCACTCAAATGCGTGTCCTGTAGCGCTAAATGTGCGTCTTGCTGTAAGATAATTCTGTGGAAGTGTCGTAGTTATCGTCCTCTGTAAGCAAAGTTCTGCTGAAGTCAATGTACTTACCTCATCATAAACGAAAGTGAAATGCTTTGCGTATATATACCGTAGTTATTACGTACCTTACTGTGATCAAGAAAGTACTATATTGTGACGTATTGTTGTGCTACGAAAAAGGCTGTCTCATTGTAGCTATACCACAAAAGTTACTACTAAAACATGTTTTACTTTCCAGAATAATTCAGAAAAACTGTGCAGATATAAAACAGATACACCGCAAAAGCAACAATGTAAATTGTGTCACATATAAATAGCATCGTGATATAATCGTGTAACTATCAAAGAAACCAAATGCTAAGTCATCTTTAATCTCACCGAATGTACTTCAAATAAAGAGTATCTTTTCAAGTAAACCAAAATGTTGCATTAAAATCTCATTAGCAGTATAAGTTCTAAGTATGTAAGCCTGATAGTCGTTACGTAATCATGCAACTTGTTGCAAGAATGTACAAGACTGTGTCGTCTGTTCACTATAACAATGCATTCGTAATTACTGTCTAAATAAGTTGCCCAGGTTCTTGACTGGATATTTAACTTCAAACATTGTTGCATGGTAACAGCTTCTTAAGTCTGACAAAGCATACTAGAAATGTGAAGTGAAAAGTTTTATGGCAAAGACAAAGTTAAAAAGCAGATTATCTTTCAACAAACGGTTTTACATGTGAAATGTGGTGTAAACCTTTACTCTTCCTAGTACGCAGAGTTTCAACTTCAACGCAATTATCATGTGGTATACGTCGGATTCTGTAAGGTCCATTGTAAACTAGAAAGAATTTGTGACTCAAGTGTTTCTTCTTATGTGACAATGAATGAGCTTTAATGAGAACTTTCTGACCAATATATAATTTCTTTGCATTTGCTTTACCGTCTAGTTTGCTCCTTTTGTCTGCTGCAGATTTTATATTTTTAATAGCCAAATCAATTATGTCTTTGTGTCGAAGTTTACGTGTATTCGGGAAAGGTACAAGCTCTCTGATTCTGTTCGGTGGTTCTTCATTCTTCAGTACAAGAGTACGTGGTAAAGCAGTGGAGTCATGAGGCATTTCATTCAGCACATTTTGAAATAAGTGTAAATATCTGTCCCAATGCTGATGCTTTCTGTGACAATAAAGTCTGCAAAGCTTATTGATTTCTTTCATAATCCGCTCAGACGGGTTACAATGTGGTGAGTACAATGAAATAAAAACAGGTTTGACGTGACCAAACAGCAGATCTGAATTGCGGTCCGTTGTCTGAAATGACTTTACTACCGTGTCCAACTTCACGTGAGAAATTTGTAACAAAGGCGTTGGATACAGACCGTCCAGTGGCTTTACGTAACGGAGTGAAAGAAACAAATTTTGAAGTAAGTTCAACAGCGACTAGAACGTACGAAAATCCATTAGATGTTCTGACAAGCGGTCCCAAGAGATCAACAGCAGCAAATTCTTTTAATTTAGAAGGAATAATAGGAAACAACGGAGCACGATGTGAGATAGTAGATGGTTTCGCCTTTTGACAAAGTTTACAAATAGACAAGACTCTTCGAATTAAAATAACAAGTCGTTCGAAGAATATGACAACATTTTCGTGGACCAAAATGTGCGTAGCTGAAATGAATGTACCAAATGAGCTTATTAACAAAATCGTCTGGAAAGCAAAGTACCCATAGCTTGTCATCAACAGTGCAGCGTTTGAAGAGTATGTTGTTTCTAACCAGGTAATAATGCCGAATCTGAGTGTGTGTCTTTTCATGCCATTTACTTTTGATGTCTTTCCAAATCGGATCTTTATCTTGTTCATGAGCAATGTCCTTTAAAGATGTGGCGATGAAGTTTTCAAAGGCGACTTTCTGAATGTAAAGAATACTGAAATTTTTCTCGAGGTTGCCTTCTGTGTTACTTTTCTCAAGCCCAGCTGGTGCGCGTGACAGCGCGTCCGCAACAATGTTCTCCTTGCCGGGAATGTAGACTATTGTGAAGTGGAATTCTTGCAGAAACAATGCCCAACGTTTTAACCTGCCATGATTTAATTTTGAAGACATAAGAAATTGTAATGCACGATGATCACTGTATACTTTTACGTGCTTACCAGAAAGAAAGAAACGGAATTTTGTTAAATGCCCAAACGATAGCTAAAGCTTCTAATTCAGTAACTGAATATTTTTTTCAGATTTTGTTAGCATTCGGCTAGCAAAAGCAATGGTTTTCTGGACAGTAGTGTCATTTTCTGTGGCTTCTTGAAGTAAATGGGCACCAAGACCGACTTTAGAAGAATCTGTGCTAAGGCAGAAATCTTGTGACAGATCTGGATGAGCTAGTATTGGCGCGTTAAGTAGCGATTCTTTCAAAGAATTGAATTCCAACTGTGCCTGTTCGTCCCAGTTCCAAATAGTCTTTTTTCCAGTGAGAGAACAAAGTTTTGGTGTAACAAGAATTTGCATATTCAGAAAACGACGGTAAAAATTTACGAGACCTAGAAAACTGTGGACTTGTTTTTTTGTGGATGGAACTGGAATGGCTCTGATTGCTTCTAACTTTTCAGGATCCGGCTGAATGCCTTCAGAAGAAATAATATGTCCCAAAAACCTCACCTTTGACCTACCGAATTCAGACTTTTCCAAGTTAACTGTAATTCCAGATTCTGCAAAAATATGTAACACGCTGTTGAGGATGCGATTGTGTTGTTTCCATGAGGCTTCTGATATCAGAATATCGTCCACATATAAGGTGATGTGACGTTTTAAGAACTCAGGAAATATGGAATTTAGTCTGCGAATGAATGCTGCCGAAGAAATGTTCAAACCAAAAGGAAGTTTCCGAAAGTGATAACAAACGCCGAAACAAAGGAAAGCTGTGTATTTTCTACATTCTGGATGAAGTTCGATCTGATAAAAGCTGGATCTGAGATAAATGGAAGACAACACTTTTACACCATTAAAATTTTGAAGAAGTTCTTCCAACGTTTGCGGCCTGTCTGTTTCAGGAATAATGATAGTATTGATTTGTCTCGAATCTAAGACAAGCCTGATCGATCCATTTTTCTTCTCAACAACATATAATGGATTGTTGTATGAGCTTACTGCAGGCTCAATAATGCCCTTGTCAAGCATAGATTGTATTTCTGTTCTAACACGGTCCCTATAATGTGCCGGAATTATGTATGGTCTAACACAAAATTTAGTATGCTCACGAATACGAAATTGGTATTGAAATCCCTTGATTGTTCCTGTTTTGTGAGTAAAAACTGTGGAATGTGCTTGTAAAATCTCAAAAAGGTCCTGCCTATCAGTGTCATTACAATTCTCAATTGTTTGAATGTTATTCTGAATTAACTCATTAGTTTCAAATATGCCGTCGATATCATCCCTGTCAGTACTTGCAGAGTGATTGTTAGTGTCTAGTTCCGTAGAAAATTCCGAACTGTTGTCTAACAGAAGGTAAAGCCGATTAATTTCCTCGTCATGGTTTGAGGGCCAATCTTCAAATTTCAAAGCTATTGACCTACCTTCTTTCTCTAAACTTATTTCAGCATCGTGAAAGTTTAAGATTACTTTGTATTCATTCAAAAAGTCTACTCCCAATGTAATTTCCGTCGACAATGATGGAACAATAAGAAAGTTCATTGAGAAGCTGTGGCTTTGACAAAAGAATTCTAAGTTGGTTTGTTGGCGTGCATCTACACTTTTTCCAAAGATTGCACCTTGTAATTTAATCTTACGTAAAGGAAGTGTGGGACAATCGTTCGATTTGTTGCATTTGCTAAAAGCTGTTTCACTAATTACTGAAATGGGACTGCCAGAATCAAGTACTGCCGTAAATTTTACGTCATTTACAGTAATGTGAATCACAGGATATGCAATGTTGTTATGTTTTACGTCGTGCTCCTGGAGTAAGATGTCCCTAATGTCTTCCATTTTTACGTAATTACTAGCTACGGCAGCTGCGTCGTCAGTTTCATAAGTACGTTTTGTGGCTGCCAGCGGTATGAGTCATTGCCTATTGTGTCTTTGTTGGCGCACGTCGTTATTGGGATTTGGAGACCTAACTTCTACAAATTCAACTTGTCGAGTGGGCCCCACTCTGTTTGAATCCCGCCAGTTCTGATGCAATTCAGGTCTGTCGTTACGATCATGTCGTCTGTCGTCATGTCGGTAGATTCCATAGTTTCTTTCTTGTCGGTCACGTGGTGGAGAATTTCTCCCTGAATCGTAACTGCGGGCTGGACCGTTGCGTCTAAAGTTATTCTGTCTCCCTTGATAATAATTATTTTGGTTCCCATATTGTCTGTTTCTCTGATTGTCTCTGTGATAGTTACTACCACGGAGAGGTGATCTTTCCCTGTAATTATTACTACTCTGCCAACGGTTGTCATACAGGTGGTGTCTGTTTTGGTCACGATTTGTGTTGTGAGAATAGCCTTGTCGTGTCCAGTTATTATTTCTTTCATTGTGGAATTGCGACGGATGTGACCTGTAATTGTTGTGTTCCTGTTTTCGCGTTCCGCGATTGTCAGTGTAAATTTCTAATTCTTGTAAGAGTCCCTGAAAAGCTTCAATGTCGTCTTTGCAACGTCCTGCTAAAATAATATGTCGTAAATGTTCAGGTAATTTGATTAAGCAAATGCGGATGAGTTCTGAGGGGCTGTATGGGTTTGACAGGTACTCATTCTTGTGCAACATGTCTTCAAAATATTTCACAAGACTGGAAAATTCAGATTGTTCGAAATGTTTCATCGTTATGATGCAATGTTTTACTCGATCTTGTGTAGCTTGAGAGGAAGGTATGATAAAATTCTCCTTCACTGTGACAATCGTGAATGACCGATCACATTCTTACAGCTGGTTCATTCTCTAAATAGCCACACATAAATTCTAATCTGTGCTCTAATGACCAGTTGGGAGGAAAACAATGAGAGAATTGATGGAGCCACGCTTGTGAATGAATGTCGTTGCCAGAATTCTTAAATGTTCTAAATTTACGTGTAGTAAATAACAGCTTATAGTCAAAATCATCATGTCGGCGAGTCGCATATCGGTCATTGTTACGTCGTTTCGGCGGTTCCATTTCAAAATTCGTTGCACCTTGCCAATTTATTTCATAATTTCCGAAATGTCCTGTGTTACTATTTTGTAGTTGTTCCGTATTTCTATGTCTCTCTTCCCATACTGGAGCGCGAGTGTCCTCTGAAATATGTAATTTTTGTATTACTTGTGCCAACTGATCTTGTACTTCCCGGATTTCTCTTTTGTACTGTGTATTGATTTGATTTTAATTTTGTTTGAATTTTCCAATTTGTTCATACTCTTCAGTGTCCGTGAAGGCTACAGGTCTTGTGTCATTCAGATCATCATCTACCTTTGTAGATAAGTTAGTGAACTGATCTGAAAGTTCGGCTACTTTATCCGATAGTGAAATTATTTCCTCTGTGTGTTTTTCTGAACCAAGTTTCAGAGTGTCCATTTGTGTTGAAATCGTATGTACTGTGTCCTTTAAGTTTTCCTGTGTTTTTGCAAGTTGCGTAACCGAATCGGTAGATGCAACTGAGTCAATTTTAGTCCACAAGGTCTCATGATTTTCATGAACAATGGTTTGCAGTTCTTTTATGGCTGCTTCGTGATTCTGTAATGCATTTTCATGACGCGAAAAAATAGGTTGGAAATGCTCACAAATTTGTGTTTTTACGTCATTACAGACTTTTTGACATTTCGATTCAATGTTATGTAACTCAGTTGTTAAATCTTCACGTGTTTGTTGAAGTGTGGTGTCTAACTTCCGAAGATTTTGTTCCATTGTATCTAACTGTTGCCGTGTTTGTCTCTGGTGTTGTTCCATTGTGTCTAACTTTTGAAGATTTTGTTCCATTGTGTCTAACTTTTGAAGCTTTTGCTGTGTTTGTCTCTGATTTTGTTCCACTGTGTCTAACTTTCGAAGATTTTGTTCCATTGTGTCTAACTTTTGAAGCTTTTGCTGTGTTTGTCCCATTTGTTGTATTAATTGTAAAAACAATGCACTGGTGTCTGAAACATGTTCCTCAGTGCTTTTCGGCAGTGAATTTGCACCGGCAACATTCACATTTTGACAAGCAGAAAATGTGTCTTGACTTATTTGAGAAAACGGTGAGGACGCAAAACCTGAATCTACAGTATTTGCAAGATTGTGTCCTGTCATTTCGGATTCCTGAGGCGAGCTGTTGCCGACCGATCGATCGATAATGCTTCCCTGTTCACTAATTGTTTCACTGGCTACACCATTATTTGCAGCCCGCTCCATTTCCCTATGCACAATTACCAAATCACTAGTTTGAACATTAGTTAATTCATTACACGGTGGCGCTAACACACTGCTTTCGTCTTCACTGTCATTTCTCAGTTTACTTTGGAGCCTAGTATTACGTTTTCACGCGCCATTATTGTCACAATATTTCACACGACAACACAGAAAAACACAATTTGAAGAGGAAAAATAAGAGAACACATTGATATAGCACTGAAAATAATATCTAGTTAATTGCAAGCTCAGCTGCGAAATACTTGGTGCAAATCTACATGCATGCCACAACAACAATGAAAGACTGCAACTACAAAGGAGATTCTCTCTACAATTACGCGCTAGCAATAAACAATAGCTACATTAATTACACAAACTACAAGAAAAAAATCAGAAGATTCCAGTGAGGTATCCTCGGCTAAGGGTCGACATATGAAACGTCCCCTTAGAAAAATTATACATGACTGTGCTTAAACTGACACACAATATTTTGTTAGCGCAACGCAATCTGACTTTCAATAATCCCTACAAAAGAATGGCCCTGACTAACATTAACCTATACCTTTCACAAATCACTTACGTCACAAAAATCTTCGTTACTCGAACTACTGCAATACAGCTAGCGCCACTACTGCCAGCTAAATAAAAGATTCAAACTACGGAAGGCACTAACTACTGATAGGCATAGTTACCAAATGAAAGATTTTAATAGAGAACAAACAATGTATTTACCTTAATAGTGTTGAAAAATCATAATATACATAGCAGTTCATGACATCCAGTCTTACAAATTTCAAAACTCCGCCATTTCTCTCCCCACATCCACCACTGCTGGCGGGTCACCTCCAACTGCGCAACGCTACGCGCTGTTCACATCCAGCTGCCCAACACTACAATGGCAGACAACAATGCAAAGTAGCCACAGGCTGGACACAGCACAGCCAGTGATTTTCATACAGAGCGCTACGTAACGTTGCCAATAAGAAAACACAAACAACCTACTTACAAAGTGTAAGAGCGGATGACACTTTAACGTCAGAGTTTCTGGAGGAATTTTATGACTCCAGATGTTTGTGGAACAAGTCGTGCGAGGAGTAGTGCAAGAGATCTCCAAGAAATGAACCATTTGTTTCATTTTTGTAACGAATGGTTTCAGGAAGCATGTAGAAAGAGTAAAAGTACATATTTTATGAATAAAAGTCCGTTCACCTTATACAGACTGGTTAGAACTTAGATTTCAGAAGTAAAACCTAAAAACCGAAATAATAGACACTCAATGGACGCTTATTCGTAAAATAAACTTGCTTCATTGTTATAGGTGTTACAGAAGTCCATCCTATGTCCAAGCCTTCTGCTAGGAAGAGCGAAGTGTGGAATTTTTTTTTACAGCTCTAGCAGTTGCTAAATGCTTCTTTCATTTATTTATTTTGCTTTACCGTGACGTATTTCCTTAGACAACGACAAATCACGTTGCAGGTTTCAGGAACCGTTTTAGATAATAATTGTGGGGATACAACAACACTGGAATTTGAGGTCCTGTTAACCTCTGCCAGTGCCTTGAAACCGCAATGTAGCCCCTCCTCGCAGTTTACAGCCTCTCTTATGACAGTATTTTTTTTTGTTAAGAATGGTTTGATGGTGTTCAGCAGCCCCTAATTCATGTTTCATCCGTTCTACATCTACATGGATACACTGCAAATCACATTTAAGAGCCTGGCAGAGGATTCATCGAACCATCTTCACAATTTTCTAATATTCCGATCTCGTATAGCGCGCGGAATGAACGAACACCTATATCTTCCGGTACGAGCTATGATTTCCCTTATTTCATCATGGTGATCGTTTCTCCTTACGTAGGTCAGCATTAACAAAATATTTTCGCGTTCGAAAGAGAAAGTTGTTGATCGGAATTTCGTGAGAAAATTCCTTCGCAACGAAAAACGCCTTTGTTTTAATGATGTACATCCCAAATCTTGTACCATTTCAGTGACACTCTCTCCCCTATTTCGCGATAATACAAAACGTGCTGCCCTTCTTTGAACTTTTTCGATGTACTCCGTCAATCCTATCTGGTAATGGTCCCACCCCGTGCAGCAGTATCCTAAAAATGGACGGACAAGAGTAGTGAAGACAGTCTCCTTAGTAGATTTGTTACATTTCCTAAGTGTCCTGCCAACAAAACGCAGTCTTTGGGTAGCCTTCCCCGCAACATTTTCTATATGTTCATTCCAATTTAAGTTGTTCGTAATTGTAATTCCTAGGTATTTAGTTGAATTTACGGCCTTTAGATTTGACTGATTTATCGTGTAATCGAAGTTTAACGGATTCCTTTTAGCACTCATGTAGATGACCTCACACTTTTCGTTATTTAGGGTCAATTGCCAGCTTTCGCACCATACATATATCTTTTCTAAATCGTTTTGTAATTTGTTTTGACCTTCTGATGACTTTATTAGTTGATAAACGACAGCGTCATCTACAAACTAGCTAAGGCGGATGCTTAGATTCTCTCCCAAATCGTTTATATAGATAAGGAACAGCAAAGGGTCTATAACAGTACATGGGGATCGATGGCACTCAACACTTCCTGCGAGTAAAGAGCTAGTTGTGTTTCACAAGAACGATGTTTTCTAAATCCTTGTTGACTGTGCATCAACAAACCGTTTTCTTCGAGATAATTCATAATGTACGAACACAATATATGTTCTAAAATCCTGCTGCATATCGACGTTTATAATATGGTCCTGTAATTTAGTGGATTACTTCTACTACTTTTCTTGAATATTGGTGTGACCTATGGAACTTTCCAGTCTTTGAGTAGGCATCTCTCGTCGAGCGAATTGTTAAGTAGGGAGCTGTTGTATCAGCATACTCTGAAAAGAACCTAATTGGTATACAGTCTGGACCAGAAAAATTGATTTTATTAAGTGATTGAAGTTGCTTCACTACTCCGAGGATATCTACTTCTACGTTACTCATGTTAGCAGCTGTTCTTGATTCGTATTCTGGCATAGTTACTTTGTCTTCCTTTGTGAAGGCATTTCGGAAGGCTGTGTTTAGTAACTCTGCTTTGACATCACGGTCTTCGATAGTATCTCCATTGCTACCGCCCAGAGGAGGCATTGATTCTGTCTTGCCGCTAGCATACTTCACATACGACCATAATCTCTCTGGTTTTTCTGCGAGGCGAGGTTTTGAGACAAAGTTTTGTTGTGGAAACTACTCGCATTGAAGTCCGCGCTAAATTTTGAGCTCCTGTAAAAGGTCGCCAATCTTGGAGATTTCGCGTCTGTTTGAATTTGTATGTTTTTTTCGTTGTTTCTGCAACAGTGTTCTGACCCGTTTTGTGTACCAAGGAGGGTCAGCTCCGTCGTTTGTTAATTTATTTGGTATAAATCTCTCAATTGCTGCCGATACTATTTTTTTGAATTCAAGCCACATCTGACTTACAACTTACGTTGTTAATTTGAGAAGAGTGGAGATTGCCTCTCAGGATAATTACGGAGATCATGGGCTGTCACCTTCTTAAGTAACAAAGCGTGGATGAATTTTTTACTTTGCATTAGCCATATCTTTTCCACAGCTTTCTTTTGATCTTTTTTGGCCTTGTTACCTCTAAAACAGCCATGCCACATCATAGTTTTATGTTTGTATGTATTTAAACAAATCACAACAAAAGGGTATGCTGTAATCGCTGAGTGCAGTCGGTCGGGAAGAGTGCAGGCTGCCACGAAGTCGGCTGGTCGATCGGTTGGCCGATAAATTCGTGGTATGTAAGGACCTTAAGCCATCATCAGACGGGACGTGGTTTACATCGTGGTTGGTGCACGATTAGAAACGAGCTGGTGCATCACATGAACGATCTCCTCATCATGATCTGCGACTGCGGTAGTTGTCGACTTTATCTGGCTCGCATATCGCACAGGTTTTTTACGAAAATGGGTAGCCGTAAAATTCCTATGCTAGCTTTTAACAGAATTTCTTAATGACCAAAAAAATTCCTGTACTTAAAATAGATCATCTGCTAAATTTCCCATACCTCTGGGAGTTGAAATAATAGGAAAAGTCTACATAAAAGTTCTCTGGGTATGGTACTGCGTCATAATGTGTAAAACTACGGCTGCTGGAGAAAAAAACCAACGTTTCGGCGACGGTTGCAGCGGCCTTCTTCTGGGTCTACACATTATGACGCGGTACCACACCCAGAAAACTTTTATGTCGACTGACTCTGGCCGCAGAAGCCTACGCAATTATAGTAGGAAAAGTGTCGTATAAACATTAATTTGCTTGAGAAAACATATAGTTACACACGTATCAAACAGTATTAAGAAGACACTACATTGCGCTTTTTTACTGTAACCTTTTCTTCTTGTTTTCTTTCTAATGGTCGTATAACGACATAAACAGTTTTCTTTCCCCATAAAGCGGAGTTTTTCACTGTTGAAACAATTTTCATGGACAGCCCCGTATTTATTCTTATTATACACAAGCTGACGGTTTCTTTGGCCATATACGGTAAAACGTGTATCGTTTTTCACTTTGAAATATATTATCTCTCGTGTGGGAGAACATTTAGAAGAAAAATAGTTCTCATCCAACCTTCGCAATATGTCACGAAAACAAATAAAAAAACAGAATTAAGATAAATTGAAGACACCAAAGCAAAAAGTTTCCCTATTATAAGTGAACATAGTGAGAATAAGTCAACTTCTGGTGTTAGGAAACAACCCACCGTTTTTCAACATCGTGTAAGCCTAAAAGCGTTCTTCCCAAACCACCTTGAGGGTGACGTTGGTACCATATGTATACGATATTACGCCATTAAAATTGCGTACTGCGAGTCTCACATCGCTTCTGCAAAGTGTTGATTTCAGCGTTTCTAATTAAAATGACAAAAGACTGAATGAGAAAATCTTGTTTGCTCGGTGATTCGCAGCTTGTAAGTATTCTTTGAAAGACATGTTGCTGCACTTTTTTTTTTCTTTATTGTGATTTAGCACCTCATACAAGGTGGGCTGGCAGCGGAAAATGTTACTCCGCTCTTCAGCCATAATCAATACAATAAAAGAGAAAACCAATGAAGATAGAAAAGTAACACAATGGCGGTTAAAAAACAGTAGATACAATAATTTAAAAAAAACATGAAGCCGTTCACACTCGACGAAAAACAAGAAAAACTGTCGGCACTGTGCACAAACACTGATGATTTAGACGATACGCGTGAACGAAGGAGCGTGGGCGGCGAAAAACACTGAATCACAAACACAACGGCACACACACAAAGAACTGATGGCGATGATCTCCAGCGCGCGAATGTCCACTTAACGTGTGTGAGTCCGGGGACCCGCCAAGAGGGGAAGAGGGTGGTGGGGGAGGGAGAGGGGAGAGCAGAGATGCCAATGGCAGAGGAGATGGTGGGAGGAATGAAGGGGGTAGGGGAAGCCCGGGGGAGGAGGGAGGAGGGAGGAGGAAGGGAGGAGGGAGGGAAGGAAGAGAGAAGGGAGAGAGGGTGCCCATAGGAAAAAACACAGGAAGTGGAGGGGGTGCATCAAAGTTGATAGGAGGGGTAAATGCAGGGGAGGAGGGCATCATCAAGGAGGGGGAGCTGGTGGAAGCCACCTTGGGAGAGGGTAAGGAGAGTGGAGAAATAGAGAACAGATGGGACATGGAAATACAGGCGCGGCAGTGGATGGGGGTGGGAGAGGATGTGAGAGACGAGTGGGTGAGGGGGATCTAGTTTATGGGAGGTGTAGAGGATCCGTATCCATTCAAGGAAGAGGAGGAGGTGGGGGAACAGGATAAGGTTGTACAGGATCCGTGTGGGGGAGGGGAGACGGATACGATAGGCGAGGCGAAGAGCATGGCGTTTGAGGATTTGAAGGGATTTGTAAAAGGTAAGAGGGGCGGAGATCCAGGCAGGGTGAGCATAGCAGAGGACAGGGCAGATGAGGGATTTGTAGGTGTGGAGGATGGTGGAGGGGTCCAGACCCCATGTACAGCCAGAAAGGAGCTTGAGGAGACAGAGTCAGGAGCATGCCTTGGCTTGGATTGTCTAGAGATGGGGAGTCCAGGAGAGGCGACGGTCAAGGGTGACGCCAAGGTACTTAAGTGTGGGGGTGAGCGCGATAGGACAGCCATTGATGGTGACATAGAAGTCGAGGAGGCGGAAGGAAGGGGTGGTTTTGCCTACAATGATCGCCTGGGTTCTGGAAGGATTGACCTTAAGCAACCACTGGTTGCACCAAGTGGTGAACCGGTCAAGATGGGATTGGAGAGGTGTTGGGAGCACTGCAGGGTGGGGGCAAGGGCAGGTGGGGGCAAGGGCAAGGAAGGCGGTGTCATCAGTGTACTGGAGAAGATGGATGGGAGGTGAAGGCGGTGGCATGTCTGCCGTATACAAAAGGTACAGAAGAGGGGAGAGGACGGAATCTTGGGGCACACCGGCGGAGGGAAAAAAGGTGTAGGAATCCGAGTTATGGTCGGTGACATAGGAAGGACATCAGGAAAGAAAGGACCCGATCAGACGGACGTAGTTAATAGGAAGGGCGAAGGTTTGGAGCTTGAAGAGGAGGCCGGAATGCTACACATGGTCATAGGCACGTTCGAGGTCGAGGGAGAGGAAGATAGTGGAGCGACAGGAATTGAGCTGTTCGGAGAGGAGATGAGTGAGCTGAAGGAGAAGGTCATCGGTAGTGAACGACGGCCGAAAACCACACTGGGTAACGGGAAGGAGGCGGTGCTGGCAGAGATGCTGGTGGATGCGTTGGGTAAGGATGGATTCCAGGACCTTGCTGAAGACCGAGGTAAGGCTGATGGGACGGTAGGAGGAGACAGCGGACGGCAGTTTGTCGGGTTTAAGGAACATCAGGATGTGGGAGGTTTTCCACAGGTCGTGGTAGTAGCCGGTGGACAGGACAATATTATAGAGCCTGGCCAGCGTGGAGAGGAAGGAGGCAGGAGCTTCACGAAGGTGGCGATAGGTGACACTATCGTGAGCGGGAGCGGTGTAGCGTTTCGTGCGGAGTGTAGCGATGATACCATGAGTAGTGATGGGGGCATTGAGTTCGGTGTGTGAAATGCTGTCCAAGTACTGGAAACCAGGAGCAAGGGGAGGGACAGAGGTGTCAGTTCGATTGCAGACATCTGGGAAGAGGGACTAATCGAACTGTGGATCGTCTGGGATGGTAAAGACATCCAAAATGTAGGAGGCAAAGTCATTGGTCTTACTAAGGTTGTCAGGGAAGGGTTGATTATCATGAAGGAGAGGGTAGAAGGGGGGGGGGGGTTTAGATCCGGTAAGGCGGCGGAAGGCTGACCAGTACCTGGACGAGTTGATAGGAAGTGTAGCATTAAGAAGGGTGCACATCTGTCGCCAGTCCCAGCGTTTCTTCGCCGCAAGCAAGTTTATGATGTGTCGCTGTAGTTGCCGGTGGCGTCGTAGTGTGTCCGGGTCACGCGTGTGAGGGAAGGCACGGTAGAGACGGCGGGATTCACGGACAAGGAGGGTGGCCTGTGGGGGGTAGAGTAGTACAGTGGGGGTGGATGGCGACGGAAGGGACGTGGGCCTCCATGGCCTCAGACAAGGTCTGCTGAAGAAAAGAGGCGGCATGGGTAATGTCATAAGGGTGGTGGTAGGTGGCTATCGACCTGGGTAGAGAGGGTATCCCGGTAGGCATTCCAGTCGGCACAGGGTTGCTGCACGTCATCGGCTGCATTTAAGTTATTTAACAGCCAGATCGGTATTTGAGCATAAAGCCCTTCATCAGTGACATACATTATACATGTCCTTAGTGACATACAAGTCATCTCGAAAAAAATCGCAGCACCAATAACAAGTTGCGTGACATAAATGACAGTTGGTGGGCGTGTTCCTACATCTGAAAGATGATTTCTATTCATATTTCGCGCCAATCGCATAAGAGTGGCGCTAGTAGCGCAGGACGCAAATCAGATTTGCTTTAAATACACGCTGTTACGGCCGTGAGCGTTAGTTACCTTTGATACTGGACGTGGTGCGTTGATGCTAGTCAAAAATGCCTTTAAGGCGATAAAGACACCATTATCAGTGCCTCATTTAGCTTGAAGAAGGTCGCATGATAGGGCTACGAGAAGCTAAATGTTCCTTCTGCAATACTGCAGAAAGACTTGGCAAAAATGCAGCCACTGTACAGGATTGCTGGCAGCGACGGTCATATGAATCTACCGTCGCAAGAAGACTGGGCTACGGACGGCCACTTGGCACTAGCGAGAGGGAAGACCATCGCGTTCGGCTCGTGGCTTTGGCGCATCACACTGCATCTGCATCAGTAATGTGAGCAGCAATTGGCACCACAATGACACAACGAGCTGTCACAAACCGGTTATTTCAAAGACAGATCCGAGCTAGACGCCCTGTAGACGTCCATTCCACAGATTCCAACCCACCGCCATTCGCGACTTTAGTGATGTCAAGCTAGAGCTCATTGGAGGACAGGTTGAGGTACGTTGCGTTTTCTGATGAAAGCTGGTTATTCCTTGCCGTCAATGATAGCTGTGTGTTGGTTAGGAGAAGGCCAGTTCGGGGCTTGCAACCAATCTGTCTGTGTGCCACACACAGTGACTCTACACCTGGAGTCATAGTCTGGGATGTGAGTTTGTAGGACAGCAGGAGCACTCTCGTGGTTATCCCATGCACTATGACTGCAAATCTGTACGTCAATCTGGCGATTCGACCTATTGTTACCGCTGTTGAAACTCAACATACGCTACAAAACGTCAAAATGTTTCCTTATCGCGCTAGATTACCAGATCTGTCTCCAATCGAGCACATATGGGACATCATCAAACAACTTCAGTGTCATCCACAACCAGTATTAACCGTCTCTGTACAGATCGACCAAGTGTAACAGGCATGTAACTATGCCCCACAAACTGACATCTGGCTCCTGTACAGCACAATGCATGCATGTCTGCATGCTTGCATTCAACATACACTTATTAATGTACCAGCATCTCACGTTTGCAATAGCTTATCTTACACTTACATTAACCTGTGATCTTGTAATGTTAATTACTTAAATATATTACCTAGACAACTGTATTACCGAAATTTCATTACTCTACATTAACTATTTTTGCTGTTACGATTCTTTCCGTCAGTGTATATATTGTTCATGTGTGTGTGTGTATGTGTATGTGGATCAAGATGTCTTTAACAAAAGATGAAGTATGATGTAGGTATTATTTTGGAACAATACATCTTATATACAATTCTCGTACTTGTATACTGGCTAACTTTATTTACATTCATAACGCTTCCAGAACGGATCTTTCACTGCGTACATTGTCGTGAAAGGTTTGGATAAAACAAATTTCCGTGCTACACTGGGACTCAAATCCAGTTCCTTGCACAGAGAGTCATCTTGCCGGCTGTTCTGTTCGAGTACAACTCATGGCCTGTGTCACAGCTTAATCCTGCCTGTAACTTCCATACTCCACACTAGCTGTTCAGTGTGTCTGTACTCAGGGAAATGCGATATAGTGGAGAGCAGTTTACCACAGCCTACAGGCTGTTTCCACAATAGATCATTCACTTTGCAGAGGAGTGTGCTATAACATACTGAAGCTGTGTGCTATCGAAATTCGAACTAAAATCTTCCCTTTATTCGTTAATGTTTCCAAATGCTCCTCATGGTTCAGTGATATGATCATTCCTCTCATAAGAATAGTACCTGGCACTTAGGTCCAGTCTGGCATGCCATCGACGGGACGAGGTTCTCCTCACTCGGCTTCGAATAGGCCACAGCCCTATGACGCATGGCTTCCTGCTCCGGCGAGAGGACCCTCCAATGTGTGGTGCTTGCGGCGTCCAGGTCACTGTGCGCCACGTTTTATTGGATTGCGTTTTATTTTATGACCAGCGGGTCACGGCTGACTTGCCAGCGGATCTGCCATCTCTTTTAGGCAACACTCGGACGAACGTGGTTAAAGTTTTAAAGTTCTGTGCCCTGTCAAATGTTTTTACAAAGATTTTAGGGAGAGGATTTTAATTTGCTCACTGTGTGACAAGCTCGCCCATATTTTATGTAAGTGGCCAGCCAATAACAATTTCCTGTGACATTCTTGTTGCTATGTTTCCCCTTTCCTTAGGTTTTACTTTCTTATGTAGCATTTTCCTTCTTTTCCTGCTTTCTTTGAGTGTGTGCTTTAGTTTTCTTAGGTCTGTCCACATTCGTTCCTTTTAATGTGTGTCAGGGCGCTGATGACCTCGATGTTGAGCGCCCATAAGCCCCAACACACCACCACCACCACTTTAATCTGCCATTGAGTTTTATGCATAAATCTTTAATACTTACTCTTGATGGACATACACAGCCTGGTGAAAAAAGTGAAGCATCCAGAAGGGGAGAAGAAAACGAAACGAAACTTCACAGGTTTCGAGGGCAAGCAATATTATTTTAGTGATTATGACATCATGTTAGATTTAGAAAGTATGAGCCCACTTTCCAATATGATGTTGCAAGTAGTGGGATAAATACGATCCTGATGCAGTTTTTGTTTGTGCAGGTTGCATACATTCAGCGGCAAATTATTCCCCTCACCCTCCCCTTAACCTATCGTTATGCTAATTGATCTATAGACCTTCAGCGTTGATTTATCATCCCCTGGGGATAATCTATCCTTCAGAGAAACCCCCCTCCCCTCCCCTGCCCCTCGCCTTCCCCCTACCCCTCCCCTACCCCTCTGGAAAAAGGGACACTTTTTTGGTTACCCCTTTCCAATTCACTTCAGAGTCACTTCTAACTCTTCTGGGAAATCCCCTAGCCCTGTCTACCCTCTCACTCTCCCCTCACCTCGCTCAACTGGAAATTGATGAGAAAAAGACTCAATTTGTGCTGGGCTGCTGGAGAGGAAAGATCTCACAACACAAATTTCAAATCAATGCCAGTTGACATAATAATACACTGTTCAATTCAATTTGCATATTCTTTATTTAATCAGTATGCAGGAGACAGGGATCCTCCCTCCCCTCACCTACTTGGGTAGAGCTCATGTCTGCACACTGCAACCCACTTTCCATGACATAACTTTAAGCACAGAGGAATGGAATGATGTACGATATATTAGCCAATGTTCTAGGTAGCCCACCTGTGTATTCGCCATTCAGGCACCACTGGGCTCTGGGCAGAGCATCAAGTGCACACATCTGCATGCTGTGCAGGTAGGGTCACATGTGCTGGCTGGGCACTGCCAGTACCAGGTGGAGTGCTGAACACTGACACCTCTGTTTACTGTGGAAGCCAGCAGTATAATGGCATGTTCTAAAATTTGTGCTCCAACACATGTCGCTAGCATACCATATAGTGTCCACCAGAACTACCACAGGACTGCACATGTGCAAGGAACCTATTCTTCATAGCACACAGAAAAAACCCTTGTCGACAGCTGCAGATAAACTGTTGTCAGAGGCGCACAGCCTGCCACTGTTGGACGTTGCATGTGTCGATACCAGTCCAAGTGAAAGTACATGTCTATCCACCTGAGGGATCACCTATTATTGTTGCAGTCCCTAACGAAGTATAAGATGGCGGCTTTCCTTTGATCATGAAATTCCAGACTTGCTTCCTGTCTCTGTCTCTCTCAAGTTGTTACCTCCTATTCGTGTGAAAATATGCATGAACCAACATGTCCAAACACACAGACAGAGTTTTTCAACCCTCCTCAGAATACTGTGTTGCTGTTGGCTGATGCCAAATCAGCGAAGGTACACAAAGGCTATCCCAACTCCCAGTCATCCTGATTCTGTTATCATCCATGGTCGCATCAGTGTGGCTGCGTCCTCGTTAGTACATAGAGTTTTCACTAGTGCAGCCTTCGAGTTATCAGGAAGTGGTCAGAAACAGCAGAAAGCAGCAGCAGTGGCAAGCGTTCTAGGTAAGGAGAATTGCCGGGTACGTACATATTCAAATCAATAACTGTAACTTTTTCTTTTTGTACAGTTCTCTCACTAAGAATTTTATAGTATTGAATAGCTGACCATTTGTTGTTGTTTCAGCATATGTCCACGAAATACTGGTTCAGCTGGAAGCTGAGAGGCAGGAGTGGCAGCAGCAACATTATATATATATATATATATATATATATATATATATATATATATATATATTCACTGTGGGCACAGAAGTGATGAGGCATTCAGAGTTGGCATACACGACAAACAGGAGCTGCTATGGTGAGCATTCTTAAACATTATGATTTTTTTTTCGTTAGTAGGCATAATAACATGTACTGGATCCTTGAAAGAACAATCTACTAGATGCTTTGCTAATAACATGTCTCAGGAAAAGGCATTGTGACATCTTGAACAAATATGCCATTTATGGCTATATATATATTGTGTATATATTTAATATGTTGCTGAGATGTATTTACTAAAAAACTTTATTTCTAAAATTTCGTCCTAGTGCTGTTTATATGAAATAACTGTTGCTGAGTCATATTCTCTGTTGCTGTAGATGATTTTGAGGAAGAGGAGCAGGGAGGGACAGAGGTTGTAATACCTTTCCCATCACAGTTGTCGTGTAAATGTATATACTGAAAAAAATTCTGAATTTGTGTGTGTATACATTTTAATTTTATTACATCAATATGGTTCAAATGGCTCTGAGCACTATGGGACTCAACGGCTGAGGTCATTAGTCCCCTAGAACTTAGAACTAGTTAAACCTAACTAACCTAAGGACATCACAAACATCCATGCCCGAGGCAGGATTCGAACCTGCGACCGTAGCGGTCTTGCAGTTCCAGACTACAGCGCCTTTAACCGCACGGCCACTTCGGCCGGCACATCAATATGTTGTAGGTGATTTCAGTGAGCTGGACTAATGGATCCACTGTTGTTTTGGCGAGAATATGGATGGAGGAGATGGAGAGGGAGCTGTGCGGGCATAAGGAGATGCCAGAGGTGAGTCCCAACGACCTGAAGAACATGTCACAGAGCCAAAACAATATAGGTAATTTTTATACACACTCACGCTGTTTGCAGTAAATCAGTGTTTATAATGATGTACTTGCAGCAGCAACAAGCAATGTCTAGAATGTTGAACTCAATTGTTTTTCATTATTCTTCTTCTTGCAGTAGGTGCCTCGTGACAAAACACCATGGCACGGGTACACGGGGTTGTGAAGAAACCACCTACAACATGCAGTCCTGTGTGGTATGCACAGTCATGATAGACGTCGCTCATGACTGCATGGTAAGCTGCAGCAGTTGCAGCAGTGGCCATAGTTGTCTCCATTGTTGTCCCTGCACCAGCTCCACTCTGGCGTCCATGGGCCAGCCTCTCTCCAGTAACTGGCTCAGGGTTGTAGCAGCAACCATCTATGCATCCACAGCCACAGCCAGGCTGCTCATTTTGGGGCAACACGTCATCTTCTCTTCCCCCACGTTTTCACCCAAACTGCTGGATACGTGCTCCTCCTGCTCCTCCATGCAGCCAATACTAGCAGCATTGCTGTCAACTAGTTGTAGTTATAACAATAGTAGAAATCATGTGGCTAACAATAGTTTCCTCCCCTATTATTTTAGTGAAGGACATCGAATTAATAACACTATATGGCAATTAGAATACTTGGTAACTGTGGATACCCTTGAAGAGCGAATCTCATTCACTAGGTTTGACAACCCAGCAAGAGACACCTTGACCTTGTAAGGGTTCTGAAAGCATGCGTTTCTGTTCTGTAAACAGAGTTCCTCGATGTTGTTAATGATCCACGGTATCCCGCCACTAACTTTAGAACTGTGCTGTACATTGAACTGTGATAGCTCCCAAACAGACCTTTGGCACTGAAGATAAAACCTTCACTATCTTTGAGGTGGGGTGGGGGGATGGCGTGATATCACATAGCACATCAATTGCCGAGTGGTTTCGTGAGTCTGGTTTAGTAGTGTATTGATTTTCAGAGATTGAAGTTAGAGGGTCGGCTAAAGCACTCAGCCGAATACTACATGTAGAGATCCATATGCATGTCTATGATCCAGTAAATGGATGATCGAGGTGTATCTAGCTTCCTGAGGATCCAGATGATTAGAAGGCATGTATTAATGTCAAAAATAAAACTGACCAGACTCGTTTGGCATGGTCAGTCATGGCTTGCAAAACATCTGCACTGGCCATCTCAGTACAGTAGATACCTTGACACTCATAATCGTTATAATTTTGATGGTATTGAGTTCCCCATCAAGATCCAGGACATACCTAAATATGAAATGCAGAATCTGGAATATCAGTTCATGTGTATGGCCCAGAAAAACGCAAGTCAGATGAGCAGAACAAGTGGGATATACATATAGTCGTCAGACCCCTCTATTTCTCAAAATTTGATGGTGAGCGTAACATGCGTGTGAACATGCTACTATTCTCAGATGGAGACAGACATCTTTATGGTTCGATCAGGGTCATGAACCACCTACTGTCATCACAAACGAGTAAACATGGTCATAAACAGCTTATTTGTTTAAGGTGTCACAGTGCCTTTTCCTCAGACTTGTTATTAGCAAACCATCTAGTAGATTGTTCTTTCAAGGATCCAGTACATGTTATTATGCCTTCTGCGGAAAAGAAATTCATAAAGTTTGAGAATGCTCACCATCAGGAGCAGCCAACTCTGAATGCCTCCTCACTCCTGTGCCCACGGTGAAGGTGCATTACAGCTTCACATACTACCTTCACAGGAAAACAAGCACCAAATGTGGTAGTGTACCAAGTTGCATTGTCCCACGATTCGAGATATAACTGATACAAATCTTACATCACCGATGATCATGTGGTTTGGCTTCTCATGGAACTTGAATATTTTTCATCTGAGGTTGATAACCTTTACAGCAATAACAGTCCCACGACCAAATCGAAGAAGAATGAAGATTTGCACAATAATGCACTTGACTGCCATATTTGTGAACTGCCATTAGACAAAAAAGTGGAAACTTTTCCTAATGACCACTGTCATCTTGTGGGAAAGTTTCATGGCACCACCTGCAACACATGCAACATGAAGTATCAATTACCGTGACACATACCCGATTTCCTTCACAATTTAAGCGAGTAAGATACTCTCTTTCTTGTTGAGCTCTCTGCCAACTATGGAGAAGGATCAGGTCAGTTTCCTGCCTGAGAGTGATGCCAAGAATTAAGCCCCACTTCTTTGACTTGCTATGTTTTATGCAGGTGCCACTGCAAAAACTTGTTGAAACTCACCCTCAGAACGATATGCAGATCACCCAAGCTGCATACCCTGATGAGGAAAGTTTCAACTTCTGACTAGGAAGGGGGTTCTCCATATTAGTATCTGGATAGTGTGGCAAAAGTCAACAAAATCAGGCTAATGGATGTAGCTGCATTTTCCAGCAACCTTACAGCAATGCCATATCGGATGCAGAGTAAGAGCATGCTGTGAATGTCAATTGGGAATTCAACACCTTCACTTTAGGAACTCACACACAGCTTTACATGGACACAGATGCGTGCTTGATCACAGATGTTTTTGAAAAATTCTATGGTCTATGCATCACCACATAATCTTTAGATCCTACCTTCTATTACACAGCACCTGGGTTGTCGTGGGACACTGTGCTGAAGGAAATGATGAGCAGCATCAAACTACTGACCAGTGCTGACATGGTTCTTTTCTTTGAGCAAGGGATCTGTCAGGGCTTTGTCAATGTGTCCATAGGCACACCAAGGCAAATAATCGATTTGTGGGTGAGCAGCTCAGTACATCCCTTGATTCGAGTTACATAATGTACTTGGATGTTAATAACCTATACGGGGACACCATGCAACAGTCACTGCCAATTGGTAAGCTTCAATGGATGCTCAAAGAAGAACGCAAAGGATTAGGTGGAAAAATCGAGGGTACGGCAGCTGAGGCTGATGTGGCTTATGTGGTGGAGGCAGAACTCACATACGCTATTAATTTGCATGACATTTGTGCTGGTTTTCCACTGTGTCCGGAGCATCTTGATCTGGAAGAAGACTCCACCCAAAACTGACGATAATGCTGGGGAATAAGCCGAGATACATGATTTACTATCCTTATTTCCAGCAGTGTCTCCTATTGGGGATGAGGCTATTTACAATCACCCAGGCTATGGGCTATCTCCTTCAAGCAGTCCCCCTGGTTGAAGGAGTATATTGATTTCCATACAACACCAAGGGATGTAGCGATGTGTGACTTTGAGAAAGATTTTTAAAAATTAGTGAATAATTCAATTTTCAGGAAAACATTGGAGAATTTGAGAGAGTATAGTGAAATTTTGATTGGAACCGAATGGGGCATAAGACCAAATTTTAAGCAGTTCATTCAGTCTGGAACTGCGTGACCGCTACAGTCGCAGGTTCGAATCCTGCCTCGGGCATGGATGTGTGTCATGTCCTTAGGTTAGTTAGGTTTAAGTAGTTCTAAGTTCTAGGGGACTGATGACCATAGATCTTAAGTCCCATAGTGCTCAGAGCCATTTGAACTATTTTAAGCAATTCGCAATATTCATTAGGAATTTTGTTGCTGTGGAGATGGCGAAGGTTGCAGTAGAGTTTATAAAGCCTATCTATGTGGAGACCTGCATACTAGACCTGTCCAAATTCCACATGTACTGCTTTTATTATGAGTTTGTGAAACGTCATTTCACTTATCCTAAGTTACTTTATGTGCATACAAGTAGCTTCATTTATTCGCTGAAGAATTGCAATCGATATGAAGTAATGAGATGCCATGGTGAAGAATTCGACACGTTTTCGTACACGGCCGATAATCCTTACTGTATTGTTCCACGGAACAAGAAAGTTATTGGTCTAATGAAAGACAAGGCGAATGGGTCACTAATTATGGAGTTTGTAGGTCTGTGAGCAAAAGTGTAAGTGCATCACACATTGGAAGGTGCCACCCAGAGTTGGGCTACGAGTGTGCATCATGCAGCATTGAGAGCCCTCTCTATCAAAGACTAATTGCAGTGGCTTTACGGCAGTGTTCACTGTGTTGTGCTGCAGCAGTAGTACATGGTACGGCAAACTAGTGTTCAATTGAGAGGACACGACCAAGCAGGGTGGTGCAGTGGTTAGCGCACTGGACGCGCATTTGGAAGGATGCCGATTGAAACCTATGTACGCCCATACAGATTTAGGTTTTCTGTGATTTCTCTAAGTCGCTCCAGGCAAATACTGGGATGGTTCATTTGAAAGGGTACAGCTGATTTCCTTTCCCATTCTTGACACAGTCCGATCTTGTGCTCCATTTCTAATGGCCTTGATGCCAACAGGATGTTAAACCTAATGCTCCTTCCTTCCTTTGAGAGGATACGAGGTGTAAACTGTGCGGCAACTTGAAGTCAGCCTGTGGCCTCATGACAATGAAAGAGTCGTTTGTGATGATGGGGCTGAAACTTTCCTGTACTCACACTGTCCATTTGTTGAGAGAGAGGGAGTTGGGGGACACTAAATGAGTGTGAGAGAGAGAATAAGATTGGGTATAAATGTTGCAGAATAGTATGACCCATTTATCATAGCATAAATAATGTTGTATGAGTGTGTGTGTGGGGTGCGGGGTGTATAGGTAAATATTTATTTTTTTGTTTATGCACACCATGTGTGTGAGTAATGTATACCGTGTGCTCCCTGACGCCGTTGGATAAGCAGCTGAGCAGCAAGTCGTATACTCCTAGCTCACTCATTTGTTACATAGTTTAATTCTTAATTTCTTTGCGTGTTTTTGGTACTTGCATTGTTTGATTCATAAATTTCGGGCGTATTATAGTATTTGAGAGTTGTAACATCGCGTTTTAGTACCTGAATAGCGTAAATTCGCGTAGTCGTTTGTCTACTGTTTTTGTTTTGATCGGCCAGTGTCGGTTGGTCACAGTCAGTGTGCTCCCTGGCGCCGTTGGATAAGCAGCTGATCAGCAAGTCGTATACTCCTAGCTCACTCATTTGTTACATAGTTTAATTCTTAATTTCTTTGCGTGTTTTTGGTACTTGCATTGTTTAATTCATAAATTTCGGGCGTATTATAGTATTTGAGAGTTGTAGCATCGCGTTTTAGTACCTGAATAGTGTAAATTCGCTTAGTCGTTTGTCTACTGTTTTTGTTTTGAACGGCCAGTGTTGGTTGGTCACAGTCAGTGTGCTCCCTGCCGCCGTTGGATAAGCAGCTGAGCAGCAAGTCGTATACTCCTAGCTCACTCATTTGTTACATAGTTTAATTCTTAATTTCTTTGCGTGTTTTTGGTACTTGCATTGTTTAATTCATAAATTTCGGGCGTATTATAGTATTTGAGAGTGTAGCATCGCGTTTTAGTACCTGAATAGTGTAATTTCGCTTAGTCTCCTTCCGCCGCCGAGCAGTGTCAGCAGTGTGCAAGTAGCAGCATTACTGCATTTACTAGGCAATCTTGTATTTTAATAACCGTTTAAATTTTGTCGATTTGTTTGCGCTCTCTGTAGATTAGTTCAGACGTTCTTTGCAAAACAGTTTTTAGCATGGATAGGGACTGCAACTGCTGTGTTCGGATGCAGGCTGAGTTGGCATCCCTTCGCTCCCAGCTTCAGGCAGTGTTGGCTTCGGTCACACAGCTTGAGGCTGTTGCCAATGGGCATCACTGTGGGGGTCCGGATGGGGGTTTGTCGGGGACGGCCAGCTCGTCCCTCGCATCCCCTGATCGGACTACGACTGTGGTTGCCCGGGATACTGCCCACATTGAGGCTGATCCCTCACCTGTGGTAGAGTGGGAGGTCGTTTCAAGGTGTGGCAGGGGGCGAAAGACATTCCGGAGGGCTGAACGGAAAGCCTCTCCAGTTTGTCTGACGAACAGGTTTCAGGCTCTGTCTCAGGCTGATACTGATCTTCGGCCTGACATGGCTGCTTGTCCTGTTCCAGAGGTTGCCCCTCAGTCTGCAAGATCCGGGCGGTCGCAGAGGGTGGGCTTACTGGTAGTTGGGAGCTCCAACGTCAGGCGCGTAATGGGGCCCCTTAGGGAAATGGCAGCAAGAGAGGGGAAGAAAACCAATGTGCACTCCGTGTGCATACCGGGGGGAGTCATTCCAGATGTGGAAAGGGTCCTTCCGGATGCCATGAAGGGTACAGGGTGCACCCATCTGCAGGTGGTCGCTCATGTCGGCACCAATGATGTGTGTCGCTATGGATCGGAGGAAATCCTCTCTGGCTTCCGGCGGCTATCTGATTTGGTGAAGACTGCCAGTCTCGCTAGCGGGATGAAAGCAGAGCTCACCATCTGCAGCATCGTCGACAGGACTGACTGCGGACCTTTGGTACAGAGCCGAGTGGAGGGTCTGAATCAGAGGCTGAGACGGTTCTGCGACCGTGTGGGCTGCAGATTCCTCGACTTGCGCCATAGGGTGGTGGGGTTTCGGGTTCCGCTGGATAGGTCAGGAGTCCACTACACGCAACATGCGGCTACACGGGTAGCAGGGGTTGTGTGGCGTGGGCTGGGCGGTTTTTTAGGTTAGATGGCCTTGGGCAAGTACAGAAAGGGCAACAGCCTCAACGGGTGCGGGGCAAAGTCAGGACATGCGGGGACCAAGCAGCAATCGGTATTGTAATTGTCAACTGTCGAAGCTGCGTTGGTAAAGTACCGGAACTTCAAGCGCTGATAGAAAGCACCGAAGCTGAAATCGTTATAGGTACAGAAAGCTGGCTTAAGCCAGAGATAAATTCTGCCGAAATTTTTACAAAGGTACAGACGGTGTTTAGAAAGGATAGATTGCATGCAACCGGTGGTGGAGTGTTCGTCGCTGTTAGTAGTAGTTTATCCTGTAGTGAAGTAGAAGTGGATAGTTCCTGTGAATTATTATGGGTGGAGGTTACACTAAACAACCGAACTAGGTTAATAATTGGCTCCTTTTACCGACCTCCCGACTCAGCAGCATTAGTGGCAGAACAACTGAGAGAAAATTTGGAATACATTTCACATAAATTTTCTCAGCATGTTATAGTCTTAGGTGGAGATTTCAATTTACCAGATATAGACTGGGACACTCAGATGTTTAGGACGGGTGGTAGGGACAGAGCATCGAGTGACATTATACTGAGTGCACTATCCGAAAATTACCTCGAGCAATTAAACAGAGAACCGACTCGTGGAGATAACATCTTGGACCTACTGATAACAAACAGACCCGAACTTCTCGACTCTGTATGTACAGAACAGGGAATCAGTGATCATAAGGCCGTTGCAGCATCCCTGAATATGGAAGTTAATAGGAATATAAAAAAAGGGAAGAAGGTTTATCTGTTTAGCAAGAGTAATAGAAAGCAGATTTCAGACTACCTAACAGATCAAAACGAAAATTTCTGTTCCGACACTGACAATGTTGAGTGTTTATGGAAAAAGTTCAAGGCAATCGTAAAATGCGTTTTAGACAGGTACGTGCCGAGTAAAACTGTGAGGGACGGGAAAAACCCACCGTGGTACAACAATAAAGTTAGGAAACTACTGCGAAAGCAAAGAGAGCTCCACTCCAAGTTTAAACGCAGCCAAAACCTATCAGACAAACAGAAGCTAAACGATGTCAAAGTTAGCGTAAGGAGGGCTATGCGTGAAGCGTTCATTGAATTCGAAAGTGAAATTCTATGTACCGACTTGACAGAAAATCCTAGGCAGTTCTGGTCTTACGTTAAATCAGTAAGTGGCTCGAAACAGCATATCCAGACACTACGGGATGATGATGGCATTGAAACAGAGGATGACACGCGTAAAGCTGAAATACTAAACACCTTTTTCCAAAGCTGTTTCACAGAGGAAGACCGCACTGCAGTTCCTTCTCTAAATCCTCGCACAAACGAAAAAATGGCTGACATCGAAATAAGTGTCCAAGGAATAGAAAAGCAACTGGAATCACTCAATAGAGGAAAGTCCACTGGACCTGACGGGATACCAATTCGATTCTACACAGAGTACGCGAAAGAACTTGCCCCCCTTCTAACAGCCGTGTACCGCAAGTCTCTAGAGGAACGGAGGGTTCCAAATGATTGGAAAAGAGCACAGATAGTCCCAGTCTTCAAGAAGGGTCGTCGAGCAGATGCGCAAAACTATAGACCTATATCTCTTACGTCGATCTCTTGTAGAATTTTAGAACATGTTTTTTGCTCGCGTATCATGTCATTTCTGGAAACCCAGAATCTACTATGTAGGAATCAACATGGATTCCGGAAACAGCGATCGTGTGAGACCCAACTCGCCTTATTTGTTCATGAGACCCAGAAAATATTAGATACGGGGTCCCAGGTAGATGCTATTTTTCTTGACTTCCGGAAGGCGTTCGATACAGTTCCGCACTGTCGCCTGATAAACAAAGTAAGAGCCTATGGAATATCAGACCAGCTGTGTGGCTGGATTGAAGAGTTTTTAGCAAACAGAACACAGCATGTTGTTATCAATGGAGAGACGTCTACAGACGTTAAAGTAACCTCTGGCGTGCCACAGGGGAGTGTTATGGGACCATTGCTTTTCACAATATATATAAATGACTTAGTAGATAGTGTCGGAAGTTCCATGCGGCTTTTCGCGGATGATGCTGTAGTATACAGAGAAGTTGCAGCATTAGAAAATTGTAGCGAAATGCAGGAAGATCTGCAGCGGATAGGCACTTGGTGCAGGGAGTGGCAACTGACCCTTAACATAGACAAATGTAACGTATTGCGAATACATAGAAAGAAGGATCCTTTATTGTATGATTATATGATAGCGGAACAAACACTGGTAGCAG
This sequence comes from Schistocerca americana, assembly GCF_021461395.2. Classification (NCBI taxonomy): domain Eukaryota; kingdom Metazoa; phylum Arthropoda; class Insecta; order Orthoptera; family Acrididae; genus Schistocerca; species Schistocerca americana. Next base: position 509,524,364 of record NC_060119.1, on the reverse strand, counting down.
TTACTTCTGTAAAATGTCTGGGAGTATGCGTGCGGAACGATTTGAAGTGGAATAATCATATAAAATTAATTGTTGGTAAGTCGGGTACCAGGTTGAGATTCATTGGGAGAGTGCTTAGAAAATGTAGTCCATCAACAAAGGAGGTGGCTTACAAAACACTCGTTCGACCTATACTTGAGTATTGCTCATCAGTGTGGGATCCGTACCAGATCGGTCTGACGGAGGAGATAGAGAAGATCCAAAGAAGAGCGGCGCGTTTCGTCACGGGGTTGTTTGGTAACCGTGATAGCGTTGCGGAGATGTTTGATAAACTCAAGTGGCAGACTCTGCAAGAGAGGCGCTCTGCATCGCGGTGTAGCTTGCTCGCCAGGTTTCGAGAGGGTGCGTTTCTGGATGAGGTATCGAATATATTGCTTCCCCCTACTTATACCTCCCGAGGAGATAACGAATGTAAAATTAGAGAGATTAGAGCGCGCACGGAGGCTTTCAGACAGTCGGTCTTCCCGCGAACCATACGCGACTGGAACAGGAAAGGGAGGTAATGACAGTGGCACGTAAAGTGCCCTCCGCCACACACCGTTGGGTGGCTTGCGGAGTATCAATGTAGATGTAGATGTAATTATATGTCTTTTTAAAATAATATGTGCACCATGTGCACTGACAAAAAAACTCGTACATCAAAAATATATATACTCACCTTGCCTTTCATGTAAATAGAATAATTTATTTAAGTTTCACCTGCTGATAGTCATACAGGTCTGATTAGTTTTTAAGTGTAGATGTATATACACGTAGTTCACAGCCCTTCAGAACTGTTGTTGTGTAACAACCATGTAACTGCTACTACTGGGACTGTGGAATTTAGTTGTAGTATAAGAATAAAAGTATGTCCACAATAGTTTTTGGCACAGATTTCTATAAGTCCAAATTGTAAAACTTTCAACGAGTTATTTTTTTGTTAGTGTGTAAAAAAAGTATCTCTGCATTGAATATTATAATCAAATTGTATGTCAAGTACTGAATTGTTTCTCAGGAACTAAACTATATTTCAAGAATCAAATAATATCTGTGAGAATTGAAGAAACGAAAAAAATTGTTACCATACGTCTTTGTTTCTAGATCTACCTCTACACTCTACAAACCGCCGTGAGGTGCATGGCAGAGGGCGCGTCCCATTGGACCACTTATTAGAGTTGCTTCCTGTTCCATTCACGTACGGAGCGTGGGAAGAATAATGGTCTGAATGCCTCTGTGCATACAGTAATTATTCTAATCTTATCCTCGTGATTCCTGTGGAAGCGATACATAGGGGGTTGTAGTATATCACTAGAGTAATCATTTAAAGCCAGTTCTTGAAACCTTGTTAATAGACCTTCCCAGGATAGTTTACGTCTGTCTTCAAGAATCTGCCAGTTCCATTTTTTCAGTATCTCTTTGACCCTCTCTCGTGGATTAAACAAACCTGTGACCACTTGCGCTGCCTTTCTCTGTATACATTCAGCATCCCCTGTTAGTCCTACCTCATGCGGTCCCACACACTTGAGCAATATTCTAGAACCAGTCGCACGAATGATTTGTAAGCAATCTCTTTTATAGACTGACTACACTTCCCCAGAATCCCACCAATAAACCGAAATCTATCAACTGCTTTACCCACAGCTAAACCTATGTGATCATTCCATTTCATATCCCTACAAAGTGTTATATCCAGGTATTTGTATGAGTTGGCTGATTACAGCGGTGACTCACTGATATTAGAGTCATTGGATAATACGCTTTCTCGTTTTGTGAAGCGCAAAAATTTACATTTATGAATATTTAGAGCGAATTGCCAGTCTCTGCACCATGTTTAAATCTTATCAAGATCGGGCTGAATATTTATGCAGTTTCTCTCAGATACTACTTCATTATAGATAACTCCATCATCTGCAAAAAGCTTAATTTTACTATTAATATTGTCCTCAAGGTCATTACTATACAACATGGGCAGCAAGGGTCCCAACAGACTTCTCTGGGGCACACCTCAAGTTACTTCTACATCTGATGATGACTCTCCCTACCAAAAAGTCCTCAATCTAGTGAAATATTTCACTTAGTACCCAATATGATCCTACTTTTGACAATAAGCATAGATGCAGTACTGAGTCAAATGCTTTTCGGAAATCAAGTAACACTGCATGCACCTGCTTACTTTGATCCAAAGTACGTCATGTGAGCTTTGCTGCTTTGTTGTTGTTATTAACATAAAACCTATCCAATTGGTTTTGAACATGAAGGTGAAGTTTAACATTGGAGTTGACAAAATATATAGAATAGTTGCATGGGATTATGTCTATCATGCAGCATTCCCACTTCGAAAGACATACAGCAAACATATGTAAAATTATGTCACAAGTACTTGAAGGAAACCACAGGCATACTATATAGGCAAAGCTGTATATTGTCAAGGTGGGAGCAAGATGAAAAGCAATCATACAAAGATTGTGAGGTAAAAATTGATTTAATTTTCCATCCAACTTAAAGTAATTTTGCATTCTCATAATCAGACACAACCCCATTTTTCCAAATTCTTTTCTTGGGTTAATGGGGAGCAGGGCACCTGTAGAATTACAGGACTTGAATAGCAGAAAACTTTAAGATTCGACGCATCCATGCGATCTTCTCCTCAGCTTTGATATAGATGAAGGTATCCTTGTGGTTGAATAATTGAAGTGACGTCACCACATCTTTACAGGGTGCACCAGGATCATTCCAGTGAATTCCATGTTAGAAACATGTTAACAACTTTTCACTCTTTCATGTTTTACCACACATCACATCCTTTAAAGATCTTGGCAATGCAATGTTTCATGAGAATGTCTCTATTATGCCAGCATTTTCTGTGTATTCTATGAAGTCAATATCTTTAAATATGAACTGCCTCTGCTCATCATCGTAGAAACTCTGAGCATCTACAGTGATGTTCACACCTTGAGATGCCATTGTGAAATGCTCTGGTATGGCTCAGCATCTGTTCATTTATACACCGCATTGCACAACATCAGTGAGTACGCAGTTTGAATTTCCGTGATCTGAGCCAACATCCTTCATCTTCATAGTATGAAGCACAGGGCCTCATATGCTAGACTATACATTTTCTTTCCACTACAGGTGTAAATTATCATACGGATAGAATTCGGAGTACAGACAGACTCTGGCGTTAGTTAACCTGCAGTTGTCAAACTTGGTGGAATCTTTTCCTATATTCTCTCTTCTATTGATCTGAAACGCAAGTATGATGATGCTGGGCATCTCCAGTTGAGCAGAGGTTTCAATAGTCCACGTTTGTCTGCTTGCTGTCACTAGCACTCACTACTCAAATCCTCCCATAAATGGAAAGATGACGATAGAAATACACTGGCATTAAGAACAACTTGAAATGCTGCTCATCTGATACACTGATGTGTGGCGTTCTCCATATTATTTTACTGATGTTGATCTCATTCTCCTCTATAGCTCTTTGAATGTGTGAGCTGTTATCCATTGCACTCTGTTCCAGAATAAGTCCCTATTTAGCAATTAGAACAGTTTGCCAAATGACATCAAAGTATTCCATAAGCAACTTTAGAGATATACATCCAATAAATCACTTCTGTACTACTGTACTACCCACTGGCTCGTCTATGAAATATCCAGCATTTTCTAAATCCCTGAGATCCGAGGGAGGAGCAGAAACATTTGTTTTAAGAGTTAATTAAACATACAGTCAATCTTGACCCTGTAAAGCTCATATTGAATCTCATGAGACAGGAACGCTAAAGCATTACACATTACATGAAAGGTTTGATGCCACTGTAGCACTGCCATCCCTTTTTCGTAAGTGTTCCATCAAGATATATAAAACTCTTGCATGGCAGGGTTAAAGCATCTTGGTGTTGGATGACAATCCTGCTTTCATCATTCTTGTTAAATATTATCGAAGCATAAGGTTTATATGACAAGTATTCTTGGCATATAGTACGTCCATCATATTCCACTGGGCTAGTTACATCTAACGATGTCATTGCGAATTTTCAGACCTAAGAAATTTGTTGTTCACGTGTATTAATAACTTGCTGTTCTATTGTTCAGTGCCGCACTGTGTGTTGTGCACACTGGTTTTATACCTTACACCCATCCTGTCTTTATTGACAATACGAGGACACTCAGGGCCGCTGGGAGTTCCAGTTGGTTGAAGGTCACTGCCACCACTTCGGTCTCCCAGCAAGGCAAGGTCATTGTTCTCGCCAGGAGGTTTGGGTGCGTCCACTATAGGTCCTTGCTGGTTGAAGATTGGCGCTGCTTCTAGGTCTCTGGCCACTCGAGGCCACTGCTGACCCCCTGTAGATGTAGTGATACAATGATTTCATCACCACAAAAATCGATGAGTTGGTTAGCCTGGTCCACAATGTACAGCTCCAGACAGTCTAATGTCCGAACTGCTACTGAGAGATAAACAGCGTTGGTACAGGTCTCACTGAGCTTATACCCAGTTTTAAGTGATGGCAAGAATCCGTAAATTGGATGAATCAATGCATTGTAGAGATAATAGTTTGCTGCAATGTTACATTCAACATGGATTGTACCGCCAAAAAGTATATTCACTGAGTCTTAAGAACTGTAAAATTTAATAGGGCCATTCTTCAAAACCTGTTCTTAAATGAAAGTCAGTAGCCGTCCTGTGGAACCTCTCTGGTTGAAGTCAGTCTCTGCATTCGGTGCCTTAATTTCAAATTTAAGTGTATTGATGTTTACATGTAGCACAATCCCTTTTACAGACCGTTTTCAAAAGGTCATTTAAATCATCAACGTCATATGCACCAGGTTCTATTTCCACAATTTCCTTTCTACTATTAACTTCCAAAAGAAGCTTAATTTTGGCCTCTGTGATATTCAGAATGATGTTGCGTGTCTCCAGTTCATTCAGTGCAACACACCATTCCCCACTGCTGAAAACAATCGGTGGGAAGTAACGTTCTTTTAAAGTCACAGTACACGATACTAAATCTGAACCCTAACTGATGTGTGCATGTTTAGTGCACCTCCTTATATATCTCTCCTTGTAAATGTTAGGAGGAACATGATGCACAAATTTCTACACAAGCAATGAAATATTCGGATTTCCGCACAGTCACCGGTAATGTATCCTGCATAAACACACCATGGAATCAAGGAATGTTGAATTTTTTTCTAATAAACTTGAGAAAATCTTTATTTGTAAGTGGTCTATCTGGTAGGATAGCTAATGGACTTTTTTTCTTATTTATGAAGAGACATAGTCCTTTCTTGTATGGTTTCAGGTATAGTCCTTTCCCGATGGTTGCTGCTTCCATCATGCGATTATGTCTTCTTGTCTCTTCTGGCTGCTCTTCGGATTTCTCTGTGCTCCTGACTGCTCTGACAATAGCCGCAGCACTACAGCCACTGAACCCATCGATGAGAGACCTGACAGGAAAGGAATGAGGAAGGGGATAATTGCGCTTGATGTCTTGGGTACTGGCAGAACCTAGGGTATTTTAAGCAGTCCTTTATGCTTCAGAGCGCTATTAGCTGTATACATCGCTGTCAGGACAGTTTTTTAAACATCCCTGCCTGGCTTCTTCTTCTTCTGCATTGCCTTCCTCTTCTTCAGGCCACGATGAATGGCATTCATAACTTGCTTGCACCGAAGCCCAATTTCATATTACCAGACATGGTTTCATCAAATACAAATGCTGCAAGGTGCTGTCCTATACCAATAATATTTCTCGCACATATTGCCTTGGCATTATCAGCTAAAATTTGATCTGCAGCGTGACGTCCTAGGAGATCTTTATGTTTTGCACAAGCTATGTCGTGTTCCAAACATGCCTTGTCAAACAGGTTAATCCCCTTATCACCACGAGCCAAACATTTTTGAAACTTTGTACCAGGTACACAGTAATTGTACACTAGAGTGTGCAATCCAACTGGAAATTTTGTTGAGAAAGATGTGTCTCCTATTGTGAATGTGTGCTACTGTGCTGGCTGCGCGATTTGCACCCCATTATACAGCAAATCGTCAGCGCTAAACTAGCTGTTTTGTTTGCAAGAAAGCCAGGCCATTTAACTAATACTCTATACCCTCGACGTCTTATGACATGTCTTATGAGAAACACATGTGGTTCTGAGCTCTTCTGCATTTCTTGTGTGTAAAAACATCCAGAAATATCAGTGCCACTGCTGTCCTTTAAGATGTAAGTCCTGGATTTGTTCCCTGCAATTTGGAAACTGTAAATATCTCACTCGACGAGTTGGGAGGCATGAGTCATCAAATGCTGTCTTATGTTTTGAGATACACACCATTACATTTTTGTTTGCGTGAATCCAGAATTTTAATATACTAGTGTGCCATATCCATGAGTCTATTATCGCGAATATTAATTGGTGTTATTTTTATTGTGCTACGTTTGGTTCTATTATACTACGCAGTTATTTCTGGGAGGATATCCATCAATTTGCATGAGCCACAAAGATTAAAACACATACATATTTGATCTTTTATTGTACTGTTCAGATGTTCCACGATACTCGCCTTCAGGTGCGCGAATGTTGAATAGTCATGTTTTCCATATCGCTGCATCATGATCTTGAAATATGGGTTTAAAAACTCTCCACTGTGATTGGTTTGGAGGTTGTCTGGGAATCGATTCGTCCCTGTCTGCAACAAACACTCAAACACCTCTATGGCATTTCTCCCCACTTTTGTTTTAACAGGTAATGCTGAGGCAAATTTGGAGTATGCATCAATAAACAATAAAATATGTTTGAATCCATTATTTGCATGTGAATATTCCTGCATATCTACAAGATCAGCCTGCCGTAAGACATTCAAACTTTGAATCATATCATGACTGCAGGGCTATGTTTTGCCTGCTGGTTTGTGTAGTTGTCGAAACACTGTCTTCATACTTATTCGATTGTACCTTTCTGTCTAAACTTTGAGATTACTGTAACAACCTCATTCGAATGAGCAGTATTACCTGCAGCAGCTGATGCCATGAGCAGTCACAGTCTGTCTGTTGACTAATTGGGATCGTCATAGTATATAGGGGTTGATAGCTGACTCTTGCCATCATTAATGCTATATCGAGGTTCTAATACAGGTTTTATAATGATTCTGTATTTCCACTGCGCTGGTTTCCCACTTTCCTGTGTACACCACTCCACTGCAGGATTTCAGCATACATCTCCAGATGTTTGCATGAATAATTTAAATTTTTGTGGGATTTAGGAAAATGAGGTTTCATTAGACCACTTGTTCTTTGAAATTCGTTATCACCTACCTGTATTGTTTTTTCATTTAATCTTATAGGCTGCATGCCCAACATGTATGGTTTTTCAACTCTGACAGCAAATGTTTTGTCTATCTTAGCATCACTGTGACAGTTAATGAAGTTAGCAACGTCGCTGTCATTGTGTAATTTCGCTGAGAGTTCATCGAGTCATTCAGTAACTTGTTGAAAGGTTTCTCTCAATGTCTGCTTTTGATCTAAATGTCCTAACCTTAGCAGTCGTAGCTCCTCTCGAACAGCCTTCCATGCTGTTGTGATCTTACGCTTAGTCATATTGTTTTATACTAAGGTGACCAATGCTATCAACCTTTACATTTAAGTCGTGTACATCCGTTTCAATTACATCAACCTACAGCTGAGCCGTCTACTTTCTTTCTCAAAATGATCTAGGTGCCACGACAAGACCAAGGATTGTTTAACAGTAACGTAATTGCTCTCTCTCGCCCGTGCACATCAAAGACATATAAAATCAAAATGACATGACCACCGAGTTTATCGCCCAGCTCAACGCAGCAGAAAATGGTTCTCACGATAAAGCTGCGCGTGTTCATTGTCTGGCATGGAAAGCACCATTCGCGGAAAACGTGTGCGGGATTGTTTGTGCAAGTGTTATTAAGACTGGAAGTATTTTGACAAAAACTCCAGCAAAGTCAGTAATGCTAAACTTAAAGATAAAATACCACGAAACGGGCTCTTTAGCGAATAAAATCGTAGCTGTTCCAGGAGAGTTCGAACTCTAGAAGAAATTGCTGGAGCGAAGCAAAGCCCAATGAAATCTCAAAAAACCTCAACGCCGTTTATCTGTGAAGTGGGAATTAAGAGATCTTCGTGTCGAAACATCAAAGAGGGCTCGTATCTGTATCCTTACAAACTTACTTTTCTGCATGAGGTAAAGCGTCCAGAAGAACTTTCACACGTTTAGTTCTGCCGATGGCTTCTGAGTGAAGTGGAATCAGGACTTTTATATTCTCTGTTCTTCTTTTCTTCAGATGAAGCCTGGTTCACCCTGTCAGGCTACGTGAACTCACAGAGCATGCACCGTTGCGCGTCATGAAATCTCCATCAGTGCTCTGAAGAGCCGTTGCATAAAGATTGGTGTTTGGTGCGCAATGTATGGTATCCATATCATAAAACGAATCTTTCAGCAGACTTAATTCTGCCACTGTATACGGAACCTGTCTCATCCATACGTGGAGCAACTCACAGAAAACGAAAGACTGTATGGACATTTTCAGCAAGGCGGAGCAACAGCCTTGACAACTTTTTTTGGAGTCCATGAGGTGTTCAATGAGGAGAGTACAATCTCCTGGCCACCTCTTTTGCTTGATCCCTCTCCCGGTAATCTTTACCTGTGAAGCAAACTGAAGAGTCAGATGTACTCAAACAACCTTCACACACAAGAAGAGCTACAGCGGAACACAGAAAACGGAATTGCTGCCATTCCTCAAGTAGAGCTGCTTCATAAATAGAGCACAGCGCCGCACTGACGTCAACAGTGGCCATTCCTAGCACCTTCTGTGATGCTCATTAAAACGGGTCGATGCTGCCTCACTGTTATTGTAAATGTTTTCCTGGCCAGTTTCATTTTGCCCACCTTGTAGATGAAGCGAATGAATTCTGCTACCTTGGAAGCAAAGTAATCCATGATGAATGAAACAAGGTCATAAAAATCTGACTATGACAGACGAAGACAACATTCCTGGTAGTATCAAAAATTGGCCTTATTTTGAGGAGGAAATTTCTGAGAATGTACAATTAGAGCACAGCATTGTTTGGGTGTGAACCGCAGACTGTGAGAGCCGAAAAGAAGAGAATCGAAGAGTTTGAGATGCAGTGTATAGAAGAAGCTGAAAATTAGGTGGAATGATACGAAATGAGGAGGTTCTCCACAGAATCAACGTGGAAAGCAACATACGGAGAAAACTGGATGATAGAACATTGGTTAAGATATCAGCAGTTAACTCCATCAGGCGTAGGAAGATCTGTAGAGGGTAATAACTGCTTATACAAGATATCTTGTATTAAGTGCATAACGTTTACATGTGTGTCAAAACAATTTGTGCAGTGAATTACGTCGAATAGCAGTGACAAAATAGAAAGTGCAATAGTGTAATGTTACTCAACAGCTCCGCCATTACACCAGTGATGCAAGTGAAGCTACAAGACAATAAAATCGCTGTGATGTCATACATAACCAACAACAAGAAAAACCAGCAGAAGACATCACTGACATCGATTTCTGGCCATCCACTACTCTTCCCCCCCACCCCTACCCAAATGCCACACCAGCCAATACAGTAGCGAACAATGGACAAGAAGTTCTAGGTTAATTTAGTTTAAGATAATTTATTTTTAAGTAACATTTCTCTGTATGTATGTATGTATGTATGTATGTATGTACAAACGCCTGACGACGAATAGAAGATGTTCGAAAAGGGTTGTACGACGGTTGAATGAAAAGTAATGCCTCCACCTTCGTTAAGTGGGTTTGGAAGGGGATATTTTAATAAATCAAACGCAGAAATAATCCTTAGAATGTGATCTTTAATTACCAATATTCACTTTTCCACATAATTTTCAACCAATTGGATACATTTCTGCCAACGATGAACAAGTTTCCTGAAGCCGTAACGGAAGAAGTCGACACTGTTTTCGCAACCACAGTCTCACAGTTCTCTCAACGTCTTCATTAGAAGCATAATGATGTCCCCGCAGATCGTCTTTCATTATAGGGAACAGATGGAAGTCAGACGGAGCTAAATCTGGACTTTATGGAGAATGTCGCACGGTGGTGAAATTCAGTCTCTGAAGTTCTGCTGTGGTGGCACGTGAAGTGTGTGGTTTGGCATTGTCATGCTGCAGGAAAAGATTTCCTTTTCCTTTCGGAGCCTTGTCAGCCGTCGTTAGAGAGTTTGCAGCGTGGCTCTTAATTTATCGTTGTTCCACGATCACGGAAATCAACATGGATAGCACCATCTGCATCCCAGAACACAGAGGCCATGATTTGTCCAGCTAAGGGCCGCGTCTTGAATTTCTTTTTCTGGGGCGAGTCTTTGCGTCGATATTCCATAGACTGACGTGTCGTCTCCGGGTCGTAATGGCGTACCTACGTTTCGTCTCCTGTCACAATTGAATGGAGAAAGCCGTCACCTTCATTCTCGTAAGGCGAGAGGAGTTCATGGCAAATTTCAAGTCTGTGCACCTTCATTTCGGGAGTCAGCATCTGAGGTACCCATCGTGCACAGATCTTCCGATAGCCAAGCAAAGCAATAATGTGACCCACACGTTCTTGTGAAATGCCGATTATGCTTGCAGTTTCTCTCTGAGTGATACGACGATCGTCCTGAATCAATTTGTCAACATTTTGCTTGTGAAACTCGGTGGCTGCTGTCACAGGAAGTCCAACTCTTTGCTTGTCACGCAGGTCAGATGTTCTCGCCTCAACATCTTCAAACTTACTCGCCCAACGACGCACAGTACTCACATCAACGCAATCACCATAAACTGCTTTCATTCTCTTATGAATCTCTGGGGTGACACCTTCTGCTATCAAGAATTCAATGACTGCACGTTGCTTCAATCGCCTTGACGAACCGGCTGCGCAGGGTTCCATACTTTACACTGTAACAACACAACCATTCAATATTAAGGCTTCCCGCCAACTGGAGCTGTAGAGAAGAGGCTACGGAACAAGCCAGTACCTGCCGCATACCAATGCTGCCAACTGTTGAAGAGTTACGAAGGTGGAGGCATTACTTTTTATTCAACCCTCGTATTAAGTTAGATTAAACATAAATAAAAGTGACTGGTAGCAGAAATTCCAAATAAATAATTATCCCACACAGTCACGTTCAACAAACGTAGCCACTATGGCCGTAAATAACTTCAGGAGTGTCCCAAGGGAGTGTGTTTGACCATCGCTGCTCATGTTATACATAAATGACTTTAGATACAATAGCATTCTCCGATTTTTCGCAGATGATACGGTTGCTAATAATTAAACACTATCTGAAAATGCCATATAAATATTGGGTTGTTAAGATTACAAAGCCACATAAAGATTAGTAACTTGATTTAAATATTCAAGAAAGTAAAACTGTGAAATTCACAAAACGATAACATGTAGTATCCTTTGATTACAATATCAATGACTAAAATATTGAAGTTAGTATAACTGTAAAATATAAAATTTATTTGTATATTATTTAGGTTTTATTTTTATCTAATCTACATTTATAAAATTTACTTTTATATTATTAACGTCGATTATTCTCATAATACCTTAATTTTGCAGGTGACATCAAATGGGGTGAAGTTGACCGCTGGGATGAAGTTGACCGAAAAATTTTAAAAACATTTTATGTTAAATAACTACTCACCGGTGACGAAAATTCTTTTATTTTAGTTTATTTGTTGTTATAAAGTTCTTAATTAGTGGCAAGGGTCAAATGTACAGTATTCTGAATCTCTATCTGAATACTAATCGTATTCAAACGGACTGAATGATTAACTTTTTTAATGAGCAAAAACTTTTATTCGTGTCAGCGGCATAAATCAACTCATGTGTTTAGACTTTATGTATGTCGTGCAGCGACAATTCACAACGACAGCTACAGCAATAACGTAAGTTTATCTATTATACTTACCTATCTGTCAACCCATAAATAAAACTCTGTAAATTATTGGTGGAATCGGGGTGAAGTATGCCGTCCTTTTTCAGGCGGTTCTTTTATAATGATACATTTGTGACTGCGGCAAGAATGTGACCTAATGAACGTAGCAACAATGTGACAGAGTGGATGCGCCAGCAATTGTCTGTAACAGTCTGCTGGTGGAGTATGGAAGTCCTTGTTGTAAGTGTATGTCAGCTTATGAATTTGTCACATAGCTCCCAGTTCTGTTTGTTGCTTCACACAGTTGAAATCTAAGAGCTGTCAGTATGAAAATACCTGGTTCAACTGGCTCTGAGCACTATGGGACTTAACATCTGAGGTCATCAGTCCCCTAGAACTTAGAACTACTTAAACCTAACTAACCTAAGGAAATCACACACATCCATGCCCGAGGCAGGATTCGAACCTGCGACCGTAGCAGTCGCGCGGTTCCAGACTGAAGTGCCTAGAACCGCTCGGCCCCACTGGCCGGCTGAAAATACCTCTTGCGAAGAAATGTAAGTGGGGCGAATTGAAGAAATATAGTCTGCATGTTTTAGAACTGTGTCTCACATATATTGTAAATGGTAAAATAAGCATTAACAAAGCTACCCGAGGACAGAACTCCCAAAGGAGCCCTGATGCATAGTGTTCATGCCAGCATGGTAAAACAAAAGATGAACAGCCAGTTTTACTGGCTTTTTTTCGAATTTCGTAAAACAAATCTCGGATCACATTTTTATTCTTAAACTTTCTTTGTATGCAACTCTGAAATTATTATTAAAAGTTAATTACTATGCTACAATTATTACTGGATTATTGATGAAGTTTCAGAACAGTGAAATCACCCTAGAGTCATAGACAATCCACAGTTATCACTTAATGGGTATTCGGTCAACTTCACCACCAGGTGGGGTGATGACATTCGCAGTTTCTTTCTTTTTTTAAGAATTTACTATCTGTTAGAGCAAAAGGTAATAAAGACCAAAAATTTAATTACTATAGCTCAACTCTCATCCTCTGAAAGAAAAACCAATACATTTATTTCATTTGTTTGAGAAATAATTAAGTCCTAAATAGATCAACTTCACCCCATACAATATGTTGAAAGCAGAGCTAATATTGGGCACTAAGATTCTGCGACAGATGGAACAGCATGGACAGGCACTGCACTTACAAACTTTTCAGGAAGGGTCAGGAAAACTTTATTGGACAGTTTGCTGCACCTACAGGGCATGCATAGCTTGCTGTTAGGCAAGAATCCCCAGCTAGTGTACTTCGCCTATTCATTAGTGAAAAGATGTCGTACCTGGTGAAAAGATGCTCTGAAATTGAAGCATGCATTATGCTTTTGGTGACATAGCGACTGTTTATCGGCTCTCGCAGTAAATATTGACATCACTGCCCCGAGCAGTAGGCAACTGCAACGTCTCTGATTTCAATTCGCTCTGTATCTCCAACTTATAAATTACAGAATTGTCTACTCAGTACCAGTGTATATTATTCCGTATACGCACCTTCCAGTACCGCTCTTCCTACATACTCATTGATTTTTGTGGAATTTAAATTCGGAGGAGGTGGAAGCATCTGTTGCCATATTGTACTCTCGTGGGACATGTGGTGCATATAGTCTGTGAATGAGAAATCTGTGGCGTAGTGAGTGTGATCCCACCTTTTTGTCTCAAACAATGGCGAGAAAAATAATTTAGAAATCACATGATTACTTCACTTTGACGCTAGAAACGTAAAGACGCAGTCCGTTTTGTTTGACATCTGAAATCTGGTACATGCTAATAGATAACTGCATTGCATGTTACAAATCACCTGAACTCCTAACTGTGGATGAGCAGTTATATGCAATAAAATCCCGAGTAATGAGTGTCAAACCTGGCAAGTACGGCATAAAGTATTGGCTGCACACAGACGATAAAGTCAGACATGTTCTGAACGTATCTGGGGAAAAACGAGACCTACGAATACTAGCCTAGGAGGACAAATTGCGTTACGTCTCATGGGATAATACTAACGAAAGTGGAGAAATGTTACATCAGACAGCCTCTTCACTTCTCTCAAGCTGGAAATAGGGGTAAAAAAGAGGGATGCAAGCATTGTTGGCACTTTGAAGAAGAGTGGAAGGAGAGTCCCACAATCCGTGTCAAAAAGACAAGACGTACTTCACTCAAGTGTTATTTACAAGGCTGATGATATTACTCTAACCTCTTACGAAGGGAAGACAGAGAAAAATGTGTGTATTCTTAGTTCTCTACCCTCCAGTGTCCGCCTGCATAGCTGTGCGGTAACGTGCTTGCCTCCCATGCAGTGGACCCAGGTTCGATTGCCGGCTGGGTCGCAGATTTTCTCCGCTCGGGGACTGGGTGTTGTGTTGTCCTCATCATCGGCCGCAAATCGCTCAGTGTGGCGCCGACTGAAATAAGACTTGCATTTGGCGGCCGAACCCGACTGAGACGTCCGGGCCAACAATGCCAGGCAATCATCTGATTCCATTTATACCCTCCAGTGAAACAATCGATGAGGCTGCAGAAAAGAAAACTTCACAAACAGTCAGTTTTTGTAACAACACCGAATTCGGCTCAGATGTGATAGATCAAATGTCAAGCAAGCACATCGTAGGAGCCATGACAAGGTGCGGGCCCATCATGTTTTCTGTAACATTTTAGATCTGGCTATGATCTGGCCACACCTTATAAAAGTTGGTAACCAGCTCGCGACGGTCTTTTATAATGAAAGCTGGTATAACTCAGGAATTCTTGCCCCCAGCAACTCCAAACTCCATCCATTTTGACTGCCGTCATAGAAGGAACATCTAAACGAGCTAAACGAAAATCTTGCCGACTTTGATCGTGCAGAAAAACAAAACTGGATATGTGTAAGTGTGGTCTTCAGTCCAGAGACTGGTTTGATGCCGCTCTCCATGCTACTCTATCCTGTGCAAGCTTCTTCATCTCCCAGTACCTACTGCAACCTACATCCTTCTGAATCTGTTTAGTGTATTCATCTCTTGGTCTCCCTCTACGACTTTTACTCTCCACGCTGCCCTCCAATGCTAAATTGGTGATCCCTTGATGCCTCAGAATATGCGCTACCAACCGATTCCTTCTTCAAGTCAAGTTGTGCCACAAACTTCTCTTCTCTCCAATTCTATTCAATATCTCCTCATTAGTTATGTGATCTACCCATCTAATCTTCAGCATTTTTCTGTAGGACCACATTTCGAAAGCTTCTATTCTCTTCTTGTCTGAACTATTTATCGTCCACGTTTCACTTCCATACATGGCTACACTCCATACAAATACTTTCAGAAACGACTTCCTGACACTTAAATTTATACTCAATATTAACAAATTTCTCTTCTTCAGAAACGCTTTCCTTGCCATTGCTAGTCTACATTTTATATCCTCTCTTCTTCGACCATCATCAGTTATTTTGCTCCACAAACAGCAAAACTCATTTACTACTTTAAGTGTCTCATTTCCCAATCTAATTTCCGCAGCATCACCCGATTTAATTCGACTACATTCCATTGTCCTCGTTTTGCTTTTGTTGTTGTTCATCTTATATCCTCCTTTCAAGCCACTATCCATTCCGTTCAGCTGCTCTTCCAGGTCCTTCGCTGCCTCTGACAGAATTACAATGTCATCGGCGAACCTCAAAGTTTTTATTTCTTCTCCATGGACTTTAATACCTACTCCGAATTTTTCTTTTGTTTCCTTCACTGCTTGCTCAATACGCAGACTGAATAACATCGGGGAGAGACTACAACCCTGTCTCACTCCCTTCCCAACCACTGCTTCCCTTTCATGTCCCTCGACTCTTATAACTGCCATCTGGTTTCTGTACAAATTGTAAATAGCCTTTCGCTCCCTGTATTTTACCCCTGCCACCTTCAGAATTTGAAAGAGCGTATTCCTGTCAACATTGTCAAAGGCTTTCTCTAAGTCTACAAATGGCAGAAACGTAGGTTTGCCTTTCCTTAATCTAGCTTCTAAGATAAGTCGTAGGGTCAGTATTGCCTCACGCGTTCCAACATTTCTACGGAATCCAAACTGATCTTCCCCGAGGCCGGCATCTACCAGTTTTTCCATCCGTCTGTAAAGAATTCGTGTTAGTATTTTGCAGCCGTAGCTTATTAAACTGATAGTTCGGTAATTTTCACATCTGTCAACACCAGCTTTCTTTGGGATTGGAATTATTATTGAAGTGTGACGGTATTTCGCCTCTGATACTAGATGGTACAGTTTTGTTAGGCCTGGCTCCCCCAAGGCTGTCAGTAGTTCTAATGGAATGTTGTCTACTCCCAGGGCCTTGTTTCGACTTAGGTCTTTCAGTGCTCTGTCAAACTCTTCACGCAGTATCATATCTCCTATTTCATCTTCATCTTTCATTCTCTTCCATTTCTATACTATTGTCCTCCAGAACAACGCCATTGTATAGATCCTCTATATACTCCTTCCACCTTTCTGCTTTTCCATCTTTGCTTAGAACTAAGTTTCCATCTAAGCTCTTGATATTCATGCAAGTGGTTCTCTTTTCCCCAAAGGTCTCTTTAATTTTCCTGTAGGCAGTATCTGTCTTACCCCTAGTGATATGCGCCTCTACATCCTTACATTTGTCCTCTAGCCATCCCTGCTTTGCCATTTTGCACTTCCTGTCGATCTCATTTTTGAGACGTTTGTATTCCTTTTTGCTTGCTTCATTTACTGCATTTTTATATTTTCTCCTTTCATCAATTAAGTTCAATATCTCTTCTGTTACCCAAGGATTTCTACTAGCCCTCGTCTTTTTACCTACTTGATCCTCTGCTACCTTCACTACTTCATCCCTCAAAGCTACTCATTCTTCTTCTACTGTGTTTCTTTCCACCATTCTTGTCAATCATCCCATAATGCTCTCCCTGAAGCTGAGTACAACCTCTGATTCTTTCAGTTTACCCAGGTCCCATCTCCTCGAATTCCTCTCTTTTTGCAGTTTCTTCAGTTTTAATCTACAGTTCATAACCAATAGATTGTGGTCAGAGTCCACATCTGCCGCTGGAAATGTCTTACAATTTAAAACCTGGTTCCTGAATCTCTGTCTTACCATTATATAATCTATCTGAGACCTTCCAGTGTCTCCAGGCTTCTTCCATGTATACAACCTTCTTTTATGATTCTTGAACCAAGTGTTGGCTATGATTAAGTTATGCTCAGTGCAAAATTCTACCAGGCGGCTTCCTCTTTCATTCCTTAACCCAATTCCATATTCACCTACTACGTTTCCTTCTCTTCCTTTTCCTACTATCGAGTTTCAGTTACGCATGACTATTACATTTTCGTCTCCCTTCACTATCTGAATAATTTATTTTATCTTATCATACATTTCATCAATCTCTCCGTCATCTGCGGAGCTAGTTGGCATATAAATCTGTACTATTGTGGTAGGCATGGGCTTCGTACCTATCTTGGCCACAATAATGCATTCACTATGCTGTTTGTAGTAGCTTACCCGCACTCCTATTTTTTTATTCATTATTAAACCTACTCCTGCATTACTCCTATTTGATTTTGTATTTATAACCCTGTAGTCGCCTGACCAGAAGTCTTGTTCCTCCTGCCACCGAACTTCACTAATTCCCACTATATCTAATTTTAACCTAAACATTTCGATTTTTAAATTTTCTAACCAACCTGGCCGATTAAAGGATCTGACATTCCACGCTCCGATCCGTAGAACGCCAGTTTTCTTTCTCCTGATAACAACGTCCTCCGTGAGTAGTCCCCGTCCGGAGATCCGAATGGGGGACTATTTTACCACCGGAATATTTTACCCAAGAGGACGCCATCATCATTTAACCATACAGTAAAGCTGCATGCCCTCGGGAAAAATTACGGCTGTAGTTTCCCCTTGCTTTCAGCCGTTCGCAGTACCAGCACAGCAAGGCCGTTTTGGTTAGTGTTACAAGGCCAGATCAGTCAATCATCCAGACTGTTGCCCCTGCAACTACTGAAAAGGCTGCTGCCCCTCTTCAGGAACCACATGTTTGTCTGGCCTCTCAACAGATCCCCCTCCGTTGTGGTTGCACCTACGGTACGGCACACAAGCCTCGCCACCAACGGCAAGGTCCATGGTTCATGGGGGTAAAACTAGATATACTCGCTCTAAATGTAAAAAGTTTGGACGTAGTTAATATCTAAGCAAAAGGATCTGAATATACTGAGTGCTCCATACAGTATCTAATAATAATTTGTTACAGAATAAAAGTACAAATAGTCAATAACTGAGAAATTCTATGACAATATTAATTGTCACCTATTGTCATATGACGTAAAATACAAAAACATGTGTCTGATGGGACGTTTTAATTACAATCCCTTCTTCGAAAGTTATTTGCAGAGTCCTTGTGGAGCTGCAAGTACAATCTTTTCTTGGAAATTTACTTGCAGCCCCAAATGCCATTTTTGAAAATATTACTGAATATAATTGGTTGAAATGGTTCAAATGACTCTGAGCACTATGGGACTTAACATCTGTGGCCATCAGTCCCTAGAACTTAGAACTACTTAAACCTAACTAAGGACATCACACACATCCATGCCCGAAGCACGATTCGAACCTGCGACCGTAGCGATCACGCGGTTCCAGACTGAAGCGCCTAGAACCGCACGGCCACACCGGCCGGCTGAATATAATTACTTCGGTTTATTTGCAGTGTAAGTAAGTTGAAAATAGAAAATCAGAAAATGAATATTTGTTTTCTCCCAGAGGGATTTTTTTAAATACTAACTCGAATGACTGATGTCCCGCCCGGCCCGCACCAAAAACGCTGTTCTTTGCTAAACGCTCGGTCATCTGATGCTCTCACTTCTGTCACTTTCACTTCTAGTCAGTCCCTGCGTACGAGATGTGATCAAAAATTAACGGGAATTTTTGTCTCGGTATCATATCCGTATACCCATGTTTCACCACCTGTTATAACCTTCTTTAGAAGTTCTGGATCGTTGTCGACTCCATTTATTCATCAACTCCTGGGCGATGTCTACGCGACGTCGTTTTTGGTGGAAATTAACGAATTTCGGAACAAGCTTTGCTGCTACACTGTTCACGCTTAAAACACCCGAAGAAGTTGACGTGAGACAAAGGATATAGCGACATCATCAGCAACATCTCTGATTGTGATTTGGCAATTTTCCGGAACCATTATCTTTACTTTTTCCACATTTCCGTCAGTAACTTATGTGCTAGGGCGTCCAGGGCAATGGTCGTGGTCAACGTCTTCTCGACCCTGTTTGAAACGTTTATACACTCGCAAACTCTTGAATTACTCAAGGTAGATTCGTCAAAAGCCACAGACAACATTCCGAATGCAGTGCTTCCCTTTACTCCATTTTTCAAGTAAAATTTAATGTAAATTCTTCGATTCATCTTTTTCGAAAGTAAAAATTCGCCGGGAACGCGAAAACACGTATAACTTTTCCATTATCAACAATACACAAAATATTCATAACGGCTGGAAATGCAAACCACGTGCACCAACAAAATAAAAATCTCCGATAATCGAGTATATAAAGTCCTCGAAATTAAAAAATTCCCAATTCTGTTTGATCACTCCTTGTATATGATAAATCTGGACGAAATCGGTGATAATGAGTAGGTGCGGCCCGCTTATAAGAGAAAGGCACCAGAAGTAATGAGTCGTAACAGGAAATGGTATGGTGCACATACCGTTTCACATCTGTTGTTCAGTAGATGCTGGAATGCTTATGCTTCTACCTACCATGACATGGAGTCTCGTGAGTTACTTTCTTGAAAGGTTTCTCGTAAACGGTATCTGTCGTTGGTTCTCAGTAAAGTAAAATAATCGTTCGCTCATCAAAGCCGTAGTAGACTAACCAAGACGACATACAGTCAGTAAAGAACAGCTGACGGCGACTCGTATAGCCAAGCCCTTACCATGTATGAAGCGTTCTCGGTATCCTCGCCTAGTCCGCTCCAAATTTAAACTGAGCTCAGGGAATAACCTTTTCCTCTTCGTCAGCAGCAAACTGCCACTGCCGCGGTCATAACTTAACTCGTAACTGACACGGTCATAACACGATCTACTCTTTATGCAATACAGTGCCAGTGTTTGATATTTATGATGAAGAGCCAGGAAAAAGGTTGCACAATATTTAATATTGCTTTCATGGGAATTATTTTACATTCGACAGTAATACAGATGACTGGTCTTCAATATATTATTATCTTCCTGGTTTTCACGAAGTACAGTCTAATCGAATAGTGTCTGGGCCAAAGGCTCAGAAAATAGAAGTGTTAGTTTACAAGGAGAAGTACATCTAGTCGTCTGACGCGGCGGATCGTATTATATCAAATGAGCATTCAGAAGAAGGAAACGTAGCTGGTAACACTTTCACCGTCAAAAACCAACTAAATGCAGAAGCGAATACAGAGTATCAGCTACAGATGCAAGAGAAAGAAGCTCAAACCGTAAAAATGGGACTACTATGTTAGTGAAATACGTAGTGTTTCCCTTGAAATTAATGTTGGTGCTTTTTTTATACAAATTTATCGGCGTCAGACGTCTCGGGAGCCCGACAACACACCTCATATAATAAATTATTTTCCCATCTTATCACGTGCGAAAAACTATTAGCTCTTTTATAGGTTTCACGTAGTTTTCTCGTAAATTTTCAGGTTCAGCGGAAAATTCTGAGTAGAGAACAGAGTTATTACTTTCACTTGTAAAACAAAACTTCGTAATTATTAAGTCAGAGATGACTATCGAGCAATGATGATATATTCCAAGTTCAGAGGCACACGAGAATAATATTTTCAGTCCACATTTTATTTTTTTGTGTGTGACATTCCATTAATTTCAGATGCAGGCATGCGAAGTAGTTAATGTTCTTGGAATAAAATACACAGAATTCTCGTTTTTTGTTCCGGGTAAATCTTCTCAAGATCAGTGATTATTTCCTGTAAGATATATGGTGAAATTTCTCTCATACTGTAGACAACACAAATACTACCAGTGTGAAACGGACGACGTCCGCCGTCGACGAACTCGTAAAAGAAACCAAACGTTTATATTGCGTCAAGTGCAGGATCAGTTACAAGGTTTTTCATTTCAGTTCTTTTTTTATTATTGTAATAAAGCGAATCGAGGCTCTTGACGCTGTGGATTCCCACTTCTCACGGTCGCCGGCCGTCGACTAAATCAGCTCAGCGACCTGCAGTGCGCAGTTCGAAATGCGCGTCGTCACAATCTCCTAAACTTCGCAGAAAATAAATAAACTTGTGTGAATATTTGGAAATAAATTTGACACAGATACACTGAAATAAATTGCTATAAATATTTACCACATGTAGCTGAAGCGGGAAAGACGTCAGTTTTATCATCAATATTTTTGGCACTACAAATAACACATTGTATTTGCGGACATCATTATAACGTCTACAAAATTACGAAACGTTGGGAAACACAGGGCAGAGATACTCTGGTAATTAACTCAGCTTTGAAACTACAACGATTACATTGTTTAGTAAAAAGTGCTCAGTGTTGCTGAACTCATTGTAACGATCCCTACAGAAAACTGAGTTGACTTCAAAGGCATTCGCAGGTGAGAGCAAGAGGAAGCATTTGCCTGCTGCTGGAATCTGGGATTATTGACTATTCATTACAAAATTCTCACGATTTTCTGGCAACTGTTGTCTGCGCTTTGACTAAACCACGAATTGTCATCGCCGAGCGTGACGGGAAATACTGTGCTTTTAGCAATGTTCTATCTCCGTTCACGGGAAATTGTCAGTGCCTCGGTGCGGCGGCGATTAAGGCACTGTCCTGCAGTCAAGATGGATGCAAAACGTTACAACGCAAAGCTGAAATAAAGAATCTCCAATCTTGAATAAAATGTTCTCGGGTTTCCAACCGCGTCAGTTGCTTGTAGTTTTAAGCAATTGACGCGGTTGGAAACCCGAGAACATTTTATTCAATGTTATCGCCGCGAGACTCTGCATTCATACATCTCCAATCTTGTCTGTGCCGCTTCCTGGCACTTCTCTGTCGAGCTTAGAAAAACACCGGCGTAACACCATGGCACGCGGATTCCAGTCACAATATTCTCAGCATAACATAAACATGTCTGCAGCGTTAACTGCCCGACGTCCGTCCGCAATCAGGCGCGCATCCAAGGGGGCGGCGGGGTCATTACACTCCTTCCATGAAAGAAACATTTTAGTAGAGCTTTTATTTCTAAATTTCACAGTTAACATTCAGAGAATTAATAGCATGAAAAGTAAGATTTTCGAAAATGTCAAGGAATTCGAACAATTAGAAGCTACTCGTACATTTAAGACAGTATACAGAGGGTTGGACAAAAATATGGAAAACCGCGAGAAATGCCTGCTTGCATATACAGTAAATACAAAATATGCTAGTCAAGCCTGGAGTTTCCGCCGTTGCATTTGACCACCAACGGCAGCTCTGCATTTTTCTCAGTACGTTGCAAATGTCTGTCGTGGTCAGAACAGTGTTCTCCGTAGTTGTGAGTGTGTTATGTCGGAGCTAAGTGAATTAGAATATGGGAATATTGTTGGTGCTCGTATGGTGCGGTCTTCCGTAACCAAAGTAGTCGAAGTACTCGGTGCTTCAAGAGGAGCCGTATCGAAGATTTATACCGCATATAGGGAAAGCAGAAAGACATCAGCCGCAAGTCACAACGCGGATGATAGTGTGTGTTGAGTAATCGTGACAGACGTTCATAAAAACAGCTGTAAAAGTCACTGCAGAATTGAATGTCGCACTAGCGAACCCTGAGCTCCATAAGCAGGAAATTGGAGTGTGAGCTTGAATTCCGAAACCACTCATCTGTGATGCGCATCCCCGTAACAGGAAAACGAGGTGCCGAAGCCACACAGGCTGGACTGTGGAGCAATGAAAGAAATTCATTTGGGTGGATGAGTCTTGTTTCACACTTTTTCCAACTTCTGTCCGAATTTAAGTCCAAAGAGTGAAATACGGAGGCGGTTCGGGGATGGTTTGGACAAACATATCGTGGTATTCCTTGGGACCTATAGTTACTCTGCAAGGTCGAATTACTGCCATGGATTATGTGACCATTTTTGCTGATCGGTTCCATCCCATGGCACATTGTTTGTTCTCCAGTGATGATGCTGTGTTCCAAGATGACAGGGCGCCTGGCCACAAAGTTCGCATGGACCAGGACTGATTTTGTGAGCACCAGGTTGAACTGTCTGTCGCACCACCCCTGGGCACCACCGTCACCAGTTCTCAATATTATTGAGCCTTTGTGGTCTGCTTTGGAGAAAAGGTCGCATATCGCTATTTCCCTCCATCATCGATACCAACCTTGCCATTATTTCGCAGGAAGAATGATATAACTTTCCATTAAAAAACCGGAAGCAGAATTTGAGTGGCGACGGGTTGGGTTGGGTTGTTTGGGGAAGGAGACCAAACAGAGAGGTCATCGGTCTCATCGGATTAGGGAAGGACGGGGAAGGAAATCGGCCGTGCCCTTTCAAAGGAACCATCCCGGCATTTGCCTGGAGCGATTTAGGGAAATCACGGAAAACATAAATCAGGATGGCCGGACGCGGGATTGAACCGTCGTCCTCCCGAATGCGAGTCCAGTGTGCTAACCACTGCGCCACCTCGCTCGGTGCGACGGGTTTCTTACACCCTATTAGGCATGGTAATGTGTTACGTGTTTGGTGTTTCCATACATTCGTCCAACGGCTGTAGTACTTTTCAGTTTGCGTGCATCAGAGCTTCCTACACAGATACGCTTGAGTATTATCGGTAACATTCGGCGCAGGTAAAGGCACACATTGAGAGTCGGACAGCAGATGCTGCCAACAATAAATGTGACATGGTTCGTGATTTCACTAGTAGAACCATCAAAGTACAGGAAGTTGACTAAGACAAGATAAAAGAGGGAAGTCCCTCCACCGAACTAAAGGGGAAAAAAAGCAGAAACATTGCCTTTCTGAACGTGGCCGGAAGCCACTAAAAGAAAAAGTATTCCCGTCATTTACACGCTCGCACAGTCACAGTCTGCAGACCTCTGTTCATAATCGTGCTGCTTGGTGAAATACTCTGAATTGCACTTTCTTTGACGTCATGCTAAGCGATGTACTAAGGACTGATTTAAAAATTATTATTATGATAAGATGTTTTATATATTCCATTATTGTTAAACAATTTATTATTATCGGAACGAAATTTTCACTCTACAGCAGAGCGCTCGCTGATATGAAACTTCCTGGCAGATTAAAACTGAGTGCCAGACTTTTGGCCGGGCGCTTTGGCCGAGCGGTTCTAGGCGCTTCACTCCAGAACTGCGCGACCGCTGCGGCCGCAGGTTCGAATCCTGCCTCGGGCATGGATGTGTGTGATGTCCTTAGGTTAGTTAGGTTTAAGTAGTTCTAAGTTCTAGGGAACTGATGACCTCAGATGTTAAGTTCCATAGTGCTCAGAGCCCAGACTTTTGGACAAAGTATTTTCGCCGATCTGGTTTAGAATTCTATCCAGTGAATCCAAAAACGTTGCTTTGAGACATATTCTAATTATGCCAGTTAACAGTAAATAATACTCTGCCAAAAAATTGGAACACATTCAGTGAGAATGGCGTTTTATTGACAAGGCTGGGGACAGGTAGTCCATCACTGTAGCAGTATATGACAACAAATTCAGACCTAATGAAACACACATGTCACAGTAAAGGGTGCCCAAACATTCGAGACAATACACAGTGCACCTCCTCTGGTGGCAACGCAGGCATGTATCCTCGCATGGAACCGAGAAGGTGACGAACGGCATCCTGCAATAAATTGTCCAAAACATCTTGCGCCTTACGTTGCAATTCGGCAATGGTTCTTGCACGCCTTGGAGAACGAGTAAGGTCCCTCTTCACCGTGCCCCGTATGTGTTCAATTGGCGAGAGATCTCGTGATCTTGCTGGGCAGGGCAGTTGTTGCACACCACGAAGAGCACGTTGCGTCTCAGCCTCGTGTGTGGACGTGCATTGTCCTGCTGGAAAAGCATCTTCCTGTCAAAGAAGTGGCAGTAGGACTGGGACAACAGCCTGTGCAATGTAGCGAGCACTGGGTACTTTACTCTGCAGAAACACCAAATCTGACATCACGTTGTTACTGATTGCCCGCCCACACCATGAATCCTGGGAAGGAACTGCCCTACGCGTGCACGTCTATCACTGGCACGCAGAGACACGGTACTCTCGTCACTGAAGACAGCAGAGTGGCTTTCCACTCCCCAGTCAGCTCTTTCACGACACCAAAGTAGAGACGACTGGCGGTGTTGTGGTGAGAGTGGTAGCCTGGGCAGAGGCACACAGGATTATAATCCTGATGCAAGCAGCAGATGTAACATGCGCAAGGATGTCGTCCATGGATGGTGTTCGGTCGGCCATCGCTGCTCAAAAACAATGCGTCGATCTTGACGGGCGTCTGTACTACGTCGACGTCCAGAATCTCTTCTACAGTTTGGAAATGTTCCACAGTCGACTGTTGAAATCAGCGACACACTACCGATACGTCATGTTCAATATGTGCAGCAATAGGTCGATACATCCATCCAGCTCCTCGGAGGCTCACAATGCGATCCCGTTCAAATGAATGACGCTGTTCAACAGGTATGCTTACTCGTCGGTGGGGCATGGTTGCACCCTAGAACGAATGTTGCAAATACCGTTCGCCTCTGACCTCAGCGCAGTTACTGCCTATAGAGTCAACACAGAGGGTCCACAGAGAGGGCTCCTGAGCGCCATCTGATCGCCGACTACCGTGACAAATGAATCACTAACACTATAACCCGTCAGTATGCACAAATTGTACCCCGCTGCGACTGAACACAATATGTGAGAGTAATGCTTTTTTTGTGCAACGTAGAACGCCGTTGTCAGATTGAGGTTTCGTAAGCAAATAAGGTGTTACAGATCTCATCATTGTTTAACAAGCACTTGTTAAAGTCTATTCCCCGTTTCTCTACTTTGGGAAATATTAATCTATGCTTTCTGGCTGGCTGTCTCTATTGTTATGCAACAGATTTATCTCAGTCGTCGTTTTCTTTTCTAATTCAGATTTCTAATTTACACTGACAAAGAAACTTGTTTAGTGTATAGTGTTTAGCCATATGAAGGACGTATTTTCAGACTGTTAAATCAAGGAGATGCCATTCATATTCATATTAATAATAAAAAGGGTGTAATTTGCATATTCTAATGAACATGCATACCGTTTAGGTAATAAAATAAACAACTGAAAACATTTTGTGCGTATCTATTAAAGATACACTAAGTTTTGTGTACTTCCTGTCAAAAGCGGCAATTTAAGAATCTTGGGCTATCTTGGATAAATTTGTACGGACACCCACGGTTCACCATATTAGAACTCTTGGAAGTAATTAGTGGAACTAAATAACCACGAAATAAACGAAGAAGTGGGTAGTATGCTCCGGACGGATCTATCCGTAGACTACCAAACTTCACTGATACATCTGCGCTGTGGTCCCAGTGAATATAAAGTCATTAGATCACCAACCTTAGGGGCATAAGCTTGTACAAAATTTCCTATCAAATATATACCAAAATACTCAATAATGGGTTGATACTAACTGTAGAAACGTTACATTAGAAGCTCAACATTGATTCAGAATAGCAAAGTCACTGGAAATTTTATTTTCGCGAACATTTTGCTGTCCAAAAAACGAAAAGCATTTTAATAAAATTTTATTTGGCGGGTGTGAAATGGCTTTCCACAGAGTTAAGAATGAAACACTTCGGAACACATTTATTGATACTAGGAGGAATAAGAACGAATCAAATGGAATTTAACAGCCCTGTGAATCAAGACGTCAGAGAAAGGTATTCTCCATCACGAACACTCTATAATATGTACTATCCGATCTTAAGTATTCAGGTATCCATATTTAATACAGAATTGACCACTAGACATCGTAAGAGACGTATGGAAGGATGTGGCGAGTACTGTGTTGTCAGCAGAGAAGCAATGGCAGCAGAATGGGTCATTCAGGACTGGTCGGTGTCTTCGAACGCGACTGGTCACTGGATGTAGTCTAACAAACCCATCAAGGACATTTCAATCCTTTTAAGGCTGCCCTTGCCGACTGTTGCTGACGTAACTGAGAAGTAGAAATGTGAAGAATTACTACAGTTAAAGTAAGACTGGACAGACATCATGTTCTGACGGAGGTGGAACGTCGAGCGTTGAGGAGAGTGGCTGTCAAAAGCCACGTGACATCATCGGAAGTATCCACTCGCGAGGATCGCCGTGCTACCAGCAGTCCAGTTAGCACAATAACTTTGCGTAGGGAGTTCAAAAATTCGAGTACAGCTGTCTAGCACCTCCTCACTAGACGTAAATTTCTGTATTCAAAGAGTAACGACGCCTGATGTGGTGTAAAGAGCGACGCCACTGGACAGTCGATGGATCGAAACTGATTTGGAGAGATGATTCACGCTGTACTCTATGTGAATCGAAGGGATGAGTTTGGATTTGGCTAACATCTGGAGGACATCCCCTGACATCATTTGTTTTTCGTGAGCACTTAAGAAAGTGCTACATGCGGAAGATGGTTCAAATGGCTCGGAGCACTATGGGACTTAACAGCTGTGGTCATCAGTCCCCTAGAACTTAAAACTACTTAAACCTAACAAACCTAAGGACATCACACACATCCATGCCCGAGGCAGGATTCGAACCTGCGATCGTAGCAGTCGCGCGGTTCCGGACTGCGCGCCTAGAACCGCGAGACCACCGCGGCCGGCCATGCGGAAGACTACGAACACATTTTACAGGTTTGTGTACTGTGTAAGTAGGGGCACGAGGCCGGCGTCAGTGCAGCTTGGGTTGCCTGCATCAGAGGCAGGTATGCACTCAGGGGCAAATCTATTGTTCTCCTTTGATTGACAGGTCATTAACCTATTGTTCTCCTTTAATTACAGGTCCTTAACCTATTGTTCTGCTAAAAGGATCCTTCCTTTTGATTGACAGGTCTTTCACTTATCGTTTCTCGGCCCACTCTCCCTCTTCCCCAACCACTCAGGAAACATCCAACCCACCCCCACCCTATCCTAACTGCTACAGGTACACTTTCAGATCTGAGTTATTGGAATAGCCCCTCTCACTCTTATCAATTTGATTGACTTCTTAATTAAATTCATCAATTAATTAACCCCTTCCCCTCCCTCCTCCCAGAAACTGGTGGGAAAAGACTCAATTGATCGGTCATTTCGAGGGAATCGATTGCAGTGTATGGAATATTGTTTAAACACTTTAGATAATGTATGGAATATTGTTTCATTATTTATGGTAGGATATGGGATGTAGTTTATTTATTTAGTTAAAGATTTGTCAGGAATTAGAGTGCAGTGTATGGAATATTTTTTAAATAATTTAGACAATGTGTGGAATATTGTTTGTTTAAACAATTTAGAGGATTCAAGTCAGTGTATGGAAAATAATTTATTTATTTATTTAAAGAATTTTTCAGGAAATCGATCGCCCCCGCCCCCACACCATACCCCCCCCTCTACCCATCCCCTCTCCCCTCCCCACCACTACCTGGAAATTGGCGGCTCTGCAGTGGAGAGTCAGGATCTCATGAGCGGTAATTCAAAGACAACCAAAAAAATAGTGCATTTGTGATAGGTGTTGGCAGCTGTACTACATTTAGAAGCAATTTTAGAACACGGAGCGAGAAGTGACGTCATGATTGCATGGGCAAAAGTGACACAGATAGAATTTCGAAAAAATGACGGAAAATACGTAGAAATTGAGCTAGGTGTTGGCAGCTGTACTACATTTAGAAGCAATTTTAGAACACGGAGCGAGGAGTGACGTCATGATTGCATTGGCAAAAGTGACACAGATAGAATTTCGAAAAAATGACGGAAAATACGTATAAATTGAGAGAAAATACACTGAAATGCGGGGAAATTGACTTTCTTTCCATCGAGGCAGCATTCTACTGTATATCTATTGAGGTAACAGTGATACGCGCGAGTTGACTACTGTATTTGACGCTTTTCAGGAAAACAGAGAGCCATCTGCCTCTAAACTTACATCCAGTCGTTTGAGATGGAACTGTAATGAGGTACGATTTAATGGCAGCCTGATGAGACATTCTTGAGAAGAAGGGAGATGTTGCTGCAGGTCATTTGACCATTTTTTCCATTGTTCTGTCTGGATGCATCAGTTGTGTGATATAGCATGCACTCGACTTGTATACAATGTGTTCTGTGTGTAACTTAGAGCACTGTCTACATCTACATCTACATTTATACTCCATAAGCCACCCAACCGTGTGTGGCGGAGGGCACTTTACGTGGCACTAACACAAACCTCTCAGTCATCAGAGGACTTCCATCTCATATGTGCTGAAACGTGACCATCCTGTTTCGTCACATTCCTCTGCACAAACAAGATTTATGTTGCGTACTCCATTCCCCTCTCGCATCTTAGGTATAAAATCGAGACATCAGTTTCATAACTACAGAGATTCTAAGTTAGCGAGAGGTGTCGGTAAGGAACTGAAAACCCTGTGTATACATCTGCTCGACAGATGTCCTGTTTACAGGGTTAGTGGTGGCATGACGTGTAACTTCACATGTCAAACGCCTCAGCTATGCGTTTATCTGTTTCCTTGTAAGAGGTAATCTCCGTTACTAACGATTGTTTTATATAGGACTCATGCGAGCACAGTATAATTACTAAACGGTGACCGGATATGAACAGTGGACGCTATACATCTCTGTAAAGCTACACTGTGCATGTATCACACAGAATCGATATTTTAAAGTAGTAGTTTTTTTTGCATTTTACAGCTTGTTACCATTGTTCATCGTAAAGAAACCTGAAAGAAGGATGTATGTCATGCGCTGGAAATATATTTCTGACATTCGAATATTAACAGCATTACATTCCATATGACTAATAGGTCGGTAACTGAAGCGATCAAATATTATATCCTGTTTTTAAGCCCACAATCGTGTAGCCTTAGGAGTGTTCATGTTCTTTCTTACCAATACCTTCCCAGTACTGATCCTGGACACTATAACAATACTTTAGAACTGATAGCATAGTTGATTTACGTAAAATGCTTCGAATTGGAGCTCCATCATCCACAAAAACCACCCGTTTCTTGTTCTTTTTATCTGACTGCTATGACATCACAACACTTTCAAATCTACTACTATACACCGATAAGGGGTATTAACCACCTCAACATGCGCACATCTATAGAAATCTTGTGCACTTGGATGGGTGCGAATTACCAGTTACGGACTCCGCAAGCTCCATTCGTTCACAAGACACGGAATGTAGCGGTCTGATTCTGGTCAGCTGCAGATTAAAACGGTAACGGTGCTACAGGGCGGGATGTTTCAGAGTAACTTTATCCTAAGAATGCGGGAATGCCCTGTGACTTCCATCTCCATAGAGTTGTTGTTGTTGTTGTGGTCTTCAGTCCTGAGACTGGTTTGATGCAGTTCTCCATGCTACTCTATCCTGTGCAAGCTTCTTCATCTCCCAGTAACTACTGCAACCTACATCCTTCTGAATCTGCTTAGTGTATTCATCTCTTGGTCTCCCTCTACGATTTTTACCCTCCACGCTGCCCTCCAATACTAAATTGGTGATCCCTTGATGCCACAGAACACGTCCTACCAACCAATCCCTTCTTCTAGTCACGTTGTGCCACAAACTTCTCCCCAATCCTGTTCAATACTTCCTCATTAGTTATGTGATCTACCCGTCTAATCTTCAGCATTCTTCTGTAGCACCACTTTTCAAAAGCTTCTATTCTCTTCTTGTCCAAACTATTTATCGTCCATGTTTCACTTCCATACATGGCTACACTCCATACAAATACTTTCAGAAATGACTTCCTGTCACTTAAATCTATACTCGATGTTAACAAATTTCTCTTCTTCAGAAACGATTTCCTTGCCATTGCCAGTCTACATTTTATATCCTCTCTACTTCGACCATCATCAGTTATTTTGCTCCCCAAATAGCAAAATTCCTTTACTACTTTAAGTGTCTCATTTCCTAATCTAATTCCCTCAGCATCACCCGACTTCATTCGACTACATTCCATTATCCTCGTTTTGCTTTTGTTGATGTTCATCTTATACCCTCCCTTCAAGACACTTTCCATTCCGTTCAACTGCTCTTCCAAGTCCTTTGCTGTCTCTGACAGAATTACAATGTCATCGGCAAACCTCAAAGTTTTTATTTCTTCTCCATGGACTTTAATACCTACTCCGAATTTTTCTTTGTTTCCTTCACTGCTTGCTCAATATACAGACTGAATAACGTTGGGGAGAGACTACAACCCTGTCTCACTCCCTTCCCAACCACTGCTTCCCTTTCATGTCCCTCGACTCTTATAACTGCCATCTGGTTTCTGTACAAATTGTAAATAGCCTTTCGCTCCTTGTATTTTACCCGTGCCACCTCCAGAAATTGAAAGAGCGTATTCCTGTCAACATTGTCAAAAGCTTTCTCTAAGCCTACAAATGCCAGAAACGTAGGTTTGCCTTTCCTTGATCTAGCTTCCAAGATAAGTCGTACGCTCAGTATTGCCTCACGTATTCCAACATTTCTACGGAATCCAAACTCATCTTCCCCGATGTCGACTTCTACTAGTTTTTCCATTCGTCTGTAAAGAATCCGCAATAGTATTTTGCAGCCGTGGCTTATTAAACTGATAGTTCGGTAATTTTCACATTTGTCAACACCTGCTTTCTTTGGGATTGGAATTATTATATTCTTCTTCAAGTCTGAGGGTATTTCGCCTGTTTCATACATCTTGCTCACCAGATGGTAGAGTTTCGTCAGGACTGGCTCTCCCAAGGCTGTCAGTAGTTCTAATGGAATGTTGTCTACTCCCGGGGCCTTGTTTCGACTCAGGTCTTTCAGTGCTCTGTCAAACTCTTCCATTTCTATAATATCGTCTTCAAATATATCACCCTTGTATAGACCCTCTACATACTCCAACCACCTTTCTGCTTTCCCTTCTTTGCTTAGAACTGGGTTTCCATCTGAGCTTTTGATGTTCATACAAGTGGTTCTCTTTTCTCTGAATGTCTCTTTAATTTTCCTGTAGGCAGTATCTATCTTACCCCTAATGATATAAGCCTCTACATCCTTACATTTGCCCTTTAGCCATGCTTGCTTAGCCATTTTGCACTTCCTGTCGATCTGATTTTTGAGACGTTTGTATTCCTTTTTGCCTGCTTCATTTACTGCACTTTTATATTTTCTCCATTCATCAATTAAATTCAGTATTTCTTCTGTCACCCAAGGATTTCTACTAGTCCTCGTCTTTTTACCTACTTGATCCTCTGCTGCCTTCACTACTTCATCCCTCAAAGCTACCCATTCTTCTTCTA
Source organism: Schistocerca americana (assembly GCF_021461395.2). Lineage (NCBI taxonomy): Eukaryota > Metazoa > Arthropoda > Insecta > Orthoptera > Acrididae > Schistocerca > Schistocerca americana. The sequence goes on along the minus strand of NC_060119.1, from coordinate 509,491,934 downwards.
CTGTATTTCTTTGCCCCATTCCTGTCAATTGTTCCCTTATGCTCTCCCTGAAACTCTGTACAACCTCTGGTTTAGTCAGTTTATCCAGGTCCCATCTCCTTAAATTCCCACCTTTTTGCAGTTTCTTCAGTTTTAATGTACAGGTCATAACCAATAGATTGTGGTCAGAGTCCACATCTGCCCCTGTAAATGTCTTACAATTTAAAACCTGGTTCCTAAATCTCTGTCTTACCATTATATAATCTATCTGAAACCTGTCAGTATCTCCAGGCTTCTTCCATGTATACAACCTTCTTTCATGATTCTTGAACCAAGTGTTAGCTATGATTAAGTTGTGCTCTGCGCAAAATTCTACCAGGCGGCTTCCTCTTTCATTCTTGCCCTCAATCCATATTCACCTACTACGTTTCCTTCTCTCCCTTTTCCTACTGCCGAATTCCAGTCACCCATTACTATTAAATTTTCGTCTCCCTTCACAATCTGAATAATTTCTTTTATTTCATCACACATTTCTTCAATTTCTTCGTCATCTGCAGAGCTAGTTGGCATATGAACTTGTACTACTGTAGTAGGCATGGGCTTCGTGTCTATCTTGGCCACAATAATGCGTTCACTATGCTGTTTGTAGTAGCTTACCCGCATTCCTATTTTTCTATTCATTATTAAACCTACTCTTCCATTACCCCTATTTGATTTTGTGTTTATAACCCTGTAGTCACCTGACCAGAAGTCTTGTTCCTCCTGCCACCGAACTTCACTAATTCCCTCTATATCTAACTTTAACCTATCCATTTCCCTTTTTAAATTTTCTAACCAACCTGCCCGATTAAGGGATCTGACATTCCACGCTCCGATCCGTAGAACGCCAGTTTTCTTTCTCCTGATAACGACATCCTCTTGAGTAGTCCCCGCCCGGAGATCCGAATGGGGGACTATTTTACCTCCGGAGTATTTTACCCAAGAGGACGCCATCATCATTTAACCATACAGTAAAGCTGCATGCCCTCGGGAAAAATTACGGCCGTAGTTTCCCCTTATTTTCAGCCGTTCGCAGTAGCAGAACAGCAAGGCCGTTTTGGTTAATGTTACAAGGCCAGATCAGTCAATCATCCAGACTGTTGCCCGTGCAACTACTGAAAAGGCTGCTGCCCCTCTTCAGGAACCACATGTTTGTCTGGCCTCTCAACAGATACCCCTCCCTTGTGGTTGCACCTACGGTACGGCTATCTGTATCGCTGAGGCACGCAAGCCTCCCCACCAACGGCAAGGTCCATGGTTCCTAGAGAATGATAGTAAATTAAGCACTATGTTAGAGGTGCTAGAAATATGTAGATCGCTGTCTGGAATACTTTGATGATGTATATGTTCGAAAATTAACCCTGAATGGACATACTGCACAGTCATCTATCCACATTCGCAGTGATACAAATTAGAGGAGGGGGCGCTTTAGCGATGATAGTGAAATTGGGAAGCATGCGGTCGCATCACTGGTTGGTGTTGACATTACTGTAAAATTGCTAAAATTGTTCGCACTATCAACTGTGATGCTTATTATTACAGTACATCAACGGTGTCTTTTTTTTTCATCCCATCTATCAAATGGTACACTGTTGATTACCACATAATGATTGACTGACATCGCTTATTTGAGATGGAGAAAGTTTTGGTGGAGGCGCTAACCTTCTGGGGATGTCTAGCACCGAAACAGTGATCGCGTATCTGACTGCAATATGAGGAATCAATCGAAATGGAACACAGAGTCATCAGCTGTCCCGACACTGTGACAGATGAGTTTAAATGTAAAGGTCACCTATCACCTTTGGACAGCAGTTTGGAAATGCTCCACAACACTGCAAAACTCTTCCACTTTCCGTATCTTGCAACTGTTTTTTATTTAGAATCATCCAGTGTGTGTGTGTGTGTGTGTGTGTGTGTGTGTGTGTGTGTGTGTGTGTGTATGTGTTATGGTAGCAGCAGCAAAAACATGATTTACACTGTGCGACGTCTAGTTTTCTGCGAGACGCAATGGATCAGAACGTGTTAATGTCAGTTGAGACCACCTGACAGAGATCTCAAAGTCATGGCGGTAAAAACAAAATGTATCACAGTGTTCAAAGCGTGTTACAGCAGAAAAAAAAACGATGTTTCAAACAACGACACAAGGAGACTCTCTTGTGGCTGTAGAAATCTTGTGCACTTGGATGGGTCATCCTCCCCTGCATACAGTACAAGCGTTAACACTTTACACTGGTCTGTTCAAGCGACTTCAATCACTGGCCGCCTGCTCCAATGGATCAATACCTGTGTATTTAATAGGATCGCCGTATGCTCTCAGAGCCAGCACACGCACGGTATTTGTTTCTGTGCATGGGCAGAGAGAGATGCGCCAAAAGTCTTGTCGAGTTCTCTATCAGATGAAGTTAGTGGAGCTTTCATAGTTCGTAATTTTTCTCTGTTGGGTGGTATGGAATAACGATGATAGAATGTTGGGGTGATAGACGTGAATGGACCCTGAGGGACGCAGATCTGCTTTGGACTGCAGTATCTACCTGCATGATGTTGAGTCTTCCTAATTTTCCCACTAAGAAACACCACCATAACTGTTCGTACTGTCATTATACAATGCCGTGTTGCAGGAGCGGGGTTCCTTTGACGCTGACCTTACACAAAGTACACTGTTGGCGGAGCTACGACAACATCTTCTCATTTCCATTGAATGGTCAAAAAACGGTCCTGTTGCACTAACTCAGCTTAGCCTGTTTCTACACGGGCTGCAGAATGTGGCAGATATAGCTCAATGTTCAAATGTGTGTGAATTCCTAAGGGACGAAACTGCTGAGGTCATTGGTCCCTAGAATTACACACTACTTAAACTAACTGAAACGAACTTGTGCTAAGAACAACACACTCACTCATGCCCGAGGGAGGACTCGAACCTCCGATGGGAGCAGCTGCACTATCCTTTACATGGAGCCTCAAACCGCGCAGCCAGTCCATGTGGCAGATATAGCTTTCTCTGACTTCTGCTCAGTTCGTACTTAAATTACAACGATCACATGCGCAGTGCTGCAGGGATGACAGTACAGTATCTGAGAAGCTGTTGCAAGAGACATAGGGGCTATCTAAAGCCATGTTAGAGTTTTAGTGTATCGTATGGGTTCGAAAAAGGTGACTCGCTTCGAGGTGTGGGAGTGCCAGAAATATGATTCACTAGTAACTGTAATCATTGAAAGACGTCTCCATATGATCCAACGCAGGTATGTGGTTGTATGGAAAGACTTGATTCCAAATCACAGACAGCATTTCTACCGGAAAACATAGCACTAGAGATCTGAAAAGCCAGTGTATATTTCTTATGACTTCTATCAGTACACTGTCTACTGTATGTGATCATTCTCAATCAACCATCAACTATAACCCAGTGGATATATTGCAGAACCTCTGACATGGCTTTGAGACATAATGCGTTACAAATACTGGAAAAACATCTAGCGGCAGCAAGAGGGAGTTCCAAATACTGGCTTCATACTATGTTCCTTAGCAGAATTACTTTCTAAATCCGGTGATTTTATTACGAGTTTACACAGTCGCCAACGGGTAAACGCACTGTTGGTCTCCTAATATACACTCCGGCGATCACTGTCTATATTCAGTGTCATGCTATTTGTCTGGAAAAGCCACTGCATTTGGAGAGAATGCCATACCTCGATTTATAAGGCTTATACAGTATTTGGCACTGATATCATTAGCGATACTGGGGAGCACCTATAGAACCCAAACCACTTGCGACAATAACATATTCGTTGCAATCGTGTTTTCTAATGTGTGAAGGCTTGAAGAATGGTTGCGTATCTCTTTCTAAGACATTGTGGCAGCATTCACAAGAACATCTTATGAGAGGGGCTATTCCAATAACTCAGACCTGAAAGTGTACCTGTAACAGTGAGGGGGGAGGGGGTGGATTGGATGTTTCCTGAGGGGTTGGGGGGAGGGAGAGCGCGCTGAGGAACAATAGGTTAAAGACCTGTCAATCAAAAGGAAGGATCCTTTTAGGAGAACAATAGGTTCAGGATCTGTCAATCAAAGGAGAACGGTAAGTTTGCCCCTGAGTGACAACATGATGTCCAACAATTAACACAAAAGAATGGCCCTGAATTGCAACAAATCCTAATAATAATACCTGCCCCTGATGTAGGCAACCCACACAAAAAATTCAACGATTCTGATGTTGCCCCCAACTTGCATACAGTAGAGGAACAGTTCGCAGATGATGGTTGTTTGCATCAGCAGGAGAATGCAATCCCTTGTCATAAAGCATTATCTGTGAGGCAATGGTTTCTGCATAACAACATTCCCGAAATCGACAGACTTGTCCAGCGTCCTAACCTGGACGCAATCGAACACATTTGGGATCAGTTAGCATGTCTTCTTCTCTTTCCATGTTTTGGCTCTTGAAGAACAACATGCTACCATTCCTCTGAAGAAATTCAGACACCTCACTGAAAGTGTCCGCAACCGAGTTCAAATTGCCATAAGGGCAAAGCGTGCACACACCCCATGTTAGTGTCCACTTGTATGCACCTGGATAGTTTTGGTCAGGTGGTGTAAACCATGAAGTTATGAGGGCTACCATTTTATAACATGTGGGAATCACATTACGGCAGCATTACAATATTTGATGTACAGTGGTTTCATATCATGTAAGAATACTTCTGGCCATAAGAATTGCAACACCATGGAGTCAATATGCAAGATCATCAGTTTGGCAAGTATTGTACTGCATGGTTGGGTATGGAACTGTGGAACATTTTTGCGCAACTGCAAAGAACAGGCAGGATTAATATAATCTATAATCCATATGTAATGAAAGATGACGCAGTGCGGTTCTCATTAAGATACAGCATCTGAATGTTAGTTGTTCTTTTGAAGATGGTGTTATGCCTCCTGCAAGAAGAAGAAACGTCTACCAGCACATGCCGGCATTCAACAGTGGCAGGATTGTGGCCTATCTAGACTGAGGTTTATTGTTCCGCGATACTGCTGTTCATAATTATCGGTGTCATATGATTGTCAGGTGAACATCGAATCGATGGGCTTTTGAGGACACCGTGAGGTAGCACCCTCTATGACGATCGACTGCATCCTCGGAAAGGAGATCTTTGGTCGTTAGAGACTGTCTGCTCAGTACTATAGAGCTTTGTGACTCATTTTGCGTGTGCTCCGTATTGGAAGTGCGTTGTATTATTACCAGCATCGTGTCCTATTCAGCTGTAACCCTTTTCTTATTCTGGGGTGAGATTCTACAGGTTTTGAGGGGCATACTCAGTGCTACGTGGAATTTGAATGGTTCGGCCCGACTGTCGCCTGGGAGAATAGACGTATTGTTTGGTCGGCCATAAAGGAAAATACAGCAACGCCACGTACCTTGAGTGAGGAAGTGAGCTTGTTTACAGCAAGGCAAGGCAGTTACCAACACGGGCAATACGACGACGTCTGGAGCACCACGGCTGTCAGCAGGCGGCCACAGTTGCCGCTTCCTTTGACGCAGCTATAGAAGGAGGAACGCCAACAGGGATGCAAGCTAGGGTTGTTGATAAAATATCCATATATCACATATTTTTTTAAAAATATGTAGGTATATATGAGCTGTGTGAAGGAGTCTTACTACTTTTTGAGCTTTCGTCACGTCCAGTCTTTTTCTTTGACTATGTCGTGTGACGAGGGGCCCCCGTCGGGTAGACCGTTCGCCGGGTGCAAGTCTTTTGATTGGACGCCACTTCGGCGACTTGCGCGTCGATGGGGATGACATTATGATGAATAGGACAACACAACACCCAGTCCCTGAGCGGAGAAAATCTCCGACCCAGCCGGGAATCGAACCCGGGCCCTTAGGATTGACAGTCTGTCGCGCTGACCACTCAGCTACTGGGGGCGGACTTTGACTATGTGAAGGGGGATAAACAAGCTGCTAGCTTGTTGATGTACAAAACATCTAATAATAAATGAATACTTAAACATAGAGCTCTAAAACCGTCAGTATATTTACAATGTGCAGCCGATATTTTTATAGAACGGTACGTCTGTATAGGTGGCACAAATAACAGACCCGATTGCACTGGGCGGTGGCGGTGTGAATGGAATAGCAAGATTTCCGACGTGAAGTGATAGCAGACCAGTTGCGTTAAAAAACAATTGAGGTGGGTGAGACGTGTGAGGGGAGGGGAAATGCGAACGTAATCGGCGCTCGGCACTACCAACAGAAACTGCAACGTTTAACTTTATCACGCAATTTTGACACTACGAATCCTAGGTCGCTGGCGTTTCTAGAAATGAAAAAACAGAAAAGTCGACATGAAATGTTCCGGACAAATCCGATATGTGACGAAACCGGAAGACGGATCCATCAGGCACCTTTTATTGTGTCACTTACTTGCAGTGCCCACGGTTGGCAAAGTGGTTATTGCCAAGCGTGAATGTATGTTTTCCTTTCAGTTCCTCCTCTAAGGGGGATAAACAAGCTGCTAGCTTGTTGATGTACAAAACATCTAATAATAAATCAATACTTAAACATACAACTCTAAAACCGTCAGTATATTTACAATGTGCACCCGATATTTTTATAGAACGGTACATCTGTATTTATTTCGTCGACATATCGATACTTTTTCCGATGTAACGAGGACTGATAATGGTGTTTTTTTAAATATCGGATTCCTGATATAGTGGACTTATGACTGGAATCATGTCTTTCCAGACGAATCCGGTTCTGTGTACAACATCACGATGGAGATATCCCAGGAGAACATTATACTGGCCCAGCACGTACGTGTTAGCGAGAGGTGCCATTGAATGCACAACGCGATCGCCTCTGGTTCATATAGCCAGTAATTTAGACAGCAGGCCTTACGTTTCTGGTGCGTTAAGGCCGGTGACTCTGCCCTAACTTCAAGGTCTGTGACATACTTCAACAAGACAACGCAACTCCGCATGTGGCGCATGCTGCCCTGACGTATCTGAGTACAGGTGTCCGACTGTTGCCCAGGGCAGCATGCTCTTCGTATCGCTCAACCACTAAAAAGTGTGGTGATCCGTTGTCGAGAGGCTGGCACGCCTCTGCTCGCCATTCACTACTGTTAATGAACTCTGGCATGGAGTTGACGCACCAAGGAATGACGTACCCGTTTGTGGTTGTGGCCTTCGGTCCTGAGACTGGTTTGATGCAGCTCTCCATGCTACTGTATCCTGTGCAAGCTTCTTCATCTCCCAGTACTTACTGCAACCTACATCTTTCTGAATCTGCTTAGTGTATTGATCTCTTGGTCTCCCTCTACGATTTTTACCCTCCACGCTGCCCTCCAATGCTAAATTTGTAATCCCTTGATGCCTCAAAACATGTCCTACCAACCGATCCCTTCTTCTAGTCAAGTTGTGCCACAAACTTCTCTTCTCCCCAATCCTATTCAATACCTCCTCATTAGTTACGTGATCTACCCAACTTATCTTCAGCATTCTTCTGTAGCACCACATTTCGAAAGCTTCTATTCTCTTCTTGTCCAAACTGGTTATTGTCCATGTTTCACTTCCATACATGGCTACACTCCATACAAATACTTTCAGAAACGACTTCCTGACACTTAAATCTATACTCGATGTTAACAAATTTCTCTTCTTCAGAAACGATTTCCTTGCCATTGCCAGTCTACATTTTATATCCTCTCTACTTCGACCATTATCAGTTATTTTACTCCCTAAATAGCAAAACTCCTTTATTACTTTAAGTGTCTCATTTCCTAATCTAATCACCTCAGCATCACCAGATTTAATTTGACTACATTCCATTATCCTCGTTTTGCTTTTGTTGATGTTCACCTTATATCCTCCTTTCAAGACACTGTCCATTCCGTTCAACTGCTCTTCCAAGTCCTTTGCTGTCTCTGACAGAATTACAATGTCATCGGCAAACCTCAAAGTTTTTACTTCATCTCCATGAATTTTAGTACCTACTCCGAATTTTTCTTTTGTTTCCTTTACTGCTTGCTCAATATACAGATTGAATAACATCGGGGAGAGGCTACAACCCTGTCTCACTCCTTTCCCAACCACTGCTTCCCTTTCATGCCCCTCGACTCTTATAACTGCCATCTGGTTTCTGTACAAGTTGTAAATAGCCTTTCGCTCCCTGTATTTTACTCCTGCCACCTTCAGAATTTGAAAGAGAGTATTCCAGTTAACGTTGTCAAAAGCTTTCTCTAAGTCTACAAATGCTAGAAACGTAGGTTTGCCTTTTCTTAATCTTTCTTCTAAGATAAGTCGTAAGGTTAGTATTGCCTCACGTGTTCCAACATTTCTACGGAATCCAAACTGATCCTCCCCAAGGTCCGCTTCTACCAGTTTTTCCATTCGTCGGTAAAGAATTCGCGTTAGTATTTTGCAGCAGTGACTTATTAAACTGATAGTTCGGCAATTTTCACATCTGTCAACACCTGCTTTCTTTGGGATTGCAGTTATTATATTCTTCTTGAAGTCTGTGAGTATTTCGCCTGTCTCATACATCATGCTCACCAGATGGTAGAGTTTTGTCATGACTGGCTCTCCCAAGGCCATCAGTAGTTCTAATGGAATGTTGTCTACTCCCGTGGAATTGTTTCGACTCAGGTCTTTCAGTGCTCTGTCAAACTCTTCACGCAGTATCTTATCTCCCATTTCATCTTCATCTACATCTTCTTCCATTTCCATAATATTGTCCTCAAGTACATCACCCTTGTATAAACCCTCTATATACTCCTTCCACCTTTCTGCCTTCCTTTCTTTGCTTAGAACTGGGTTTCCATCTGAGCTCTTGATATTCATACAAGTGGTTCTCTTCCCTCCAAAGGCCTCTTTAATTTTCCTGTAGGCAGTATCTATCTTACCCCTAGCGAGACAAGCCTCTACATCCTTACATTTGTACTCTAGCCATCCCTGCTTAGCCATTTTGCACTTCCTGTCAATCTCATTTTTGAGACGTTTGTATTCCTTTTTGCCTGCTTCATTTAATGCATTTTTATATTTTCTCCTTTCATCAGTTAAATTCAATATTTCTTCTGTTACCCAAGGAGTTCTATTAGCCCTCGTCTTTTTACCTACTTGATCCTCTGCTGCCTTCACTACTTCATCCCTCAGAGCTACCCATTCTTCTTCTACTGTATTTCTTTCCCCCATTCCTGTCAATTGTTCCCTTATGCTCTCCCTGAAACTCTCTACAACCTCTGGTTCTTTCAGTTTAGACACGTCCCATCTCCTTAAATTCCCGCCTTTTTGCAGTTTCTTCAGTTTCAATCTGCAGTTCATAACCAATAGATTGTGGTCAGAATCCACATCTGCCTCTGGAAATGTCTTACAATTTAAAACCTGGTTCCTAAATCTCTGTCTTACCATTATGTAATCTACACTCCTGGAAATGGAAAAAAGAACACATTGACACCGGTGTGTCAGACCCACCATACTTGCTCCGGACACTGCGAGAGGGCTGTACAAGCAATGATCACACGCACGGCACAGCGGACACACCAGGAACCGCGGTGTTGGCCGTCGAATGGCGCTAGCTGCGCAGCATTTGTGCACCGCCGCCGTCAGTGTCAGCCAGTTTGCCGTGGCATACGGAGCTCCATCGCAGTCTTTAACACTGGTAGCATGCCGCGACAGCGTGGACGTGAACCGTATGCGCAGTTGACGGACTTTGAGCGAGGGCGTATAGTGGGCATGCGGGAGGCCGGGTGGACGTACCGCCGAATTGCTCAACACGTGGGGCGTGAGGTCTCCACAGTACATCGATGTTGTCGCCAGTGGTCGGCGGAAGGTGCACGTGCCCGTCGACCTGGGACCGGACCGCAGCGACGCACTGATGCAAGCCAAGACCGTAGGATCCTACGCAGTGCCGTAGGGGACCGCACCGCCACTTCCCAGCAAATTAGGGACACTGTTGCTCCTGGGGTATCGGCGAGGACCATTCGCAACCGTCTCCATGAAGCTGGGCTACGGTCCCGCACACCGTTAGGCCGTCTTCCGCTCACGCCCCAACATCGTGCAGCCCGCCTCCAGTGGTGTCGCGACAGGCGTGAATGGAGGGACAAATGGAGACGTGTCGTCTTCAGCGATGAGAGTCGCTTCTGCCTTGGTGCCAATGATGGTCGTATGCGTGTTTGGCGCCGTGCAGGTGAGCGCCACAATCAGGACTACATACGACCGAGGCACACAGGGCCAACACCCGGCATCATGATGTGGGGAGCGATCTCCTACACTGGCCGTACACCACTGGTGATCGTCGAGGGGACACTGAATAGTGCACGGTACATCCAAACCGTCATCGAACCCATCGTTCTACCATTCCTAGACCGGCAAGGGAACTTGCTGTTCCAACAGGACAATGCACGTCCGCATGTATCCCGTGCCACCCAACGTGCTCTAGAAGGTGTAAGTCAACTACCCTGGCCAGCAAGATCTCCGGATCTGTCCCCCATTGAGCATGTTTGGGACTGGATGAAGCGTCGTCTCACGCGGTCTGCACGTCCAGCACGAACGCTGGTCCAACTGAGGCGCCAGGTGGAAATGGCATGGCAAGCCGTTCCACAGGACTACATCCAGCATCTCTACGATCGTCTCCATGGGAGAATAGCAGCCTGCATTGCTGCGAAAGGTGGATATACACTGTACTAGTGCCGACATTGTGCATGCTCTGTTGCCTGTGTCTATGTGCCTGTGGTTCTGTCAGTGTGATCATGTGATGTATCTGACCCCAGGAATGTGTCAATAAAGTTTCCCCTTCCTGGGACAACGAATTCACGGTGTTCTTATTTCAATTTCCAGGAGTGTATCTGATACCTTTTAGTATCTCCAGGATTCTTCCAGGTATACAACCTTCTTTCATGATTCTTGAACCAAATGTTAGCTATGATTAAGTTATGCTCTGTGCAAAATTCTACAAGGCGGCTTCCTCTTTCATTTCTTCCCCCCAATCCATATTCACCTACTATGTTTCCTTCTCTCCCTTTTCATACTGGCGAATTCCAGTCACCCATGACTATTAAAGTTTCGTCTCCCTTCACTACCTGAATAATTTCTTTTATCTCGTCATACATTTCATCAATTTCTTCATCATCTGCAGAGCTAGTTGGCATATAAACTTGTACTACTGTAGTAGGCATGGGCTTTGTGTCTATCTTGGCCACAATAATGCGTTCACTATGCTGTTTGCAGTAGCTAACCCGCACTCCTATTTTTTTATTCATAATTAAACCTACTCCTGCGTTACCCTTATTTGATTTTGTATTTATAACCCTGTAATCACCTGACCAAAAGACTTGTTCCTCCTGCCACCGAACTTCACTAATTCCCACTATATCTAACTTTAACCTATCCATTTCCCTTTTTAAATTTTCTAACCTACCTGCCCGATTAAAGGATCTGACATTCCACGCTCCGATCCGTAGAATGCCAGTTTTCTTTCTCCTGATAACGACGTCCTCTTGAGTAGTCCCCGCCCGGAGATCCGAATGGGGGACTATTTTACCTCCGGAATATTTTACCCAAGAGGACGCCATCATCATTTAATCATACAGTAAAGCTGCATGTCCTCGGGAAAAATTACGGCTGTAGTTTCCCCTTGCTTTCAGCCGTTCGCAGTACCAGCACAGCAAGGCCGTTTTGGTTAATGTTACAAGGCCAGATCAGTCAATCATCCAGACTGTTGCCCCTGCAACTACTGAAAAGGCTGCTGCCCCTCTTCAGGAGCCACATGTTTGTCTGGCCTCTCAACAGATACCCCTCCGTTGTGGTTGCACCTACGGTACGGCCATCTGTATCGCTGAGGCACGCAAGCCTCCCCACCAACGGCAAGGTCCATGGTTCATGGTTCATGGTACCCGTATCTGTCGTCAAGTCTGACTCGATTTCCAGCTAGGTTAGAGCCATTGTTCCTACTAGAGTTGGCAGTTCTGTGTACTGAATTTCGCGCCCTGCTTACCACAAAATCGTCTAAAAGCACAACAGTAATATATCCTACTCTAATGTACAACCTCTATAAGTAAAACTGCATTATTTGTTATCCTCCGCCGGCCAGTGTGTCCGAGCGGTTCTAGGCGCTACAGTCTGGACCCGCGCGACAGCTACGGTCGCAGGTTCGAATCCTGCCTCGGACATGGACGTGTGTGATGTCCTTAGGTTAGTTAGGTTTAAGTAGTTCTGAGTTCTAGGGGACTGACGACCTCAGAAGTTAAGTCCCATAGCGCTCAGAGCCATTTGTTATCCTCCCTAGTGCTGCAATTATCATGGTCAGAAATAAGTCTGAAAAAGGAGGATGTGGCTGCCCCAAAGCTGTAGCCTGGCTTCACTTTATTCAATGTATAAGGCTCTAATCTGTGCAGGGAGGAGTAAATACCGGATGGACATGTGCTGAGTCACACAGTACACCGATCGGTAAAGGAACGTACATAATTCTTCACACGCAGCAGTTATTTCAATATAATATTTGTTACTCTGAAACATGTTACGCTCACGAAATAGGAATACACTCTGCCTAATTGTAGCCCTGTACCGGCTTACACTTGCAAACGTAAGACGACAATTGATCTAATCACTATCGTAAGTCTTGGCAGCCATGGACCGACCGACTGCACTCTGCTCCGCACCAACCAAAGATCCCAAGACGCGAGAGACATCTTACAGATGGCTAGTTTCGACAGTATTACCGTCATGATATTATTATCGCAATGAGTCGTTGAAAGAAGTAATACTTTAGATTCACATTTACTGTAGTGTCGCGAATGATCAACTTAAGATCAGAGAATGGAGGAAGTCTCTTTAGGTTGGTAGCGGACTATATCGCTGTGTATAGAAAAGTCGCACTGCGAGAATTGCAGCGAAATGCAGGCTGATGTGCAGAGGATGGTCGCTTGGTGCAGCAGCTAACAAATGGTTCAAATGGCTCTGAGCACTATGGGACTTAACATCTATGGTCATCAGTCCCCTAGAACTTAGAACTACTTAAACCTAACTAACCTAAGGACAGCACACAACACCCGCAGCAGCTAACAGTTGACTCTCAAGCTAAATAGGTGTAGTGATCCACTACCGTACACTTAAACCGTGGCGATAAATCACGGGAAAGTGTAACTACAGTAAATCGTATGGGAATAACACATCCGGATGCCCGACTGTGTGACGAATGCACAAAACTAGTGGTACGAAAAGCACATGCGAAGCTGACACTGACTGGAAGAGTCCTAAAGAAATGTAATTCATCCACGACCGAAGAGGGCAACAATATTTTGGTAGACAGATAGGGAGTGTACAAGTACTGAAGTCAGAACTTACGAAATTGAACCAGTTTTCCTGCGGGAGTGTTCCTTTATTATTCGACAAAATTATTATTCACGTCACTGCTCTCAGTTTCGACTACTTTTTCATTTCAAAGTGAACCATCAAGAATGTATATTTGACAACAATACGTAGTGTTCTTCAGAAGTTGGAAAGAGGTACGGTACAGTGTCAGACTAGCGCTTTGCACCTCTGTTCTTATTTTACTTTTACCTTACCCTTTTAATTTTACACGAGGACAACTTTTAAGATGGTGGTCCATCTAATTTATTATTGAAAGGGGGGCTGATGTCTGATAAGGGCAAAGATCGGCAGCAACATTATTCGGAGACGAATGACAGAATCATTCGCACATCTCTTGCACGAAATGAATGCAAGTTACATTTAAGTGATCGGCCTTTAACTTCAGGGTCGCTGATTGCTATGAACAAAGAAAAACTACGCCTGTCCACAATGATCTGCCGACTTCGCTGCATCCTATCTGTTACAAATTATACAGTAGCAAAAAATCGCCAGGCGTAGGTGGATTTAAAGTGTTCGTGGAGGTATGTACCGTCTATGCAACTAATTGAAGACAATTTGTGTATTGCCTCATACGTTCCGCTTCTTTTATTTGGGAAGCATCACAGTGGCTATTTCCAGCGTTGTTAACTCGTGCTTGTGGTCCTGGAGATATGCTCGTTACTTTTCATGCTCCAGCTGGCGTTCTTTCACCCACATCTGTCACATCGCATATATCATTTGCACTTTCCATTTTGTGATCAACATATGTTGTGATGCAGGACCACAAGCATGAATTAACGGCGTTGGAAATCGCCACTGATGATGCTTCCCAAATAAACGAAGCGAAACGCGTTTGACAAGAAACAAACTGCCTTCAATTAGTTGCATAGATGGTACATATCTACACGAATTAAATGCAACTAAGGGAAAGACGGAAAGCAGAGAAAAAAATGAGATTTGAAGTAATTACAAAAGTTCTAAACAGATGCCATATTTACTCACTTTAAGCCAGAAAACATTATAATTTAAACAGAACTTACCCAGCATGTCTGCCCGCTAAGAGAGACTACCAGAGAAATGCAGATAAGAGTGTATGAACTCGCGCTTTCATACAAATACAAGAGATATTTTTCCTCTACTCTATTGTGTTTCATCAACAGGCCATTTCAAAATCACTGACCATCGATAAATTTGCACTACGGTATGACAGAATACAGTATTTGTTATTATTATTATTACTATTACTGAATTCATTGAACAACAAGACATTTGGATTTGTATGGGATTTTTCTTTTTTCTTATTCAGAAACTGTTAAAGAAGAGACATACAAACATTAACGAAAATATACTGTCTCTCAAAAAAGTTAACTCTTTGTCGCCCCCTTCAAGGCTTGAAGCTATTTTATTAGACCAATAGGCTTCAAGGCTTCACCAAAAAAAAAAAAAAAGAAAAAAAAAGAGGTAACTTGATGGCTACAAATCTCAGCAGTAAATGCTCAGACTACGCTCGTTATTCAAGTACGTGGTTGCTTTCCTTTTTAAAACTAGACATAAGAACGGGTAGAAAAAGACAAAAAGCATTTCACAAGATTACGTCTAGCTAAGTAAAGCATCATGTATTTCTTCCTTTAAGAAATGTCAAATAGTTTAAGTGCAGTAAGCGATGACTGAGAATAAGGAGATTCTTTTCATTGCTGATTATCTCTACATAGCTTTAAAACAGGTATTTACTGGCTTAAGTTACACTTGAAAGCGAGTAATTTATAATACTAAAGTATTTTTTAATAGCATTAGTTATTTCTTCAAATATGAGGTTTAGTAATTGAGGTTACAGTTCCTTGCGCCAAGAAAAAGTAGTTTTGAAAAATTTCTTCATTAAGATAATAATAAATTTAAATCTTCATTTTATCTACTACTAAGCAGTCTTGGCGTAGGCGATGAGGCTTGAACTGAGAACTATTTGACTGGAATATAATGCATAGTAGACTCGATATCTTCTGAAGTCCGGGCGACGGTACATCAATTCAGAAAATTTTCACTGAACACAAATCAAAGTAGACTCGTCATCTACGATTGGACTAGCGACGTTAGAGTACAAGACAAAGTAGACTCGTTGTCGTCATGTGGGGAATGAGGCTAGCCACCTCCGCCTCTGGTGCTGACGGCAGATAGGCGCCATCACGCGATCAATTCAGTCGCAGCAGCCTCCATAGGCAGGTGGCGACCGCGTACAGACAGCCGGACGGCCGCTGGTGCTGCCAACCTTCATCAACAGCATGCGAAGGTTACTACGGAACAAGGTGAGAAGGCAATATCAGTGCACGACAGAGGCTGGAAGGCGCAAAGCCGCCATTGTTTAAATCCCAGGATCAAATTGCCTATCGCCGTTATATAAAACTTTTAGCTACTTATAGCGGTCACGATTCGCAGCTATACGGATTTGTGTTATTCACTAGTTTTACGTTGGTATTAGTATTTTTGTTTTCTGGCTTTATGAATTACCTATACTATAAGTAAACTTATTTTTGCTTCTACCAGAGTCCATGATTTTATGTTCTCTTATTTACTCTAAATACTTTGATACACGCACTACAAGTGTGTCCTGTCATGGCAAATGGGTACAACCCAGGCACAGCGAGAAGTTTAAACTTGTCCACATACTCAACACAACGCGCCAACAATTTCGTTCGTATCAGTGCCCAATAAGGTCAGCTGCGATTTTTCAGGGGCGACTCTTCATGGGAATACTACACAGAGCCGTGGCGCTTGTGCTTTTCCGAAGTGCCTGTGTTGCTAACTGAAATTCCCTCGGTCGGTTCTTGTGCGACATCAGGACCAAAAGATTCTTTATTGAAATAATGATCTACACCAATGAAACCACTGTTATAAATTATGAACAGCTGTATCTAAGGAATATCCATTAAAGGGTTGCTGGGAATCAGCACTGGCTGGGGCAGGTTAAACATTTAGTGTGCAAGTATTTAGACTGAGAAGCCTGTTTGGTCCTTGCATCATAGAGAAGACCTTAACGGATAACAGATGCGCACAATTTATTACCGAATTGCTACTAACGCTTAGAGAGGAAGTACACTTGAGAGTAGTAGGTATTTGTGGTACTGGCACAATGGAAGCTCATGTCACTATTTGCTTGTCGCTAGGGAAACTCTCCGTTTACTCGTCCCAGCTCAGTGGATAGAAAATGCAGGCGTGGTCAGTTGGCCTGTACATCCGACTGTTTTTACCCCGCTGTATTATTTCCACTGGGTTAATCTCGAAGATGAAGAGTATGTACGAACTACGACGACCCAAAGGGATTTAAAACATTGCATTATTATAACATTAGTGAAGTTCGGTGGCAGGAGGAACAAGACTTCTGGTCAGGCGAATACACGATTATAAAATTTCAAAATCAAATAGGGGTAATGCAGGAGCAGGTTTAATAATGAATAAAAAAAAATAAGAGTGCGGGTAAGCTACCAGAAACAGCATAGTGAACGCATTATTGTGGCCAAGATAGACACGAAGCCCACGCCTACTATAGTAGTACAAGTTTATATGCCAACTAGCTCTGCAGATGACGAAGAAATTGAAGAAATGTATGATGCAATCAAAGAAATCATTCAGATAGTGAAGGGAGACAAAAATTTAATAGTCATGGCTGACTGGAATTCGGTAGAAGGAAAAGAGAGAGAAGGAAACGTAGTAGGTGAATATGGATTGGGGGTAAGAAATGAAAGAGGAAGCCGCCTGGTAGAATTTTGCACAGAGCACAACTTAATCATAGCTAACACTTGGTTCAAGAATCATAAAAGAAGGCTATATACAGGAAGAAGCCTGGAGATACTGACAGGTTTCAGATAGATTATATGATGGTAAGACAGAGATTTAGGAACCAGGTTTTAAATTGAAAGGCATTTCCAGGGGCAGATGTGGACTCTGACCACAATCTATTGGTTATGAACTGTAGATTAAAACTCAAGAAACTGCAAAAAGGTGGGAATTTAAGGAGATGGCACCTGGATAAACTGACTAAACCAGAGGTTGTACAGAGTTTCAGGGAGAACATAAGGGAAAAATTGACAGGAATTGAAGAAAGAAATACAGTAGAAGAACAATGGATAGCTTTGAGGGGTGAAGTAGTGAAGGCAGCAGAAGATCAAGTAGGTAAAAAGACGAGGGCTAGTAGAACTCCTTGGGTAAGAGAAGGTATACTGAATTTAATTGATGAAAGGAGAAAATATAAAAATGCAGTAAATGAAGCAGGCAAAAAGGAATACAAACGTCTCAAAAATGAGATCGACAGGAAGTGCAAAATGGCTAAGCAGGGATGGCTAGAGGACAAATGTAAGGATGTAGAGGCGCATATCACGAGGGGTAAGATGGATACTGTCTACAGGAAAATTAAAAGAGACCTTTGGAGAAAAGAGAACTACTTGTATGAATATCAAGAGCTCAGATGGAAACCCAGTTCTAAGCAAAGAAAGGAAAGCAGAAAGTTGGAAGGAGTATATAGAGGGTCGATACAAGGACGATGTACTTGAGGACAATATTATGAAAATGGAAGAGGATGTAGATGAAGATGAAATGGGAGATATGACACTGCGTGAAGAGTTTGACAGAGCACTGAATGACCTGAGTAGAAACAAGGCCCCCGGAGCAGACAACATTCCATTAGAACTACTGACAGCCATGGGACAGCCAGTCCTGACAAAACTCTACCTTCTGGTGAGCAAGATGTATGAGACAGGCGAAATACCCTCAGACTTCAAGAAGAATATAATGATTCCAATCCCAAAGAAAGCAGGTGTTGACAGATGTGAAAATTGCCGAACTATCAGTTTAATAAGCCACAGCTGCAAAATACCAACGCGAATTCTTTAAAGACGAATGGAAAAACTAGTAGAAGATCAGTTTGGATTCCGTAGAAATGTTGGAACACGTGAGGCAATACTGACCCTACGACTTATCTTAGAAAATACATTAAGGAAAGGCAAACCTACGTTTCTATCATTTGTAGACTTAGAGAAAGCTTTTGACAATGTTGACTGGAATACTCTCTTTCAAATTCTGAAGGCAAGCAGGGGTAAAATACAGGGAGCGAAAGGCTATTTACAACTTGTACAGAAACCAAATGGCAGTTATAAGAGTCGAGGGACATGAAAGGGAAGCAGTGGTTGGGAAGGGAGTGAGACAGGGTTGTACCCTTTCCCCAATGTTATTCAATCTGTATATTGAGCAAGCAGTGAAGGAAACAAAAGAAAAATTCGGAGTAGGCATTAAAATCCATGGAGAAGAAATAAAAACTTTGAGGTTTGCCGATGACATTGCAATTCTGTCAGAGACGGAAAAGGACTTGGAAGAGCAGATGAACGGAATGGATAGTGTCTTGAAAGGAGGATGTAAGATGATCATCAACAAAAGCAAAACGAGAATAATGGAACGTAGTCGAATTAAGTCGGGTGATGCTGAGGGAATTAGATTAGGAAATGACACACTTAAAGTAGCAATGGAGTTTCGCTATTTGGGGAGCAAAATAACTGATGATGGTCGAAGTAGAGAGGGTATAAAATGTAGACTGGCAATGGCAAGGAAAGCGTTTCTGAAGAAGAGAAATTTGTTAACATCGAGTATAGATATAAGTGTCGGGAAGTTATTTCTGAAAGTATTTGTATGGAGTGTAGCCATGTATGGAAGTGAAACGTGGACGATAAATAGTTCAGACAAGAAGAGAATAGAAGCTTTCGAAATGTGGTGCTACAGAAGAATGTTGAAGATTAGATGGGTAGATCACATAACTAATGAGAAGATATTGAATAGGATTGGGGAGAAGAGAAGTTTGTGGCACAACTTGACTAGAAGAAGGGATCGGTTGGTAGGACATGCTCTGAGGCATCAAGGGATCACCAATTTAATATTGGAGGGCAGCGTGAAGGGTAAAAATCGTAGAGGGAGACCAAGAGATGAATACACTAAGCAGATTCAAAAGGATGTAGGTTGCAGTAGTTACTGGGAGATGAAGAAGCTTGCACAGGATAGAGTAGCATGGAGAGCTGCATCAAACTAGTCTCAGGACTGAAGACCACAACAACAACAACAGCTCGAGCAGCGTTACCAAAGGAATACTTTCAGTCGACTCGGTAGGCTTTGCACCAGCAAATGAAAACGGTATTGCAGTTGATTATGGGTCCTTCGTCCACATGTTGATGTAAACGGAATTTTATGTAAGTGTTTAGAAACACTTTTAGTTAAGAGTTCCTTTTTTTTTACGGATGATGTAATTTTAAATTATAAAGTGTGACATCGAAATGAAACTCATGACAATTGTGATCATGCAAAGGTTATTATTTAACAGTCTTTTATTTTGCTCTAGAAATCCAGTCAGTTTCTGACGTTCACGTTTTTTTTAGGGCACTGGCGGAAGCAAGAGCAGAAGTGTTATCGTAATTTACTGTTGAAACATTCTCAGAACACGTCCTTTATCTTCCAGTTAGTGTATCAGTCTAACTACGCGTAGCCAAGTGTGTTGAGTACCAGTTTCAAGCGAAACTTTTATGCACTATTTGTTATTAGACTCTGTTAGTTGCGCCGCGCGGGATAGCGGCGCGGTCGAGGCGCCGAGCC
This sequence comes from Schistocerca americana, assembly GCF_021461395.2. Lineage (NCBI taxonomy): Eukaryota > Metazoa > Arthropoda > Insecta > Orthoptera > Acrididae > Schistocerca > Schistocerca americana. The sequence continues at coordinate 509,471,957 of NC_060119.1, read as the reverse complement.
ACGGTTCGAGCGGCGCTCCCCGTCAGAGATTCGAGTCCTGCCTTTGGCGTGTGTGTGTGTGTGTATGTGTGTGTGTGTGTGTGTGTGTGTGTTGTGCTTGGCGTAAGTTAGTCTAAGCTAGAATGAGTAGTGTATAAACCTTGGGTCCGATGACCTCAGCAATTTGGTCCCATAGGAACTTACCACAAATTTCCAAATTGTTAGTTGCGTCATGATGGAGCACTCCATCAGTCGTATGATAATCTGGACTTTCGAAAAAGCAATCGGTTTGATGTGCAAAGCAAATAAATCCTGAGTCGTAAGTGTTGTAACTTCTCCGAAAACACATTATAGAATTTTGGAAGGTGAAAAATGGTTCAAATGGCTCTGAGCACTATGCGACTCAACTTCTGAGGTCATCAGTCGCCTAGAACTTAGAACTAATTAAACCTAACTAACCTAAGGACATCACACACATCCATGCCCGAGGCAGGATTCGAACCTGCGACCGTAGCGGTCACGCGGTTCCAGACTGAAGCGCCTTTAACCGCACGGCCACACCGGCCGGCGAAGGTGAAACGCGCTAGAATTCGTCTCTTTGAAAACTACGAGAGGAGTTCAATAAGTAATGCAATAAATTTTTTTCTCGGCCAGTTTCGGTTGAAAAAAAGCGGAATTTGTTGTGGGACATCGTGTAATATCATCCGTCATCATCGCAACAAGTCGCGCAAACCTCTCTGATCTCCCGCTTGCCGGTTGGTCGCACAGAGCTGTGACTCCTGCAATGTCGGAACGTGTGGACACTCTCATTAAGAGCAACGAAGGACCTTATTTGCAGAATTCGTCACTCCGAACCGGGAACAAAACAGCAAAATACGGAGTGTCGCCACACCACTCTCGTCCAAAGAAGAAGTTCAAATCCGCACCCGCAGCCGGTGAAGTCACAGCGACAGACTTCTGGGACTCTGAGGGGTTATTCTGTTTGATGTTCTCCCTCACGGTGCAACGATCAACTAGGGTGTGTAATACGCTACCCTAAGGAAATTGAAGAAATCACTTCAATGTGTTCGTCGCCACAAAAATGCAAACGAACTTATACTTCTTCATGACAACGCACGGCCTCACACAAATTTGCGCAGCCCAAAGAAGGCCACAAAACTTCACCCCAGGCCACAGCCTGGATCTCGCACCTTCCGACGTCCATTTGTTTGCCTCAATGAAGGAAGCACTCCGCAGGCAGCAGTACTTAGATGTTGGGAGGTTACTGATGCAGCAAGACGTTGTCTCCGGCATTGACCAGTAGAGTGATAGCATGCGGAGATAGAGGCCCTCCCAGTAAGGTGACGTAAGGCATTGAACAGAGATTAGGTTAAAAAATATGGTTTTGTAACCAAAATATTGGAGGACGGTATGATGTATTGGAGTTCTGAATACTGCTTTCAGAAGAAAAATGTGTTGGATTACTTACTGAACGCCCCTCGTACAATACCAGCAGCAGAAATTACTGTAATTTCATCTCATCAATTAGTTCTATGAGTTCAGTGTTAACTGGTACAGTTCTCTTTTCGATGTGATACCTGTACTAATCTTAGTGCTTTCCAATTGATACTTTTGGCCTACTTTCAAGCTTTCATAGTTAACTTGTAACCGTTAGTTATCGAAGATTATGTGCATTAGAGGTAGACAGTACAATGAGACCAACAAAAGAAAAGATGGATCAGGTGCGTTCATTCAACACATACTTCCTCTGTTTCGCTGTTTAGGAATCAGAAAACTACTTCATGGTCTATAGGGAACAATTTGTGGTGAGGTGGAATATTCTTACCCATTACTCTTTCAATTTTGAATTTCCCTTATACAGGGTGGTCCATTGATAGTGACCGGGCCAAATATCTCACGAAACAAGCATCAAACGAAAAAACTACAAAGAACGAAACTTCTTTAGCTTGAAGGGAGAAACCAGATGGCCCTATGGTTGGCCCGCTAGTTGACGCTGCCATAGGTCAAACGGATATCAACTGCGTTTTTTTTGTTTTTTTAAAAATAGGAACCACCATTTTTATTACATATTCGTGTAGTACGTAAAGAAATATGAATGTTTTAGTTGGACCACTTTTTTCGCTTTGTGATAGATGGCGCTGTAAGTCACAAACGTATAAGTACGTGGTATCACGTAACATTCCGCCAGTGCGGACGGTATTTGCTTCGTGATACATTACCCGTGTTAAAATGGACCGTTTACCAATTGCGGAAAAGGTCGATATCGTGTTGATGTAGGGCTACTGTGATCAAAATGCCCAACGGGCGTGTGCTATGTATGCTGCTCGGTATCCTGGACAACATCATCCAAGTGTCCGGACCGTTCGCCGGATAGTTACGTTATTTAAGGAAACAGGAAGTGTTCAGCCACATGTGAAACGTCAACCGCGACCTGCAACAAATGATGATGCCCATGTAGGTGTTTTAGCTGCTGTCACGGCTAATCCGCACACTAGTAGCAGACAAATTGCGCGAGAATCGGGAATCTCAAAAATGTCGGTGTTGAGAATGCTACATCAACATCGATTGCACCCGTACCATATTTCTATGCACCAGGAATTGCATGGCGACGACTTTGAACGTCATGTACAGTTCTGCCACTGGGCACAAGAGAAATTACGGGACGATGACAGATTTTTTGCACACGTTCTATTTAGCGACGAAGCGTCATTCACCAACAGCGGTAACGTAACCCGGCATAATATGCACTATTGGGCAACGGAAAATCCACGATGGCTGAGACAAGTGGAACATCAGCGACCTTGGCGGGTTAATGTATGGTGCGGCATTATGGGAGGAAGGATGATTGGCCCCCATTTTATCGATGGCAATCTAAATGGTGCAATGTATGCTGATTTTCTACGTAGTGTTCTACCGATGTTAGTACAAGATGTTTCACCGCATGACAGAATGGCGATGTACTTCCAACATGATGGATGTCCGACACATAGCTCGCGTGCGGTAGAAGCGGTATTGAATAGCATATTTCATGACGGGTGGTTTGGTCGTCGAAGCACCATACCATGTCCCGCACGTTCACCGGATCTGACGTCCCCGGATATCTTTCTGTGAGGAAAGTTGAAGGATATTTGCTATCGTGATCCACCGACAACGCCTGACAACATGCATCAGCGCATTGTCAATGCATGAGCGAACATTACGAAAGATGAACTACTCGCTGTTGAGAGGAAGGTCATTACACATATTGCCAAATGCATTGAGGCTGACGGACATCATTTGGAGCATTTATTGCATTAATGTGGTATTTACAGGTAATCAACGCTGTAGCAGCATGCGTTCTCAGAAATGATAAGTTTACAAAGCTACATGTATCACATTGGAACAACCGAAATAAAATGTTCAAACGTACCTACGTTCTGTATTTTAATTTAAAAAAACCTACCTGTTACCAATTGTTCGTCTAAAATTGTGAGCCATATGTTTGTGACTATTACAGCGCCATCTATCACAAAGTGAAAAAAGTGGTCCAATTAAAACATTCATATTTCTTTACGTACTACACGAATATGTAATAAAAAATGGGGGTTCCTATTTTAAAAAACGCAGTTGATATCCGTTTGACCTATGGCAGCGCCATCTAGCGGGCCAGCCATAGCGCCATCTGGTTTCCCCCTTCCAGCTAGACGAGTTTCGTTCTTTGTAGTTTTTTCGTTTGACGCTTATTTCGTGAGATATTTGGCCCAGTCACGATCAGTGGACCACCCTGTTTTTATATATATATATATATATATATATATATATATATATATATATATCAGGGTGGTCGGAAACTCCCGTTACAAACTTCTAGGACTTGTAGAGGGGAGTGAGTACGTAATATTTTGAATAGGAACGCATGACCGGAAATGTACCGTTTTCGTGCTACAGCCGTTTGAAAACATGTTTGCTAGGTAGGTTTGCAACAGGATGGGTGCTTACGTCAGAACGGCTGATGTCATTTGATATCCTGTCCTACCTCACTGACCTGGTTGAGCCTCATTCACGCATCTGTTAGTGTTGGAGCAACATGATTGAGTACAAGTTTGCAGGAAACACCGACATGACCTTCCTGAATGGCGAAGCTCACGGCAATGGAAGAGCTGCTCGTTCTCCACAACTTCAGACTACATCGCTTACTCTTTTCGCCAAAATCACGCAGCGGTTTCGAGAAAGGGTATCTTCACCAGCAGCAGGCGTGACTGTGGCGCTCCAGGGAGGACCCACACGCCCCAACTGGAAGACGCGTTAATGCATCACGTTGATGAGAACACGTCAACAAGTATATTAATTGTCTATTAATGAGTGGAACTGTAAAACAAGTGATTTACTGGATCACGCCCAGTCAACTACTTGTAAAAATGGTCGCATTAGCAACACGTTTTCAAATGGTTGTAGCACGGATATGGTACGTTTCTGAACATGGGTTCAAATCAGTGCTCTTCTGTTAGTCTAGAGTATTTTAGAGCTCAATCAAAAACGTTTTCAAAGTCCATGAATTCCAGACAACACGGTACAGTGCACTTACGACCTGTAAATGGTATGCCTGCATCTCATTTCTTTACCTGATTAAAAATTAAAGCACCTACTACCTGGTTGGTGAATTACTTGGAAGTAGAATAAATACTGCATTGTTCCTGTTACTGGGAATTGTCCTACTCTACCCCACAAGCAGTCTATAAACGATTTTGGAAGTTTTTTATATCACTTTGCCTCCAAATTCAGGCCCTAGCAAGGTCAGGTGATGTGGCGTCATTACTTCGTAATCGAAATCAGAGCTTGCATTCTCCGCGTTTGTACTATATTCGACCTGGGTTTCAACTTGCAATGAACATGTATCTTGAGGAACGGTAAGCAAGAACTGTGCGGTACTTCTGACTTGCTGGTGGGATACTTGATCGTCTTTCTACGCTTGACACCCATCCCTGCTATTTTAACCATGCAGAAATAAGCAATCATCTACGTGATTGGCAGGTTCCTCCATATCATCGGACAGGAAAAGACATTGCAGCTTTACCTTTTTTCATCACCCAACCATTAAGACTAGACGAACGCTTCGTACAGACAATATGTGGTGCCCATTTTCGGTTCTGATCACCTAACTTGCAGCCGTAATAAAAATTATACAATTTCTTCACTACTAGTGCAACATGTCGTCTGCGTGATTTAATAGTGTACTTACTCCCCACAGATGTAGCAAAAGTTATTGGGTGATTTAAACATACCCGCGACACTAACACTAACAAAAACGCACCACTAAAACAAAACGAAACACTCAGGACAAGGTATTTTTACATCTCACTACTCACACTCATGAATGCACAACCAAACAAAGGAAGCATTTCTTCATGAGTGATAAGGACGTGGTGTCCAGGAGCAACAGTCAATGAGTCACAAACACTGTTCCTATTTGTAAGACATTAATTGTAAGAAAACGTTCTGGTAGTCGCGTTATGAGGGCGACCTTGGTAGGGTGCATTTCTTAAGAAGCCTACCTATTTGCTTTTTGTAATCATTCTTATGTAATGAAGTATTTTTGAAACTGATGGTGCTACAAAAAAACAAATAACATATTCGTGCTTGAGGTGTCAAAATACATAAGAAACACCATTTCCATGCTTGAAAATTTTTTATTGTTGACCAGTGTTATCAACTATCTCTGGTTATTTTCGACCAGAAATCCATAGGCGCTGTACGAGCAGGAATTTGGCGTTCCATGCTGTTATTCTTTTCGAGCCGTTAGAACAATGAATGTGTAAAAATGGTATTCACATAAACTAAGTGATCAAATGTATCCGGACACTTCGCTGAAAATGACTTACAAGTTCGTGGCGTCCTCCATCGGTGGAATTCAGTATGGTGTTGGCCCACCCTTAGCCTTGATGAGAGCTTCCACTCTCACGCATACGTTCAATCAGGTGGTGGAAGGTTTCTTGGGGAACGGCAGCCCATTCTTAAGGGAGTGCTACACAGAGGAGAGGTATCGATGTCGGTCAGTGAAGTGTGGCACGAAGATGGCGTTCCAAAACATCCCAAAGGTGTTCTATAGGATTCAGGTCAGGACTCTGTGCAGGCCAGTCCATTACAGGGGTGTTATTGTCATGTAACCACTCCGCCAAAGGCCGTGCATTATGAACAAGTGCTCGATCGTGTTGACAGCAATCGCCATCCCCGAATTGCTCTGCAACAGGGGGAAGCAAGAAGGTGCTTAAAACATCAGTGTAGGCCTGTGCTGTGATAGTGCCATGCAAAACAACTAGGGGTGCAAGCCCCCTGCATGAAAAACACCACCACAACATAACACCGCCGCCTCCGAATTTTACTGTTGGCACTACACAGGCTGGCAGATGACATCCACCGGGCATTCGCCATACCCACACCCTGCCATCGGATCGCCAAATTGTGTACCGTGATTCGTCTCTCCACACACTTTTCCACTGTTCAATCGTCCAATGTTTAAACTCCTTACAACAAGCGAGGCGTCGTTGTGCCTTTACTGGCTTGATGTGTGGTTTATGAGCATCCGCTAGACCATGAAATCCATTTTTTCTTACCTCCCGCCTCACTGTCATAGTACTTGCAGTGGACGCTGATGCAGTTTGGAATTCCTGTTTGATGGCCTGGATAGATGTCTGCTTATTACACATTACTACCCTCTTCAACTGTCGGCGGTCTCTGTCAGTCAACAGACGAGCTCGGCCTGTACGCTTTTGTGCTGTACGTGTCCCTTCACGTTCCCACTTCACTATCACAGCGGAATCAGTGGACCTAGGGATGTTTAGGAGTGTGGAAATCTCATGTACAGACGAATCACACAAATGACACCCAGTCACCTGACCACGTTCGAATTCCGTGAGTTCCATGGAGCACCCAATTCTGCTGTCTCAAATGACTACGGAGGTCGCTGATATGGAGTACCTCACAGTTGGTGGCAGCACAATGCACCTAATATGAAAAAGTATGTTTTTAGGGGTGTCCGGATACTTTTTATCACATAGTGTTTCAGATGTCCCCATTCTACCTCTGTCGGTCAAGACAGCAGCTAGATATTAAAAAAAGTACTGTGACTACGTAATTTATGTATTAATAAGTGATGTTTAGGTGAACTTAATTGTGTATGGATATATAACTGAAGATAGCCCAGTCATAAATACCGAAGATTAATAATTAATTGGTGTCTTTCAGTAATTGAAAACAAGACGTGATGAAGATCTTACTCAGTCTTACATTATAATTCAGTCTAGTGGGTTCAGTTATACAATCAGTACACAACCATTAATTCTCTATCGCGACATTGAACCTGGAACTTCAGAGTAATTTTTTTCCCAAAGATTAACTTCGTCTTAGAGTACGATAAAGTCAGATTTGTTTACGAACATTACCACCGGGTAGGGCAAGTAGCATATAAACGTGATATTCTGCTTGGTAAATGCACTGCACGCTGTAGGTGGTACCGATTCATTTCTTTAACTACATATACCGTTAAAGGAGTCTCGAAATGGTTGCACAGTTTTATCACTATTATTAGTTGCTCTGCCGTCTGCCATCTTAACTGACGAATCGTTTTGTCTGCCCTGCCTGTGTTTCTGTTTTGTGTTCTTCATATTCTTATTGTTTCCAACTGTGTCTATCATATTTGTATTCTATCATACCATGTCCTTCCAAAAATATTTACCAACAGATATTCGCCGTTTGTATGAAACCTCCTGCTTCTGTTCAATAGCTGCCTCGTTCCACTTCAGATTTTCTTTTCGTTTGCTCTTTTCGCACAGAAAATAACTCTTGCTGGTTTCATAAGCACCTTTGTTAAATAACTGGTCCTTTCATCTGTGTCTCTACAACTTTCATTATCCAAGATGCTGGACTGAATTTTCTCTGATATAGCCGTCATAATCTGACACAGATTAGCATAATCTGCATTTCTGACTTCCCGTCTGCCGAGTCCGTTTCTTTCTAACTTAGTGTCAATTTTTGTTCTGCCTCTTACGAGTCTATGATCACTTTCAATTCGTAACTGGTTTAGGGCCGTCGCATCTTCTAGAGTGTCTTTATTGTTTGACAATTTGAATACAACATATCTGTAAACAACATTAGTTGGACTGGTCAAAAGCTAATCCAAAACTGACATTGCAACAGCGATAAGCCGTAGGGCTCAAATGACTCTGAGCACTATGGGACTTAACTTCTGAGGTCATCAGTCCCCTAGCACTTAGAACTACTTAAACGTAACTAACCTAAGGACATCACATACATCCATGCCCGAGGAAGGATTCGAACCTGCGACCGTAGCGGTCACGCGGTTCCAGACTGTAGCGCCTAGAACCGCTCGGCCACCCCGGTCGGCTAAGCCGTAAGCCCAGGGAAATGTACTACGTAATGCAGGCGATTCAGACTTGTGAATCAGACGGATACCGAATGTGGAATTTTCCTTGGAGTCGCGAGCTGACGCAGACTGCTCCTGAACGGCAAGCTGTGCTCTCAGTCTAGGTAATTATGTAGTAGGAAAACGTATCAATGGTTCCCGTACTGTGCTCCATCAGCAACACAGGTTTATACACTTTCTAGAAGAGGAGGATAACGTGAGGAACACAGTGAGTCAGCATGACTAACAGCCGTGGTTTCAAAATGCGCTTTCATTATCTTGCGGTTTGTTGTGCCAGATATGATCGAGTAGGAAGTAACAAACGGATGTCTTCTTCCGTATTCTTCAGGAAAGTAAGTCCGTCGCGTCGGTAGTGGAAATCAGTTTAAAGGCAAGGATATTTGCAGGAAAATTAGTATTTTCGGTTGGAATAGTTTTGCACAATATATAACCTCACAGTGGCAATTTTTAATGATTATGGATGTATTAAATGACAAATGACTACAACCAACTAACCATTATTCAGTTTAATTGCGTATCCTAACTTGTATGTCCGATACATTTTTCAAAAGCTGATGCAATATTGTTTGTGGATCACACAAGCCATTTATTAAAAGACACAGTGAAACCTGATCACAGTATGAAGTCTCTGGAACAACAAAAAAAACTTTCATAACAATTGTATGACGGTGAATGACAAGAAAGCTACTGTAGTGCAGTAAGAACAGAACCCGGAAGCAATGCAATCTCAGAATCTAGCCAAAATATGTATATATAGTTTTAGATTATCATCTCATACGAGAGTAAATAGAATACTGAATAAAATATAGAGTCGATATGAGTTAAGATTTGTTCTACGAAAAATTTCTGCAGCTTGACAGATATGTTCCATAAAGGTAGATCTATGTTTTCATTATTGCCATGCTACAATTTTAGCTTCTTAATTTCATATTACATTCAACAAATTTTAAAAGTTGTACTAATATACCTGAAAAAATTGAAATTATCTAGTTATTACCAGAACATTCAAGTGGAAAATTAGCTTAATGAGTTATCAGTTTCCCACGTCTCCCCCCAAGGTGCTTCAACTGGAACTGGGTCATACTTATATCGACGATAGCGATGTAGTTGTGGTTTTGTGATTTATGTACCGTATCGAAAGTCACGTCAAATGAAAAGTCACATTATAATAATATTCGAAACTTCGGTTTCACACAATCGACTACAACATAAAATCATATCCTGCTTAATAATGGGCCCAAGTCATCTGTGTAGCCTTGTACTTCGTGATCAAACGGACTGTGAAAGGACAGTGAAAAGATTGCGGATCTCACCGACCGCTTTGTTACTTACTTCGTTGCTTACTTGGTTGCTTACCCTCCGTTAAGAATTCAGCAAGAAGAGCTGATTAAGTAACTACTGAGAGTAAACGTATTTCTCCTTCGTCCTGAAGTTCTCCATGGGGTTCAGGAGTAGTTTCATCTTCCTCTTCTTCTTTCGTTTCACCCGTTTTGGGGTACGCTGGATCAATCATTTCTTTGTGCGTTGTTCTTTTCTTAGGGCCCAGTATTTCTTCATTCTTTCTGACCTTCTTTTCCTCTCTTCTTCCGAGATGAAGGGTTTGGACTTTTGTGTAGATTTGTCTTGGAACCTTATGTTTTCATCTTTAGTAATTAATTTAGCTGTTCGATCAATAAGTGAATTTTCTGAAATCTCTGGTGTCGTCAGCAAACAACACTGCATCTGGTGTTGATAAATGGCTTGGCAAATCATTTATAAATATTAAGAACAGCAATGGCCCCAGTACAGACCCCTGTGGCATACCATACCTGACTCTTTGGTATGCCGATGAGTAAACTTATACATATGTATTTATACATTATATATACACTGAAGCTCCAAAGTAACTGATATAGGCAAGCGTATAGAGAGATATGTAAACAGGCAGAATACGGCGCTGCGGTCGGCAACGCCTATATGAGACAACAAGTCTCTGGCGCAGTTGTTAGTTGCTGCTCCTACAATGGCAGGTTATCAAGATTTAAGTGAGTTTGAATGTGGTGTTATACTTGGCGCACGAACGATGGGACACAGCGTCTCCAAGATAGCGATGAAGTGGGGATTTTCCCATACAATCATTTCACGAGTTGACTGTGAATATCAGGAATCCGGTAAAACATCAAATCTCCGACATCGCTGCGGCCGGAAAAAGATCCTGCAAGAGCGAGACCGACGATGACTGAAGAGAATCGTTCAACGTGGCAAAAGTGCAGCCCTTCCCCAAATTGTTGCGGATTTCAATACTTGGCCATCATCAGTGTCAGCGTACGAACCATTCAACGAAACATCATCGATATGGGCTTTCGGAGTCGAAGGCCCTCTCGTGTACCCTTGATGACTGCACGACACAAAGCCTTACGTCTCGTCCGGGTCCGTCAATACCGACATTGGTCTGTTGATGGCTGGAAACATATTGTCTGGTCATACGAGTATCATTTCAAATTGTAAACTGCCGTTGGCCGCCAGACAAGAACGTTATTGAGCATATCTGGGATGCCTTGCAGCGTGCTTTTCAGAAGAGATCTCCACATCTTCTTATACTTACGGATTTATGGACAGCCCTGCAATGGTACCAATTTCGTCCAGCACTACTTCAGACATTCGTCGAGTCCACGTCACGTTGTGTTGCGGCACTTGTGCGTGCTCGCGGGGGCCCTACATGACAGTGCACCAGTTTCTTTGGCTCTTCAGTGTGAGCCGGCCGGGGTGGCCGAGCGGTTCTAGGCGCTACAGTCTTGAACCGCGCGACCGCTACGGTCGCAGGTTCGAATCCTGCCTCGGGCATGGATGTGTGCGATGTCCTTAGGTTAGTTAGGTTTAAGTAGTTCTAAGTTCTAGGGGACTGATGACCTCAGAAGTTGAGTCCCATAGTGCTCAGAGCCATTTGTACCATCTTCAGTGTGTACCTGTCAAACAGATCCTGTTTTTGTTGTGAAAAAATGTGACAGCAGAACTGTCAAACTGAATGCAACTTATTTATTTTCTTTTTCATATCACTCCTATTCCTTGTATATGTGAGTGACTTCCCACTTAACATTAAACAAGCGAAATTGGCATTTTTTGCAGACCATACTAGTGTTATAATAAATCCTATTAAAGAGAAAGCAACAGAAGAGGTAGTAAATGATAATTTCCAAAGAATTATTAAGTGATTCTCTGAAAATAGACTCTCCCTAAATTTTGAAAGAAAAAGAAATGCTACATTCAGTTCTATACAACAGAGAGAGTCATACCAACAATTGATGTAGCACATGAGCAGGAGTCAGTAAGTAAGGTAAATGCTCCAAATTTTTGGGTGCACGTAGTGATGAAAACTTAAGCTGGGAGAAGCATATTGCTGAGCTTCTCCAACAATTAAGTTCTGCTACTTTTGTAAGTAGGTTTTATACGGGCCAGTGCATCTCAAGTGTATACGTGATTTTTACAAAAACTTTGTCACTTTCATTATTAGTGGCAAAACTTCACTTCCCTGCATTAGGCTTAAGGTTTAGCAGAGATACAGAAACTTTTTAAAATATGCGCTCTGTTGTTTTTTACTTCGAAGTATCACAATATCTATGGGCCATAAGGGAAAAAAAAACTTCATTACCAAGTTGCAATGTGTGGCAACAAGATGCTGAAAAATAATATTTTCGCACCAAAGAGTTTCCTTAAAATCGAATGAGAAAGGGTGCCTAACAGAGAACATATACAAATCACAAAACAGAGGTTTTTTTATTTTATAACGCGATAACTAAAAGTTTACTGAGAAACGAACTACAAGGATGGATGTAGCTTTGTTTCATCTACGTAAAACAATTTTGGACGACATGAAACTTCATTTCCCGTGGCCGGCCGGAGTGGTCGAGCGGTTCTAGGCGCTACAGTCTGGAACCGCGCGACCAATACGGTCGCAGGTTCGAATCCTGCCTCAGGCATGGATGTGTGTGATGTCCTTAGGTTAGTTTGGTTTAAGTAGTTCTAAGTTCTAGGGGACTGATGACCTTAACAGTTAAGTCCCATGGTGGTCAGAGCCATTTGGACCATTTTTTCATTTCCCGTTGTAATGGTACTTGAATTACGCAACCATTATGGCACCTCACCTGAACCTCTCGATACCAGCAATATTCTACTGTGTTTCTGTAAAGTAGCTGACATATTTCTGAGACAACATTCAGATTTGATTTCATTAATGTAGAGGTTCTTTGATACATCGATATGTTTATGTTGCAATGATATTATTCTTATGTGTATTCTTTCTTTTGTCACTATGATCTTTGACGTACTTGTAACTCTTGATTTTTGGGCGCGTAAGCGGTGATTAGAGAGTCGGACCTTAAAAAAGTCAAGTCTTGGACGTCATGTTGGAAAGACGCATTTTGTAGCCAGTTTATAAAAGGTGAACTTTAACCGTGAGGAAGATGTTTTCGAGTATGTTTTGTATTGTGAAATGATGTTTTGTGTGTTACGTGATATTGCAGCAAAAGTAATAAAAAAGAAGTGTAACTTAAATTCGGAGTGCTGATTACTTTTTTACATCACCATTGTCCTGCAAAAGTGTAATCTTAAGGATGGCTTGTGAGGTGCATCTACAAAACTTTTGAATATCGCAGAATAAAACCTAGGCCTCTTTGCATCCGAGCTTGGAATCACCACCACCTAGATTTTCGACGATTGAGCCATGATTTTACAACGAGATCAGCGTGGGAAACACGAAAAGATGAGTGCCTAGTTTATTCATTATTACATGAAATGATTTTATTAACTGTGCTCTAATGACACCTGCCACATAATAACTTTGTTGTTGCCCGAAAATGCAGTATTTAGCAGCGTGAGCAACACCACAATCATTAAATTTTGACCTTTGTTGTGGTAGGGTTGTTAGACCGTGTATCGTGCGATATGTGCTGGTTGGGGCGGCCAGCTCCTCAGCGGTTGTGGGTACCCAGAGGGAGGGAGAAGCTCGACACACCTCACGTGGCCTGAGGGCCACTTTGTTTACTACTTTGCTCTGTGGTCGCCAGAAGCAGCACCGCCCCGTGTCAGGTGTGTGACTCGCCTCGTGCCTGCTGTGGCTGGTCGGGACGGCAGAACAGCTGGCAGAGGCAGCAGCAGCAGCTGTGTGCGCCCGCCGTAGCTGTGTGTGACGCCATCACCGACACGCACTCTGCAGCAACAAGAAAGAGATGATCCTTCCACTCTGGTGGCGACCGATTGCACTTAAAACTTTAAACAATTGTCAATAACGACATTTGCCACACGAAAACACCATTTGAACACAGAGTTGACGTCAAGACACAACCGATCGAGCGGCCGTCTTGCCACAGTCATAAATTAGTGATGTTGGACACCGAGGTATGGAGACAACGCATTCCACAGATGTTTATTAAGTTCAGGACAGGCTCTGGACAGGCTATTTCAAGAATGTGATTGTCCACACATCATTACCTCACAGTTACTGTTTTATGAGAAATTTCTTTGTCACGCTGATACAAACAGTCATAGTCTCCTAACTGTTCCTCTAAAGTACTGCAGAGGACAAGGGGTTACTTTAGGAAATATGGTGCGAAATTGTGATTCAGTGCGCGATGCGCCAGCCTCACGGCGGACGATGGATGAAGGCTGGCCGGCGCGTTATGCAGGTGACACACTTTTGCAACGAGCGTCGCTATGTGTGTAGGTGCGCGGCAGCCATCAACAGCCACAACGCAGCATTAGCAGAAATACGCAGGCACAGGCCGCGTGTGGCGCGGTTGCGTTAGCCAACTCATCGAGAACATTCTAATAAACATGTTGTTGTTGTTGTTGTTGTTGTTGTGGTCTTCAGTCCTGAGACTGGTTTGACGCAGCTCTCCATGCTACTCTATCCTGTGCAAGCTTCTTCATCTCCCAGTACCTACTGTAACCTACATCCTTCTGAATCTGCTTAGTGTATTCATCTCTTGGTCTCCCTCTACGATTTATACCCTCCACGCTGCCCTCCAATACTAAATTGATGATCCCTTGATGCCTCAGAACATGTCCTACCAACCGATCCCTTCTTCTGGTCAAGTTGTGCCACAAACTTCTCTTCTCCCCAGTCCTATTCAATACTCCCTCATTAGTTATATGATCTACCCATATAATCTTCAGCATTCTTCTGTAGCACCACTTTTCAAAAGCTTCTATTCTCTTCTTGTCCAAACTATTTATCGTCCATGTTTCACTTCCATACATGGCTACACTCCATACAAACACTTTCAGAAATGACTTCCTGACACTTAAATCTATACTCGATGTTAACAAATTTCTCTTCTTCAGAAACGCTTTCCTTGCCATTGCAAGTCTACATTTTATATCCTCTCTACTTCGACCATCATCAGTTATTTTGCTCCCCAAATAGCAAAACTCCTTTACTACTTTAAGTGTGTCATTTCCTAATCTAATTCCCTCAGCATCACCCGACTTAATTCGACTACATTCCATTATACTCGTTTTGCTTTTGTTGATGTTCATCTTATATCCTCCTTTCAAGATACTGTCCATTCCATTCAACTGCTCTTCCAAGTCCTTTGCTGTCTCTGACAGAATTACAATGTCATCGGCAAACCTCAAAGTTTTTATTTCTTCTCCATGGATTTTAATACCTACTCCGAATTTTTCTTTTGTTTCCTTTACTGCTTGCTCAATATACAGATTGAATAACATTGGGGAGAGGCTACAACCCTGTCTTACTCCCTTCCCAATCACTGCTTCCCTTTCATGTCCCTCGACTCTTATAACTGCCATCTGGTTTCTGTACAAATTGTAAATAGCCTTTCGCTCCCTGTATTTTACCCCTGCCACCTTTAGAATTTGAAAGAGAGCATTCCAGTCAACATTGTCAAAAGCTTTCTCTAAGTCTACAAATGCTATAAACGTAGGTTTGCCTTTCCTTAATCTTTCTTCTAAGATAAGTCGTAAGGTCAGTATTGCCTCACGTGTTCCAGTATTTCTACGGAATCCAAACTGATCTTCCCCGAGGTCGGCTTCTACTAGTTTTTCCATTCGTCTGTAAAGAATTCGTGTTAGTATTTTGCAGCTGTGGCTTATTAAACTGATTGTTCGGTAATTTTCACATCTGTCAACACCTGCTTTCTTTGGGATTGGAATTATTATATTCTTCCTGAAGTCTGAGGGTATTTCGCCTGTTTCATACATCTTGCTCACCAGATGGTAGAGTTTTGTCAGGACTGGCTCTCCCAAGGCCGTCAGTAGTTCCAATGGAATGTTGTCTACTCCAGGGGCCTTGTTTCGACTCAGGTCTTTCAGTGCTGTGTCAAACTCTTCACGCAGTATCGTATCTCCCATTTCATCTTCATCTACATCCTCTTCCATTTTCATAATATTGTCCTCAAGTACATCGCCCTTGTATAGACCCTCTATATACTCCTTCCACCTTTCTGCTTTCCCTTCTTTGCTTAGAACTGGGTTTCTATCTGAGCTCTTGATGTTCATACAAGTGGTTCTCTTATCTCCAAAGGTCTCTTTAATTTTCCTGTAGGCAGTATCTATCTTACCCCTAGTGATATGCCTCTACATCCTTACATTTGTCCTCTAGCCATCCCTGCTTAGCCATTTTGCACTTCCTGTCGATCTCATTTTTGAGACGTTTGTATTCCTTTTTGCCTGCTTCATTTACTGCATTTTTATATTTTCTCCGTTCATCAGTTAAATTCAATATTTCTTCTGTTACCCAAGGATTTCTACTAGCCCTCGTCTTTTTACCTACTTCATCCTCTGCTGCTTTCATTACTTCATCCCTCAAAGCTACCTATTCTTCTTCTACTGTATTTCTTTCCCCCATTCCTGTCAATTGTTCCCTTATGCTCTCCCTGAAACTCTGTACAACCTCTGGTTTAGTCAGTTTATCCAGGTCCCATCTCCTTAAATTCCCACCTTTTTGCAATTTCTTCAGTTTTAATTTACAGTTCATAACCAATAGATTGTGGTCAGAGCCCACATCTGCCCCTGGAAATGTCTTACAATTTAAAACCTGTTTCCTAAATCTCTGTCTTACCATTATATAATCTATCTGATACCTTTTAGTATCTCCAGGGTTCTTCCATGTATACAACCTTCTTTCATGATTCTTAAACCAAGTGTTAGCTATGATTAAGTTGTGCTCTGTGCAAAATTCTACCAGGCGGCTTCCTCTTTCATTTCTTAGCCCCAATCCATATTCACCTACTACGTTTCCTTCTCTCCCTTTTTCTACACTCGAATTCTAGTCACCCATGACTATTAAATTTTCGTCTCCCTTCACTATCTGAATAATTTCTTTTATTTTATCACACATTTCTTCAATTTCTTCGTCATCTGCAGAGCTAGTTGGCATATAAACTTGTACTACTGTAGTAGGTGTGGGCTTTGTATTATCTTGGCCACAATAATGCATTCACTATGCTGTTTGTAGTAGCTTACCCGCATTCCTATTTTCCTATTCCTTATTAAACCTACTTCTGCATTACCCCTATTTGATTTTGTGTTTATAACCCTGTAGTCACCTGACCAGTAGTCTTGTTCCTCCTGCCACCGAACTTCACTAATTCCCTCTATATCTAACTTTAACTTATCCATTTCCCTTTTTAAATTTTCTAACCTACTTGCCCGATTAAAGGATCTGACATTCCACGCTCCGATCCATAGAACGCCAGTTTTCTTTCTCCTGATAACGACATCCTCTTGAGTAGTCCCTGCCCGGAGATCCGAATGGGGGAATATTTTACCTCCGGAATATTTTACCCAAGAGGACGCCATCATCATTTAATCATACAGTAAAGCTGTTTGCCCTCGGGAAAAATTACAGCCGTAGTTTCCCCTTGCTTTCAGCCGTTCCCAGTACCAGCACAGCAAGGCCGTTTTGGTTATTGTTACAAGGCCAGATCAGTCAATCATCCAGACTGTTGCCCTTGCAACTACTGAAAAGGCTGCTGCCCCTCTTCAGGAACAGCACGTTTGTCTGGCCTCTCAACAGATACCCCTTCGTTGTGGTTGAACCTATGGTACGGCTATCTGTATCGCTGAGGCACGCAGCCTCCCCACCAACGGCAAGGTCCATGGTTCATGGTGGGGGCGGGGGGGCTAATAAACATGGTGCCGCGTAATCGGCGGATTCAGCAGCAGTCTGCACTATTTTAGGGCATCAGAGGTGAGTGTCGGCATCGGTTCGACCGATTGGGTGTTCGGTCACTGTTATGTCGTCGTTATCAGTGACGCTGTCCCTGAGGACCGGCCGGCGGAGGGCGTTGCCCGCTGCTGCACCGGCAACTCCCGGTGCCATCACGAGCAGCCGGCATCTGCAGGAGGCAGGCTAGGCCAGGCCTTATGCTGCTAACCGCCTGCACAGCCGCTGACTGAGCATGGTGTCGCGTTCCCTGGGCTGCGCACTTCAGCACGTCTCCACCACGACACGAGCGGTGGGGCTGAGCTACCAGAAAATGTATTGGAAGAACCAGCAGTAAAGAGGAAGATTGCTACAAACAGCCACCTTCTTCTACCCAGCCCCACCCTACAACCCCGACCATGTCACCCGCTTCGGTCATCCTACTACAGTACGGAGTTCATAATGCTCTAAAATGTGTTCGTATTCTTCTACATTTAGCGTTTTCTTAAGGGCAAGAGGCGCACCACACGTTAAACAGGAAAAACAATGCCAAACCATAACATCACCTCCACTGTAGTTCACTGTTGGCACTACTCATGATGGCAGGTAACATTCTCCGGGCACTCACCAAATCCAAACCCTTCCCATGGATTGCCTTAGTGTACAGCGTGATTCATGCCTCCAAGTCACTGTTTAGTGATGTCGCTCTTTATACCACCTGGAGCGCTGCTTAGCACTGACTACGGAAATGTGTGATTTATGAGGAGCTGTTCCACCACTGTACACCATTCTTTCCAACTCCCCGCACACAATCATTGTGTTAACTGGACTGCTGGTGGCACTTTGGAACTCACGAGCGATTCCTTTCGCTAATTCAGTGTAATTTTTTATAACCAACCTCTGCATTGTGCAGCGGTCCTGTCTGTCAGCCTATGGTGTTTGGCTCGCCTTGGTTTAACTGCGGTTGTTCCTTCACATTTCCACTTCACATTTATCAGTGTCAAGTAGTTATTTCAGTAACTGCCCATTCCGCACATCGTCTTGTCAATTTGCGTGTGTCGTACTTCACTACTTCCCCTTCGGTGTGGCTCTGCCTTATCACGAATAATCAGTACCCCGACCACATGATGTTTGTGCTACCAAAGAAATAAGTGGTGAGCAGCCGCTAATAATGCCCGCCTTCTGCTTAGTGATGAATGTGCTCCTAAATTGGTGTGGTTCTGTATATAGTTAAATCACAGTGACCTTAGATATTCGTTCTTTCACGAAAATAACTTATGGAATACGGTACATGGTTATTTCCAAAGATATAGAAATGCTAGAGGTAACTAGTAACCCGAATACTGGGTAATGGAGTCCATTTCTGTTTCGTTTCCTTTTTCATTTAGTATTATGGTTGTAAATTTCACAATTCATCCTACATTCATTCTAATTGTTAACCATTAATACCATTAGGGAGTAAATGTATTGGTATGAAAGTGTAAGAATTCTCAAGGTCCATGAAGAGATCCCTGCAAGAAGTCCCATTGTCAACTTAACATAGCATAGTTCTGTAGGACACATACTTTTTGCCTTATTTGCGTCATCTCAGAAGATCATACCACATGACTGTATTGAGTGAGAGTATGCACTGTACTACACAAAATATTTTTACATGATTTTTCATGTATGTAATTTTCTTGCTTTAATTGACGACCGATTTAGTCAAAGATAATTGTACGAGTAATTTGATTCAAACTTGCATTTGAGTTCAAACATTTTAAAAACCAGAATAATATAAAATTAAATTATAACAAAATCCAATAAATAAAAAAGCCACCATTAAAATGGCGACCTTGGTGGGGAGGCTTGCGTGCCTCAGCGATACAGATAGCCGTACCGTAGGTGCAACCACAATGGAGGGGTATCTGTGAGAGGCCAGACAAACGTGTGGTTCCTGAAGAGGGGCAGCAGCCTTTTCAGTAGTTGCAAGGGCAACAGTCTGGATGATTGACTGATCTGGCCTTGTAACAATAACCAAAACGGCCTTGCTGTGCTGGTACTGCGAACGGCTGAAAGCAAGGGGAAACTACAGCCGTAATTTTTCCCGAGGGCATGCAGCTTTACTGTATGATTAAATGATGATGGCGTCCTCTTGGGTAAAATATTCCGGAGGTAAAATAGTCCCCGATTCGGATCTCCGGGCGGGGACTACTCAAGAGGACGTTGTTATCAGGAGAAAGAAAACTGGCGTTCTACGGATCGGAGCGTGGAATGTCAGATCCCTTAATCGGGCAGGTAGGTTAGAAAATTTAAAAAGGGAAATGGATAGGTTAAAGTTAGATATGGTGGGAATTAGTGAAGTTCGGTGGCAGGAGGAACAAGACTTCTGGTCAGGTGACTACAGGGTTATAAACACAAAATCAAATAAGGGTAATGCAGGAGTAGGTTTAATAATGAATAGGAAAATAGGAATGCGGGTAAGCTACTACAAACAGCATAGTGAACGCATTATTGTGGCCAAGATAGATACAAAGCCCACACCTACTACAGCAGTACAAGTTTATATGACAACTAGCTCTGCAGATGATGAAGACATTGAAGAAATGTATGACGAAATAAAAGAAATTATTCAGATAGTGAAGGGAGACGAAAATTTAATAGTCATGGGTGACTGGAATTCGAGTGTAGGGAAAGGGAGAGAAGGAAACGTAGTAGGTGAATATGGATTGGGGCTAAGAAATGAAAGAGGAAGCCGCCTGGTAGAATTTTGCACAGAGCACAACATAATCATAGCTAACACTTGGTTTAAGAATCATGAAAGAAGGTTGTATACATGGAAGAACCCTGGAGATACTAAAAGGTATCAGATAGATTATATAATGGTAAGACAGAGATTTAGGAAACAGGTTTTAAATTGTAAGACATTTCCAGGGGCAGATGTGGACTCTGACCACAATCTATTGGTTATGACCTGTAGATTAAAACTGAAGAAATTGCAAAAAGGTGGGAATTTAAGGAGATGGGACCTGGATAAACTGACTAAACCAGAGGTTGTACAGAGTTTCAGGGAGAGCATAAGGGAACAATTGACAGGAATGGGGGAAAGAAATACAGTAGAAAAAGAATGGGTAGCTTTGAGGGATGAAGTAGTGAAGGCAGCAGTGGATCAAGTAGGTAAAAAGACGAGGGCTAGTAGAAATCCTTGGGTAACAGAAGAAATATTGAATTTAATTGATGAAAGGAGAAAATATAAAAATGCAGTAAATGAATCAGGCAAAAAGGAATACAAACATCTCAAAAATGAGATCGACAGGAAGTGCAAAATGGCTAAGCAGGGATGGCTAGAGGACAAATGTAACGATGTGGAGGCTTATCTCACTAGGGGTAAGATACATACTGCCTACAGGAAAATTAAAGAGACCTTTGGAGATAAGAGAACGACTTGTATGAATATCAAGAGCTCAGATGGAAACCCAGTTCTAAGCAAAGAAGGGAAAGCAGAAAGGTGGATGGAGTATATAGAGGGTCTATACAAGGGCGATGAAGATGAAATGGGAGATACGATACTGCGAGAAGATTTTGACACAGCACTGAAAGACCTGAGTCGAAACAAGGTCCCTGGAGTAGACAACATTCCATTGGAACTACTGACGGCCTTGGGAGTGCCAGTCCTGACAAAACTCTACCATCTGGTGAGCAAGATGTATGAAACAGGTGAAATACCCTCAGACTTCAAGAAGAATATAATAATTCCAATCCCAAAGAGAGCAGGTGTTGACAGATGTGAAAATTACCGAACTATCAGTTTAATAAGCCACAGCTGCAAAATGCTAATACGAATTCTTTACAGACGAATGGAAAAACTAGTAGAAGCCGACCTCGGGGAAGATCAGTTTTGATTCCGTAGAAACACTGGAACACGTGAGGCAATACTGACCTTACGACTTATCTTAGAAGAAAGATTAAGGAAAGGCAAACCTACGTTTTTAGCATTTGTAGACTTAGAGAAAGCTTTTGACAATGTTGACTAGAATACTCTCTTTCAAATTCTAAAGGTGGCAGGGGTAAAATACAGGGAGCGAAAGGCTATTTACAATTTGTACAGAAACCAGATGGCAGTTATAAGAGTCGAGGGACATGAAAGGGAAGCAGTGGTTGGGAAGGGAGTAAGACAGGGTTGTAGCCTCTCCCCGATGTTATTCCATCTGTATATTGAGCAAGCAGTAAAGGAAACGAAAGAAAAATTCGGAGTAGGTATTAAAATCCATGGAGAAGAAATAAAAACTTTGAGGTTTGCCGATGACATTGTAATTCTGTCAGAGACAGCAAAGGACTTGGAAGAGCAGTTGAATGGAATGGACAGTGTCTTGAAAGGAGGATATAAGATGAACATCAAAAAAAGCAAAACGAGGATAATGGAATGTAGTCGAATTAAGTCAGGTGATGCTGAGGGAATTAGATTAGGAAATGACACACTTAAAGTAGTAAAGGAGTTTTGCTATTTGGGTAGCAAAATAACTGATGATGGTCGAAGTAGAGAGGATATAAAATGTAGACTTGCAATGGCAAGGAAAGCGTTTCTGAAGAAGAGAAATTTGTTAACATCAAGTATAGATTTAAATGTCAGGAAGTCATTTCTGAAAGTATTTGTGTGGAGTGTAGCCATGTATGGAAGTGAAACATGGACGATAAATAGTTTGGACAAGAAGAGAATAGAAGCTTTCGAAATGTGGTGCTACAGAAGAATGCTGAAGGTTGGATGGGTAGATCACATAACTAATGAGGAGGTATTGAATAGGATTGGGGAGAAGAGAGGTTTGTGGCACAACTTGACCAGAAGAAGGGATCGGTTGGTAGGACATGTTCTGAGGCATCAAGGGATCACCAATTTAGTGTTGGAGGGCAGCGTGGAGGGTAAAAATCGTAGAGGGAGACCAAGAGATGAATACACTAAGCAGATTCAGAGGGATGTAGGTTGCAGTAGGTACTGGGAGATGAAGAAGCTTGCACGGGATAGAGTGGCATGGAGGGCTGCATCGGGCCAGTCTCAGGACTGAAGACCACAACAACAACAACAACACATATATATAATCTAAAAAATTTGTATATTTCTGTTACATGAAAAACCACTTAAGATACGAGACAATTTCAGCAAGGTGGGTAATACGAGACGTGGAGTACGCTCCTTAAAAGAAAAAAATCATGACTCAAGACTTTGCTGAAGCGCAGTAAGAAAGAAGGTAAGCGCTCTACTGTTGTCCTTTGCCTTGGTGTGCAAAAGTCAGTTAGGGAGCGTTGAATTCCAAACAACGTTGCTCACAATAGCTTGCAAATTTCTTGGTGAATTTTGCAAAACAAAGTGTCGGCAAGATGGCTGCTTTCTACACTCCTGGAAATGGAAAAAAGAACACATTGACACCGGTGTGTCAGACCCACCATACTTGCTCCGGACACTGCGAGAGGGCTGTACAAGCAATGATCACACGCACGGCACAGCGGACACACCAGGAACCGCGGTGTTGGCCGTCGAATGGCGCTAGCTGCGCAGCATTTGTGCACCGCCGCCGTCAGTGTCAGCCAGTTTGCCGTGGCATACGGAGCTCCATCGCAGTCTTTAACACTGGTAGCATGCCGCGACAGCGTGGACGCGAACCGTATGTGCAGTTGACGGACTTTGAGCGAGGGCGTATAGTGGGCATGCGGGAGGCCGGGTGGACGTACCGCCGAATTGCTCAACACGTGGGGCGTGAGGTCTCCACAGTACATCGATGTTGTCGCCAGTGGTCGGCGGAAGGTGCACGTGCCCGTCGACCTGGGACCGGACCGCAGCGACGCACGGATGCACGCCAAGACCGTAGGATCCTACGCAGTGCCGTAGGGGACCGCACCGCCACTTCCCAGCAAATTAGGGACACTGTTGCTCCTGGGGTATCGGCGAGGACCATTCGCAACCGTCTCCATGAAGTTGGGCTACGGTCCCGCACACCGTTAGACCGTCTTCCGCTCACGCCCCAACATCGTGCAGCCCGCCTCCAGTGGTGTCGCGACAGGCGTGAATGGAGGGACGAATGGAGACGTGTCGTCTTCAGCGATGAGAGTCGCTTCTGCCTTGGTGCCAATGATGGTCGTATGCGTGTTTGGCGCCGTGCAGGTGAGCGCCACAATCAGGACTGCATACGACCGAGGCACACAGGGCCAACACCCGGCATCATGGTGTGGGGAGCGATCTCCTACACTGGCCGTACACCACTGGTGATCGTCGAGGGGACACTGAATAGTGCACGGTACATCCAAACCGTCATCGAACCCATCGTTCTACCATTCCTAGACCGGCAAGGGAACTTGCTGTTCCAACAGGACAATGCACGTCCGCATGTATCCCGTGCCACCCAACGTGCTCTAGAAGGTGTAAGTCAACTACCCTGGCCAGCAAGATCTCCGGATCTGTCCCCCATTGAGCATGTTTGGGACTGGATGAAGCGTCGTCTCACGCGGTCTGCACGTCCAGCACGAACGCTGGTCCAACTGAGGCGCCAGGTGGAAATGGCATGGCAAGCCGTTCCACAGGACTACATCCAGCATCTCTACGATCGTCTCCATGGGAGAATAGCAGCCTGCATTGCTGCGAAAGGTGGATATACACTGTACTAGTGCCGACATTGTGCATGCTCTGTTGCCTGTGTCTATGTGCCTGTGGGTCTGTCAGTGTGATCATGTGATGTATCTGACCCCAGGAATGTGTCAATAAAGTTTCCCCTTCCTGGGACAATGAATTCACGGTGTTCTTATTTCAATTTCCAGGAGTGTAGAACGACTGAAAATCGTCGCTAGATTGTTTTATCGTCAGTTGCTATCCATTAACAGTAAATCCTATTAAATAAAATTTGCCATGTGTATCTTGAGTATAATTAACGGTAAATTTTATTTAATTCAGTGAAGTGTATTTTTTTAAATTCATCGGCAAAGTTGGTAGAGACATTAAAACGGCTACACTGCTCGGAGTTGAGTCAGACACAGACAGTGACTAGCAAGATTTGGCGAGTCATGAAACTCAAAATAAAATTATCGGCGGGTGAAAATGCACCTGTGGCCGAACATTCTGAAGAACCCATCCAGAGTTAATCAGAAAACCTACTAATTTCGCGGAACTATTCACATTATTCAGAGAACAGATGCAAGGTTGACATCGTGCTGTTCACGAACAAAATGCACACTTCAAGGGCGTTCAGAAAAATGTAACAAACAGTTTAGTTGCAAAACTACAAAATGTAACAGACAGTTTAGATCAAAACTACAAAATGTCACTGACAATTTAGATGCAAAACTGCAAACTGCAACCACTGAAATCAAAACTAATATGACTGGTAGTTTAGATGCAAAACTTCAAAATGTGGCTGATAGTTTGAACAGAAAACTTCAAACTGCGGCAACTGAAATTCAAAATAATATAACCACATTAGTAAACGAAAATTTGAACGCCATAGCCCATCAGATAAATGTCGCCACACAAATTCGTGACGATCTTGATAGAAAATTCAGTAAAACTGTAACTAACTTCAAAAATATTAGTGATGAATTTGGAGAAATGCGAAAAACATACAAGCATTTGCCCAAAGCTGTCAATGATGCAACCAAGTAGGTCACACATGTTAATGCAGCACAAAGCACATTAGAAAATTCTGTGCAGCAAATAGCTACACAGGTACAGACACTCGTTATGGAACAGGAGAAATCTGTAGAAGCGACGTTTGTAGAGAAAGGTAATCAGTTTACTCTTGACTTTGTAAACTGGTTGAACATGAAAGACAACCAATTTCAAGAATTTTTACGGAACGAACTGCCTGTAACTGTAGAGAAAGCGACAAACAAAGCTTTGTCTGCAGAAAACGTGTTAGGTGAAAACACCGAAAAAGTTTCTGAACGGAAACAGACACTTAACACAAGAAGTAGACACGTTAAAAAAGTTGCTTGCAGCGATAAAAAAAAACACAGCAGGCGAGTCTGAATTACGTGCAAGTAAGTTTCCAGACATGCAGACTGTGACTTCTCGAACAGCGACATCAGTCAGCTGTTCGACAACAGTCCGCAACCCGTTTACGTAGCTTATGAGCAAAGGGCGGAAAGTTCTCTTTCTAACATACTTGTGGAAGAGAGTTTACTAAAATACAGACAATTCCAAAGTTTTACACCGGATCGCAAAATACCACACCCTGTCATTTTTATCAAAAGTTTCTGTGGTATAGTACCAAAATCATGGAATGATAAACAGAAAATACAGCTTGCCACTACCCATGTTCAAGGTGATGGAGCCTTATGGGAAAGTGAAGTAATAGATTATTGCCATACTTATGAGGAATTCGAGAAAGCTTTTCTAAGTAAGTATTGGTCAGCAAAAACACAAGAACATTTAAGGCGTGAGGTGTATAATCCCAAGATGTACAATGTTAAGCAGGTACACTGCGCAAATATTTTTAGAAGTATATAAATAAGACGAAATATTGGGATGAACTAATTCCCAAACAAGAAGTCATGTGGCTCTTAAACTCAAAATTATAAGTCTCAATAAAAGAAAAGCTACTTCATGTACCGGATTCAGCCGTAGAGCTTTTCATGTCAGTGCTTGATTCTACTGACCTGTTGCATGAAGAAGCGAAATTGAACGGGGGCAGTAATGCTCAAGTATCAAACGACAGCAGTAATAACCATTACCAATATTACAATGAAAACGGCAATGGTAACAAAAACTGGAATAGTTTGCCTCAGTCTTACAATGTTAATAATAACTTAGGGCAAAGGGATGGAAGAAATTCTTCTCCTTTTAATAAGAGGCGTAGCCAAGACAACAGATATCATCCAGGGTACAGTAATTACAATAGTAATAACAATAATCAGCCATACCACAGGCAACCACCACCACAGCAGTCAAACAATATTGGCATGCTAATACAGGAACCAATACACAATCAGCTGGAGCTTCTGCACCACGGAACAGTGTCGCTGAACACAATAGTTCTGGACAAAACTGGAGGCAACAGCCACCTGTAAAATTATAGAAGTGGTGGGCAACACTACACCCAGCACTTCAGAGGCGTTAAACTCAATGTGACCTCATAAGGCCCTCATATGTCGGTCGCGGAAGAAACAGGGCAAAAGTCGTGAGAGTGTGTATTTAATAAGATATTATCAGGGCAAAAATCTGAGTGATTAACTTTGTGAAGAAAACCATTTGTGTAAACTAAAAAAAGGAAACAATCCAAACTGCATTTCACGCAGTAGTAGGTGGAATACCAATCACAGTAACTGTTGCCGGCCGCCATGGTCGAGCGGTTCTAGGCGCTTCAGTCCGGAACCGCACGACCGCTACGTCGCAGGTTCGAATCCTGCCTCGGGCATGGATGTGTGTGATGTCCTTAGGTTAGTTAGGTTTAAGTAGTTCTAAGTTCTAGGGGACTAGTGAGCTCAGATGTTAAGTCCCATAGTGCTCAGAGCCGTTTGAACCATTTGAACAGTTACTGTTGACAAGGGAGTGGCTACAAATTGTATGGCTTTAGAATTCTATCATAAGACTGTGAACTTCAGACACCACATACGTTGCCGGTACACGATTGTAGGATCATTGTTGTGTTTGGAAATAAGTCAAAGGGAGTACGTATGCAGACTCATGTATTAAATGAGGCGGGTAATGGAGCTATAGAGATCACATTCCTGGTTTGTGAACGTTTATCAGTGAGCTGCATGTGGGGAGTAGATTTCTTACAAGAAAGAGATACAATAATTGACCCTCCTTGTGGCACATGTGTATTAAAAGCGAATGGGAAGGGGATAGCCCTACCACTTATTAAAAGCAAGCCGGTACACAGCATATTATGTCAAGGAGTCCGATTCAGATACTTAAAACCAGTAGTAATTTTACGTGACAGTCAATTTCCTATGTTGCCAGATCAAACAAAGCCCAGTCAATCGCAATTTGATGTACAGTCTTGCAGACATGAAATACAAAGCAAAGTTTATGAATCAGTATATTTAAACGCTGTACGACAAAACCAACCGATTAACCTTTTAAACAAATATATATCCGTTTTTCTACATCTACATCCACATCCATACTCCGCAAGCCAGCTGACGGTGTGTGGCGGAGGGTACTTTGAGTACCTCTATCGGTTCTCCCTTCTATTCTAGTCTCGTATTGTTCGTGGAAATAAATATTGTCGGTATGCCTCTGTGTGGGCACTAATCTCTCTGATTTTATCGTCATGGTCTCTTCGCGAGATATACGTAGGAGGGAGCAATATACTGCTTGACTCCTCGGTGAAGGTATGTTCTCGAAACTTCAACAAACGCCCGTACCCAGCTACTGAGCGTCTCTCTTGCAATCTTCAACTGGAGTTTATCTACGAGGGCTATGACGAAAGTTTTTAGCAGCCTGTAAACCGTAAGGCGGAGGACAATAGGGTTGTTTTCATTCGAAAGAGCGATGTTTTTTTGACCTTGGGACGTGTGTGCGCGGCTCCTGGCTAGCGGTGATCCCCCCACAGCGCGGTAGGAAAGCACAGGCAGTGCTGAGTCAGAGACGGTGCAGGATGGAGCTGTCACGCCATGACATTCGCGCCATGATTTTTTACGATTATAAAAAGGGTTTAAGTGCTGAAGAATGCCATTCTTCTTTGCTGCGTGTTTTTGGTGAAGCTTCCTTTTTCCAAAGCTGTTTCACAGAGGAAGACTGCACTGCAGTTCCTTCTCTAAATCCTCACACGAACGAAAAAATGGCTGACATCGAAATAAGTGTCCAAGGAATAGAAAAGCAACTGAAATCACTCAACAGAGGAAAGTCCACTGGACCTGATGGGATACCAGTTCGATTCTACACAGAGTACGCGAAAGAACTTGCCCCCTTCTAACAGTCGTGTACCGCAAGTCTCTAGAGGAACAAAAGGTTCCAAATGATTGGTAAAGGGCACACGTAGTCCCAGTTTTCAAGAAGGGTCATCGAGCAGATGCACAAAACTATAGGCCTATATCTCTGACATTGATCTGTTGTAGAATTTTAGAACACGTTTTTTGCTCGCGTATTATGCTATTTCTGGAAACCCAGAATCTACTCTGTAGGAATCAACATGCATTCCAGAAACAGCGATCGTGTGAGACCCAACTCGCTTTATTTGTCCATGAGACCCAGAAAATATTAGATACAGGCTCCCAGGTAGATGCCATTTTCCTTGACTTCCGGAAGGCATTCGATACAGTTCTGTACTGTCGCCTGATGAACAAAGTAAGAGCCTATGGATTATCAGACCAGCTGTGTGGCTGGATTGAAGAGTTTTTAGTAAACAGAACACAACATGTTGTTCTCAATGGAGAGACGTCTACAGACGTTAAAGTAACCTCTGGCGTGCCACAGGGGAGTGTAAATGGGACCATTGCTTTTCACAATATATATAAATGACCTAGTAGATAGTGTCGGAAGTTCCATGCGGCTTTTCGCGGATGATGCTGTAGTATACAGAAAAGTTGCAGCATTAGAAAATTGCAGCGAAATGCAGGAAGATCTGCAGCGGATAGGCACTTGGTGCAGGGAGTGGCAACTGACCCTTAACATAGACAAATGTAATGTATTGCGAATACATAGAAAGAAGGATCCTTTATTGTATGATTATATGATAATGGAACAAACACTGGTAGCAGTTCTGTAAAATATCTGGGAGTATGTGTACAGAACGATTTGAAGTGAAATGATCATGTAAAATTAATTGTTGGTAAGGCGGGTGCCAGGTTGAGATTCATTGAGAGAGACCTTAGAAAATGTAGTCCATCAACAAAGGAGGTGGCTTACAAAACACTCGTTCGACATATACTTGGGTATTGCTCATCAGTGTGGGATCCGTACCAGGTCGGGTTGACAGAGGAGATAGAGAAGATCCAAAGAAGAGCGGCACATTTTGTCACAGGGTTATTTGGTAAGCGTGATAGCATTACGGAGATGTTTAGCAAACTAAAATGGCAGACTCTGCAAGAGAGGTGCTCTGCATCGCAGTGTAGCTTGCTGTCCAGGTTCCAAGAGGGTGCGTTTCTGGATGAGGTATCGAATATATTGCTTCCCCCTACTTACACCTCCCGAGGAGATCACGAATGTAAATTTAGAGAGATTGAGCGCGCACGGAGGCTTTCCGGCAGTCGTTCTTCCTGCGAACCATACGCGACTGGAACAGGAAAGAGAGGCAATGACAGTGGTACGTAAAGTGCCCTCCACCACACACCATTGGGTGGCTTGCGGAGTATAAATGTAGATGTAGATAGAAGAGAATACATTTCATTTGTAGTCTACAACATTATTTACTGAAAATTGAATGTCTTACCTTAGGATTAACTGCAGATATTTTTTCAGTAGGAAATCTCTTCAATTTCACTGTGAACTTTATGAAATTTAATGTAAAAACCTGTTTATAATGAAGATCAGTAGTATGTAAATATGAAACAAATACAAAGACAACTGTAACCATATACTTCAGTACAGAGGAAGATGACAGAACATCAACAACCGCCATTGGACAGCTCTCATTGGTCAATTCCATCTTCGTTTGACCCCTCGCACCCCTAGTGGTCTAGAAGGAACCACATAGCTTGTTGTCACTTCTCCCATACAGCTTTCACCCCCACGCTCCCCAATACAACTTCGACTGGTCTACGCATGCACAAATCTGGCAGATTGAGCGCACCAGAAAAATATTTTTCCATTAGCAAGTGGCTTCAAGCAATGCCACCTAGGAACAAAGCCTCACAGTGTGCGTCATGACATCACAGCAGGAGTCATATAATATCGGCACTTTGGCAGGCCCTGCAAGACGGGATGTCCAATTACGTGAATGTACCATTACTTTCTGCGTCTTGTGGCACAAACGTAAATTGTCATCGCAAATAAAGTAAAATAAACATGGTCATAATTTCCTTCACTGATGACTATTATAACTGCAAATCTCATATTCGCAATATTTCGACTTTTTTGTGGTGCAACTTTGTAATTTTAACATAGGCTCATATAGTGACAATAAGTAAATGACAATTTGCACCTATTTATATTACAATTAGTGATCCATATCTGTGCATGTTTTATGTTAATATATATACACTTTGCGATCAAAAGTATCTGGACACCTGGCTGAAAATGACTTACAGGTATGTGGTGCCCTTCATTGGTAATGCTGGAATTCAATATGGCGTTGGCCCACCCTTAGACTTGATTACAGCTTCCACTCTCGCAGGCATATGTTCAAACACACGCTGGAAGGTTTATTGGGGATTGGCAGCCCTTTCTTCATGGAGTGCTGCACTGAGGAGAGGTATCAATGTTGGTTGCTGAGGCCTGGCATGGAGTCGGCATTCAAAAACATCCCAAAGCTGTTCTATAGGATTCAGATCAGGACTCTGTGCAGGCCAGTCCATTACAGGGATGTTATTGTCATGTAACCAGTCCGCCACAGACTGTTCGTTATGAATAGGTGCTCGATCATGCTGAAAGATGCAATCACCATCCCCAGATTGCTCTTCAACAGTGGGAAGCTACAAGGTGCTTAAAACACCAATGTAGGCCTGTGCTGTGATAGTGCCATGCAAAACAACAAGGGGTACAAGCCCCCTCCATGAAAAATACAACCATACCGTAATACCACCACCTCCGAATTTTACTGTCGGCACTACACACGCTGGCAGATGACGTTCACCAAGCATTCGCTACACCCATACCTTGCCATCGGATCGCCACATTGAGTACCATGATTCGAATGTTTTTCCACTGTTCATTTGTCCAATGTTTATGCTCCTTACACCAAGCAAGGTGTCGTTTGGCATTTACCCGTGTGATGTGTGGCTTATGAGCAGTCGCTCGACCATGAAATCCAAGATTTCTCACCTCCCGCCTAACTGCCATAGTACTTGCAGTGCATCTCGATGCAGTTTGGAATTCCTGTGTGGTCTGTTTAGATGTCTGCCTATTACATATTATGACCCCTCTTCAATTGTCAGCAGTCTCTGTCACTCAACAGACGAGGTCAGCCTGTGCCCTTTTGTGCTGGATGTGTCCCTTCATGTTTTCACTTCACTATCACATCAGAAACAGTGGACCTAGGGATGTTTAGGAGTGTGGAAATGTCACATACAGATGTATGACAAAAGGGACACCCAATCACCTGACCATGTTCAAAGTCCGTGAGTTTTGCTGAGCACCCCATTCTGCTCTCTCACGATGTCTAATGGTTACTGAGATCGCCGATATGGAGTACCTGGCAGTAGGTGGCAGTACAATGCACTTATTACGAAAAATGTAGGTTTTTGGGGGTGTTCGGATACTTTTGATCACATAGTGTATATGTGTTCGGTCAGAACAAAACATTAACACCTTTTAATGGAAAACAAGCACAGATGTGACTCACTAATTGTAAAATATAGCAGGCACCTACCATGCTCATTTTCGGTTACTGGAAAATTACTGAACTAGCTGAAACCTAGCCACCAAAATTTTGTTTCATATGGATACACATTTAAAGAAGCAGCCCACAAATTAATGCAAATATTACAGAATCTACTGATTCATGTAATGTCATCAATGAGTAAGGAAACACAGATTCACACACGCACACGCGCACACACACGCACGCACGCACGCACGCACACACACACACACACACACACACACACAGGCAATGGAGGGGTGGAAACGGAATGTAATTAAATAAAAATATAAAGTGACTTTTTATTTCACCTCATAATATGATTTCCAAAACACTGTTCTACATGTCAATAACAAAATTAAAGCACACTTTAGTTACATTTTTCATTCTTTTAAAAACATTTATATTTTTCTTCATAGTTGCATCATTTCTTCTCTTAGTATAATTATTTAATATGATATTTACGCACCAGGAGGAGATGCTTCAAGTAGCCAGCGAAGCGGCAGAGGTTACTGCTCATATGCGACTGAACTGCGCATGTGTGTGAGCCTGCTGGCAACTACTCAAACGAACCTAATGTAAACAGTTGTGGCGTCACACTCATTGGACGCTGTTTGCATAGTACTGCATAGTCTTCGCCCTAAGGCCATCGACGCATTTTGCTGTTGGCAGGCGCTTGTGTGCGCATGGTGTTTTGTTGTTGTAAAGTGAGTGTTTCCTTTGCAGCTAAAGTTTTATTTTGGTATTTTTCTCTTGTTTATGTTTTATTGCTGCAGTATTATTCTACAGTAGCAAGATACAGCAATATTCTTTGCTAGAGTATCAGTTCTTATGAGTCTACATTTAAGAAAATTAACTAAAAATTGAAACCATGAAAACTCCCAGCATTCCAAAGAATCCCAGTTTTCTCCCAGATGAAAAAATTTCCAGGTTTTTCATGGATTTCCCATTTGTCCCGGAGCGTACACACCCTGCTTTAGCAGGCCATTAAAACAACAATGCCAGAAGCAGAGTTCGTTTTGTTTGCAGATGACACAAGTATTGCAATAAATAGTATGTAGAGTGCAGTTTTAGAAAGATCTGCTAATGATATTTTCATGGATATTAATAAATGGTTTAAACCCAACTCACTGACATTAAACTTCAAAAAGACTCACTATATGCAATTCAGAACCTGTAAGAGGTTTCCATCGAGCATATGCATAAAGTATGAAGAAGAGCAGATAGAAGAGGTTGACAGTCTTAAATTCCTGGGATTACAACTTGATGATAAGTTAAGTTGGGAGGAGCACACCACAGAGCTGCAGAAAAGCCTTAACAAATCTGTATTTGCAATTCGAGTGTTAGCTGACATAGGCGACATAAAAATGCAAAAGTTTGCATACTCTGCCTACTTTTTTTCCATAATGTCATATGGTATAATATTTTGGGGTAACTCTTCAAGTCAAAAAGCGTGTAATATGTATTATTTGTGGAGTAAATTCATGAATGTCCTGTAGAAACCTCTTCAAAGAACTGGGTAAACTAACTACTGCCTACACTATTTGTTCTTGCTACATTAGCAACATCTCACCACTATGCACATTAATTGCCAAATTGGGCCTACCTCTGTGTCTACAGCTCAAAGCATCGAGGTGCAAAGTAGTTCCGCAAAGATGGAAATAATAATGTTCTCAATTGCCCTACCCATGTGGTAGGGGTTGCAGAACTTCAAAGAGCATTGTATGCATTAATATGACCACAGAGGAGGAAGGGGTAGGGGAGCTGAATAACATGGTCACTGAGAGCCTATTCGTCTAGTACCTTTCGTGGGGCAGGTAGAGGGGAGATATTGTCAACTGATGATACGGCTTACAAAATTTACCATTCCTCCTTTAGCTCTCTCTCCGCTAAGGTCATCCTTATTCTAGAAAATGTAGCCACTTAGCTCAGGGAAGTCACAGAATTTCAAATGTTACTCTCAAAGACACATTGGTCTACCCTGAGCTAATAGACATAGCTCCTCCACACGCATCCTGAAACCATTCAGTTTCCACTTTCCTCCCGTCATCCTCCATGCTGTGGAGGTCACAGCAGGGGGGGGGGGGGGGGGAGGGGGGGAGGGGGATGGGTGAGGCAGGGGTTCCCGTTTCGTACCATCGACAGCAGGGTCACATCAGACAGGATCAAGGTCAAAAGTACCAAACTGAGACTCAAACGCAAGACCTTTGCCTTTCACATGAAATTGCTCTGCCAACTGAGCTACCTGAGCATGCATGACCCACGACCCATCATCACCGCTCCACTTCATCCCCTACCTTCCAAACTTCACGGGAGTTCTGCAAACCTTGCAAGAACAGCACTCCTGGAAGAAAGGGTATTGCAGAAACACGACCGAGCCACAGCCTGGGGGATTGTTTCCAGAATGAATGTTTACCCTGGAGCAGTGTGTGGGCTGATATGAAACTTCCTTGCTGATTAAAAATATGTACCGGTCTGGTTCATACTCGTGTAGCTCAGTCAGTGGAGCTCTCAGGTCTAGCACACAGTTTCAATCAGCCAGGAAGTTTCGTATCAGCATCCACTCCGCTTTAGAATAAAAATTAATGAGGAACAAAGTTGCATAGTCTGATGGCTTCAGACCTGTTCATTTCGGCCTTTCTTTCTTTTTTGTCCCCTACCTAGATTTTGAGGACAGTGGCACGGCCATTTTAACAGAAACAAGTTGCTAGTGTTCTTCTTCCATATGCCATGAGGGTCTGTTATTCTTTCTGACATAAGGTTCTGCAACCCTCATTATTTCAGTGCCAGGAAGGATTGGTGACTGGACGAGTGATACAGGCTTGCAACCGCATTTACAGGTGCAGGCTGATGTGCTCTGCTCAGCTGTCAAAGTCTGCATGCCAATACTGGTCTTCTGTACATATTGCTTCAATGATGAGGCAAACTTCTTTACAGAATTGGGTGACTGTGTGACCTTACATGCCTTCTTTGCAACAGGGTATGAGATGAGTTGGGTGATTTAATCTCCTGGCATTTCTTCTCTTCTGCAAAGACAAGATGTTCCCTGCTCGGAATTGGATGGACTCGGGACAACTGTCATGCATGGGTGGGGCAGTACAATGAATACCTAATTTGTGGGTAGTGTAACCACACATGGCCTGACCATTACAACCCATGGTGATGCGACTGAGGCATTGACACTAAAAGCAGTGCATTGGATCAGGTACACAGGTCCTAACTAAGTTGGAGAAACCCTGCCACAATGTATTCAGGCAACTTTGGCATACTGAATGTCAGGATAAATGATTGTGATTTCTGGAGATATCCAACACCCCTTTCTGAGAAATTCTGAACTTCGCTTTCCCATTCCTGTTGAAGTTCTTTAATATCAATATCCATAGTGTCCCAGCATGTCACAACTTCTTTAGTACAATTTAGCTAACAGTTGAAGGGATATTCACCAAAAAGTTTGGCATGTAACAACTTGTTTACTTGGAAAGCTTTCAGTGCCCCAATCACAAGTACACCACTGTGCAGCCTCTTGACAGATTTAAGTTTCCCTGTAAGTCCGGTAGAGCTTTATGGATGTAGAAACACAACTTCTGCATGTTTAATAACAGTGAACATACTATTTATCACAAGACGTGGACTGTTACTATATTACTGCTTTCTCTTTCATTCAAGGTGCCTCAGGTGGACTAGCCACATGTGGTTGCTTTGGAACTATACTGCCCAATGGCTTACCCGAACCACTGGGACCAGAAGAAAGGAATTTAGATTTCACAGAAGTCCCATGAGCAGGGAGGTAAACACACACCTACACAGAGCCCCACTTGCCAGGGTAAGTATTACACAACTGAGGTGCAATAGGTTGCCCAGAATTGTGTGTAAATGAATTTTGCATCTCGTCAGTGCATGGCTGAGGATTTTTTTTATAGAAGTTTTCTTCCATTCTTATGATCCAGGGGATCAAGCAAGAGTTCCCTTTCCTATGGCACACAGTGTTCCACCACTACAACAGACGGTGGTTGCTGAACCATGTCCATAGCTTACAGTTACAGAGGACTGACAGTGCATACCAGTCCTCAACTCAGGAAACCCAAGTTCACTAAGCCTGTACCCAACAAACAAATGCAGAGCCCCCTCAAGTGCTCACAGTTTAAAACAACACAGGGGGCACACGTGGCTTTATCAAAAATATCTTGTATACGATGAACATTATCCCTCAAATCAAAGCTGAGAATTACCAGTTAGTTTAGAACCAAAAATACGTCAATTTGGAATGGATACTTCAAAAATAAGTTACTTCTACAGTTACACAAATCGGACGTGACAACATTTACTGTATATATGCTGACATGTGTTGACATCAACATTGTGATATTTGTTAGTTGTGATTAACGCAATTACATCATACTCGGCTAATTCCCAAATACCTTTGATTTTCACATTGCTACTAATCAATTAATTTACAGTGTCTCTGATAAGGATGCTTAAAAGTCTGCACATTAATTCACTGAAGTTAATACATTTTATTTTGGCATGGGTTTGGTCCAGCAAAGGTAAGTTTACAAAAGTTCACAAAATTTTACATCAATCTTTCTGATACTAAATAAATACTAAACTAAATAAACATAAAATGATATATTTATATAGTTTTATGAATTCTCAGATTCACATAACAATACTGTCTCAATAGTGGTTATTATTTTCAGATAATAACTCATCAAATGACAGTTTTCAACAAGGTCTTATAAGTCCACAAAAAATAACTTTTTCCCACAAAAATATTCAAACTTCGAGAAATATTACAGTATACTACACAATTCTGTTGTATAAGCACTTTTCTGGAAAAGCACAACGAACACACACACACACACACACACACACACACACACACACACACACACACACACACACACACACAAATGTATCACACAAGAGTCTTTTAGTCTCACTACAAAACACTGGTGGAATGTTTTAAGTATTGTGCACTTCAGAACCACTCATTTAAAAATAAGAGATGAGATTCTCAGGACAATCAGAGTCAATTTTATCGGTGCATAGTTATTACTGTTAAAAAACCAATAACACTATACTTCCTCCCATTTTCTCTGCAAAGTAACACTTTGTACATGGACCTAAGTTTGGTTATTTTTAATTTCCATCTCCTCAAATGATAGAATTTGTCCCTATACAGTCTTAAGAGTTTAGTTAACTCATCAGTATTTATTTCTATTTTCTTCTTCAGCTCCTAGTTTATACACTATAGCAATGAGAAAACATATTTCACAGTGGGCCACTGTAATACGACTTTGTATTCTGATAATTGGTCACAACTTTCACTGACTGAGGTTTTTCCTACAAATCCATTTCATCTGTTTCATCTGTTGGAAATTCATGTAAAGATTCTACATCAGCCATTTCACTAGGCCTCAAAGCCATCTTATACTCACAAACCTTCTTGCCAGCAATTAACATGCTATCATCATTGTGGACTTTTGCAAGATGATTCGCTATTTTAGTACGTGTTGTAAATCCCTTATTGCATTGTTCACATTTAAATGGATACTGTTTTGTGTGCAGAATTAAGTGCTTGTTGAGCGTGCTGCTGACACTGAAAGCCATGTTACAGTACTTACATTTGTATGGGCGTTCACCAGTATGGACCCGTCTCTTGTGCACCGCCAAAATAGAAGTATGTTTAAATTTTTTGTCACAGAAATTACACTGATAAGGCAAAGGATTATCATGCCAGAGACGGTGCATTCTATAAGTACTATTAGAGGAGAAGGTTCGGCCACATAGTTCACATGTGTACCGCACTTCTTTTGTGTGAGTTGCTTTATGTTCTGCTAATACAACTTCAGAATGAAGACCTTTACCACATATTTCACAATACACTGCATACTTTCCTGTATGAACAGACATGTGGTACTTCAACCCTGATGCTGTCCTGAATACTTTAGGACATTCCTTGCACATAAAAACTTGTTTAAAGCGCCCATGTCGTCTTTCGTGTTCAATAAGTTTTGAACGATCAGTTATTTCCTTGCGACAGATCCGGCAGTATGGTTCTCTATGATATATATCTTTGTGTCTATTCAACCGTAATTCTGTGAGGAAAACAGTTTCACATATATTACATTTGTAAACTACTCGCTCTGGGTGCAATGATTCATGTATCCTGCAGCTTCTCAAGCTCAGAAATTCTTTGTTGCAAAATGTGCAGTTGTGTTTCTTAGGATGTTTCTCTTCCCTGTGCTGGTATAATTTGGATTTCTCTGTGAAAACTTCTTGACAAAGATTACATGACACAGATGACACAGATACTGGAGGTTTTTCATGATTTGTAAGATGTCTCTTAAGATTGTGATGTGTCCTCAGGGTTTTAAAACATATGTGGCACTTGAAAAAATCATTATCTCTGAAGGTGTCACACAGATCATCGTGAATCAATTCTTTGTGGTTTTTAAGCCGACCCTCGGTGACAAACATTTGATTACAAATGTCACATTTATACGTTGCCCTTTCAGGATGAGTCAGTTCATGATCTCTACACAATTTCATATTTGAAAATTCTTTATCACAAAATGCACATTTTACATATTGTTGATGCTGGACTTTTAAATGTTGTTTCAAATGTACCCTGTCAACAAGTTGTTCATTGCAAAGTTCACAGATAATTGATCCTACTGTACACTTCTCATGCTTTAACAAATGTCGTTTCAAATTACTTTGCGTTGTTAAAATCCTATTACATATGTGGCACTCAAAAAGTTTTTCACATGCTGGCAACTGACTAACATTTTCTTGAAAAAGCAGTGATGCTCGAGTTTTAACATCACAAGATCTCAAAATAGTTCTTTCATTATTAATACTACTATTTTCTGAAGCTGCGCTCTGATTTCCACTGCTACTGGTGCCTGAAACCAACTGTGATGCTTTGTTTGCATTTTCTTCATGGCCTGTTCTAATGGCAGTTTCTTCAGTAGTAGTTGACTCTATAAAATCTATTTCTGCATCTCCAGAGCAAAGGGCATTTAAATTTTCAATCTTTGAAATATTACTCTGGGCAATTTCTCTTTGAATACTATAATTTTTTTCATTATTATGTGTAGATGTATCCTGGATTTCTTCAAAAGCAATTTCTTCACATGTTGACCCATCAACAACCATTTCATCTCCAAGAACAATGTGCGGCATATCGTCATCTAAGCCAATTTCTAGGCCACCAGCCCATTCATTCTGAGGATTATGAAGCATCATTTGATTATCTTCAATACTTTTCAGGACATTCTCAGAGCCCGGTGACCCACATGTGCCCTTCTCAGGCCTCGTAAATGTCTTTTGTGACAAATAAAGCATTTGATCTGAAGAATCTAAACCCTCTGTGTGTGTAGACTGCTCTCCGTTTATAACTACAGAGTGAGGCGGACTCCTGACACTGCTTTCGGTACATTTGGGTAACTCTTTTTGAATTAAATTCTCCAGTGTTTTTGTGCATACGTTGGCAATTGAGTTACTTGCCACAACAACTCCCTTCTTTAAAATAATTTTCCCAGTCTCTTTTGCTAAAGGTTTAAGGCCTGATTTCTCAGGCTTTGTGTTATCATGAACAATAATATCTTCAGAAAAAATGCTCTGGTTAATTACTTTTTTATTTTCTTCAAATGTGTCAGTTTTATTTTTTTCCTCTGAAACCTGTTTATTTTCTTGAGTAGTCACTGAGTTACTATTTTTTCTCAACATTCTGTACACAGGAGACTTCATAAATGGAAGTTGTGGCATGTGATCTCTAGTGGAGGACTGTATGCATTGATCTTCTGCAAATTCCTGTTCACTGTCAGAGCTTAAAGTTATGGATATGACATTCTTCATTTTTCCATCTGAATTTTCTACTGAGATTGTATTGTCATTTTTTCCTGGAGGACATTTATGCTTTAAAGCTCCTTCCTTAAATAATAAACTATGTGCTTCATCATGCTGATCTGGTAATTTAGTGTCATCATTTCCATTCCTCAAAGAGTGTGACATAAAGCATTTTTGTCTTTTACTATGATGGTCTTCCACATTTAATGCACACCCCATGTTGCCTGTAGTGGAGACACAAACATCTGCATCTATAGTACGCTCCAGTTGCTTCTCGTGGGCTTCATTGTTCTTGCAATGTTCTGATGCTGAATGGTAATTTTCAAAATGACACCTTTCTTGTGCAGCCACATTACGTGTTTTCAGTTTTTCCTTTTTAAATATATTTGTCTCTTTCCGATTTAAACCACTCACAGTGCCACTGTTTGACGCTTTTGCTGTTTTATTCCAAGGCACTATCTCTGTTTTATCGCAGTGGCTCTTCTGAGACAAAGCCAGATGCAGTTTTTGTGGTCTACATGACAGTTGTGATCCTTCTGTATCTGAAGCACTGAGTACCTGAAACAAATGGAAGAAAAATTCTACTTCAGAAAAATGATATATACTGTAATGTAACAAGATACAAACAAACGAGTGCGTACCTAAAAAAAAGTGGAGTAACATTGTCGTTGGCTGAGCTTGTGTAGTACACATTTTTGCCACTAGGCATGTATAGTGCAACTCATTGCCAGTTCAGCGCCGCCTGTGTTGTCGACCTGGCTTGTTCTCTTCATCCGCAGTGATTGTTTCTGCTGGCGCCATTTTGTTCTTGTTTCATTTTTCATAATGGCAAGTTTAAGTGAACAATGTGCAGCTGTGAAATTTTCTTTTCTACTCGGTAAAAATGCTGCTGAAACTGTTTCAATGTTCAAAGCAGCTTACCAAGAGGATGCTATGGGAAAAACTCAAGTGTATGAGTGATTTGCTTGACTTAAAAATGGCAACATGTCAATTGATGACAGATCTCATTCTGGACGTCCATCACCTGCCCGAATTGACGAAAATATTGAAAAAAATGCAAGGGCTTGTGCTCACAGACCGCTGACATGCAACTGATCAACTGTCAGAGATTAATGGGTTACCTTGGAGCTTGTTTCAGTGAATTTTAATGGAAGATTTGGGGACAAAGAGGGTTGCTGCCAAGTTTGTTAATCGGGTTCTGACTGACAATCAAAAGGAACATTGAGTTGAAACATGTCATGCTTTGAAATCACAGCTTGAAACCAAGCCCAATTTTCTGTCAAAGGTCATTACTGGTGATGAGTGATGGTGAGATCAGTGATGGTGTTACGGTTACAACCCAGAAGCAAAGCAACAGTCAAGCCAGTGGAAGGCGTCATTTCCCCGTCCAAAAAATGTCATCAAGTCAAATCAAACATAAAAAAATGGTGATTTGCTTTTCTGATGCCAAGGACGTATTTCATCCAGAGTTTGTTCCCAGAAGTCAGACAGTCACTCAAACCTTTCATCTGGAAGTTTTAAGAAGACAACACAATGAAGTTCATCAAAAAAGACCAGATTTGTCACAGACAGAAGACTGATTCTTCCACCACGACACACCTGTACACAGTCGTCTCTGTTCGACAGTTTTTGGCTAAAAATGACAAGGTTCTGCTGCACCACGCACCTTACTTGCCTGACCTGGCTCTGTGTGACTTTTCGTTATTTCCACACATAAAAGGACACCAATTTGACAACACTGAAGAACTCAAGAAAAAAAAACAAGGGGGAAACTGTCAGCCATTTCTAAAGATGACTACAAAAAATATTTCAAACAGCGGAATCACCAGTGGGATGAAAGTACTAGTTGTAATAGAGAGTATTTTGAAGGGGATAAGGTTGTTTTGTGAACAATTTGAAAATATAGAGCTTTTAAAAAAATGCTTTTTTATTGTATCCGTTCGTATTCTTTGCAGATAAGTACACTCGATTTATATTGCAGAATAGAAATGTAGAATGTAGAAGAATGTGGAGGGAAAAAGGAAGATTAGGGTTTAGAGGAGGGGGGGAGAGGAGGGGGGGAGGGAGAGAGGGGGTGGGGGAGGGGGAGGGGGAGAGAGAGAGAGAGAGAAAGGGGGAGAGAGAGGGGGGGGGGAGAGAGAGAGAGAGAGAGAGAGAGAGAGAGAGAGAGAGAGAGAGAGAGAGAGAGAGAGCAAGAAAAAAATAAATCAGGCTCTGCTGTGGACACCTTCTTCTTCTTCTTCTTCTTCTTCTTCAAGTAGATGAGCTCGTTCTGAAGCTAACTCATGAGCTGATGCTGTACGCGTATTTTTTTAAAATTCCATCAGATTGTTGAAACACAAATTTTAACTGTATCTTAAAAGCAACTGATCTGAAAACTAGTAACACCAGAACCAACTTGAGAGACTGTATATCAGGTACAACTAGACTGGTGTTCATTCTTTATCATTTGGCAAATGGCGATGATGATGATGATGATGATGATTATTGGTTTGTGGGGCACTCAACTGCGCGGTCATCAGCGCCCATACAAAGTCCCAATTTTGACACAGTCCAATTAGCCACTGTCACGAATGATGACGATGATGGTGTTGGTGATGAAATGATGAGGACAACACAAATACCCAGTCCCCAGGCAGATCAAATCCCCAACCCGGCCGGGAATCGAACCTGGGGCCCCGTGATCCAGAAGCAGCAACACCTAGCCACTAGACCACGAACTGCAGACATGGCAAATGGTGATTTACACATATGTCTGCTGTACCTCTTTAAAGTGCACTTCTCTCATCGATATGCCTCTTGGAACAAGAATTTTGTAACACTTTAGAAGGACTCTAGAAATTCATAAAGGTAAATTTGAAATATCAATCAAATGTTTATGTCAATATCTTATTATGGTTTACCAATGTTACAAATTTCATAAATACAATACATCTACGACTTGAGTTATGGGACATGAAAAGTAATGTATACATATACTGTAATAATGCCGAGAACAGTTGACATGGGCTTTCCAAGATCATAGGAACATGAAGCTTACAAAAAGTTTAGAAGTCTTAATACTTACACAGAATACAATTGTGACTCACTGCTGCAGATCATCTAACAATTACAAGGAAACAGTGAAAAAATCATTTTTCAGACAGTGGCTTTTCTATGTCCCATAGCTCTGCTAATAGATACATCACATTAAGGAAATTCATGGATTGTTTGCCTTTTCATTTCAGTAGGCAAACAAACAAATCAAATGCCATTACATAAGCAGCAAACTTTCAAACTGAAGCAACGTCATACTGTTTCTGTGCTCAAATTAAGTGACTTGGTACTGCAGCACTGGCAGTGTCAGAAAGACGAGGCAAAGGTAAGAGTGAGAGAAGCATTTACACACGAAATCTGATGCAGGTATGACCTAGCCATTTGAAACATTCTCCACTCAGGCAGATAACACCAGCCACACATTGGCATCTACCTGCAACAGCTTGCTCAATCAGCACTATTGCTAGGCCTTATAGTGATACTGTCATGTATTCCAGGCACAATGGGGCAGTCCACTTGCTTAGCTGAGTGTTAATGGGTTTGCCTACCATGCAGCAGGCCCAGGTTCGATTCCCGACCAGTTGGAGATTTTCTCCACTCATGGACTGGGTGTTACATCACCACCACCACCACCACCACCACCACCACCCACCACCAACACACAAGTCACCCAATGTGGCATCGCTTGAAATAAGACTTGCAACTCAGCGGACGAACTTCCCCACCTGCGGCCTCTCGGCCATCAATGCCACACAATCATTTCATTTTTTACAATGGGGCAATACTGATGGCAACACTATTGCAGGCATGTCATAAAATATGACCAGATAGATGTTCATTCTTTGGTGTTTCATTATTGGTGATTTCTACAGAAGAATGTTGGAAATGTAATACTATTTATCGGCATGAAGACCTGAAAAGCCAGCATGCATGTAGAAACTGAATCAAGAAATGCTAGTTTCAAGCGATTGACAATTATAAACAAAATTTAATATTTTAATGAGTTTTATTTGCACTGATGTTGCCTGCTGTAACTAGCAACAGGTTAACAGATCACCTTAAAGACATACGGAGCTAAGGTAAATATAAATTATTACACGAGGCACTCATTAATGTCAGTAACTGTATGTCTGTTGTGATTCGTAATGATGAGTAAATAGCTCACAAAGCTTAACTCACCTCAGCTATTTGCACAGGCTGCTGATCTTTGTTGAGGCTTGCACACTGACTAGCCTCATTGTTCCGTGTAACGGCGCATTCCTATCACTTGAAGCATGTTTTGAGAGAGAACTGATGTTATTGAGTCTCGTAGCAGCTGACTAATGTGAATACAATGAGGTGACATTACATTATAACCACTCCTCTAAGACTGATGGCAATGCAGGGTGCATAACACCTGCCAGGGATAGAGAGAGATTATTCAACAACATATGCAGGAAAAGGTGAATGTTTTTAACTTTAATGATTCAGGTCAAGGTCATATTGTGCCTGACTCGTGTATGAGAATACACACCAAAGATGCAGTGAGGCTTGGTATTCACCTGGTGCTATACTTGATGAAACCATTAGTAAATGAAAACACTCTAGACACCTATGCATTACACAAGAAAGTGGATGAGGAAGTCTTAGCTACACTGGAATACAGAATAGATTGGCCCTGTGGCGGTACAGCTAAACAGCCTAGTTCACGAGGGTACATGTGTTTCAACACACACCCTTCACCCATAAGGTGACATTTAACCTATTCGTGAGCATTGTTAGTCAGTATTGGATGCTTACTGACTTGGGCTGACAGAAGAGGCTTAGAAGATCCAGAGAGCAACTGCATACCTCACCACATATTTGTTTAGTCAGTGCAAAAGTGTCACAGAGATACTCAATGAACTCCAAAGGGTGACACTAGGGAAAAAGTTCCAAGAGTCCACATTTCATTATGAGTCAGGAACAGATTACTGCCAGCAA
Source organism: Schistocerca americana (assembly GCF_021461395.2). NCBI lineage: Eukaryota > Metazoa > Arthropoda > Insecta > Orthoptera > Acrididae > Schistocerca > Schistocerca americana. The sequence continues at coordinate 509,427,142 of NC_060119.1, read as the reverse complement.
CTTCTAACTCATGTATTCATTACTACAGTAAAATTTGTGTAATTAATGGGGACTGGAGCAAAATGATACTGATTAATCTACTCCCAACATTGCAGCGTGGCTTGTGAAGTACAGAAGTGATGTAATTGTAGATTCTTCCCAAATAGTTGTTAAGAGGGTTCTGCAGAAGACAGGTTTTACATGTGCCTTTTTCAAGCAATTACGTGATCAGAGATTATTCCACTGGGTAGAAAGGTATCACAACCTCATGATGGAACACTGGAACTAAGGTCTCTCTTTACATGATTCACGATTCCAGTTGTATCATGTCAAATCCCATATTCCACAACACATGCCCCATATGTGCACTAAGCAATATACACAGGTTGGTTCTGGCAGTTGGATGTGCTAGGTTAAGTATATGGCATAAGCACAAATTACAAAAGGAGTGTAGTCATAGTTTATTGTTGATTGCACTGCAATTAATTGTGTGTGCTTGCTTCTCTTTGTTGAAGTATACCTTAATTTGTTGCACCTTCCTAAAGGTTCTCTTTCTTATGTGACATATGGAACACAAAAATGAAAGAATTAATGAAAAATAGTAAGGCTATTAGAAAGCATTATAAACAGACATGGAGGTTCCAAATTAAAGTTAGGCTTGAGATTTAACAGCTGATTTAATAAGCTCTCACCTTTCATCTCATCTATCAGAGCCAGTATATACTGAAGAGCTTAACATTACTGAATTAATACCAGGAGAGCCAGAAAATAAATAGAAATTAAAGTGCAATCAGGTGTAAGGAATTGAACTCTGCAATAAAGAGAAAATACACCAATATCATCTCACAATCTAGTTGGAATCCAGGCAGCAAGTGCACATAAGACCATAGCTTTGAAAACCTGTAGATACTGATTATGACGATGACAATGATGATGATGACAGTCACAAAAATACTGCATGCAAATAGAATTGTCAAGTTGGCTATAAACATATCATCATTCACCTGGATGTCCATTAAAGCTGTATTTAGTATCAATGTTAATGGTGAGAAGCACATAGCTTATGTATTTCCATTACATATGGCATTTTTCAGCATAAGAACTGTCCACACAAGAAGTACGAACAGAATAATAACAATTTACTTGTATTGCACTTCATGTCCTCACTTGAAATTGCACTGCTTATCTATCAAATCGGTGGTGTGAGTCAGCGCTATGTAAATCAATAATGACTTCACAGTATCTACATTTATTAGAGTATGTGTTTAACTGGTGTCACGTATCTTTATCAGGTACTAAGGACTTGTAAACTCAATATCATGATGGAACCAATTAATTTTTAGAAAGAGATCATTATGGTTCCACAGAGACTTTTTAGGAAAAAATGGTGAAACAGAAAAAAATCACATATTCACTCATATTGTTCAAGTGCTAAGAGCAGTATCTTGATTTCCACCTGTAACAATGTATTGCAAATTCTTCAAACGGCATTGACCTGCCAGCCTCGTGACATAAGCAGTTTCATTATCTTCTACACTGCTTCCTAAACTTCAAGGTGTTTGAAATGATTTGGAATAAATATTAATCTAGAATATATGAGCCATTCCACACCAAGTGGTGTAACTTCAAAAAAAGTTTCTACATGAACATCACGGATATTGTAATCGGAGGCTTTCCCGGCATATGTGTTGTTTTCAGGGCTATCCAGCCAGATGCGATTGTTGAAGTCCCACAATATTTCGGCAAATACCCTTTCCGCCATCATCAGGTGGTTCTCAGAGAATTGTCTATCTGTTCATTGTCGGTGTTATTTATGTCTGTCAGTCGGGCTACGATTTCCTGCGCCAACAGTCCGATTGCGGCCCCCAACATTCTGTTTGCGAGTGACAATGCTTCGATTGTGGACGCCAACAATCCGTTTGCAGGTGCCAACCCAGGTCAGCACCATCCCCGGCGATATGCCAGGTGGTGGAAGATGCAGAATCCCATGGAGTGTCCCCGACAGCCGTCATGAAAGGATCTTGTGTCTGCTTGAGGCGTGACTACTTCATGGAGCTAAGTAATGGTTTCCATGCTTTGCTGGGTTGAAAACCTGTGTCTCAGCTTATGAGATTGCCCGTTGTGCAAATTTCAATGGCTTCCTTGAGGATGCTGTCCCAGTAATAACTGGTAGGGGCCAGAATCTTGGTCTCTTCATATTTTGCGTTGTGTCCAGTTTCCAAGCAGTGTTCTGCCAGTGCTGATTTGTTGGGCTGGCTTAGGCGAGTGTGGCATTTGTGTTCTTTGCAGCAGTCTTCGACTGTTTCGATTGTTTGACCAATGTAGGATTTGCTGCAATCACATGGAATATTATATATGCCAACTTTCATGAGGCCAAATCCATCTTCCACTGTCCCAAGTAAGGCACATATCTTGGACGGTGGTCGGAAGACCACGTCAATTTTGTGTTGTTTTAGCAGTCTCTCAGTTTTTGACATCACATTGCCTGCATACAGAAGAAAGGCAAGGCCTGGTTCCTCATCTTTAGACTGTTCTTCATCTGGATTTCTGCTGTGTTTCCGTTGTCTTAGCGCTGTCTGGATCTGTCGATTGCCTTACCCATTCTTGTGGGACACATTTTCTAGGTGTTTGAGTTCTTTGTGCAGATTCTGTTCATCTGATATTGAGTATGCCCTGTGAACCAGTGTGTTGAGCATCCCATTGAGTTGTGCAGAATGGTGGCAACTAGAGGCATGTAAATATAAGTCTATATGTGTAGGTTTGTGGCACACGCTAAGACCATTTCATCTCTGCTCTACAAGTACATCAAGAAAGGGTAATTTCCCTTTCTTCTCGATATCCATGGTGAGCAGTGTGTTGCTGTGGATGGAATTTAGATGTTCTAAAACCACCTGTAGATGATCAGGTCCAAGGGTCCAGATGACACACGCGTCGTCCACGTATTGGAAAAAACACAAAGGTTTCCGTTCGGCCACTTGCAGTGCCTCCTCTTCAAAACTCTCCATAAGTAAGTTAGCTACCACTGGTGAGAGAGGGCTCCCCATAGCTACACCGTCGGTCTGCTTGTAGTATTGGCCATTGAAAACGAAGTAGGAGAATGTAAGTATGTGCCTGAGGAGTTGTGTCAACTCTTACCAAATTTCTCACTGATAAGGTGGATTGAATCTTTTAGTGGGACCCATGTGAAAAATGACACGACATGAAAGCTAACCATGAAGTCTGTTTGTCGTAGGGTCAGTTCCTTAAGACGACAAATGAATCCGTTGAGTTCCGAATATGGTGTTTGCACTTTTCCACATACAGTCTGAGCAGGCCTGCCAGGTGTTGTGCGAGAAGGTACTTGGGCACCCCTATGTTGCTGACAATAGGACAAATGCCTTCCTTATGTGTCTTAGGGAGGCTGTATATTCTCAGACCTATGCAGAGCACTGTTGAAGTCTCTTGATATCCTTCTCCTCAATTGCACCATTTTCCAGTAGGGTGGCAGTGCTTAATTGTATCCTGTTGGTAGGCTCTGTCTTGATCTTCCGGCATGCTGGGTTCTCAAGTAGTTGGAGCATCTTCTGTTCATAGTCCTGCCTGTTCTGAATGACTGTGGTGTTTCCTTTGTCGGTGGGCAGAATGACAGTCTCTTTGTCTCCTCTGAGGGCCCAAAGTACCACTCTTTCTTCCCGTGAGATGTTGCTGGTGGTCGGTTTGGCCTTGGAGAGAATCCAACATGTTTCTCTCCTGACTTCTTCAGCCTTGTTCTCGGTTAAGCCCCGAACCACCTGTTCCACTGTAGTGGAGGGGAGGTGATCTGGCGTCAGTGCAAAGTTGAATCCTTTTTCAAGTATGGAAGTGGCTGCATCGTCCAATGGCTTTCCCGTGAGGTTAATCATAATTCATTTCATCGGCTCTGTCTCTTCTTGTTGTTTGCCTGGTATCCTTGCAAACTTGTCAATCTGTTTGTCAGTGGATTTCAGATGTGTCCAGTCAGCCTGGGCCCATGTGAGGCCATCCACCCATTCCCAGGAATGGTCTTTAAGCGTGAAGGCTAATTTTACGTGAAGGTGCAATAGTTCTTTGGCATTCTTGTCGAGTTGTTGTCAAGTGTAGCGAAGCTTTTCCCTGACCAAGGCCATGCTGGCTCGTTTCTTGGTCCAGTTTGCCGGGGGTGTGCATATATGGTGCACCATTTTGGCAAATGTAGGAATGGTGTTTTTGTCCCCACACCTTAGTAAAAAGGTGAATGAACCCAGCAGACGTCCTTTCTGGTTCCGAAGCTTATCTAGTTTCTTCACCAGGTGGAACATATCCTCTCCGTAGACGTTGTTGATATGTGACTGGAGGCTTTCCCGGCGTTGTGTTGTTTCCAGGGCTCTCGGGTGTCCAGCCGGATGTAATCGTTGAAGCCCACAATACTTTGGCGAATAGCATTTCCACCATCATCAGGTGATTCTGATGGAATGGTCGGTCTGCTCATTCTCAGTGTTATTTATGGCCATCAGTCGGGCTTCGATTTCCAGCGCTGACAGTCCAATTGCAGCCGTCAACATTCCGTTTGCAAGCACTGACTCTTCGATTACGGGCACCAACAATCCGTTTGCGGGTGCCAACCCAGGTCCGCTCAGTCCCCTGCATGATGGTCATGCAGGAACCTGTAGACCAGTTTGTATGGAATGACCCATACACATTGTACACCACTTCATTATTTCAGGAGCCATTAGAAGTTATCCAAAGCCCTCATAGTGTGCACCACAAGAGTTCTAATATCAATTTCACGCATAGCTCTTCAATATATTAGAAGTCCAATGTAATGCAGCTGTCAGAGGACATGGTTTATGGCCAGATTATAGTGTAACTGCTGTATATCGAGAGTGAGTTATAGAGTTCCAAACAATGAATGGAAAATTTGGAAAAACGCATATGTAAGGTTATACTGAAGTGTATATTTTCAGTGTTTAAATTTACAGAACATTTGAAGCACAGACTTTTTTTTTTTTTTTTTTTTTTTTTTTTAAAAAAAGAATTTCCAAATACAGCAATTAGGTAAATTTCACTCAAAAAGCAACCAATGGAAGACACAGGATGGAATAATGACAATATTATTTAAAGGATAGACTACTACCAGCCATACGGCGGGGACGTTGTCGCAGATAGGTAAAACTGTCAAACAAGTAAGTTTTTGGCCAAACGGGCTTCCCCAACATAAATTCCATTTCAAATCAAAAACTAATCACCACTTTATATTATAAAGAATTGCCTTCTATCACGGTCTGCTACAAAATAAAATACAGTTAATTTTATCCATAATGAATGCCTCTGAACACTGTGACAGTTCCTTTAAAGGATAATGTTGAATAAAATCCACTACTGGCCACAACTGAAGGCAGTTTATTTAAAACATGACTAATTTTGGGTTTATGACCACATCAATTTGGTTACATACAGTACCGCCTTTACACATTCAATGTAGGAGTCCAATAAAGATCAAGTGTCTAAATGGCTGTTGCACATTTTACTCCAAAGAGGTCATTTGAGGTATCATATTGCTATATTTATACATTGATGCCATTTAAAATGTTATAAACTGTGGATGCAATATGAACCCACAGAGTTTGCAGCCAAACGTATGGAATCATAACATATTACAACTACAAAAATTATTATATTATTGTAGACTCACACTGTCAAATTACCATATGTGACATATGGACAAGATAACAGAGCCATTAGCTGAAAACATAAGGTGGTTCACCACCACCAAGAGGCAAATTCCTGTAATTACTAGAGTCAGGCAAGGTGCCAATTTAAGGTCAGATTCAGACATACAGTTTTAGAGGAAATTAAATTGACTGGAACTTCGAGTTCATCTTATAACAACAGAGGGAAAAGTGAAATAAACTTGCTTTGTAAGAGATTAGTGGGTAAAAGGTAAAGTAAATAAGTTAATTTATTTGCAAGATCATATTGCTTAGAAAGAAATTGATGTCATTCATTTGTCCGAACACCATGCAATCAAAGGGAAAGAAAATAATAATGTAAATGGTTATAAATAGCTGTACATTCATAGAGATCCAATATGGATACAGGAGGAGATGTCCCACTCATAAATAAGGAATATAAATACAAAAATGTAAAAATAAGTAATACTATAGAGATCAGGATGTAGAAGCGAGTGCTTGTGAGTTAATATTGTGAAACGTAATACTTCTGCTTGTTATAGTATCCGTGCCTCCATTTGACAACTGGAAAATTTTATTGAAAAATTTTTACGCAACCCTACCCTATGGTAAGTGGATTGTCAGATAATGATGTACAGTTAATTACATTACATAACCTCAGTCCATGTGTAGTGTAGAGACTGTAAGGGTGAATAATGACAGAAATTACTGAAGATTTTACAGAAAGCTTGGAAAATGTTGACTGGAGAGAAGTTTACAATAAACATGTAACACCTCAGCCTCAGTTGCAACTGAGGCTGACATGTTACATGTTCAATTATCACATTTGCTGGCAGGGTTACACAATGTTAAAAATTCATAAGTTTACAATAAACCTAAAGCTCACTTTAAAGACATATATTTCTTAATGAGTTTGTATCTATTTTTGACAGTAGTTTTCCTAAAAAGATAATTAAACATCATAATGGGATGTCATTAAAGAACCCTTGGATAATTACAATGAAAAATGGACATGCATAAATACCCAGAACAAGTAAGTATCCTTTCACTCACTCATATTATAAAAGTATTGTAACATACCAAGAAAAGTTGCAGTAAAAAAAATCCAAGAGTTTGTACATCTTGCCTGAACCTGACAGATCAGACAATATGGCACTAGCTGTTATAAAGAGAATGGGATCACTGTAAAAGGCAGTTCATGTGTAGCAAATATTTTCAGAAATTGCTATTTAAAATAAGTGACAAAATTGGTGCAAACAGTTCAGGAGAAAAAGCAAAACAGCAGGCCAGAGTAGCAATACAAAGGGCATTTAGTGAAATAAAATTAACCCACATCCTGAAATAAGGAAGAGCATCACAACTCCAAAAAGTAAAAGTTCAGATGGAGTGGATAATATCTCCAATAAAACTCTAAAAAGTTACAGCCTTATAGTAAGTAATGTTCTTAACCATTTATGTATTGCATCATTAATTGAGAGTATCTTCCCAGACAGACTGAAATAGATAGTAAGTATCATGTTTGCACGATAGATCATAATGATGTGGAATGAGTCACTTTACATTCTCATCACAAAATTAATTTGAACATATGGTTCATTCTGAACATTTAAAAGTTTTTTTTATGATATTGTTAGCTCTCTGTAAGAAAGGCGACTCTATGGCCATCAATAACTACTGCTCAATGTCACTCTTTACACCATTTTCTTAAATGTATGAGAAGATAATGTACTACTGAGTTGTCACCCCCATGTGTAGTAATGGTGTACTTAGGCAATCACAGTTTGCGTTTCAAAAGAGACATTCTACTGAGTCAGTTGTTTATACATTTACTGAGCATGTAACGAAATGTTTAAATGATAAAATATCACCATTGGGATCCCCTGTGACTTATCAAAGATAATTTATTTAGTCAATCATAGCATTATATTACAGAAGTTAAGTTTTTATACTTTTCAAGGAGTACGTTCTTCAGTACATGCCCAGTTTAGCTTTTATTTACGAGAAAGAATTCAGCAAATTTTCTTTATCTGTTTAAAAATACAAAGAGGGATGCTACATCATCTGCAAGAAGGGAAAATTCTAAAATTTTCCTAAAATTGGTACTTTGGGAAACAACTAAAAAACACTCCTGCTCCAATCTCCCATCACCCCCCACCAAGGTCATTTTACACACTACTACTCACCAATTTGGTTCATATTGATCAGGAGTGTAGATCGGGGCCAGGACTTCAACATGTGTAAAAAGGAAGGTGCCACTGTCAACTGTTTTTTGAGAAAATGGAGTTTGAAAGTTTTAGGCATGCATACATATACACTAGCGTGTGGTCACTAATAGCCAATGAGTCTGTAGCCAACCGAGTAAACGCTTGGTTTCATCACGTGGAGGATTCTGTTTCCCCCACCCCACATAATTCTAATAACAGGTTTCTTACAATTGTGCAAATTATTAGTATCTAAGGAATCATTTATTGTTGACATAATCTTCATCTTAAAAATTCACCCCTGCAGGTACATTTCAACCCACCATGAGCCTCTTTTACCAGTATAGTTACAGGTATAGCGTGTCTCATCCTATGAAAACCATTTTCTTGGTAATCCTGCAGCTAGTTTCGACCCCTAGAAACAGCTGTATGTGCACAAACAACTTCCAGTTGGTGGAGGGAGAAAGGGACCAACATTTACAGACATGAAGAATACTTCATTTGTTAGCCCCCAAAGTAGTTACAAGTCAATGCTCCAAGATGTCTGGTTTTACAAATAAATGTTTTGATGTGCCTGTTATTTTGACAGCAAGACATTGTGAACCTGATTGTAAAGACGAATAGTTTTACAATGAAGTTTCAAAAGAACAATTAACAACGGCACTTGCTTACAACAGTGAACCTTCACCAATATAATCTCATCACTTCCAAATCTTCTGCAGTAATAATACAAGAACACATGGAAATTGGAGAAGAAATATTTCGCATAATTTTCAAAATGCTAGCAGAGAAACAACTCCTGGTGCAGGATGAACTAATTGCCCACCATGACACTGATGAGGAGGGTGTGTCTGAAGAAACTAAAAAAGTCACTTCACCTTCATAAAGAGAACCAGTCAAAAATGGATAGTGATTAAATTCCACAGTAGCACAAGAATAGGGTCATCAACCTAGCAAGAGAGCATCTGGAATGGGGTTTGGCCAGTCTCTGTAGAAGGGGAGCTTCATGCCTCAGAAGGACGAAAGGTTTCAAAATGTGGTAAAGATCATGTAAAACAACAAGGGACAAGGCATGAACAACTTACAAGTGATTTATGACTCTACAATCATTTCATAGAAGCTTGAGAATGTAATCAGCAGGTAATGCCAAGAAACCTGCAGCAATGAGCTCTTGCTCCTGCTACCCAATTTCCTAATTTAAATTTTCAAGCTTCTGACTTGTGAGTTGCGTTTTTCAAATGAAGACATCAAATTCATCTGAGAAAAATCACCAGATTTGTACCCGAGAGATAAAGCATTTCACTGCAGCAAGTCTCTGATGCAGCAGCAAATTTCCAAATGCAGACTTGAGCCCCCACACCAAAATACAACAAGGATTTTTTTCTTAACACGTTTTGTTACTAACAATGATTAAACACGTATTACTCACCAGATTCACTTACATCAATTGCAATACAGTGGAACCTCACTTAATGAGCACCTCCCATAACGTGCAATATGCACAACAAGCAAAACAAATGGTAAACAAATGACTCGCTTAATGAGTGATGACGATTTAGTGTTACATCACCAGCTGTTCACACATGACAGAGTAAAAGTTCGACAATATGAATGCCTTCCTTTGTCGGTAGCGGCATATGAACGATGTCTTTAGTACATACTGCAGTCTGGGTTTAGCATTCTTTCTGCTACCATCTTAGCACAGCTTGTGATCACACTTTTTTCTTAACTTGCACTCACATAGAGTTTTTTTATGTGAGAATTTTAATAACCTCCGCAGAAATATCCCTGAAGATAAAGCAGCACTAAGACAACCATAAGAGAAACAAAATGACCTTTGAAATGAAGAGTAAAATCACTGAAAAACAAGAATGTGGTGTGAGTGTTGCTGATTTAGCATGCACATACAATCAGTCTACATCAACTATTTGCATTATCCTCAAGAATAAGGATAAGATTAAGAAGGTAGATGCTACAAAGGGATTGACAAGAGTATCTCAACAATGGTTTAGTATTCTGGATGACGTCAAAGGGTTGCTCCTTATATGGTTAAATGAAAAAAATTGCAAGGTGACACTATTAATGAGAACAACATTTGTGGGAAGATGAGAATGATTTTTGCTGACCTTGTCAAGAAGATGCCATCATCATCGGCAGCTGAAGAAGTGTTTAAGAGAAGCCGTGGGTGGTTCGAGCAGTTTAAGGTGAGGATCAGCATCCACAACATTGTCAGACTCAGTGAAGCCTGCTAGCTCCAACACAAAGGCAGCACAGAACTTCATCAGCAACTTCAAGATGCTGATAGATTCTGATAGTTATCTGCCACCATAGGTTTTTAATTGTAATGAGAAGGCTCTATTCCGGGAAAAGATGCCAAACCCTACCTTTATGACAGTATAGAAAAATGCATTGCCTGGTCACAAGCCAATGAAAGACCATTTCACACTGCTATTCTGTGTGCCAATACAAGCCATTCAGAAGCTCCAAGAGCCTTTAAAAATCAAAGTCCAGAAGAGGTTAAATGTGGTGTGGAGGTCCAACAACAAGGCTTGGGTGACATGGGACCTTTTTTGTGATTGGATCAATGAAGTGTTTGGCCCTTCGATGCACAAATATTTGCTCAAGATCAATCTGCCGTTCCAGGTGTTGTTTGTTATGGACAATGCTCATATACATTCTCCAGGCTTACAAGACCACCACCTTGGAGAATTTCAGTTCATCAAGATCCAATTTTTGCCTCCCAACACCACTCTGTTACTCCAGCTTATGGCCCTATATATTATTTCTAACTTTAAGAAGCTGTACACTAGAGCACTCTTCGAGCATTGCTTTGAGTTGAATGAAGTTACCAATCTCCTCTCAGAGAATTTTGGAAACATCATTTCAAAATTGTTGCCTGTGTCAAGATGATTGAAAAGGCATGGGAAGGGGTTACCAAGAGAACTCTCACTTCTGCTTGGAAGAAGCTTTGGCCAGAGTGGGTTGTCAAATGTGACTCTGAGGCATTTGAATCAGTATCTATGGAGTCTGTAGTCAACGAGATTGTGTCTTTGGCCAAGAGCACACAACTGGAAGTGGATAACAATGATATCGATGAGCTTGTGCAACATCATAGCCAAGTAATGACCAGCGATGAGCTTATGGAGTTGCAGGATGTTTCACAGCAGGATGTTGTGGAGAGGAGTTCTTCAGATGATGATGATGATGATGATGAGGAGGAGGAGGAGGAGGAGGAGGAGGAGGTGATAAAAGCACAACAGAAATCTTCTTGCACAATACGAGAAATGCTTAAAACATGGGAACCGACTGCAACGTACATTGAAAATCATAACCTCAATAAAGCAATGGCTACAAGCGCTGCAAATTCATTTGGCGAAATAATGCTATGTCACATTTTTGCCAGTGTTGTAGTATCAGCATAAACAAATGACTATAGACAGCTTCGTAGTAAAAATGAGTTTGTTATGTATTGTAAATAATAAAGCACATAATACAACACATATAATTTTCTTTGAATAAATGGCATGAATAAGATAAAGCTTTTAGTACTTTTTCTCCATTAAACACAATATTGTATTTTACATTAATTTATATAGGATAAATTTTTCACACTACAAGAAAGATTCTGGAATGAGTTAAGCTTGCTATGCGAGGTTCCACTGCACTATTTTTATAAACCATACAACGCTAATTTGTAAATGTTCTAGAGTGTCAATATCAATCAACATATGACTGAACTCTGCCTTTTATTCAGCTCTTTTTATTTAAACAGGGGGGCTGCATCTTCATGGGTACTGGAATCTGTCAGGAAAGAAACGTATTTGGATGGAATTGGCTGCAGCATAAACTAAGGAGCCAACCTCAGCATTTGCCTAATTTGAAAATGGGAAACCACAAAAAACCATTTTCAAGGTTGCTGGCACACGGATTCAAACCACCTCGTCTCTGAAATTAAGGGATTGCTAGCTCAGCAGCTCAACATGCAGAGCCATTCCAGTCAGAGCAGAATTAAGAAAAAGTGATTGTTGTGTATTGTTTTAAAATAAAGCGAAATACATCACAAAAAAAGATGGTAGTCTGAAATTGCATGCGTTTCCTTTAATAGTGTATGCATGGTGCGTGAATGCACGTATATTTTAAGATGTAATTTTGCATGGAATTGCTGTCTTCAGCTGTTATAGTATTACAAGAGCGTAAATACATTCTGTATGAAAAGAGGTGTGGGGGTTGCGGGAATGCAAGGCACAGTTGGCTCAGATGACTGCAAGCAGCCTGCTGAAAAAATCTAGAAACGAACAATAGAATGAATGTGTCGCCATCACACACCCTTTCCGTTCTCCACAAACTGCTCTGCATTGTTCCGTAATGGAACTGGTTTTTATAACGAGTACAGCCCAGGTGGCCAGATTGGCGATATTTTGGCATTTGCACTACTAATGATAGAATATTCAGCAAATTTGTTTAAAGAAATGGAACTATCAACATTAAGGAGATATTTTCATTTATCAATGGGTTTTTTGGGTGGCACTGGTAAATCCAAATGTATTTTTATGTACTGATTTAAATTTAATGTTATTTGTAATGATACTCACCACTCTGCTGTCTTGCGTAATACTGAAATATTGCAACTCCGAACTAAACTGAATAAAATATAGACGGGTCATAGCCAATAGTGGGTTGGATATTTAGACACTTTAAATCTATCATTGGCTTTGTTGACTATCGATAGTGCATATCCATTATTCATTGCACAATCTAAAACCAAAGCACCTTTCAGTTAAACTACATGGCAACTAGGTCATGTGTAATTTCTTTTAGGTGATTTTGGGGGTGGGAGGTCAGAGGGGGAGGGGGGGGGGGGGGGAGGGAGTTCCCGATGGTTGCCTTTTAATTCAATTACAAACTAAAGTCCCCGAAGGACCCAAGGAGCTATGTCATACCAACCAATAGTGTGTCAACCATCTGCTTATTACATGATCTCGACTTCAGTATAGCAAGTAGTCAGAACATTACTTTGTCAGTCTTTAACGTCAGCTTTTCCAATGTAAAGTTGCAATTTCTCATTCAAATAGCTGATCAGTTGCCTACGTAAGGCTGTGTATAACTTCATTCCATTACTACTGTCAAGGAAAAATCAGGCTCTATTGTCCTCTGTATAGGAGTAAGGTATTATTTCATAATGCACGGTTTCAGTATCATGAGATTTTTTAATGCTGAGTGTCTGATATGAAGGTGGCTGCAGTGGTCAGCTGAAACAGGACTAATGACTGTTCTCATTTCATAAATAACGAAAAAAATTTGAATAATAAATAAAATATTTCTGAACACTGTAATGAAAGGTGCAGCACTTTTGGAAAGCAATTTCAGGAACTCTTCACATTTTAATAGTAGAAGTCTCCTACACAAACATAGGCTTCTGTGGCCATCATCATTCTAAGTAAACCAACTCCAAGTATGGGACCACGTTGTTATACAGATGAATGTTTCAGTAACTGCTGCTAGTGATTTCCTCTGGAAGATGTAGGCTGCTTGCAGTGGCTGAAAACATTGTCTATGTCACAATGGAATAACACAGTCACATGTCCAGAAAATTTTTATTCAGTGGGCTCATATCAGCTTCTGCAGCTGTTCAAAATTTCAAAGCCAGCAATCAGTTGCAACATTCTGAAGTGTGTTGTACACTGGTGGAAGCATTGAAACAGTACATTACTCACGTAAGTAAATAGTTTCAGATTATTTTGAAAACACTTTAAACATCTAACTGTTACACACGTCCAACAACTCCCACTACTTCATTTTATCTTTAAGTAAAACAGCCAACAAAAAGTGTACAGTATAGTGCTCTAAATATGATATAAAATCAGAAAATATGTTTGTGTTCTTCAAAGAAAAAGAGTATCTGATTGAAAAAAATGGTATATGTCATGGAGTATTAGCTTCTTTAAAATGACACTGTATTTAATTATTTAAAGTTACAAATGTAGACCAGAAAAAATAAAAACACTATCACTTTTTGGACTAAAAATCTGTAATATGATTCAGATGGTCCAAAATATAATACTGTCATCCTTGGTAAGATTTAATCCTTTTTTATGTTTTTGTAGAGTATTTCTTGCACACATCAATTCCTATTTATGGTGATTTTTATTATCATACATTATTTCTATACAAGAATCCATAGTGTACTGTGTATGTTATATTTTTCGTAAGTTAGACAAAATATTAACTGAAAGGGATCAATGTTACCATGTGACATGGGTTACACTGAGCCCTCAAATTTGTTTTGTTATTAACACCTTCAGAATAGTCCTGGGATAAATGTTAGTGTAGTAAAGCTAGATATCAGAGAAACATGCAATTCTATGAATATAATTGCCAATCCATTACTTAAACACTTTACAAAAAACTTATATTGACAAAAAAGTTAAACTCCTATTACGAAAATGCTCCCTAGAAATTTATACTAAATTCTACACCCATCAGCCTGTAACTCTAGTGGAGGCAGCTTGCCAATCACATCTCAGAATGAGGCAGTGAACATATCAAGTTCTTTCGGAACCTATGTAGTTTTCATTGAGTCAGTGGTGTGAAGCCCCATTACTTCAGCTACATTTTCCTTTGTTGCAATTTTTTGATTAATATAAACATAGTGAAAAGTCTGCTTCCCCCCCCCCCCCCCTCCAACTACTTTCACAATAACAAAGTCATTTGGAAAAAGATTTTGACACTCAAACTTAGTGAGTCTGAAGCACCAAATCACTTTCATCAGTCTCCAGAGTCTCTGGCAGTTTCATTACACCAAGCTCATCTTCTGATGAAGAATTATTACCCTTTTTCCAGAGATTTTCTTGGACTTTCAGAGTTCTTCATTAGCTGTGGATGACTTGGAACAATTAGTCTGAGGATCGTTTGCATCATTTGTACCTGCAGACAATATGAACTTCTTATGTAGTGCAGACATATTTTCATTTGATGACCTTTTGAATGATTTTGGGCCAAAGTTTAATGCATGAACAGCTAAAACAGCTTTACCAGGGGGTTACATCAATTTTCTTTCTTTATGTATTTGAAAGGGGGTATTGGTTTTTTTTCTTTTTACATAGAGACTTTAAATAAGAAACCAGAGATTCAGCTACAGCTTCCTTTTTTTCTTCCGTATCCTGTTCACCAGGAAGTTTTGAGAGTACAGCTACTTTTTAGAGTGGGAATATTCCACATGCCATGAACTCATTTTGGAGATTCATCTTAATCTCATCCCCTAGACAATTTATGAGTTTGTTATGAAGGGTTGGAAACATTGCCTTCGGTACTGTTGAGAACGGTGGATTGCTCATTTTGTTCCTTTACTATCACTGTGACACTCTCCCATGGATCAAACAAAACTGTGACCACTCACATTGCCCTTCTCTATATATGTTCAATATCCCCTGTTAGTCCTATTTGGTACTGGTCTCACACACTTGAGCAACATTTTAAAACTGGTCGCACGAGTGACTTGTAAGCAATCACCTTTGTAGACTGATTGCACTTCTCCAGTATTCTATCAATAAACTGAAGTCTACCATCTGCTTTACCAACAACTGAGCCTATGTGATCAATCCACTTCATATCCCTACAAAGGGTTACACCCAGGTATTTGTATGAGTCAACCGATGCCAACAATGACTCACTGATATTATAATCATACAATATAACATGTTTTTTTCCATTTTGCAAACAGCACAATACTGCATTTCTGAACATTTGAAACAAATTGCCAATCTTTGTACCGCTTTGAAATCTTATCAAGATCCGACTGAGTATTTATGCAGCTTCTTTCAGACAGTACTTCATTATAGATAACTCCATCTTCTGCAAAAACTATTAATATTGTCGCAAGTTTATTAATTAAGATATAGCCTGAACAGCAAGGGTTGAAACAAACTTCCCTGGGGCACATCCAAAGTTACTTCTTTTTTGACAATGAGTATCCACCCAAGATAACATACTGCATCCTCCCTACCAAAAAGTTCTCAGTCCAGTCACAAATTTCACTGACACTCCATATGATTTTACTTTTGACAGTAAGCGTTGGTGCAGCTTTGAGTCAAATGCTTTTCAGCAATCAAGAAATACTTTATCTGCACGACTGCCTTGATCCAAAGCTTTCAGTATGTCCTATGAAAAAGTAGAGAGTTACATTTCACATGATTGATGTTTCTGGAGTCCATACTGGTCGGCATTTAGGAGATCATTATTTTCAAGATACTTCATTATGTTTGAGCTCAGATGATGTTCTAAGATTCTACAGCAAATCAATGTCAAGGATATTGGAGAGTAGTTTTGCGAATAATTTCCACTAACCTTCTTGTAGACTGGTGTGACATGTGCTTCTTTCCAAGAACTGGGCACAGATTTTTGGTTGACAGATGTACAATTGATTATAGTTAGAAGAGGGGCTAACTCAGCTGCAAATTCAGTAAAGTATCTGACAGGAATTCCATCGGGGCCTGGAGCTTTGTTTAATTTTAATGATTTCAGCTGTTTCTCAACACCACTGACACCAATGCCTATTTCATTCATCTTTTCAATGGTATAAGGATTAAACTGGGGCAAGTCTTCTATGTTTTCCTCTGTAAAGGAACATTTGAAAACAGAGTTAAGCATTTCAGCTTTAGCTTTGCTACCCTCCATTTCAGTTCTGTCCCATTTGCTGGGGACTGGACAGTAACTTTGGTGCCACTAACAGCTTTTACATTTGACCAGAATTTCTTTGGGTTCTGTGAAAGATCACTTGACAATATTCTGCTATGGTATTTACTGAAGGCATCACGCATTGCTCTCTTAACAGCCAAACAGGTTTCATTCAGTATCTCTCTATCTATAGCCCCACACTTTGTTTTACATCTCTGTTTCTTTACTGAATGTATACCATGGAGTTTCCCTCCCATTATGAACTGTTCTACTGGGTACATATTTGTCCAGTACATGATCAATTATATATTCTTTTGCAGTTGAGCCAGAGTTCCTGTACATGCTCCTGCACTGTGATGAAAGTTTCAAGTTCTTCACTGAGATGTGACACTAATGATTTTTTATCTAGTTTACTGAACATACATACCTTTCTACTTGTTTTAGTTGTCCTTTGCGCTTCGGTAATCATCGTTGTCACAACTGTCATGGTCACTGATACCAGTTTCGGTATGAACATCCTCAAAGAGGTCAGGTCTATTTGATGCCATTAGATCCAACATATTTCCCTCATGAGTGGGGTTCCTAACTGTCTGTTCTACATAGTTTCCAGAGAAGACATTTAGTAAAGTTTCACAAAATGCCTTATCACATCCACCACTAACAAAACTGTAATTTTTCCAGTTAATTGTTGTATGATTAAATTCTCCACCAATGATTATAGTATGTTTGGAGAATTTACATACAGTGGACTGAGGTTTTCTCTCAATTTTTCAGTTACATCAGGAGAAGGGTCTGGTGGGTGATAGAAGGATCCAATTCTCATTTTACTCCCACCCCTGATACTGAGTCTCGCCCAAACAATCTCACATGCAGCCTTAATGTCTACCCCAGTGGATCTGAGTTTCTTGTGTACTGCGACAAAGACACTTCGTCCATTTCCAATTTTCCTATCCTTTTGACATACACTTAAAATTTCCCCAAAAATCTCACGGCTATCAATTTCAGTTTTCAACCAGCTTTTTATACATAGTATTACGTGAGGTTCACTGGTCTTCATGAGCACTTCAAAGCCTGGAGCTTTGTTGCAAATGCTTTGGCAGTTTACCATTAGGATTTTAAAACTCTCACACGGGGGAGACGTTTCTTTCATATTTACACTGATACTTCTGGGCTTCATACAGCTGTTGTTATCTGGAATGGATGGAGAGTCGCCTAACCTAAAAAAACTCGTGTGCAGGCCGCACACAGTCAGCTGTCTGAGTAGGCCTAAGAATGTTAACTTTAATACCTGTAATATGTAGCGGAACACCCTGTCGTTAGTAGCAGCAACAGAGTCTGCTAATATGTGTTCTTTTGCTGATATTAGTGCATTTTTATTTCCTACCTTAATTGTTCTACTTTTCCTGGACTGGTTTTCACTGGGGTTTTCTGATATACCAAGTCTCTTGACTATTTTTAATTAATAAGATCACTTCTTCCAATGTTTTCTTATCCACCTCTAGGTACCGTCTTGTGCCTGGAGACCACTGATAAGTTCTAGGCACTGCAATTCAATTTTTAATTTAGTTATGGCTTTACTTTATGTATGCAAACTGACACTATATTCTTTAACTTCACTGTATATGGAACTATAGCCTATTATGTCCATTCTTTACAGTTAAAATGAAACATCAATCTCAATCTAAAACTACTACAATAACTAGAAAAACTGTAACAAAAGAAACTGTTTAACTATGAATTTAAAGTCATTGTTGCCCCGTTCTTAATTTTGTAAACAATGATCATAAATTATACTTTTGTTTTCTGCCATACTTGGGCAAATACACTCGGATTAATGGAAATTTGGTGATAATGTTTAGGCAGCCAATGTTATCTTGAGGGGGAAAAAGTTAGCTGACCAGTGTCACCCTCCTTTAAAGAAAGGTGAATTTTTAATTGTTAAAATTATTGTACAGTTAACAAGATCAGACAACTTCATAAAAATGTGAGGATTTGAACATATAAGAACCTGATGATGATAGGATTAACCACTTCTTCTGGGCCAAGAAAGATTTCCCAATTCAATTTATACGCAGATATCTAGGGCTTACTTAAAAATTTTTTTTAACCATAGTATTTTTTAAATTTTATTTTAAAGTGTGCGAATTCAAATCAACAAACTCCTTTGTATTGTACAATAATTTTTATTTTCAAGAAGATATACAAGTTTATCCTGAAATGGAAAGAAAAGGGTGAAACTGACCTTGGGGTCATAGTTATCCCCAGAGGGTCAGAATTCCCCTGGTTGATGGTACACACTGATACTCTTATGTACATAGAAGATGGAGTATTGAGATCTTAAAATCAGATACAGAACTGAGAAAATGAGACACATGTGTAACTGGGATTATTCTGTGGTGGATATTTCTAGGATGTTTAGGGCATGAAAGGGACGCCAGAGAGAACTACATAAATTTCTTTGATGTATAAACATAGACTGACCCAACAAATGAAAATTTGTACTAAGGACAGGATTTGAACCCAGGTCTCCTGCTAAATACATCACCCTATCATTGTGGGACTACTGGGCAGTCCATGCAGTTGTGCAAAGCTGTTACAGCAGGATGACAGTGGTTAGCACATCTGCCCAGTGAGCATGAGATCCACATTTGAATCCCAGCTTATGCACTTATTTTCATTCGTCACTTTGGTCTGCATATATACATCATAGATGTTTGAGACTTGGAAAAGTCTCTGAAACCATATAGTTTCAACTGAAAAAATTCTTTATTTCTTTTTCCTATTCTTAAAAAAGTCAACAAATAATGGGAAGGAACTATTTACTATTATACTTAATATATTGACATGAATAAAAAAATAAGGATACACAAAATGGTGTCACCTCCCTCCCCGTTTATTTCCCCATCAATGTCAGCAGAACCATTAAACGTAAAGCAGATTCCTTTTTTGACAAACCCTTGTCCACAGACTTCACAAATATAATTTCTAGGTCATTTTCCACTATGGTGCATACATATCTGCAGCTGTACCAATCTCTCTTTTCTCCTTGAAATTTAGCCAGGATATTACAATCTCCTCCACCCATATGTGCTGGATCAGTCATTACAGTAGGCTCCAGAAAGGATTCTTCAAAGTAATCAGCATTGTACAGGCTACCATCACTCTTCAAAAGAGACATGGAATCAGCTTCCTGCCTACTCCTTTTTAGTCAGAAGTTTTTCTTTTTCTACCATGAGATTACTGTAGTACTCTGAGATTTTTATCTGTGAAACTGGATCTATCTGACTAAGTTTGGTCATAAGTTTGTCACTTATTTATTGATATATTTTTCAAAGAGTAAATTCTCAAAAGTTGCTGAAGATTCACTGCTGCCAACAGAGGTTACACTACTTCTTCCAGAACCATTAGCTTCAACTCCTCAATCACTGCAAGGCTACATGGCATCACATTCAGAAACACTGTGACTTGGATGAACACTACACTTTTCTTGAAGCCTGAAATCACATTTTTAGGCTTCAGAGTATCTGGCTGAACTATGCAGACAACACCCACACATTCCAATTTAGACAGCGTAATCAGTTTCTTTGCCACCGAATCAATATTTTGTTACCTTAAACATTCAATGACTTAAAACGACACATATCTAAAGGTTGCACCTGGTTAGCTGTGTATGGTGGCAGTTTCATGACTGCAACTTTTTCGTCTTTGCTTCTTCAAATACTGTGGGATCTAAATTACCAGGGTGACCACCCAAAAGTAAAAGCCTTTCTAAGCCTTTCTTTTACAGTATCACAGGAATGACTGAAGTAGCTTGAAAAGATTGATGTTGTCAAGGAACTATGACCTTCATTTGAAGAAAATGCACCAGGTAAATCAGCCGTCCCCAACAACAGCTAGAAATACAGCACAACTACTGCTGCTGCATTATTGTCATCAGCAGCACACATCTGGTATGGACAATAAAATATTTAGAGTATCACTTTTAGGCATCATCTGTATCATATTTTGGAAAAGGACATGTAATATTTAAGGATTATACTGATTGTTTAATAATTACCTTCATATAACAAACATGACAAGAAAGAATAATCCAACATTCAGAGCACTGTTTTCTGTGTACAAATACAGAGTTAGTAGATACCAACTCAATATTTTTATAAATGTGGCAAATATTTTAGAACTGGGTCCAAATTTATTTTCAAACAACATTGCTGCTTGTATTAAAAAAAAAAAAATTTTTTTTTTTTTTTTCCCAATATAAACTCCAAAAAAAAAATTTTTTTTTTTAATACAAGCAGCAATGTTGTTTGAAAATAAATTTGGACCCAGTTCTAAAATATTCCTAAATAACGGCAGCGTAAATAACAGAGCATCTTTGATGAGTCAGGCTTTCTTATGAACAGATTGAGTGTACAACTGTTTCGAAAATTTTAAGTGTATCTGCTTTGGGACACCTTACCCTAAGTAATTTTCTTTCATCAACTGACCTTTATATTTTTAGATCAATTTTCCTCTCGAATTAAATTTCTAGGACTTACTAAAACAGTGATGATATTTCAGTTTCCAAATAATGCACTTTTTCCCACCAATCAGCTTCATTATGTTTTCCTTATGTTAATTAAGGATTTGACACAATACATGCATGTCCAGGTTATCTAATTGCCATGGATATCATTCCTTTGATGAGACACATAAGACCTACCAGGTGTTTACAAGTGAGCACCAAACCTTTTGGCAACAGCATAAAACACAGGGCAACAACTGATATACACACTGATGTGTAATGGTAATACCATCCACAGGGTGCAGTTATAAACATTTAATTTCAATCTTTCTGAGTTGTGAGTGTTCTTTTCCACAAATGAGTAAATTTCTAACCTATTAGTTTTGTTAACACTCACGTGTGAACAGTCTGCATGTTACACACCTCAAAAAAATTTGGAAATTAGTGAAACAAATGCTTTTTTGTGAAACAGTCAGCACATACACTACAGTATCAAATTTAACCAAATTGAAAACTGAGTGCCAGAGTTTTCACGAAAATAAGTGATACACCAAAAGGATCTACTGAAGCACTCAATACTGCTTTGTCAACTAACAACCAAATATTATATCAGATGAATGCTTCTTATCCTGGCTTTGAAAAGTGATTATGGATGTAATCTCATAACAATCAGACAAAATCTAGTGCTCATCCATCTACAAAATAATTTTGATAAATAAAACCAGTTTTTCAAAGATAAAACATAATTTATTTGAATTGCAAACATCGAAAACTCCAACTGCTGCTTCATATGTCTGCCATACCGGTTTGCAGGTGGTGTATTTGTCGCAATAGAGAAGAAACTCAAATCCACTGACATAGAAATTGAAGCTGCATGTGTAATTATTTGGGCACAACTCCATATCAGGGGTTAGCATAAAAATAATAGTTGGATGTTTCTAATGCCCACCAGACTCATCTCCCGATGTAACCGAAAACTTTAGAGAAAACCTCATTTCACTTGTATGCAAGGTCCACAATCACACCATAATCATTGATGGAGACTTCAATCATCCAACAGTGTTATTAGTGGCAGGCAAGATAGGACATCATGTGAAACATTACTGCATGCCTTTCCTGAAAACTATGTAGAACAGATAGAAAGGAACACCACTCGTGATGGAAATATATTAGACCTAATGGCCATAGACAGACTTGACCTCTTTGAGAATGTCTACATCAAAACTGGTATCAGTGACCATAACATGATTATGGGAACAATGACTGTAGACAAACTATAGCTCAAGTTTAAAAGAATAGCTGTTCATGCACTGGATAGATATGTACCCAGTAGAACAAAAATGGCTCTAAGCACTAAGGGACTTAACATCTGAGGTCATCAGTCCCCTAGACTTAGAACTACTCTAACCTAACTAACCTAACTAACCTAAGGACGTCACACACATCCATGCCCGAGGCAGGATTCGAACCTGTGACCGTGGCAGGTGCACGGTTCTGGACTGAAGTGCCTAGAACCGCTCGGTCACAGTGGCCAGCCCCAGTAGAACAGTTCACATTGGGAGGGTCACTCCACAGTATGCAGTCATTGTAAAGAAACTTTTAAAGAAACAGAGATTACTGCATAATAAGTGTAAATCAAAGCGTAGGGCTGTAGGTAGAAAGATGCTGAATGAAACGCATTAGACTGTCAAGATGCTTCCAATGACTACCGTAGCAGAATATTATTGTGTGATTACTCACTAAACCCAAAGAAATTCCCGTCAAATGTAATGGCTTTTAGTGGCACCATAGATAGTGTCTAGCCCTCAGCGAATTAAACAGGAATTGAAATTTAGGGTAGCAATGCAAAAGCTGAAATGCTTAACTCTGTTTTCCAATGTTCCTTTAGAAACGAAAACACCTGTGAATTACCCCAATTTAATACTGACAAGATGAATGAAATAAATAAATATTAGTGTTAAGTGGTGTTGAGAAACAGCTGAAATTGTTAAAACCGAACAAAGCTACAGGCCCCAATGGAATCTCTGTCAGATTCTATACTGAATCTGCAGCTGAGTTAACCCCTCTTCTAACCACAATGTACTGTAGATCGCTTGAACAAAAAACCATGCCCAGTTCTTGGCAAATGGCACAGTTCACACCCTTCTGCAAGAAGGGTAGTAGAAGTGATCCATAAAGGTACCATCCAATATCCTTGACATTGATTTATTCTAGAATCTTAGAACATATTCTGAGTGCTAACAAAATACGGCATCCTGAACAGAATGACCTACTCAATGCCAACCAGCATGGAATTCAAAAACATCAATCAGGTGAAACCCATCTTGCACTTTTCTCACATGACATACTGAAAGCTTTGGATCAAGCCAACCAGGTAGATGCATATTACATATGACTCAGTACCACTCCTATGCTTAATGTCAAAAGTACAATCATATGGGGTATCAAGTGAAATTTGTGACTGGGCTGAGGACTTTCTGGTAGGGAGGACACAGCATGTTACCTTGCATGGAGAGTCATCATCAGATGTAGAAATAACTTTGGCATGCCCCACGGAAGTGTGCTGGACCCTTTTTGTTCAGGTTGTACATTAATGACCTGACAGACAATATCAATAGTAAGATCAGGCTTTTTGCAGTTATCTATAATGAAGTATAATCGCATAGGCTTCTGTGGCCAGAGTCATTGACATGAAAGTTTTCTGGGTATTGTAATGCGTCATAATGTATGAAACTACTGCCGCTGGAAAAAAAACAACATTTCGGCCATGATTGCAGTGGCCTTCTTCTGGGTCTACTAATGAAGTACTATCCAAAAGTAGCTGCATAAATATTCAGTTCGATCATGATAAGATTTCACAGTGGAGCGAAGACTAGCAACTTGCTTCAAATGTTCAAAAATGCAAAATTTTGAGAGTCACAGAGATACTGCAAAGGAACTGAACTGGAAGACTCTTTGAAGATAGACGTAAGTCTATTAACAGTGAAAACCTATTAACAGAATTTCAAGAGCTGGTTTCAGATGATGACTCTAGGAATATACTACAATCTCCCACGTACTGCACACATAGCGACTGTAAGGATAAGATTTAGTTACTGCACCCACAGAGACATTGAAACAATCATTCTTCCCATGCTCAATTTGTGAGTGGGACTGGAAGGAACCCTAGTAACTGGTACAATGGAACATACTCTCTGCCATGCACCTCACAGTGGTTTGCAGAGTATAGATGTAGGTGTAGAGTTCGTCACTAAAAATCAAATTTCTTGGGATTTCAGCAGGGTCAGATAAAAAGGATCATAACTGAGGTGGGAACTGTACAAGGCAGCATGACAATGACTCAGGTTTCAACAGTTCCTACTTGAAACAAGACTTACAGTGCCTTACACACACAAAATATGTCCTACACAGGCTTCTCACTTGTTAACTATCAGCAAATCCACTTTCAAAAAGAAAACTGTACTTATCAATGCAACTAGCATTTCTGTTGTTTGAAGACTCATTCTGCATTCAAAATGACATGTAAGGCGGCTTGTAAAGTACGGACGTGGATTTTTTTATTTGTAATTTCTACGGATATGTACATTTTTTATTTGTACTATCCTTAACACTAATAAATAATTTTATTTGTTGGCAATTATCTTGATGTGGTGTTAGGATTTGCAATCAGCAATTACGTGCACTGTACGTCCCTCGATATTTTTTAATTGTCCCATCATGTAATGTAAACTTAGCTCAACTTTGTGAACACCAAATGCCAACATAAATACAAAACTAAACTAAACAACAATAGCCTAATTGAATTGTTAGCATTAACGAACCTTTGTTACACAACAGGATACAAAGACCTCTCTTAATGCAGGCAGGTTTAACAGCAAACTTAGACCCCCAGAGTTTGATCCTGGTGCCTCTAATGTTCTTGATTTGCATTAATGACCTAACGATTACAATTAAACACTGCAAAAGTAGTAATGTTTACTGGTGATACAATGATCAAAGGGCCCAACTTCGGACTGCAGGATGCAGCCCAATCACTAACCAGATATGTATACAAATTGCTCACAGCAAATCTTTCAAAAATTAGAACAATACCGTTTCAGGTAACAAATAAAAGACTTCCTTTCCCTGATATGGATATTAAAAATCAAAAAATTAATGAAATCACAAACACAAATTTCTTAGGCATCTGGATAGTCTCAATCAGTAAAGCTGGTATGAGCAAACTGATCAGCAGCTCAGGAAACTTAATTCAGCTTGCTTTGCACTGAGTCATTTCTTAGTCTACTAACAGAGAAACAATGCTGAATGCCTTATTTTGAAACTTTTAGTTATGTAATCTCCTGTGCTATAATCTTTGGGGAAAATGTTGCAGGAGTAGAAAAAGTTTTCAAACTTCAAAAATAAGAATTAAGATTAATATAGGGAGTATCTAACAGAACATCCTGCAATATCTCTTTAAGTGTCTCAGCATATTTATTATTACAAGTCTGTATACATATACTCACAGATGATGCCTTTCATAGTATGCTGATGTTATAGCTCCATATTTAGCAATTATATACAACCACTCACTCACAGAAAGTTCCATACCTAAAGACTGGAAAATTGCTCAAGTCACACCAATACCCAAAAAGGGAAACAGGAGTAATCCACTGAATTACAGGTCCATATCACCAATGTCGATTTGCAACAGTGTTTTTGAACATGCACTGTGTTCGAACATTATGAATTATCTCGAAGAAAATGATTTATTGGCACATAGTCAGCACGGATTCATGAAACATCGTTCTTGTGAAACACAAGTAGCTCTTTATACTTATGAGGTAATGAGTGCTATCGACAGGGGACGTCAAATTGATTCCATATTTTTACATTTCCAGAAGGCTTTTGACACCATTCCCCACAACCGTCTTCTAACCAAGCTGCGTGCCTATGGAATATCGCCTCAGTTGTGCGACTGGATTCACGATTTGCTGTCAGAAAGGTCACAGTTCGTAGTAATAGACGGAAAGTCATCGATCAAAACCAAAGTAACATCGGCGTTCCCCAAGGAAGTGTTATAGGCCATCTATTGTTCCTGATCTATATTAATGACATAGGAGACAATCGGAGTAGTCCTCTTCAATTATTTGCCGATGATGCTGTCATTTACAATCTTGTAAAGTCATTAGAGGGCCAAAACAAATTCCAAAATGATTTAAATATCTCTGTGGTGTGAAAAGTGGCAACTGACCCTGAATAAAGAAAAATGTGAAGTTATTTACAGGAGTACTAAAGGAAATCTGTTAAATTTCGACTATGCAATAAGTCGCACAAATCTAAAGGCTGTATATTCAACTAAATACTTAGGGATTACAATTACAAATAACCTAAATTGGAACAATAACACGGATAATGTTGTGGGTAGAGCAAATCAGAGACTGAGATTCATTGACAGTACACTTAGAAGGTGCAACAGATCTACTAAAGAGACTGCTTACACTACGCTTGTCTACCCTATTCTGGAGTAATGCTGTGCGGTGTGGGATCCAAACCAGGTGGGACAGATGGATGACATCAAAAAAGGTCGAAATATTAATAATGTACTATTGTGATATAGGGGAGATAGCGCCACAGACATGATACGTGAATTGCAGTGGCAATCATGAAAACAAAGGCATTTTTCACTGTGATGCAAACTTCTCCTGAAATTTCAATCACCAGATTTCTCCTCTGATTTCAAAAACATTCCATTGGCACCCACCTACACAGGGAGAAATGATCATCACAATAAAATAAGAGAAATCGGGGCTTGCACAAAAAAATTTAAGTGCTCATTTTTCCCGCACACCGTTAGAGAGTGGAATGGTAGAGAGACAGCTTGAAGGTGGTTCATTGAAACCTCTGCCAGGCACTTAATTGTGAATAGCAGAGTAATCACATAGATGTAGCCAATAACATGGAATTCTTTCAAACGTTCGATACAGTTCCGCACTGTCGCCTGATAAACAAAGTAAGAGCCTACGGAATATCAGACCAGCTGTGTGGCTGGATTGAAGAGTTTTTAGCAAACAGAACACAGCATGTTGTTATCAATGGAGAGACGTCTACAGACGTTAAAGTAACCTCTGGCGTGCCACAGGGGAGTGTTATGGGACCATTGCTTTTCACAATATATATAAATGACTTAGTAGATAGTGTCGGAAGTTCCATGCGGCTTTTCGCGGATGATGCTGTAGTATACAGAGAAGTTGCTGCATTAGAAAATTGTAGCGAAATACAGGAAGATCTGCAGTGGATAGGCACTTGGTGCAGGGAGTGGCAACTGACCCTTAACATAGACAAATGTAATGTATTGCGAATACATAGAAAGAAGGATCCTTTATTGTATGATTATATGATAGCGGAACAAACACTGGTAGCCGTTACTTCTGTAAAATATCTGGGAGTATGCGTACGGAACGATTTGAAGTGGAATGATCATATAAAATTAATTGTTGGTAAGGCGGGTACCAGGTTGAGATTCATTGGGAGAGTGCTTAGAAAATGTAGTCCATCAACAAAGGAGGTGGCTTACAAAACACTCGTTCGACCTATACTTGAGTATTGCTCATCAGTGTGGGATCCGTACCAGGTCGGGTTGACGGAGGAGATAGAAAAGATCCCAAGAAGAGCGGCGCGTTTCGTCACCGGGTTATTTGGTAACCGTGATAGCGTTACGGAGATGTTTAATAAACTCAAGTGGCAGACTCTGCAAGAGAGGCGCCCTGCATCGCGGTGTAGCTTGCTGTCCAGGTTTCGAGAGGGTGCGTTTCTGGATGAGGTATCGAATATATTGCTTCCCCCTACTTATACCTCCCGAGGAGATCACGAATGTAAAATTAGAGAGATTAGAGCGCGCACGGAGGCTTTCAGACAGTCGTTCTTCCCGCGAACCATACGCGACTGGAACAGGAAAGGGAGGTAATGACAGTGGCACGTAAAGTGCCCTCCGCCACACACCGTTGGGTGGCTTGCGGAGTATCAATGTAGATGTAGATGTAGATGTGGCATTCAGAATCATGGCACAAGACAGATGAAAATTTTCCACCTATACACTGCAACCCTCATGACAGTACACGAAGGAGTTAGTGAGTCAGCTATAAAAGTGTCCAATTTGGTTTTCATCAAAATAAACAAGCAAATAAAAAATGAACACATATTGAAAAGAAAACTGAATGCATTCCTTATAGATCAAACATTCTGTAAAATAAAGGAATTCTTAGAGTTAAAAGGCATCCCTCAGTTCAAGGATAGTGGAAACCATCATGGTAAAAACATCCATTCAAAAGAAAAATGTGGTACTACTTCTTATGTAACGAAAAAAAGGTGCACTTTTACTACAATTTTGAAGATGAAAATATAAATTTATTCATTTATTAGGATAAAAATGAGTACTTTCATTTATTCTCTTATTTTTAAGCACTTACTTAAACTTATGTCAGTACATTACAGGTTGTAAATGGGTAAGGTTGAAAGAATCAAAATCTATTTACCTGGGATGAGCATTCAGCAATATAGTCAATATCTTGCCGGCTAATCGTAGTATTCGTGTCGAACCCATCGTCTTCTAAGCGGTACTTAACCTTAAGGTAATAGCGCAAAACTTTTTTCAAAATCATAAGATCTCTTTCTAACTTTGTAAAATACTTCAGCAACAAAGAGCATGCGTTGCACACAATGTCATTCCATGATACAATAACAAAAGCACCGTCGCCCATGAGACTGCCAATGTTTTCCAGGAGATTAGCGTTGACAGACAGTAATTCCATTAACCATACACCACCATCAGAAATAATCACATCGCAAACGAAACATTTACTTTTCCTTGGCACTTCTGTGGATGGTTTTCCAACAACGTTACCATTTTCTTCCACCATCTGAAGAGGACAGAAAGCTTTTCGTATAGGGAAAAAAAAAAACACCTATATCCTATGTACCGCAGAACACAAAATATAAACATACCGCCAATTGAGCAGAAACACAATCGGGATGCTTTCCTTTACTTCTCAAATGACATCCGAGTACAAATTATTATCTTTGACTTAGTTAATACAATCTCAGCGAGCTCAATACTAAACTTAAACAGACCGGCCATGATGAGCAGAGAAAAAACAGAAAAAAACACTGCGACGTGAGTTACAGTCCTGCAGGCAGTCAATGAATTTTAAGAAAGTCCTTCCATCTAGTAGAATTTAATAAGAATTAAAAGAATTATTTAGAAGTAGGGTACCAAAAATGCTTGAGCACCACAGGTTTCCTGCACCTTGCAGGTCTTTTTTGGTGGAGTATATCGCTCTCCACAGTAGTAACTGGTGTGGCTGAGTCAACAGTTGCCAGAAAAAGGGTATCCCACTACTGCTGCTATCTGATATCGAACTGTTTTTTCTCTGCTTCCAATGAAGGATCCCCCCACCGCCAACGGAGTGTCTCCTGCTGCCAGTTGGGTGAGCACCGCCCTCGTTGAGATTTCCTCCGCCTCTGTAGAGGTCTTCCCCGCCGCTGCAGATAAGGTGTCCTCTGCTGCCAGCGTGTTGCCATCTGCTGTAGGTATCCCAGCCTCATCTGCAGGCGACCTGGCCTTTGCTATAGGAGATCTGACGTTTGCACTAGTTGGCCTGACCTCAACTGCGTGTGACCCAGAGTTGTGATATCCAGACAGCGCGATTCTCGTACCAACCTCATGAAATTCTCGTATTTTAGTAAAAATTCTCGTACGTTTTGAAATTTTTTTATATCTACAGCTTTACAAAACCTTATTTACAAGTGAATAAAACTATGAACAAGAATTTGTAATTATGAAACAAATTCGATGTCTACAACTTCTTCTTCCTGTTTCGTTTTATAAACAGTATCCGACGTCATTTTCTCGTACATTTCGTGTGCTGGCTCAAAAGTTACACATGTTCCGTTGTTTCCTGGTCGGTCTTTTATGCATCAGAGGCAAGAAGTGCTCCATTCAGTGTACTGGTTTGGAGTCTGTTTCTAATTTTGGTTTTCATGAGGTTTACCTGAAGTTGAACACGAAACTTCAATAACCTGACAAGTATGAAATCATATTATTAACTAGTTATTAGCTTCATTGCTTTACATACCTTAGCAAAAACTCTTTCACAGTCTGCATTTGAATGAGGTAAACTCAAAACTGAGAGAGCGAAAACGCTCAATTCCTTAAATTCTTCAGATTCGTTATTTAATATATTCCACACTTTATCCGGTGATTGTTCCTTTTGTAGTGAGTCTGGGAGACAAGCCAAAACCAGAGGGAGACGCCTCCACTGGTCATCTGTAGTTTGTGCTAAATCGAGATCTGAGGGAGGAATTATATGTGGCAACAGTTCCATTAAAGGCATGAGTGAAGGTGTTGTATCCTGGAAACTTTGTGACAGAGCATTCGTAAGTTTGAGTGCTGCTAGTTTGGACAGCACTTTATCTTCCATATCATAGCGTAATTTGATCTGGCACAAAGCTGTCTGTAATATTTGAGAATAATAGCTCTCATTAGGTATGCCACACATAAACACACAAATGTATAAAAAACAATAAAACACAAATTATATATGATTTCAGGCAAACGAGGTGTACTTACCACAAGAAAGTTCCTGCATCGATGATAAAAATCCTTGATAAGATGTGGGTGATGCTTTATCTCTGGTGTGCCAACGTTCTTCAGAATTTTCACACCCAAATCAGAGGTGTACAAATTCCCCTTGCAGCCTGCTTGCCCCTAGCACCTCTGCAACCATTCATGCAGGTCAGCCTGCCGCGATGTAAACACAAGAGTGCGCGTGTACTGAGGCATAGTGGGCAATGCGGGCGATACGGGCTCCCGCAAGCCCGGGCTACCTGGGTTCCCGCAAGCCTGCCAAGCTTCACGGGACCCGCTCAGCTTGCTGCGCCTGACAACAGGTTGCGCTGTCAAGCTACCGTGACTAGAGTAGCCAGGTAGTTAGCCTGCAGTTCATTTATCGCAACGGTGGAGGCAACACAATGAATAGGTCGAACTTTAGTGAGATTGAAAAAAAATTGACAACTGGCGAATACATGCTGGTAACGAAACAGAGCACAAGTGCCGCATGGGAAACGTTTTCGTGTGTTTATGAGGCCGCTTCAAATAAATCGGTAGGTGTGTCTCAATGCAAACTATGTAAAAAGCTCTTAAGTACTTATTCGGGAACCTCGAGTATGTTACGACATGTGTGCAAATTTGACAAGCAGTTCCCTCACTCCGTAAATATCTTGGAAGAGGACAAAGATTTAGTGGCCGAAAAGTGCGTCGAAATGTGTGCTAAGGACCTGAGACCATTTAGCAGTATAGAGGGAGAAGGATTTCTTAATTTAGGGCAGACACTGATCGACATAGGTAAAAAATATGGCTCAGTTGATATTAAAAATGGTATGCCTTCCCGAGTGACAGTAGCTAGGAAAGTTCAAACCTTAGCTGATAAAGTGCGCAGCAAAATGCTCCCAGATATAGTGCATGCGATTCGTTTTGGTATATGTGCCAGTACAATTGATCTATGGACAGACAATTACAAAGGGGTGCATTACATGTCCGTGACAATGCATTACATAAATTCAGACTGGCGTTTGAATAAATATGTACTAATGTGCTCTGCGTTTCCTGACTGCCCAAAAACTGGCTCGAATATTCGAAACGAGTTGGAAGATGGCTTAGAAACTATGGGTGTTTCTCGTGAAGACATTGCCAAAATTACGATTGTCACAGACCAGGGCAGTAACATTGTCAAAGCTCTCGAAGTATATCAGCGTCTTCCATGCATGGCTCATAGTATAAACACAGTCTTGAAACATGTTCTGAGCGAACAGTTTTTGAAAGAAAATGTTCCAAATATATTAGCCATTCTTAATACAGTGCGGGCTACGGTTTCGTACTTCAAGAGAAGAGGTCTCTGTGTGAGACTGAACTCATCTTTAAAGCAGTGGGTTTCAACTCGTTGGAGTAGTTATTTTGACATGCTTGTATCAGTCCATTCTCAGATTGATTCAGTGAAGGCTGTTTTACATAATGAAGGTGCCTCTGATAAGATGCTGGGTTATGACCACCATATAACTGGCCAGCTTATAGAATTTCTTAAGCCGTTTAAAGAAGCCACAGTTGATCTAGAGAGTGACAAGGATCCAACCCTACATTTAGTTCTACCGTGGTTTTATGCCTTAAAAACTCACTGTACCGTACGGGATAACGATGAAGAGGTTTGTAATTTTATTCCATCTGAATATTATAGAACCACTTGTGAAATATGTATGTTGAGAAAATGTATTTTCAGGACATGAAACCTTTGAAACAAGCCGCTGATGCCTTCCTAGAACAGAAAATGTGCGTTAGTATGTTGCATAAAATTGCAACATTTATGGTGGCTAACTACCGCACATTAAGAAAGTTAACTGAGGATGAAAAAATTGAAGTTTACCAAGCAGCACGACAGATGTGTGCTGAAGGTAAGCTCCTAAGATAATGCATATATTCTTCATCTACATGTACATGGCTACTCTGCAAGACACACGCAAGTGCTTAGTTGAGGGTTCATCGAACCACTTTCAACTTATTTGTCTCCTTTTCTCGAATTTCGCAGCGGGATAGAACACCTACAGCTCTCCGTCTGAGCGCTGCTTTTTTGTATTTTATTCTGATGGTCATTTCTTCCAATGTATACGGGACTCAACAATATCTCTTCGAATTCGGAGGTGTAAGTTGGTGAGCGAAATTTCATATATAGATCGCGCCACGTCAAAAAACGCCATTGTTGAAATGATTACCACCCCAACTCTTGTGTAATTTCCGCGACACTCTTTCCCCTGTTTTACGATAATACCAAACCAGCTGCCCTTATATAGACTCTTTCGACCTCTTCCGTCAATAGTAAGGCTCTCCAACTTCGTAGCAATGCTCCAAAAGAATGTTTTGTCATTAAAACGCCTACAGCATTTTCTGTGTGTCCATTCCTATTTAAGTAGGTCGTAATTGTAATCAGAGGTATTAAGTAGAATCTACAGCCTTTAGATTTGACTGGTTGATCTTGTAAACGAAGTTAAACGGACTTAGTTTAGTGCACACAGGGATAACCTCGCTCTTGTCATTATTTATTGCCAACTGCTAATTTTCACACCAAAAATATATACCTTATTTAAATCGTCCTGCAGTTAGTTTTGATCTTCTGGTGACTTTACAGGACGATAAATGATAGCATCATCTAAAACCTATTATAATTTCAACTATGTGTAGTACGATCTTCACATTATTCTGCAAATATTAATTGGAACCTGTACAGTTTCAGTGCCCAATCACAGCAACCAAGAAACAAATCCAGGGCCGTACAAAATGGCGAAATTTGAGGACTGGGCAGAAGAGCCTCCTCTCCTACATGATGAAGTCAGCAGATACTTGCAAGAACACTGTGTGAACGAGGGAGATATTCTACAGTGGTGGAAAAATAACTCCCAACGACTTCCTCGACTTGCGTGTGTGGCAAGAAAAATATTAAATATACCAGCCACTAGTGCGTCTAGTGAGAGAATTTATAGTTGCGCTGGAAACCTAATTAGCGAAAAACGATCACGTCTTAATGCAGACAGACTTAACGATCTCGTCATAATTAATTCAAACACTAATCAGCAGACACATTGAAAATACAGTAGAACATTAAACGGGAAACTATGAGTTTGAGCGCAAATTTACTAATTAAGAGTGCAGATTTCTTTCTTGTGCTTTCTGGGCGTCAATTTCTGAGATAGAAATTTTGTAATGCATACAGTTCATTTTTATTTTAGACTAAAATTTTTGATTTCAATCCTTCCAAGTGACATTAATTATTGTTTGTAAACCATTTTCTGTTACTTGGGTTTGCAAAAGTAGCCAAATATTTTTAGGAGTATCTGGCTTGGCCTAAATAATACTTTCAGGGGAACTGAAGGAAAATTTGTAAAGATTTTATGTTGAAAAGTGTTCTGCAAAATAAAATATTCATTTGTGGAGTAAGGAAATACACATTATGAGTGTAAATTACAATTTATTTTGTTGAGTTCCACACACATTGCAAAATGTAATTTTATTCTTGTATTTCTATATTAAGGGGAATCCCACATGCAGAGTCAAGATGCTGAAAACCTAGACACTACAAATACTCCTAAAATGAAGAGCGTCTTTTTCCATGAATGTATTGTAGTAGGAATATAATGGAAACTCTGAGCCACTCTCCACAGCGTCTATATCTGCGTCATGAGGATTCAGACTCGTCGTTTAGGTCTGTGTTATGAGGGTCTAGAGTCGTCGTTTAGATTTGCATCATGCAAGTAAACACTCGTCGTCTTAGTCTGCATCATGATGGTCCGAAATATGGTCCCTCATGATGCAGACTAGACTACAAGTGTGGACTCTCATGACGCAAACGTAGGAGCCGCGAAAAATGGCTCAGGGTCGCCATTGTATTCCCAGTACTATAGTTTTTAGACGAACTGGATACGAAACAAGTCCTTCGATTTTGTTAAAATGCATTTTGGCAATTTAGAATGATTTTTCCAACATTGAATGAATTCACAGAACCAGTAAAATACATCCTGGAGACGTAGTTAAATATTTATATAATTGGTGTCATACTTGGCTGAAACATACTAAAGTTAAAGAATCAAGACTTCCAAAATCTTAATTTGGTTCTCATTGCAGTACAGTGGTTAATAGGGGCGTAGATAATTTATTCTTCTGGGGAGGTGACCAATCTTCTTTTTGGGGGGTGGAGGTTCACTTCTTTAGTACAAATATCCATACGTTTCGGTGTTGAAAAGTGCAGCACAGACTGCATTGCGTTGCCTGGGCATTTATTTATTCCATACTCTCGTAGTCCATCTTCCCTCCCGTATTTTCTCTCTATCCATTTAGTCCTCTCCCACTATCTCTTTGATCACCTCCACCCCCCCTTCCCCACTCCCCATCCCTTGGCCGGCCGAAGTCGCCAAGCAGTTCTAGGCGCTACAGTCTGGAACCGCGTGACAGCTACGGTTGCAGGTTCGAATCCTGCCTCGGGCATGGATGTGTGTGATGTCCTTAGGTTAGTTAGGTTTAAGTAGTTCTAAGTTCTAGGGGACTGATGACCTCAGAAGTTAAGTCCCATATTGCTCAGGGCCATTTGAACCATTTTTGAACCCATCCCTTGGTCCATCTCCCCCCCACCCTCTATCCTTCTCCTCGTCCTCTCTCTGTTGGATTCCGCCACCTCAGTTCATCTCCTCTTCACCTATCTATGAAAACTCATATATATCTGTCAACTTTTGTGGTAATCAGTGAATCAGTGTCAAAGTTTATTGCTAGGTAGCATTTATTGTAGTACTTTTTTATACGCAGCATTGATAGTTTTGTTTTCTGGTGCGTAAACAAATGAAGTTGAAGGTGTCCCGACAGGGCAATATGCGACATACAAATAGCCATGTGAACAACATGATTTTCAAGATTGATGCCACAAACATATAACAACTGCCCCTGCGATTTATCTATCGACATGGCAAATGTAAGCTGCACTGGAAATTATAACCGTTTAAAGTCGAATGGCATGTCGGTCGGAATCTTAGTGATATTGGGATCAAACTGTCCTCACCTTTGTACTTTCCTTTTAAAATTGTGGCTTCGATTACGTTGTTCTTTAACTTCTTCCCCGCAAGCCGGGTGCCATTACAAAGACGTGGCTGGTTTACCTTTCGCAACATGATTGCCGATCCGACTTAATTACAGATTGGGAGGCGGTAATCCGGGGAAATCCAGCGAATTTAAAAATTCCGTAGGATAGTTGACTACATCATCTTGGTTAGTAACGGAATAAACCGACTTGTATGTCAGCAATTCGCCAGGTGTCATATTTTGAATCTGAAAATTCATTTCGTTAACATCAAGGTTTTTTGCAGCCAATATAACACGTTCACTCAACCGAAAATGGTTTACAACTGTTAAACGACATTTGCTGTGCGCGAATTGTCCAACACAATGACTGTGAATGTGTCAGACAGCTCTCAAATTTCAAAAAGATCATAGACATTTCGTTTAAAAGAAATGTATATGATCTTGAAGAGAGTACCTTACAAAAGATTTTGACATCATTTGCGGGTTACCATGAAAGTTCACTATGTACGCATGTTTCCATGGAGAAGGTTTTTGAATATTTACATGTGCATGTATATATATATATATATATATATATATATATATATGTATTTGTCTATGAGTATATATATACATATACATATATACATATACATATATATACATAAACAGACATAAATATATATATATATATATATATATATATATATATATACATATACATGCACATGTATGGTAACCCACAAACGATGTCTAAATCTTTTGTAAGGTACTCTCTTCAATGTACTGTCCGAAATATTATGTAGACAGTGATGTTCCTCTTGATGGTCAAGTGTGCAAAATTTCTTCAAGATCGGAATAAAATTGTAGGTTGGTGTAGAAGTGTGTACGTAAAGTACCCTCCGCCATGCACCATTCAGAATTTTAAGCAGGCAGCGCCCTTCATCCTGCTTTGAATATCAAGTGTGCCAAATTTCATCAAGATTGGAATAAATACGTACAATTTGTCGAGTTCCGTTATGTAAAGGAACCTCTGCCATGCACCATATGAAATTTTATGTAGACTGTGACCTTCCTCTTGGTTTCAAGGTATAGTGTGCAAAATTTCATCAAGATTGTATGCAATACAAACACACGGACACAATGAAAACGCACTTTCAGTTTTTGTCAAATTTTCCAATTTTTCGGTCGATTTTCGAAAAATTTTATTTCATAAAAACCTTGTCCTGAGAATTACGAACACAGCAAAAAAAATTTAGCCGAACTGGTCCAGGCGTTCTCGAGCTTTACGCTTATCAACACATTTGGCAATTAATTTTTATTTATATAGATAAGAAGCCCGAAATATACGCGTAAAGGAAGAATATACAAATAAAACCAATATTTTTTTTACCTGAAATTAATACATATATATATAATGTTGGGGTTTGTCTTTTGGTGCTCAGGTAAAATAAAAACTTTTGATTAACGTTCATAATACAACAATGACGCGCGCAGCCTAAACGGCTGCATAGCGCAGCTCAGCAGTAATATGGGCAGGCAAGCAAGTTTTCTGCAGCCTGCCCGGGTTGGGTTCTGCTTGGCTTGGCTGGGAGTGAAGCAGCCTGCCCGTTCTGTTGACAACGAGCGGCGGCCTGCCCGCCTGGCCACCGGGCAAGCATGGGCGGGTTAAAAGCGGGACATGTACACCTCTAACCCAAATACAGTTGTGAATCTTCCAGATGATGAACTGCATTTTTTGGGTCAACATCACTGATATTTTTTACCATGACATAAGTGCATTTCATGAAATACAGAAGAATTTCTGTATAGAGAGCTCTAATCTTGTCATGAAGGTCAACAATTACTACTGCTCTACACTGGAAATACTCGTTGAAAGTAGTAAAGTTTGGCAGAATCCACTCTAAGAACATATAATACATTTTTGCAAAGGAGTCATGTAAACAGTTAAAAACTTGTTCAGCACTTAGAACTCGCTCAGAAAGCCATTTTTGGTTAAAAAACCAGCATTAGAGCATCCCAGTTTTCCAGCACTGTCCGAACAACCGCGATCATTGACAGCCAACGTGTCTGTGA
This sequence comes from Schistocerca americana, assembly GCF_021461395.2. Taxonomy (NCBI): domain Eukaryota; kingdom Metazoa; phylum Arthropoda; class Insecta; order Orthoptera; family Acrididae; genus Schistocerca; species Schistocerca americana. The sequence continues at coordinate 509,389,417 of NC_060119.1, read as the reverse complement.
AGGATGTAGTAATTTGTGTGGTTCCAAGTTTAAAAATACCTGGAGTAAAACATAATGTTTAGCCTATTTCCACACGATCGGATGTAAAATAAAGTCTATGAGATATAAAATGCTACAATACCTGAAATTCCTTTAACTCTGTCTGCCTCTTCGCACTGAGTTTGAAAAAACCATAAATATTCCTTGCGAGGTCCTCACAATCTCTTGGAGGTTTCTTGCACGCCTCGCTTGCGCATATATGCACCGAATGACAAACACACTTCATTACAAACATTCCCGGGCAGCTATCTCGGAATCTGCTTGCTACAGAATAACGAACTCCCATCATAGTATTGCAACCATCTGCTCCAAAGCTAATAATATTGGCAAATGGAATGTTATGCTGTTGAAACGTTTTTACTACACCATTGTAGAGATATTCTGCAGTAGAAGCTTTCTCAACATTTAAGTCTCCATCTTCATAAATTTTATATAGCTCCCAAAACTTACTTTCAATACAACCTGTACAAGGAGAAGTGATACAAAGTGGTAACTTAACAGGAAAATTTATTTTAGAATTAATTTGGTTATTATTTCAAAACTAGCTCTTATTATTTCTCACCTGAGTCTTTGTCATAAAAGCGGATCGCCAAGCAGGAATTTTTCAAAGTTCCAATATCGGTGGACTCATCCGTCATTATGCTAAATTTGGCATGTTGTAGTTTTTTCGCCAACACTTCTTTGTGTGACGTCCCAATAACATTAGAAACAATGGCACGTGCTTTGTGCCATTTAAGAGTCATTGCCCTTGCAATATCCGAGTCTGGAAAAATATCTTTTAACAAACTGGATAAATTGTCAGCAGTTAAAAATGCCCCATTATGTTCCGCTAAGAATGCTAATAATTTGATTTCAGCTTTAGCAACCTTCGTCTTAACTGGTTGTGCGTTTGTGACAAATTGAGCAACTGAAGGCTGTCGCACGGTAGCAGACTGCACCATGTTTAGGTGCGTCTTACTTCTGGAATGGTTTTTGATATTCTCGATTTCGGAAACCATGCTGGTATTGCAATATCTGCATCGCGCCCTGAGCGGATCACTATCGCGCAGCAGTCAATTACGTAAACCTGGCATATGTAGCCACTCATCACGAAATTTTTGTTGCCGATGGACAGGACGTTCTGTCTTCGAGATTTCACCTCTTTTTAGACGGTTTTTCTCCGGCGTGTACGAAAGTTTCGTGCTTATGTTTTCATATTCACTGTCACTTCCCATTTCTCCACTCACAGTAACACACAGTAACCCGAAACACTTACAAAAAGAAACTACACAGTAAATGAATTCAGCTAAACGTACTCGTAGTGACTATACGCGAAATACGCATTGTTAAGAGTATCGTTTGTTGAAGACGAAACAACGCTGTCTGATGAAATGTCTTTAGTTTGTACTTAACAATTCCACAGTACTGTAGGGTAATTAGGTTTACTGTTAATTGCTTTCCAATAATATTCGATTAAAGTTCCATTTAGTGCTTTGAGATTCGTTGGCTGCTCTATTTCTGAAACTTAACAATTCGAACTGAGTGAAATATGTCATTCAAAGCAAAGTGATTCGTTATTGTTAGCTTATTTAATTCATTTTCCAGGGCCAGGCTTTGAACTAAGCCTCATTCTCGACTTTAATCGTTTTGTCATGTCGGTAGTTTGGCGCTCTCTCTCATGCCTGAAATTTGTTGATTGACAGAGACTGCATTGATTCTTAACAGTTTCTAATCATTTTTAAAATATATCAGGTGAATTGATTATTTTACAAACAAATGTGTATAATGTATATTTGGTAAAAAATTTGAACCCGCCTCCATAGCCACACGACTTGGTGTGGTGTCACGAGCCACGAGCCCGCAACTACTAAGGTTTGAGTTCCCACGTGGGTATGTATGTTTCTGTGATGTCTATAGACTAAGTTAGGATGGGATAGGGTAGAGTAAGTGGCCTGTAACGACACCAGTTATCGATCGGATTAAACGCTAAAAAAAAAAAAGTTTTTGGTAAAATTATCGCATGTTCGTGTACGATATTCACTTTTGCGTCGTACATCATACAAATGACGAAATTCTCGTATGCGTACGAGAATTCTCTTACATATCACAATCCTGGTGTGACCTGACCTCAGTTGCCACGTCACTTTATTTCAATGACCTTAGCACTTCAGCTGCCACAGCTTCTTACCCCTTCCTTGTGTACTTGACTCTAACAGTACTGTCTGCATAAAAAAAGTTGCTTCGAGATTTTTGTTCAAGTACTGTATTGCACGCTCACATATGAGTTTTCCATAAGGTCATTCCTATGATATATACTGACAACGATGAAATACGCTTTTAGTGTTTTTGCAGAGTTTCCATAAGAACACACATGTCAATTTTATAGACAGACATCATTTACTGAATCAAAAATTTCTGTAAGCTCGCAAATCTTCCTGCACCTTTATTCTTATTGTCTAAGAACTTGTTAATTGCACCTATAGCGCTTTTTCCCACAGGAAGCTAATTTGGCTTCTCAAAACATTATCATATTTTTCAATAAAATTTCAAATCCGAATTGCAGCTGCTTTTCAAATACTTTCAACAGGACTGGAAGAAAAGTGATGGGAAAAAAATTTCCAGCTCCTCTTTTGACCCATGTTCGAACAATACTTTTACTTCTGTCTATATTAGCACCTCTGGAAAACACCCATGTTCAAAAGATTGGTTTATTACTGTAGCTAGTGCATGTCCTATATTTTTATACACAAATTTTAGGAGTTTTGTGAGTATCCCATCCCAACGTGCAGAATTTTTTGTTTCTTCAGAGTCAATGAATTATTTTCTACATCTGTTGCTGAAACTGCTTGAAATTTTGTGAGACATTTAGACTGTTGACCTAACCTACAGGGAAACATTTTGTGCCCATAGTCTGTATGAATGACATCTAATTTCACCACATTAATGAAGACTCATTGAAGTATTCTAAAATTCAAACTGGATTTACAATGATCTCATTTTCAAACTTAATTTTAAAAATTTCATGAGTAGAGGGTTTCATACATAATTCAGATTTCACTGCTGATCACAGTACCTTTGATTTATTCTCATGTCTTAAAAATAATGTATTATTTGTCATTTACTTTCCTGTCTTGACAAGTTTGTTAAATATAATATTGTATCATCTAACTGAAACGTGGGACTTAGGGAAAGCAGGAAAGGTGTGGACGGGGGCTAGTGAGTTACCGTTGGTTGCACAGAAAACACATACTCTTTATTAAAAAAACTATCAACAATCATTTTTTTTTAAATTTTACTACACTGATGGCTGAAGGCCTTATTAGAAGAATTGCAAGTTAATGTCAGCTGAAGGCCACTAGCAATATTACCCACAATCAATGGCTGAAGGCGTGATTAAGAAGGTTCAAAATTATTCGTCGGCTGAAGACCAGAGGAAATTTCAAAAATCCACAATGGCTGAAGGCCTGAATTACCAGTGAGGTGGACATTTAAATGTTAAAATACCAAAAATCTTTTAACGATTTTAATTACTGTAACAAGTTTTAGTGTAGCTGAAGACAGAACTGAAACTATTTGTCGGCTGAAAGCCACAAGCAATGTTACAAACAATTAATGGCTGAAGGCCAGCAGCAATTTCGGAATACACAAATGCTGAAGGCCTGTCAAGTGGCTTGATAACATTGGGCATTGATGGTGGTTCGCCATTCCAGGAACTCGACAAGCAGTGGGCTCTTGTGGTCAAAAAGAAAGACATCACGACCTTACCAGAACTAGTGTGCACGGCCTTTGATTACTTTGGAGGTGGTGATGTCGCACGTTTCCACTGCTTGCCCTGACGCTTGCTTTCCGGTTCAAAATGGTGACTCCATGTTTCGTCACCTGTGACAGTACACGACAGAAAGCCATATTCCTCCTCATGATAAAGTTGCAGATGACTCAAAGACAGCGCCATTCGAGTATTCGGCGTTCAGTTGGTGGGGAACCCACTGTGCACAGATTTTTCCAGAGATCAAGTGTTGATGCATTATGGTGTAGGCAGTGCCTACGCTAATACCCAGTAACTGATAGCTTTCATCCACGGTGATTCTGAGCTTGTCCAATACTAAGGCATTCACTTCTGCAACCATTTCCTGTGTGATGACACAATGAGCCCGTCCAGGACGAGCATCGTCTTCCAGTGACTCGCACCCCTCAAGAATCGATTGTGCCAATCCTCAACATTTGAACGACTCAGACTGTACTCATTGTAAACAACTGTCATCCTTCGATACATTTCATGGCCTCCAAATCCCTCCGCCGCCAAAAATCGAATCACTCCTCATTGTTCCTGCTTACTCGCCTGCATGTTCGGTAGTGGGCGATAATTTGTGTGACCACCTTCTCTTCGGAGTAAAACCACAATGGCGCTATGCAACATCAAATGGTCCACAGGCGTCAGTCTCTCTACCAATAGAAGGCGCCATCATATCCGCAGTGACGTGTCGCCACCTTACGTGTGAGGCAAAAGTAGACACACTGACCAGGTTTCATTTGAATGAACCTCACAGTATCAGAATGAAGGAAGTAGCAATGACAAAGTTCATTAATGGTCAAAGCAAACTGTTGAGAAGTGGAACAACAGAAAAAGATTAGTCCAAACTTTTATAAATATCGATATTTATTTGCAGTTATATATATATATATATATATATATATATATATATATACATTTCACACAATATTTTTAAGGCAATACACAGAGCCTGTTTACTTTACTCATTGTGTTATTTCTTTCAAAGTACCAAGAGACACCAAAACAACTGCACTTTTCTTCTTCAACGGAAACGAATTTTTCTCTTTTAAAGGTAGAGTATTCAACGAAAATTGCTTTATCAATTTATTATATTATTCATGCAAAGAGGAGGGCATTTACGTCTGCAGGTATTGTATGACCTAATCACTCTTCACTTTCATTTACCTGCTATCTATAGTAGAAAAACATTGATTGGGAAATTATCCAAGTCATCACGAAACACTTTTCCTTATGTCACAAGAGCAACCTACCGTCTGTTTTACACACACACACACACACACACACACACACACACACACACACACACACACACACACACACACGCACATGTGGGTGTGGATGTGTGTGAGTGGGTGGGTGGGTGTAAAACAGCTGTATATGATATATCAGCATTGTGTGGTTTATAACCTCCTAGCTCCAGTAGGAGTGGAGTTATGGGCAAAAGCGTGTTTTCCCCAGCCCTGGCATATAGGCTGACATACACAAGAGGCATGATATATGGGAGCAGTATTGGTCTGCCAAATCAACTTGCTTTGCAGGGCAGCCCACATGTCAGGGGTAAGAAACAGTTTTCCAGGCTCTAACATGTTCACTGCCTTGCATGACAGGTGTGTTGCCTTGGAGTAGTATTGGCCTGCTTTATCGCCCTTCTTTTCATGACAATCTATATGTCAGGGGCAAATAAACGATTTTCAAGCCACTGACGTGTTGCCTGTCCTGTATAACAGATATGTGAGTAACATCAGCTGGCTTGTATTGCAGGGTTTTACACGCGCCAGTGAGAATGATCAGAGACAGGTTGAGATGGATAGAGGAGGGAACTGACAGACCGAGGTGTAGGGGGAAATGCCGGATAGAGGGAAGGAGTGTGATGTGCCTGAGGCAGGTTGAAGGTGTAAAGGGGTGTGGGCAGGTGGAGAAGGAAGAGGGGGAGGCAGGTATAGAGGGGGAGGAGAATATGGTCAGAGGAAGGGGGGAGATATGGTTAGAGAGAGGTGCTGAAGGAACTGGACAATGAAAGGAATGAGGGAGAAGGAAATCAAGAGACAGTGAGAGTGGGGAGGTGAAGATAGACGATAGGGGTGGGAGGATAAGGTGAACAGGGAGGCAGAAAGAGATGGACGCAGAGAAGGCGAGGAAGAGGTGTGTTCGACATATTGTCTAGCACATATGTGTGCAAGGCTACAGGAAAATAAACGCAAATAAGATTGCAAAGCACAAAATCCACATAATATATCATAAGTGAATGTGGTGGAAACAGATTAATTTTTCATGTCAGCTGACGACAACATCGTGCTCCCAAAAACCTAAAACATCAAAACTTTCTTACCAAGATACCTTCACTATGAAATCCCATTTAGTCCTGTCGCATTCTGTTCTGCTGACAGCCTTCGTGAATGCTGCCATTTGAAATGTATTGTGGAACGTTTTGACTTTTCTCTTACTCTCATTCAGTTTCATCTGGTGTGATTCGCCCTTCAATACACATGGTTCAGCCACATGAATCCGACCTCCACATATTTTCGTCATCGATGTGCAAGAACCACTCACAGACAGCATGTGACGATATTTGTATTAGAGTTTATGGAAAGTGATTTGAGTTGAAGCAGAAATAGTGTCATTGATCCCTTAATGCAGATATGGATCGATTTATCTGCAGTCCAAATGGGCATGATGATTGGCTTTTGGGCCAAGGGTGGAAGAATTTTGGTGTTCGCATGCCGCCTTGTTAAGGTACACCCTGTATGGCAACATGGTGCTATCAAAAACTAGTGCAGAGACAACTGTGGTGCACCATGGATCATAGATTACAGGGGTGAATGATGGCTGCGAGATGTGCATGAATGAATAGATGTGAAACTGTTGAGCAACTAACAACTGTATGAACCAAGGGGCTACCAACAGTGTCTACTCAACAACCGTTCAGCAAATGTTGCTGTGTATTGGTCTCCACAGCAAGCGCCTGGAAGCTTCATTGGTGACGAAGGCTGGAATCTGCACACCAAAATCACAACTGGACATCCACTGAGTGGCGACATGTTGCCTTTTCAGATGACTCACATCTTACACTTCTTCAGACAGATAGCCATTGGCGTGTGTGGCATGAAACGTCTGATAGTAAACATTGCAACAATCATTGGAAGGGTCTAGGCCAGAGAAGAAAGTGTTCTTGTCTGGGGAATGTTTTTGTGGCATGCCCTGGGTGATCTCGTCATTCTGGAAGGCACAATGGATCAACAAATGTATGCATGTATTCTTGGGGCCATGTTTATCCCTACATGCAGCTTTCCTCCTCATCACCATGGCATCTACTTGCAGGACAATGCAGCATGTCACACAACTCACATTGTACATGGATGTTTCGAAGAGCACCAGGATGAGTTAACCATGTTTCCCTGACCACCAAACACCCCAGATTTAATCCCAATCGAGTATCTGTAGGACAACCTTTACTGGACTTACATGCCATGGATCCTCAACAAAGAAACCTAGCGCAGTTGGGCATGGCACTGGAGTCAGCATGTCTCCATGCACCTGTCGGTACCTTCCAGAATATTATTAACTCTCTTCCTGCAAATCTTGCAGTGGTCTTTGCTAAAAAAGGTAGCTATTAAGGATTTTGACAGGTGATCATATATTAATGTGACTGGACAGTGTAGTACAATTATAGTAAAGAGTAATGAGAAGACAATGTGGACTCTGGACAGAAAAATGAGCTTTCAATTTCCAAAAGTACAGCAATGACCATCGACTTTTGCTCCTGAAGGCACTACATAGTCATGTCCCCCCTCCTCACACTGTATCCAGCCAATCGCAGTCCAGTAGCTACAGCGTCAAAGTGCTGTAACAAATATGTATAAAAAGGCCACATGCAAGATCATAGCAATTAGGGGGGAGGCAGGGGGTGGGGCGGCTTGGTGCTCAACTCCTATTCGAGCTAGGGCCATGGGGTAAAAAGTTTATTGATTTAGATCAGAACAGCGCCCATTTGTATAACCATTCGAACTTGAGTTTTACTGTAGCTATATTGCAGTATATTAAGCAAAATTTTCACAACAACCCGGAGCTGGCTCCGAGGCAGGGCCGCTGGGAGCGGGCATGCAGAACGTGCAGTGGATGCGGGTGACACGCCTAGGGGCAGCAAATTGAGCCAGATCGCTTGGATCAGATTCGTTCAATGCCTCCATATCTGCATGACACAATTATTAATCCTCTCCTAAGAATGAAATGTATATCTGACTGTTCGAATTAAAATACCAAACGTCTGTATGTTGGAACCACAGTAACAACGGCAGGTATTCCTACTTGCAAAGGAACATCCCCAATGCAGATATTATTAAGTAGAACCCGGCAGAGTCGGCCTCCAGATGCTGGTTCCCGTACAGGGAATCCTCGTCACTTCTCGGAGGGAGAATTTGACTAACTAAACTCCGCTCTCCATTCACTTCTTCCCAGCCATTAGCACGATACCCAAAGCTGCAAATTGTCTGTTGATTGTTTGCTGCAACTTAAAGAGCGCTATCAGTGCATATTACTTCTAGTTTTACAAAATATATGCGTAGAAAGAAGCATCCCTATGACGAATATGGTTTTCTATTTTTATTGTACCAGTTTCTAATACTAACTATTCCCAGTTTTATAGTCCCTGTTTTAACACGTTAATTGCTGACAGCAGTGTCTATACAGAACTTTAAACCGGTGGTCGAAAGTAACGTTCTCCCAAAGTGACCGCAATTCACCTTTGACATTAGAAATTAAATATTCGCTGACGTTTATAATCTTTGGGCTAATGTTACTCTAATTTCCTTTCCTATTGCCTTTATTAGTAACGCCACTTGGAAAACGTCATTTAGACCCATAGGTAACTACATGAACAAAGGACTTTTAAAATATATATAAAAAAATAGCACAGTTAATTCTCAAAACAATGTTGGAATTTTTACCTCTTTTTAAGGAACGAGGACGTAATTTTGTGAGAATTTGCATTTGATTCTTGTGGTAAACTGAAATTAGGACATTTTGTCAGTAATATAATTATGATTTCTAGCTTTCTGATTTCTGATCTACCTTAAATAGGTTCTTATATAAGCTCAGTTGTCTTGACGAATTTTGACGGCCTGTAGGATAAATTCAATGCCCCCACCCTGTACACCTACATAAACTATGTAAATTTCATTTGTTGTGTCACTGATACATAAGTTGCTACTTTCACATATTACACTGTCTGACACATTGAAAGGGTACAGTATTGCCCAATAGAAAATATGTACAACATTCTCTGTTGTTGCTGTCAGAACAGCATTTTTTAATATAATGCCACCATTTTATTTAATACACTGAAGCCAGTTACCAATGTAGGAAAGAAGGACAATTTATATATTTAATTATTCAGATGTGCACTTTCTTAAAATAGATCCCTATATCCAGATTGGTGATGTTTGTGAATTGGATGAATGGCTGGTCATCTGCTGACCACAGATAGTGAAGGTAGATTCTATAATCATGTTTGAGACAGTTATCTGGTCACCTTTGGCCAGACCACTGAGAGGAAGTATAACAGAGCACTAGAGGGGCCTGGAGAATGTGGCTGACCAATAAAGTGGCAAGGTCCTCCCCCACTACTGCGGAAGCGTGGGGTGACATGATGAATGGCCATGTTTCAGCACTGTGTCGTTGGTTCCTGAGGTGTGAAGACGTATATTATGTGTGCTCCATAAAAACAAATTGATATGAAAATGGTATGCATGTGGAATACTTAAGAATAGATAAAAATAGCAATTTCTCTTTACAGAAACTTTTGGTGGGAGGATCATGTGAATTGTTCGGAAAAAAAATAGGCCGGTAAAATTCATGGGGAACACACGATCCTACGGAAGTGACCAATGGTCACAATGAAACCACGTGTTGTAATAATAAGATGAAATACTTGTGTATGGTAATATTAAGATGAAATACTTGCGTGTGTAAATCTAAGTTGAAAATATTTAAGAACTGTGTGTGCAGAACTTGAATTAGAGACAAGCACTACCACATGGTGAGTACATTGTGCGTCTCAACCTGACTATGAGACAATAAAAAACTAAAAGTGCTTGTCCAAGCTTTCAGCTGAGGATCCGAGTGTGAGATAATTAACATCCAAAAATTTCCATTATGAGATTCATTCATGTGACGCTAGCTTGATATTCTGATACTCTGAGAGAGAATTAAGATGAGTCAGCCATCTACCCGGCAACACTATGTGGGTTGAATTGCACAGGGAGATGTGCATAAATCCTCCAGAGTTTGTCGTAGGGAAATTTATAACGTGGGTCAGTGACTTGTGAATCTGGGATGACTATTGATTGATGTGAGAAAGCAGAACAAGTAGATAACCAAACATTTTGTTTCTGAGATGTGTTTTATACTGCCAATTTGATTTATTTTGTATATTTAAGCTGTGTGATTTGCATGAGACAGTAGCGAATTAGTTTCAAATATGGTGGGTCAAGCTGATTTTCCTTACTTCAGCCCAATAGTCAGTAAATCCGTTATGTTGCTAATGAATGAGCTTATGAGACTACGAGAGAGGATGAAGTAGCGAAAGATTCCTTACCAATCCAGAAAGTGCACAGTAGCGATAAACAGAAATATTACGAGACCATAGAACCGTAAAATGCTTATGTAATGTCATGCCCATTGGATGGAGAATCCCTTGTTTAACTATTGTGTTTAAGTGTAATGCAAGAAATTATGCAACATTCGTGTGAAAGAATTTATTATAATAAAAGAAGAGATATATGAAACAAATGATGGTCTTGATTATTGGGTTGTGGGTAGACATTTTGTTGAGGCACTATACCATAAGCTCCATTTTTTGATAGTATGCCCAAACGTTGATTAGAATATATGTCACAGAAAGGAAATGTGGTCTTGCCAGGGTGGAGTGGGTCCATAAGAAATGTACACAAGCTATTAGTCAGATGACTACTTGTTGTGTTAAGAAGTAGAGACAAGAATAAATTATAGCATAACTGTTAGGCAGTATGGCTCTAATTTCATGCATAATTGCCGTGGGTATGATAAATCATGAAAATTTTTCTGATGTATGAACAATAAAAGCACTTGTTTGGCAGGCCACTCATCTAGTAGGCCTGACTACTAGATGCTATAGATGAGGGTAATCTTCCAACGTACGAGTTTTTGATGTCATTAGTCTAAGTCGCTAATATCAGAATTAATATCTAAAACGAGTTTTTCTCCATTTTATTTACATACCATCACGCATTGGAATAGAATTAACGTAATTTTAGTGCAATTTCTGGCTCAAATCGAGGAGAAATTTTACTGTTATTTATACCTTGCATTCGAAGATAAATGGCACAATTTTCGTAAGATGTTTACAGTGTGCTGTAGCATGGCAGCACATGATCACCAGCCGCCACTGGCTACAACATCATGATGCAGCAGCGCATTCAAAGGAGAAGTGACTTCCGTAACAGACGATTAACAACAGAGAAACATTATGCCACATTTATACTGGTTGTTTGTCATCTCCAGTACATCACCGACATTCTCATTGTTAAACCTAACCATGTATGGATGCAAGTCAACCTAAAATCCTCATTTTCCAACAAATTGGCTACACTATTTACTAATGTTAAAACAGTACATAAGTACATTCCATATTACATGAACAAAATAAAATTGGTTTAGTATTTAGATAGATTAATTCGCATCCGCCTTACTGGCTCTGCTGCCAATTGTCACCTAAATTAATAAACTCACTGTAAAAATGTAGAGACATTGTGTAATGTTATCGACCAGGTTCTAAATTCAACAGTCACTTATAAGCTGGGAAAACAATGAGACTAAGTGGGAAAACAATGAGACTAAGCTGGGAAAACAATGAGACTAAGCTGGGGAAACAACGAGATTGTCAGAAGTGGAAGGAAATATATATATGCTCTAAAATGCCTATAGCAACAACAAATAAAGTATTATAGAACAAAAGTGTAAGCATTTCATTTATTTGTAAATTTGTTCAACCAAGTACCAACAAACGATTTCATTAGTTTCACCCAAAAAGTGTTTTAGGAACCACAGTAAAGAAAGAAACCTTTTCGGGCTGTTTCGTTATCAGAAACGAGAGAAGGAAAGGCAAAAAGAAAAGCTGGCAGGTTCTATTACGAAATTTTTGACCAAATCTGTAAACGACAGTCAAGAAACTCTTTCTTCTTCCACGTGCTCGACATCTGGATCTGAAACTATGGAAGCAAGTGAAGACAAGACATGTTGCTCTCCTACTACTTCTGGTGGTCTCAACGAAAGCAGTGACACAGGTGATGTTGCTGCTGAAGAATCTTCAAGGAGTACAGCGACATTTTGTGAGAGTCTGACAATCAGTGAAGACCCAGGGCTGTGGCCTCTTAATACTAATAGTGATTTTGTTAATATTTTAGCTAAATGTGGTCCTGTTCAAGTGCATAATCATACTTATCCTATTAATGACGAGGGAAGAAAGTTTGTTGACACTTACTATTACAGAGATCTTTCTAGCAGCGAAATAGTTAAAAGCGATTGGCTTCTTTACTCTTTATCTAAAGATTCAGTGCAGTGTTTCTGTTGTAAAACGTTTGGGGAAAGTAAAGTAGTTTCTCTGACCTGAATGGATTTTCAGATTGGCAGCATTTATCACTGATGCTGAAGAGACATGAAGCAAGTGGAGTCCCACAATGAAAATGTGAAGTCATTAGTACAGCCGAATAATATGTGGCAAAGAACACTGTGAATGAGATGCAGCTTAGACTAATAAGGAAGGATAAAAAGCTCTGATGTTATACACTATAAAGGATTATTGCTGTTATTAAGTTTTGTCGTGACACTATCTGGCTTTTTGTGGTTTTTCCAAAAATATATATGAACTTGATAATGGAAATTTTTAAAGGCAGTTATGAGGGAAAATTTTCACAGAACTGAAGCAAAATCTGACTCAAGTCAGATGGGTACGGCCTACTATTTAGGAGTTAACATTCAAACTAGGCACAATGATAAATAACATATTTTGAAGAAAGTGGGAGAATCCAAACTTTTTTCCATAATATTAGACTGCCCACCAGATGCAAGCCATACAGAACAAATAAAATTAATATTTAGGCATGTTTATGTAAATCATATGACAAGAAAGTAGAGATATGTGAACATTTCAATGGTTTGTGCCCAATTATCAATTTAACTGGCGAGGGTTTGTTAAATTTCATTTTGAATTAGTTCTGAATTGGACCTGGACATTCAAAATCTGCATGGATGAGGTTATGATAAAGGCTCTAACATGCATGGAAAACACAATGAACCGCAGAAAATATTTTTGGAAATCAACAAGCGTGCATTTTATGTGCCATGCTCAGCTCATAGCTTAAACTTAGTGGTAAATGATGATATTTCTTATGGCGCCATCAATTTCTTTGACTTAATTCAAGAAATTTACACCTTTTCATCATAAACAATTAAGTGGTCAGTCATTTGCAAACATTTACCAGAGCTTAAGCTAGAAGCTTTAAGTGCTACAAGATGATCTAGCAGAATTGAAGCACTCAAGCGCTTCCAGTTCTATACAGAAAACGTATTTGATGCTCTGTTGGAAACATCAGAAACTTGTTCTACTTGGGATTGTACCACCACTTTCAAAGCGAATTCACTTGGTTTAAAAATTAAAAATTATTAATTCATTTGTTCTGTTGTAATCTGGTATGATATTTTGAGCGAAATTAATTCTGTACGTGCACTGACGCAAAACCCAACAATTACACTCAGATATGGGTCAATTTGTTAAAGATCTTGATTGACAAATTCACACAATATCACACAGATGAAAACTTTGAAATTGTTTTAAAGGAAGCTTCCAATGTAGCAAACAAACTAAATGCTGAAGCAGTAAATAAACTTCACCCAAGAAGAAAACAGACTTAGTTTCGGTATGAATGTCGTGATGATGTTTTGTTAGACCCCAAAGTGAATTCCGAAGTACAGTTTTTTTTCCAAATTCTAGATCAGATATTAATTTCCTTAACAAACAGATCTGAAACGTTTATACTACGTTTTTTATTTTCCATTAATACATTATTTAGTTACCCCAAAGAAGAACTGATGAAACATCATAAAGATTTGCATATGAAAGTTAAAGACCATTCAAGGAATGAAACCATCATTGATGGTACAGATCTGTACAATGAAATTAACGATTTAAGGTTGCATTTCCTAGAAAATCAGTATTGTGATTCATATACGATTCTTCAATATCTTTTCAAAAATAATGTAATATCAACTTTTCCCAACACAGCAATAGTGCCAAGAATATTTCTTACTCTGCCGGTTACAGTTGCATCTGGTGAAAAACCATTTTCTAAATTAAAAATTATAAAAAAATTATCTGAGATCAACAATTCAGAAACAGAGACTTACAAATTTGGCTATTATTTCAACAGAACATGAGATCTTAGACAGTTAGGTACTAGACAGATAATAGAAGATTTCGCAATTATGAAAGCAAGGAAAGTTCAGTTTGTGTGAGCATATGTAAGTGTAGAAGAAACTCACAAGTCAGCAAACAAGCAAGAATAAAAGTAGTCTTAGATTTGCCAACACTGATTCTCATTTGTACGTGATAGCTAGTGAATTAGTATGTAAATAGATTTTCTTTTTGTAAAAATTATTATTAAAGAAATTTATATCACGAAAAGGCTGATGACAAGTCTGTAATATGAGTGTGAAAAAAAATTTGTAGGGGGGCAGCAAAATATGGTTTACATGAAGGCCCCATAGCGGCAAACAGTGGACCTGTGCCCAGGTGCATTGTGTGTATTGATTAATTTCTTTTGCAAAATATTTTAACTGTGCTGAATTTAATGCTGAACTAATGACACCATTTGTAAGTGCCTTTTTCGTATTTTATGTGCAAAAACAGTCACTCTCACTCGGGTTTTAAGAGGAAAAAGAGTCCCCCTTAAATAACTTTGGACTGGAGCGAGACTGATGGTTCAAATTTGGTCTACCAGTGTATTGGATGTTGATCTAAGATAAGCTGCAACCATTTGAAAATATTTTGCTTCATTTGGATTTTATGCACAAAAACAAGTTTTTCTGGGAGGTTTCTGAATCGTGCCTCTGGTATACTTTAAACTTGTACAAATCGGTTCAAACTTTTCACGAAGGTAGATAAAGTGATAAAGTTAAAACGAAATTTTTTAATCACATATCTTTATCCATTGTCAAGATATGTTGGTTTAAACTCGAGCTAAATGTTGCAGGTAAAATTCGTTTATAAAGGAATTGAATGTCCAAAATCAATCTAAAGGAAATCAAATAGATATGCAATCCATACTATAGTAAAACTGAAAACTCGCATTCAGAAATCCAATTTCTCTCGGATCCCACATGAAAAAAAAAGTTATCTGTGAGCTTTTTGTACGCTCACCACTCCAATGTTTCAATCTTGTGCGAATCGATTCAAATTTTGTAAGAATATGGGCAAATACATTTAATTAATGGTCGTCCTGTTGTTCTGCGAAAGTTTTATTCATTGTCACAATATAGCAGTCTCAAGTTGCACATAAAATGCACGTAAAATCCGATTTTACACGAGTTGCATATGCTGAGATGTTCAAAGTTAAACAGATGACAGTAAAAGTATATTCTGATCGTAATTGTAGGAAGCGTCTACAAAAATCTTTCATTGTTCGGGTTTTATATGCGAAAAATCAGGTATTTGTGCATGAATCTGTGTTTCATACAAAAGTGCTGCATTTTAAGTCCTGCATTAGGATGTAATTGAGAAAACTGGTTATTAAAGCTGATTATCGTTTCGTTTTTATACGTTAGAAATGTTATTCACCATTGGCTTAAAATCATCGAAAAATCTTTGGAAATGCAAAACTATGCATGTACCAAAACAGAATTATGGCAAGTCTTGTACAAAATGGTTGACTGTTCGATTGAGCACTTGAAGCTTTGGCAATGAAGAAAATTAAACCAATACTACCATAGAAATACTACTGTAAAAACCATGGACAGTATACATTATTTAGTTCAGTATTGTATTATGCTTACCATTATATTGTGTAATGTATTAGGTATTTATAGCTATTTTTCGTGTGTTTGCATATACTGTTCATGCATATATGAATAAAATGTGTGTAATATCAAGTGAAAAAATGAACAGGCAATTAAGAAACTAAACAGAATATTGAAAAATTATGAATATAAAACAAAATAGCAAAGTAATAAAAATAATAAAAGATATAAATAATAAAAAATAAAATAAAAACTTCTGTGGGCATATCAGCTTGACAAGGGAGTGAGGCTTGTCTCCTCTGAGGGCACAGAAGCCTCTACTGGACAGGCTTAACCACACCAGGCAGGTAACTGTAGAGGAGAAAGACTAACAATTGCAAGCTCAGTTCGAAAGACAATAAAAAATTCTAACTAATCAGACATCATTTATCAACTAAAATCTACATTGTTTGCCAATCTACAGTCAATGTCAAAATTATAGTAGAGTAAAAATTGGGAACCACAATAAAAAATGCTATGACAAAGCACAAAAAAGACGAATGTGTTTTGGACAGAGTTAGGGATGTAAAAGACAGGAACTAGCTTTACGACTTATCTATCAACTTAAAAGATAATTAAACCAAACATCTTAACTTGTTCTCGCTTTTTATGAGTTAACCCTACTTCCCCAATGCAGTGAGCTCTCTTAGCTGGAAGGTGTTGGCACACTTGCATGTTGCGATTTATAGGCCAAAGTCTTTGATTCTGTGCCCAAAATCCAGAAGATTTGCCAGCCATTGTAAACAATATTTAACGTCATATGGCTGAACAGAAAATATTTAAAAGCTGATAAAGGTTTTTTGGGGGGGGGGGGGGGATAAAATGTATGAGGGTGAATTTGTTCCTGGGGGAATGCTAAAACAGCTTTTTTTAAATTTTTATGTCAGGGATTGATTTTTTCCCCAAAGAGACCATTTCTCCCCCAAACCCATCACCTGTTAAATATATGGTGATGGGACTAAGGGAATGGGATGCATCTACAATAGGAAGTGTCCAAGAGTAAAGGTTCATCTATAATAGGCAGTATCCCACAGTGGGGATGCATGCAGCCCAAACTTTAATTATGATGTGACATCATGACTCATATGACATGGGTACTGGTACTAACAAGTAGAAAAGCACGAATACATCAAGATGCTTTTATTTAAATGTCTTTGCAGGTTCCAGATAATTCGAAAAGCTAGTGCACTAATTTTACATCCCAAACTCTGCCCTGGACATATTCGCCGTATTTGTACTATTGTAGGAGCATTTGTCATTCTGGTAATAAAATGAAACAACCAACGAAAATGCAAGACGGCTCAGTTATACCAGTCGTGCTTTGTCCCACACACACACACCTCCCACTCACGAGCCAGCCAGAGCATAGCACTAAAATGGTGCCACAATGTACCTGTCATTTTAATTGATCCTTCTTTGGTGTAGTGTTCAAGAAAGGAATTTTTTTTAGCTTCTATATACTTATTAACATTAACCATCTTTATGGTTTTGCCTACAATAACTATTTGCTAGAATGTAACCTTCTAATCTTAATGTATTATTTCACTGCATTTTAGCCCATGTTCCGTTATTACTAGTACATGTGGCAAGTGTTCCTCTATGAATATAGTTTCTGAGATATTGCACATTTAAGTGCATTAACTGTAAGGGTATTATGCCTTCTTGTTTATTTACCATCTTGCACGAATCAAAAGTGTTTGAGTTATACTTTTTACAACATTTTGCGTACACTGGTTCTTCAGAACTGGCCTGCAATGACTGATCACTTATTTCACAACCTGGGTTTTCTTTGTGCGAACGGGACTCAGTAATATCCGAAATACATCCATGAAAACTATTATTATGGTCCTTTATTCTAAAAAAGTCTCGTGGTTGTAGCCCAGAGCAATTGTAGCTTTCTCCACACTGTCTTTCTCGCACAATTTGCTTATATGAGAAACTAGCTTGGTCTTCCCTTTCCTATTTAAGTGGAATCCGTATTTTGTATGTTCATCACGACTCATCTTACTTAAGTCTATCAAATGTACATGGCTAAATTTATCACACAGTTTCTTTAGCTCGGAATTGTGGTGTCGAATCTCCTTGTTTACACACGACCACAGTGGTAAATCATGTCCCACTGGCTCGTTTGTGATGGCAATGTTCGTTTGAAATAGTTTTGGTAATATGTTATGGAAGCATCGCGGTGCTGTCTTGGTTTTGTTTTTGTATACGTCGTTGCTGCCGCCAATAATCACAACGTGAGCGTCTTTGTTCTAATGACTTGTTTCTGTTGTAATATCCTCCACCACTGCATTTAACATTGCACCAGGCTTGATTTTCGCGAAAACTGAATGCTTTGAAGGCTTACTTTCACGAAAACGTTTGGATAGAGGTGTAATATTAAGGTGACAAAGATATCCCTTTGTTACATCTGGCTTCTCATCAAATACCTTGGCACAATCTTTAAGGAATTACTGTAATTCTTGAATCCGTTGTGACATTAGAGCAGTGGCTTCTTCTGCTTTTTGTTTAATCTGTTCAGAAATACTTGTACTAGATATACTGGAAGATGATAGTTGTTCCTCCTGTTTGAACTACAAGTAATTATTTGATTTTGGTTACTTGCAACGGTGTCCATGTAGGTCTTGCTTATGTACTAAATTGACTGTTGTAGGACCTTCGTCTTTCATTAACACAAGTCTACCAAAGGTAAAATCTATTGTTCCATTCACCTGTCTCAGCAGCTCATGCCCTAGAATCAAATGCACAACAAGGTTTACTATTATCAGGCATATGCATTCAATTGCTCCATGACCAAGGCCCATTTTAATCCTTGTTTGTAGTTTTAGATAATGAGAGCATCCTCCTACAGCAGCTAGTATTTTGCAGCTGGTCACAAGTAAAGTTGACAGATTCATTTGTTCCTGTAATCTCTTTAAAATAGCTGTTGAGGTAGCATTGACAGTTGCTCCAGTGTCTAAAACTGCCAAAGCATTGAATCCTGCAATGTTGACACTGATAGCTGCCTGTGGTACACTACATAGTTTAAAATTAGATGGGAAGGTCACCTTGCAATAATTCATTCCTAATGTCAGTGCCTTCATTAAAACATATCATCTTTATTTTATAGTCTTGGACCCACTCACTCCTTGTGACCAGCTTTTTGGGGCGAAAGTTTGTCACATTCAGTTTACCTATTTTTGTTGGGTTTTGTATGTTGTTTGCTTGTAACATCCGTAGTAATTGGAGAAGGATTCCTTCAGTCATTACAGGTTCCATTTGGACTCGGTTGGTTTTCATTTATTTGGCAGCGCGAATATACAGAATTTTGCTGGTAGTGTGGATTATATTGTCTATCTCCTCTCTTGTTTTTATAATTATTAGTATTTTTACTCCAGTTGTCATTTCATGGGCGATTCACGTTATTAAACATACTGTTAGAAGAACCTTGTTGTTGATTTGTGCTGCTATTTGATTGCTGGAGATGGTTACATGCATCCTTAGTTGCATAGTTGTGCCTGGTGCAACTGTTTTTGGTATTCATGTTGTTACCTCTGGCTGTAGCATCTTCTATTAACATATCTATAGCATCCACTGCAAATAGGAATTCATCAAAGTTGGCGTTACTGATATGCAATAATTTCTCTTGAAAGTCAAGTGGTAGCTTTGTTTTTAATATCCTTATACGCTCTTTTGCGGATATTGGTTCCAATAATTACTTTGTTTTACTATGGTACTTCTTGAAACACCTTCAGAGTGTATCTCACCATGGATTATGTGGTTCTGGATTATATACCTGATTATCGAGTCTATCCTGCTCCACAGCAGACCAATACTTTGCTATGAAAGTGCTCTCCAGTTGTTCATATGTATCACAAGGTTCTGTGGTGCCCACTCCCCATAGAGCTCCATTACCCATTGTGTATCCACTGACATATCCTATCTTCTGACTTTCAGTCCATATTGTGGGCAATGCGCCTTTAAAG
The DNA here is from genome assembly GCF_021461395.2 of Schistocerca americana. Classification (NCBI taxonomy): domain Eukaryota; kingdom Metazoa; phylum Arthropoda; class Insecta; order Orthoptera; family Acrididae; genus Schistocerca; species Schistocerca americana. The sequence continues at coordinate 509,369,554 of NC_060119.1, read as the reverse complement.
GATCCAATAAAAACAGTAAGACAAGTTTAAACGCAGCCAAAACCTCTCAGACAAACAGAAGCTAAACGATGTCAAAGTTAGCGTACGGAGGGCTATGCGTGAAGCGTTCATTGAATTCGAAAGTGAAATTCTATGTACCGACTTGACAGAAAATCCTAGGAAGTTCTGGTCTTACGTTAAATCAGTAAGTGGCTCGAAACAGCATATCCAGACACTACGGGATGATGATGGCATTGAAACAGAGGATGACACGCGTAAAGCTGAAATACTAAACACCTTTTTCCAAAGCTGTTTCACAGAGGAAGACAGCACTGCAGTTCCTTCTCTAAGTCCTTGCACAAACGAAAAAATGGCTGACATCGAAATAAGTGTAAAAGGAATAGAAAAGCAACTGGAATCACTCAATAGAGGAAAGTCCACTAGACCTGACGGGATACCAATTCGATTCTACACAGAGTACGCGATAGAACTTGCCCCCCTTCTAACAGCCGTGTACCGCAAGTCTCTAGAGGAACGGAGGGTTCCAAATGATTGGAAAAGAGCACAGATAGTCCCAGTCTTCAAGAAGGGTCGTCGAGCAGATGCGCAAAACTATAGACCTATATCTCTTACGTCGATCTCTTGTAGAATTTTAGAACATGTTTTTTGCTCGCGTATCATGTCATTTCTGGAAACCCAGAATCTACTATGTAGGAATCAACATGGATTCCGGAAACAGCGATCGTGTGAGACCCAACTCGCCTTATTTGTTCATGAGACCCAGAAAATATTAGATACAGGCTCCCAGGTAGATGCTATTTTTCTTGACTTCCGGAAGGCGTTCGATACAGTTCCGCACTGTCGCCTGATAAACAAAGTAAGAGCCTACGGAATATCAGACCAGCTGTGTGGCTGGATTGAAGAGTTTTTAGCAAACAGAACACAGCATGTTGTTATCAATGGAGAGACGTCTACAGACGTTAAAGTAACCTCTGGCGTGCCACAGGGGAGTGTTATGGGACCATTGCTTTTCACAATATATATAAATGACTTAGTAGATAGTGTTGGAAGTTCCATGCGGCTTTTCGCGGATGATGCTGTAGTATACAGAGAAGTTGCAGCATTAGAAAATTGTAGCGAAATGCAGGAAGATCTGCAGCGGATAGGCACTTGGTGCAGGGAGTGGCAACTGACCCTTAACATAGACAAATGTAATGTATTGCGAATACATAGAAAGAAGGATCCTTTATTGTATGATTATATGATAGCGGAACAAACACTGGTAGCAGTTACTTCTGTAAAATATCTGGGAGTATGCGTGTGGAACGATTTGAAGTGGAATGATCATATAAAATTAATTGTTGGTAAGGCGGGTACCAGGTTGAGATTCATTGGGAGAGTGCTTAGAAAATGTAGTCCATCAACAAAGGAGGTGGCTTACAAAACACTCGTTCGACCTATACTTGAGTATTACTTATCAGTGTGGGATCCGTACCAGGTCGGTCTGACGGAGGAGATAGAGAAGATCCCAAGAAGAGCGGCGCGTTTCGTCACAGGGTTATTTGGTAACCGTGATAGCGTTACGGAGATGTTTAATAAACTCAAGTGGCAGACTGCAAGAGAGGCGCTCTGCATCGCGGTGTAGCTTGCTCGCCAGGTTTCGAGAGGGTGCATTTCTGGATGAGGTATCGAATATATCGCTTCCCCCTACTTATACCTCCCGAGGAGATCACGAATGTAAAATTAGAGAGATTAGAGCGCGCACGGAGGCTTTCCGACAGTTGTTCTTCCCGCGAACCATACGCGACTGGAACAGGAAAGGGAGGTAATGACAGTGGCACGTGAAGTGCCCTCCGCCACACACCGTTGGGTGGCTTGCGGAGTATCAATGTAGATGCAGATGTACCACCTTCTTTGCAGAATTAAATGTTCAAAATCGTCTGCATTAAATAAATTTTTCTTCCATACATAATGCCGCATAATCACTCATGGAATAAGGCATTCTTGTGGAATGTAGTGATACTCCTGACTGTACATGCACGTCTGGTTTAAAAATTGTAGTTCAGGATATGGGTTATCATTAATTCTCACATTTGCCATCAGCGCTGAGCAAGTGATTATCTTGGAAAGTATCTCACAAATTAACAACCACTTTGAAAACTCATTGCCTAGTTGTTTACACATTTCTACCAAATCTTTAGTATATTCTTGGTTGGCAGCTTGTTTTCCTAAACTCACTTTGGTTACTAGAGACTGAACCTTCAGTACCACAGTAGGGTTCAGTGGGCTGTCCTTTTTATTCAATCACTGCCGAAAAACCCCTGTAAACTGTTCTACCTGCTGTGTAATTTGCATGTTAATTATGTCAATGTCCATGTGAAATAGCTCTTATGGTTTTTGGCACCTCAGCAGTGATGTTAGTTAGTTCCTCCTGCCCTTGCTTAACATTGTTAAATTCCATTTTTGGAGTGTAAATGTTTCAGGCAAATGTTCATGTTCATCTCATAACTGACAAAATGCTGCGGCTACACTTTGTTTTGCCATAGACATCTGCTGAATTGCACTGTTAAGTACTGTTTGTGATGCCAGCATTTTATTTTGTAGTGTTGTCTTGGTATTTTGCAATTCACTCTTGCTCATTTGTAATTCAGGTTGCAGTTCAGTTTTTAGTGCCACTTGGCTATTCTGAACTGCTATCTGATTACTCTGTACATTGTTTCTAAATTGCAAATTCAATGCATTCTAATATTAATGTAATCGTATCAGTAGTTTCCTGTGTACTGACTGCCTGCTGAATAATTTGTTGCAACTGTTGCTACTTGTTCTAACTATAAAACAGTTTAATTTCACTAACATATTGTGTTAATAGTTAGAAAATAATTAAATCAGCTATTATCTTCTATTTCTTTAACTAATATCCTTGGGCCTTGGCTTTTGGTTTTTAACAGAACATGAGGAAAAACTTCCTAGCGATGATTCCCTATGTACAATGTGGCACATGTAGTTTACACAATAGTAACTACATTAACCTTCGAAAAAATGTGAGTGTATACTACTAACAATTTCCACCTACAGCCATAGAAGAGTCAGTAGAGGTAGAACGTAAGATGCACCTACTTATTTGCAGCCACGTAGTCCCCAGCTCATCTCTTAACAGTTTTAATTCCCATTCTCCATTATCCACATTAATATCCATTACATCAGATTTCTGTGTCCATTCATTGTGCATGTAAAAGAAACACAAGATTAATGACATATTGTAACGTGTGTAACAAAAAAATTTCATGTCGTATTGTATGTTCAGGTTTGGGCTCAAGATTTATGGTCCTGTCATGATAGCCAGATTGAAATGTTTCTCATTAATGTTACTCACTGAAAATTTAATAAGAATTTGTTCGTTTGTGACTGTTATGCAAAGCATTATAATGTCATATCCAAACAAACTGAACTCGTCTTTGTGATATTGTGTCACACATTTGTGCATTAGTAGAGAGCTGAAAATAATTTTGTTAATCTGAAGTAAACTATCATCTTGAAGATGCACGTTTGTCATCAATCTCCTCAGCATCTCTCCTACTCTGTATTGATGTAGAAATTGTGAAACTGGTTCTATTATTAATAACTTTCAAGAATAATGTTCAAGATTGAATATCACCTAACATTCTCCTTTGGTGAGCTACCTTTCATTATTCCTCTGTGTTATACAATATTTTTAGTGTCCAAACAGCTATTACAGCAGAAAAATTATTCAACGCACCCTAACTTCTGCCTCCACTGCAACACAAAGATAAAATTTATCCATGTTTCTTTCTCTTAGCACTGTCACTAAGAAATGCCTTTGGTTTCTACACTCGCCACACAGCTCCAAATGAATACAGAGAATGTGATATTACATTAGCCAGCCTGGATGTAGTTTTTCGGCAGTATCCCACTATCCACGTACGTGAATACCAGGCAGGTACCCACATCTCACCTCAGTTACAAAATTCAGAAACATTTCGAAATGCTCTCATACTTTCTCATGGATAACATTAGACATGGACAGATGGGGTGTATAAATTCTGTCCAGATGGGGGGTGTGGGTGAGGGGGAAGGTATGACAACAGGAAGAGCATCCCGCCATCTTCTACCACTAACACTGCAAAATCCAGAATAACAAACTGATCCCGTGAAGAAACAGGATAAGATCGGGAAAATCAATTTCTGCAGTTGGACAGTATCTCATTGAACATGATATTGCTGGTTGACAATAGCAACTGAAATCAAACAACATTCTGAGGCTATTATCAAAAGGACTATCTGGATGCTAATATAAAATATTTCCAGCAACAACCTGGAAATTATTCTCACATGCAGCTACATGAGGGTCACCCAGAAAGTAAAGAGTGATTACACACCATGCCTGGTACCGATACCCCACAACAGCAAATGGAAGCCTGCCACTTAATTCCTTCCCCCATCTCAGTGTGGGCCGAGTTTGGTTACCAAGTGGTCACACCTGGAAATCCTGCCAAATGTGAAGTGTGTAGTGCCATTTATTTGATCCTTACAGAGTTGATGCCAAGAGGAGAAACAGTCAATTCAGAGGCCTATTATGAAATTCTTCAACGACTTCAGCATGTCATCCAGAATGAGAGGTATGGAATGTTGACAGCAAAAGTGTTTTTGATTCATGACTTCGTGCAACTTCAAGCATAAGCACAAACACAGCAAGAACTTCATTGTCTTAAGTGGGAGATTTTTGGAGCTCCTCCTTACAGTCTTGATTAGACACCAAGTTATTTTCACTTATTCCTGAAACTAAAGGAATTTTTGGATGAGGACAGACCTCAGACAAGCAGCGACATCCTGGCTCAAAACTTTGGCGGTAAAGAAGTACAACATAGGAATTGAAATTTGGACCCACATTACAATAAATGCTTTGACAGCTTTTCTGGTTACATTGAAAAATAAAGTAAAGCACTGTAACTTTGTAAATAAACGTTTGTGTTGATGTCTTTCATTTTTATTTAGTTATGCCAAAACATTTGTTATTTTCTGGACAACCCCTGTATAATCAACAATATATACACAAGGAAATGATGTTCACAGTATGTCAAACTGCAAATGTATTGCAACGGCATTCATTCATTCATTCATTCACACTTCGTATTCTGTGAATCCAATCATGAAGGACAGCCTTCAGTGAAGTGGAACTTGTCAAGCTCAGCTCCAGATCTACAATATCAAACTGGGGCAAAAACTTGATAGTGATATAGTGCCTCCCCCCAGCATTTAAGATAGGACATCAATAATTTTTTTTAAAAAATTGATTTTCCAAAAATGTGTTCATTTTTATCACTCGTCTTTCTGAAGAGTTTGTTATGTAAAACATATATGTTCGAGGAAATTTACAACATGTTACTTGAACTTAAGTGTGCTGTAGTGCAGTGCCACACCTCTTCTTCACACAGCATTCTTCTAGCACACATTGCTGTATTTTGCTCCGTGGAATTGGGATTTTGCAATGGATGCCGTCAAACCTATATTCAGAACAGTGGAAATTAAAGTATTCTATGGTGCCCCTCCCAGTTGGCTAGTCTGACATCCTATCCCCCCCCCCCCCCCCCACTTAAAAAAACGTAATTAATACTGGGTGAGATTATTTGTAACTGGGAGAATAAGAACTCCAGAAACAGTTTTTCTCTCGTCTAGTTACAGTTTTACACATTGTGCTTTCCTTTCTGTGATTAGATTAGATTAGATTAGATTTACTTTCATTCCAATTGATCCGTAGTGAGGAGGTCCTCCAGGATGTGGAACATGTCAGAAAAACAACAATACATGACAAATATTTAAACTAAAACAAATAAGCTAATGTACCATTCCACAGGTCCCAAGTGGAATGATCGTCATTTTTTAATGAACACTAAGAGTCATTTTACAAATACTATTGCACTGAATTTAAAATAAAAAAGTTTTATATTTATTTATAAGATAAGAGACATGTAATACAACTACTGTAATACTTATTTACAATGAACACATTACTGCACTGAAATGGTGCAGAAGTTAGATTATACTTACACACACACACACACACACACACACACACACACACACACACACACACACACACACACACACACACACACACACACACACACACACACACACACACACACACACACACACACACACACACACACACACACACACACACACACACACACACACACACACACACACACACACACACACACACACACACACACACACACACACACACACAAATTTTCAGTGAACACATTACTGCACTGAAATTGTGCAGAAGTTATGTTGTACTTATATACAAATCAGTTGGTTTTCCTCAGAAATTCATCAATGGAGTAGAAGGAGTTGGCCACCAATAAATCCTTTAGGCTTCTCTTAAACTGAATTTCATTGGTTGTTAAGCTTTTTATGGCTGCTGGCAAGTTATTGAAAATGTGTGTTCCTGAATAATGCACACCTTTTTGTACAAGACTAAGTGACTTTAAATCCTTGTGAAGATTATTCTTATTTCTAGTACTGATTCCATGAATTGAGCTGTTGGTTTGAAAAAGTGATATATTTTTAATGACAAATTTCATTAAGGAATAAATATATTGGGAAGCTGTAGTTAGTATCCCTAGTTCCCTAAACAGGCTTCTGCAGGATGTTCTTGAGTTCACACCACATATAATTCTTACTGCACGTTTTTGTGCCCGGAAAACTTTAGCTTGGCTTGATGAATTACCCCAGAAAATAATCCCATATGACATTATGGAATGAAAGTAAGCATAGTATGCCAGCTTTTTCATTTTTATATCCCCTATGTCTGACAAAATTCGCATTGCAAATAGAGATTTGTTAAGACGCTTCAGCAGTTCTGTGGTGTGCTCCTCCCAGTTGAATTTATTATCAAGCTGTAATCCCAAGAATTTAACACCGTCCACTTCTTCTATCTTCTTGTCATCATATGTTAGACATATACTCTTGGGACACCCCTTACAAGTTCTGAACTGCATGTAGTGTGTTTTTTCAAAGTTTAGTGACAAAGAATTGGCTAGGAACCAGTGATTAATGTCTACAAATATTTTATTGGCTGATCTTTCTAAGACTACACTTGATTTGCTATTTATTGCAATGTTTGTATCATCAGCAAACAAAACAAACTTGGCATCTGGTAATGTTACTGATGAAAGGTCATTGATATACACAAGAAAAAGGGCCCCAAAATGGAACCTTGTGGGACCCCACATGTAATTAGTTCCCAGTTGGATGATGCCTGATAGCTTGATACATGTCTCTTTCCTAATAACACCCTTTGTTTCCTGCCAGAGATATAAGATTTGAACCATTTTGCAGCATTTCCTTTTACACTATAATATTCTAGTTTACTTAAAAGGATATTGTGATTTACACAGTCAAATGCCTTTGACAGATCACAAAATATACCAGTTGCCTGCAATTTTTTGTCTAATGAATTAAGTACATTTTCACTGTAAGTGTAGATAGCCTTCTCAATATCAGAACCTTTTAGAAATCCAAACTGTGACTTTGACAGTATGTTATTTGAGATAAGATGGTTATAAAGACGACTGTACATTACTTTTTCGAAAATTTTTGAGAATGCTGGCAACAGTGAAATTGGACGGAAATTTGATGCTATTTCTTTATCTCCCTTCTTAAACAGTGGCTTAACTTCAGCATATTTCAGCCATTCGGGAAATATTCCACTGATAAACGACTGGTTACACAGATAGCTTAATATGTTACTTAGCTCAGAATCACATTCTTTAATTAACTTTGTTGATATTTCATCATACCCACTAGATGTTTTTGATTTTAAAGATTTTATGATGGACATTATTTCTGTTGGGGTAGTGAGGGTCAAATTCATATTATGGAAGTTACTTGAAATGTCTGGTCTAAGGTAATCCATAGCAGCATCTACCGAACCTGACAACCCCATCTGTGAAAGAATACATTACTTAAGCCGGGTTCACACACGCAACGAAAGTATCGCCATAAGTTAAGTCATTCTGGATTGGCGCTGTGAGCTACCGTTCACACAGGACGCCACAAATTCTTCGGAATTGCGCAGTTTGCAAAATGGCGTCTCCTGTCTCAGCTGATAAAATGGCTGTACATATTACTAAATAAGATGTTTTGGAAACATAATGAATGTAGAATATTACATACCAAAGTATTTCTCGTCTCTCTTGTCTCGACTACATGTTTTAAGAACCGGTCTGCAGCATCAAACCAAGCAAGGCTGGGTTTATAAATACCGTCTATAGACGCACCACTCTTAAGTGATTTCAGTACTTTTTTATGTTCATTCATGTAAGCATTTCGAATTTTTAATTTTGTTTTAGCTACATCAATTCCAGGTACATATTCACGCATGCTGTTTACTTTTTCAATTAATGCAGCATCTCTCAAATTTCTGTCTTTGTATGATTCGCTTTTGTGGTTCCAAAGGCATCCTCGTTCTTGATACACCTCCAAGACTCTCATAATTGTCGCTGTTGACCACTTTTTCGACATATTAATAGCAAACGCACAAAGAAAAGCACTATCTGCAAGCGAATACCCACTACAAAGGTTTGAATCCAGCAGCGAGGTAACAATCGAATGACGTTATTCGATTGTGGATAAGGCAAAATGGCACAACAAAGTAGAACCAAGTTCAACTTTTTGTGGCGTGACAAAAGTTGCGCTTCTTAAATGGCGCCACTGAAAACTAGGAGTTCACACATGCAACTGCAAAGAAACTCCAGTTCGCCATTAGCAGTGGCGATACTCTTGTTGCCTGTGTGAACCCGGCTTTAGGCCGGTATTACACTATCAAATTTCTTTGTACAAGATATTTGATGGTGTAATAGGAACTTTGTCAAATGTCGTCCAATATTTGATCAAATCTAGGGCCTCGCTGTAGATTTGATCAAAGAAATCGCTTGTCTTCTGTTCACTGCAATGTGACATGTTACCACATGGAGCGCTAGGATCGCTGCAGCGTTCTGTCGTCTGTTTTGTTTTTATAAACATTGCCGGTAAATAGAATTGGTGTGCGCCGACAACTACAAAATTAATAGAGATGTATGAAGCTGATGAGGCGCTTGGCAACGTGAGGCACCCTGAATACAAAGATAGATTAAGGAGATTGGAGACCTGATCTAACCTAACCCAACCCTCTCCTGTAGCAAGGGATCGGAGTGTTACAGTGAGCCTGTCTTCTGAAGATGTAGCAGTTCTTAAGTGAATATTGTGCTTTGTGATATGAGGATACACTTCAGTGAGCACGTGCATAATGTATGCTCATCCATTCTTAAGTAATTGTTGTACGACTTGACGTCTTCCACTGTAAGTTCACGTAACAAGTTTTGTTGAATGCTTTTATCGTGTCGTCGTAAAACCCACAGCTTCACCCAGATTGGTTTTTGGTTCCATAGATCCGTGCTGATGAGATCCTCGTGGATGTGGAACATGTCAATTTTTTTAAGCTGAAGTAACAATACTAATAGTATGAATAAATACATCATTTGTTTCTATTAAAAATTTCGTCAATGGAGTAGGAGGAGTTGGCCACTAGTAAGTCTTTCAGGCTCCTTTTAAACTGATCTTTATTTGTAACTAAATTTTTTATGTTTGCTGGCAAATTATTGAAGATTAGTGTTCCTGTGTAGCGGACCCCTTTTTGAACTAATGTAAGTGCTTTTAAGTCCTTGTGCCGATCATTTTTGTACCTGGTATTGTACGTATGGACTGAGTTGTTTGTTGGAAAAAGAGATATATTATTTAGGACAAATTTCATTAAGGAGTAAATATACTGAGAGGCAGTAGTTAGTATACCCAGTTCTTTGAAGATGTTTCTGCAGGATGTCCGTGAATTTACTCCACAAATAATACGTATTACACGCTTTTGGAAACTTTTGTTTGACTAGAAGAGTTACCCCAAAATATTATACCATATGACATTATGGTATGAAAGTAGGCAAAGTATGCAAGCATTTTCATTTTTATGTTGCCTATGTCTGCTAACACTCGAATTGCAAATGCAGATTTGTTAAGGCTTTTCTGTAGTTCTGTGGTGTGCTCCCCCCAACTGAATTTATTATTAAGTTGTAATCCCAGGAATTTAAGACTGTCAACCTCGTATGTATGGTTCCCTTTTTTCCCCCACTTCTTTTCCGCATGTGCACACAATGCAATTGCGGTACGTGCAACTGCTGCAGTTAATAAAAAGTTGTTGTCAGCCACCTTGAACTTTGACGAAAAATTTGATGACAGTGCTAACCTCCACACACTGATTATTGCTACTCTGAAGAAAGCCACTGCTCTTCTCCTTACACCATGCAGCTGTTGTTTTTATCCAATACTTTGAACAAAACATTTATGTAACTTCACGCCGAACACTGTCTGTACAGGGTTATTCAGAGGTACTCACAATTTCTCTGGAACTGCCCTGTAGATTATGAACAGCTACCAGAACATTAATTTATTTCACTCTGTTCACTGCAGGTTTGCACCTTATGCTCTGCATAGTATTCCAGTGTCCTTTCAATAACAATATTTTGCACTTTTGCTGAATTATCATTCTTGTTTTACACCATAAGTTGGGATTGCTATATCTACACAGTTCAACTGTTCAGTTCACATTCCTTCTGCATTCTCTGTAAAGAACAAGCACATCTAGTTTTTCTTGGTTTAAGAAAGACTTTTATTTTTTTTAAGCTAACCAACACTCACACACGTGGATGACACAGGTAGAATGAAAACTACATTTCCTCTTCAACCCTTATATATCAGTATCATGGCTGTGTAACACTCTGCTTGCCCCTTATGTGACAAGACATATTTCCTCATTTGGGTATGAACTCATCAATTTCTGCATAAGACAGCAGTCAGCTTCATGTTCAAAACAGTTAAATCCTATCATCTACATTCTGAATTACTGCTAAACTACTAATTCGGCTCTGAAGAGTGAAATGCTATTGGATTTCTCTCTTTCATAACAACAATATTAGTAGCAGAAATTGTTTTAGTTCCATTTGGAGAAAAACCTGAGCTGCTACTGATATCTCTATAATTATTATAACTATGAAGATAGCAGTGACAACTTTTTCACAATTCATCTAAGTAAAAACAATCATTACATTTTAAGCAATTCAGGTGAAATCTGAGGTGACCAGCCAAGTTGGATTACCATATATACAAAGTGAATACCTGTTTAATATTAAGCAGGATTTACATTTGAGTCCAAATATTCTAATCAGTTGGGTGGAAGTGGCTAAAAAGGATCCTTTAATTTCCTGCTTAATGTTTAGCAGCAGCTTTCTATAAAACTTGTGATTCAAAATATAAAATCCCATTCTGGATTGGGGTGTGCAATGTAGAGAAAACAAATTTTATTTTTTGTGTTGTAGTTCATTCTAACTTCATTCTTGTAATTAAAAACAAATTCCTGTAGCAAGTAAATGGATTGACATAAAAGTGTAAAAAATCCCTAAATTACTGAAGAGGCCTCTACATGATGAGTAGCTGTCAACTTTCCACAATATTCTTATTCAAAATTCTACAGAATAAATAATTTTTGTCTTTAGCTATAGTTCAAATGGCTCTGAGCACTATGGGACTTAACATCTATGATCATCAGTCCCCTAGAACTTAGAACTACTTAAACCTAACTAACCTAAGGACATCACACAACACCCAGTCATCATGAGGCAGAGAAAATCCCTGACCCTGCCGGGAATCAAACCCAGGTGCGGGAAGCGAGAACGCTACTGCACGACTTTTAGCTATAGTTCCCAGAAGATAATGCCATAAGACAGTACAGAGGGAGCTTCAATCTTGCTTGCAGAGCAACATAACAGAAGAGATTCCTTAAGTGCAAAGTCAACAGAATTGAGCCTTTTGGTTAACTTATCTATGTGTTGGTGCCACCTCAGTTTGTTATTCATCTGGATGCCTGGGCACACTACACATGGACTGTGTGCCCATTGATCTTTACATCTGGTACATGAAAGTCAATTTGATTTGTTTGGAAGTGGATAATGCAAGCTTTTCTGAGATAAAGGGTTATGCATTTTTCTGTGAAGCCTGTTCCTTTATCTGTTTGGTTGTGTCTTGTAAGGATATGTTGGTCTCTTTCAAGGATCACTGCTTTCAGTTTAGAAGTTACTGGGTTTACAGTAAAGCTGTCATTTTTTACACAATATTTCATTACTTCCTCAGGGAAGCTGTCAAAACGTCATGTAAGGAAAATAACTTGGCTACATACTCACAAAACTTCTAATTTTGCTGAGAAGTGTAAGAGAGCAATTTACTGGTTTTTAATACTAAAATATAAAGCAACAATGTAGTTGTACACAGTTTGCTAGTGAACATTCATTTTCATCACAACCAAGCAGAACAGTGTGAAGTAATTTCCACATAGTTGGTAAATGATATCGCGGCTTCCACATAAGGCGTTACCTCTGGATAGGAAGTGCATTGACAGTACTGCAATAGGATTTAGTAGGTACATCCAAATTAAATGTCCCTTTTCATGTCAAACTGTGGTTGGTTGGTTGGTTCAGGGGAGGGTACCAAACAACAAGGTCACCAGTCCCATTGGATGGGGAAGGAAGTCAGCCCTGCCCTTTCACTGGTATCACCCCGGCATTTGCCTGAAGCGATTTACGGAGATCACAAACTAACGGCTGGCATCAAACTGTGCATTGTAGTAGGGAACAAAGTTTTACACTTGGGGGGGGGGGGGGGGGGGGGGGTTGCAGCATCTCTAGAGATTGTGGCTAAGCTATTTCACACAAATCTTTTCTCTCTTGTGTGTTAGTGGACAGACACTCTCGGTTTTGGGCATACCACACGGTAGGATCACTGCCAACCAAAATGCTACAGAGATCAAAGATGTTATTTTAACTATAACTGGAGATTAACTTATGCAGCAATAAAGACACAACAAGAACCTAACAATCTATCTACACGTTCACATAGCCAGTCAAATTTTTGAGTTCATCATGTTAATTGCTAGAGGTGTATCACATTGGTGAGCTCTCTACATTTAGTTAACATAAATGACTCACTTCAGTGTTCAAAGAAAAGCTATTATGATACAACAAATACTGCAGAAATAAAGAACCGCTTAGCTCAGGAACAATGGAATCATATGATATCTTTAAAAAAATATACATCAGTTCACATGTTATAGTGTTCTTTTAACATAAATAGCAGGTACCTTACTTTGATTTATACACAGCATCTTACAAAAATAAATATACAAAATATTTTCTTGCAGCTGTTTCTCTCCGCTGATTATGCTGCTAATTTTGTTACTGATACCACAGATCAGGAAGATTATTTGCTTCAGGATCTGCAACAGTCACTGCAGCAACAGCTTGAGAAGTGTCATCAAGAACTATCTCAACGACTCTGGTTGCACAAGCATTTCCAACTAAAAGTTCATCTGGAACCAAGGAGCATGACATTGCCCCCTCCAAGTGGTCAAAATTATCCACACCGCCTGCTGAACTTCCTAATCTAAAGTTCATATCAACTTGCTCAGAATCGTCAGGGTTCTGCCATTCAGCTGATGGCTCCACATTATCTTGCTTCTTCACTGTTTCATTATCTCTAATGACCATTTTAAACTCATTTGGTCGTGATTTTTCATTTAGCATTTTACTGTCACCATGAATTTTAGAAAGATGAATAGCAAATCTGTTACGAGTTGTAAAACCACGCTTACAGACTTCACAATTATATGGGTAAACTCCTGTGTGCAGAATGATATGGCGTTTCAATGTGCCTCCAACAGGAAAAGTAAGAGGACAGTGAGGGCATTTGTAGGGTCGCTCTCCAGTATGTTTACGTTTGTGCACTGCTAACAATGAAGAGTGTCGAAATTTACGACCACAAAAATTACATTTGTATGGGAATGGGTTGTCATGCCATTTTCGATGAATCCAATATGTACTCTGGAAACAAAACTTACGACCACAGACATCACATATGTAACGTTCCTCCTTTGTATGCTTACTTCTGTGTTCTTCCATCATCATTCTTGACATGAAACCTCTGCCACAATAATCACAGCAAAATTTGTATTGGCCAGTATGTAGTGCAAAATGATGTCGCAGGCCAGTTTTTGTTTTAAATACTTTTTCACATTCACTGCATTCAAACTTTTCTGCAGTATCTTTCATATGCCTCAATTCATGATATTGTAATGTTTTTAATTTAAGTATTTCCTTACCGCAATAGCGACAGTGAGGATCTCTATGAGTTGTATCCTTGTGAGACCGCAGCTGATCAACTTCAGAAAATTTTTCTCCACATTCATCACAATAGGGCACAAATACACAATTTTCTTCATGTGTCAGACAAAGTTCCTTTGTCAAAAATGATGCTGAACAGTGCATACAATTATGATGCATTTTATGTGTTTGATGTTTTTCACTATTATGTTTATGTAGATCATTCATATTTAGAAAATGCTTATTGCATAACTTACAGCTTAAATTCTTTGAACATATATCTCTATGGTACAACATTTTACTGTTGCTAGAAAAGAATTTGCCACAAATTTCACACTGTGCAGTTCCTGGTTTTGTTATATGAAAAAGAAAAGGTGTCCTCATTTCCTTCATTGTTTGTGGTGGATAACTTATTGATCCACAGCTATCTGACAGAGATGTTTCATTATCAACTTTTGCCTTCATCTCACAGTCTTTCTGCTTTGTACTTTCAGTTCCATTTTTTGACACAAGTTCACTTTTCTGAATATCTCTGTATGGTGCACCTAATAAATATTCATGGCTTGAATTAGAACTAACATTTTTCTCAGAATTTCCCTTTTGTTTTACAGCTGAGTCGGTCCTAGCATTTTCCATAAATTTATTAATCGGAAAATTACGTGGAATACTGTTATTTACTTGGGTTGCTTCAGATGAATGTGACCTATGTGTTATTACTAAGGATTCACTAGAGTTTTCAAAAGTTGAGTTCTGAGTTGTTGCAGACTGCTGTTCATTTTTACCAGAAACTGTATAATCTATTTCACCATCAGCGTGCTGGCTAGAATCGCAGTCATTTTTTGTACATGTAGTGGAATTGGAAGTCGCTCTTCCTGATACATTTTCAATGGCTAACTCTGTGCCATTTAAGTTATTGTTATTTCTATTAGGAACTTGCATAAATTGAGTTCTTACTTTTTTAAACAAGTTCATAAAATTTTCATTGTTCATATACTGGTTGGAAGACTTATTACTGTCCAAGCAACCTTTCTGCTTTAAATCACAAAAATTATGACTGGTTATTTCTGTAGTAAGTAGTGTGTCTTTCTTTAATGATGGTAGCGTATGATGTACATTTTTATGGTGCTGTAGTAACCTATCTGAGGGAAACACTAAAGAGCAAGAACTGCAGAAGTAATGTTCTGTGTTGGGAATTCTGTCCTCAGTAGCTAACTTCTGATTTTCAGTCATTTTACAATTAGTGTCAACAGTCACCTTGTCTTCTGCCTTCAGAATATTAAAGCCATCTTTTGTGATACCATTTTGTAAATTACAGGTGAGCTCTTCCTGGATTACTCTCTGATCACTTCCTTTCTCTGTACTGCCCACAAAATGATCGTCTGTTTTGTATGAATTCGATTTTTGGCCATGTGCTCTCTTTAGAAAGCTTTTACATGATGACTCGTATTCTGAGCGATTTTGAAAATGAAACTGCTGATGGTCTCTGTAAGTCACTATGCTTCCTGTTTTGAAGTTGCAAATGCTGCAGGTGTATTCTCCAGAAATAAAAATACTTGTTTTCTTGTTACCAGGCTGTCCACTCTGCAGCTTATGGTGTACCATATCATTATGAGAGCTAGTTTGTATATGTGATGCAAGCATGTTTTCTTCTTCAAAAATCATGTCACAGATATGGCACAGCCACTCTGCTGAATGAATATTTTTTATTTGTTTCTGGGTTCCTTGAGAACTCTTAAAATCATTTTCACATTTGATGCCGTCATACTTATTGCAAGAATGGGCTTTATACACAGAGATATCAGGAGTTTTCAGTTCACATAAACTGCATTTGTATTCCTTATTTGTGGAGGATGACTGGCCATTTAAAACACCCAATGCATCTGTAGTTCTCCTTTTCTTCTTCCTCCTCTTACCAAGTCTTTCATCCAGTATTATTTCAGCATTTATATTTTTGGGACTCTTTGTTGCGCTGCTTAAAATTCCTGGAATATTCTCACATCCATCCTGCAAGATAAAGTTATTGTAATTAAAACAAAATTCTTTAAAATAACAATTATCATAATCAACAATCATAATATTGTTACAGTCTGTCCTGGACTTTCCATTGATTAATTATCATAATCAAGTTGACCCCACAGCATCGTTATTACAAAAAATCAAAAAGTTTATAGAAGTTTTACAATCTAATTTAGTTAACATTTTCTTCTCATATGCTGGAAAAATTTCTGCACATTGAATTTTGCTGTTATTATTTGCTATAAGGGCACCATAATGCTGATAGCTGAAAAGGGTTTGCAGCCAAGTTATCATTTATCTTCACATGATATTTTGGCAACTTCCTTAGGTGTCTCCATTAGATGTGAAGTACAGAATTTGTTTGTCACTGTTTGGACTCCAACCTTAAAAGTTTAATCTTGGCTGTCACTGATACTATGGAATCTTTAGTTTATTTATTTATTCATTCATCCAGGAACATCTCACAATGATACAGGATTAGTCATTATAATACAACGCAACTAAATATGTTAAAATATACATAGACGCAGAATATAAAAGTATGCTGTTATGAGACTAGCACAGATTGTCAGTAGTGGCACTGATGAAGGAAACATCCTGCCATCTCTCTGAGACGGTTTAGGCAAACCTAAATCAGGATGGCTGAACAGAGCAGACTCCATCCACCTGAATATATGGCTAATATCTTAACTACTGCCCTGCCTCATTTGGCTAATCCTTTAAATATGTCCTTCATATGTTGAATGACATGGACTTTGCTCAAATATGTGCTTCACAAGTTGAATAACATGGGCTTTGCTCAAATCACTATCTGTGAACTAAGCAACACCCATGATTGTATACATCATATACCAGCTCTAAACTAAATACTTGACTTTTATGGTATTGGAGACAACAGCCTCATGCATTTTAAAATCTTGTTTTACTTAATGAAAGCAAGTTGTCTGTGTTGAGATTAAAAATCCCGCAGGATCCAGTACAGAGCAAATTCAGGCTGATGATCCACGGATATCTGTTTTGGGGCCTTTGTAATGCAGTAAACATCTGGTTAGTTGTTGGCCCATTCTAAGACTTGTACTTCCTTCACTGTAAAGTAATGCTGATATCTAACCTACTGTAGTTTTGGATATGCTGTTGTTGCTATCTCTTCAAACCCTAGTGTGATGTTATTATTGTATATTGTGCTTGCCACTGTTAACTGCTGTAATGACCAGATGACAACAAAGTTATTACTATTAATGACAATAAAATTATTATTATTATTATTATTATTATTATTATTATTATTATTATTATTGTTGTTCTTGTTATCATTCTCAAATTGTTGCTCTGCCCTTGTCAATCCTTAACTTATTTTGAGCACACTGAAAACATCAGCTGCACACATACCTAGAACTTTGCACATGTTTGTTGAAAGCACCAATTTCAGAATGCAAATACAGCAACATAATTAAAGGGTCATACTTATATGTGATATCTGCACACATTTTGTCAACCTGTATTTATAGCTTGGGTGCGAGAGACAGGAAATAGGGGGAAATAAGGTAAGATCAGACTCATTACCTGTTACAAAAGGCGTGACACAGGACTCAGTGCTGGGTCCATTCCTGTTCATTGTACAGGGTAGGGCAAATAAAAGTGGCCTGGAGAACAGAGATCCAGGGTACAAAACAACACAGTAGAGGAAAGGAAATACTATACTAACCTGATTATACGAGATGTTAAAAGTAACCACCATTCATGTCTTGGGTCTTTGGGCACTGGCCAGCAAGTTGCTGAAAGTGATCAAAGCTGGCCAGCTGGAATTTCTGCAGTCTCATCCAAAATGTTCTGCTGCTGTTCTTGAAGACTATGAGAGTTGTTGCAATACACCTTAGACTTGTGGGCCCCGCACACAACGTAACTGCGCATTGACAGATCAGGTGACCCGGATGGTCAGCTATGACTGCTACCAGACTGTCCTCTGCTAACAACTCTGTCAAGTGTGAAGATTGTGTAAATGTGCTCCAAGGAAGTGGTGCAGATCACATGGTACGTGTACAAGTGGTTTGCATATCACAGGGTGTGGTTATGCGTGTACATTCACATCCAATTGCATCCACTCATCTGGGGCATCTTTATTTATTTTATATAAATTACTTTCTCTCATTCTTGCTGTGTGAGGCAGTATTGTAAATACCGGTATATGACAGAAATATAATCACACAAGTTGGTGATCTAGTGAAGCTGCCACATAATTTAAATACAGCAAGGTTCCAATGCACTAACTGGTTCCAGGCAAATTATTCAGAAATTAATAAGAAGAGGGGGCGAACAATAAGCACTGCACCACATTTTTTCTGAAATTAGGTTGGTTTTATTCAGGATACCAATACACCACACTATTCCACACTCTTTTGGCTACAAAACCATATTTTTCAACATAATGTCCATTCAATGCAACAGCCTTACACAAAGTTACTGGGACGGCCTGTATGCCCACATGGTACCACTCTACTGGTTGACATCATAGCCAATGTCCCAACGTCTTGGTACATCAATAACCTCCCCATCATCCACATATTGCTTCCCATGGAGTGCATCTTTCATGGAGCCAAACAAATAGAAGTTGGAAGGTGTGAGATCCGGACTGTAGGGTGGATGAGGAAGAACAATCCCATGAAATGGGTGAGACCTTGTATCATTATGGACAAGCAGAAGTTCACTTGCATTTTTGTGATGATAAACATGCTGAAGTCGTTTCTTCGATTTCCTGAGGGTAGCATGATGCACTTAAAGAGTTGATCACTGCATCATGAGGGAGGACATCAAACAGAATAACCCCTTCAGTGTCCCAGAAGACCATCACCACGACACTACCGACTGAGGGTGCAGATTTGAACTTTTTCATCGGAAAGGAGGTGGTGTGGTACCATTCCATGAACTGTTCTTTTGTTTCCATTTTATAGTGGTAAACCCGTGTTCCATTGCCTGTGATGATGTTCTACAAAAAATTGTCATGAATGGCTCTGTAACATGCAAGAAATTCTGCACAGATGGTCCTTCGTTGCTCTTTATGATCTTCTGTTAGGAGAACAGGAAATCAGTGGGTATACATCTTTGAGTGCCCCAACTGGTGGACGAGTGTATAGCACTACCAACGGAGATGTACAGCTGTGCAGCAAAGTGTTTGACTGTGATCCGCTGATAACCTTGAATGAGTGTGTCCACACGTTCCAATATTGCAGGAGTCACAGCTGCCTGCAGCCATCAAGCATGCAGGAGATTCCACAGGTTTTCCAACTTTGTTGCGATAATGACAGATGTCTCAGCCAATGACCCCAGCTCAAAAATTGCATTCAACTGACAAAAAAGTCTATCAGATGTATAATAGCTACAGGTTTTTTCATAAATAGCATTATTAACAGTGGATAGATGCTGTGTTTACCTTTTTGTATTAATAAAATATTTTTCTATGTAGATACAGAAAGGACACATCAGACCAACAGATGAGTTGGTCTGGTTACAAACTGCATGGAGTAAATGTCTTGTAATGATCACCATTGTTCTTTTTGTCATCTCCTAGTCTGGTAAACTAGAATAGTTCAAAGCAAACTGTTTCAAGAAATGCATTAAAGACTTTAAATTATATTTGTTGGCTGGTGCCTACAGTAAATTTTTATATCTCCATTATACCACATAAACACTTGACTAAATTGATATTTGATAAATATAGAGGACAGCCTACTGCTTGAAATTCTACAAAATGCTCAGCAAACCACGTCTGGCTCTTCCTCTCAATGTTGATGGGATTTTAGTCCTAATTTTCTTTGTTTCATTATAGACCTCTTCTTTCAGCAAAGCATCTGTAAAGTTCACATACGTATAGAAATGGTCTCCATGCATCCTGTCATAGTGAGGACCATAAACAGACATGAATAGGAACCATGGTAAACAGAAGTACCCCAACATAAAGGAGATTTGCAGGTATAACCCATTTCTCTCCACAGGTTTTACATGTTACTTGGTAAAGACCTTTCTTTGCAGGTCAGTGCCAGAATAAAAATTGGAAGGTTCAGTTAATGCAACTTTCATGGTTGGCTTGACTTGATGCATGTAAAAAAAATTAATTTGCATTAGCAAACAATGTAAACTCCAGACTGGAACATCAACAATATTAGGAAAATGAAATGAGGGACACTGTACCCAACATTCTTCTCTTCAGCTGATGTTCTGTCACCAATCTCCACAGCAGCCTAGTCTGTCCCTATGCCGCTCACAATCGCAAACCCTTGCCACAGGGATCACATCCTCATGGAAACTCAGATGCAAGACCTGCCCAATCCACCCATCCAGCACTTCCTATTCCAGTCTTATCCCACTCCACAGATGGCACATCACCTGTGAATGCAGTAATGTCATATACCAGCTCTTCTGCAATCACTGCATAGCTCTTTATATTGATTTGACTAACAATCAGTTGTCCACTAGGATGAACAGTCACTGCCAAACTGTGGTAAGAGCATGATATGGACAACACCATGACACACCACCCTGCGGCCCAACAAGCAGCTGAACATAATGTGATTGATTTCAATTGGTGCTAAACATCCCAGGCCTCTGGATTCCCCCCCCCCCCCTCTCCGCCAGCACTCTTTCTGAACTGTGCAGATGGGCTTAGCCTTACAACACATTCTCTGCTCCCGAAATTATTGTAGGCTCAACCTACAGTAACCTACTGTCCCCACACCCTCCACACAACAGTTTCCACCCCCTCTGACCTATCACCTCCTCCCTGTTCATGTCCACTCACCCCCATTGAGTGTCGCCCTCTGCCAATACACCTGCCTGTCTTCCCCCTCCCCTGCTCCTCTCCTTTTCTGCCTCTCCCCGTCCCCCACAACCACCCTACCCCACAGTCTCCCGACTGTGCCTAGCAGTCTTGTTATGACGCTATCTAGTTCCTGCCGGAGAGCATTTTTCTCTCCCCCTACCATACCCTGCTGTCCCTCCCCCTTTCACCATAACACTCCAGACTGCTGCTTTTGTTCAACGTGATTGATGCATTCTGGTCGAAGCTGCCGGAGATGGCAATCTCTGTGTGAGGTGTGCTTGTGTGTTTTCTTTGGCCAACAGCTAAATGTGTAACAATCTCTTCACTGTGCCTGTCCGCAACTCAACATGTCACGTTTATGGTGAGGAGCAATCTATCCTTCTCCTAATACTGTTAAATTGCATTAAGTCCTGTATTCCATTTAAACTGTGTCTTCTACATCTGGGTAAGTCAGTTCTCATGTCAGAAGAAATCAAAAACATACCACACCTAACAAAAAAAAAAAAAAGTCACACCATGCCTAGTAAAGTGCTGTGGTGTTCAAACCACTTCAGGTTAATGATAGCTTTACATGTGACTCTGGACAACGATAAATTTGACAACAGGTTTTAATTTGGTGTATGATGACTGATGTACGTTTTTATCATAACGGCATGTTGTGAAGATTTGAGTGATTAAGACATTAATTATGTACCAAAACTTTTGGAGAACTGCCAAATGTCCTTGGTCTGGACTCTTCTGACCACCTTCAGATGTCAACTGTTCAGACTACCAGATGTTCATAATTTGCTACCGCGAGATTTTGGTCCAGACTCTTCTGACAACCTTCAAACTGTTCAGACTACACTGAGATCTTTTGATTCAGTCCTGCCACTGCATGTATTATGTATTCAACTCATGGGATGAAGTGATGTAATAAGTCAAGTGTAACTCTCTTTCGCACACAGAGTTTTGTGGCCTTAGTCCATAGCAACTGGGCATGAGACAAAGTAGGTCAATTGATGATACTGCTTACCAAGCAATGTACGTATAGAGTCAGAAACATCTATGATAAATATATAATTACGGAAATGATTAACACTGCAGGTGTTTTTATTAATTTTTTGGCAGACTATGATATTTGCGCAAATTCAAGCACTACAGGTATCAGGTGCACTGAACTATTGCTTCTACAGAGGCAGGGTGGCACATGGAAAATCCGAAAGTGATACAGAAAATCACTAAGGGATGCACACACACGTGTCAGTCTATGGAACTACCTTCTAGAACCTAGCCACAGAACCTCTTCTTCACTTCATAGATGCCGATGGGTACATTGATTCAACTGCCACATAACCAGACAATTGTTGGTCTTCTTTTCCAATACCACGACTGCAGCAGAGCAAAGAGGTCTTAGTGTGTTGGAGAGCATATAACAGTGTTTTGGGAGCAAAAGGCTCACTATTACTGCAATAAAAAGAATTTACCTAATTTTAAAGAAAAACAAGTCTGAAATCTGGAAACAAAAGAAAAAACTACACAAAGCACATGCATATGATAGTACGAAAAGCAACAAAAATAATACAAAAGTTGGTTTTTGCAGGCTACAGTGAATTCATGTTGCTGCTTTGCACAATGAGAACATATCACACTTCAGTCTTCGAATCCATAATATTCTTTGCAAACAGCATGAGGGTACAGTACCTCTATAACATACAAAACAAGATAACTGTAAGGTGGGATCAGAGAAGTGAGGACTCCGTTCCATGCTAGTGGAATTACTGTGTCTAATATTTGGAATACGCCAGATAGCACTGACTATCAACTACGGGGTTTCAGTATACCGGTTAAAGATAGGCAAACTGAGCAAAGTTCTGAGCATCACTTATCACAACTGGGAGCAGAAAATGGAATGACGTAACTACTTCCCTAAGTGATTTTTCAACTGTTACAGATTTCGATAACAGCGCAAAAAGGGTCTGCAACAGAATACTAAGGGGATATCAAGAGACTTATTTTTCAAAATACAGCTCTGTAAAAACAAAATATTAAGATGTATACACTGTCTGACAAAGTGAGGCACAAAGAAGTCATGGTTTGAAGTCAATGTAACTTCATTCACATGCACACCACCACCATATATGTAAATGATTTCAGTTGCAATTCACTATGATAAATAGAATGACCACCAGAGTGCATGAGTGTTGTTCATATTTAGCGTTGTCACTAGCATGTTAGGGTTGTGGGGCATTTGGACATGAAAAGCTGATGTTGGACTGCATGGGGATGTGAGGGAAGGTGTATTTATTGTCAAGGTTTTGGTCAACCATGTTTGACCACCACAAGGGAGGATTCCTGTATTGTGCACCAAGCACATCATCAATCTTTCATATCTGTGCCCACCATTCAAGAACAAATGATGGACTCGCTGCAACATTCTGAGTCATCACACACCATTGGTCAGTGACTATCAGCATTTAAACTTGAAAAGTACCATCCCATGTGTAGCCAAATAGCTGTATTTGGAGTAGTACTGTGACCAGAAGCACAGACTGCTAATGATCAGCATCGGATTGTGTTCAGTGATTAATAGCAGCTCTGCATTACCCCGGATGACCATCACTGGCTAGTATGGTGGTGACTTGGGGAAGGGTCCTGTTCTTCCATTGTCATAGTGTGGGCAGCCATTAGATATTAGTTCAGGTCACAGTTGCTCGTGACTGAGGGAACTTTGATGGCACAATGGTACATCATGAACATCCTGCATCCTTGTGTGTTACTTCTCATGCGATAGTATCATGGTGCCATTTTTCAACAGGATAAAACTTGTCCACACATGGTACATGTAGAACTATATGTGTCTTGTTGAGGCGCTTCCATGACTTACAAGATCCCTCACCCATGCCTGACAGAACCTGTGTTGGGCCAGCTCAAATGTCATCTAGATCCCAGAGCCACTATATCAAGAACCAGTTACAATAGCTGTGGGCCAGGTCAGCTCACCTCAGGAGAGGGTACAACAGCTTTATGGCACCCTTACCAACAGAATTAGTGATTGCACCCAGGCTAGATGGGGTGCAACATCATACTGACAAGTGGGCTCATAGTGTCAAATACAGTCCTGTATGACCAACTAAATGAGCACAAAATGAAAGAAGAGGGAGAATAGCTTCTACAAGGGGCAGAACAAGGATGCCTTTAGTGATTTTCCAAAGCTTTTATTATATTGGCATCCTGGTCACAGACAAAAACAATATAATGCAGTGAGTCCAACAAAATGTTCCATCGAGATATGCTCTCCTCTGTTTCTGTCATAACATTTGCTCCTATCTTCTTAACATCCGGGAATTTAATTGTAAATAAAACATTATCCACAAGAGACAGAACTGCATTTATGTAATGTGCTATAAGCTGGATAGGCTGTCCACACATTATCCTAGTCAAGTATAGAAGTCATGACCGAATGCTAGGCAATGTTTGACTCTTAATATGCTAAATGTGTCTTTATACATGCACAACTCCATCCAGCATAGGTTCCTAATTTGTGGTATGTGTGTCTGTAATCATTCAGCCTGAGGAAGTCAATGCAGTGAGAAGTAAGATTGAAAATGGAGGGTCTAAAATGTAAACTATGGAATAAAATTTTTGTTGGTTGTAGATGAAAACAGAAAGTCTACTACATACATATTGTGCATAACTACTCCACGTTATTCTGTTTCCAGTTGGGAAAAACTCATTTAAAGAGACACAGATGTAGGAAATCCCGTACAAACACAGCTTCTTCAAGGATACTGGCAATAACAAAAAATAGTATACCAGCAAAGTGTGTTGCAATGAGTGCTAAAGATATAAGCTTTTTCTGGTGAAGTTTCAAAGAAATAGGCCCAGAATTAACAGATTTAGGTGCACATTATGGAGAAGTTAGCATTTCAGGAGTCTTGCCTCATCCCTCTATTGTAAGTAAAGAAGTCAGAGAATAGGCTGATGTAATTGGAAATAGCATAATGCCTTCTGTCATTACAGGAGTTATTAATAAAACATGTGCTGTGACAGTTGATATGTGGAGTGATTCGTACAATCAGGTGCATTATTTGAAGCTTATAGCACATTACGTAAATGCAAGTCTGTCTCTTGTGCATAATGTTTTATTTACAATTAAATTCCCAAATGTTAAGAAAACAGGAGCAAATGTTATGACAGAAACAGAGGAGAGGACATCTCAGTGGAACATTTTGTTGGACATACTGCATTATATTGTTTTTGTCTGTGACCAGGATGCCCGTATAATAAAAGCTTTGGAAAATCACAAAAGGCATCCTTGTTCTGCCCCTTGTAGAAAAACAGTACTTAACCACACTTTTGATGAAGAAACCTTCTTGTTAAATCATGACTCAAACATCACATAATAATAAATACTGCAAATGCATTGTATGGTACGTGAAGAGAAGTGGCCTCCGCTCACCTTTGAAGCAAGAGGTCAGCACACGCAAGAAAAGCTTGTACACTGTGCTAGAGCCCTCTTCCACTCTGTATAATGAAGTTGCTGCTTTACTGATAAAAAATCCGCTCACAGATGTCAGGGATTTGATAAAGACCTTGCAGGAAGAATTGTGGATTTTCCAAAACCATTTAAAGAGGCTACAGATGACTTGGAAGGCTAAAAGAAGCTAAAATTCAGTTAGTTGTTCTCTGGCATTCTTTGGTTTCAAAACCAACCATCAAAAAATCTGTAGTGTCAATGACAAAGAGTGTGAAGTAAATTTAATTACTACATTCACAAGTACTGTTTTGTTATGAAATATGGAAAGTCAAACAATGGAAACTCCAAGTTGGAATAACAACATCCTCTTCCTGTTCTCATCTCTCACCCCCTCCCATCCGTACACTCCTATCCCTTCTCCTTCCCCGCTCCTCCAGATTGCTGCTTCCATTCCACACAACAGTGGCATTCTGGTCTGAACTGCCAGAGATGGCTGTCATGGGTGTGTGTTTCTCTTTCTTTTTCCAACGAAGTGTGGCTGAAAGCTTATGTGTAAATGCCTTTTAATTGTGGCTGTCTGCAACTTAATGTTTCATCTTTATCGTAAGTAGCAATCTATCTTTTCCTCACAGTGTTGATACAAGGAAAGGATAGTTTTGTAATTCATGAGTGCAGTTGATGAACAGTAACAGATATGAATTTTTGACGGAGGATACAGGAGATTAAAGATCAAGTTATGTCTTTTCTGTGCAAGAAGTTTGTAATTACTTCCATACATAAAATTACGAGGTGCATTCAATTCTAAGTCCTCTGATTTTTTTTCTAATTAACTACTCACCCAAAATCGATGAAACTGGCGTTACTTCTCGACGTAATCGCCCTGCAGACGTAAACATTTTTCACAACGCTGACGCCATGATTCCATCGCAGCGGCGAAGGCTTCTTTTGGAGTCTGTTTTGACCACTGGAAAATCGCTGAGGCAATAGCAGCACAGCTGGTGAATGTGCGGCCATGGAGAGTGTCTTTCATTGTTGGAAAAAGCCAAAAGTCACTTGGAGCCAGGTAAGGTGAGTAGCGAGCATGAGGAATCACTTCAAAGTTGTTATCACGAAGAAACTGTTGCGTAATGTTAGCTCGATGTGCGGGTGCATTGTCTTGGTGAAACAGCACACGCGCAGCCCTTCCCAGACTTTTTTGTTGCAGTGCAGGAAGGAATTTGTTCTTCAAAACATTTTCGTAGGATGCACCTGTTACCGTAGTGCTCTTTGGAATGCAATGGGTAAGGATTACGCCCTCGCTGTCCCAGAACATGGACACCATTTTTTCAGCACTGGTGGTTACCCGAAATTTTTTTGGTG
Organism: Schistocerca americana; assembly: GCF_021461395.2. Taxonomy (NCBI): domain Eukaryota; kingdom Metazoa; phylum Arthropoda; class Insecta; order Orthoptera; family Acrididae; genus Schistocerca; species Schistocerca americana. The sequence continues at coordinate 509,342,664 of NC_060119.1, read as the reverse complement.
GCGGTGAATCTGTGTGCTTCCATTGAGCTGACTGGCGCTTTGTTTCTGGATTGAAAAATGGCATCCACGTCTCATCCATTGTCACAACCGACGAAAAGAAAGTCCCATTCATGCTGTCGTTGCGTGTCAACATTGCTTGGCAACATGCCACACGGGCAGCCATGTGGCCGTCCGTCAGCATTCGTGGCACCCACCTGGATGACACTTTTCACATTTTCAGGTCATCATGCAGGATTGTGTGCACAGAACCCACAGAAATTCCAACTCTGGAGGCGATCTGTTCAACAGTCATTCGGCGATCCCCCAAAACAATTCTCTCCACTTTCTCGATCATGTCGTCAGACCAGCTTGTGCGAGCCCGAGGTTGTTTCGGTTTGTTGTCACACAATGTTCTGCCTTCATTAAACTGTCGCACCCACGAACGCACTTTCGACACATCCATAACTCCATCACCACATGTCTCCTTCAACTGTCGATGAATTTCAATTGGTTTCACACCACGCAAATTCAGAAAACGAATGATTGCACGCTGCTCAAATAAGGAAAACGTCGCCATTTTAAGTATTTAAAACAGTTCTCATTCTCGCCGCTGGCGGTGAAATTCCATCTGCCGTACGGTGCTGCCATCTCTGGGACGTACTGACAATGAACGCGGCATCATTTTAAAACAATGCGCATGTTTCTATCTCTTTCCAGTCCGGAGAACAAAAATTGGAGGCCTTAGAACTTGAATGCACCTCGTACTACGTTCCTTAGGACATTTTTCAGGTATCTCAATATGCTTGACATAAATGAAAGGCAGGAAATTCTCAGCTGCATATGACAGATGTGTCCACAGTTTTTCAGGTACAACAAGCAATCTTTAATGTAATAATTTTTGTATAGTTAATGCGTAGTGTCTTCTAGCCAAAGAGAAACATTATAATTCATATATATTCACTCACTTAAAATACATTTTTCTGGGTATGCCTTCATGCTTCCCACATCACTTCTGTATTATTTCCCTCTAATTTGTTTATAATATAGAACCTTAAGTCACTATCAACATCAATCAGAAAGAAAGATTGCTCCTAGGACTGAAAGAATAACAAACCCTACACAGCAGATTAAATATATCTGGGAAAAAAGGTAATCATCTCCTAAATTTCAGGGATAGTATTCATTTACAGTGTACATAGTTTCTTATTACCAACAGGCAGTGTAAAGCTTCTGTCTGGAAGCAAGTATTATCTTTTTTCTGTGAATGTACTGAAATATCAAATTATTTTCTGTGTGCTGTATGAATATAACTGTGACTTGTATGTGTTCTTGGAAAAATTGCATTTGTGCTGAGAGAGAGAGAGAGAGAGAGAGAGAGAGAGAGAGAGAGGGGGGGGGGGGGGAGGGAGGGAGAGAGAGAGAGAGAATTGGTAAGAACAAAGCCCCATCATGCTCAGTTATTCACATGTGCAGAGTTCAGACAACAGATATGGAGCGAGTACATGTATGAGTAGAATTATGTGAGATGGGTTACTAGCAGCTTGATCCCGCTTTCAGCAAACATGTCATAACCAGTCAAACATGAGTGTTGCAGCTCTCTACTGTCAAGCTCTTTTTAAATGTGACTCAATTTTGTAATCACTGCAATAACATCACGTGCTCTCTCAACCCATTAAGTTTCATTTTGTTTTTTCCTCCCCATGGGTGCTTCATTTTTTTGTCAGGCAGTGTAGTTTTTAACAATAGTCCTGAAAGTACAATCCTGTCTCCAATGCATTCCAGCATAAATAAACCTCCAGGTCCATTTGGGGACAATTAGGATGAAGGAAGTCAACCAGAAGTGCCAGAATTAACATGCGTTTGAAGTCTTACATCTACTGACAGCTAGGAAGATAATAAGTCAAACTGTGTCTATTTTTATCAAGTTACCTTCCATTAGGAACTTGGCTGCACTCAACAACTGTGATATGACTGAAATGATAGAGCACAGCAATCAGTTGTCCTTTTCTTGCAGGTTTTATTTGGAAAATCTAGATTTCGGCTAGTGCCTAGCCATTATCAATGTATCATTTCATAGTATCAATGCATGTACTAGTATGTCAGCCCTCTGTTTTTCGGGCTTCTATCATAGTTCGTTCAAAACAACAAGGTAGTACCTCTACTCTGATCTTCACTTGACAGTCCCTACTGTAGTGATACATATGGAACTATAGTATATTTCTAGATTTGTCAGTTGTAGCCACATCAGAACAACAAAGTGACTGACAGGTAGTTTTTTTTACAAAAGAGCTACCATAGTGACAGCCAACCAAAGAATGAGCAGGTAACAGTGAACCACTAACATCTCCCCTTTCTGTGTCTAAATGTCAGTCACTTTATTATTATGATCCACACATAACAGTAGCTCTTGAAACTTTGTAGGTAGGCTTTTCCATGATACTTCAAGTTTTCAGCGTTTCCATGATGCTGTTTTGCAAGTCAAACAAACCTGTGACTGTTTGTGCTGCCCTTGAGCAAAATTCTGGGATCAGTCGCACAAGTGTTTTTACACAGTCTCCTTTTTGGACTGCCTCTATTTACCAGTATCCTACAAATGAACTTAAGTCTGCTCCATGTTTCATCTAGACTGAGACTATGTAATAATTTCATTTCACATCCTCGAATCGTTACACCCAGGTACCTGTATGAGTTGACTGATTCCAAATGTGACACGCTGATTTTATAATCAAAGGAAACTACATCTTTGTGTGTTGTGAAGCATACAATTTTATATTTTTAAACATTTAGAACAAGCTGTATCATTTTGATCTTATCAAAATCCGAGTGAACATATGTGACATTTTTCATTATAGATAACTGTGTCATCTGCAAAACGTCTTAAATTGTGGTGAATATTGTCTGCCAGGTCATTAATATACAACAAGAAAATCCAAAGCCCGAACACACTTTCCTTGGGTACATTTGAAGTTATTTCTACATTCAATGATTCTCTGTTCGTGATAACAAACAACTTACTCCCTATCAGAAAATCCTTGGTCCAGTCACAAATTTTGTTTGATGCCCCATATCACATACTTTAATTGATAAGCCTTTGTGTGGCACTATCTTAAATGCTTTTTGGAAGCCAAGAAATACTGTACACATCTAATTGCCTTGGCTCATGTCTTTTGGGTTATCATAACAAACATGTCAGTCGGGCCTTATACAACTTATGTTTGCAGAATTCATGTTGGTTGGCATGCAGGAGGTAATTCTGATTGGGACACCTCATTACATTTGAGCTCAATATATTTTCTAAGTTTCTACAACAAATAGATGGCAATGATATTTGACTATAGTTGTTTGAAGCACTTCCATTACCCTTGTCATAGACTGATGTGGTCTGTGATTTAATCCACCCAACGGCAAAATTGTTTTATTTCAGAGAACTACAATATACTGTGGTAAAGAGAGGTGCTAACTCAACTCCATACTCTGTATAAAATCTGACAGGGATTCCATTGTGCACAGAGGCCTTCTTCAGTCTTAGCAATTTCAGATATTTCTCAATGACAGTGACAATATCCATATCATACATTTTTGCGGAGGTGGAAAATTGAACTAGGGCAGAACTCTGGGATGTTCTCTTGTAAACCAATGTTTGAAAGTGAGTTCAGCGTTTCTGTTTTTGTGTTGCTACACTGAATTTCGGTTCCAGTGTCATCTACATCCATACTCTGCAAATCACTCTGACGTCTTTGCAAGTTATTAGGGCTTGTTCCCATTACGCTCACATATAGGGCATGAGAAGAGTGATTGCTTAAATGAATCTGGGCATACTGTAACTAGTCTAATCTTGTCTTTGTGATCGCTTTGAGAACAGTATGTAGGAGGGTTGTAGATATTTCTAGAGCCATCACTAACTGTTGATTCTAGAAACTTTCCAAATAGGCTTTCGTGGGATGGTTTGGGTTTATCTTCAAGCATCTGCCAGTTCATTTCTTTCAGCATCTTTGTGACTCTCCCATAAATCAAACAAATCTGTGACAATATGTGCTCCTCTTCTTTATATCAGATCCATATCTCCTGGTAATCCCATTACCCATACTTGAGAAATATTCTATGATGGGTCACATGAGTGTTTTAATATGCAATCTCCCCGAGTGTAATGTTTTGTGTGTAATTGCCTGACTGATTTTATTTCCTTAGTACTCTATCAATCAACTGCAGTTTGCCACTTGCTTTACCCACAACTGTAACTATGTAATTGTCCCATCATATCCCTATGACTTGTTAACCCAGATATTTGTATGAATTGGTACCATAGTCATAGAATACTATGTTTTTTCTCATTTTGTGACATTTGAACTGAGCTGCCAATCTTCGCACCAATCTTATCAAGACCTGACTGATTATTTGTATAGCTTTTCTCAGATTGTAATTCATTATAAATAACTGCATCATCTGAAAAAATGCTGAGGTTACTATTAATATTATCTACATGTCATTAACACACAAAATGAACAAGCAAGGGTCCCAACACACTTTCCTGGCCCACTCCTGAAGTTAGTTCCACATTTGTCAATCACTCTCCATCCAAGATAACATGCTGTGTCATCACCACAAAGAAAACTCCAATTCCAGTCATAAATATCACTTGATACCCTATATGATTTTACTTTTGATAATAAGTGTAAGTGTGATATGGAGTCAAATGCCTTTCAGAATTCAAGAAATGCTGCGTCTACCTGACTGTCTCAATCCATGGGTTCCAGAATGTGATGTGAGAAAAGCACAAGTTGAGTTTTCTGTGATCAATATATTGAGAATCATGGTGATTGGCATGAGAATCAAACTGGTTGGCAAGGAGGAAGTCATTCTGTTCATGACACCTAATTACATTTGAGCTCAGACTGTGTTATCAGAGTCTAGAACAAATCAGTGTCAAGGTTACTGAATGAAAGTTTTGTAGATCACTTCTGCTGCCTTTCTTGCAACTGAATGTGACCAGTGCTTTCTTTCAGCCACCAGGTGCAAATTTGTTCGAGGATCTTTGATATATTATGATTAAAGGATAGGCCAATTTAGTCACAAATTCAGTGCATAATCTGATAGTGATTCCATCAGGCCTTGGACCTTTGTCAATATCAACAACTGCTTCTGTTTCTCAACGTCAATGACACTAATATTTATTTCATTTATCTCTGCAGTGGTATGAGAATTAAACTTAGGCGTTACTACTAGGTTTTCCTTTATGAGAGAACATTTGAAAATGAAGTGTTTCTGCTTTTGCTTTGCTACCCCCAGTTTCAGTTCTCATCTCATCTTTGAGTCTCTGGACACTAACATATGACTGCAATTGTTTGGGTTTTGTGAGAAGTGTCTCAATAATATTCTGGAAGGATGGTTGCAGAAGACTTCATGCACTACCCCTTTAATAGCCAACCAAGTTTCATTTAATATTTTTCTATCTACAGCCCTGTGCTTTTTTACACCTTTTGTGCCATAGTCACTGTTTCTTTACAATGTTCTTTAAAGTGAGTGTAAGCCTTTGTATCCCTGTGGTTATCCTAGGATAGCAGCTGCACGGTCTTACAGCCAAGGTGGACTGACTGCCATACCAGCAGGCATCTACCAACAACATCACAACACCATCTAGCATACTTCGCTTACAAATAAATACATCGGTCAGTATACACACACTGACACAAAACATGTTTACAACCTAGCCTACAGAAGGCTCCACAGAAACTCATGGCACCAGCATTGTCACACGAGGCATGAGCATCACCACTGGTGGCATTAAAATCAACAGATTATTTTTCATATGCTGATCACATGCCTGCCGAGGACAGAAGAGGAATCTTCTGTCAGGCATGTACTCGAGATTCACCCAGCAACTAGCAAATCAGGTCTGCTCATGGAGCCAGTTGTGGATCATCATTACTCCAGGATGTACACAGTCAGCCAAGCTATCACTCTCCTTGCTAGCCAGTGCCTTGTAGGATTTCGTCTCCACTCCACCCAACAAGCAGTCAAGCCATCACCGCATGTAGCCACTGCTCACCATTGACCACAGCCTCACTGGCCTTTGTATTCATAAATAGTAACTCCCTAGTTGGAATTGGACTTCATGAGAGCATTCCAATGAGTAGTGATTAGCTTTCCAACTGACTTTTTACAGTGGTTACTAACTACTCTGTTGGGACTTGACCAAACAAGTGGACTCTTATTATGCCACACAGCAACTAAAAGATATTAGATTTAAAACTGTACGATTAACTTAATAAAAGTATTATTGTGTTACTAACTGGGAATCTAAGTTATGTGTGTTCTTCCCCCAATGGCTACAATGTGTACCACATAAGGTCTCTCTCAACATGAACTGCTCCATATCTATTCAGTCCTTGGTGTACTAGTCTTCTAAACTTGAGTCACAATTCCTATAGATGCTCCTGTCCAGAGCAAACAGTTTCAAGTTCCTCAGAGAAATATGATATTACTATACCATCTGCTGAGCAAGATGTATGAGACAGGCAAAATTCCATCAGACTTCAAGAAGAATATAATAATTCCAATCCCAAAGAAAGCTGGTGTTGACAGATGTGAAAATTACCGAACTGTCAGTTTAATAAGTCACAGCTGCAAAATACTAACGTGAATTCTTTACAGACAAATGGAAAAACTGGTAGAAGCCAACCTCGGGGAAGATCAGTTTGGATTCCGTAGAAATGTTGGAACACGTGAGGCAATACTGACCCTACGACTTATCTTAGAAGAAAGATTAAGGAAAGGCAAACCTACGTTTTTAGCAATTGTAGACTCAGATAAAGCTTTTGACAATGTTGACTGGAATACTCTTTCAAATTTTGAAGGTGGCAGGGGTAAAATACAGGGAGCAAAAGGCTATTTACAATTTGTACAGAAAGCAGATGGCAGTTATAAGAGTCGAGGGACATGAAATGGAAGCAGTGGTTGGGAAGGGAGTGAGACAGGGTTGTAGCCTCTCCCCAATGTTATTCAATCTGTATATTGAGCAAACAGTAAAGGAAACAAAAGAAAAATTCAGAGTAGGTATTAAAATCCATGGAGAAGAAATAAAAACTTTGAGGTTCGCCAATGACATTGTAATTCTGTCAGAGACAGCAAAGGACTTGGAAGAGCAGTTGAACGGAATGGACAGTGTCTTGAAAGGAGGGTATAAGATGAACATCAACAAAAGCAAAACGAGGATAATGGAATGTAGTCGAATTAAGTAGGGTGATGCTGAGGGAATTAGATTAGGAAATGACACACTTAAAGTAGTAAAGGAGTTTTGCTATTTGGGGAGCAAAATAACTGATGATGGTCAAAGTAGAGAGGATATAAAATGTAGACTGGCAATGGCAAGGAAAGTGTTTCTGAAGAAGAGAAATTTGTTAACATCGAGTATTGATTTAAGCATCAGGAAGTCGTTTCTGAAAGTATTTGTATGGAGTGTAGTCATGTATGGAAGTGAAACATGGACGATAAATAGTTTGGACAAGAAGAGAATAGAAGCTTTTGAAATGTGGTGCTACAGAAGAATGCTGAAGATTAGATGGGTAGATCATATAACTAATGAGTGGGGAGAAGAGGAGTTTGTGGCACAACTTGACTAGAAGAAGGGATCGGTTGGTAGGAAATGTTCTGAGGCATCAAGGGATCACCAATTTAGTAATGGAGGACAGCATGGAGGGTAAAAATCATAGAGGGAGACCAAGAGATGAATACACTAAGCAGATTCAGAAGGAAGTAGGCTGCAGTAAGTACTGGGAGATGAAGAAGCTTGCACAGGATAGAGTAGCATGGAGAGCTGCATCAAACCAGTCTCACGACTGAAGACGACAACAACAACAATCTCCTTATCCAGTTAACTGAACATGCATGTCCTTCTATTTGTTTTAGTTGCATTTTGCAGTTTGGTGATCCTTGTCACTACAACTGTCTCAAGGTCAGTGATACCAGTATCAATGTGGACGTCCTCAAAAGATCAGACATGTTTGTTGCCATTAGATGTATTTCTGCTGTGAGGTGGCTTTGAAACTAGCTGTTTTAAATAGTTTTAAGAGGAAGCATTTATTACAGTTTTGCAGGATAGCTCGTCATACCATCGCTTACAAAACTTCCATTATCCCAGTCAATTGTTGGTTGAGTAAAGACTCCTAGAATGATGACAGTACAGCTGGTATACATATGTATTAGCTAACAGAGGGTTTCTCCAAACTTTCTGGTAAGATTTGATGGTGAATGTGGTGATCAATAGAAGATCCCAATGATAAGTGCATGCCCCTTACCACTTGATACTAAGTTTCACCCAAACATACTTATATGCAGTGTAAATTTCTATCTCCACAGATTTGCCTACTACAATGAATATGTCACCTCCGTCTCCCAATCCTATTCTTTTGATATATGTAAACTAAGATTTACTCCTAAAAGATCACAGCTGACAACTTCAGGTTTTAGCCATCATTCAGTACTTAATACTACATGAGCTCCACCGATTTGTAGGAGTGCTTCAATCCGTAACATTTTATTGGAAATGCTTCAGCAGTTGATAACTAGGTTTTTCATAATCTCATTTGTCAGGGCACTTCACAGGGTTTTATACTAATACTTTAGGATCTTGTACAGCTATCATTATCTGACAGGATGAAGCATCACAATCTAATAATTTGTTGTGTACACCACACATACAATTACCTGATTAGTAGCCTATGATGCCATAGTGCAAACCTAAGTGATTTCTGGTACCCCTATGGCGCAAGTCTAACAAGTCATAGCCTAACTAGTCACAGAGCCTTCAAAGGCCCTGGTTCAAGCTTTTCACATGAGTCTAAAACAGTAGGCCAGCTCTAGAGACAATGCTCCAGACTGTGAGCTTCACTGAAATTTTGTGTTTGTTTTGTTTTGTTTTAGGGCGCAAAAGCAACCAAGGTTATGTGCCCATGTCAGAACCTTTGAACACTATGACCAAAAAGGAGTTGAAAGTGACTACACTTTAAGCCCAATTGACGGAATGAAAGACAGCTTTAAACAAGGACTTTCTCTTGGAGAAGGTCCAAAAAATGTGCTATACTGGCAACAGAGGTCCTGAACTAAAGGTTAAATGTTCTTCGCCATATTGCTACGATGGATGAAAAATAAAACACGGTTGGCAGTTCATGCATCGTTCGCTAAAATGGCCAATAATTCAGACAGTGAACATACATTAGAATGTAAGTGGTGCAAAAAAGGGCAGTCAGTCAGGAAATGGTGACAATGAGCATAAAGTGGTGGAGGATCACCATTTAATAAATGGCAATGCATAAAATGACAGTACCCAATATGGTGACTAAAATGACAGTGCCCAATATGCAACATAGCTAAAACAATTTCTCACAGCGAGAGGGCCAAGAGGGGGTCAGCCAAGTAGCTGGAAGAGATTTAATTTCCAGGAGCTTGTTCCCGTGAAGGGATGACCAGTGGTGATGCCAAAGTGGCACCACCTGCTAACAAATGGCAACATGGACATATCAGAAGGAATGGAAGAACTAGTGGGCCAAGGTAAGAGGATTGCAGCCTTGGCAGCAGCGTCAGCAGCCTCATTTCCTTTCAGACCGACATAACCAGGCATCCACATAAACATCAAAATGGCTCCCTGAAGAGTGAGCAAGTGGAAGCTTCCTTGGACCCATTGCATTAAGGGATGGACTGTGTACAGCACAAAGAGGCTCTGAAGGGCAATGAGAAAATCAGAGTAGATGACACAATTGAAAAGCCTGTGTCACCAGATGTACTGTATGGTCTTAAATAGGGTGAAAAGCTCTGCTGTAAATACTGAGCAGTCTTCCAGAAGAAAATACCAAAAATGGTCATTGCCAATGACGAAGGCACACCCAATACCACAGTCAGTCTGAGAGCCATCAGTGTACACAAAGGTACTATCACTAAGTTCTGTGCAAAAGTTGAGACATTTACAGCGGCAGATCAAATCTGGAGTAGTGTCCTTAGGAAGCGAATGAAGGCCAGGGTGAACACTGACCATAGCACAAAGCCAAGATGGTGAAGGGTTGGCACCCACTGGGAAAGTGGCAGGTAGCGTGAAGTTACGTTGCTGGAGCAGTAGCCAAAAGCAAACACCAGGAGGTAACAGAGAAGACAGGCATGTCCCATACTGGCAATCAGAGGAGTCACTGAAGAAGGAAGCACAGGATGGGTGGCCAGGCATGGCAGACAAATGGTACGCGTATGCACTGAGGAGAACATCATGTCGGTATGACAGTAGTACTTCGGCAGCTTCTGCATAGAGACTCTCAACCGGGCTAGTGTAAAAGGCACTAGTGGCCAAGTGTCCAAACAGATGCCACAATGATGGATTATATATAGATGGTGTAAGATGGACAGATGTGCAGATGCATAAACAAAACGCCCATAGTCTAGCTTTGAACGGACAAGGGATCGGTACAAATGGAGTAGAGTGGTCTGATCTGCTTCCCAGGAAGTACTGCTGAAAACACATAGGACACTGAGAGACCGGGTACACTGGGTGGCCAGGTAAGACATGTGGGAGGATCAAGAAAGTTTCCTATCAAGCATGAGTTTCATATATTCAGTTAACAGAAGAGCAACAGGCCCACGATATCAAAACAGTGAAAAAACCCACTGTGCTGTCAAAAATTCATACAAAAAGTTTTCTCAGTGGAAAAGCAAAAGCGATTGTTGATGCTCCACGAGTAAAGATGATTGAGACATTGCTGAAGATGCCACTCAAGAAGCAAGTCCTTGGAGAACTGCAATAGATCACAAAATTATTCACAAAAAGGGAACTGGAGATACCTGGCAGGAGACATGATAATAAGGTTAACGGCAACAGCAAACAGGACAATGCTCAGGAAGGAGCCCTGAGGCACCCCGTTTTCCTAGATTAAGGTGTACAACAAGGCAGAACCAATGCACACTTTGAAAACTCTATCTTTCAAAAATTCCTGAAGGAAATGGGGCAGGCGGCCTCGGAAGCCCCACATGTAATGTGTACAAAGGATACCAATCCTCCAGCAGTTGTCATAAACTTTCTCCAAATCAAAACACATGACCACAGTCTGGCATTTCTGCTGAAAACCATTCATGACATGGGTTGACAAAGTGACAAGGTGGTCAATTGCAGAACGGAGTGCTCAAAAGCCCATTGTGCATTGGTTAGCAGATTGTGAGATTCGCCAGGGATGAATCATACATTCCATCACCTTGCAATCACAGCTTGTGAGAGAAATGGGTGGTAGCTAGAAGGAAGGTATTTGTCCTTACCAGGCTTATGTATAGGTATGATAGTGGCTCCCCACCAACGTCTGGGAAATGTGCCACTTGCCCATATGTGATTGTACATATGAGGGAGAACGTGCTTGCCCACAAAGGGCAACATCTGAACGTGAACATCATCTGGCCCTGGGGTGGAAGATCAGGAGGATGTGAGAGGATGATCTAGCTCCCACACAGTAAAGGCAGCATTGCAGCATTCACAATTCTGAGAGAAGAAGGGTATCACCTGAGCCGCCTCCAGTCGTCTCTGATGGAGGAAGGCTGGATGATAGTCAGTGGAGCTCGTAACCTCCGCAAAATAGGGGCCCATAGTGTTGGAGATAGCAATAGGGTCTATAATGACATCATCTGCTGTGGTCAGGCCAGATATTGGGGAATGGACCTTGATCCCAGAGAGCCATCGGAAGTTGGCCCACATGATGGAAGTGGGAGTGGAACTGTCAAAAGAGCTAGTAAACAAAATCCAGTTAGCTTTTTCGCTATTCCAAAAAATGCACTGATTCTGTGCATGGAGCTGTTTATAATGTATGCAGTTTGCCATTGTAGGATGACAGTTAAAAATGCCGAGAGCACATCTCTGTATGAGAATTGCATCAAAACACATTTCAGTCCACCAAGGAACCAGGGTACAGCGTGGTAAACATGAAGTGCGAGGAATGGAACATTCTGTGGTGGTAAAGATAAAGTTTGCAAGGTATTCACCTAGTCATCACAACTGGGGAAATGTTGTTCATCAAAGGTCGCCAGGGAGGAGTAAAGCCTCTAGTTGTCCTTAGAAAGCTGCCAATTGGATTTACACACAGGAGGGGTAGGAGTCAGCAGACGGATAGCACATAGGAAATGGTCGCTCACGTACGTGTCAGAGAGAACGGACCACTTGAGACGACAGGCAAGCTGGGCAGTGCAGAATGAGACGTCCAAATGGGAACAAGTGTGTGTGTGTGTGTGTGTGTGTGTGTGTGTGTGTAGTCTGAAAGGAACATGGGTGCTCCAGTGTTAAGCCAGATGAGGCTGAGTCAACTGAGAAGGTCAGCCAAGAGACTCTGACAGGTGCTGTGAGGCCCCGAAAGGGTGGTGCGAATTAAAGTCACCGTCTGTGAGACCCCAAAAGGGTGGTGCGAATTAAAGTCACCAAGCAGCAAAATGGGGTGAGGGTGTTGCCTAATGAGCTGGAGAATTTCTGCCTGGGTGACAATGAGTGACAGAGGGACATAAACAGTACAAAGAAGAAAAAAAGGTGAAGTGAGGAAGGAATGTGTGAACTGCAACAATGTATTGCTGGTGTTCAGTGGTTTGACTACGAACATCATCCCGAATGAGCAGTATGACTGCCCGATGAGATGGAATGCCATCCTGAGGAGGAAGGTCAAAGAGAAGAAAGAAATGTGAGAGGTCAAACTGGTTGAGAGGATGTGATTTTGTTTCCTGGAGGCAGAAAACAAGAGGACGCTGCATTTCCAAGAGCAGCCATAATTCCCCCTTGTTGGATCTAATACTGCGAATGTTCCATCAGATGAGAGTCATGATGGGGAAAGGGGAGGAGGGTATTCCTTCTGTCCCCAATTTGGTGGCCTGTTGCACAGCTAGATGAGAAAGAGATGGGGATACTACCGTGACACTGGACGATTTTACAACTGCGGTGCTGATTTCTGCATGGCCAGGTTCTTTGTGGAGTGAGATGTAGCAAGAATGGTATTATAAGTGTCAGGCGGTAAACAAATGGTTTCTGACGAGCCAACGACTCATCTAGATACATGGGGCATTCTCGGAATGAGGCTGCATGGTCATCATTGCAATTGATAAAACAGGGAGGAGGAGGTGGGCAATCATCCTTGTGAGCATCCCTACCACAAATAACACATTTGTCTGGGTTTCGACAGGACATTTGAGTGTGGTTGTAATGTTGACACTGATAGCCAGGTACGGTTTGGTATGTACGGTCAGACCATGATGACTCCATAGCCTGCTTTCTTTGATGGAAGCACTAGTCCGTCAAACATGAAAAAGAAAGTGCACGTAGGCACTAACAATGAAGCATCAATCTTTTCCATCATCCGATGGACTGCAGTGATGGTCTGAGCACAGAGTTAAGTTTGGATTTCTGCCCCAGTCAGGCCATTGAGCAGCCTAGAGTAAATAGCGCCACATGCAGAATTCAATGTTCAACGGGCCTCAACACTAACAGGAGGCAATTTGGGAATGTAACAGCTCAAGCAATCATCCCTCCCTGGGCCTGGCCTGTACCAATAAGTGCGAACCCTACCTCTTTGCCTGGTGCTGGGAACTACGCATCACCCAGTTACCTGTTATGCACCAGAGACGTTGGCCAACCTTCAGGAGTGCACAGGGAGGAAGAAGAAACAAAGAGGAATCTCAAATGCCAAAGGGGAGGAAAGCTAGAAGAAGGAGAATGAAGAAAAAAAGAGAGGAAAAGAAAACAGTGGAAGGATTGTTCTGATTTCAGGCTACTGAAAATTCAGAACACATTCCCTAAAACATCCCAGACATGTTTCCCAAGGAAAGGGAAAAGAACAGCAGTAGGATACACAAGCAGCACGGAAGGGAAAAGGTCTAGAGCCCTGTGGCAGCCACGCACGAACTCATCAAAGAGTAGTGAGCCCCCTGGGGAGGGGAAGGGGGTGGAGGGGGGAGGGGGGGGCGGCTGAAATTTTGTGAGCAACACTGGTCTGCTAAACCTTCTCTACCAGTTGTCAGAATGATCCAAGTATGTCCTCAGAGGCCCAGACAAAAGGCATAATTTTTTCCAACATGCAACATGATCTGCAGCTGCTTGCTACTATGTTTCCTCTATGGCTGCTGGAATAGCCTCTTCAAATGCAATTCTTGTAACCCTTATCCCTTGCCACCATTGTACTAGCCTTATATTGGAACTGTTGACACATAAAAGACCCCTCACCTGTTTTTTGTTGCTTCCCCCAACAAGAGATACAGCTGACTTCCCATAAGATGAAGTGTGTCTCAGTGACACCTGAGACTCACTCCTAAAGGGGTACGAGCTTAGTGCCTTAAGTTGTCCAGGCTAAACTGCCACTCCTGGGTTTTGTCAACTTTAAACTAAGCTTGCTGATGTACTCTTTTGTGTGTTACACTACAAGTATTTTAGGCTCCCTTTAAGAAACTGTTGTTACTAACGTCCATGAAAGTCTAAATACAAGGCAAAAACCTGGGATAACACTTACTGAATTCTAAAGCTACTTAGAACTTCTTGTCTCAAACTATGAACTTTTGTTTTGTCAACATTATGCTTACTTCCAAATTACTTCAGGGATGTCCTACTAATAACACACCATTTATAGTCAATTATAGGTGTGGTGACAGGTTGTGTATTTCCTTTAGAGGAGACAGTACACACCAAGGAGTATAATACTTGATATATCTGTGGTATCTCCGAGGCTGCATTGTAGCTAGTGTGATGTGTGTGTGTGTGTGTTTTTTTTTAAACAGTAAACAAATAACTTTAAACTAAGCTTGCTGATGTCCTCTTTTGTGTGTTACACTACAAATATTTTAAGCTCCCTTTAAGAAACTGATGTTACTATCGTCCATGAAAGTCTAAATACAAGGCAAAAACCTGGGATAACACTTACTGAATCCTGAAGCTACTTAGAACGTCTTGTCTCAAACTATGAACTTTTGTTTTGTCAAAATTATGCTTACTTCCAAATTATTTCAGGGATGCCCCCTTCACACTAAATTATTTAAATACACATGAAACATTAAAGTGACGTTTAGTGTACTACACAGTTAGTGAGCCATGGAGCGAACCTTAAATTCCTCATCTACTGCAACCTCTCCTTCCTTGCCACACAACTTCTTGCAACTAGCTTTGTCATTTTCATTCTCTTCCTCATTGTAAAGTAGAAAACCTGCAACAGAAATATTACATATATAACTGAAGAGTTGGTTTTATTTATTTTTCATATTTTATAAACATTAACACAACAATACAGTGTTAAATGTGAACCTAAGTAATGAAAATTGTGTGTCTGTTAGAGATGGGCAAACTCATTCATCCCTGGGAACTAGTTCACTGGTGATCGCTCTTTTTTGGGAACCATTCATTTTTACTCGTTCACCGTTCATTTGTACCTGTTATATGGTTCTTATGAAAAATTAGTAACATAGGTGACTGAAGATGGAAGGCCCCAAGAGGGGGACTTGCCTCCCCCCTGGAGTACAGAGTTTTGAAACAGAATTCTCACACACTTGTAATTTTCGTGATTCTGCAAAACCTCTCATTTAGCCAACTGTAGCGTTATGTGGCTGATCGCAGTGAAATAACATGGCACACGGAAAACCAGCCTCGAGTACAGACTGCTCGCCAGTTACACACGATTTGTTGACCGCTACGAGCAGAATAGATAAACATGTCATAACTAGGCAGTGAAGAAATAACAAAAAAGCTAATGCAAACAACAACTTCGAAACAATAGATGATTGGTGGGTGACAATGAACAGTCTAGTACTCAGGGCCGATTTTTCATGTGCCACCCTGTACCACTGAAATAATATTGTAGAAGTTATCACATTCTCTTTACAAAACGTGACACCAGATGCTCGACTACAGAGCGCGGGCTTCATTTGGTTGTAAGTTGGTCTGCCTTCCATAACAATGAACATGCCCTTTTACCTTGGATAAAAAAAAAGACAGAAAATGGCCACTCATGTGTGCCGTGGCAACTTCCTTTGCATGTGTAACAGCAAAAAAATCTTGCCTTTTTACAAGTATTTCTTCTGCTATAGTGAAGTAAGCTGATATGCCGTTTTGTTACCTGAAAAAATGTATGCATTACGTACCACATAATTTTTAGGTAATTTATGTAATTATAAAATACATTTTAATTACCAGTCATAGACGCTGAATAGAACACTAAAAGAACCAGAAGTTCAGAGTTCAGAAAAGGTTTGAAATTGATCTAGAAAGGGTGCACGCAGTAAACAAAATGAACAACAGCTCGATACAGAACTAACTATGAGCAGCCAACAGTGTAAGAGCGACGAGTGGGCACGTGAAGAAGGACAAGTCCGGCTGAGTGAGACCGAGACCGAGATGGGAACGAGACCGAGGCTGGAATGAGACTGGCCGGCGTGCCATTGTGGGAACGAGACTGACCGTTTCCCATTCCCGGGAAATATAAATAGAAAGCTGCGACCGAGACCAAGACAGACGGGAATGGTACCGAGGCTGGAATGGAGACTGGCTGACTTGCTGTTGTGGGAACGGTACCGACCATTTCCCATTTCTTGGAACTATAAGTAGAAATCCGCGACCGAAGTCAACTATGAAAGACCGTTCCTTAGAATTCGTTCCTTGCTCATTCCATTCATCTTGGTGAACCGTTCCTTTGGACCTGTTAGTTCGCGAATGACCAATCTCGTGTGTGTGTGTGTGTGTGTGTGTGTGTGTGTGTGTAGGAGGGAGTGGGGGAAGTAGGGGGGGGGGGGGGCACGGAGAGAGAGAGAGAGAGAGAGAGAGAGAGAGAGAGAGAGAGATTTGTCAAAGTCAAAACAAATGATTCTCATTAACAAAAAGATTTTTTTTAAAGAGAAAGAGATCTTCCTAAAAATTTAGGGCAAAAAATATTATGGGGATGGGTAACATGGTAACTGCAATAATGAGGTATCACTGTACATGCCTTCCATTCATATCAACTGAAGAACTGCATTAAAATGTTTCCTGGTGTTCTGATGAGTGGAAATACTTCAAATGGTAAACATATAACTGATCAACTGCTGACATACACATGGACCACTGGAAACAAGACAATGATTTTACAGACAGGCACAATGAAAGACTGATAAACAAGTAAGCTTTCAGCCAAAAGGTCTTCTTCTGAATTAGATGACAACACACATGTGTATGCACCCCCCCCCCCCCCCCCCCCCCCCCACACACACACACACACACAGAACTCGCACACAAATGACCACTGTCTCTGGCTGCTGAGACCAGGCAGCAAGCAACAGCACATGATGGGAGAAGCAGTCTGGGTGGTGGGCGGTAGGGAGGAGACTGGGATGGAGAAGGGGATGGGTAGCAGAGAAGGCGTGGGGGATGGTGAAGTGTTGCTTGTGGGAACACATAAGGGTGAGATGGGGAGAGGATAAAGCAGCTAAGTGCAGTCAGGAGGTTACACAGAATGTGGTGGGGGGGGGGGGGGGGGGGGGGGGTGGAAGTGGAGAAAAGTAAAAAAAAACTGGATGTGTTGGTGGAACAGAAGGCTGTGTAGTGCTGGAGAGGAAAAGGGAAAGGGCACAGGTGGGTGAAGCACAGGGACTAATGAAGTTTAAGGCCAGGAGGGTTAGGGAAACGTAGGATATATTCCAGGGAGAGTTCTCACCTGCACAATCCAGAAAAGCTGCTGTTGGTAGGAATGTTCCAGATGGCACAGGCTGTGAAACAGTTGATGAAATGAAGAATGTTGTGTCGGGGCAGCATGCTCAGCAACTTGGTGGTCCAGCTGACCTTGGCCACAGTTTATCAGTGGCCAATCGTGCAAATAGACAGCCTGTTGGTTGTCATGCCCACAAAGAACATAGCACAGTAACTGCAGCTTAACTTGCAGATCACATGATTGCTTTCACAAGTAGTCCTGCCTTTGATGGGACACATGAAGCTTGTGACCTGACTGTAGTAGGCGGTGGTGGGAGGATGTATGGGATGTGTCTTGCATCTAGATCTATTGCAGGGATATGAGCTATGAGACAAGGGGTTGGGACAGCTGTTGAGTAGAGAGGGACAAGGATATGTGTAGGTCGGTGGGTGGCAGAATACCACTGCGGAAGGGGTGGGAAGGATAGTGGCTAGGAGATTCCTTTTTCAGGGCAGGACAACGTAGTAGAAATCCTGGTGGAGAATGTTATTCAGGCACCCAGTACTGGATGGTACTGACTTGCGAGGAGACTGCACCTCAGTGGTCAGACAGTGAGACTTTGGGAGGTGGTGGGTAACTGGAGAGATAATGCATAGGAGATCTGTTTTTGCACAAGGTTGGGAGGGTAATTTGGTCTGTGAAAGCCTCACTGAGACCCTTAGTATATTTTGAGAAGCACTGCTTGTCACTGCAGATGCAACGGCCATGGGTAACTAGGCTGTGTGGAAGGGACTTCTTGGTATGGAATGGGTGGCACCTATTAAAGTGGAGATATTGCTGGTGGGTGGTAGGTTTGATATGGATGGAGATACTGATGAGCCATCTTCAAGGTGGCAGTCAGCATTGAGAAAGTTGGTTTGCTGGAATCCTTGATTTTGAATCAAGTATACCAAGATATATTCTATTAGGTAATAAGACAGCAGAAACTGTGGCACTGCTAAACACAAAATAAATTAATTAAAGGCTGTGTTCCTGGAGCTTTTAGAAGCAATGTATTATGTGCTGTTAACTAAATGAAAAATTACGAGATAAGGAAATTTACAGAAAAATAGTATAGACAGCAGAGAGAATCATATATTCCTTCAGAATTTATTTTTATTTTATGGGAATTGCATCATATGAGTTTCTGTATGTTTAAGACTTATAATGTTTGCAGTGAAGCAGTTCTGAGCCTGCTTAATTGTTTTCCTGGTTATGTAAGGCATAGATGTCTTTGGACACTTTATCAGTATACTAATGTCATGAGCAAACATCACAATTTTTGATGAATGCTTCAATGTCCACACTGTATCTTTTATGTGGGTCAAAAGCAGGAGTGCGCTATACCTCGAATCTTGCAGGCCAACATTTTTGTTTTCTCACCCCAAATTTAATCTTACTGCCATGATATCACTTGTTATTGTAATCCCTCTGTCTTCTTGTGTTACAATATGACTCCAGCCTTGAAAGAAGAGTGCAGTTAACAGCAAACCATTTTAGTTCCCCTTGTAGAGTTTTGCGATCCACACAATCAACTTCCTTGGCACCTTCACAGAAAATGCTAACGGTCTAATTTTTAGTTCTATGAGGATGGAGTTTGTGATATTGTATAAGCCAAACTGAGCTTCTGTTAAAAGGTATTCCCCAAAATGTGGTTCAATATTCCATTGTAGGCTAAAAAAAGTCTGTATTTTATAAGATATTTCATGAATAATGAATCTGAGGTCACCCAGTCAACTTCTCTTTTATAGAAGGGTGTTAATGCTGTACAGTTCAGTCTGCCGGGACATACACATTGACTCAGTGACTAATTATAAAGATAATTCATGGGTCAAGGGGCGGGGGATATCTATTAAGTCAACACGATTTTAGTACTTTGATTGAAATAGCATAATAAATATGAGTGTTGGTGCTTTCCAGTGACCTAATGATTTTTATGATCTCACTAAACAGTTAATCGGGAGAACTGATTTCTGGTGGTGGGATACGCAATGCCTGTCTAAGTAAGCTTAATGGATCTGCTTTTGATGATCATTTTTTGTCCTCCTGTTTTCAGCTACTGTTTGGAAGAATTCTCAGCATTTAATAGTCAATGATTTGAGTTTAATATCCTCTGATCACTGCTACTGTCACTGAGGAGTACGGTATCATTTATCACAGCAAGTCTATTTGTTTCAGTGCTCCAAAATGCCTCCTCTTTGTTCCTGGGACTTTTTTTTCTTTTTGCACATCATACACGGTTTTTATCTTTTTGTTAACAACATAGTGCTCCTTCAATTCCTGATTAGCACTAATCTTCTACATTAAATAAAACTCCATCTTTATGACACAAGATATTTCGGTACCAGATGTTCTGACCCTTTCTCTCAGCTTTCACTGATCCATTGTAAAGGAATAGTAGATTCATTGTTTTGCCAGAATATTTTAAGGAAAGAATTAAATTATATTATGAGAAGAAAAGTTGACCATATAGCAGAGATGCTGAATTGCAGAGAGGCATAACAAAAAGACTCCCACAATTATAGCTTTCCACCGTTAAGGCCTGTGTCAACAATAGACAGACATATGCACCCCCCCCCCCCCCCCCCCCACACACACACACAAAATAGTGATAAATTCTGTCTGGAGTTTCCATAGTTAGAAGAATTAAATTAGTCATCTATAACGTGTCACTGCTAAATCTCTTCCCATTGTTCAATCCATAAAATCTCTCTGAATAGTGTAACCAAGCCAACATGTGAGTAAGTGAAACAGAAAGCTCAATTCTGCCTACTTTGTAATCAGATATCTTTCTCACGCTGTTGACCCACAGACAAGACTGCTAGCACACTCTCACTCAATCCTTTCCTACGGCATAATCTTCTGGGGTACTGCAGATAAGATGACAAAAGTGTTTATCATACAGAAGCATGCAATAAGAATATTGTATGATGTTGGTAACTGAACATCTTACAGAAGCCACTTCAAGGACCTAAGGTATTCTTACACTTACATGCCAACACATATACTCCCTATTAATGGTAATTTTGCTTAGTAACAAGAGTGAATTTAGGATGTACTAACAATTCTCAACCACAGTACCAGAATATAAATAATTTCCACATCTTTCTCAGGATTTAGAGGGAAGTTTTATATTTTGGTGCAAAGTCTATAACAGGTTGCCAGTGAACATCAGGCAGGAAACTGAACATTCTCAAACATAAAAAAATAAATTTAAAGAATACATAGGTCACCGTTCTACAATTTCTCAGAATGACTGGACTCAGAAATGTAAATTCTACATAACCCTAATATTAGTATTAAAAATATATTGGAATGAGAAAAAAAATCTGCTCTGAAGTGTTGGGAAAAAAAGTAGATGAGCTTCTTGTTTGTTTTGAAGATTGAGAAACTGAGGGTGGAATAGATGTACTATGCCTGTCTGATCATCAAATAGTCACAGGTATGGAAATGGTAAATGTAGGTGGATATAAGCTTTCAGCACATTTAAGTGGAGACACTATGGAGAGAGGAGGAGTTGCCATATATCTTAAAATCTGTCATAGTGCGAAAAATTTGGAAACTAAAAATTTTTGCGTAGAGCAACATATAGAAGCATGTGCATGTGAGCTTAAACTAAATAATGGCAGGTCCCCATTGGGAAATTTTCAACTACTTTTGAAAAACTTGGATTCTTTGTTGTGCTATCTGTCAGAGAGAGGAATGCAAATTATTGTTTGTGGGGCTTTCGATGTAGATTTTCTGAAAGAGTCCGATAGAAAGTTTGATGTTGAACCATAACTTGGTTCTTTCAATTTGGCATCAGTTATTGATTTTCCTACTCTGGTGGTACAGGAAAGCAGTACAGTGAGATAATGTTTTCATAGACCAAGATAAATTTAATCAAATAACAACTTTTCCTGTTATGAATGGTCTGTCTGATCATGATGCACAGCTAGTTACAGTATATGATATAGCTCCATACAGTAATGCAAAACAATCCTCCAAAATAGTGCATTCAATTAACGGTTTAACAATTCAAAATTTTAGGGAAACATTGCAACAGTTACACTGGGATGAGGTGTACAGGGAACGTGATGCTAATTTAAAATTTAACCTATTTCTTGATACCATTGTGAGTATGTTCGAAAACAGTTTCCCCAAGAAAACAGTGAAATGTAACTGTAAGATACCATGTAAAAAGCCATGGCTTACTAAATGGATAAAAATATCTTGTAAACAAAAAAGGGAAATGCATCTTAGAGCTAGGAGGAGTAATGATCCAGAAACAGTGAAACATTATAAAAATTACTGCACAGTTTCAAGAAAAGTTATTAAAAATTCCAGATTAAGCCTGAGATTAGCACATCTGATGTTAAAATTAAAGCAATTTGGAATATTGTTAAAAGGGAAACAGGGCAACCGAGAGTACAGGAAGACTGTATTTCTATCAAACACAATGAAAAGTTTGTAAATAAGAAGTCAGAAGTAGAAAACATTTTTAATAATCATTTTTTAAGTGTTGTGGAGTAAATACGATCCAGCTATTCATTAGAAAATACAGGGCAGTATATGGAAGAGGCAGTACCTTGAAATTCAGCCTACCTCTCCTACTGAAATTAGGAAAATAATAAATTCACTAAAAAGTAAAAGCTCACATGGAATTGATGGCATTTCCAACAGAGTACTAAAAGCTTGTTCCCAGCAAATAAGTAGGATTCTCAGCCATATATGTAGGAGCTCATTGAAACACGGCATTTTTTCAGATAGACTGAAATGTGGTATTGTTAAACCATTGCATAAAAAAGGGGATAAATCTGATGCCAACAACTACCGCCCAATTTCACTTCTGACAGTTTTATCCAAAATTTTTGAAAAACTAATTTATTCAAGAGTAGCATCACATATTTGTAAAAATGAAGTACTGACAAAATGTCAATTTGGTTTTCAGAAAAGGTTTTTCAACAGAAAATGCTATAAATGCTTTTACTGATCAAATATTAAATGCATTGAGTAACTGAAAACCACCCATTGGGATATTTTGTGATCTCTCAAAGGCTTTTGATAATGTGAATCATGAAATTCTTCTAGATAAGCTTAAGTATTGTGGTGTGAGTGGGATAGTGCACAAATGGTTTAATTCACACTTAACTGGAAGAATGCAGAACATTGAAATTAACAGTACAGATAGTCTGCAAAAACCAGCAAACTCTTCTAACTGGGGAGGCATCAAAAACGGTGTCCCATAGGGTTGAGTCTTGGGTTACTTAATGTTCTTAATATACATTAACGACTTTCCATTCTACATTCATGAAGATGCAAAGCTAGTTCTTTTTGCTGATGATACAAGTATGGTAATAACACCCAACAAGCAAGAATCAGCTGAGGAAATTGCAAGTAATGTCTTTCAGAAAATTATTAAGTGGTTCTCTGCAAATGGACTCTCATTAAATTTTGAGAAAACACAGTTTATACAACTCTGTACAATAAATGGCATAACACCATTGATAAATATAGACTATGAACAAAAGTCTGATGCTAAGGCAGAATACTCAAAATTTTTGGCTGTGTGCATTGATGAGAAATTGAACGGGAAGAAACACATTGATGATCTGCTGAAATGGTTAGGTCCAGCTACTTATGCTATTAGGGTTATTGCAAATTTTGGTGATAAACACATCAGTAAATTAGTCTACTATGCCTATTTTCATTCACTGCTTTCATATGGCATCATATTTCGGGGCAATTTGGCATTAAGAGAGAAAGTATTCATTGCACGAAAGTGTGTAATCAGAAAAATAGCTGGAGCCCACCCATGATCACCTTGCACACATTTATTTAAGGAACTTGGGATATTCAGAGTACCTTCGCAATATATGTATTCACTTATGAAATTTGTCATTAATAACCCATCCAAATCCAGAAATAACAGCGAAGTGCATAGCTACAACACTAGAAGAAAAGGGGAAATCAATTGACATTAATTTTTTAAGGATTTCATTATGTGATGTCACTGGATGTATTTATCTTATGTTATGGTGTATGTTATCATCTATGGCACTATTTGAAAGCTCATTTAGCTTTAAGGTACTATTCAAGGAAAATGTTATATGATATCCATGTAAATTGCCTATTCCACTTCAGGTGGTCAATGGTGAATAAAGAATCTGAATGATCTTCACTATTTTGGATTAAATCTCACTTTTGCACAGAAAGGGGTGAATTATGCTGCCACAAAAATCTTTGGTCATTTGCCAAATAGTATTAGAAGTCAGAAAGATAGCCAACCAACATTTAAAAGCAAATTAAAAGAATTTCTGAAGGGTAAACTGGCAGGGTTGTTAGCAAAATCCATAATGGGAGACACTAGTACTCATGGATGTACCTCTTTTTTAGACTAATATCAGTGTCCAATGAGAAGTTCAAGCCGGCAGGTGCTAAAGAGGTCCAAAACTCACAACAGGAAAGTAAATAATAATGTTACCATATTTAACCAAAATATTGGTGGATTAAAGATAAAAGTAGATTCTCACAAAAGTAAAGTAAAAAATAATGTTACCATTTTTCACCAAAATATTCCGGGATTGAAGAATAAAGTAGATGAGCTCCTGGTTTCGTTTAGATGACATTGAATCTGACAATGTAATAGATATACTATGCCTGTCTGAGCATCACATTGTGTCTGATATGGAAAAGGTAAATATCAGTGGTTATAAATTAGCTGCACATATGAGTAGAGAGAATAAGGTGGGAGGAGGAATTGCCATATATGTCAAAAGTTATCACTGTGTAGAAAGCTTAGATAAAACAAAGTTTTATCTAGAGCAACATATAGAAGCATGTGCCTGTCAACTTAAACAGAAGGAGGGCTCTTTTATAATTGTAACAGTATATAGGTCCCCTTCAGGAAACTTTCATTTATTCCTGGAAAACTTGGATGCCTTGTTGTGCTATCTGTCAGATAGGGGAAAGCAAATTATTATTTGTGGGGACTTCAATGTTGATTCACTGAAAGAGTGTAATAGAAAGAATGACCTGGAAGTCTTGCTCGGTTCTTTCAATTTGACATCTGTCATTAATTTTCCTACTCAGGTAGTAAAGGACAGCAGCACATTGATAGATAACACTTCTATAGACCAAGATAGGTTTAAAAACATAAATTCTTGTCCTGTTGAGAATGGGCTTTCTGATCATGATGCTCAGCTAGTTACAGTATATGACATAGCTCCATTCAGTAATTCAAAACTACCCTCCAAAGTTGTGCGTTCAATTAATGACTCAACAATTAGAAATTTCAGAGAAAATCTTCAGCAGTTAGACAGGGATGAGGTGTACAAGGAACCCGATGCTAATTTAAAATATAACTTATTTCATGATACACTCGTAAGAGAATTTGAAAACTGTTTCCCCAAGAAAGTAGTTAAATCTAATTATAAGAAACCATGCAAAAAACCTTGGCTTAGTAAAGGAATAAAAATATCTTGTAACCAAAAAAGGGAACTGTATCTAACAACAAGAAAGAGTAATGACCCAGAAACAGCCAAATATTATAAAAACTACTGCGCTACATTAAGAAAGGTTATTAAAAAGTCCAGAAGCATGTGCATCATGTCTGAGATTAATACCTCTGATAACAAAATCAAAACAATTTGGAATATTATTACAAGGGAGATAGGACAACCAAGAGTACAGG
Source organism: Schistocerca americana (assembly GCF_021461395.2). Classification (NCBI taxonomy): domain Eukaryota; kingdom Metazoa; phylum Arthropoda; class Insecta; order Orthoptera; family Acrididae; genus Schistocerca; species Schistocerca americana. Next base: position 509,317,341 of record NC_060119.1, on the reverse strand, counting down.
ATGACGGTATCACCATCAACGCGAATGGAAACTTGATAAACAACAAGCCGGAAGTCGAAAACATTTTGAATAATCATTTTTTAAATGTTGTAGAGAAAATGTTCATTAGAAGAAGCAAGGCAGTTAATGGAAGAGGCCTTGCCCACACCATCTGATACAATTGAAATTCCACCCACCTCTCCTTCTGAAACTAGGAAGATAATAAACTCTCTCAAGAATAAAAGCTCACATGGAATTGATGGCATTTCCAGCAGGATAATAAAAGCTTGTTCCCAAGAAATAAGTGGGATTCTTAGCCACATTTGTAATAGCTCTCTGAAGCAGGGCATTTTCCCAGATAGACTGAAGTATGCCATTGTTAAACCACTGCATAAAAAAGGGGAAACAACTGATGTCAACAACTACCGCCCAATCTCTCTTCCGACTGCCTTATCCAAAATTCTTGAAAAAGTAATGTATTGTAGAGTAGCTTCACACCTTTGTAAAAATAAAGTTTTAACAAAATGTCAGTTTGGTTTCCAGAAGGGTTTCTCAACGGAAAATGCTATATATACTTTCACTAATGAAATATTAAATGCTCTGAGTAACTGGAAGTCACACGTTGGGATTTTTTGTGATCTATCAAAGACTTTTGATTGTGTAAATCGTGGAATACTTCTAGATAAGCTCAAGTGCTGTGGTATGAATGGGACAGTGCTCAAATGGTTTAAATCATACCTAACTGGAAGAGTGCAGAAAGTTGAAATAAACAGTTCACATAATATGCAAAAAACTGGTGATTTCTCAAACTGGGGAACAATCAAGAATGGGGTGCCACAAGGTTCGGTCCTGGGTCCTCTAGTGTTCTTAATATATATTAATCACTTGCCATTCTATATTCACGAAGATGCACAGCTGGTACTTTTTGATGATGATACAAGTATAGCTATCACACCCGACAGACAAGAATTAACTGGTGAAATTATAAATGATGTTTTTCAGAAAATCATTAAGTGGTTCTCTGCAAATGGGCTCTCACTAAACTTTGACAAAACACAGTATATACAGTTCCACACAGTAAATGGAATGACTCCATTAATAGATATAGACTTCGACAAGTAATCGGTAGCTAAGATAGAATATTCAAAATTTCTAGGCGTATGCATTGATGAGGGGTTGAACTGGATTAGGGTTATTGCAAATTTTGGCGATATACATCAGAGTAAATTAGCTTACCACGCCTATTTTCATTCTCTGCTTTCGTATGGCATCATATTCTGGGGTAACTCATCATTGAGTAAAAGAGTGTTCATTGCACAAAAGCGTGTAATCAGAATAATTGCTGAAGCTCACCCAAGATCATCCTGCAGACACTTAATTAAAGAGCTAGAAATCTTCACTGTAGCCTCACAATATATATATTCACGTATGAAATTTGTTGTTAACAATCCGAACGAATTCAAAAGTAATAGCAGTGTACATGGCTACAACACTAGGAGGAAGGATGACCTTCACTACTCAAGGTTAAATCTAACTTTGGCTCAGAAGGGGGTAAATTATGCTGCCACAAAAGTCTTTGGTCACTTACCTAATAGCATCAAAATTCTGATAGATAGCCATATAGCATTTAAAAGGAAATTAAAAGAATTTCTTAATGGCAACTCCTTCTACTCATTAGATGAATTTTTGGATATAGTAAGTGGGTAATTTCCCAACCTCACAAAAAATTTTTTTTATAGATAATAAAAAGAAACATTCCACATGGGAAAAATATATTAAAAACAAAGATTCCATGACTTACCAAACGGGAAAGCGCTGGTAGATAGACACAATAAAAAAAACACACATACAAAATTTCAAGCTTTCGCAACCAACGGTTGCTTCGTCAGGAAAGAGGGAAGGAGAGGGAAAGATGAAAGGACAGGTATACACTCGCGCACGCCCACACACACACACACACACACACACACACACACACACACACACACACACACACATATATCCATCCACACATATACAGACACAAGCATGTCTGCTTGTGTGTGTGTGTGTGTGTGTGTGTGTGCGCGCGCGCGCGCGCGCGCGCGCGCGCGCGCGCGCGAGCGAGTGTATACCTGTCCTTTTCTCCCCCTAAGGTAAGTTTTTCCGCTCCCGGTATTGGAATGACTCCTTACCCTCTCCCTTAAAACCCACATCCTTTCGTCTTTCCCTCTCCTTCCCTCTTTCCTGACGAAGCAACCGTTGGTTGCAAAAGCTTGAAATTTTGTGTGTGTGTTTTTTTTATTGTGTCTATCTACCAACGCTTTCCCGTTTGGTAAGTCATGGAACACGTTCCACATCACGAAGTGTCGTGATCTATGGAACAAGTACTAATCTAATCTAATCTGACAACTCCTTCTACTCAATAGATGATTTCTTGGATATGAAGTAGTAACTGTAAAAAAAAAATTAAAAAATAAATAACTAATAATATTTTGTCTAAAGAAAACTTATTTTAAAGTGACACATTCCACATCATTACAAAATGTCGTATTCATGATCTATGGAACAAGGTTAATGTATGTATGTTTGTAAGGTGTGGAACCCCTTCTGTTGGCAGAAGGTCTAAAGGGAAAGGAAGAGGATTGAAGGAGAACACTTGTGAGATCTAGGGAATGGGAAGAGTTGTTCAAAGTGCCATCTTGTTTTCAACATTCTGATTTTCATTGATACAATGTTATTGTTAGACAGATTCTGATTTGCCAGTGTAAACAGCCAACAGTAGTTGTGCCAAGTTACATAAATGTTTGTTTGAAGTATTACATGATAACAGCATCTTAATACTACAGGAGAAGAAACAGTGCTTTTTAAAATCTGACATATTATAAACTGGAAAGTGCGAGTTTTGGAAAGTTTGTATAATAATTTGTTATGTGAAGAATTGCTTAGATTCACAAACAATATTCACATTGCCAGTTTTGGCAAATAATTGCAGTCTTCAGATGTGCTTAATTTACAAAAGGCTTTGTACTGAAAAACAAATATAGTTAGACACTTTGATCATCATAAAGTGATTTAATATTTCAATGAATGTACGTATCATTACATGATAAATGACATTCATTGAAATTTTTAATTACTTCATGATGTTCAAAGTGCCTAATTATATTTGTTTGTCTCTACAATGCTTCTTTGTGAATGAAGCACATATGAAGATGGGAATTATTTACCAAAATAGGTAATGAAAATATTGTTTGTATATGTAAGTGATAATTGATGTAATGAATTATGATATGAGAAACTACCTTGTTTCAAAGTCTTTGTTTTTCTCCTAACATACTCATATAATGTAATCTAGAAGTAATTACCATGATTACCACTTTGGGCAGATCATTCCTACTCATAATTTTTTGTTTGCATGCTAAACAAATGTAGCCAGCAATGGTTCTGCTTGTTGCTGAATAATGTGATTCATTCTTCACCCCTGAAGGATCTCCTTCATGATGAAATATATAGAGAACACAATGTGTGCTAACCACTGTGCCGATGGCACCAGCATATTGCTCACTGGATCCAATCCAGAAACTTTGCGGTCCACAGCAGAAAGTTCTATGAGAAGATTTTCTGAGTGGTTCACAAAAAAAAAAAACCTCATTATAAATACTGAAAAAACTGTGTGTGTCGATTTTCATTCAATTCCTCTAACTAATCAAATGTCTATTCAAGCCCAATTAAAAAATGATCCCCTAGAAAATGTAAGTGTCACAAAATTCTTGGGTCTTTGGGTTCAGCAAGACTTAAAGTGGGACACACATATAAATAACTTGTGTAGAAAACTATCATCTGTGTGCTATGGCCTAAAAATTTTAAAGGCTACAACAAGCAAACCAACAGTACTGCAGGCATACTATGCACAGTTCCACTCACTAATCTGATATGGGATCATTTTCTGGGGATACTCAACTCACAGTGTAAGGGTTTTTAGACTGCAAAAAAGAGCTTTAAGAATAATTTGTGGCCTTAAAAAGATGGAGTCCTGTAAATCCCATTTTACTGAGCTTGGTGTTCTAAATGTTCCAAGTTTATTCATTTATGAAACTATCTTGTTCAATAGGGACTACCTCCTGAAAACAGGCAAACTGCTACAGAACAAAAGTGTACACAACAATAGTACCAGAAGGGAATCAACTATACATAAAAAATATCACAGAACAACCACCTATCAGAGGAGCATAATTAACATTGGTGTAATAATATGCAATAAGATACCAGAGGAAATAAAAAATACTACTCATCCAATATTTAAAGCTAAACTAAAGGCATTTCTAATAAAGCACTGTTTCTATTCTGTCAGAGAATTTCTGAATAAGTAACAAAATTAACTGTGGTAGGTACCTAATTTTAATTGCTAATACTATGTATTATTGTAACTTATCTTTGACCTGTCCAATATCAATTGTACAATTTGTGCTATATGATAAAACTGGACCAATAAAAAATCAAATCAAATCAATTTGCTGTGTGTCAGTCAAGTGTGCCAATCTAATATGCTAACAAGAAACTCAGCTGATGTCTATTTGTACTGGTTTTTGGGTGTTCTGCAACTACCTTTAAGATAATATGAGTTAATATGATTCTTGAGTTTCTCCCGGCGTATTTGATAATCAAAATATCCACGGGTATGCTGCCGGTCTATAGTGTCCAACGGGCACAATATTTCGGCGATCAAACATGTCGCCATCATCAGGTGAACTGACGGACTGAGCTCCTGTGAACGTGCCGGCACGGAGATCCGTACGCTATGGCTGCTCAGAGGGAACTGGGTTCGGTCGCCGAAATATTGTGCCCGTTGGACACTATAGACCGGCAGCATACCCGTGGATATTTTGATGAGTTAATATGTTTATAGTTTCACACTCTATGCCACTGCCATTTACATTTGATTATAGTTACCAAATTTATCCTTCTATTCCCTAACAAATTACTTCAAAAAATTACTGGACCTACCCTTTGGCATTGAAAGGTACTAACAATCATATAGCACATAAAGTAGGAGACTATTTTTTACTGATAGCTCTACCATCCATCTACAGTGATGATCTGCAAAGTAAATCAATAATTCAAATGAAAGTGATTGTAACAGATACATATAATAAAAGGTTCATTATTTTAAAAAATGTCACTGGACTGTATTCTCAACTAGTTCTACTAATGATGAAGTCATTTAAATATTATGTCAACAATAGGGGGTATGTAGGTCTACAGAAAGTTTTTAGGTGGTAGATTGAAGTATTAGACTAAAGAACATGTGAAACCATCATACAAAGTTGAAAACAGGTGACAACTTAACATTTGGTATGTGTGAACTGTAGGATAACACTGTCTACATACTTGAGTCATCTCTGCTAGTTGCTATTTCATGATCCTCTTCATTTAACTGATACTTCAGTTTTAGGTAATTCGTTAATGCATCTTTTACTAAATTCAGATCCACTTCTAATCTGTCAAGTTGATACAACAGTGACGTACATCTCTTACACAAATTATCGTCTTCAGACACAACTACCATAAAACCTTCTCCCATTAACTGGCCTATTTTTGTTGGTATGTCTGTTTTACTGTATGGCGTTACGCCAACGACAAGTGGGAAGCAAGTTCCCGTAATTTTTCCGTCGCATATAAAGCATCTCAAATCACCCGTGGAATCTCTGTTTGATTTGCCACCTGTAACAAAAATTCTTTATTAGGCATTGTAAAAGGTAAATAGCGATTTATTGTTCTTCAGGCACTCCTTATCATATACCGCCCCAGTGAGGCTTTGGATTATTATGTGCAGCCCTAACCGGTAATTTGTTTGTTTGCTGCTTCGGAAAGAGAAACAGAGGTTTGTCGAAAATGTATTCTGGTCTCGGAAGAAACTTTCACAGCTTTTGAGTACATATTATTATAACAAGTTGCGGGAAACTTCTCGTTGGCATCTGGCAACCAGCCGTCATGTATTTACGTTGGTTTCCTTCGTTTGTATAAGGTGCGAACTCTGTAACAGCATCAAGCACGCGGGATATGCTTTTATCGCAAGAAGTCGCACACGCAAAACTGAACGCGGTCACTGCGGAATAAAACACAGAAGCACTACGCAAGATAACTTAAAGTAATTTTGCATGCTTAATACCACTTTCTACGATTTAACTGGTTACTTCTATACATATTATGTCGTTTCTTGAATTAATAATAAATTTCGCATCTCAACACAAATCTGTCAACAACCCTTGGGAATAGCGTGCATTACATTTTATGCAATGCTGCCAAACTCGTTTTGTGTAGTTCAAAATCATGCGGCGCGTAACTATAAACGAAATGTGTGTGATATATAGAGAAAAAGCCTGTAGCGTTGTTAAATAATTTCAGGTTCGAAATAAATAAGAAGCGAACTTTTGTTTGTGTGCAGTCTGTATAATCGCGTTACCTTGACAACAAAGCCGGTGGTTAGTAAACATAGTTCTCCAGGTTGAGGAATGTAGAAGTATGAGAGCTGTACCAGCGTGGGTGGACAAAGTTCACGACAGAGACAAGGTTGAACAATGGTAACTATCCATATGATAATGAGCACTTCAATTGGGTTGACGCATGCAGCTACATGTTTCAAAATAACTTTGTAATCGGCGTGTTGATTGCTAGCGAACAGGATGAAATCTGTTACATTGCAAGTAACATTCTGTCAACATTAATTTTACTCTTATTAAATTCGTATTTGAACACACCGTAATAGTCATTTGCGCCGAAGTCTACACAGTCTGCTCTTACTAGGACCGTACGCCGAGGGGGCAGTAATAGACTTATTTACTGTTAGTAACCGTGATATACAATTTTGGAGTGGATGAGCCTTGTCGAGTCGCTGATTTGTGGTCATATTGTGAACACACATTTTTAAAATGCGTAAAATAAATTCGCTTTGCAACACTAGATTGCGGTCGTTATCTCGCCTGTAACACAACAAAAAACGAATATACGGCTACTGATTTGTTGCAGTGTAACCTGTCAGTTTCATACCAATGGGGTAATCTTATCATATCCAAAATGAATATCCGATTGCTGATCTGTTGTAGTACAAAATGTCAATTTTATGTCAGCGGTGTAATCTTTTGAATTCTCCATTCTTGCCTTTTTAGCCTAATATGTCAGCCCACACACTGCATTCTGCAAGGGCATTAAGGATATTGCCCAGTACATCACTCTTCATATGGCTTGCTGGTGAATTTCGGCTTTTATCATATTAGTGATAGGCTGCTTATAATCAGTCTTTCATCTCTCCTTTGTTCATCCTCAAGGTCTGAAAACCGGTATGATCAGTGTAGGTCTCGCACCGAACTTGAGGCATAATGAAGAACGTTATGCCTCTTCCTTTATTTTGCTTGAGCAGCTATTTAAAAGGCTCATTAGTTGGAAGAGGACCTTGTCTGTCTTGTAGACTATACCTCATCCATATAAACACCATGTGCTGCTTATTGTCAAATGTCACATATCAACTGAACCCTTTTGTACTGCATGTTGGTGTCGTCTTGTAATGTAATGATGATGTGGCATAAGACATCATCTGTATGCAAATAAAAAGGTAACAGAACACTGGCAATATTTCTTTACAATTATTTTAGTTTTTGGAATACAGGTTGTGGCGGTACACTGATCCGTAGGTAGCCCAAGGCCTAGATTATGTTTGAATGTGACAGTTTATTTGTGAGTTGCCAAAGACAATCAAATGAATACGAAATATTAAAGATGACAATTTTGTAGTGAGTTGTGAAGCAATATTGAACACTTCAGTTAATTCATTGTCAGTCCTATGGATTTAAATTATTTAACTCTGCTAACAATGAGGTTAATATTCCGTTATATTAAAAGTCTACACCATAATTTTTTTGCAGATTATTACAATGTTAGAAATGTCTTGTCCTGTGATATAAAATCACATCGTCTACAAATAGTCTAATATCTTAGTGGACATCAGTGCCTATATTGTTAGTATATATTTTAAACGGTAGTGGACATTATGCACTTTGCAGTGGAACCCCTGACAATATTTTTTATCAGTTCCCGCTGAGCTCCGCCATGTAGGAATGTCTTACTCAAATCACAAGAGCTCTCCTCAGTTCCAAGAGCTTTCAGTCTCCATGTTGGGAGTCGGGGATAAACATTGACAAATGCCTTTAACACGTTAAAAGTGATGCCATAAAAAACCAGTTCCTTGCTAGACTTCAAAATGTCAAAGTGTATGTCTGTTGGTGTTTTGCCGCTCCCTTAGTGTGAAAAAGAATTTTTATGGTTGTTTATCTGCTTGTGTCATGAGTATCCCCAGTTGTGGAAACTAAGATCAAATGATTATATCAACAAAGACAAAAGATAATTGGACATTACTAAAATTGTAGAAGTGTTGTGTCCTTCCCATCCATATATTACACAAGAAGATGTAAAGAAAAAAATCACTATTCTACAAATGACGTACAAGCAGGACTGCAACTAAATAATATTGTCGTTCAGTAATTCATTTACTGCTTTACATGTTTCCATAACAATGTTGCTCAGTGTATGAGATTCAATGCAGGAAATAAATTTAAATTTCCGAAATCTTCTCCAGTTTCCACATAGGTATCTCAGAGATGTAGATAATCACTGAAAAACTGGAATAGGTGTTCACACAACTAGGCCGATGTCTTCTTTTTCATTGTGAGATAGAATAAATTCTATTGCATTATTAAATGTTTGGTAGTCCAGTCACAGAAAGTTAATGCATACATCACATTATTTATGTAATATTTCATTTAGCAGATTTTTCATTGGTATATTTGCTGTCTCAGTTTCAGCCATTCCCTCTACCAGCATCTTGTTATCTTTTTCTATTTTATACACAATGATGAAGTCACTGCAAGAAATTCCCCTTTTTATACATAGTGATAAAGTCTCTGCAAGAAATGCTTTATGCACAGTGGTAGGCATTCCCACTTATGTCAGAATACTTAAAAATGTGACACACACAGCATGAGAGCTGGTATGAAAGTTAAGTTTGGCGAACTCAGTTTGGCAAACCAGTGGAAAACAAACAGTGAATTTGAGAAACAATTTTGATTATTTTCAGGGGCCTTTAGGCTGATACATTGTTAAACATGGGATTGACTGTTGGGAGGTTTTCAGAGTTTGGAAAACTTGCTAACAAGCGGTGGGCCATTGATAAGGAATACCTTTGCATCATAACTGGTTTAAGAGATAAGCAATGGAAGCTGCCTTAGGAATAAACCTGTCATAATAGGCAATCTTGCCAAGGAACACCAGGAGATTCATCAAAGATTTGGGAACTGGCACATTTTTGATTGCCTTGACATAGGTCCACATTGACTGTAACCCCTCTTTGCTGAGAACATATCCTAGGTAAGTGATGGAATGTTGAAAAAAATGAACATTAGCAAAACATCACATAAGACCCTTTTCAGATAGGGCCACAAAGACTTGACACAAATTGTGTACAAGTTCCACATTTTTGCAATGGATAACTAGAACATCCTCAAGATAGTCAACACACGGGGTAATATTTTCTATCAACTGTTCAAAAATGATATTTCCTTAGCCCAGTGGTCAGCATGTGTGGTTGCTGTGGGTGGGATTTGGACTTGATTCCTGCCACTGCAAGCGATTTTACCTTGGTGGGAGAACTGGTATGGGTTGCACTTAGCCTCATGATGTCAATTGTGAAGTTACTGGGTGGAGATTAGCGGCTCCAGGATCGAGAAAGCTGAAAATGAGCAGAGTAGGTGACCCCACGTCCCTCTGAATGACACCACTGGGAGTGGATGACATGGAAGTTGGTTGGGTCCATAGACCCCTCTGGATCAGAACGTGGGGCTTTGCTTTGCTTGTTCTAAAAACCTTTGGAAAATAGCAGGTGCACTCACAGCTCTGAACTGCAATGTATTATTCTGGTAAAGATCAAAAGGAGTATTTAATACCAAGATTTTCTTTGGCTTCTCTGCCAACAGAAGCTGAAAACAAGCCTCTGCAAAATCAATTTTTGAAAAGAAATTCCTTATATGATTATAAATGCTGAATAGTATTAAAAGAGCACTGGCCACTAACTTCCATTAGGGCATAGACCATTAGTTTAAACTCACCACACCTGGGTGTGGATACCATCAGGCTTAGTTACCATCCTTAAAAGGGAGGACCATTGACTATAGGAAGTAGATAAAATCGCTTTCTGTTGTTCCAGCTTGTGTAATTACAGTTTCATTTCATCCCAAAGGGCCACTGGGATGTGGCAGTTGTCATTTTTAAATTTTCAGCACTACGGATGATTTTAAGACAATATGTGCCAGAAAATTTGTAGCTGTATGTAGACCAGGCTCAAATAATGGTTCAAATAAATAACATACAGCATCATTTTCTTCTTATGGCTCTGAAGGCTGAATAGTATTAACAAGACACTGAGTACAAAAACCAGAAGCTGAATGGGCATCAAATCTCAAAATATTATCGATAGACAGGTCAGCAACCGCAAGAAGATGCACTGTCCTATTCACTTATTTATACTTCAGAGGGAGCTTTATGTGTCTTAACAACAGAATTTAATGATGTATATAAAGCCACAATTTGGAATGCAGAATGCCAAAACTAAAATATGTCGATTGATTGATCATAGAGACAGACACTTCTATATAAAATAAGAATGCAATTGTTACTTTCTTGATTTTTGTGTATAGTAGTATTTTTCATGGGATCACTGCATGATCGCTTTGTGTAATGTTATAGATACGGCTTATAGATATGCAGCCGAGTATCTTTCGGACTCTAACATGCTTCTATTGTAAGTGTCGACATTGTGTCATAACGAGGGCACTGTGTATGGGTATGTAAAGTGAAACAGTCATGACAACAAGGTAATAACAGAAAATATTGTGTATGATGTCTCTGAAGGTGGAATAGAATAAGACTGGCAGGCCACTGGACGACACATATTTATCGTATCAACATAGGGAGGATAGTCCCACTGATTTTTGCGAGTCTTTGCCTGGGCTCTCGTTCGGGAAATGTTTCCTGGGTGACTGCGGAAATTTCAGTAGTATGAGTTGTACACAACACTCTGCTAATGATGTACGTGACTGACATAAGGCCTGTGTGCGTGCATTTCTATCAGGGGCAAGAAGATTTACAACATCATTAATTACATCTACATCTAAATCTATACTTTGCAAACCACCATGAAGTTGGCAGAGGGTACATCCCATTGTACCAATTATTAAGGTTCTTCCCATTTCATTCACACATGGAGTGTGAAAAGAATGATTGAATGCCTCTGTGCATGCTGCAATTATTCTAATAATAATCACATGATCCCTATGTGAGTTATATGGAGGGGGCTCTAGTATATTCCCAGAGTCATCATTTAAAGCCGGTTCTCAAAACTTTGTTAGTAGACTTTCTCAGGATAAATTATGTCTATCATCATGAGTCCACCAGTTCACTTTCTTCAGTATCTCCATGACACTTTGTCATGAATCAAACAAACCTGTGACCAATTGTACTGACGTTTTGTGTATACGTTCAGTATTCCCTGTTAGTCCTATTTGGTATAGGTCCCATACGCTTGAGCAATATTCTATAAATGGTTGCACGCGTGATTTGTAAACAATCTCCTTTGTAGACGGATTGCACTTCCAAGGTATTCTACCTGTAAATCAAAGTCTACCACCTGATTTACCCACAACTGAAACTGTGATCATTCCATTTCATATCCTTGCAAAAGGCTACATCCAGGTATTTGTAAGAGTTGGCCGATTCCAGCAGTGACTTATTGATATTATAGTCATACTATACAACATTTTTTCATTGTGTGAAGTGCACAGTTTTATGTTTTTGAATATTTAGAGCAAGTTGTCAATCCTTGCATCACTTTCAAACCTTATCAAGAACTAACTGAATACTTATGCAACTTCTTTCAGTTAGTACTTCATCACAGATAACTGCATCATCTGCAAAAAGTTTGAGGTTACTATTAATATTGTCTGCAATGTCATTAACATACAACATGAACAGCAGGGGTTGCAACACACTTCCTTGGGGCATACTCAAAGTTACTTCTACATCTGATGAGGACTCTCCACCCAAGATAACATGCTGCGTCCTCCTTATCAAAAAGTCCTCAATCCAGTCACAAATTGACTTGAGACCTCATATGATTGTACTTTTGATAATAAGCGTAGATGTGGTTCTCAGTCAAATGCTTTTCGGAAATCAAGAAATTCTGCACTTACCTGACTGCCTTGATCCAAAGATTTCAGTATGTCATGTGAGAAAAGGGCAAGTTGGGTTTCACATTATTGATGTTTCCAGAATCCATGCTGGTTGGTATCATTATGTTTGTGCCCAGATTATGTTCTAAGATTCTAAAATAAATTAAACTTTCTGTGTATAGTCAGCCACAGGCACATGTAAATTTACACTTTGTACGCAATCCTTGATTTACAATGTTGCAGAAATTTCCATTGAGCTGCTACCGTATACATTTAAATAGAAAAATGCTCTGTAAACAAATTGTAAATCTCTGAAAGAGGTACTCTGAGGCTTCTGACAGAGGAGCCAATTTCTGCCTGAGATAATACACCCGGAGGCTGATGGATAGCAAAGAAGCTCACTGCCATTGTGGGCAGTGAATATCACTTGCCTATGCTTGCTTACTTCTTCTGGTAAAAGTTCAAGTACTTTTGTATCTCGTTAAATGGGCAGAAAAACAGAAAAGCTGACACGGCCTTTGGGTGCTGAGGAGCTGAGCTGGTCACATGTTGCACCAACACAATGTCAATTAAGCTGCTATTGTCACAATTCCAAAACTTGTGCATCTGTACTATTGAACTGGAATACTTTATTGAATCAACAACTAAATGATGCTTAGTTCATAAGAGTTACTGATCTTCTGAATTTCCCGGGATTGCAAATGAAACCATCATCAGCAGCACAACTTAGATTACAGTGGTGAAATCCACTAGTAGGTGAGACTGAAATTAGTCACTTATCTGAATGTTATCATAGTTCACCAACGTAGAAGTTAGTAGCAATAGGTGAACCACACTGTATTCAGACTCCAAGCAGGCGTAGTCATAATGTGAAAAGTCCGAAGAATAACTGGTGTCATACGGAGCCATCATCCGCACTAATATTGACCTTTGAGAGGGAAACATCAGCTAGTGAACAGAAGTGAGACTGGACCTGTGGACACACGACCTTAAATCACGCAGTGCATGGGCCCATGCAAACTGCTGGCTGGAGATGGTATGTCGCAGTGACCTAGCTGGATGTAATTGTAGTGCGAGATATCAATAGATGGCACCATCCATTGATATGCCTCATGGAATTACAAGATTAATGACCACCTTACAGTCAATGCTCATTTTCCCAGTATATTTGTCTCCATTAGATAGCTATCAAAATGGCTCATCAGCTGGACCATTTGCACATCATACAGCAACTGGGCTGTCTTTCATTACTGATATGGTTTCTAAGAATTGTTGGGCCATGTCATCAGGAAGATTCAGGCATTCCCAAGTATTCAGGGCACCTGAGGAGATAGTTCTCTGGGGGAAAGGGCAGTGTAGATCAGATCACCTTAGAAAGCGTAGCAGTTTTTTAGGTCTAATGGGTGAAGCAAGCTGAGCTGTTACAAGAGAGCAGAAGAAAACTGTGATAAGAATTTTTGAATTCCATACATCATTTCACAAAATGAATGGCAGTTTAGTCATTGACAAATTTTAATGGAAAGGGAGGTTTTCATTCTCCAGCAGCTATTTATCTGAATGGTGTTTTATCAACCACGCCAGCATAAGGAGGCCAACTCCACGGATATGGAAAAGGTAAATGTAGGAGGATATAAGCTTTCTACATGTAGTAGACACTATGGAGAGAGGGGGGGTTTGCCATATATGTTAAAATCTGTCATAGTGTGAAAAATTTAGAAACTAAAATTTTTTTTGTAGAGCAACATATAAAAGCATGTGCATTTGAGCTTAAACTAAATAATGACATTTTTATAATTGTTGCCATGTATAGGCCCCCATTGGGAAATTTTCAGCTATTTTTGAAAAACTTGAATTCTTTATGTGCTATTTGCCAAACAGGGGATTTCAGTATAGATTTTCTGAAAGAGTCCGGTGGAAAGCTTGACCTTGAAGTATCACTTGGGTCTTCCAGTATTGATTTTCCTATTTGGGTGGCACAGGCAAGGAGCACACTGATAGATAATGTTTTTATAGACAAGATAAATTTAATCAAATAAAAACTTTTCCTGTTGATAATGGTCTATCTGATCATGATGCACAGCTAGTTGCAACATATAACATAGCTTCTTAAAGTAATGCAAGACATTCCTCCAAAATAGTGCGTTCAATTAACGATGTCACAAATTGAGAATTTTAAGGAAAACTTAAAGCAATTAGACTAGGATAAGGTGCACAGGGATCCTGATGCTAATTGAAAATTTAACTTGTGTCATGATACCTTTATGAGCATATTTGAAAACAGTTTCCCTAAGAAAACAGTGAAATATAATTGTAAGAAACCATAAAAAAAGGCATGGCTTGCTAAAGGGATAAAAATATCTTGTAAAAATAAAAGGGAAATGTATCTTATAGCTAGAAGGAGTAATGATCCAGAAACAGTGAAACATTACAAAAACTACTGCAATGTATTAAGAAAGGTTATTAAAAAGTCCAGAAATATGTGCATTAAGCCTGAGATTAGCATATCTGATAATAAAATTAAATAATTTGAAATATTGTTAAAAGGGAAACAGGGCAACTGAGAGCACAGGTATACTGTATTATTATCAAGCTCACTGAAAAGTTTGTTAACAAAAAGTCAAAACTAGAAAACATTTTTAATAATCATTTTCTAAGGGTTGTAGAGAAAATAGGATCCTGCTATTCACTAGAAAATGCAAGGCGATATGTGGAAGAGGCATTACCAATGCAATTTGATAAAATTGAAATTCAACCCACCTCTCCTACTAAAATTAGAAAAATAATAAGTTCACTCAGAATTAAATGCTTACATGGCATTGATGGCATTTCCAACAGAGTACTAAAAGCGTGTTTCCAACTGATAAGTAGGATTCTCAGCCACATACGTAAGAGCTCACTGAAACAGGACATTTTTACAGATAGACTGAAATGTGGTATTGTTAAACCATTGCATAAAAAAGGGGATAGGTCTGATGCTGACAACTACTGCCCAATCTTACCTCTGCCAGTTTTATCCAAAGTTCATGAAAAAGTAATCTATTCAAGAGTAGCATTACATATTTGTCAAAATGATGTACTAACAAAATGTCTGGTTTTCAGAAAGGCTTTTTAACAGAAATTCTTTTACTGATCATATATTAAATGTTTTGAATAACCGAACATCATCCGTTGCAATATTCTGTGTTCTCTCACAAGCCATGGGACAGTGCACAAACAGTTTGATTCATATTTAACAGGAAGAATGCAGAAGGCTGAAATTTACAGTACAGTTAGTTTGCAACAATCCTCTAACTAAAGAGGGATCAAGAATGGTGCCCCACAGGGTTCTAATTTATATTAATGATTTGCCATTCTATATTCTTGAAGATGTAAAGCTAGTTCTTTTTGCTGATGAAATAAATAAAGTAATCACACCCAACAAAAAAGTATCAGCTGAGGAAATTGTAAATAATGTCTTTCAGAAAATTATTAAGTGGTTCTCTACAAACGGACTCTCACTAAATTTTGAGAAAACAACTCTGTACAGTAAATGGCATAACACTGTTGATAATGTAGACTTTGAACAGAAGCCTGTTGCTAAGGCAGAATATTCAAATTTCTGGGTGTGTCCATTGAGGAGAAATAGAATTGAAAGGACCACATTGATGATCTGCTGAAACGGTTAGGTTCAACTACTTGTGCTGTTGTGGTTATAGCAAATTTTGGTGATAAGCATATCAGTAAATTAGCCTACTATGCCTATTTTCATTCACTGCTTTCATATAACATCATATTTTGGAATAAGTCATCATTGAGAGAAATATATTCATTGAACAAAATTGTGTAATCAGAATAATAGCTGGAGCCCACCCAAGATCACCTTGACATTTATTTAAGGAACTTGGGGAATTCACAGTACCTTTGCAACACATATATTCATTTATGAAATTTGTCAGTAATAATCCATCCCAGTCCAGAAACAATAGCGAAGTGCATAGCTACAACGCTAGAAGAAAGGATGATCTTCGTTATTCTAGGTTAAATCTGACTTTGGCACAGAAGGGGGTGAGTTATGCTGCCACAAAAATCATTGGTCATTTACCAAATAGCATTAAAAGTCAGACAGATAACCAACCTGTTATAACTTAAAGATGAACAAATATATTTCAAGGAAGACGCAATACATGAAAGTCACAGATCAAGTAAACAGAGTAAGACGAGTGTACACTTTAACAGTCAAATCATAACTGAGTCCAAGTCTAGCGGCCGCTGGCTGGCTGGTCGCTTAGGTGGCGCTGCTGCTGCATAGCAGGCAGACAGTGCCGCATGTAGAGGACATGTGTAACTGCGCGGCGGCACTTTGAAAGATCGGCTAGTCACAACACTTTTCCCCCCTTTGAATGTTTTGCACAGGTCTTGATGGAGGTGGCCTGTAAATTGCTAACGCCCATAGGTGTAGTTAGACTGGCCGTAAAGTCTCGAGGAGGAGGCTTCCCGTACGGACGGAAGTGTCCCCGATGATAACGGGTCGAGATGACAGGAGACGTGGGAGTCGAATCTGCTGGGGCCCCGTGCACCAATCTGCCTGTTGCGGCAAGTCCGGTTGTTATAACAGGAGACATGGGTGATGTGTCCACGTCCGTAGGAGAAGGAGGTGAGTAGAGTTGCTCCGACGGATGATGGTCATTTGGTTCCTGCATGGGCACGTCTCCTGGTGGCGTCAGTTCTTGTGCTGGCACCGGTATGATGGTGAGAGGACAGCGTTGTGAGTAATGAGAAATTCCAGTATCCTGAGCGTCAGGTAGAGCCGAAGGTGGTGTAGCGGCATCCGGAACAGGCGTTGCCAGCACACGAGGCCGAAGCTGGTAAGAATGACGCACTGCAACACCCGTGTCCGTCTGGATTTCATACAGGCGTTGGCCACGGTGTCGTAAGATGTGTCCAGGACTCCATTTTGGCTGCCTGCCATATCCCCGTACCCATACTAGGTCGTCGGCGGTGAACGGTAAGAATCCAGAATTGGAGAAGCACATCATCAGCAGAAGTAGTCAGAAGTTTCCTCATCTGAGCCTTAAATGTGTGGACCAGTCGTTCAGCCTCACCGTTTGACTGTGGATGGAATGGAGGGGCCATGACATGCGTGACACTGTGACGGGCACAAAAATCCGCAAAATTGGAAGAGGCAATTGCGGACCATTGTCAGTAACAAGAGAAGAGGGAAGGCCTTCCAAAGAGATAATGCGAGCTAGAGCATTGGTGGTTGCCGCGGTGGTAGGCGACGTGCAACGGACAATGAAAGGAAAGTTAGAGTAGGCGTCAATAACGAGAAGCCAATAAGTACCTAAAAAAGGTCCCGCGAAGTCAGCATGAATACGCTCCCAGGGCTTCTCAGGCGAAGGCCACGCTGACAAAGATGACTTTGGGGCGGCGGCCTGTGACGCACAAGAGCCGCAGGCAGTGATCATGTGTGCGATTTCAGAGTCAATGCCGGGCCACTACACATGACGGCGTGCCAGGGATTTTGTGCGAGAGACACCCCAGTGCCCTTGGTGAAGGAGGTGCAAGACCGAAGCACGCAAAGATGCAGGTACCACAACACGCGGCGAAGCATTTTCGATGGAAAGGAGGATAACACCATCCCTAGCCGTGAGGCGGTAATGCAAAGCGTAGTAGTTCCGCAATGGATACGAAGTCTTGGCAGACGGACCATCTGGCCAACCCTTCTGATTACAGTGTAAATCCCGGGAGAGGGTAGGGTCAGAACTCGTAGCAGCTGCCAGCCAGTCCCCGGTGTAGGGGAACCCTTCCACAACTCGCTGCTCGGCAACATCCAAGTGGAAACACAAAAGTTCGTCCCTATCGAATGCCAGATCAGGACCCGTGGGAATGCGAGACAGTGCATCAGCATTCGCATGTTGAGCCGTCGGCGGGAAATGAATCTCATAATTGAAACGAGACAAGTAAAGAGCCCAACACTGGAGGCGGTGTGCAGCCTTGTCGGGGAAGTGACGTTGATGGATGAAACAAGGAAACAAGTGGTTTGTGATCCATAACAAGATGAAATTTGGATCCATAGAGAAAAACACCAAACTTATGAAGAGCATAAATAATGGCCAAAGCTTCTTTTTCAATTTGAGAATACTTTTGTTGGGCATCCGTGAGCATTTTGGAGTCATAAGCAATGGGTTGTTCAGAGCCGTTAGAAAAACAGTGCACAAGGACTGCACCGACCCCATATTGAGAGGCGTCTGTGACAAGAACAAGATGTTGGCCAGGTCGATAAGTAGGCAGGCACGGGGCCTGTTTCAGCATAGTCTTCAATTCCTGCAAAGCCACATCGCATGATGCGGACCAGTTTTTATGCAACAGGCGATGCAACGGCTGAGCCACCGAAGCAGCAGACGGTAAAAACTTGTGATAGTATGCTATTTTCCCCAAGAAGGCCTGCAGTTCCTTAACAGATGTAGGGCGAGGAAGGGCATCGATCGCAGCGACAGTTTGCTGAAGTAGACAAATACCATCCCGAGAGAGTTAAATCCCCAAGAACGTGATAGATGCCTGAAAAAATTTTGATTTCTGAAGATTACACTTAAGACCGGCAGTCTGTAAGACGTGAAAAAGTGTGCAGAGATTTTGAAGATGTTCGTCAGTGGTGGAGCCAGTGACAACAATGTCGTCCTGGTAATTTATACACCAAGGGGCAGTGAGCAATAATTGTTCCAAGAATAGCTGAAAGAGAGCAGGGGTGCTGGCATCCCCGAATGGCAATCGTTGGTATTGATAGAGGCCGAAAGGCGTGTTAAGGACCAGAAACTGCGGGAAGCAGCGTCGAGAGGAAGTTGATGATAAGCTTCTGACAGGTCAAGTTTAGAAAAATACTGGCCTCCAGCAAGTTTAGTAAACAATTCTTCAGGTCGAGGCATAGGGTAAGTGTCGATAAGGCATTGAGCATTTACAGTGGCTATGAAATTGCCACAGAGACGAATATCACCATTTGGCTTAGCAACGACAACAACAGGAGAGGACCACTCACTGGAAGTGACAGGAAGCAAGACCCCTGAAGCAGTTAGACGATCCAGCTCCCGTTTGGCCTGATCACGAAGGGCCACAGGAATGGGCCGAGCCCGAAAAAACTTAGGCCGAGCAGTAGGTCTGAGCGTGATATGAGCTTCAAAGTCGTTTGCACGGCCTATCCCAGGAGAAAAAAGGGACGAAAATGTCATCGACGAGGAATCCAATTAAGCATAAGGAATAGCATCAGAGACAATATTGACAGAATCATCTATGGAGAACCCAAAAACGGGAAAGGCATCGAAACCAAAAAGATTCTCCGCGTTACTATGGTCGACCACAAAAATGGGAACAGTGCGAACGACAGATTTGTAAGATACCTCAGCATCAAATTGTCCCAAGAGGGAAATCTTCTGTTTATTGTAAGTCCGTAATTGCCCAGTGACAGGTGACAGGATTGGAGAAACCAACTGAAGATACATCTGAGAATTGATGATAGTGGTAGCAGAACCAGTATCCACCTGCATACGAACATGTCAACCAAGTATTTGGACAGTGAGG
The DNA here is from genome assembly GCF_021461395.2 of Schistocerca americana. NCBI lineage: Eukaryota > Metazoa > Arthropoda > Insecta > Orthoptera > Acrididae > Schistocerca > Schistocerca americana. The sequence continues at coordinate 509,297,557 of NC_060119.1, read as the reverse complement.
AATAACTTCCCTGAAAGGGAAGAAGTACAATTGACAGACAACACAGAATCAGAATCAGTGTCATTTTCATGAACATCATGTACACGGTCGGATTTGCAAACGGATGACACATGATCCTTTTTTTTTTGCATTTGTGACACACAGCCCAACGTTGTGGACAATCTTCGGTGAATGCTTCTAAAAACACCGTGGACATGAAGGAAGTTGCCGTGTGTTTTGCTGCAGTTTCTTAGAGGTATGTTTACGGCTAGGCCAAGGCTGCGCTTGGGAGCGTACTGCGGCCACGTCGGCTGGCGGGGACATGCCACATGCTTCGTCAACATCGCACAGAGGTTGTATTTCCCCGACGTTGCCCCATGCCTCTATTTGCGCTCCAGCGGCGCGAGAAATTTCAAAAGACTGAGCGATGGATAGGAACTCATCTACAGTCAGATTTGCCAACTTAAGGGCACGTTGCCTAACTTCTTTGTCGGGCGCCGATCAGATAATAGCATCCCGTACCATGGAATCAGCGTAGGATTCTTTGTGAACTTCAGTAACAAACTGACACTTTCTACTGAGGCCGTGAAGTTCACCAGCCCAAGCGCGATAGGATTGATTCGGTTGTTTTTGACAATGATAAAAGGCAACATGAGAGGCTACCACATGTGTTTGCTTTTGAAAATAGACGGACAGCAGTGAGCACATTTCAGCAAAGGACAAAGACGCAGGATCTTTCAAAGGAGCCAATTGCGACAACAACTGATACATTTGAGGTGAAATCCATGAAAGGAACAGAGACTTACATGTTTGTTCGTCCACGACGTGAAATGGCAAGAAGTGCTGTCGAAGACGTTTTTCGTAATCAGACCAGTCTTCCGCTGTCTCGTCGTAAGGAGGAAAAGTAGGTAGAGACAACGATGAGAGACGCCCCGCATTTGGTGCCACGGCGAAATCACGAATTGAATTTGAGAGAAGCGTTTGCTGTTCTATGAGACCTTGCAATAGTTGCTCTAAAGTAGCCATGGAAACATGTGGGTCAATGATGGAAAAGAAAAATCACTACCTCGTCGCCAATTGTTATAACTTCAAGTTGGACAGATATCTTTCAAGGAAGACGCAATACATGAAAGTGATAGATCAAGTAAACAGAGTAAGACGTGTGTACACTTTAACAGTCAAATCATAACTGAGTTCAAGTCTAGCGGCCGCTGGCTGGCTGGCCGCTTAGGTGGCGCTGCTGCTGCATGGCTGGCAGACAGCGCCGCATGTGGAGGACACGCGTAACTGCGCAGCGGCGCTTTGAAAGATCGGCGAGTCACAACACAACCAACATTTAAAAACAAATTAAAAGAATTTCTGAATGACAGCTCCTTCTACTCAGTAGATAAATTTAAGATAGAAAGTAGTAAGTATAAAATTAATTAATCCATTAATTAAAAAATTAATTATAGTGTGTAAAGAAAACTTATGTTAAAATGAAATGCTCCATATCATTACAAAATGTCATATTCATGACCTATGGAACAAATGTTAATGTAATGTAACTGGAGGTACAGCATTCATGTACTATCAACTTATATGACCTGTAAGAGCTGGAGCTTTAATATCAGTGAAAAGCCGTGGAGAGATGACATCTAAATTTTAAATGTAATAATGCTGAAAGTATAGCAATTCCTTTTTCATGTGGGAATTGAAGAATGTTCTATCAGAGTTCAATAATACATCAACAGCGTGGGGCAGTGTGTAGTATCGTTTGTTGCAAAATTTAAGTACAGCAGGGGAGAAAACCATCTTCGTACTTTTCAGTAAATTTTAATGATATGGAATGTACTCACACTTTTAATGGGAGGCCATTGTAATGTTCATATTAAAGGCTAACAGAGACCTTACTTCTTAAATGGTAAGGAGTCCACAAGTCACATCTTGACTAAATGGCAGTGCCACTGTGGACTCTTGAACTCAGAAAGCTCATCAGTTGCTTCCAGTGTGGTTTCAAGAGGAATCAGTATACGGAGATCAACAGCTGCTTCCAGTGTGGATTCAAGAGTTATCATGACAAGTATGTACTTAGAAACCGGATCATACTGGGGAGGTCTTATATAATAGCCTTCCCTAAGCAAGCATTCCTTGATTGGAGTTTTCTTTAATCCAGGAAAAGCTGAGAACAGAACTTGAAGGCACAACAATCTATATCCGTTGCAGGACTGGAAATTACATGAAGACCTGTGCCCCTCTTAGAACAGTCCTTCTTGACTCCACACTACTTTTGGTAGCGAGTAGGTGTAATGTCTTCGGAATGGTTTGCTTTGTAGAAGAATATTACTCAAGACAGTATTTTAGGTGTAACTTTATTTATCACATGAATCAATAGTATGTCTTCCCTGGTAAAAAATCAGATCTAAAATCTTAAAACAAAAACAAGTAAGAAGATTGAGAACTGAGGCTGGCTTTCCACAGATTATATAGTTACCCAGTGACAGTGCTTGGTCTATTTAAGGCAAGCAGTTGTTGATCATTAGACAACGAATGTATGAGAAATGAAAAATTATTTACTGCACAAAGTACTGATAGTAGCCCACTCATTTTATACGTTTCATCATTTTATATTTACATGTGTGTTCTCACCTTTGTGTACACTGTACCATATTATTATTGTTATCTTTCCTTTCTCAGGCGTTATGTCTGGTTAAAAATGGAAAGTGACGCCGACCTTGATCAAGCGTGACTTCCTTTTAACTGTGCAGTATATGTTACATTGCATTTAAGAACTTTCGTGTAATTGAACATGCATCAATAATTAAAGATTTCTGTAGTTGTATATATATGTTTGGATGTAGCTGTATTGCGTTGATGTACTGGTGGATATTGTGTGGTATGACTCCTGTAGTTGATAGTAGAATTGGTACAATGTCAACTTTATCCTGATGCCACATGTCCTTGACTTCCTCAGCCAATTGGATGTATTTTTCAATTTTTTCTCCTGTTTTCTTCTGTATATTTGTTGTATTGGGTATGGATATTTCGATTAGCTGTGTTTATTATTATTATTATTATTATTATTATTATTATTACTGTTGTTGTTTCTGCAAATTCTGTTTGTTTAATTTTGCTGATACTTGTTATTTTTTTTTCTTTTTGTCTGTAGTATATATGACCTCTGCTTCAACCCAGATGGATCACAATTGGTTGTTGCTGCTGGCCAGAGAGTTCTTGTGTATGATACTAGTGATGGTTCTCTGATACAGCCTCTGAAAGGTATTTTCTGTATAATTGTATATTATGGACACACACACACACACACACACACACACACACACACACACACACATGCAAAGTAGTAGTTGATTATCTCTATCCAGTCAGTGATGTAATGATATATTAATCTTTTTATAAAATATATTTAACTAATGTGCTGAATCGAACCTTGTTACCCAAATTTTGTGAGAGGACAATGCTCTCATTACCATAAGTGGTTGCACAGATTAGATACATGACAATATACAAATTATTAGGATTTCAGGACTGTGCATGATTTCTAACTTTGAGAATTTAGTATAGTGTGAGGCCCTCATGTGCTTCAATCTGAGGCTCTAAGCATTGTGATGTGTAATGAAAGACAACTTAGATCCATCCTGGAGATTTTTCCTTTACACAGTTTGTATGGTAGACCACAAAGCATCAGTGGTTGCCAGAGGGAGTACCATGACAAACAAGTTCTTAACTGATCAACTTTTTGTGGCTGTGGTCCACAGTCATGTGATATTTTTTAAAAGACTTCACAGTCACTTTTGACTTTAAAATCTATTTATTCATGAAATGCACTACTACAGCTTTGACCATGTGGCCAGTATTTTCATTTATTTTATTTATTTACTGTTCCGTGGGACCAAATTAAGGAGAAGTCTCCATGGTCATGGAACGAGTCAATACATGAAATTATAACATGACAGTAGAAACAGATAAAATGAAATATAAGAAACATATTCAGGCAACAAGTCGTAAGTTTAAATAAAGAAAATCAACAATGTAACACTGGAATTTGCTTAATTTTTCAGCTCTTCCAGGAGCTCCTCGACAGAACAGAAGGAGTGAGCCATGAGGAAACTCTTCAATTTCAACTTAAAAGTGTTTGGGCTACTGCTAAGATTTTTGAGTTCTTGCGGTAGCTTATTGAAAATGGATGCAGCAGAATACTGCACTCCTTTCTACACAAGAGTCAAGGAAGTGCATTCCACATGCAGATTTGATTTCTGCCTAGTATTAACTGAGTGAAAGCTGCTAACTCTTGGGAATAAGCTAATATTGATAACAACAAATGAGATTAAAGAAAATATATACTGTGAGGGCAATGTCAGAATTCCCAGACTATTGAATAGGGTTATTATCATCTTTTGCATAAATAATATTAAACCACCACACATGTTAAGCTGTGTTAATGGAGACTCAAGTGTCCACAGTGTACTTCCATGAATATGTAGAAATAAGGGCGACAACTGATCACTGAGAATGCTGAAATAAACATCATGGTAAACGTTCATAGTATTCTGTATTCTGAATAAATTGATCCCATTCGTAGTATAAGAACACCTCCAAAAATCACAGAAATGGATTCAACCTGAAAGTCACTGTCCTCGGCTCCAGTCAGCTACATCCATTTCCTGTGTTTTTTACTCCATTGAAGATGTGCAGCTTTATTTACCACTGTGAGCATTGGTCTTTTGTGAGGTAGCCAACTTCAAATGCTCATTGCACGATGTTACCTTTGCCATGTTCACTTGGAAACTGCTTGAGATGGGTCTGCACTCACTAATAGCAGCAAATTCATGTCGAGTTTGAAACTGATTGTCACTGACCGTTGTCTCTGATCCCTGTTTAGGACTTTTTGTGACAGTTGCCTTTGTAATAATGTTGGACAGTCTGCGTTGATACACCAACTAATCAGGTAACTTCATTCATGGTGTGGTCATGAGCACGACACACATTATATCTTCTGTGTGCCATTCTGTCACGTCTCCAGGTAAACCCACGTTACTGCCCTGGTTCCAACCATATGACTTGCACATACACACTACTTTCTTCTTGTTACTTGTGACAACAATGGATGGTCACATGACCACCTGGTACCAGATGTATGTGATCTATAGAACACCGAAATGACTAATGTGCTCTCTTTTAAGGGAGTGACTAATAGTTTGCCCATCAAGCTTACATGCGTATCTTTGTGCAGAACCATCTTGTATCCACTGGTTCCATCTTGTATCTTTACAGTGTGCCTAACACAGACCATAATGCTTCACTATGCAAACCTGTTCCCTGGAGAATGCCCAATTTAAACTTACTGTACATGGTGATAATGCACCTTTTGATGTCGATGAGTCATACTGGCCTTTGTTTGCTCTTTTCCAGTTTATTTGTTAGTATTCATTGAGTGAACTTGGTGTAATGATGTCCTTTCAACAGTCTCTTTCCAGTTGTAATCACTTGTTGCTTGTCCACTGCTCTAATTGTGTTTGTCCCATAGGTATAGCCATTTAGAGGTCAGTACTGTCAGAAAACACATGCCTTTCTAGTACAGGCCAAAACATAAGAGAAGGGTCTTTCTAAACTGTTTACATCTTCTGCTGCCACAGGTACATTCTTGTATACAGTGAAAGGTGACCTATGCTCAAGTGATCAATTTGTGTCCTCATTTCATCTACTAGATGAAGACAAGACCTTTGTAGTATACATGACTTGTACAGCACAGGTGGCGCAGTGGATAGCATATGGATCGCATTCGGAAGGACAATGGTTCAAACCTGCATCTGGCCATCCTAATTTAGATTGTCCGTGATTTCCCTAAGTTCCTTCAGGCAAATTCCAGGGTGGTTCCTTTGAAAGAGCACAGCTGATTTTCTTCCTCATTCTTCCGTAATCTGGGCTGCACTCCACCTGTAACAACCTCGTTGTCGACAGGATGTTAAACACTAATCTCTCCTCCTCCTCCTCCCCCTCCCCCTTCCCCCCTCCTTCTCCTCCTCTCCTCCTCTCCTCCTCTCCTCCTCCTCGGATGCTGCCAGGTTTATGGTGACAGTGTTTACATAGAATATTGATTAATTACATGGCCAGTAGGCAATGAAAATGGAAATTACCCAGTGAATGTTAACAATAATACTACCTGAAGCTAGAACCCAGCATCTCACAATAAAAATAAATATGTAATTTCTACAAGGCCCATCTGAAGATGAGACTGAAAATGGTGAAATCTAGTTTAGAAAAATAAACATGTATTTCATAAGTAACTGGTTGCAGTCATCTGTATTTATATTTTATTTAATATCATTTTGGATAGTGGTAATTTATCGTTGCTTTTTTCAGGTCACAAAGAAAATGTTTACTGTGTTTGCTATGCTAAAGATGGGAAACGTTTTGCATCAGGGAGTGCTGATAAAACTGTTATAATCTGGACATCAAAACTTGAAGGGGTATTGAAATATACGTAAGTTACCTGCTAGTTCTTGTACAATATTAGCAGCCTTAATTAATATCATACTGATTAATTCTTTAATTTTGTTTTGATTAATATTGTCATAAATTTAGTGTCATATATTTCTTTACTTTTATTTATTTTTGTGGTAGACATTTCTGAATCTATGTTTACTGAATAATCACATAGCAAATGCTCATAGAACAAATCAGTGCATGATATTGCAATGAGTATGTTATATTCACATAACAACAGTATTATAAGTGAGTATATGGCTTTTAGCTTTGCTGCTCTATTAGACTGTGTATGTCTTAACAACATTTGCCTGAGACATATGCTTGCTTAAACACAGACATTACAGAAACACAGCAAGGACTGTCTTCTTCTGGAAAGATTGCATAAACTGTGGATTGTCATCTTGAAGACTGTTCTCCTTTGCCAGATAACGGCAGCTGCTGGCATGAAGATTGAGGGGGGGGGGGGGGGGGGTCTTCAAGCATCAGTTCGGTTAGCAGCAGTTTGTCGAATTTTTCTGTCTTCAGCCATCCTCTTGAGAGCAGTGTAGTTTGTGCAGCTGGTATCCTCCATGACCTTGTTGGTGTATTCCAGTATCAGTCTTCCTCTTGTGTTCTTCCCCTTGACTCTACCTTCAGTGATAATTTTAATGAACCATCATGTCTCAGCAGATGGCTGGTCCATGTGTCCGTTCTGTGTTGGATAAGCTTGCAAAGACTTGACTTCTCTTCCTCCACTCTGTGGAGTACCTCTTCGTTTGACACCTTGTCTACTCAGGAAATCTTTGGCATTCTGTGGTAGCGCCACTTCTCCAAGGCTATTATTTTGTGTTTTCTTGCATCTCAAAGCGTCCATGTTTCATTTTCGAACAGCAGCACATTCCAAATAAACTTATTAATGAGGACTATCCTGAGATGTTTGTATGTGCAGCTAAATGTGAAGAGGTTTCTTCTGTTAGTACAAGCAGCCTTTGTGTTGTTGATTCAGTTTGCAATATTCTTCTTTGAACTTCCATCCAATGTAATTTTACTCCCTAGTAGGCAATGGATTCGACAGTTTCTACTCACTCATTGTTAAGTGAATATTAAGCAGAATTTTATTATCTACTCATAACTACAATTTTTGTTTTAGCTTTATTAATTTTCATGTTATAGTAACAGCTAGGGGTGATTCACTCTGGTAATCTCTACGGCAAGATAAAAAAATTAAATGGCAGCAAAACAGTAGTAACAATAACAAAAGGAATACAATTTAAGTTTGATTTTGAGACTTATTACACAATGTGAATTTCTGGTATTTGGTTTCAGTCATAATGATGCTATTCAGTGCCTAGCATACAATCCAGTCTCTCATCATCTTGCAAGCTGTGCCGTAAGTGACTTTGCATTTTGGTCAGCAGAACAAAAAGCAGTACAGAAGTATAAATCAGGCTACCGCATAAATGCTTGTGGCTGGACTAATGATGGACAGTACCTCGCACTTGGTCTTAATAATGGTTGTGTTTCAATTCGAAATAAGGTGAGCTACAGCTGTGAATTTTGTATTTGTTCTCCCATTCCCTAACTCACCCTGGCCCTTCTTCACACTCCCCTTCCTCCTCCTTCACATTTTCTAAACGTTTTATGCACTCCACCCGATTTCCCCCCCCCCTCCCCCCCCCTTCCGTGCCCTCATTTCTTCTCTCCCTGGTGTCTTTCTTATTCATTCTTCCTCTCTTGTCATTTCCCTGCCATACCTCTTCCTTTAGTCTTCCTCTCCATCCTGTATCATTGTCTTAGTCTCATTGCTTTGTGCTCTCTAAAATACCTTTTTTTGTTGAGAGCTGACTGATATGTATGTTGTGCAAGTAAATTATACAGAGTTGACTAAAATTCTTCAAAAACTAAGAAAAATGTTTCATAGCTTTTGTTTTTGGAATAATATGCACACTAAATATGGATTCTTGTATTCTGAAAATACAAGAAATATAAACTGTTTCATTCATATTGTGATATGTTAAAAATAGTATATTGACCATGACTTAAATATGGACAGCCTTCTGCAAGAATTGCTCTTCCAAGTAGCACCTTCGTAGGCTTCATGGGCAACTCAAAGCCTTATCTACTCACTGGCTTCTCTGGTTGCCTTCCACACTCTAATGAGGCTCTCCCACAGTACTGTGGAACTGGCAAACTCAGGAGAATAGATGCAGCAGAGAGTCTGGCTACCTCACAGCATCAGGTTGAGGGTGAAATTCTTTTGCTGTTGTCAGAATAGACAAAAAGTAAATGTATGTTGCAATTTTGAGTCTGACAGTGAGAAGGATTCAAGCGGCTCAAACAGGGAATCACTACCTGTGAAATGCATGTGTTCATGTTTGAGTTCCTTTATTTGGCACACAGTTTTAACTTGGTGCAAGTGAATAATAGTTTCATAGACACCTAAAATAAACTTACAAAGACAATAGTGAAAAAAAGAAAAAATTCAATTCAGTAAGTCGTTGAATTTCCAAAGAGACAACAAGATCGGCCAGTGACTTTTAAGAAACACGACTCCCTCTATTTTTGATAGAAATATTTATAAATAAATAATATCAGTTGGCAAAACAAAGAATAATATTTTCAAACAATGAGAAAGGTTGTCAGCTGAAGAAGGAGATCATCACTGAAGAAAAAGGTCATCATACAAATAAAGAGGGAAAAAATCCAGTCAAGGGAAAAAATATTGCCAGACAAGACAAAATGGTCACCAAACAAGAAAAAGATATTTTTAATACAGGAAGAAAGATATTGGTATAAATTATCAGAAGAGCGTTAGGCAACAGTCAATGGAAACTCATAAAAAGGAAGAGGTTACTGAACAAAGAAAAACAACCCATAAACAGACAAATAATGGTAGAGGGAAGAGACACTGCTCACTAAACAGAGTTATGGTGTGGAAGTGAAAACACTTGAATTGGAATAGGTTACAGGGGTGAATAACACTTACCACATATGAACAAAAGAAGAATTCAGTTCAGAAAATTGCTGAATCATAGAGAGGCAGAAGGACTTACATTCTGGAAACACAACTGCCAGAACTGCCAATAGAAATTCTCAGAATTACATCAAAACTATCCTAACTTTTGACATATCACATCAAAACCACATCAACTCCAAATCCGAATACAGGGTTGTCAATGCAGTGCAACGCTAAGCACTGAAAGCACATTTATTATGACACCGACATGTAGCCAGAACAGAACTGAACTCCTGTATGGACAGTGCTGCTATTTATACAAATATCGAGTATTCTAGAATATACAGTGCAAATATATGAGAACGTTTCAGAAATTACAAATAATTGTCAGTGACTGGGTCTGAACTGGCGACTCACAGCATGCCAGCAGTGAAGCTTGTTGTCATGTCACACTGTATGCAGCATAGCTCACAGCAGTACGGTTCTTCTTGGCAGAGAGGGAGGGGGAAGTCACTGAAATCCTTGTCTAAAATGGCCCCAGTTCTGAGAAACAAAGAGTACTGTGTTCTGTTTTTGTGTTACTGTTGGCAGTGTAGGCAGTTGTACTACCTGAAGGCAAGTACAAACTTTTTCTGTCTTCTGTTTCCCTTCCCTGTTCCATGCTAACCATTGGGTTAAAGACATTTGTAAGAATTAAGGCTGAATACCATAAACAGAGGAAAGAGCAAGTTAGAGAAATTCCTTATCTTTCATACAATCTTTACGTCTTAAATGTGTACCAACAGAAGTAATCTTGCTAGAAGTAATCTAGCTTTGTGTAAAAACTTTCACTTTAAATCAGCTATTTATCTGCTAGTATGTCTGAACATAACATAGTTGATTTCAATGGCTGTTCTCTACCTGAGCCATCTGGATCCTCCCCTCCATCAACAGCTTTTCTGAACAATGCAGATGGGTGTTATCCTTACAACACATTCTCCGCTTTCGTAAGTATCCCAGCCTCAACCTACGGTAACATAATGTCCCCAACAGTTCCCACCCCCTCTGTCCTATCGCCTCCTTCCCATTCTTGCCACCCTCTGTCAACGCACTTACCCACCTGTCTCTGCTCCTCTCGTTTTTTGCTGTGTTTTCCCCACCTTCCTGTCCCACAACCTCCTGAACTGCACCTTTTGGCATTCTAGTCCTGCACTCTCTACCAGACAGCACTTCTTTCTTTCCCCACCAATACATTGCTATCCTTTGACCTTCCTCTTTCTCGCTCCCTCCAGATTGCTACTTCCAACTCAGGTGTTAGTTGCATTCAGGCCTGAGCTGCCAGAGTTGGCAGTCATGTGTGCAAGACGTGTGCTTGCTTGTGTGAACGAATGGTGTGTGTTCTTATTTTCCAACGAGGCCAAAAGCTTATTTGTAAGTGCCTTTTTATTGTGCCTGTCTGCAACATAGCATGTTATTTTTACGGTCAGTAAACAGTTTGTCTTTTCCTACACTGTTGGTATTCCTACCTGGAGTTTCCATTGTTTGAAAAATATGAAACAGATGCTTAGGGAAGTTAAATGGGAGTCTCTGGAAGAAAGGCAACATTGTTCTCATGAAACCCTACTGTAAGAACTTAGTAGACTGACTTAGGATTATAATCCTCAACTTTGTAGAAAATTGTGCCTCTTAAGTGGCAGTATAATGTATGTTTTATGCCTTAATTGCATTGGCTGTAATACCCTGCAGCATATATTGAGACTATCTAGACGTTGCAAAGAAAACTTGTGTAATCCCGTTCATTGTGTGATGCTGTAACTGGATCAGTTTTATACGAGATGAAGAATTCTCATATCAGACTCAAGGTTGAAGCAAAACAGGTCATGTTCACAACATACTGTGTAAAAAGTTTGGTGAAAGTCCCTGAATCATAGGATCTACTCCACAGAAACCTGTGAGTGACACAGAGTAGATCTCAGTTGATGTCCAGCAAGTGAGACCATTAGTAATCATCACATCTAATTTCATAATACTCTTTCATCTGTTTTTCTGAAATTTAATTGATCTTTTTGTCTTTGATACTTGTTTGTGAATAAAGAACATTGCTGACAACTGTTAACATTTTCAGAATGGCGAAGAGAAAGGGAGGATTGAAAGGCCAGGAGGTGCACAAACTCCAATCTGGGCTCTTGCATGGAATCCAGCAAAGTAAGTTACAGTACTTTTTTGAGTTTTGTCAGCACTGTATAAACAAAGTAATATGTTTCTGGAATATTCTGTCAGTTCTTGAAGGAACATAAACATATTAAAAACATGAACACACACTATTAATTTTCCATAATAATATTTATATCCTTATTAATTTATGTAAATAGTACTAAGTTTGCTGACAAAGGCCTGAAAAGCTGAAAACTGGTTCATGACAAACTATTAAAGAAACATTATTGTGGTATATTAATACAGTGTATTCAAGTTTCCAATAAAGTAATATGTCATTCAGCTGATATGTGCATCAGGAAACTTGAGCTATACGAGGCTCTTGTGTCGTAATTGCAGCATTTTTTCATATACTACATGCAACAAAATTTATGAGGAAAGGTTCTCAGAAAAAAAATTTACTCTGTTTTGTGAGCAATGTGTAATGTGGAAAGTATTGGGACAGAACTCATAAAATAGTGATGAATATCTGTCTTCTTATGAGGTTAAAATGTACACTTTTTTTTTTTTTTTGATTTGCTGCTTCTGTCATGTCACATTTAAGCCTGCTCCTGTTTGAATTGCACATTAAGTCAGAAAATTGCCTCCATCTTCAGACGATCCTTGGCAGTACATACTATATTAGAAACCTGGAGGATGCCATTATTCTCCTGATTTTTTACTCTTTTGGCCAGTTTGTGTCCAATTTGTCATCTAATTTATTGCAATTAGGCTGGAGACCTTCCCAAAGACTGGGCAAACAGCAGAAGGCTGCTTACTAGTTGTCAGGAAATTCCATACATAATTCTTCATAAACCCAACTCTATTTGTAATTATTTCTTCTCTGTTCCTTTGAAACTGCACAGAGATTGTCCTGTGGGGCTGCCTAGTGAGTGCTCTTGGCAAAAGTGACTTAGTGGAGTGTTTGACTTTGACTCAAGATTCTAACTGAAAATTGATTGATGGAGTACACGGTGTGTTGAATATGAAAGAAATTGACAGGAGTTGTGCATCAATATGCTAAGAGTACTTTGCTTGAATCAATTGGAAGAGCACTGTGTGTGATTTATTTGGCTTTCATTCCTGGTCTGGCATATAGTTTTAAGTTGGCACAAATTGTTAAAAAAGTGTGTACTTAGCCAAGAGTAAAACAGTTTCATTCTTAACTTGTAGCTTGTGTGAATACAAATCATTTACAGAGAAACTAAAAGTTAAGTGGGGAGTACAAGGTTTGGAATACATTTTTGCCCAGAAGAACAGGGGTGTCTGTCCTACATAAAACTGGTAATCACATACCAGTTAATCATCTCAAGTCAAATGGCTTGTGAAGTCCTAACACTGTCTCAAAAGTTGGCTACCCTGAATTTTATCAAAAACTATGTGCTTGTGCATCATTTGTTGTGAGAAGCTTGTATTGTTGAACTGTTACAGAAATGGGACAGTTTGCATTAAAACAGCGGAGTGATGTTGTGGAGTGTTGCATAATGACAGGCTCCATCAAAGAATGTAAAGAAATGTTTCAAGTGTAATATCCTGGTAGGAAACTCCCCACAACCAGCACTATTCAGTGTCTGTACAAGAAATGGAGGGCTGTAGGATCTGTTTAGAATGTGCAGAGGTAAAGGCGAACAACAGTGAAGACCCGTGAAATGATAGACAGAATTTGCATGGACATTACAAGAAGTCCCCGTAAGTTGGTAAGGAGGTTGTTGCAGCTGGTTGGTGATATGTTGTACATCGTGTCATCATTTGCTAAAAGATATAAAATTAAAAGCATATCATGTGAGAGTGGTGCAAGAGTTGAAATTTGAGGACCAGGAAAAAAGAGTTTAGTATTGATCTGGCTATTAACATCAGTTAATGATTACTTGGACCCTGTGCTTTACTTTGTATCAGATGAGACCTGGTTTCATTTGCAAGGTTTTGTTAACTCTTAGAATTACAGACATTGGTCACAGGACAACCAATATAAAATTCTGCGTAGAGTACCTCTCCGCTCAAAGAAGACGGGTGTTTGGTGTGCATTGTCTGGCTTGCGCATCGTTGTCCCCATATTTTTCAGTTAAACCTTAAACAGTGCCTGATATCTAGAGATCTTTGTCTCTTTCTAATCACGGTTGAAAGATGCAGAGAAGCTGTATGCAGAACACCAATAAGATGGAGGAGCCACTCACGTATCCAACCAAAGTACGGCCCACATCACCAACATGCTCCTTGAGGACAGAAGTGTCAGTAGTGGGCTCTGGCCCCCAAGGTTGTTGGACTTAACATTGTGTGATTTTATTTATGGGACACACTAAAAAGCAAAGTGTATGTTGACAATCCTCTCACAATAAACCATCTTAAACAGAACATTACTAGAGAAATTAATGAACTCTTGCAGAATTACAGTGTGCTGCTGGTAACATCAGCACACGAAGTCGGCGATGCCTGAGTGCCTATGGTCATCACTTCCAGTGTCTCTTATAAACAGATAACTACATGTTTCTTTTTAATGTTACTAATACATGTTCTATTTCAGTTAGTTCATTTTATTGGTTTTATGTGGAATACCAAGTACATAGGGGTGAGAATAAACTTCGTACCAGCACACAAGATATGTGTAAATACCAAGAAAGACTTTATGTAGGATGTTTACTCTGAAATATCCTATTTTCAATTTGCTTCCAACACAAAATTAAATGAAATACATTTATTTCCTCTCAAAATAAGATGTGTGTCAAGTTAAGTTTTCAGAATAAATTATGTCAAAGCAAAACACTTCCACTTGAACCCTTGTGGAGCAATGAATATTCAGTTTCCATCCAAGTCTACTGCAATATCTATGCAAGTATAGAACCAATGACTTCCACAATCTGTGTTTAGAGATCTTGAAGGTCCCACAGTGCAGTGGCGAACACCCTGTCCTTCAAGTAGCCCCAGAAAGACAAATCTAATGGTGTGATATCAGTCGAATGTGGAAGCCAATTTGTGGGTCCACCACATCCAATCCAACTTCCTGGAAGTGTTCAATTCAGAATTTTCCAAAGATCGAACAACCACTGAGGTGGAGCACCACCTTGTTGAAGCCAAAGGTTCGGGGAAAAGTAATCACCTTCATCATGTGTAGGAACATCATTCCTGTGATAGTGTCCTCAACAAAGAAGAACAGTCCAATTATCTTGTTGCACCTGAAGCCACATGAGATGTTCATTTGCACATTTTCTGTAATACTGTTTGGGTTCTATAACCCCCAGATGTGAACGCTATGCTTATTCACAGACCCAGAGACATGGAATGTGGCCTCATTGAAAAACACTACACTTGACAAGAAAGCACCTTTCTAGTTGATTTGGTTAAGCATTTCACTTACAAATCCGTATCACCATTGCTTGTCATCGGGCTTCATTGTCTGCAGAATCTGCACCCTGTTTGAATACAGATGCAACCACTTTTTGAGGACTGTAAGGATAGTTGGATGAGGCATCTGAAATTCCTGTGAAGCCTGACAACTTGATTTTCATGAACTTTATTGGAATGCTGGTGTCTGATCATACTTTCTTGTGAACACAGCAAAACATCTGTGCACTGTAACAATGGATTTATGCTCTGCATACCAATGTAAAGTTTCCCCCTTTTTCTGAATTGGCACCATTTTCACTTTGATTGACAACAATAAAACAATGAAAATGTGCCAAACAGTGACAAAAATCAGGCAGCAACTTCAAGACCCTCTGCATTCAGCAAACAAGTCAGATCTGAAACAAAGAAAGATTTACTATTTTTAAACTGCCTCAAAAATAGTGCATTTTGGTGCAGACATCCTGTATGTCACAAGCTGACCTTTGATCATCATCCTCAGCTTTACTCAACTGTTGAATATGGTAGTATTTTTTTTTCGATTGACCATGATCTTTCACGTAAAGTTGTTTTGGTTAATCTTGAGGTTAGTCTGTAAAACCAAAATAACCTTTCTTGCATCAAGTTTGCAGTTTGTTCTGTTCCCTCTGCAGTTTGTTGTTTGTTCTCAGTTTTTGTTCTTCATTAAAATACTTTAACTCCACCTCCTTTTGTGTTTTCCTCTTCTTTTTATTTGATAATCTTCCCATTCGTATTTCCATCAATATAGAAAGGGTAGATTGCCACTCACATCATAGAGGTGACATTGAGTCATAGACAGGCACACACACACACACACACACACACACACACACACACACACACACACACACACACACACACACACACACACAAATAAAAAAAATAAAAAAAAAATGCTAGAAGTATTTCAGCTTTCAAATTCTAACAGCCATCAGCAACATGTCACCAAAATAACAGGAAGATAACAACTAGAGGAAGGACAACAGAGATGGCATGTATAACAAGTCCAACAAGGAAAGCGAGAGCCAAAAACTTAAGATGCTGTGAATCCAGAAACCGAAATAATGATGTGTAGTGAGATCAATACAAGAGCACAGTGAAATCATGACTGAGGAGAGAATTGCTGTGCTGCTAGCTTTAAAAGGCAGCTGCAAGCACTGATAGGCTTGCCAGAGGGGCATGCCTTCACAGCCAGCTCTCCATTGGTGAGGTCAGTGCTTGTAGATGTAGTGCGGCCATGTAATAGCCTTTATCATTTTCCAGGCCCTCCGGTGGGCCTCCAAAATTGCCAGGTCAGGATATCAGAAGGTGAGCTACAGGAATGAAGTATATATTGTAAGGAGGGTTCACACCAGCTCATTTAAGGAAAGCCAGTGTTGATGAGAAAAATCCAGATGGCAAACACTGGCTGTGAAGCAATCAGCAAGAATATAGTGTTTTGGGGGGGGGGGGGGAGGGGGGGGTAGGTATCAGAATAGCACTGTGGGAGGGTCTGGGGAGTATAATGGGGGGCAGATAATTCTTATTTCAGGGCATGAGGAGAGGTGGTTGATACCCTGGTGGAGAATGTGATTCAGTTGCCCCAGTCCTGGATAGTTCTGAGTCACTAGTTCCCATTCTCCAACTGACTATTCCCTTCACTGCTTCAACCCACTGGACAGTGGTTATTTTGGGGATGGTAGATGACTGGGGACACGAGACACAGGAGATCTGTTCCTGGACAAGGTTGAGAGGATAAGTACGGTCTGCGAAGGCCTCAGTGAGACCCTTGACCAATTTGGAGAAGGACTGCATATCCCTACAGATGTGGTGAGTGTTTGTGGCTAGGCTGTATGGAAGTGACTTCTGGATGCAGAACGGGTTATTGCTGTCAAAGTGGAGGTATTGTTGATGGTTGGTAGGTTTGATGTGGTTGAGGTAATGGCGTAGCCTCCTTAAGGTGGAGGTAATCATGCATGTCTGCACCTCAGTGGCTCCTGTATGTAGTGAGTAGCAATCTGTCCTTTCCCTATTGCTATTATTCCACTCTGGACTTTCCATTACTTGATTTTGCTTGCCATTCTCCAGTTGTTCTAGTATCCCAGTCGTTCTAGTATCCCTTAGCTCAATAAGTCTGACAGTTCACCAGTATCCATCTGTTCGAGCTTGACCATCCTGTAGTAATATCTGAATTTTATTTTTAGACTTAATAACATTTGGTTATGCATAATATTTATTAAATACAGTGAAACCCCACTTTTACACTTTTCAAGGGACTTTAGAAAAATGGTGTAAAATACAGGAAAATGTAAAATGTGGGAAATAATGTTTTAAATTTTGGCCCCTGATACGCCTTCTGACCACAAAAAACGGATCACTGAATGTTCTTCCTCTTTGGTGCAAATAGACATCGGAGCTGCCGTGATTAACAGCTTGGCAGCGATAATGAAACTAACCTAGCAGCTTGAAAATTGCAATGATATAACAACAAATAAACAAAGCATGCATCATCAACGTAAAAATGGCAGTACTACCAAAATAAACAAAAATGTAACTAAATCGAAGATAATAATTGACTTACCCTTGTATTACTCACAGCTGCACTCATATATCAGTTTTGTTATGATGAGTGATGGTGAGTAAGTAAGCTATTGTACAAACAATAATTTCAGCTACCCTCAAGTGTATGACTGTTCAAGTAACCTTTGCTAAGCCCCCTCCCCCCCTCCCCAAATCTATCCCCAATGCATGATGACGGAGCACACGTAGGAGCGTGCATCTACACATCATGTGATTGAAGTAGCTATATGTATACAACGTTACATTATGCAACAAATTTAATAATTTTTTTAACATGGTTTATGTTCACTGATGTAAAAAAAGAAAGTTCTTCCATTCCCTACTTCACCCTCGTAGGGGCCAAGTCTCTTTCCTTTGTTTTTTTGTTTTTTTACTTTCTAAAGTATCTGATGCTCTTTCTCAGGGTTCAAGCTAGCTCCATATTAGATTTCATCAAAATGGATTCAGCAGTTTACTTGTGAAAACATACCAGACACAGTTATTTTCACATTTTATGATATTGGTAGCAACACATAGATATAACATGTCGGTGATTGTCTAAGCATTGTGTTCATTGCATTAAATCTATTGCATAGAACATACCAATCAATAAAAGTCAAAGAGTAAATAGCTTTTTAAAAAACTAAATGTTTTTCCCTAATTCACATGACACTCTTAATATCAGTATATATCTAGTTCTATGCACTTTCTTAAGTAACCTAAGTACATCCTCAGGGTTCAAGCTGTCTGCATACCAAATTTCATCGAAATCAGTTCAGCGACTAAGTTGTGAAAACATAACACACATAGTTACTTTGGCATTTAGAATATTAGAATGGATTACATATTGCTAACAAAAGTCCATTTTTACTGCAAATATAAATCATTAATTATCGATTTTTTATAAAGATCAATTAAATTTTAAAAAATTGCAAATTACTGTTTTTCAAACAATTAAAAATCCAGGATGGAATGTAACAGTTGTGAGTCTTTTTGTTGTGCCTATCTGACTCAGCATCTCCGCTATATGGTAAATTATTATTTTTTTCATTTTTATGTGTTTTACTTTGCACGGAAATACTCATTTGTAGGAGTGCCTTTGTTTAAAATATTCGCCACTGCAGGAATCAAACTCAAGCTGCCCACTTTAGTATCCCCACCAGTGGACATCGATATGAATGCAGCTGATAGGGCGTGGGTCTTGCTGCAGAGTAGTGCAGCAAGTTCTCACAGACAGCATGTACAAAGTGTTGCATGAACAGAACCGCTGACCCAAGTGTTTACTTGCCAGCAACGATAGGCCAGACCCGTTTTTGACCAGCTTGGATCAGGTCTTCATAACACATCATGACATGGATCTGCGTGTTAGTGGTTCAGTGATTCGTGCTGGTCGCATTTGATGCTTCCCTCCATGCCTGACTCTGTGTGGTGTTCAAGAGTCTCTGCTCCCCTACAGACAGACTCACATGTCAAGTCTATTTTCCTCTTCCGGGGTCCATTTCCCTGGCTTCTGTAGTTGAGCCACCGCCAATTAGAACAGTTACATTTGTGCCAACAGGAAGATTTCATGGCATTGACATGTGGAGCAGATAACAGATAAGTATTTAATGATGTTTTAGGATGTTAACTATTCATTTTTTAATCAAGTTGTCCAGTAAAGCTCTTCTTGCGTCAGTTAATTTCAGTATCTCTTCATTATTTATTTGATCAACCCATCTAATTTTTAGCATTCCTCTGTAGCAGTACGTTTCAAAATCTCTTATTCTGTCCTTGTCCCTGCTGTTTATTGTTCATATTTCACTTCCATATAGGGCTACACTCCACACAAATACTTTCAGAAAGACTTCCTAACACTTAAATATATGTTAGGTGTTGACATACTTCTTTTTTTCAAAAAAGCTTTTCTTATCAATCCCAGTCTTCATTTTATATCATATTTACTTCTGCCTTCATTGATTATTTTGCTAACCAAATAACAAAACTCTTCTGCTGCTTTTGGTATATCATTTCCTAAAACAATTATCTCATAATAATCTGTTGAATTTGACTGCATTCCATTGCTCTGTTTACATTTTTGTTAACGTTCATCATACAACATTTTTCCAAGATGCTATCCATAAAGTTCAATTGATTTTTCAAGCCTTTTACTGACATAATTACTGTGTCATTGGCAAATCTTAAAGTTTTTATTTCCTCCCCTTGAACTGCAGTTGTTTTATAAATTTTTCTTTAGTTTTCTTTACTGTTTCTTCTATGCATTGATTGAATAGCACCTAGGATAGACTACAAACCTGTCTTGTATATGTTGTGACTCACCGATCTTCCAAAGTGCCGCCGCGCAGTTGTGCGCGTCCTTTACATGCGGCGCTGTCTGCCAGCCATGCAGCAGCAGCGCCACCTAAGCGGCTAGCCAGCCAGCAGCCGCTAGACTTGGACTCAGTTATGATTTGACTGTTAAAGTGTACGCTCATCTTACTCTGTTTACTTGATCTGTGACTTTCATGTATTGCGTTTTCCTTGAAATATATTTGTTCAACTTGAAGTTATAGCAATTGGCGACGAGGTAGTGATTTTTCTTTTCCATAGTTGACCCACATGTTTCCATGGCTACTTTAGAGCAACTATTGCAAGGTCTCATAGAACAGCAAACACTTCCCACAAATGCAATTCGTGATTTCGTCGTGGCATCAAATGCAGGGCGTCTCTCGTCGTTGTCTCTACCTCCTTTTCCTCCTTACGACGAGACGGCGGAAGACTGGTCTGATTACGAAAAACGTCTTCGACAGCACATCTTGCCATTTCATGTCGCGGATGAACAAACATGTAAGTCTCTGTTCCTTTCATGGATTTCACCTCAAATGTATCGGTTGTTGTCGCAGTTGGCTCCTTTGACAGATCCTGCGTCTTTGTCCTTTGCTGAAATGTACTCCCTTCTGTATGTCTATTTTCAAAAGCAAACGCATGTGGTAACCTCTCGTGTTGCCTTTTATCGTTGTCAAAAACAACCGAATCAATCCTATCGCGCTTGGGCTGCTGAACCTCACGGCTTCGGTAGAAAGTGTCAATTTGTTACTGAAGTTAACAAAGAATCCTACGCCAATTCCATGGTACGGGATGCTCTTATCCGATTGGCGCCCGACTAAGAAGTTAGGCAACGTGCCCTTCAGTTGGCAAATCCGAGTCTAGATGAAGTCCTATACATCGCACAGTCTTTTGAAATTTCTCGAGCCGCTGGAGAGCAAATAAAGGCATGGGGCGATGTCGGGGAAATATAACCTCAGTGTGATGGTGACGAAGTGTGTGGCGTGTCCCCGCCGGCCAACGTGGCTGTAGTACGCTCCCAAGCGCAGCCTCGGCCTAACCGTAAACAAACCTCTAAGAAACTGCAGCAAAACACACGGCAACTTCCTTCATGCCCACGGTGTTTTTAGAAGCATTCACCGAAGATTGTCCACAACGTTGGGCTGTGTGTCACAAATGCAAAAAAAAGGGTCATGTGTCATCTGTTTGCAAATCCGACCGCATACATGATGTTCATGAACATGATGCTGATTCTGATTCTGTGTTGTCTGTCAATTGCACTTCTTCCCTTTCAGGGAAGTAATTCCTCACTGTCCAAATACTTGGTCGAGATGTTCGCATGCAAGTGGATACTGGTTCTGCTGCCTCTATCATCAATTCTCAGACATATCTTCTGTTGGGTTCTCCAATCCTGTCACCTGTCACTAGGCAATCTAGGCAATTACGGACTTACAGTAAACAGAAGATTTCTCTGTTGGGACAATTTGATGCTGAGGTATCTTACAAATCTGTCGTTCGCACTGTTCCCATTTTTGTGGTCGACCATAGTAACGCGGAGAATCTTTTTGGTTTCGATGCCTTTCCCGTTTTTGGGTTCTCCATAGATGACTCTGTCAATATTGTCTCTGATGCTATTCCTTATGCTTAATTGGATTCCTCGTCGATGACATTTTCGTCCCTTTTTTCTCCTGGGATAGGCCATGCAAACGACTTTGAAGCTCATATCACGCTCAGACCTACTGCTCGGCCAAAGTTTTTTCGGGCTCGGCCCATTCCTTTGGCCCTTCGTGATCAGGTCAAACGGGAGCTGGATCGTCTAACTGCTTCAGGGGTCTTGCTTCCTGTCACTTCCAGTGAGTGGTCCTCTCCTGTTGTTGTCGTTGCTAAGCCAAATGGTGATATTCGTCTCTGTGGCAATTTCATAGCCACTGTAAATGCTCAATGCCTTATCGACACTTACCCTATGCCTCGACCTGAAGAATTGTTTACTAAACTTGCTGGAGGCCAGTATTTTTCTAAACTTGACCTGTCAGAAGCTTATCATCAACTTCCTCTCGACGCTGCTTCCCGCAGTTTCTGGCCCTTAACACGCCTTTCGGCCTCTATCAATACCAACGATTGCCATTCGGGGTTGCCAGCACCCCTGCTCTCTTTCAGCTATTCCTGGAACAATTATTGCTCACTGCCCCTTGGTGTATAAATTACCAGGACGACATTGTTGTCACTGGCTCCACCACTGACGAACATATTCAAAATCTCTGCACACTTTTTCATGTCTTACAGACTGCCGGTCTTAAGTGTAATCTTCAGAAATCAAAATTTTTTCAGGCATCTATCTCGTACTTGGGGTTTCAACTCTTTCAGGATGGTATTCATCCGCTTCAGCAAACTGTCGCTGTGATCAATGCCCTTCCTCGCCCTACATCTGTTAAGGAACTGCAGGCCTTCTTGGGGAAAATAGCATACTATCACAAGTTTTTACCGTCTGCTGCTTCGGTGGCTCAGCCTTTGCATTGCCTGTTGTATAAAAACATGCCTTTTCACTGGTCTGCATCATGCAATGCGGCTTTCCAGAAATTGAAGACTATGCTGTAACAGGCCCCGTGCCTGGCTACTTATCGACCTGGCCAACATCTTGTTCTTGCCACGGACGCCTCTCAATATGGGGTCGGTGCAGTCCTTGTGCACCCTTTTTCTGACGGTTCTGAACAACCCATTGCTTAAGCCTCCAAAACGCTTACGGATGACCAGCAAAAGTATTCTCAAATTGAAAAAGAAGCTTTGGCCATTATTTATGCTCTTCATAGGTTTGGTGTTTTTCTCTATGGATCCAAATTTCATCTTGTTACGGATCACAAACCACTTGTTTCCTTGTTTCATCCATCGATGTCACTTTCCGACAAGGCTGCACACCGCCTCCAGTGTTGGGCTCTTTACTTGTCTCGTTTCAATTATGAGATTCATTTCTGGCCGACGGCTCAACATGCGAACGCTGATACACTGTCTTGCCTTCCCATGGGTCCTGATCTGGCATTCGATAGGGACGAACTTTTGTGTTTCCACCTGGATGTTGCCGAGCAGCGGGTTGTGGACAGGTTCCCCATCACCAGGGACTGGCTGGCGTCTGCTTCGGGTTCTGACCCTACCCTCTCCCAGGTTTTACGCTGTATTTAGAAGGGTTGGCCAGATCTTCCATCCGCTAAGACTTCTGATCCGTTGTGGAACTACTACGCTTTGCGTTACCGCCTCACGGATAGGGATGGTGTTATCCTCCTTTCCACTGAAACTGCTTCGCTGCGTGTTGTGGTACCTGCGTCTTTGCATGCTTCAGTCTTGCGCCTCCTTCACCATGGGCACTGGGGTGTCTCTCGCACAAAATTTCTGGCACGCCGTCATGTGTACTGGCCTGGCATCGACTCTGAAATCGCACACATGGTCGCTGCCTGGGGCCCTTGTGCGTCACAGGTCGCCGCACCGAAGTCATCTTTGTCACCGTGGCCTTTGCCTGAGAAGCCCTGGGAGCGTATTCATGCTGACTTCACGGGACCTTTTTTAGGTACTTATTGGCTTCTCGTTATTGACGCCTACTCTAACTTTCCTTTCATTGTCCGTTGCACGTCGCCTACCACCGCGGCAACCACCAATGCTCTAGCTCGCATTATCTTTTTGGAAGGCCTTCCCTCTACTCTTGTCACTGACAATGGTCCGCAATTGCCTCTTCCAATTTTGCGGATTTTTGTGCCCATCACAGTGTCATGCATGTCACGGTCCCTCTGTTCCATCCACAGTCAAACGGTGAGGCTGAACGACTGGTCCTCACATTTAAGGCTCAGATGAGGAAACTCCTGACTTCTTCTGCTGATGATGTGCTTCTCCAATTTCTGGATTCTTACCGTTTCACCCCCATGGGCGTCCACAGCCCGACTGAGCTCTTACATGGCCGACAACCCCGCACGCTACTTCATCTTCTGCGGCCTTCCACCGCACGGCCGCGGGTGCCTTCGCTTGGCCGGTTCACCGCCGACGACATTGTATGGGTACGGGGATGTGGCAGGCAGCCAAAATGGAGTCCTGGCCGCATCTTACGACACGGTGGCCAACGCCTGTATGAAATCCAGACAGACACGGGTGTTGCAGTGCGTCATTCTTACCAGCTTCGGCCTCATGTGCTGGCAACGCCTGTTCCGGATGCTGCTACACCACCTTCGGCCCTACCTGACGCTCGGGACACTGGAATCTCTTAATTACTCACAACGTAGTCCTCTCACCATCATATCGGTGCCAGCACAAGGACAGACGCCACCAGGAGACGTGCCCATGCAGGAAGCAGATCACCATCATCTGTCGGAGCAACTCTACTCGCCTCCTTCACCTACGGATGCGGACACATCGCACATGTCTCCTGTTATAACAACCGGACTTGCCGCAACAGGCAGATTGGTGCACGGGGCCCCAGCAGATTCGACCCCCACGTCTCCTATCATCTCGACCCGTTATCATCGGGGACACTTCCGTCCGTACAGGAAGCCTCCTCCTTGAGACTTTATGGCCAGTCAAACAACACGTATGGACATTAGCAACTACAGGACACCTCCATCAAGACCTGTGCAAAAAATTCAAAGGGGGGGAAAAGTGTTGTGACTCGCCGATCTTTCATAGTGCCGCCGCACAGTTACGCGCGTCCTCTACATGCGGCACTGTCTACCAGCCATGCAGCAGCAGCGCCAGCTAAGCGGTCAGCCAGCCAGCTGCCGCTAGACTTGGACTCAGTTATGATTTGACTGTTAAAGTGTACACTCGTCTTACTCTGTTTACTTGATCTGTGACTTTCATGTATTGCGTCTTCCTTGAAATATATTTGTTCAACTTGAAGTTATAACAGTATATATTCTAGGATTGTCAGAAATCAGGTGGAAAGGTAGAGGAAGTAGAAAACTGAAGAGTGAATGTATGCTGCACTGTAGTGGGAATGGTGAAATGAAGGGAACATGTGATTGGTTGATGAAGGTCAGAGTGAAAGTAAAAAGGAATGTTATGGAAGTTCTACAAATATATGCCCCGCAAGCTGGATATTGTGCTAAAGAGGATGAGGACTGTGAAGAGGAAATAGAGAGACCATTAATTGTATAGGTCATAACAGTGGGAGATCTAATTGCTCACACAAGCACGGAAAGAGAGAGATGTATTGAAGTATTGGGGGTGGAGGGGTGGGGAAGGAAGATAAGCCAATGCAAATGTGAAATGCTGGAACATTAATAAGGGGTGTACCCTCCATAATGTTGAATGCAAGCATGCAAACATTCATGCATTGTGTTGTACAGGTGCGAGATGTTAGTTTGTGAGATGGAGTTCTATGCCTGTTGCACATAGTTCATCAATACACCTACAGGTAATGCTGTTTGTTGATGACACTGGTGTTGTCATCCGATGATGTTCCAAGTGTGTTTGATTGGATACTGATCTGGTGATTGAGTGAGGCCAAGGCAATATTGGATTAAAACAGCAGTATGTGAATGAGTATTATCCTGTTGGAAAACACTTCCTGGAATGCTGTTCATGAATGGCAGCACAACAAATCAAATCAACAGATTGACATACAAATTTGTAGTCATAATGACAAGAATGTGCCTGCTGTCATACATATCGGACCCCAACCATAACTCCAGGTGTAGATCCAATGTGTCTAGCACACAGACAGTTGGGTTGCTGTCCCTCAACTTGCCTCCTCATAACCATACGTGGGCCATCAGTAATCCTGAGGTAGAACCCCAGCGTTCATCAGAAGCCACAACAAACCTTCACCCTGCCCTCCAATGAGCTCTCACTTGACACCACTGAAGTCGCAAATGGTGGTGGTTTGGGGTCAGTGGAATGGATGCTACAGGACGTCTGGCTTGGAACTGCCCTTGTAGTACTGATTTGTGACAGTTTGTTACATCACTGTGGTGCCAACTGCTGTTCATATTGCTGCTCCAGATGCAGTACAATGTACCAGAGCCATACACTGAACAAAACAGTTTTCCCTCTCGGTAGCGCCACATGGACGCCCTGAGCCTGATCTTCGTGGAACTGTACATTCCTACGACCAATGGTACCAGTAATCATGTACAGTGACTGCATTCTTGCCAAGTCTTTCTGCAATAATGCAGAAAGAACATCCAGTTTCTCGTAGTCCTATTACATGACCTTATTCAAACTCAGTGAGGTGTTGATACTGGCATCTTTATCACCTTAAAGGCATTCTTGACTAACATCAACTAACCACGTCCACTCTCAAAGTTAACTAACACTCAGGACCGTTACAATGTTTATTTAAAGCAAAACTAATTTGCATCCTCATAGTGGCACTACTGGTACCACTCGTGTGGGACATGCAAATTGTGAAAGGACATCAGCTTTCTGGTGTAGGACTACACCTACAAGCCTTCTTTTGTCACACAACTCCTTGTTGGTGTTGCAGTTTTGTATTCTGTCAGTGTGTAATGAGACTTAACTGTTATCTGAAGATGACTAATGAGCAGAACATATTTTATGTGTATTAGGAGGGAAGACCCCAACTTATCTCTTTTGCTGGCATGTTCTTAGTACAGTAATTTTTTCCACAGTGCTGTATCTGAGTGGTGCAATAAAGGCATAGCTGAAAGAACAGATATTGTTGATGATCCACAGCTCCATGAAGTACTTCAAAATTAATTTTCTGTCTGTGAATTTCTTGATATCAGCTGTGTTAGGCATAGCTCTACTACTACGGATGTTGAGGAATTAATAGTCAGTGATTTAATTTCTAAGTATAAATGCTTTTGTTTGTCATTGGTTGTTAGCCCCATGTGCTTTATGATTTGCTAATGGGTTTCTGAAGCATTAATGCTTGTTGGGAAATTTACATCATTTTCTGCAAATGCCCATTTATTCCTCGTGCTCATGAAACATATTGAAACAAAAAGTAACACGAAGTCTAACATTGAAGTCCTAGCACACACAATTTATTTCTTAGTGTACCTCTACTCCTCTCCCCCCCCCCCCCCCCCCCTTCCCCCTCCACCGCCTGATGCTGCTGTAATGATAGTTGAGCACTAGTCTTATATTCTAGGCCAAACACTGAATAGTAAGTATAAAAAAATGCTGTAGGTATTTACATATGCTTCCATATAGATGAAAGTATGTCCCTGATTTGTGCATAGTGCTGTCTTACATCAAAAGCTGAAGCTGAAACTCAGACTATTTATCAGTAGATTACAGCAGATGTGGAAGGATTTATCATTCCTACAGCAGTGATCATAGCAGAACACAACTGAGTTTTCTCTCTCTCTCTCTCTCTCTCTCTCTCTCTCTCTCTCTCTTTCCATCCCTGCCTGCCTTCCTCTCTCCCTCCTTCCGTCCTTCCCTCCCCCTCTGCATTCTCCGCCCCCTCCCTCCTTCCCCTCTTTCCACCTCCAAAACACTGTTCCCATAACAAATTCAAGCAAAATATTTAATTAATTGTATGAGACTTTTTTAGTATTCATATGAATTGATAATATTAACTGTTGCAATTACCTGTATTACTCTCATACATTAATAACAATAAATGCATGAGAACATAATAGGAAATTTCTGTTTGCCTGAATTAACTTTGTCCATATCACCAAATTGCATCTCTGAATAATTAGCGATGCTGGAAGATGCAAAATCTTATTAGGTACCTTGAGGAAAAGGCAACCAATCACCTACAGTGGACCAATGCATGGAGCACAGAGATGCATCAACAGTAAACAGGATTTTCTAGCAGAAGTACATTCATTCACACACACACACACACACACACACACACAAATGCATACTCTCGCTGCGGTCATGGGAATGTGTGTTTGGGTGCCTTTGTGCTTGTTTGTGTGTGGATGTGTGGACTTTTGCTAGAAAAAGAGCAAGAGTTCAAAAGCCAGCGTGAATGCTCTTTTCTGTGTGCATGTCTCTGTGCTCCACACATCAGTCTACAATAGGTGAGTAAATGCCTTTCCCTTATTGTACGTACTTCTCCATCCAGGGATTTCATTATTATAATAAAATCTTATTAGTGATCAAAGTGCAATGGCCTATGAATTACTTTGTTCTTGTCTCTTTATAGGGAAGACAATTTTGACGTGTTATGCATTGCAGACTGGGGTCAAGGTTTATCGTTTTACACTATGGGTGGCAAACTGGTAAGTGCAGGGTAAAGTTTGACATTCCTTTACTTTTCTTCTCTCCTTTTGTGAAATCATTATTCATTGTTCTCAAACAGGTGGGCAAAGAGCGCAATATTGGCTTTGATCCCCTTTGTGTTAGTTATTTCAATAATGGCGAATATCTTCTCCTTGGTGGATCAAATAAAATGTGTACATTGATGACAAAAGATGGAATACGTCTTGGAACGGTTGGAGAAGAACAGTCTTCATGGGTATGGTGCTGTGCAGCCCGCCCAGATTCCAATTATGTGGTATGTTATGTGTTTATTTTGACACATTGTAGATTTTCTTGGGAGACCAATGATATTTGAACATATTGTTATGTTATAGGCCCTTGGATGTCAAGATGGCACAATTGCATACTACCAACTGATATTTAGCACAGTGCATGGACTTTACAGAGAACGCTATGCCTTCAGGTATGTAGGAATAAAGGGAGTGCTTTATAGCTTGCGATACTGTATGAAGTAAATTATGTGTACATGGATGATTGTGTGTTTAGTCTACAAGTATCTGGTACAGTAGTGTGCAGAACTGTGTCATAGTAGACATCCATTGTGTTAATACAATCTTGTACATTACACTTCATGTGTAACTGAAATGTGTATTTTTCTAATATGTGAACAAGCTGAGCTTGCAGTTATGTTTAGTTGTGTCTCAGTATGAAAATCTGGCTAAATACATGAATGATTGAAATGTGTGGGTAGTAGACACAATTAAGCATAAATGTATTGAGCAGGAAAGTGAAACAGTAACATTTGTGAATATTTCTACTTCATAAAGTCATTTTTTTCCAAACTTCCCTGTGATTTGAATCATATTAACATTTATTGTCAAATGATCATGTTAACGTTTATTGCCAAATTGCATTCCTAGGTTTAAAGAATGGTATCTCAGAACCACAAAAGCTGCTCGTCTTATAGTGCATCCATTGCAACAGCCACAAATCCACTGCAGTAATGTATAGCTATTGTATTAAGTGCCACAACAGCATACAGACCGTGGGAAAATTTTATCTGCTAAAATCACAATTGGAGGTGTGGGCTGGGGACCAAAATTATTGGTAGAGGCAGAAAAGTGTTAAACATCATTGTGACCACTTATAAGAAGATCACTACAAAGAAAATGACTGGAAAGCTTACTATATTTCTAGAAAGGAAGCACCAGTGAAAACTGTTAGGTGAGGACAGCTTAAAAAGGCTGCTCATCACAGAATACCTAGCTTAACCTCTTGTATATCAAGAAGAGTCTTCACAGATGCAAAGAGCACAAAACATGGGTGACCAAACAAAAGGAAACATGCTTTTATACAGCTCTGTACTGCATCACCTGCCCATGCATGTAAAATGTCAGGGGCAGTGTTTTACAAGTGTGAAGTGTAGTGGAGGCTCTGTAATGATCTGGATGGTCGGTCATTCTGTGGTTTCTGTGTCATGTTGAAAGGAAAAATAACTGATCAACTAATGAAATGCCTTCAGGTGACTGTTCATCCTGAGATGAGGTGCTGCCATAAGATTAACCTCATCCACACAGACTGAAATCTCAGAGATAAGTTTGTTGAGCAATATAATGAAATAATGCACCCTAGATCACCAACTTAGAATATTATCAAGCCATTTTGGTCTTTATTGGAAAAACAACTAAGGGCTTGTTATTCTCCTTCAGGATTTCTCAAATACTTGGGGCAGTTTCATTTGCAGTGAATTCTATAAACTACATCAACGTACAAAAACATCCAGGCAATTTTGAATGCAAAAGGTGTCCCCAGCACATTATGTATATGTTAATATTATTTCTTTCCAAATCCCAGCATTGAGGAATTCATACCTATGCATGTGTCAAATTGTCAGTGTAAAACACTGAACACAATCTTAGTATTTTGTCCTATAAGACTAAATATGGCATTTAAAGCTCCAAAATCTATTGTATTTATACACACATCAAAACAAGTTTTGCATCAGCTCTGTTCTGAGAGTCCTGGAACCTGTACAGAAAATTGGAATAGAGATCAACATGCCCTTTCTATTGCTCACGAAAACCAAACATTGCATATTGTACCACCATACAGCGAGACCTTCAGAGGTGGTGGTCCAGATTGCTGTACACACCGGTACCTCTAATACCCAGTAGCGCATCCTCTTGCATTGGTGTATGCCTGTATTCGTTGTGGCATACTATCCCCAAGTTCATCAAGGCATTGTTGGTCCAGATTGTCCCACTCCTCAACGGTGATTCGGCGTAGATCCCTCAGAGTGGTTGGTGGGTCACATTGCCCATAAACAACCCTTTTCAATCTATCCCAGGCAAATTCGATAGGGTTCATGTCTGGAGAACATGCTGGCCACTCTAGTCGAGCAACGTCGTTATCGTGAAGGAAGTCACTCACAAGATACGCACGATAGGGGCGAGAATTGTCATCCATGAAGACGAATGCCTCACCAATATGCTGGCGATATGGTTGCACTATTGGTCCGAGGATGGCATTCATGTATCATACAGTCTTTACAGCACCTTCCACTACCACCACCAGCATATGTCGGCCCCACATAACGCCACCCCAAAACAGCAGGGAACCTCCACCTCGCTGCACTCGCTGGACAGTGTGTCTAAGGCTTTCAGCCTGACAGGGTTGCCTCCAAACATGTCTCCGACGATTATCTGGTTGAAGGCATATGCGACACTCGTCGGTGAAGAGAACATGATGCCAATCCTGAGCGGTTCATTCAGCATGCTGTTGAGCCCATCTGTACTGCACTGCATGGTGTTGTGGTTGCAAAGATGGACTTTGCCATGCATGTTTGAAGTGAAGTTGCGCATCATGCAGCTTATTGCACACAGCTTGAGTCATAACACGATGTCCTGTGACAGCACGAAAATTATTATTCAACATGGTTGCATTGCTGTCAGGGTTCCTCCAAGCCATAATCCATAGTTAGCAGTCATACACTGCAGTAGTAGCCCTTGGGCACCTGAGTGAGGCATGTCATCGACAGTTCCTGTCTCTCTGTACCTCCTTCAATGCCGAACAACATCGCTTTGGTTCGCTCTGAGACACTTGGACATCTCCCTTTTTAATATTTTTTTTGTGGGATCTGAAATTTAAAAACCTCTCTCACACCGGCCTGATTTAGCTTCACTGATCAGGATAGTAAAAACATGCGTATATTAAGGGAATTTTCATTCATAAAGCAGGCTCACATTCACACAGTTCAATACTATTCTATCCTGATTAAATTGAGCTTACCTTAAATTCCATAAGGCAGTGAAGCAATTTCGAAGTCTCGGTGCGACGAAAATTGTCAGTCGATTTCCTAAAAACATTTGTAATAATTATTAACTTTCGGTGATCACATGCGGAAGACCGGAGATCTGCTGGTAAGACTGTGTTAGCCCATTTATTGAAAGTAATAAACTGGATATCTTGAGTGTACAAAACGGCAGGTTCGTCCAGTGTAAATCAGACGTTTCCCACTGATCCCATGCAACACAGTTTAGTAAGCAAACACTGTCAATAATAATCAGTTAAATAATACGCGAACACACTTACTTTAGTTTAGTTCATGTATTAAATTCCTTCTCATACAGAATCTCATCAAGATGGCGACTAGCTCAACAATACATACATATACATCTTCGTTCTTTCACAGCTAATCAGCAAGATCTGAATCATTCTTCTCATAAGATAAAACATAGATAGCAGAGAAGCTATTCCGTGGAGTAAATGCACGCTCCAAGGAATAATAGGGCGTGAAATTACTTTGCATTGATAATCATCGTATATTAAAGTTTAGGAATCGGTAAGATAAGAAGAGATATTTCGAGATATGTACCGAGTTATATAATTTGTAAAATTTCTGAAAATATCGTGGAGAGACCGCTGCAAGAGACATTACATCGTGGAGAGACCGCTGCAAGAGACATTACACTTTGTTGAGAGCCCTTCCTGGCAGAAAGTAACAATGTGGATGTGATCAAACCCTAGTACTGACTATCTAGGCATAATAGAACTACAGAAAAAAATGAGCCATGTACCTCCTTACTGGTAGAATGACTGGAACTGGTCGGCCGTCAGACCCCCTCTGTCTAATAGGTGCTGCTCATGCATGGTTGTTTAGATCTTGGGGCAGGTTTAGTGACATCTCTGAACAGTCAAAGGGACTGTGTCTGCAATACAATATACACAGTCAACGTCTATCTTCAGGAGTTCTGGGAACTGGGATGATACAAAACTTTTTTTTGGTGTGTGTATTGTGGGGCCAAAGTGTCCAACATTTTCCCAGTAGAATAGGTCTATCCTTGATGTGTGTACCTGGATCTGTAAAATACCCCTCAGTGGATACCATAACTCAGAACATTTGAGGGAATAGGTAGAGACAAAAGGCTCCCAAACTGATGTTTACGGTGGATGTTACAACTATTTGTGTTGCAAATGGTCCGCAGCTCGTGGTTGTGCGGTAGCGTTCTCGCTTCCCACGCCCGGGTTCCCGGGTTCGATTCCCGGCGGGGTCAGGGGATTTTCCCTGCCTCGTGATGACTGAGTGTTGTGTGATATCCTTAGGTTAGTTATGTTTAAGTAGTTCTGAGTTCTAGGGGACTGATGACCATAGCTGTAAAGTCCCATAGTGCTCAGAGCCATTTGAACCATTTTTTGTTGCAAATGCCACTGTTTTCCCATTGACAAACCACCTTTGTGAGCAAGTACGCTGCCCTTAATGAAAGGCAGTTATTGTTAAACCATTTATAAGTTGATTAATAAGAGGAATCTCTATTGAATCTTATGAAACAACAGTTGTAAGCTCATCAGCATGTAAAATGGTTTTTATGCTCCTATTTTACAACGAGAGCTGTAGTTGCCATGAAATGTCATAGCTAATGTTAGTACTACTCATTCAACATTAATTTCTACAGATGCATGACTTATGGATCTTTGTCTTACTAATGTCTCAGGAGTGTTTAAATTGAAATCAGTTGCAATCAATAACTAATTCAGTTTAGCATTGTTTTTAATGAAAGTTTTGTTAGAAACATTTGTTATTCCAATAGGCATCACATCTATAATTATTGGAATATGATTACATTGTAATCTTCTGCTGATACATGATACTACTGTTTTAGAGAAACCTTTTGTTCCCATGTTAGAGCAATATCTCCAATAGGACAGTCATAAATATTTTTCTAACTTTAAAAAAAAAATGAGTGGCAGGATGGCAACAAATGCATAGATGTGGTCAATTATTGGTGTATCAGTAATGCACTGCAATGGGTGCCTCATAAAGTGGAAAGCAAGAAAACTCGCTGTAAGAAAGTGTTGCAAGACATATTTTGATGACTTCCCAATTAATAAAATCTTATGAGACAGTGTTAAAAACATCGTGAATCTGAAATCACTGACAGTTGCCAAACTGTGCCCAGCACATTCATCATTCATGTTGAATTTGCAGAAAACATGATACACTGCTTTTTATATATCACTCTTAAAACCAAGAAATTCCTCCCATACTAGCTTATTTTTATCAAATTAATGAGTTAAATAGTCTTTAGCAGTAAAAATTTGTAATTCTATTCATAGTTTACACTAAAACATACATAGAGAGTTGAAGATACTACACAGAAATGATACTGTGCAATACAGAGCTAAGTGGGCATTTAAGAAAAACATAGTAGCCTTAACTTTTTTCAGTAAGATAAATGGCTCAGTACTTCAAAGTACAAAGAAACTGCCGGTGTATTTTCTGCGTGTAAGAAAGACGTATGTCATTGATGTGCAACCATACTCAACATATGTCAGATTGATGCATCAAGAGTCATACTCAAATGGTATTTGCTCTGTATATGTATTGAACACTTACTATCAGTTGGATGTGTTTGCTGTTAACTGTGTGTTGCCATTATTTTTATTTCACAGTGATTCTTCCTTTTCCATTTGACTGAGAAAGAGCCACTATTGAAGTTTGGCAAGCACTATTCCAATTCCCTTCAATACAGCTTATTGTTATAGTGGCTCTAGAGCCATTTTGGTTGTATAATTGTGATTGTATACAGCATTGAGCTACTATGGTGACTAGAGAGCACTATCATTACCTTGACGAATGGAATCGTTGAGTTTAACATATAACCTTGATGCCATTAGACCTTGCACAGGCTGTGTACACCGTAGTCACACAGGAGGTAGGTAGGACAGTGTGTTTGATCAAGTCCACATCATTAGGGCAGTCTGATTTATCCATATTTTGAAGTAATGCAGGCTTTGAGCATTCAACATTTCACTGTATCAGCAGTTTACCATTAGAATTTGATTCATGTAAAATTACTACCACCAGAGTCACCTGTTGCACTCCACAGTGTTGTAGATTACAAGGATCGGTGTGACCAGCTCAATTTTGATGACGGAGATGAGCCATAGTGCAACAGATCACACCCATGAACTATTTCAACAGATTACATTCCATTTCCATGCCACATAACTGGTTGTGAACAGCAACACCTCTCCCCCTGCCCCCTTCTCCCAATCCTTACTTCCTTCTCCCCAATCCCCACCCCTTCCCCATTGAGGAGCAGAAAGCAGAAGACAGGAATGATAGAATTGATCTATAATTATCTTTGTTTTCCACAGAAAAGATTATATTTGATGGCATGGGTCAGTTAATATTTAATATTTTTTGTGAGTAGGTTACTTTTCAGGTTGAGGAAATGAAAGGTTCTATTCCTGGGAAGAGAGGGAAGGACAGAAGAAGATACCAGATGCTGGATGACATCAGTAGATCACAAGGACGGTATCAAAGAATGAACAGAGAAGCATGGAGGGCCATGAAGTCTAAACATACCACAAGGCAGATAACTAAATGATGATGATGATGATAATGATGACATTCATCATGCATCATGTCCTGTAAATGTCATCATAAAAGAGAGCCTTCATGGATACCAAATTAAACAGAAACACCCATTACAGGCTACTTCGGTAAAAGACTAGTGCTAATGTATTCACACTGTTCATTATGGGAAGTACTCCTAGATCACTTTATATACTTATGTGTTTATTAGGAAAAAAGTTACACTTTTGATTAAAGCCACTGCTCTTCTTCTTACACTACTTTGCTATTGTTTTTATTTAATACTTCAGAAAAAGCAGTTGTGTGACTTACACAGAATGTTACCATTTGATCATATACTGGCAAAATCAAAAACAGTTGAATAAGAACAGTAGAATTAAGGAGAATCTGTATATCTTGAGTCTGAATACTCTTATAGTAATTAGAAGTTGTGGCTAATAAGGAACATGTACAAAATTGTGTTGTAGACAAGTGAAGCAGTCGCGCCCAATGTACAGAACTCTGTCTGGGATACTGTATTTTTACATTTGTGGATTATGCACATTTATTTGTACACTGTTTCGTAATTTCAAAGATGTTTTCACGAATACATGGAACTGAAATTTTTTTCAATATTGCACTGTAAACACAGTTTACTTTTTGATTTCTGCATTTTCAGTTGAGATGCCCTTAACAAAGGCAAATTGAGTTGTTGCTCAAAGGTTATACCAAGAAAAGTTTTGTATTCAAGGTGTCTTACAGCCTTCATATAATTGATAAATGACACTTATATATTCAAAGACAAGGCTGCTCGCTTTTATATAAATATAAATAAGCAAGTTCATCTTTGAATGCAAAAAAAGTCATTTATCATCTATTCTGAGAAAAAGAGTTTCAGTATTTTGTTGTGAGATGCCTTCTTAAAAAAAGGGTGTACTATAAGTAGAACTCAGTATTCACAGATGTAAAAAAAGTCTTTGGAAAATACAATATTTGTCTAGCAGAGAAACAGCAGCTATATAGTAAAACTGAGGAGGCGGTAACTTTTCCAAAGTAGCAGGTTTCTTACTAATTAACTCAATGAAATGTAGATGGCATAAGTATGAATAGCATTAAGCAGCATAGTGATACTTTATTGTTAACTAATGTATACATATTAAGTTTCTATGATTTCCTTGTATCTTGTTGATATATATCTTGACTAATTCCACATCTCTGAAGGTTCTCTTTCTTGTACATATAGTACAACAAGTGGTATCCGTTACTGGTGTAAGTTTGCCTGGGAGTGAAAGGACCAGGCAAAATAAGGATTGAATATCATTTGTATCAAGATTTTTATTAACACTCCTCAGGAAAAGTAATTTTACCAATTAGGCCAACAGGAGCTTCACAAATTAAGACCAAACCATCCAACTAGATTAAAAAAAATTAAGAACAGTTACTTAAAATCAATAAAACAATCTCTTCCAAGGTTCTTATTCTCTTTTAAAAGAATAAACAATTAAGTACAGAACTCAAGAATGCCCAAACAACAGTGTTTTATAACAAGCATAACATGATAGGAAACCAGTCTTCTAAACAGGAAGGCAATAAACATCTTTAGAATGTATTTGACTAACATACAACAAATAATTCAGGTTTACATAAAAGAAGTCATTGAAAGGAAGGAAAAATAATTAAAGCTGCTTGGTGTGAAACCACCACATATTGACAATGTGGTCCAGACAAACAGCCCTGAAATTACTTAGGGCAGGCCCAATATGATGCTCACCACATTCCTCCTTTTCTAAGCAACCAGAGGGTACGTGCTCCAAGGCTTAAACATACAATGATAGCCTGATGAACAGAGAAGTAACTTTTAAGTAAACCAGTAAAAACTTATGTCATCAGATTACACTCTGGCAGCATAGATAAAACAATTGTAATAAGTCACTCTAAGATTATAAGGTAACTGCCCAGGGCAACCACCCCCACTTACACCTGATTGTAAAGAAGTTCAGCAGCCAATTGAGATTCAGCTTCAAATCGTGCCATGTGGTGGAAACAGTGACTACTTAACCGTCACATAGGACAGAAAATGTAGGTGGAAAGAAAATGCGGACAGTTGGGTGATGAACCTCACCTATGTTAAATACAAGCTCAGTTTCAGACCCATTGTTGACTATCGTGTCCTTAATCATAAAGTAATCTGGGAGTCTGCCCCTTTTTGTGATTTACACAGGTGTTTTTCATGGTTTTCCGGGGCCCACTATTTTTCTGTTTTCGGTCTTTACACAGGCCTTTTGCACTGACTGGTACTTACATGAATTCAACTGGATGCCTTTCAGTCTTTTTACAGGGGTGGCAGTTCTTTCTGGATTATTCAGTTGCATGCTCGGAGACCTGAAGTTCAAGTGTGCGTATAACTACTAGGATGATGTTTTTCACAGTGCCATCTTCCCAAACATTTGGAGCATTTGCAACTGGTTTTGGGGCATCTGAGGCAAGTGGGGTTAACTGTCAAACTTTCTGAAGTTACCTTTGCTCATTATGAGATATATTTTAGTTTGCTGAGCTATCCACTCCATTAAACCTGATGCAAAAGAAGGGCGAGCTGTTTGTCTGCACCAACTGTGCTGGTATAAGCTGACATCAGCACACAGTTTGACAAAGAGATTGCTAGAAGATTAATAGTAGGCGCAAGCAACATGCTTATCAGGAGAGAGGCCAAATAAAGACTCACAAGCAACATACTGCCAATGTCATCTTGACTGACAGTATTTAGATCGCCGCCGCAGACTGGAGGGCCCAGTGAGTCCTTGTCAGTCATCTAAAGAGTCGATGAGTCGAGTCATCAGTCGCAGTCCAGGGGGAGTCGCAGTTGCAGTTAGCTTAGCCTCTAGCTCAGAGTCAGTCAGTACCTAGTGACCAGAGTAGTGTACATTGTGGGGCTTGTACTTCACCAGCAGTGAGACTAATGTGGACGATTATGGAAGAGCTTGTACCACAACAACTAGCTTAAGATAAGTAACTTCCTGTTAGACCAGAACCTAGTTAATAAATCTTCCTGACTGGAAGATGGTCAGAAATTAAAATCCAATATTCCATATGATTAGTCACACTAATTTATGTGCCAACACTTCTGAAAAACCATGTAATGTCTGAAGGAGAGCCTCAGCGTGATGAGGAGGTAAACACACAGTGTCGAACTCTGCACCAATTACATTAGTATTACAGAGACCTACCCTCCTAGAATTGTGGCCAAGTGAAACTTCACCTCAGACCAAAATCCAAAATAAAATTTCCCAGGGACATAATCCAAAACTAATCCTGGTTTACTTACAGAATCACACCAACTTCCCGGAAACGGACTCTGGGCACGCACAGGAAAACGCACCACATCGCCTTCATGCCAAAGATCATGTTCTAGGAGATGTGGCATGAGCTATTGATCATGCAGTGGTTCAGAAAGGTCTGGCAGAATGCTAATACTTCAAGTCACTCACCAAATAGGAGTCATATTTAGTCATCAACAGGCATACAAAAAAGAATGAAAATATTGCTAGCTTTTGGAAGAAATCCTCTAATGAGCTAGAATGTGTGCGCTCTTCTCTCTCCCCCCCCCCCCCCCCCCCCAATAAACCACACACACACACACACACACACACACACACACTACTACTACTACTACTACTACTACCATGAGTGTGTGTGTGTGTGAGGAGTGGGAGGCATCCACACGCTCTAGCTCGTTCAAGGATTTCTAAGGTTTTCATTCTTTCTTTGTGCCTGTTGGTGACTCAACACTTCTCCTATTCAGGGCATTATCTCCTTTACACCTACAGTACATATTTATATCCTGCCAGAACTTTCCTCTTGTTAAAGCCATGGACTTGGTTACTTTGACAAAGAGCAAAAGATTGATACTCACAAGTAATTTGTGCTAAACTTTGTCTTACTTAACACAGTTTTCAGTGATTAGTCTATATCAGTAAACAGCACACATCCATGAGCTAGGAAAAGTGCACATGTACAGTAGGAGCAGAGGCTGAGTTTTGAGCACAACAATTTGACCGCAAGCTAGACTGAGCAGATGTTACATGCAGCGTCTGTAAGTCAGCTCCAACTACAGTGCTGGCTATGTGGGATGATAAGGGCATATCTCAGAGGCAGTCACAGGTTCACAGTGCAGTGACATGGTTGCTGCTAGCTTCAGAACTTAGACTGTCTTGACGTGGTATCAATGTCAAACAGTACATTCCTCTCCCCAAACCTCTTTGCCGTTGTCTGTTGTAGGTGCAGATGCAACTGAGGAGGCAGGAATCAGAACTTCAGTTGATGATAAACCCTTACAAGCATCTCGGCATTCATTTTATGAATGGCTGGGAACACTGACTGAAAAACCAGCCATAAGGGTGTCCACTCACACACAAGGATGTACTGGAAGGTGGCAGGGCGAACAGACTCATCCACCATGGTTGAAGCTGCTGGCACGGCAATGTTGGTGACAGTGCTGCATCAGCATCCTGGGCACATTGTCCAGCACTGGACCTGAGGTAGATGAAGGCAGCCGAGGCTGCGGAGTCCTTATGTACACTGACTCTGCAAATGAAAAACCTGTGGCAGGATCATGCAACCCACAAAAACAAACTTGATTTTGAGGGCACTTTTGCAGCTTTGTGGAATCCTGTACAACATATAGTGAGTGCCCCAAGACAGGTGATAAGGTCACATTCCTTGGACCTGTGTCGGTCAAAACCTGTTAGAAATACCAAATCATGCACATTAAACTTAGAGTGTTGTGGAGGAAGGCCCAACCTATGTGGAGGATGCAGCAGCTGGAGCAGTGCCATATGCTGGTTCCATGCAAGAGCTCTGCAAGCAATTTGCAGTTGCATGGCAGGGAACAGTAGAACAAGATAGAGAGCACTAAAACTTGCATGGACACCACATACGGAAACTTGTAAATTCATCCACAACAAGAAGCCAACAGGAATTCCAGTAGATAATCACAAAAAAATGATGTGCAATCTTTGCCAAGGGACACTTTTCTTGAGCCAATCGAAAAATTTTTGTAGTGGAGCGAACTGGTGTTCTGTACATGCCAAATTTTGTGATGTTGTTCTATTTGAGCATACATGCTGACCCACGTGCAGTGTTTTCTGACAAGCAGCTGAGTATGTGCAAGCAGCTGAGTACGTACAATGCCCCAGTGCCCTTGATGGAGAAAGCAGAGAACTTCCTTCTAAAGCAACTGTGGCACAACCACACGGGACTAATCACTGTTTGTATGTTAGAGAATGACACAGTGCTGAACCGATAAGTTGTGCCGAAGCAAAAATAATGGCATATGATCAGATCCCATAAGTGGGTGCGGCAAGCACGAGTTTTGTTGCATGGTATCATTAAATGAAATACTTCCTCTGCTGCCTGCCCACTGGCTGTTACAGGGGAAGTCACAGCAATGTCGTGCCAAGCCAAACATTCCTGTGCCACTTAATCTCTGATACCTCAAGCTGCAGGCCGTGCTTAGCAATATGTGGTTGCACATTGTCTTTCATGGCCTGTCCATAGGCACAGAAGAGTTCACAGAGAGAATATTGTCTTGAATGTGCAAACCAAACAGATCAGAAGAATAAAACATTCTTGGTTTTCAAGCCACGTCAATTAGAATAAAATCCTTGAGCTTCCAATGGCCATCTCCACCATTGTCGTCAGGAGTTCACTGACTGCCAGGACTGCTATGGTTTCTCACTTATACAGGCATGATGACAGATGCCAAACAGATGGACCCAATGTGGCACGCGCGTGTAAGTTGACCCGGGCAGCTAGCGGAGACTCAATGCCAGAAATATTTTCACTGTCACATGAACACAAAACTGTGTTTTTGTAATGAAATGTGGCAGGTAAGCTGCAAATAGATAGCACAGGAAGGTCACGTCCATTGTTAGCAGAAAATGTCATCTTTGACTTACATAGCTTGTGCTTGTCTAACAGTTCATATTTGCTTCCATTCAAATGAGTCATTGACATGCGAGTGTCCAGTTGCATATGTATTCTGTCTCTTGCAGGCTGCAAAGTGACAAATAATTTATTAGCATGACACTGGATGGAAGAAATTTCAAATTCTTTGCCTTTGCATTTGGCTCCCATTGAACAATACTAGAACTACTACTTGGCATTGGAAATATTACGTTAACATCAGTTGACTGATACAGTGGAGAACATGCTGAGTGATTGTTGGATTTGCATGTATGCTGACAGACGGAATCTGTCTATGCTCGCCACAGTGGTAGCACTTAGCATCATGACTGTTGCTTATGTGCCTTGAAACACTGAACACAGGCTTTAACCATGTTAGCCTACTGCCAAGCACACTGTTGTTGTTTACATTACTGCTTTGGCTTGTGAGCGAAGGGCGCAACCTGTTTACCATTACTGTGAAGAGCACAAATAGGAGCAGAATCAAAGTCCATCGCCACACTGTCACAAGTCCTGGTGCTCCACCATTTCCAAAACCTGTTGCAAGCTATGATCAGGATACTTAAGACTCTGTTCGCGTATGTAATGATCTGACACATTTTGATTA
The DNA here is from genome assembly GCF_021461395.2 of Schistocerca americana. Lineage (NCBI taxonomy): Eukaryota > Metazoa > Arthropoda > Insecta > Orthoptera > Acrididae > Schistocerca > Schistocerca americana. The sequence continues at coordinate 509,256,202 of NC_060119.1, read as the reverse complement.
ACAGCGTCCCTAGTGCAACAATGGCATCACTGTGGTAACATCCACACATGCACTTGAGGTTGTGATGCCATGTAAGTAGCCACCTACTGATTATGTGTTTGGATTGCCTATACAAGCAAAAGAATTTGTAACATGCAACTGCCACCTTATTCTGCTCATCATAGTACTTGTCGAGTGCAGCAGTTAGTTCATCTAAGTCATACTTTAAGAGCGGCTGGTGAGAAAAAGTTTGCAGGCTAACTGGTACACTAAAACACTGACTGTTGCAATAAAATATGGCTGCCTTCCCTACCTTCAGTGTGAGGCAACTGCAAGTGCAAGTCGAGCTGTGCATGGTACTCAAAACTATTCTTCTTGTTAAGAATCAAATGCCTGGAATGGTGATGTGGAAACAGATGCTGCTGGCTGTTGTGCTGTGGCTACTGGAGCGATGCCACAGTGTTTGCTTCCATTGCTAGCAATCTGTTCATGGATTCCATAAGCTGTTGCTTTGGCCTGCAACTGAATAATCTGAGTTAATGACAGTTCTTGTGGGTCATTGGCAATTATAACACACGTGTGCACACACCCCTCCCCCCCCCCTCCTCCTCCCGCACACACATGCACAAACAGTACAAAAATAGAGCACAACCACTAAGCTATACTGGAAGAAAGTGCCGATTAAAGTCACTACATATTCGCCACCAGGTATGGGACAAATATTCTGAAATACACACAATAATATTGGTACACAATATCAATGTGGCAGGCAAGCACAGCAAATTCCATAATTCCACAAGAAATACACATGCAGCAAATATGCTTGTTGAAATGTGGAAACCAAAAACAGCAAAACCAATGTTCTTGTTGGGAAGTGAGACAACCAACAAAACAATGTCACTTATGTTCCATTTCGAGAAGAAGTAGGACCAAGCAGCAGCTAAATGTAGATTTCCATTGACACCAGATGTTTGGTTGTCCCATAGTGGATGCCTGTGAGTTGGTGGTTACTGTGACAGAGAGCAAAAGATTGAGATCTCAAGTAATGTAAGATAAACTTTGTTTGACTTAACTCAGTTTTCAATGACAATTCATATCAGTAAACAGTACAAATCCATGAGGTAGGCCAAGTCTGTATGTACACAGTAGTATCAGAGGTTGAGTGTTGAGATACAGCAATTAGACTGTGAACTAAATACGGCAGGTGCGACTTGTGGCGCCCTTAAGTTGGTCCCGTCCACAGCACTGGTGGAGCAGGAGGATGAAGGTGTGCCTAGGAGGCAGCTGCAGATTGGTAGTGCAATCAAGCCATTGCTGCTACCTTCAGAATGTGGAGACTGACTTGACATGGTATTGGAGGCAAATCATATCACATACTTTTATGAGAAAGAGAACTGTCAGGGATGTGGGGAGAGAGAGAGAGAGAGAGAGAGAGAGAGAGAGAGAGAGAGAGAGAATGTTCTTAAGCTATTTAAGAATTTCTTCCAAAAGCTAGCAGTTTCATTCTTTTTGTGTGCTTGCTGACAAGTCAGTGCTTCTGCTATTTGATGAATGTTTCTCTTTCTTGATCGTATATACAGAACACGAGTGAATGAGTGAGTGAGTGAGTGAATGAATGGATAGATGAATGCATCAGCTGGCTACAAAGGGATCTCAGAGAAGTCACTACCAGGTCTCCACAATATTTTAGAACTTTGGTTGAAATACTGTCATAAACAGGGAATTACTACCCTAATGGTTTTTGTGATCTCTCTGGCAGTTGATTTGGCAGAACTGATATCTAGTTATGGAGTATGCAATGCCTATCAAAGTAAGTCCAGTGAATCTGCTTTTGATGGTCCATTTTTTGTGTCCCTTTGTTGTTGCATATAGTTGGGAAGCATTCATGGAACTTAGTGACCAATGATTTGAATTTAACATCATATGTGTTGCTGCTACTCTTGTCAGCAAGCTGAGTACCATTTGCCTTATTGAATTTTTTCTTGTCATGCTTATGTAATATTGTTGGAAGAGCGGTCACTATTACTTGCTGGGATGGTCGACTCAGGATGGCTTGCAAGACATTGAATGCTGACTGCCAGTCCCTCAAGCAGCTGAATCAGAAATGCTTCACTAGCAAAAATGTTCTTTATTCATTGAGTAGCTCATACAGTCTCTTGGCAGTGCCTCAGTTGCATTCGTTGACTCCCCAGGCAGCCATGGCTGCCTCAGTGAAGTCCAAGGCAACATACTCAGCTGCAGTAGTATATCGTCACTGGGCAGGAGCATCAGCTCAGCTGAGTGCAGCATTAGTGTATGACCTTGCAAATGTGTGGCTGACCTGAGGTGTCAGCAGTCTGCCAGTATGTGTGTTGACAGCCAGCTGCTGTGGTAACTGATCAAGTATGTGATGACTGATATGATGCTCTGAACCCCAGACCCCTTGGAGACATCCAGAGACTGGACAGTGTCACCTTGGCAGTGGGCCCAGCTGTATGGCACTATTCGAGTCCAGTAGCACCAGGTCTACCAATGGCCTGCTGATTGGTAGCTAGTGAATGAGGTGATAAGATGTGATGATGAAGCTGATACACCCTCATACTCACCATCAATTGGCATGGAGTACGTCTTGTTGTTTGCAGCAGTCGGCGACAAGATACTACTAGATTATGGACGCCAAGTATTTATAGTTGCTTAGCCTACTTTTGTTATGGCTGGATGCTGTTTTAGGTCAAATAGTTAACCAAGGTGCTCATCATCAGGCTAAGGCACGAGATAATTCAACTTGCCACTGCAGTGGGTTGAGCCCTTTCGCTATGCCATGTCAAGAGTATTCTAGACCTGCCAGCAGATTCTCACAGGCAGCTGGTTTGCCTGTCTGGCCACATGTTGTGAAGTCTATGCAGAGAGGTGGTGGCTCAGCAGCTAATAGTGCAGTAAACTGCCTTTGATTTTTTTCTTGTATTCTTGAATTTTTTGAGCATAGTGGATAGCTTTTGCGATTTTGATGACAAAGTGAATAATTATGCAGTACTACTTGTAGTACACCCTTGAGTCTTGATTAGATCTAGTTCTCTGAATTTAATAGAGGTCTCTCTTCCTGGCACATAATAATATTGTGTGAATAGATTTAGAAATAATTAAATTATCATCTACTGTGTGTCTTTGTTAAACTTCTTCCTGTTATTGGTCCAGTAAATGTCTTTGGTATTAATCATTGTGAAAGTGTCAATTTCTCTTCGTATCTAAATCTAATTGATGGTGATGCCATATTGGTACCATTAGATGATTGCTGTGGGACAAACCATTTATTATAGGGATTATATCTATTTCTTGAAAGGCAGTAGAATTTAGAAATAAATCATCAATCACTGTTGCACTGTTTGGGAATGTTGCTTTGGAAGTCAAACCAAAGCTGGATGTCAGTGATTCTAGGTGCCCTTGATCAGAATTATCCGAGATGAAATCTATATCGAAATCTCTGTATACAGTCACTTCCTTGTTTTTTTTTTTTTTTTTTAGTAAGTCTTATTAGTATGCCATCTAATTGTTTAATCAAATTTTAAAAAAAAATTCCTGTAGGTGGAACACAGACTGTCAGAACTGCTGTCTTGTATGTTCCCAATTCTATAAAGCACTAAAAGAGAGATTTAATACTTTATTCATTGAAGTCTACACCTTGGAACATTATTCCAGTTTTTGTGTATACAACTACTCCTACATTACTCGTATTATGCCTACAGTAAAATGGTACTAACTTGTATCCATTTAGGTGCATCTGTTTAGTTTGTTTGAATTCTACATGATCTATTATGCTTAACAAACCAGTAGAAATAACTGTACATTTCTCAGCATCCTGTAGTGATATGAGAAGCTCATCTTTCTTACTTAACATGCTGCTTATTATGACAAAGTTCAGATGTATTATGATCAGTACCTTTTGTTCTGACCAAACTGCCATTTTTGTTCCCTCCACTGATTGTTGCAACTGGACAGACTAAGCACTGGTTACGTTGGACGCTTCTTCAGGTTAGTTGTGCAAGCAACCTTGAACTGGAAACATTCAGATTCACTTACAGTGTGACCATATGAGGCATGACACATAATTGCACCCATATGTGTTAAATCCATTCTGCTGAGCAATTCCTGAAACTCATTCACCAGAGTGCTTTATCCAAAGCATTTCATATTCTTCAAAGAGTGATGTCATCTTCACATTAATTTAAAGAGCATTCCCTGCAATGCTCATTTGTTTTTATTATCAATAGCATGCAAAAAATACCTTTAAAGAATAATGACCTATGTTATTATTCATAATCACTTGACATTTTAGCAGCTGAAGGTTCACTGTGAGTAATTAATTTAAAAAATTAGGGGTCAAATATGTTCCTTTCAATTCATTAAAGTTTAATAATAATGGATTTTATGCAATTGTGTATAAAGGCCCCCCCCCCCCCCCCCAAAAAAAAATCTCTCTCTCTCTCTCTCTCTCTCTCTTTCTGTCTCTCTAATTCACTCTCTTTCTTCCTCTGTGTGTGTGTGTGTGTGTGTGTGTGTGTGTGTGTGTGTGTGTGTGTGTGTGAGAGTGTGTGTAGAGAATTCAGTGTTTTGTTGTAAGAGATAAGTTGTAGGGTATTTTTACAAAAGTGATGTTTGTTTTTTACATTTTCCAGAGAAAATATGACCGATGTAATAATCCAGCATCTTCTGACAAATCAGAAAGTCAGAATAAAATGTCGAGACCTTATAAGGAAAATAGCAATTTTTAAACATCGACTAGCAGTAAGTTTCATTACCCATGTTATTCAGGCATCATTAAATTTAGAATGCCACATACATAAAATATAGAAACTGTGTAAGATGCAAAAAAAGTATATGTTAAGCTAGAGAACATAAACAAAAGGGAATAAAATTGTATTTTAGAGATGCCAGATACATTTTCAGCTAGATTATAGGTTAGATTAGATTCCGTTTTTGTTCCATAGACCCAAAAATAAGATGATTCTGATGGGTGTGGAAAAAGTCAGAAAGTATAACATCAAAAACATAGAACATTTGAATATAATACTCACTTCCATGGCCAATTGTCAGGAGATTGTTAAAGTATGTAAATAATTACAGTAAACTGGAACTGCTAATATTTACAGAATTAATGCAGTGCCAGAATGAAACATAATTATGCACCTCTCATAAATGTATCATACACAAAATGCCTAATCCTGGCTGTTGTGACCAAGTGCTATCAGAACTGAAATCTAACAGACATTTTTACTTAAGCTGGTTTAACAGTCCCTGTAGTGGGAGTTGCCTGTCAAAAAGTCTTTCAAACTCTGTTTAAACTGAGCTGAATCTGAAACCAAGTTTTTAATGATTGCTGGCAATTTATTGACCAATGTAAGTGATTTTAGGTCATTATGTAGATTGTTGTTATACCTAGTGCTGACACTACGTATTGAGCTATTGGTTGGAAATAAACACATATTACTTGCAACAAATTTCATTAAGGAAAAATATACTGAGAAAAAGTGGTTAGAATATCCTGTTCCTTGAATGGATTTCTACATGATGTTGTTGAATTCACACCACAAATGAGTCTAATTACACACTTCTGCACTCTAGAAACTTTTGCTCAGTTTGATGAGTTACCCCAGAATATGATCCCATGTATCATAATAGAATGAAAGTAAGCAAAGTATGCAAGTTTTCTATTTTTTCCTCCTACATCTGACATCATTCGCACTGCAATTACAGACTTGTTTAGGTGCTTCAGCAATGCTGTGGTATGCCTTTCCAAACTGAATTTATTATCAGGTTGTAATCCCAGAAACTTCACCTGTCAGTCTCCTCAGTCTACATGTCTTCATATGTTATACAAATGCTGGAAGAAAATCTCTGACAGGTTCTGAACTGCATATAGTAGGTCTTTTCTGAATTAGCTTTAACCCATTTGTCAGTGCCAGTGATAATTTGATTGGCTGCCATTTCTAAATCTGTACTTGAGTTCCTAGTTATTGCAATGTTTGTATCATCCGCAAACGAAACAAACAAAACAAACTTAGCATCTGGCAGTGTAACAGATGAGGGATCATTAATGTACACAAGATAAAGCAATGGACCCAAGATAGAACCTCAAGGAACAGGTAATTAATTTCCAATCAGATGAAGACTGATTGTGTACTTGACAGTTATTTTACAATGACACCCTTTGTTTTGTGTTAGGTAAGACTCAAACCACTTTGCAGCACTGCCGAAGACACAGACAAAGGCTCTTGACAGGTCACAGAAAATGCCAGCAGCCTCTAATTTGTTACCTAATGAATTAAGTACATTCTCACTGTATGTGTACTCTGTATCGGAACCCTGAAGGAACCCAAACTGTGACTTGGACAATATGTTGTTTGCTCCCAGATTCTTAAGAAGACGCTTGAGTGCAACCTTTTCAAATATTTTTAAAACAAATCTGGCAAAAGTGAAATTGGTCTATAGTTAGACAGTATCTCTTTATCCTCTTCTTGAAAGACACTTCAGCTTATTTGAGTCAGTCTGGAAGTGCTCCGTGATAAGAGATTGATTACACAAATAACTGAAGATAGAACTCAACTCACATGATCACTCTTTGATTAACTTAGTTGATATGTTATCATAACCACTAGAATACTTTAATTTTAAGGTTTTTATGATGGATGCTACTTCGTTGAGAGATGTCACTGTCATTTCCATTTTACTGAAGCTATTAGTAAAGACCATTCTCAGATACTCCACTGCACTGTTTACTGAATCCAATACCCCCAATCTGTCAGCAACAGAAACAAAGTACTTATCTATGAGGTTTGCAACACCACATTCACTTGTTACCAATGTCTCATTTATTTTTAGAGCTATCTGTTTCTCTTCTTTTTTGGCCCCTACTGTCTGTTTTCACTATATCCCATATAGTTTTGTTGTCTGTTGTAATGATATTTTTCTCATAATAAAGCTGCGTGGATTTCTATTCTATTTGTTTCAATATTTTGCAGTATTTTTGTGTAATGCATTACAATGCTAACATCAGAGCTGCCTAGATAGTAGATACAGTCTCCTTTTTGTCCCACACGATATCTTTATTCCTTTTGTAATACGTGGTTTATTTTTAGACTTCTGTCAGCTTTGAGTTGCCTTTAGGGGAAAATAATTTTCAAAAAAGGAAGTAACTTCATTAATGAATGCTTTGAATTTTCCATTTGAGTCAGAAGTATTGTAAAGATATATCCAGTTCCTGTCTTTGAGCAGTCTCCTAAAAGTCTCCATTTTTGACTGATTTATTACCCACCTGTACTCAGATTTCATAGATTTTATGTCCTGACAAGTTTCAACATTTAACATAAGATGCTTGGTATGTCATGATCAGACAGCCCATTTACTATTGGTTTTGTGATATGACTTCCCTCGATATGTCTACAATGATGTTATAATAGTGGTGTCAGAGCATTTACATACCCTAGTTGCAAAGTTCATGACAATGTTACTGATTGCAGTAATTGTTCTGTGACAGAGCTCTTCAATTAAATCCACATTAAAATCGCCAGCAACCACTATTTTCTTGTTTCTTACTGTGAGATGGGACAATAGAGCTTCCAGATTTTTTATGAAGAGGTTAAAGTTTCCTGAAGGTGGTCTGTATTGTACTTCCCATTATAAAGGACTTATTATAAAACACTGCTTCTGTTGCACAAGCTTTTAATTACTGCTCTGAGCAAAATTTGTTAATATCAGTATTCTTGAAATTAAAACAGTTACTGACAAATGTGGATGTGGCAACTCTTCCTTTCTCCAGATTTTCTCCACAGAAGTATGAAGCTAACTTGAATCCTATAACATGTAACATGTCTATACCAGTGGTCAAATGATATTCAGAGAGGCAGATTATATCAACTGGTTTGCTCCGTTCTAATTCTTCAACACAAATAAACAATTCATTAAGCTTACTCCTTAGTCCTCAGATTTTCTGATGCAATAAGGATAACTGATTTTGTGTACTGACTGAATTACAGCTGTACAAACCTAACTTTTTGTCAGTTTTTGAATATCTCCAGTTTCAATCAGAGACTGTTAGCATGAATTGTGTCATTAAAATTTTCATTCTGGGTGCCTGTGTTATCAATGTGAAAGTCATTTTCCACCTGTCTCTGAACATCTTTTGTCTCTGCCCTCCCTACCCTAAGAAAACTGCTGTTCAATCACTTGGGAGCACTATTACTCTACCAAAGGCGATAGTGCACGCCCCCCCCCCCCCCCCCAACCCCCCGCCAACCCCCCTTAAGTTATTAGCTATAACCCAAACAGTTTTCCCTTCCCTTCCCTTCCCTGTTGAGGCGAAGGCCATACCTAGTACGAGGTGCATTCAAGTTCTAAGGCCTCCATTTTTTTTCTCCGGACTGGAAAGAGATAGAAACATGCGCATTGTTTTAAAATGAGGCCGCATTCACTGTCAATACGTCCCAGAGATGGCAGCACCGCAGGGCAGATGGAATTTTACCGCCAGCGGCGAGAATGAGAACTGTTTTAAATACTTAAAATGGTGACGTTTTCCTTACTTGAGCAGCATGCAATCATTCGTTTTCTGAATTTGTGTGGTGTGAAACCAATTGAAATTCATTGACATTTGAAGGAGACATGTGGTGATGGAATTATGGATGTGTCGAAAGTGCGTTCGTGGGTGCGACAGTTTAATGAAGGCAGAACATTGTGTGACAACAAACCGAAACAACCTCGGGCTCGCACAAGCCGGTCTGACGACATGATCGAGAAAGTGGAGAGAATTGTTTTGGGGGGGATCGCCGAGTGTCTGTTGAACAGATAGCCTCCAGAGTTGGCATTTCTGTGGGTTCTGTGCATACAATCCTGCATGACGACCTGAAAATTTGAAAAGTGTCATCCAGGTGGGTGCCACGAATGCTGACGGACGACCACATGGCTGCCCGTGTGGCATGTTGCCAAGCAATGTTGACGCGCAACGACAGCATGAATGGGACATTCTTTTCGTCGGCTGTGACAATGGATGATACGTGGATGCCATTTTTCAATCCAGAAACAAAGCACCAGTCAGCTCAATGGAAGCACACAGATCCACCGCCACCAAAAAAATTTCGGGTAACCGCCAGAGCTGAAAAATTGATGGTGTCCATGTCCTGGGACAGTGAGGGCGTAATCCTTACCCATTTCGTTCCAAAGGGCACTACGGTAACAGGTGCAGCCTACGAAAATGTTTTGAAGAACAAATTCCTTCCTGCACTGCAACAAAAACGTCCGGGAAGGGCTGCTCGTGTGCTGTTTCACCAAGACAACGCACCCGCACATCGAGCTAACGATACACAACAGTTTCTTCGTGATAACAACTTTGAAGTGATTCCTCATGCTCCCTACTCACCTGACCTGGCTCCTAGTGACTTTTGGCTTTTTCCAACAATGAAAGACACTCTCCGTGGCCGCACATTCACCAGCCATGCTGCTATTGCCTCAGTGATTTTCCAGTGGTCAAAACAGACTCCTAAAGAAGCCTTTGCCGCTGCAATGGAATCATGGCGTCAGTGTTGTGAAAAATGTGAACGTCTGCAGGGCGATTACGTCGAGAAGTAACGCCAGTTTCATCGATTTCGGGTGAGTAGTTAATTAGAAAAAAAATCGGAGGCCTTAGAACTTGAATGCACCTCGTATAGTCCCACCTACTAACAGAGTCAACATTGCAGTAAGATCCCATACCTGATCCAAGCAGCCATTCCACTTCTAAATTAACTCTCCTAACAGAAGAGTTTAAATGATTCCAGTCATGGCACCTCAAAACAGACACAAGCCCGACACCAGTATGTCTCATTACTGAAGTTATCTTTATGAAGCCACCATCAACTGAATAACTATGGTCCCTGTCTAAGCTGTTGCCTGCCCCACCCACTATTACCATGGTGTCTTCCTTTGTGGAATCTTTGCAAAGTGAACCTACATTCTGTATCATCTGATACAGTCTTGCAGTAGATTTAAAAAACTTGTGATATGGTAAAATGACCCTAGTTCATCCTGCAACAGTTGGCCAACTCCTCGGCCATGTGAACTACCTGACAACAAAACTTTCTTCTTCTTCACAACTTTTTTTCTGACTTCTTACGTCTCAAACACTTTTTGAAAATTTGTGCTACGTCTACTTGTGGTTCATATGCTTCCAACTGTGACAACAGATCAAACCTGTTTTTTACATTAATAACAAAACTGCTGGAGAAAGCCATATTCCTATTTCTTCTAAAACCTGTCATCACTTCCCACCTCTCTTTTCCCCGCTTCTCCCTTAAGCTTTCCAGATCTCGTTTTGCATTATCTATTTCCGCCTGAAGGGCAGCAGTCTTCTGCTCCTGTTCCACTATCTTCCTATCTCTACAGTAAATCCTGCACAACCAATGAGCCTTGTTTATCTCACCAGTTCCCACACCACTACAATCACCCACTTGAAAGAAACTGCAATGACCTTCGCACCACACCCTGAAACTGAAAGTACTACGCAAGTCGTACACTTCACTCATGACAAACAAATTTTAGCTTTAGTCTAAATTAAACAAGAATAACTTTCAATTCCTGTATAAAATTTCTTGGAAAGTTTAGGCCTGAAGTTTGAATGCTAATAGAAACAATTAAATCTGTATTGTTTACATTTCAAACTTTCCACATTGGCTGCTGAATAGAGAGCCAAGTGGATAGCATTAAGAATACATTGACAACATAAACTGTACTTTATTGAAACAATAACATTACTTACAATATACAATAACATAAACAAAAGCTAGGCTAAAATTTGTGCCTATGAAATGCCAACATAAATTTGACACTAAAATCTAATAATAATAAATGAAAATGAGCAATGAAATCTTAAGATTTTGGAAACATGACTTAAAGCAGCCTATTGCAGTGGTGAAAGAAGCTAGTGAGAGGCATGGAAAGAATCCATTGCAACAAAAAGAAAAGTACCACAGAATGCTGGTGACAAGATAAGCAGCAGTGAACTATGGCTTATGAATTTCATATTCTAGTCATACCTCGTATTTTCTGCAAAGAAAATTTTCATTCTAAATTAAATAAAAGTTTAATATGGAAAGGAGAATTTTCTACATAACCGATCAACAGTAGAGCAGGCACACTTGGAAAAATCTCAAAATCATTAGATTTTAGACACAGTGATTCTTTCATCTGACAAACAAGAAGAGGAGCTGTGGGAAACAAGACTATCAAGAATTAATTAGGGAAGTCATCTAGAACCACACATAAAGGGAGAAACAAAAGAAAGACATTTAAACTAGGGTCCTGCACAACTGTCTGTATTAATTTTTGATTAGTCTCATTTCTTGTAACCTTTATTTCCTTCTGCTGACCAGAAAGAGCTCTGATTGCAAAAGCTAATGATTTTGTCACTGTCTGTGTGTCTCTCAAATGCTTTACATTTCTTTTGTGCTATCTGTGTTATCTTCCTTGATCTTGATTGCTCTAATTTTTCTTGCTTAGCTCTTTGTAAATGAGTCTTCTGTTCAGAAATGTTCATATTCATGTTCCTAACTACTCAATATTACTTTCTGTTCTGGTCTAGCAGCAGTCAGTAAATGCTTTCCATCTGTTAGTGTACATCCATTTCTTTTGTTGTTTGCTATTTTGTTAAGATTTTTCTGCAAAGAAATCTTCCTAGTTATGTTTGCTTGTTTCACCTACAATTGTAGGTGACTTGGTTTCCCCTAACTGACACTAGTACTCATAGATGAGACAGTATCAGTTTCTGTATTCTATGTGTCTTGCCTTTGTTTCACAGCATGTCTCTGTAGGATTGTACTGCTACAGAATGAAGCGCATTCCTAACATTATTGCTTATCAAAAGGTTAAAACTTTAATGTAGTATGCAGGCTGAATCCAGTAAGAATTGGCAGTCACTCACCTCTAAGTGAATTATGTGTCACACATGTGCACATTGGCACCCGGTCACCTCTAGATGAATTATATGTCATGCGTATTGCACATCTAAAGATTGTATAAGCTTAATATCTTTCGAGCTTCCACTCTTCTACTTCTTAGTGTAGGTGTGCACGCACCCAACCACCCACCTACCAACACACACACACACACACACACACACACACACACACAAACACACACACACACACACACACACACACACACACCTCCCTAAATGTACAGCAGCTCTGGACCCTTAATGTATGTTGTTTGTGGGGAGTTTGAGTGAGGAACAGGATGGGGAGTGAAGATGTGTGGGATACAGAAGGGGTAGATAAGTATTGGGAGCTAGGAGGCAGAGAGATACGCAACATTTACAAGATTCTATTAGGGGAAAAGAATCATGTGGTCACAAATTTTTGCACAGTGCTTGGCGGAAATGTCCTGAATGACATACTAAAAATCATGACCGATGGGGTGTGAGCATTGGGTTGGGGGTGGGTTTAAAGATATTTTTTTTTAATGTTCTTTTTGAATAACTTGAAAACTATGGTTTCTAGTGAAAATGTTTCCCAATACAGAATTAAACTACATTAAATTTCCTACAAAGTAGGTCCTACTCATTTTTTTACTAGGACTAATAGTTTCCTTTTCCAGAGGCTGAAAAATTGCAGATTACTAAGAATATTGTTCTAATGGCATAAATTAATGTTTACCTCTAAAGGAAGTGGGTTAAAAACAAATATTAAATGCATGCAGCACATCTAAGCGCAGTAGGGCCATATTAAGGTATAAATCATGTCCTGTGGGTGTAACAGGTAGAGGAGGAGAGAAGTGTGGGGTAGAAATGCGAGGGAAGATAGGTTACCAGATTGTGTTCATGCACTTACCTCTTCCATAGGTGTGCAAACTGAAGCTCGAGTAGGTGATTCCCCACTCTATCTATGCCATTAAGTCACAAGAAGCAACTACAGTGTGTTTCTCAAAGTTATACTATCCCTCCACAGCGCACTTTATGAATCACTAGTGATGCAGTGTGCGGACACAGCCAGAAGTGTTTATTTTTTACAAAATCCATTAACACTACATGGAATGCAGATAAAAGTTACTTATAACATTAATGCAGGTAATGCATGTCGACAGAATGTACATAAATTGCTGCACAGTGTTGTACAGCGCTAGAGGAGAAAATAATGCTTAAGTCAGCCTGTCCAGCAGCTGTAGTCTCCCTCTGGGTAAGGCACTTTTCCCCACCATCAGCACTACTTGCTTTTCACTTTACAACCAGGCTATACCTCCCCAGCAATTCCTGTCCAGGTCTCTGATGCGAGTAGACAAAATAACTTCACTGATCTCATATTTGTATAGTGGATATTTTCAGTGTATTAAATGAGTACGTATTTGCAGTTTTATGTGAGCTGTAATATAAAATATGTCGCTCTGTGTTTAATTTCTAAGTCTGATGTTGTAAGTAACTTATGTGGTGTTCGTGGGAAAGGGATTGGACTGCTAAATGTGGCAACTTCCGCTGTATATCATTGACAGCATATTGTAAAGCCATGTAATTGTGTTTTAGTGATTTGGTGGTGAATTAATGAATGACCAGAAAGTTACTGCATGTCCCTCACAATTAAGTGTGTTACTGATAGATTACATAAATCTTTTTCCATTTGGAAATTGATGGCACTTGTAAAGTGTGCTGCACTGCATGCTGCCACTTACCACACATCCACAGTACATTTTCCAAGATTGGTGTTAATATGCCTAATGGACTGGGACTGATCATGTTCAAGTCTAGGACAGTAATTTGCTTGATTTATGTTGAAATATTTGAAGTTCTGTAACATCTAGGTGGCCTCTTCCTGTTGCAGAGTGAGACAATTTAAGCCCCAGGGTCTCTGCAGATTTGGGAGAGCTGAGGCTGGGGCGATAAATTTGATACCACTCATGCTGTAAAAATTATTCCAGCCAGTGGTAGTGGAGACAATGAAATCGACATTGTTGAGTACATATTGACTGCATGCTACACTTGGAAAAGCCAGTTCATTGTGGTAGATGGTTGACAGCTCTGGCTATTAGCTTTTTGTACATAATAGTTCACTCATCAGTTGCAAATAAGTACTCAATAAACTGAAAATATCTCCACTATATAAACACTAGCTCAGTATAGTTATTTTGTCTACTCGAATAAGAGAGTGGGAGAAGAATTGCTGGGAAGGTGTTGTCTGTAAACTGAAAAGTGAGCAGCACTTATGGTGGGGCAAGTTGCCTTTCCCAGAATAACCCTACAGTTGCTATACAGAGGACTAAGAATCAATTTCTCCTCTAACAGCATAGAGCAGTGTGCAGAGATTTTTGTGGATTCCATCCATACGCATTACCTGTGTTAGTGTTATTAGTAACTCATATCTGTAAATAGTCTTCACAGGTTTACCACCAGATCACATTGTACAAATTCCACAATATTTCCTCGGAGCAACTGTCCGACATCTTCAGGTGGTTCAGCCTTGCTGGTGGCTGGTCATACCTAGATTGAACCACCTGAAGATGTCGGTCAGTTTCTCCAAGGAAATATTGTGGAATTTGCACAATGTGATCCAGCGGCAAACCCGTGAAGACTGTTTACATCATATCCGCCATGAAATCTTGAAGAGTCACAACTCATATCTGCATTTCACAAAGTATTAACGCATTTTGAGCAAAATAAACACTCTGTGGGAATGTATGCGCACTGCGTTCTCAGTGATTCATAAGGCATGTTGTAGGGTAAATAAAGTTGGGAACCACCAGCTTGAGCTTCAGTTTGCAGACTACGAAGGAGGGAAGTGAATGAAAACAACTTGACGACCTACCATCCCTTGCACCTCTACCCCACATATCTCGCCCCTCCATGTTGTTAAATACCCAGAACACAACTTATTTCTTAATACGGATCTATTGCACTTAGATGTGGTACACACATTTAATATTTGCTTGTAACCCGCTTTGTCAAAGATAAACATTAACTTTATACTGTTAGAACAATATTTTTAATAATATGTGATTTTTCTATCCCCCGAATGTGGAAAACATTAATCCTAGAGAAGAAATTATTAGGACCTTCTTTTTAGGAAATTTATTGATTTTTAATTCTGTAATGGGAAACATTTTCACTAGAAGCCACAATTTTTGAATTATTTGAGAAAAACGTAAAAAAAAGAACTTTAAACCTATCCCCATCCCGACACTCGCAACCCATTGATCAGGATTTTTAGTATGTTGTTCATGACACTCCCTCATAGCACTGCAAAAATTTTTTGATTACATTATATTTTTTCTGTACTTTTCCTTCATTGACTGGACTAAAATGAGGAATGAAAGTGGGGGAGTTGGGGGTGGGGGGCACAGAATGGAATGCCTGAGGATGGGGTTAACAGAGGGTTAAGTTGGTGGTATTGCAGGAACAGGTGTTGTACTGGAGGAATAGTTCCCTCCCAGTTGCATAGTTCAGAAGGATTGGCCCTGAGGCTGAGGATTCAAATGCAGTTGTTGAAGCAGTTGTTGAAGTTATCATTGCTGTGATGTAAAATATGTTCCACAGCTGGTTGATCAAGATTATGGCTAGCCACAGTGGCCACTCAAGCAGATAGGTAGCTTGGCAGTTCCTTGCTTATTTAGAAAACGTCAGAGTAGTTGCAGCATATTGGTAGATGATTTTGCTGTATTTATACAATGTACCACATCTGAATGAGATGTGAAATGCCTCTAGCAGTACTGCAGTAGGAGGCAACGAGTCAGTGTGTATGTGATAGATGTGTCATCTTGCTTAACTAAAAAGGGATGACAAAGGGGGTGCAGAACTTGGAGCAGAAGTGAAATAGGGATGCACTAAAAGATTGCATAGGTTAGGTGGGTAACAGAATACCATTTTGGGAGGTGAAGGCAGGGTCTTGGTTAGGATATCCCTCATAATGGTTGAGCTGCTCGAGGACTGAGTGATAAGATGGCTACTGGGCTGTGGCCTATTTGCAGCACTGGTGGGTTTTGTTGAGATTATACGAAGAAATGGAGCAGATCTGTTTTGTGGACTGTCTATGCAGCAATTTTCTCACAATGTTCCTGGTCTCTTCTAATCTTCATTCTTGGCTACCATATTCCCAGTCCCATAACCTCACTCTTTCCTCTCTTCTTGTATGCTAACCCAGTCCTAACAATATCTTATCATTTCCATTCGTTCTCCCCCCCCCCCCCCCCCCTCCTGCGCTTGTGTGTGTGTGTGTGTGTGTGTGTGTGTGTGTGTGTGTGTGTGTGTACTTTAATTAGACAGAGACTAAAAGCTCGAAAGCTTCTGCACTGTTATGTGTGATTGTGCACCTCTCTTCAATCACCTATCAGTAAATAGTTGCCTTGTATCATTGTGTAATATCCACTATGATTCTATTTTACATAGTTATTTATTAAATAGTAGCAATATAGCTATTTTCAAGCTAAAATCAAATTTAAGTATTACCATAGGTAGTTACAGATTTTTTGGGCAGTTTAGTTTTCTTAGTATAGAAATTAGTGCTTGCAGACATTGTTGTCATTGGAGACCTTAACAGTGCCACTGTTTTCACCAACTCCTTTGTGTTCATATTTTTGTATGTGAATTGTTTTCAAGTATTATTCATAAAGTGTTACATTTTAGATTTTCTTGTTAAATTCTTAATGTATTTGATCTAAGTTTATTCCAGTAATTTTAATTGCATATGACTTCCAGGTTCAGCTTCCGGAACGAGTTGTAATATATGAACTATATGCAGGAGATTCCACAGGAATGCATTATCGCGTGAAAGAAAAAATTAATCAAAAATTGGAATGTAATTTACTAGTAGTATGCACAAACAGTCTTGTTTTGTGTCAGGAGAAACGTTTGCAATGTCTTACATTTGAAGGTACGAAAGAGAGAGAATGGGTCATGGAATGTGCCATACGGTACATAAAAGTTGTCGGAGGTCCTCCAGGTCGTGAAGGCCTGCTCTTAGGGTTGAAAGATGGTCAAGTGTGGAAGATATATCTCGACAATCCATTTCCTGTGCACCTTCTTAAGGTAGATTCTGCTGTAAGATGCCTTGATCTGAGTCCATCAAGAAAGAAGTTAGCTGTGGTTGATGAAAGCAGTCAGTGCCTTGTTTACGATCTTGTTAAAAAGGAATTATTGTTTCAGGTAAGTGTTCCACATTACAGTTTGCATCTGAATGTCAATGTGTTGTTTGTTAATGGTTCAGTGCCAGAGTGCACATGTACAATTTCATTTATTGCTACACTGCATTAACACTAGAACTGAATAGTTTCTGATATTCCTAAAATGGCAGAAAGGGGTCGTTTTGACCCTGCAAAAAATATTTTCATATTTGAATTAAACGAGTACTTTATTATAGTGTATGGTAATCGCTACCTTTTTTCAGGTTATAATAATAGATATTAAATACAATAATTAAAACATTACTTACTCATTTCAACAACAAAAAAATCTGATTGATTTATCGTTGATTTTGCTGATGTGTTTTCTAAACAGCAGACTTTTATGCATTAGCCACTTGTAAAACCTAGACACATTTAATATACATGCTCCTTATTCTACTCACAAAAGTTATACACACGGCTTTGTTGTACTTTTTACTCAAGTCATTGGGATCTGCTAGATACACTTAGCACAGTTCATTTCTATTTTACACACACATTTCCCATAACCGGCTTTGAGACACTTTACACTGTTGTCAGTGGCACTGTAGCCTTTGCACGGGCTAGTTTGGCACTTCTTACATTTTTTATATGATTTTGGTCCCATATCCTCTTCTTTTTTCTGTTGTTCATTTTGTTCTTTTGTCTCCTTGAGTTTATTCTCCAGCAGAAGTATGAACTTCTTTCTTTCCAGTTTCTTCTTTGTTACTATTTTGTAGATGAGCTATGCATTTATTGCCACCTTGTTCAAGATGTTGTAGAAGACATGCAGCATACGCTTGTAGTGTATTTACAGGCTATTTGCTGAACCACGTCCACCCCATACTTCATCAATTTATAGAATATTATGGTTTCTTTCCAGTTTCTTCTTTGTTACTATTTTGTAGATGAGCTATGCATTCATTGCCACCATGTTCAAGATGTTGTAGAAGACATGCAGCATACACTTGTAGTGTATTTACAGGCTATTTGCTGAACCACGTCCACCCCATACTTCATCGATTTGTAGAATATTATGATTTTGAGATTTCGTCTTTCCTTCTTTGCTTATTGCTACTTCAGCAAGTAGGGTACTAACAAGAATTACATTTTTATTCTTCTTTTCTTGGTATACGGTAATTGTTCAGTCTCTGTTGCCAGTCTGGTGCAGGGTGTATGTAGAGTGTATTTCAACATTTTGCTTCTTTACCCAATCAGGGATTTCACACTAGACCTCTTGTTTATTGTACTATATAATTAAGTTTTTTTGTTTGAGTTTCTTAGCAAGTTGAAGAGACGTGTAGAAGCTGTGTGTCATCACACTTCTACCTTGATTTATAAATGGCTCCAGGAGACACAGAACAGTATACTCTCTGAGTAGTTGGTTCTCTCTATGCTTGTCCTGTTTCCAGAGGCATGGGAACACTGTACTCATATACATTGTCACTACAGGGGCAGTAGTCCAGAATTTGAGACCATATTTGTCAGATTTGTTGGGCATGAATTGAGTGAGTTTCCATATGTTTTGCTTGGCGATAGATGCTCACCTATAGTTACATTTTCTCCAGCGGGTTAAAAAAAGAGTTCTTTTTTCCAAGAAATTTCACCAAATTTGACATACTAAAGCAGATTCGTTGGCTATCAGGTGTACATGTCAGATTGCTTTTTCATCAGAACAGAGGAACATGAGAAACTCCTGAAACCTTTCACTTGGCATAACCACCTTGAGGAAAGTAGGCCTTGAAGAATGCAACCAAAGATCATACACAGACTTACGTTTTGTGCAAATGGCTTACTTACTTACTCACTCACCCCTTGGTGCTATAGCATTTGTAGGGCCTGGCCTCTCTGACAATCGCAGCACAGTCTTTATGATCTTCTGCTTGTCTCTTCAATCTTCTCACTACCATATTTCTCAGGTCATTGTCCACATTAGCCAGTCATCACTTCTGTGGTGTCCGCCCCAATAGCTGAATGGTCAGCATGACAAATTGCTTCCCTACGGGCCCTGGTTCGATTCCCATCTGGTTCGGAGATTTTCTCCGCTCAGGGACTGAGTGTTGTGCTGTCTTCATCATCATTTCATCCTCATCTGGCACACAGGTCACCCAATGTGGCGTCGAATGTAATAAGACCTGCACCAAGGTGGCCAGACCTGCCTCGCAAGGGGCCTCCCGGCCATTGACGCCAAACACTCATTTCCATTTCCACTTCTGTGGTTTCTATTTGCACCCTCTGCCACCTGGATTTCCTTTGTAGACCTTATTTACAGATCTGTCCTCTATCATTCGCTCTACATGGCTCAACTGTCTTAATCTGTTGCACTTGATTTCCGAAAGTAGGTCAGTGTAACCATATAGTGCTTCCAATTCCTTGTTTTTCCATACTCTCCACTGCCGTGCCTCACTCACTGCTCCAAAAATCTTTCTTAATATTTTCCTCTCCGATCTTTTCAGAGACTTCTCTTCAGGCAAAGTCATTGTCCATGTTGCTGAGCCATACATTACCACTGGCCTTTTAACCATTCAGTAGACTGTTACCTTTGATTTTCTACTCAGGCTACATGAATGCATAATCGTGATACCCAGTAAGATCTGTTTCCCACAGCAATCCTTGGCTTTATTTAATCAGTTATGCTGTTTTGTCATGGGTTACCAATGCTCCAAAGTGTTGGAACTTCTCTCCTCTCATAGTTGGGCCTATGCAAGGTGATGTATTTCTCTTTAACAGCAGTGTTTCTCCTGAAAGCAAAGAGATGCTGTGTTTTGGTGTCACTTATGCAAAGTCTCAACATCTCTCCCTTCTTTTCTAGTCTGCCAAATCCTTCTTCCAGCTCTTTCTGCTTTCTAGGCAGCATACATACATCATCGGCATATGCTAGGTTTTAATTCATACAGCTAAAAAGTTCCACCCAGGCCATTGGTCTTCACATTTCTTGTTACTCTTTCCAACATTGTGTTGAAAAGTAGTGTGGATAACAAACCCTCATCATAACCCTTGGTTAATTCAAGTTCTTTATTGAGTTGTCCATCTACTTCAATTGGTATTTCGTGCTGGTGAGGGTAATTTGTGCCAACCTAATTAACTTATGTGGGTGTTCCACACACATTAGTGACTGATACAATTTTTTTATTTTAATGCTACTGTAAGTCTGTTTGAAATCTACAAAGAGCTGGTGTACATCCCATTATATTCATAACACTTTACCATTATTTGCACTATAGTGACGATATGATCAGTCTTTGACCTGCACTGTCGAAAACCTCACAAGTGTACAATTACCTCTTCTGTAAATGGAGCGAGTATCATAGCAATGGCTTTGTTCACAACACCGAGTAAAGTCATCCCACAGTAATTCTCACAGTTTGCTTTGTCCTTTTTCATATGAATGTGGCAAATAATGGCCAGGTTCCACTGACCTGGCGTCACTTCTTTTTCCCATATTTCAATGATCAGCTGGTGGACAATCCTTGTCTGATGTTTACCCTCACCCTGTATCATCTCTGCTGAACTGTTATCATTCCCTGGAACCTTATTATTCTCCAGGCTTTTGATGCCAACCCAACTTCTTCCATTGTTGGTGTAGGTACAGGTATTTCATCCTGGATAAGTTTTGGCATGGCTGGTTGCTCTCTGTTTCGATTTCTCCTGGTTTTATCTCTGTGGTAACATTCAGCAATTCACTAAAATGTTCAGCCCACGGGTCTAAATTGTTTTCTCCTCCTAAAAATTTCCTTCTTGATTTATGCTGTATACAGTTTGTGGTTGAAAGCCTTTCTTCAATTCCTGGACTTTTTTTTTAGTGTGTCCTTGTGCGTTGGTCATTATGTTCACCTTCTAGCTCCATAATCCATCTCTGCTCTGATTTTCATTTCTTTCATTTGCCTCCTTCCTTTTCTTCATGAATTCTTCTATATTAAATCTTGTTGCTGTGTTTTATCATTTTCTTTCTTGCCTCACTCCTCTCTGTCGTGCATTTTTACAATCTTCACCAAAACATCCTGCCTTTTGCCCCCTTTCTTCTGTACCCAAAACTTCTTCTATGAGGTCTTGTAGAACATATTTCGTGATACTTCACTTCTCTTCGATACTTTCCAATGTCCAGTTTTGCTTAGCCTCATACTTCTTCTGTTGTTCTGCCTGCAGTAAGTTGTCTGTATTTCACTCTTATCATATAATGATCTAAGTCACAGTCAGCTCTCCTACAATTATCAGTCTCAAAGATTTGAGTTGCATGTCTGCTGACAACAACAACATGGTCAATTTGATCGAAAGTGGTGCAGTCCAACAAACCCCATATGGCTTTCCTTATGTTCTTTCTCTGGGGCCTTGTACTCTTCATCACCATTTCACTGCCCTAGGCAAAGCTAGTAAGTTTTTGTTCACTTTTATTTGAGTTATCATGCCAGCTTTTCTCTCCGCTGTCCCTCTAAAGGCTTCTTATTTTCCCACTTTTTCATTGAAGTGCCGTAACACTATCTTCACTTGATGCCTTGGTGTACCTTCTAATTCCTGTTCTAGTCGACCATAAAATTCATCTTTCATTTCGTCCTCCTCATGTTCTGTAGGTGCATACACATATACAAAGATGATGATGAAAAAACGGGCCTTCATTCTTAAAAACTCCATATCCTTTCACTTACAGGGTTAAAATTCAGAGCTGCTGCTTTATGCTTACTGTATAAAAGAAAAACTATGCCACCTACTGTACAACTGTCCCCTCCACTATACAGAATTGTGTAATTGCCTCTTCTTAGGATACCATCTCCTGTCCACCTAGCCTCTTGAATTGCATCAACTCCTATGCTCTATTTCTTCATCTTTTGTTTGAATCCATGTAGAGCTCCTGGTTTGTTCAAAGTTCCACGTACCAAGCAGCAAAGTATAAGTATTTTCTGTTTGCATTGTCGTTTTCCTTGCGTTGTTATTTCATCAGTATCATCAGTCCAGCTGCTCCTGCCTTTGAGTTTTGAAACAGCATATTTTTCCCGTATGGGATTGTTTGACCCATGATTGATCCCCAATGTGGAGGACCAGGATTTGCAAAGGTTTACTACTTTAGGGAATCTGGCTTCACCACACACTTAGAGCCCTCCTTGCCCTGTTTTGTGGGATATATCTGTGTCCCTTGGAGGCTTTTACTATCAACTTTACCTGTCTCTCAAGTGACACCGTCTAATCTCTCTCTCTCTCTCTCTCTCTTCCTAGAGATGTAGCATTGCTTTGTCAAAAATAAGATGGAAAGCACAGATGATAGAGTCGCCTACTCATTGGCAGGCATAAATAGTGGGACCTCCTCTCTCCTTTAGAATGTACACAGCCAATCTTCTTCCGCATGGTTCCATCCGTCACAGCCATCCTTGGTAGATGCATTCAAATGGGCCTGCTGTGATGGATGAGGGAAGGGATGATGTAGATCAACACTTGAATCCTTCTCTACCAAAGTCCACATTGCCATCAGTGAAGTCAATTTCCAGTTCAGTGTTGAAATGTAAGAGATGTAACATTTCTTCATCAAAGTCCACACTGATGAGACATGTTCAAAAATGTCTTTCACAGACAAAGAATATTATATGAATGACACGATATAAACTGTGGCAGTTTGGAAGACACATGTGCCAAGATGCAACAATGAGCAATAATAACTCTGCATGACCCTTTATTGTTGCTGCTTCATTGTTGATTATTTACATACATTCAGAAGAGAAATTGCGGTGGTGTCGAATTGACCCTTTCCACTGTTGTAAGTATATTGAATGAAACGTCCAAGAAAATATGACTGTTTTACATATCCTAAATATCATCATCAAGAGGATAATAAATTAGGAAGAGTCATATGTTTTCATGAATAAAATAAAAATGTGAATATAATCTTGAAGAAAAATGTATGACAGGAAATTTTGACCCATTTCTCCATTCTGGTGTTAAAGAATGTTATATGGTAGAGAAAAAGGGGGAAAAAATCTCAAAGAAAGATTAAATGCTAATGCAGTAGATACATTATCATCTTAATTATAATTATCCATCTTTCAAGCTGTTTTTTTCTCTCTTCCTGAATCTTTGCATCTATTGTTTGTAATTTTTTCCTTTTTTGTTATTTCACCTTAAAATGTTTCAAATGTGTGTGTGTCAAATTTTTCCCTTACTTCTATATTAAGGGTTTGTTATTTAAAAAATTACAGTACTTATATTTCTGGAAGCTAGTTTTGTCATTTCAAGTCATTGTTTAATATTCACATTATTTCTGTTGTTGTCAATTACTGTACTTTACTACCTGAGCAGAAAATTCATTTACTTGCTTCAGAGTTATATTTCCTATCTTAATGTTTACTCTCCGTTTGCCTTGGTTTTGTATATTCTCTGCCTACCCTCTCTCTCTCTCTCTCTCTCTCTCTCTCTCTCTCTCTCTCTCTCTGACATGATGTTGGAACAATAGTGAACTTTGAACTCGTGTCCATTTCTGAATATGCTATATGATAAGTGGTAAATGTAATGTTATATATATTTGTGTATCCATTATGATTATTTCTATTGCACTTTCTGCAAGAAGATAAAATATGTAGGATCACCTCTATCTGACACTTTTTCTTAATGTAGCCTCTTTCTTAATGTCACGTGATTTTGTATAAATTGAAAACAGCATTTTATCTCATGGCTACTCCACCTTTGTTTCACTCTCCAAACATTATATTATCGTCCACTTTGTCAGATCTGTTAAACTTTTCTATATCAGTTAATGTTGTTTATATTTTCCTGTTCATCTCATTTCTTCCTAAATTAATTTGTAGTGCTATAATGACTTCTCTTGTTTTTCTGCTTTCCAAAATCCAAAATCAGTCCTCTCCTAAATGCTGGTAAGTCATATCCATAGCTTTTAATCTCTCTTTAACAGTGCTCAGCAGAATTTTTGAAGCTTCAGATAATAATCCCAGAGTTCATTAATTTCAGTGTTCATTAGCATTTCCTTGCTTAGGTACCGTAATTGTCGTCTTTTCAAAATTCCTTGGGAAGGGCTGTACTATTATAGCTGATGTTGCACTATTAGTCTTCCACTTGTCTCAGACATCCATTAATAATTCTAAAGGAATGTTATCTGTTATAGTCATTTTATTGTTGTTGAGCAAATTGTTTGAATAATCATTAAATTCTAATCTGGTAATTTATGCTTCTAAAAACTCATTTTGTGTACTTCCTTTACTGTGCTTATACACTGAAAAGCCAAAGGAAGTGGTACACTTGACTAATATTGTGTAGGTCCCCTGCAAGCACTCAGAAGTGCCGCAACACAATGTGGCATGGGCTCAACTAATGTTTGAGGGAATTTCTTGGGTGTATTGAAACCATGAACCCTGCAAGGCTGTCCATATACCTGTAAGAGTACGAGGGGTGGAGATCTCTTCTGAACAGCATGTTGCAAGGCATCCCAGATATGCTCAATAATCTTCATGTCTGGGGAGTTTGGTGGCCAATGGAAGTGTTTAAACTAAGAAGAGGGTTCCTGGAGCCACTTAGTAGCAATTCTGGACATGTGGGGTGTCGCATTGGAATTGCCCAAGTCAATCAGAATGCACAATGGACATGAATGGATGCAGCTGATCAGACAGAATGCTTACATACTTGGCACTCCCATATCACTCCAACTGCACATGCCATACTGCATTACAGATCCTCTACAAGTTGAACAGCCCCTGCTGACATGCTGGGTCCATGGATTCATGAGGTTGTCTCCATAACCGTACACGTCCATCCACTCGATACAATTTGAAATGAGACTCGTCCGACCAGGCAACATGTTTTCCAGTCATCAACAGTCCAATGTCGATGTTGACAGGCCCAGGCGAGGTGTAAAGCTTTGTGTCAGGCAGTCATTAAGGGTACACAAGTGGGCCTGCAGCTCAGAAAGCTCATATCAATGGTGTTTCATTGAATGGTTCACACACTGATATTTGTTGATCGCCCAGCACTGAAATCTGCAGCAATTTGCAGTAGGGTTGCACTTCTGTCATGTTGAATGATTATCTTCAGTTGTCATTGGTCATATTCTTGCAGGATCTTTTTCCAACCACAGCAGTGTCGGAGATTTGATGTTTTACTGGATTCCTGATATTCACGATACACTCGTGAAATGGTCTATGGGAAAATCCCCACTTCATCGCACCTCGGGGATGCTGTGTCACATCGCTCATGCGCCGACTATAACACTATGTTCAGACTCACTTAAATCTTGATAACCTGCCATTGTAGCAGCAGTAACCATTCTAACAACTGCACCAGACACTTGTCTTATGTCATCGTTGCCAACCGCAGTGCCATATTGTGCCTGTTTACATATCTCTATATTTGAATACACAAGCCTATACCAGTTTCTTTGGTGCTTGTGTATAATGTGTAATACAATATGTGGTCAAAAATCCCTGGACACTTCCTGCTTTTCATTTCACTCTTACTTACCATGTAACTACCACAATGGCATTAGGTGCCTCCTTCTGTTCCTATTGTGAACCAAGTGGGGAAGCACAGTGGTTAAGATGCTGGAACTGAATTCAGGTGAAGTGGGGTACAAACCCTTTACAGCTACATTGCTGCTGTATTTTCCTTACCTCCCTTGTTCCCTATTCTGAGATTATGTTCTGTCATTACTGAGATCAATGCCAATGGGTCATTTAGCTCCAAACCTATTTCCTTCATTGTTACGATTAAGGCATTTAATATTCAGGAGAGTTCTGATAGTAATTAATTGTCATCATATTTTTAGTGAATTTACCTGCTGTACAGTTGACACTGTAATCATTTCAAAGGTATTCATTAGGGTTTAGGACAGGCTTCTGAAACAACCAGCACAGCAGATCCATCTGGTTTTAATTATGATACAGTGATCATTTCTTTGTTTAGTATCCCCGCCAGCAGACATTGAGATCGAGGCACATGAGATGTTGTGGGTTGCGCAGCGGGATAGTGCAGAAACTTGCTGTGGAGGGTGCCTGTGATGCATGGCATGGTATGCTGGCTGAGGTGTTTACCTGTGGGCAGCAGTAGGTCGTGCAAGCAAGCACTTACATGGAGTTCAACCTCTGCAGACCTTGCCTTGTGCTTTGTGCCATGTGTGGTTGCTGAGTACTTACCTGTTAGCTGTCCGCACCAACCACATGTGAGTCATTCCTCTGCCCATCTCTATGTAGGTTTGGACTCGCACAGCAGGTTTGTGCTCCTTTCTTCTGTTACCCAGTTAGTTTTGAGTCATTGTTGGCCCGTGAAGCATCCATGCCAAACTTGAAATGTAGTGACGTTGTCTCGCCTATGCAGACACTAAAGTGGTGATGAAGGACATTCTTATGTGTGAGATGCCCCTATATTTTCCTTTCGCCTTTTCCTAGTGTTAACGTGGACCACCATGAACCCAGCTTTTCTGTAATGCTGGCAAGAGCAGTTGCATCTACAGAAAGAGCAGCAACAGCTGCTACAGCAGCAGGAGTATGTTCAGTCACTGATGAAGCAGAATGCAGACTTCCTTTGCGCCCTTGCCTCCCTGGTGGGGGCCAGGCATCAGCTGTGCAGTTTTCTTCGCCAACCCCAACGTTGTTTGCCAGTTTTGCTGAACTGATGGAACGGTGGGAGAAAATACCTGTGCTGTCCTTGATGCATTGCCGAGTAAGGTGTATTGTCAATCCAGTTGATAAGGCTGGCTTGTTGTTGTCAAAAATTTGAAGCCTTTCACAGACCCCTACAAACTCCCCTGTCATGGACTTTGTTGGTTGCTCGTACATTATTTTAGACATCAAACCCATGTGGTGGCAGCACAGTTGCAGTTAACCAGCATCACTAGTGCCCTGGCCAGTCGTATGTGATCTGGATTGCCAATCTTCAAGGGCTGTCATCCAAGGGTCATTTTGAATGTCCTGATGTGTTATCTTTTACACATACTTGCTAATTTGTGAGGTCATTGTCTAGTCCACTCCTGATGCCGAGGTTCACACTAGGGCGTTTACATTGTCCAACCCTTCCATAGCTGATTTTACTCAGATTGTGGAATTGCATGCAGTGGCAAGGAATGTCCTTTCTCATAATTGGCAGGTGGTGCAATTAGGTGTGCATGATAAACAGATCATGGTGTCCCACAGGCTATCCTGGGCGGCCTTGTCTCCTGCCAAGTTTCTGCTTGTTGCCAATGTTGGTCATTCTAATGCAGTGGCATCACGGCATAATGACATGTGTCACTTGGGTTCTTAGGACATCCTCAGTTCAGAGTGGCTGACAGGAGTGATGAAGACTGCTGGAATCGTGTGTGTGGTGAAAGTAGAGCTGGGTGAAAGTAGAGCTCAGAATTTTCAACATCGTTCTTAGAACTGATTGGTGTTCTGGTTTGGAGCCATGTGGAGGATCTCAACCAAAGGCTCCATCGATTCTGTGATGGTTTTGGCTACAGACCTCTAGACCTTCATTATTGGGTAAAGAATTGCAGCACTCTCCTGTAGAGGTGTGCACTACACAAAGGAAGCAGCTACTTGGGCAGCAGAGTAATTGCGGGGTGCACTTGGTGTTTATTTTAGACTAGGCGGTAGTTTGAGAGCCTCTGACCAGTACTCACCAGGCAATACACAGAGAGCAAAATCATATTCTGTGCAAAGTGAGGACACTTCAACTGCCAACATTTTAACAATAAATTGTCCAAGAATTTGTACTAAAGTTTCTGAACTTGTTGCCCTCCAGGAAAGTTGTTGCATCCATATTATTCTTGGGACAGAGAGCTGGCTGAAATCCAAAGTAGAAAGCTCTGAAATGTTTAGCAAGGCATAGAACGTATACTGAAAAGACAGATTAGACTCCATAGGAAGGTGAGTGTTCATTGCCATCTACAAAAATGTTGCATCTGTAGAGGTTGAAGGTGAGCCTGACTGTGCAGTTATGTGGACACAAGTAGCAGGTCTAGGTGAATTTGAGTTAATTATAAGATGTTTTTATCTGCTATTTGATTCCCCCATAACAACTATAAAATCATTCAAGGAAAGTCTATGGGCAGTAGTGCAGAAATACCCAAATAATGCAGTATTGGTTGGAGGCGACTTTAATGTACCGAGTATAGACTGTGCCATCCATGAATTCACTGCAGCTGGTACAGACAGACAGTCCTGTGAAATACTTTTTAACACTGTTCCAAAAACTATCTTGAACAACTAGTTCAACAGCCTACCTGCAGATCTTGTAGCTACAAACAGGTCCGACCTTATCAACAGTCTCAGTATACAGACTGGCATTAGTGATCATGATGTCATCATAGTGATGATAGTTACTAATGGTGATAAAATTAATCAAGAAGGCTAGGAGAGTATTTATGGTAGAAAAAGCAGCTAAGCATGTTTTTAACACCCCACTTAGACAATGAAAGGACATAATTTAGTTCCAGTATGATGGATGTACAGGAATTACGCACAAAGTTTAAACTGATTGTTAATCACACTCTGGAGAAGTATGTGCTGTGTAAGTGGGTCAAGGATGGAACAGACCCTCCGTGGTTTTAATAATCAGATTTGAAAAATGCTGGGGAAACAGAGATCGTTGCATTCTCAGTTAAAAAAAGAATGCACAAACATCAACATGCAAAAGTAAGTAGAAATTCGTGTGTCCTTAAGAATATCTGTGTGCAAAGCATACAACTTCCACCAGCATACCTTGGGAAAAGATCTTGCCAAAAACTCAATAATTCTGGTTGTACGTAAAATCACTAAGAGAGTCAGAGGCTAAATTTCATGTGTAAGAAATCATTCACGCAGGAAGATCGCACAGACTTCTGCATGGAGGACATAGAAATAGTGATCCTTGACATAAAGAAGCAACTGAAAAAGTTAGAAACAAATAATTGGCCAGGTCCAGATGGAATCCCAGTTCAGTTTTACAGAGAGTACTTTATGGTATTGGCCCCTTACTCAGCTTGCATTTATCATGAATCTCTTGCCCAGGGCAAAGTCCCATAAGCATCTGGAAGAAACCATCGGTGACTCCCACAGAGCACATGCAGCAGGATGCCCAGATGCTTTTGGCTGCAAGGTATATATCTTAGAATAATAATTGGTAGAAATTAAGAATAGAAAGAATAAGTACAAATTGTTCATGGCAGCAAATTACTGGATATTTTTTTCATTACTTCTTATTACCTGTTAACTTTAATCATGCTTGCAACACGAAACCCCCCACCCCTGCACCCTTTCCACTTTTATGTATATATAACATTATTTTTTAATTTCATCTTTCTTTTATTTTTATTTATTTATTTATCCTTCTTTTCACAGGAACCTAATGCTAATAGTGTTGCATGGAATACTCATTGTGAAGCAATGCTTTGTTTTTCTGGCAACAATGTTCTCAGTATAAAGGTTGACATGTTTCCTGTTCATCAGCAGAAATTACAGGTAAGCTCATTAAATCAAATCTTCACTAAGAACTCATGTTACCATCTTTTGTCACAGTTTACTGTTATCACTTGTAGTCCATTTCTCTGTTGTTGTAGAAGTTCTATCTTATTGCTGTATCCTGACTGCCTTGTCAGAGAGCAAAATTATCACTGCTATATTCATAAATATCAAAAAAGCATATGACAGTTTAAAAATAGATATTTTTTTGTAAATAAAAACACCTCTCTTGTTGTATTGTGTTTTATTTTCCCAGGTGCATTTCACCTTTTTTCACTTTTGGGCATCATCAGTGGGCTCTATAATGATACAGTTATGATACATTTTTGTTTTGAGGTGTATTATTTGCAGATTATAAAATAGTTCATTGCTCGCTTTTTATGTAAATAAGTGATTACTATGGTTCTTCGTGTTTTTAGTTTGCATCGGTATTTCCTATCATTTGGTCACACGCAGGTTGCACTACCACTCTTATTTACAAAACATAAGCATGCTTTTTGTTTTTCAAACATTTTTCTTCCCACTTTTCATTTTGTTTGCACCTGTTGTTTTGATCCGAGTATATACATAACAGTAATATCGACGTAACTACTTTGAGTTCACTGTGTATTTCATACTGTTTGATTTGTTTACATACATGTACATGTTGCCAATCTGAAAACTAACATCTGTTCATTTCTGTAAGTTTATATATATATATATATATATGTGTGTGTGTGTGTGTGTGTGTGTGTGTGTGTGTGTGTGTGTGTTAGAGAGAGAGAGAGAGAGAGAGAGAGAGAGAGAGAGTATACATGCATGCAATTTTTTATTTATTTATTATTCCACCCCCCCCCCCCCCCCCTTTCCACCGTTTGATTTGAGTTGGGGTTTAAATGTTTTGTGGAGAGGTTCATGGATGGGTGAGTAAAAAGGGGATTGGGATGTATCATTATTATTATTATTATTATCATCACCATTATGATAATAGTCCTCTGTTGTAGTGTTACTTTATTATTTTATCTGTTAGTGTAAACAATGAGTTGTTTGGTTTATCTACTTGACCATTCAACAGGGTTTTATTTTCTGCTTTGGTTTTGTGTATGTGGTAATTTTCTTGTAGGGTTAGGAGGTGTTTTTTATTGTTGATTCTACTTATTTTCACATCTTCTTCTCTACTGGTTGGTTTGTGATTGTGTTCTCTTAGTTGTTCTGCAAATGCGGAGTGGTTTGTCCCATACTTTTGGGCTCTCATGTGTTCTTTGTATCTGACATCAAACATTCTGCCTCTTTGTCCTATGTACTTGTCATCACAGGTGTTACACTGTAATTGATATGTACCTGCTTTCTGGTATATATCTCTGTTTTTTGTCAGATTTGGAGTGTATTTTTGGATAGAATTGTCTAATGTGTATGCTATGTTTCTTACCTGTCATTTGAAAATGTTGGCGATTATGAATTTGTTTTTGTATGTCATTGTGTACCATCTTGTGTTTTCAATTATGTTTTCCTGATTATTTTGTTTAGTTGTTATGGTACTGAGTGATTGTGATTGTGTTTGGTTCTGTTGTGATGTTGTCAATGGTTTTGTGTTTTGTGCTTTCTGCTTTTAGTTTACTTTTAATTTTGTTGTAGAGCTTTGTGACCATGTTACTATTGTACTCATTGTTTTGGGCTATCTGCATTATTATGTCCAGTTCTCTTTGGTAGTTTCCTTTATTGAGTGGGACTGTGTTGGGGCTATGGAGCACATGTCAAAGTACTGCTTGCTTTTGCGAGTGTGGGTGGTTTGAGGATTAGTGGATGATAATTTCAGTTACTATGCATTTACAGTAAATTTGAAACATGCACTTTTTGTTTTGGTTTTTGATTGTTATATCAAGACAGTTAATTTTGTTATTCTGTTCTCTTTCCATTTGAATTTTACGTTTTTACGTACCTTGTTGATTTCAGTGTGTTATTTTCAGTTTTTGTTTGTGGTTCATTTATTAAGCAAAGAATGTCATCCATATACTTGAACCAGTGAGTATGTTGTATTCTTTTGCTACCTTTTTTGAAAATGATCTGTTCAATGTGGTTCATAAAAATATTTGTTGAGGATCCTGACACTGGGGATCCCATTGGTAATCTTTCTTCTTGTAAATAAAATTCATTATCGAATAGCAAGTACTTTTATTCTGTTATGAGCTGTATTAATGTGAGTATTTCCTTCATTTGCTAATCAGAAAGTTGACTAATTGTTTTAAAATTTTGTCTATAATTTCTATTGTTTCTGGTACTGGTATGTTGGAATACATGCATTCTATATCAAATGAGAGGGGTGTTGCTGTTTCTGGGATATTTGTATCTTTCATTTGTCGTATTAGCTGTGTAGTGTATTTAATGGTTCTGTCTTCTCATACTTTGAAATTTACAGATGGTAATTTTAACATGTATCCTACAAGCTTGCAAGTGGGGGATTTTCTGAAGTGCAGTAGTGGTCTCACAGGAAGATTTGGTTTGTGGATCTTTGATTCGCTTCAGAAAACAGGTGCAGTGGGATTAATCTGTGTCAGTTTTCTTTTATCTGTGTTATCCAGTGTGATGTCTATATTTTTCAGAGTGTGGTTTTTACTTTTGTCTGGAATCTGTTTCTTGGATCTGATTTTAATATTGTAATGTTGTTATGTGAAATGAATTCTTGTGTTTTTTCAATGTCTTGTTCTTTGAAATGACGACATTCTGATTTTGAAGTTTTTTTCCGTGTTTTAGCTTCTGGATTTGTCTTGTTTTTTATTTGTTGTGGTTTCATATTGGTTATTATAGTATGGATTTATTTTTTTACTAATTCTCTAGTTAATCCGATGCTGACACTGATTTTTTTCTCTCCTATCTTCCCTTGTCAGTACAGAACTGGACATAATAGTGCAGATAGCCCTAAACAATTGGTATAATAGCAACAGAGTCACAAAGCCAAACAACAAAATTAAAAGTAAAATTAAAGCAGAAAGCACAAAACCATTGACAACATCACAGCAGAACCAACCACAATCACAGTCACTCAGTACCATAACAACTACTCAAAATATTCAAGAAAACATAAGAGAAAACACAAGATCGTACATAATGACATACAAACACAAACTCACATATAAAATCACCAACATTTTAAAAAGACAGGGAAGAAATATCACACACAACAGACAATTATATCCCGAAATACACTCCAAAACTGACAAAAAACGAGATATATAGCAGAAAGCAGCTATACATCAATTACAGTGTAACACTTGTGATGGCAGATTTTATCATAATAATAATATACACAGTGAACTTAAAGTAGTTATGTCAGTATTAGTGTCATGTATATACTAGTGACAAAATACTGATAATACATCAAAACAACATGTGCAAACAAAATGAAAAGTGGGAGAAAAACATTTGGAACACAAAAAACATGCTTATGTTTTGTAAACAGAGTGGCAGTACGACCACCATGTGACTAAATGAGAGGAAACACCGCTGCCAACTAAAAACAGGAAGAGCCATAAGTAATCACTTATTTACATAAAAAGCAAGCAGTGAACTGTTTTATAATCTATGAATAATACTTATCAAAACAAAAGTGTATCGTAACTGTATCATTATAGATCCCACTGATGATGCCTTAAGGTGAAACGCATCTGGGAAAATAAAACACAATGCAGCAAGAGAAGGCATTTCCATTTACAAAACAAATATTTCTGTGCTTGCTGTGGAGGATGGCCACACAAACAAATTTGTTATAGGTATTTTTCTCCACAAACCAAGAAATCTTAAATGTCCAAGAAAGAAGCTGCTTACGGAATAGCTTGTCTAATTTAGGAATTGAAAGTTTTCACCATACTCCAGAGAATAATGATGGGCACCTATTGTCTCAATGGCTTTTACCTCACTCCTTGAAGTACACTTTAAAAAGCCTTAATTTGACTTAAACCAAAAAATTATAGAGGGATATCACTATTAAATACAGTGTATGAGATCTATGCTAGAATAATAACTGAAAGACTAAAACCCATAATGGAGTGCCTGCTGTCAGAAGAACAAAATGGATTCAGAAAGAGCTGAAGCTGCATAGACAACATATATATGCTACAGCAAATTATAGGAAAAACATAAGGAATTCAATAAAGAAGCACACATCCTTTTTGTCGATTATGTAAAGGCTTTTAATCAAGTAAATAGACAGCTATTGTGGGAAATTTTAATAAGAAGAGGTATACCAATACACATTGTACACATAGTTCAAAAGATGGGGATAATGAAGAAACAACAAAGGTTATTAATTTAGGAGTTCGACAAGGTAGCAGCCTCTCTCCACTGCTTTTTAATATATACATTGACAACATTATATGGCTATGGAGAATGAAACTGAAGAACTATACATATAACTTCAACTAAAAAGATTACATTATGACTTTGTTGTTCGCAGATGACCAAGCGTTAATTTCGACTAATGAAGATGGAATGCAGAGAGCTGCCTATGAACTATACCAAACATGCCTGACGTGTAATATGTCAGTATCAATACAAAAAACAAAAGCCATAGCATTCTGTGGAAAAAATCCAGTAAGAACAAAAAAAAAGTTATTGGCAACAAGATTTATAGAGCAAGTAGATAGATTCATATTTCTAGGAACCATGCTGTCATACAGGAGAGACTAGATCAAAAAGATCAATTTGAGAAATTTATCTACTTAAATGGCACTATCAGAAGAGCCCCACAATGTAAAGTAAGAAGAGAAACATATCTAAAATTTTATAAAGTTGTGCCAGTACCAACATTAGTATATGGAAGTGAATCTTGGGTAATGAAAGAGAAAGATAAAATAAGATTACAAGCCAATGAAATGAAATTCCTCAGTTACATAGCAGGATACACCAAGCTAGACTACAAAAGAAATACAGATGTCAGGAAGGAAATAAACATTTTCGATATAAACTGTAAGGTTGATGAATACCAACAAAAATGGATATACCATCTGTTACGAATGGATAAATCAAGATTACCACTACATTTTTATCGATATACTCCACAAGGTAAAAGATGCATTGGAAGACCTTCAAAACAATGGAAGGCTCAGATGTAGCTGCAACAGGCTAAGGGAAAGCTTAATGCATGACAGAAGAAGAAGTAGAAGAAGAAGACTGGAATATTACTGTGTAACCTTCCACCTATGGACGAAAGTTTTCTGAGCAAGTTAGGCAAACTTCTTTTCTTCTTGAGAGTGCATAGGTACCCTTTAAATCTCCTTTTAATAAAGTCTGTGAGGTGTCGTTACTAGAGACTGGATTATATGCATCTGCATGTTGCATATGCATTTGCATATGTGGCTCGTTTTCTCCAGCTATTGCACGTTTTAACTAGAAACTAGGGACGATGCATATTTTCATTCTGTGCTTACAATATTTAAAAAATTTAAATGGGCAGTCTCTAGCTCGATCTAGTTTTGACATCTCACAGATTGACTGTGACGTAGAACTGCGGCCAATTGCTGAGAGGCCACTGCCTAGCGAAATCATTACAGAAGAGGAACAGGAACAGACAGACAGACAGACAGAGTCAATGGTCCTGCACCCATGCCCCAAGTTAATCCCCTCCGCTGCCATACCGTAGGCATCGGCAACAATTAAATAAGCTATGCAAGCTTTTAGTCACATGCCCATTGTTTCAGTTTAGCTTTCTTTTTACTTGTACACATTTGAACATGTTTACAACTTGTAGTGTGTAACATTTTGTGCGCGATGCCATTCGAAGAAAGAAATGTTGTTTTGTGGACAGCTGGCCATCCTGGAACATTTACACGTGACAGAATTGTTTTATATTGTTGAGTTTGCGAGAAATACGTTTCATGCAAAAAAAAAGTTTGAAATAGACCGGCATGTCGAGACGAGTCTTCATGCAGAAGAAAGGACCATGACAATAACTTCTGACAACAGCAAGTTGCAGTAGCAGGGATATGTCCAAAGGTAACCAAAAATGTCGGTTTAACATGGATCTGTTTGAAGCATTCATTGCAAGTAATATTCCTCTTCACAAACTTACAAACCCTATCCTCGAAGGCTTGCTGCACAAATATTACTTAAATCAAAATATACCAGATGAATCAACATTGCATAAAAGCTACATACCGACAATTTACATAAATGTTCTGGAAGAAATACGAAATGAACCCAAGGATAGCACTATCAGGATTTCAGTTGATGAATCTACAGACAGTTGCAAACTTTATTGTTGGTTCTTTAAAAGAAGAGCCTCCTTCTTCCTATTTTGCAACCTGCAAAGAACTTGAAAATGTAAATCATTCTACGATCACCAGATTTGTGAATGAGGGTATTTTAAAAATATTTCCAGAATCTTCTGCAGATGAAAGGGTGTTTGTATTTATTTCAGATGCTACTCCCTATATGATCAAAGTGGGAAAAGTCCTCAGAGTATTTTATCCCAATTTGATCAACATGACATGCTTTGCTCATGGAGTACATCGCCTTGCTGAACACATTTGTGAATGTAAATAAACTGATTTCATCCACAAAGAAAGTGTGTCTAAAGGCTCCTGCTTGCATAAAGACCTACAAAGAAAAACTACCAAATGTGCCTTTGCCTCCTGAACGTGGTTCAAAGCTGTGTTGTTTTACAGTGAACATTTCAAGTCCATTAGAGGGGGTAGTAAATGACTTCGATAGTGCAGAGGCTTTGGCAGTTTGCCAGTGCAAGGGATCTTTTAATGATTATGATATTAAAAAAGACATTGCTGTGATTAGCACTCATTTTTCCCATATATCTGCAAGTATTAAGAAGCTTGAAACTCAAGGTTTGGCGTTGAATGAATTTATTCAATTAATGAAGAAAATTATTCTTGTGAACTCCTCATTGCCAGAGGCATTCCCAAGAAAACTGAAAGAAAGATTTGAAAACACTCTAAACAATAATCCAGGCTTTGAACCCCTGTGCCAGATTGATAGTTTTATTAATGGGACAGGTGAACTTTTATCAGAAACAAAAAGTGCCAACATAGCACTCAAATTCAAATACTGCCCATTTACCGTAGTTTATGTAGAATAGTCCTTTTCTACTTATAAAATTGTTTTGAGTGATCAAAGACTCAATCTTATTACCAAACATTTGGAACAATATTTGGTCGTTTATAGTAGAAAAATGTGAAGTAAATTGTAAATGATGCTTTGGTCCAATAGCATTAATTAAAAGTTAATGCTGTTTGAAAAATTCATGATTGTGTGTTGTTTTTTAAATAAAATATTATGGAGTTTTTGAGCATGCCCCTCTGCATGCGATATATCTCGAAGTTGGTCTTGTACATATCGATGTTTTTGCCCGACTCCCTTGCATCGCATCTGTTTGTTACTGACAACAATGCTCACCATTTTGCAAATTTTTAGAAAAAATCCCAGAAAGGCCCCAGTCCTATTGCGTACCAGACAGTATTCAGAAAATGAGAACAGCGTTCTAAATTTATGGATTTTTCACGTAATTGATATGCACATGTTTGACTTTGAGATATAATGCACACAGTAACTACCATGTTTTTTTTATTATTTAATCTTGCATATTTCAACACTTTTTATGCATATTTTAAGGTTTTTATGATGCATATAATCCAGTCTCTAGTCATTACGAATGAAGAGGCAGACAAATTTTTACTTAAAAATGTCACTCATATATCCCTTTGCACTCCAAATTGCGGGTATCCTAACTTAATTTACCAGCCTGTTCTTCACCATGCCAGTTTACAGCACCACTCCTGTCCTCCCCCACTCTAGTGATTACTTATAGAACATTGAGTCACCTGCCGTTTTGTGTTGTGGTCAACTTTTCCACTGTTTAATACTGTGCTGTGTTTGGCAGTTTAACTGACTGAAATTGATTTAGAATTTTATTTTTTAATATTATTTTGAATTCCTTTGGAGAAACAAGCATTTTCAAATATATAAATTGATTTCTTTTCAGGGCTTTGTTGTTGGTCTTTGTGGATCCAAAGTATTTTGCCTCCACGTTTCTACAATGTCAACAGTTGAAGTGCCTTTGTCTGCTCCTATGTATCAGTATCTTGAGAAAAAGCTTTACTAGTAAGTTACATTTTTTGACTGATTTTCAAAGTAATGGATGTGTAATAACTGTATAATTTCTGAGGCTCTTCAGTTTCTCCCAGTGTACATGATGGGATTTAATTCACGGGTGTGCAGCATTGTCTCAGTGCCCAATGGGCACTGCCTGTAGATAGTGTCGGAAGTTCCATGCGGCTTTTCGCGGATGATGCTGTAGTATACAGAAAAGTTGCAGCATTAGAAAATTGCAGGAAGATCTGCAGCAGATAGGCTCTTGGTGCAGGGAGTGGCAACTGACCCTTAACATAGACAAATGTAATGTATTACGAATACATAGAAAGAAGGATCCTTTATTGTATGGTTGTATGATAGCGGAACAAACACTGGTAGCAGTTTCTTCTGTAAAATATCTGGGAGTATGCGTGCGGAACAATTTGAAGTGGAATGATCATATAAAATTAATTGTTGGTAAGACGGGTGCCAGGTTGAGATTCATTGGGAGAGTCCTTAGAAAATGTAGTCCATCAACAAAGGAGGTGGCTTACAAAACACTCGTTCGACCTATACTTGAGCGTTGCTCATCAGTGTGGGATCTATACCAGGTCGGCTTGACAGAGGAGATAGAGAAGATCCAAAGAAGAGCGGCACGTTTCGTCACAGGGTTATTTGGTAAGCGTGATAGCGTTACGGAGATGTTTAGCAAACTCAAGTGGCAGACTCTGCAAGAGAGGCGCTCAGCATTGCGGTGTAGCTTACTGTCCAGGTTTCGAGAGGGTGCGTTTCTGGATGAGGTCTCGAATCTATTGCTTCCCCCTACTTATACCTTCTGAGGAGATCACGAATGTAAAATTAGAGAGATTCGAGCGTGCACGGAGGCTTTCTGGCAGTCGTTCTTCCTGCGAACCATACGCGACTGGAACAGGAAAAGGAGGTAATGACAATGGTACGTAAAGTGCACTCCGCCACACACCGTTGGGTGACTTGCAGAGTATAAATGTATATGTAGAATTAATGATATCAATATAATGGAAGGAAACATTCCACGTGGGAAAAATTATATATAAAAACAAAGATGAGGTGACTTACCGAACAAAAGCGCTGGCAGGTCGATAGACACACAAACAAACACAAACATACACACAAAATTCAAGCTTTCGCAACAAACTGTTGTCTCATCAGGAAAGAGGGAAGGAGAGGGGAAGACGAAAGGAAGTGGGTTTTAAGGGAGAGGGTAAGGAGTCATTCCAATCCCGGGAGCGGAAAGACTTACCTTAGGGGGAAAAAAGGACAGGTATACACTCGCACACACGCACATATCCATCCACACATACAGACACAAGCAGACAAATATGTCTGCTTGTGTCTGTATGTGTGGATGGATATGTGCGTGTGTGCGAGTGTATACCTGTCCTTTTTTCCCCCTAAGGTAAGTCTTTCCGCTCCCGGGATTGGAATGACTCCTTACCCTCTCCCTTAAAACCCACTTCCTTTCGTCTTCCCCTCTCCTTCCCTCTTTCCTGATGAGACAACAGTTTGTTGCGAAAGCTTGAATTTTGTGTGTATGTTTGTGTTTGTTTGTGTGTCTATCGACCTGCCAGCGCTTTTGTTCGGTAAGTCACCTCATCTTTGTTCTTATATATAATGTATATGTAGATGTAGATATAGACACGGAGGTCTGGCCCACATCTGTTAATTCATTTCATTTATAATCTTTATCCCACAGATGGAGGTAAAGAAACAAAATATATTCCCTGTTAACAGAACTCTCAGAACACCCAATAGAGACTTGAACTTTTATAGGTCTACATGTATACACAATCTACAATTCACTGTGAAGTGCGTGTCATAGAGTATTTACCATTTTATCACTTGAGGATTTCTGCCCATTGCATTTGTATATGGAATACAGGTAGAATTCGGTATCCCCTGTTACACATACTTGAGCAATATTGTAAGGTGGGATGCACAAGTGATTTGTATAAGTTTCCTTTGTAGACTGCATTTTTCCATTATCCTGTCAGTAAACCAAAGTTTGCCACCCACGTTATCTGCATCTAAGCCTATGTAATAATTTTGTATCTCTACAAATTGTTACACCCAGGTATTTGTGTGAGTTGGCTGATTCCATTATGGACTCCTATATATTGTAGTCATAGGATACTATATTTTTGTGTTTTGTGATGTGCACAGTTTTATATTTCTGATCATTTAAAATAAGTTGCCAATCTGCACCAGATTGAAATCCTATAAACATGTGAAAGGAAATTTGTGTAGCTTTCTTCAGACAGTATTAAATTTTAGCTAACTGCATCATCTCTGAGAA
Organism: Schistocerca americana; assembly: GCF_021461395.2. Classification (NCBI taxonomy): domain Eukaryota; kingdom Metazoa; phylum Arthropoda; class Insecta; order Orthoptera; family Acrididae; genus Schistocerca; species Schistocerca americana. The sequence continues at coordinate 509,216,314 of NC_060119.1, read as the reverse complement.
GCCTGAGGTTACTATTATAATTGTCTGCAAGGTTGTTCATACACAGCATGTACAGCAATGACCCAACATATTTCCCTGGGGCACATCTGAGTAATTACTAGTATGTCTATCATCATCTACATCTACGATGACATACTACATCCTCCATAGCAAGAAATCCTTAGTCCAGTCAGAAATTATTTCAATACCCCATATCATATCACTTCAATTAACTGGTATTGGTGTAGCATTGAACGAGTCAAATGCTTGGCTGAAGGAAAGACATACTGCATATAAATGTTTTTGCCCTGGGAGAGGTCATTCTGTTTCAGATACCTCATTATGTTCAAGTGCAGAATATGCCCTGAGCTGCTACTGCAAATGGATGTTAATGAAATAGGACAGTAGTTTTTCGGATTGCTTCTGCTGTCCTTCTTGTAGACTTGTTTACCTGTGCATTTTCAACCACTGTTCACATTTTTTTGTTCAAGGAATGTATGGTATATGTGTAAAATTTAAAAATGTAAGGAAAATAGTTACAATTAGGAATATAAGTTAGCTACACTAAAAAAAGAAAAGAAATGCCAATAAAAATTGAGATATGTAGTCAAGTAGGAATAAGTGCCAAAAATTGTCAACAAAGATTACACTTCTTAAAATTAAAATAATATTTTCATGTGCATGTGTAAAGGAGCTCATTCATCCTAAAAGCTTAAGATTTTTTTGTCAGTTTTTATACATTTATGTCAACTTGATTGTCATTGTGACTCCCACACCCTATTACTAAAATAGGCATTTATCATTCGCTCTGAATCATTGTATGTATAGATAAGCATCAGAAGGATTTCATTCTTTTTATTATTGGCAGTGACGCTTACCACGTGGCATGCCTGGGAGTTACTGACACAGATTGGGAAGCGCTTGGTCATGCTGCTTTAGAAGGTCTGGATCTTGATGTTGCAAAACATGCATTTGTGCGGAAAAAAGATTTGAAATATCTTGAGCTAATAAGTGACATACAGGTAACCATGAAACTACTCCACTATTAATAACAGTTTTTCTATTATTACTACTTCTGATGATACTAATAATAGTAATAGTAATAATAAAAATGCAAATATGTCACTTATCCAAATGTGCCATACGTCATGCAAATGCACATTGTAAAATATGGGAAGAGTAGTATGTTCTAACTATATAGATATTTTTGGTAGGTAATAACTGTAAATTGAATCATTTTTGAACGCGTAGAAAAGTTCATGTGTCACCACTAAAACCTGCATTAAGAAGCATTTACATAGTCACAGTGTGCTGAACTGAACTGTCAGATAATGGTACAGGAATAGTTGCTGGAAGTCTTATTCTCTTGGCAAAGAAAGTTTCTTATGTTTGAAATAAAAGAATGTAAAAAGAAACCAGACATTGTAGAAATCTGGAAGGGGCAATTTAACAGACCTACATTGCTGATGCAATTGCTCGACCAAAAATTGAAGAATGTGACTAGTGGAATGAAACATACAATGGAATGAGTTCTTCTCAGATACAGTATATCAAAAAGTTAAAGAATAATAGGTGATTTTGATCCAAAGCCAGGTGACTTATTGGATAAGTGCTGAAATGGCCAGGGGTGGGTGGCTACTACAGTGAATGGTGGAACTGAGTTGCTAGCATCAGGAAACAAGCAGCACACAGTCCTGGGTGGTGTGACAGTGGGGTGGTGAATGAAAGGCTGGGAAGCATCCCATGTGTAAACATGAACACATTGTTATAAGATTCATTTATTACTTAATACACTACAATAGGCCACAGCATTGGTCTCAGTGTGAACAGCAGGGTGGCAGCTAGCAAAGGCACAATCCGGACTTCGCCATGACAACAATCCAAACAAGATACCAAGCAAAGAAACAAATGAGTTTCACACTGTTTACAAAAAGCATGGAAAACAAAAAGAAAGAATAATAAGAAAATCCTACAGAGGAGGTGATTTGTTGATCTGTGTAGACTTGTAGACTGTCATAGGCCCCTCTTGTTACTTATGGGTGGCAGACTGTGTTACCCTCAGATTAGAAACTAAAAGTATTTCTACAGGCTTTTCCCATCCTTGCTTTGCTAAAGCATAGGTTTCTAAGTAACAAAAGAACCAAGGCTTGGATGTGAAGCAATCAGGTCACACATAACGCAGCAGCTCTGCCTTCCTGCAATGTCATTGCTATTACACTTCTGCTTGCTGTAGCATGTAGTAACCATCTTGATCCCATGGAGACAGTATCTGCCATATCAGCAGGTAGCCACTGATGTAACTGCGTCTGGTTGGCTCTGGTCTAACCTGCTTGCACAATCTCTAACATTCTCTGTGTCAGCGTTGTTATTTTATTCAGTCATGCCAAAAATTAGTGGTAACTCTAAAGTATGACAACAAATACCAGCAATCCCTGTCCATTACTTCATATTATTAAGCCACTTCTTGATATCAGTGTTTTAAAAATATCTGTAATACAAGAGGATATCTTAAGAACAACATAAATAATGCTTTGAGGATAGACAACTACTTGATGCATGGAAGCAGTATTGAATAGCAGTTAAGTGCACAAACAAGGTGCATTTACTTGTGAGAAAAACACAAACACACATGCACAAATGCGCTTCTCATGTGCACCCCCCCCCCCCCCCCCCCCCTCCCGGCCCCCCAGTAAATACTACTGGGGGATGTTATTTTTAGCTCACTTTTAACATTGAGTATTTTAAAATGAACATATAACTTGAGTTGTTTTTAATATCTGTGTTAAGTTCCTAGATTTTGTAAAGGTGATTTACACGCAAAACCAATGAAGACTAGCCCTGGCTTAGTCAATAAATTGAGATATGTTTCACAATACTCCTCACAGCATTGCAAGCTATCTGTAAGTACACAATCCAACCAAAGTCCAGTTCTCGCAGTATCAGAGTCCACCCAGTTAGTAACATAGCCTGAATAGGAAACACCTTTAAGCCAAGACCATAGCGAGAACCAAACCAATAGACCGACTAATGCACACTTCCTCTGCATAAACACTGTGATAAAGTTTCAATTGGATCAGACTGGCCCTGTGCTGGCTTATATACAGGATTCTCATGAGAGGGCATGTCAAAGACTGCTGCGCCCAACACTGGATGCAATGGGCAGTCCAGAGTGTTAAGTGTTGCTTAGTGTCAAAGATGGCGAACAACAATTGATGGTCCATGAAAGGATGAAATTTATGTCCATAAAGGAATAATTTAAATTTCTAGACTGTGCATATTGTAGTACGGACTTCGTGTTCTGTTTGAAATTTGAGTTGCTGGGATGTGTATAAGATCTTAGAAACATATGAAATAGGAACACCAACACTGTGGGAGAATTTATTCGTCAGTATTACCAGTGTGAGACCAGGGGTGTACGTTGTCGCAGTGGCTGGTTAAGGCAATCTTTCAAAGCCTGAAAAGGTTGTTGAGAGTGAGATGACCACTCACAATGCACACTTTCGCATTGTATCTGGTAAGAGAGTTCATAACGAAGTGGCCATAATAATTGGTCTTATCCACATTATGGATGGCTGCATGCTGTTGGTTACCATGACATAATCTTCCATTCATTTGAGCCTAGGATGGTTACATGAAAGAACACTTGCACAGTTTGTATTTGATTTCTTTTGCTGCCAGCCTCTGAAACAAGAGGTCAAGGTTGTGGCAGTTGTCCTTGGGAGTCATACCTGTAACTGAGATATTAGTGAGGTACGCAGCACAGTTTGTCATATCTAGTAGTAATTAATCATCAAAAATGCTGGCATATGACAGAGACTGATGAGATTCTGAAAGGTAACCAATTAAAATGGTAGATGCCTTATGGTTGAGCATTAGGTAAACTTGTGATGCTGGAACCTACGGAATTTGAAAATATACCTCTGGGAAGGCATTTTACTGTATCAAGTGCTGTATAGCCTCATTTTTTCAAAGAGCTCATATGGAGTTGATAAGTTTCAACTTCAACTTGTGCATACATACTGTTATCAGTTTAGTGACCTACTTGAGTATGGGGTACAGGTGTTAAAATGAACTGCTATGTCATAAAAAAAATTAATTAACTTTTTTGCCTAGATGCGTACATATTAAAATTTTTTACCTGTCTAAGATAAAAATCTGTGAAAAAGCTTTGACTGTAGATGATTACGTTTTCTTCGTGGCTGCTGTAATGAGGGAATGGGTTAGGTACAGGATGAGTTGGTGGTCGGAGGTTTCCGTTTCTCTGGTTCTCCGAGAGTACCAGGCAAAGGCAGAGAAAACTGCTACAACTCGCAATGAAGATTCCGTCTCTCTTGGCAGCTAAAGTACTCACAGCCGCAGTAAAAATTTCTGGAAATGCTTTCAGAATGAGAAGGTTGAACAAGAGTGGCAGTGTGATATCTTCTGACTAACAGACTTGTGGCTTGGGGCACGTTTTGAACAAACAAGCTGACGGCAAAATATTGTGTGTCTTTTGGAGCATGGTAGTTACAGATTCATCCACTACTGTTAATTTGCGAAGAAATCACTATGCACTGTATTGCTAATCACAGTAATAGTTTTATGAAGGTCCGGCGCTCCAACTTCGAATAAAAGTTCGTACTCAATATTTACCTTCTTTTTCATAAGAAATTTTTTATTCGTGATAATTGCGATTACAAGTTGTATCTCCTCTGCACTTCAAATTACATATATATGCAAACTTACTGATCTCCCCCCCCCACCCCCCCCCCCCCCACCCCAAAAAAAAAAAAAAAATCTCCAGTATCCATTGCTCATCTCAAACAATAGCAAAAAAAGCTAGATGCTTTTTCTTTCACAGCAAAGAGTGTTGACATGACAGTAAAGAGCGTTGTCATCTCAATTAGCGCATCATCGCTGGTACTCGCAGCCAGAATATTACAATAATAGTACATTATGTAGGGGCATTTCATGGCCCCTCTTGGTCACAAATTTTTTTTAACATTTATGTAACCAGAACATCTATCTACACGGTATAATTATGAATACTAGGGTTACAAATTAAATCATTGAGTTGTATGTACTTTCTTAGCAACTCTCACTACTGGCTGGCATAAATAATTATACTGTGATTCTCGGGAATGGATTTCGCAATTTCAGGGCCACCCATTCAGGTGCGGTTGGTGGGGGAAACCCAAGATCAAAACTCCCTAGTGGGCATTTCCAGACCAGTTGTAAATCATATTTAGTAAAAACACCAGAACTTTGAATAAAATATGTTGGTTTTCAGCTCGAATATTGAAAAAAAAATAGTTACTCAGTTTGTGTGGAACAAAAAATACAGAAAATCATTTAAATGTTCACAGAACTGTTTAGACTCTTTGAAAATGGAGTTATTCAAACAATACAGGATTCATTTAAGAAACAATCATGTTCTGGGTATTCTGTCAACGATGCAGTGACAATGGCATGATGTCAACAGTGCGATGCCAATGGTACAGCAGGATGGTGAGAAGCTGCAAGACATCACGATGGAATGGTGGTCAGTGGTGATGGCTGGCGAGGTGGTTAGATGTGAAGCTGTTAGAGAAGAATTGGATGGACTGGAGGCTGGGATAGAACTATTAAGGCCTCACAGCACCAAGATAGAAGTTCTCGCAATATACAACAAGGTACAAAAGAATGAGCAAGGACAAAATGGCTAACTACAGCGCCTATCTGAAATAAAACGGGTCAGTGTTCAACTCTACCCAACAGTCCACTTCAGTTCGTGTGTGTACTTGTCCAGAGTGTCCAGGGTACAAAAAAAGTCATAGCACAGTGAAAACAATGAACACTGAGATATCTTCGCAACACTAGACACGTTGTCCAGAGTATCCACAGTTATATTAAAAAATGACACTAGTACTGTTCAGAGAAGATTGGTCGAAACGTTCACATGTTTATCAGCAACTGAGCAGGATGGATCACTGTCTTTGCGTAGTGACACTAGTTTGCCTAACACCAAACAAAGTTCGCTGTCTTTATATCACTGAAGGCGATTTCACACAATTCCAAAGAATACTGTCCAGAACAGTCACTCGTTAGCATGAGACACAGTAATCGCAACGAAACATGACACTTCATGTTATAGAACAATTACATGTATATACAGGAAAAGAGATAGGATATCCTATTCAGAAGAAAGAGTCCACAAAACTCACTTAACACTAAGGCACAAAATTAAAAATGTGCAAAAAATGGAATAACCTACGGGGGTGGGAGGGGGGGGGGGGGGGGAGGGGAATGCAGCTTATCCTACAAGTACTGACAACCGACAAGAAAACACATAGTTATATCCCTACATCTGGATTGAAGGTTCACTCATTTTAGAACACCAGTTCATGGCACACAGTGGTGACATGTTATCAACACATATCATAAGAAACAAATTACTTAACTTAAATAATTACTATTTATATATCATATAGTTACACAAATCATGACATACAAAAAAAAGTACACAGAATTATCTCTAGAACATTTTTAAATCTTTTTGAGGGTACACACCATTTACTTTTAAATGTCTTTGAATATGCCAACAGATATGCACATGGATGTGGCAGTTTTATAACAACATAATACTGTCTTCTCTTTAATCCCTCATCATGTTTCTTCTTTTTCATAAGAACTTTCCCTTTCATGTTGAGGTAAGCATCATGAATTTCCTCTTCCCATGAAATCCTATTTCGGGGTATCTTTGGTAATGCTTGCACTCACTCATTATTTTCTTCAGTATTTAGGGGTAATTCTTCCGGAGTGTAACCTGTAATTGTATGCCATAGGTTATTTACGACTGTAGTGAAGTCGTTCAACAGATCATTCCACTTGGTTTGCTTCATTGAACTGTAGGTTCTCATAAAATGATTTAATTCTCTAAATACGCGTCCCATGGGACTCGCTCCAGGATTGTAACCAGAAGTATTTGCTTCCCATAAAGCCTTCTACCAAGTATAACACGTGAAAATTTTGCGTTGTCTGCTAGAATCATTCTGGGCTTCCCAACAGATGGAATAAAATCAAAAAGCAATTTCTTGAAAACGGATTTGCTGGTGGCGGATTGAATTGGGTACAACATTACATACTTAGAAACGTATCCAAAAATCCAACTATGTATTTACTACCTCCTCTTGCCCTTCGAACTGGCCCACGGATGTCCACAGAGATTATATCTAAGGGCTTATGTAGAATGATGGAGTGCATATCATCTTGTGTACCTTTGTTACAAGGCTTAGTCAGCTGACAAACTTTGCATTTCTTCAAAACCTGTTGAACTCTTCTCCTGATACTCAGAAAGTAACAATAACTACCTATCTTACTTGTATATTTAAGTATGCCAAAATGTCCCCAAACATAGTGAGTGTGCAAAATGAGCTTTTGCACGTAATCTTCTGGTACACATACACACCACTTATCTAAAGTATCAAACCTTCTGCAGAACAAACCACTATCAATTACTTTGAAAAATCTTCGGAGCTGCCCTTGGTCTGCCTGATTCAGTTTATTCAGAATTATAGACCAATGATCATGTCATTGCTGGAGGACAGATAGGTTACTACACTTGTATAAATAATATCTCCTGGATTCCAAATCTTTCAACAGCAAGATTTTATGTTGCTTCTCCTCATCTTCCATAGTGGTAATGTTCTTCAAACCTTCAGGTACTCTAGACAAAGCATCAGCGATCTGGTTATGTTGTCCCTTTATGTATACAACTCTGAAATTATATTCTTGTAAAGCCAAGGTCCAGCGTGATAGACAAGCATGAAGTAGTTTGCATTGTTGCAAAAATATGAGAGCTTGATGATGGCAGTACACGATAGTGTGCGCTCACTCCAAACAAGTAATAGTGGATTTTTCGAAACGCCCACACAGTCACCAAAGCTTCCAATTCTGTGGTTGTGTAGGAGCACTTGCAACATGATAACACCCAACTTGCGTAAGGTATGGGACAGAACGTTGGCTGATTATTGATGTCCTTAATTTGAAACAAACAGCAACCTAAACCAACTCTCGATGAATCAGTCATCAAACCAAACTCAAGAGTGATATCTGGGGTGTAACAATTTTGCATCCACAAGGGTGTCTTTGATAAACAGGAATGCAACTTCACAGTCATTTGTCCACCTCTACAGTACATTGTTTCATAGAAGCTGGTATAAGGGCTCTGCATTCATCACTTGTTTGTTTAAAAATTGCCCATAGAAGGTCGTCATTCCTATGAGAGATTTTAACTGCTTCTTGTTTGATGGTGTGGGAAAATTCTTGATGGCGCTCTCCTTTCTCTGAATCCAGCATTATTCCCTTATTGTCTACTGTATGCCCGAGGAAATGGATCCATTCAAGAGAAAAATGAGACTTTTGCAGGTTAGCTGTCACGCTTGCTTTACTAAATGCATTTATGACTCTAGCCGGGAGAATAATCTGTTCTTCCCAAGAAGATGTAGCAATGAGAATATCATCGACAACAACGTAAGTTGACTACGCAGTTCAGGTCCTAAAACAGGATCCAATGCCCAGATAAACACACCAGAGCTAACATTTAGGCCAAATGGGCGAACCTTAAAATGATAGCTTCTCCATATGTAAACAAATGCTGTGTACTTCCTTGATTCAGGATGTAGCATTATCTGGCAGTAAGAACATCTGAGATCACAAGTTGAAAAGAATTTCTTGACATGAAACTCCTGTATAAGCTCATCCACATTTTCTGGATGAGTATGGACAGGAACTATTGTCTTAATTATCTGTCTTGTGTCCAAAACTAATTGAACTTCGCCCTCTGGTTTAGGGACAACCAGTTAAGGACTACAGTACGGGCTTGTGGATGGCTCAGTCAACCTCCGATCCAACATTTGTTGCAATTTTTCATCGACAGATCGTCGAAGTCACGAAGGTACAGGATAAATACTTTGACAATATGTACTATGTGGGTACACTTCATAATTACACACATAGCCTTTCACTATACCCGGTTTTTCCTAAAGACATCGATATTCTGCTGCAGTAAGTCTGCCAGTTGTTTTCACTGGCAATCTCCAAACAATTAGATTCAGGCATCTTTTGTTAATGTGCATACTTGATAAACCTCTTCTGCATTTGATCTCCAACTCTTCTTGAAATGCCTTACAAGCTTAATTGTTGAACCCCGACAATCTATGGCTACGGTCTTCTCTGATCAGCTCCACATCATCAATGTTAAAAGAAGCACAGCTCGCAGAGAAGTCAGATTTTAGTCCATCTCCTGGATACTATACCCAAAATACAGTCCTTTATTAATTTATTTATTACAAGGAACATGCATAAAGTCGCTACATTTCCTATTCTTAATTCAATAGAGTCTCTATCTTTACCTTTTGTGCCCAGCTACCGATTGCACCTATAATTTCACAATTACTCACAGGAAAGATGTAGTTTCTGGTGTCATGTCAACCTCTCAAACAGTGCTGCGGAAATTGCATTCACATTTGCAAGTATCAAGAATTACTGACTTCTGCATGTATCGCCGGTATAGGAATGGTCATACGTTTGGCTGTGCAATGCTGGACGTCATGCTCAATTTCGTGTACCCCTTACATCACATCTGACCATTTCACAGGGGACGATACGGTCGTCTTTAGTTTAACGGATGAGTTCTGGGTTTGTCAGTGACATCTGTAACCACTGGCGGTTGCTCTCTCTCTAGTCATTTATATTCAGAGATTGCTGGTTAATATTTTGTGGTTGCCAGTTCGGATCATTCCCTTAAAACTGCTGATTATTCCAATTACGTAGGTTGTATTTATTTTAATTCGCGGTTTGCATCGGGTTGAATCTTCACTTGTTAGGTTTATTTTTCACCCAGCGAGGTTGGAACTGCACCACGTTGGCATTCAATCTTTGGCCACCGTTCAGCTGTTGTTTGTTATGCTGAGGTTGGAAGCCTGGCTCTGGTGTGCTTTACTATTATTATTGCCGCTCGGTCCTGGGTGATATGCAAAGTTCTTGTTTACACTAGTCAACGGCCCATTCCCATGATTTGTAGCTCTTAAGTCTTTGTTTAATAGGTCGATGCCGTCAACGACAGAGAGAAAGTCTTTGACATTGTCTTCGGGAGCATACATGAGTTTTCAGTTATCTCGACTGGTAACTTTGCCTTAATTATCTTAAAAATATCCATCTGTGCGACTGGAGTATCCCAATATCTACTTTTATTCAGTTGCTTCTCAAAGTACCGATGTAAGTTCCCACTCTTGACTGGAAATGGTTCTGGATTTTAAATCTCTTTCTTCCAGTTGTTCTTGAATTCCCTAACACCAATACCTACTCAAGAGCGCGTGTTCAAAATCCTCGTAGGTGACACAGGTTTCCATAATATCTGTATGCCATAAACTACCTTCCACTCGTACGTAGCTGGCGACAAAAGAAATCTTTTGCGCATCAGTCCATGCATGGGGTAAAATACCTCCAAAACCGCAAATGAAAATGACGGGGTTAACAGTTTTCTTCTCCGGGCGGAAAGCATGAAACTTCCAGTTACTTAGGAGCTTCTCCTCTATTAACATTCGGGCATATACATTGTTGGGCGATATATTGCCATAAATAGGGTGAGATACCACATGTGCACTTTTTGTTGTAGGCATTGGGCTACTCATCACTGACGCTAAATTCATCACATTTTGTGTCGTTTCATCAGAAAATGTGATGTGTGTCAGAACCACTTGCTCTTGTTTCCTTTATTGACTTGGAACATTCTTCAATCAATTTGGTTATATTGTCTTTCCACTTCGAGAACTTCTCACCAAATAGTTGGCTTATCACATCACTATCAATCTGGATCCTTGTGGAATCCGATACATTAGCCAGTTGAACATTTTGCACAGCTTGTTGCAGTTGTTCATTAACGCATTGTATCACCCTCTCTTCTTTAACTGCGACACAATCTGATTTAACAAGTTTCACTTTGGACACAAGAGAATCTATGGTTGCAGTAACATCTTTTACTTCGGTTTGGATTTTAGAGATTTCCTCTGAAACTTTCTCCTGGGACAGCTTAAGCTTTAACTTTTTCATAGCGAGATCACTTTGCTGAATGCATAAAAGATGCACTTCGCATTTCAAACTCTCAGAATCCTGTTTGGTTGGGAATGACACAGCCATAGCAATAATATCTTTCATAGTTAGCCTGATATTTCTTTGCTCAGTTACTAGTGCCTCCTGCTGCATAACAAGACCGTAGTGTTTAGCAGAGAGACTTTCCTGTTCTACTGCTACAGTATGAACTATAGTGGAAATTTTGTCTTGTTCCATTGCCATTGATTCTTGTGCGGAAGCTATCCTAGACTTTATAATTACATGTTTCCCTAAGACATTTAAGTCTCTTTTTATTATCTACGATAATGATGGAAGCAGACAAAATGAATTAAAATTTGTGCTGCAGCCAGGACTAGAACCAGGGTCTTCTTGCTTGCTAAGCAGAAATGCTAGCCATTACACTACCACAGCACGATGGTCAACATTACTGCACAAACTACCTAAGCTGAGTGCCCTCCCCAACACAAAATTCAATTTATTTTTCCCTTATATATTGTCACTACTGCCAGGGCTCTCCGATATTGGCAAGCACCTCAGCATTGGACGTAATGGGTTGTCCTTGTGCCATTGGTGATCTTAGAATTAAATGTTTCTCTGAGACATTTAAGTCTGTTTTTATCTATGGTAATGATGGAAGCGGTGTTGACCATCATGCGGTGGTAGTGTAATGGTTAGCATTTCTGCCTAGCAAGCAAGAAGTCCTGGCCGCAGCACAAATTTTAATTCATTTTGTCTGCTTCCATAATTATCATAGATAATAAAAAGAGACTTAAATGTCTCCCAGAAACATTTAATTATAAGATCACCAATGGTACAAGGACGACCCATTACATCCCACTGAGCGAGGTGGCGCAGTGGTTAGCACACTGGACTTGCATTCGGGAGGATGACGGTTCAATCCTGTCTCCGGCCATCCTGATTTAGGCTTTCCGTGATTTCCCTAAATCGCTTTAGGCCAATGCTGGGATGGTTCCTTTGAAAGGGCACTTCCAATTTCCTTCCTCATCCTTCCCTCACCCGAGCTTGCACTCCGTCGCTAATGACCTCATTGTCGACGGGACGATAAACACTAATCTCCTCCTCCTCCTCATTACATCCAATGGTGGGGTGCTTGCCAATATCGGAGAGTCCTGGCAGTAGTGACAATACATAAGGGAAAAATGAATTGAAGTTTGTGTTGGGGAGGGCACTCAGCTTCGATAGTTCGTGCAGCAATGTTGACCATCGTGCTGTGGTAGTGTAATGGTTAGCATTTCTGCCTAGCAAGCAAGAAGACCCGGGTTCGAGTCCCGGCAGTAGCACAAATTTTAATTCATTTCGTCTGCTTCCATCACTATCCTAGATTGTTCAGTTGCTACCAATTGCACTTTAGCAGACATTGATTGTTGATTTGCAGTTAACATCTGCACTGCTTGGTATATGCTAAGTAAAAGATGTTTAATGTTAAACTCCTCAGTCCTAGCTGTGGTCATTACAGGTACTGAACTATCAATGGAAAGGACTTCCTCAACTGACTGAATATTGTCCATTGTATTCTGTACCCGTTCCATTCCTGACTGGGCATGTCTCCTAACCATAATCACTAAACAAAAAAATCTTCACACTACCCACATAGTTTCAAAATACACATATAAAATCAGTACAAATATGCACATGAATTTTTTTTAAATATACATGTTTAACTAATAGAAATAGGACAACTCTACAGAAAAGGACACTATTAGATTCCACACGGGTAAACTTGCTGTCACTTGCCTGCAGCCTGGACATTCAGGTGATCTGTTGAGATGAACCATACAGTATCAGTTGCTGGTCCCTCTGTTCCTGTTGTGGTCCCGAACAAGGACAGGGTTGCAATACTGAAACACATGTTATAGTACATTTCTTACCAATATCTAAAAACAAAGATGATGTGACTTACCAAACGAATGCGCTGGCAGGTCGATAGACACACAAACATACACACAAAATTCAAGCTTTCGCAACCAACGGTTGCTTCATCAGCCTAGGTCTTCGTGGCAAATGAATCTGCTCCAGTCCGGAATCCCTGAACCACTACACCAACAACCTGGAAACAGCTTTCGCATCCCGCAACTACCCTCCCGACCTGATACAGAAGCAAATAAACAGAGCCACTTCCTCATCCCCTCAAACCCAGAACCTCCCACAGAGGAACCCCAAAAGTGCCCCACTTGTGACAGGATACTTTCCGGGACTGGATCAGACTCTGAATGTGGCTCTCCAGCAGGGATACGACATCCTCAAACCCTGCCCTGAAATGAGATCCATCCTTCATGAAATCCTCCCCACTCCACCAAGAGTGTCTTTCCACCGTCCACCTAACCTTCGTAACCTCTTAGTTCATCCCTATGAAATCCCCAAACCACCTTCCCTACCCTCTGGCTCCTACCCTTGTAACCGCCCCTGGTGTAAAACCTGTCCCATGCACCCTCCCACCAACACCTATTCCAGTCCTGTAACCTGGAAGGTGTACACGATCAAAGGCAGAGCCACGTGTGAAAGCACCCACGTGATTTACCAACTGACCTGCCTACACTGTGAAGCTTTCTATGTGGGAATGACCAGCAACAAACTGTCCATTCGCATGAATGGACACAAGCAGACAGTGTTTGTTGGTAATGAGGATCACCCTGTGGCTAAACATGCCCTGATGCACGGCCAGCACATCTTGGCACAGTGTTACACCGTCCGGGCTATCTGGATACTTCCCACTAACACCAACCTGTCAGAACTCCGGAGATAGGAACTTACCCTTCAGTATATCCTCTCTTCTCGTTACCCGCCAGGCCTCAATCTCCAGTAATTTCTAATTTCAATTTGCCGCCGCTCATACCTCACCTGCCTTTCAACAACATCTTTGCCTCTGTACTTCTGCCTCGACTGACATCTCTGCCCAAACTCTTTGCCTTTACAAATGTCTGCTTGTGTCTGTGTATGTGCAGGTGGATATGGGTGTGTGTGCGAGTGTATACCTGTCCTTTTTTCCCCCTAAGGTAAGTCTTTCCGGTCCCGGGATTGGAATGACTCCTTACCCTCTCCCTTAAAACTCACATCCTTTCGTCTTTATATATATATATATATGACTTACCAAACGAAAGTGCCAAACGGTTGCTTCATCAGGAAAGAGGGAAGCAGAGGGAAAGACGAAAGGATGTGGGTTTTAAGGGAGAGGGTAAGGAGTCATTCCAATCCCGGGAGCGGAAAGACTTACCTTAGGGGGAAAAAAGGACAGGTATACACACACACACACACACACACACACACACACACATATCCATCAGCACATACACAGACACAAGCAGACATTTGTAAAGGCAAAGAGTTTGGGCAGAGATGTCAGTCGAGGCAGAAGTACAGAGGCAAAGATGTTGTTGAAAGGCAGGTGAGGTATGAGCGGCGGCAAATTGAAATTAGAAATTAGTGGAGATTGAGGCCTGGCGGGTAACGAGAAGAGAGGATATACTGAAGGGTAAGTTCCTATCTCCGGAGTTCTGACAGGTTGGTGTTAGTGGGAAGTATCCAGATAACCCGGACGGTGTAACACTGTGCCAAGATGTGCTGGCCGTGCATCAAGGCATGTTTAGCCACAGGGTGATCCTCTTTACCAACAAACACTGTCTGCTTGTGTCCATTCATGCGAATGGACAGTTTGTTGCTGGTCATTCCCACATAGAAAGCTTCACAGTGTAGGCAGGTCAGTTGGTAAATCACGTGGGTGCTTTCACACGTGGCTCTGCCTTTGATCGTGTACACCTTCCAGGTTACAGGACTGGAATAGGTGTTGGTGGGAGGGTGCATGGGACAGGTTTTACACCAGGGGCGGTTACAAGGGTAGGAGCCAGAGGGTAGGGAAGGTGGTTTGGGGATTTCATAGGGATGAACTAAGAGGTTACGAAGGTTAGGTGGACGGTGGAAAGACACTCTTGGTGGAGTGGGGAGGATTTCATGAAGGATGGATCTCATTTCAGGGCAGGGTTTGAGGATGTCGTATCCCTGCTGGAGAGCCACATTCAGAGTCTGATCCAGTCCCGGAAAGTATCCTGTCACAAGTGGGGCACTTTTGGGGTTCTTCTGTGGGAGGTTCTGGGTTTGAGGAGATGAGGAAGTGGCTCTGGTTATTTGCTTCTGTACCAGGTCGGGAGGGTAGTTGCGGGCTGCGAAAGCTGTTTTCCGGTTGTTGGTGTAATGGTTCAGGGATTCCGGACTGGAGCAGATTCATTTGCCACGAAGACCTAGGCTGTAGGGAAGGGACCATTTGATGTGGAGTGGGTGGCAGCTGTCATAATAGAGGTACTGTTGCTTGTTGGTGGGTTTGATGTGGACGGACGTGTGAAGCTGGCCATTGGACAGGTGGAGGTCAATTTCAAGGAAAGTGGCATGGGATTTGGAGTAGGACCAGGTGAATAGAGGTACTGTTGCTTGTTGGTGGGTTTGATGTGGACGGACGTGTGAAGCTGGCCATTGGACAGGTTGAGGTCAATTTCAAGGAAAGTGGCATGGGATTTGGAGTAGGACCAGGTGAATCTGGTGGAACCAAAGGAGTTGAGGTTGGAAAGGAAATCCTGGAGTTCTTCTTCACTGTGAGTCCAGATCGTGAAAATGTCATCAATAAATCTGTACCAAACTTTGGGTTGGCAGACCTGGGTAACCAAGAAGGCTTCCTCTAAGTGACCCATGAATAGGTTGGCGTACGAGAGGGTCATCCTCGTACCCATGGCTGTTCCCTTTAATTGGTGGTATGTCTGGCCTTCGAAAGTGAAGAAGTTGTGGGTCAGGATGAAGCTGGCTAAGGTAATGAGGAAAGGGGTTTTAGGTAGGGTGGCAGGTGATTGGCGTGAAAGGAAGTGCTCCATTGCAGCGAGGCCCTGGACGTGCGGAATATTTGTGTATAAGGAAGTGGCATCAATGGTTACAAGGATGGTTTCCGGGGGTAACAGATTGGGTAAGGATTCCCGGCGATCGAGAAGGTGGTTGGTGTCTTTGATGAAGGATGGGAGACTGCAAGTAATGGGTTGAAGGTGTTGATATACGTAGGCAGAGATACGTTCTGTGTGGGCTTGGTAACCAGCTACAATGGGACGGCCGGGATGATTGGGTTTGTGAATTTTAGGAAGAAGGTAGAAGGTAGGGGTGCGGGTGTTGGTGGGGTCAGGAGGTTGATGGAGTCAGGTGAAAGGTTTTGTAGGGGGCCTAAGGTTCTGAGGATTCCTTGAAGCTCCACCTGGACATCAGGAATGGGATTACCTTGGCAGACTTTGTAAGTAGTGTTGTCTGAAAGCTGGCGCAGTCCCTCAGCCACATACTCCCGACGATCAAGTACCACGGTCGTGGAACCCTTGTCCGCTGGAAGAATGACGATGGATCGGTCAGCCTTCAGATCACGGATGGCCTGGGCTTCAGCAGTGGTGATGTTGGGAGTAGGATTAAGGTTTTTTAAGAAGGATTGAGAGGCAAGGCTGGAAGTCAGAAATTCCTGGAAAGTTTGGAGAGGGTGATTTTGGGGAAGAGGAGGTGGGTCCCGCTGTGACGGAGTACAGGACTGTTCCAGGCAGGGTTCAATTTGGATAGTGTCTTGGGGAGTTGGATCATTAGGAGTAGGATTAGGATCATTTTTCTTCGTGGCAAAGTGATATTTCCAGCAGAGAGTATGGGTGTAGGACAGTAAATCTTGGACAAGGGCTGTTTGGTTGAATCTGGGAGTGGGGCTGAAGGTGAGGCCTTTGGATAGGACAGAGGTTTCGGATTGGGAGAGAGGTTTGGAGGAAAGGTTGACTACTGAATTAGGGTGTTGTGGTTCCAGATTGTGTTGATTGGAATTTTGAGGTTTTGGGTGGAGTGGAGCTGGAAGTGGGAGATTGAGTAGATGGGAGAGACCGGGTCTGTGTGCAATGAGAGGAGGTTGAGGTTTGCTGGAAAGGTTGTGAAGGGTGAGTGAGTTGCCTTTCCGGAGGTGGGAAACCAGGAGATTGGATAGTTTTTTGAGGTGGAGGGTGGCATGCTGTTCTAATTTGCAGTTGGCCTGTAGGAGGATGCTCTGAACAGCCGGTGTGGATGGCGGAGAGGAAAGACTGAGGACTTTTATTAAGGATAGGAGTTGACAGGTGTGTTCATTGGCTGAGTTGATGTGTAGGTGAAGGATTAGGTGGGTGAGGGCAATGGATTGTTCAGTTTGGAACTGGTATAGGGACTGATGGAAAGAAGGGTTACAGCCAGAGATGGGAACTTTAAGTGTGAGGCCTTTGGGGGTAATGCCAAATGTCGGACAAGCTTGAGAAAATAAAATATGGGAGAGTGTAATCTGGCTAGGGCTAGGCTCAGTAAAAAAAGAGTCGAAATTGCTATGAGCAATTTTTCATCTTCAATACTGTGAAGCAAATCTCTTCTCCCGTAAGCTCTTTGCTTGCCATATTTTGGGAAGTGATAATATGGACCAAAACAAAAAAAAAAAAAAAAATGTCCAGTAAACATGTGCTCTAAAATACATACCTTAAGAGCTATGAGCACTTGTTCATCTGCATTAATTTGGAACACAACTCTTCTAATGAACAAGTGCTCATAACTTCTAAGGTATGCATTTTTAGAGCACATGTTTTTTTTCTTGTTTTGGTCTATATTATTACTTGCCAAAATATGGAAAGCAAAAAGCTTGCAGTAGATGAGATTTGCTTCACAGTATCAAAGATGAAAAATTGCTTGTAGCTCTTAAGGTATGCGTTTTTGTCCCAATGTTTACTGATACCTTTTTGCTTCTAGTATTGTGTACTTTCAATGGTATGTGTTTATGCCATTAATTATGATACTCCTTGTCTATGCAAATTTATCTGACCCCCAGAAAAAACAATCTCCAATAGCCATTCTTTATCTCCAAGAATTGCAAAAAAGTCTAGGTGCTTTTTTTCTCTCAGCAAAGAGCGTTGTCATCTTAATTACGGTAGCACATCATCGCTGGTACTTGCAGCCGAAATGGTACAATAATTTATATTATGTGGGGACATTACAGTGTTTACACATGAGGGACCAGACAGTTTTGTTCCAACTTACTGCAGTGGACAGGTATTGTGTGTTGCCTGACTTGCATGTACCCTGCATGAGATAGCTGTCTTGCAGATCCTCTAATCTCCTTATGGTACCATCAGCTGTCTACACATAACAGTATTTTTTCAGCTAGCTGTTGTGTTTTTGCATCAATCCACAAACCAATTTACAGTTCATCAACTTTGCATATTTTGATTTTACACTTTTATTGTTTGAACACAAAACGTTTATCCACATTATGGAACAATAATTTTCAATGCATGTAGAAAATTACCACCTTTTATAAACTATAATTGTGATGTAATTGTTAACTTCATGTACATATAATCATCACAACCCCCAGCTGCATGACTTAATGACCATCTCTGAGGCGCAGATGATTTTAAAGTGTAATTATTATTCTATTCTACTGATCATGTTATGTTCAAACTTAGGATTCCTACACACCTGATTTTCATGTAATTCTTCAATTTGTCCTACTTCTTGAAGCACACTCACTTGTGAAGAGGTACCTTGCAGAACGAGCAGATGTAGCAGGTTTTCTTCCTCAACTTACGTGTGCTGCAAACTATGCAGGGTGTGGTCCCTAGTCCGACAGTTGCCTCCAATTTGTGTTTCCTCATATCCCCTAATGGTCTTTAAGGATGGTCCTGTTTAGGTGTTTCAGGATGTGGGAGTTTTATTGGGATCTTTGTCTTCTCCTCCATCATCCTCCAGATCATTTACTTCTGGCTGTTGAGTTGATACCCAGCATCTGACTGTCTCCAACAGGAATACCTTGTGCTTCATCTTCTTTTCAGGGTTCCATGCTCTGTACACTATGAAGCCATTGATTAGGACACAGTTGGTCAGCCAGAGGATTATCTTCTTGTTCCATTCAACAGTCTTTCTCAGGATTGAGTAGTACAACAAATACTGGTCTGCTCTGTCCACACCCTTCATGTATTTACTGTAATGAAGAATACAGCCAGGCTTCTTCACAACACATCTGTTACTGAATGTGCAGTGATAACCATTCGTACCACCCACTTGTCATTTCAAACTTGTAAAACCACATTTCCCTTCCGGCAGCACATTCTTTCCCCTTTCTTGAAATTGTTTACAGCAGTTGAAAACTAAGGTGTAAGTCCCCTATTGGCCCTTATTGTCCCACAAACCCAAGTCTTCCATGTAAGCAAGTTGTCTGCAACTGTCGCACTGTTGTAGTAGTTGCCTAATAGACATGATGCCAGATGTGTACATGTGGTACCAACAGAGCAAAAATGATTTTGTCCACTCAGTTCCCTTCCCCACCATATATTCCTAATGTTACATATGTAACCTGTTGTGGCCTCACATACCATTCACATAAGTTGGCCACATTTCACCAGCTTTCCAGGATTATAGGTCCTAAACTATAGGTGACCTCTCCCAAGATATCATGGACTCATCAAGTGATATCTCCTGGGTAGGTTTATATACGGTCTGAAAATTATCCACAAAATGCCAGAGAACTGATTGACCTTATAGTGCCTGTCTGCCATTGTGAATTGTCAGTAAAGTGCCAAGCATTTCGTGCCTGTTCCCATCGTTTGTGACTCATCAGCTGTGTAATGATGAGAGTTTCAGTCAAAGGGTCTGTGCTCCAGTACTCCCGTCTGTGCTTCAGTACTCCCGATAACTGTCCTTCCTAATTTGTGTCATCACAAGTATGATCACTAAAAATTGTTTCATTTCAGCAACTGAAATGTCAGTCCACTTTAATTTCTTGAGTGATACTTTGTACTTATGTAAATTCTGACTGTAATATAGGTTAGATTGTATTATTAAAATATAAAATATTCACCACAAAGAAGCTAGCTACAGCCTCTGATATACTACATGGCTCATTGGGAACAAATGTAAGGTCTGGCTGACCTTCAAAAAGCTCTAAATGTGTAACTGGATTGTCTTTAGTATAGACA
The DNA here is from genome assembly GCF_021461395.2 of Schistocerca americana. NCBI lineage: Eukaryota > Metazoa > Arthropoda > Insecta > Orthoptera > Acrididae > Schistocerca > Schistocerca americana. The sequence continues at coordinate 509,196,245 of NC_060119.1, read as the reverse complement.
TTGCTTGCATCCATGTAAGCAAACGTCTGTCCCGTCATCACTACTAGCATCACTGTCCCTCATCAACACATGTTGCTGTTTCTGATGTTTAGTTGGTACATAGGATCCAAACACAACAGATTTCCATGCCCTGTCAGCCACTGCTGGTCACTATAATACAGAGATCGCCAGGGTCTGTCATCAGTGTGTTACATTTTCATGCATGAGTCTGTCAAGTTTTTGGAGGACATCCTTTAGAGGCAGGAGCACTAGGCGAGCTTTGAAGAAATACAGGGTAGCTGTTGCTGTAAGAATGATGTGAGCTTTGAAATCAGTTGCCTTTATTTGAGCTTATCTGTTGCAGGGAGCCTTAAGAGTGGTACAAGGTCCTTTGAATTGTGTGGTTTGTACTGTTTCAGGAACTGTAAACACAAAAGTATTGGATGAGGCAACCACCAAAATAGCACTAGTGTCAAGGACTAACATCACTGAGTGTTTGCCTATGTACACATCCAAGTACATTTACTAGGCTGCATTCTAAGAACTCTACACTGCTGTAAAGTTATCATTCACTAAGTTCACTTCCACAGGTTGGGACACATTTCCAGTGGAGCTGCTAAAACATACTTCTTACAAGTGTCCTTTTTGCAACATGTGTTGCATGTGGCATGCCAGTGTGGATGTATGCTGCATGTTTTGCAGGAAGCAGTATTTAGATCAGGTAAACGGTGCTGCCACCAGCGTGGCATGTAGCCTCTGGTATGAATAAAGATGATGATGTCTGGGACGCAGGGATGATGAGAGCCCTGGCAGAGGTGGTGTGACATCGAGCATGACTGCTGCCAGAGAGCTCGACTCTGCAACTGTGTCTTCTGTAATAAACAAACACTAGACTGCACGGGCAGTTACATCGGCTTGTCCTTGTAACTAATTCCCTTTACTTACTTTGTTGCACTTGATAGCTGGAATCTCTTCTCTTAATCATTGAAACTGGCTGAAAACAGTTGAATTCAAAAGGATAGCCTCAGTAATGTAGCCCACACAGTATATAGAATTGAATTTCAGTTACTTTTAATGCTGCTTTTGATATGTTAAAAGTTACTATTTATGACCAGTTCCAGACTCAGAAGGTGCTGTTAAATGCAGGTAAACAAATAGCCATATACTGCACTTATTCATAATGCTTTCTGTATGGTCCACATGCAGTAGGCCTAACCTTGCTCGAGATAATTAGTAACTTTAGTGAGGCATAAGAACAATTAACATTGTAGTCATAGAGTTAAACACTACGTAAATTGGCAGCACAGTCCCACTAGAATAACACAGCGTCTTTCAGGTGGAGCAGAGACACCAAAATTAAAGAAGTTTGCAGTGTAATCGTATGTTCTTATTAGCTGGCAATTGGTCATCACGGTCCTGGTTGGTCATTGTTGGGATCTAATACTGTCAACTGCATCACATGCAGATTCACAGTAAGAATAAGTAGAATTTAATGTCACTAAGTTATTAAGAGACAATCGACAGGACATGAAATTCAACTTGAGCACGGTACTTTTTATGAGCTTTTAAGTCTATAATGGACTGACTGCAGCAAACTTTCCCATACCAACCTACATAGCTGTTGCTTCTATGATTTCTGGCTGCAGATTGCAGACTCTGGGTATCAGTTGATCTTATAAAGACTGGGGTGAGAACAAACTGTTATTTCGTAAACTACATAACACTTTGAAAATCGGCTGGGTAGTATTTGGCTGTTTTGAATGAACTGCAAACTTTTACTACAATTTGGATTATAAAAAATGTTACTGGTTAGAAATTTAAAAATATATGGATGCAATTATGGGTCCATGGTGTGAATCATCATGTTTACAAGTGCCACACTGAAAATCATAGTAAATTACATTATTAATTAGTGACTTAGTTAATTAGTGCTATATGTTATATTGTACAAAAAATTAAGGTTTTTTATTATTTTGAGCTTTTCCTCATTACAGAGGCTTATCTCCAACATAATAATTTACTTGGAAATTACAATACAAACAATAAACGTTCTTAAACTATTATCTCAAAATATTTCTCCAAGTGTTTCGATCTTGTGTGTCCTCTTCCTCTGCGCCCATTCTCTTCATTATGTGCTGTACATTTTGGAGCCAGGTTGTCATAGGTCGTCCTCTTCTTCTTCTCCCCTCCGGTTCCCACTCCAGTATCAATTTTGGTATTCTGGTTTTCTACATTCGTCGTACATGCCCGTACCACTGTAATTTCTTCCTATCCATTACGTCATATATTCTTTCTTTTATTTCCATTCTCCTTATTACTTCGGTGTTCCTTATCTTTTCTTTCCTGAAGATTCTTGCCGATCTTCTTCAAAAGTCCATCTCTAGAGCTTGTAATTTTTTAATGTGCTTCATGTTAATTGTCCAGGCCTCCGTTCCATACAGAACCACACTCTCTAATATGGATTTGTATATTAGCTTTTTAGTTCTGCTCATTACATTCCTGCTCCATAAGACTGAGTTAAGCATCCCAATGACCCTCCGTCCGCTACTAATTCTTTTATTGATTTCTGACTCTGATTTTCCCTCGATTTCTAAAATGGATCCTAGATAACAGAAAGTGTTTATCTTTTTGATTTTCTTTCCTTCAATGTATAGCTCATCTGAATCATTAGTCAAGTATTCTGTTTTTTGGTAATTAATCTTCAAACCCCAAGTTTTGTATGCTAATGCTGGTTGGTTGCACATATAGTTAGCATCCTCCCCATCTTGTGCTACGACTACTTGATCATCAGCAAATAATAAATGATGTAGGTAAACTCCATCTCTTATTTCTAATCCCATACTATTACATTTATGAGACCATGTTCTAAGGCTAATATCTATATAGATTTTAAATAATGATGGTGACATGGGACAGCCTTGTAAAAGGCCTTTGCTTGTTCTAAATTTCTGTGAAAGTTTATTACCAACTTTCACTTGGCAAATGTTATCTTTATACATCTGTTGTATTATTTTAATCATAGTAAATTACATTATTAATTAGTGACTTAGTTAATTAGTGCTGTATGTTATATTGTACAAAAAATTAAGGTAACAGAAGTAAGTAGTCGAACATCAGAGCCAAAAGGTGCTTAGGGCAAAATCTGCAATTAAAATTGGTACAGTAGTGTCTTAGAACTTAGTATTTCATAAGGTCATATATATTTTCAGGTACTTTTAAATATGTCACTGGAAAGTCAGAATGCTTAGCTTTCGAATAGTATAGGTCATTATATTGGATTCTGCCAATTAGCTTATAGGGTTTATTGACTTATTCAATGGTAGTATTACCTTCAGTTAACTATAACTTTTGATTAACATAATCTATAGCCAAACTGATGGTATCAGTGGAATCAGTACAGGGGGAAGAATAAACAGAATAATAAATATAAACTGTACTTTGCTGGATAACTGATTTGCAGGTTTTCGTGTACTTATCACACTTTACAGAAACAACTGTACTGGAGATATAATAAACTTGGAAAACTTGGGGCGTATAACATAACATAACAGCTGGGAGCACCCACTTGTTACATCTCAACCTATTCACAATACAACCATCAGAGAAAGATCCAGTTTCCTCAATGTGTGATTCCTTCAGTCTGTATCTTCGTGAGCTACACTGCAATGTCTGAGATTAGAAAGTAAATGCACAAACATTCACAATTGCAATTTCTACTTAATCCATGTATATCGTTGGCCCAGTCCACATAAGATTCATTCAGATCCTTTTTTCACTGTCAGAATTCTAACCTGTCTGCAATAACATATGTCTTGATGTGAAATTGTTCTTGTGATAAAGAAAATATTCTAGGCTGATCAAGTTCTGCCTGATTTGTTAGTGGCTCTAGTTTTTGTATTAGATGATACAATTCAGGGTTTCCTGTCAAGTACATAGCCTTTTGCCTTGACATGTCAGAAATATGGCAGACCGTGGAGTGTAACTGCAATCATTGGCGGTAAGTTTCTCACCCTTCACTTTGTTCATTAAAAGATTGTAAAATGGCATTGAAGATGCACCTGTCGCTTTCACTAACACTTTTACTGCCCATGACATTGCTGCCATTAGTTCTTGATAACTCCTCACAATCTGCATTAGTAGTGGACATGGTTGCTCTGTGGTTGAAGATCCGTAGTCTCACCTAATCAAAAAATGTTCAAAGTATAAATTGAAAGTGTCAGAATTCCCAAGTTGTCTACCGTCAGAAGTATCAACGACTCACTCCAGTTTACTTGGCAAACTGAGATATGTTATAGAACTCTTCCCAGGGCAGTGCAAGCAATCTAAGGAAGAAGTGCAGCCAAAATCTATTTCTTACAGTGTCAGGAGACCAGCCAGTTACTAACAGTGTCTGAAAAATGAACATCTGTAAACCAAGACCATAGTCAGAACCAAAGTAATAGACCGACCAGCATGCACTTTCACTGCATCAACACTGTGATTGAATTACCCTGGGCTGGCTTATATGGGGGATTCTGGTAAGCGCGGCCTTGTGAGAGGGCGCTCCTGGTAGCAAGCACCATATGGGTAGTGGCGCCACAGCAGTTGACAGTAATGTTTGCCAGCTATTCTGATTCCATAGTGATGTCAAGTGGCATCAATATTTCATTTTATGATGAAGTAGTGATACACAATATGTAGATCATGAATAAGAGCACCAGATGATATTAAAAAATTAAGCTCCATCCGAACTGGCCTTGGAAGGCCGAACGGTTCCAACTGGCCACCATATCATCCTCAGCCCACAGGCGTCACTGGATGCGGTTATGGAGGGGAAAACGGTCAGCACACACTCTCCCTGCCGTATGTCAGTTTACGAGACCTCAGATAATATTAAACCAGATGAAAAAATACACAAACACTATTAAAAATAATTCTGCAGTCAACAGTAACATGCAGCTTGCACAAAAGATCTCAAAATATTCTTAAGTTGTTTACTATCTGTTGTATGTTTGTTAATAAAATTTATGAGAGAGTAAAATGAGTCTGACCCACCAAAATTACTTTATTCATGATTTTGATTACTTCTTGTCCAGAAGCAATATGTGTACACTGTCCTTTATCAAATATATTGTTATTTTTTAAAGAAATAGTATTAAGAATGTGCATTAATGATTTTAATATAAATTATCGTTACCAAGCTGTATGCAAACTTATGTGGCAGAATTTATTGCTGTTCACATTTTGAAAATAATATTTTATACCATAATGTTGCTTTATATTCAGGAAAGATTACGTAAAGGAGAAAAGGATAAGGAAATGTTCATTGCAGATATATTAGCTTTTCGTGGAAAATTCAAAGAAGCTGCCCGGATGTACCAGCGTTTGGGTCAAGAGCAGAGAGCTCTTAATATGTACATTGATTTGCGTATGTTTGACTTGGCACAGGTAAGTGGTGAATATATTTTACTACACAAAATTTTTCTTCTTATTTTCAATATTACAGAATTGACTAGTTTTTCCACTGTGTCTGGAGATGGGAAATGTGCTTCAGAAAGTAATTTTTTGAAATTCAGTTTGAGGTTTAAGTTGGTATGTAAAATCTTTAGTAACTACTGACGACCTATTGAAATCTAGTACATCAAAGACACAATAAACAATCTTCAGAACTTCATGAAGAATCATGATCAATCATTTTCAGCAGTCCAACTAATCATAATTGTAAAACAGTCTGTTTGATGCAAGTTTAATGCTTCTATAAAGGAGCCCTCACACACTCAATACTTATTATACAATACTGAGTACTGTGCAGTAGTACTGATCACCAGAGATTGGTGTAGATGGTTTTTTGCAGTATTTCAGACAAAACTGCATAACTTTAAAAATAGTGATGCTCACTCAGTATATTGTGTTCTATATTGGATCATTTAAGGGTGGAAGTGTGTAATACACAGCAGTTTCTGCTAAGATGGAGAGAAATTCAGTTCACTCCAAGCAAAATACCACAAAGAACTGAAAAAAATAAATGCCGAAAGATCAGGAGTTGGGCTGGAAAATGTACATGAAAGCTCTGTGCGGTACTTTGGTTAAGAAATATGGGATGCCTCATTGTCCACAGTAGTTGAGAAAACAAGATCATGGTGCCATGATAGTAAGCAGAAATATGTATTTTACTTGTAACAGTTCTCAGAACGGACAAATAAACCAGATCAGCTGCCATTGTGTATACTTGTTTTTATTTTGTGCACAGTAGTCACAGCACAGGCATTAGATCATGTAAGCTTTCAATCAGTAAATAATTGTTTTGTTTAGTTTAGTTTAGAACAGTTTGTTACAGTAAATATATACATAGAAAACATCACATGTACACGATAAATTACACAGTTCACTTGTTTAATTTGTGATTAATTATCATTGTGATTAATATATCTATGCTGCTGTGAATTAGCCCCTGGTCCATTAAAATGTTTACTGGAAGCTGTATCGACTCATTTCACCTGTTCTGCGTATGTTGTGCTAGACAAGTAACTTGAACTCAATACGCATGTATTCCATATAATCAAGTACCAACATGTTCGCTATGAAGGAGAGCTCTAGTTGACAGTTGCCAGACATAAATATTGCACAATATTATTGTACTGTTCTTGGCCTTGTGTCAGTAACAATAATGACAGTGTGAGGGCCACTTAGGTATCAATTCTAGCCTATGTTTGGTTCTGTACAGAAAAAATTGAAAATTGTATTTACAGAGTTGAGTGAACAGTACCTAGGAATATAAAATTTTTCTTGAAGTTTGTGTGGTTATCAATGTGGGTGTAAAAGTTGTTGAGTTGTTCTCTCTTTTTTTCGCTGCTGAAGAAAGACGCTAGTTTTTAAAATAGTTTTAGTGAACTATATGTTTGATTTTTATATATATAATTTTCCTTTTGTCATCTACTTCAACAGGATTACCTAGGTGCTGTTGATAGCGTTGATCGTAAAGCATTGATTCGCAAGAAAGCTGACTGGGCGAGGAATATTAATGAACCTCGAGCAGCAGCGGAGATGTATCTCTCATCTGGTGATACAGAAAGAGCTATTGAAATTATTGGCGAAAATGGCTGGATTGACATGTATGTACATTCGTATTATAGTTTTACAGTACATTAAGCAAACTAGCTGAAGAGTACAAGGAATGTTACTGTGGAAAAGATCTAGTAAATATTACGATCAAGAACATACACGCATGTGGCAAGTACTCATTTACAAGTAAATATTAATAATTTCATATTGTTTTAATTTTGTGTGAGGAACTGTAGCATTAATATGTAGTTGACAGTATAGAAGATGATGAAACATTACCATCTCAAGGCAGCAGAGGAACAGAATGGAAATTATCATGAGTTGAAGGATTAATTTTTTTTCTTTCAAATTATGTTCCAAAAATATTATATATTTTATTAATAGAAAACATCCTATAATGAATGACATTACATGCAGAGATATTAAGATAGCTTATAAAACTCAAAATAATAAATTACAGTTTTTTGAAGATTGGCATTAATAAAATCCTGAGTATACTTGTGCTCTGGACTTTGACTAAATTATCCTGAAACGTGAAGTAATTTTTTAGTTTCTGTGTAGTTATGAAGTCGAAGCACGTATTTCACAGTTGGTTACTGTGAACATAAATCTTGGGAGGAGCTGGTTGGAGCACAGTGGATGTATTTATCTCATTTTGCTGATGAGCACTTTCACTCAATTTATGAACTGTTGTCATTTTGAGTCTCTAATGAAGTAATTCTTCTTACTTTCTGAATTACTAAATTCAGTGTCAAACTCAGAATCACTGTAGCAATCCTTTTACAAAAGCACTGCCTAAGCAACAATACAGGCCAGAGGCTGAAAGCGCGTGTTTTGTTGTCGAGTATCCAAAGCTGCACACAGTAAACACGATATCTAGTGACAGCTACTATATCAGTGGGTAGCTGGATTTTGGTGTGCATGTTGGAGTTCTGGAAGAATGAAGAACAGTGGAAGCCTTCATGTGGGAGAGCCACCCGCAGAAGAGTAACCCAAACTAACGGTAGGTGAATAAAATGTGACAGACAGACTGTGAACAAGGCAACAGACCAGAACAAGGACAAACAACCTAGATGACAATGAGGCACTGCACCAAGCTGTGTCCACAGCAATGTCAAGGCCAAGAGCAGTGGGGAGACAAATCTGAGACAAGACCAGAGAGAGTAACCGTGTGACAAGCAAGGTAGTTATCAAAGAGTATCAAGTGCAAGCACTGCGCTGACCAGCTGTATGCTGGGCAGCTGCCTGTATACCAGCTCTGTGTAACTGTATTGACTGCCATACTAGTGGTGAGACGACGGAGCTCTTGCCGTGGAAGCACAGTGCAGCACGGCCGTGGAGCCTCTATTGGCTATCTAGGTCATCTCCTGTAGGAGGCATTCAACCTATGTGGCACCTAATACCAAATCCCTTGACACAGAAAACAGGCGTGCACGGTTGGAAATGCCCCAGACAATGCCATGGGGAAGGAAAGAAAGTATGGGTAAAGACCCAGACACTTCGACAGCCGGTTGTGGGAAGGGAGAAAGTTCTGCAGTATCCATCATGACGTCGCTGGAGGTGAGGGTACTGAAGAGTTTCCCAATCCCTCTGGATGCAGGAGGTAGTGCTGGTATGCCTGTGGAGAGTCATTGGCAGTTGCCGGTGGTGTCAGTCCTGGTCACTGGAAGGTGGGTGGGAAGGGGTAGCAGTGGGTGTGTTGCATGAAGCCAATACCAGAGCTGTTTGTGATGGTGGCACTCAAGCCCCCTTCTGTGTTTGGACAGATGTAACTTGCTGCCCATGGGTCTCTACTACTGTCACCGGCATCCAAGCCACAGCACTCTTGTAGGAGCGGACAAACACAGCTGCACCAGGAGTGTAATGCGGGGATGATCAGGATGGGGTGAGGGAGTTGGTGTCATAAGAAGGTGGAGCATGGTCCACAGTTGCCGCTCATGGAGCAGCTTGGCAGGGTTACAATTGTCAATCGGCAGGGTGGAATAGGTGCTCAGAAACAGGGTGAGGGCCGAGTTAGTGTCAGAGGATTTGACAGCCCTCTTTATTTGTTGTTTAAAGACCCAAACAAGACATTCTGTTTCACCATTTGAGGAAGGATTGGCCAGGAGACTGAGAATATGTTTTTTTGGCACTGGCCACACAAAACTCTTATAAAGCAGACACTGTGAATTGGGGCCCATTATCAGAGACTAAAGTGTGAGGTAACTCTTTGATGGCCATGCTACAGCCAAAACAGTGAGGCTGGTGTTGATTGAGGTAGTTGTCCAGCCATGGGTCACTTATCAGAGGCTCTGCCTCAGTATGGTGTTGTGGTGTGTGATGGCACTGGACCTTGCGGCCATAATGTATGCTGTTATGCAGCATCAGTGTGTAAGCAGAGAACCTTCTGTTGTTCGAAATCAGGGTCCAGGCCAGAGGAGAGACGTGACAAGGCATTAGTGTTGGAATGTTGCACTGTGGGCTTAAAATGGGATGGTATAATTGTATGCACTCAGGAACAGTGCCCAGCACTGGAGGCACTCAGCCATTCTTTCCAGGATGTTGGATCAGGGTCCAAATAATGTAACCAAGGGCTTGTGATACACAGAAGGTAATGGCAAACACTATCACCAATGCCTCCTTTTTGATCTACAAGTAATAGCATGGTGCAAAGGTGCTTATGCAGTTGGCTGTTTGGAGCCATCCTCATTCCTGTGCACCACAACTGTCCTCATGCCATTGGCAGACATGTCACACCTGCAGTTCATGTGAGTTCCTTGAGCAGGGAAGGGAATCGATGGAGGGGACATTACGATCCGAAGGCCAGATTCCAGTGCCCCAAATACTCCACTCCTGGTTGAAAAAAATCAACACTTCTCCAAAAGACGCAAATCTGTTTCCTGCAGGATTGTTAAGAGGGCGCAGAGGTTATGTAAATGCTCCTGAGGGAAGAGTCCTGTGGCAATGAAATCATCCAGATAATTTGCACAAGCTCATATGTGCTGCATCATTTGTTCCATATACCTGTGGAACATTGCGGTGGCCGAGGCAATGCAAAATAGGAGTTGCTTGCGCTTATATAACCCAAAGAGCATGTTGACATGTTGATAACATTCTGAGATTCCTTATCTAAGGCCAACTGAAAGTAAGCATAGGCATGGTCAGTCTTTGAATAGTATTCCCCACCAGCAAGATTGGTAAGGTGGTCCTCAGTCCAGGAAATAGGATAAGTTTTGACTGGCAATTGACCATTGATGGCACCATTGAAATCCCCACATAATCAAAGAGAACCATTGAGCTTCCTGATTATGATTAGTGGGGTGGCCCAAGCACTAGATTTCACATGCTCGGTAAGTCCATCTGGCAGGAGATGATCGAGCTCCTGCTCCAGAGCAGTTTTTAAGGCCACTGGAATGAGTCTGGCACGGTAAAAACAGGGAGTGCTGTTCAGCTGAATGGTGAAGTGTCCCTGAAAATCTGAAGTGAGCTCTAAATCCAGTTCAAATATACGTGAAAAAGCAGAGAAAAGATCACCCAGCCATAGTAAAGCCCTCAAGGCCAGAAATGTTAGTAACCAATGGGTCATCAACAACAAATAATGTAATGAGCCATGTAACATGTTTGTAGACTGCCCTGATTGAGAAGTGCCCATAAAGGAGAACAGAATTTACCCCGTAGGCCACCAAATGCTGCAAGGCTGGAGACAACACAGTTGAGACTAATTGTGCATATGTTGCCACATTTATCAAAGAGACAGGGGCCACTATGTTCACCTGAAAATGGACATCCTCCTCATAAATGTGGAATGTGAGAATGGGGGGGGGGGGGGGGGGGGAGCAGCTGTGTTCTCAGTCCCAACCAGAATCACAAACTCAGAAATTCCAACATATTCGGAAGAAACAGCCAGATATTTGTGACATTGAGATATACATTTTTTAGTGACATTGAAGATATAAGTTTGACAGCTGTCCTTTTAGGATGACGACGACGATGAAAAATAGGGACATCACTCACGACAGTCTAAGTAAAAAATAAAGGCAGTGTAGATAAAAATGAATGTAAACAGTTTCTTTTTGTTTATTTTATTTCTCCTTGTATTATCAATATATAGACAGTTAATAAATGGTGTAGGTTTAAAGTAGGTGTATGTTAGCTGTTTAGGCGGAAAAGTTTATAGTTTTGCTTAGTCATAATATGATAAAAAATAAATTTTTCTCAAGGAGCCTCTTAAAAGAAAGGGAGAGGTCATCTTATATTCAGGTTTATCTTATAATTAGGTAATTAAACTACAGTAGATCCTAAGGTATCAGCACGAGCACTGCACTGACTGCCTCTGCTCTAGGCGGCTGCCTATAAACCATGTGTGTGGAATGGTATTGACTGCTATACTCACATGGTGGGACAGTGGCGCTCTCGCTGTGCAAGGATAGTGCAGCATGGTGTCCTTCAGCAGCTATCTAAATCCATCACCTCTGCCTGGAATTCAATCTTCACAGCAAAAACGTCACAGCCAGAGTACAAATGTAGGACTGGATGCTCTCTAGTGCCACAGCACTTAACTACCAGTGCTGAATTAGATTTAAGCAAGGTTTTATTTATTTATTTATTTATTTTTTTGAAGGTGTGTTCTGAAGTTACCCGAGTATACTCAAGATTTAAAAGTTATGTAAAAATAATGAAAATGAGATAACTCTGGATTTTATGTTAAAAGTCAAGATAGTTGGATGGGATTAGCTGAGGAACTTATCTTTCCTCCATTTGGAACGTGTTATTATTGTGAATCTCAGAATGTGTTGTTACTTCTTTTTTCAGGTCTACCAATAACATATGAAAAAATATACCCTCTTTGTAGTTAATTAATTCATGTTGTACACGTGTAGCATACTGGAAGACAAATTTGTAAGCAATAATCTCATGTACTGTTAAAACTGTACTCAGTATGACATAAAGATAAATTAAACAATGGTAATATTATTTTTTCAGCTATAAAAAAAATTTACAAAATTATTCTTAGTAGGTCAATACCAATTTTCTGAATAATGACCGAACTCATACTGAATCTTCGACACCTATCATTATATGTTCCTTTCCCCGATATAAAAATCGTTTATGAACAGTGGAAAGTTATTGGAGAACAGTCAAAATATTCTGCCATTAAATTATTTATCACTGTTCTCACAATCATACTTATTATGAGACCTGAAAGCAATACCATAATGTCAAAGTGTGGAGGAAGTAATTTTTAATTTAACTTATCTTAGATTTGTTTAAGTTTCTAAGCAATGTAAGCAAGCATCTTTCAACAAATAAGGGTTCACATTTAAAAAAAGATCTTTCCTACACACAAAATTCCGTGTAAAATTTCTGTACTTGCCTGTGCTATACTGCATCATATTTTCATAATATAAAAGTGCAGAAATGCTCACACCAGTGCACAATACAATTGGAGCCATAAATATGCAATGATTTCCACGAGGGAAAGGTGGCATTGCCTCCACAGTGGACAGTGCTGTCCCAGCTATTGTTAACCACTACTAAAGAATTGAATCAGTATAAAGTGTTTTTTGACTCAATGACTTTTTTATGACACATTTGGTTTCTGCCACAATTGCTGTCTTCAGATGCTGTAAAAGTAAAAATTTTCTATTAAAACCTTTAAGCAAGTAACAGTATTTTTACTAGGTCTCCTTGTGGGCTAAGTAAAGTGCTATTAAAGTAAATGTGGATTATCATAAAAGCAGCTTTGGGCAAACTTGTGTTCATGCATTACCAAACTGGACATAAAATCAAAAATCAGGGAATTATATAGGTACGTTAAGTGTACTTTTCTTTCCTTATGCTTTGCACTAGATGCACATGTCCTCTGTAAGACAATATTCTCTTTTGAAAAACCATAAAATATGGAAAATATAACAATAACATTTCAATCAGTTATTCACAAAAACATAGACTACAGGTTGTTAAATCAAGACGATCATACTTAAGAACAGAGTAAGCTCTTAAATAATAGGAACAAAAGAGCATTCTTTATAAAACATATTTCCAACAGCTGCTGGCGCTGCACTTCTGGTTGCTAGATGTTTACCTCATTGCTCTTAAGCTTCCAAGGGAACTGTCCTATCCGACATGTCAAAACCTTCCCTGAAATTTGTTTTATGCAGAGAGAATACGCCAAAAGAAACACATTGTCAAAATTTTAGCTGCTAAGATACACTGCAGGTATTAAGTGATATTGAAACTGCAAGTATTAAGTAATATTGAAATTGATCAAAGTCATAGGTCACCAGGCCTCTGGAGAAATGTACACCACTGCCATAGCTGTGCAACACGGCAGGCACATATCCTCAGTTGATGGCACATTGGTAAATGGATAACACAGTGCAACGCTGTTGGTATTTGTAAAACGAATTTCAGCTGTTGATAATTTCTCTGACACAATTGTTTACAATTACTATTTGCTTGAATTAGCAACTTGTTTAATATTCATAATAATTAGCAGTTGTCTTTGCTGCATTGCTAAGTTTTAACCATGGAGATGAAACTGAATTAATTTTCCTTGTGGTTTCTTGGTATATGTTTGCTAATCAATCTGTTTTTGTGCAGATTCCAGAGGTTCACACTGATGTGGAATCCAGTTAATGTCTTCAGTCCTACAAAGATGAAATATGAAGAACGTGGTATGCAGTTGGAATCGCCCATTTCTCCCGAAGACATATGTCTGCGTTATTTGTTACTTAATTTCTTGGGCAATCATTTCAATTATTTCAACATTTTGTTAGAAATTATAGAATCATTAGAAGAGATGGGAAATGACTTGAGTGATTCGATAAACTGTGGTTCAAACAATGGGTGTTGTAGTAATTTAACTTCAGACCAAAAATAAATTGCTTTCTATACCCAAAGGAAACATGTACAGTAATGGCTTTCAGGGAGAAAGAAATGGCTGTAAATTTTTTCGTTAAATGAAAGAGGGAGAGAATGCATAAACTTAGGCAGCATGAAAAGCTGGTTTCATACCATAAAATCTGAACATGAATTGTATAAATGGAACAAAATTTTACACAAATTAATAAATACATGCCAAAATGAAACTAACCAAAGGTGGAGACAAAAATTTTCAAAAGATTTATAACTTCTCATGAGAGTCAGTGCTCTGTTACTGAGGGAGATCTACGAGACTGAGCACGCTGAATTGCAAGTGAGATGAACATTTCCAAGCATCTTTGACCTGATTAAAAAGATCCAAGAAATTATATCGAAAATGATGCCACAGAATTATGCACTGTACCTCAAGTATGTGCAGAGGAGATGTCATTAATAGGTAATACTATAGAGAGATTCATAGCTGACATGAAGATGGAGCTTCTTGTTATTACATAAAAACTGCATATAAAGCCAATCAGTCATGTCTCATGCAAACCACTCCTTATCATTTTGAGTGGGGGGAGGGGGGGGGGGGGGAGACAGAGTTGCTTGTACAGTCAATGTCTGCTGTGATGCACTCATACTCAATAATGCTAGTGATTCTTATCAGTGGATTACTGTTTCTGCAGCTTTATCTCTGTCTACAGTAGCAAAAGGACACTTTTCTTACAAAAGTCTTGTAATCAGCATAGCAAAATTTTGAAAAATAGGAGAGAATAATTTTCTTTGTTACGTCCGAAATGTCATATTACCATTTGCAGAAAATAATTCATTGCTTTTGTTGGACTCTTGGCCTGGACATACGACACTTATTTAGGAGGAAAACGAAAAAACTGTTAATATAATTCGGATTCCACCTGTAAATAATAATGAGATTCAGCCTCTCATTTAAAAAAATCCAACAATGTAAAGCATTTTTCTGTAAATTGTTGGATGATATAATCTCTGATTGCTCTTTGTCATTTCAGGTTTATCAGCGGAACACTATTGTTAGCATTCAGGCATTTCTGCATTGTCAGTTTGCATCACCATGTTATACAGATTTGATCAAGTAGGCTTGGTACTCAGCACAATTTAATAAAAATGACCATGGCCATTTCTTACTCCATTCCATTTCTGCTCAAATAAAACTATTAATTTCTGCAAATGCCCAAATGCATTACTTTTTCTTTTGTCATGTGTCCCTGATGTAAGGAAAATGTTTGTTTTCGTCACTTAGTAGGCACTTTTCATTTTTGTGATAACTACAGGGAGTAAGCAAGGAACTGTTTCAGTGTTTGCAAAATATACACTATTCAAAAATTATCATGAGAACTGTGCTACCGGAAATATTATAAAATATTTAATGTCAACAAATCAAAGTCCCAATTGATGGAAGTTATCTGTAATGTAACATCATACTTTGCCTCAATTTTCTTTCCTGTGCTAGTCACTTGTATAACAATTACATCTGCAACAGTTTTGTACGTTACTGGCAGTACAGTTAGCCTTCTGCCACCGAGCCTAGTGTCAGCAGTGTGCAAGTAGCAGCATTATGGATTTACTAGGCAGTCTTGTATTTTAATAACCGTTTAAATTTTGTGTCAAATTGTTTGTCCTCTCTGTAGACGCTCTTTGCACAACAGTATTTAGCATGGATAGGGACTGCGACTACTGTGTTCGGATGCAAGCTGAGTTGGCATCCCTTCGCTCCCAGCTTCGGGCAGTGTTGGCTTCGGTCACACAGCTTGAGGCTGTTGCCAATGGGCATCACTGTGGGGGTCCGGACGGGGGTTTGTCAGGGATGGCCAGCTCGTTCCACACATCCCCCGATCGGACTACGGCTGTGGCTGCCCGGGATACTGCCCACATTGAGGCTGACCCCTGACCCGTGGTAGAGTGGGAGGTCGTCTCAAGGTGTGGCAGGGGGCGAAAGACATTCCGGAGGGCTGAACGGAAGGCCTCTCCATTTTGTCTGATGAACCGGTTTCGGCTGATACTGATCTTCAGCCGGTCATGACTGCTTGTCCTGTTCCAGAGGTTGCCCCTCAGTCTGAAAGGTCCAGGCGGTCGCAGAGGGTGGGCTTACTGGTAGTTGGGAGCTCCAACATCAGCCGCATAATGGGGCCCCTTAGGGATATGGCTGCAAGGGAGGGGAAGAAAACCAATCTGCGCTCTGTGTGCATACGGGGGAGTCATTCCAGATGTGGAAAGGGTCCTTCCGGATGCCATGAAGGGTACAGGGTGCACCCATCTGCAGGTGGTCGCTCATGTTGGCACCAATGATGTGTGTCGCTATGGATTGGAGGAAATGCTCTCTGGCTTCCAGCGGCTATCTGATTTGATGAAGACTGCCAGTCTCGCTAGTGGGATGAAAGCAGAGCTCACCATCTGCAGCATCATCAACAGGACTGACTGCGGACCTTTGGTACAGAGCCGAGGGTCTAATCAGAGGCTAAGATGGATCTGCAACCATATGGGCTGCAGATTCCTCGACTTGCGCCATAGGGTGGTGGGGTTTCAGGTTCCACTGGATAGGTCAGGAGTCCACAACACACAGCAGGCGGCTACACGGGTACCAGGGGTTTTGTGGCGGTTTTTTAGGTTAGATGGCCTTGACCAAGTACAGAAAGGGCAACAGCCTCAAAGGGTGCAGGGCAAAGTCAGGACATGTGGGGACCAAGCAGCAATCGGTATTGTAATTGTAAACTGTCAAAGCTGCTTTGGTAAAGTACCGGAACTTCAAGTGCTGATAAAAAGCACCGAAGCTGAAATCGTTATAGGTACGGAAAGCTGGCTGAAGCCAGAGATAAATTCTGCCGAATTTTTTACAAAGGCACAGACGGTGTTTAGAAAGGATAGGTTGCATGCAACCGGTGGTGGCGTGTTTGTCACTGTTAGTAGTAGTTTATCCTGTAGTGAAATAGAAGGGGATAGTTCCTGTGAATTATTATAGGTGGAGATTATACTCAACAACCGGGCGAGGTTAATAATTGGCTCCTTTTACCGACCTCCCGACTCAGCAGCATTAGTGGCAGAACAACTGAGAGAAAATCTGGAATACATTTCACATAAATTTCCTCAGCATGCTATACTCTTGGGTGGAAATTTCAATTTACCAGATATAGACTGGGACACTCAGATGTTTAGGATGGGTGGTAGGGACAGAGCATCGAGTGACATTATACTGAGTGCACTATCTGAAAATTACTTTGAGCAATTAAACAGAGAACTGACTCATGGAGATAACATCTTGGACCTACTGATAACAAACAGACCCGAACTTTTCGACTCTGTAAGTGCAACAAAACGACTATTCATGTTGGTGTGTAGAATATATGAGTCTGGCGATGTACCATCTGACTTTCGGAAAAGCATCATCCACACAATTCCAAAGACGGCAAGAGCTGACAAGTGTGAGAATTATCGCACAATCAGCTTAACAGCTCATGCATCGAAGCTGCTTACAAGAATAATATACAGAAGAATGGAAAAGAAAATTGAGAATGCGCTAGGTGACGATCAGTTTGGCTTTAGGAAAAGTAAAGGGACGAGAGAGGCAATTCTGACGTTACGGCTAATAATGGAAGCAAGGCTAAAGAAAAATAAAGACACTTTCATAGGATTTGTCGACCTGGAAAAAGCGTTCGACAGTATAAAATGGTGCAAGCTGTTCGAGATTCTGAAAAAAGTAGGGGTAAGCTATAGGGAGAGACAGGTCATATACAATATGTACAACAACCAAGAGGGAATAATAAGAGTGGACGATCAAGAACGAAGTGCTCGTATTAAGAAGGGTGTAAGACAAGGCTGTAGCCTTTTGCCCCTACCCTTCAATCTGTACATCGAGGAAGCAATGATGGAAATAAAAGAAAGGTTCAGGAGTGGAATTAAAATACAAGGTGAAAGAATATCAATGATACGATTTGCTGATGACGTTGCTATCCTGAGTGAAAGTGAAGAAGAATTAAATGATCTGCTGAACGGAATGAACAGTCTAATGAGTACACAGTATGGTTTGAGAGTAAATCGGAGAAAGACGAAGGTAATGAGAAGTAGTAGAAATGAGAACAGCGAGAAACTTAACATCAGGATTGACGGTCACGAAGTCAATGAAGTTAAGGAATTCTGCTACCTAGGCAGCAAAATAACCAATGACGGACGGAGCAAGGAGGACATCAAAAGCAGACTCGCTATTGCAAAAAAGGCATTTCTGGCCAAGAGAAGTCTACTAATATCAAATACCGGCCTTAATTTGAGGAAGAAATTTCTGAGGATGTATGTCTGGAGTACAGCATTGTATGGTAGTGAAACATGGACTGTGGGAAAACCGGAACAGAAGAGAATCGAAGCATTTGAGATGTGGTGCTATAGACGAATGTTGAAAATTAGGCGGACTGATAAGGTAAGGAATGAGGAGGTTCTACGCAGAATCGAAGAGGAAAGGAATATGTGGAAAACTCTGATAAGGAGAAGGGACAGGATGATAGGACATCTGCTAAGACATGAGGGAATGACTTCCATGGTACTAGAGGGAGTTGTAGAGGGCAAAAACTGTAGAGGAAGACAGAGATTGGAATATGTCAAGCAAATAATTGAGGACGTAGGTTGCAAGTGCTACTCTGAGATGAAGAGGCTAGCATAGGAAAGGAATTCATGGCGGGCCGCATCAAACCAGTCAGTAGACTGATAAAAAAAAAAAAAAGTGCAGAACAGGGAATCAGTGATCACAAGGCCGTTGCAGCATCCCTGAATATGGAAGTAAATAGGAATATACAAAAGGGAGGAAGGTTTATCTGTTTAGCAAGAGTAATAGGAGGCAGATTTCAGACTACCTAACTGGTCAAAACAAAAATTTCTGTTCCGACACTTAATGTTGAGTGTTTATGGGAAAAGTTTAAGGCAATCATAAAATTCATTATAGACAGGTATGTGCCGAGTAAAACTGTGAGGGACGGGAAAAACCCACCGTGGTTCAACAACAAAGTTAAGAAACTACTGCCAAAGCAAAGAGAGCTTCACTGCAAATTTAAACGCAGCCAAAACCTCTCAGACAAACAGAAGCTAAACTATGTCAGAGTTAGCGTAAGGAGGGCTATGCATGAAGCGTTCAGTGAATTCGAAAGTAAAATTCTATGTACCGACTTGACAGAAAATCCTAGGAAGTTCTGGTCTTACGTTAAATCAGTAAGTGGATCAAAACAGTATATCCAGACACTCTGGGATGATAATGGCATTGAAACAGAGGATGACATGTGGAAAGCTGAAATACTAAACACCTTTTTCCAAAGCTGTTTCACAGAGGAAGACCGCACTGCATTTCCGTCTCTAAATCCTCACATGAACGAAAAATGGCTGACATCAAAATAAGTGTCCAAGGAATAGAAAAGCAACTGAAATCACTCAACAGAGGAAAGTCCACTGGACCTGATGGGATACCAATTAGATTCTACACAGAGTATGCGAAAGAACTTGCCCCTCTTCTAACAGCCGTGTACCGCATGTCTCTAGAGGAACGGAAGGTTCCAAATGATTGGAAACGAGCACAGGTAGTTTCAGTTTTCAAGAAGGGTCGTCGAGCAGATGCGCAAAACTATAGGCCTATATCACTGACATCAATCTGTTGTAGAATTTTAGAACATGTTTTTTGCTCGCGTATCATGTCATTTCTGGAAACCCAGAATCTACTCTGTAGTAATCAACATGGAATCTGGAAACAGCGATCGTGTGAGACCCAACTCGCTTTATTTGTTCATGAGACCCAGAAAATATTAGATACAGGCTCCCAGGTAGATGCCATTTTTCTTGACTTCCGGAAGGCATTTGATACAGTTCCGCACTGTCGCCTGACAAACAAAGTAAGAGCCTACGGAATATCAGACCAGCTGTGTGGTTGGATTGAAGAGTTTTTAGCAAACAGAACACAGCATGTTGTTCTCAATGGAGAGGCATCTACAGATGTTAAAGCAGGGCTTAACAACTGGCCGGTTTTGAGCGCGAGTACTCGCGTCTGCTCAGGCACGTGCTCGCGAGCAGGTTCAAGGTCGCGGAGTAGGGAAGGAGGGGAAATGCACTCGCATATTTGAATAGGGCCGCAGCATGCCTATTGAATTCGCGCCGACTGTGTGTAACGTTTAAAGTACTACCATCAGCTCTAACAGTCACTTCGCTGGTTAAGAATCATGTCAAGTTGCCGTTGTGTAACCCCAACCATGCTTTCACAGTTCAATCCCCATTGGGAGGAATTGTATCCGTGTACAGAAAAAGATGGTGTTGCAAAATGTTTAGTATGTCACAAAACGCTGAATTCTTTTAGGAAATTTAATTTGCAGCAACATTATATGTCGTACCACGCGAAAGACTACGGAAGTGGAAAATGTGATGGACCAGATCGTGCACAGGAAGTTATTAAACTTAAAAAAAGCTATCCGAAGAAGATCTGGACGACGAAGAAAAATCAATTGAGGCAGCTCTCAGAGTGAGTTACAAAATTGCTTTGCTTTTAGCAAAATCCCTGCGCCCCTTCACTATGGCGATTTAATAGAAGTATGTTTGGTAGTTGCAGCGGAACATTTGAGTGCATCTCAAGTTGAACAGTTTCGGATTGTGCCATTATCTAACATGGCCATTATGCGTCACATACAGGACATGGCAGACGACGTCCAGAGCCAGCTTGCAAATATCTGTAAAGATTTTATGGCGTATTGTCTAGCTCTGGACGAAAGTGTTGATATCACTGGAACAGTGCAGCTTGCCATATTTATTAGAGGTGTTAATAGAGATCTTCAGGTGAGGGAGGAGCTCCTCGATGTAGCAGCCATGAAGAACACTACAACCGGAGGTGATATTTTAAGTAGTGTTGAAGAAAGTGTTGGAAATATAGGATTGTCGTGGAATTCTTTAGTTTCAGTGTCTACAGATTGTGCACCAGCGATGACCGGGAAAAAGTCAGGTTTCGTTACGCTGTTGAAGGAGAAAATGCAAAAACTGACCGTGCCGAATGAAATAAGGGGCGTTCACTTTGTGATCCACCAGGAAAACTTATGTGCAAAGAGTATCACTCTAAAAAATGTGATGAGTGTTGTTGTTCGTACAACCAACTATATACGGAAGCATGGGCTACAACACAGGCAATTTAAAAGCTTTCTTGAGCATGAAAGCCAGTATGGTAGCCTGCCTTATTACAGCGAGGTCCGCTGGCTTAGTTGTGGCGAATTATTAAATCGATTTTTTTGCCTATTAGATGGGATAAATATGTTCATGGAAATAAATAACATGTGTGTTCCTGAATTGAAAGAGCCTTCATGGAAATGTGATCTCGCGTTCTTAGCAGATTTAACTAGCCATCTGAATGCTTTGAACATTTCACTACAAGGTAAAGATCTGCTAATTACTCATTTCATAGATCTAACACGAGCTTTTAAAATGTAATTGACGCTTTGGGTGAGTCAACTGGAAACAGGAAATCTAGCTCATTTTCCTAAATTATCATCCGTGCAAGGTGTTCACAAAGACTGTGAACGTTATTCACATAGTTTAGTTGCCCTTAAGGAAGAATTTGATCAGCGCTTTCAAGATCTGACAGCACTAGACAGTGATTTTGATCTGTTCTCCTCTCCATATTCAGCGAATATTGAAGAGATTCGTCCTGAGCTGCAACTAGAAATTATTGACCTCCAGTGTGACAGAGAATACAGAGACAAATTTCAGAACAAGAAAAACATTTTGGAATTCTACAGACACTTCCTTCAGGATAGATTTCCTCGTTTGCACAAATTGGCAGCTACAATAATATCAATGTTCGGTTCCACGTATGTTTGTGAACAACTATTCTCTGCAATGAAATGTAACAAGATGTGCCTGAGAAATGCATTGTCTGATCAAAATTTAAACTGCACGCTGCGCCTACAATGCACAAGAACACTTACTCCGAACGTAGACGCAATTGTAAAGAGCAAAAAGTACAAGATAACTGAGAATCCCACACTTCAGTGACATCTTTTATTGTATAACAGTTCACAAATTAATACGAATGTAGAGGCATACACTAAGCTAATAAAATTATGTGGCACGTGTACATTCTCCTTTATTTGTTTCATTTGTCGCAGTAATAATTCGTGAGTGATATCCCTGCAGGTGGCCGCAGATTTACATTGACTGGCGGCAGCTGTTGTGTGCCCCACGTGACTCTCCCCACTCTCCGCTCTGGTCCGGTAGTGGGGGGTAGCGTGCTCGCGCTGCTCCGTGCTCGCGCCTTGCTGCTCACAGCTTGCTCCGCGAGCACGTATGTTGTGAAGCCCTGCGTCAAAGTAACCTCTGGCGTGCCACAGGGGAGTGTTATGGGACTATTGCTTTTCACAATATATATAAATGACCTAGTAGATAGTGTTGGAAGTTCCATGCGGCTTTTCGCGGATGATGCTGTAGTATACAGAAAAGTTGCAGCATTAGAAAATTGCAGCGAAATGCAGGAAGATCTTCAGCGGATAGGCACTTGGTCTAGGGAGTGGCAACTGACCCTTAACATAGACAAATGTAATGTATTGCGAATACATAGAAAGAAGGATCCTTTATTGTTTGATTATATGATAGCGGAACAAGCACTGGTAGCAGTTACTTCTGTAAAATATCTGGGAGTATGCATATGGAACGATTTGAAGTGGAATGATCATATAAAATTAATTGTTGGTAAGGCAGGTGCCAGGTTGAGATTCATTGGGAGAGTCCTTAGAAAATGTAGTCCATCAACAAAGGAGGTGGCTTACAATACACTCGTTTGACTTATACTTGAGTATTGCTCATTGGTGTGGGATCCGTACCAGTTCGGGTTGGCAGAGGGGATAGAGAAGATCCAAAGAAGAGCGGCACATTTCGTCACAGGGTTATTTGGTAAGCGTGATAGCATTACGGAGATGTTTAGCAAACTCAAGTGGCAGACTCTGGAAGAGATGCGCTTTGCATCGCGGTGTAACTTGCTGTCCAGGTTTCAAGAGGGTGCATTTCTGGATGAGGTATCGAATATATTGCTTCCCCCTACTTATAACTCCCGAGGAGATCACGAATGTAAAATTAGAGAGATTTGAGCGTGCACAGAGGCTTTCCGGCAGTCGTTCTTCCTGCGAACCATACGTGACTGGAACAGGAAAGGGAGGTAATGATAGTGGCACATAAAGTGCCCTTCGCCACACACCGTGGGTGGCTTGCGGAGTATAAATGTACATGTACATGTAGATGTAGTTTAGCTACCAATATGAACTGCAAGTTATTCAAAAAAATTAATGATCTGAGAGATTTTTGGTATGGTTTTAGTGCTTAAAATTCACCTATGTGAATATGGGGCACTACATCCTCTTCTCATGCCTACATCTACTTATTTGCTGATTTGCACACCAGGAAGGAAGGGCTGTCAAACCAGTTTTGTAAATGATTCTTGATGTGATGAAAATGAGTAACTGTAATGTATTTTTTAAAATGCTAGCAGTGTACCTTCGCAGCTAAAATTTGACAGTGAATTTCTTTTGGTGTATTCTTCCTGCGTGAAAAATTTCAGGGTAGGTTTGAACACGTTTGATAGGACCTTTCCCATGTTAGAAGAGAAGATAGGGACTGGATGACAAGGGCATCATTCTGCTGCAGCTCACTAGCACTCTTCTTCCATTTGCAAAGTGGGTTTACATTTTCTGTGCAGATGCTATCAGGGACAGCATGGCCTGGATGGCACAGTGCAGCACTCGCTCATAGGAAGACCATACCATCAGTTGGAACATGCATTTAGGAGACGCCAACTCTCTCAAATGAATAGATTATTATAAATTTTAAAAAATATATCTGCTGCAAACTCATTCTGCTCTTTGAGAAGTTTGTCTGATTTCTTCCATTTTGTAATATAAATCTTCGGTTCCTCTAAAGTGTCTAACCATTCACTTTCTTCTACAGTATGTAAAATTTGTAGTTGATCATCAATGTTAGCAGCATTGTGTCCTTCTTTTGTATATATAAGAGTAGTGCCATCTTATTGCTGGCATAGGTGTGCTCTTGTGCTCTTTAAATCTTACGTCAAAGGCATGCTTGCCTGGCCGACATAGCTTTTTTTGCAATAACAGTATGATATTTCATAGACATCAGATTTCCGATATTAATTATCCTTATGTTGTAAGTTATGACACATTTGTGTTTTTATATTATCTAATGTCCTGATTACAATCTTAATGCCATTTCTCAGGAATATGTGCTGAGTTTTATGTGATGTTTTGCCTGTCCATTTCATAGCAGTGTACTTGACATTATCAGAGGCCATTTGTATATGTAGTTTATTTTCTTTTCTTTATATTCTTTTTAATTTTGTTATTTGTGGTGTTTACTATTTCTGGGTCATTCATTTGGAAAGCTGACCTGTCTTAATATGCCAAGTTCTTTCTTCACTTCTACTGGACATAATGGAAGCCATTTCTCTGTGTATCGTAGAGTAAAAATATGCTTGTTTCAGATGTAGCAGATGATTGGACTAGGCATTGATAATCACTTCCATACATGCTGGTTTCCTAGATATTCAGAATTCATGTCTGCCATTTGTGTTATAAATCGTCAAATCTAGAAAATTTGTCTTTCCATCTACTTCATGTTCTGTCATGTATTTGTTATTTGAATGCATACTGGTCAGTTCTTTGCTGTTTGTTGCCTCTGTAAAGAATAACAGAGTCATTGAGGTATCTTTTTTAGCACATTGTATTGGTAACAGTGTCTTAATTTGCCTGAATTTTATTTTTACTAACATAGAGATTTTTTCTTGGTGATTCCAAACATGTTACCAACATAGTATACTACAAAAAGATACATTAATGACTCATTTATTCTTTTCAGAGGTAACAAAATGAAACTTGGCTGAAAAAATTGACCAGTATGTATTCCATGATCAGATTCATGAGAGAACATGAAGTAGATGGAAAGATAACTTTATTGGATTTAACAGTTTATAACAAAAACAGACATGCATTTCAAACATTTAGGTAACCAACATGTATGAACATGGTTATCATTGCCCATTCCTATCATCTGCTACATCAGAAACAAGTGTACTTTTACTCTGTGTCCACAAAAACAATAAAGCTTCCATTATGCCCAGCAGAAGTGAAGAAAGCACTTGAAATATTAAGAGATGGCACCCTTGCAAATGAATGATCCAGAAATAGTAAACACCACAATAACAAAATAAAGAGGAATATATAGAAAATAAATAAACTGCATGTATTAACAGAATATGATAAAGTAAAGTACACCACTGTGAAAGTCAGGGTGAAACATCAGATTAAATTGAGAGCCATTATATTGGTAACATTAACAAGCAACTATAAATTTTACATTAAGTTGATAAACACACTGTTAGACATTTTAGAAGAACTGGAGATTTATACTACTAAAGGAAGGAACCAGACAAACTCTCCAGTGAACAGAATGAATTTCAACAGATGTGTGTTTTAATACTTTCGACAATCTGTTCTCATGGTTCTCAATCTTTTTTAGTTTGTGGCTCTCCTGACCAGTTGCATTGTTTCTGTTGCTCCCCTATGTGATACCTTGTTAAAACTGAAGTAATTAATAAGAAAAAAAGTTATGAATAAAATACTACTCACTTCAGTGTGACACTTTAGCTAGCTTTTTGTTACCCAACTTGTCAATCTTCACACCACATGAACTACAGCTTCACTCATTTCCTTCTCTGCACAGATTCTTGGTCGATACTTGGTTTTAATGACAACCATTGCCAAAAAGACACTCTTACAAAGATAGGATGTTACAAAAGAAAATAATGCCTTAAGTGCTTTCTTGCTCAAGCTTGGAATCTCTTTTCTTACTGGATACCAAAATGTTGACAATGTTATTGGCGAAAACTTCACTTTCAGTGATAAACCTGAAAAAAGTTCTGTGAACTGTTCCTCTTCAGCAGTATTGAACTCAGAAGGAGAATCATTACCAAAGGAATTTTGAACCCACTGAAATCTGTCATAGTTTTCAGGAAAACTTTTCAAAATGAACATGAACTTCAGATAAATATCCTTCTATTATAGAAAAAGTAATTGCTGTAAGAGCCATCTCATTGCCCCTTATTAAATGCTGCAAACACAGGAAGCAGTCGACTTATACTCCATCGTTCATTTTTCCTTTGCAAAGAAGAAGTTCCTTTTTGAAGGCTGAAACTTTGTCAATAAGCTGAATTGAAATGAGTTTTACTTCTTCACAGAGACTTATTCAGTGAATTTAACATCTTAAATATATCACACAAGTATGCAGCCCTTAATAGAAAGTCAGTGTTCAGAAAGCACTCAACACTGATATATTCTTCTTCCCAGTAAGAACAGACTTCTCATCTAAGTTAAAAAATGTGTGATAATACACATCACGTGGAAAGCCCATGAGTGCTGCTATAATGTATGGTTAGTCCCTGTCTCTTGATACATTTCTCTAAAAAAATCTAGCTTCCTGACGACGGGTTCACCACATTTATGACAGTTTGCAGTATGTGATTCAGATCAACACTCAAATGTTGTGAAGTAAATGCTTCTCTATGTATAATGCAGTGGGTTCACATAATATGAGGAACTTTGCCACACATAAGTGCTTTTAGACCACTGTAACACCCCAATTTGGACTGTGCACAATCGGCACACACGCACACACACACACACACACACACACACACACACACACACAAACAAACAAACAAACAAAATGAGCCCAGTAAATTTGAGTTTCTGGTATGAAGTTCACCACTATTTCAAACAAATCTTTGTGCGTGCTTTAAAAAAAATCTTCAGTCAGTTCATTACATTTTTCAATAAATCAAGCATAGCAAATTAAATGGGCATCTCTATTGCTATCAGTAGCGTCATCAAGTTGCAAACCAAAATCCCTCCCTGTAACTTTTTATATAATTTCTTCATGGAGATCCTCTCCTAAATCTTGAATTCAACAACTAATTGTAGCGTCAGAGAAAGGAATGGGCAAAGCTGTTTTGTCATAGATTCTCCAAGCATAATAAACATCATGCCAGTAGCGCATGGTAGGATTAGTTCTTCTGGAATCGTATGGGCTTTCTTGCATGTTGTTGCTTGGTAAGCTGCATTGTAGGATGCTATAAGTGCTTTATTTGAGAATTTTACCTCCTTGGAAAATGATAATTTTTGTTCTTTCATTTGACTCAGTTTTGTATAAAAATGTCCTCGTGATTTGACCATGTCGTACTTCAGGACACTTTCCAAATGATGCTTTAATTTGCTAGATAGCATACATTCATCAGAAAGTATTTTCAAACACAAGAGACACTGTGGACACTCATCATTGTTCAAAACAGCACATGTGAAACTAAAATCAAAGTAGCTATCATTGTATTTTCTGTACTTGCATTTCCTATCTTCATTACCACTTTCCTTGTTGGCCTCAGAATGTTCTGACTTCCTACTTCCACTTGACAGATTTAAAAACTTTTCCTTTATCAAGTATGTGACAAAGTCAGAGTATAATAAAAACATGTTGGGAACACACAATCACTGCAGGCGCTAAGTTAATGAGATAGTTCAGCTTCGAGGTTATTACTGCTTATCCAGGCTGGCCAGCATCTAAATGGAATTCCTCCAAGGCGACATACGTTAACATCAGAAATGAAATTTTCCACAACTGTCTTCTTTGCCACTAATTATGAAACAAATCCACACCACCCCAGATGGTCATTATTTGTGAACCAGGGTGCTATGATGCACAGATTGAATACCACTCTTCTGTTCATTTGAGAGAGTCACTGCATCCTATAGACATGTTCGAACTGAGGATGGTCTCCCTGCAACCGAGTGCTGCACTGTGCTGTCTAGGCTATGCCATCACATGCTAGCATCTGCACTGCAAATATACACACACATCACAGCTGGATGAAGAGTGCCACTGAGCTGCAGCAGAATGCCAGCCACGTTATCCAGTTCAAATCATCTCTTCTAAGCTTATGGGCAGTGGCATAAGCATCTAGCAGCCTGAAGTGCAAAGTCATCAGTCATTGGAGACGTGTTCTACAGAGATTGCACCTGTGTTTCTTTTACTGTAAAGACCTTGCTCTGTCCTTAAATAAGTTTTTTATTGATTTAGCAGCCTGTACTCTATTTTTATGTTTTATGAATAACTGATTGAAATGTTATTTGTCATAATTTATGGTTTTCAAAGGTATACATTGTGTTATAGAGGACATGTGCATCTAGCACAAAGAGTTGGAAAGGAAAACTGCATTTAGCTGTACCTATGTAATTCCGTAATTTTTTATTTTACATTCAGTCTGATAACACAAGAATATGTGCTTGCCAAATGCCGCTTTTAGGTAGGATCCACAAGTATATTAATAGCATTTTACTTGGGTCACTTGTTACTTGATTTAAGGTTTTAATACAAGCTTTTTATTGTATGTAGCATCTGAAGATGGCTATTGTGGCCGAAACAAGTTATGGGTCATAAGAAAGTTATTGTGTGAAAGAAATAAACAAAACTTTATGTTACTCGCTTCCTCCTTAATCAAAATGTGTTTTTTTTTCCAAAAAATGAGTAAGTTCCAACTGTGAGTAACACACTTCCAGCGGAGGTATTAATGAGTCACAGGTGCTATACAGAATGGTTGTGATGTATACGTTGTAGTCCTGTGAATAACACCCTGGCTGCAAGGAATTATCTGTGTATAAGAGGTTGTAATGTGGAACTCTGAGGCTGCATGTTACAGGGCATGGGTACAATTGATTTGTTTCAAATTACTAAACTTTTAAGGGTGAGAAGACAAGCATTATAATAAGAACTGAATAGTTTTCTCAATACTGTCCCAAAATGAAGTGAACATGGGAAACTCACTTTCCTTTTGATGTATCCTAACCTGCTAAAACTTAATATGGTGCAGTTTGAAACTTATTATTTAGTTATGACTCAGTGACAGTATTGTTTTAATAGTTGCAATAAATATCTCCCCTCCCAAGTAGTTATTCACAGCATGGCAGTCACTGCTCTAGAATCCCCCCCCCCCCCCCAAGTAGTTATTCACAGCATGGCAGTCATTGCTCTAGACCCTCTACTTATTGTTTCCTTATGCTTAGACCTTGCTGTCAGCTCTTTTTGGTCCTACACTCTTCTCTTCCTTTGTATTGCTGTCTTCTGCTTTTCTTCCTCATGTTCTTTCCCCCCTTTATCTCTTTGCCACCATGTCTCCTTTTTACCCTTGTTTTCTTCTTCCTTAGTTTCTCTCATGCTGCACTTTTTTCTAGTTGTATAGTAATAAATATGATTTTATTTTCCCTGTTTTTCTCTATAAAAAGCCATTTTACTTAACTTTATAATGCTCTGGACACTAACTCAGCCCTTGTAATCAGAGGTGGAGGGCTTGTCCAAGATACGCTCTGGGTCAGTTTTGATAAAAACAGCATCCTCTGCCCAGTCACAGGCATTACTCGCTTGTGGCAAGTTGGGGGATGTTTCTGTTACCACCACACCTCATAAGAGCTTAAATATTGTCCAGGGTATTATATTCCACAGAGACCTTCTTTTGCAGTCTGACGACGAGCTGCGCGCCAATTTAGAGCGGTGATGCATTCATTTTGTCTGGCACGTCCATCGGGGTCTGAGGGATAAACAGGTTGCCACCAGTGCCTTCATCTTGGCCTTCAAGGGTGACACATTGCCCGAGAAGGTCAAGTTGATAGTGTACTGCTGTGACGTCAAGCCATATATCCCTCCTCCAATGCGGTGCTTTAAGTGCTGCAAGTTCGGCCGTATGTCTTCCCGCTGTACTTAGAGCCCCACCTGTCGAGATTGTGGACGTTCATCACATCCCAATACTCCATGTGCCCCGCCTCCCATCTGTGTCAACTCCGGAAAGCATCATTTACCTTGCTCACCAGCCTGTAGGATTTTACAGAAAGAGAGGAAAATCATGGAATATAAGACCCTGGACCGACTGACCTACACTGAGGCTAAGCGGAAAATTGAGCACCTACATCCTGTCGCTATGACCTCCTCATACGCCGCAGCTACGAGAACAGTTTCGTCTCATCAGTTCCTCGAATTCCTGTTGCCTCTCAGAACCAGGAGACTACACTTGACCCCTTGATGGAGTGGGTCCCTTCCCACCCTGTTGCTCCCGCACCACCTATTTCAGGATCAACAACCCCCACCCCCAACTATTGGGGATTTCAGTCCCTACTTCTGAGCCAGAGAAGCATAAGGCTTCTTCGGCTCCTCTCGCTAGGAAGCAGTCCCTTGGGTCACTCCCTTCCCAGGTTTCTGCTAGTGGGAAAGACAACACTCGCCAATGGCTGAAGTGCCCAAAAGCAGCTGGTTGTAAGGTTTCACGTTCATTCTCAGTCCCGGAGACTGATTCAATGAAGTCCTCCCAGCCAAAAACAGTGAGAGAAATCCAAAAAGAAGATCTCCAAGACCAATTCAATTGCGGTGGCACCCACACCACCACTTCCTGCAAGCTCTGCGTCTGAGGATGAGGTGGAGATTCTGGCGTCCGCTGAAGACCTGGATCTCGCTGGGCCCTCAGACACAATGGATATAGACTGCTCAGGCAAAAAGTCGGTGGCAGCTGCTGACCCTGAGGCATAAATTGCGTCATTGAATGTTCTACGCCTTCCCCGTCTCACGATGATGTCATCCTCCAGTGGAATTGCGGCAGTTTTTTCCACCGCCTGGCTGAGCTACAGTAACTGTTAAGCTTTACATCTGCTTTCTGCATTGCCCTCCATGAAACCTTTGCAGCTATAAGGGATATCACAGTAACCGTAACGACTATAATCAAGTGTCAGGTGGAGTTTGCGTTTATGTCCAAACTCAGTCTGTAGTGAAACTGTGCCCCTTCAAGCCCCTCTTCAAGCTGTGGCTGTCAGAATAAGGACAATGCAGGAAATAACTGTCTGCAATGTTTATCTTCATCCAGATGGTGCAGTACCCCTGAATGTATTAGGTGCACTGATTGATCAACTCCCTAAACCTTTCCTACTTTTGGGAGATTTTAATGCCCATAACCCCTTGTGGAGTGACACCGTGCTTACTGGCCGAGGCAGAGATGTTGAAACTTTACTGTCTCAGTTCGACTTCTGCCTCTTAGATACTGGGGCCGCCACACATTTCAGTGTGGCTCGAGGTAGTTACTCCGCCATTGATTTATCAATTTGCAGCCCAGGATTTCTCCCATCTATCCACTGGAGAGTGCATGACCACCCGTGTGGTAGTGACCACTTCCCCATCTTCCTGTCACTGCCCCAGTGTCAGGCCCACGGACGCCTGCCCATATGGGCTTTAAACAAGGCAGACTGGGAAACTTTCACCTCTGATGTCACCGTTGACTCTCCCCCACATGGTAACATCGATATGATGGTTGGGCAGGTGACTACCACAATCATTTCTGTGGCAGAAAATGTGATCCCTCACTCTTCAGGGTGCCCCCGGTGAAAGACAGTATCTTGGTGGTCGCCATAAGTTGCTGAGGCAATTACAGAGCAACAGCAAGCTCTACAGCGACAAAGCGACACCCTTCCTTAGAGCATCTGGTATCGTTTAAGCAGCTCTGTGCCCATGTACACCAGGTTATAAAACAATGGAAACAGCAGTGCTGGGAGAGGTACGTGTCAACCACCATTGGGTGCCAAACGTCACCTTCCTAAGTCTGGGCAAAGATCAAACGTCTTTTCGGGTACCAGACCCCAACAGGTGTCTCTGGCATTAACATCAATGGCTTGCTATGTACCGAAGCAAACACGATTGCCAAGCACTTTGCTGAGCATTATGCTCAAGCCTCTGCGTCAGAGAACTACCCCCCAGCATTTTGCACCCTCAAACGGTGGATGGAAAGGAAAGTCCTCTAGTTCACTGCACGCCACAGTGAACTCTATAACACCCCATTTATGGAGTGGGAGCTCCTCAGCGCATTTGCACATTGCCCCGACACAGCTCCTGGGCCAGATTGGATCCACAGTCAGATGATTAAACATCTCTTGTCTGACTACAAGTGCCATCTCCTCGTCATCTTCAACTGGATCTGGTGCGATGGCGTCTTTCCATCGCACTGGCTGGAGAGAACATTGTTCCGGTGCTCAAACCTGCTAAAAGCCCACTTGATGTGGATACCTATTGGCACATCAGCCATTATAAGCTGGTGGAACGTATGGTGTGTCGGTATTTCGGTTGAATCCTAGAGTCACATTCCCTACTGGCTCCATGTCAGGGTGGCTTCTGCCAGGGTCGCTCTACCGCTGATAATTTTGTCTCTCTTGAGACTGCCATCCGAATGGCCTTTTCCAGATGCCAACATCTTTTTGCTGTCTTTTTTTATCTGTGCAAAGCGTATGACACCACCAGGTGACATAATATCCTCGCCATAGTATACGGGTGGGGTCTCTGAGGTGCACTCCCGATTTTTATCTAGAATTTCCTGTCACTCTGTACTTTCCTTGGTGCCTCACATAGTTCTCCCCATATCCAGGAGAATGAGGTCCCGCAGGGCTCTATATTGAGTGTATCACTATTTGTAGTGGCCATTAACAGTCTAGCGGCAGCTGTAGGGCCATCCGTCTCACCCTCTGTATGCAGACGACTTCTGCATTTCGTACTGCTCCACCAGTGCTGGTGTTGCTGAGCGGCACCTACAGGGAACCATCGACAAGGCGCAGTCATGGGTTCTCGCCCACGACTTCCAGTTTTCAGGTGCTAAGTCATGTGTCATGCAGTTCTGTCAGCATCATACCGTTCATCTGGAACCAGAACTTTACCTTCATGACGATCCACTCACTGTAGAGGAGATATATCAATTCTTAGGACTGGTTTTTGATGCCTGATTGACTTGGCTACCTCACCTTCATCAGCTTAAGCATAAGTGCTGGCAGCACCTCAATGCCCTCTGCTGCCTGATCAACACCAACTGGGGTGCAGATCTCTCTACTCTGCTGCAGCTCTACAAAGCCCTTGTTCAATCCTGCCTTGACAATGGGAGTCTTGTTTATGGTTTGGCGGCGCCCTCAGCCTTGTGTTTACTCGACCCAGTTCACCACTGTGGCGTTCGCCTAGCAATGGGAGCTTTTAGAACGAGTCCAGTGACCAGTGTCCTGGTGGAGGCCGGAGTCCCTCCATTGCATATCTGACGTGGACAACTGCTCACCAGTTATGTTGCACATATTCATAGTTATCCTGAGCATCCGAATTACTGTCTCCTTTTTCCACCCATGGCAGTTCATCTCCCGCATCAGCGGCCCAGGTCACGGCTAACGATTGCGGTTTGCGTGCAGTCCCTTCTCTCCGAACTGGAGTCCTTTTCTTTACCACCTCCCATCCAGGTCCATCTGCATGCACCTCCATGGTGTACACCTAGGCCATAGATTCATCTGGACCTTTCGCATGACCCTAAGGACTGAGTTACTCCTGCCGCTCTTCGCTGTCACTTCCTCTCGTTTCTTGGCAAGTTCTGGGGCTCTGAAGTGGTTTACATCGACAGCTCGATCGCTGATGATCACATTGGCTTTGCCTACGTCCACAGAGGCCATTTTGAACAGCATTCCTTGCCCAATGGCTGCAGTGTATTCACTGCAGAGCTGGTGGCCATCTCTCGTGCACTTCAGTATATCCGTTCATGCCCCGGGGAATCGTTTCTTCTGTGTACTGACTCCTTAAGCAGCGTGCAAGCTATCGACCAGTGCTACCCTCACTATCCTTTGGTAGCGTCCATCCAGGAGTCCATCTATGCCCTGGACTGGTGCTGTCATTCAGTGGTGTTTGTGTGGATCCCAGGACACGTCTGCATCCCAGGCAACGAACTTGCCGACAGGCTGTCCAAACAGGCTATGCGGAAACTGCTTCTGGAGATGGAAAACTCTGAACCTGACCTGCGTTCTGACTTATGCCATAGGGTTTTTCAGCTTTGGGAGACAGAATGGCATAACAGTACGCACAACAAACTGCATGTCATTAAGGAGACTACGAATGTGTGGAAGTCTTCCATGTGGGCTTCTCACTGATAATTAGTTGTCCTCTGCTGGCTGTGCATTGGCATGCTTGGGCGACCCACAGTTACCTCCTGCACCGTGAAGATCCGCCTGATTGTTGGTGTGGTGTCCGGTTGACGGTGGCCCATATTCTGGTGTACTGTCTCACTTTTACTGCCCAATGGCGAAATCTTGGGTTACCGGACTCGCTGCCACTAATTTTATCCGAAAAAGCCTCATCAGCTGATTTAGTTTTCCGTTTTATACGTGAGGGTGGGTTTTGTCATTTGATCTAAGTTATAGCGCATGTCCGTTGTCCCTCTGTGTCCTCCACCCTAGTGCTTCTAGGGTGGAGGTTTTAATGTGTTGCAGAGTGTCTGGCTTCTCCATTTTTATTCTCATGGTCAGCCAGTCATGGCAATCTGCTTTGTAATTTTAATCTCTTCATCTTATTTATTGCGTTTCTGTGGTTTTCTTGACCCCTTTCATCCATTTACACGTTTGTTGCCCTTCATCGTTCTTGTGATTTTTCCTTTCATTCTGTTTTGAGTTGTCAGTCTCGTCTGTTTTATTCTCACACTTGTGCCATTGTTTTATTCGGAACAAGGGACTGATGGCCTCGTAGTTTGGTCCTTTTCACCCTCTTTTAATCCAACCAACCAACCTTGTAATCAGCATGTTTGTAAATGTATTGGCCAATGTATCCAGAAAGATGCATATTATTTTGTTCTGAGTATACAGTCTAGTGGCTACAAGATATTTCAAGAGCTTTTACTTAAATCTTAGAAAGGATATTTCTGTAGCTCATAGCTGACATCAGATATATCTCATGCTGTATTGTTTAGTTTTATTTTAAATAACAATAATTATGTATGAACAGTGTTTAAACTTGTTAGTCACTGTTATTTGAAATTCCAAGTTTCATATTAGATTGCTTATCGAAATTTTAAAAAATCTTTTTCTACTGCTATGAAAATTAAAACTTTCTTGCAAAGTCTGTAGAGTTAGCTTCGTAGTTATGTGATTTATTGTTGTCAATTTGATATCACTTCTTATGGAATGTTGCAGTTCAGCATAGCATCTTGGTCCCATGTGGAAAATAAGTGAAGACTACACTAACTACGCTACATTAATCTATGAGAGAAGTAACATAAATCAATTGGAATCATTACTGTATCATAGGTTAACTTGCAGACTTGTGGATAAAAGAAATGTCCACATGGAGAAAAGGGGAATTGGAATACAACAATCATGACAACAAATGAAATATTATTGTGTAATCCTGAGACATGATGTGCTCTATATAACCCAGAGATTCTCCAAGAGAATTAAAATATTTGATGGTATACGTCAGAAGTGGCTGCTGTCAGAAGTGGCTGCTGGTAGAATATTTGTGATGAAGCTGTGAGTTCTATTGTTCTGTGCAACAGAGCACATGTGTACTCACTTAGGGGTTTGCTGGGAAGACTAGGCTATTCATGCAGTGAATGAAGAAACTTCTTTTTCACTTACTGAAACAGGCTAAGAATAAAAGTATGATTACATTTGCATTGGCGTATTACTAAATTATATACACATTATTTCCACATATTTTTTCGTTATTAATGCATTTTTTCCTGTGGAAAATAATAAGATACATGTACCAACTCTGTGCCTAATTCTGAGTTTTTCTTAAATTAATCATCATCCATGTTCCATTAGTTGTCTCCTTTTATGTAGAAATTGTATGGCACATAAGTGTGGGCAAAATTTGTCTTTCCATTTTAAGGGGTTTTTAATTTATTTAGTAAGTTAACAGAGTAGTTGCAGGAACAAATATTTTATTTACAGCCTATGTATATTATATTTATTCCAATACAATTTTTAGGTTGGTGGATGTTGGCCGGAGGCTTGACAAAGCAGATCAAGATGGTATTAGGCAGATTGCCGAACATTTACAGCGATTAGGACAATTAAGCTATGCAACTGAAATGTTCAGAAAACTAGGTGATGAGAAGAGTATAGTTTTATTGTATGTAGAGGCCCAAGACTGGAAAGAAGCATTTTTATTAGCAGAAAAGCAACCTGAATATAGAGATTTAGTGTATGTTCCATATGCGCAATGGCTTGCAGAAAATGATAGATTTGCAGAGGCTCAGAAAGGTACATTTGAAATGTGTATTTTAACTTCTAAATTCACTTAGCCATAGTAACTCTTGTATCAGATATTAGCAGTTGTACAAATCAGAATCCATCTATTTCTTGGTCCAATATATGACTGGATATTTTATTATTTTTCAGCTTTCCATAAAGCTGGCCGCCCTGAAGAAGCTTTCCGTGTGTTACATCAGTTGATTCTAAATGCTGTTAATGAGAGTCGATTTCAAGATGCAGGATACTATCATTGGATATTGGCACACCAGTGTCTGGATATTGCTAGATCAGAGTAGTATTCCGTCTTAATTAAGCAATCATCATTATCAGCTGCCAATGTTGGTGCCTTTTTTTAAAAAAAAAAATTTTTTTTCTTTATTTCAGTGAACATCAGAAGACCAAGATGATAGAAAGATTTCATGAACATGAAAAACATGCATCTATTTATTACGCATATGATGCAATACAGAAATATCTTGTAAGTTTTTTGATCAATAGAAGTCTAATTTTGGTGATAATTTATAATGCCTTGTAATGCAGTTATGTGTATTTCTGTCTTGTCATAGTTAATGTGATGAGTATAATGCCAACCAGACTCGCAGACTAAACCATGCAGCTTAGTATCATCTTTGCAGGAATAGCACATGACCTAAAAATAAACATTCATTAATGAAAGTAACATATATGAAGCAACAAAAATTAAATTGGTAACTCCATTATATGTGCAATTAAAAGAGCTAATGCGAAAAAGTATAGTGTCCAAAACATGGAGTGTAGAAGTGAACCTGTCAAAGCTCTCTAGAAAATGAAGCTAGTACTTCTGTGCTAGTCAGCAGCTGTGGCTATACCAGCAAGTGAGAGTTGCATGGAGGTAAAAATCCTCCCATCACCACCTACTCCAGTGTGGTCACAAACATCGCCTATCCCATCAAAGGCAGGGCTACCTGTGAAACCAGTCATGTGATGCATTAGCTAAGCTGCAACAACATGCTGTGTTCTACATGAGTATGATAACCAACAAGCTGTCTTGTCAGCATAAATGGCCACTGGCAAACTGTGGGTAAGAAACAGCTGGACATTCCAGTTGCTGAGCACGCTGTCCAACACAACATTCTTAATTTTGATGACTGCTTCACAGCCCGTGCCATCTGGACCCATCCTACCAATATCAGCTTTTCTGAATTGTGCAGGTGGGGACATTCCTTGCAGTAATTCCTATGTTCCGGTAACACTCCCGACCTCAACCTTTGTTAGTCATTATCCTCTACCCAGGTATCCCCTCTCCTGTTCCCATTCCAGCACTATGTAGCTCTCTATTCCACCAACACACCCACAACCATAATCTTTTTGCTTCTCTCCTTTTCCTTGGCTGGTATTCCCCCCACCCCACCCCGCTCACCATCTAACCTCCCGGCTGCACCTACCTGCCCTACCCTCTCTTTGTTTCCTTCCTGTATGCTCCCACAAGAAGCACTTTACCATCCCCCGCCACTATCCTTCTATCCCTCACCCTTGCCAACCCAGCCTCCTCGTTACCCCCACCACCTAGATTGCTTCTCCCATCATGCGCTGCTCCTCACTGTCTGCCCTCAGCAGCCAGGGACTCTGGTCATGTGTGTGTGAGTTGTGATTGCATGAGTGTGTGTGTATGTTGTCTAATTCCGATGAAGCCCCTTTGGCCAAAAGCTTACTTGTTTGACAGTCTTTTTGTTATGCCTGCCTGTGACTCAGTGTCTCCACTATATGGTGAGTAGTAATCTGTCCTTTTCATAATATTGTCATTGTGAATAGCATAACTCTTAGGCCCATTTCACACTGGGACACTGGTGAAGGTCACCAGCTATGGTCACTGACAGAGATACATTCGTGTGAACTGGAGTGTTCACACCAGGACACTACACTGCCTCACCAAGCCACTGTGACCCAGCAGTGACTCACGCTCGCCACATGTGACGGAAAAGGTCACTGTGTCTACTTCAGTCACTGCCAGATGTGCACTAGTCTTAACTGGAGTGTTCACTCTGGAACGTGATCACAGACACCGTACTGCAGATTTGCCAACTGACAGGCAGTCATTTCTGAGACAGTGACAGGAAATATTCATTGTACATTATATGTACACTCTGTAGCCATGAGTTTAGATTTGATTAACATGGAAGATTTTATAAGTGAAGTAGAAAGCTGTCCTGCTATTTGGGATATGAAAAGCGATGACTATAGCAACAAAGTGATGAAAACGAATGTGTGGCAAGAAATTATAATGAAGTTTGTGCCTGATTTCAGTGAGAATAGCATGGATAAGAAAAACAAAATTGGTAAGTTGTATGTTCTTTTTTCAAATTTGATACCTTATTTTTCAGACCACAAAAGGCTAGCAAAAGTTTGTTGCTACACCTGTATGAGTCCATTTCACTAATTAATCGGTTCGCAATTCCTGTGGTGTCCCACACCAGTGATCTGAGAGTATTCACCACAGTCACCGGTGACCATCATTAGCGACCGTCACCAGTGTCACAGTGTGAAATGGGCCTTAACTGCAGTAATGAGAAATCCAAATTTTGAATTATCTGAAACTGAGGACAAAATCTTCTACTAAAATTAAAGTGCTGTGATGTTAATGCGATCGTGAAACCTATATCAATTTTGATGATGTAGTGCATTTTCCTTTTATTTTTTGCACACTTATCCACTATTTGCATATTAAAATTTTGATGGATATTTGTGAATATATAAACATCTCATCAGTTTAATGTATTATCATTTCAGGACGAGCCATTTACTTCTTATATGCCAGAAGCCCTCTTCAGTATATCGAGGTATTTGATGCTTGAGACAAAAGATTTGCGACCCAAAGGAGTATCTCAGTTGTATCCTTTTCACATTGACACTATTTCTGGCATTATAAGTATGAAAGTAAGCAGCTGTATGGTGGATAAATTTCTCTAGTTTAAAATTTGGTTTCTACTACGTCAAAAGTTAATGTAGCATATTTATGCCTTAGTTTAATCATTTTGACTTAATAGAACTGAATTATAAAATGTGTCTGCTCCAAGAAACATGTCATTCAACTGGAAAATGAAAGTACATTTATGAGGTTAAGACTTTGTATAGTTGATGGCAGTCGTGTATATTGGCTATGTAATGAAAGTGTTGTCTAATGTGGAACAGTAACATATTTGGCAAACATAAAAATTTTGTGGATAACATCATGAAAATCATATGATTTTCATTCAGTGAACAATTTACAGTGAGTTAACCTTTTCTTTGTAATAGAACATAATATTGTTTGTAAATTTTCCTCTGTTTCCCTGAATGACTGGACAAATCTTGGGATGGTACATTCAGCGCATAAAAAATGCAACAGATACTGTATTTTCAAAGTTGGAGAGCAGAATCTTAAACCAGTTCAGGGTATTAAATACGTCATTTTATTTCATTATTGCAAAGGAAGTGAAATTATGATAGTCATAAAGTCCCTAATGACTTATAGCAAATGAACAAATGAAGTGCAATTTCTTGATCATTAACAACAATAAGGCTGAAATCTAAGATTAGACCTATATTTCAAAAACTATGTTACTCATGCTGTAAGTACTACAGAAAAAAAATTGGAAAAGATAATTATTTGGGATTCTGACAACACACTAGATCACGTAAGAAGCTGTAAAATTATTATGCCGAATTAGAGTTCTGCTAAGTGTATCAGCATAGAGGGTGATCACATTATTGGGCATCCAAGTAGCATTCACTCAGTATTATAAATAAAACAAAGTGTAAGTAAGTTCAAAACATTTATTACAACCAGTTTATTGAAGAAAAGCA
The DNA here is from genome assembly GCF_021461395.2 of Schistocerca americana. Classification (NCBI taxonomy): domain Eukaryota; kingdom Metazoa; phylum Arthropoda; class Insecta; order Orthoptera; family Acrididae; genus Schistocerca; species Schistocerca americana. The sequence goes on along the minus strand of NC_060119.1, from coordinate 509,156,397 downwards.
AATGACCATCAGAGTTCACATTTGTTAGTGAGTGCCTGTAGCCTGTTCTGCACGGAACTTGAAGCATTTAAATGCATGCAATCAAGTTTCCCATTATGTGTTAAAATCAAGATCTGTGAAATAAGTGCTTTTACCAAATTATCTGTTAATATAAAAAGTGAATGTCTTGCACAGTAAATAATTTGTTTAATATTCAATATGAAACAAATTTACTAGTGAGTTGGATATGATGGAATTTTAAAATGGCACATATTATTGCGTAAGATTAAATATCGTGCCATTGGTTTTTTTCTGTAATAAGCTATATGAAAAGAATGCAAAATGTATTTCAGATATATTTACCTTATAAAAAATGGAGGATGAAAATGACAAACAGAAAATAAGGACAGAGAAACTGTTCTCTCATAGATAAATGATAGGTGGCTCATAGGTACACTTAACAGTTTAAAATACCATCACATTAGCATTTAAATTTTTGCCCCTCTTAAGCACTGTCTCTCTCTCTCTCTCTCTCTCTCTCTCTCTCTCTCTCTCCCTCCCTCCCTCTCCCCCCCCTCCCTCCCTCCCTCCCCCCCTGCATGTGTGTGTGTGTGTGTGTGTGTGTGTGTGTGTGTGTGTGTGTGTGTGTGTGTGTTGGTGGGGGGGGGTTCAATTAGAAAAAGAGCAAATGCTCATTAGCTTATAAAGTTTTCTCAGCTGTTTTGTATGTATCACCTAAAGATAAATTGTTGTCTTTCCCCCATTGTTTTCTTTGTGGATTGTATATTATCACAATATTTTTTCATAATTACTTATTAAATAATATTAATTAGGGCTGCTCCTGCCTCAGTTTATGGAATAGCTGCTTTTCATCTCGTATTGGTACCTTAATATTTACTTGATTACATTGCAATTTTGAAAGAAAATAGCTACCTATATTGTAAATGCTTTATCTTGTTTACACACTATATTACTACTTGTCATGCAGCTTTACAGCAAACACTGCTACTTGCAGTGAAGTTAAAGAACTGTTCAGTCCTTGAATCTAGATATTAAGGCGATTTGTACACAATTAATTTTCTTTTGAAGGCACTGGGATATCTGGTTTGTAGCTTTATGTTAGATGGAAGCTTGTTAAGTACCTTTGCTCAGAGTACATACAGCAGAGTCCCGCTAATCTGAACCCCAGTAATCCGAATGTTTGGTTAATCTGAACATGAAATATGTTAGTCTATGTATGGAAAACTGTGCTGTAAACTGCTGTACATACACACTATTTTAATTTACACAATACAGTAAACATGTATTAGAAAAATTGCCAAGAAAACAGTAGGTTTAAACAATCCATAACGATGAAAGAAAAGCTGCCAAACTTATTAAAATACAGCGGACATTTTATTCCTACTTTTTAGATGACAAATACTCAGTCATTGTTTTTTGGCATAATGAAGACAGTCTGTTATATGAGGCATAGTTGCGCCATCGTCTCATAAACATCAAATTAGCGGGTGTAGCAGTGGGCTGTTGCTCCAAATAATGTAGCGCAAGGCCAAGGTCTTCTGCTGTGTCCGAACAAATCGGTAATCCGAACAAGGTCCGGTCCCAGCTAGTTCAGATTAACAGGACTCTCCTGTAATTCCACGGTGAACCATACACAGGCAAACTTAATATAAAAATTATTTTTGTGTTTTGTGTTGTGATTATGTACATTACAGTATATTTGTAACTGATTTGCGATGTCAGCAGCAAAATCCATGTTGTTGTTGTTGTGGTCTTCAGTCCTGAGACTGGTTTGATGCAGCTCTCCATGCTACTCTATCCTGTGCAAGCTTTTTCATCTCCCAGTACCTACTGCAACCTACATCCTTCTGAATCTGCTTAGTGTATTCATCTCTTGGTCTCCCCCTACGATTTTTACCCTCCACGCTGCCCTCCAATACTAAATTGGTGATCCCTTGATGCCTCAGAACATGTCCCACCAACCGATCCCTTCTTCTGGTCAAGTTGTGCCACAAACTTCGCTTCTCCCCAATCCTATTCAATACTTCCTCATTAGTTATGTGATCTACCCATCTAATCTTCAGCATTCTTCTGTAGCACCACATTTCGAAAGCTTCTATTCTCTTCTTGTCCAAACTATTTATCGTCCATGTTTCACTTCCATACATGGCTACACTCCATACGAATACTTTCAGAAATGACTTCCTGACACTTAAATCAATACTGGATGTTAACAAATTTCTCTTCTTCAGAAACGCTTTCCTTGCCATTGCCAGCCTACATTTTATATCCTCTCTACTTCGACCATCATCAGTTATTTTGCTCCCCAAATAGCAAAACTCCTTTACTACTTTAAGTGCCTCATTTCCTAATCTAATTCCCTCAGCATCACCCGACTTAATTAGACTACATTCCATTATCCTTGTTTTGCTTTTGTTGATGTTCATCTTATATCCTCCTTTCAAGACACTGTCCATTCCATTCAACTGCTCTTCCAAGTCCTTTGCTGTCTCTGACAGAATTACAATGTCATCGGCGAACCTCAAAGTTTTTATTAATTCTCCATGAATTTTAATACCTACTCCGAATTTTTCTTTTGTTTCCTTTACTGCTTGCTCAATATACAGATTGAACAACATCGGGGAGAGGCTGCAACCCTGTCTTACTCCCTTCCCAACCACTGCTTCCCTTTCATGTCCCTCGACTCTTATAACTGCCATCTGGTTTCTGTACAAATTGTAAATAGCCTTTCGCTCCCTGTATTTTACCCCTGCCACCTTTAGAATTTGAAAGAGAGTATTCCAGTCAACATTGTCAAAAGCTTTCTCTAAGTCTACAAATGCTAGAAATGTAGGTTTGCCTTTCCTTAATCTTTCTTCTAAGATAAGTCGTAAGGTCAGTATTGCCTCACGTGTTCCAGTGTTTCTACGGAATCCAAACTGATCTTCCCCGAGGTTGGCTTCTACTAGTTTTTCCATTCGTCTGTAAAGAATTCGTGTTAGTATTTTGCAGCTGTGACTTATTAAGCTGATAGTTCGGTAATTTTCACATCTGTCAACACCTGCTTTCTTTGGGATTGGAATTATTATATTCTTCTTGAAGTCTGAGGGTATTTCGCCTGTTTCATACATCTTGCTCACCAGATGGTAGAGTTTTGTCAGGACTGGCTCTCCCACGGCCGTCAGTAGTTCCAATGGAATATTGTCTACTCCGGGGGCCTTGTTTCGACTCAGGTCTTTCAGTGCTCTGTCAAACTCTTCACGCAGTATCGTATCTCCCATTTCATCTTCATCTACATCCTCTTCCATTTCCATAATATTGTCCTCAAGTACATCGCCTTTGTATAGACCCTCTATATACTCCTTCCACCTTTCTGCCTTCCCTTCTTTGCTTAGAACTGGGTTGCCATCTGAGCTCTTGATATTCATACAAGTCGTTCTCTTATCTCCAAAGGTCTCTTTAATTTTCCTGTAGGCGGTATCTATCTTACCCCTAGTGAGATAGGCCTCTACATCCTTACATTTGTCCTCTAGCCATCCCTGCTTAGCCATTTTGCACTTCCTGTCGATCTCATTTTTGAGACGTTTGTATTCCTTTTTGCCTGTTTCACTTACTGCATTTTTATATTTTCTCCTTTCATCAATTAACTTCAATATTTCTTCTGTTACCCAAGGATTTCTACTAGCCCTCGTCTTTTTACCTACTTGATCCTCTGCTGCCTTCACTACTTCATCCCTCAAAGCTACCCATTCTTCTTCTACTGTATTTATTTCCCCCATTCCTGTCAATTGCTCCCTTATGCTCTCCCTGAATCTCTGTACAACCTCTGGTTCTTTTAGTTTATCCAGGTCCCATCTCCTTAAATTCCCACCTTTTTGCAGTTTCTTCAGTTTTAATCTACAGGTCATAACCAATAGATTGTGGTCAGAGTCCACATCTGCCCCTGGAAATGTCTTACAATTTAAAACTTGGTTCCTAAATCTCTGTCTTACCATTATATAATCTATCTGATACCTTTTAGTATCTCCAGGGTTCTTCCATGTATACAACCTTCTTTCATGATTCTTAAACCAAGTGTTAGTTATGATTATGTTGTGCTCTGTGCAAAATTCTACCAGGCGGCTTCCTCTTTCATTTCTGTCCCCCAATCCATATTCACCTACTATGTTTCCTTCTCTCCCTTTTCCTACACTCGAATTCCAGTCACCCATGACTATTAAATTTTCATCTCCCTTCACAATCTGAATAATTTCTTTTATTTCATCATACATTTCTTCAATTTCTTCGTCATCTGCAGAGCTAGTTGGCATATAAACTTGTACTACTGTAGTAGATGTGGGCTTCGTATCTATCTTGGCCACAATAATGCGTTCACTACGCTGTTTGTAGTAGCTTACCCGCATTCCTATTTTCCTATTCATTATTAAACCTACTCCTGCATTACCCCTATTTGATTTTGTGTTTATAACCCTGTAGTCACCTGACCAGAAGTCTTGTTCCTCCTGCCACCGAACTTCACTAATTCCCACTATATCTAACTTCAACCTATCCATTTCCCTTTTTAAATTTTCTAACCTACCTGCCCGATTAAGGGATCTGACATTCCACGCTCCGATCCGTAGAACGCCAGTTTTCTTTCTCCTGATAACGACATCCTCTTGAGTAGTCCCCGCCCGGAGATCCGAATGGGGGACTATTTTACCTCCGGAATATTTTACCCAAGAGGACGCCATCATCATGTAATCATACAGTAAAGCTGCATGCCCTCGGGAAAAATTACGGCTGTAGTTTCCCCTTGCTTTCAGCCGTTCGCAGTACCAGCACAGCAAGGCCGTTTTGGTTATTGTTACAAGGCCAGATCAGTCAATCATCCAGACTGTTGCCCTTGCAACTACTGAAAAGGCTGCTGCCCCTCTTCAGGAACCACACGTTTGTCTGGCCTCTCAACAGATACCCCTCCGTTGTGGTTGCACCTACGGTACGGCTATCTGTATCGCTGAGGCACGCAAGCCTCCCCACCAACGGCAAGGTCCATGGTTCATAATGGAGTAAATACACTACTGGCCATTAAAATTGCTACACCACGAAGATGATGTGCTACAGGCACAAAATTTAACCGACAGGAAGAAGATGCTGTGATATGCAAATGATTAGCTTTTCAGAGTATTCACACGAGGTTGGCGCCAGTGGCGACACCTACAACGTGCTGACATGAGGAAAGTTTCAAACCGTTTTCTCATACATAAACAGCGGTTGACCGGTGTTGCCTGGTGAAACGTTGTTGTGATGCCTCATGTAAGGAGGAGAAATGCGTACCATCATGTTTCCGACTGTGATAAAGGTCGGATTGTTGCCTATCGCGATTGTGGTTTATCGTATTCTGACATTGCTGCTCACTTTGGTCGAGATCCAATGACTGTTAGCAGAATATGGAATCAGTGGGTTCAGGAGGGTAATACGGAACGCCGTGCTGGATCCCAATGGCCTTGTATCACTAGCAATTGAGAATTCAGGCATCTTATCCGCATGGCTGTAACAGATCATGCAGCCACGTCTTGATCCCTGAGTCAACAGATGGGGACGTTTGCAAGACAACAACCATCTGCACGAACAGTTCAATGACGTTTGCAGCAGCATGGACTATCAGCTGCATCACAGGCAGTAGCGCCTGCGATGGTGTACTCAATGACGAACCTGGGTGCACGAATGGCAAAACGTCATTTTTTTTGGATGAATCCAGGTTCTGTTTACAGCATCATGATGGTCGCATCCGTGTCTGGCGACATAGCGGTGAATGCGCATTGGAAGCGTGTATTCGTCATCGCCATAACTGACGTATCAACTGGTGTGATGGTATGGGGTGCCATTGGTTACACGTCTCGGTCACCTCTTGTTCACATTGACAGCACTTTGAACATTTCAGATGTGTTACGACCCGTGGCTCTACCCTTCATTCGATCCCTGCGAAACCCCACATTTCAGCAGGAAAATACACGACCGCATGTTGCAGGTCCTGTATGAGCCTTTCTGGATACAGAAAATGTTTGACTGCTGCCATGGCCAGCACATTCTCCAGATCTTTCACCAATTGAAAACGTCTGGTCAATGATGGCCGAGCAACTGGCTCATCACAATACGCCAGTCACTACTCTTGATGAACTGTGGTATTGTGTTGAAGCTGCATGGGCACAGCTGTACCTTTACACGCCACCCAAGCTCTGCTTGACTCAATGCCCAGGCGTATCAAGGCCGTTATTACGGCCAGAGGTGGTTGTTCTGGGTACTGCTTTCTCAGGATCTATGCACCCAAATTGCTTGAAAATGTAATCACATGTCAGTTCTAGTATAATATATTTGTCCAATGAATACCCATTTATCATCTGCATTTCTTCTTGGTGTAGCAATTTTAATGGCCAGTAGTGTATATTGAGAAGTAAGTGTAATTATTCCAAGATACTTAAAAAGGCTTTTGTAAACTTTGCAGTTATCTATTGTACACAACATTTGTACTGTTCTCTCCTCATGAATGAATACTTTATTTACTTCAGGTGCACTGCCCTACAATATAACTCCATAAGACAATGGGAGTGAAAATCTACAAAATAAACCTTATCATTTATATTGCTTTCACTATAAGCCCTTGTGTTTCACTAACCAGTGAACAAGTGACAACTTAAGTGCGGCTTCTCCCCACCGAAACTTTTTCGTAGGTCATCACAATGTGAAATACTTGTAGATGCAAAACATGCTAAACTGAGTTTCCTGATTAGTGTTTGTTTGTGTTGATTCCCTTTTAACTTGTTATGCTGTTGAATTCGTAGGAATTTTATGTGCAGTATTTAATTTAGTCTGTGAACATTAATATTTACATTTGGTAATAGCAGGTCATTTTTTTCTATTTTAGAAATCGTATAATGCAAGTCCTTTTGAGATTAAAGCTTTAACTTTTTGCCATGAGTCAATTGAATGCATGACATCATGGCATAAAAGCAGAGAGAACAAGAACCTGTCTTTCATGCATGTTATAAATCACTGCACATCATCTCACGTGGGATTGCTAGAGGAAAGTCATTATTTTCGTCATTCTTTGAAGAAAGAATACACTCTTCCTCACTATAGATGATTGGCCATTGGTCACCTGAGAAACACTACATGAAATTACTTTAAGGGGAACAGTATATGAAGTTACTTTAAGGTGGTGCACCACCTGAGTCTCTAAAGTCTTTCTGTTTCTGTAGCTGCTGTTAATATATGCTAAGAATCCTTGATTGTATGTATGTACATATGTGATCTAACTCAGTGTCAAATGATACTTAAGATCTGTTAAGTGTATATTATGGTCAGAAGATTTTTAATTTTGCTTGTATTTAATGTGTGATGACAATTATTAATGGCTTAAAACAAGCACTAAATGGAAGAAAATATAACCAGTGCATATTGTTTGGCATAAATATGTTCAGCCACCTCAAAACAATAATTTATTGCACTTTCAAAATGTTTTGTTTTTGTTGTTCTTGTTGTTATTTTTATCTGGTTTGAAGTAGCTCTCCAGTCTAGTCTAACCTATGATAGACTCTTCATCTTCGCATGACTATTGAAGCTTACATCCATTTGAATCTGAGTTCTGTAGGTAAGTGATTGTCTCCTTCTACAGTCATTACCCCCTGCACTTCCTTCTCTTACCAGTTTGATTCCATACCTGTTCATTAGTTATCCAATCTATTCATCCAGTCTTTTATATTATTCTATGGTACCACATTTGAAAAGATGCTATTTTCTTGTCTTGAACTGTTAATGATCCATTTTTGTCTTCTATACAAGGCTACTCTCCAGATGAATACTGTCAGAAAAGACTCCTTAAAACTTAAGTTTGTATTCAGTGTTAGCACGTTACTCTTTTTCAGAAATGCTTTTCTTGCTGTTGACAGTCCGCATTTTATATCCTCTCTATTTCACTCATCATCAGTTATTTTCGTGCTTAGATAGCAAAACACATATGCTACCCTTAGTGCCTCATTTCCTAATGTAGTTTACTCAACATAACTTGATTTAAGTTGGCCACTTTCTGTTACCCTTGTTTTATTTTTATTGATGTCATTTTAAAATCTATTTTCCAAGACACTATCATTCTATTCAACTGTCTTTCCAATTCCCTTGCCATCTCTAAAAGAACTACAATGTTATCAACAAACTACAACAAGTTAATTTCATCTCCCTGCACTTTAATTGCTTTCCAGGTTTTGTCCTGGGTATCTTTCACAATTTGCTCAGGGCACAGACTGAATATAACCTACAATCCTGTCTCAAACTCTCTTTACTAATGCTTATGTTTCATGTCTGGTTTCTCTGCAAGTGGTAAATAATCTTTCACTTCCTGTACTTTGTCCCTGCTACCTTCATAATTTCAAAGAGTGTATTCCAGTTAACATTTTCAGAAGCTTTCTCTATAATCTATAAATGCTGTAAACACAGCCGCGCCTTTCTTCAGCTTATCTTGTAATACAAGTCGAAGGATCAGTATTGAATCCCAAGTTCCTGCATTTCTTGGAACATGGCCTGATTTTCCTTGATTTTGGCTTTACCTGTTTTTCCAGTTTTCTTTAAATATTTTGTGTCTGTATTGTGCAACTATGATTTATTAAACTGTTTCAGCAATATTCACACCCATTAGCACCTTCCATTTCTGTAATTGTAATTATCTCATTATTCATGAAGTCTGAGGTTGTTTCGCCTATATATCGTACACGTTAAGTGGAATAATTTTGTTAAGGCTGGCTCTCCCAAAGATCTCAATAATTCTGAGGAAGTTTCACCTACCCCAGAAGTCCTTTATCGACTTAGTAGGCTCTTTCATATTCTTCTTGCAGTATCCTGTCTCCCATCTCTGTTTGTTTTCCTTACATAGTCATTGTATATGTTCTTTCCATCTTTCAGCCTTCCTTCTTTGTTTTATGCTGGATTGCCATCTGTGCTCTTAATATTGATACAGGGGCTTCTCTCTCTCTCTCTCTCTCTCTCTCTCTCTCTCTCTCTCTCTCTCTCTTTTCAAATATCTGTTTAATTTTCTTATAGGTGGCACCTATCTTTTCCATAGTAATTCATACATCTACAGCTTCACATTTCATCACTGACCATATGTGCTTTGCCTTTTTACACTCCCTGTCAATCTAATTTTTTAGACTTGTGTATTCTCTTTTGCCCACCTGTTCCCTTTGCCCACCTGTTCATATTGTCTTCCTCTGTCATTTGAATTCATTATCTCAACGACAGGTTGCTACTCAACCACATAGGAGTGTTGAGTCACACATGTACAACGAAAAAGGCTGCTAAAGTATTTAAGCTTTTGGACAAAGTCCTCCTACTGAAATAGAAACTGCACAACACATGTCTCTGGACATTGGAGAGTTGTTATTCCATCCTAGACTTTCCATTGTTGAAATTCATTGTCTTCTTTTCCCAGATACAGTGCAAGTAACATTGACCACATTACTTAGCGATTTGCTCTAAGTTAGATACAATGGTAGTGCACTCTTCTAACATAGTAAAAGCATACTTATTTTTGTTGTTAATATAATAGTTTCCTTAACAATAGAACAGTGCTATATTGTACACACTTGAAAAGCAATCCCAGCAGCTGGAGGCATACAAGTTAGCACGGCAAGTACTGGAAAAAATCCAACAGCTTCGAATACCACATAGATTCCAGGTAATAGCTTGTAGCTAGCACTGAAAAATTACTATCATATTCCTTTAGAAGAATTGGAAATAATTAATTTTTATTTTGCGTTTCAAAGTTCTGTATCTGTTGACACATGGGAGCCTGAAGAAGCCTTTAGCAGCTCAGGGAGACATCCATAGTACATTTACAATTCATCAAAACTGTCAGATATTACTATAATCATTTTGGCTCTTGTTGTTCTTCTTCTTCAGGTTTTATCCCAACTGTCATAGGTCCTTCTGATATTTCCCAGTTAGGAAGTTTATTAGCTTACATAATATGTGAAATAATTGCAGATCGGCGTTGCACTTAGTGATGATGTACCTCCTAATTTCAGAATTAATAATTTTACTACACAATAAAAGTTGAATCTTTATATTCCATTGGCATTACGTTCAAATTGTGTTTCCATAATTTTATTAAAAGAATACTTTGGTTGACAGAACAAAAAAAATTACAAGGCTGACCAGTAATTCTCTTCAGGAGAAAGAACTACCAATACATACTTCTAAATGTCGGGGGAAAAGCATCTAGCTTTCAGAACTACTAATTCTGTCCGAAGGGAAGAAAGAGTGCTAGATTGCGGGAGATTGGGAAGGAGGTGCAGGTGATCTGTTGTGTCACACAACTTTAATCACATCTTATCTCGCTGTTTATGCAGAAGTAATAAGATCTTGTTTCGTCCCCTGAGAACTCCTTGAAGTGTAATGCAAGTTTGACTTTGAATTGCCTGTGTAAATGTAAATATAATTTGACTTAAAATTTACAATGTTAAAATCATGTGTTTTGTTCAACAGGAGACATATCAAATTAAAAAAGAATCATAAGTGCCTTGTTGTAGAAAAATTTAATAGATGAAAAACTACAAAAGAATGAAGTGATTAGTATCAGTTTATAGTTTTTAAGCTGTTATACAGCAGCAAATTAAAAATACAACAGAATGAAATGACGTCATTTTGTTTTTAACACTGAAAAGTTTTAAAAACATGTTGTGAGATTATTGCAGTACAACTACTGCAATATCATAGTTAAATGCACAGATAAATGTTGGTGTTGTACTTTTTCTTTTTTCTCTCTCCATAAGCTCCACTGTGGGATAGTAGCACTTATCAACTAAAAGGTTGTACAACCATTGTGTCAGTGCTGAGTTCCAACTTAAATATATTTTCACGTCTTAACCGCAATCACAAGTCCAAATCCAAATATAGTGTCATTAGTGAAGTACAACACATGTTTATTGTGGACACCAACATATGGGTAAAACAGTACTGCCCCCCCCCCCCCCCCTCCCCCCGATGGAGCGTGCTGCTGTTTATACAAACATAGATATTCCAGAATAGCCAAACTGTGAAATTTCAAGAACCTTCCACAACTGATAAATACTAAAACAAATCACCATCCTGGCTCTAGATCTTGTCAGTGGTCTTTCATACAACAGCACTAGAGTATCCTTTCAGTCATATTGTCACATCTCTTCACTATGATGAGCATTGAAGCTAGCCCCTCCTGTCAAAACTTTGTGTTCGTGAAGTGGGCCTTCAGTTTCCTTGATCAATAGCTCTGGACTATACTGGTTTTCATATGGAAGAATGGACAACATCCCTGCTCTTTTGTCTTCTTGATGAAGGGTCATAATCCTCAGTGTCGTATATGGCAGCTGGCAAGAGACAAAGGATACAATACAACCCAAAGTGGCACTTCAGTAACATTTCTCATTCTCTGACTTTCAACAAAGATGTAAAAATCCGTACCAAGTGTTCCAGGCTGTATCTCACTGGCTAGTGCTTGGCATTACAACACTTTCTGTCATTTTCCTGGGCATCCAGAGAACGTATGCAAGCCAGCTGTTTTGCTTCTTTAGCCCCGTCAGTGAGGTGTTTCATTGTCATCTTGAATATTATCTGGTTGTAAGAGAAACAGTGTATCCATTACTTCAGCCTCACAATTGTGGAACAGAAAGAACAGTGTGAATCCTGTAGTGTCTTGCTTTGCTGTGTCAAATGTGACTGTTATCGTGGACAGCATTTGTAAACTTAGAGAAAGCTTTTGACAGTGTTGACTGGAATACTCTCTTTCAAATTCTGAAGGTGGCAGGGGTCAAATACAGGGAGCGAAAGACTATTTACAATTTGTACAGAAACCAGATGGCAGTTATAAGAGTCAAGGGGCATGAAAGGGAAGCAGTGGTTGGGAAGGGAGTGAGACAGGGTTGTAGCCTCTCCCCGATGTTATTCAATCTGTATACTGAGCAAGCAGTGAAGGAAACAAAAGAAAAATTTGGAGTAGGTATTAAAATCCAGGAAGAAGAAATAAAAACTTTTAGGTTCGCCGATGACATTGTAATTCTGTCAGAGACAGCAAAGGACTTGGAAGAGCAGTTGAACGGAATGGACAGTGTCTTGAAAGGAGGATATAAGATGAACATCAACAAAAGCAAAAAGAGGATAATGGAATGTAGTCAAATTAAGTCGGGTGATGCTGAGGGAATTAGATTAGGAAATGAGACACTTAAAGTAGTAAAGGAGTTTTGCTATTTGGGGAGCAAAATAACTGATGATGGTCAAAGTAGAGAGGATATAAAATGTAGACTGGCAATGGCAAGGAAAGCTTTTCTGAAGAAGAGAAATTTATTAACATCAAGTATTGATTTAAGTGTCAGGAAGTCATTTCTGAAAGTATTTGTATGGAGTGTAGCCCTGTATGGAAGTGAATCATGGACGGTAAATAGTTTGGACAAGAAGAGAATAGAAGCTTTTGAAATGTGGTGCTACAGAAGAATGTTGAAGATTAGGTGGGTAGATCATGTAACTAATGAGGGGATATTGAATAGGATTGGGGAGAAGAGAAGTTTGTGGCACAACTTGAATAGAAGAAGGGATCAGTTGGTAGGACATCTTCTGGGGCATCAGGGGGTCACAAATTTAGCATTGGAGGGCAGCGTGGAGGGTAAAAATTGTAGAGGGAGACCAAGAGATGAATACACTAAGCAGATTCAGAAGGATGTAGGTTGCAGTTGGTACTGGGAGATGAAGGAGCTTGCACAGGATAGAGTAGCATGGAGAGCTGCATCAAACCAGTCTCAGGACTGAAGACCACAACAACAACAACAACAACAATGGTGGACAGTATTGTATACCAGTCCCGGTCTTTCCATTTGACGTCAGTGTATATCAAGAGCATATCTGGCAACATCTTAATAAAGCGTTCTGTGAGACCATTTTTCTGTGGGTGGTAGGCAGTTGTCACCCTGTGGATCTCGTCGCAACATGAAATAACATCTGATACTAGTCTCAACTGGGAAACTTTTTCACAATCCAAGATGCTCCACACCTCAGAATGATGATTTTACAAGAAACCTTGTAAAATCTGGAGCTTTGGTAGCAGGCACGCCTTTGATGACTGTGGAGTGACTATTATCCACCAGTCTCATTTGTTGATTTCTGGAACCTTCCAAAGAGGTCAACTCCGATCTGGTGGAATGGTGCTGCTGCAGATGGAATTAATATCATATGCCCCAAGGTAATTCGGGCATGTCCTTCTGTTGCTGGCAGTCTTGGCAGTGTCTAATGGATCAGTAGAGACATGATTAGTAATATTTGTTTGTGATTCTGTCTAGAATTTTCATGAATCCCTGGTGACCAGATGTAGCATCATGGAAATACTGTAGGATAGCTGGCCGTAGATGATCTTGAATGATGAGCAAACATTTCCATTCCATTGGATCATAACCCCTCTTATACAGTGTTCCACTTATTGAATGGAATACTCCTTTCGTCAGTTCCTCTTTCCTCAAGGACTTTATTGTTTTCAGCACTGCTTGATCAGCAGCAGTGCCATTTAATGCAGTGACAACTGAGATTTCATCCACATTGCTGTGTTTTACCAAAGAATTCCTTGAAAGGCAGTTGGCATCTTTGTGTTTACATCTGCTTTTGTATACCAGTATGATGTTGCACTCTGTGCCTATCTCGTTCATTAATCCTATGGATCCTTCAGACTAGGTAGCCAGCATAGACATTGGTAGTCCATCACAGGTGTGAATGATTTGCCTAATAAATATAGTTGGAACTTGTTGATGGCCCAGACAACTGAAAGGCAGTCTTTCTAAGTTGTAGAGTAGTTCATATTAGACTTGAAGAGTACTCTGGAAGCATAAGTTATCACCTTTTCAGCACCTTCCTAAATTTTTGCGCTACAATAGCACATATCCAATAAGTGCTAGTGTTTCCAGAATGAGATTTTCACTCTGCAGCGGAGTGTGCGCTGATATGAAACTTCCTGGCAGATTAGAGCAGTTGCCCGCGAAAGGCAAAGGTCCCAAGTTCGAGTCTCGGTCCGGCACACAGTTTTGATCTGCCAGGAAGTTTCAAGATTATGCTGTTAACTCAAGAGTAAGACAATGGAAAATCCCTGAAATTATAAAAAATCTTGAACTCATAGAGGTTGTTGGGTGTTAAAAAGACAGCCCTTTCCTGGTCAGCCTCACCAGCTTTGATGTGAACTTCTGTGTTGGCATTCTCATCATACAAAGCTAGAGCTCCTTAAGGACAAGGGAATCTCTTTCTTGCACCTCATTCTATGAAAACTTGGCATTTTCCCGCAGTAGTTCTTGCAAGCAACATGTCTTGGTACACAAGTCCTGTATGAATCATCAGTAATACAAGCACATTTCAGAAAAGTTCTCACCGTGTACCAAGGAGTTGGAAAATTTGTGACTGTTCTTATTTTCTCTGATTCTGGATGGACTCCATCGCCATTAATTAAGTGCCCCAAGGTTTTTATTTCTTGGCTAATGAAAAGATACATTTTTGTATTCACATGGAGTCCTGCAGTCGGAACACATTTCAACACAATTGTCAGGCTTAGACATTCTTCAGTTGTTTTCAAAAAATAACAATGCCATAGATACATCACCCATTTAAGGTTTTGGAGCACATTGTACACCATACGCAAGAAGGTGGCTGGAGTGCTGCATGGTCAAACAGCATAATCTTGAACTCATAGAGGTTGTTGGGTGTTAAAAAGACAGCCCTTTCCTGGTCAGCCTCACCAGCTTTGATTTGCCAGAAGCCTATCTGCATGTCCACCATTGAGGAATACCTTGCCTCTTCGAAGCAGTCTTGGGTGCCTTCAATGTCCGCAATGGGTAGACAGATTTTTTCATAAGTGTGTTCAGTCATCAGTAGCCAATGCAGAAACATCATGTGCCATCTCTCTTCACAAGGGCCACAGGAGAGGACCAAGAACACTCTGAAGGTTCAGTTATGTCGCCTTGCAGCTCTTCTCCACTTCCTCCCAAATTACATGTTCAGCCTGCGACTCCCTGCATGAATGTTGTCTAACTGATGGATAATCCCAAGTTTGGAATGGTCAGTGTGTACACGCCCCAGGACAACCAGGAAATCTAGAAAAAGACTTGGAATTTTTTATAATTTCAGGGATTTTCCATTGTCTTACTTTTGAGTTAAATTTTTATAATTTGGTAACAACTGATACTCTAACAAAAATTTTTACTTTAGCCCGCTACCATAGAATAATACTGTAGCAATAAAACATAAACAAGAAAGAAACACCAATGTAAAACTTACAACAAACACAGTGCGCTCAAAAGTGTGTGCCGACAGCAAAGTGTGTCAAAGGCTTCAGAATGAAGACTATGCAATACTTCATAACAACTGTTTTTGATGAGTGTGACATCACAAAAATTTACATTTCTAACAGGTTGCTGGAAAATATTCCAAATGATGGTTTGAGAAGCTTTACTTTCAAAGTAAATTTCCTTTTACACAAGATGAATTATATGACATGTGAGAATGTGTGATGAATTTATTAACACTTTGAGGACCAGCCACTTAGAGAATTTCAGGGCCAGAAGACAAGAAATTTATGTCATCATTTAAAATTTTACTGGCATGTTTGTGTTTGATATATCTTAAGGGGTAACACCCACAAAGAAAAAAGACAATATTATATGTCAAAGCTTAGCTTTTCTTGTAGCTATACTACATGTATATTAATTTAAACCATAAGCTTTTCCTGTTTGTGTATCCACTCTACTTAACAGTGATTTAGCTATTGGCTGACTACATAACTGTCCTATGTTCTGAATATCTGCTTTTATTTGCTGGTGAGGTAACATGACGTGAGCTATGACTGGCTGACAAAACTACATTGCAATCTAGACTTAAGTCCTTCAGAAATTAACGTGCTGTGTTTGGTGGAATTCATATTTATACTTCCATAATTACGAAAATATGCAGCATACACATTGCTGCTACTTTTTGCTGGGTTTCATTTCCTAAAGTGCTGGGAAGTGGTATATATAAAAGCCTTACCACTCAAGAAATTGATAAGTTTTACAGATCTGATGGATATTTTCACCCAGCCAAGCGTGAATTATTACCCAGGAAGTGTATTTTTATCCAGGAAAAGTCTGGAATTTTTTTTTCTTTGTCTGCATATACACTCTGTATGGTGTTTTATGATTACCACGGGCTGCTCGGAGTGTCCTGAAAATGTCTTGAAATTAAACCAAAAAGGCAGACACTCACAGACATTGTTCCTCAGTCAGCTCAGATCATATTGGTAGTTCGATAACATTTTCCTTCACTGTGTTGTCTGTAATAGTAACTGAGCATAATTTTTCATCAGTGGCTCTGAGCTACCCTTACTAGACTGGTGTGGCTGTTCCTATGCACATACATTTTGGAATGAGTTGTGGCTGCTCGTGATGGTGATTCAAAGTTCTACTTGACCACTTGCAGTGCTTATGGTTGTCGCTCGTATGTAGATTTACTTTGTAAGCTTGAAATGCTTTTTGCAATTGACAAAAGCTTCACAGTTTAACTTAGCATCTAGACTGATGACTGGAACTCATCTTGATGATGGCGGGACAACAATGTCTTCAACAACAATAAACTGCTCAGAGAAATCATTGTTATGCATGCTTGTTTGAATATGTTTGTCTCTCTGGAGCTCTGATCTCCCACTGACTATGACTACTTACAAAGCTTGCAAGAAGTCCCGACTGACCTTAGGACTATATTCTGTTAAAATGACATATTTAAATCACTATCTTCTGTCATTGATGGTTATTCTTGCACCACTTGTTCCCAGAGAAAAGAAGGCCCTGTGTTAACTGGTGTCTCAACCAGTTGTCGGTCAGTGACAGTGTCGGTGAGATTTCTTGACATCTTAGTAACTGTTGTCCATGAAGGAGTGAAGGAGTTACATCTGTTGGGGGTATCATCCCCATAGATTCTTCTTGCTCAGTTTCCCTGAGTTCAGCAGCCAGGCAAGTGATTGGTGCTTCTGTACAGTGACGTAGAACAGCTACGACATGTTGGAAAGTGACCCTGTCCAGGATACAGCAATGGGTTGCATCCTTCAGGTCGACTATAATCATCTGCAGTTGACTGGCGTGAATAAGACTGTTGTGATGGTTGACATCTTCCAGCGTAATAGTCTTCGAACACTCATTTTCTTTCTCTGCAGTAGTGTCTGTGTCCAGGATGTCCACAGTGTTCTCTGTTCTCCAAATGACTGTTGTTCTGTGGGATATTATACTTTGCAATTGAGTTGGTTGTACCTACATTAGTTAGATGCTGGATTGTCATTTGATGGCTTGGCATGAGTTCAAGTCTGTCAAGTCCATTTTTCCTGGCACATTTGACTTATGTCAGAGATTGATGCTAAAGATTGATACATCATTTCCTAACATTCTGTATTACCACCTGACATATGGGGTCAACATTCATGGCTGCTATAACTTAAGTACACGGTCTGACATTTCAAGCTGCCATAAACTGCTGTATCTCTTCTCTTACTTACCTGTTTTATGAGAGAGGCAGGTCATGATAGGCTTACACAACTGCCATAGGGACCACATTTAGGAGTTAGTTACATTTATTTCACCCAAATCTTTTTGTGTTGCATTTCCTCAATGCTCTGGCACCACTTGATGAATTCCTCTGTTGTTTTGAAATCCTTTACCAGAAGAGGTTGATACACATTCTTCTATTACTCCTTTCATCAAGTGTGTGTGTTTGTCTGCTTCCATAATATTCATGTTCATATTCATAATGTGGCATGGGCAACAGCCTTGCCACAGTGGATACACCAGTTCCCATCAGATCACCAAAGTTAACCGCTGTTGGGTATGACCAGCACTTGGATGGGTGACCATCCGAGCTGCCATGCACTGTTGCCATTTTTTGGGGTGCACTTTGCATCGTGATGCCAATTGAGGAGCTACTTGACTGAATAGTAGCAGCTCCAGTCAAAGAAAACCATCATAACGACCGGGAGAGCGGTGTGCTGACCACATGCCCCTCCTATCCGTATCCTTAGCCAAGGATGACACAGCGGTTGGACGGTCCCAATGGGCCAGTTGTGGCCTGAAGACGGAGTGCTTTTAATGTGGCACAGGGCCAAAACTTCTGTATGTAAAACTGTATACGAGGATTGGCTGAAAGGTAATGCCTCCACTTTTTATGCACTCCTGCGCAAACGGTCGGTAAATGCGATTTAAGCAACATGCGGTCATTGAATTCTTGACAGGAGAAGGTGTCGCCCCAAAGGATATTCATCAGAGAATGAAAGTAGTTTATGGTGATTGTGTTGATGTGAGTACTGTGCATCTTCATTCTTGTAACACGTGAGGAGTTCCTGGCAAATTTCAAGTCTGTGTGCTTTCATTTCAGGAGTCAGCATCCGGGGTACCCATTGTGCACAGATCTTCTAATAGCCAAGCAAAGCAATAATGTGACCCACACATTCTTGTGAAAAGCCGATTGTGCTTGGAATTTCTTTCTGAGTGATACGACGATCGTCCTGAATCAATCTGTCAACATTTTGCTTGTGAAACTCAGTGGTTGCTGTCCAACTCTTTGTTTGTCACGCAGGTCAGATGATCCCGCCTCAACATCTTTAAACTTATTCACCCAACAATGCACAATACTCACATGAACACAATCACCATAAACTACTTTCACTGTCTGATGAATCTCCTTTGAGGTGACACCTTCTCCTGTCAAGAATTCAATGACTGCACATTGCTTTAATTGCATTGATTGACCATCTGTGCACTCAACACTGTAACAACACAACCATTCAAAGCTAAGGGTTCTCGCCAACTGGAGCTGTAGAGAAGAGGCTATGGAACAAGTCAGTATAAGGGGCGTTTGAAAAGTCTGTGCAAAAATAAAAACTGCTTAAGTGTTTGGGGTAAACCTTTTTTATTTTTCGACATAGTCTCCTTTTAGAGTTATACAATTCATCAACCCTGTTCTAATTTTTTGATCCCTTCTGAATAATAGGATTTGTCCACGTCTGCAAAATAGCTATTAGTTGCTGCAATCACCTCCTCGTTTGAATAAAATCCTTGTCCCGCCAGCCATTTCTTCAAATTGGAGAACAAATAATAGTCCAAGGGAGCCAAGTCTGGAGAATAGGGGGGATGTGAAATTTGTTGGAATCCTATTTCCATTAATTTTGCGACCACAACTGGTGAGGTGTGTGCTGGTGCATTGTCGTGATGGAAAAGGCCTTTTTGTGGTCCAATTGCCAGCGTTTTTCTTGCAGCTTGGTTTTCAAATGGTCCAGTAATGCTGAATAGTATGCACTTGTAATAGTTTTATCCTTTTTGAGATAGTCAATGAGGATTATCCCTTGCAAATCCCTAAAGACAGTTGCCATAACCTTTCTGGCCGAAGGACTTGTCTTCGCCTTTTTTGGTGCAGATTCTCCCGTGGTAACCCATTGTTTAGATTGTTGTTTGGTCTCAGGAGTATAGTAATGTATCCATGTTTCATCCACAGTGATGAAACGACACTTAAAGTCCTGTGGATTCTTCCTGAACACCTGCAAACCATCCTTTCAACACTTCATACGATTCTGTTTTTGGTCAAGCGTGAGCAATCGCTGAACCCATCTTGCTGATAGCTTTCTCATGTCCAAATGTTTATGCAAAATATTATGTTCCTGTTCATTCAAAATGCTCACAGCACTAGCAATCTCATGCACCTTAACTCTTCTGTCATCCATCGCCATATCATGGATTTTATCAATGATTTCTGGAGTCTTAACCTCCACAGGGCGTCCAAAACGTTCAGCATCACTTGTGCCCATATGGCCTCTCTGAAAATTTTGAAACCACTTATAAACTGTTCTAATGGAAGGTGCAGAGTCACCGTAATGCTTACCAAGCTTCTCTTTAGTCTCTTGAGGTGTTTTTCCTTTCATAAAGTAATGTTTAATCACCACACAAAATTCTTCTTCGTCCTTTTTTTGACTATCACTCGATTACCTTGATTCACACAAATGCCAAACACAAAGAAATAGACCAATATGGCTGAAATTTGGTGTGCGTTCTTTCGAAAGATGCTACTAACTAAATATGACCTCGATACGCGCCGGTGGTGCCATCTCTCGGACTTTGCATGGACTTTTCAAACGCCCCTCATACCTGTTGCATATGAATGCTGCCAACTGTTGAAGAGTTACGAAGGTGGAGGCATTACTTTTCAGTCAACCCTCATAGTTGCCTCATAACATTGGGTTGTGTTCTTCAGTTTTTCTTCTGCTAAGTGGAATCTCTACTGATTGTCAACAAATGTTTTCTTCAGTTTGTCTGGAATTTGTCTCGGCTATCAAGCTTCTCTCCATTGTTCTTGAATCACAGCATGGTTGTGCCATGCAAGTAAAAGTACACATTTGCCAAACATCATGTTATCCCGCCTGTTGTATTTGGCAACTTGGTCAAATCCTTTCAGCCTTCTCATCGGGTACTGATGAGTCTCTCTGGAAAAAAACTGGTGGATGTCTGATGTACAACTGACTTGCTGCTTGTTTGGAATCTGTTGGTCTCCTGAATATATGGACTTTGGGAACAATGGACGCTTGTATTCTGGTTCCTGTCCTTGTAGCTGACTTATTTTACATTGCCTAATTGGAGTCACAGTTGATGTAAATGTTTGAATACCAATCATCTCCACCAAAAAATGTCATTTTGTAAACAAAGCAAATCCAAATCTAAAAGTGGGTTGTCAGTGAAGCACTGAAAGCACATCTATTATGAACACCAGTGTACAGCTGGAACAGAACAAAACTGTCTTCTTGGATAGAGTGTGCTGCTGTTTATTCAGACATCATATATTCCAGAATACAAAAACATTACAAACATAAAAAAAGTTTGAAAACCTTTCAGAAATGATACATAATAAATAACAAATACATGCTGGTGACTGGATTTGAACCAACAACATGCAATATGCCAGCCGGCAATGCTAACAGTACTCTGTGCTGGACTATTTGCATGGCAATATTCCTGCCTCTTAGTTGAATCTTAATGTTTAGTCTTGTATGTAGTGGTGTGTCTGGGCATAAAGTTTTGATCTGTATGAGTAGGAAATTTGAAAATTTCTTCACTACAGTCACTGTAATTGTGCTTGAAGTAATAATTTTCAAATGTATGTGGGTTACTGTGGAGCAACATCAAAATTTCATAAATGTATAGAGAAGGAACTGTTAGTATTTTTAAACAGTAGATGAAAGGAATCTCTCTGTTGGGCATACACATATCTGATGATTTTCTTCTAAGGAAGAAACTGAAATTTGTCATATCAAATGACAGTGTTAGACAGACATCAATATTCAGCAGAAATACATCTAGTCTGAGACATGTTGCATACTAGTGACAGGCTGGTAGTGGCTGTTCTTGAGTATAATGCTCTTGGTTTAATTTCCCCAGAAGATTATGCCATACCTAATAATTGTTTTAAAGTACCTTTGATACACTAATTTGTGCTTATGTGAGTGACACCAGGTAAAACACACACTGCCAGAGCTAGGCTATCCAATTTATTTGCTAAGAAGTATTTATGTACCTTCCATTTTAAATTTTTCTTTGGATTTAGGCCTGAAAATCTCACATGGTTTACTTCAATCAGTTCCTAATAAATTGTGAGCTATTTTTATCTAATCGTTTCTGGTGATTTAGTCCAAAACTATGTCACCTACCCGGGTCTTAATTAAATTCGGTTTCAGTCCATTTTAATGAAACCAGTATTCCAGAGATTATAGAATATTTTGTACAGTATCTGGCTTTTTTCCTAGGGCATTTTTTTTAAAATTAGGACTGAGGTGTCATCAGCACATGAGACTAAATGACCAGCAACATTGAACAGCAGATCATCTGTATTCAACAGAATTGGATACAGATCAAGTATCGAACTTCGATGCGTTTTAAAAGATATCTCATGGTATTGATAGTAGCTACTCATGCACTGCATATTTCAGGACTTTTAGTCCCATTCCTTTTTCAGTAGGCTGAAAAACACTTATCTGGTAAAAGCGTGACAATAAGGAACAAATTGAAATTTGTCGTACCGAATGACAGTGTTAGACAGATATCAGTATTCAGCAAAAACACACCTAATCTGAGACATATTGCTTACTACTAATGGGTGGGCAGTGGTTGTTCTTGAACATTTCTTGATGTATAGCAGTGGTCACTGCTCTGTTTCTACCTGCCTAGTATTCCAAAGTGAACCCTCTTTCACATCAAGAAAGAGAGTATGTTTAACCACTGATTGCTTTTTTCTTTCTAGGTTTTAAGAACAATTGTTTATGCCACTTTTCCTATTTGTCACTGTTATTGCTTAGTAACAATGCACTCTGGTTTCATCTCCATTACTTTCACTCAGGAAGTGACACGAGAATTGACATGCTGATCTTTCAGTTGTTTGATTTTGTTTTACTTGCATGTTCTGTAAATTGTATTCAGTAATTGGGTATGTAAATGAGATGAATAGGGATTTTTGATGGAAATACATAAATTTAGAATTTATGTAGCAGCAATAAAGAATAAAGTGTTCTCATTAGTAGTTACTAATAGCCAGCGCTACCCAGTTCACACACTTTCACTTCAGTCCAGAAATTAATATTAATCCCTAGCTTTCTCTCATAATCGTTATAGGTATTTCCATTATTTATTCATTATATAGTATTTAAATTTTCTGTTACAGGAATACATAGATCTTTCATCAATAATGATACGAGCCAAGCCATATCATGACAATGAAGAATTGCTCCCCATGTGTTACCGTTGCTCTACTTATAACCCACTGATGAACACATCTGGAAATTGTTGTACACAATGTAGGCAACCATTTGTGCATTCATATGTTTCCTTTGGTAAGCATATCAGAAAATGTGCTGCTATACATTTAGACAGGAATATTCATGCTAATTGTGTTTTACAATTTGTGCAGAAGTCTTGCCACTTGTGGAATTTCAACTAGAGGATGGAATCACTGATGAAGAAGCTGTCCAATTGATAGAAGCTGGAAATCCATCAAGTTCTGCAAATGATGGGTGGAAACAAGGAGGAAGTGATCACTACCAAACGTTACAGTTTGATGAATCTTCTAACAGTGTATCAGATCTGTTCACTGCAAATCTCATGAACTTTGAGGTAATTCTGCAATGTGGAAGTATAACTGGTAGCAGTCCAACACTTGGAGAGGACTATTATTCGAGAAGTTTACCTGAAGAAAAGAACTTCTGTTTGCTTCTGGTTGTGAGATTTGTGTAACGCGTCAGTGTATGATAGAACACTGATAGCAGCTGTGAACTAAATTACATTTGTAATCATTTTATTATTATAAAAATCAAAATAGGTTAGACCTAATCTGTGGCCTCATCTTGAAAAGGTTTAACAACAACTTCCATCTGTTTATTATAATGGTTTTCAATTTTGTTTTACTTGATAAACTGGTAGCACAAAAATATTTTAATTTTGATTCCAAATTCTCTCTACCTTTTTCTAACCTGTTTACCAAACAAACAAGGCATTTTGTCATTTGAATCTTTGATACCTTTACCCAAATCTGATTTTAAGTTTGTAATGTGATTATTCATTTCCACCTTTGAACTACTAATGTCACTTTTGGTACACATGTTCTCACTCATCTTAATGCAAAATGAAAAACTTTTATTGTTAATACCACCACCAAATCTGCCTTTCTCATGACATCTAATATCTGTTTCCTGTACAACTGTACTTTTGTACCATATTTGTGTGTTGCTTTCTGCACTTTCATTACTGTTAATATTACAGCATTCAGTAGATGAAGCTCTTGACATTTCACCAATTATTTGATTGTCATTTACTCCGTCAGAAGAGACTGTATCTATTTTGGATTTAAATCTACTGTCTTCATAAGGTTCAACTTTAAATAGTAATTTTTCCTCCACTAATTTCTACCTCCTGTCAGTCTACATTGAGCACACTGTCCTTCACTGTTTTGTCACTTAATTTGAAAAGATGGTGATCAACACTTAGAAACAGAAATCTATTCGGCTGGGCCACTAACTCCATATGTTGGTATCCAGCAGATCCTCTCATTAGCTGAAATGCCTTGAAGATTATGTCAATCTTCTTTCTTCTCATATTTAATAATCCTGTTTCAAAGATTATGGACTCTTTCTAATTTGTCATTGGTTGTCCTGCCATTTGGTGCCTTATCCAGGGTATTTTGTCTGCTAGGCATTTTAACACTGCTGAATGTAATTTTATTTTGTCGGTTCACGTACCAAGTCACAGTTTATAGTTCAATACCTTCACAGTCATTTGCTCACAACTTTTTTCTGCCTCTACCATCAATAGTTTTCGACAGTTTTTGTCACACATCTCATTCTCAGTGCAGTCCTCTCATAAATTGTTCACAATCACTGATTTTTAAATTACTCACTCTTAAGTAATTGCTACCAGTGCAAAGATGGGACTAGTCCTCACAGGGAAAGGCACCATGTGTAAGTAGACTTACTTGGTTGTGGTATCTTCTTCCATGGTTGTACAAAATAAAAGTTTGGATATTGTAACTATGTTCAACATAACAATAACAGGGCCGCAGCTATTATGCCCATTTATTTTCTTTTGGCATACCAGCAAGTGATGACCAGTCTCTAACAGTGACTGTTGTAAAATCTGCTCCACCAGTTTTTACCCAAAACAATGTTATTAACCAGCCATGTACAATGCCCTTGTATCTTGACATTAGAAACAAATATCACATTCAGTGGTAGCTCATATAACTATATCCTTGCTGTTGTCATTACTAACTTCACGTGCAAAGAGAACTGCTCTACAGTTCACATAGCCCACTTTTAACACAATCTGATTGGTTGTCCACTAACCGAAGTCCAGTAATTAAGAACAGTGAGTGAATTAGTTTATTCAAAACATAGTCTGGAAAAAATACAACCCATCAATAGTTTATGCACGTACTGTCGCAAAGAAATCAGATGAACAATTGCATGGTATTATTGTGTAGTTTCTAATGTGTAGGCTTTCACGACAAGTGTTTTCATTAGTTAAAACTTCCGGGCTGAGAGGCCATGGTTGATCTGTAAAACTGTAACAAGAAGAAGATTTACAGATCGACCATGGCCTCTCAGCCCAGAAGTTTTAACTAATGATTGTGCAGATTTTCGAGCTGTATTGCTTACATACAGAGAAATTAATTGTATGAATATGGTGTACAGACTGTTATACACTTCATTCCAGAACAAGAACTGAGTGAGCATTAACTATTTTGGAAATGTTGATTGCATGTTTATTAAGCACGACTTACTGCTAATTCATCGCAAAAAGCAACATAGAGATGTTAGCAGCTTCCTTTCCATGTGCGAACTCACACAAAGAAAAACACAAGTTACTACAAGATGTTATCATAATGAATGCGAAACCCAGACTAAGGATTTTGGGAGGGGGGAGGGGGGGGGGGGCAGTATTTATAGATTGGCGTACTGATTTATTGAGGTTGTGTATTGGTTTATACAACAATAGGGTGAAAATTGGTTAGTGTAGATGGTCTACTGTTTTCAGTGATTTTCAATGATTTTCTTCAAAAAAAATTGGGCAACAAAAGTTTCACACGTATAAAGGGCAGTCAAGTGAAAATGAGGCAGATAGAAAAAGCAAGTAAACAGTTTATTATTTAAAAACCATAACTGTTAATACATTTACAGGGTTGCCACAGGTTCTGGAAATCAGGAAATTTCAAATATGTCAGGGAAAGTTGGAAAAAAACACTGGAAAAATCTCGTTTTTGTCTCAGTAGATGAAATGATTTGTTCAGTGAGGTGTAATGTACCGTAGCTGGCTGGGTGCATCTGAGTATGTTCACTGTTCCCTACTCCCCTCATTACTACTGCTCCTTCCCTTCCTACAACTTCACTCAGCTTGCAGTCAGTGCTGGCACCACTTCTCGTCGCTAGCCTAGCAGCTGCCGACGAGAGGCAGGGAGGCATGAGGAGTGGTTTGTTTGGATCTGATTCTCAGAAACTGTAGATGCAGCAACCAGAGACCGTGGTCATGTGTGCACAAATTGTATCTGAATGATTGTGTGAATGTGTGTGAATTCTTGTTTTCTGACAAAAGCTATGGCTGAAAATTTAGTTGTGAGAGTGTGACTGTCTTTTCTATGTGGCTGTCCGCATCTCAGCAATCATCTTTATGGTGAGTTGCTACCTATTCTTATTATTATAGATTCTCTGAGTATTTGAACTACTTATCTAACAATGGAAAATCCAAGATTTTAGTTTTGATTTTTTTATTTGATTTTAGCAGGAAAGCTAAAACAGCTTTGGTCCAACCTGCCACTGCCCGCACTGAAACTGAGTTTATTGTGCAGTATTGCTCCCTGTATATCTAGAAAACCCAACTGATGCCCTTAAATAGTGCAAGGAGTCCCTTTACCAGTTCTTTGTTAGACACAATTTATTCAGGTCTAGTTCCCGGAAATTCTGTGTCTCTTGCTCTCCAATACAGTGCATTCGAAGATTAGGTATGATGCAGTTTCTTCACTCTCATCACAGATCCTAGGGTCTTCTTCCATTATATCCATTGTATGTAGGTGTTTTTTGAAATTCCCATGGCCAGTCATCAGTGCAACCTTGAGTTTAATTTCTTTCCTATTCAAGCCTGGGATTACAAAGCTTCTTTTAAAACATGGCTTTGGCATCACTACCTTGCAATGTTTTTGTTTCTAGATCTTGGTCCAGTATTCTACATGCTGTCTTCTGAGCCATAGTTCTAGTTTGAGCACAGTGTTGGTGATTGTCAGGACAGGTTCCGGACTGGCCGGGGTGGCCGAGCGGTTCTAGGCGCTACAGTCTGGAACTGCACGACTGCTATGGTCGCAGGTTCGAATCCTGCCTCGGGCATGGATGTGTGAGATGTCCTTAGGTTAGTTAGGTTTAAGTAGTTCTAAATTCTAGGGGACTGATGACCACAGCAGTTAAGTCCCATAGTGCTCAGAGCCATTTGAACAGGTTCCAGTCCAGTGAATGGAGTCTTTGCCCCCATCCAGTCCAATCTGTCGGCTTGTTCATTAGGCGTACCCTATTGCTTCCCCCTAGCTCCACAAGTACCCTGTGACATTCTGCAGCAATCGTAGATCTTGTTGCAGGAGCTGCCAATGATTTCAGGGCTGTCCAGCTATCTGAATAGATGTAGATACTATGGTCCTTGTAGCACCTATTCACATTCTCCTCCACACACACCCTGATTGCAGTGATTTTGGCTTGGAATACCGAGGCCAGTTTTTTTTAGAGATATGATGCCCTCCAGTCTATGCTGAACCACATACACCCCGGCCCCAGCACCTTGGTCTGATTTTAACCCATCAGTGAACCAGACAGTGTCACCCGTACAGTGTCAAACTGTTTTTTCCCACTGCTCTGTGGTTCCAATTATTATATTTTAAGGCTTGTTGGAGCAGTTGGGTGTTATTATGTAGTCGGCTGGCATTTCTCCAACCATTCCTATACTTACCTCACTCACTATTTTAGTGTGTGATTCTGGATATCCCAATGAGATCCAGTTTTTACCATGTTTGAGTCTGTATGCACCAGCTGCTGCCTCCATCTTGACCCAAAGGTGTAATGGAGGCATGTCCAGCATTGTTTCCATCCCAGCAGTATGTGTGTTGCTAATTCTGCCTGTTATGGCTAAGCAGGCCAGTCTTTTCACCTTAGCAAGCTCCTTAGCTGCAATCTGCTGTTCTACCTTCTTCCACCACACTACAGCCCATTAGGAGATCTAGGTCTAACCACCGTGATGTATAACCAGTGCATACCTCTGGGGCTTAGGCCCCAGTTTTTGCCACAAGCTCTTCTGGTACTCACTAGAGTACCTTTTGCCTTGGAGCAGATGCTCTTAATGTGAGGAGTCCATGTTAGTTTCTCATCTAAGGTTACCCCCAGATATTTCACTATCCCCTTCACAGGTAGAGTTTCATCGAGAAGCTTTTGATTCCAAGTTGAGTGTCAGATATGCTTCTTTGTGAATGGTACTACAACAGTCTTCTTAGGATTAATCCTTAGATCCTGTTTCCTGCAGCAGTCTTGCACAATGTCCAGTGCACCTTGTGCCATATTCCTTACTGTGTCAGTAAATTTGCCAAGTATTACTATGACAATGTCATCTGCATATTTTTGGCAAAAGCATTAGAATTTAGTTCCTCAATGAGTTTGTTCATCACTAGATTCCACACCAAAGGGGACAAAACTCCTCCTTGTGGACAACCTCTAGTGGTGTTAATTACCATCTTTTCATTCATCATGGTGGCCTCTACCTTCCTTTCACTAAGCATGGTCCTACGTATATTGGTCCCTAGGTCAGGCACTTCTGCTGCCCTAACCATGGAATAGAAGGTTGTGTTACTAAAAGCCCCATCGATGTCCAGGAAGATGCAGAAGGCTATTTCCTGAAAGTGAAGTGCTTTCTCCACCTTCCCAGTGAGTTGGTGAAGAGCTGTCACACTTGATTTACCTCGTTGATATGCATATTGGTTTGAATGTAGAGGATCCCTAGTTAGCCTCCTCTTCCCATGCACATTAACCAGTGTTTCCAGTGTTTTAAGAATGGAAGACAGACTGATTGGTATCATATTCTTGGCCTTGGTAGGATCAGTTCTCCCTGGCTTTGGAATAAAGACAACCTTCACTGCCCTCCAGGCATTGATAATGATTCCTGCTGCTAGGCTAACCCTGAATAACCTGCATAGGACTCTTATAAGATTGTCTCCTGCTTGCAGGAGAGGTGGAAAGATTCCATCTGGTCCAGGTGACTAGAACTGTTGGAATGTTCCCACCGCCTATTGGATTTTACTGAAGTCGACACACTCCTTGGCCAACTCCTAGTCCTCTCTTCGAATGCCTGAGAACCATTGTCTCTCAGGGATCGCATTCTGCTCTTTGTTATCTACCAGAGCATATTGACGGAAGTGAGTTTTGAGGAGCAATTCCAGTGTCTCATATGCTGTCTTTGTATATTCCCCATCCTCCTTCCTTAACATACCTCCTGGGTTATTTGGTACACTATTGAGGATTTTGTGAAGTCTGACTTGAGCAGCCGTGCCCTCCACTTCCTCACAGAATTCCTTCCAGGATGCCTCCTTTGCTTGTCTAATTGCAAGGTTGTAGTTGACAAGGGCCTCATAATATTTTGCCCATTGTCCTTTACGTCTCGCAAGGTTAAACTGTCTTCATACCTGTCTTCTTTGTGTTTCCAAGTTGTTCCACCAAGGCACACTCCTATTTGTGCACTTCTTGGTGATTGAGCAGTTGTCCTGGTATGAGGTCACTTTGGCCGAGGTTACAGCCTCCACTACTTCCTCAAACTCTTCTGGTTTCCTTATCGATGTTTTATTTTCCAGTAAGCTTAAGTCAAGGTCCCTCCTATCTCGCAGTCTGTTTTCCTGGGATTCCTATAGGCCGTGGTCTGTCTGATTCCTATTTCAACCTTGAATTTAATATACGCATGGTCCAATGAGGATGGCTCTAACGTCACATGCCATTGTTTGACATAGCTGCAAATCATCATGGAACCAAAGGTTATGTCAATTACTTCTTTCCTTCTGCTGTACCTGAATGTAGGTTCATCAAACCTATTCAGGACCTCCAGGTTGTTAGACAAAAGAAATTCAAGAAAGTACTCACCTCTGTTGTTGGTGTCCTTGCTGCCCCACACTAAGTTGTGGGCATTGGCATCACATCCAACGAACAGATGGTTGCCTTGCCAATGGCAAGCTTCCATCAGTCTCTTCACCTCCAAAGAAGGAGGAGAGTAGTCTTCATAAGGAAAGTGTGCTGAGGCCAAAACAATTTCCCTCGTGATACCCTCCTCACGTTGCTGCATCCTGATGGTCATCAAGTCCCTGGAACAGAAATCCATCATTGGCATGAAAGAAATTCCATTTCTCACATAATTGAATGTTCTGGAGTTTCTTAGATTT
This sequence comes from Schistocerca americana, assembly GCF_021461395.2. Taxonomy (NCBI): domain Eukaryota; kingdom Metazoa; phylum Arthropoda; class Insecta; order Orthoptera; family Acrididae; genus Schistocerca; species Schistocerca americana. Next base: position 509,126,397 of record NC_060119.1, on the reverse strand, counting down.
CTAGCATAAATCAGCATTACCTCCAGTACCACCTAGGCCTGATACACCTCTTTTGTATAAGTAGGGCTCTTGTACCAGGGCCACATCCACTTCCTGTCTTCCCAGGCGACAGCTCAGGGCAGCAGTGGCCCATTAGTCTGTGGCCTATTAGTCTGCAGCATTTCAAGTTTCCATCTTGCTGCCGTCATTGCTTTTGAGGTCTTTGATTACCCTGATGGCAATCTGCAATAACCCTAAAAACAATTTCAGGTCTTGCTCTCACATTGCCTTCAGGGACTTCTCTCTGACCACCACAGGGTTCGTCCTTCCAGTACAGCCTTCTGTTTGATTACTCTCCAATCCTCTGTTGAGACTTTTGGGTCACGGACCTCTATTTTCTCGAACAGAGTCTTTGGAGAGACATCCTTAAGGATCTTTGGTACCCATATTGATGTTTTTGCGGTCTTAAGAAGCTCATCTGTCGTCTTGACCAGCAGCTTCACATCCTCCCATGGGGTTATCGTGGGCACCTTATCCTTGAGCCATTCCACTGTATGCACCCCCTCACAGACAAAAATGAGGGCACCATAAGCTAGATAGACCCACCTGAATTTGGGTCCTGGACGAGCGTCTCCCCCATTTTTTCAAAGAGGGCCATCTGCACGAGCCCCTCCTGCTACAAGGTGATGCTTACCGGTGGATAGCCTTCTTGGATAACTGCCACCCTAAAAACCGAGACTGCAGTACTATAGGTCTGTTTCTTGCCTCGGCTTTTCTGGACTTGCTTATCCTGAATGGAGGGATTCTTAGATTCCTCCCTTATCCTCTTGTTACCCGTCTTTGACGTTGAGGAGGTATGTGTTTCCTCTTCAACCTGAGCACTTTTAATTCCCTCCACTTTTGTCGTCCTTTTTGTTTCTGTTCCCTGAGAAGTTTCCTCCTCTGGGCCCCAGACAAGGCTTTAATCTTCATCTGGTTCAACCTCTCATTTACAGTTCCCACTTCTTGCTCAGGTCTAGACCCTGATTCAGTAGTGGGAGTGCATTCCATTGGTCCTGACCCTGATATTTGGTGTCTGAGGTCTCAGTTTGCCCCTCAGTTTGTTTTAAATTATTTTCATCAGTTGTGTCCGTCTCGGTCCCACGAGATTTGGGGATCTACATGGTCCACACCACGGAAATTACGCATGGTGTAAGGCTACTTACTCAGGGAGGTCACCAGGTATTCCTGAGGTTCCATTTGCGACACATCTTCCCATGTGCCATGCACCCCTCAGCACAGGGGAAGGGAATTGGGTAAGAACTAGGAGTGGATAAGAAAGACAGGTTGTTGTGGAACACTCTTAGTCTGATCCATCAGCTAAGGACTCTCTGGCAGTAGGTCCTCTACTTATAGCCCACAGCTTCACGCGGATACACAAGCCTCTCTACCCACATGGACAGTGCTTCATCAAGGTGGTGTTCCCCTGGAGAGGAAATCCAGGATAGAATGTAATGAAAAAAAGGAAAGTTGCTACTCGCCATTATAGTGGAGATGCTGTCTCTAATAAAGCTTTTGGGCAGTAAGGCCTTCATCAAAAATAGATGACAGACAACACACACAAACGTAACTCACACACGTGGCTGCAGTCTCAGGCAACTGAAACCGCACTATGACTGAAACCAAACTGTGGTTTCAGTTGCCTGAGACTGCAGTCATGTATGTGAGTTGCATTTGCATGAGTGTGTGTGTGTGTGTGTGTGTGTGTGTGAGAGAGAGAGAGAGAGAGAGAGAGAGAGAGAGATAGAGATCTATTTTTGACAAAGGCCTTACTGCCCAAAATCTTTATTTGTGACAGTCTTTCTATTGTGCATATCTTCAACTCAGCATCTCCGCTATATGAACAACTTGTCTGTTGCATGGATTGCTCACCATGGTCTCATTTCATCAACATGCTGTCTGTGGTTCATGAATAGCTGACGACATATCTGGATTTCCATGATGGGCCAAAACCACAGACTTTTTCTGCGGGTGTCTTTAATGGATTGGGCATGCCAATCTAAAGCCATTCGGTTCCCAGCAATGTGCAGGCTCTGTCTGTCAAATCTAGTCTCACTGATCTGTCCGCAGGCTGGGTCTGTTTGTGTGTGGTGTAATGCAGTGGATTTTCATGGTTTATCCATGGATCCAGGACTGCGGTGCTCCTCAACATGCCAGAGGCCATGCGTAATGGATCTCAGGAATTGTGACTGTCTCACTGCAAGAACATTGTGCAGTTTGGCATTTTATAGACATTTTATGTGTTCTAGTACATTTTGCACTTCAAAAGTATTTTATACATTAGAAAGTATGGACAGTAAGGAGAAGAAAATTGTGTAAGTCACTGGTGGTTTGCAAGCTATGTATTCGTATATTTCTGGAAAGAAAAATTACACAATACCCATAAAATAATAGATGTAACACAGTGAGTAATAACCGACAATAACGAACATAGTAGAACCAACATTTTATTGGTGGTCATCTACAGTGTTGGTTTACACTATTCTTGCCTGCCTTATACACTTCTTTCAAGAGACTTTTTTCTGAGTTTATTTCTGAAATCAATGAAGGTATTTTTAATCTGTCTTGCGACTCTGAGGAATTGCCTATTTTTGCCACCAGATGTGTTTCATTTTATTGGAAAGAAATAATTTCACTGGTCTTAATGAAACACACATATCATTTGGCTTGCTTTCTCTATCTAAAAAAAGATGTTGATGTTAGTACTTAAGATTTTTGCTCACATCAGGAAATACCATCTACTTGCAAGTTGCCCTTCAATATATCCTCTCTTCCCGTTACCCACCAGGCCTCAACCCCCGCTAATTTCAAGTTGCCGCCACTCACACCTCACCTGTCATTCAACAACATCTTTGCCTCTGTACTTCCGCCTCAACTGACATCTCTGCCCAAACTCTTTGCGTTTACATATGTCTGCTTGTGTCTGTATATGTGCGGATGGATATGTGTGTGTGTGCAAGTGTATACCTGTCCCTTTTTCCCCCTAAGGTAAGTCTTTCCGCTCCTGGGATTGGAATGACTCCTTACCCTCTCCCTTAAAGCCCACACCCTTTCGGCTTTCCCTCTCCTTCCCTCTTTCCTGATGAAGCAACCGTGGGTTGCGAAAGCTTGAATTTTGTGTGTGTGTTTGTTAGTGTCTCTTTCAACATACCAACGCTTTAGTTTGGTAAGTTACATCACCTCTGTTTTTAGACATATTTTTCCCATGTGGAATGTTATCCTTGTTTGCACTATTGTTTCTTGTGCTGTAGCTGCAAAGAGGGATTGTCAATTTATGTCTTAACTTACCCTTGAGATCTCAAAATTTTTCAGGGAAAAATGCTAGAACTTGTCTGGAAACCAGGGAAATATCAGGGAATTTCACTTGGAGAAACTTGTGGCAAACCTGATTTATATGTCTGTGAGACAAGAGTGTCAGTTCCTTCATGGGAAAATGTCCATGATTGTACCTACACCTGTTCATATGAAGCAAATCGACGGACATGAATGTCTATCTTCACGGCTCCACAATTATGGAAATTGCGTGGGGAGAGATCAGGACTGTGTGGAGGATGTGTAAGGGTTTCACAGCAAAACTTCTGCAGTGTACTGGAGACAACCATAGCTTGATTAAAAGTAAACACCCAACCTGTAGTTAACACATTGAACAGTCAACAGACACACAAAAAAAAGTTAAAAATAGTGCTCAGCTTCCAGGGGGTCTCTTTTTTTATGAGCCCACTAATACAGGGGGAAAACACATACACAATGTTGTATTGTCCCAAATGACTATATTGGTCCAGCACTTCAATGACAAGACACAACTGTCTGGGACAATGTAGCTGCCTGTGTGTGTGTGTGTGTGTGTTTTCACCATTAGGTTCTTTCTCCAGTTTCGTTCATGCGCCTCTAGACCAGTCAATACCTTTACTCCATCCTGCTTGCACTACACGATCCCAGCACCGTTATGTCACAAGTCAAACTGTGCCTACAGAGTTAACAATGTAATTGCTATAATATATAGCATCTTAAAGGAGAACATCATCAGTTTGTTCAGGCTTTCTAATATTGTTGTTTTATCCATCTCTTTATTGAACATGAGAGTAATGTTTTGTAAAGAGTGTACAGTTTTGAATTGCTGTCAGTGTCTGTATTTGAAACATGTTAAAAAGTGACATTTAATGTGAAAATTCAAGCACTTCTCTGTAAACAGTTTTGTAAGTTCTTAATGTTGGATGAGCAATATCTTAATGCATCATAGAAGTGTCTGCAATTAATGTCAATGGAGATTTTTTTCATCTTCATGGCAGATAAAGATCAGCGTAAATGTCAACATAATTCCCGTTTATCTTATATCAAAAAATTGCCTACGTGACACAACCTATCATAGAATATATATTTTTTTCCAGACTGAAACTGGTGAGTTTGTGCCTGTGCTTGTTAGCAGAGCTGTCCTAAAAACTATGGATCCAGGAAGTGTACTCATCTGCAAACGGCCAAAACCCTTGAGGTTCCAGTTCTACCGAAACTTACTCCCAGATCTGCAGATAACACAGTGCCCATCATGCAATAAGGTAGGTAATATGAACATTTCGAACACAAAAATTGCATGTTCAATTTTATTTAATACTTTCTTACAGAGATTGAATTTATCTTCTACTATTACCACATGACGGAATGTGATCATTATGTTTCATTAAATAACAAAAATTATCAGTACCACAGAAATTACTTGTGGGGTGTGCTACTTGAATTGGGTGCAAATTATTTGACAGATGAGTACAGTTAGTATAATTATTTATATATTTCATGGACTTTGTAATGACTCCATGCTGCCCATTTACTTCATACGCAACAGAAAGAAATATTTAGTTAAATACCAGATATATTGTAACCGTATGAATCTAGTGCACCATATAATGTAATCTCCACCCCAGTTTTAAAAATTAAACTCATAAAAAGAGAGTTTGTTGACACATCACTGGTAGGCTAAATTTATTTTACACAAGAGGGGATGTACACATGAACAATCAAAACTACTACTACTTTTAAGCTACCCATTGTTAAGTGACACAGTCATTGTTAAAAGAGAATCCCTAACGTGATTACCTACATAACATGCAAAACTAACATACCATAAATTACAGGCATTACTCATCATTATTCACTAATATTATCATACTTGTATCCTCTGAGGAGTCTACATCGGAAGCAGATTTATTTCCCCTTTTCCCATCACCCTGGTGTCATTCCAGAGCACATAGTCTTCACTGTTGTCCAGAGTATTTGAAATACAGAATTTCTTGAATGATTTTATGACCATTGGTGCTTCAGTGCTTTTCCAGGCAGTCGAAGCCCAGTGTGTAGTAATGTGAGGTGTAGCACACTTAATTTTTCCTGTCAGAGTCAGTTCACAGTTTGGCTCACAAAATTATTTTTCTTATGGTTCATGAATGTAACCTTTGAAATGTTTATTTATACTAATGTCCAGGGGTTGTAACAGAGAAGTCATTCTTCCAAGAACAATAACCAGATCACCGGCAAGATCTTCTTTTTTACGGCATCAGTGAGATGACTATGAAATGCGTCAAGACAAAGCATTGATGGTAGTTTGGAAAGCCCACAAGGACAGAGGTCCCATACGTTTCAGAGCCAGCCAATTGTTAAGGTTTCAGTCGTCCATCCCTTCCCTTGACTTCGAATAATTGCATCATCAGAGAACAACTTTTCATTTTAGGGGTTTGAGGCTTGTCTTTCACTTTCAGATTAAAGAAGGGGGTAGTTTGGGTCCATCTGCTGTGATTGCCAGCTTGACAGTTATGCACTGTTTTTCACACCCTAATGTGTTCGTGGTAACTTCTTTTATTCCCTTCTCATCAATCATGTAACTACATGGTATGTCGAACCAAATTGGCATGTCATCAGTGTTGCCTATTTTGCCCATTGAAAAATTCTTCTCTTTCCAAAATGTGATAACATAGCACTGAAATCGTTTGAAGTTTTTTCTCAAAAGTTTATGGAAGGTTTTGGCATACTGTTATAATGGGGTCGTAGAAGTAAGCCTGCCCATTACATAAAGCGATCAACGCATCCATGGCTAGCCTTAAACTATTGCCTCCATGTATTAAGAACTGTAGCCACCTATTTTGCTTTGTTTCTTATTGTGTCACTAATCACATGTTGTCCATTCTTCCTCTTTTCGTGGATGAATTCTAAAACTTTTGCTTCAGCATCAGAATGTTTTACCATATTTTTCACTGTAAAGAATTATATTATGCTTGAAAGTAGTATCATACTGTTCTTCTCTGCTTGCCTTTCATTTCATGGCTACCTATTCGAAACACGCCATGCAGTAATAGGCCAACACTAATATAACAAAGTTCAGAATTACAACAATGCATTGTGACATAAGGAACAATTCCTAAATTTCAATGATGCAGTGACAGTGTTTAACTATTTAATCAGCTGTCTACGAGGAGATCCTGATTATTCTTTCACTGTGCCGTATTGTACCATGCATTCTTTATACCATGAATTCATTCATTGTGTTCTGTAAACCACATCAAGAAGGAGAACCTTTGGGAATGTGAAACAAGTCAAGATATACATTAACAAAAGTCACACAAACCATAGAAACCCCATCTGTATACCGTACTGACAATAAACCATCACTAATATAATTGCATAGGCTTCCCCGGCCAGAGTCAGTCGACATAAAAGTTTTCTGGGTTTGGTACCGCGTCATAATATAAAAACTACTGCTGCTGGAGAAAAAACCAATGTTTTGGCCATATTATGACACAGTACCAAACCCTATTAGACCCAGAAGAAGGCTGCTGCAATCGTGCCCGAAACATTGGTTTTTTCTCCAGCAGCAGTAGTTTTTATATTATGACGTGGTACCAAACCCTGAAAACTTTTATGTCGTAAACCGTCACTACATAACCTCACACTATTTATGATTGCGATAACTAAATTTTGTCAAGTATGAGTGCTATTAAATAAAGAATTATCATAATTTTTTATGGTCATAATTTCTTACGGCAGAATTTAGTCGTGTGGTATTTTGTTAACGTGTAACAAACACCCAGTACTAATTCTGTTGGTGGTACTGCTGGTTCCCAGTGACATGGTAACTGGAGGTGACATGTGATGAACAATATGCGGCTTTGATATTCTGCTTTCATCTCTGCAGATATTCAGCTGTAACCTATGAAGTGTTACAAAAGGCCTATGGAGAGTTTGTTGTTCCATATAGCAACCCTTGAAGATGGTTTAATTTACAGTATATTGACAAGTTTCACTTATGGACCGTCTGACAGCAACTGAATAAAACACAATTTTAGTGCCATATGCGTTTCGCCTTTATTTTCTGCAAGGCATCATCAGTGGCCTGGAATATGTACATATGTTAGCTATTTTATTTACATTTTTGTCACTGTGCCTATAGGTTATAAACAGTTCTGGTGGTTGGTATTTCCTATTAAGTAGTAATGTTTTGAACTGTACTTACAGGTTGCGTAGACAGTTTCTTACATATTACGCTCCTGTTGCATTTTTGGTGTTGTTCTCCTTCCTATGAGCGCCAATTTGCTGTTTTTTCCACATTCCACTGCACTATGCACTGAACACTTGTTTTAATGCAATGTTTTGGTTTCTGTTGCCGACTGTCAAATATTTTTGCCAAAGATCGAATATTACTGCCAAACTTATGAGTGTAACTATTGAAGTATCTGTGGTCTGTTCGTGTATGCATTTGAGTGTGCGTTTGTGCGTGCGTGTGTGTGTGTGTGTGTGTGTGTGTGTGTGTGTTTTGGTGTGGTATTAATTTAATTTAATTTTATTGTATTTATTTATTTATTTTTGTTTTTGTCCTGTGTATGTGTGTGTGTGTGTTTTGGTGTGATATGTATTTTTTTGTGCTGTATGTGTGTGTGTCTGTCTGTATTTTGGTGTTATATATATATATATATATTTTTATGTTATCATTTCCTTTACTAAGTGTAGTAGGGAGCCTGTGCTGATGTGTGTTTGTTCATTTATCACATGTTTGTTTTCTGCTATGGCTTTCTGGATGTGGAAGTTTTCTTGCATTTGTATAAGATGTTTGTCATGGTTGCTTATTCTCATTGTTTTCATTTCTTGTTCCATGTTTGTAGGATGATGGTTGTAGTGTTTTAAATGCTCTGCAAATGTGGAATGGTTTGTTTCATACTTCCAACATCTGGTATGTTCTTTGTATCTTGTTTCAAAATTCCTGCATGTCATGCCTATGTATACTGCATCACAACTTTGACATTCAAGTTTATATATTCCTGATTGTTGGAATTTGTCCCTCTTGGTAGCTGGCTGGCTTAGGTGTGATTGAAGGGTTTGCCCAGGCTTATATGCTATTTTGAAGCCCTGTCTCTTTAGGATGTTTGCAACTCTGTGTGTTAGTTTATGTGTGTAGGTCATGGTGTACCATCTGGTTCTTTTCTGTGTGGTGTTGTCATTGTGTGTGTTTGTTGAGTGTGTTTGTAAGTTTTCAGCTTGTGAGTTCTTTTGTATTGTGGAAATGTTGTGTTTGTTTTTTATTTGTGTTTTTATTTTTTGATTGAGCCTGTGTACCACATGTGTGTCATACCCGTTGTTCCTAGCTATTTGTATGATTGTGTTCATTTCTTGTTCATAGTTTCTCTTGCTGAGTGGGATTCTGTTTAATCTATGTAACATGTGTCTTAGTGCTGCAAGTTTCTGGCTTTGGGGGTGGTTGGATGTGGAATGTATTATTGTGTCCGTGGCTGTTGGTTTTCTAAAGATGTTAAATGTATGTTTTCCATTTTCTTTTTTAATTGTAATGTCAAGAAAATTTATTTGATTTTCTTTTTCTTTTTCAAGTGTGAATTTTATGTTCTTGTGAGCTTTGTTTATTTCTGAATGGAGTTCATCTATTTTTTCACTTGGCTCGTCTACCAGACAAATAATGTCATCCACGTATCTGTACCAATATATGATTTTGAAACTTTCATTTGTGGTTATCTTATCAAATATCTGATTTTCAAGGTGACTGATGAAAATGTTTGCTAGTGTTCCTGATATTGGGGATCCCATGGGCAGTCCATCAGTTTGTAGATAATATTCTTCCTCAAGCTGAAAGTAGTTTTGTTCAATTGTCAGTCTGAGCATATCTGTTATTTCTTTTATTGCGTCTGTGGTGAGGTTGCTGTGGGATGAGAGATTTTGTTCTATGATTTCTGTTGTTTCTGTGATAGGGATGGAGGTATACATATTTTCTATATCGAATGAAATCAGTGATGCTGTGTGTGGTATCTGTATGTTCTGTATGTTTTATATTAGGTTTCAAATACTAACAAAGAGATAGAGGGGCTGGCCAGTACTTACCTCAGCTCAGTACAGCCGATAGATACACATAAAACAGAACTGAAAATTTACATTCCTAGCTTTCGGAACTTTTTTCCTTCATCAGGGAGGAGAGAGGGGAAAAAAGGGAAGAAGGGAAAGTGGATTCAGTTACTCACAACCCAGGTTATGAAGCAACAGGGAAAGGTAAACAGGGAGGGTAGCAAGGATGGAGGCATGGTTGTCAGAGGGAAGCCAAAGATATTCTACTGTAAGTACTGTGCCAGCTTCAAACCAAAGAGGATGCATACAGAAGTAAAGAGGTATATAGTATAAAGATAAACACAACTATGTAGGATGAAAAGATGCGTGAATGGCTAAAGAGGAAAGGGAAAGAGGAGAAGACTGAAGAGTGAATGGGAGTGAGGTGGTTTAACGTAGGTTCAGTCCAGGGGGATGGCGGGATGAAAGGATGTGTTGGAGTGCAAGTTCCCATCTCCGCAGTTCAGAGGGACTGGTGTTGGGTGGGAGAAGCCAAATGGCACATACGGTGTAGCAGGTTCCTAGGTCCCTAGAATTATGCTGGAGGGCATGCTCCGCTACTGGGTATTGGGCATCTCCTAGGCGGACAGTTCGTCTGTGTCCGTTCATGCGCTCAGCCAGTTTGGTTGTTGTCATGCCGATGTAAAAGGCTGTGCAGTGCAGGCATGTCAGTTGATAAATGACATGTGTGGTTTCACACGTAGCCCTGCCTTGAATTGTGTATGTTTTACCAGTAGCGGGGCTGGAGTAGGTGGTTGTGGGGGGATGCATGGGGCAGGTTTTGCAGCGGGGTCGGTTACAGGGGTAGGAACCGCTGGGTAGAGAAGGTAGTCTGGGAATATTGTAGGGTTTAACAAGGATGTTACGGAGGTTAGGGGGGCGACGAAAGGCAACTCTGGGTGGTGTGGGGAGAATTTTGTCAAGGGATGATCTCATTTCAGGGGTTGACTTGAGAAAGTCATATCCCTGGCGGAGTAATTTGTTGATGTTTTCGAGGCCAGGATAATATTGGGTGACAAGGGGGATGCTTCTGTGTGGTCTGGGGGTAGGAACATTGTTGTTGGACGGGGAGGAATGTATTGCTCGGGATATCTGTTTGTGGACAAGGTCTGCAGGATAGTTGCGGGAGAGGAAAGCACTGGTCAGGTTATTGGTGTAGTTGTTGAGGGATTTGTCACTGGAGCAGATACGTTTGCCACGAATACCTAGGCTGTAGGGAAGGGAGCGTTTGATGTGGAAAGGATGGCAGCTATCAAAGTGAAGGTACTGTTGTTTGTTTGTGGGTTTGATATGGACAGAGGTGTGGATGTGAGCTTCAACAAGATGAAGGTCAACATCCAGGAAGGTGGCTTGGGTTTTGGAGAAGGACCAGGTGAAATTCAGATTCGAAAAGGAGTTGAGGTTATGGAGGAAATTAAGGAGTGTTTCTTCACCATGAGTCCAGACCACAAAGATGTCATCTATAAACCTATACCAGGCCAGGGGAAGCAGCTGTTGGGTCTTCAGGAAAGCCTCCTCCATGCGGCCCATGAAGAGGTTGGCATAGGAGGGAGCCATCCTGGTTCCCATGGCCGTTCCCCTGATTTGTTTGTAGGTCTGGCCTTCAAAAGTGAAGTAATTATGGGTGAGGATGAAGTTGGTAAGTGTGATAAGGAACGAGGTTTTTGGAAGATCTTCGGGTGGGCGTTGGGAGAGGTAGTGCTCAAGGGCAGAGAGACCATGGGTATGTGGGATGTTTGTGTAAAGGGATGTAGCATCTATGGTCACAAGAAAGGTTTCAGGTGGGAGAGGAGTGGGAATGGATTTGAGGCGTTCTAGGAAGTGGTTTGTGTCTTTGATGTAGGATGGGAGTCTGCGGGTGATAGGTTGTAGGTGCTGATCTACCAGAGCTGAGATACGTTCGGTTGGGGATTTGAAGCCTGCTACAATGGGACGGCCAGGATGGTTCTCTTTGTGGATTTTGGGTAATAGGTAGAAGGTAGGGGTACGTGGCTCAGGTGGAGTGAGTAAGTCTATGGAAGCCGTTGTGAGGCCTTGTGAGGGACCTTGGATTTTTAGGATTTTTTGCAGCTCAGTCTGGATGGAGGGAATGGGATCCTGGGTGACAGCTTTGTAGGTTGAGGTGTCAGAGAGTTGACGCAGTCCTTCTGCCACATACTCCACACGGTCAAGTACGACAGTTGTGGAGCCTTTATCCGCCGGGAGGATGACAATAGAGCGGTCTATTTTCAGCTCCTTAATGGCACGGGATTCAGCTGGGGTGATGTTGGGGGTTGTCGGGATGTTCTTCAAGAAGGACTGGGAGGCAACACTGGATGTGAGGAATTCCTGAAATGTCTGCAAGGGATGGTTTTGGGGGAGGGGAGGAGGATCCCTTTGAGAAGGCAGTCGGAACTGTTCTAGACAGGGTTCAACACTGGGTCTAGTACTTGGAGGCTGTGTTTGTGTAGTGAAGTGATATTTCCAGTTGAGGTTCCGGGTGAATGAGAGGAGATCTTTAACCAGGGCAGTGTGGTTGAATTTAGGTGTGGGGCTAAAGGTTAAGCCTTTTGATAGAACAGATGTCTCTGGAGGAGAGAGGGATCTGGATGAGAGGTTTAGGACTGAATTGGGACTGGTGATATGTGGCATTTGACTGTGGTTATAGTTGAGATTTGGTCTGTGTGGGGTATGTGCTGGTATGGGGAGATTGAGTAGGGTGGCTAGGCTAGGTTTGTTGGCTATGAGGGGGGTTTGTTGAAGGTTCTGTTGTGGTTGGTGTTTGTGAGGGATAGGGAGAGGGACCCCACTTCTTAGGTGTTGCACTAGCACTGTGGATAGTTTTTTCAGGTGGTGTGTGGCATGGAACTCAAGTTTGCAGCTGGCTTCTAGGATGATGTTCCTCAGTGTGTTCTCCAAGCAAGGGTTTGAGAGGTGGAGGACTTTGAAGAGAGATAGGAGCTGTTGGGAGTGGTGGTTACATGAAGTAGTGTAGAGATTCAGGACAAGTTGGGTAAGGGCTAAGGATTGAAGGTTCTGGAAGTCCAGGAGAGACTTGTGGAAGGAGGAATTGCACCCGGAGATGGGAACTTTTAAGGTAAGCCCTTTAGGGGTAATTCCAAAGGTTAAACAGGACTGGAGGAAAAGTATGTGGGATTGCAGTTTGGCTACGGTGAATGCATGTTTCCGGAATGAATGTAAATAATGTGGTATAGGATTAGGGTACATAGTGGGTAACTGGTGGGTAGGGAAATTAAATAACTAAAGTTGAAATAGTAATCATAAGAAGGAGTAAAACACGGAGGGAAGGACGAGAAGGAAAGAAATTGTGTTGGTAATGTTCAATACCAAAGGAAGACCACTAAATAAGAAAAATACGGAAAAAGTTGACCAGACCAAGCAAGTATGTCCAGATTAGGGGAAAAATAACACACGTAGCTCAAAAACTGAGATAGCGAGTGGCGAAAAAAGATCGCGCGTGCCGCAAAAGCGATCGCGCGTGCCGCAAAAAAGATCGCGCGTGCCGCAAAAAAGATCGCGCGTGCCGCACAAAAGATCGCGGGTGGGGCAGAAATGTCCCAAAAAATTTTTCTTGTGGCAGAGAAAGATAGCCAATGGCACAAAAATATCGCCAGCAACAAGAAATCGACGTAAATGGATGATACTGGTAGGTGTGGAAGAGATTGTTGGCAGTGATTGTTGGCTGGGAAACAGCGAATAACGAACGTTAAAACTATGGAATATTGAATAAATAAATCAATAAATAAAAAAGAGAAGAGGACTATAAACGGAACAAGATAATAGGAGGAAGATGAAACTAGCACAGTTGGTGACGAAAATATTTATTTATGTATATATAAAACACTGAAGAAGAGAAAGTGTTAAGATGACAGACGTAAGTGATAGCTAACAAAAGGGACAAAACAATGAAGGATGTGGACCATATAGGTGATCTAAATGATTAATGGAAAATCTCATATAAGATGTGAAACAAATACTAACAAAGAGATAGAGGGGCTGGCCAGTACTTACCTCAGCTCAGTACAGCCGATAGATACACATAAAACAGAACTGAAAATTTACATTCCTAGCTTTCGGAACTTTTTTCCTTCATCAGGGAGGAGAGAGGGGAAAAAAGGGAAGAAGGGAAAGTGGATTCAGTTACTCACAACCCAGGTTATGAAGCAACAGGGAAAGGTAAACAGGGAGGGTAGCAAGGATGGAGGCATGGTTGTCAGAGGGAAGCCAAAGATATTCTACTGTAAGTACTGTGCCAGCTTCAAACCAAAGAGGATGCATACAGAAGTAAAGAGGCATACAGAAGTAAAGAGGTATATATAAAGAGGTATATAGTATAAAGATAAACACAACTATGTAGGATGAAAAGATGCGTGAATGGCTAAAGAGGAAAGGGAAAGAGGAGAAGACTGAAGAGTGAATGGGAGTGAGGTGGTTTAACGTAGGTTCAGTCCAGGGGGATGGCGGGATGAAAGGATGTGTTGGAGTGCAAGTTCCCATCTCCGCAGTTCAGAGGGACTGGTGTTGGGTGGGAGAAGCCAAATGGCACATACGGTGTAGCAGGTTCCTAGGTCCCTAGAATTATGCTGGAGGGCATGCTCCGCTACTGGGTATTGGGCATCTCCTAGGCGGACAGTTCGTCTGTGTCCGTTCATGCGCTCAGCCAGTTTGGTTGTTGTCATGCCGATGTAAAAGGCTGTGCAGTGCAGGCATGTCAGTTGATAAATGACATGTGTGGTTTCACACGTAGCCCTGCCTTGAATTGTGTATGTTTTTCCCCTCTCTCCTCCCTGATGAAGGAAAAAAGTTCCGAAAGCTAGGAATGTAAATTTTCAGTTCTGTTTTATGTGTATCTATCGGCTGTACTGAGCTGAGGTAAGTACTGGCCAGCCCCTCTATCTCTTTGTTAGTATTTGTTTCACATCTTATATGAGATTTTCCATTAATCATTTATATTAGGTTTCCTGTGTTTATCACAGTTCTGTTGTTTTCTACTTTATAGTGGTTTGTAGACTTAGAGAAAGCTTTTGACAATGTTGACTGGAATACTCTCTTTCAAATTCTAAAAGTGGCAGGGGTAAAATACAGGGAGCGAAAGGCTATTTACAACTTGTACAGAAACCAGACGGCAGTTATAAGAGTTGAGGGACATGAAAGAGAAGCAGTGGTTGGGAAGGGACTGAGACAGGGTTGTAGCCTCTCCCCGATGTTATTCAATCTCTATATTGAGCAAGCAGTAATGGAAACAAAAGAAAAATTTGGAGTAGGTATTAAAATCCATGGAGAAGAAATAAAAACTTTGAGGTTCGCCGATGACATTGTAATTCTGTCAGGGACAGCAAAGGACTTGGAAGAGCAGTTGAACGGAATGGATGGTGTCTTGAAGGGAGGATATAAGATGAACATCAACAAAAGCAAAACGAGGATAATGGAATGTAGTCGAGTTAAGTCGGGTGATGCTGAGGGTATTAGATTAGGAAATGAGACACTTAAAGTAGTAAAGGAGTTTTGCTATTTGGGGAGCAAAATAACTGATGATGGACGAAGTAGAAAGGATATAAAATGTAGACTGGCAATGGCAAGGAAAGCGTTTCTGAAGAAGAGAAATTTGTTAACATCGAGTATAGATTTAAGTGTCAGGAAGTTATTTCTGAAAGTATTTGTATGGAGTGTAGCCATGTATGGAAGTGAAACATGGACGGTAAATAGTTTGGACAAGAAGAGAATAGAAGCTTTTGAAATGTGGTGCTACAGAAGAATGCTGAAGATTAGATGGGTAGATCACATAACTAATGAGGAAGTATTGAATAGGATTGGGGAGAAGAGAAGTTTGTGGCACAACTTGACCAGAAGAAGGGATCGGTTGGTAGGACATGTTCTGAGGCATCAAGGGATCACCAATTTAGTATTGGAGGGCAGCGTGGAGGGTAAAAATCATAGGGGGAGACCAAGAGATGAATACACTAAGCAGATTCAGAAGGATGTATGTTGCAGTAGGTACTGGGAGATGAAGAAGCTTGCACAGGATAGAGTAGCATGGAGAGCTGCATCAAACCAGTCTCAGGACTGAAGACCACAACAACAACAACAAAGTGGTTTGTAACTAACTTTTGGAGGTGTTTGGCTATGCGGTATGTTGGGGCTTTCTTGAAGTTGATAACAGGTCTCATTGGCATTCCGTCTTTATGTGCTTTCGGTTGGCTGCGGAGTGTTGGTGCTTGTGGGTTTTTCTGTGTTAAGTAGTATTTCTGTTTGTCTGTGAGTGTGTGTTCAATGTGTTTCAGTGTTCGTTTCACATTTGCCTGGAATCGTGTAGTTGGATCTGACTTCAGTTTTTGTATTGCGTTGGTGTTTATGTGTTTAATACAAAAACTGAAGTCAGATCCAACTACACGATTCCAGGCAAATGTGAAACGAACACTGAAAAACATTGAACACACACTCACAGACAAACACTTAACACAGAAAAACCCACAAGCACCAACACTCCGCAGCCAACCGAAAGTACATAAAGACGGAATGCCAATGAGGCCTGTTATCAACTTCAAGAAAGCCCCAACATACCGCATAGCCAAACACCTCCAAAAGTTAGTTACAAACCACTATAAAGTAGAAAACAACAGAACTGTGATAAACACAGGAAACCTAATAGAAAACATACAGAACATACAGATACCACACACAGCATCACTGATTTCATTCAATATAGAAGATATGTATACCTCCATCCCTATCACAGAAACAATAGAAATCATAGAACAAAATCTCTCATCCCACAGCAACCTCACCACAGACGCAATAAAAGAAATAACAGATATGCTCAGACTGACAACTGAACAAAACTACTTTCAGTTTGAGGAAGAATATTATCTACAAACTGATGGACTGCCCATGGGATCCCCAATATCAGGAACACTAGCAAACATTTTCATCAGTCACCTTGAAAATCAGATATTTGATAAGATAACCACAAATGAAAGTTTCAAAATCATATATTGGTACAGATACGTGGATGACATTATTTGTCTGGTAGACGAGCCAAGTGAAAAAATAGATGAACTCCATTCAGAAATAAACAAAGCTCACAAGAACATAAAATTCACACTTGAAAAAGAAAAAGAAAATCAAATAAATTTTCTTGACATTACAATTAAAAAAGAAAATGGAAAACATACATTTAACATCTTTAGAAAACCAACAGCCACGGACACAATAATACATTCCACATCCAACCACCCCCAAAGCCAGAAACTTGCAGCACTAAGACACATGTTACATAGATTAAACAGAATCCCACTCAGCAAGAGAAACTATGAACAAGAAATGAACACAATCATACAAATAGCTAGGAACAACGGGTATGACACACATGTGGTACACAGGCTCAATCAAAAAATAAAAACACAAATAAAAAACAAACACAACATTTCCACAATACAAAAGAACTCACAAGCTGAAAACTTACAAACACACTCAACAAACACACACAATGACAACACCACACAGAAAAGAACCAGATGGTACACCATGACCTACACACATAAACTAACACACAGAGTTGCAAACATCCTAAAGAGACAGGGCTTCAAAATAGCATATAAGCCTGGGCAAACCCTTCAATCACACCTAAGCCAGCCAGCTACCAAGAGGGACAAATTCCAACAATCAGGAATATATAAACTTGAATGTCAAAGTTGTGATGCAGTATACATAGGCATGACATGCAGGCATTTTGAAACAAGATACAAAGAACATATCAGATGTTGGAAGTATGAAACAAACCATTCCACATTTGCAGAGCATTTAAAACACTACAACCATCATCCTACAAACATGGAACAAGAAATGAAAACAATGAGAATAAGCAACCATGACAAACATCTTATACAAATGCAAGAAAACTTCCACATCCAGAAAGCCATAGCAGAAAACAAACATGTGATAAATGAACAAACACACATCAGCACAGGCTCCCTACTACACTTAATAAAGGAAATGATAACATAATATATATATATATATATATATATATATAACACCAAAATACACACACACACACACACACACACACACACACACACAGCCCCCCCCCCACCAAAAAAAAAAAAAAAAAAAAAAAAAAAAAAAAAAAAAAAAAAAATCACATAACACCAAAATACAGACAGACACACACACACACACACAGCACAAAAAAATACATATCACACCAAAACATACACACACACACGCACACATACACAGGATAAAAACAAAAGTAAATAAACAAATACAATAAAATTAAATTAAATTAATACCACACCAAAACACACACACACACACACACACACACACACACACACACACACACACAAACACACACATACAAATGCATACACGAACAGACCACAGATACTTCAATAGTTACACTCATAAGTTTGGCAGTAATATTCGATCTTTGGCAAAAATATTTGACAGTCGGCAACAGAAACCAAAACATTGCATTAAAACAAGCGTTCAGTGCATAGTGCTGTGGAATGTGGAAAAAAACAGCAAATTGGCGCTCATAGGAAGAAGAACAACACCAAAAATGCAACAGGAGCGTAATATGTAAGAAACTGTCTACGCAACCTGTAAGTACAGTTCAAAACATTACTACTTAATAGGAAATACCAACCACCAGAACTGTTTATAACCTATAGGGACAGTGACAAAAATGTAAATAAAATAGCTAACATATGTACATATTCCAGGCCACTGATGATGCCTTGCAGAAAATAAAGGCGAAACGCGTATGGCACTAAAATTGTGTTTTATTCAGTTTCTGTCAGATGGTCCATAAGTGAAACTTATCAATATACCGTAGTATTACGCGCAACTGAGGAGGACAGGACCACAAAAGTTGAAGATGGTTTAATTTACTTGCAGAGGGAACACAATGAATTTGAAAGCAAGGTGAATCTGGCACTCTAATTACTTCACTTACAGAAGGAAACATCAACACTGCTGCTGTAGTGCTGCTGTCATTGTGAGAGATGATCAGCGGATAACCCTACGAGATGATCAGTGAATAACCCTAAAAACACTTTCCAAAATATTGAAAATTTGATTGGATGCCACCCACAAGTCGGTGACAAAATTTTCACATGAGACGTTTTTGTGCATGATGGGTTCCAAGGCTGCTGATTCCAGAACAAAAGGACAATTGTGTGCAGGTCTACATGTAGTAGAAGATGATGCTAGGGGAAGCTCTTGAGTTTCTTTCAAAGCTGATAATATTTGACTACATCATTTTGATCTTGAGAGCAAACAGCATAGCTCATTGTGTAAATCTTCTTCATCACCAAATCCTAAAAAAGCATATAAGTAGTTGCTCGTGCTGGTAGAGTTACAGACATTTCATTTTTTGATATTCATGGAAAGCTCTATTGGCATGCTGTACCTGTACACACATACATACATCAATAACTGGTGATACTACAGGGATGTCTTCAAAACTTTACAAGTCCATTTCAGAAGACCACATATTAGTGAAACAGACCGGATAGTGCAACAAGATAATGCACAGCAGCATGTTGCCAATGTTGTTCCTGAATATTTTGTAAAAATCAATATGAAGTGTATCCCTCATCCTCCCTATAGTTCTTGTAGCCCCATGTGAGGTTTTTTTATTTTCCCTAACCTTCTTGGGAGGCATTTTGCACCATAAGAAGCATTAATGAAGGCTGAGGAGACCGTTCTGAAGGACCTTCCAAAAAATGGTTTACAGCATGTCGTTGCAGACTGGCAGAAAAGCTGGGCATGTGCATCACATCCAAGAGAGGCTATTTTCAGAAGGACCATCAAAATTATGAGGATAAGTAAAAGTGTGTCGTCAAACAACATTATGATTATTCTTTATTGAACAACCCCCATAAATTAGAAAAAAAGCTGCTACTTTGAAAACCATTTCTGCATCATCAGTTATACTAAACAGCTGCTTGGCATCTCTCTATTGGTAGCTTCATATTTACTTGAATGCATTGGTACTTTCCAAAGGAAATCGTTATCTATATCTGTAAATACTGAGTCCTGTTTACACAGTATATACTACGTGTCACGAATCTTTACAGCAAATGCTGTTACTTGCAATGTAGCTAACAGCATTTTTCAAATCTTGAGTGTAGATATTCAGGTAATTTGTATAGCCAATTTTCTTTTTAAGTTCTTGGAATTCCCAGCTTTTAGCTTTATGTTAGATGGGTCCTTCCTGAATACCTTTGCACCAGGTAACACCTCTGTGAACCCTAAACAAGGAGGCAAAATTTAGTATCTGACAGTGATTTCAGATTTCCCACACAGCCTGTCTATCAATATGGAGGAGAGATCTTACCACGACCACAGCTCTCTCCCACAGAGGGCGCTACTGCAGCAGGCCTGTCATGTGGGCCTATCCACTGACACAAGTGTGTCTGCAAATACTATGGCCCCACAGTAGTCCAGCAGCTTACACCATTGTCTGAATCCTTTGATACTTACCATTGACAGTAAAGTGATTGTCCTGAGTCCATGTTTCTAGAGTTGACACATCTACTGTTTTTGCACATTTATGATGAATTTTGGTACATTCTGGACTTTTCTTTTGGCTAACTTGCCATTGACAGTAAAGTGATTGACCTGTTTCCATGTTTCTTGAGTCAGTACCTCTACTGTTTTTGTACATTTATGATGACTTTTGCTACATTCTGGACTTTTCTTCTGGCAAACCATTCTCTTTGTGGATACTGCCATCATCAGGCAAAGGAACTGCCTGTTTGTTCGAATGGTCTCCATGTCACCGCTAGTGCGAGTGATCATAAACTGTGTACTACCTACACCAAATACGACAGAAAAATGGTGATGTAGACTTTCCCACTGTGCAACAATGTAGTGTGAAGCATGGATCCTGAATTTAAAACTTGTGGCAGCAGTAACACCAACAGCACAAAAGACATTGGGAATTTCAAAAACAACAGTATTGCTGTTCGTAACTACTGAAAAACCAACAACATTGTGTTGCTGCAACATCATTGCCTTTCCCTCAGTCGTTTGCTTGCCTTGGTGAGGCAAATAAGAATTGGGAGGTCTATTTACATAGTTTTGCTCTTCACTGCAAGGCAAGTCACATAACTGACACTGAATGTCAGTGTACACTCTTACTGTTTTTTAGTAATAAATGGTACAAAGTGGTGCAAAAACTGTGCTCACTTGTGGACAACAAAAGTTTGAGCTTTTTTGATGATGCTATTATGGTCATCAAACCCACCAAGTTGCAACTAGGCTTGCATTTACTCGATATGTCACAGCAATGTAAACAGATGTATGGAGCATGGACTTCTGATTTGTTAGGCTTAGCAAGCAAATTTGATTTTTGCTGTAAACAGTGCAGCATGTCACATGTGGAATCATTAATCCTTCATGTTACTACATGTCTATCTCCTTATGGAGAAGTTAATGTGAAACCCTGAAAAATGTACTAAAATTGTCAAAGCTCACAAAGAAACACCATCAACATAAGTTATGTTTCACCACAGTACTAGTGTCGACTTCCTTAGTAATAATAGTCACCATTGTGTTCTACAATTAACTCATGACAACCATCCAATTTATCAAGCATCCAATCAACTGGTAGCAAGGCAAAGAGAGATTCAGTTATTAAATCAGTACTTAGTGGTCCATTGCTTTCATCATTGATAGACACGCATAATCAGAGCCACATTATTTGCCATTGGCATGTCCCAAAGCAAGCAGAAGCGCATACAAAAGTTTCTTCCTGGTTGTTGTGAAATAGCCCCTGAAAAGTCAGTGCAATAAAATAGTGTTCAGATTAAGGCCCAAGGAACTGACATCATCCCTGACCATTCCATTTCATCACATGTTTTACATGCTGCAAACTGCTGCATCGAGGAAATGTCTACCTTGGCCAGTGGATGACAACAAAACAGCCACAAATGGGATGCAGAAGCTCTTACTGCAGCTGGAAATTAGTGGAGCAATAGGAGATTTGTAGTTGAGTGCTGGCACAGCTGTGTGCCTGATTAATGTGGATACTGCAGAATGCTCAACATACAGTGGACATTCGAACCCCTTTGTGACGTCAGATCAGTTTCTGCTCTTAGTGTAGAAGTGTAGTGTGTCAATTAACTGTACCGGTAGTAAACTCTTGGATAACAACTAACATTTTTGGCTTAAACACACTTGCACTTTTTGATTTCCAGGTTCAAGACTAAGTGCAGTATATGTGCAATATAAGCAACTGTTTGAACCTACATTAGGTTGTGTAACGAGGTTCCAAGACCATTTATCCTTAAAGCAGTCGGCAGTGTCGAAGTTCTGTAGAGCACATCCAGTGCATTTCATCATGCACAGCCAAGTTGAAGCAGAACTAGAAAGACTACAAAGTATGGGAGGCTGTTTTAACTTGGGTGCCCACACACGGGCAGCAGTGGGCAAACAGGTGACGTTCAGACAGCCAAACAGCTAAACTGTAACATAACTGATATTACTGCTCTTGCCGTATACTCGTTGGCAATGATGGTTTGCGCGTGCGTGGAATACATGCAATCGGACTATGTGGTGAGTAACCTATAATAGCTACAACTGCCCATGAACAAGCTGATGGGCACTACCCAATGCCTGTTCGAGCTCAGTTAGCACACGGCCTGTCCATGTAATCTGCATGTGCCTGCAGTTTGCAAGAGAGAGCATGAATATGAGTAAACTTAGTTGCCGAAGATGTCGAATGTTGCCTGTGAGCAAGTGAGTGTTCTGTCACACAGGTATCATGCTCTTGCGCTTACTTTCACACCCTAGCATTTTGCAGTATGCATTTCCCTTACCAGCAGACTTGACCAAAATTTATTTGAATGATTACAGATAAAAATTATTATGTGTTATTTGTGAATAACAAACAAATAGATATTCCAAGCATTATTCATTTACATGAATAAAAACATTTATCCGTCATCTGTGAATAAAAAGCATTACAAATAATAGAAAATTTGAAATGACATTTATTGCTCTAGTATTTCGTTAATTATTTTAAAAAATGTACATTTTGTTGCTTTTAAATTAGTTTTCAGAACAATTCCTTTTTCAAACATCTGGTAGAAATTTTATTTGATTTTCTGAGATTTGCTGTTGTGACATACTAAACAAAATACATTCTCTGTCTTCAGATAGGTTATCGATGTGTTGGAATCGTCTTTATTTCAGGATAATGATATAAGTGTTTCAAATTACAATCTTCTTTAACAAAAACTGGAAAGTTTTTAATTCCCCTGTAGTTTTGGTAAATAACTTTGTTGTGATTCCATGATTCCACATTATCTTCAACTTCCAAATCACTTCAAAATAAATTTTATTTTTTCATTTTCTTCCATATTTCTTTGCCTATTACATGTCTACAGTTTGCTGTAAGCCTCTCTTGTTCAAGTTCAGCCATACAGGTGAACTATTTATGTTTTATTGTTGGTAAGCTGTTAACTGCAATAATTGCTGATGTTTAGAAAGGTGAAAAAGTCTTCTGATGACCTCTTGACAGCTTCTCAATAAAAAAAGCTGTCAGTCTGCTGCAATATTATGAACTTTATTTTGTATTATCTTTCAAAACTTTTCATTCTCAAAACTCTACACAACTGCATTGATCCATGCTGGATTGAAAAACTATTCCATCTTCTAATGGAAAGCTTACCCAGAGTTAACCCTAAAACTTTCAGATGACTTTGAATGTCCAGCAACATTCTGCCAACATTTTAGGAGACTATATTTAAAGTGTGTTGATGATAGTCATTAGCAACCACTGGGTTCTTACTTTGTTCAGTCAATTTTTAGCATTAAAATCATGAATGAAATGCATAATTACATCAATGAGACATCCATATCCAGTAGTGTTAGCAATCTTGGTACAGTGGAGGAAGTGTCGCATATTAAGAGCTTCTGTTGATGCATTCTCAATTTTAGCTGCTTATGTAGAGTACATCCACATGTTAGCAGGTGGAGGGTGTTCTGTTGGCAAGTGCAGAGTCAGTTAAAATGGGCTGTACCAGTAGTGTAAATGCTAAGGTCATCTGCCAGTGGAGTATTTTTATGTTGCTTTTGCTAAACTGTAAAGCAAGGAAAGCTCTGCTCAACCTGAAGGTTGGTTTGAACACTGCATTACTGTAATAGGCACAATGGGATGCCCTTCACCTCAGAACCGACTTGTACAGCCAGGTAGAGGTGGACATACAGTTAAATATGAAGGGCTTATTTCAATAGTGGTACAAGGCCACTGCCTCCACTTTTCTGCCTGTAATGCTTCTGCAATTAATGATCCAAACAAACAGAAAGAAAGGTTCATCTCTAGCAATAAGCCATTTGCTTGAATATTTCTGGTATCTCAACTGAAGATTTTTCACCGCTCATTTAACTTTAGGACTCTGTGTCTCACAATGAACAAAAATGGACGTGTACCACTATTGAAATAAGCCCTTCAAATGTACTCTGAAATGTAGAGCAACTTGGTGTGGCGCTTTTCTCATCATTGATGCAGATGATTGAAGCAATAAGTTACAATGGCGGATCAAACACCAAACTTTCAGCGTTGTTGTAAGGAACTTAACCACTGAGGCACATTTCTGTATAAATGATTAATAATTTATTTATCAAATGGGAAGTGCACTGAGCAGAGAAAACAAACAGTAGTTATAGAGTTCTGTACAAACAGTTAACAAAGAAAATATGGTGACATTCTAAATTTTCTTATTTAAGATATGAATAATTTATTTGTGAATTTTCTTTTTTTAAATGATGTACTTATTTGAATAATTGTCTAGATAGAAATTTATTCGAATAATGCCTATCTCTGCTTACCTCTAAATCTTTTGCTTCCTTCCTCTTTCTCGTAACTGCAGTTACTATTGTCAACTGTACTGAGTCTTGTTAGTTCATTTTCTCGATGTACTCATGAGAGCCAACTTACTGTTTAGCCTCATTGAAGTTTTTTTTTTAATTTTTTTATTACGAACATAGTTGACAATGTAATACCTTACCATGCTTCTCAATGTAAATGTTTTCCATTTGCTCTATCCAGAATATGTCTCAGTGTCAGTGTGGTTTTAGCTGCAGACTGAATGCAAGCACTATTTCATCAGATATTCATGTGCACAGATTTACAGTTCCACGGCTAAATCAGTGATGTTCAGTAACATTCAGTATTTTAGTATCTCATTAATTTTCATTATACATAGTGATACTCAATTGCTGTGGTCATAATTGATGAATCACAGATACCCAGAATACACTTTCTCTGTAGGGAACTTGGAAAATTGTTAGGTATGAAGAAGTTCTAATTGTAAATGCATTCCAATGATAGCTATGAGTGGCACTATATTGTGACAAAGCTGTATAGAGTCCAAGTTCCATTAGCCACGTGGCAGGGCCACTCAGTGAGTTGTGCCACTCAGTGATACCAAGTGCAGAAACTGCCGGGTGCGTGCCCCAGGAATGTGTGCAAAACTAGTGAGGGGCAGTGAGTGCTTCTCACATGTTTTGCCACACAGTTGCTGTGCACTAGTGCCCATGGGACAGCACTGGTACAGCCTAGCCTAGCCAGTGGACAATGCCCATGATAGTTGTTAAGAAACCAAATGGATCACTTACAATTTGTGAGGATGTTAAGTCTTCCATTAATGCTGAAGCTAATGTAGATCTGTATCCCATCCCTAGGCTAGAGGGACATTTTTTTTCCAAGACAGATCTCTCTTATGCCTATTTTCATTTGCCTGTAGATGAACAGACAAAATATTTTTCGGTTACGTACTTTTCTATGGTACTAAGTTTCACTTCATCACTGATCACAAGTCCCTCATTTTGATATTTGGTCCAAATTCAAAACTTCCCAATAAGACTGTGCAGCAGCTGCAACAATGGGCATTGTTCTTTAGTAACTACAGCCATAAGATTCATCATTAGCCCACCAAGCAGCACTCAAATGCGGATGCAGGTGCCTGCTTGCAGTGTGGCCTAGGTGCTGTGTTTTTAACAGGCATGAAGTTTTAACTTAGGATGCCAAGTAACGACACAGCCTTGAATTCCTAATTATGGCATGCAAAGTACCAATAGAATCAGGTCATGATCAGCTACTCTGCAGGGTGATGTCTGCTGTACAACAGGGTGGGCCGGAGCACCTGCCAAAGGGTGCAGGCCCAGAATGGCACACGTATTTTGTGCTGCGACAGTGGGTTAATGCAACAGATGGTACCTTATTGTTAGCCACAGACAAATCTGACTGTCATGTGGTAATTCTGCTCATGCTCTGCTCTCACTTACTGAAGCCACTTCACACTGCACATTGGTGAAACTGCAGAATGAAATCTGTAGCACAGCATCAAGTGCACTGGCCTAATGTTGCCACCACCCTAGAACATAAGATTTGGAATTGCAGGGCCTGCACCCACAACGCATCAGCCCTGGCACATTGCTTCGACCTTTGTCCATTCCCTAACCATCTCTGGCACAGAGTATATATTGATTTCCCCGTATGCTTCTGGGGAGAAATGTGGTTGCTAGTTGTCAACATCATTCTCTAACTTTTCATATGTGGCTCAAGCAGCTATCACCACCACAGCAATTATTATCCATGCCCTCTCCGTATATTTCTACAACAATTTGCAATAACAGCTCTCATTTCACATTACCTACATTTCAGGATGTTTGTAAACAAAGCAGTATTGAACACTTTACCACCATCCCTTTCCATCAGCATTCATTTGAGAAGCTTAGTGTATGGTCTGAACCTTCAAAATGCAGATGTACAAGGTAATGATGATAGCCAATAACAAGCACTCACCAGGTTGCTTGCAACCTACCAGCTACTGTCATAACTGGACATACTCCAGCCAAAATTTTACATAGGTGCAGACCTCACATGCTCTTTGACCTGCTGCGCCCAACTCAGTGGGCCCGCCACTCATGCACACATCCTTATTGCCACATGGGCTCCAAAGTATGAGTTTATACTTTGGCTGTAATCCTGGGTTGTCCCAAGGTGGTGTCATCAGCAATAGGAGGTGACAAATGTTTGACGAGGTAGCCAACCAGGAGCACATAGTCAGGCATCGAGATCTGACCACAACCAGATCTCCCTGACCCTTAGCAGCCAACTGGGCACCACGTACGCAAATCGCGTCTGAGACAAGCCTGCCCAACAGCCTGCCTGCTACCACCACAACATTAAGCCTCATTTTAGTTGCCAGCTGGAAGTCAACAATGATTATTGATGGGAGCTCTCGTGAACACCAGAAACACTCTCACCAAACAATGGGTGGAGGTTAAGCATTCTCAGACTGGGTTGACTGTGGAGACCGAATTGATATTAAATAGGGAGTTTAGTATCTGACAATAATTTGGATTCCCCGCCCTGCCAGAGTACTGATATGGAGGAAAGGTTGGATATACTGGGGCTTTGTACTACAGCTACAAGCTTGTTCCCATGAAGAGTGCCACCACTGCTGTTTGATCATGTGAGCTTGTCCACAAATGGAATGATGTCTATAAATACTGCAACCCCAGATTTTTTCTATTCTATGAAGCCTTCACTGCATGTCATTGGTAGCAGGGTAATTGACTTTGGCCATGTTTATTGATTTGGATTGCTACCTGGACTTTTTGATTACACTTGTGACAGTTTTCACTATGCTCTGGACTTTGCTTCTGGCTAGCCATTGACTGTGTGAACTCTGCCATTGTTGATCACAGGAACTGCCTATTTGTTCCACTGGTCTCTGCATCACTGCCAGTGCAAGTGATCATAAACTGTGTTCTTACCTGCACCAAGTAGGATAGAAAACAAACTCTACATAAAAATTATTTTCGTATCTTGTGTTGTAATTGTATACATCACAGTTCAGCTGAAACAAATTTGTAATGCCGGCAACTGAATTCACTATGGAGTAATTGTATCGAGAAGTGAGTGTAATTTCAAGACCCTTAAAAAGATTTCTGCAGGACATATGGTTAGCTACTTTACCAAATACTCTTACTGCTTGCTCCTGCTGAATATATGCTTTATTTATTTTAAGTGCCCTTTCCCAGAAGGAAATAGCTATGTCAGGTATGTTTGAATTCATCCTCTCCTTTCTTATATGTTGAAAATGGAAGTGTAGCTCTTTACAAACTTTCACCAACTTTGGATGAATTTCCGTTGGTGATAAACTGCCCAAACTAAAAAAAACATGCGATGACTCTGTATTTCAGTTATCCAATTCAATGGAGCACATACAAAATTACTACTTTAAACTGATCAAGAAACTGCCCAATACTATTCACGAAGCAGAGAAATATTAATTTGCACAAGTCTTGTCATTAATGCTATCATTATAATTTTTATTCAGACAAATGCCATCTGAAAAGCATCATTTATTCTAAAAATTTTAACTATTACTAGCTAAATAATAGACATAGTGTATGACTTTCTGAAGACAAAATCTAGAAGCTGTCCCTGATGGTGAGTACAGCAACTAATACTTGTTCAGTGAGATATAGACATATTTGACTTTGCACACTATCTTGTATGAGGAACAACTGCAGTGATAAATAGACATCTTGAATAATAACCACTTGGACTGATCAAGGTGGCACAGTGGTTAGCACACTGGACTTGTATTCGGAAGGACAATGTCCAGCCATTCTCATTTAGGTTTTCTGTGATTTCCCTAAATCACTTCGGGCAAATTCTGGGATGGTTCCTTTGACAGGGCATGGCCGATTTCCTTCCCCATATGTCCCTAATCTGAAGGGAGTCATGACCTCGCTGTTTGATCCCCTCCCCCAAATTAATCAACCAACCACTTGGCTGTTCTTGTAAATGATTTATTAAATGACCAGTTTCATAGCCTCGAAGCAACATCATCCAGTTAAATATGATGAATCATAAAATTAAGATTGCAACATGGACAGGACCCAGCATTCCTTGTATATGAATAAATGACACAATTAGCCAATCGTCAGGTAAGCAGAAAGTGTGGGTCCACATTTCCTCAAACATGCCATGAAGCCAAATCAACAATAGTACCCGAACGTGACTGGTTAACCATTGTATATGAGCCCTTATATCTAATGGTTAACCAGTTATGTTTGGTCTTTTCTGTTTACCTGATGATCCACTAACTGTGTCATTTATTCATAGACAAGGATTTCGATCCTGTCTGTGTTGCAACTGTAATGTCACATTTAACCAAATGCAACCTGATGATGCTTCCAGGCTATGAAACCAGTCGTTTAATTTCTGACTTTGCTGTTAACTTAATCACAATGAATTTCTTCCAACATTGTATGTTACATCAGTAAACTTTGATAACAAGTGGATGTTCATTGCACCACGGATACTGCATTAAAGATGATAGAGTTATAGTTTATATTAAAATTGCTTATTAAAAAAAAAAAAAAAAAAAAAAAAAAAATATATATATACACTCCTGATCAATATGATGTGTTGTGTGCTACTCTATCTTGTGCAAGCCTCTTCTTCTCTGAGTAACTACTACAACCTACATCCTTCTGAATCTGCTTAGTGTATTCATCTCTTGGTCTCCCTCTACGATTTTTACCCTCCACGCTGCCCTCCAATACTAAATTTATGATCCCTTGATGCCTCAGAACATGTCCTACCAACCGATCCCTTCTTCTAGTCAAGTTGTGCCACAAACTTCTCTTCTCCCCAATCCTATTCAATATCTCCTCATTAGTTATGTGATCTACCCATCTAATCTTCAGCATTCTTCTGTAGCACCACATTTCGAAAGCTTCTATTCTCTTCTTGTCCAAACTAGTTATCGTCCATGTTTCACTTCCATACAGGGCTACACTCCATACAAATACTTTCAGAAATGACTTCCTGACACTTAAATCTGTACTCGATGTTAATAAATTTCTCTTCTTCAGAAATACTTTCCTTGCTATAGCCATTCTACATTACATGTCCTCCCTACTTCAACCATCATCAGTTATTTTGCTCCCCAAATAGCAAAACTCATCTACTGCTATAAGTGTCTCATTTCCAAACCTAATTCCCTCAGCATCACTTGATTTAATTCGACTACATTCCATTATCCTCGTTTTGCTTTTGTTGGTGTTCATCTTGTATCTTCCTTTCAAGACACTGTCCATTCCGTTCAGCTGCTCTTCCAGGTCCTTTGCTGTCTCTGGCAGAATTACAGTGTCATTGGCAAACCTCAAAGTTTTTATTTCTTCTCCATGGATTTTAATTCCTACTCCAAATTTTTCTTTTGTTTCCTTTACTGCTTGGTCAATATACAGATTGAATAACATTGGGGATAGGCTACAACCCTGTCTCACTCCCTTCTCAACTACTGCTTCCCTTTCATGTCCCTTGACTCTTTATAACTGCCATCTGGTTTCTGTACAAATTGTAAATAGTCTTTGGCTCCCTGTATTTTACCCCTGCCATCTTCAGAATTTGAAAGAGAGTATCCCAGTCAACATTTTCAAAAGCTT
This sequence comes from Schistocerca americana, assembly GCF_021461395.2. Lineage (NCBI taxonomy): Eukaryota > Metazoa > Arthropoda > Insecta > Orthoptera > Acrididae > Schistocerca > Schistocerca americana. Next base: position 509,096,529 of record NC_060119.1, on the reverse strand, counting down.
TTTCTAAGTCTACAAATGCTAGTAACGTAGGTTTGCCTTTCCTTAGTCTTCTTTCTAAGATAAGTTGTAGGATCAGTATTGCCTCACATGTTCCAAAATTTCTACGGAATCCAAACGGATCTTCCCCGAAGTCGGCTTCTACCAGTTTTTCCATTCATCTGTAAAGAATTAGTGTTAGTATTTTGCAGCCATGACTTCTTAAACCGATATTTTGGTAATTTTCACACCTGTTGACACCTGCTTTCTTTGGGGTTGGAATTATTATATTGTTCTTGAAGTCTAAGGGTATATCGCCTGTCTCATACATTTTTCTCACCAGATGGTAGAGTTTTGTCATGGCTGGCTGTCCCAAGGCTATCAGTTGTTCTAATGGAATGTTGTCTACTCCCAGGGCCTTTTTTTGACTTAGGTCTTTCAGTGCTGTGCCAAATTCTTCACGCAGTATCATATCTCCCATTTCATCTTCACGTACATCCTCTAGCTATCCTTGCTTAGCTGTTTTGCACTTCCTGTCAATCTCATTTTTGAGACGTTTGTATTCCTTTTCGCCTGCTTCGTTTACTGCATTTTTATATTTTCTCCTTTCGTCAATTAAATTCAACATCTCTTCTGTTGCCCAAGGATTTCTACTAGCCCTCATCTTTTTACCTGTGTGATCCTCTGCCACCTTCACTATTTCATCTCTCATAGCTGCCCATTCTTCTTCTACTGTATTTCTTTCCCCTCTATTTGTCAATCATTCCCTAATGTTCTCTCTGAAACTCTCTACAACCTCTGGTTCTTTCCCATGTGACATATTTACTCAAATATATTTCTATTATTAAAGAAATAGAATTGAAACCTCCCTTTGATACACCAGGAAACACAAGTATGTGATACAAATTCTGTCCTGTGTGGCACACTTTTAGTCAAGCAGTGGGAAATAGTCCTAACAGTAACATCACAACAGTTTGTTTTCCATAGCAGAATTTAAGGAAGTGATTTATTAGAAAATGGCATGATATGTCTGTTTCAGTAAATGACTGGTTGGAATCTCCACCTAGTATTTCAGAATTATCTGAGTCTTTTAGGTCTTTGTCAGATTTCATGGAGTTTTCCAGGTAAAATCAATTTTCATGGCCTACACATACTGCCTAAGGGGAATATAGTGACCATCTTATAAATAAAATTATTATGTTGCATCAATTAAGAATCCTACAAAATTGTCATTAGATTGTCTGTTTACACTTATCCTTTTTCTTTTGTTCTAAACAGATTATCAGATGATAGCTTAAGTGAAAGCTAATTACAACACCATTTGTGTGAGTTGAAACTGAGAAAATGCAATAAAAGAAAATCAGTTTCCTTGACAATTCTGTGGAAAAAGTTTTCAGTTCTGAGTATTTTCTTTGGTAATGAGTGTGTTCTGGAACCAGAGTTGCTTGCACAGTCGATTTAATCAACACAGCAAAATTTGGAAACATTGGAGGGAATAAGTTTCAGTATCATATCCAAAACATCTTCTTACCATTTACAGAAAATAATTCTTTGCATTTGTTGAACTTTTAGACTGAACATAATGATGCCTCTTTAAGAGGCTGGCAAAAAGACTGTTAATATAATTCAGATTCCACCCAGAAATAATAATGTGATTCAGCCTCTTGACAATATAATTTCCTATAGCTCTTTGTCATTTCAGGTTTATCAGTGGAACAATATTGTTAAATTTCAGTCATGTCTGCATTGTCAGTTTGCATCACCACATTTTATGAATTTGATCAAGTATGCCTGGTATGCAGCAGAGTATGCAGAACAACAGCCACAGCAATTTCTTACTCCATTCCATTTCCGCTTAAATAAAACTAGTAATTGCTGTGAAATGTCTGAATGCATTACCTTTTCTTTTATCAGATAAGCCTGATGTAAGGAAAATATTTACTTGTGTCCTCCAGCAGACATTTCATATTTTTGCGGTGATTACAGGGAATAAACAAGGAGCAGTTTCATTGTTTGGTTGACTTTCTGGCTCTGCCCGAATGTATCAAAGATAGATAGATGTATTTGACTCACAGTAAGATCATATGTCCCAAACCCTTTTACAGAGAAATTCTACAAAATTTGGTCCACCAGTATGAGTTGTAATTGTTAGGAAAGTTGAAGAAAATACAGAATGGTCACTCATTCTGAAAGAATGAACTACACTGACCCTGACTTTAGTATTGTTGTTGTTGTTGTTGAGCTCTTCAGTCCTGAGACTGGTTTGATGCAGCTCTCCATGCTACTCTATCCTGTGCAAGCTTCTTCATCTCCCAGTACCTACTGCAACCTACATCCTTCTGAATCTGCTCAGTGTATTCATATCTTGGTCTCCCTCTACGATTTTTACCCTCCACGCTGCCCTCCAGTACTAAATTGGTGATCCCTTGATGCCTCAGATACTTATAGTGTAACTGCTCTAATAAATACCTTATGTGCACCAAGGGGTTGCATATCTTCCAAATCGAGGAGAGAACACAGAAGCTGAAAATGACTAAAAGTATTATTTTGAGGTGAAGAAGAAACTTAAGTCTCCTACATTTACAAAAGTTTTATCACACAGTCCTCAGAAAGTCTTTGAGGAAAGAATTGTATCAACATAAACTCAGGTGATGCTAGCAAAATAAATTCTCATAATATTGTATTACAAAAGTAAAGTGCTAAAAAGGCTGCTTTGCCTCCACACCAGCTCAAGCCTTAGCTCCACTTGGCATTTGCAAAATAAATTGAACCAAAGAAAGTGTCTCTCAATCTAAATTGATTCAACAGAAGAAAACAAAAGAGAAGTAATGAAATGCCAAGAAAACAGTCAAACAATGCGGACCTGATGGCACTTGCCATATAAAATGATGAAGACTTTGTGATCCACAGTGGGATCTGCGACTCGTCATCCTCTTAGTTCTTCTCTTCCTAGACGGGGAAAAGGAAAGCTATCTCGCTGATAAACGGCTCCTGTACTACAGTGGAATATGCATAGGTTCAGGAGACATGTATGGAATGTAAGTGTTAGCATAAGTAAAAATCATGTGCTTATATCTACAGGGTGCAAATTTTAAATTATTCTATTGACCCTGCACTTAGGAATACATGTTCCACAAAAGGGATAAACTCAATTGGAACATAATAATCCACCCCAGTCTCTCTTCACAATAGCTATGCATGTAGTTGCTGTAATAGTTCATATTCAATATAATGTTGTATTTTTTACCAGTCAACAAAGGAATTTTTGAGCATATACTGCCTAGCCTTTTTTTTTATTGGTATGGCAACCACCAAACTACCAATAAAGACAAACAACAAGTGTTTACTGTCAATATACTGTAACATAATGTAGAATACACCATGCATTTCTGACTTTGTTTTACCATATTTAGAACTTGAATTCTTACTCCAAGGACAGTTCCTAAAAAGTCTGTAGGTATGAGCTTGCTCTATAATATATGCCTAGCTTTTGCCACCCATCTGGCCTGTTTATTTATTTACGCAGTTTATGTCACATTGCAACACTTGATCAGTCCATATACACTATAGTCTTCAGAGTATTAGCTAGACATGCTTGTTGGCTTCTTCTGATCACAAATATTTTTCACTCTTTCCAATCAGGTAGCCTCTTCTTCATCAGAAATTCAGATTCTTTTTGTTTAAATTCTCATATCAGCACTTCTTAGAACCCTGTTCTCTTCTCATTCTGTGTTTTGTTGCAGTGTTATATTCAACTCTTCTAAATTGTACTGGACTTCTTTAAACATATTTTCTTGGTTTTATTTATCAAAAATTAGTTCAATTGTTGTTGCACTAGTGTGATTCAGAAAAATTTTTATATATGGCAAAACATGCAATTTTACTCTTTCATATTGTAATTGCATCAAATATTGACTCATGTACACAATACACATCTTTGTTGAGTAACAGTCGCCATTGTCCTTTACTGGATTTGAAGCTTTTTGAACTTGATGATTGTTTTCATGATCTTTCTGCCCATTTTTTGCCATTTTTCTGTTGTTCCTTTGATTTTCAACCATAAAGATTCGCCTGCTTTAATTTCAGAGCTGTAGTGTTTGATTTTGGCATTCATGAAGAGAGATTTCTTCTTATATGTTGGCCAATATATTTGTTGTGCTTGTTTCAGTTTCATTTTTTATATTCTGCTCGTGTTCTCTCATTTGAGTCCCAAGTTACGATTTCCCCCAAGGTATTTGAACTTATTTACAACCTTAACTAAAGTATAATGTGGCCAGTTTATAATATTTTTTCAATCCTACCCTTCCTTCCTTTCTGTGTAGTTAATTTTTTTCACTGCCTCTGTGTGTTTATTGCACATAATTTCTTGTTCTTTTTTTCTTATTTATGATCCATTTCTACTAACCTCTACTTCCCTCCAAATCTTATTTGAAACCAGCAGTCCAGTTTATCCTCTCAGTCATTACAGTTTCTTGAGCAAGAGTCATGAATAACATTTCCTGTGAATTTTCCTTCATCTTTGAGTTTTTCCAATTTCTTTTCCTCAATTTCCTTTCTTTTTTACACTAGGAGGAACCCGTGCCATTTTATGTGCCTTTTATACAGAGTACCATTGGCTTGCACTTGATGAACAGATATTGTCTATCTATAGTATAAATACTTTTTTGTTCCATAATTGTAGAGATATTTGTGGATATAGCACTTATAACGAAAATAAAACACAGGATGCATATTTTGCATAATTGATGTGATAAGATTTATTGTTTCTCTGATCATAGTTGAAATGGCCCTCAAGGATGTGGAGCAAGCCAAAAAAATGAAACATATTTCATTTACAGATGAATACCATAGAAATATAAAGAAAAGTAATTAGCAAGTCTTTGTTGCCAATAATTGTCAAAAAGAAAGTGTATGCATTGTTAACTTTCAGTGGCATGGCAAAAGTAGCGTGGCATGTGCCTGGGTAAATCTGTACAAAAGGACTGCCCAGAAATCTTTTTAACTTTCATCATTTTAATCATGCTCACCTCAGCATAATTTAGTACAGTGCCAAAGATTGTGACATCATGCATGTATTCAAACCTGTAATCATCATCATTATCACCATCATCTTCTTCTTCTTCGAGACCGATGACCACGCTGTCTGGTCTCCTTCCCCAAATCAACCAACCAATCTTCTTCTTCGTCAGCACCTACTCATCCCTCAGAATGATCCTCAATACAAAGCTGGATGGTTCTTTTAATCATTTGTATCTCATTAAAAATAGTGTATAAAAGCCAAGCTCTCAGTTGTCTGAAACATTCTACACAGTCACACAAATAATGTTTTATGCACAAACTTGAAAGCATTAATTTTTTGCAGTTGCCCTTTCTAAGTTTACAAAAACCATACTGCTCCAGCTTGTTCCTCTTTGCAATAGTCTCTTAATATACTGCTTTCTGTACTTCAAAAAACTTCTCATGCTTTGATACTGCTATTCCTTTTGATGAGGTCTTGAAATAAGTTTTTCAAGTAACTTCCATATTAATGTATTATGCAGGTTGTTATGATATTTAGTAGGTACCAGTGATCTCCACCTAAACTGAGTGTCAACATGCAGCTTTCTAAGCACGCTGGGCAAAGATCCTGGTGCTTTGTTCCTTGCCTAAACACAATACAGCAGCCATAAAGTGTCACTAGAATGAAAAAGAAAATGCTTTTCAATTCTGTGCCCAAAGTATATCTATTAAATTGGATCTTCCAGATTTTTGAAGAGCAAAACGGACTACTTCATTGCTACTGCAAATGGTGACAGATCTGCGTATCATTTCAAAACTCAAGTGTGATAAAGATATTGACAGGCAGAGAAGAATATTTGTTCTGATTTATTTGTCCTTATTCTTTATTTTCACATATGCTTTACCCATTCATTCCATTATCAGGCAAAATGGTGCTATGAGATGCAGCAGAAGTAGATAAACTAGATTACTCAATACAGATATGTATAAGTCATAAAATGAAGTGTCTTGAGCAATGCCGATGTCTCTCAAACTAAGTTCAAATAATTTGCTCAGATGGGCCACTATGATTATAAAATTTATGAATGCATTTTAAATCTAAAGCAAACTGCATCTTAACATATTTAGTACCTCAATCAGTGTATTACCTAAAAGGGTTTACATTGCCACTCAGTGTCATGAAGACAAATAAAGCAAATGTGATAATGTATTTCTGCCAGGAAGATAATCTGCACTTTATTACATGTGTCAGTCTAGGTATCAAAAAGACGTGTGCAACGTGATGATAATGGATTTCCGAAACAGTGCTACAAATGATTGTTAATATCCTTCAGAATATACACAGTCATAATGCCTTCACCATTTTAATTTAATAATTATTTTCTGTTAGCATTTGCAGCAACAAAAGTATGAGAGAGACAATAAAATTCTTAGCTTATGTGAAGGAAGGAATTATTTTGGTTATGTGGGGTCATCTAATCTAGCATCATTATATTGTGTTGATCTGATGGTTTCTTGCTTCAGATACTGTTACAGTCAACAACTTAAACAATGAAAAATCCAGGGTGAAGTAATGACAATATTAGGAAAAAGATATATATAATGAAAATGTTGAATCGCAGACAGGCACTACAAAAAAAGACTGCTAAACAGGTAAGTTTTCAGCCAAAAAGCTTTCTTCTGAATTAGCACAACACACACACACACACACACACACATTCATGCAGATGCAACTCTCACACACATGACTACTTCTCTGCCGAGGCCAGGCCGCGAGCAACTGCACATGATGGGATAAGTAATCTGGGTGGTGGGGGCCAGGAGGAGGCTGGGAGGGGGAGAGATAGCAGGGTAGGGGTGGGGACATTAAAATTCTGCTAGTGGGAGCATACAGTGATGAGGAGAGGGGGGGGGGGGGGGAGGGTGGAGGACAGGGTAGGGCAGGGTAGGGCAGGTAGGTGCAGTTGGGAAGTTAGATGGAGAAGCAGAAGCAGTGGTGGGCAGGAGTGGGAAATGAGAGAAATAAAAAGACTGTGGGTGCATTGGTGGAATATAAGGCTGTGTAGTGCTGGAATGGGAACAGCGAAAAGGGTATATGGGTAAAAGACAATGACTAACAAAGGTTGAGGCCAGTAGTGTTATGAGAACATAGGATATATTGCAGAGAAAGTTCCCACCTGTGCAGTTCAGAAAAGCTGCTGTTGGTAGGAAGGATCCTGATGGCACAGGCTGTGAAGTAGTCATTGAAATGAAGAACATTGTGTTGGGCAGCATGCTCAACAACTGGGCAGTCCAGCTGTTTCATGTCCGCAGTTTGTCGGTGGACATTCTTGTGCATAGACAGCTTGGTGGTTGTCGTACCCACTTAGAATGCAGCACAGTCGATACAGCTTAGCTTGTAGGTCACATGACTGATTTCACAGGTAGCCCCTCCTTTGATGGGATGTGACAAGACTAGAGTAGGTGGTCATGGGAGGATGTATGGACAGGTCTTGCACCTAAGTCTTTTTCAGGGATATGAGCCATGAGGCAAGGGGTTCAGAGCAGAGGACATGTATGGATGGATGAGGATATTGTGTACATTTGGTTGCAGTAGAATACCACTGTGGGAGGCGTCGGAAGGATAGTGGATACATTCCTCATTTTAGGGCACAACGAGAGGTAATTGAAACCCTGACTGAGAATGTGATTCAGTTGTTCCAGTACTGGGAGGTACTGAGTCATGAGGGGAATACTCCACTGTCGCCAGACATCGGGACTTTGGGCCTTGGTGAGTGACTGGAGAGGTTAGGCACAGGAGATTTGTTTCAGTACAGGGTAGGGAGGGTAATTATGGTCTGTGAAGGCCCCAGTGAGATCCTAGGTATATTTCAAGAGGGACTACTTGTCACTACAAATGCAATGGTATGTGTGGCTTGGCTGTATGGAAGGGACTTCTTGGTATGGGATGGGTGGCAGCCAGTGAAGTGGAGGTTTTGCTGGTGGTTGTTAGGTTTGTTGTGGACAGAGGTATGATGTAGCCATCTTTGATTGGAGGTCAGCATTAAGGAAGTGGCTTGTTGGGTTGAGGAGGACAAGGTGAAGCAAATGGTGAAGAAAGAGTTGAGGTTCTGGAGGAATGTAGATAGGGTGTCCTCAGCGTCAGTCCAAATCATGAAAGTGCCATGAGTGAATCTGTACCAAGTGAGAGGTTTGGGATTCCTGGTGATTAAGTAGGATTCCTCTAGATGGCACTGAATAGGTTGGCATAGGATGTGGCTACTGCTCGCACCCATTGTCATATCCCAGATTTGTTTGTCGGTGATGCCTTCAAAGGAGAAGTAATTGTGGGTGATGTAGTTGGTCTTGGTGACCAGGATGGAGGTTGTAGATTTGAATTTGTAAGGACTGCAAAAGGTAGTGTTCAATAGGGGCAAGGCTATGGGTTTTAGAGATGTTAGTGTAAAGGGAGGTGTCATCAGTAGTGACAAGCAGGGCACCATGTCGTAAAGGAACAGGGGCTGTGCAGAGTTGGTGGAGGATATGGTTGGTGTCTGTGGAAGGTTGGTTGCGAGTAATAGGCTGAAGGTGTTGGTCTGTGAGAGTAGAGATTCTCTCTGTGAGGGCACAGTATCCAGTCACAATGGGATGTCTTGGATGGTTGAGTTTATGGACTTTAGAAAGGATGTGGAAGGTAGGATTGCAAGAAATAGTAGAGGTGAGGAGAGAGAGAGAGAGAGAGAGAGAGAGAGAGAGAGAGAGAGAGAGAGAGAGAGAGAGAGACTCTGGGGAGAGTTTCAGGGATGGCCCTAAGGATTTGAAGAGAGGCCTGAGATCCTGCTGGATTTATGGAGTGGGGTCATTGTGGCAGGGTTTGTAGGTGGGTGAATCTGACTGCTGGCAGAGTTCTTCCACCAGATAATCCTTGCAGTTCAAGAAAGCAGTGGTGGAGCTTTTCTCAACAGGTAGGATTATAAGGTCAGGATTGGTTTTCAAGCGATGGATTGCTGCTCTTTTTGTGGATGTCTGGTTAGCTTGCATATTGAGGGATATGGGAAATGAAATTGAGACAAGGTTTGAGGTTAAGAAATTCTGGAAATTCCAGAATTTCTTAACCTCAAACTGTGCCTCACAATAATTCCAAAATCCTGGAACATGCAAGCTAACCTTACATCCACGGGAAGAACTGCAATCCACTACCTAAAAATTGATCCCGACCTTATAATCCTACCTGCTGAAAAGGCTGTATCACTGTTGTTTCGAAGTGCAAGCATTACATGGCAGGACACCACCAGCTGTCAGATTCATTCATCTACAAACCCTGTCCCAGTGACCCCATCCGAGAAATCCAGAAAGATCTCCAGCATCTCCTCATATTCTTAGGCCCATCCCAGAACATCTCGCCAAAGTCTACCTCTCTCACATTCAGTCTGTTACCCACAACCTATGCTACTACATAAAAGATACCAACCATTTCCTCCACCGACTCTCCACAGTTCCTGTTTCTTTATTACAGGATGCACTGCTCATCACTACTGATGCCACTACCCTTTATATTAACATATCTAATGCCAATGGCCTTGCTGCTATTGAACACTACCTTTTTCAGTGCCTAATAGAGTCCAAATCTACAACCTCCTTCCTGGTCAAATGATCAACTATATCCCCAACCACAATTACTTCTCCTTTGAAGGCATCACCTACAAATAAATCTGGGATGTGGCAATGGGCATCTGCATGGCTCCATCCTATCGCTAACCTATTTATGAGTCAGAGGAATCCCAAACCCCGCACCTGGTTTAAATTCATTGATGACATCTTCGTGACCTGGATCGAGGGTGAAGACACACTATCCACATTCCTCCAGAACCTCATCTCCTTCTCCCCCATTCGCTTCACCTAGTCCTCCTCAACCCAACAAGCCACCTTCCTTAATGTTGACCTCTAAATCAAAGATGGCTACATCATACCTCTGTCAGCACCAAGCATAACAACCATCAGCAAAGCCTCCACTTCATTGCCTACCACCAATTCCATACCAAGAAGCCCTTCCATACAGCCTAGCCACACATGCCATTGCATCTGTAGTGACAAGTAGTCCCTCTTGAAATATACCAGGGATGTCACTGGGGCCTTCACAGACTGTAATTACCCTCCCCACCCCATACTGAAACAAATGTCCTGTGCCTTACCCCTCCAGTCATCCACCAAGACCCAAAGTCCCACCGTCTGGCCACAGTGGAGTATTCCCCTCATGACTCAGACCTCCCAGTACTGGAGCAACTGAATCACATTCTCCTCCACGGTTTCAACTACCTCTCGTCATGCCCTGAAATGAAGAATGTTCTACCGACTATCCTTCCCACCCCTCCCACAGTGGTACTCTGCCGCCCACCAAACCCTCACAATATCGTTGTCCATCTCTACACAACCCCTGCTCCCAACCCCTTGCCTCATGGTTCATATCCCTGTAATAGACCTAGATGTGAGACCTGTCCCATACATCCTCCTACCACCATCTACTCCAGTCTTGTCACAAGCATCACCTATCCCATCAAAGGAGGGGCTACCTGTGAAACCAGTAATGTGATCTAAAGGCTAAACTATATCAACTGTGCTGCGTACTACGTTGGCATGACAAGCTGTTTATTTGCATGAATGGCCACCAACAAACTGTGGCCAAGAAACAGCTGGAACACCCAGTTGCTGTGCATGCTGTCCAACAAAAAAATGGTTCAAATGGCTCTGAGCACTATGGGACTCAACTGCTGAGGTCATTAGTCCCCTAGAACTTAGAAATAGTTAAACCTAACTAACCTAAGGACATCACAAACATCCATGCCCGAGGCAGGATTCGAACCTGCGACCGTAGCGGTCTTGCGGTTCCAGACTGCAGCGCCTTTAACCGCACAGCCACTTCGGCCGGCCTGCTGTCCAACACAAAGTTCTTCATTTCGAGGACTGCTTCACAGTCTGTGTCATCTGGAGCCTTCCTACAAATACCAGCTTTATTGAATTGCACAGGAGGGAACTCTCCCTGCAATGTATCCTACGTTATTCTAACACTTCTGGCCTTAACCATCGTTACTCATTGTCCTCACGCATCGATCACAATCCCTGTTCCCATTCCAGCACTACACAGCTTTCTGTTCAACCAATGCACCCACAATCTTTTTATTTCTTTCGTTTTCCACTTCCACCCTCCACCACCTCTGCCCCCCCCCCCCTTCCCCCATCTAACCTCCCAACTGCACCTACCTGCCCTACACTCTCTTTCCTTCATTCCTGTACGTTCCCACAAGCAGCAGTTTACTGTCCCCACCCCTACCCTGCTATCCCTTCCACTTCCCACCCCAGCCTCCTCCTTACCCCACCACCCACTTTGCTTCACCCATCATGTGCAGTTGCTCACAGTCTAGCCTTGGCAGCCAGTGAAGTGGTCATGGGTGTGAGAGTTGCATTTGCGTGAATATGTGTATGTGCGTGTTTTGTCTAACTCAGAAACAGTCTTTTTGTTGTGCTTGTCTGCAACTCAAAATTTCCTCTGTATGATGAGTACCAATCTATCCTGTTCATAATACCGTCAATACCGTAAAGTTTACAATCAAAAATAAGTAAATGGTCTGTACTGTGTACAGGCTGATTGGAATCTTTCACTTAAGTACAATACAGTGGATGATGCAGAAACGGAATTGTGCAGGCAAGCGGAAGTATTTTGCTTCTATAGAGAATAATAGCCTGTACTCAGTAATATGCAGTCTCTTCTTAAGACATCTGAATTCTCAGAATGTTTTGATGTTGGAGAAAGGTTTCTTCATACCATGGTAAATTAATATTGAAGAATTTCTTATATACTTGGTTGGTGCTCTGCATACTTCATTATATTGTTTGAAAGGAAAATTGAGTTGAGACAACTAATAAATATGAGACAGGATGCTGGCCATTAAATATCTTCAGCAGGAAAAATGTTTAATACTGTTGATAGTAACATATAAAATTGGTGACATTATCGTAATAGATTTTGGAACTGTATGTTCTTTCCTTGGGCAGGAGAGAGGGGTAAAATGGGAAGCTTAAAGAGGAAAGACAGATCACTCGGACCACAAAATGAGAGGCATCCAGCAGCAATGAGGACAGGGGTAGACAGTGAGAGAGCCCACTTGCTTCTACCAGCAGTGAGGATGAGGGTAGACAGTGAGAGGGACCCATCAGCCAAATGACGGAGATGGTGAGCGACAGAAGAGTATGGTTACATCAACAGGGTGTTGCCTTTAGTGTCTGATGATGATTATTTGAGAAAATTTCTTCCATTATGTTGTAGCATGTTGATAAGTGCCTTCAAAAACCCAAAATGTGTGTGTAATAGAAGCAAGAATATTTATTTAAATCTGCAAGTGATTTATGTGTAATATTCTGCCACTTTTCATGTGCAGATCATTTTCGTTGTAATGTGGTAAGTTTTTGTTCTGCTATAATTTTTTTAGAGGAAAACATTGATAAGATAAAACAAGTCCAGAATCATAATGTCTATGGAAAAACATTTCAATTTACCATGCTGTGAAATGAAGTGATTGTATAGCATTATTGGATTAGAGATCCCCCTCTGGTGTTGTTCGACCAACTGCTGATAGTTTACATATTTGATGCACTTGTTGACATGTAACAGTCGGTCCCCAAGATAAGGAAATCTCCAACCCGGCCTACAACCAAATCTGACACTCAGAAATCTAGAGGCAGCAAAGCTAACCAGTAGAACACAAGCTGCAGACTATAGGCTATGAGTATCCCAGCTAATTACAATGATCTATGGACCCTCCCACAACTACCTGCCCCACTCCAGTCTTATAATAACAAGTACATACATACAAATTTCAGTCAAACATTTGTTAAGATGTGTGTAAAACGTAATAGAACACTATAGAGACCCACATACACTCAACACAATAATTGTTCAATGGAAAAGTCATACAATCTTAATTGACTGTCTTTTGACTGGGCTGCAACCAAACAGTTGGACAAATATCAGCTGATGGGCCATATGAACATGGCTGTGTATTATGGGGTACAAACACTTAACTAAACAGCCGATCTGCAATAGTTCAGATGGGCATTGTCATCAACAACATAGCTTTTTATTGAGAGAGTAGGAGAAAAAGGCCCAACCAAGAAAGATAGCTAGTAAAAGAAGGAACTATGGGAAGAGTTCTTCCCAGAAGTTATTTCGGACAGGATGGATGATGAGGCAAAAATGTAGATTAAAAACAGAGTTCCTTTTTCATTATATGTTAATTTTTCCCCAAATCTTTAGTGTAGTTTGGTGTATCATTGTATTGTTGCAGTAATCATTACGATACGGTGCTTTAGATCTTATTGTATTGCCTTCATTTCAAGTAGGACATTGAGTACTGATGGAAATTTACACCTTGATTTCTTCTCCCACAGTCAACTGCCCATCTGTGTATGTTGAATAAATATGTGCACAAAACATTTTAAAACTGAACTCTTTCCATAATATGAACAATATTATGCAAACTGTGACACATTTTTCTTGTAAATAAGTGCAACAAAATCTACCGTAAGTGTACATTGAGTGGTCTATGTAATATGCATTAATCGTTAAATAAAATTGCAAAGAGCTTTCTTTATTGTAGTGAACTTTGTGAATGCAATTTTCTTTGCTTTATCAAGGGCTGTCTGTAAGTTGATATAATTTCTGCCGTTATTTAAAAATAATATCATACATGTATATCACTAGGATGAGTATCTGTAGCAGTACTCAGCAGTTTGCATCATGTGACATTTTTATTATATGCACTATCTCATCAGCTGCATCCAGGCACCTCTAAATAACATGGAATTGACCACTGGATGTCACGTGAGTGGATCCACTAGGCAACTGGGAGTATTTTGTGGTCAGTGGAGAAGCAGAACAGGCCAGTCAGGAGAGCTCTGTTACTTCAAATGTGGACTGTTCACTGAATGTCACATGTGTAACATATCTAACAGGGGCATTTCATGCCTTCTAAAGCTGCACAAGTCGACTGTTGATGATGTGGCCATGAAGTGAAAACACAAAAGAAGATCAGTCAGACCTCCTGTACTCATAAACAGTGATTGCTGAGCATTGCGGAGGGTTGTTGTAAAAAAACACATGAAAACAGTGGAAGGAATTACTAGTGAGTTCCAAAGTGCTACCAGCAGTCCATCTAGCTCAATTCCTGTGCATAGGGAGTTAAGAAGAATGGGGTACAATGATCGAGCAGCTCCTCGTAAGCCATGTATTTCTGTAGGCAGGACTAAGTGACTCTTGAGGTGGTGACACCACTGGACTGTTGATGATTGGAAATGAATGATGAATCACACTGTACCCTCTGCCAATCCAATGGAAGGGTTTGGGTGTGGCAGATGCCTGGAGAGGGTTCTCTACCATCATATGTAGTGTCAACAGTGAAGTACGGAGGATGTGGTATTACTCTTAAGGGGTTGATTTTGCGGTTAGCGTGCTTAAGAAAACATGAAATGCAGAAGGATATGAACACATTTTACATCAGTGTGCACTGCATGCAGCAGAGAAACAGTTTGTAGACAATGACTGATTGCATCAGCATGACAGTGCACCTTGTCATAAAGAAGAACCTGAGAGGCAATGGTTTCTGGACAGTAACATTCCTGGGGTAGACTGGACTACCCCAGTTGGAACACTTTTGGAGTGAGTTTGACATCATGTTTGCTCCATACTCTGGTAGTCCATTCAACAATGGAAAATTAGGGGGAAACAATCTGGAAAATTAGGGGGAAACAATCACTTACAGTAGAGTCCCATTAATCCGAACTTATTGGGACCAGACCTGGTTTGGATTACCGATTTGTTCGGATTAGCCGGAATTATGGTGACAAGTTTCTAGAATGAAGTATACCAAGCAGATAAGTAGGTACACCATGGTAACAAATGGGAACAAGTGTGGGAACAATGGCTCACTCTCACTCCCTGCCCTTGTTGTTGTGCATTGTTGAGACATTTGTAGTGTCTGAGGTCAGTGCACTGCCAGTTCACTCACAAAGCACTTGGTTATCTTAGTTATCGATCGCAGGCACACATAACACTTGTATTGTATTCATTCAGGTGTAGTGGTATACATGTTTTCATCATGAGTAAACGGAAACATACAGCGTTAACTCTCAAGGAAAAACTGAATGCACTGAAGCAGATAGACAGTGGTGAGAATGTATATAAACTGGCAATGGAACTGGGCGTTGGTAAAGCAACCATTTGTGATTGGAAGAAGAATCGAGTGAAGCTTGAACAGTCCTGTGTAATGTTTTCGGGAAAAACACTCGAAATTCGGCAGACTATGAAACAGTTGGGTTGTTTGGGGGAAGAGATCAAACAGCGAGGTCATCGGTTTCGTAGGATTAAGGAAGGAAGTCGGCCGTGCCCTTTCAAAGGAACCATCCAGGCATTTCCCTGGATCGATTTAGGGAAATCGCAGAAAACCTATATCAAGATGGCCTGACGCGGATTTGAATCATCATCCTCCTGAATGCAAGTCCAGTGTGCTAACCACTGCGCCACCTCACTCGGTACCACTATGAAACAGTCCCAGTATGACAGAGTGGATGAAGCTCTTTTCCTTTCGTTTATGCAGGAAAGAGAAAGGGGAACTACTTTGAGTGTAGCACTGGTTCAGGAGAAGGCTGTTTACCTGAACAAGTTAATGAATGGTGATGAGTCTTTTAGTGCGAGTACGGGTTGGTTGGACAGATTCAAAAAACGTCATGGAGTCCGTCAGCTAACAATTACTGGAGAGAAGCTTTCTTCTGACTGGGATGCAGTGAAGGAATATTTGGGTAAGTTTATAAAAATGATATGAGAGGGAAAGTATTCTCCCCAACAAATTTATAACACTGACAAGACTGGCCTTAATTTTAGGGCTGCCAACAAAAACCTGGCATCAAAAGCAGAAGACCATGCTCCTGGTTTTAAAATGTGCTAAGATCGTGTGACTATTAGCATGTAGCATCACTGCTGGTAATCACAAGCTGCCATTAATGCTGATCAGCAAATCTGCTAGGCCAGCTTTTAAAAACTGCAACATGAAGTCCCTGCCCATATATTATCGCAACCAGAAAAAAGCATGGATGGATGGTAAGCTGTTCAAAGAATGGTTTCATGGCCAATTTGTTCCCTCTGTTTGGCGGTTTTCTAAGGAAAATCATATGTCTCGCAATGCAATCCTTTTGACTGATAACGTGCCATCTCACCCCAGCACTGAGGAATTATGTGATGGAGAAATTGTGGCAAAGTTTTTGCCGCCGAATGTTACACCACTTCTACAGCCAGTGGACCAGGGCATACTGCAAACATTAAAACTGATTTACAGAAAACAATTTTTAAGAATCCTGGTCCAAGATGATAGCATTCCTTGAGTGAACAAAATAAAAAAGACCAATGTGAAGGACGTTGTTTATTGGGTCGCTGAGGCATGGCAGAATATTTCAGAAAATACTCTGAGAAAATCGTGGAGAAAACTGTGGACATCTTTTGAATTTCAGGACAACCTAGTTGAAAATGAAGAGTGAAATCTACTACAGATGATACAGACAATCCCTAGATGTGAAGAAGCTAGTGAAGGAGACGTTAAATGAGAGGATGGCAGCAGATGGAGTATGTGTGGAGAACCTTACTGACGCTGATTTAGTTGCTGCTGTGACTCAAGACCAGGAAGAAGTGGACTGCTGTGACGGAAGTGACAATGAGCCTGAAAGCAACAAAGGAGAGCTGGTGCCACACAGTGACGCAGCAGAAGCCCTTGACCTCGCGCTACGACGTTATTTGGAGCAACAGCCCACTGCTACACCTGCTGATTTGATGTTTATGAGACAATGGCGCAACTATGCGTCACGTAACAGACTGTCTTTTATTATACCAGAAAACAATGACTGAGTTTTTGTCATCTAAAAAGTAGGGATAAAATGTCCGCTGTATTTTAGTAAGTTTGACAGCTTTTCTTTCATTGGTGTGCATTGTTTAAACCTAATGTTTTCTTGCCAATTTTTCTAATACATGCTTACTGTACTCTGTAAATTAAAATAGTGTGTATGTACAGCAGTTTACTGCACAATTATCTCTACTTAGACTTACATTTTTCATGTTCGGATTAACTGAACGTTCGGATTACAGGTGGTTCGGATTAGTGGGACTCTGCTGTATTTGCAAATTTGTATGGGGCAATCATGCAGATTATGGTGGCCTTGAAGCATTTCCAGATGCTAACATTTTGGCGTGGAAGACGTGGAGTATAGTTGAGACTACAGGACTCTTGGCTAAACAGCCTTATGGTACACTTGTTCCAAGCATGCCATTTGTTTTGAGTACGAGAAAGAAGAAGAAACTAAATGCTGATGAGTACCTTTTTATATGGGCTAAAGTCGGCAATGGCAATTGTAAAATAAAAATCAACGGTGACTGTATGTTGTATTATAGACAATAAAGTTTGTCCTTTCCTTATCTCTAGTCCTTATCTCCCGTGAGATACATACTAAAAATCCTGATTCGTGGGGTGTGAGCAATGGGGTGAGGATCATTTAAAGGTCACTTTTTTATTTTTATTTATTTTTTTCCTTGATTAACTCTAAATTGTGGCTTCCAGTGAAAATTTTTCCTAGAATAAAATTAAAGTACACTATATTTCATACAATAAAGGTCCTACTTATTTTCTTTCTAGAACTAATAGTTCCTATTTGCAGGGGATGTAAAATCACACATCATCAAAAATGGTGTTTTAATAGTTTAAAATGAATATTTACTGTTCAGTCTCCCACAAGTCCAACCCCTCGTCCTAGTTGTAGAAGGTGGGCAATGGCATGAAGTAGGGGATTGCCTGTAGGAGTGAGGTACAGTGGGGACTGGGTGTGCCCTGGGACTGCTACGATAGCATTGAAGGGCCTACAGGAACCCTGAAAAGTGATGGCTAATGGAGCTCTGGTGAAGCTATGATAGGCCCAGCAAGCTAGTAGTAGATTATGATTTCCGATTTCAAAAATAGAACACGCCTCAGAAAGGACGAATTTAATCGACGACGAACTGGCTATAAACAAAGACTAAGATTTGGACCACTGAATATACAGACATTGACTGAAGAGTTGGAGGAGATGGTAGACATGAAGGAAAGAAGGAAGTTATACCTATTGGGGTAGCTGAAACGAGATGGAAAGGAGAAGGAAGAAGAGGACTGAGGAAAGGCTGTACTGGAGTGGAAATAAGGAGTGAAGGTGAAATAGAGTGGGAATAGTAGTAAGAGATGGATTACAAGAGGAAGTGAAGAGAATAAGGGATAGAATGATGAAGATCAAAATATCACTCATGGGGATGATCATAGAGGCAACACAAGTGTATACGCCACAGGTGGGTTGCACTTCTGAGGAGAAGCAAGAGTTTGAAGAGGAAATGCAAAAGCAGATGGGAAGGAAGAATGTGATAGTAATGGGGGATTTAAACACACACGTTGGAAGAGAAAGACAAAGCTGCAAAAGTGTGCTTGGACCAGAGGGTTGGGCCTGCCGAAATGGGGAAGATGGTATATTATTGGAGTTCTGTCAAAGAAATAGCTTGCTGGTTGGGAACTCTTGGTTCAGGAAATGAGAAAGCCACAAGATTATCTGGTAGAGTCAAGGCTTAAAGAGAAAGTCGATAGTTGACTACTAACTGTATGATAGTGAGATGAATAGGAACATCATTGACATTAAGGTAATACTATCAGAGGCCTTGGATAGCGACCACCGTTTGCTGGTAATGAACCTGAGAAGGACTAAGGATAATAAAGGGATTGAAAACCAGGAAAGAGGTATAAGGGTATGGAAGTTGAAGGAGGAAGAAAGCAGGCTACAGTACCTACAAGTAGTAAAGGAAAGCACCCCAAAGGATGACCCAAAAACAGTTGAAGAGGAATGGGATAGATTCAAGGGAACATTAGTAAGTGGTATGGAAGCAATATGTGGGAGGACAAGCAACAAAAAGAGATGGAAAGAAACACACTGGTGGAATGATAAAACAAAGGATATAGTACAGAAGAAGACAAGAGCCTTTAGGGTATGGTTCCAGAAGAGAACAGTAAAGACGAGAGAAGAGTATCAAGCGAGAAAGAAAGAAGCAAAAAGAGGGGTGGCGGAGGAGAGAAGAAAGTGGATGGAACAGAGGACCAGAATGATTGAGGAGGATAGTGAAGGTTCAAAAAGGGTGTTATATGGGATGATTAAAAGTAAGAGGAAGAACCGTACGACAGATTATGACCAAATGCTGAACAAAAGCAGCCAAGATGTAGAGACTAAGGAGGAACTCAAGAGTATGTGGAAGGAGTATTTTGAAGAACTCCTGAACCCGAATGGAGACCTCGATGAGGAGGAACAAGCCAAGGAGAAAAAAGAGGAGGAAAAGCAAATAGAAAAAGACCTTACATGGGGAGAAGTGGAAGAGGCATTGGGCAAGGTCAAGGAAGGGAAGTCACCAGGTCTGGATGAGATGATGAGAGCAGCAGGAGAGGTGGGGGGGATACAATGGCTACATCGAGTAATGAAAATTGTGCAGAGACAGAAGATGACCCCAGAAGACTGGAAGAAGGGAATAATTGCCCCGATCTTTAAGAAGGAAAATAGAAAAGAGTGCAAGAACTATCGGGGGATAACATTGATGAGTTGGGCAAAGACTTATGAGAAAATTTTGGAAGCACGAATTTGGGCAAAATTAGAATGAGGGATGAGAGAACAACACCATGGCTTCAGAACAGGAAGGTCCACAGTGGATCTAACTTTGCTGTAAGACAGCTGCAGAAACAGCATTATGAATATGGGATGGGTCTACTAATGACCTTCCTGGACATTGAGAAAGCATATGATAGAATACATAGAAGCAAAGTGTGGAAAGCCCTAGAGAACAAAGGAGTAGCAAAACATACTATTTGGAGGATAAGGGAAATGTACCATGGAAGTGTGTGAAAGATCAGCTTGGATTGAACAGAGCTATAGTGTTTGCAGATGATCTGATGATTTGGGGGGAATAAGGAGGAGGAAGTACAAGAGCAGTTGGACGTATGTGAATGAACAGTACAAGAATATAGGATGAAATTTAGTATAAGTAAGAGTGAGATGATTATCACAACAAGAATGAAGGAGAGAGGAACAACTGGAATAACAATTGGTGGGGAATTGAGGAGAGTGGAGAGTTACAAGTACCTAGGAAGCCTGATACAGGAAGATGAAAAAAACCACACAGGAGTAAACGACCGGGGCAGAAAAGCAGAAGCATTTCGGAAGAGTGTCAGAAGGCTGATTTGGAGGAAGGAGGTACCCCAAATCAGCAAAAAGATTATACACCGGTCCTACTATGTCCCAATCCTTACATATGCATCCGAAACCTGGGTTATGAAAGGAAGAGAGAAAAGCAAAGTACAAGTTAGTGAGATGAAATTCTTGAGGAAGAGTTTTGAAGTGACAAAGATAGACAGGTTAAGAAATGAGAGGATCAGAGAGTTAATGAAGATGGAACCATTACAAGAGGAGACAGAGAAATCAAGGCTGAGATGGTATGGGCATGTTAAGTGAATGGAGGAGAAGAGGATACCCAGGAGGATACACGAGATGAAACTGGGAGGAAAGAAACCAAGAGGAAGACTGAGAGACAGTTGGCTGAAAGGAGTAGAGGAATGTGTCCAGAAGAAAGGAGAAGACTGAACCGAGGTGAAGACAGAGAGATGGTGGCAAGACAGAAGATGATGGAGAGGCTTATGTTCCAAATAGACCTGGCCAGAGGCTGGAAACTGTCCAAGATGATGATAACAAAGATGATGACTGTTAAATGAAGTGGGTTAAGAACAAATATTAAGTGTGTTTACCATGCCTATCCACAGTAGAGTTGTACTAAGGGATAAATTGTGTTCTGGAGGTGTAAGAAGGTGGGATGCGGTGAAGGGTTGAATCATGAAGGAAGGTAGGTCACCTGATAGTGGCCACGCATTTCCGTCTTCCACAGATCATCAAACAGAAGAAGGACCAGATGATTCCCCAAAAGTCACAACAAACAACTACATGGCGTTTTACAAAGTTATACCCACCCTCCACAGCACACCTTATGAATCACTGGTGACACAGTGCACATACATGCCAGGGGGTTACTTATTTTCCACTAAATGCAGTACTAATATAAGAAACATTTATGGAATCTACATACATCTTTGCACCCTATTCTACACGGCTAGAGAAGAAATTGATTCTTAGTCATTCTGTACAGCAGTTGTAGCATTCTTATTTTTAATTTATTAAATGAGTATTTATTTGTAATTGTTAAGTGGGATTTTATGTAAAGTATATTCCTATTAACAATAGCTGAGAAGTGCTTAATTTGTAAGTGTGATGTTGTCAGTGATCTATGTAGTGTTGGAGAGAAAGGGATTGGATTGGTAAATGTGGCACCTTGCTGCTGTCTGTTGTTAACAACTTATTGTGAAACCACATAATTGTGTTGTAGTCACTTGGTGATAAATTAATGTTTGACCAGAAAGATGCCGTACTTCTCTCATCACTAACTATGTTACTGATAGACTACATAAATCTTTACCATTAAGGCATTGTTAGCACTTGTAGAGTGGGCTACACAGAGTGGAGCCATTTAACACGCATCCACAGCATATCTTCTGACAGTATGGCATTGATCATATACAAGTCTAGATCAGTAGTCTGTCGTAATGCATTGCTTGACTTATGTTGCGATGTCTGAAGTTCCATAACACCTAGGTGTTGCAGAGGAAGATAATGAAGGCCTCAGGGCACCTTCAAATCTTAAGACAGCTGAGGTAGGGGGTGGTACATTTGATACTCCTCAACTTGTAAAAATTATTCCAGTCAGTGATAGTGGAGATAATGTAATCAAGATTGTTGAACACATATTGATCGCATGTTACACTGAGTACAAGCTCTTCAGTGTGACAGACAGTTGACAGCTCACATTGTTCAACATTTTTATGTAATGTCTCGCTTAACAACTGCAAATAAGCAGTCTGTTAATAAAGTAAAAATAACTCCACTGCTTGCAACTTAAGTTCAGGGAAGTTATTTTGTCTATTCATATAAAAGAAATGGATAGAAAATGCTATGGAGGTATAACCTGATTGCAAAATGAAAAGTGAATAGCGCTCATGTTGGGGGAAGTTACCATTCCTGGAAGAAGGATACAGCTGCCGTACAAGATGACTAAGAATCCGTTTCCCCTCTAACAGTGTAGAACAGTATGCAGAGATATACATATATTCTGTCCACAAGTGTTCTGGTGTTATTATTTAACTGCATTCCACATAGTATCATTTCACTTTGTGGGAAATGAATACCCACTGACATGTCTGTGCACTGCGTCGCCAGTGATATGTAAGGTGTGCTGCAGAGGGCCAGTATAGCTGTGTGAAACATTCTGCAGTTACTTGTTTTGACATTGTGACATACATAGAGTGACGAATCACTGGCTTGTACTTTGGTTTGCAGAACTATGAAGGAGGGAACTGCACGACCAAATCTAGCAGTCTACATTCCCTTGCAATCCCCCCCCCCCCTCCCTCCACCCTGTTATACCTCCAGAACACAGTTTATCCATTCATACAGCTCTACTGTGATTGGACATGGTACATACTTTTAATATTTGTTCTTAACCCACTTCATTTAACAGTAAACATTAATTTTATATCCTTAAAACACTTTTTTTAATACACACTAATATGCGAGTTTTCCAGCCCCTGCAATGCAGGAACTATTAGAAAAAATGAGCAGGATCTTTTTTATAGGAAATTTAATTTTTTACTGGGAAACATTTGTCGCAGAAGCTGTAGTTTTGAGATATTCAAGAAAGCCATAAAAAGTGAACTTTAAATGTCCTCGCACTCCCACACTCACATACTGCTGATTTGGATTTTCCAATGTTATTTATGATATTCCCTCCGATCACTGTACAAAAATTTGTGACTACACAAGATTTCCCCATTATTCAGCCTTTGTTTAATCTTCGTTGACTAGGCTACAGTGTCCAACATTACTACTGTCTGTGGTTAAAACAGGCTCTTGAAGAAGAATGGACTGTCATTCCTCCACAGACTTTGAGGTACCTCATTAAAAATGTCATGAGGAGAGTTCCAGCCTTAATGAAGGTGTACACCAGTAGCTATCCAGATACTTTTGATCAGATAGTGTATGTTGCATACTGAAAAAGGACTTAATTGCATCTTTTTACCCTAAAGCAATGTTAAGCTTAATGAATTTGCTTCTGTCAACGTAATTTTGGTCTGCAGTGACGTCATTGGGCAGTAAAGATGGCCTGTCTTGATGCTACGCAGAATCTGTATGTATCAAGTTGTTGTTCATTTCTGTCCACAATATCTTTGTTTATGAATGGTTTACATTTTCACCTTCATAGTAACTTCGTTAGCAGTGAAGCAGCTGGTGACTGAAATAAGTTATTTTTCTTCTTCAGGTGTTCCATGTTGATGACTATGAACTTCAGGTACTGCTGAAAGGACACTGTCCATTCTGCAGGTATCAGGAGAGACAATCATCGAGTGAAACCGAAGATAATAAATTGGTATAACATGTCAGTGCACTCCCCACCAGACAGCCTTGTGCCATTGAAACAAAAGAGGATAATGTGGCACAAATATAATGTAGGAATAATATTTCTCAACACATATATTGATTGATAGAGCATTATTGCATATATTTGTCACTGAAATGTATTGTAGCCACAAAGCTATGAAAGTGGGGACAACTTATGACTTTTATATAAGGCTCATGTACAGACAAAAATTACACACATCAAGACTTGAGTTACATTTCTTAATGCATTTATTAATGAAAACTTTGTTTCCTATGATACTGTTTTTTCATTGTAAAATCTTATTTGCATCATCATCCATGCTGTTTGTTTGTCCCACTAATCAAAGTCATTAAATTATTTGAGATTTATGTTGCTCTTGTAAAACTAAGATTCAGGTGCAGCTTCTGGTTTCCATAAAAGGCTAGGCTGCAACATTTATCAATCGAAACTAACCTAGACTTTGAGCTACGCAACACATCATTCTGTTACCAAAGCCAAAATTTGTGGGTGGGGGCACAGTGTCACACTCCAATCAAAAGTTTACATATTGTATCTTGCTTCCATTTCATAATCAATGACTAAATAACATGAAAAGCTAATGTCAAGATAAAATCTACCACAGCACATTTTACCATTAGTGTCACATTTCCTGATGCTTAACAAAATTGTACAAAAACACTCATTTTGGTGAAATATTTAATGCTTTTTATGTTAACTTTGCAGCACACTTAATGGTTTCTGTGTTTTCAGTTATAAATCTGAAATGTTTAGTGTTTTGCCTGCAGTGTTTATGAGATCATGTGACAAAACAGTGGTGTTTCCATGACATCACTGACCTTGTGCTGTGATTGTTATTTTTGGATGAATAAATAAATACTGAATTGTGATTGAGTCAAGCATTGACAACAGATAACATCTAATATTACAGAATGTACTTCTGTTAGATTAATAAGAAAGTCTCAGAATCTATTAGAAAACCTGAAATTGAATAAAAACAAGTTGGGGACAACAGGACACGAACAGTGACACTGCAACTCCGCAGTCCACAACTGTGCCTACTACACTACCTTAATCTTTTGAATATAAGTATCTTACATTATATGATTCCTGATAGGTCATTAACTGACATTTGATTATAACAAATAGTATCAAGTATGACACATTTTTGATACACATTCAAAGTGCCATTGCCTTGACGCAGCATATTTTTCACAGGCAGCTTATAATATAAAAACAATGAAATACGAAAATTCTTTAACATCAGTATGACATTTCCCAATTTTCTTGCAATAAGTCATACCAATAATGATGCATATTTTAGAGATCCTCAATGTGCTAGTGTTTTGAAGCGACATTTATTCACAGGATGTAAGCTATAATATAAAACCCAATAAACATGGGCTTCTGCTGATTAGGAACAAAACTTAATATGGCATCTCCCAAGTTCTGCTTGTAACATTGGTCAGCTAGGCGAGGGGGGGTTTCCCCAGAAGTGTTACACTGCTATACAGTAAAATAGATTCACACATTCACCTTACATTATGTAGCCAAGGGCCACACATTACAAATACTGGGTTGTGTACAGAACTGCTGACGTAACTTAAGTGGAGTAAATTGTTTGTGTACAGTTCATAGAATAATGGGTACATTTCTTGTTAAGCAAGTCATAGCCCTATCGATATGTGCTGTCGTTAAAACTACCTCATGAAGCTTACTGTAAGGCAAAACCATAATAATATTAATAATCAGTGGCAAATATCCACCCCTTTTCCACTCATTCATAAGTTCAATTCCAAAAAACCATATCTGGTTATTAAAATAATTTTAAAAGGCATAGTAAAACTACAAATAGAAATTATAACTCCACTTTTTTGAGCATTAATATACATAAGTTGTGCATATAACAGGTTATTGGTGCCATTAAAATTACCCTATATTAACATAAATTAAATATACCAGTCGGACATGGTGACAGGATCCTTCTTACATCTACAGCTATTAAAATGCAATATATGGTGAGGAAGGTATGTACAACATACATATTTATTTTCAATACACATATTTGGTACATACACGCATTTGCATATACTCATGAATACAAATTTCAAATTGCAGTGAGCTGCTGTATTTAAACAAGATGGCAATTGTGAAGACAATTTATGTCGACAGTGCTGACGCACAAACACGGTAAAGTATCTCCACTTCTGCAGGCATGAACACATATCTACGATTCACAACTGGTTATAAATTATATCATTTAAAGAACTTAAAATTGCAATTTTTATAGGCTTTGACTTACATATGTTGTACTTGTGGAAGTTCATTAAAAGCATTGGGAACAATTTATACAGCAACGAAGTGTATATAATTGGAAAAGTCACATAGTGATGTGATGTGATTCCTCTGTGGAAATGCTAATGTCACAAATGTGCTGATGAATCACTGTTGTTATAGGCATGAGCACACAATAAAATTAACAACCATTTTAACATGACATTAGTAAAAAAATTAAAACTGTAATTTCCATTTTTACAGGTTTAAGCAGCAAGCACTAAAAGCAATCATGGTAGTATGACAAATACGTAACAGTAATTCCCTTCAATTATTATCGGATGTGATTCATTATGATAATAATGTGATGGCATTACACATACTGGAATGATTAGTTCCCATTATCACTCATTGTGGAAGAATGATTTCAAAACCTCAAATACTTTCAGAGTGTAAACATGAATGACTTGCAACAAATAGAACACTTTATCTACTATTTGCAAGTCAACTGCAAGTGCCAAGAACATTGTTTTAACTGATGTAAACCAAGTATTGCCAACATCTGCAACTAGAGTTTTGGAATATTTACACAATTGTTTTGAAATGAACAAGTTGGCTTTAAATATTTAAAAAAACTAATTACATCAATTACAGGAAAACAAGGTCACAGAATGACCTGGACCTCAGAATACAAAATAAAGAAATTAAGAGAGTAGCTGTCACAAAATTTTTAGGTGTCGGCATAGGAGAAAATTTAGATTGGAAAGCCCACATCCACTATCTCGCTCGCTCGCTAGCAAGTTAAGTTCTGCTTGCTTTGCACTACATGTAATTAGTATTGCGTCTAGTACACAATGTAGCAGAACTGTCAACTTTGCTTATATTCACAGCCTCACTTTTTAGGGTCATAATATGACAAATCTAAAAACCATCTTCACACTACAAAAACAAACTGTTATAATAATTACAAACAGTTCAAGGCTAACACCCTCCAAGCAGCTATTTCAGCAGCTAAATAATCTATCTTTACCATGCCTCTACATACAAAAAAGTGTAACTAACACAAAAAGGTGCATTGAAAGTTTCAAAACCAACTCAGATCTGCATTCACATAATACAAGAATGTGCAATGATATCCATGTAAAAAGAGTAAGCAAGACTATTACACAGAAATAAACAAACATTCAAGGTACAAAATTGTGTAACAAACTTCCAATACGTATAAAAGAAGTGAAAAAATTGTCTATGTTAGAGGAAGCAGTATCCAAGTTATTAATGACCAACTGCTATTACAGTGTAAACGAGTACCTTCAACAACCTAGTAGCAATTAATTATATTCATTTATTATGTTGTGAATATAATAGAGGGAAACATTCCACGTGGGAAAAATACATCTAAAAACAAAGAAGATGTGACTTACCAAACAAAAGCACTGGCAGGTTGATAGATACACAAACATACACACAAAATTCAAGCTTTCGCAACCCACGGTTGCTTCATCAGGAAAGAGGGAAGGAGAGGGAAAGATGAAAGGATGTGGGTTTTAAGGGAGAGGGTAAGGAGTCATTCCAATTCCGGGAGCAGAAAGACTTACCTTAGGGGGAAAAAGGACAGGTATACACTCGCACACACACCCATATCCAACCGCACATACTGCTTGTGTCTGTGTATGTGCGGTTGGATATGGGTGTGTGTGCGAGTGTATACCTGTCCTTTTTCCCCCTGAGATAAGTCTTTCCGCTCCCGGGATTGGAATGACTCCTTACCCTCTCCCTCAAAACCCACATCCATTCATCTTTCCCTCTCCTTCCCTCTTTCCCGACGAAGCAACCGTGGGTTGCGAAAGCTTGAATTTTGTGTGTATGTTTGTGTGTCTATCAACCTGCCAGCGCTTTCGTTTGGTAAGTCACATCATCTTTGTTTTTAGATACATTTATTATGTTGATACTATATGCCATAGTCAGTGTCAAAAGTATTTTCAGTCAAATGTTTGCTATGACCTGAATTAGTACTTTGAACAGAAGTGTTACAACTATTATGTGTTTTTATTTAAATCTTAACACAACTCCATAATCCATGAAAAATATCTTTTTTGTAACCAATCAAAGTTGTTTGTGCTGTTTTAATGGAAGTTTGTGTAGGGTACTGTGGTTACAATAGAGGGAAACATTCCACATAGGAAAAATATATCTAAAAACAAAGATAACTTACCAAATGAAAGTGCTGGCAGGTCGACAGAAACACAAACATACACACAAAATTCAAGCTTTCGCAACAAACTGTTGCCTCATCAGGAAAGAGGGAAGGAGGGAAGGAGAGGGAAAGACGAAAGGATGTGGGTTTTAAGGGAGAGGGTAAGGAGTCATTCCAATCCCGGGAGCGGAAAGACTTACCTTAGGGGGGAAAAAAGGACGGGTATACACTCGCGCGCGCGCGCGCGCGCACGCGCACACACACACACACACACACACACACACACACACACACACACACACACATATCCATCCACACATATACAGACACAAGCAGACATCGCGCGCGCGCGCGCGCGCGCGCGCGCGCGCGCGCGCGCGCGCGTGTGTGTGTGTGTGTGTGTGTGTGTGTGTGTGTGTGTGTGTGTGTGTGTGTGTGTGTGTGTGTATTTTCCAATAAAACGTGTGCAATGTAAATTGTCTCTGGGTGAATAAACTACTATTATACATGGGGCAAACTGAGTGATAAGCATCATTTTTTTTCACTTATACACTGTTAAGGGAATACTTACACAATTTAAACTGAGACTTTCTTGAAACTACTTTTGTCCGATCACATGACATGTAGACACCGCAAGAGCCACCTGTTACTGTACAGACACTGTGTACAGTAAGTTGTCTACTTGTCTTGTAGCACTACTTGCATATATGCTTCCACCTTCTGGGTATCGACATTTCAGCTAAGATCTTATACATCATACATATTTGAGAATAGAACAGCAGGCAGTAATAATAATGGGTAACATCCATACCTGCAGACACTGTGTAACTACTTCTTGCACGGCCAGCTACAGGTTTAGCTAATAACTACATCAGAATCATCCATCTATTGTACATTATAAAGCAACTATAAGAACCCACTCATATTAAACTTGTTCCATTTGTTTAACAAATGGTGTGGGTTTCTCTTCTTTTCAATGAAGATTTCTAATTATTCCAATATTTTCAGCATTGGGCCTGACAGGTCAGTAAGAGTAATAATAATAATAATAATAATGATATTCGTAACAGTTAGTTAAATTACATGCTCACAAGATGCTAAAAGCTGTTTACAGATTTAATAAATGTACTAGCACTAAAAATAGCATCCAATATACAAATACGGTGGGGATATAAATATTCCAGAAGATAACAATATTTGCATTCTGGGATTTTACAAATGAACCAATCTGTTAAACCTCAGAGATAATTATAACATCAAAAACAATCAGTTATTGTTAAAATTATTTAATGTGTGCGAGTGTATACCTGTCCTTTTTTTCCCCCTAAGGTAAGTCTTTCCACTCTCGGGATTGGAATGACTCCTTGCCTTCTCCCTTAAAACCCACATCCTTTCGTCTTTCCCTCTTTCCTGATGAAGCAACATTGGGTTGCGAAAGCTTGAAATTTGTGTGTGTGTGTGTGTGTGTGTGTGTGTGTGTGTGTGTGTGTGTGTGTGTGTCTACCAGTGCTTTCTCGTTTGGTAAGTTACAGCATCTTTGTTTTTTATATGTATTTTTCCCACCTGGAATGTTTCCCTCTATTAAGATTCAAATTCTTTAATTGAATAGATAAAAAATCTACTCATCAAGTTGCACCAGAACACACACACACACACAAAAGACTTATGATTGGCAAGCTTTTGCAGCCAGTGGCTCCTTCAGGTGGAAGGGTTGAAGGGGAAGGAAAAAGGTTCTGAGCACTATGGGACTTAACATCTGTCATCAGTCCCCTAGAACTACTTAAACCTAACTAACCTAAGGACAGCACACAACACCCAGCCATCACGAGGCAGAGAAAATCCCTGACCCCGCCGGGAATCGAACCCGGGCGTGGGAAGCGAGAACGCTACCGCACGACCACGAGATGCGGGCGGGGGGGGGGGGGGGGGGGGATGGAAAAAGGGGGAAGGAAAAGGACTGAAGAGGTCTAGGAAAAGGGGTAGATTTTGGGAAAGTAACCCAGAACTGCAAGTCAGGGGAGACTTACCATGCGGGATGAGAAGGAAAGACTGATTGTTTGAGACTGCTTTGGACGAGATTCGAAAACCTGAGAGCTTAAAGGTGGAAGACAGAGTAATATGAAAGACAGAGATTACTACTACAACACTGTGCACGAGTTAATAATAGTGAGAAGCTAAGTGCATCGTAAGTAATGAAGGTGGGAGGGGCTGATGAAAAATAGACAGGAAAGACAATGAGAGATGTAGAAGGCTGCACAGTGTTTACATAATAGCTGGTATATGGTGTGTCATTTCGCAGGTGGCTCTCCCTTTGATAGTATATGTTTTGCCAGTTACAGAGCTATTATAGGTGGTGGTAGGAGGGTGCATAGGACAAGTCTTGCAGCGGGGTAGGGTAGGGAGATGGGTGTAGAAGAAGCATAGGGTCTGACAAGAATATTGCGGAGATTGGGAGGGTGACTGAAAGCTATTCTAGGTGTGGTGGGCAAAATTTCGGACTGAAAGGATCTCATTTTGAGGCATGATTTTAGGAAATCATGGCCCTGTCAAAGTATATGATTAACACATTCCAGACCAGGATAATACTGAGTCACCAATGGTGTACTCCGAAGCTCTTGTGGAGGGATCAGCAGTACCAGGTTTGGATGTGATGGCCCAGTAAATCCGCTTTTTAACTAGTCTGGTGGGGTAATTCCGTGCAGTGAAGGCTGAGGTGAGAATGGTGGTGTATTGCTGTAAAGAATCTGCATCCAAAGAAATAATTTGCCTCAGATGCCAAGTCTGTATGGAAGCAAACGGTTGACATGCAAAGGATGGCGACTGTCAAAATGTAAGTACTGTTCTTTGTTGGTAGGTCTCATGTGGACAGAAGTGTGTAGCTGGCCTTGGGTGAGGACGAGATCAACATCAAGGAAAGTAGCATGGGATTCAGAATAGGACCATGTGAAATTTAATTGGGAGAAGGTATTCAGAGATTCTGGGAATTTTAGCATGTCAGCCTCACCATGAGTCCGTATGGTAAAGATGTCATCATGTACCTAAACCAAACCAGGGGCTGAAGGCTTATGGATCCCAGAAATGCCCCTTCCAAGCGACCCATGAAAAGGTTGGCATAGGAAGGTGCCATCCTGTTTCCCATGGCTGTACCCCTGATCTGTTTGTATGTCTGCTCCTCAAAAGCGAAGTAGTAGTTGGTATGTATAAAGTTAAGGTGAGTAGGAAGGATGTCCTAGGTTTGGAATCAGGTGGGCACTGATTGAGGAAGTGTTCAGCAGCAGGTGGACCATGTACTTGGGGGATATCAGTGTAGAGTGAGGTGGCATCAATGGTGACAAGCAAGGTGTGTGATTGGAGTGGGACAGACACGGATTTCAGACAATCTAGGAAATGGTTGGTATGTTTTATGTAGGAGGGGAGTTATTGTACTATGGATTACTGGTGTTGATTAAGGCAGATACACGTTTGGTGTGTCCTTTGAGGCCAGCAACTATAGGACAGCTAGGATGATTGGGTTTGTGGATCTTAGGAAGAAGCTAAAAGGTGAGGGTGCGTGGTTTGGGCGGGGTGAGAAGTTCCATGGATTGAGATGTTAGTCCTTGTGGGATCCAAGTAGTTTAGGAAAAGATGCGATAGCTTTTTGAAGTGAAGTCTGGCAGATGATACCATGCAAGGAAACATGAGAGGCATGTAACCGTAGGGTGAGCACTTGAAAGCAAACAACCATACTTTAGTCGACATTCAGGATAGTATGAGAGTTATTCACACAGTAGATAAAGGCTCAACATTGAATGTACTGGAGGAATTGGAAATATTCATTATTTTATCTGTTATTACTTTTATGTTGTAATTTCATGTACTGACACATTCCATGACCTTAGAGATTTGCTCCTATGGAAATAAAAATAAATAAGAAGCATACACAATTTGTTATATGAACAAAATGAGTTTATATTAAACAGGTTCTTCCAGTTGTTTATGTACTGTAGATAGGCACTTGTGGTCTAATTTTTAAACCTGTAGTTGGCCACACATCGAGAAATTTTACATCGTCTGCAGAAATGAGTGTCACCCATTATTCAGCCGTAAATAGCTTTTAAATGCCTGGATCTTTAGCCGAGATATCTGTATCCAGAAGATGGAAACAAATGTGCAAGTAGTGTTAGAAAACATGTAAACAACTTACTGCATACGACACCTTCGTGTTAGCTGCAGGCTCTTGTGATGTGTCTTCATGTCGTGTGATCAAACAGTTTCAAGCAAGCCTCAGTTTAAACTGCGCAGTTATTTCCTGAACAGTGTATACAGTGGAAGAATGATGCTTATTACTGTTTGCCCCATGTATGTTCTTGGCACTTACAGTTCACTTGCAAATAGTAGATAAAGTTAGATGTCATTCATGTTTAGACAGTATTTGAGGTTTCATAATCATTGTTCCACACTGAGCCATACTGTGAACTAATTATTTCAGTACAGAAACCACTATCATATTACAGTAATAAACAATCACATCCAATACTAACTGAACAGAATGATTGTTACGATTTGTCAGTACCACTATGCTTTTAGTTCTTGCCACCTTCACACCTGTAAAACCGGCAATTACAATTTTAATATTTTTTACTGTATTGTTAAAATGGTTGTTAATTTTAGATATGTATACTCATACCTGTAAAAGCAGCAATACATTACCACATTTGTGATATCATTGCCAACATCAATGATCTGTTCCCTGTTTTTCTTAAATATGAAAATTTCATGTATGATAATTTGAAATTTCTTACATTGTTCCATCCGTAATCTTTAGATGCATTTTATATCTATGTCTGACTTCTGCAATCATATACACTTTGTTGCAGTATGCACTGATAAGCCCGAACAGCTGATCTGACAGTTTATTGGTAGGCCTGTGGATGTATGTGGTGGCAGTTCATGTCTACACACAGGTCATGTAGTTTGTTAAATTTGTGCATGGTGACAGTATCCAATAGCAACCCAGATGGGTTCCATAGGATTTACATGAGGAGAACATTGTCACCAAGATATCTGTGTGGGTTCATTGTAATTCTCCTCAAACCACAGTAGCATGGTTATGGCTTCAAGACATGGACAATTATACTGCTGAAAGGTAACATTGCCACTGGGAAAGACATCAAGCAAGAAGCGCTCTGGTTTGCACCTTTCAGTGTGTCTTCGAATACAATCACAGGTCTCATGCAAGTGCAGGAGAATGTCTCCCATAGCATAATACTGCTCCCACCAGCCTGCATCCACAACTTGCTGCATGTTGCAAGCCATTAAAGAGCAGACAAGTCTCCAAACCCCACAACCTTTGAAGAGTCATGGACGTCTGACCATTTAACAAATAATGGTAGTTTCAGTTAAGACATAGCACATGAAAATTCGACCAGCTGCACCATTTCTGAGATACTCATTCACCAGCTGTGTGTGATAATCCACCATTTCTCAAAGTTGCTTATCTCAAACGTTTCCCCATTTGCAGCCCATATCTTCACTAGTACGACACCCCATCTGTGTCTCTTCCACTTATACTTTTTTTTAACATCACATACCTGCTACACCACCAGGCAGCATCCAGCGTCACAGCAGACAGTGGTCATAATATTTTGGGTGGTTACTGTGTTTCCTAATGGTTTGAATGAACTTTTACAAATATAACACGTTATTTAGATACATGTTCATGCCTGTAAAAGTGGGGACACTCTACCATGTTCATGGTGTCAGCACTGCCAGCATAAATGGTGTTCATAATTGCAGTCTTGTTTAAATAAGTCAGTTCCATAACTGTACACTGTATGACTGTGGCCCTCTCCTATGCCATGTAAGTTATCACATTGTCAAGTTGAATCTGTGGATCAATTTTCTTGTATAGTTGTGTAACAAGTTGTATTCCCACAAATCTGAAGATGCTCATGTTGGTAAAGTGAACCATGTCAAAATACAGAAAAGTTACACTGTGACTTGTGTATGCTCTACAATTCTAATATCCAAAAGCATTGACTGTCCTTAAGTAAATTCCTGTCGGAAATATTCAAAATGTGTCAAAATTTAAATTTTGTAATAAATAAGAAGACAAGGTAATTTAATACAGCAATGAAGCTAAATCTCGTCAATAATTGGATTATGATTAATATTTTTGTTTTACTGTTAAACCAACAGGTAATTTGGAGTAATGGTGACCTATGCCATCTGGATTCTTATCACTATCAAATTTTCTGAATTGTGCAGGTGGATCCTCTCCTGTGCAACATCCTTCATTCCAGATCCGTCGCCACCTTCCTGGGCGCAACCTTCTAAACCCCTGTGAACCTGCATAGCCCTCACCATTTGTCTGCTTCTTTTGTCTCCCCCATTTGCTCATTCAGGCAGCACTAACATCCTCCTCCATTACTACCCTGCTATACTCCCCCCAGACACACTGCCTATCCGAACATAGCTCCTGGAGACAATTGTGACTGCAAGAGGGAATGAGTGTTTTTGTGGTGGTGGTGGTGGTGGTGCTACATATGGTGAAGGACGATGTCCCACAGCAGTTTTCTTCAGCACGTCTCTTACGCAATCGGTGCCTCCTCTATGTGGTGAGTAAGAGTATCCTTTGTTTAAATTTATAGTAATAAAGACATGAACAGAGTATAAGAAAAATACTATGAACACAAGGCATGCAAGAAAATCTGGTGGAAGGAAGCTGCAATAAACTCGGGTTCAAGTATCTCCAACACAGGGAAGATAGTGGTACCCCGTGATGGTGGGAGAAAAGTAAAAAATGAAAAACCAAACTAATGCCATACTCATAAGAAAAAATCTTCAATGTGGGGGTCATCTGTTCAGTAAAATATTGTATTTCATAGAGCATCTGTTCATTTCTACAGATCTTTTATCATTCTTATGTATAAGCACATACAGGCTGAGAAGACAATATTTCCACAAATAGCTCCTCCAGTTCTTTATGTGCCTTGTCTTGGTTTTGGACTAAATATCACAAAAGCACAATTTACATTTTGTATCTGGCCTTCAGACTAGAGCTCTATGGGTGTGAGGCCCAGCCAAGTGGTTGCACACTGCTGCAGTACACAAGAGTACATAAAAACTTTGCATAGCTTTGTGAAAGTTACCAAAGATGACAGATGGATGCTGTGTCACCTAATCTTGCATACTACTGACAGTAAGTGCTGCCCATGACCACAAGGACGTTATGCACTCCCACTCAGTCGCACATAGGCTGTGAATTTGCAGTCTGTGCCTGCACTTCTCTTACCACTACACGTTCAACTCATGAGTGCCTATTGTATAGCTGGATTAAAGTTTTTTTTTTTTTAAATTATGATGAAGCTAATAATTATAGCCAGTTGTCACATTTGTCTGTGTAAATCTTTTTCATTTGTTCTGCTCAAATTGTCTCCTTGTCAGTGCATTTTTCAGATGCAAATTAAATGCAAGCAGTATATTCACACAAATTTCAAGTTCCACACCTAAGTCAATGACCTTCAATTATATTTAGCATTCAATTATCACTTTAATTTTTATTCTACAGAATCATACTATTTGCTGTGGTTATACTTGGGGAATCTCAGATATGCAGCAGACACTTTATAGAATGGAAAATCAACAAATAAAGACGAATTTTTAGTTGCATTCCAGCATTTTCCAGGCCCATTAGTGCCACTTTGTTATGAAGAAGTTCTAAAAAGTCCACATTCCCTTAGCAATCTGTCAAGTGCTCTCACACACAACTCAACTGCTCACATGCTTCTGCACCACATGCAAAGTGAGTGGTGTGGTCTCGCTTTTATTCTTCAAACTCCCTCCTACGGTGGTGTAGAATATGATTATTTTAGTCAGTTTTACTATAAGGAACTGTTGTCCTTCAGTGAGCTCCTTGTTGTTAATTAGGACCACAAAGAACGCTACATTGACATGTACATGTCAAGACTTGGTCAATACAGAGAAGTGAACAAACATTTAAAACATTTTGGAAGTATAGAACTCCCATATTTATACGGACAAACACAAAACTTACATTTGTGTGATAAAAAATATGACATAACATGCTGAAAATTGTATTCTAGTAAAGCCTGCCCTAATGTCAGCAGCTTGTTACAGATAGAGCTCAATGTCTTACCAGACTAATTTAGTCCATCGCCGTAACTTCAATCGCTTATCTCTAAAAAAGGAAGTAAATTTGATAGTTTTTAGGTACCATAGTAACACAAATTGGCTCACAATCCATATGTTTTATAAGTAAAGTATTAGCCGACCATGGTCTTTCTGATAGATTATATCCTGCACATGTAACTGAGTATATTTGCTTGAGAACTTCTGTACTAGCCAGCCTATAAGACCTTTCACTTTTCTTAATTAGATGTATCACCATGAAGTCAAAGTGCTGGTTACCACTGCGAAAAAATAAATTTTCATAATTAGTTTTCATTTGTTTGCAGTATGTATCTGCAGCATTGGCATATACTGAAATCGCCTCGTCACAGTTCTGTAGCACACCACTAGTAGCCAGACCAATAAAAATGATTCATCCATTAAGAAAGTGAAGTCACCGTTTTCCTGGCCTTATTGTGTACATTGACAGGTTCGGCACGCCAATCGGGATGTGACAATGTTAGGGTTAGAGTGTGGCCACATGCCATTTCTGTTACAACCCGTCCCCTCCCATGACGTAATTTTATTTGTGTACCCCACCGGATATAGCGTTCTCAGTTGAACACGTGAGGGCATTTTTCAAAATGTTTGCTGCAGATATTGTAACTGAGGTGAGACATGGTACCAGCCCAGTATTCACCAACTCAAATCTGGAAACTGCCAGACATCCACCTCCAGTATTGCTGTTGAGCCAAGCCTCTGCTGCTGCTGCCGCCGCCGCCTCCTCCCCCGCAGTATTTGTGTGCCTTAGAAAGAGTCTCAGCACAGCTGTGCGAGTAATTGATACTGTTCTGTATCTCTAATTGGCAATTAAATTATCTTGAAAAGGGGATGCTTGTAGAACATGAATGACTTACTACCTCCACTCTTATAGACTGGTGCGTTACTACATCCCAATTCAGATATTTGCAAAATGGGTCATGACCATACCTCAAATGTTACACTTACTGGGCCTGTCCTCACTACTTCGGAATATACTACACACCTTCCTCACTGTGCTCCCAATCAGACTGCCATTTGTACATTCTCTACGTTCGTAGGTGTGTCATATTCGGTATCTGATGCCTCACTCATGTTATTGCCTAACCAACACAAAACTTTTGTAGCTTCTAGCCTGGTGCGCAGCTGTGATTTGACATCACTTCAACAACTTTTGTTAATTTCACAGCTTTTCGTGTGGCCTCGCGAGGCTTAGTGGACCCTATTCTAGACCTTTCCCTCAGATAAATTGGAGGCAGTTATACGGAATTGAAAATATTGCCTCCACATCAGTAGCAAACAATGTTAACCACTAAGCCATGACTCATCTTTTTGCTGTAGGCTTTTAGTTCCCTGAAACTTTAACTGCTTTACGTTAATGGCACTTTATTGTTCATTCTGATTGACCAATACTATTCTCAGAAGCTGCCATTTGCCTAAGCACTTGACAGCTTATTGTTCCTACAGTCTTTAATTTACAAAGTTTTACATATGTTTATAAAAGAAGAAAAAATGTACTTCCCTCAGATGAACTCCATGGACCACCCTCTGCATTTCATTAATCGGGTCCTGCACTTTAACTGCAATGCCAGAAGCATGCCACCACTGAGTTTTTACGCCGAAGTGCAGTTAGATATGAGTAATTGCATATACCTGCTTACAACATTACACACGACTGTTTTATTGAATCACATTTCAGAGTCCTTATCTTTATTATCTGAAGGAGGAAATTACCAGTTTCATAGTTAACCTAAAGATGTAGAGAAAAGAAATTTTAACATGAAATGGGACAGTTTTGACAAATAAGGGCTTAGCAAAGAAAAAAAACAGTAATGGTTATCTGATGGTGAAATCTTTTGCTCCTCTGCTTTCTATCTCTTAGTAGTAATAGAGAGTGGCTTAGAAAAATACACTAATTGTTCACAACTTCGAAATTTCTGATGAAACAACATATCCATCATGCAGGTAGATTTTCCTTGTGATATTTCCTGACATTATTGTAGTATGGTGGGGCACAATCTAGTTGCAAGTAAAACCTTTCATTCCCATCATCAATACTACCAAGTTGTTAAAGATAAATCACTGGAATATGAAGTTTCATGCATAATTGTGTGTTAGCATGTTTTTACTCTCAAAGAGAGAAAATTTCCACGTTCAGATAGTGTTGAAATAAATATTGTATGACTATCTTTTAATAATTGTAAACTTTTTTATCAACTTTTAGAGTGTTTTTTTGTGGTTTAGGGTGCACAACGTCAATGGTCATTAGCGCCCAGACTACGTTAGGAATGTACTGCGCGGCACAAGTTTAAAACAGCAACTAAAAGGGAAAACACAATAAGACAGACTGACAGGCATAGGATTAAAAAAACAGCATAATCAAATGTCCTTAGAGAGGTTTGTCAAGTTGATAAAACGAAGAACGCGAGCAGCTGCTCGCGGGTCATCCGCTAAAATGGCATCTAGAGTACATGGCAGGCCAAGATCAAGACGCAGTGTGTTAAAATCCGGACAGGACGTTAAAATGTGGCGGACCGTCAACAATTGCCCACATTGGCAGAACGGAGCCGGCACAGCCGTCAGCAGATGGCGATGGCTGAACCGGCAGTGTCCAATTCGTAACCGGGCCAAAACGACCTCCTCCTGCCGAGAAGGGCGGGAGGAGGACGTCCAAACCGCAGGAAGAGGTTTCAAGGCCCGAAACTTGTTGTCTTTAAGTGCTGCCCAATCGGCATGCCACAGCGATAAAATGCGCCGACAAATTACCCTGCTACAATCCGACGAAGGGACACAACAAGAAGCTCTCCGAGGCTGGAGGACCGCAGCCTTGACCGCGGCATCTGCAGCTTCGTTCCCAGCGATACCGACATGGCCAGGAACCCACATAAAGCTAACCGGAGAACCGACGTCCACCAGCTGCTGAAGAGAGCGTTGGATCCGGTGCACGAAAGGGTGAACCGGATACAGATCAATGAGGCTCTGGATGGCGCTCAGGGAATCGGAGCAGATGACATAAGCAGTATGTTGGTGGCGGCAGATGTAAAGAACAGCCTGGTAGAGGGCAAAGAGCTCAGCTGTGAAGACCGAACAATGGCCATGGAGCCGATATTTGAAACTTTGTGCCCCGACAATAAAAGAACACCCGACCCTGTCACTGGTCTTTGAGCCATCTGTATAAATGAAGGGCATATTAATGAACTTGGAACGAAGTTCGACAAAACGGGAGTGGTAGACCGAACCGGGGGTAACCTCCTTTGGGAGCGAGCTGAGGTCAAGGTTAACGCGAACCTGAGCCTGGAGCCAAGGTGGCGTGTGGCTCTCGCCCACTCGAAAGGTTGCAGGGAGTGAAAAATTAAGGTGTTGAAGGAGGCGACAAAAGCGAACTCCAGGGGGTAGCAGGGCAGAGACATACAACCCGTATTGACAGTCAAGAGAGTTGTCAAAAAAGGAACGATAAGACGCGTGGTCGGGCATTGACAGTAGCCGACAGGCATACCGACAAAGCAGTATATCGTGCCGGTAGGTGAGTGGCAATTCACCAGCGTCAGCATGAAGACTCTCGACGGGACTAGTATAAAACGCTCCGATCGCAAGTCGTAAACCCCGATGTTGTATGGAGTTGAGGCGGCGTAAGATGGATGGCCGTGCAGAGGAGTATACGAAGCTCCCATAATCCAGCTTGGAGCGGACGATCGACCGATATAGGCGAAGTAGGACGGTTCGATCCGCTCCCCACGACATACCACTGAGAACACGGAGGACATTTAAAGAACGGGTACAACGGGCAGCCAAATACGACATTTTGTTGTCTCCACGAATGGGAGAGCAACGGGACCGAGTCGTAAGGACGGTGGGAGAAACTCTTTGTAGCGCCAGAAGTTAATACAGACCGTCTTCTCAGCAGAAAAACAGAAGCCATTGGCGACACTCCAGGAGTAAAGACGGTCAAGAGAACACTGAAGACAGTGCTCCAGGAAACATGTACGCTGCCCGCTGCAATAGATGGTAAAATCGTCCACGAAAAGGGAGCCTGATACATCAGCTGGGAGGCATTCCATCATTGGATTGATCGCTATGGCGAAGAGAGCGACGCTCAAAACTGAGCCCTGTGGCACCCCATTCTCCTGGCGAAAGGTGTCTGACAGGACAGAACCCACATGTACCCTGAACTGTCGATCCATTAAAAAGGAACGAATAAAAAGAGGGAGGCGACCGCGAAGGCCCCATGTATGCATGGTACGGAGAATGCCCGCCCTCCAACAGGTGTCGTAAGCCTTCTCCAAATCAAAGAACACAGCCGCAGTCGGGCGCTTCCGCAAGAAGTTATTCATAATGAAGGTCGACAAGGAAACCAGATGGTCAACAGCAGAGCGGCGCCTACAAAATCCACATTGGACATTGGTAAGTAGGCGTCGAGACTCGAGCAGCCAAACCAATCGAGAGTTAACCATTCGCTCCATCACTTTACAGACACAGCTGGTAAGCGAGATGGGTCGATAACTGGAAGGCAAGTGCTTGTCCTTCCCCGGCTTAGGAATCGGGACAACAATAGACTCGCGCCAGCATGCGGGAACATGTCCCTCAATCCAGATGCGATTGTAAGTACGAAGAAGAAAACCTTTACCCGCAGGAGAAAGGTTCTTCAGCATCTGAATATGAATAGAATCAGGCCCTGGAGCGGAGGACCGTGATCGGCCAAGTGCGTTTTCGAGTTCCCGCATGGTGAATGGGGCATTATAACTTTCACGATTCGAGGAGCGGAAGTTAGGTGGCCTAGCCTCCTCTGCCTGTTTGCGGGGGAGGAAGGCAGGGTGGTAATGAGCAGAGCTCGAAACCTCTGCGAAAAAGCAGCCGAAGGCATTGGAGACATCCTCAGGGGCCACAAGGACGTCATTCACGACCGTCAAGTCAGAAACTGGTGAGTGGACCTTAGTGCCAGATAGCCGGCGCAGGCTACCCCAGAAAACAGAAGGAGTAAAACTGTTGAAGGTGCTTGTGAAAGCAGCCCAGCTGGCTTCCTTGCTTTCTTTAATAATACGACGACACTGTGCACGTAATCTTTTATAATTGATACAATTCGCCACTGTAGGGTGGCGTTTAAAGGTGCGTAAAGCACGTAGACAAGCACGTAAAGCGTCTGTACATGCTGCGGTCCACCAGAGGACCGGTACGCGACGTGGAGAAGAAGTAGGGTGAGGGATGGAATATTCAGCAGCAGTGAGAATGACTTCTGTGAGGTGTGCAACCTGACGATCGCAGCTTGTGAAGCTTTGATCCTGAAAGGTCGCCCTGGAAGAGAAGAGCCCCCAGTCTGCTTTGGAGATGGTCCAATTAGATGAGCACGAAGAGGGGGTATGCTGCAGGAGATGGATAACACACGGAAGTGGTCGCTCGAATACGTATCAGAAAGTGCATACCACTCAAACCGGCATGCAAGTTGGGTAGTACATATAGAGATCTCTAAATGGGAATAGGTGTGAGATGTGTCCGAAAGAAAAGTAGGGGCGCCAGTATTGAGGCAGACAAGATTGAGCTGGTTGAAAAGGTCTGCTAACAGGGAGCCCCTCGGGCAGGTTGCTGGAGAGCCCCAAAGGGGATGGTGGGCATTGAAGTCTCCAGTTAACAAAAATGGTACAGGTAGCTGAGCAATAAGTTGCATCATGTCTGCCCTGGTAACGGCAGACGACGATGGAGTGTAAACGGTACAAATGGAAAATGTAAAAGTGGGGAGAGTAATTCGGATGGCAACTGCCTGCAGGCCGGTGTGCAATGTGATGGGATTGTAGTAAATATCATCCCGGACCAGCAACATAACCCCTCCATGAGCCGGAATACCTACCACAGGGGGTAGGTCAAAACGCACAGAGGTGTAGTGTGCCAAGGCAATTTGATCACATGGGCGTAGCTTCGTTTCCTGGAGGGCTACGACGAGCGGACGGTGCAAGCGGAGCAGCAACTTCAAGTCCTCTCGGTTGGAGCGAATGCTGCGAATATTCCAGTGAATAAGTGCCATCGTAAGAAGAAAAGGAAGATGAAAGAAGGGGTCACCTCGAAGGCCGCTCAGGGCCTGGCTTCGAACGAGCACTGCCGCCGCTATCAGTAGGCGGACAGTCATCGTCCATTGGTTCTATAGGTTTATCGGCCATCTTGGTAAGATGGCCGGGAGGGGGAGCTTCCTCCGCCGGTGAACGGCCAGATGTTCGGCTACCAGCGGTGCGGCCAGGCGAAACGGATGACGGCCTGGGGCGTTAACCGCTGGGTGGCACAGGAGAAGAAATGCGCCGTGGCGGAGAAGGAGAACTGTGCTTCCATTGAGCCTTCTTGGAAGGTCGTTTGGTGCTGTATTTCCCCGCTGGGAGCAGTGTGGGCTTCCTACTAGCAAACAGCTTGAGAGCAGCCGAGGTGGACACTTTCTCTTTGACCCGAATTTCTTGGATACAGCCCTTCCTTATAGACGGGACAGTCGCGGGAAGACGCTGCATGGTCACCCTGACAGTTCACACAACGAGGAGACAGAGGTGGACAGTCACCCTCATGGGCATCCCTGCCACAAGTGACACATTTAGCCGCATTGGAACAAGACTCGCGAGTGTGATTAAAACGCTGACACTGGTAGCAGCGCATAGGTGTCGGGACGTAGGGGCGAACAGAAATAACCTCGTAGCCCGCTTTGATGCGCGATGGCATCTGAACACTATCAAAGGTCAAGAAAAGTGTCCGTGTCGGTACAAGATCATTGTTGACCTTTTTCATGACCCTATGGACAGCCGTCACGCCCTGCTCAGCGAGGAAAGACAATCTCCTCGTCAGTCAATCCGTCGAGGGATCTAGTATAGACCACACCACGAGACGAATTCAAAGTTTGGTGAGCCTCCACCCGGACAGGGAACGTGTACAGGAGTGTGCCTCTAAGCAGTTTCTGTGCCTGAAAGGCGCTCTCAGTTTCTAGTAACAAGGTACCATTACGCAACCTGGTACATGACTTGACAGATCCGACTATGGCATCTACGCCCTTCTGGATAACGAAAGGGTTTACAGAGGAAAAATCCTTGCCGTCCTCAGATCGAGAAACTACGAGGAACAGGGGACAGGTGGTAGTACTTTTGTCACTGGTGGCTGGTCATGTTTCCGTTAGTGGGCAGAAGTCGAGAGAGAAGAGAGATCCATTGCGGAGGAATCCCCCATGATTGCCAGCGTCTCCGATGGTGCGCTCCTTCCTTATGGGGAGGCTCTCAGAGGGCACTCCCACCTTAGGCGAATGTTTACACCTCAGGTCACACCTCCCGAGAAACAGACGGAGGGACCAATCGGCATGGTCAGAAGGTATCAGCTCAGGCAATCACCCCTCCCCGGGCCTGGCCTTTACCAGGGGTATGTGCGTGCCTTACTTGTCTACCCAGGGCGGGGAATTACGCGTTACCCCGTCACCGGCTACGCGTGGGAACGTGTGGGTCGGCCTTCAGGCGCGCACAGGGAAGAAGGAAGAAGAGGAAAAGGAAGAAAGAGAGGACAGACTCTCTCAAACGCCGAGGCAGAGACCAGAGAAGGAGAAGGAGGCAAGGAGAAGGAGGCAAGGAGAAGGAGGCAAGGAGAAGGAGGCAAGGAGAAGGAGGCAAGGAGAAGGAGGCAAGGAGAAGGAGGCAAGGAGAAGGAGGCAAGGAGAAGGAGGCAAGGAGAAGGAGGCAAGGAGAAGGAGGCAAGGAGAAGGAGGCAAGGAGAAGGAGGCAAGGAGAAGGAGGCAAGGAGAAGGAGGCAAGGAGAAGGAGGCAAGGAGAAGGAGGCAAGGAGAAGGAGGCAAGGAGAAGGAGGCAAGGAGAAGGAGGCAAGGAGAAGGAGGCAAGGAGAAGGAGGCAAGGAGAAGGAGGCAAGGAGAAGGAGGCAAGGAGAAGGAGGCAAGGAGAAGAGTAAGGAAGACAGTGAGATGGAGAAGAACAAAGAAAGGAACCAACCAAAGGAAGGAAGAAACGAGAAGCGAAAAACCAAAAAGACCACAAATATAGGTCGTGTAACCATCCGTCTCCGGACGCAGGCGCTAACTACCCCCTTGAGGGGGATGGACTCCTTTTAGTCGCCTCTTGCGACAGGCAGGAATACCTCGGGCCTATTCTTACCCCGGACCCGCAGGAGGATTTTAGTGTCTGTAGCAACTGAACATTA
This sequence comes from Schistocerca americana, assembly GCF_021461395.2. NCBI lineage: Eukaryota > Metazoa > Arthropoda > Insecta > Orthoptera > Acrididae > Schistocerca > Schistocerca americana. Next base: position 509,052,181 of record NC_060119.1, on the reverse strand, counting down.
ACCTGCATTGTGAGCCAGACAGATTACAAAATCCAATACTGGTATAGAATTGGGGAAGTATTAAAAGACAAGAACCTGGAGTGTTTACATTTATTGAAAAGAAATAATGTAGCTTTATTCAGTTTTCTTTGCCCGTGCCTTCTTGACAGGAAGTGGTTTCTGAGAACGTAGAACAGCACTAGCCCTGCGCAGTGCAGCCTGAAAAGAAGGAAAATTGTGAGTTGCAATAAGGTTTAAAAATAGATAACTTAGTAAATTGTCTATAATTCCATCAGTAATGGGTAGTGGTAAATTAATGTCTTCATACTGACATCCAGAAATGCTAAGCATCATATGGCAAAATATTTACATTGAAGAACAAATTAAGTGATATCACAAACCTTCCTTATGTCACTCCTGAACCTGTTAGCTTTAAGAAGCCTCTTCAACTTGTACAGGGACCGTCGAGGTCCTGCTTTCATTGTCCTTTTTGTAACTGATTTTGCAGGTTTGTGCTGGAAAAAGAAGAGGCTCTGTAGATAAGTTAATTACAGACATGTTTATGAGAAATGATTATGCAGCATCAGTAATGGGTAGTGGTAAAACAAAGTCTTCATGTTCTATCCAGATCAAAAAGTGCATCATTTAGACACGAAATTTCCTAGCATTCCTGTTACATACATACCGAGGCTTTAAATTTCTTGCAAACAACAGTGAAGCCCTTGCTATCTGGAGCAGCAACTACTCCAACACTCTTCCGGTGAATCAACCCACTGAACCGATATGAACTGACATTAATAAGGTTGTTTGGCTCCTGTAACAAAGAAACAAAAATTATTAATAAGCAAAAACTTGTTATAAACTGAAAACAACATTCATCACATACTATAAGATCAGTTATATACAAATTCAAATGTAACGAAACAAATCATATGACATGGTAGCCATTCTCCAAGCATTAAAAAAGGTCCAGATAACGTCATTAAAGAAAGCACAAAGCTAATTTGGAAAGGTACCACAGAAAACCTAAATCTGAACAGGCATTACCCAAACTAAGTACAGTGTACTACACTCACCTGAAAAACACACACACACACACACACACACACACACACACACACACACACACCTCAACATTCTTCTGCAGCACCAAATTTCAAAATCTCTTCTTGTCTATCCAAGTGTCATGTTTATAATAGAGGGAAATATTCCACGTAGGAAAAATATATCTAAAAACAAAAATGATGTGACTTACCTAATGAAAGTGCTGGCAGGTCGACAGACACACAAACAAACACTAACATACACACAAAATTCAAGCTTTCGCAACAAACTGTTGCCTCATCAGGAAAGAGGGAAGGAGAGAGCATCCATCCACAAATATACAGACACAAGCAGACATATTTAAAGACAAAGAGTTTGTCTTTAAATATGTCTGCTTGTGTCTGTATATTTGTGGATGTGTGTGTGTGTGTGTGTGTGTGTGTGTGTGTGTGTGTGTGTGGGCGCGCGCGCGAGCAAGAGTGTATACCCGTCCTTTTTTCCCCCTAAGGTAAGTCTTTCCGCTCCCGGGATTGGAATGACTCCTTACCCTCTCCCTTAAAACCCACATCCTTTCGTCTTTCCCTCTCCTTCCCTCTTTCCTGATGAGGCAACAGTTTGTTGCGAAAGCTTGAATTTTGTGTGTATGTGTGTTTGTGTGTCTGTCGACCTGACAGCACTTTCATTTGGTAAGTCATATCATCTTTGTTTTTAGATATATTTTTTCAAGTGTCATGTGATACACTCCAGACAAATACTTTCAGAAAAGACTATTTATCGTAAGAAATATTTGTTATTGCTAGTCTGCATTTAAAATATCCTTATCTCATTCCTTTTTTATCAAAACCTCTAGTGAATTTTTCTAATCTAATCCCCCCCTCAACATAACCCAATTCAATTTCTCCAAATTCCATTACCTTTATTCTACTCTTGTGGGATTCACTTCACATCTTTTCAAAAACAATCCATTTCATTCATGTACTCTTTAGGAAAGAGTTTTGCCATCTACCAGTTACAATGCTCCTTGACAATGGGTCACACTAATAAAACAGAATATATTTCATACTCTAAATTCTGGAGGACATTCCCAGGATCATATGAATAAAGCAAGTCTGAGATTATACTTCACCTGAGAATGTTAGTGTGGGGGATGTTGCTCAAACGAAAGAACGTTCCCCAATTCCATATGAATGAAACCCCAAGGAGTTTCACCCAAGCAGAAAACATTCTCTACTTTTTCTGTTGAGGTTGTAAGTTTTACTGACGTTTGATAGTACTAGAATTTATGTTGCGTGGAAAGCATAAAGAGATATGTAGCCCAAAGAAATACTGAAGACAGAAAATATATGGGTTTTCACAATAAAAACATTATTTGCCCGGCAAACTTACTTCCAGAAAGTCGTGGAAGAAGGGGAGGGGTGACCTTTCAAATGAAGTAAAAATTAGAACTTTTTTCGGAATTTAGCAAATCCAATTTGTCAGACTAGTGCCCAAGAAGACTAAGCATATGCCAAACAACTGTCACCAACGTTTCCACATCGCCATCATCATATCTTCCCAAAGTATAAATGTTATTTCGTTATTAAACTTCCTGGCAGATTAAAACTATGCTGGACCGAGACTCGGAACTCGGGGCCTTTACTCAGTAATACTCAGTTGGTAGAGCACTTGCCCACGAAAGGCAAAGGACCCGAGTTCGAGTATCTGTCCGGCATACAGTTTTAATCTGCCAGGAAGTTTCATATCAGTGCACACTCCACTGCAGAGTGAAAATCTCACTCTGGTTATTTTGTTGCGTTAGAAATAAGTAGGTGTACCAGAAAATTAATAACTGGTTTTTTACAATCCTAGCAATCTGTTTTTCTTAACAAACCACATTTTAATGGCTTACATGCTTAACATGTGAGCAGACCAACAAAATTATCTCATTAGAAAACTGAACATGAGTCCCAGTTTGGAGTAGATGAAATTTCATGTAATCAAGATTTTTGTTCACCTAACTTCAATAAAAAAAGTTTACCACATGTCAAAAATTCAGGAACATCACAAGAAAATTCCTTTTGTACACTGTTTTAATAATGTGTTGCTGCACATAAAAGTAAAATTGAAACATAGTGCAACTCTTCCAGAAAACACTGATGCCAGTTGCACAGTTGTAACTGAATACTTTGCCTGTTAAGTGTTGAATCAAGTGTAACATTACACATGCATCTTCTGCCATACACGGCAGACACACCCAAGAACCTTCTCAAGGAGGAGGGGAGGCAGTGAGAAAGATATCTCGTCAGAGAAAAGGTTTCAATTTTTTTTTTATTTATAAGAAATTCAGAACTTTCACAGAGGATGTTGGTTTGCTTTGAGAATCTTCTCCAGTAGATGTTCTCTTTTCATTCGTAAGACCATTTAATTTCCTTTCAGTGTTTATTTACGTTTAAATCACTGCTTGCTGAATAACATGAATATGCTACAAAAACCCTGGGCCACTTCACACCCACTGCTTCCCAAAAGCAGTGTCTAAATCTGTAAGTGTAGATATGCCTTTTTATCACCCTATCTGAAGCCTTTGACTTTTAATAACTTGTGTTGCTCTGCTGCTCCCCATTTGCCGAGTTAAAGATGTGGCCTCCAGATTTTCCTTGAGCACTGTTGGTCAGTCAACTCAGCTGCCTTTGTACCACTGAAGAGTAAATCTATACCGGATTTTCGGCTCCGTAACTAGATTTACACATCTCTGGCTGCTGTTTTATTCAGGTACTTTGTTGTAAAGTGAAGCCAACTGCATCTTACTTTCCATCAGGACTGGTATCAATTTCTTTTTATCAAATATTCTAGATAAAGCAGAAATCATTGAGATGTGAAGAACAGTAAGGAAAAACTAATGTCAAAATAAGCAGTAATGCCTCCAATGACAACGTGAAAGTCTTTTACAATAAAGTCAACAGCATTCTTAGATTACAACAAGATAATTGATGGCTCACCAGAACCTGAAAAACCTGGAACTGATACTGAAACACTTAGGATGAAGGCTCAGTTTAATGACAAATTTGATTGGGAAGAAACTTAACTGTCCACTTAACCACACACTACTTGCCTCTGAAAACTCAACTAGGAAACAATCCAACAATTCTGTCATTCTTAAGAGTAATTAGGTTTGTGCATAAAGTTTTAGTGTTTTGTTTCGTATGGTGGTGTTCCAGTTGCTATGTTTATTTACCAATTGTCATTTTTTACTTTTAGTTCTGTTTTTTGATTTTACATGCTGTTATATGGAGATAATGAGTGGGGCTGTGGACACTAGAAAGTGGAGTGCCAAGAAGACAAATCTGAACATTTCCAACATTCTTCTGTTCAATAGAGGGATGACAGCAGCAGATACAGCCACAAACAATTGCACCATATGTGCAGAAAATGCCACTGGACAGAGCACACCAAGAAAATGGTTTTCTTGTTTTGAGGAGGATTTTTTTGATATTAGTGACACTCCATGTTCAGGAAGACTTTCAGCAATGGTAAAGGTAATTCAAACACATTAATCCACAATGATCTCCATCAATGTACTCAAGAACTGGCAGATGTGACTGACTGGTCATCCCACAATCGTGCGACATTTGTATACAATAGGAAAGGTTCAAAGATTGGGTGTATGGTTACCACATTCTTTATGCCAAATCACAAGGCATCTCTGCATGCTCATCAACTGGCTAGTGAAAAAACACCAACCATTCCTATCCAGTATTATTACTGGTGACAAAGCATCTTTATGCAAAAATAGGGAAAATAATGGCTGAGCCCAACCAAACCAACAACTCACTGTACAAAGACTTGTGCGCATCCACAAGAAATGTCATTGATTAATTGATTAACTGAGAGGGGTTATAGGACCAAATGGCGAGGTCCTCAATCCACAAGAAATGTCATCGAATAATTGATTAACTGAGAGGGGTTATAGGACCAAATGGCAAGGTCCTCAATCCCACAATGTCTAAGTCATAGGAGAAAGAGGGTCTGCTAAAAGCAGACAGACCCAGTCAGGGTAGTCAAATTATAAAATAATAAACATTAAACACACACAGGAAAAGACATAAAAGGTGGGAATCTAAAAACTGGAAAAAGGAGGAGACTGTCATGGGGTCACAGACCGAGAAGACTTTTAGAAAGTCCGAGCCACAACCAAACTGCCCCTGCTCCAAGAATAAAGTAGGAGAAGAATCACGAGTCCTCCATGGGCTCGAGTGCCTTCAACAGGGGGGAGATCAAACCAGACGGACTGAAAATGGGAGAGAACAAAGCGGTCATGGGGATGCAGCTTTGTTTCCTGAAGACAGAAGATGACCGGCGAGTAGGATCTTAAGAGGATCGACAATTCATCCTGATTGGCTCGAATGCCGCAGATATTCCAGTGGATAATGGACATAGGGTGAACAGAAAATGGAGGAATGTGACCAAGGTTGCCGTCAACGACTGCTCAGAGCTTGCGACCGACAGCATGGAATGGCATTCAGCCGAAGGCAGAAGATCGTGATCCATAGGTTGTTCAGGAGCAGCTCCTGCCACCAGCAATCGGCCGGTTGATCGGCATCCAGCAGTGCGCCTCGGCGACACAGAAGACGGCCGAGGGCGATTTCCGCCAGGTGGTGCTGTAGATGGGACACACCTTGGCAGAGAAGGAGATGAACTGAATTTCTTAGTAGCCTTCTTGGAAATATGTTTAGATGAAGGAGGAACCGATGGTTGTGAAGTTGGGGTACGTAAAAAAATTTTCACGAGTATGCTCTTTTTTCGAAGTCTTGGTGTCTGACTTTTGGGCTCGAGATTTAGCAGAACCCGATGAAGGGTGCGCCATAGTGTGTGCAGGCGAGAGTGGTGAGGTTGAACGGGCGATCTTTGCGCTGGCCGATCTGACAACCGTGGCACTAAAGGTGAGGTCGCAAGTCTGCGTGGCCGCCTCCTTTGTTGGCCGAGGAGAAGCAAGGACAGTGCTGTATTTTCCTGTCTGAGGCACGGTGGGCTGTCGACTGGCGAATAATTTTCGAGCAGCGAAGGTCAACACCTTTTCCTTCACTCTGATTTCCTGGATGAGCTTTTCATCTTTAAAAACGGGGCAATCTTGAGAGGAAGCAGCATGGTCACCCATATAGGTGATGCAGCGAGGGGATGGAGGTGGACAAGCACCCTCATGGGCATCCTTGCCGCACTTAACACATTTGGCTGGATTGGAACAGGACTGGATGGTGTGATTGAACCGCTGACACCGATAGCAACGCGTAGGGTTTGGGACGTAAGGGCGAACGGAAATTATCTCATAGCCTGCTTTGATTTTCGATGGGAGTTGAACTTTGTCAAATGTCAAGAACACAGTGCGGGTTGGAATGATGTTCTTGTCAACCCTTTTCATAACTATGAACAGCCGTTACGCCCTGGTCAGACAGGTAGTGCTGAATTTCTTCGTCAGACAATCCATCAAGGGAGCGTGTATAAACGACTCCACGCGAGGAATTTAAAGTGCAACCCGGACAGGGAAGGTGTGGAGCAGTGAAGTACGCAGCAATTTTTGTGCCTGGAGGGCACTGACTGTTTCTAACAACAAGGTGCCATTCCGTAATCTGGAACAAGACTTTACAGGACCTGCAATTGCGTCGACACCTTTCTGAATAATGGAAGGGTTGACCGTGGAGAAGTCGTGACCTTCGTCAGACCGAGAAACAACAAGGAACTGTGGCAACGATGGAAGAACTGTCTGTGGCTGAGACTCAGTGAACTTACGCTTGTGAGCGGACATAGTGGAAGGCAAGGAAACCATTGCAGAAGAATCCCCCATGATTACCGTCATCTCCGATGGTGCGCTCCTCCCTTGTGGGTGCCCTCTCTGAGGGCACTCCCGCCTTAGGTGATTGTTCACACCTCCCGACAAACGGACAGAGGGACCAATCGGCACTTTCGGAAGGTATCAGCTCGGGTAATCACCCCTCCCTGGGCCTGGCCGTTACCAGGGGGCATGTACGTGTCCTACCTGTCTACCCGGGGCGGGGAATTACGCGTTACCCCATCACCGGCTACGCACAAAAATGCGTGGGTCGGCCTTCAGACACGCACAGGGAGGAAGAAAGAGAACGGTAAAAACAAAGAAAGGGAAAGGAAAGAAGAGAGGTCTCAAACGCCGCAGTGGAGAAAAGGGTAAAGAGAAGAGGTAAGGAAAGGAGAAGGACAAAGGAAGGATGAAGACATGCAAGCAGAGAAGGCGAAGAATGCGTTACATTTACGAGCGTCCGTCTCCGGACGTAGGCACAAACCATACTCCCAGAGGGGGAGAAAGGGAAGGAAAGAGCCAGAGGTGAGGGGAGAAGATGGGGGATAGGGAAGGATGCGGAAAGGGAAGATATGCAGCCCGGAAAGGAAGGAAGGCCACATGAGCTCGAGGTCCCGTGCTCGCTACGCACGTATCCACAAAAGAGTTGTGGACCCCTGGGGGGGAAATTTGTGAATGGCAATTGTGTAAGAAACTGTCTCCATTGGAGGTGTAGATGGTGAATCCCCACTTTTGTGAGACTATCAACAGGACTGGTGCGAAAGGCACCAATAGCCAGACACACCCCACAATGCTGGACAGGGTCAAGGAGTTTCATAGTGGAAGAAGCTACTGAGCCATAAACCTGACTAGCATAATCTAGTCTGGACAAGACCAGAGCACGGTAATGATGGAGAGGAGTGAAATGGTCTGCACCCCAAGATGTGTTGGTCAGAAGGCGGAGAGCATTAAACTTCCGCAGACATGTACTCTTGAGATGGCTAAAGTGAAGCAGCCACGTCAGCTTGTTATCAAAAAGAAATCCAAAGAAACAGGACTGGACTACAACATTGAGGAGCTGGTCGCCTAAATAAAATTCTGGATTGGGGGGTGTACCGTGGGTCGACGACAAAGGTGCATAACCCGCATTTTGGAGGAAGAAAACGAAGCCGTGGGCGATGGCCCACACAGAGGCCCAGTGGACATTGGAGCTGGCGCTCAGCAGATCCTACGGAGTGGGAGCTGCACCAGATGCAAAAATCATCGACATACAATGCCAGGGTAACCAGAGGCCCAACTGAGGTCACAAGCCCATTGATGGCAATGAGAAAGAGTGGGACACTAAGCACAGAACCCTGTGGGATACCATTCTCCTGGATCTCAGGGGCACTGCGTGAAGTGTCAACTTGAACCCATAAAAGCCATTGAGAGAAAAACATGCAGATAAAAATCAGAAGGGGACCATGGAAGCCCCAGTCATGGAAGGTACATAATAGACTTTTTCCTTTGTTAAAATGATGGCATAAAGCCATGTCATGTGCCTTATCAAAGAAGACCGCAACATGGTGCCAGCGGTGAGTAAAAGCCTGTCGGATAGCTGATTCCGATCGGAGAAAGAACAGTTGGAGATCGCCCTGCCCAGAAGCCACACAGACAGGGACAAAAGGCCCCAAGGTTTGAATACCCAATATAATCTGAAGCTGACCATCCATTTGAGCAATTTACAAAGCACATTCATCATGCTAATTGGGCAGTAGCTGTCTAGAGTCGTTGGGTTTTTCCCAGGCTGAAGGACGTGGATAACTATACTGTCTCACCACTGTGACAGGAAAGCATCCGTGAGCCAGATGTGGTTGAAAACCCTGAGGAGCTGTTGCCTCTGGGGAACATCTAAGTGTTTGATCATCTGGTTGTGGATGGAACCTGGACCCTATTCTGTATACCGATTGGTGCAGTAGGTTAGCCTCGGTTAGTGACATTTTCGGGTCTTTATCCGAAGTTCCTGTTCAGTAAGCTTCTGAGACCTGTTACCAATCGGTCCTCCTGACAAATTTTCAACAACTACAGGGAGGTTTTGAATTTCGGTATGGTTCTCTTTCAGTTTGGTTTGGTTTATTTACACCTGGAATTTGTTATTTTAAACATATTGATCCGTTTTAGCTCCGGATTTAGTGATTGTGTTACCAGGGTGTATACATGGACAAGGAAAAAAAATTCCCGGATTTTTCCCAGATTTCCCGGTTAAAAATACACTTTCTCCCGGGTCGCAGTATATTTTCCTTTATCAATCCTTTGAATGGTTATGGTTTTATACACGAGCGTACAATTTCCCAGCACTTTAGAAAACTAAACTCACTCAGGGAAAAAGACATGCTTTGGAAATATCTTTGATGTGCAGCAACATGTACACTGCGTATTTTCGTATTACGAAAGCATACTCCATTCCACCAAACACCGCATGCTACTTTCTGAATCACTGAAATCGAGATTTCGATGCACTTTTGTAAGCCATTCATAGCTCATGTCACATGATCTCGCCAGCTGATGACAGCGGATGTTCTGAGCACAGGACACGTGATGTAGTCAGCCAACAGCAACATCACTGTTAAGTAGCATAAACACACAAACAGGGAAAACCAGTAGTTTAAATTAATATACATAGTGTTGCTACAAGAAAAGAAAAGCTTTCACATATAATATTGATCAAGCTGCAAGAGAAGGTAAGCTTTCGCATATACTGTTGATCTTTTTTGCACGTGTTACACTAAGATATATCACAACACAAATAAGCCAGTAAAATTTTTAATAATGACATAAATGTCTGATCTTCAGGGTTCAAAATTCTTCTAAATGGCTCGTCATCAAAGAGTTGATTTTTAAATGAGAGTCAAACTCTCTGATTTAATAAATTCATGGTACATTCTTGCACATAGCTCAACTTATCTAAAAGGATATTTTCTTTGAAATTAACGCTTTTCAAACCACCATTCGCAATATTTTCCCGCGACCTGTTAAAAGCAGGTTCGTTTCAGCAATTGCCAAAGAGCGCAGATAACAAGCGACACAGTGCTTGGGTAGCTATCACAATGTAGGAAGCCCGTATGTATGTGTAAAACATTGAAAGATCATAATTTATATCATAAAAGAAAGAAGACATCAGAGGATACTGCAAGAGCATCGGAATTTCGTGAACCATATTAAAATGTGCACATTTTAAGTGCATACTTAAAAGGCACATTCGTGTATCCAGATTCCCAATGAAGTAGACCTCAACCTGATATTAAGCTTTCCCGTGTGGTTTTTGGGATGTAAATTTTCTTGGAGCACCAGTACTGTATTATATCATGTTTGGTTCTTTATTATGGCATAATACCATATGTACTAGAAAATGAAAACGTGCACTTGAAATGCAGCGAACAGTTGAAACTAGCCAGTACTGTGGAATTAAACATTTGGTTTCAAATACATTGACTGCCTCTGCGGAAAAGATTAACAAAAATCAAATTTCTTTAGCAAACAGACAAAAATAACTTCATAGTTCCGCAAGGCAATTAATGCTTGACTGTCAGAAAGGTGGAAATAAAATTTTAAAAAAATGGCTCTGAGCACTATGGGACTTAACTTCTGAGGTCATCAGTCCCCTAGAACTTAGAACTACTTGAACCGAACTAACTAAAGGACATCTCACAGATCCATGCCCGAGGCAGGATTCGAACCTGCGACCGTAGTAGTAGCACGGTTCCAGACTGAAGCACCTAGAACCACTCGGCCACACCAGCCAGCGAAATAAAATAAAATCTGAAACTAATGACATTTCAGCCATCCGCAATTATGTGAATGTGTTTTAATTCACCCGATAGCTCACGGTCACAGATATCCTTTTTGTTTTCATTTGATGTGAGAGTAAACGAAGGGGAAACAGCAAAGTCACTAAATGTAAACACGGGTCACGTGGAGACTACTCACTATAACTCAAGACTGCTCAGCGCATCAATCCCAAATCTACGATGTTTGTGAACCGGGTCAATACTAAAATAATCGAATTTTCAAAATATGTTAATGTTGTAGAGCACAACTTTCTGGAAAGTCAAACATAAAACATATGTATTCGAGGAAATGTAAGACATTATTTGGTTTTAAGTATGCCAAACTGCAGTGCCACACCTCTTCATAAAACATTTTTCTACCGCACGTCCAAACTATATTCAGGAGAGTGGAAATTGAAATGTCCTGTGGTGCCTCTCCTGCTCCCAGTCTGCCAGTTTGACAGGCTGCTCCTCTTTAAAAAATCTCGCAATTAATAGCGGATGGGATTATTTGTAATAGAGAGAGAACAAGAACTCTTTAGAAAATCTGAACTGTTTATTGCCTATTAGTTAATAACTTGCTGTTTTGTGTGACATACAATTAAATATACAATAATACAACTAGTACTGACAAGAGAGAAGCAAGAAATTACACATTTCTCAAACCTTAGCTCCTAGCATTTTTTTTTTTCTCTCTAATCTTGCTACAGCTTTACATGGCGTGCTTTCCTTTCTGCGAAAAGATCTATTACCTCAAAGTTCGTCAAACGTTTTGCTACACGAAAAATCGAAATGTCTTAACCTAATACTGAAAAAGCTGTTAATACAAATGGTTTCACAATCTGATTACGTCTATTTTGTCACTGCCTGCTAGATAAAAAAATAGGCCTTTCTAATATGGCAGCAATTTTGTAACACACCAAATAAAGGAGACTTTTGGCACAAATGGCCATTTTTATAACACGACAGAATATAATCCAATAAGTACCAATATCAAATGCCTATTAGGCCCACTACAAGCATAAATCTGTATGTTAGGAAATAGTTTCACATTTCATCCATACGCACCACCTTATCAAGCACGAGATCAAAAAGTAGTATTACGAAATTTTTATATAAATTTGGAATCATCTTATTCTGCCATAATTTGTGTGATGTCCCCGTTTCTTCTCCTTCCTCATCCTAACAATCTTGTCATGAATTCTGCAGCTATTGCTGCCACTGTCAAAAATTTGTTCGCCAATTAACTTCACCAACCCTGCCAGAATCCCGCGATTATTTTCCAGTTAGGGATTATTACGTGTTCAAACAACATGTTTTCCGCGTTACTTCCAGAATAGAACTTACGCGGCTGCTAGCCGGGGACTGTACTACTGGTCCTTACTAGTGTAGCGATCTGGCCAAAAATTGTCAAAATTTCTTTTCTTGGATACACTGAGAAGATCTTTTTCACCTGTTATTCCTGTCAGTTTATTTCCATCCTGGTAGTCTGAATTTACGGATTTCCCTAGTAATTATAACAACACTGATCATTCGCAAACCCAATCAAACACAGACAGCGATTGGCATTCATCCGTTCGGCTTTACTCCCCAGCTCGTATAGCCCCATCCCTTTTTGTCTGCGGAAAGTTTATTGCTAAATGCGACGAGGATTCTCCTGACAGACATCACGTACGCTATGCATGCATTCAAAAGTCAACTTATGATTCATTCAGAAATGAACTTCAAAAATGTTCAAAAACCAACAGGGAAGCGTTTCAAAATCGTATGAATAATCAATAGATAAACGTGTGCTGGATGCTTTGGCAAAAGTTTTTTCCTTAAGAATATGAATTTGGTGCCCCCTTTTTGGGGTAGCATCTAGCTGCGACTGCTTGCCCAGCCAACATCCACATTCCTGTTGCCAGAAGCGGAAGAATCTACTGCTCAAACATGACTCAACTGCGTATGCGCCCGCGCATAACTGCTAAAACAAATCTAACGCAATAGCGACTTCACGCTCATTGGAGGCAATTTGTTGTTATGAAGCACAGCATAGTCTTCCTAAAGCCTTTGACAAGTTTCAATTGGCAGGCGCTTGCATGAGCACTGTGTCGTCGTCTTAGTATATGGTGCATTTCGTTTGGAATTTAAGTTATTTTCATTTTTTCTCTTGTTTATGTTTTATTGTTGGAGTATTATTCTGCAGTAGCGGGATACAGTAATATCGTTTGTTAAGAGTATCAGTTCTCACCAGTCAAAATTACAAAAATTTAACTGAAAACTAAAGCAATGAAAAATTCCTGGAATTTTAAAAATATCCCGCGTTTTTCCCGGTTTTCTCCCAGATGAAAAAATTCCCGGGTTTTTCCCAGATCTCACAGGTCGTATACACCCTGGTTGCTGAAGAATCTCCGGGATGCAACCGGGTGAAAAGTGAGTACATAATATACTTTTTCCTTTGTTAAAATTATGATTTGTATTGTTATTGGGAACGACAAACAGTTTAAATCAATATTCTCACAAAATACCTGTTATGTAATTACATGATTAAAAATTCATTAAATTTCCTAGTAACTCTGCGTACTTTTTTCCACAAATGAGTTAATGATTATCGAAATGTGTTTAAAACTTTTATGTAACAATGCGAAGGAATTTTGTAAAGCCTGATCAAGGAAACCTTCCAAAATTTTGTGCATTTATGGCTTATGCCCGCATCATTCAGCAACAAAGCCAGCCTGCATCTCTCTCAACTGGAAATACACGGAATAAAGTGCTGGAGACAAGCAGGTTGTTGTAGCACAGTGGGTAAGGCAACGAAGTGCCGTGTCAAAAGCCATAGGTTCGCATATCTCTGAGTATCAACATATTTTTTCTCCTCCGTGTTTGTAACACATTCTGAGACTTCATTATTTGTTAAAGTAAAGCATTTTTCTGATATATTCATTATTTACACGTAAGAGCGGACTTTATCAGTAATGAGAGTCTTGGATTTCTCGACTTCCATTGTGTTTAAGAAAAGAAAGAAGAAACTGCTGGGTGTGAAATAAATGACAGTGACACTTTTTCCCGTCAAAAATCACAATTTTTTTCTGAATATGTAGCAATTTGCAAGTGTGAGGTCAGACAGGAATCTAAGAGAACAACTTAAATTACTGTGAATGAAACTAGCAGCAATTGTCTTTATACTTTGGCCTGTCACAAGTATTTATATATGATCAAATCCTGAACAACAGTAGACAAATCCTTAACAGTAGACAGAGATGATGTGAATGAGAGTAAAATGACAATGACATTTTCAAGAACACAGTCAATATTATATCGTTATCATGCATTCATGGAAGCACGTGGTCAGTGAAATTTATACAGCATTAAACCACACTTTTTGGTACTGTGAAGAATAGCATGCCTGCATCAGCTGCTAGCCACTTCGGGTTCGTGCCACTGTCACGCTGCAGTGCACATGCACGTGTCTTGAGGCAGATTACTTTTGATTGGTTGGCACGAGGAGAACTAACAACAGCGTTTCAGTTCCCTAGGACCATTCGGTATTCTTACAAAATGCTTACAGAATAATGTTGGGGCTCTCCTTCGAAAACAATACTTTTCGGTGCACTGGAGTACCAAATCAATCGGCAAAATGGTGGAAAAATACAGAATAGGCCTTTGTCTATTCAAGTGCTAAGAGCTTGCAACAATTCCCATTCAGCGAAGGATGCATTATTGGGTTTAATGTGGTATGAGATGAAACGGGGGGGGGGGGGGGGGGGGGGGGGGGGTGTCTGCTGGAGAAAGGTATTAAGGTAGGAAAAGGATGATGATGCCACCGCAAAGTGTGTCACGAGGTGTTCCGCAAAGACCGATGGATCAGTGCACAGGGCACCCTGGAGGTTTAGGCCCCAAACAGTCTACTGTTGCTGGCAGCCCAGAAGGTTACGGAGTTTGGACCATACCTGCAATGAAGAGACATACGTCCCAGGGAGGAAACATAGCACTCACAGCATTCCTTTTTACTCTGCTTAATAAGGTAATGAGCCTTAGCACGGGGACACTTAAACGTGAGCAAGGTGGCCTGTGAAGGGTGCCACTTAAATCACTGCAGCACCTGTCGGCAGTCCTGGACAGCAAATACAACTTCCTTGGTCCACCACGGTACCGGTCGACAGGGACAGCAATACCAGCAGCATGAAGAATAGTGGCAGAGATGCCTTGCAGTGTCAAAGTGGACAGCAGACATATATATGAAGGCCAATTGGCCCTGCAGAATGCCCAATGTAGGGGTCTGTGCCTGGTGGCAGCAGGGGAATGACAGTATCACCAGAAATTGGTCACTGTCACAAGAGGTCATCATGGGACAAAAAGCAAGACTATCAGAATGTGTACTTATCACATCGGGGCAGTGACTGAGTAAGGAATGTTTGTGTGAACCAACAACCGTAGAGCTGCCTGTCAACCAACTAATGGCAATAGGGCAATCCCATGGCCAATCGGAGCGCATGGCACCAAGTTTCCGTAGTTTGAAAATGGTGCGCTGTCAACCTACACAACATTAGTAATTTTGGTTCCTACTGGCATCAGCTATCCGGAATTAAAATTTCACGACAATTTTTCTCCATCCTGTATGATTGATGACTAAAGTATCTTATGTGTATCTGTGGTGTTTATTAAACTTATGGAAAAGTGCTACAAATGTATGCGCCAATCCGAAATTTTTCACAGAAGTTAATGTGCTGACAAATACAAAGAAATGTATGTCTAAAGTATTGCGATTATTTCATATGTGAAGTACATAAAAGTAAAAATACAGCACACATAGCATCAGATCTCAGAAATAATAAATTATCCGTTACCCACACTACTTCTCTACAAGCCATCTCAGTGTGTGGCAGAGGATACTTTGTGTATCAGTGACACTTCCCCTTTTCTTCTGACACTTCCAGGAACATATGATCTTGGAACTTCAATAATAGATCACACTGTGATGCATAAGGTCGTTCTTGCAACACGTCTCACAAGCTGTGACACTGTCGCGAATAAAACAGCGACCTGTATATGCAATAAGTTTTATTTAATTTACATCTATGGTCACAAACTTTTTGTTAACAGATTATCGGTTTCGGTCTATAATGGACCATCATCAGATCTGTTTTATAAAACGAAGTCCTAATGTATTGCAGTCATAGTGGCATAGTCAATTGCATTTAACATTTGACAATGCCACTATAGCTTCAGTACATCAGGACTGTTTTTATAAAACAGATCTGATGATGGTCATTATAGACCGAAACCTGTAAACTGTTAACAAAAAGTTTGTGGCCATAGATGTAAATTAAAGGAAACTTGCAGCATGTATCACTGGAATTGGCTCTCTGATGCTTTTGTGCTCACCAATGTACCTGTAATGAAATGTGACCTGCTCTTTGGATCTTCTCTATGTTCTATATCAATCTGGTATGGTACAGATCCCTGATTGACAATCAACATTCTGAGTATTAAACAAGTGTTTTGTAAGCTACCTCCTTTGTTGATTGACTATTTCCTGAGGATTCCTCCAATGAATGTCAGTCTGGCATCTGTCCTGCCCACAAGTAATTTTATGTGGTCATTCCACTTTCAATTACTCCCTACATATTTTGTGGAAGTAACTGCTTCCAGTGATTGTTATGCAATTGGGTAATCGCACAATGAAGGGTCCTTCTGTCTATGAAGAAAATGTTATTTATCTATATTTAAGATTAATTGCCACTATTTCAATCCTCCAGTACTGATGTGTCTGCGTACAACAGGATCATCTGCAAAAAGACTCGTGGAACTTCCAGCGTTACCTTTAAGGTAATTTACGTATATTGTGAAATGTAATGGTGCTGTGACACTGCTGGGAAACAACCAGAGTTATACTTTCAACTCTGGAAGCTTCTCTCCTTTGAGAATGAAATACTGTGTTCTGTTTGCTAAAAAGTGTTCAGTCACATCATTCATCTAATATTCTATACACTCATTTTGTTCATTAGGCAGCAGTGTTTAATTTTATTGAATGCCTTCCTGTAATCAATGAAACCAGTATCTACCTGTGTGCCTGTATCTATTGCTTTCTGAGTCTCATGGGCAACCAGAGCGAACTGGGTTTCACACAATCATTTTCCAAGACTATGTTCATTCCTAAAAATGATATTTTCAGCCTCCAGAATCATAACACACAAGCAAAAATATGTTTCAAAATTCCACAACACACTGTCATCAAGAGATATTAGCCTATAGTTTTGTGCACCTGTTCAATGCTCCTCCTTGGAAACTGGAATAACCCACGCTTTTTTACCAATCATTAGGAACATTTCTCTTCTGCAGAGACCTACAATACACTACAGTTAGTAGATGGTCACATTTTTCATATACTCTATGTAGAAATGAACCAATACCCGACAAACTGAGTTCAGTAACACTCATCAGCACCTACCTTTTGTGGAATTGGAATTATCCCATTATTGAAATCTGACACTGTCATTCTGCAAACAGATGGAATAGTTGTCATGGCTGGCTTTGTCAAGAATTTCAACAATTTTCTGGGAATATCATCATACCATGTGCCTAGTTTCAACAAAGGTCTTTCAGTGCCCCACCAAATTCTCGCTGTATCACCTCAAATGACCCATTACCTCTTCCCTTTCTGTAACACTAAGTTTCTTTTGTTTAACATACTTCTTTCAGCATTCCCTTCTTTGCTTAGCACCAATTTTCTTAAGCTCTTGATATTCACATATCTCCAGAATCTTGAAAGATCCTCAATAAGAAAATCCAATATTCAGAAGTTAACTAAAAGTACTTTTGAAAGTTTTCAAGAAAAACCCTACGACTTTGATGACAGTGGCAGAAATAATCCTTACAGTAATAAATTAGTATTAAAAGATTGTTTTAAGAAACACTGGTGTAGCCTGTTTCAAACAATTTGTATTACAGTAAATACCAATCACTAACCGTACTGAATGGTTTGTTGATGTTCCTTTTCTTCAGGAGATACGCATTGTTGTTCCGGATGATCATCCATGATAAATGAGAAGACATTTTACTTCACCTGAAAAGAATTTTAAGTTACATATGTTCAGAATGTTATAACAGGTAATATGCAGCCATTTCACAACAATTAAAATTACCCCACCATTAAGCTGGCAACAAATTTTGTTCAACGCAAATGTTCTATTTTGAGCATCAACACTTTCAAATAGTTTTTATAAATGCATGAATTGTAATTTTAAATTACATGAATATTTCTGGTACATGAGTTATGAAGGTGAAATGTAAATACGATAAAGGATGACAGCCAAAAACAGTTGCAGGATAAAAATTTATTAAAATTTCTTGACCAAGGTCAATGTATGTATTCATGGATTTTAATATGCGCGAGTGTCTGGCACATACAAGTGCCCTCTCTCTCGGCGAAACCATCTCCCCTAGTGCTTTCACACACTTGTCTCTATAGTTCATAGGCGAAGTAATGGTGCTAAACTGTTCACTTTGACCCTGTGCCCATAGTCATGTTGTACAAATGGAGATGATGTCTCAATTATTGACGATGCCTTTGGCATAATTGTTTTATTAGTCTCCGTTACATGATGTAATTTCAGTAAGTAACTAAAGATTTTGTTCCTGTATTACTTTGGTAATTTAACTGTCACTTAAGCTTTTGTTTCTCACTTCCGATGCTATGGCTTTTCTAATGAAAGTGTCTTCCTGTTCAGGATTTTTTACTTCTGATGAAGGTATATTTATATGTACCGAAACCTTGGTCAAGAAATTTTAATAAATTTTTATCCTGCAACTGTTTTTGGCTGTCATCCTTTATCGTGAAGAAATTCAACAGTTGCTGTTGCAGCCATGTTTAAAATCTTGAAATGTAAATACATTCAGGCAGGAGAGATTTAAGTTCCCCCCCCCCCCCCCCCCCCCCCAAAAAAAAATCACAGTTCCACAATACAAATGCAGTACAGTGAAGTTAAAAAGAGGGGAATAGACATTCAATTTACAGAGGAATTACCTTGCTTAATGTAACCTGTACGATTCTCCCTAATATTAACTACAACAGGCTAGTTTCGTACACGAAAGATTCTGGGAGAATTTCAGGGTGGGTTTCGGCCTAATAGGTCAATAACAGATCAAATATTTGTGCTGAGGCAAATACATGAAAAGGTGTACGAGTATAATATTTATCTTCATAACCTCTACGTACACTTCAAGTGGGCCTTCAACAGTCTTGATAGGGCAGAAAAGCTAAATGATTTGCTAGTACTTAATATACCATCTAAGTATGTTTCCCCTTATCCAAGCAACATTAGCTGGTCCACAGCTGCAGCACAGGTGGATGGCAAATTCAGTAAATGACTGGTTATATAAGCACAAAGTCAACCCACAAATGTGCATATGCTGATGTAGCAATATTAGAGGAGTTTCACTAGAGAGAATAAGTGCTGAAATAAGTCACCCTATCCAGGTCTTGTTATTAATGGAATGAAGACCAAGTACGTGGATTTCATCAGGAAGTAAAATAATGATTTGGATAAACTATCAGCTGCTGGTTTCAATTTTTAACATATGCAGATCTGACTGGGATCTAATATTAATAGGGCAAATTCCATGTCAACCGAAAACATCACATAAGTGGTAATAGATATTTCTGCACATTTAACTTGTTGGTATTTACTAGGTTGTTACACAACTTCAATTTTGCATGGTCATAATCAGGCCAGTTGTAACCTACAGATGCGAAACATTGACAAGTACTGATGAGCAGCAGCTCAGGATATTTGAATGCTGGCTTCTGCACAAGATATATGCGAAGTTCAGGATAATGGTTTCTGGAGTTTCAGAACAATGAGCTGGATCACTTAATACAAGATGACATTTTTTAAGACTAATAAAAAGTTGGAGAAGACCCTAGCATGGACATGCCCTTAGCATTGATACCGGACGAACTAAGGTTTCTGAATGAAGGCCACCTGGAAGACAGAAATGCCACAAAAGAAGTGGACCCACAATAAGGAAAGACATAAAATCCCTTCAAGCTTCAAAGGATGGCAGAGAACTGCACTAGAGGGCAAAACGTATGAAACTTTAAGAGGCAAAGACCCATGCAGGGTTGTATTGCCATGAAAATTAGATTAATAAGGCAAGTTCAGTTCATGAACATATACAGAAAAAGTGAAGCTGTCATCAATTTGAAGGCTGCTCTGAACAACAAAGTGCCTTTATTAGACATGGTTCTATTACAAAGGGTAGGCAGTTAATTTACTCCAACCAACTCACTTCACCAGGCAATTACAACAGTTCAATGGGAATTGCAAAATAACATGGAGATAACGCCATGTTTTCTGGCGCATATTACATACCCATCTGTTCATGTAAAATGAAACTAGAGAGGTACAGGGTATACACTAAAATCATCTTATACTGCAATAAGGAAAGCCAGTCTCTTTCACAGAATGGGAAATCACAGAGGTGTGAGTTGTGGTTATTTGATAAACAGGTTGTAAGAGGTATATAGAGGAAGTTCTAAAGAGTCCAGCCAACAAATTCACTCAAAAATATAAAATCATAACTTACATGTGGGTCCAGAGCAACAACAGCATAGACCTTTCCAGGCACACAGATCTCACAACAGAAATGATGCTTTTTATCACAAGAAAAGTTATTCAAATTTCACTTATCTCAGCCTATAGTACAGCATGTTAAACCATATTTCCTTGACACAGTAGCCATCTGAAAATGTCTTTATATCCCACATAATACCAATGACAACCACAGTTCTTTTCTACAGCATCGGACAAAGAATTTAAATCTGAATGTACACTTCTGAGTTCACTTCCATTACATAACAGTTTTGTTCAAATGAAGAAAATACTATTGTTCATCTACTGCATATTTTCAAATTCATATTCAGAATAATTTACTCCAAGATCTCATTGTGCAGTTAAGACTAATACTGTTGCCAGTTTGGCAAGGATTACTTTCACATACTGTAGCCGCCAAATATACCATGGGTCAACAGAAGCATCCAATTCCACCCGTCTGCTTTGAGCCCTGATGTTAGGGAGTTGTGTGACATTATGGTATGGAGATTATGATTTGGTTGAATTTGTAGATCTCATCTTGTGTTTGATGGCGCGCGTGTGTGTGTGTGTGTGTGTGTGTGTGTGTGTGTAACTATATACCCACCAGTCTAAGATAGGTTGGGAAGTGACAATTCCGATAAAAGTTTTTGAGCACAAATGTAAAAACACTGATCACAAGTACAGCTAAATGCATGTGTCTAGAGACTACTGAACAAATTTTTTGAAATTCAAGTGTATGTTTAGGGGGGTGGGGTGGAAAAGTAACTCAACTAAACTATTTGCACTATAAAACTTATGCACTGCAGACTACGGTTTTAAAAATACATGTCAACATAGTCTGGTAAATGGAGCATCATATCAGGCAAGGTGACATGGTAAAGAATGTGCCATACTATATCTACTGGACATTACAGTTTTCAACACATTCAACACTCTACGAGGTAATTCATGCATTGAATAAGAAAATTGGGACTAATTAACAGAAATGGAAAGGTTCTAATCGCAGCAGAAACACGTTTACATTTAATATACACTTTCTGGCATCCTACAGAAAACATGTCTGATAGCACTAGCCACCAGAAATAATTTTCCATCAGTGGATATTGGCACTCTGTTGGCAATAGCGTCACATGGATATTTCCATTCTGTCCGCGTACTCATCCACAGAGAGGGGCTCATGTTCAATAATACAAACAATCTTTGATTAGTTAATCTGTTTCGTATATTCAGGAACACTGCATTACATAAGCCGTATTCGAAAAAGTCTTAAAAAACAATTATAAAATTACGAAATTAATGTTATACTTTGCTGTGTTTCTCCGCCAGTTTAAACAGAAAGCCTGTAAACCGCAACAATATTTTAAACAATTTCCGACATTTACCGATCAAAACCTAGATCACAAGGTTTTTAAAATTATACCCATTATTACCTTATAATGATCATGAATTAACAGATGTCACACCATGAGCCTGCACTAACGTGACTCAAACTAACAATTACTGCAAGAGACGGTTTTCCCAACCCAATTATGATGAATAAGCATAAGAGAAATTATATAGGGACAATAAAATAAGTACATAAGTAATTATTAAAGCGGGGGGGGGGGGGGCGTCGGTTAATTTTTAATTAACACAACGAAAGGCTAGGTGGTGGGGGGGGGGGGGGGAGGTGGAGCGTCGGGTAATATATAATTAACACGACGAATGGCTACACGTAAGAGGAACTTACGTTCACAAATATACTAACTAAAGCAATTTAAAAGTGTCAACAGTACCTGCAAGCAGAGGCTTTCGAACAAACAACGGCAAAGTGCACACCAAAATTATGAATAAAATTAGGACAATAGATTACAAAGCTACAGTATAAATGATAAGATACGGACACACTTTGTACCAACTCCGGGTAAAACAAACAAGTAGAGCAATGTGTAACTAAATGTTTGTCACACATATAAAAATTGCTACCGCATTCTATATACACACACGTGACTAATAGACACAACAATCCCTATTACACGAAAAATAACATGTGGTTATATATCACGTACTATTACAACCAAACTTCTTTACAACTAATTACCTATAAATTTGTATCTACATAACAAATATACCACATGCATAAATACTTACCTCACCGCCACACTCCCTAACGGAAACGGAAGAACAATATGCCGCAAAATCGCAGTGGTCGTCAAAATTCACTTTGGCCAAAGAGAACACAACCAGCACGAAATGCAATGACGTGTCCCAATGATCTTCAATTGGTGTTTCCACCAGTTCATAGGCGTTCAACAATATTGTCAAACTCTCAATACATTGACCGTCTGAGGGCATGTATTGGCTTCTTGTCAATACCAGAAATATTGATGACCAGTATTGATGGACTTAAAAATAATCTCAGTACTGAACGTGCGAGGTCAAATATTGACGGTTCGACAATATTCTTCATTCGGATGTTGACAGAGCTTCAGGAACCAGCCACACGATGTTAGTGTGGACGGTTTATTTCTTTTCAGTTCGCAGTTGTATATGTCATACATCGACTACCATTTTTAAGCAGTCTTTTAACAAAAAAGAATTTTATTAGGGCTATGCAAGAGTAATAAATGTATATGCACTTTGGGATGGTTAAAGGAGGATTCTCTACGAGAGTCCTTGCTTCATTCATTGGTAAATATTAAACAGATTGTCGTGTTACGTTGCAGTTTTGAAAAACGGCCCCATTTCGAAAAATATATATGCAGTGACAAGTACGACGTCTGCGAAACGCGTGTCAGTTTCACCAAATTATCATAAAGCATAAAAAAGAGTTTTACGCTGATTCCCTGAACATGTCCTTGCCAGACAGATATAGCTGCTTCATACGTTTCTACAGAAATTGATTAAATGTGCTTGCTGATGTTACAGAACTAAACTTCTCGCATTAATTGGCCTTGTCTATCGCCAGACATTTCGAAGTTAATCCTAATATCTTATAGAATGCGACTGCCTCTCTCATTAATGTATTTTGCTTCTGTTTGAACTCGTATCGATACTGGTAACTTGTCATACGGTGCAGAACTCACCGGAAAATAACTTATGAAATCTTTCTCATCCGTGATCACGCTTTCAGTCGGCAAATTAATATGTGACCAGATGCTCATTCTTTCAACCAATTTCAGACCCATTTTCTATTGTTTTCTGTTCCTTAGAAGTTATCTGCTGTAGGTTCAAATCATATCTGCACAGACATGTTGGAGGATGTGAACAGGACATCGCCGCAAATCTGGGGCTAAAACATGTTTGAGTCAGCTGTTTATTCAGTCAGATGTTTCTCGTATGTGGGTGTAGAGAGAATTTTAAAATAACAGATGCACACCAGTGTTCTAGATAGTTCGTTGTCGAATTTATCGAAAACTATAGAAGTCCTACATGTTTGTGGAAAATTAAACACAAGGAATGTAGCAATAGGGATAAGAATGCAACTCCTTCTAATATGCTTTAACAAGGAAATTACGAGAGGTTCACCATACGACAAACAGGGAAACGATATATAACAATGGTTAATAAACAAAAAATCGTTGCAGACTGTTTACTGAAAACACCTTAGCATAATAACGAAATCCATTCGATCTGTTGCAGTTAGGTTGCTAGCTTCCTTTCACTCAGTACTGTCCTACATCATAATGTAATGTGAGTAGTGACAGTGTAGGACAAAAGTAGACATTATTTGTTCTACAGACCTTAGTTATTATTATTATACTTCCTTTACTTCCTAGTATAATTTGTGGTTTATACCAAGAGTGATTTAGAGATGAATTGTAGATTTCCCTACTGCAGTACCACAAGTAGAACTTTCGATATATGAGTCCCTGTCTAAAGTTCAGAATGGAACTAAGTACTTTTTGTATTATACTAGGAGCTATGAGTGTCAAAAGATAATTATATGTTTGTAAATTTCATTCCCAAATAATTAAACCAGTCTTTGAGCGCGCCCTGCAACTCCTAAAGTAAATTTATGTGAGAAAACTGCCTTTGCTTAAGCAGCCTCTGTTTGGACAAATTTTGCCTGCCTTTCTGCTTCTGACATTTTGTTTGTTCTTTGCAGCGCAAGTTGTGAAACCAGGCTGTAATAGAGTTACCTCCATTTCTGAATAAATAAAAAGGCTTTAAGGTTACTATACGAGAGTACAGTCGCTTGCCAGCAAAATTTCTTTTCTGCACTGATTGGTAGCGGGCTAGCAGTAGATTGGATCATGTGTCAAATGAACATACCACATTTGCAGCGATATATTGCATGCACAGACATTTTCGGAGATATCTGTGCAGACAGATATTGCATGTGGGCAGGCCTTTAGGGACAGCTCGGTCCGAAATTTAAGGAACCAATGGCAATCCAGGGTAGCCAATATGACTGCTCCATTTCAGGTGGACTTCTGTGCAGTCTGTCATAGGCTCTATTTCATATTTATATTTTCATATTTATTTGCCTGTAGAAAACTGTTGTGTTGTATAGGCATCGTCAGATGGTTATACAAATGATTATACATAACGTCAGTAGTTACGTAGTTATGCAGGTTGTGGTACAAATGATCACACAAAAGTTAACATACGTTATATGATTATACAAAAGGTCAGTATGGTTGTACGACATAAATTACAGTTTGTTTGTTCACAATCACATTTGTAATAATAGAGTATCATATTTTTTCATTATGTAGGAATTCACTTACGCTATAGAATGCTTTCTCTCTCAGCCATGTCTCTAAAAGTGTATATAGACTGGGACCTGTAAGAATTTTGTGCTCAATGAAGTACTGTCTGCAAGAAGTTAAATTGCTCACACTAAAAATACGTCTAATGGCTTTCTTCTGCCAGAGGAAAACATCTTTTGCCCCAGCAGAGTTTCCCCAAAGAAGTATTCCATAATGCAGATGAGTATGAAAAAAGGCATGGTATGCCATAAGTATGTATTCCTTACTGACACAACCCTTCAGTTTCCTAAGGAGATATAGAACTCTTGCCAACTTACTGCACAGCTTTTCTGTGTGGGTATTCCATCACAATTTAGTAAAAGGTTAAATGCCTAGCAATTTTACTGAATGTCTGAGTTCATTAGGTCCATCATTAATATCTCTAAGGGAAAAGAGAATGTGTTCAGTTTTATTTTTATTTAATGACAGCCTATTTTCATGGAACCAGTGAGCTGCATTTTCATCATGGATTTGTTCATTTGTTTGACAACATACACATCATTATGTGACGTGATAAAAGTTGTATCGTCAGCATACATTACAGATTTATGTGGCAATGTGTTGGGCAGGTCATTCACATACACAACGAATAAGAAAGGTCCCAGTACAGATCCTTGTGGGATTCCATATTTTACCTTGAGGAGGTCAGATTTGTAGTTTGAATTTATATAGACCATTTGGTTTCTGTTTCTCAAATATGATTTCAGCAGTAATAGTTCTGTTTCAGTTATTCCATATTTTTCTAGTTTCTTAATTAAAATGCTGTGTGAGACAGCGTCAAATGCCATGGTTAAATCAACTAAAGTTGTATAGGTATGTTCCCTACTTTCAAAACCTTTTAATATTGATAAGACAACTTCCTGAACTGCTTTTATTGTTGATAGCCCAGTTCGGAATCCATACTGAGCCTTATTGAGAAGGTTGTGATACTCAAAAAAATCGTTTAATTGGTGTTTCATTAATTTTTCAATAATTTTAGATTATATTGGCACTATTGCTATAGGTTTGTAATTTTGGGGTGAATTTTTGTCTCTCTTTTTGTATATGGGCAATACTATTGTCAGTTTAAGGCAGTCTGGAAATGTTCCCTCTGTAAACATCCTACTGGTTAAGTAAGACATAACGAAAGCTTAATGTTTACATCTGCAACGTTATGGGAACAATTTGTCAGCAATACATTCATGGAATAGTGTATTTTGTCACTGGAGCTATTTTGTGAAAAAGGGCACAGAAATGAAACTTGATGCATATTTTCAACACGTCAGCACATGTGTTGCTGGGATCTGCTTCTGGAACACTGGTGTGTTGTAAAGATTCATTGAAAACATTTTGTGATTTGTAGCGCAACTTGTATTGAATTGTTGTCTTGGCAAATAGTGTTGCTTGCTACAGTTAAGTATGTATTTCGTTTTGAATTAATTATTTAGCGAGGTGTAAAATGTCAAGTATGGAGATTATGGTAAAAATGACATTCAGATACCATAACATCAACGTCGATTCTATATTTTGCACAGAGTTCACTATTAACTCACCATGTAGTGTGATCTTTGTTTTGACTGCTGAATTTACAAAAGTGTTGTTAACGATTTGATCGCAGCTAAGCTTTTGTGACGAACACGAATATAAACACGACCCATTGGAGACAAATGAATGGTCTTAGCAAAATAATTTTTTGGAATTGTAGGATCTTTTTAGGTCTGTATTGAGTTGATGAAAGAAACAATGTAATGTCTAGTCAGTACATGTTTGATCTTCGATGCACGCCCCTGTCAGCAGCCTCTAGGCTTTTTCGCAGTAACTACTGGTGTCTCTTCACACCAGTTGTCTAATGTCTACGTCCATCCAGTGTGGTTTATTTACTGACGCTAAGTCAACATAGTGCCACTTTGATCATCACTGCACAGGCAGTTTTTGTACATAGGCTATCACCTGCATTGGTGTCTCTTCACACCAGTTGTCTAATGTCTATGTCCATCCAATGTGGTTTATTTATTGATGCTGAGTCAATATAGTGCCGCTTTGATCATCACTGCACAGGCAGTTTTTGTACATTGTTTTTGTGCATTGTCATACTTATGATATGGCAAGCAGCTAGTAAGTCAACTTGTAAAACTAAATAACCATGACAAATTTTTATATCTTACATACAGGGTGTCCCAGCTATCTTGTCCACCCAAAATATCTCTGGAACAATAACAGCTATTGGAAAACGACTTTTACCGGTATCAATGTAGGGCTGGGTCCTATGAATGTACATATTTGGAAACATTCTAAAACAAATACATATGTGTTTTTAACACATATTTATGATTTTTAAATTGACCTCCTATATTTTTTCTTCAGCAATCCATAGCATGACAAAGCACATACACAATGGCATTGATTGCATCGCAATATTCCGATTACATCCCGAGATATTGAGACGCGAAGTTGACGCTTGAAACACCCGACATGCGCTGCTAGCGCACGTCCTGAGGCTCAGGCGTGAACACCATGCTGCCCGTAATCGCGATGTGATTGACATGCGTAATCACACTTCCATACTTATCAAGAGCTCCGAAACGAATAATACGGTCTGCTGCCATCCTGCATTAACGTCGTACATTCCAGCAGGTATTTATCCCATAGGCTACCGCAACATTAGTCACAAAGTTAACTTCGCTTATCGTCAATCCGTTACAAAAAAGGTAATGCCGTTCAACGTTTGGGTGGACAAGCTAGCTGGGACACCCTGTATATATCAGTGTACTATAATTGTATTGCATATATGTGTCATGTTTGTATAAAATTGTCATGTCAACTGTAAATTTCCTTGTAGGATGGTTTGAAAATGGACACAGGTGACCAAACCTAGTATCATCACGAAATAAAGAAAGTAAAATAAAAAAGGTGCATCCAAATGTGACTTATGATGAAGCCACAAACACTTATTGCACGAATGTAAATGTATTTGCCACTTCTTCCAATTGTGTCAATTTAAGATGTTCTCTTAGGTTTCTGCCTACCCACACCCTCAGCAAAATTCGATTCACACTGGCCGTCATGGCACCATCACATCACGGCACCATCATATGTAGGTGTATTCACACTGTACATCATGTAACATCGCGTCAAGTCAATTCATGTCACATTATCTCAACTCGTTAGGCTGTCAACTGTTTTTTCGCCGGAATTGCTATGTTTGTAAGATGATCTTCCACTGTTTTTCACGTGAAGAACTCATACACAACATGGTGGTTTCTAAAAGTGTATGCTGAAGACCACATTTGTATGAAAATGACACTTATCGGACTCAAATGGTTTGCAGTTTGCAGGGATAGATTGTATATTAGAGAAGGAAGAAAGAAGTGCAACTCAACACAAAATGGAGTGTGAACAGGAATTTCACACACTATACAAGAAGCTCAAGAAAGGTGAATCAGCATTTTTTAAGTCTTTTAGAAAGTGGAAGTACCAGTTTTTTTCTTTTGCTATGTCAAACTGCAAGTAGAATTCCTAGAAGGGACACAGTGGTTTGAGCTGCCTTCACATCCCGTGAACAATTGACTTGTTTATAATTATGTTTAGTTTCCAGACCAGTGCAAATTTTTGTGCAATATTCATATCTCCCTAGCATATTTCCCTTCAAGATTTATATGTTTTCTTTATATCTTGTATTTGGTTTTTAACTGTTCAAATGCCAAATTTGTACTGGGATTTGCTAGTGAAACCAAGTAAATATTGACCACTGATGCTTACAAAACTATTTCACAAAGAATCCAGAGAACAACTTAACAATAACCAAGCCTGTCACAAATACATACTTAAACAAGCAACTCTAACACATTAGTTCATATGTACTCCATCAGCAAAGCATTTTGCCACTGTTACAGTACATTACTTAATGTATACTTCACAAACAGAACATTTTGCCCCTGATGTAGTCTGTGAAGGTTTCAGTCCATTTGTTCATGAAACATGACAAATTCCTGACAACATACAAATAATTTCCACTTACTAACCAACCTGATTCTACCCACAGTAACTTTTTCGGTTCAAATTGGAGCCATATTGCAATCCATTTCATTGCAAAATATTAAATACATTATTTTACAAAAGTAGTAGATGGCAAATAATTTAGCACACACTTGTACAGTTCAGGTTGCTGCTTCACTGCTTCAACTAATATTTCTTCACTTACTACCAAATTATAAATTTTGACAAAAGAAATAACGAAAAAAAATTATAACAAATAAGAAACATAGCGATCAACAAACGTGTGATATCAACAACAGAAACCACGTCAAAACGAAATATGGAGATGTGTGTAGAGCCATATGTTGGAAGAAAATGAGACTGAGGGTTACGTGATCAACAATGGATGGATGACATCAGCCATCAAAACTTTCTTCCTGAGAAACATTGATGGTGCCATGATATGATAAAACGTGACATGATGTGACAGGATGGTCAGTGTGGATGGAGCCATTTGAAATGCAGATTGTTTTGGTAGAATATGATGTTCAAATGGCTCTGAGCACTATTGGACTTCACATCTGAGGTCATCAGTCCCCTGATGTGATGTGGTGTGAAGGGAAGTGTGTATTGGCCTTGAAGACCAAAGAATTCATAACAAGCTAGAATACAAATATCATTAGCTGATGGTTTCACTTTAAGGAGCCCCATCTTCCGTCTTTTAATCAGACAGAAGAAATAGCATCGAAGAACCTTGTTCTAGAGAGACCATGCTCTCATATGTAAATAATACCGAACATTGAAGAATATAGAATGAGATTTTCACTCTGCAGCGGCGTGTGCACTGATATGAAACTTCCTGGCAGAGTAAAACTGCGTGCCGGACCAAGACGCGAACTCGGGACCTTTGGCTTTCGTGGGCAAGTGCTCTACCAACTGAGCTACCCAAGCACGACTCACGCCCCGCCCTCACAGCTTTACTTCTGCCGGTACCTCGTCTCCTAACTTCCAAACTTTACAGAAGCTCTGCTGTGAACCTTCATATCAACGCACACTCTGCTGCAGAGTGAAAATCTCATTCTGGAAGCATCCCCCAGGCTGTGGCTAAGCCGTATCTCCGCAATATCATTTCTTTCAGGGCTGCTAGTTCTGCAAGGTTCGCAGGAGAGCTTCTGTAAAGTAGGAGACGAGGTTCTGGCAGAAGTAAAGCTGTGAGGACAGGACGTGAGTTGTGCTTGGGTAGCTCAATTGGTAGAGCACTTGCCCACGAAAGGTAAAGGTCCCGATTTCGAGTCTCTGTCTGAGACACAGTTTCAATCTGCCAGGAAGTTTCATTGCAGAATATACATAACTACGGAAAAGCCATATTGTATTACAAATGTGAAAATGGGGAAAAATACTTTAATGTAGCAGGACGCAATTCTGCTTCCTACAACATCACACCCACATGTGTCTAACCATGAGATGATGATGTTTAGAGAGAAATCTTGGCCAGAATATTGTTTATTACAGGATATCTGCTGATGTGTCCTTAAATTACTTTTAGTTCTAATGAACAGTACCAAGAATGACATTTTTAATAAATCTTTGATGCGCAATTGCCTTCAAATGGCATACTGTTCTGACATGCAAAAAAACAGAATACAACGAAATCCAGTAGGGTCTTTGCAGTAGCAAGCAGTGTCATCATGTGATCTGATGCGAATATTGTGAAATGCTATTGGTTATTGATGTATGGGACAAGTGGCACCTAATGATAAGGGTTTCAACTAGAGGAAAAGTGAGTTCAATGTCACTTCATTTATCCCAGTGATGAAAGGTGAATCTAAAGTTAGGTAGATAATTACTTGTTCCATAGATCATATTAACAATAACTATATAAATGAAAAAATACTGCCCACTTCCATAATTTGTATGTGTAGATGACATAAATTACTTTTTTGTTTCAGTTATTCAAGAAACATTTTTAATCTACATTAGAAAACATTTCTACTATATCTTAGAAATTTCATTTCCACAGGTAGATTTTCAGGATTTTATAGCTGTATATTTCACTATACATCTCTGCCAAAGTTAATTCATTAACCCTAGAACACTAATGATATGTAATATGTACATGTAGCAGTACATAGCAGGGTATAGTCTGGATGCTTCAAGCATGCAGTAAGGAAGTGGAATCCAGCAGGAACGAATGTGGCTAATCAGTAGAGTATCAAGAACAGAGCAGAAAGGCAAGTTCACTATGAAAATTTGTGTATGGTTAGTGCTCACAGAAAATTTGTCTACATAAAGAAGATGTATTATTAACGTAAATGTGTGCTAGACATTAATACATTGCTGCGGTGTTTTAGCATTTACATTCACTAAATAAATTTGTGGAACAAAATTTCAGTGTAAATGTGTACTGTACGAATCGTACGCAGCACACAATATTTGTAAACATTGAGTTGAGTGAGCTAAGTGTTACTGTACTTTCAGTGTAATGATGATGAAGACAGAAAATGTCAGATTGCGAATGAATTCGAGTTAGAGGATTGGAGAATGGAGGACATAAGATGAGGAAGAACATTGAAAAATTTTAGAATTCCGATGGCATTCAAAGGAATTCTGATTTTTTCCCCAAAAGAGAAAGAAAACTATGAAGATGAAAATCCATTACATTGACTCTAAGATATTGAAAGTGGGAACAACAAAAGAAAGAGAGATTCATCTGTAGGTACCAATAACCAAAGAAAGAGAAGTGGCTCAAGAAGTGCCTTTCTTACATTTTCTAATGAAGGACAAGCTGCATCTACTTTTCTTTTAGTAACTGAGAATAACGAATTCTTTGGGAAAACTGCTGGAAAACACAACCAGTTAGGCAGAGCAGGAAAATACCAAGGAAAAATATACTACATTTAAGATCTGCACATGAAGTGCACACACACAATGTAGTAGTTCATGTATGTAGGTTTGGAATCCACATCCATACGAAATTTATATTTATTGGGAGTGCAAAACAACACAAAAAAGAGTGTGAATCCGAAAAATTCCAGTATGTCGCACAGAAGGGAAATTTCACACACTACACAAGGAGTTCACAGAAGAGGAATCTTCATTTTATATTTTAGCAAGTAGAACAATCAATTTTATTCATTTGTTACGTTAAACTGAAACCAGAATTACCAAAAGGAATACAGTGTTACCAACTGCAATGGCATGCCATGAAAAATTGGTTTATTTGAGGTTAAGATTAGTGGCTGGTCTAGTGCAAATGCAAATACCTCCTTCAATACTTTTCCCTTCAAGATTTATAGGTTACCTTTACATCTTATATTTGGCTTTGAATAGTTCAAGTGCCTTATTTGTACAGGGGTTGGGCAGTGAAACCACATAAATGTTCACCACTGGCGTTTGCTAAGCTGTTTTACATGATCCAGAGATCTACTTAACAATAAATAAGCCTGCTGCAAACATATATTTACAGAAACAACTTACTGTGGCTAAAAATTTGAGTCGGTTTCTTTATGAAACAGTACAAATGCCTGACAACATATTCAAGATATGAATCAATCTGATTATACACACAGTACTTTTTTCCACCTCAAGTTGGAACCATACTGCAATGCACTTCATTGTAAGATATTAAATACTGTACCAGTATGTATAAAAATCCACTTTACAGATACACTTGAGGGAAAGCAATTTATTAGGCTCACATCATACAGTTCAGACTGCTGCCTCATTGCTTCAATTAATCGTTCGTCATTTATTATGGAATTATAAATATCAACAAAAGAAATAACGAAACGAAACAATTTATACAAAATAATGAACAAAAATTAACTGATATTAATAACGAAAACCACAACAAATCGGAATATGGAGATCTGTACATGACCATGTGTCAAGAGGAAATGAGCTTGCAGGCCACGTGATCAGCAATGGACGAATGATGTCAGCTGCCAAAATCTTCTTCATGAGGAACCGTGATGGTGCTGTGAAGTGACATGATGGTTTGGGGCGGCCAGTGTAGTTGCCGCCATTTGAAACGCATTGCAGAATCTTTTATGGAATTGGACGTGATATAACGTGACAGCCAGTGTAAATTGGCCTTAATACCAACAAATATTCCCTGAAACTAGTCATGATTTGTGATAATGCTACTACCTGCATGATAAAGGCCATTCAATACCTTGGGAAAGGAGAAACTCGAGATGCAGTGGCAATAGCAGACCAATTTTTATAACAATTGTTTGATGAAATGAAGGTTTTGCACAGAAATATTACTATGGACAACTAGCTCATGATTGAGCCTCTTCAAAGGAAACTAAAGGCTGATTATGGTTTGTGAGTTGCAGAGACAACAAAGAAGAATCAGAAAGATCTTCCAACTGAATTTGTGGACTTGAAATACTGCAGCAGGGGAGTCACTACAGGCTTTTCGCTTGTTCCCAGGGGTATGACAGCTGTCTCCTAACTCCAGTTTCAAGCATGAATGACCACTCATCTATTCAGATCACATAAAAAAACAGAAATAGCACTCACATATAACCAGACCAAGAAAGCTCTCGATACTCTGGATCAGATTTGGCAGGACATGGACTGTACTCTGGAAACAGGGAGGTGGCCAATGTGTTTGTTTTACAACAATTTGAATATTTCATCAATAAATTCATATTTTGTATATGCCTATTTATACTTCAAATGGCTCCAGGAACAACTTTGTTGACAGTAATGAACTCAACGGTGGACTTGTATCAAGAACTTACTTGTCCCTGGCTGATTCAAATAGATTCTCAAATCTGGGCAAGAAGCTAATAATTGCAACAAAAAGAATATTACACATTCATGTGTAATAGCAGCAAGGACCTCTTTTGCATCATGGCCGGAGGAAGTACTTTTCTTACTCCCTTACTACAAGAAACACATGACAACTCTTTACTTTGCAGCTTATAACAAGCCAATATCAACTAACCCCAGGAAAAAGGTGCGTGTTGATTGCCTACAATACTGCACTGTCTAATTTTATCTTTATATATACAAACTGTGATTCCCAATACTAAACCATTTTATATCAAAATGACAGTTTGCTCACAATGTGTTCCCCATTTTCGGCTTCAAACCAATAACAAGCTTCTGATTATAATATGTCATTAATCTATTTAAAGAATTACATACAAGTTTTTGGTATTGTTAGTATTCAATATACACTCCTGGAAATGGAAAAAAGAACACATTGACACCGGTGTGTCAGACCCACCATACTTGCTCCGGACACTGCGAGAGGGCTGTACAAGCAATGATCACACGCACGGCACAGCGGACACACCAGGAACCGCGGTGTTGGCCGTCGAATGGCGCTAGCTGCGCAGCCTTTGTGCACCGTCGCCGTCAGTGTCAGCCAGTTTGCCGTGGCATACGGAGCTCCATCGCAGTCTTTAACACTGGTAGCATGCCACGACAGCGTGGACGTGAACCGTATGTGCAGTTGACGGACTTTGAGCGAGGGCGTATAGTGGGCATGCGGGAGGCCGGGTGGACGTACCGCCGAATTGTTCAACACGTGGGGCGTGAGGTCTCCACAGTACATCGATGTTGTCGCCAGTGGTCGGCGGAAGGTGCACGTGCCCGTCGACCTGGGACCACACCGCAGCGACGCACGGATGCACGCCAAGACCGTAGGATCCTACGCAGTGCCGTAGGGGACCGCACCGCCACTTCCCAGCAAATTAGGGACACTGTTGCTCCTGGGGTATCGGCGAGGACCATTCGCAACCGTCTCCATGAAGCTGGGCTACGGTCCCGCACACCGTTAGGCCGTCTTCCACTCACGCCCCAACATCGTGCAGCCCGCCTCCAGTGGTGTCGCGACAGGCGTGAATGGAGGGACAAATGGAGACGTGTCGTCTTCAGCGATGAGAGTCGCTTCTGCCTTGGTGCCAATGATGGTCGTATGCGTGTTTGGCGCCGTGCAGGTGAGCGCCACAATCAGGACTGCATACGACCGAGGCACACAGGGCCAACACCCGGCATCATGGTGTGGGGAGCGATCTCCTACACTGGCCGTACACCACTGGTGATCGTCGAGGGGACACTGAATAGTGCACGGTACATCCAAACCGTCATCGAACCCATCATTCTACCATTCCTAGACCGGCAAGGGAACTTGCTGTTCCAACAGGACAATGCACGTCCGCATGTATCCCGTGCCACCCAACGTGCTCTAGAAGGTGTAAGCCAACTACCCTGGCCAGCAAGATCTCCGGATCTGTCCCCCATTGAGCATGTTTGGGACTGGATGAAGCGTCGTCTCACGCGGTCTGCACGTCCAGCACGAACGCTGGTCCAACTGAGGCGCCAGGTGGAAATGGCACG
Organism: Schistocerca americana; assembly: GCF_021461395.2. Taxonomy (NCBI): domain Eukaryota; kingdom Metazoa; phylum Arthropoda; class Insecta; order Orthoptera; family Acrididae; genus Schistocerca; species Schistocerca americana. The sequence continues at coordinate 509,016,948 of NC_060119.1, read as the reverse complement.
GCAAGCCGTTCCACAGGACTACATCCAGCATCTCTACGATCGTCTCCATGGGAGAATAGCAGCCTGCATTGCTGCGAAAGGTGGATATACACTGTACTAGTGCCGACATTGTGCATGCTCTGTTGCCTGTGTCTATGTGCCTGTGGTTCTGTCAGTGTGATCATGTGATGTATCTGACCCCAGGAATGTGTCAATAAAGTTTCCCCTTCCTGGGACAATGAATTCACGGTGTTCTTATTTCAATTTCCAGGAGTGTAGATAAAGAGGAGTTAGTTTTATAAGGTTAAGTGATAATGCAGATAATTTTTCCTTTTAATATTATATCTGGATTTTTGATAAGAAATTTAATATGTGAATAAATGCATTGTGAGGCTGTGATTAATATTTCCAGCAGCTTGAAGAGATGCATAATTCTGTGGCCAGTTCACACCGGCTGTGACACTACAGCACAGTCACACCAAGCTGCATTCACGCTGTCCACCACGTCACGTCACATGAATAAGCTTAGCCCTGTACTGAATGGCAAAAGCAAACTTATGAGTTACCATATCTGATACAAAAAGTTGGAGTATAATATCAGAATCGAGGAAGTAACAGCAATTAAGTTTAGTAATAGCCAAAGCAAACTTTACAATGTAAATTCTTGATCAGTTTTGTGTGGTAAAGTGCTGAGAAATGAAACAACATATTAAAACATCGACATTTGTTTCCTACCGAAAATATGTACAATACATACTAATACAGGAAAAACAATATTTATAGAGGAATAAATGGAGCCTGCTTATCTAATTAGTTATGTTATGCGTCCATTACCCAGAGTGCCATGTCACTTTGAATTAGTGATACAGTGAATTGAATTCTTGGCCTTTCCTTCCAGCCCCACGGAAAAATATTACAGAAGCTTTTAATGAAAACAATTGGGTGTCATAGTTGAATGGTTGAAACTGCCTATGTTTAACAACATTATCCTCTTTATGGAACAGTGAATTAAAACTGTCCATTTCCATCCTTATATCCGGTGGTGAACAGCAAGGCTTTCCGCACTGTGAATTGCTGTTGTCAACAGGTGGTCCATGCGCATAAGTGCTTTGCATATTGTTTACGTTATTGCTCATTTCCAACCCAGGAATCTGACTGGCTACTGGTCTTCGACTGTCAGCTTGCTTTTCCAGTTCGGTTAATCTCCGAGCGACGTCTCTTTGCCAAACGAATAATTCCACTGGTACACGTGACTAGCTGAACTAATTATGCTAGAATTGTGGCATCGGTGGCGTCGGTTTTCGCGCTCAGATCCGCTGTCATTTGTTCAACAGCTAATTTTATGCTTACTTCGATCTTTGCTGAGATTTCGCGATCCTTTACGGATAGTTACTCATCAAAGTCTTTTTCGCTGTCACTTGTTCAACAGCTAATTTTATGCTTACTTCGATCTTTGCTGAGATTTCGCGATCCTTTACGGATAGTTACTCATCAAAGTCTTTTTCGACCTTTAGTGCTTGGGCATCTAAATGTTTGTCTATATTCTGATGTGCCTCAAGCGCTACATTTTTGACATGACTTGCCAAGTTTTGAACTTCGTCCTTAAGGCTAGTGTGAGCTATTTGTAAATTTTGTATCTGACTAGTTGCGTTTTGGACTATTTCTTTTCATACATCATGCATTTCCACAAGGGCGGAATGTATGCTACTCAGTTTTTTCTCTAAAATTTCTTATCTTTGTTCATGTTTCTGATCGAGTCTTCGAAAAATTCTGCAGAGGGGTCGGCAATTGGTGAACACGCCGGTATTCCACACGTCCTAACATTTGACTCTCCCCCCAGCACATGCAGGAGAGTTATATGTATCACTTGTTCATTACCCTGTGGTGCATTATTTGGTATTCACAGAGCCTCTTTTCTAGTCAAGTATCTAGCAAATTGTGGTCGTCAGATACAGATGACTTTGCCTGACCTACTTTACCCACCTGGATTTAATTTGGCATAACTAAATGTTCGAACACTAACACAAATCTACATATATACCCTCCAAAATAAAACACACAAATAAATACACATATGCACTCACTATACTGTTAGCACTGCTTACCACTTTTACTGAGGATTCCTCATGTGCATATGACCTTGATATTTCGCACGAATTTTTCCAGGACTCTTGCACTTTAAGCCTTACCTTTTTGTTATACAGGTTTTGCTGTTTCAATTCCTTTCGTTTCCTTTCTCAAGAACGTCTTCTTTCTTCCATCTCAGGGTGTTGGTTGTTGTGCATGAAAGAAAATTTTTACATAGACATAATACCACACAATGATTATATAAGTACATAACTCACATACATATACTATATAAATTTTCACATGACAAAGTTGGGCGCCAAATGAAGTGACTGTTCTACAGGAGTATATTTATTTTATTTATTTGTTCAGTGTCTGTAAAAACCACACATAAATGTAATTGTGTGGTCGAATATACAAGAATTATTAAGTTATTTTTTTTTACTCGAGAATGAAAATATAACAGCATTATAATTAGCCTCGGCGTATTTTTACTTTAAGAGCATGGACTCAAATATTCAACTGGACCCATACAACACTCGAAGAATACCCCTCTTACCATCATATCCTGGCTCTCGGCGTAAGCTGAAAAGTAAAATCTTAAAACTAATGTTGCTCTCCGCTGCTGCTCATTGCTGTGAAAAATGTTTGTTAAATATTAAAGCGGGCGATCTCTGCACTTCCGCTATGATTTCGCTTTTTGCATCGATGCATAATGGCGTCCATTGAAGCATCGGCCGCAATTATTGTGGAGCTGCAAACGACTTAGGAAAAATTAATCCAGTGCAAGCAAATAACAGAGGGCTCACTGTACCTAGAAATAACTCACATACAAACTTTAACTTACTATATTAACAAGGCCAACAGCATGAATGTTTACATTAGTTTTGTGCTACAGGATGACTGCTTCCTATCACCAGAAACAAGAGAAGAAAGAGGAAGAGAAGAACAATCTAGGAATGTTCTTCTCCCTTATTAATATCATGGTACTTATTACAGAAATAGTTTATTCCTTGATACTACGATTATTTTATGGCGCCTGTGTGGTTGGTGAAACACACAAGATTCGTGTACATTTGTACCTTCGTGATATACACTTCTCGTTCCAAGTTTTTTGTTTGTTTTAAGTGTCTTTATGACACAATTGTCGCTGGGATGGCACAACTTACAACAAGTAAGTAGCCTGTGTGCAGCCTCTGCTTTTGTTCATACTTTGTTTTATTTGCAATAAACAATATGTACAAAATGTTTGTATATTATACATAACATTATTTGCATATATATTGTATTGCCTTCTTAGTCTAATAACTAGTGAGAAGGCCATTGATATTCTGTTTTTCACATCTTTCCATGCACAACATGGCTGTGTTGTTTTCACGTGTGGATGGTCGGTAATAACACACACTAAATATCGAATATGCATTTATTAATCACTGAGACATAACGAACAAACATGGCAGAAGAGCAATTTATGCACCAAGAGTGAACTAGAACAAAGCAGACCAAAGAAGAAACAGTCATAGATAGGGCGCGCTGTGCTAGAGACGCCACTTGTCCCCGCCCCGCTCCCTCCCCCCCCTCCCACCCCACCAGTAGCGCGTAGCACGGCGGAGGGAAGCTTCATCACACGAATTCATAATCTTCGTGCCAGAGCGGCTGTTGTAGGCGGTGGCCAGCCCTTGAAGTAGGAACGTCGGAATCTGCGGTGCAAGGGTCCCATGGTCCCAACGACTGCACAGGCAGGGAGACATCAGCCAAAGGCAGGTCAGCAGTGTTGGAAGACAGGTCAGTGAGTGACCACGACAGTTCCAGTCAATTTACAGACACAGTCTATGGTCGTATGTGTGGGTGAATGACGAACGTGTTCATACCATGATGTAGCAAGTGGTGAGGGCCAAATAAGGCAGCTCCAAGTCTGCTCACACAGTGTGGTCCCACAGCATCAAAAAGTCGCATGAAGCAAGGACCTTGTGGATGAACACAAGTGGGGTGGAGTGATGGCGTGGTAGGGGGGTGTGGAGGCGTGCAGCATATGTACGAACCAATTCAGCCAGAGCAGGAAGATCCACAGTAGTGGCTGATGGTGAATCCTCAAGAAACTCGGGGGGGGGGGGGGGGAAGGAGGAGGAGTTCGCTGTATAGAATCTCGGCAAGTGAGGCATTCAAGTCTCCTTTATGGGCCGAGCGAACATCCAGCAGGACCCACAGGAGGGCCTTGGACCACAGGCCGCTGTGGCATGTAAGCATGGCCTTGAGTATGCTGAGCTACTGTTTGACCCGGCCGTTCACCTGCAGGTGGTAAGCCATGGTGTGAAATTTGGCAATTTGTAGAGAGAGGATGGACTCAAACTGGCATCCCTGGATGGTCGTGAGAGACAGCGGACAGCCGAAATGAGAACCCAGGCCAAGATGGCTGATACTCGCGTAGGAGGGTCGGCAATAAGAGTCAAGGCAGCTATCTGAAGGCAACGTCGGTTCACTGACCTTGGTGAACTGGGGCGGCATAGGCGGGGCGTCGGCTGTAGTCGGCGATGGAAGACGCCATGCAGGGGCGAAGCATGCAGATGCATCTCGTAGATTCTTCTGCGGCGGTAAGAAAACAACAGCAGATGGTGGAATGCTCGACATAGGAGCAGATTGGTGAGAAGATGCTGTAGAGGCATGTGGTAGACAGTCTAGCTGCAGGCGATGTGTGGTATGCTGTGTATGTGACAATTCAATGGGGGCAGAGGCAATGCGGGTGTCTAAGGCATCGTTCTGGGTGCGAAGATCGTCGATTTGTGAGCACACGTGCGACAGATCAGTGAGCCGTGTAGTAATGAGCTTGACCAGTGATGCACATGTGGGAAGTGTAGCCAAGGATACAGAGAGCAAAGTCGTGCTGCACTCGTGTGAGCATGGAACGGTAGAGCCAGGTTCGTGGCAGAGTGCAGGGGCCTGCAGGTCTGGTGAAAGTTCATAATGATGTAGAAAATCCAAGCCAATCACAGGTGCATCCACGTCGGAAAAGTGGAAGGTCCAAGGGTATGTGTGAACTGGTGATAGGTGAAGCTACATCTTGATGGAGCCATGGACCGCAATTAGAGAATAATTGGCGGCGATCGAAGTGAGGGTTGAAGGTGACAGTGCGTCGGCGGTTGCTTGGCCAGGATTACTCTAACGTTGGTGCCAGTGTCAACGAGAAAGTGGGTGCCCATTGACATGTCTGTGGCATAGACGCATCGCATCACTGAAGCGAGTGGTGCAGCTACAGACGACAGGCGCCGTGAAGGAACGTGGTGGGATGTGGCGCCTAAACGTGCCCGCCGGTCTCGGAAGGCGCAAAGCGCGTGGCAGTTGTGGGTGACGTCCCTGTAAGCAGCGTGGAACCTGCACAGCAGTTAGGCCAGTTGGCGAGATGGTGTGGTGTGGAAGGGGGGCCGCGCCTGGCTGCATCAGGGCCGGTAGACGGTCGAGTTGTGCTTGGGTGGGGTCGGCGGCTGTGGAGAGCCTGCTGGCAGTACATTCTGTAGGCTGTTAGGTGGCAGCTCCTGACTGGCAGCTGAGGCGCCGAGTGCTCTGGCCTCTACCGGTGGGCGCGAAACTGGAGGTGCAGGCGTGCCAACTGATGGTAATGGAGATGTCGTTCGCGACAGGTAGTGTCGGTGATAAATGATAGTGTAATCCTGATCCGCCATGCTTAAACGAACCTCTAGTGAGTAGGAGACATGAGACAGTAGATGAAATTGCAGATCCAAAGGCAATTTGACGATCCACATCTTCCTAAGGGTGTTGTCAGGTAATGCTTGATTGTCGATTAAAGCACATAGGCGCTGCCAAACTTGCGAAGGGGTGCCGTCATCAAGATGCTTCTTGCGAATAATTTGATGGAAATCCTCCGCCAGAGAGCGGGCTATGCGCTCGATAAGCAGTGATTTGGCTGTTGAATATTTGTGCGAGGTGGATGGAGAGAGGAGCAAGTCGCTGATGAGGTCCACATGTATGTGGAGGAGGTTCATGAGGCAGACAAAACGAACTCTATCGTCGGAAATGCCTTGGATGTGCAGGAGGTGGTCCACTAAGGCGAACCAAGTATTTGGATTGTCTTTTTGCAAAGCAGGTAGCTTAGGGAACCTACCAGGTAACATGTTGAGGCAGCACCAGCAGACAGAGATCAGTGCAAGCACAGCAGGACGCCTCCAACGCTGGAAGTGCGGTAGTGATGAATGGTGTGTCGCCCGAGGTCTGAATGGGGCAGTGGCCACATGCAGGACACGGTCCGGTGGGAGCTGGCTTATAAGTCAGTATGGTGTGTCCAATCTGCAAGTTTGACGAAGAACACAGCGTGTGTGTAACGGCCGGTGCCATTGCAACAGCGGGTGGAAGGCAGTCTCGGTGAAGTCACAGGGGGCCAACCCAGTAACTGGCGTGGGTGGAACGGCCGGCGCCGTCACGAAAACGGGTGGAAGGTGGTCGTGGTGCAACCACTGTGTGACAGTCGTAGAAACCATCATGGTCGAGGCGACTGCCGTCGCCGGAACGGCGTGCGTGGTGGTGGGAGGGGGAGAGGGTTCTGTGACACTATGTAAATTAGAATGTGTTATCCTATGCATAGAAATGTTCGTTCTGCAGTTATGGAACCGTCCCACAGGTAATGGCGTAGATGAAGGATAAACCACAATGTCTTTAACGGGAAGATCGTCCACATTATCGTTAGGTGGCTTGCACTGTCCATGTTATGGCTGTTGGTTGCCACGCTGGGCGGTGGTCAAGTTGTGCTGGTTAAGGTTAGGTGGCCGCCAGTGTGGGCAGGCGTAAATAATTGTTCACTTTTAACCAAATTCGAAGTAGGTACACTTGCCCATTCGTGGTCGCAAGTATAATTGATAGCGCCCATTACACCTGCTCCGAAGGACACAGGTAGATCCATTGTGGCGGTAACAATGTGAATTGGCACACGAAGCCTGTAACTTACGAAAACAAGCACAAAATAACTTGCGATGGGACGACGATAGTGTTGGGGTGACCACTGTGGTTATGACGTGTGGTTGGTCGGAAATAACGTGCACTGAGTATCGAATATGCATTTATTAATCACTGAGTCATAATGAACAACCATGACAGAAGAAAGAGTTGCGCGCTGAGAGTGAACTAGAACAAACCTCTCCAAAGAAAAAAGAGTAAAAGATAGGACACACTGCGCCAGAGGAATCACAGCCGCAATTCATGGCCAATTCCCTCACCAATTTTTTTAGAAGCTGTCGCTTCTTCTTAATCTGTTTCCATATTCTGGATGCAGAAAGTTATACAGGGGTTAATCCACTCCACACGTTTCCCTCAACCATGTTATTGATGAAACTCGCCAAGAAAACTTTTCAGCAGTCATGTTGTCAAAACACTGCATCAAACCAAGGGGTTTCGATTTCTCCCTGCAGTAAACAGAAGGCAAACGCTTTCTTTGATCAAATCTAAACAAAATGTTAGATTTTATCAAATAAATTTGATGAAAGGCAGCAGTTGACAAAAGTTCTCCATTAAACTATGTGAAATATATTGGACATATCAACTTTGTGAAAAAAATTTGACAGTGTAATACTGGCCTAAGTGAGGAGTTGCCACAGAATATTAGCCCATGAAAGTACTAGTGTTTTCTATGTAAATTTGTATGTTAATAATCTTTGAATGTTGTGATTTTTTATTATAGCAAATCTTGATTTGTTGTTTGTTCTTGGTGCATATTGCATTATTGATTTGGTTGTAAGCATTATTGTACTTCTGATGCTAAAAACAGATTTTTATGGTATCAGAACATGATTGGTTTGCCAGAAATATTCGAGTTTTGTGATCATAGAGTGCAACAGTGGAATCGACATCCCATGATAGCTCATGGTTATAGAAATGCAAAATATATGACATGTTAGATGAAAATCAACACATAGAAAAACTGACTGCCAAGGATAATTGAACAACCACCCAGATAATTTCAGGATATTCTGAAGATAAACATGAGTTAAACAAGAATAAAAGCTCAGAATTAGGATAGTCATCAAGCCAATTTTGTTGAAATACAATCTAACCTTTTTAAATTAAAAAAGCCAATCAACAATGATGAGCTTTGTGCATACTTTTTGCAAATTTTGATCAAAGACTTCGATTGTATTTTTGATACATGATATAACTTATCTGCTTAAGATAAATATGAAATAAGTTGCAAAAAGATCGTTAAATTCTGAGTTGAGACTAACAGTAGTGATGATTTGGTAAGTGGTACATCTATGGCAAATATTTTCATTTTGTATTTTGTGAAAAAGTGCAAAAACCCAACAAAGCAGGAGAATTAACTTAGATGTTTGCAGACAAATACAAGGAGATCATCTGCAGAGTCGCCAGTACTTTTCTGTTTATAAGGTTAACCTTTCCAATTTGGGGGTAAAAAACCTTTAGTGTTACAAAGATGAAATTAACGAAAATTTATCACTGTTCAATAAATTGATAAATACTCAAGCTGAAGTTACTATTCAAGCAGCACAAATAGATGGTGGAAAAGAACTCCATAATAAAGATGCTTATAGGTTTGCTGACCCAGTTAAACTGGAAGTTTCAATTACTGCATAATGTACTCAGCAGGATGGAATTGCAAAGTGAGAAAATAGTATCCTATGTGAGGTACAACGTAATTCACTACACTCTGCTGAACATTTTCCAAAAGCATTGTAGGGTAAGCAGATATTGCTGCAACATATACTATGAATCGAACCAGCCACATGAAACTAAGAGGTAAAATTCCAATTGAAATATCCTTGAAGAATAAAAGTTATTTTGATGAATTGGTAATATGTGGAATGGAATGCTACACATAGACTGCCATGCAAAAACAGAAGAACTTTGATGCTAATTCTCAAAAGTATATGTGATTGGTTATGATTATTGTGGGTGTTTATATTCCTGAAAAAAGTCGTGTTGGTATATGCAGCGATTAAAAATTTTACTAAAAAAAACGAATAGAAAAGGAACTGATTCCCCAGCAGGAAAACAAAACACAAAATAACATAGCTGAGCTGTGTGTTTGTGTGTGTGTGTGTGTGTGTGTGTGTGTGTGTGTGTGTGTGTGTGTGTCTGTGCGTGTGTTTGTTATTTTGTGTTATTTTACAACAAAATAAAGTCAACACTATCTCCACAGCAATCTATGTATGTACATATACTTTTGCATTGGCCTTGGCAGTTAGTATTATCTGGATTAACATTTGGGAGAAGTATAGCTTGAAGATACTCTGGCTGTGTTGGCATTCTGTAACACAGCTGGTGCAAAAAATAACAGTCCACAAGTGGTACTGTAAGCAGTATACACTTCCACATTTATGTACAGAATACGGAAAATATGAAAGAAATATGTAAAAAACTGCAAAAACGATAAAAAAATATGATAAATATGGAAAAAATGGAAACATAATATCTGTATTTATACAGAGAAAGTAGACAAAATTTATGGTATAAGCATTACGACAAAGCTACAAGTTTTTGTACCAAGGAACAGAACACTTAGAATCACAGTACCACAGCACCATTTGCTCCCAAAATGACTGAAAGACTGAGAGAGATCTATGCCGAAGGTTAAGAGGGCTCGCAAACCACTTGAAATATGTATACATGTGTGTGTGCGTGTGTGTGTGTGTGTGTGTGTGTGTGTGTGTGTGTGTCTGTGTCTGTCTCTCTCTCTCTCTCTCTCTCTGTGTGTGTGTGTGTGTGTGTGTGTGTGTGTGTGTGTGTGTGTGTGTGTGTGTGTGTGTGTGTGTGTCATGTGTGTCACATCTCTCATACATTATCCATTGATATCACATAATACACTGCAAAATAAAAAGCATTAACAGATGGAGAAATCAGAATGTGGAGTAGAGAGGTGCTATATGTCTTTAATGTGATGAATATATATAGGTGAGGGGATGACACTGCATGTGCTTTAGTAGTGGAAAGACGGTGAATTCTAGAGAGGTAGTGACAAGATGGAATTGTCATATTCCTACCAGTTCTGCATACATGAGAAAATAATCATGTTATTTCCAGTCCACGTTATAGCTATGACACACCGCATTTTTCAATTTACCTAGTAGAAATTTTTACAGTAGGTTCCCAGCTATAAGATTCTATTGGTCCACCACCATAGCTGAGTGTTCAGCGTAGGTGGCTGCCATGCAGAGAGTCCAGGCTCGATTCCTGGTAGTGCTATGAATTTTTCTTTGCTGCGAGGAGTGGTATAGGGTGCACTCAACGTCATGTGCTAACTGAGGTTCCACTGTCTGGAAAGTTTCCAAAACGGATGGGAGTGCAATGTGCTGGCCATATGCACCACCATACCACATCTGCATGCAGTCGCAAGATAGAGGATGAAGTGGCGGCCAGTAAGTATCCTTCTGGTCTTCATGGCCCAGCGAGGAGCTCGTGTTTATAATCTTCTATTGTGGTATAAATTGGTAGTCATCCATGTGGTTGCTTAATTGCTAGTTCTATACACATGAATATAGAATGAAAAAAGTTGCTGACATGCACTGAGACCTCTTACTTTATTACTGTGGAGTGTGATTTTTAAGATATTCTTTATTTCGATTCTGAATGCTGTGACATTATCCCAGTATATGTGAGATGCCCCTCCCCCCCCATGAACCATGGACCTTGCCGTTGGTGGGGAGGCTTGCGTGCCTCAGCAATACAGATAGCCGTACCGTAGGTGCAACCACAACGGAGGGGTATCAGTTGAGAGGCCAGACAAACGTGTGGTTCCTGAAGAGGGGCAGCAGCCTTTTCAGTAGTTGCAAGGGCAACAGCCTGGATGATTGACTGATCTGGCCTTGTAACACTAACCAAAACGGCCTTGCTGTGCTGGTACTGCGAACGGCTGAAAGCAAGGGGAAACTACAGTCGTAATTTTTCCCGAGGGCATGCAGCTTTACTGTATGGCTAAATGATGATGGCGTCCTCTTGGGTAAAATATTCCGGAGGTAAAATAGTCCTCCCTTCCGATCTCCGGACGGGGACTACTCAAGAGGATGTCGTTATCAGGAGAAAGAAAACTGGCGTTCTACAGATCGGAGAGTGGAATGTCAGATCCCTTAATCAGGCAGGTAGGTTAGAAAATTTAAAAAGGGAAATGGATAGGTTAAAGTTAGATATAGTGGGAATTAGTGAAATTCAGTGGCAGGAGGAACAAGATTTCTGGTCAGGTGACTACAGGGTTATAAACACAAAATCAAATAGGGGTAATGCAGGAGTAGGTTTAATAATGAATAGGAAAATAGGAATGCGGGTAAGCTACTACAAACAGCATAGTGAACGCATTATTGTGGCCAAGATAGATACGAAGCCCACGCCTACCACAGTAGTACAAGTTTATATGCCAACTAGCTCTGCAGATGACGAAGAAATTGAAGAAATGTATGATGAAATAAGAGAAATTATTCAGATAGTGAAGGGTAATGAAAATTTAATAGTCATGGGTGACTGGAATTCGGTAGTAGGAAAAGGGAGAGAAGGAAACGTAGTAGGTGAATATGGATTGGGGCTAAGAAATGAAAGAGGTAGCCGCCTGGTAGAATTTTGCGCAGAGCACAACTTAATCATAGCTAACACTTGGTTCAAGAATCACAAAAGAAGGCTGAATACATGGAAGAAGCCTGGAGATAGTGACAGGTTTCAGATAGATTGTCTAATGGTAAGACAGAGATTAGGAACCAGGTTTTAAATTTTAAGACATTTCCGGGGCAGATGTGGACTCTGATCACACTCTATTGGTTATGACCTGTAGATTAAAACTGAAGAAACTGCAAAAAGGTGGGAATTTAAGGAGATGGGATCTGGATAAACTGAAAGAACCAGAGGTTGTACAGGGTTTCAGGGAGAGCATAAGGGAACAATTGACAGGAATGGGGGAAAGAAATACAGTAGAAGACGAATGGGTAGCTTTGTGGGATGCAGAGGATCAAGTAGGTAAAGAGACGAGGGCTAGTAGAAATCCTTGGGTAACAGAAGATATATTGAATTTAACTGATGAAAGGAGAAAATATAAAAATGCAGTAAATGAAGCAGGCAAAAAGGAATACAAACGTCTGAAAAATGAGATCGACAGGAAGTGCAAAATGGCTAAGCAGGGATGGCTAGAGGACAATTGTAAGGATGTAGAGGCTTATCTCACTAGGGGTAAGATAGATACTGCCTACAGGAAGATTAAAGAGGCCTTTGGAGATAAGAAAACCACTTGTATGAACATCAAGAGCTCAGATGGAAACCCAGTTCTAAGCAAAGAAGGGAAAGCAGAAAGGTGGAAGGAGTATATAGAAGGTCTATACAAGAGCGATGTACTTGAGGATAACACTACGGAAATGGAAGAGGATGTAGATGAAGATGAAATGGGAGATACGATACTCCGTGAATAGTTTGACAGAGCACTGAAAGACCTGAGTCGAAACAAGGCCCCCGGAGTAGACAACATTCCATTGGAACTACTGACGGCCTTGGGAGAGCCAGTCCTGACAAAACTCTACCATCTGGTGAGCAAGATGTACGAAACAGGCGAAATACCCTCAGACTTCAAGAAGAATATAATAATTCCAATCCCAAAGAAAGCAAGTGTTGACAGATGTGAAAATTACCGAACTATCAGTTTAATAAGTCACAGCTGCAAAATACAGACGCGAATTCTTTACAGCAGAATGGAAAAACTGGTAGAAGCCGACCTCGGGGAAGATCAGTTTGGATTCCGTAGAAATGTTGGAACACGTGAGACAATACTGACCCTACGACTTATCTTAGAAGCTAGATTAAGGAAGGGCAAACCTACGTTTCTAGTATTTGTAGACTTAGAGAAATCTTTTGACAATGTTGACTGGAATACTCTCTTTCAAATTCTGAAGGTGGCAGGGGTAAAATACAGGGAGCGAAAGGCTATTTACAATTTGTACAGAAACCAGATGGCAGTTATAAGAATCGAGGGGCATGAAAGGGAAGCAGTGGTTGGAAAGGGAGTGAGACAGGGCTGTAGCCTATCCCTGATGTTATTCAATCTGTACATTGAGCAAGCAGTGAAGGAAACAAAAGAAAAATTCGGAGTAGGTATTAAAATCCATGGAGAAGAAATAAAAACTTTGAGGTTCGCCGATGACATTGTAATTCTGTCAAAGACGGCAAAGGACCTGGAAGAGCAGCTGAACGGAACAGACAGTGTCTTGAAAGGAGCATATAAGATGAACAACAACAAAAGCATAACGAGGATAATGGAATGTAGTCGAATTAAATCGGGTGATGCTGAGAGTATTAGATTAGGAAATGAGACACTTAAAGCAGTAAAGGAGTTTTGCTATTTGGGGAGCAAAATAACTGATGATGGTCGAAGTAGAGAGGATATGAAATGTAGACTGGCAATGACAAGGAAAGCGTTTCTGAAAAAGAGAAATTTGTTAACATCGAGTATAGATTTAAGTGTCAGGAAGTCATTTCTGAAAGTATTTTTATGGAGTGTAGCCTTGTACGGAAGTGAAACATGGACGATAAATAGTTTGGACAAGAAGAGAATTGAAGCTTCTGAAATGTGGTGCTACAGAAGAATGTTGAAGATTAGGTGGGTAGATCACATAACTAATGAGGAGGTATTGAATAGGATTGGGGAGAAGAGAAGTTTGTGGCACAACTTGACTAGAAGAAGGGATCGGTTGGTAGGACATGTTCTGAGGCATCACGGGATCACCAATTTAGTATTGGAGGGCAGTGTGGAGAGTAAAAATCGTAGAGGGAGACCAAGAGATGAATACACTAAGCAGATTCGGAAGGATGTAGGTTGTGGTAGGTACTTGGAGATGAAGAGGCATGCACAGGATAGAGTAGCACGGAGAGCTGCATCAAACCAGTCTCAGGACTAAAGACCACAACAACAACATGTGAGATGCAAATCATATGAATTTTGAATCATAAAATATTTAGATGCAGTGTAAAGTGCCAACATTACACAAAAGAAAAGCGATACTATTAGATTACACTCCGGCACTACTACCGATGATATCACGACAAGTTCACTGATAGAGGATAAAAGGACTCTGCTTACAACACAGGTTGCATACATTTTATCTGAGTGACTTAGATTTAAATTAATGCTATTGCTCAGTGTTTGTCTCACTTTTTGAGTCATTTGCCATAATTTTAAACATTTTTCGGTTGTTTTCTCTGTAAATATTAGAGATGGCTTTCGATACATGAGCAACTGACTGTTTTGGAGGAAAGTTAACGTGCACAGGGGAGATATGGCCAGCACTGTGGTCAGCGCAAATACCATTCAAACATTACGTAATATTTAACAAAAATATACCCTTTCAAAGACTTTAAATACTAAAAGAATATTACTGTGCTATATACGAACAAATTAACATTCTCTAAATAATCGCTAAATTACTAGTGTGCGTGACATCACAGGGTCTGTGTTAAAAAGAATATATCCTCTTATTTGTAGAAACAACGACGTCACGTAATATTAAGTAAATATTAACGAAATTCATGACATCATATCCAAATTCTGAGCTTTACCTATATCCAAGATGCATTTAAATATGATATACTCCTCCTTCATCTGCAGCACGAGCTGTACTAGTCGAACACAATAAGTGAACTGCTTGTATCATATCAGCACTGAATGCTGACCTGTAGGGAGCTTCGAGTCTGTCCATGACTGACCTAGGAATGCTAGCCGTTCAGGATTGGTAGACAAATTTACAATATTTTAACAATGTATGTATAATCATTTCCGCCACAACTGACCTGGTTGATGACAGAAAAGACACTGGTACGAAAGCTGGCATTCAGGGAGAGCCATCCTTTTCAAGTGGATGTCGGCAAATAGGTCCTGACACATGAAATATCAGTAACATGTGCGCAGAATTAGCAAGTGTCTCACTCTGATAGTTATTGGGAGCTATGCATACTTAAATCCTCGACTGGCTTTCCATCTCCACAGCAAAAATAGCTTCTGTGGAGGAGCTGGAACATAGTTCATGTGAAACTCTACTCGATAACATTTTAGGAAACATATATTTGAAATAGCTTGCATGGTAATTATACACAGAAGCGCCAAAGAAACTGGCACAGGCATGTGTATTCAAATACAGTGATATGTAAACTGGCGGAATACGGCGCTGCGGTCGGCTACGTCTATGTAGGACAACAAGTGTCTTGCACAGATGTTAGATCGGTTAATGCTGCTACAATGATAGGTTATCAAGATAGAAGTAAGGTTGAACATGGTGTTACAGTCGGCGATGGGACACTGCATCTCCAAGGTCGCAATGAAGTGGGTATTTTCTTGTAACACATTTCACGAGTTTACCATGAATATCAGGAATCCGGTAAAACATCAAATCTCCAACGTCGCTGTGGCCAGAAAATAATCCTGCATGAACAGGACCAACGACGACTGACGAGAATGGTTCAACGTGACAGAACTGCAACCTTTCCGTAAATTGCTGCGGATTTCAATGCTGGGCCATCAACAAGCGTCAGCGTGCGAACCATTCAGTATAACGTCATCGATACAGGATTTCGGAGCAGAAAACCCACTCATGTATGCTTGGTGACTGCTCAACATAAAGCTTTATGTCTCGCCTGGACGCATCAACACCGACATTGGACTGTTGATTACTGGAAATATGTTGCCTGGTCAGACGAGTCTTATTTCAAATTGTATAGAGCAGATAGACATGCTTGGGTATGGAAACAATCACATGAACTCATACACCACACACATCAGCAGGGGACTGTTCAAGCTAGTGAAGGCTGTGTAATGGTGTGAGGTGTGTGCCACTGGAATGATGTGGGACCCTGATACATCTAGATACGACTCTGACAGATGACATGCACATAAGCATCCTGTTTGATCACCTGCATCTATTCATGTCCATTGCGCATTATGATGGACTCGGGCAATTGCACCAGGACAATGCTACAACCCACACATCTAATGCTACAACAGGAAAATTGTATCTGGAAGTGCATCACAGCTCCATCACGCTACACTAATGTCAATATTCTGTCATAAAATACTCATGATTACCCATCATAACAGATCACTAGATTTTTCCATACTCTTAATAATAGCAAAAACCTCTGCAGCTTTTGCTAACCATGGTTGCTAGTGCATACCTGTAAATAATAAACTTGTTTCCCAGTACCATCACCTTACCTAATCTTGGTTCTGTAGCATGCATGCAACCCCAGTAATTTGTTTGACAAATAGATTTCCAGGAAGGGTAACAGCTAGTCATCTAGCCCCACCGCCCATTAATAAACGTTCAGTTAAATCCACATTATTGTAATGCATATGCATTCCATGTTGATTCTGAAATGTAACTTGTATACAACAAATAGACACTCATCCAGATGTGCTGCATAGAATTCCAGCAAGATGTAATCTATAGTAGAAGTGTCAGCATCGCTGTTTGGTAGTCTGTGTAATAAATTTCCACATTAAATAATTAAAACTATAGACATGCAAACAATAGTATTTTAACCAGATATTGGTCCTGATTGCCTGGAATGTGTGTATTTCCACACAAGTCAGCTGCCAACCTGTAAGTATTTACTTTAATTCTCTGGAAGTGGCTGGTTTAGATCCCACATAAGTCAGTACTATTATTTCTATATTTGTAGGACAAACACTGGAATGTATTTTATCATAGCAATACGATCACAATGTCTAGAAACAGCAAATGCTTTTTGGTATTGACTATTATTTGCACTGCTAGCAAATACCAATGAGTAACAAGCACAATGACAACACATCTCATGACATGATTTTCGATATGTACCTTCCAAACTTGATGGTTCTTGCAGTCCAGTTGTAAACTCCTAGCCTGGTGACACTATTTTCTGTGCACTGGGATGTGTGTACTCCAGGGTCAGGGTTAGGATGGGGAAGTGGATCCAGCAACAATAAGCAGCATGAATGTGTTTCTTGTATGGATAGTGTTACTCTGCACATCTTACCTCATACCAAAGGAGTAACTGGCTCAGAATACATTATTATATAAGTGAATGCCAACAGCAGTACAAGTTTATGTAATCAATTTCCACATTAAATAATTAAAATTATAATCTGGCAAATAATAGTCCACATTAGACACTCTCTTAAAAATCACAGTTTAGTTATACACAATAATTACTTTATGAACGATGGTGTCGTGAATAGAGGGCCTAAAAATATATTTCAACAGGTTTTTAATAATAATATGGCGCTTATGGATAATATGTGAGTCATCCAAATGAAGCCATTACAATATTCAATTAGAACAATTTTTTTAATGTTGATGAGTTTCACTTTATAGCATTACTTAATTTGTTTATGTAAAAAATAATAATGCTTGATTTTAAAACGTTAAACCTGAAAACTATATGATGGCAACAAGCATTCATAGGTTGCCAAATAACATTAACAGATGGCCCTAATACCAAAAGAAACTAACTGAGCAAGCACTTTTTTAGGGAGGAGCACACCGTTTTGAGCAGGTCTATGGTGCATTGTATCACTTAAAGTACAAATTTTCGTAATATTTAAAAAAGCCTTAGCAATGCCTGAAATATGCATGTAACCCAGGCCAGTGTCAGTGATGGGCAATGTTCCACCCACAAGGATAACTGGAATATGCAATACGCAATTTATGTATAAAAAATTATCAGATACAGAAAGGTTTCAGGTACAAAACACACAGACTGCTTATTGTAGACACAAGCATAATTACAGATCTCTGATCGTTAAATAAATTTCGATTTTTGCACCAAAATAAAACTGTTTGTCACTATATGTAATACCTTGAGTACAAAACTCACCTGCGACTGTGGTCATAACTTAACTGTTCTACAAAATTTGAAACAGGATGCACAGGCATCACATATTAACACTACTGAGATGTAACTAACAGGTTAAGCTGCACTTATCACAGACTGATGTCCGATATCTGTACCATACTTTGCAAACCACGATGGACCCTCAAATTAAATATTTCCATATCTAAAATACACATAGCTCATTTACTGTCACTGCTGATATAACGTACAGTTTAGTTGACAAGCTTAATTTGACCTTTAAATCACACATTAAAGGAATGAAATGTGGCTGTGGTATGAAATCACATTAAAATTATTCTATTATTTATAGGCAATACATATGACATTATTAATGACCTAACTTTCAGGTTAGAGCATACTTATCAATGAGATGAGTGTGATCTTTGTATGAAAGTAAGCAATGTTATTTCCACATCATTTTTTGTCAAAACCTCGTCTTAGTTTAACTAAAACCGCTATCATAGTCAGTCAGAGATTATAGAGACACCATGCTACAGTAAAAATTTTATCTTGCCATACAAAACACTAGTAATGCTCTGCTGATAATGTCAACTTATACTACCTCACACTGGATTTTACATGACACTTTGTCCCACATATCATCATTTAACGGCAATATTGTAACAATTTACTTCACACAGAGCTATGTCCCATTAAACTTGTAATAAATTATCTCATACATCGACGTTTATTAGTAAAATTGTAATAAATTGCCTATATTGCAACAAAATTGTAACATACTGCTCCACGCATTTTTACATTACATTAAAACTGTAACAGATTGCATCATGTACAATGTCAACAGATTAGCACAAAGCATCAACAGTTTTGTACTGCATCCCTATTGGGAGTAACTTTCGAGATTGTACTGATGCCTTGCCCAACAACAGAGGAAGCAAGCACATTTGCTGTGTTCTTTCGCTTTTCTGTTATGATGCTGAGTTAAAGAGGCCACATCAACGTTCTTGAAATGTTAGCGCCTAATCACGACCACCCAGCTACATTGCATCCCTGACAGAATGGAACAGGCTTTTATTCATGAAAGTATTTGCGCAACATGGAGAGAATTGGCCAGGACTGATGAGCTGCTTTTGGACATTTTCTATCAACTAAGTGGCGGCATGCATAGAGACGTCGACTGGGATAAGATCGACAGCATCACTCACAGAAGTAAGCAAAATGAACTCAAGATCTGCACGAAGTGACAGAAGAAAAAGTTTGCAAGATCGACAAATCGATTCCCAACATTCACGCACAGTGATCAACCTAAGTGAACGACTATTGACCTCAGAGGGAAACTCTGTTCTTCAGAAAGAAGGAAGTTTCGTGATCATCCCCAGAACCTTGCCTAAGGATGTTTAAGGATGTATCATTGCTAATACCAAAGGTCTAATCAAACCCTTTTTTGTGAAAAAGCTGAGGAAATATGCACTGACACCATAAGTGTACTGTGCTGTGCAAAACAACCAGCTTGCACTCTGAAAGAGAAGAGTTACAAACTATCAAAAGCTTCAACGCTGACAAGAGTATGTGTATTCATACTACCTGCTGACAAAGGAAATACAACGTTCTGACAAAGGTCCACGGTTATGAGTAGAAGATTTGGGACGTATTAAATCTGATGAAGCACCAAAAGCTAACGGCAGAGACGATGCCGCACAACACAGAAGCCCTACCACCTCGACTGCATGGATTATCAAAAGTCTGTGAATGTAATTTACCATTAAAACTATCCATAGTTGTCCTGGATCGCTAATACATAAAATGTCGAAACACTTGGCCTTCCTCCTTCAGCTGCATGTGGGTAAAATCTGATACATACATAAAGGATTCGGGGCACTTTACTGAGAAGCTGAAGAAACTGAAGGTTGGACAAAACAATATTCTTGTAAGCTTTCACGTTATTTCTTTATTTACCAAGATGTCACACAATGATCCTCTGGAGCATATCAGTTCCATTTCCAACATGATATCATCACCTTTTTCATGCATGTTTTATCACAAGGTATTTCCTGTAGACTGGCGATTTTTATGAAGAGCCATTTGCAGTCCACAAATAGCAATGGTAGCCATTTTCTTCATGAGCGTTTCAGAAGATAGACGCTGGCCTTGGCAGCTTGTAAACCAAAAGTTGGTACAGTTACACTGACGACATCTTCATCATATGGAGTCAAGGTGAGGAGCTGTTCAGTGACTTCTTAAGATATGTAAACATTCTCCATGCCAACATAAAATTTACTGTGGAGGTAGAAAAGGAAGAAATATCTACACTTCTAGATGTTCTGATTATGATAAATGATGAGAATCTGGGGCGCAGATGGTACTCAAAACTGGCACACCCAGAGCAGTAACTATACAAACTGTCAAATCATCACCCAATCCAGAAAAGATGAACGATTAATATGCTTATAATGGACGCAAGATGAATACTTGAGCTGCAGCACCCTGGACCCGAGATGCAACACCTGGAAAGCGTTCTGAGTAGGAATGAATACTCCACCACCTGCATAACAAGTGTGGAGTAACGCTCAGCGAAGCGACACTTCAGAAGAAGCAATATCTGGAATGGCTTTTCTTCCATACATACCCAGTGTGACAAACAGAATATAAGTAAACATTAATTACAAGAGGGTCAAGAGGCTCAAAGTGTGTCTCATATTGAAGAAGCTCAGAAGGGACCCAGCTGCAATGTCAGGAATACGCCACATAACCTGTAAATGTGGAAAAGTCTATTTGAAGGTGACAGGACGATCCATCAGAGAACATACTAAGGTATTGCACATTGGGGCAGGTGGAGAAACGAGGAGGAGGAGGAGGATAGGGTTTAACATCCCATCAACAACAAGGTCATTAGGGATGGAGCACAAGTTCGTATTAGGGAAGGATGGCGAAGGAAATCGGCTGTGCTGTTTCAAAGGAACCATCCCAGCATTTCCCTGAAGCGAATCAGGGAAATGATAGAAAACATAACTTGCGATGGCTGGGCGCAGGTTTGAATGTTGAGAAACGAGCCATTGCAGAGCATGCACTGTGTGAGACTGACCACATAATAAAATTCATCAATGTGGACATTCTCACTGCAGAGAGGAACTGTCATCATCTGTTGCCCAGGGAAACCATATTAACCTACAAACATAACGATAACTTCAGCAAGAAAGAGGAAAGCCTCAGACAAAACGCATTCCGGATTCCTTTGCTACAGTGAACAACCATTGCAAGTAGCAAGGAGACAACCTGACCAGTAATGACAGGGAAGAGCACTCAGACATTGACATGCCAGATAAATACAATCTCCAGTTGTGGGGTCGACCCCAGTCCGCCTCCAGCTATGGAAGGTGAAGATTGGTCAATGCCATGTACTTGTGCTGGAGAAATTAAAAAAAAAAAAATCGTCGAAGATGACCAAAGCACCCGCGAGAGAAACCAACATATGATTGTGAAATAATAATAAATCTATTACAACACAGTAGTTCGGTCCTCAGGTTTAAAAGAACGGTGCAAGTGCTGGAGCGTTAGTCACCTCGGCTCACTCTGAAGATGATTGGAGGGTATTCAGATGAAATATTAGAAGAAGAAGCTGAATTTATGCTGCTGCACGCCCGAAATTTTATGGAACAATCTTTGCGCTGTGAAATCACGAAGACGCACAGGAACAGTACTGTACTTGAAGGCACTACATGGTTTCAGGAAACACGTCAACTACAAAAGGAGCTGCAAACTTTGTAAGATTCGTTTAAAAGATGTTAGACGAAAAAAAGAAAGTTTGTGATTTGTTTCTTGGCCTTCTTGTGGCTTGTGATTGTGTATGTCACTATATTAATTCGGAAACACCGTTATAGTGTGAGAGAAAAGACTACTGACCTTATAAAATCTTTTGTGCAGTAAAAAGAACAGTGCACTGAGATAAAATGTAAAATGGATGGCAATGTTGTCAATAGCTGCTCTAGGTTCCTTGAAGTCAAGTTCAGGGTACCTCAGGCTTCAGTAATTGGACTATTACTTACCAGTCAGTACATAATGGCCTAAATGCTGTAGAAGGAGACTAAGCCATCATATATGTTGATGAATCTTCTCTTATTGCTAACTGTGAGACTGTTGATGAACTTCCAAAACAACTCTCTCTGAGTACTAAATATACAAACACATACTTCAACAGAAACAGTATGTTTATAAATGTGAGTAAAACAATGTGCAAATGGATACACATCAGTAGAATAGCCCATACTCAGAGCATTAGGGATAGGCATTGAAACTTATATCTACAGGAGAAAAACACAAATTCCTGGATGTGGAGTGGACAGTTGTATAACATGGGAAAATCATGTGCATAAGATCTGTTCACAAATAAGCTATAAAATTTTTCTTACCAGCAAAACGTCTATTACTAACAATGGAGGCACTCTATTAAATATGTACTGTGGTCACATATAACCAAAGTTAGTCTGTGCCATTTCTGCAAATGTAGATATATAAAAGTTGTTAACGATTCAAAACCAAGCCATTATATTTATAGCAAAAATTCTCCTAGAAATTCTTGCAGAGATAATTTTAAAAATTTCAAGATGTTAACTTTCCCAGCAATGTAAGTAAATGAAGTTTCAGTTCAGTCATTTTCAACATATACATACATGACTGGAACAATAAAAATTGGAAAAGGTTGTTACATAGAAAGTAAGCAACTAAAAGTAATATATAAAAACCGAGCAACTGCAGGTAGTATGTTTTCCAATATGCTTCCACATAGTGCAAACAATATTAAAGTGTTGTCAGCTTTCAACATTAATACAAAGCAGTATCAGACTATGGTTTACCTGTACATCTCTATAGAATATCTAAATTTAAATTCATGATTGTAGACAATATTTGCATAGTGTAGGTTATAATAATGTTTGCTGCTGCTATTTTCTGCTTCATTTTTCGTATAAACTGGTACGTATGCTATTATAATGTATTGCTACAATCATTAACAGTTGCACCAATATATTTTACTTTAATACATTTGGACAATTTAATGCAATGCTTGTATT
This sequence comes from Schistocerca americana, assembly GCF_021461395.2. Lineage (NCBI taxonomy): Eukaryota > Metazoa > Arthropoda > Insecta > Orthoptera > Acrididae > Schistocerca > Schistocerca americana. Next base: position 508,994,026 of record NC_060119.1, on the reverse strand, counting down.
GTGGTATAGTACTATATAGGCTTCACTTTCTAAGCTTCTACAGATTGTTATATAAATATACATATTTCTGTTTTAACATCAACTATGTACCATATGGTCATTGGTAAAGCGACTCTGTCCCCTGTGCTAGGTGCAGTTCCAAGATGTTAACTCTCCAAAACAGCAGTTCACTAAAAAAAATATCCTACCATATACCTTTCCACATTTTTCAGTCAACTTTCATAACATAAAATAGAACAAAAACTGAATTACTTTAAAATGGCAATGAATTCTAGAAAATTACGAGTTATGTTCAATGCATCTAACCCAGTTTTCGAAAACAAATGATTTTTTCTTTATCACAAATAATGTTCTCTTACAGTCTATTCGATATTGAGGACATGTCGTTGCAACATTTCCTAATTAATTATCATTGAAATTAGCCAATTAGACCATTGCACACACAAATTCAAACAGCCTGCTGGAGACAGTGTCACCAAATATGTTCTTTGTTTGGTTTCTTAAAACTGAACTAGAGAGCAATACAATAATTTGACATGGGATAGCAGTAAGCATAGAACCCAGATGAAGGCTCAGGGGTCTTGTGAGGTATTATCTATGCTATGAGAACAACTGAAAATAATTACATCCTATGGGTAACTTGAATTTGTGCACGCAATGGCCTGATTGGCTAACTTCAATGATAATTTACTTGGAAATGGCACAATGTGTCGAACTTATTTCTCATCTGTCATTTCTCAGGACAATCTACTCTGCAACACTCTTAAAAGCTTTTCCACTGTTTCTGACCACTCTGTATAGGTAATTCATCTGCAAGTTTTCGTAATTGAGATTGTGAGTATCAAAATATGGGATGTATACTGACGTATGTTTTGATTGCATTAACTTACAAAGGAAGTCTTATGTTACGCTATTCAGCGGATCAAACTTCAATAGCTTCTGTTGGACTCTGTCGGTTTCAGTAAAATATTGAACAACTAAAGGAAACATTTTCTCGGCCTTGTGGTTCTATGCATCGGCACCTACCCCGTAAAATGACACTTCTTTCAATTGTTTTATGCATTTGGACATGGAGTGCGGTGCGAGAATATTTTTAACAATCGCTGTAGCTTTCGTCCTGACTGTAGACTGTTTTGCGGCGACTTTGGTGTCGGGATACATTGCGCTGTTCAGTTTTATGGTACAGTTAAGAGAACTGAACGATTGATGATGCTGTTGTTATTTTTGCAGCAACAACAAGCAATTCTTCATGGGTATATTCTTTAGTTATCTAGAAATGAAACTACCACGTGGCTAATTGTATGATTCTTGGTAGAAATGTGATGCCTCGCATCTGCCTTAACTCCATGCGTTACTGAGATGAAGCAGCTACAAACCTCACAAACACTTTCCAATCTGTATGTCCTTTCTTGACAAAAGACCACTCTTTTGTGTAATTATCCGAAAAGTAAAGCTTTGTCTTTCCATCCTTAGGTTATTCATAACCTATATTAGACGGTAAACAGTCGACAAGAACAGTTTAGTTGGTTGGTTGGTTGATATGGGGGAGGGGACCAAACAGCGAGCTCATCATAACAGATTAGTCATCGAAGTACACTTCACTATACACTTCACACCCTATAAACCTGCAGCAGACACTTCAAACAATACTAACTTTTGTAAGTATGCTGTTATGTTTTTATATTGGTAACGCCACGCAGCGCTCGGTATGAAAATCACTGGCTGTGCTGTGTGCAGTCTGTGGCTGGTTTGCATTGTTGTTGGCTATTGCAGTGTTTGGCAGTTGACTGTTAACAGCGGGTAGCGTTGCGCAGTTGGAGGTTAGCCGCCAGCAGTGGTGGATGTGGGGAGAGAGAGGGCAGAATTTTCAGAGCGGACGATCTGGACGTGTGTCCATCAGAAAGAGTAAATTTGTAATATTGGATATCATGGACTGATATATATATTATCACTTTTGAACACTATTAAGGCAAATACATTGTTTGTTCTCTATCAAAATCTTTCATTTGCTAACTATGCCTTACAGTAGTTAGTGCCTTCAGTAGTTTGAATCTTTTATTTAGCTGGCAGTAGTGGCGCTCACTATATTGCAGTAGTTCGAGTAACGAAGATTTTTGTGAGGTAAGTAGGTTAATGGTAGTCAGGGCCATTCTTTCATAGGGATTTTTGGAAGTCAGATTGCGTTGCGCTAAAAACATTGTGTGTCAGTTTAGTGTTGATCAGAATAAGTAAAGAGAGTAATGTCTGAGTACGTTCAGTTTTGCTCAGCTGTTTGAAAATCAAATAATGTAAGAGGTTTATCAGCACAGTAATTCATTAATTTTTCTAAGGGGACGTTACACTTGCACTAGTTGTTTGTATTACGATTAGAAAGAATAGTCTTATCAGACCACTATTGAAATGGGAGCTATCCGATTCCTCTGTGTGGTGCTTCTTAAATAGTTCCATCCCCGTACAACTGAAGAAGTTTCGTATTTTCTCGAATGATGGCGCTAGATGTAGAAAATGCAACACGCAACATCATCCGTGAAACGACCTTGTCAACATAAATTGTTGACATAAATAAAGCTAATTGAGACTGCATTTACCCATTGCGCTAACAGATGGAGTTATTTCAGTATTTGAGCCAAACTCGTAGCAGTATTTTGCAAAATCGGGAGAAACTTGGTTTCAGGTGCATGTCGGGACAAGAAGGTCCATAACGGTGATGGTCCCGATATGTTGGGATGGATGGCAACTCTACTCTAACTGTCCATGAGGAAAAGGTCTTTTAACTGTCAGATAGGCAGACAGACTGACAGATGGACAACAAACTGATCCTATAAGGGTTCCGTTTTTTACCAAATGAGGTACAGAACTCTGCAAGTGGATTCTATTATTTCAACAAGCAGCTACATCTCAAAGGTCAAGGACAGAACCAAGATCCAAGGGATGACCTGACCAGTTTACTTACTTAACGTGAGAACAACTTCGAAGCAACTTTGACGTCAATCTCAAAGGAGGCCTGGAAGTGGTAAAAAAAGGAAGAATGGCGAAAAGCAATGAAGAAAACATTCTCAACTCTAATTAATAATGACACATTTGAAGAGATAGAGTTACCAATGCTACACAAAGCTCTGAAGACTACGTGGGTGTTACAGAAATAGCCTGGGACTTACAGCACACCAGAAACGCATGTGAAACGTCCGGTTGTAAAAGGGCACTCACAAGTTCAAGATATTAATTATCAGGATACGTTCACAGTGATAATCAAGCTTGAGTCCATCAGATTCTTCTTATGTATGGCAGCTTGAGAAATACCTGGACAACGACCTTGTTGATATAATCACAACTTATCTCTATGGATACCTAAATGTAGAAATTATATCATCACCAGAAAATTTTGCAGTTCCTGGAAAAGTATAGAGGCTGAAGAAATGTGTTTATGGACATCAACAGGCTGGTCGGTAAGGAAATAAAAAAATTGATAAGTTGATAAGAAAACTGAAAGTGACCACATAAAATGCTGACCCAAGTATCTCTTTTAATAGAGATGGCACCAAATTATTCATATAGCTTTACATCTTGATAATGTGCTGTTATTTTCAAGAGATATAAGTTTTGAATCACACCAAAATTTCTTTGAAGAAATTTGTTGAGATAAAAGATGTAGGACCAGTGTGCCAATCCAAGGTGCAGAAATTACACGAAATCTCAACGAAAATTAACCTATGTATACGAGCCATGATAACAACTGGTGAATGTGTATGATAGGTTTAGTTTCAAGTGCAGCAATTTACGAATTCATGATATTTTTACTACCTATTCTATATGTTCATAGTACTATACGTTTATTGTGTTCATCTGAAATAAATTTCTGTGTTAATTTCTAGCAATGCTGGAATTTCCTCCACTACTAAATGTGTTATCCATTATTCTGCCACTTTCTCTCCACTCTGTTGAAAAATGTATTGGCTCCATAAGACCATAAAAACTGAGGAAGCTGTATAAAATATTTTTCTGAAATAAACATGTGGCAGTTTTCTTTATTAATTTGTCTACAACCATTTAAACATTAGTATGAGATGCACCAAAACTATTCTAAAAATATGCTTGCACATGTGAGTAAAGAAAAATATAGTTGCAGAAAAGAGAACAAAGCACACTATAAAAGCATGTGGAAGTAAAACTCCATCATGACCTGTTCAAAGAAACCATCCTGACGTTGCCTCAGCTATTAGGGAGAACCATGGAAGAATGGTTAAACAATAATGTAAAGTCTCCTCATCACAACTATATTTTAGAGTCAGGCATTGTTTCATCAAAATCGTTGCCAGCACTGATGTGTATTACACTTGTTATTGGAGTAATTACTCGAACTTGGTTTGGTATTTGAGGCAGTGCCAGCAACTGCCATCAAAGAACTTTTCAGGAGGCAACAGGAAGTTGTCTATGTCTATCCCAAAAATCTCCAAATCTGCTTCACTGTCAGTTTCCCTAGTAGCTGTCATCACTGTTTGAAAAAATGCCATTAGTTGCCAGTAGAAATAGTATTTATATATTCAAGGGAACTATAGAGTAGAATTTTCTGCAGATAGCCATAGAGAAATAATACACATCAGTGATGCAGACTGGGTAAATAAAATTTATGGCAGTTTGGGGGAAAACCAAGGCATTATCAGAAAACTGTCAATATTTTTTATATATTCTAGTAAGTACCATTAAACTGATATCGATATACAGTACGAAATTCATATATAAACAGACATGCCCTAATTTATTTCACAAGGCCACAGTTTCTTACTCATGTTTTGCATCTAGCATTACTTATTGGCTTTGTGACATTATCAGTTAATGTTTCTTTAGAAGGCAGATGTTAAATATTAATAACACCTGACTCTACGTGCATTTTTATAAAATGACTGGCACACTTTGCCTTGAAAATGCAGAATAAGTTCCCTACGTGGAATAAAAAATAGTTGGTGAAAACGAAAAAGATAAACTAAAGTATAAAACACGATAATATCCTTAAAACCCAGCAAAATAATTTAAGATAATAATTAACAAGGTACATTAAGGTGTGCTGCATAAGCAATATTTATAATTTTAGAATAGACAATGCAAGATCAAATTAATAATGGTTGTTGTCCTAACCCTAGTTGTAATGAGGACATGGGGCAGAAGAGGAAAACGAAATGGATGATCATTCCTGTTGTTAGTACTTTCCACCACCAAAAGAAAATCTAGCTATTGTCAAATGCAATTTTCTCACCATCCATTCCCTTCCACAATATTACTGGATTTGTATTCAATTGCAATCAGTGAGTTCTACTATGGCTACACATATGATTAGTGGATTAGTAATCGATGCTCCCAACTACCCCTGTGTCCAGATCATTTTGGTCAGTTGTGTGGAATGGTAAGGGCACACATCGGTACACTCCATTGGCTATCGGCTCATCTCTTCTTCAACTGTAAACTAGGACCAAAACAGATACCCAGAAATGCAAATTTATGAAAAAAACATAACAAGACATAGACCTTGTGAGACACTTTGTACACCTTGTTCACTCGAATTCCATCACTGACAAATCACATACCTACAGTTCATACTTTACCTTCAGTTAGAACATTAATTACTTTACCATGATTATGATGGGTCGCCTTATTTTCACTTGAATGAGTCTGGCGTCTTTACTGTGAGCACCTCCTATGGCCAACTGTGTTGGAGAACTCATCATCATTGCACACATTTTCTGTTTCTCATAGAATATCAACCACTCGTGGTCTGACTCATGGATCTTTGGCAAGAAGAATCATTGTTCCATAACTAATTACAGACTAACTTTGAGCGCTCCTCAGTATGAACTCTTAAGTTCTATTTAGCCCCTTACTTGCAATACCATCTCACCTTCACATTAGTTTTCCTTGGGCTTGCAATAACACAATTGCCATGTCAGTTTATCCAGCAGCCTTCAACACAAAAAAATCTCGTCAACCAGGCTCACATCATTGTGCGTGGGCACAATAAATAAAACTCTCAATATCATCATCGTCATCCTTCAACCTTTTTACTTCCTTAAGATCCTGAAACATTCTGAAAAATATCGTGCTACACAAAAGGCATTTATTTTCTTCAGCCATTGTCCAGAAAAAAGCAGTCTAATCAGATTGCTACATATATTTCTCATAGTAACCACAATCATGCATCACTCAGTTGTGTAGAGATTGTAGCACACGACGAAACCCACATGACACAAGTAAGAAAAATCACACCAACTAGAACACCTGTAAAAGCATCACTCAAATAGACACTAGACAAAATACCTATGCAAATTCAAAAAATAAGTTCGTATGTCACATAAAATCAAAGGTCTCGCCACATGTTCCTGGCACATGTTTACTCTACATAGAGCTTTATGTTCGATACGTGATGTATCCCTTTTGATTGGTTTCATCGTAGGGTTTCCAGTTCTGCCACAATTTGTATCTTTGGTACAAATACTTTTATTTCTTCAGCAGCCAGTGCACTTTCATTCTTCTGTCTTTAACAATACAAACAATTCATTGCCTACAAACCATTTATTTACACTAGATCCTAACTCTGTAGATTCATTCACAATCAGTAAATTCAAAAAAATCTTCAAGGCTCCAGTGTTATTCTCTAACTTCGTTTTTTTTTACAATTCCTTTCGTCAACAAAATGGTTGGTTTCGAATGCAAGATGTTATCTTAGTGACCGGAATGACATGTAACCTTGTGCCCCATGTTGAACCGATTTCACCTCCTAATATACCATTCGTTCCAGGGATATGATCCCATTTTGTTGTTCGAAGCCTTTATCTGCGCAAGCAATCGCTTCTCGCCTTTTCCTCCACCTCACCATACCGGACTGATGAAGTTCGTGCAGTGCAGATCCGAGCAGAACTGCCGCAAATTACTTCCTTGAGTTACAGCAGCACTCCCACTTCTTCAGTGCCATACTACCTCCTTGTTGGAAATCTCGTAGCTCATCCTCCTCTGTTTTTTGCCGCTTACTCGTTACTGCCTTGCTATCTGTGTCTTGGGAACTGTGAGGGACCATGTCGCGTAACACTGGCGATTCTTCGCTATTACCTACTGCTGCAGGCAGCCTGCAGTCGGAATCTCGATCATATGTAAGTACATTCGTTCTAGTCTTGTCGTAAGGACCTCAAGTTTCTCGGATACCTAACAGAGATCGTGCTCCCGTTTTCGAAGTGCGGTTTCCTGTTGCGAGACTCGCTCAACAGCGTTTTCTAAAACTTTTCCTTGTTCTTCACAAACTTCCGCCAATACTATTTTTATTATGGTTCTATCCACAGTGACTCCTTCAGAATGCTGATTAGCGTTGTTTTGTAGGGCACTGAATCTGGCATCTATGTGTCTATTCATTTCACTCCAATTTTTGCACATCACCTCTGTTTTATCAGTTACTTCCGGTTTCCACATGGATATCGCTTCTACTTCGGCCCTAACCTCGCTGATTTCTTCTCGTGTTGAGTACATGGTAATTTGGTTTTCCTTCACTATGTCGTTAATCAGATTTTTTCTCATCAGTCGTGTTTTGAACCCCTCGCTTATTTGATCGAACCTTTCATTCAGATTCCTCATTTCTGTCTTCCTTTTCTCACTTTGTTTTCTGCCTTGTTCTTCAAGCAGTGCTTTATGAGCATTGAGAACAAGGGTTACATCGTTGACCTCGGTTCAGGAGTTGCTGCAATAGCCAATGGTGCCTCAGGCAGTGTAGCCTGGTCTGGTTCCCTAACTACATTTATGCATTCTGCATTTGGAGGTAAAGGTATTTCCCAATCGACTACATCACTTGCGACTCATTTATGTAATTTTGTGATTCGCCCTGTGGTAAATCTGCCTCCTTCGGGTAGAATACGTTCACGCCACTATCATGTGGCTTACTACCCATTGTTTCGTACCCCCAGGTACTCACTGTCACACGATTTTCAATATAACCACATGGTCACACTCATAACAAATTCACAACTACTAAAGAAATTTTACCCACGTAATACACGTCTCCAGTCAACATCTTCACACACAAAATTTCAAAGATTCACATGCATATCCCTTACAAAAAATAATGTGAACACTCTTACATTGAAACACAGCTCAATAAATAAATCACAAAAAAGCGAAAGTGGAAAAACGAAACATATCGCAAGGCTCATTCACAAAACAACGCCAGTTTTAAGACACATATGGAAATGTGTAACTAACCATTGTAGAAGAACAGAAATGTATTATACAAACTGGCACCTGACTATTTTTAACGAAATTCTCAAAGGAAACGAATCCTGGAAGAGTCACCACATGGTAGGTTGATGTACATGCCCTGAGATTAAACTGAACGCCTAATTGTGGAATGTCAGCACTGTCCTACTTTGATTTCATTATATTTGTGACCAAAACTGTCTAAGATCGCACTCTTTGCATTTATGTACACCAAATTCACTTTCCACGCGTATTCTGCAGAGACTGCTGTCTAGAAACTAAAGGCTTGGTCCAATAAAAAATGTGAAATCATCATTAATATCTTATTTAATTAAGCAGTGGATAGTAATTCTACAGCGACAGGAGACAGACTAAGGGCCACATGGTTGGCTGAAGGCCTCAGTACCAAAGATGTGGATCACAAGGAAAACTATTTAAAATTACGAAAATCTACACAGAAACTGCATATCATCATGCTTGCTGTAACACACGAAATCATTTTGTAATCGTTCTTCAGCGGAGGAGACAGACTAAGGACCACTGAAGACCACAGTATCAAAGATGTGGACAATAAAAATTATGATTATGAGGTTCCACACACATTTCTACACGAAATATATTGTAACCTATGCAATTGTTAAAAACCTTACATGACCCCTACCAAAATCAAGGGGAACAGGTATCAACAGAACTCCACAATGCTTACAAAAACTATGGTTCGCCCGTGGCATCAGGTTACTTTCTTGGGTTCCAGCATTGCCTTCCTGAAGTTTGAGCTGGCTCTACTACATTAAACCATAACAAACTACCAAACAAACTGATTGTGCAGGAGCGAGTTCTGAACTGCTCTCATTTGCTCGTTTTCTCATTCATAAGCTCTCTGAGACTGCAGATGTGTGTGCAAGTTGCGTTTATGTGAGTGTGTGTGTGTGGGTGTGCGCGCGTGTGTGTATGTGTGCCTACTGCTAACTAAGGCCTTAATGCCCGAAAGCTTTAATCTTTTTATTGTGCCTATCACGACTCAGCCTCTCCGCCATATTGTGAGTGGCAACTTTTCTTCTCTGGTACTGTTTCATTCCATCCTGGATTTTCCATTGTTTGATTTTTGTCGTCAGAGATTCACAGTGCCATATAAATATTCCGTGCAGTGGCAGCTTCAAACTATATTAATGTACTTGTTCTTCATTTTACTTTTCTGTTAGTCATTGCATGCTTTACATTGAGCAAACATTTGCGTATGTATAACTGTAAGCTATTATCGAATATATGTGGGAATAAATATCTTGTTTTCTCCATTACCCACAAGGTGATCCAGTCTTTTGGGCTACAAAATCAGCAGTCTTCCTTCACATGACTTTTGTTTGTTGGATTACTTGAAGAGTGAAGTTTACAGTGAAGTGCCAACAATGTGTGGTAACATGATTCGGTGTTTCACTAATACATGTCAGCAGATTATGTCGAAACACTTCTCAGGTGTGTCAAACCATTCCATGTGCAGATAAATAAGTGCACTGAAGTGGGCAGCTACCTTTTTGAGGCCTCACTGTGAAATAATTCTTACAAACAAGCATCCTCTTGGTGAGTCATGAGAGGATACACCTTGAATGAGCAGTGTATTGCTGAGAGGACATGCCTCAAACAAGCTTTTTCAAAATTACTGAAAATATCTGAATTTCTGTTTTTGGTCCAATGCATTTTTCTCAGATAAAACCGTTTTGGAACTCTATTCTGTTATTTGTCGAGCACAGAGCCATTTGTCATCCAACAACAAGAGTGTTACATAAAAAAAATTGCGTATTTTTGCCTGTGGAATCTGAATCTGCAATAAAAATGGCATGTTCATATTTAAGTATTCGAAGTTGTCCTCGCCGAATAACATTTTTAAAGATATTGAACACATATTTTCCCATCTTTTAATCTGATGCATGTTTTTGGGTATATCGTTGTTTCAAAATAAAAAAAACCGCACACTATGTGTATTTTACCAAATGAAATTCGTCATAAGTAATCCATTAACTCTGGAGAAAAACAGAGATGTCCACACTCACGAATCTAGAGGAAAAAAATCGCCTTTATTACTTATTATTAAACATCTCATTAGCACAGAAAGGATTTCAGTATGTGCAAACAAAAATTTTTGATCATCTGTCCAGTAACACTAAGTGTCTGACAGGTAATAAAGCAAGTTTTAAATCAAACCTACAACCACTGCTTTACGACAACTGATTCTATTCCATAGACGATTTTTTATCTAAACCTGGTAATTTGGAAGAAACTTAGATTGATGTGTAAGTACATTAGTAAATCTGAAAGATATTATGTTCATAAATTTTAAATTAGGCCACTGTGGAATTTATAAAATTGTAAATGGCCAGACATAGCCATTTACCAAAAAGTAATCATGTATACATCTCCTTTAAACTGACTTCCATATCATTTCAATAAAAAATAAATCGTCCAAATTTTTTATGGAACATATAATTAACTGAGAGAGATTTGTTGTGGTTCTTGCATACATAATTATTGTTGGCACTTTTTGAGAATCAGAGGAGTAATGAGACCTATTGATAGTTATTAATGTCCATCTTACTGTTCATGCTATTGAAGAAAAGAGCTGCAATAGGCATAAACGAAGCTCTTGCAAGGTAGTTCCGCATGAGCAGCAACAATATTTGGGTAGATGCAAAAGCAGTAATTGTGGGTGAAAGATCCATAGGGCAATACATGTTACTGAGCACATTAACAGGTTGTGTATATCACGAATTCCTACATGACAAATTGCCCATGTTACTGTAGAAGTTTACCATTGCAGAAAGATGATGGTTGTGGTTTATGCACAATGGAGCACCAGCTTATTTACTACACCTCATACGGGAGATAAAGGTACTGAGCAATGAATAGATTGAAGAGACCCATAGTATGACCTCCCCATGTGCTTTACCTTGGTCTCATAGATATATAGGCTATGGCAACAAATCAAGGCTTTGCTGTATTTCACATCTATTGACAACGTGCTTACATTAGAGGAACAAATGTCCAATGCAAGTGGTAAAATCTGAGGATCCCCAGTTGTGTTTGCATATGTTTTTGAATCTTTGAGGTAACCTGGAGCATGTGTAGGAACAAGTGGTTATCATATGGAGAATCTTCTACAGTGTCAGCAGATAGTTAGTTATCTCAGATGGCAAATCTCAACATGTGTTTGTTTCTAGACATATGTGTACAGAACTCCTTTTTCCAATGTATGTGTACAGAACTCCTTTTTCCAATGTTGACCAACTCTATCCCCTGTAAGGATATCGAAGACTTGCTCCTGTATAAATAAAATCATATAAATTCAATGATGTGGATATTGAATGAATTCAAAGCACAGATTAGACAAGAATTAGAGAAGTGAAACTTTTTCCATTATATTTCATGAAACTACCTTTCTAGGATGGATAGTGTCACATTTTTAATGCATATTGTAAGGATTGTACTGAAGATGCAAATTAAGAGTGTCATTTAACTGCAGTCATCTGGACATGTACAGTTTAAAATCTTTGCACATGTCAATGTGCAGTTATCTTTTGGAATGGGACTGACAGCTTCCATTTGCAGTTTCTGATTCAAATGGAGCCATCAATGAACTTACTAAGATAATCATTCACACCAGACATGGGCCATATAATAATGATTTAGTGAACAATTGTCTGACAAAATCGTTCATAGCCACCATTTTTGCCAACATATCAGAAACAATGAGGTAGAATGCAGTATTTGCTAATTTCTCACTGCCAAGTGGTGGTATATTCACCTTCATAGGTCCCCACATGTCACATTTGGCACCTCGGGCTCTGGTAATAGAGAGTGGCTGCTGTGTTGAGGTGATACTGCTGTTTGTCCATTGACAGTCAGTACGAACTGTTTACTTTTCTGGGTACTTTGAGAGGTGTTGCTAGCCCTGTGTTGTCTAATGATGCCTATAACACCAACTGCTTTTTGTGACATGTGAGCTTTCTCCATTCAGTGATTGTGATGAACTCTGCTATCCTGTTTGATGAACTTCAACACTCTGCATTCGCCATGGAATGTATGTAGCTGAATGTGGTAAGCCCAGATTTGGGAGACCTTGTCGTATCACAAGCATTTGCTAGGCTCTTTTTAACTGGTAAATTTGGTTCAGGTGTCTCCTACATTGGCAGATAATTGATGATGATATCATCATCAAGCTCTGAATTTGGCTTTTGACTGTCCTGACTATGCTCTCAACCTCTGTTTTGATGCTGGACTGAATGGAGTCGTGGTCAAGTGTTTCAGTGGCTGAAGCTATAGAAAGCTATGGGCCAATGTGTCAGACTATGGTGTGTGGTATCCCCTACATGGTAAGTAACTTCTCCGGCGACTGGATAATAGCTTGTAATAAGGTGGCTGTCATCCAACCAGCATACTGAAAGTCAGAGAGTACATCTACAATCGTCAACCACACTGCTTTCACAAATGGGCCTGCAAGGTACAGGTATATAAACATCCACTTCTATGGGCATTTTAGTGTGTGTCCTGGAAAGTACAACGACAGTGGCGACTCCTGTTTTCAGGCAGAAGAAGTGCAATTCAGGACTACCTGCTATTCGTAAAAGTCCATTTGTGGCCAATAATCGTGTCACCTTGAGAGGACCTTCATACAACACATCCCCCACATTGCTGTTAGAGCAACTGGAGCATTTGCTATAGGAGATCGTTGGGAAAGTACACCTTGCATTTCGACTTCTGTCGACAACAGGGTGACACTGATACCAAGAACCGGACGTTGGTAGAGTGACAAATGTTTGTGAGTGCTGGGATGTTCCTGCAGCCAAACTCTCGGTTCCCAAGGTTTGACATTTTCCACTACTGCTATCCGATCATCAATTCTAGGCACTTTCTTTTGTATCTTGAAGATTCAGTTCACTCAGTGTTTCTTCAATACCTAAAATTTGCCCACACAACTGAGTACTCAATCTATTTGACCAACTTTGACGATAGAGATTTTATCTCTGACAATAGAGATGTCCCATGGATATGTATTTGTTGATCAATAAACTTGTTCTGGTGTTATCAGATTACTATATTACTTCCTGAATGAAGTGTAAGCATTACTTTATTATATACAATGGACTAATTACTTGTTAGTACCAATTCACACTGGCCATCACGTCACATCGAAATATTCCACAATGCATTTCAAATAGTGGCATTTGCGAACCAATAGGTCACGTCACGTCACGTCATGTCATGTTATGTCACGTCGCGATTTCTCGGGACATTGTCTGCTGAGATCGAAGGTTAACCTATTTTCGCCCAGCGCACTCAAGTTTTAGTTGTTGATTTCTGTTTTCGTGTCTTCTTAGTTTTTATTTTTTTATTATTGTGCTTTTTTTCATGGCAAACAGCAAATGTCCCATAACTACTGGGATATTTTTCCACTGAGTGTTCTTCCGCAATATAGGTCAGATCTGCAAGCGAAAATTATTATGTATTCTCAGTAACATAACACAGCTGTTGGCCCTACTGTATATAAGTAAGAAGAAAAATTGACGAATCGATTTTTGAAATAACATTTTAAGTGAAAAAGTCAGATCTAATGAAGGAGGAATGTACAGTTGTTTATTGTGTTATTAATTTCATAACAAAACAACATGATGGATAAGATAAACAGACTCTACTTATTCTAAATATTGTTTCATGTTTTTGTGTGTATATACAGGGTGATTATAATTAAAGTTAAACTTCCAAACCGCTGTAGAAATAACACAGCTGGTCAGAATGACGTCAAATTGCAATGGAATATTATCGGAGAAGGAGGAAAACGTACAGCAGAAGAAAAAAAATACTGTGAAAACTGATCAATAGATGGCGCTGTATGTGTCGAATATGTAAATAAAAACACCTGTCATGTGCACGACCCCTTGAAGTTGGTATGAACACGTCTGGCTTACTGCTTTTCCTCCTTTCTCGTGTGCAACGTTTTCCCTGACTGTCTCAATGCAGGATCGCCCTCTGCTTGTAAAGCTGTGTCACAAGAATGCCGACTGTGCACACGTCGCTCTGCAGAAGTTCTGGACACTGAATGATTCGAATGCAGTGAGTCTGGAGAAAAAGATTTGGAAATTCGAAACGATGGGTTCTTTTGGTGTGCAACATCATAGAGGGAGGAAACGAATTGATTCGACGTCAGTGGAAGCAGTGACCACAGCAATGTAGGAGGAGACAAGTGGTGGTGTGCAAACGTGTAGTGAGTGGAGAATTGAACAAACACTGGACATACCCATGAGCAAGGTGCATAAAATCCTATGAAGCATTCTTCCTTCGTATCCATTAAAAATTACCCATGTTCACGAGCTGCTTCCTGTTGACCTGCCAGCAAGAGAGACCTTTGATTTAGAATTTCTTGCTCAAATGGAAGTGGACAATGATTGGCCATGGAAGATTTTGTGGACAGGCAAAGCCCACTTCCATGAGACAGGATATACCAGTACACAGAACCGTCGAATACGGGCACAGAAAATCCACACACAAAACAACCAGTACCACTTCATCCTGAAAAGGTCACTGTTTGGTGTGGGTTTATGGCATCATAGGGCCATGTTTTTCCGAAGAGACAGGTGCGTCCAGTCCTGTTACCTGTTCTGCCACTGGTAAGCACTATGAGTGTCTTTTGCGCAACCAAGTCATTCCAGCTCTCTAACAGCGTGATTGTGTGGATGAGATCATTTTTAAGCAAGATCGCGCACCTCCGCAAATTGTAAATCCAGTTAAGCATCTGCTGAAGCGCCATTTCGGAAATGCTAGAATTATCAGCCACCATTTCCCTGCAGCCAGGCCGTCCCAATCACCTGATCTTAATCTGTGTGACTTCTGGTTGTGGTGCTATCTGAAAAATGTTGTGTTCAGTGTTACAATGGCAAACTTAGTTGCATTGAAGGCACACATTCTGAACGTGACCCCCAAAACTTTTCGATCAGTTGTGGAACATGCTGTTTCTCGAGAATGCAGGCTTTCTCGGCGAATCTTGATGATGAAATCTTCTCAGGTTTCTGTTTCTCGATTTCAACTAGTTGCAGAAAACGGTGGACAACATATTTCACATGTCTTGCGCCAGTCACATGGAAATTAATAATCCGATTTGATTTTGACTGATGCTTTTTATACGGTTTTTAGCCTCAGGACAATTAAAAACCGGTGTGAGTGATGCCTTTTATGCGGTTTTTGGTCTCAAGGCAATTAAAAACTGATTTGTCCCATCCGATGTGATATGACCTTGCTATGGTGGCTGGGCTTACTTAGCTAACACTATCAAACCTGTACATCCATGCACACTGAGTACTGCAGTTTGTTTAATGTCAAGCGTACACGTTAGGCATTGTTGTATGATTCATTTGCCGACCACTATTAAATTATGATGCTTACAGCGCCATCTGTTGTTACATTTTGTAACTATTTATTTTTCTTCTGCCATACGTTTTCCCTCTTCTCCGATAATATTCCGTTGACCGGTGGTGTTATTTCTACAGCGGTTTGAAAGTTTAACTTTAATTAATAATCATCCTGTACTTTCGATGGCAATTAAAGATCGAAGTTTTGAAGTGAAGTAAGAATATGCATTAAGCCGGGTTCACACAGGCAACAAAGGTGTCGCCACAGCGAGTGGCATATTGGGGTTGCATTGCAGTTGCATGTGTGAGCTCCCAGGTTTTAGTGGTGCAACTTCAGAGACTCAACTTTTGTCATCACACAAAAAGTTAAGCTTGGTTGAACTTTGATGCGCTACTTTCCTAACAGAACTGTTACCTGGTGACAGTATTTCTAGACAGGAGTATTCTGTCGAAGTTATCGTGGTGTAATTGCTGTTGCACACCATTCGATTTCAATGGTTTTTTTTTATTTCTAAAAGAAAGTGAAAACAATGGTCGGCAGGTATACATTTGCAGCTTCTAGAACTTCACGATTGGCAACCTATGTCTGATTTTCAGCAGCAGCAGTGTGTGTGTGTGTGTGTGTGTGTGTGTGTGTGTGTGTGTGTGTGTGCAAATAAATTACGTAACCCATAGTCTTAAAAGATGAATAAGGAAACTTAATATATTTAATCATAAAAGCGTGTCGTATAAACTTCGTAATTTGTGAGACCAAGCATTGTATAAATTTTGCATTATACGCAGGAAATAGTTCCAGAGTGTGGTGTGGTAGTTGTGACACTAAAAATTAGTTATTCGAAGTGCCTATATCAATGGATATAATAAAGATCTAAAGTCTTGGAAGACTGGCGTGTCTGCCGATGATACCTGCCAGCTGTTGGTTATTTTGCCATTGCAGACAGCATTTTCTTCTCTGAATATTATTTTGTTATAAATGTGTTTGTTTCCCCTGATTTATCCCTGAGCGAAATCTATTTTCGGATCTAACATTTAGGTTTCGTCTTCCTCGTATTTAACAGTCATCCTAGCTCTAAGGGCATAACCTGCACTACAACATTCATACTCGCTCATTTGATTTCAGTTGACGCCACCCGCAGAATTTGTTACGCCCCATGTGGACGGTAGCTTACGATGCCACTACAGCAAGTCACAAGCTGTGTCGCCACGTTAGATGCGTGTGTGAACAAAGCTTTATGAAGTTTGCTTTTTCCATTAATAAACTTTATCGTTGTTAGTTCCATAATTTCGATACTATACTCCGGATTTTGTATCCCGTGTGGCAATCTACACGTTGAATTTCACCGTTCAGTAGTAGGCTAAGCGAACTGACGTGATGGACAGTGTGAATACACCCTGACGTGGCGTTTCCGTGGCTGATAGCCAGTGTGGATTTTTCCACTTCTTTCCTCTAGTGGAAAACACAGCTGGGGGCCCTCAACCATTTATATCTTTGCTACCGACTGCATATACATAATCTTTAGAGCATAGTGATGGTATTGGTATGTTAGCGCTCGGCATAGAAATGTTTGGTTATGTTTACGGAGGACGGAAACTGTGTTGCGTAGAATAAACCGCGGAGTCTAACGTCCAGACATGGTATGAGTAAAAGGACACATCATCATTTAGTAGTGTTATGTACAAGATTCGATAATAGCTCCAAAAAAACTGAATTTGTGGCTTGTCAAATGAATGTTCTTCCCGTGCTTGAAACTAGGAAAGTATTGTTAAATCATCTTGCAGCGAAAGTATGGCCTTTGTGTCATTCTAAATCATTAGGCAGAGAAATTGCATCTCGTATAGCTTTCAGCTTAACAGATAACGAAATTTTGCACCTTCTCGAAAATGAAAGGCAGCTTGAAGAAGCCGTTGGAAGGTCACTGACATCCGTGTAAGTAAAATAAGAGTTCATTGTACAAGATACATTCTCCACAGAGGTTCAGTGTGTTCAAAAATTTTCTAATATGTCATCTTTCCATGTTCAGCTGTCCAGAATACAAGAAACACGTACTCGGAGAAAAACTGTTTGCTGCTGTTGCAAGTGTAGAAACAGAACTATGTGCACAAGTCACAGGGATGCTTCTAGAGCTAGATTTCAAGACCGTAGAGTTTCTCCTGAATGAGCCAGATGCCTTGACAGCAGCTGTAAAGAAAGCAAGGAATGAATATTTGCTGTACACTCAGGTGATCTAGCTATGAATAGAATTCAGTATGTTTTAGGTTATTAATACTACAGTTCCTTGGATACACCTTTTAGTTTCTCAACAATCAATTTATTTAGTGCATTGCTTGCACTAGAAAGTAAAATTACAGAGAAACAAAATTGACTAACTAGTATTTACCTGCAGGAAGCAAAATTCCGTTACTTCAGATAGACACCTTTGGGAATGAAAACATTGATTTTAGTTTTTGGAACTATTAGTTCCTGCCTCACGGAGGAAAGATGAATAGCTTGTGGACAGGAAAAACGGGCAGATCACTCAGCTTCCAGGATGAGAGGATCCCACAACCTGCCGTGTTAGACACTCTCACCTCCCCCTTAAGCTTTGTTTCCATTCCACCTCACGGTGGGTTAGTATCCCACACCCTACATTCCTAGTGACATAGTGTTGCTTTCTAACTTTCTCATCTTTCATCCCTGCAGAGTGAACTAGGATTAGTGTTCTCCTTTTTAATTGTGTCTATTGACAGGGCTGGAATTTTGCCTCTTGAAAGTAATTCCTGGCTGGCCATTTTATGGTTTTTGAAATTTGAGGCTTCTAAACTGAATTTTGTTTTTGATGCAGTTAAAGTAAGCAGTGTATTATGTACAATATACAGGAAGGAAGAGCGAATGTTTTCGATCAGCAAATGTCATTGGCCTGAGCTGGTGATGGTGTCTTGTTGGTGCTACCTCCTTGACATTCACACAGTCTCAGTCAATCCTTGAATCTCTCTGCTTACCAGAACTTACTATTAACAATATATTTATCAGTAATGTTCTAGTTAGATTCTATTAGTAATACACACATCACAAAAAGTTTTGCACCATCTCAGTTCCGAGAGTTCCGGAACCTGTACTGAAAACTGGAATAGAGGTCAACATAAACATCATTTCCGCCCTTTTTATTGCTCGTGAAAACCACACACTGCATGTTGTACCACCATTCAGCGAGACCTTCAGAGGTGGTGGTACGTCTAATACCCAGTAGCACATCCTCTTGCATTGATGCATGCCTTCATTCATCATGGCGTACTATCAAGTTCATCAAGGCACTGTTGGTCCAGATTGTCCCACTCCTCAACGACAATTCGGCGTAGATCCCTCAGTGGGTTGGTGAGTCACGTTGCCCATAAATAGCCCTTGTCAATCTATCCCAGGCATGTTCAGTAGGGTTCATGTCTGGAGAGCATGGTGGCCTCTCTAGGCAAGCGATGCCATTATCCTGAAGGAAGTCCTTCACAAGATGTGCACTATGGGGTTGCGAATTGTCATTCATGAAGACGAATGCCTCATCAATATGCTGCCAATATGGTTGCAGTATCTGTCGGAAGATGGCATTCAAGTATCGTACAGCCATTACAGCGCCTTCCATGGCCACCAGTGGCGTATGTCGGCCCCACCTAATGCCACCTCAAAACAGCAGGGAACCTCCACCTTGCTGCACTCATGGACAATGTGTTTAAGGCGTCCAGCCTGACGGGGTTGCCTCCAAACACTTCTCCGACGATTGTCTGGTTGAAGGCATATGCGACACTTGTCTGTGATGAGAATGTGAGGCCAATCCTGAGAGTCTGTACCGCGCAGCATGGTGTCGTGGCTGCTAAGATGGACCTTGTCATGGACGTCGGGAGTGAAGTTGCGCATCATGCTGCCTATTGCGCACAGTTTGAGTTGTAACATGACGTCCTCTGGTTGCACGAAGAGCATTATTCAACATAGTGGCATTGCTGTAAGGGTTCCTCCGAGCCATAATCCATAGGTAGCGGTCATACACTGCAGTAGTAGCCCTTGGGCAGCTTGAGCGAGGCATGTCATTGACAGTTCCTGTCACTCTGTATCTCCTCCATGTCCGAACAACATTGCTTTGGTTCAGTATTAGATGCCTGGACACTTCCCTTCTTCAGTGCCCTTCCTGGCACAAAGTAACAATGCTGTATTTGACCATCTAGGCATGGTTGAACTACAGACAACAAAACCCAAGTACCTCTTTCCTGGTGGAATGACTGGAATTGATCGGCTGTTGGACCCCCTCCATCTAATATGTGCTGCTTATGCATGGTTGTTTACATCTTTGGGCGGGTTTAGTGACATCTCTGAACAGTCAAAGGGACTGTGTCTGTGATACAATATCCACAGTCAATGTCTATCTTCAGGAGTTCTGGGAACCAGGGTGATTCAAAATACACATACAAAAAAAAGTTTTGCAAGTGCAGTAATACATTCCGTTCTGTGATTTTGTTGTGACTGTGAGTGTAAATCACAAACTAGTTAGCTAGCTATAATGTGAGCTGTTAACAGAAGACATGGTTGGTGCAGTATGATGTGGATATGGAGCTTTTTGTATTTCAAAAGATAGTTAAGAAAGTACAGTGACTGTGACAAGCAACATCAGACTAAGCTAATGCAGTGATAGAAACAACTTTACAGAGGAAATTGCTTGGAGGCCATGATGTTGATAAAGGCGTGAAAATGCAAAAAACACGATGAAACAATTACATATACAGGAAAAGTGTGGCGTCTCTTGCCCAGTAGTGAAACATTTGAAAAAAAAAATTATATTACAATGGGACAGGACACTCTGAACAGTTTGAATAGCTGTCACTATCCATCTACCCGTAACACCATGTCACTTTCTTGCAACCAACATACTCTGAAGTTTGGTGTCTACCTGTCTGCTTTGACCAGTGAGGTAACTGTGTTGTCTTTTGTGACATCTTGGTGGTGCGGTGAATCTGAAATGGATTGTGTTTGCAGAGAGCGTGTCGGAGTCTGTAGTGGTGATCTCTTGTGTGGGATGTTTATGTTTCTAAATGCTTTTGTGAGTGCCATTTGTGGTTCATTGGACTTCGCAAGTGGGTTAAAGTGTGTTAATGGACTCTTTGGATATTTTGATTGTGGTGGTAAACTGACCTGTAATGCAGCCAGAGGCCTAGGTTAGGTTGGCACTGACAGTTTGTTTGTGAGTTGACATAGTTAATGAATGTGAAAGTGGAAAATCTGGTTATAGCAACAAATTGACCTGTAGCAAGGCTTAAAGTTTATGCCCACACTATAGTGGAAGATTTTTGTATGGGTTTATTAATCGATTATTTGGGTCAATGGAAGTGTCCGATTCCACCCGTCTTGCCTGGCCTTGAGTACCACTTGTTTATTATTATCTTTGTTTGCTATCAATGTTAGCAAATTGTTCTTGTGAAACCTTCGTGTGTGTTGTTTTTCTATGTGTTTTTGTCTTTGTGATACGTATGCAACGTTTCTATATCCGCCATATTGGAATTGTCGTTTCCGCTATATTTGTGACGTCATGGGTCAAAGCCGACGGGTTAGATCGGACGCTTCCGTATTTCCATTCGCTCATGCTACACTCCAATGTTAGCAATTCCCCAACACCAACTCTTCTTGCTACAAGCTTTCATCATTTAACACTTGTTTCATTACAGCTGTACAAATCTCTGTCTCTCAGTTCATTACTCATAGAGGATAATCATTTTAAAAATGAAACACACTGATCCACCAATAATTTTTGCTAATTGCTCTTGCCATCATCTTCTGAGACCTTTCTTTCAATAGTAATTGCTGTGATTTTTCAAGATTGAAATGATGAAAAGCTTTTACTAAACAAATGTAAATAATTTAGAAGTGAAGGAGACCACTTTCTGCATCATCAAAATAAGTGCTACATATAATCGGCACACATGCGACAGCATGCTTACCAATATGTTCCAAAATGCCACACATAAAAACAGGATTTTCTGGTGTTCATACCTCAGGGTCTGTTGGTGATAGAAAGGTAGGGGTCAAGTGTTTTGGATTTGGGCTAGGGACCATTCACATACTCAACACTAGGATTGTCTTAGTGTCGCTATCCTAGAGTACAAGGTCGAAGTATGAATATTACACACTTCCTCCTTCTTAGGTATTGAAGCAAATTGGTTGGTTCTTTTTGCATTTGATGTGATAACGGTGGGCTTGATGGGACTTATCGAGGTAGCATTAGTTCATGGATGGTTCCTCAGAAAATCCCCCCCAAAAAAGGATTTGTTTACTACATTTTCACCATCATCAGTGGACCAAAACCCAGCTGAGGATTCGAAACTGGCTATGCACAGCCAGTGGTTGAAATTTTTGTGGTATACTCCCAAGGTCCCAATCTTTAACACCCTTGAAAATTTTCTTGCTATATTTATTCCTTTCCCACATACAGGGCTTCAAAGTTACGCAGCTCATACACACAAAATATACCTATAGAAATTAAATAGATTATTGATGACGGGTATACCCACTATAAACATATTCTCAATTTGAATATAATAAATTTTCTTGAGACCAAGAAGCTTTCATCCGTGAATTAGCATTGTTTTAGAGAGCATTGCTCGTGTGAAACTCGGCTTGCTCTTTTCTCACCTGACATACTGCAAACTGTGGATGAAGGGCAACAAGCAACTTCCACATTTCTAGATTTCTGGAAAGCATTTGACACAATGTCCTGTTACAGGCTCTTAAAGAAGGTACGATAATATGGAACAGGTTCACAGATATGTGAGTGGACTGAACACTTCTTAAGTTATAGAACCTAGTATGTTGTCCTCGACAGTGAGTGTTCATCAGAGATAAGAGTATCATCAGGAGTGCCCCAGGCAAGTGTGATAGGAATGCTATTATCTCGATATAAATAAATGATTTTCTGGACAGGGTGGGCAGCAATCTGCAGTTGTTTGCTGATGGTGCTGTGACATACGGTAAAGTGTTGAAATTGACTGACTGTAGGAGGATACAAGATGACTTAAATAAAATTTCTAGTTGGCGTGGTGAATGACAGATATCTCTAAATGGAGAAAAAAACAGTAACTTAACGTGTAGAAGTAGGAAAAACAAACCCTTAATGTTCGGCTACAGCGTTAGTAGTGTCCTGCTTGACACATCATTTAAATATCTGGGTGCAACGTTTGTAAAGTGATATGAAATGGAATGAGCAGGTGCGGAGTGTGACAGGAAAGGTGAGTGGTTGACTTTGGTTTATTGGGAGAACTTAAGGAAAGTGTGGTTCATCTATAAAGGAGACTGCATGTAGGATGCTAATGCAACCTATTCTTGAGTACTGCTCAAGTGTTTGTGATCTGTACCAGGTCAGATTAAAGGAAGACACTGAAGCCATTCAGAGGTGGGCTGCTAGATTTGTTACTGGTTGGTTCGAACAACACACAAGTGTTTGGAGATGCTTCAGGAAATCAAATGTGAAGGCATCATTCTTTTTTAGGAACACTATTGAGAAAATTTAGAAAAGTGGCTTTTGAAGCCAACTGCAGAACGATTCTGTTGCCTCCAGCACACATTGTGTGTAAGGACCACGAAGATATGATATGAGAAATCAGGACTCATATGGGGGCATGTAGATAGTATTCTCTCCCTTGTTCTGTGTATGAGTGGAACGGGAAAGGAAATGACTCGTAGCGGTATGGGATACCCTCTGCCATGCACCATAAGGTGGATTGCGAGGTATCGATGTAGATGTAGAAACTTGAGTTAATGTAATTGATGTGCATACAAGTGAATAAATGAATGATGCATTTTCGTACTTTCACGGGTAGTTCCGGAGAAATTTTCACAATTTTTCAACATTAGCTGCAACCACATCCCACTCGTGTATTCCAAGATGGGTATGAATAGCAAATGGCTGTAATTTTTATGGTATATTCCTAAGATTCCAGTCTCAAACCATCGTGGAAATTTTGTAGATATGTTTATCCATTTGGGAGATGCCGAGTTTGAGTTACCCTACGTGTGCACGTACAATCTTGACAGTGACAACGAGCGAAAGAGGGATAATGACAGTGAGAAGAGACAGCAGCAGTGGAAGGAATGAATAAGATAGTAACTGTAAGAGAGAACAAGAGGGAGACAGTAACAGTGAGAGGAGGCATTATTATTATTATTATTATTATTAGTTGTAGTAGTAGTAAGACAGAATGAACATGACTGGGTGTCAGACAGGAGATAGTAACAGCTGGAGCACAAAAAGAAATAATGAGTTGGGTCGAATGAATGAGTAACAATGAGCAACTGGGAGTGGTTGGGCAGGAGAGACTTACAGCAATGGACTAGTGGGTGTGAGCGAGTTATAGTTATGGCAGCTTGTGAGAGAGAGAGTGAGAGGTGAGTTACATGTTAAGAATAACTCGAATATGTTGGGCATGACAATATTTTTTGCAAAAATTTTTAAAGGCAGTGAGGAAGGTAGAATGAGGCAGCTGGTACCCCACTTTTCAAAGCCTATGAATAAAGAGTAGCATTATCACCTTTTTTGTGCTCCGATAGCATTATTCTGCTGGTCATTACGTATGTGTGTGTTATATGCATATGCAAATTATTTGTAATATGTTTGGTGCACTTGATATTTGTTGTTTGTGGGACGAGTAAAAATCATTTTATTATTTTTTGTTTCATTTTCAGAGCACAGGACCAGTTAATGATGATAATAAAAGTGATGAAATAGGAGAAGCCTTATATGATCTGGTAATCAAGGACTATCCAGATGAAGTGCTGGCAGCACGCTTAACAGGGATGATACTTGAGCTTGATGTTAAATATGTGAGACAACTTGTTAGAAATCCTGATGATTTAAGAGAGAAGCTCTTGGTGGCACATAAAGCTTTGGAAAAAGCAGAAGAAAGTATAACTGCTTAGGGTGCACAATGGCATCACCAGGACATCAGGAACTGGCTCTTTTTATTAAATCAGTACATCATTCTCTCAGAAGGCAATGCAGAAAATTAGGTCATGAACAAGCATGGAAGTACCACTGTAATCAGAAGAATATTTTAAAAAAATATGCATCAGTTATGCATACACTAGCTACCAAATTTTGGGAGCAGTCAAATGACCCACTTGTGAATGGTTCCAGCAACAGGATCCAATGGGTTGTTACGATGTGCATGAACTATTTTCTGAATGGTGGCAGGGTGGAAGAATTTATCAAAGAGGTTAAAAAACAAAGTTATTATACAGAAAATACATCAAAATCATCATTAATATGCAAAAGCTCAGTTTTCAATGTTTCACCTGAAAAAATCATGGAGAAACTGAAGTTATTGGATGTAGGAAGCTGCTATAACCCATTTAGTCAGTTCTCAGTGTTTCAAGTTGTCCCTATTGATCTGGCACCGGCCACCCCTGATGTATGGCAATGTGACTTCTTGAATGCAAAGATTTCTGATTACAGTCACAAATCTCTAACAGTTCAACAAATCTTAACTCAAGGAGAAATACCAGCAAATTTTTTTGATGTTGTAGTTTTCTCCTTATTCTTAGAATACATACCTTGTCCACAGGAGAGATATAAATGTTGTCAGAAAGCATACACAGCACTTCGACCTGAAGGCCTGCTCTTTATTATTACGCCAGATTCAAGGCATGCAACAGCAAATGCACCTA
Source organism: Schistocerca americana (assembly GCF_021461395.2). Taxonomy (NCBI): domain Eukaryota; kingdom Metazoa; phylum Arthropoda; class Insecta; order Orthoptera; family Acrididae; genus Schistocerca; species Schistocerca americana. The sequence continues at coordinate 508,968,736 of NC_060119.1, read as the reverse complement.
TAATGAAACATTGGAGAATTGTTTTGGGCAAAATGGGGTTTCATAGAATATATTATGAAAAACTGACCCATTTGCACTGTATGGCCTATAGAAAAAGCATTGATCACAATATTCCACTGAAGTGGGCTCAGAAAGTTGCAGTGAAACTGCCAGATTCTCTTCCTGTTGAAGATAATGTCTTGTATATTCCTCAAGACAATAACTCTTATGAATCTGAAGAAAGTGATAATTCTGATGAGACTCTTCCTCAGTTAGAGAGAAATGACCAAGACAATGCACTAATGGCAGAAATGTTTTCAGAATTGCCGAGTTATGAAACTTAGAATTCTGAAATTTTAATAATGACTGTAAATGGAAGAATAAAGAATGAAGAGCTTGAATATTTTTGTCTTGGTAGTTTCACATTTGGAAGCAATATGGAAGACTGGAATGTGTGCCTCCCATTCTGTTCTTTCTGAAATTGTTTTGTATAAATACAATAGTTTCATTAATAGTATGAATGTCTCAGGCATATTTTGTGTCTTTGTATTAAAGCATATTGTTTCAGAGTTCATAAAAACCGTTTTTGAAGTGATAATTTTATTCTTTTAAAAACATGTTGTTGTTATATACAAAGACTTATTAAAATATGTTTGCCATAATTATGAGCTTTCCATATCATTTGACTGTAAGAAAGACTGCTATTGACACTTCTTCCATACATCTACAAACTAAACAAGAGTAATCAAAAAGTAATGAAAATATTTGTTTTCATAAAGAATCTTTATTTATTCATCAGAATAAACTTTGTCCCCATCAAAGCAATCCCTTTCAGATAAAATACAGGAAGGAACTCATAATGCACTGTCCCATTGTAATCAAAGAAAACAGTGAGGAGAACCTTCACATGTCATTGATCTTGTAAAATTTTTTCGGTCTCGGCTCTTCGGGCAATTTCCATTGGGACAATTGGGCCTTGGTTTAGACATCATACCCATGTTTTATCACCTGTTATGATCTCCTTTAGAAGTTGTGGATCGTTGTCGATGTTGTTCATAAATCTCCAGCAACGTCTATGTGACATTGCTTTTAGTCAAAATCAATAATTTTGGGACAAACGTTTGCTGCACTTTATTCCATTTTTCATGCAAAAGTTAATGCAAATTGTTTGATCCGTCTTAAAATTCGCCAAGTATTCGAAAATACATGTTGACTGTCAACAATTAATTAAATATTCAAAACAGATGAAAATGCAAACACACGTCACGAACATGTGAAAAAAAAAACACCTGAAAATTGGATGTATAAAGCCCACAAAACAAAAAATTCCCATTAATTTTCAATCACACCTCCTACAAGGGCTCATGCAAATTTCTTTTAAGATCTACTGTATTGGATGAACTGCTAAACATAAATACAGCAACAACTCAAAAAAATAGCTATTGTTTGTTATGACACAATGTTATTACAGGTGTTCACTGATATTAGTGAAAACTGCAATGCCAAGGAGGATACATGCTTAATACCACAAGAAATTATACAAATGATCATGATTACAAAACTGTACACGATTTGTTGTTGAGAATTCAATCCATGTCTCACAATCAGAATTCTGAGACATCATAATATGGAAAGAAAGAGAGCCTATATATGTTCCTAAGGACTCATCCTCACCAAAGTTCATATTTAAATCCATAAAACATCAACTATGGTTGTTGAAGGAATATGAATATTAAATTATTATTCTGCTCTATTCAGCTCACAATTTGATACTGCATTCTTTGACTTTCTGCATGCATACTCCGCAAACCCTGAGAATTGCATGGCAGATGGTACTTAACATGTTAGGGATTATTTCTGTTCCAATTGCACATGAAGAGCGAAAAGTGACTGCTTAAAAGCCTCCTTTTGTGTTGTAATTAGTCTACTGTTATTCACTTCCTGTTTGGGAGCAATATGTAGGAGGATGAATTTCTGTAGATTCTTCACTTAATACTGGTTCTTGAAACAATGTATGTAGGCTTTTGTGGGATAATTGGCATCTGTCTTCAGTATCTGTCAATACAAGGTTTTCAACATTTCCGTGATACTCTCCCAAAAGCCAAACAAAAGTGTGACCATTTTTTGCCACCTTTCTTTGTAAATGTCGAATAGCCCTGTTAGTCCAGCACAACAGGACAAGACACTAAGATGGGAAACACATGTGGCTTGTAAGCAATCTCCTTTATGAATTTCATTTTCCCAGCATCCTGCCAATGGACTGAAGACTGCCACCTGCCTTACCTATGGCTCAGTCTGAGAGACCATTCCATTTCATATCCCTACAAATCTTACACCCAGCTATTATTTACTTATTCTGATCCTAGCTCATTGATGTTGTAGTTGTAAGGTAATATTGTTCTTCATTTTATGAATTCCACAATTTCATATTTCTCAATATTTAAAACAAGCTGCCAAACTGTTCACCACTTTGAAATCTCCCTGGATAGTTGTGCAGTTTTTTTTCCAGCAAGGACATCATTATAGACAACTGCATCGTCAGCAAAAAGTCTGAGGTGACTACTACTGTTGTCTGCAAGGCTATTAATATACAACATTAACAGCTAGGGTCCCAACACACTTCTGTGGGGCATGCCTGAAGTTACTTCTTCCTCTGCCGATGACATATCACCCAAGATAACATGCTGTATGCTCCCAACCAAGAAATGTAGCTACTTCATCGAAACATCATGAAATTTTGGTATCTTCATGGAAGGTTGTTCAGCGGGCTATTTTTAGTGGCCAAATAACCGAAACATATCACCACATGTTAAGATAGGAACTTTACATTCAGAATTTTATTCTTAACTTTGATGCTTGACGAACGAGATCTGGGTTTTTATTTCGTAATAACTTGACACATTTTGCTTCCAACTTTTCTTTTCTTCAGGCACAAGACAAAGTTACAGACAGCTTCACAGCCGTAGCTAGTCTCAACCACACACAAAATGAGACCCAGTTATCGATAATAATTACTATGACTCCATGTCCTACCTATTTATAAGATCTGCCTCTCAGCTTATTATGGTATATTGTTGTTTGGATTAAACACGCTTGCTTTTTTTATTTTTCACCAAATTGCTGTATTTACTATATCATAAGACATCTAGCTTCTTGAATGAAATTTTCAGTCTGTAGCAGTGTGTAAGCTGATATGAAACTTCCTGACGGATTAAAACTGAGACTCAAACTCAAGACCCTTGCCAGATGAGGTACTGGCAGCAGCAAAACTGTGAGGATGGTTCGTAAGGCATGCTTGGGTAACTCAGTCAATAGAGCACTTGCCTGCGAAAGGCTAAGGTCTCAAGTTCGATTCTTAGTTTGGCATACAGCTTTTATCTGCCAGGAAGTTTTATATCGGCACACACTTTGCTGCAAAGTGAAAATTTTATTCTGGAAACAACCCCCAGACTATGGCTAGGAGTGCTAGTCCTGCAACTTTCGCGAAATAGCTGGGTGGTTTGGAAGGTAGGAGATAAGGTACTGGCGGAAGTAAAGCTGTGTGGATGGGTCATGAGTCATGCTTGGATAGCTTGGTTGGTAAAGCAAAATGCAAAGGTCTCATGTTTGAATTCGGTCTGGCACACAGTTTTAATCTGTCAAGAAATTTCATCTATTTTTTTGTTTTTTGGTTATAATTAATATTTTGTTGTGATAAGCATTATTATTAAATTTATTACATTACTTTAATTTTTTTGAAAAGATATGAAGTATTTTGTTAATACCATTCTTTGACAGTCACCCAAATGATTTCAATTATATAACATTGATTAGAATACAAAATTAATTTTGCTTTTCATGTTGTTATTATTAGTTAACTTAAAATTGTTTCATAGTAAGACTTGGTATGGTATGAAAGGAAAGAAATACTGCATCCATGTAGTTGGTGTGATGCATAGCTTTCATGATTTTGTCTGAGAAAACCACAAGTTGGGTTTTGTGTGATTGAAGTTTTCAAAATTCTTGCTGGTTGGCATGGAGGAGGTCATTGAATCTGAGATTACATTTTAACTCGGAATGAGGTTGCACCCATGGAGGTAGCGGGCATACTGGATGCTGTGTTCAAATCTTTGTCTGCACAATCCAGATATGTCTTGAGTGCTGTATGGTGCTGTGCACATTCATGTCATATTGCCACTAGCATCGTATTCCATGCTGAACTGAATTCATGTACTTTCTCCCTGTTGCGGAGTTTCTTGTGAATTCATATTTCTATGGATTGCTTTATAATGTTGGGATGGATGGTTGCTCAGCATAGTGCCTTGGTGTTCTGAGTCAAAAGTGTGGTCTTCCTTTAAGGTATGCTCTGGTACCACTGATTACTCCAAAGACCCAGTCATACATGCCCTTTGTACTCCTCAGCGTTTCAAGGTACAGCACTACATTTGCCTGACATACTGGTAGCCACATTCAAGAGAGATGCTTTATATCCCAGGTAAGTTCAGTTTCAGTGGATTTTTGCAGAGCTGAGATACTCTTTCATTTTAGGCAGTGGTCAGAAGATGGTTATTATGGTATGTTTTATTTTTCGAGCAGTCCCACCGTTTTGGTTGAGAGCAGTACCAAGCAAGAAAGGAAACTGAATGTCGTGTCTATTTCCTTCTCATCTCAGTTTGCTGCATCTTTTCTTTTCTTGAACTCCCTACTAATCTATGCTTCACTGGACACATTTTAATGAAACACTTTGTGAAGGTGCTCAGTTCATCTCAGAGGATTTCCTTGTTCAGATGATACATAATCTATGTACCAGGATGATTAGCACTGTCTGCAATTGTTATGGATGGTGGCATATCACTGCATGCAGGTACAGGTCACTGTGGGTCTCCGTCCTAAATAGTGTATGGCCTGATATACCATCTCCCTTCTCATTTATTAGTATATCCACAAAGGGGAGAGAACTATTCTTCTCTGTTCCCATAGTGAATCCAATGTTTTGATGGATGCCATTAAGGTGGTCCAGAAACTCAACCAAAACCTGTCTGCCATGCTCTCACACCACTTAACTATCATTGACATATAGGAAGAAGTGTTTGAGTTTTTGACAAGTGTTCCATGTAGAGACCTGAAATCATAGGAGCCACTTGGGATCAAATGGCTACACCATCCATCTCTTCACAAAAGTGTCCATTGTACTTGAAGTAAATTGTTGTCAGCGCATATTCAAAATGTTAAACTATTTGCAGATCAAAATGTTGAATAAGAGGTGCCAAGGAGTCATGTAGATGTATTTTGTGAAGAGTGATGTAACATTATAGATTGCAAGCAGGTCATCCATTTGGAACAATATAATGAAAAGGATACCTGGTGTAGAAGTACAAAACCAGAATTTCTCTATAAATGGTGCTAGCTTTCAGTATAGGGCCCGTGAGACCACGTCTGCAGTGCCATCTGCTTCCCGTGATGGCTGATGACGAATATCAGTGCACAGTAACCCAAGTTCCATACATTGGTATCTGTTTCAAACCTGTAAACATGTCGAGTTTTATGCCTGTGAACTACGATTTGCAGACAGCATTGGTTTTTTGTCATCAGTTGAATAAAACTGTTGCAGAATCGCATCAAATGCTTGTCAAAGCTTTCGGTGAACATATTCTTGAGAAAACAGTGTTTCGAGTGGTTCAAAAAATTCAAAAGTGGTGATTTTGATGTGAGAAACGACGAGTGCAGGAAACCAACAAAAAAAGTTTGAAGACAATGAATTGCAGGCCTTATTGGATGAAGATGATCCTCAAACTCAACAGGAACTCACAGAACAATCAAATGTGACACAGGAAGCCATTTCTCTTTGGTTGGAAGCTGTGGGAAAATGAATGAATGACAGCAAGCAACTTGAAAGACCACTTGTGAAATGCTGCTCGCTAGATACAAAAGAAAGTCACTTTTCCATCAAATAGTGACAGGTGATGAAAAACGGATCCTAAACATTGTAAATCATGGATGAATCCAAGCAAACCATCGACATCCACTGCAAGACCAAATCACTTTGGAAAGAAGACAATGCTCTCTGTTCGGTCGGGTCAGAAGGGTGTCATCTGTTATGAGTTGCTAAAACCTGGTGAAACCATTTACACTGGTTGCTACCAACAGTAAATGATCAATTTAAATCAAGCATTACGAGAAAAATGACCGGAATATGGAAAAAGGTAACACAAAGTCATATTACTCGATGATAAGGCCCCATCATCACACACAGCGAAACGGGTCAGGGAAATGATCCAGGCATTCAGTTCGGAAATGTTAGGGCATGCAGTTTATTCTCCACACTTGGCTCCGTCCAATTATCATCTACTTGCATCACTGGGAAACGCTCTCGCTGAACAATGCTTTAATTCACATGAAAATGTACAAAAATGTCTCACTGACTGATTTGCTTCAAAAGAAGAAATTTTTTTTTTTTTTTTTGCGTGGCATTCACAGCCTGCTGGAGAGGTGGGAGAAGTGTATAAACAGCAATGGAGATTATTGTGAATAAAATATTGTTTATCAGTTTCAAACAAAAGATGTCTAATTATTGCAACCAAATTCCGGTTTCATACTTCTACACCTGGTAGTTGCTACTCACCGCAGAGCAGAGAGACTGAGTCACAGAAAGGCACAGCAAAAAGACTGTTGGAAAGTTAGTCTGACTCCAGCTGCTAGAGACTGACTGACTGTCTGTGTGTGTGTGTGTGTGTGTGTGTGTGTGTGTGTGTGTGTGTCTGTGTCTGTGTCTGTGTCTGTGTCTGTGTCTGTGTGTGTGTGTGTGTGTGTGTGTGTGTGTGTGTCGCGCGTCGCGCGTCGCGCGCGCGGTCTATTTTTGACAAGGCCTTGTTGGCTCAAAGCTAACTTTGTAACAGCCTTTTTGTTGTGCTTTTCTGAGACTCGGCAAATCCACTATATGGTGAGTAGCAGCTATCCTTTTCGTTATATTGTTACATTCCATTCTGGATTTTCCACTGTTTGATTTCATCCATTTGTAGTCACATATCGTTAGTACTTGCCTGAAATCAGCCAAGTTCTTCATGTAGTGAGCGAAATGTCCCACAAGAGATTTCAGAAGTATCACCTGATATTTGGCCAGTCCATAAGTGTCGAGACAGTGGTGTCAAGTATTCATTACAAACAGAACACTTTCTTGTGGACTTTGGGAAGTCCTTACAGGTATGGTGTCACTGGCACCCTAGGATACAGGAGCTTCTTAACTTCCTCTGGTACTGGCTCTTTAACAGAGCACCATTTTCCAGGTCATCATTAAGGTTGGATCCTTTGTGTGGAATTACCACACCCAGTGAAATCGAAGATCAACCAGATATTATGATGAGCAGGCATGATCATAGCGAAGGAGCATATATGCTTCACAGGGAAAGAGGTGGACAAAAATGTGTGCGCCTTATATGCCACCTGCATATGACAAGGGCATGACAAGCACACATTTGGGTTGGACTGAACCTCTTACACCAGAGCAAGGTCCACAAATGATGTGCTGCTGCAAAACAGCTTTGCAAATTTGATAGACTGTCAGGCGCTCCCCTGAATAATAAGGATGCAAATAACACTAGAGCTACTGTAAATTTGACAGAGGAAATACTAGGTTGAGCTATTACTTCAGCCCATGAAGAGGGGTGTTCTTGGCACCCATCTCAAGGACCCTACTCAAATCCGACATTGTTGGGGGGCATGGAGAAAGCTGTTCAAGGTCCACCAAAGGAAGAGCCAGAGGAGATCAGGTAGGAAACCTGCAGGCTCGTTGGCAAGTCCCAACTTCAGACATACAAAAGTGAACATGACTGCTGCGGAATGGGAGGCTCTCCGAATACTGAGGGATGATGCTGACACTAAGGTCCTTCCAGCAGAGAAAGGGAAAGCAACAATGCTGACATGTATCAACAACTACCACCATAAAACTGGCTCTGTTTTGCTGCAGCACCCAGCTTACAAGAAGCTCAACAAGGACTCGGCCTGTATGATGACCAGGAAAATGGTTGCTCTATTGAAGAGCTCAAATCTACCAGAGGAACTGAAAAGGTGGCTGTATCCCAGGGTGCCAGTGCACACCTGTATGGACTTCCGAAAGTCCACAATGAAGGTGTGCCTCTGTAGCCAATACTTGACACCTTTAAATCACATTATTATGGACTCGCCAAACATCCTGTTGCATTTCTAAAACCCCTTCTGGAACACTGCAGTCACCATGTGAAGAAATTGCCCAATATCACGAAAGTACTTGCAGACATGTGACTACAAAGGGATGACCTGCTTGTGATTTGCAATATTTCACTCTTTATGAAAGTACCTGTTCTGAGGCATCAAGGGATCACCAATTTAGTATTGGAGGGCAGCGTGGAGGGTAAAAATCGTAGGGGGAGACCAAGAGATGAATACACTAAGCAGATTCAGAAGGATGTAGGTTGCAGTAAGTACTGGGAGATGAAAAAGCTTGCACAGGATAGAGTAGCATGGAGAGCTGCATCAAACCAGTCTCAGGACTGAAGACCACAACAACAACAACATGAAAGTACCTCTTAAACACTCCTTGGTTCTCCTTACTCAACATTTACTGCCCTAAGTAGTTGAAGTTCTTGAACATGCACTGAGAACCTTCTACTTCAACTGCTATGGAGAGCATTATGAACAGATGGGTGTAGTGACCTTGGGATCTCCACTGGCTCCTGGGATTTAAAATCTCTACATGAAACACTCTGAGGGGGTGGCTCTTCAAACTGCTTGTCAAAAACTTGAGCACTTCTTCAGCTACATCGATGATACTTTTGTGGTGTTGGAACATGGCAGATAGGTGTAGGATGAGTTTCTGGACCACCCTAAAAGCATCAATCAAAACATCACATTCCCTATGGAAACAGAGGAGGATGGTTCATTCCTGTTCTCCAATACTAACAAAGGAGGAGACAGATGGAACACTAGCCAATGCACCATATAGAAAAAAGATTCACAAAGACATGTACCTCCATGCAACAAGAGGCCAACTTCCAGTGCAATGGCAGAAAGTGTTCACCATGTCGGTGCATAGAATGCGTATGATCTGCAATAAGGAAACAATCCCATTCTAACTACAGCACTAAAGGAAGGGGTACATGAAAATGTGTATAGTGAGGCAGAGATTACTAAGGTATTCAAGCGAAAAGATATGGCACATTGTGAAGAGAAGGAAAAAGAGAAGAGACTTTTCTTCTTTACTCTGGGATACAAAGCATCCACATGAATGCATCGCATTTGAGCGTGATTTCCCAAAGGTAAATGTTTTTTGTGCTTTGTCACATAGAAAACTGTACAGGCCATTCTTCTTCACCAAGAGCACTGTCATTGGATATTCCTACTTGACATGTTGCAGCAATGGCTAATGCCTCAAATACAATTGGACTCTCCGTTCGTCTTTCAGCAGGATGGGGTTCCACCCTATTTTCATCGTGAAGTTTGTGGGTACCTGAACATGGACTGCCACATTGATGGATCGGCTGTGCTACAGAAGGGGTCAGCTGTTTCATGAAATGCCCTCCCCGATCACCAGATCTCATTCCATGTGACTTTTTTTCTGTGGGGACACATTAAAGATCTGGTGTATTTACCGCCTGTACCATGTACTAGAGCTCTGGGAGAGAATACAAGAAGCGACTGCCACAGTGAACACTGCCATGCTGTGATGGGTATGGCAAAAATTTGATTACCGTGTTGATGTCTGCTGGGTCACTCATGGTTCGCTTATCAAATGTTTGTAAAAAAAGCTTTCCGAGTTTCTCTTCAAAATGCAATATGTATGACATCTGTACAATGTTTAGTTCTTGTTCAATAAATAATTGAAAGTGTTCCCAGACTTTATGTACACCCTGTATAACATGAAAGTCGTTTTCTGGCAACCAACTGAGATGAAAAAGTACTTCAGCTCTGCATAATGAAATCAAATAAAAGAGTCTCTGGTTTTGGGTTGTAATTAAGTCTTCACTTCTCCTTCAATCTGTCACCTTGATGCTTTATGTGATCACCTTTAGCTTTCTTGAACTACTTCTGGCTATGTGACTTCGTTTCCATTTGCAGAGGGTTGAAGGCTGTAAGGGAGCTCAGATCTATGCCAGCTCTTTATGAAAGAATGAAATAGTATATCATTAACTCTTCTGTATTTTATGTTACCTCTATATACAAGTTCAATGACAATGCCAGGTGAACAGATCTCTGACAGTTTTTTTGACATGCATACATCTTCCTTTGATGTCAGCCAACAGTTTCTGAATAAGTGACATTTCTTAAAACCAATTTCATTTATTTTCCACTTGTTTACATTTTTGGGTGTGTGTGTCTCTTCTTTGACTTCCAAGGCACTTCAAGCAGTGACATCCAAAGAACAAGTGCTCCACCACAGCATGTGGAGAGGTTTATTCACTGTCATGCCTTACCAATGTCCGGAGATGTCGTGACTTACACGTTGCCTACAAAGACATAAAAATGAGAGAATGCACAGTGGGATGTTTTACCCTTACCAACTATCTAAACTAAGTTTTCAGCTCTCAAGAACATGTTTCATCAGCCTAAGAGGATAAGAGTGGAAAATATTATTCTGAAGTGTGGTTTCATCCAAAAAATAGGGTGCGAAAGCAAGGTTGGCACCTCACAGCAAAACCACAGACATGTAATGTTGGTGAATGCCATATTGATAGATGAGTAATGCCGGCATAGCCATGCCTTCTAGAGCTTCACTACACCACCGCAACTGAGGTGTAATTATGGTTGAGCAGAGGAATGCTCGTCCCAGTTTGCAGTCAATGATCAAGATGACATTATCATCTTGGATAGATTACCAGTGTATTAAATGTCTTATGCAGAACATTATATGAACATTCTGTCAGGTGGGTTTCATGTGAAGAGTCTTGTAAAATTGTCAGTATCAGCATCTTGTAAAATTGTGTATATCACGTGATGATTAAATATTCAGAATACAGTTGTAAATACTCAGAATACAGTTGTAAATACTCAGAAGAGGGCCTTCGGAAATTCCCATTACAAACTTCTAGAATGTGTAGAGGGAAGAGAGAAGATAATATTCTGAGTTGGAACCTGTATCCAGAAACGTACCATTCTGTGCTACAATCATTTGAAACTATGTTGGTAGTGCAACCACATTTACAAGTAATTGATTAGGTGTGGCACAGTACATCACTTGTTTTACAATTCCACTAATTAATAGCCAAAGAAATCACTCATGTACTTGTTGATAGGTTCTCTTCAATGTGATGCTGTACAGCCTCTTCCAATTCAGTTGTGTGGCATATCCTTGGAGCACCACAGTCATGCTTGCTGACGGTGAGGTATCCTTTCTCGAAGCCAGTGGGTAATTGTGGCAAAAAGGGTATGCAATGGAGTTGAACACTGTTAAGGCGACGAGCAGCTCTTCCATTACTGTGAGCTTCATGAATCAGATGAATCATGTTGGTGTATTATGCAAATGTGCACTCAGCCACATTGTTCTAACACTCACAGACACATGAATGAGGCTCGAACCAGATCAGTGACATAAGATAGACGTCAAATGACATCAATCTGACATAACTCTGCCCCTCCCCCAAACTATGACTACCTTGTTGCGTATCTAGCTAGGAAACATGTTTTCAAATAGATGTAGCATGGAAACTATGTTTTTCTGGACATGGGTTCCTATTCAAAATATTATGTACTCACTCCTTTCTAAAAGTACTAGAATTTTGTAACGGGGATTTCCAGACACCCTATATATTATAGTAAAGTGAACTAATATTTTGTATGTTACAGTTCCACTCCATATCCTTCCAGAGCAAATCAAAAAATCTACAGTCGTGCTGGCGAGTGTGTTTCCGTACAGCAGAACGTGAATATTATGAAAAGGGTAGTTGCAACTTATCGTATAGCGGAGATGCTGAGTCACAGATAGGCACAAGACTACAAGCAGCAGCAGCAGCAGCAGCAGTAGTGCATGTTGGGAGAGGCAACTGGGTGGGGGTAAAGAGGAGGCTGGAGCGGGGAGGGGAGGGATGGCATGGTAGGGGTGGGGAACAGTGAAATTCTGCTGGGAAGTATGCAGGGACGAGGTGGAGAGAGGGTAAGGCAGCTAGGTGCAGTTGATAGGTTAGATGGAGGGGGGGGGGGGGGGTAAAGGAGAGAAGTAAAAAGACTGTGGATGCGTTGGTAGAAAAGAAGGCTGCGTAGTTCTGAAATGGGAACAGAGAAAGGCTAGATGGGTGAGGATAATGACTGACTAAGCTTGAGGTCAGAAGGATTATGGGAACGTAGGATATATTGCAGGGTGAGTTTCCACCTGTGCAATTCAGAAGAGCTGGTATTGGTGGGAAGGAGCCATATGGCACAGGCTATGAAGCAGTCATTGAAATGAAGGATGTAGTGTTGAGCAGCATGCTCAGCAACAGGCTGGTGCAGTTGTTTCTTGGTCACAGTTTGTCGGTGGCCATTCATGCGGACAGACAACTTGTTGGTTGTCATTCCCACATACAATAGAGCACAATGGTTGCAGCTTAGCTCGTTGATCACATGACTTTGGTGGGATAGGTGATGTCTGTGACTGGAATGGAGTGGGTGGTGGTGGGAGGATGTATGGAACAGATGCTGCATTTAGGTCAATTACAGAGATATGAGGCATGAGGTAAGAGGTTGGGAGCAGGGATTATGTAGATTAAGGTTTGGTGGACAGCAGAATACCACTATGGGAGGCGTGAGAAGGATAGTAGGCAGGTCATTACTCACTTCAAGGCATGATGAGAGGTAGTTGAAACCCTGGCGGAGAATGCAATTCAATTGCTCCAGTCCTGGGTGGTACTGAGTTGCGAGGGGAATGCTGATCTGTGGCCAGATGGTGAGATGTAGGGAGGTGGTGGGTGATGGGAAAAGATAAGGCAAGGGAGATTTCTTTTTGTACATGGTTGGGAGGATAATTACAGTCTGTAAAGGTCTCAGTGAGACCCTCGGTATATTTCGAGAGGAACTGCTTGTCAATACAGATGCGATGACAGCAGGGGGCTAGGCTGTATGGAAGGGCAGCTGTCGAAGTGGAGGTATTGCTGGTGGTTAGTAGGTTTGATATAGACAGAGGTACTGATGTCACCATTTTTGAGGTGCAGTTAAACATATAGAAAGGTTGCTTGCTTGGTTGTGTAGGATGTGATGAAGCAAATGGGGGAAAAGGTGTTGAGGTTCTGGAGGAATGTGGGTAGGATGTCCTCACCCTCGATCCAGATCGCAAAGATGTCATCAATGAATCTGAACCAGATAAGGGTTTTAGGAATCCGAGTGTTTAGGTGGGATTCCTCTAGATGGCCCATGAGTAGGTTGGCATAGGATGGTGCCATGCAGGTGCCCATAGCTGTACCCCGGATTTGTTTGTATGTAATGCCTTCAAAGGAGAAGTAATTGTGGCTGAGGAAATAGTTGGCCATGGCGACTAGGAAGGACGTTGTTGGTTTGGAATCAGTTGGGCATTGGGAAAGGTAGTGTTCAATAGTGGTAAGGGGGCACCAAGTAAAGGAACAGAAACTTTGGAGAGTCAGTAGAGGAAATGGTTGGTATCTTTTATGTAGGAGGGAAGGTTCCAGGTAATGAGCTGAATGTGGTGTTCTACAAGAGCAGAGATTCTCTCAATGGGGGCACAGTAACTGGCCACAAGGGGGTGTCTTGGGTGGTTGCATTTATGGACTTTAGGAAGCACATAGAAGGTAGGAGTGCAGGGAGCGGTAGGGGTGAGGAGAGACTGGAGATCCTGCTGGATTTTTGGAATGTTGTCATTGTGGCAGGGTTTGTAGGTGGCTGTATCTGACAGCTGGTGGAGTCCTTCTGCCAGGTAATCCTTGCAGTTCAAAATACCAGTGGTGGTGCCTTTCTCCACAGGTAGGATTATAAGGTTGGGATCAGCTTTAAGTGATGGACTGCTGTTCTTTCTGCAGATGTAAGGTTAGTTTGCATGTTGAGGGGTTTGTGGAATGATGGTGAGGACCAAGGATTGGTGGAATCTGAACAGATGATGAAAGTGTGGAAGGAAAGATGGCAGCCGAAGATGGCTAATTTGATGGTAAGGCCATTTGAGGGGGATTTCATGAGCCAAACAACAAAGCAGGAACAGTATGTGGGACTGGGTTCTGGCAAAGGGATGAGGAAACTATTCTGTATTCATGCAGATGGAAGGAACAAGTATTCATGGTGGTGGAAAAAATGCAAAAAATTACATAAGTAACATAGAAATACGTCTGAAAAATTTTGCAAAAATACACACAAATATGTGTGAAAATTCACAAAAAAGATGCAAAAGAGGGAAACATGATGAAATCTGAGGGAGTCGGCGACAGTGAAAGGTGAAGACCCACTAAAATTGGTGTGAAGTCACATTGGGATAAAAAAAAAGAAATTACTGCGAGTTGTAGGTCTGAGACTGGATAAGTGTGAAGGAGGACAGCAGATGTGACTGGATGAGGTGAAATTAGTAGGTGTGAATTGGCACAGAACAGAGGAGGAGTGGGGGGGGGGGGGGAGAGGGATTGGTAGGATGAGATACAAGATAGAGTGACACAGGGAGAGTGATCAAATTGAAGTTTTAGGATTAACGATATCAGTGAGAGTAATGTGGGACATAAGATGCTGCACCAACAATCAGCATCCTCTTGTAGCCGTGTGTTGTGCGGGATCTCGTGTTACACTACAATAAAACCCCCTAAAACTGAACATATCTGTTATGTACAATATCTTTTGTGAATTTGGCCAGCAATACATTGGGCAAATGCAACAGTGTACCTCAAAATATGTGAGGAGCACATCAGGCAAGTATGACAAGGTCACACGCAAAAATCAATGAGTGCACAGCATGGCACACATGTCGGCCACACACTAATTTCAAAACAGCAAGACACTATGCCAAGCATTTGGCTGTTTGGGTCAACACTACAAAGGAATCCATAGAAATAAGGGTCAAAATGGATGAATGATACTGACTTAGACACAAAATGCTGTGCTAATGACAATGCAGCACACAAGACACATCTGAAATACACAAACGAGATTTGCGCACAATGTCCCAACACCTCTGCTACTCCTCATCACATGCCCAGCTCCCCACCTGCTAACCAGACAGTATCAAACTGCCAGCAGTCAGACGGAGAAGGGCGGACTGCTAGTATAAATATCAAAACATCCACAGAAGCTAGACACTTCACCAGACGATGACGAGCATGACACTCTTCAAAATACCGTGGTAATTTAACACTGTCACATGGCTGGCAGCCTGAGAGCTTTTCATCAAAGGATCTATGGTTTATTATGTTTACAATGGGAGCTAACTCAGCTGCAAAATATCAGTGGAAACTGACAGATTCTGCCACAAGCTCTGGAGCATTGTTCAGTTTCAGCAATTTCAATAGTGGTGCAAAAACCAAGCAGAGACGATACTTCTGTATCTCTCTTTATAAAGGAATATTTGGAAACTTTTTCTTTGCTGCCCTCACTTTTGGTTCCTACGTCAGCCGCAAGTGTTTGAAAAGTAAATTTTATGTCACTGAGAGCCTTTCATATGATCAGGAATTTCTCTGGATTTTTGAGAGAGCTTTTGATAATATTCTGCTACTGTAGTCACTAGAGGCTTCACGTAATGCTCATTTGGCAACTAAATGTCTTTTGTTCAGTACCTCCCTATCCACAACCCTATATTTTGTTTTACAAATATCATACAGAAGTTGCTATTTCTTTAAAGTTTCTTTACAGTGACTGTACACCATGGATGGTCCTTCCCAACATGAACTGTTTTACTTGGTGCGTATCTACCAAAGTCAACTATTCTTCTGAACTTGAGCCACAGTTCTTCTACATGCTCCAGTTCAGAGGAAAATGTTTTTGAGTTTGTCTTCAAGAATGACACAACTGCCTCTTTATCTAGTTTAATAAATATGCAAAACTTTCCCCATTTTTAGCTGCACTTTGTACTTTAGTAATCATTTTTGCTACAACTGTAGCATGGTCATTGATAATGGTTTCATTATTGACTGTTACATAGATGTCAGGTCTCTTTGTTGCTGGAAGGTCCAACATATTTCCATCATGAGCAGGTTTCTGAACTATCTGATCTTGGTTCTTCTCAGCGAAAACATTTTGTAGGGTGTCTTGTCATTATCACCATTACAAAACTAACTATCTATCCCAATCAACATGGTAAAGTCCCATATGTAATATAATTATTGGAAGTTAACAGCTAAACGTTTATTAGAATGGTCAATAGGCACATAAACAAGACTAGTACAATGCCAGCACAATGTAGCCATGTAGGACAAAACAGTGCTGGTAATGTAGTTTGTGGAGACAATGTAGCTGTGCGGGTGTTTCCTGTAGATAGCTCTGAAGAATGCTCAGCAATATTTTCGATCTTGTTTTGTACCTATCAACCTCTCAACACCCCTACTATATAGTGAGTCAATACCTTTACTCCTTCTCTTATTTATAATCTTTGACATCTATAAGTCATATTGGCATTTGATTTTCACATTTCCATTTCAATTGACTTTTCACTCACGAGCTTGGCATAACATTTTTCATTCATATAAGAAAGGATGCTGCTGGGCCTACATGTATGCAATTTATCCACAATCTTTATCAATAATTGTTGGTACACTGTTCTATACATTCTACAAATATGAATTCATATGGGCAATTCTTGCTGGATGTTTCAATTTTGACAAACATGTGTATTTTTGTATGCTGATTTACTCAAAATTTTCACTGTGCGAAAACATGTTCCAAATTGGTAAAAATAGGCTCTGCTCTTTGTAATATTCAAGTGGGTTCTATTAATAGCGTGTTTTTCGCAAAACAAAACAATACAGATCTTGCGCTTTCTTTTATCTCATTCAAAGCTGATGTTTGTTGTTGGTAAACTGGCGAATGAGAATGAAACTAATAATCCTACATGGGTAAAGTTTATGTGCAATACTGTTCAACTGCAGATGGATTACGTGGAAAATAACAATACATGAACACAGAATTTTGTGTTTGTGAAAGTAAAATGATCAGTTATCAGTTTGCTGAAATGGTAGAACGAAAATGTTGCAGGTGTTACTGATATATACAAAATCTTCAGTGATAATTCATTGTATAATGTGGGTAAACTGAATCAAAACTTCCTGCACAGCACCAGTTACATGGGTGTTTTACAGAGCACTTTTTTGAACTACAGGAAGAAAATTTAGGGGATAAAGTCTTTGAGTGGGAAGTTTTATATGGTTATGATCAACTACCACATAAGATAGTAAAGTTTTTGTGCACCCTACATTAACAGTATACTTAGTTGTTTTATTGACTAACATTGTATATGTACAGGGTGAGGCAAAAGTCTGGATACACCACTCTAAAAGTAGAACAATATGAGGAATCATAATGGTGTCTGGTATGGGGTGTTTTTAGGTGGGGGACAATGTATAGGAGCTATGACGACAGTGGCGACCGTCTTGAAGTCCACCATAGCCATACATGATTCAAATGGGAAGGAGGATCATGTGGCACATCATTTTGAGCTGCTTCTTTCTCAAGAATACACACGTGAACTCTGTTTTAAGGTATCTTTATTTGTGTGGGAAAGACCTATTAAAGTTTGAAATTGCAAGGAGATGATGAATCCCATTTATTGTTGCAGGTGATACACAATGGCACTTATACAAAAGGAATGAATGCATTGGCACAATGTTAATGAGTGGTGGATGAAGTACCAGAGTGATTGATGCTGACTTCAATGCCCGGCATCATGAGAGAAACAACATTTCACATATGACAGTATCCAAGTTATTGGACAAATTTCGAGCAACACATTCTGTGCTGGACAAGCCACACATTGGACATCCAAGAACAGCCACCAATGAGGAGATTGCAACAGCAATTGTGGAATTGTCTATAAAAAGTCCACATTGCAGCACACACTGGTTATCAGCGATATCTGGTGTCAGCAGAGTTCAATCCCGCTTGTGTTGCACTCAAATCAGTGGCACCCATACAAGTTACAGCATCATCATCATCTCTCGGAGGGTGACCCTGACCGGCAGGTGCAGTTTACAGAATAGGCTCTGAATCAGTGTACTAGGAATCAAAACTTCATACGAAAGGTGTTGTTTAGTGATGAAGCTAATTTTCAAGTGCAAGGGGAAATAAACAAACAGAATCACCATTACTGCTCAAATGCAAACCCCCTGGGTGGATCCCTTAAAGGCACTGGTGGTGTGGGATTTGAGACGCAAGCATCATGGGTCCAGTGTATATTGTGCAATCTTGAATGGGAAAGGTTTCTTAATATGCTCCAGGATTATGTACTCCCACGCTGTTGAATCTGCAAGGTGATTTCTCAACCCTCTTCCAACAAGACAGTGCATCTCCCCATTATGTTGCTGACACCAGACAGTTTCTGGATGAATAACTTGGAGGTACTGGATAGGTAGGAGGGGTCTATTGAATGGCTACTGATCTTATGCCTCTTGAACTGTATCTGGGGGGGACATTTGAAATCAGTTCCCTGATCTGACACCTCTTGACTTTTATCTGTGGGGACATTTGAAATCAATTGTGTATAAGGTAAAAACCATTATGATTCCTCACACCATTCGACTTTAGATATATATCCAGACTTTTGTCTCACCCTGTACACTGATATTACATCTGCACCTATGCTCTGCAAACCTGTGTGAACTGCATGGCAGAGGCTACGTCCCATTGTACTGGTTATTAGGGCTTTTTCACATTATTTTTGTGCATGAAGTTTGGTAAGGATGATTGTTTAAATGTCTCTGTGCATGCTGTAATTAGTCTAATCTTGTCTTTGTGATCCTTGTGGGTGTGCAGGGGCAGTGTAAATCATTCCTAGATTCACCACTTAAACCTCTTGATTCCCACCAATATGAATAATAATAATAATAATAATAATAATAATAATAATAATAATAATAATAATAATAATAATAATTTTAAAAAATTCACATAATTAACCTTTATGATCATAGTAAGCAAAGAATACAAGAAGAAATTGGCAAAAAGTGAACAATCAGTTTTTTTAAGAAGGTAGTTTCACTTTGGAACCACTGGGACATACAATTCTCAACCACCTATCATTTCATGTGATATATTTGAAAGCAAATTCACATTTTTTCCTGGATAAAATTCCACATCTCAATTTCCATGAACTCATAATGCCTAAAAAAATTACAGTCCTAAATAAAAAGTAAAAATGGGCCAAAAATTTAATACATTTTCTATCAAAATTACACCTACATACACTCGCTGTCATTTCATTTTGTCAATACTCATAAAAGTAGTAGTATAAACTCAAGTTTATGTTACAAAAACTTAGATACACTTGCTTTCATTGTCAATGTCCCAGAACCGATCGCGGTCCTCTGGTTTGGAGCCGAGTAGAGGGCTTAAACCAGAGGCTCAGACGATTCTGCGGAGATCTGGGGGTACAAATTTCTCGACCTCCGCTATCGGGTGGAGAAATGTAGGGTCCCCCTGAATAGGTCAGGCGTGCACTGCACGTCGGAAGCGGCTACAAGGGTAGCGGAGTATGTGTGGAGTGCACATGTGGGTTTTTTAGGTTAGAGAATTCCCTCCCTAGGCCCGACAAGATGCCTCCTGAGACGCGGCAAGGTAGGAGTAGGCAAAATGCAACAGGGAATAACAATATTAATGTGCTAATAGTAAACTGCAGGAGTGTCTCATTAATAAATGGTCACAATGCCCATATAGTACTAGGGACAGAAAGTTGGCTGAAACCAGACGTAAACAGTAATGAAATCCTAAACTCAGATTGGAATGTATACCGCAGAGACAGGCTGGACAGTGAAGGGGGAGGCGTGTTTATAGCGATACGAAGTGCAATAATATAGAAGGAAATTGACGGAGATCCGAAATGTGAAATAATTTGGGTGAAGGTCACGGTTAAAGCAGGCTCCGACATGGCAATTGGATGTCTCTATAGGCCCCCTGGCTCAGCAGCTTTTGTGGCTGAGCACTTGAAGAATAATTTGGAAAATATTTCGTGTAGATTTCCCCACCATGTTATAGTTCTGGGTGGAGATTTAAATTTGCCAGATATAGACTGGGAGACTCAAATATTCATAACTGGTGGCAGGGACAAAGAATCCAGTGAAATTTTTTTAAGTGCTTTATCTGAAAACTACCTTGAGCAGTTAAACAGAGAACTGACTCGTGGCGACAATATATTAGACCTTCTGGTGACAAACAGACCCGAACTATTTGAACCAGTTAACGCAGAACAGGGAATCAGCGATCACAAAGCGGTTACTGCATCGATGATTTCAGTTGTAAAAAGAAATATTAAAAAAGGTAGGAAGATTTTTCTGTTTAGCAAAAGTGACAAAAAGCAGATTACAGAGTACCTGACGGCTCAACACAAATGTTTTGTCTCAAGTACAGATAGTGTTGAGGATCAGTGGACAAAGTTCAAAACCATCGTACAATATGCGTTAGATGAGTATGCGCCAAGCAAGATCGTAAGGGATGGAAAAGAGCCACCGTGGTACAACAACCGAGTTAGAAAACTGCTGCGGAAGCAAAGGGAACTTCACAGCAAACATAAACACAGCCAAAGCCTTGCAGACAAACAAAAATTACGCGAAGCGAAATGTAGTGTGAGGAGGGCTATGCGAGAGGCATTCAATGAATTCGAAAGTAAAGTTCTGTGTACTGACTTGGCAGAAAATCCTAAGAAATTTTGGTCTTATGTCAAAGCAGTAGGTGGATCAAAAAAAAATGTCCAGACACTCTGTGACCAAAATGGTACTGAAACAGAGGATGACAGACTAAAGGCCGAAATACTAAATGTCTTTTTCCAAAGCTGTTTCACAGAGGAAGACTGCACTGTAGCTCCTTCTCTAAATTATCACACAGATGACAAAATGGTAGATATCGAAATAGACGACAGAGGGATAGAGAAACAATTAAAATCGCTCAAAAGAGGAAAGGCTGCTGGACCTGATGGGATACCAGTTCGATTTTACACAGAGTACGCGAAGGAACTTGCCCCCCTTCTTGCAGCGGTGTACCGTAGGTCTCTAGAAGAGCATAGCATTCCAAAGGATTGGAAGAGGGCACAGGTCATTCCCGTTTTCAAGAAGGGACGTCAAACAGATGTGCAGAACTATAGACCTATATCTCTAACGTCGATCAGTTGTAGAATTTTGGAACACGTATTATGTTCGGTATAATGACTTTTCTGGAGACTACAAAATCTACTCTGTAGGAATCAGCATGGGTTTCGAAAAAGACTGTCGTGTGAAACCCAGCTCGCGCTATTTGTCCACGAGACTCAGAGAGCCATAGACACGGGTTCCCAGGTAGATGCCGTGTTTCTTGACTTGCGCAAGGCGTTCGATACAGTTCCCCACAGTCGTTTAATGAACAAAGTAAGAGCATATGGATTATCAGACCAATTGTGTGCTTGGATTGAAGAGTTCCTAGATAACAGAATGCAGCATGTCATTCTCAATGGAGAGAAGTCTTCCGAAGTAAGAATGATTTCAGGTGTGCCGCAGGGGAGTGTCGTAGGACCGTTGCTATTCACAATATACATAAATGACCTTGTGGATGACATTGGAAGTTCACTGAGGATTTTTGCGGATGATGCTGTGGTATATCGAGAGGTTGTAACAATGGAAAATTGTACTGAAATGCAGGAGGATCTGCAGCGAATTGACGCATGGTGCTGGGAATGGCAATTGAATCTCAATGTAGACAAGTGTAATGTGCTGCGAATACATAGAAAGATAGATCCCTTATCATTTAGCTACAAAATAGCAGGTCAGCAACTGGAAGCAGTTAATTCCATAAATTATCTGGGAGTATGCATTAGGAGTGATTTAAAATGCAATGATCATATATAGTTGATCTTTGGTAAAGCAAATGCCAAACTGAGATTCATTGGAAGAATCCTAAGGAAATGCAATCCGAAAACAAAGGAAGCAGGTTACAGTACGCTTGTTCGCCCACTGCTTGAATACTGCTCAGCAGTGTGGGATCCGTACCAGATAGGGTTGATAGAAGAGATAGAGAAGATCCAACGGAGAGCAGCGCGCTTCATTACAGGATCATTTAGTAATCGCGAAAGCGCTATGGAGATGATTGATAAACTCCAGTGGAAGACTCTGCAGGAGACACGCTCAGTAGCTCGGTACGGGCTTTTGTTGAAGTTTCGAGAACATACCTTCACCGAAGAGTCAAGCAGTATATACGTATATCTCGCGAAGAGACCATGAGGATAAAATCAGAGAGATTAGAGCCCACACAGAAGCGTACCGACAATCCTTATTTCCACGAACAATACGAGACTGGAATAGAAGGGAGAACCGATAGAGGTACTCAAGGTACCCTCCGCCACACTCCGTCAGGTGGCTTGCGGAGTATGGATGTAGATGTAGATGTAGAATATTAGCACCATAAAAAAAGAAGAAGAACCATGTCAGAATTTATTACAATCATGTAGCACACTATCTGCACAAATTGTTGCTGCTACTGTGCACTACATTCATAGAAGTACCTCAGTGTACCACTAGAAGTCTCTGTCATGCAATAGCACTGGAGGTTTCATGCAAATGACACTGATACTTTAATAATAATAATAATAATAATAATAATAATAATAATAAACCCCGTGGAGGCCTGGGAAAAGAATAGGCCTTCGGTATGTTCAGCCAGTTGTAAAAGGCGACGAAAAGAACAAACCGCTAATAGGGCTAACCCCCATTTTAGTGTGATTAGTTGGTTCAGGACAGAACTAATGAAGCCTTGGACAAGCGCTGTCATGGTCGGGGACGAAGCTTGGACCCTATGCCCGTCCACAATGGTAACGACACTGCTAGCCACACAGAAAATGATTTAAATCCAAACAGAGGTGTTTTGCAGGATATGCTTCCTGCAACCACTCTAGAAGGAAAATAAAGACAGAGGATGAGATGGTCAGATGAAGTTAACCGACACCTCATGTTCTGTTGCTACCAAGAAACAAACTTAGGAGCCAACACAACTGGATACAGATCACAAGTATACACAAAATTTATTACCAGATACCCAGAATTAAAACTTTTAACAGAACAACAACTAGCTGATCAGATCCGTGTAATAATCAAAAATAACAGGATACCCCAGTCAGAATTAGAAAACATCAAACAACATATACAACAAATACTGGAACAAAATAATGTGCAATCAGAAGAAGAAGAAGAAGAAGAAGAAGAAAATAATACAGTAATTGACTCAAACATCCCAGAGCAAACAAACAAAGAACACCACGCATCAATTAAACAATCAGAGGTAAACGAAATCTTAAGACAGCCACCAGAACAAGCACAAATAGAACATGAAGTGACACACATGTTAGATATAGAAGAAAAATTTCAGCTAACATATATAGAATACAAAGACACAAATAGAGACATTAGACCATTCTTGCATAGACCACCAAATAACCCACAAGTCGAAACAACAATAACTATCAACACAATCATACACAACAAAATAAATGAAAATACAACTATGAAAGAGTTACAACTACTGGTTTATATAGGAGCACTCACTACACTAAATATACACACTAGGCAGAGATCAGAATAGAAAAACTGAGAAAAGACGGACGGCTAACACAATTTATAAGAAATGAAATATCAGACAAAAAACGAAAAAGGTTAGGTAAAATCTCACAACAAGAAGCGATAGAGCAATTAGATGAAAAGAAGCAGAAATTACAATCATTGGCCAAACGACTTAGAAGATACAAAAAAGTGAAAATAGATGGAAACAAAACCAAACATTCAACACAAACCAAAAGAAATTTTACTAGACAATAGATAACACACACAATAAAATAGACAATCCACCAAACATAACAGACATGGAACACTTCTGCAGCAACACACGGTCAAACCCGGTACAACATAACAGACATCCACGGTGGATACAAGCAGAAACAGACACATACAAGATAACACCACAAATGCCTGAAGTGATAATTTTGCAACATGAAGTCACCCGAGCAATTAATTCAACACACAATTGGAAAGCCCCTGGAAAAGATAAAATAGCAAATTTCTGGCTAAAGAAGTTCACCTCAACACATTCACATCTAACTAAACTATTTAACAGTTACATTGCAGACCCATACGCATTCCCTGATACACTTACACATGGAATAACTTATCTGAAACCTAAAGATTAAGCAGACACAGCAAACCCAGCAAAATATCGCCCCATAACATGCCTACCAACAATATACAAAATATTAACTTCAGTCATTACACAGAAATTAATGACACATACAACACAAAACAAAATTATAAATGAAGAACAAAAAGGCTGTTGCAAAGGAGCACGAGGATGTAAAGAGCAACTGATAATAGATGCAGAGCAAGCTAAAACTAAACAAAGGTCGCTACACTACGCATACATTGATTACCGAAAAGCTTTTGATAGTGTACCCCACTCATGGTTACTAAAAATATTGGAAATATACAAAGTAGATCCCAAATTGATACAGTTCCTGAACATTGTAATGAAAAATTGGAAAAGCACACTTCATATCCAAACAAATTCAAACAATATCACATCACAGCCAATACAGATTAAGCATGGAATATACCAAGGAGACTCACTAAGTCCTTTCTGGTTCTGCCTTGCTCTGAACCCACTATCCAACATGCTAAATAATACAAATTATGGATACAATATTACTGGAACATACCCACACAAAATCACACATTTGCTATACATGGATGATCTAAAACTACTGGCAGCAACAAATCAACAACTCAACCAATTACTAAAGATGACAGAAGTATTCAGCAATGATATAAATATGGCTTCTGGAACAGACAAATGTAAGAAAAATAGCATAGTCAAGGGAAAACACACTAAACAAGAAGATTACATATTGGATAACCACAGCGACTGCATAGAAGCGATGGAAAAAACAGATGCCTATATCTAGGAATCAGACAAAAAATAGGAATAGATAACACAAATATTAAAGAAGAATTAAAAGAAAAATATAGACAAAGACTAACAAAAATACTGAAAACAGAATTGACAGCAAGAAACAAGACAATAGCTAGAAATACTTATGCTGCACCAATATTTACCTACTCATTTGGAGTAGTGAAATGGAGTAACACAGACCTAGAAGCACTCAATACACTTACACGATCACAATGCCACAAATATAGAATACATCACATACATTCAGCAACAGAAAGATTCACATTAAGCAGAAAGGAAGGAGGAAGGGGATTTATAAACATAAAAAACCTACATTATGGACAGGTAGACAATTTAACAAAATTCTTTCTAGAACGAGCAGAAACGAGCAAAATACACAAAGCAATCACTCATATTAATACATTGGCTACACCACTGCAATTTCATATCCACTTCTACAACCCTTCAGATCACATAACATCAACAGATACAAAGAAAGTAAATTGGAAAAAGAAAACACTACATGGCAAGCACCCATATCATCTAACACAGCCACACATCGATCAAGACGCATCCAACACATGGCTAAGAAAACGCAATATACACAGTGAGACGGAAGGATTCATGATTGCAATACAGGATCAAACAATAAACACCAGATATTACAGCAAGCATATTATTAAATATCCCAATACCACAACAGATAAATGCAGACTTTGCAAACAACAAATAGAAACAGTAGATCACATCACAAGTGGATGTACAATACTAGCAAATACAGAATACCCCAGAAGACATGACAATGTAGCAAAAATAATACCTCAACAACTTGCCATACAACATAAACTAATAAAACAACGCATTCCCACATACAAGTATGCACCACAAAATGTACTGGAGAATGATGAATACAAATTATACTGGAACAGAACCATTATAACAGATAAGACAACACCACATAACAAACCTGACATCATACTCACCAATAAAAAGAAGAAATTAACACAACTAATCGAAATATCCATACCCAATACAACAAATATGCAGAAGAAAACAGGAGAAAAAATTGAAAAATACACTCAACTGGCTGAGGAAGTCAAGGACATGGGGCATCACGATAAAGTTGACATTATACCAATTATACTATCAACTACAGGAGTCACACCACACAATATCCACCAGTACATCAACGCAATACAGCTACATCCAAACGTATAAATACAACTACAGAAATCTGTAATTATTGATACATGTTCAATTACCCGAAAGTTCCTAAATGCAATGTAACACATACCGTACAGTTAAAAGGAAGTCACGCTTGATCAAGGTCCGAGTCACTTTCCATTTTTAACAAGACATATAGTCTGAGAAAGGAAAGAATAATAATAATAATAAAATGGTGGTTTCAGGCAGGAACCACAGTACTCCAAGGGCTAATGTTGGTTTCAGAAACTTTTTATGTAGGCTTTTCTGGTATAGATGCAAACTACATTCAAGCACCAGCCAGTTCAGTTCTTTCAACATCTTCATGACACACTCTCACATGTCAAACAAACCTGTTGACCATATGTGCTGCCCTTGTTTATATCCATTCAATATCCCCTCTAAGTCCTATTTGGTACAGATCTACACATTTGAGCAATGTTCTAGGGTGGACTGCATGAGTAGTTTATATGCAATATCCCTTGTGGGCAATTGCATTTCCTTAGTATTTTACCAGTGAACTGGAGTCTGTCACAAACTTTACCTGCTACTAAGACTATGTGATTGTTCCATTTCACATTCCTATATATTTTTATGCCTAGGTATTTGTATCGGTTAACTCATTATGACTGTGACTCACTGATACTGTTGTCATACAACATTACATTTTTTTCACTTTGTAAAGTGCACAATTTTACTTTTCTGAACATTTAAAGCAAGTTGACAACCTTTGGACCACTACAAATTTTATCAAAATTTGACTGCATATTGTGCTGCTCTTTTCAGACAGTACTTCATTACTGGTAATTTCATCATCTACAAAAAGTCTGAGGTTATTGTTAACATTGTCTACAAAGTCATTAATATACAAAATGAACAGCAAGGGTCCCAACATAGTTCCATTTGGCACCTGAGTTACTTCTGGGAGGTATATCCAGAGGATAAGTACCATTTTGGAAAAAAACATAAATACATTTTTCTCAAACTAAAATTTATTTTTACAAGAAAAAGCATTTTTCTACATAGTCGCCACCACAGTTCAGACCTATGTCATAGCAGGAAGTCAAATTTTCTATGCCCTCTTCATAGAAAAATGTTGACAGTGATAACAGCCACTGCTGAACACCATTTTCTTTGTGTCATCATCGCTGTCAAAGCATCTTCCTCCAAAATCATGCTTCAAGTTCAAGGACAAGTGGTAGTCAGAAGGTGCGAGACTGGGACTGTACAGCAGGTGATCACACTGCTCCCAATCAGATTGTTGAATGAGACTAGAAAAATGGAGATGTGGCGCCGATGAGGTCGACAGCAGTATCGATATACGTTTGTCTCTAGACTCCGAGCATCGTCTTTGAACGCTAAGCTAAGATTATCTTTGCTCTCTTCCGCCACGTCCAGTTCTTTGTAAGCCTTTGATGTGTTTAGGTGAATAAACGAACTACTGCAAAATGGGAGTGTTGTTTGGTGTAACCGACCCGAATTCCTCCTCACTGGTGACCCTGAGTTGTAACGTCTTCCGTTTTCGCCGTTTTACTGTGTCTGCGACCTCCACGTCAGTTATTTTCGCTTGTATTACATTGACACAGCATTCAAACAATGACTTAGGCCCAATGCCTAACGTCGGATTTTGTGATCGACATGCATCGTGTTGCGCGTGATGTACATCCGCCAGGACTGCAACACGATGCCTCTTACTCGACGATTACGCTGATTTCGCTGGACGTTTTCGAGCCTGCAACAATAAGTGAAGTTAGGAGTATGCATGACTCCGGCTATCAAATGCCTTTGTTCCCACCACATGTGCCCTCTCTCATCGACTGAGCAGTTACCTCTTACGGATCTCCGTGCAGTGCGGCACCAATACCGATTTCTGCAGATGCTTCGTTGGACAACCTACCACCGCCAGGACAACGATTTGCCACGCCGCAATCCGTAAAGTACCACGCGGATACCTGCCACATGACCGGAACTGCTTCGTTCACAGGTCAACCTACTCAGCATCTGACCATGCCCGCGCCTCGGTTCAGGATCAGCACTTGCCTTCCTACTTTGATATCTCGGCCTGCAACAGGAATAATAACATGTCCATTATGATTATCCGGGCTGTTATGCCGTGGTCGGTTGATGAATTTTGTCTCAATTTACTGTGTCCGCGACAAAATTCATCAACTGACGACAGCATAACAGCCCAGATAATCATAATGGACACGACATTTCCGGCCGTGAAAGTCTACATTTTACTATAGGAACAATAACTTGTTATCTGTGCCAGACCTCCACCTCCATCCGATTGCTACGCCTCAGTGTTTTGCGCCATGACATTCACTTTATCTGCACATCGTTTTGAGTGGAGTGGCAATGAACAGTGAACTTTCACACATTCCGTCCCACGTTCGACATTATTTCCCACACTGTGCTTCTGGACAGCCCGCACCTCCGCAGCCGCCCTATAACACATGTGGCGCTGGCTCTGATCATACGTCAAGCTTTCCACGGACTAACACGCGTTCTCAAACTTTGAACTTTTTCTCACCTGTTGCCCACATGCCGGCTCCGTCAAGCTTCCGCTACCATTCTAGGCACTTCTCAGTGCCTCATCTGCATCAGTCTTCCGCGACGCGTCAATTCGAACACACCCGCAACTTGTTGAGCTTCTGCAACTGCAATCGACACATTATGGTCTCTCACCATTATGGTCTCGCCGCATTGCGGCGGATCGCACTCAACCACAACATGTCATCTTCACGCTGCCTCCTGAAAAGCCATCGTTGCCACATCCCCTGGAGGCACACTCTCCTGGAATACTACAGCGACAACAGCTCGTTTCCGATAGTGCCCCGACGAACTCAACTCAACCTGTTCTTCCGAGCATTCTACAACACTTACCAACGCTGCCGCCATTTAATCCCAACAGAGCTACAACCTGGTTCAAAATTGCGGAGGAAGTGGTCGACCATTACAAACTCGACGAGTCAACCGGATTTCTGTGCCTCATCACCCACCTGCACAACCAGGAGGACTTGATTGCTGACCTGGTCGATGCCCCAGACTCATCCACCCGGTACACTCTAGCCAAAGAGACAGTTCTACGTCACGCTCAACTGAGGCAGCAATACGACAAGTGCTCCACATCGAGCAACTAGGCAGTGACAAACCTTCCCAGCTCTGGAGACAGCTACGTGCCCTGGTCAGCGCCGATCTATTCTCTGACACAGCTCTCCTCGCCATTTGGCCAGATAAACTACCTCCTCACATCTGCTTTGCTCTAGCACAAAGGCCTCCTGAACCTGTCGAGCAAAGAATGACGATTGCTAACAAGCTACACGGTGCATCACTGCTCCACTTCACCAGCCATTGCCTACCTGACAAGTCTCAGGTTCAGGCTCAGGCTCAGGCTCATGCTCATCGCCCTGCGGCCAGGGCTGTACTGTGCTGACCATTCCACTCACTCCAGGAAGCAGTAAACAAGCAACTGGGACGTCTCCGGCTCTTCCCGCGGTCACGCCCCCTCTTGCAACCAAACCTGCTGCGGCCACTGCCACTGGCAACTAACTTTCCGCAGGAAATGCAACTGCACAACCCGTACTGTTACTTCCACACACGGTTTGGTGAGGCGGCTCAGAACTGCAGACCACCTTGCTACTTCCCAAATGCCAATCGCAGGTAGGTTCGGGTCCTGCCTACTGCGCACAACATGACAGGCACCCTCCAGTGCTCCATTCTGTCAGGGAACGAGTGGATAATTGTGGACAACTTTACATTAAAGACACAGGCACCTATGTTTCACTGCTGCCCATGTCCTTAGCGTCGTCGAACTTCCGCCCTCATCATACTTCACTTCAAGCCGTGAATTTAACTAAACTACAATGCTTGGGTTCAACTTCACACGTTGTCTCACTCTCCGCAAACTGCAAACTCGAGTGAACTTTTTTAGTATGCAAAATTGACGAACCTATACTAGGCATTGACTTCTTGCGACACCACAAACTTTCACCAGGCCTAGTGCGAAACACCGTGTTTCACCATCTGTCCAAGACTCACTTCCCCTGTGCTCCGTCGACCAACCCCGCACGTGACACATCGGTCCGGGCTCATCTCATCCGTACATGCTTGTCTCCGTCGACGACGTTACAAGAAACCACGCATAAATGCCTTGTCAAGCTAACCACGTATAAATGCCTTGTCGTGCTCAAACATGTCGCTCGCCTATGCAAGAAAAAATTCGAGCTCTCCCTCTGGCTCCACAAAACACAGCTCCAGCTCCCCGATGCAGCAAAGGAATTACAGACACTACAGCAAGGTCAGTAAGTGCGCTGAATCTGCTTGCAATCCCAGCAATCGAGCCTCCGCGTGTTTACCTCCCGCTACCCCTCGCAACTGTGCTATCAAGACTGCCATAACATGTAATGACAGCTCCACAGGGTCACACCCTCCTAACACGGCCGGACACAAGTGTCATGTGTTCCCGAACTGACGGCTCCTACCCCACCCCTCGTGGACAGCACCTCAAACTATGCAACTTCAGCTCCTGCGCGCCGCCATGTGACCGCCACTGATAACACAAACAGTGCACTTGCGCCTAGCACTTCGCCCACGGCCGTGCTGCCACAGGCCGTATCCTCGGACAATGGACTCACTAACAGCTCACGAGCTCTACCGAGCTCACCTGACTTTGGTGCCACTGCTTCGGGCCGCCTCGGATCCGTCGAGTGGCTCCGAACACCACGACCACGCCTCACCTGCCCCACTCGCCACACATTGTAAACGAACCGCCTCCCGCGCCGCCAGCAACATTTCCGTCATCACCAATGGCACGGTTCACAAACTTCGCCTCACGCCAGGTCTCCCAATCTCCAGTACACTATGTCGACTTTGTCCCGAGCGCCTCTCCGACCTTAAAAAACAGATTTCTGAACTACTAAGCTCCAGTGTCATTGAACCCTTTGCCAGTAGCTGGTCTGTGCCCATACATATGACACCAAAGAAAGACGGATCCTGGTGTATGTGCGGAGACTTCCGTCGACTAAATGCACGAACAATTATGGACACCTACCCCATACCCAACATTGCCGACTTTACCAGTTCCCTCGCAGATGCGACCAAGTTCTCTGTCATTGATTGCAAACAAGCCTACCACCAGATCTCCATTGCACCTGAAGACATTGAGAAGACAGCAGTCACCACCCCGATCGGATTATTTCAGTTTTGATTCATGCCCTTCGGTCTGAAAAATGCAACCCAGACCTGGCAACGCTTCATCAACGAAGTGCTATTCGACCTAAAATTCTGCTTTGCATATCTTGATGGCATTCTTGTGTTCAGCTCCTCCGTCGAGGACAACATTCGACATGTGAAAACTGTTATGAACACTCTCGCGGTAGCAGGCATCGAGACCAACCAGGACAAATTGCAGCTACACCAACCTGCTGTCATTTTTCTTGGTTTTCGGGTCTCTGCCGACGGCATTTCACCACCCCCTGAGAAAGTACAAACAATACTAAACCTACCCAGACCTGCATCATTCAAAGAGCTCCGGCGCTTTCCTTAATTATTATCGCCGACATCTACCTCGGGCTGCGGAGATTCAGGCTCCACTGATGGACACCTTGGCAGGCACCCACACTTCTGGATCTCGGCCCGTTCCATGGACCCCTGCTATGACTGACTCTTTCACTGCCCTCAAAAATCTTCTTGCTGACGCCTGCACCATCGCGAATCCTCATCGTAATGCACAACTTTTCATCACCACAGACGCGAGCGATACTGTCATCGACGCTGTCCTTAGCCAATCGACGGCCAGACTTCGCCTCTGCAGTTCTTCTCGTGCAAGCTCACCAATGCACAACGGAAATATTCCGCATTTGACAGGGAGTTGCGGTCTACGAAGCGATCAAGCATTTTAAGACTGACGTTGAGGGACGCCCTTTCTCTGTTTTAACAGACCACAAACCCCTGGCTGCGGCCATTACAAATCCACCAGCTGACCCGCCTCCTCGCCGCTTCAGATACATGGACTTCATATCTCAGTTCACCACCGATGTCAGACACATAAAGGGTGCTGACAATATAGTTGCTGATTTCCTTTCACAAGTCGACGCCGTTCATTCGCTGTTAGACCTCTCTGAACTGCCTAACTTCCAACCCGACGACGAGGACACACAAAACCTGATTTCAGACTCTACCTCTTCACTACACTTCGTCCGCACCACCTTCCCTGGCGTTTCTGGTGAGATCTGGTGCGACGACAGTACAGGCAAGTTACGCCCCCTCATCCCAACCACGCTGTCTTCAACGCACTGCAGAATTTAGCCCATCCCGGTGTTCGTGTGTCCGCCCGCCTCGTTGTGGAGCGCTTTATGTGGAGAAATGTCAACAAGGAGTGCCAGCAATGGGCACACTCCTGCGTCGCATGCCAATGCTGCAAAGTACACAAGCACATTTCACCCCCCCCCCCCCCCACCACCACCCCCTCGGAGCCTTTTCAATCCCTCCTGGGCGTTTCCAGCATATTCGTATTGACATTGTCGGCCCTCTCCCCCCCCCCCCCCCTAACAGCTTTCGTTATGTTCTGTCGTCTATCAACTGAAAAACTCGCTGGGTCAAGGGTGTCCCCCTCCCCAATATTATGGCAGAAACTGTTGCTCGAGCTTTCGTCAAGTCCTGGGTATCGCGTTTCGGATGTCCAGCTATCATCACGACTGACCAGGGCAGACAATTTGAGTCGGCCCTGTTCAACGATATTTGTAACATCTGCGGCATCCGGCGCATCCATACCACAGCATATCATCTGCAAAGTAACGGGCTAGTTGAGCACTGGCACCGCACTTTCAAGGTGGCTCTTCGATGCCATGACACTCAATGGACGGATGCCCTTCCCCTTGTGCTACTCGGCATTTGTGCGATCTATAAGGAAGACCTCAAAGGCACAATAGCCGAGTTCGTATACGACCAGAACATTGTTCTCCCTGGCGAACTTGTGTGCCCTTCCGCTTCTCTCCCTCAGTCTGACTTACCTTCCTTCGTGAAGCGCGTCAGACGCCACTTCATCACCCTCCATATCCCTCTGCCTGCCAGCCACTCCCGCCCTAAGGTTCACGTCCCGAAATCTCTGGACAATTGCGAATGCGTCATGCTCCGAGATGACACCAACCGTGCTCCCCTCCAATCTCCATATACCAGCCTGTACTGAGTTTCCGGCGCTCAGCCAACACCTATGACATCCAGATAAAAGATTCAGTTGTTACAGTCTCTCTCAATAGACTTCAACCTGCTCATGTTGAGCCCGCTTCTACCCGGACTTACACAATCGGTCAAGTGACTTCCAGCTCCAATTGTCGAGCTCTTCTCCGACCTCGGTCCTCTACTCCGCTCTCACGCACTCGGTCGAGTGGTCACATGCTCCCCATGTTGAGCTTACCTACAATCACGCCCTCGCCGCCCGGCCCTTCGTCAGTCCCTTCGACTTCTCCCCCGTCGCCTGCCTTGCCCTGTCGAGGTTTCTCATGGCCCCCCCATCTTGAATGTGCCCTCGCTCGAGGTGTTTGTGCCTGTCCCCCCGGACATAATCCACGACATCTTTATAATACTACATGATGATACACTGTTTGTCATGTGTTTCCCTTCATCCGGTGCTCATGACACAACCTGGTGAAATGTGTTCCCCTCTCGCCCGATGTCGACCTGGACACGCTTCGTGTGTTCGCCACACCCACCGGAGACATCGTACTCGTCGCTCCGATCCACCTGCAAACCGCTGGCCTTCCTGTCACCACACGACCAGTAAGACGCCCGGTGCGCTTCAATGACTTCCACGTTCGGTGGCCGAACCTTCCTTCACGACATCTACCTACGCAGCTCCCCGGCGACACTGTCGAGCTGACCGTGGTCCGTCTCCCGCAGACCACCCCTGCCGACGCCTTGTCACCCCCTCCCTGGCCTCTCAACAGTTCTCCATAAGGGGGGGGGGGGCGGCTATGTGGCGCCGATGAGGTCGACACCAGCATCGATATACATTTGTCACTAGACTCCGAGCATCGTCTTTGAACGCTAAGCTAAGATTATCTTTGCTCTCTTCCGCCATGTCCAGTTCTTTGTAAGCCTTTGTTGTGTTTAGGTGAATAAACGAACTACTGCAAAATTGGAGTGTTGTTTGGTGTAACCGACCCGAACTTCCTCCTCAGAGATAATGTCATGTAGGCAGCACAAGGCCTTGACTGAGTAACCCACAAATTTTATTTGGAATTGCCCCAATCTCACACCTTCCGACTACCACTTGTTCTTGAATTTGAAGTTGCCAGTTCTTCCTATGACGATGGCATAGAAACGTTGGTTACCCGCTAAGAAAAATGTCTGAACAATGGTGCCAACAATGTAGAAAAACACTTACAGAAATGCTCTTTCTTGCAAAAAATCAATTTTTGGTTTGGCATGAAAAAAAATGTTTTTACGAGTTTTTTCCAAACCGGTACTTACTTTCTGTACATGCCTCATACATCTGTCCAAGTAAAATAGAGGCCATATGGGCGCAGAACCGCCAGAAAAAGTACACGCAGTGGTTTGCATGGTGCAAGTCACAGGCAGAAGGGGCCCATTGGCCAACCCAAGTGTTTTGAGTATGTGACGCAGAGCGGCACGTTCAAGGAAACAGAGGCACACAGCCACATATAAATAGGTGCTGGTTCACTAACAAAGCATTGAAGTGTGACAGCTCTCCTGGATGGCATGGCATGTCACCCTCTGAGGGCAACATGGTGTCAGCAGCCAGCCAGCGGCAGGCCATGCCACGGCTCACTACTGCGGGCAGTCTCGTTGGCTCCTAACACACGCCGCAGGCATCCCGAGGTGAGGGCTGCATATTCAGTCATCGGATCGCAGGCGCTTGTTGTTGCCCGTGATCTGAACCACAATGGTGAAGAAGTGTGCAGCAGGACACCTGCGGCTCCTGGCGAGCGGTGCTGAGGCGGCAGGGGCAAAGACCACTGAGTTGACTGCCAGTGCATCCTGACATCGCAGCTGTACAAGGCCAACACACAGCAGTGTGTGCACGGTTCGCTGAGGCAGCCATTCTGCGCCAAGCCATTTGCAGTCAGCGAAGTGGTGTCTTCAGCATTGTGGCACTTCGTGATGCAGACCAAGGGGAACACAGCACTGTAGCTGGAAACAATAAATCACTTGGAAACCTCGGATGAGCCTTACTATGGTGCCTTCTACCTCTTCCCGCTACATATGGTGTTGCTCTTACATTCGGTTTCAGAAGTTGCTACTACACTATTCAAATTTCGTCTCCTTTAACTATTTGAATAATTTCTTTTATCTCATCATACAATTCTTCAAGCTCTTCATTATCTGTGGAGCTAGTTGACATATAAACTTCTACTACTGTGGTGGATGTGGGCTTCATATCTACCTTGGCTACAATAAAGTGTTCACTATGCCCTTCATAGTGGCTTATCCACATTCCTATTTTCTTATTCATTACTAAACCTAGACCTGCATTACACCTATTTGATTTTGTATTTATAACTCTGTATTCACCTCATCGTGACAATGAGAGATGGTTAAAACGAAGTCTTCGTTCTAATCATTGACACCCACAAGGGTAGGGGGTGGGGAGTTGCCCCCTCCTGGAATCTAAGGTACAGACTTTTAATCCAGAACAGAATTCTTATAATTTCAGGAAATAATTATCTATGATTTTGTTAAATTGCATATTTAGCTTTGCTGAGAACAATGTCTTTGTAAACCACTGTATACTTATGTTTGCTTGTGTGTCAGTCTGTTAACAAGAAATGTCACTATTTCCTTCACATGATGGCACTTTTGATGTGATGTTGCAGTCAAGGATACTGAGAACATTCACAAAACAGTGGTGAAGTAGGGTTCTCCTTATATTCTCTGATTTTTCCTTGTACAGCCCCTACTGAATAGCAGAAAAGCACTGAACTATATGTAGTATACCTGGAAGATATCCATTCCCAATTCTCACAAAGACACTCTCCATCTAATAGCTGCACAGCTTAATGACAATAGTTCAGCTTCTCTTACAAGAAAGACCTATGGTGCTTTGGGAGACTACATTTAGTTTTACATGGCAGAGTGATTTTAGTGCACACTGAAGAACAGCACTGCTTTATACTGGGAGTGTGCTCATCGGTGCTTCATGTGTAGATCCAAAAGCAACAGCTGGAAAGATAAATAGCCATTTTATGTGCTATGAAAGAAAAGGAAAGTGAGACATTTCAGGGCTGAAAATGATGGCCGCTGCACTTGAATGATATGGAGTGCAACATAGGGAAACATGCTGCCGTACTGTTATGGTATCTGTCGTACTGTTATGGTTTCTATAACATTGATGGGACAGCTGCACAATAATGTGTGGAACTGGTGAGATAAGGATTGTCTTGGTACCTTGTGGCACATATGGTTAAAAACTTATAGGATGATGGATGCATGTTTTGATTTACTCGTTAAGATATTTTATCATCTGATTATGAATTCTGTCCAGTCATGGAGATGTTTCAGCATTGATTAGCACACTAAGCAGCTCCCATTTCCTGCAGGCATCATTATATTGCTCCTCAAGTTTTGTACCAAAGATAGGTTGGCAAACTCTGCAGTGTGCACATGAAACAGGAATGCTCGGTGGCATCTGCTGAATACCCTCATTATTTTGATTGTAATCAGTTTAGACATGGACACATGCCTGTTGGCATCCCTGATGGCAGCTGTTTTGTTTTGTTTTAGGGTACAAAAAACAACTGAGGTCATACACGCCCAAGTCAAAACTATAGAACACAAACACAGAGATGAGGGAAATGATTATATCTCAGTCCCAATGGACAGAATAGGAGACAGCTGAACAAGGCATGTGGAAATAGGGCTAAAAAAACATACAAAAATGGAGATCCAAAACTAAAAATTAGATGGCTTTCGCTATATTGCTTAGATGGATAAAAAGTAAAACGCGGGCGGCAGCCCACGTGTCATCAGCTAAAACGGCTGATAAATCAGATGGCAAACCCAATATGGAACATAAATTGGTAAAAATGGCAGTCCAGCAGGTAGTGGCAGACAGTTAAAATTTGGGTGCAATGCATACAAAGTAGTGGGGCAGTGCCACTGAGCAAATGATGATGGCTGAAAAGGCATTGCCCAATACGCAGCCAAGTTAAAATAATCTCCTCCTGGTGGGAGGGTCGAGAGGAGGTCGTCCAGTGCGTCAGGAAAGGCTTAATAAGCTGTAGCTTATTCCCGTGAAGGGAGGACCATTGGTGATGCTAAATGGACACCACCTCCTGACAGATGGCAAAGCAGAGATCATCGGAGGGAATAGAGGTACTTGCGGGCTGAGGTACAAGGACTGCAGCCTTGGCAGCAGCGTCAGCAGCCTTGTTTCCTGGCAGACTGACCTGACCAGGGACCCACAGACATATGACATTAGCTCCACCAAGAGTGAACAAGTTACAATTTTCCTGGACCCACTGCACTAAGGGACGGGCGAAGTACAGCACACACAGACTTCGAAGGGCGCTAAGTGAGTCTGAGCAGAGAACACAATTGAAAAGGCTGTGTCGCCGGATGTACTGGGAGGCCTGATACAGGGCAAAGAGCTCGGCTATAAATACTGAGCAGTGTGCCGGAAGCCAGTATCGAAACATACAAGTGCCAATGACAAAGGCACACCCAACACCATGGTCAGTCTGAGAGCTATCAGTGTATACAAAGGTACTAGCGCTAAGTTCCATGCGAAGGTCAAGAAACTGAAGGCTATAGACCGAGGCTGGAGTAGTGTCCTTAGGAAGTGAATGAAGGCCAAGGTTAACATGGGCCTCTTCACGAAGCCAAGGCGGTAAAGTGTTCACACCCACTGGGAAAGTTGCAGGTAGTGTGAAGTTAAGCCACCATAGCAAGTGCCAAAAGTGGAGTCAACGAGGTATCAGGTAAAAGGGACTGGCGATCAAAGGAATCATCGAAGAAGGAGGCATAGGGTGTGTGGCCACGCTTGGCAGATAAACAGCATGCATACCTGCTGAGGAGAACGTCACGGCTGTAGGACAGTGGTAGTTTAACAGCTTCGGAATACAGATTCTCAACCAGGCTAGTGTAAAAGGTGCCAGTGGTCAAACGGATGCCACGATAGTGGACAGTGTAGAGATGGCGTAAGAGGGATGGATGTGCAGATGCATAAACAAAACACCCATAGTCAATTTTCGAACGGACAAGAACTGGTACAAATGGAGGAGGGTGGTTCAATTGGCACCCCAAAAAGTACAATTGAGGACACATAGGACATTGAGGAACTGCGTACAGCAGGCCGCCAGGCAAGACACATGGGAGGATCAAGTGAGTTTCCAATTGAGAATGAGCCCCAGAAATTTCGTAGTTTTAACGAACAGAAGGGTAAAGATGGTGGGAGAAACCAATAGCGTCGCCAGAAATTCATACAGATGGTTTTTTCAGTGGAAAAGCGAAAACTATTGTCAATACTCTAAGAATAAAGATGATCAAGACATTGCTGAAGATGCCACTTAATGAGACAGGTCCATGGAGAACTGCAGTAGACGGCAAAATCGTAAACAAAATGGGAGCTGGAGATGCCGGGTGGGTGACAGGCCATTATAGGATTAATGGTGATAGCAAAGAGGATGATGCTTAGGATGGAACATGGCAGGTGGCCATGAAAGCCCATGTTTAAAAAGTACCGAGGATGCCAAGTTCTCCAGCAGGTGTCATAGGCCTTCTCCAAATCAAAAAACAGTCTGGGATTTCCACAGAAAACCATTCATGACATGGGTGGATAAGGTAACGAGATGGTCAACTGCAGAACACCGTGCTCAAAATCCACACTGTGCATTCGTCAGTAAATTGCGAGACTCAAGCCACCATACCAGCCGGGCATGAATCATATGTTTCATCATCTTGCAAACATAGCTGGTGAGAGAGATGGGGTGGTAGCCAGAAGGAAAGTTTTTGTCCTTACTGGGCTTAAGCATGGGTATGATGGTGGCTTCATGCCAGGAAACGTGTCCTCTGCCCAGATGCAATTGTACATGTTAAGCAGGAAGTGCTTTCCCACAAGAGAAAGGTGGTGCAACATCTGAGGGTGGACAGCGTCTGGCCCCAGGGCAGAGGATCGGGACGAACTGAGAGCATTTGCTCTAGCTCCCTCATAGTAAAGGCGGCATTGTAGCAGTCACGATTTGGAGAAGAGAAGGCTAACCCCCAAGCTTCCTCCGCTCGTTTCTGATGGAGGGAGGCAGGGTGATAGTGGGAAGAGCTCAAAACGTCCGCAAAATGGCGGCCCAAGGAGTTGGAGATAGCGATAATGTCCACGATGACATTGCTACTGCCAGGCCACAAATTGGGGCACGGCTCTTGGTTCCAGAGAGCCACTGAAAGTTGGCCCACACAACAGAGGAAGGGGTGGAACTGTTAAAATAACTAGTGAATGAAATCCAGCTAGCTCTTTTGCTATCCCAAAGAATGCAACGACACTTTGCACGCATGTGTTTATAATGAAGGCAGTTTGTCTTCATAGGATGACTGTTAAAAATGCGGAGAGCACATCTCCGTGGACAAATTGTGTTGTGGCATTCCTCAGCCCACCTAAGGACTGGGACACAATGTGCTAAAGAGGAAGTGCGAGGAATGGAATGTTCTGCAGCAGTAATGATAACTTTTGTGAGATATTCCACCTGGTCAAACTGGGGAAATCTTGTTGTTCAAAGGTCGCCAGGGAGGAGTAAAGCTGCCAGTCAGTCTTAGTAAGGTGCCATTTGGGTGTGCACGCAGATGGGGTAGGAACCAGCAAACGGATAGTACACGGGAAATGGTTGCTCGAGCAGGTGTCAGAAAGAATGGACCACTTAAGATGATGGGCAGCCAGAAGGATAGGTCTAAATGGGAATAGGTGAGTGGGGAGTCGGAAAGGAAAGTGGGTACTCCAATGTTAGGGTAGAAGAGGTTAAGTTGGTTAAGAAGGTCAGCCAAGAGGGCATCTCTCTGACAGATCCTGGGAGAACCCTAAAGGCTATGAAGCACATTAAAGCGACCAAATAGCAAAAATGGGGGAGGTAGCTGCCCAATAATATGAAGGAAGTCTGCCATGGTGACATCAAATGATGGATGGATATAAATGGTACAGAGGGAAAACATCAGGTGCAGAAGGAAAAGGCGAAATGCAACAGCGTGAAGATTGGTTAGTCAGGGAGATGGGTTGACTATGAATGTCATCCTGTATGAGCAGCATGATGCCCCCATGAGATGGGGTGCCGACCTCAGGGGGAAGGTCAAAACGAACCGGTAAGAAATGTGAAAGCTCCAAGCACTTGTGGGGGCACAATTTCATTTCCTGAAGGCAGAGTACAAGGGTGTGTTGTGATGCTAAAAGCAGCCGTAAATCCTCTTTGTGGGACCGAAGTCCGTGAACGTTCCATTTGAGGAGAGTCAAGATGAGGAAGATATGTAGGGGTGTCACCTCGGCTGCTGCCGAGTGAGAGCGTTGGAAGAGTCACTACTACAGGGCACATGCAATGC
Source organism: Schistocerca americana (assembly GCF_021461395.2). NCBI lineage: Eukaryota > Metazoa > Arthropoda > Insecta > Orthoptera > Acrididae > Schistocerca > Schistocerca americana. Next base: position 508,928,014 of record NC_060119.1, on the reverse strand, counting down.
TGAAAAAAGGTTGGTGGTGCGCACCATGACACAGAGGGTGGGCGGGCTAAGGTATATCATGTGGCGACACCCTCGAAAAGGAACTTCGAGTCGGCGAAGAAGAAGACCATTTGCCTTTGGTGGACTTCTTCAAGCCTTTCCAGTTAGGGGAAGACTAAGGTGTCGGTTGGCTGGAGGGACACAGCAAGTCTTCACAGGAGTCCTTCCTTCTGTCCTTTCTGACCTACCGGTTGCCTAGCTGGTGGCTTCACCCCTTAAGGTGAGAATTTTATGGCTTGTTGCACAGCTGGATGGGGGATTGCAATGCTACCTTGACACTGGGTGATTTCACAACCTCAGAGCTGAATTGGAGGCCGCATGTCTATGTGGCCATGTCCTTCATGGAGTGAGGGATAACAAGAAGAGAACTATAGGTGCCAGACGGGAGAATGCAGGGTTTGCGACTAGCCAATAACTTGCGAGCAACTGGGTAAGGCACTTTTTCCTTTACCCGGATCTCTTGGACAGCCCGCTCATCAAGATGAATAGGACAATCCCAAGAGGAGGCAGCACAGCTGCCATTGCAGTTGATACTGTGGGGAGAAGGAGGCGGACGATCGCCCTTGTGTAACCCCCCCCAGCACAGGTTACACATTTGGCTGGGTGTCGACAAGACGTTCTAGTGTGGTTGAAACAATGACACTGGTAGCAGCGCATCAGGTTCAGAATGTACAGCCGGACTGTGACAATTTCATAGCCTGCTTTGATCTTGGATGGAAGCACCACTCTATCAAAGGTGAGAAAAAGTGAGCAGATGGGCACCAAGGAGGAATCTACCTTTTTACTTACACGATAGATGGCAATGATACCCTGATTTTGGGCTTGGTTAGGCTATCGAGCAGCCTAGTGTAAATAACACCACAGGAAGAATTCAAAGTTCTATGGGCCTTGACACGAACAGGGTAGCCATGGAGAAACAAGGAGGCAAGCAGTTGTGCTTGGAAATCAGAAGTTATCTCCAAAAGTAAAGTGCCATTCAATAAATGAGAGCAAGATTTCACAGGGCTGGCAACTGCAACAACAGCTTTCTGAATAATAAACAATTTACCCTGGCGGAGGACTGACTATCTTCAGTATATGAGGAACCGTGATGCAGTGGGAAGGGACTTTGAAGCAATAGCCTCATTAAGTTTATGTTTTGTAGATGTTGATTGTGAAGATGATTAACTCACTGCAAGAAAATACCCAATGACTTCCAGCGTCAAGGTGGAGGTCTGTTGTGTTTTCTGATGAAAGCTGATTCTGCCACTGTACCAATAATGACAGTGTGTTGGTTAGGAGGAGGTCAGTTGAGGACCTGCACCCATACTGTCTGCACGCTAGACACACTGGACATACACCTAGAGTTATGGTCTGAGGTGTGATTTCATATGAGAGCAGGGGCACTCTCATGGTTTTTCCCATGCACCCTGAATGCAATATTGCATGACAGTCTCGTGATTTCACTTCTTGTGCTGCCATTCATGAACAGCATTCCATGGGGTGTTTCCCAACAGCATAACACTTGCCCACATACCACTGTTGTAAGCCAACAGGGTCTACATTGTGTCAACATGTTACTTTGGCCTGCTCGATCACCAGATCTGTTTCCAATCGAGCACATCCTCGGATGACAACTCCAGTCATCCACAAACAGCATTAACTGCCCTGTATTGATTGACCAAGTGCAACAGGCATGGGACTCCATCTCACAAACTGACATCCGGCACCTGGCAACGCATACATGCATATGAGCATACTTGCATTCAAAATTCTGACGGTTCCATCAGCTATTAATGTTCGAGGGGTGTTTGGAAAGTTCTCGGAATCACCACGAGAGGTCAGCGCTAGCACAACTAATTGTTCACGTGATATTCAACGGACTGTTGCTATCACGTGCCATGTCAGTGCTCTTGGAAGACAGCTGTGGCAGTGATGTGACTCTGTTGTTGTTCCTGTGTAGTGATTTGTGTGTGTAAGGGGGGGGGGGGAGGGGGGGGGAGAAGATGTCGAGATTCATGAAGTAATTAAGTACTTCATAAAAGAAGGTATGAAAGCAAAGGACATTCATGCTGATTTCCAGAATACACTGGGGGACTCTGCTCCTTCATATTCAACTGTTGCCAAGTGGACAAATAAATCTAAATTTAATGACGAGTGCTTAGAAGATGATCTGCGCGGTGGTCGGCTAAGATGTGTCATTACTCCAGAAATCATTGCAAAAGTGCGTGAAATTGCTCATGCTTGCCAGATGTTATCTGAAAGGGTATATCACATTTTAACTGATGAATTACAAAGGAAAAGTTATCTGCAAGATGGGTGCCATGAATTGACGCTGGATGATAAATGCGTGAGAATGGACATATCAGAACAAAGTTTGGCCTGTTTTAGGAGAAACGAACAAGATTTCTTGCGCCAATTTGTGACCACAGATGAAACTTGGGTGCACTACTATACCCCAATTACAAAATAACAGTCAAAGCAGTGGAAACTGTGGTGTCATCGCTGGACACCACAGTTGCTAGGTGGTAGCCTTTAAATCAGCCGCGGTCCGGTAGTATACGTCGGACCCGCGTGTCACCACTGTCAGTGATTGCAGACCGAGTGCCGCCACACGGCAGGTCTAGAGAGACTTCCTAGCACTCGCCCCTGTTGTACAGCCGACTTTGCTAGCGATGGTTCACTGACAAATTACGCTCTCATTTGCCGAGACAATAGTTAGCATAGCCTTCAGCTACGTCATTTGCTACGACCTAACAAGGTGCCATTATCATTTGCTATTTATCTTTTGATGCATGTACCGTCCGACCGATGTTCACCAATTATGGATTAAAGTTAAGTATTCCAGCAGCTATGTACCTTTTTTACTAGACTCAACTCCTTTAACTGTTCCAGACCTCACGCCAGCCTGCGTGAGCTTAAACGCGTGCCTTTCGGCTACCTCGTAGTGGCTTGGCTGTCTCGCCAAGTCACAACAATTTGGCGACGAGGATGGGATCACGTTTGTCCCATTTCTGCCCTGATTTACTTGTGTAATGGCTTCGCCACAATCTCCAGATGTACTGTCCGAATTTTATCGCTTGCAGAATCAGCAGACGCAGGCCTTATTGGATGCCCTTGGACAGCTCGTCCAGGGTCAACGTGCAATGCAAAACGATGCGGCAGCCGCTCCACCGCTACCGCAGCCACAACACGCAGTTGCACCACCTTTTCGTCCTTTTGATGCTGCACTGGAAAGCTGGACGGAGTGGTCACGCCAATTTGGATTCCATCTCGCCACCTACAGAATTCAAGGTAATGAGCGGCAGCCTTTTTTCCTTTCCGCCGTAGGCGTCCAGACGTACCGTGTGATAGTGAAATTATTTCCTCGACGCGACGTAGCAACTCTGTCCTACGATGAAATTTTGTCTGCATTAGATGCTTATTTCAAAGAATCAGTCAATGTAGTTGCAAAAAGGTATACCTTCTTTCGTACAAAACGTACGGCAGGTCAGACTAATAGGGAGTAGGTTGCAACTTTGCAAGGCCTTACTAGGGATTGTGCTTTTGAGTGTGAATGTGGACTCCCTTATTCAGATACTATGGTACGTGATGCAATTGCACAGAACGTTTCTGATGTTTGTATACGGGAACAGATTTTAAAACTAGTCAATCCCTCCCTTCAACAAGTGATGGACATATTGGATCGGCAGGACACACTTGACTTTGCTCAGAAATCATTTGAAACTTCGCCACCCGTGTGTCAGGTTAACCGGCCCACCGGGCGAGCTGCACAGAACGGTAAACAGTCCTCGTGCCCGGCCGTGCCAAAGCCGCCAAGACCTCAGCCACGTGTGCCGCGCAAGCAAGCAAATGCAGTGCTAAAATCATGCCCGCGGTATGCTACTAGACATTCGCGTGAGAATTGCCCGTCACGCCAAGCTATTTGCTTTTTCTGTAATAAAAAATGACATGTTCAAAGTGTTTGCCAGAAAAAGCTCAGATCGGAAGCTCAAAACCATTCCAAGCCCTTTGCTTCGTGCCGGAATCTGAATCGGACCAAGAATACTCAGGCTTGTGAACCTTCGCCCATGCAAATTCATGTTGTTCATTCCACTCCGCCCAGTGCCAATCTCTCTAACAGTGACTGTGTTCGTCCCAAAAATAGTGTGCGTTGACGTCGCCGGAAATCACATCAAGTCGCAAGTGATTCTGTACCAATGTCAGTTCACGTTGCACGAGACAGTCGCTCTTGTCATCAGCAGGACAATAAACTTTTTGTAGACTTGGGCATTAATGGCAACGTGATACCATTCCAGCTCGATACTGGAGCTGCAGTTTCCTTGATCAATCAAGACACGTACAAACAGCTGGGCACACCTCCGTTGCGTGCCGCAAATGTTAAGCTCAGTAGTTATTCAGGACAAGCAATCCCTGTGTTAGGACAGTGCAGCCTTCTTGCAACATACAAGAGACAAACAAAACTTGTGTCATTGTACGTCCTGCGTTCTTCTTCTGCAGTGAACTTGTTTGGTTTCGATTTGTTTCAGTTGTTTAACTTCTCTATAGTCAATCAGGTCCTATCAGTGAACCAGACTGTGCCTTCAGACAGTGTTTCTCGTCTATGTGAAGAGTTTGCAGACATTTTTGCACCGGGTCTTGGTTGCGCTAAGAACTATACAGCACATTTGGAACTGAAAGTAAATGCGCAACCGAAATTTTTAAGAGCGCGCAATGTTCCCCATGCACTGCGTGATGAGGTCGCACGAACATTACACGATTTGGAATCACAAGGTGTGATTGAACGTGTGCAGGCTTCTCTCTGGGCATCACCCTTAGTAATTTTGCAAAAACCTTCTGGAAAATTGAGACTTTTGTGTGGACTTCAAGGCAACAGTGAATCCCCAACTAGTGACTGCAACTTTTCCTTTACCCCGCCCGGAAGATCTTTTTGACAAACTGTGCCCGGGTACATATTTTTCGAAGTTGGACCTAGCCGATGCGTACTTGCAAATACCGGTGGACGAAGAATCCCAGCGCGTTATGGAGGTTAACACGCATCTTGGTTTGTATCGATTCAAACGACTGCCCTTTGGGTGTGCATCCGCCCCTGCATTGTTTCAGCAATATTTACAAACTCTTTGTGCGTCGGTCCCTACTGCAGCAAACTATCTGGACGATATTGTGATCTCCGGAAAGACGGAAGACGAACATTTAGCCAATCTCAGAACATTATTTCAGGTCTTGCGACAAAATGGTCTTCGCTTGCGGAAGGACAAATGTGTGTTTTTTGCTCGTGACTTACCCTATCTGGGACATGTAATCAATGCCCAAGGCATACATCCCAGTCCAGAGCACCTCCGTGCCATACAAGACTTACCTTCGCCGCAGAATTTGAAGCAGCTACAGAGTGTGCTGGGAAAAATCAATTACTACCATAAATATGTGCGCCATGCCTCTTTCATTTCAGCTCCGCTTCATCGCTTACGCCGTAAAGGTGTTCCGTTCGTCTGGACGACGGAATGCGAACGCCCCTTTCGCCAGTTGAAATCGGCGTTGCTTTCCAATACTTGCCTTACGCCATTCGATCCCAGGAAACCCCTGATGTTGATGGTAGATGCGTCAGATTTCGGGATCGGGGCTGTGCTTGCTCACAAAGATGGTTCGCACGATCGCCCTATTGCCTTTGAGTCCAAATTGCTCTCGTCTGCGCAAAGAAATTATTCACAGATCGAGAAAGAAGCTTTGGCTCTCGCATTTGGTGTTACTATGTTTCATGATTTCTTGTATGGTCGTCACTTTACCATCATCACAGACCACAAACCTTTGACATTGCTTTTTCATCCGACCAAGCCTGTACCTCCACGTACAGTGCAGAAATTCATTCGCTGTTCTATTTTCCTCTCGCAGTACCACTACGATATCTTGTATCGGTCCACTGCTAAGCACGGAAATGCCAATGCATTGTCCCGTTTGCCTGTTGCTGAGGATAGAGCATTCGATTCTTCCAAACTTGCTTGCATGTTCATTGATGCGGAAACCGATGACGTGGTCGAATAGTTTCCGATTGATTTTCGTCGTGTAGCTACAGCCACAGCTGGCGACCCTGTCCTTGCTACCGTTCTGCGTTTTGTTGCTACACAATGGCCCTTGTCAAAGTCACGGATCGAGGATCCGTTGGTTCGCCGATTTTTTGCTCACAAGGAGAGACTTTTTGTACGACGTGGTGCTTTGCTGTTGCGTTCTGATAATGATCAGTCCAGGGTCGTGGTTCCACATTCGTTACAGTCCTCTTTCTTACGGCTTCTCCACCAAGGACATTGGGGTATAGTGAGAACGAAACAACTTGCTCGTCAGCACTGTATTTGGTTCGGAATCGATGCTGCGATTACGCATATGTGCTCCTCTTGCATGGCGTGTGCCGAACAACAATCCGCACCACCGCGGAAATTCTTTGCATGGCGGAAAGCCACTACCCCTTGGCAACGCTTACACATCGATTTTGCTGGTCCCTTCTGGAATGCTCGATGGTTGGTTCTAGTGGATTCATTCAGTAATTTTCCTTTTGTTGTCCGGATGTCTTCCACGATGTCATCTGCCACCATCCAAGCGTTATCTGCTATCTTTTGTATTGAAGGTCTTCTACAGACTGTTTCCGGCAATGGCCCACAATTCATGTCCGCAGAATTTCAGTCATTCTGCACGGCCAATGGTATTCAACATCTGACATCCGCACCATTTTCGCCACACTCAAACGGTGCCGCTGAACGATTGGTCCGGACTTTCAAGTCCCAGATGTTGAAGTTGAAAGAGTCGCATTCTCGGGAGGACGCCTTATTGCTTTTTTTGTCCTCGTATCGCTCTCAGCCCTGAGATGGTCGTTCGCCGGCTGAGTTGCTTCACGGTCGCCCTCATCGCACCTTGATGTCTTTGCTACATCTGCTGCATCAGGTTCCTGTGCAGCGGCAGACACCTGCTTTTGCCCCAGGCGACGTTGTCTGCTACCGCAACAATCGAGGTTCACGGCGTTGTCTCGCAGGGCGCATTCTTCGCTGGCTCGGCCGCGCTATGTATCTGGTTTTGGGGGCCTCTGGTGAGGTGCGTCGGCATCTCAATCAGCAGCACCTCTGCCGTCGCACGGGTTCTGCCGCTCCCCGTCTGCTTTCAGCGACAGTGCCATCCGGTCAGTGGCCTGGGGACCCATCTACTGGCTCGCCTCAGCCCCAGGTGTTACCAACGATGCCTTCCATTTTGCCCCATGGCGACGCGCAGCAACCGCTGCCTGTTCGTCCGCCGACGACGCCCGCAGTGGACACGTCGCTGCAACCGCCGGACGCCTCCCTGGGTCACGCGCTGCCGATCGCTTCCCGTGACCAGCTGTCCTCCAACATGGAACTCTTGCCCGCTCTGGACCACATGGCGTCTTCGCCCGTCGGGTGCCCCGACCCGATGGAGGTCGACCCTTCGGCCCCTCCTGTCTCTGTACGGGCGCATACACCGCATGTTGGCGTGCACCCTGGACTAGGTTTTCAGGCGTTTCCTAGCTCCCCTCGGACCGAATGGCAGGGTGCGGGTGGCACAGCCTCGCCTGTTGTTAGGCTCCCCACCTCGTCGCATACGTCAACATGGGGTCCTCCCCACGACGGGCGGAAGCCTTATAACACAACCGTACGCCGATTTGCGGGGGAGGAATGTGGTGTCACCGCCGGACACCACACTTGCTAGGTGGTAGCCTTTAAATTGGCCGCGGTCCGGTAGTATACGTCAGACCCGCGTGTCACCACTGTCAGTGATTGCAGACCGGGCGCCGCCACACGGCAGGTCTAGAGACACTTCCCAGCACTCGCCCCAGTTGTACAGCCGACTTTGCTGGCGATGGTTCACTGACAAATTACGCTCTCATTTGCCGAGACAATAGTTAGCATAGCCTTCAGCTACGTCATTTGCTACGACCTAGCAAGGCGCCATTATCATTTGCTATTTATCTTTTGATGCATGTACCGTACGACCGATGTTCACCAATTATGGATTAAAGTTAAGTATTCCAGCAGCTATGTACCTTTTTTACTAGACTCAACTCCTTTAACTGTTCCAGACCTCACGCCAGCCTGCGTGAGCTTAAACGCGTGCCTTTCGGCTACCTCGTAGTGGCTTGGCTGTCTCGCCAAGTCACAACAGAAACATGCTGATTCTCCACCACCAAAGAAAGCAAAGACAATTCTTTCGGCCCGAATGGTCATGGAATCAGTGTTCGGGGATAGGAAGGGGATTCTGTTTGTAGATTATCTGCCCACTGGGCAAACAATTACTTGAGAATACTACGCTAACCTCCTGGACAAATTGCAACAAAAGGTACGCGAAAAAGGTCAGATTTAGAAAGGAAGAAAGTCACCTTCCATCAAGATAACACATGCCCGCACAAAAGTGCCATCGTCATGGCAAAATTACACGAACTAAAGTATGATGTTGCCACCCACCTTATTCACCTGATACGGCTCCGTCAGACTTCCATCTCTTTCCAAAACAGGAAATTTATCTTGGTGGACGAAGATTCACTTTAAACAAAGAATTGATAGCCGGAGTTGACAACTATTTTGCAGATCTGAAGGGAACTCATTTTCGACATGGGATCAAGGCACTGGACCATCACTGGAGCAAGTGCATTCATCTACAAGGAGATGACATTGAAAAATAAAAAAGTTTCAGTGATGTAAGTACTTTTTTCTATTCTGTTCTGAGAATTTTTGAAACCACCCTCGTACCAGCATTTAATATATGCAATGGCTTATCTCGCACTAATGTTAACCTGTTAGCTTGCAATGTTAAATCACTTGAGCATGTTATCTAGAAAATGTAATCCTACAATTTCATTTCCTACAATAATTATTTTTTGGTTTTGCATCCCCCCCCCCTCCCCCATCAGTGTATATACAAAAGAGACATTTTCCTTGCTACAATGTCTCAAACTTTATTATTTCAGGACCAGTAGTTATCTACATTCATCAAAGATTTGATATCACTACAAGAAATGAAAGGAGAAAGAATGATACATTCACTGCTATCAGAGCTATTGTCAACCACTGCTTGTTAATTACAATCCTCTTTCACATCTTACAGGAGATGAACATTTTGCTTCTTTTTGGGGGCATTGTCCATTTGCTGTTTATATGGAGTCAAAACCCTTTTAAGTACAGGGTGAAAGGATGGGCTTGTTTGATGCCAAATAAAATTATGCACTAAGCTTACAAGTGTATGACAGAAAGGAAGGAAATGCTCCAGAAAAAAAAGACAAATAGTAGTGCTGGATCTAATTGGCTCTCTTACAGGAGGATAAGGCACCACCACTGATAATTTTTTTACATCTCTTCCACTTGCACTTGGACTTTACAAGAGAAATTTGACTCTTTGTGGAACAAAGAGGAAGAATAAGCAAGAAACACCTAATTTTCTGTTGTCGAATACAGTTATGTTGTCTGTCTCCGCTTTTCATAATGAGGTTACCTTTGAATCTTTGTGAGATTATGCTTAGCACCGACAAATGTAAGTGGTGATACTTAAAGCTACAAACCAGATATCATTTTGCATTATAACATCACCAAAGTTGGTGTTGATAATATGGACAACATGGTCAATGAATGTTCTGTGAAAAGAATAAGAAGAAGATGGTGTTATGTCTAACATATCAACTTTGTTGACATAGGGTGTTTGAATGCTTCTGTCTTACAGAAGACACTAAAACCATCATCTTCCATCAAGTACTACACATGGAATGATAAACTTTCTGCTAAATCTCTGCAAGGAGTTAATTGTACCCCAAGTCAAACGACGACTTTAATGACCCAGAGGACTTACAAAGATAATGGTAATTGCAAAATGAAAAATCTTGTTCCAGAACAAGGGTTATGTGAAGAGAAAATGATGAATCTCCTGCTCAAGTCCAGCTTTGAAAAAGAAGCTGGTATCAGTGGTGTCCAAGAAATTTTGTCGAAATGTAGCATATCCTGTGAGATGTGCAAAAATGTATATGCACAAAACATTTGAAGAAAATTTTGTGTTCCATGCAGTGACAACATGAAGTAGACACATACTTGGAAATCTGAAGATTTGTTTTGTTTCATTAGGGATTGTTTAACTAGAATAACATTTTCTGAAGATTAATTCAATTTGTGTGTGTGTGTGTGTGTGTGTGTGTGTGTGTGTGTGTGTGTGTGTGTGTGTGTGTGTAGAGAGAGAGAGAGAGAGAGAGAGAGAGAGAGAGAGAGAGAGAATGAAAACAGGCATTATTTTAAAACTTCGTAACCACATCATTGTAGCCTTAATTAATTGTTTAAATGTGTTACATTAACAAATAAAGTATATTCATCAGTTACTAAACATATTTTGTTCCATTTAACATTCATTTCTGTTCAAAGATCATTATAGTGTGAAGTCCCATTTCACCCCTCTAGTTAGTTGCTGTTGATGCTGGAAAGTGTTAGTCTGGAGGTTAAAGTAATACCCCCCCCCTTCCCCCCCCTCTCTCTCTCTCTTTCTCTCTCTCATATACACACACAAAAATTGAATTAATCTTCAGAAAAGGAGCAAAATGAAAGGGGACAAATACATAAAATTAGGAAGAGTGAATGCCAGATTTAAATTTCTTGGGAGGGCTCAGGAAAAGATCAGTTATTTGTAAAGAAAACCATGTAGAAAACGCCTTTGAATCAATTCTATTCTATTGCTCCAGTGTTTGGTATCATTTCAAGTAGGCATGACAGCACACGTTGAACAAATTCCGAGATGTGCTGCTAAGACCTTAACAGGTCAGTGTATTCCCTATGAAAGTGTGTCAGAGAAGCTCAATTAACTTTAGTGGGAAGATCTGGAAGAAAGACTGTAGTTTTCATGGAACTTACCAAGTTAATTTACAGAACCGATATTTGAGGAAGACTGTATGACAATATTGTTGACACCATAGTCACAGAGAGGTCATGAAAATAAGATAAAAAGAGATTATGGCAAGTGCAGAAAAATACAGCCCTTCCCCCCATCCCCTCACTCAATGCAGGGAAAGAAAAGGACAGAACATTGCCGATACTGGCACAAAGTATCCTTTGCTATGCATTAAACAGAGCCTTGCAGCATGTATTATGTAGATGTAGAAGCTTGCAATTTTAGTTAAATTAAATTTGCAGTATATTCAAAACACAAGACCCAGGTCTGAATCCCAGTTCGGCATAAATTTTCAACTTGCTCCATTGATATAAATGAATGCCCACTGGCAGCTAATGTCTTTGTTTCCTTTGTTGTCGCAGCTCTAGTAGCATGTTTACTATAAATTGATGACCCCATTCAGTAGTGCCGCCCCGGCAGTTGATGTTCTGTTTTCATCTAAGATTTCACCTCACCATCTAGTCCATCCTGGATTAGCCAGATCTAGGGCATTAGCTAAGGGGCACGTGCTCCAGGGTCTTGTTCATGTTGGGGTTACCTACGGGTGCAGAGGCAAAGGTCAGTGGCTACGATCCCCTACAGGTGCATTTTAACTCCAGTTTCTCCTTTGTTTTGTTGGACATGGATCCATATTCCATAACCGATTGTAATTTGTTGGTCTGCAACTTATGAGTGTATCCAAACAACGGAATCAGGACTTAGTTTTAAAATTATGATGACAAACGGTTGAGAACCAGCAACCAATCAGATGGCAAATGCCAATGCTGACACCATAGATCCTGGGTTGGCCAAACCACCATATTATCCAATGGCAGACGATGCTTTTCAAACCAAATAAAAAAAAGATGCAATGTAAATAAAAAGCAAGAAATACCAAATAATTCTGATCTGCCTACACAAGTTGAATCGAAGAAGACTACCAACTGGAAGACACAAGAAACCGAAGTGAAAACAAAATGGACTTTGACAAAACCCAATTAAAAAGAAGGTATTTACTTGTAACTGAAGAGTTCATAGACAAAGAGAACATCTTAATAACTCCAACTGGAAGGGAGGTTGCCTTGTATATAAGTTACTTGGAAAATGAAGAAAACCAGAGAACTTTGACTCTGCATTTAAGAGATTTGGAGTGTCAAACTATATCCATAGCTTTAACTTTCAGAGACAGACAGATCTGCAAAAGTAATAAGTTACTATCCAGACATTTTAACCATTAAAAAATTCCTATAAAACTGACAAGTGGAAGCTAAAGTTACACCATCAAGATTACAACAAGCCCGCAATCAAGATGAAAAAACTAAGAAATACCTGCCTATTTATATGTACTCATTAAAAATGTTGATCTGGACAATAATCCCAAAGAAATAGTGGAGGTTCTAAGAAGTAACTCTAATTTGAGCATACTGAATGCAGTAAGGGTAAAATCTAGATTAACTAACAAACAACAAAGAATGTGTCGGGTATTTACACATGAGAAATCTACAGCAAATTATTCACTCAAGAACCACCTTAAATTTTTGAGATAAATTCATAAAGTTGAACCAACCCACTTCCCCTTTCCACAACACAGATCCTGCACTGATGTACTAGGTGTTATGAATTTATCACCGAATGGAAAACTGTAAAAATAATGTCCGATGTAGTAAATGCTCTGGAGCCAATTTTTCTTGTAGGTGCAATTCAGAAATAAAGCAATTTGTATATGCCAATTGCCAGGGAAATCACCACTCAACAAATGTAAAATGTCCAAAATACCCCAAGCCTGCAAGCATTGAAACTGCAGCTGCTATTAAATGTGTTGATTCCCCAGCGGTTCCAGAGCCCAAAACAAAACCAGAAGACATATTTCAACATACTGATGTTTTATTATGTGCAATTACTACAGCTCTTGTCAACTTCTTTCCGGATAGTAAGGAAAAGGTTCTTACGGCCACGAATCAAGTTGCGAACATCCTCTTTAATAGAAAAATCCATGGCATCCAGTCTGGCATTATTATATAAACAAAGCAAGACCAGAAAAATTTCAAACTCAAGGATTCCAAAGACCAACATATAGTTCTAGAGAATGGTCTGCTCTCTCCTAAGGAAAACTAACGTAACTATAGGCTTTGTTAATGCAAATGGCCATCAAAGCAAACAACTCATAATGGAGTATGTTGCTGATAAATAAAAAGCAAAAATTTCTGGTGTCACAGAAAATACCGCAGAAGACCTCCCTATTGCACTAAAAGATTTTATATGTCACTGCAAAAATTCGCAAAATCATGTTGGATGCATAGCAATTTTTCAAGACGAAACAATACCAGCTATCAGAATTATGTCTTCTGAAGAATACAGTGATACTCCATCTATTAATTTAAAGATTAGTACAAAACAATTAACAATTTATACACTTGGTACTAATATATAATCCCCCAAGAGATCAAATAAATGCAGAATACATAAAGTATTTAGTAACATTGGACCCAGTAATAATTATGGGAGATTTTGATACCAGATCTACAGTCTTTGGTGATACAATCTCAGATAGGAATGGCAACTTGCTCGAAGAGTTAGTATGAGAAAACTACCTCTTCAGATTTCACAACAATAAACTTACTTTTATTGGACCAATGGGTAGTACCATACATGACCATGTTATATGGTCAAATGAAATTAGAAAGCAATGTAGTGAAATGTAGATAGGAGATGGTATAGGTAATGATCATCTCCAAATCTTTTTTAATACTTCCCTGGTCAAAGTCAACACCTAACATTAAGAATTAAAGCAAGTTCCAAAAACTACTTATGACTTCAATAGGCTGGACTCATTAAGATTTAAACAAACATTAGTAATGTCTCTTCAGGAGGTTGAACAGTCGATAAGCAAAGAAGATATAAATGAATAAAATGACAGAATTGTGAATGATATAAATAGTGCTATGCATCACTGTTCTCCACAGATGAACATTATTCCTGGAAGACAATGAATTCCCAGATATATTTTGAATAATATAAAAAAAAAAATCAAATGGAAAATGTATAATCTTTATAAACAAACAGCCAACCCAGTTTATAGGACTGAGTGGAATAGAGTGAACACATTGATCAGAAACCAGCTCAGGCAATTTCGGTCGCATAAGTGGATTGAGATCACATGTAAACTGGACCACAAGAATTCATCTCTCTTTTGGGAAAAAAAAAAAAAAAAAAAAAAAAAAAAAACTGACAATACAATGAAAGAGAGTCCCGCCATTATTGCATGAGGGAAACATTGTAGCAAAAAAGCTGAAATTTTTAAAAATGTGTTAGAGAAAATCCATCAACATCCAGAAGATGAAAGTTTCGAATCAAATTTCGAGAAACAAGTCAAAGAAGAGATGCAGGCCCCTAATGCATGAGGACACTAAACTAGATGAAGATCAAACAATTATTAGCCGACATAACTGAGCAAGAAATTACGACTGCCATTAACAATGGAACAAATAATGCAGCAGGTACCGATGGAATAACCAGAAATATACTAAGAAAACACCAACAGTTCAAGTAATACAATCCTTACATATCTATTCAACGAAGTTATAAGACAACAGAAAATCCCTTTACTATGGAAGACAGCTGAAGTCTTATTGATTTTGAAGCCAGGAAAGCCATCAAACAACCCCAAGTCATAGCCAATAACTTTATTGTCAGTTATTGGCAAAACATTCTATGCAGTTCTAAGATCCAGAATGCAAAAGTTCATTGACAAAAAAACAACTAATACCATCAATACAAGAAAGTTTATGTCAAGGGCACTCAACAATGGATCCAATATTTAGAAAAACTAGTAACATTATGCAGGCCCTAAATTTTGGGGATTGTGCTTTAGCACTAATGCTGGATATAGAGTGAGCCTATGATAAAGTGTGTCACTCTGGGCTACACTACAAATTAACAAAGATGAGATTTCCACATAAATTAATAAAATTGATATCAAATTGTCTGGATGATCAGCCAACTGTTGTACATAAAAATATAGTAAATCAACACCTTTTTATGAAAGTGGGAGTACCACATGATGCTATACTTTCATCAATATTGTATTCTTTGTACACTGTGGATATCCCACTCCCTGGAAAGTGGAATGAGGAAATTGCTTTATATGCAGATGATACTGCCTATTGGTGTCATTCACCCAAAGCCAAAGGCCTACATTGATTTAATTCTAACTGTGTTAGCATCCTGGAACCCTGGTTATCCAGAAAGGGAATTAGAACAAATGCAGAGAAAAGTCCACCACAAAAATTTAAATCCATATAAATTACAAAAAACAGAAGATCTATATATTGAATTAACAAGGGAAAAGGTGAGTATCTTGGATTAACATTGGATTCTACTTTGACCTATAGACAAGCTATAAACGAACTTATATTGAAGGCAAGGAAAGGACTAGGACTACTCAAATTAATAAAAGGGAAATTCAGTGGAGCTATGTCATGCATTAACTTATGCATATTGTAGTTTCATACGACCGACACCTGATTATGCGGCACTAATATGGCATATGTCAAGAACACATACGCCAAAACTTTGTAGTACTGAAAAACGAATACTAGGGATAGCTGTAAGAACAAGCCTTAGCACCAGTAGGAGTGATCTATACAATTTAGCCAATATTCAGCCAATAGAATACAGATTAATACAATTAACAGCTAAGTGTGGATTGTCAAGACTTGCTCCAGAAACTAAAACAACAGAACTTTTCAGACAACCACAAATACATCTAGATTTTCCAAGATATAAATACTGTATCCTCCAAGTGTTATCGCGAGAGTGATAGAAATACTAATCCAGGATTGCAGCACAATTTAGAGGAAATTCAACAAGAATAAAATATATTGCAGCATCTGCCAGATAACAATTAACAAGAAGAGTAATAAATATATAAAGAATACAATTTAAGTCTACTAAGGATTTTCGGGGAGGTTTTGTACCTCAGTAAGAGAGAAAATTTAAAGTTTTAACTAATTCACCTTCCAGCCATGGTGGAATATTATGAATAATAAGTAAAATATCCCAAGTTGCAAATTAAACAGGCACGTGGTCTTAGGGACCTTGCCGTGGTTCGCACGGCTTTCACGTTGTGAATTTGAGTACTCCCTCAGGCGTGTGTGTGTGTGTGTGTGTGTGTGTGTGTGTGTGTGTGTGTGTGTTTGTTTTGTCCTTAGCGTTAAGTTAGATTAAAGAGTGTGTAAGCTTAGGGACTGATGACCTCAGGAGTTTGGTCCCATAGGAACTCACCGCCACCGCCACCGCCACCACCACCACCACCAAATTGAACAAATACAGTGTCACCCCACAACAAACATACCTTTGGTTCAAATGAACCCATTTGTTTGATAATGAGCCCACCATTCCCATAAGCAATGGAATAAAGACACACACACACACACACACACACACACACACACACACACGCACGCACGCACGCACAGAGAGAGAGAGAGAGAGAGAGAGAGAGAGAGAGAGAGAGTGTGTGTGTGTGTGTGTGTGTGTGTGTGTGTCGTGATTCATAGTGGCTGCAGGATAAAAAAGGCGTCTGTTCTTTTGGACATGTCCGAAACAACAGAAACCACATACTTAAAATAATGATTCTGTGAAAGCGTACTTCTCCTTTTTTGCCAAATCTGATTACTGCATGCTTTATTGCCGACATTTTCTCATCATGGTTTAAAAAAATATATTATTATGTGGCCGACACCTGTTGAACAAAAGACAGCTGGAACCAAAAATAACTGATCAATCAGTGTTGCACTAGATCCTCCTTTTGACGGAAAGTCACTGAGTGAAACAGAAGTGATTTCTGGTGTTCCTCAAGGTAGTGTTACATGCCCTTATGCTGTTCCCTCTCTATATCAACAATTTAGGAGACATTCTGAGTAGCCATCTTAGGCTGTTTGCAGATAATGCTGTCATTTATTGTCAAGTTATCAAAAGATCAAAATAAATTCCAAAACGATCTAGAAAAGATCAGTATGGAGCAAAAATTGGCAATTGAGCCTAAATAATGAAAAGTGTGAGGTCATCTATAAGAGTGCTAAAAGGAATCTGAGTCATTCCATGTCAAGTGACCCAATTTAGAAGATGCTCCTAGCTCACCCATCTTCAATTTTTATGAATTTTGTACAGTGTGTATCTGAACTTATACAAAGTTTCATGCTCACCTGTAACTTGGTTGAAGCGCTAGAACCACTTTTGTGAAGACTACTTTTACTGAGACCGAAAAGTCAGGGAGAAATCTTCAAGTTTGGCATTCCACTGTTCCTAATGTAAAAGAGCAAGACTCTTGCTTCTGGGTACAGTGGTAAAACTTTTTGTGCTCTACACACAAATGATGGATGTAGAGTTGAGAAAGCAATGCATTCAAAGTGGGCAACAAATCATGTCGCAAGAAATTTGTCCCATACAATGGGCATAAGTAGTGGAGAAAGTTGCAGAAGAGGGAGGACTTGATCCCAGTAACTGGAGCAACCATCCACAAGCAAGCAATGCTTGACTTTTCCAGATTACAGTCAGCTTATCCAAGAATTGAAAGACAAATTACATATCAAATCATAATGAGAAAATTCAAATTTTGACCTTACTTCCCCAAAGCTGGTCTATCAAAAAGACTATGGAAGACTTTTGTGTTTCAGAATGAATGATAAGGAAGGTGAGAAAGTTAAAAGCTGAACAGGGAATATTGGCACAGCCCAAAGGTAAAAATGAGAAAAATCTTTCTGGGGCTGTGAAGGCAAGGGTCATAGAACATTTTTATGATGAAGAGTTTAGTCGGATTTGTACAGGAAAAAAAGACTGTATTACTGTTTGGATTGAATTAGAAACTTAAACTTTGTTGTGTACCGCAATAAAAATGAACCGGAAATTGGATTTTCCAAATTTTGTGAATTAAGGTCAAAGTGGTGTGTGACTGTAGGCACAGCTGGTTCACATTCAGTTTGTGTCTGCACAATACATCAAAATGTGAAACTAATGTTTGCATATAGCCCAATAAAAGAAGATTACAAAATATTACCGAGCAAAATTGTCTGTAATTTGGAAACAAAGGATTGCATGCTTCATCGCTGTGAAGTATGTCCAGGAACAGCAACTCTACAGGAATATTTGGAAAGCACTTTTGCAGATACTGATCTTGAGGATACAATTCAGTTAAACAATGGACTTACACTGACAGAGATACATTTGAAACCAGAGAAATGACAGCTGAAGAATTCACTGAACTATTAGTTACAAAACTTTTGACTCTTTTTACTCACCATTACATTGCAAAGCATCAGAGCAAGCATCTCCAGTTGACTAAAGGTGGTCTCAAACCAGGAGAACTGATTACATTAATGGATTTCGCTGAAAATAACTCCTTTATTGTCCAAGATGCAGTTCAAGGATTGCATTGGGAAAATAGTCACGCTAGAATACGTCCATTTGTCATTTACTACAAAGACAATTAAGACCTAAAAAGCATCAACTACTGCATAATCAGTGATTGCTTCCGACATGACACAGTTGCAGTGCATGTGTTTTTAACATACTTTATCATATCCCTGAAGTGCATTTTTAAAGAAAATAAGCATATTCATTATTTTAGTGATGGTTCTGCTGCACAGTACCAAAATTTTATGAGCTTCCGAAATCTTTGCCATCACAAAAAAGATTTTGGCATTACTGCATAATGGAAAGAGCCATGGGCAATCATGTGACGGAATTGGGGGCACAGTTAAGCGTTTAGCAACAAGAGCAGCAGTACCCAATTGACAACCAAATCTTAAAACCAACTGATCTGTTTAAATATTGCCAAAAACATGGGCATGGCACTGCATTTATCTATATTAAAAAAGAAATTATTGAAGATGCAAAAATTGATCAAGAAAAACATTTTGAGGATGGATGTACAGTGTCTGGTACAAGAGACCATCACCATTTTGTGCCAATTGATGAAAAGTGACTTCACATTCATAGAGTATCAAATGATACGCTGTCCTTTTTAGCAAGTGTTAATCGATATGCTAAAGTTGCTACTAAACATCTTGCCATTACTGAACTACAGCCTGGCCAGTATGTCGCTTGTGTTTATGATGGAAAATGGAGGATAGGAAATATCTGTGAACTTTCATGTGAAGAAAAAGATACCTTGATTAATTTCATGCATCCTCATGGAGATCCACAATCATTTCACTGGCCAGCTAGAAGAGACATGCGCTAGATTCCACAACAGATAATTGCAGTTATACTAGTTCCAGCTGCTTTAATGATGGGGCGGCAATACAGTTTGTCGGAAGCAATAGTTTTGGACATCAACAATAAATTTAAAGCATACTCACATTCAGGCTAAGGAACCTGTTAGATACTCACATTGTGGCTTGGGAACCTGCAGTAAAGAAACCCACCCATGGCTAACCTTGCATGGCTATCGGGCGTGGCCCCTTGGTGAAGCGGCTACCAGTCACTGAGATGGTAGTGGCACAGCCACCATGGACCTATGAAGGATTTTTCTCCAATTACAAAAAAAATTCAATAGCTTAGGTGCAATTTTTGCACCTTACCCAAAAAGACACTAAAATGAAAATAAGTTTTTCTAATAGAATGAAATGTGCTCTGTTGAATGGTGTTAATGAATGTAATGTGGTAAGTGCCCATTTTGAGATTTCAACTTTGAACATGGGTATATTTTGATGCATTCATGTTTTTTAGCAAAGTTACGGGATGGTAGCACAGTAATTAAACACACAAGCCAGGCCGAAATTTGTGATATACTAAACACCCAGACAGACAGTAGTTTGGCAAACTACCGGTCCATAGCGCACTTTCTCCACTACTTATGCCTCATTAAAGTATGCGACAAATTTCTCGCAACATGATTTGTTGCCCACTTTGAACTACGATTATGCCAAATCCATTGCTTTCTGAACTCTACTTCCATTATTTGTGTGTAGAACACAAAAAGTTGTACCACTATACCCAGAAGCATTAGGAACAGTGGAATGCCAAACTTGAAGATGTCTTTGCAACTTTTCAGTCTTGGTAAAAGTGGTGTTCACAAAAGTGGCTCTAGCGCCTGAACCAAGTTACAGGAGCGTGGAACTTTGCATAAGTTCATGTAGGGTCCTCAACTACATACTGTACAAAATCCATCAAAGTTAAGGATGGCTGAGCTGGGAGCCCTAGGACACTTCACGTGGAATGACCCATCTGTTAAACTTCAGTTACATGATAAGTCAGTCTAATCTAAAGCTTGTAAATTCAACTAAATACCTAGGAATTATGATTACAAGCAACTTAAATTCAAAAGAACACACACAAAATGTTGTGGGGTAGGCAAACCAATGGCTGTGTTTTACTGGCAGAACACTTACAAAATGTAACAGATCTACTGACGAGACTGCCTACATTACACTTGTCTGTCCTCTTAGAGTACTGCTGCATGGTCTCAACAAAGAGCAGTATGTTTCGTATCATCACAAAACAGGAGAGTGTGTGTCACTGACATGATACAAGATTTGGGGGGGGGGATATAACTAAAACAAAGGCATTTTTTGCTGCGGTGGAATCTTCTCACGCAATTTCAATCAACAACTTTCTCCTCCACATATGAAAACATTTCGTTGATGCCGACCTACACAGGGAGAAACGACCATTGTAATAAAATAAGGACAATCAGTGCTTGCACAAAAAGATATAGGTGTTCATTTTTTCCGTGTGTTGTTCAAGATCGGAATAATAGAGAATTATTGTGAAGGTGGTTCGATAAATCCTCTGTCAGGCACTTAAGTGTGATTTGCGGAGTATCCATGTAGATGTAGAAGTTTAAAATGCTCCCTGTTGGGAATCTACGCTCTGTCAGAACACTGGTATTTTTATATTTCAAAGATGTTACTGAAGAACAACACTCAAAGAGCTGTTTGATGCAGTACCCATTAAAGTCTATGGCATGGGCTATTATTCCACTCTCTGAGATCCTGTGATCAGGAGAATTGCCAATAATTGTATGTAAGAAGTATAATAACGCTCTCAAGTTGACAGAATGATCTGTCAAAATGAGGAAAAAAGGACAAAGGCCTTCATAATAACTAGAGGACTGAAAGAAGGATACTGTCAACTGCCCATACTCTTATGATCTATGTGTAGAAGGTAATGGATCACTGGTGTAGAAAGTGCTTGGGGACTGAAGTACGGAAGCAGCGTAAATACGCACAATGTATGCTGATGATAATTTCTTTGCAATAAATGAAGAAGAGGATATATCTTACATGCTTAGAAAATTGTTGGAAGACTATAAAGAAGTGTGGTTTGAAAATGAATTTTGAGATGGAATATCTGTCTGGCAGAGAGCAGCTATCCAGAAATTAAATCCTGTACTTTGGACCTCAAATATGAGTTTAAAGATTAAAATGTGGTTATACAAATGCACCTTGGAACCTATAAAAAGCTGTGTATGTGTGTGTTGGAAACTCGCAGAAAGAAATAGAGAGACTTAGAGCTTTGGAAACGGACCACATGAAGAGAGCATGAAGAATTTGCTGACTTGACTGCACAAGGAATGAGTAAATAAGAAAAAGGATGCAGACCTACTAAAGTATTGCAGACAGAATAGAAGAAAGACAGCCTGGACGATTGGGGTGTGTCAGAAGAAGTAAAGAACATAGATGGCCAAAGATATCACTTTCATGGCAACTTCCTTGAAGAAGAATGAGAGGAAGACCATGAAAAGGGTGGCTATGTGGTATATAAAATGTGGCAAGGGAAGTGGAGGAGATGAGGACAAGGAGGAACGGCGAGATCTAGGCATTTGACGAGAGAGATGCGGCAGACCGTTGTATGACCCCCACAATAGGGCAGTGCCCCAGATATACACTCCTCTTTCCCTTGTATTATGCCTATAGTTGTACCATACTAACTTACAACCACGTAAGTGAATCTCATTAATTTCTGTAACTTTCAAACAATATTTTGTTATGCATAGTACTGGGGAGTGTGTGTCACTTTTAGAGAAGCAATAAACTGTGGATGAAATATTCTGTTGAATTCAGAGCTACAGTATCCACTCAACAAAGTGATCTAAGTGTCATTCCTCACAATGTCATATGACATTTATTGCCTAGTCTCACTCTTTTGAAGTAGCCCTACCCCTGATGTTACTCAGTCTGTACAATGGTCAAGCTGTAGAGAAAACTGAGGGGATATTTGGCCAAGGACTTACAGTTCAAGAGAAAGAAATTCAAACTTTGAAGTTTGTCAATAACATTGTAATTCGAGATGGTACAGGACTTTGAATAGCAGCTGAATGGAACATATTTATTTATTTATTGATTTATTTAACCTGGCAAGTGTCTGGAAAAGAGAATAGCAATTAACATCAACAAAAGCAATATAGTCTAAGTCAGATTCTGCTAAGTAAGTTAGATTAGGATGTAAACCAACACAGCAGACGAGTTTTGATACTTGGGCACCAAAATAACCAAATTCACCGAAGTAGAAAGGATAGAAGATGCAGACTGGCAACAGTAAAAAGTGCATTTCCAAGAAATGAGAAATTTGTTAAAGTCAAATATAAATTAAAATGTTAGGAAATCTAATCTCTCCCCCCCCCCCCCCCCCCCCCCCCCTCCTGAAAGTAGGTTGCACCTGGCAGCAGTCTTATGTCAGGTGAGTACATGCAGCACTACTATTGTACCGTACTAAGTGGTATGTGCTTTAAGTCACATGTAGATTAAACGCAGCTGATTTGTTACACGAAAGCTTCATTAAAATGCAGAAACTATCTGACTGAATCAAAACGTGTTTTAACAAATCTTGCACTATCGTTTACAAAAAGTTGAAACATATTTCTCAATCTGCGATACAGTTACATGTATATTCATATGTGGACTATAAAGTCCCTCGCTGCCTTTCAAGTACATGGTTGGTTTGTGGGAATTAAAGGACTAAGGGTATTTAATATGGAGTTAGTGACACCAGCCAGGATTTTATCGAACTTTGAAGTACCTTGCATCTTGTAAACGCCCATAGTTTTTGTATTCACTGTTCAGTGCTGTTTAGAACAGTAGGTAATGACGGGAGGTAGGGTTTTGATCTTAACTTACAAAAGAACATGTAATATGTTGGAACATACTGACACTGTGTAAAGCCACAACCTAAGTTCTAGAGCCGACTTCCTTCCATTGGGCCCCGAAACCTTAAGTAACAGACAAATTTTGAAACTTTTTATTTTACTATGTTCTATACATGCGAATTATTATTGTGTTGTAAACTTGTTCATTTCCTATGCGTAGGCTTACATATAACACCATCGAAGACACTTTTAGCATCGTTTAGAGGATACTTAACGAATGCTACTTGTTTTAAGTACTTTCATTGGCAGTTGTAAGGAACTCTTAAAGTCAATTCGGAATGAGGTCTCGTAAAAAAGATCTTATTTATTTCTCACAATCAACTGGATCGAGTTTTAATACTTTTACACCACATGAAGACGAAAATCTTCCGCATAAACAACCACATTAATAAATAAAACACGCGTACACGCACTCACTAAACACCTCCTACAACCAGTCACACTTCTGCCGTTTCCAGTGATCGACATTTCTTTTTTAAATCAAAGATAGTTGATTTTAGTATTTCATATTGTTTAGCAGGTGCTGCCATCTTGGATGATGAACTTGTATTTGTTGCAAGTTTGTGTGGATTTGAAATTAAAATAAGTGATTATTGATAGTGTCCGTTGTTATTCTATTTCTGTTTGCTAAAGGTAAATATTGAACAGATATTGAATTTTCGTAGTAGTGTATTAATTTGGAATATTTCAATCCTACAGCCTTCTTTATTTACAGGGAAATCATGGGAAGGGCAACCAGTGCGTCATACCGCGAATGTTGAAATTGCTGGAAAACCTAATGTGACAATGTCTAGCTAAAGTGTTAAAATATTTGAGTAATTGTGGGAGTATTAATATAGAATGTGTACGTTATCTTGTGTGTGACCCTTTATTACAATGAATATCAGAAGAAGTAAATTTTAATAGCGTGTTGTCGACGTACACAATTTGGTATACGCGGGCTGTAAATGCAATATACAAAATTATCCCTGTAAATACCTCTACAGTTAACCATTGAAGAGGGGGGCACGCGCATGAATTAAGCCAAGTAACTTTCAGGAATCAGTCTTGTTATTGTTCGTTCTGGCAATAAGTGTGTGGGTCTTCGGTAATTGTTTGGCCATGGTTGTTTAGTTTCACCGTAGTTAGAAATTTTTTTATCATTCTCGTATCTCTGTAGAAGAAGTGATGTTAGCTTATGTACTGACTCATGGATGTCATCCTTCTTATGAAACTTGCTTTTGGTAGGCGTAATGGCTGCATCAACGGAGAAATCGAGTATCGCAGGGCACGAAGACAGGATGAGATGTTTTGTTTGCGATGGAGCAGCGACTGGAAGATACTATATTCTTGCTACTTGCAGAACACAGACATCCAGGATAAGATTAATTGAAAAGTTGGGTCAGCTTGTCGGTGAAAGGTATGTTGTAACTAATTGCAAATTGTTGTGATGTTATATCAGTCCTGGTTGACGTAGTATTGTTGGTTTTATAAGAGTGAAAAATATCAAAGCACATATTCCATAAGCGTGAAAGAACTGGTTATAACATAGGATAACTCATGCAGTTCATGTCCAAACGGCTTTTGTAACAATTTGTTAGCAGACCACGAATTATGCTGAACTGATTTACCACTTGTTTGTGCATGGGTCAGTTGAGAAGTTGTGACTCCTACGAGAAATTGTCAGGGTCAGTGTGTGCTGTGGCTATCCTTTGTGTTGACTGCTTTATTATGTTCCTCTGTATATTATCCAACACTTAGTTTGTTTTTAATAATAAAATCCGTGTGAACATTTGTTCATGTATAACAGAAAAGGAAAATATTAAAGCTGCGATACAGTGGCAGTAATATATTTGTTTTTAAATTGTGAGGCAGGTCTGACTAGACTGAAACTACCTTCCAAATTTTCAGGTATAGTTGATAGTACCTTGCCAATGTACACAATCCCAGTATCCTTGGAATGTGTTAAGCTTCTGAAACATCAACAATTGTGTGATGAGAACCAGAATGACACAGTGAAAATACTAACATGTGCTCGTGCTCAATACACACTTTGCACCTCATGTTCATAAACAGAAACGTAATTTTCAGCAACACCAATATGCAGCATTGCAAACTCTGTAGAATCTTGGCTCAGAACCGTTTCCTTTTGCTGATGTTAAGATGCAGACTGCGCTCTCTTTGTACAGCAATGAACAAGAAACTGAGGAATTACAGAAATTCTGGATTTCACTGTATCAGCTATAGAGCTTTCTTCTTTGACTTTAATAATTTTAGAGTTGATTTGTTCCATCTTCCAAACATATCACAATAAATTCAAAATTTCCAGTTCATCAGCTTTATCGGCTTTTTTGAAACCTCTACTATTTTGACGTTTTACATTCATTCCACCAACAAAGCTCACTGGGTGGCTGGCATATCATGGTTTAAGCAAATTTGTTGCTGTAAAAACTGGAATATTACAATGTTTCCTATGAAGCCTGCTGATAGCATTTATGAAATTTTTGTGATATGTGCACAAACATTTATTATGAGGTAGTTTGCTGCTTAATTGAACATGTGGGCATTCTTCTGTAAACTCTGATGTCCCAATTTTAATTTCAGGGTGCTCCTATTTGAATACCTCGTATGTTTCCATGAATTGGACGTGACTAAGTTATGAATGTAAACTGTCTTTTTCTCATTATTTTCTCAAATCACTATTCTGTCTTCCCTGCCTGGTGGCTGGCAACTGACGACACTACAGAAGAAACCAGTTGCCATGTCTCTAGTTTCAGAACCAAGGCCTGTATTTTGTGGAATTCTACAATGACTGTGTCTTTCAGTCTTTCCATCTGATGAATTTCCACGCAAGTCACTGAAGAGCTCATGAACATCTACAACTTCAACTCGAGCCGTGGCTTTACCTAGCGCACTATATGACTTATATTGTGATAAACCAGCTTTACTAGGTTGCATCTTACATTACACTGTGTGTTCTAACTCTGTCCCTAGT
Organism: Schistocerca americana; assembly: GCF_021461395.2. Lineage (NCBI taxonomy): Eukaryota > Metazoa > Arthropoda > Insecta > Orthoptera > Acrididae > Schistocerca > Schistocerca americana. The sequence continues at coordinate 508,901,984 of NC_060119.1, read as the reverse complement.
TTTAGCTTCTAATAAGTCATTGTTTATGTGGACTCAAATGCAGAAACTTTTGTTTCTGCTTCTGTTGACTTTTTCTAGCTTCTTCCTGATGCTTCTTATTTTTCTTCACTCTTTAACTTTTCCTACCTCCTTTTCTTTCTTTCTGCTGCTATTAATTTCTGTCTTTCTGCTGCTATTAAGGGCATCCCATTCTTTTAACCTTAGAAAAATATAACTGTAACTCAGATTATGTGACTTGGGTTACACATTTAATTTTCTGTTTTTACAGTATTGGTTGAAATTGGGAAATTTTTAATAGTGATATTAGTTACACATGCACACAAAGAAGTAAATTGCTGAACAAGATGAAGTTAGCCCTAACATTCCTCTTAATATAAAACCTTAATTAGGCTCCATGAAAGTGGCTCGTGTTACGTAAAAATGTATGGCCTTATAAAAAGGGCTACAAATGATGGAGGGAAAACAATAATAGGCAATAGACATTGTTATCATGTAGTAAAAAGTCCAGCCTTTTCAAGCAATTTATAAAAAGTATCATATTTTAAACTTTTAAAAATGGTAAGTGTGCCCTACTTTACATGGAATATCCCATAAATGCCGGGATGGTTCCTTTGAAAGGGCACAGCCGACTTCCTACCTTAATTTGATGGGACCGATGACCTCACTGTTTGGTCCCAAATAAATCAACCAACCTACATGGATTCAGAAAACATAGAGCATGTGACAACCAACTCTCAAATGACATCCTGCAAGCCATGGAACAAGGGAGGCAGGTAGATGCTGTTTTCCTTGACATATGAAGAGCATTTGACACAGTATTATGACAATGTTTGTTAATGAAAGTATGATCCTATGGGATATCGTGCAAAATTTGTGACTGGGTTGAGGATTTCCTGGTAGCGAGAGTACAGCATGTTATGTTAAATAGAGTGTGATCGACAGATTTAGAAAGATTTAGAAATCACTTCAAGTGGGCTGTTGCAGTTCTTGCAGTATATTGGTGACATCACAGAAAATAATTTCAGATTTTTTGCAGGTGATGCAGTTAGCTAAGGCTAGGAAAAAATCTTACCTTCATAGTCTTGGATGTTATTGAATTTAGCATATGTTAAAATGAAGGACTAAGTGAGGAACACACTTCCCCCCCCCCCCCCCCCCCCCCCCCAAAAAAATAATTCTGCTCTGAGATACAGCCCACCAAAGATGACACTGCACATACCATTTTGAAGATGCAAACTTTGGAAAATTTTTTAAAATGCTGTATCTCTGGAACAAAGATCATTGCTTTATGATAATAAAGAAATCTTCCATTTGGACTTAACCTGTCAGTTCATTCTGAACTTTTTTATAATTTACGTTTTTTTTCCAAAAATGCCAATCCACAAAAGTTTTGATTTTTTTTTCTGTTGATTAGTACCATAAAGTTCTACATCTCCTGAAAAGGAGAGCTTTCACGTTTAGATTGAACAGGTTTTAAACAATTGAAGTTTTTGGCATACATAAAACCTGTTTTATTACCACATTATCACATAACAGGCCATAAAAATCAGAACCTGTGCTTATTTAACCTAATTTTAGTTTTGAAAGATGAGTAAGAAACTCATTTTTTAAGCATTTTAAATGGTTCCAAAATGCACGTGAAAGGTTCAAAGACTTTAAGGTTTCGATTTATACAACTTCTGTGCACTCTGTTTTGTACTGAAATTAACCAGTCTGTGAAGTAAGAATGTGTTCCATTGCTTCAGTATCTCCCTCTGATATAGAGTGATGCCTTCCTGTTGAACAAATAGGAACTGGAGCACTACAATCTTCAAAACATCATGAACAAGAAGTGAGCACTGATTGCATTGTTGCTGTCCTTCAGTAACTGCTGTATCCAGCAGCTGGTCCATGTGGGAGCATAAAGTTCACTAAAATTTCGTTTAACTCATAACTGGTGTCTATAATCTTTCCAATCCACCAGTCACACACACACACACACACACACACACACACACACACACACATTCCCATTCTGATGCTGTGAATCTGAATATAACACTGCTGTTTCTGAGGTGTTGGCCGAACGAAAGAAATTTCTTCTTTCTTGCTCTTTTAAACTGTGTGCAATATGAGTTCGCCTCTCAATTTGAGTCCAAAAAGTGTCTTCTGAATTCCTTTCAGAGGAGTACTTTGTTTGGACCATTCTTTTTTCTCCTCACGGAATTCTTTGATTTCCACTTTGGACAAAAGAATGAGGGCTGTGGATTTCGCGACTCTCGCAAAATCCTCATTATTCTGAATCACAGCTGTATTTGGCCTAGAAAGATTGTTTTGTAGCATGGTGCTTTAGCAGGCTGCCTACACCATCACAAGGACCCTTCTCATGACCAGTAGCACTGTATACCCATTCAGTTGGCACAGGCAACTTAACTAGATTCAAATAGCTGGTAATGATTTTTAAAATGACGAGGAGCACCATCAGAAATAATGATGATCTTCTCTGCCCCTGTTTGCAGTTGAAGAATTTTGCACATTGCTAGCAAAGCATGTGCTAAGTCGTGTCCTGTGTCATCACTTATAACTGCAACACTTGTGGTCTTGTTTTGAAAATGTGTCACTCCTGTAAAAATTGAAACCTGGTCATTACTCCAATGATACCCTAGTACATCTTGTGGGAGAATTACAGACCAGTTCCCAGCAAAGTCACAGTAAAGCGTTAAACATAGTTCTTCAGCCTGTACAACACCCTTTCACTTCTGCTTCTGTAATGTGTTGTTGTTGCAATTTCTTCAGATGCTGGGGTGTTACTGCTTTCACAGACCATTTACCAAGTCCATCAGTGAAACTGTCAAAGGCAACATTTTTCTTAATTAGTTTATTTTCCTCCAATGTCACAATGTAATTTCTGCAGAGTTATCTGCTACATATTCCCTGTACAGGGCAGTCACTACATTCTTCAAACAAGCCAGTCTCTCGCTTTATGTCACAGACTACTAATGACTTCACATGTTCAACCAGGGTGTCATATGTCATGCCCCAGTAAGTTCTTCAAAGTTACCTCACACAGTTCAAAATTCACGCAGTACACGCATAAACAGACATCTCTTGGTGGGTGTGGAACTACACTCTTAGGTCGTATTGCATAAAAATTTGATCTTCCAATATGTGAAGTTGTATAGTTGCTCTTATAAATTGCAAAAATTTCTTAAATACTGTGAGTCATATACCTATTCACTTTCACAACATTTTGACCTTCAACTGTTAGAGTTATAGCGTCTTTTTTTAGTGGCACATTGGAACAGTTCAGTTAATCTTCCAGCTAAAATGACTGCACTATTTGAATTTCGGCTGCTTTTACAGGATGACCATAATAAGGATCCAGCTTCCTAAAGACTCCTTTTACAGAACTCACCTTTCTTGATTTCTCTAACTCCTACTTCGATACCAGTGGAATGTGCTTCAAAATTGGTTTCTTTGAAAATGTCTCTGGAATAATAGAAAAAACTTGCACTTTTTCACTGTAGGATAACAATATTCAACAGCTGTATAAAAAAAAAAAAAAAAAAAAAAAAAAAAAAAAAAAAAAAAAAAAAAAAAAACCTGACAAGAGATGCAAGAGTGCTTTGGTTCATTTCTTCTGAAGATGAAATTTCTACTTTGGTTGGTTGCAAAAGCTAGAATTTTGTGTGTATGTTTGTGTTTGTTTGTGTGTCTATCGACCTGCCAGCGCTCTTTTATGGATATGCAAATAGTCGGCACACTTCACTCCCTGTGGCCCCAGTCAGAAGACATTTCAAGCAGTCTTTTTCACAAAATACTCTGCGACTGTGTCAACTGGCAAATTCTTCACGAAAACACAGAACTCGCTGGATGGTCTCAGATTTCTTAGAAGTCTCTTCAGTAAACGGCTTAGCACTGAACAACTACAATACAGAAACCAGCAGTGAACAATCCTGACGAAGAAACCGACAAGAAACAACAACGAAATGTAAGAAAGATCGGCAACAATGAAAATGGAAAGAAGTAACTGCAACAAAGAGTGTGATAAGAAATAACTACAACAAAGCCAATAGAAATAAACATTGTAACAAGGAAATTAGTAAGAAACAACTTCAGTGAAGACATACATTACCCTTGAAAGTTAAAAAAATGATTTTTTAAAATAAAACCTGTCCAACTTAAAAGTGGAAGTTCTCCTTTACAGAGAATATGGTACTACGTGGTACTAATCAACATGGGGGAAAAAGCTGACTTTGATGGATTGGCGTTTTTGAAAAAAAAAATTTTTTTCTGTAAATTATAAAAAAATTCAAAAGGTGACAGTAAAAGAACTTTTGACAGATATGTCCAAACGAAGGATACCATTGTAACTATAAAACAATTATTTTTCAAATATAAAAAACTCTAACAATATATCTAGAACTGTTAATAGAGATAAAGTTTTAAAATTAAATTCCAAAATTTTCATCTTCAAAATTGTGTTCGCTGTGTCATCTTTGGAGGCCTGTATCTCGGAACAGGAATTTTTTTTGGAGAAAACAAAAAAATACGCATTTCTTACTTCCTCCTGAATTTTAACATATGCTACATCCAATAACATCTGAGATTATGAAGGTAACCATCCAGCCTGAAGTGATACGGATTATGCCATCTGCACAGATATCGTCAGATCGTGATAAGATCTCAGACTGATGGAAAGATTGGCAACTTGATTTAAATGTTCAGAACTGTAGAATAATGTATTAAACAGAACAAAAGGTATTGTGTGCCTATGGTATCAATAAATCACAAGTGGAGTAAGTCAGCTTATACAAATGCTCTGCCATGCAGGTCACATAGGGGGTAATCGGGACCGACTGACCACCTATCATCCTCAGCCAATGATGTCATTAGGCTATGGTATGGAGGGATGTAGTGTCAGCACATTAGACTCCCAGCCGTTAATGGCTTTGCAACTGTGCAACTACTAGGTCTCATACAAATAACTCCTCAATTGGCAGCTAATATAGATGCCTGGTTGTTATTTGTAGGGACGTGAAATTCATCCATAACTAAAGGAGGTGGCAAACTTCAATTCTTCTTCTTCTTCTTTCGATTTCGGCCATCTTTGGACCACGTTCAACAATTCACTTGCCCGGCTTTTTGATCTTTTTTTCTCTCTTCCCAATATTTCCTCATCATTTTCGAGTGGTTCCTCCTCCGCTCTTCCGACCATTTCCTGTTATTATTCTTTAGTTTCGTTTCTTCTGGAAAACACTTAATTTTGTTCACTATTTGTCTAAACTTTTCCCTGTCCCTGATTGACTCACGGGTGACATTAAAATAGGCCAAATCCTTTTTCACCATCTGTATCCATTTATTGTTGGTTTTTTCGTTCCTGTTACTATGTTCAAACACTTTTCTTGTTAGTCTGTTTCCATCCATCCTCGACAGGTGACCATAAAACGTTAGTCTGCGTTTACGCATTGCCTCACTCACTTTCTCAATAGTTTTGTATATTTCCTTATTACTCTTTAGCTTGTACTCTTCTCCAATCTTTCTCGGTCCTAATATTTTTCTCAAAATTTTCCTTTCTTTCTTTTCCATGTTTTCTATTTCCCCCTTTTTGTTAAGAGTTAGGCACTCCGATGCATACAGGCATTCTGGTCTAATGACAGTTTTATAATGTCTTAATTTAGCTTGAATCTAAATGTTTTTTTTGTTATATATGTCTTTGGTTTTTTGAAAAGCAAATTCCATTTTCCTTGCTCTCGCCTGGTTTGCACTCTTGTCTAAACCATTCACTTGAATTATTTCACCTAAATACTTAAATTTTTCTACTCTCTTAATATTGCCGTATTTAGTAATAAGATTTTTCTTGTTATTTCTATGATTAGACATATACACGGTTCTTTCAAATGAAATCTGCAGTCCAGCTCTGGCCGAAACTTCTTGTAGTTTCTCCAGGTAGTTCTGAGCTATTTCTTCGTTTTCTGTAATTATTGCCAGATCGTCTGCAAAAGCTAAACAGTCCACTTCTATTTTTTTCTTTTTTTGTTCCAATTCTGATGTCATTCTTGGTGCCTTTGAGTTCTTCTTTCCATATTCTCAATATCTTTTCCAGTACGCAGTTGAAGAGGACTGGGGATAAACCATCACCTTGTCTAACACCTGTTTTAATTTCGAACTTCCTTGAAATTTCACCCATAAATTTAACTTTGGCCTTACTGTTTGTTAGCGTCTGTTTGATAATTTGAATTGTTTTCGTATCGACCCCAAATTCTTCCAATACTTTCAGTAATGTTTCTCTATCTACCGAGTCGTATGCTTTTTTGAAATCTACAAATACTATTGCAAATCTCTGGCCTCTTGAGATTCTGTAACGAATTAGTGTTTTCAGGTTAAATATTTGTTCAACACAGGATCTACCTTGTCTAAAACCTGCTTGATATTCACCTGTTTTTTTATCCAGAACTGGCTCCACGATTTGAAGTAATTTCCTTGACAAAATTTTGTATCCTACTGGTAGTAGCGAGATCCCTCTATAATTATTAACATTCATCTTATCCCCCTTTTTGTGTAGTGGGTGTATCAGGGCACACTGCCAGTCTTCAGGAATTCTTTCTTCGTCCCAGATCTTCTTAAACATATGTTCCAAAACTTGTGGGAGGTTGGTATCCATTATTTTTAGGATTTCTGGTACTATGGAGTCTTCACCTGGGGCTTTATTGTTTTTTAGACTGTGTATTATGTGTTTTATTTCTTCAGCGTCTGGAGGTTTTGACTCGGTATTAGTATTTCGGTGGTTTTCAAAACTCATTTTATCTTTGGGTGGTTCACAATTTAGTAGATTCTCGAAATATTTTGCTAATATTTCACAATTAGTCTTGTTTGTCAAACCTAGCTTGTTCTCTTCATCTTTAAAACATAAATTTGGGGATTGGTATTTGGTTAGCTGTTTTCTAAAAGTTTTGTAGAAATCTCTAGAATTATTTCTTTTAAAGTCTTCCTCAATCTGTTCTAGGTTATCCTGAAATTGTCTTCTTTTTTTATTACGGAAAAGCTTAGCTGTTTCTCTTCTCTGGATTTTAAAATTGTCAAGATCTTGAGGATCTTTTGTGGAGTTCCATTTCTGCCACAATTTCTGTCTCTTCTCCAGGTTCTCATCACATTCATTGTCCCACCATGGATGTCTTCTTACTCTTTTCACGAGACAATTTTCTTTTGCTATTTCAACTATTTCGTTTTTGATCTCCTCCCATCCTGCTTCCTTATTTATTGTGGATATGCCATCGCTATCTTTGTGCAATGCTCTTTGAAACCGTTGTTTAATTTCTTCATTTTTTAACGTTTCTGTGTTATATTTTGGAATTTTGTAAAAGGTTTTCTTCTCTTTTCGAAATGGGAGTGGTCTGAATTTAATCGTAGTCAAATAGTGGTCTGAATCAACATCAAGGCTTTTCAGCACTTTAGTGTTTTGAATTTCTTCTTGACAATGAAGTGAGATAGCCACATGGTCAATTTGGAATTCTCCGAGCAGTGGATTTGGTGATCTCCATGTTTTAGTTTTTCGGCTCAGCTTTTTGAAATGTGTTGTCATTATTTTCAAGTTGAAATGCCTACATACCTCTATAAGACTTTCTCCATTTTTTGAAGTTCTTTTGTGACCTGGGAAGAGGCCTACTGTTCCATGGTATTTTTTCTCCCTTCCTATTTGTGCGTTAAAATCGCCTACTAACATTTTTATGTTCTTCTTTGAGCATCTATCCAGTTCCATTTCAAGTATCTCCCAAAATTCTTCAACTTTCTCCGGGTTATTTTTGTTGTCCTGGTTTATGGGTGCATGGCAGTTGATTATAGAGTATCCTTTGTTTTTACATTTAATCTCAAGAATGGATAGTCTCTCAGAACTCGAGTAGAAGTTAGTAACTGAATCTAAAATTGAGTGATGTACCAGAAATGCTGTTCCCAGGTATGGCATTTGTTTCATTAAGATTTTACCTGGTTTTCCTTTAAATAAACGATAGTTTTCAAAATCTAAAGCAGTTTCATCTAAAAACCTTGTTTCTTGTAATGCACATATTAAAATTTCTTTCTGGTTCAGCTTTTCAATCAATAATTTCAATTTTCCTACTTTAATTAGAGAGTTTACATTTAGGGTTGCAAACATAGTTGCTTTCTTAAATTTCAGTGTTGAGGGCTGCATACATGTTGGTTGGGGTCCTCCAAAATCCTTTGACCCCTTTGCATTGTTTCTACGAACAACGGAGGATTTGCCATTCGGTCTACCTCTTGGAGTAGTGTCTATCTTTGACGACGTTCCCATCATGCTTTGCAGTAATTGTTGGATAATAAATTGGGGGATCGGGTTGCCCCGAATCCGAAATTAAAACCAAGGTAGTAAGCCCTGGAGTTAGCTCTTCCGCTCTCTCTGCCGTTGGGAAATTGTTCCTCTTCCGCCATTGAGACCGTTGGCTGGGTTTCACCTAGTAACCCTAGGCAGGGGCCCTATGACAGGGTGCTACCATCTGGAGCCGGACGGACCCTGGTTTTTTTACGAGGTTGTTACTCCTCCCCCTCCACACTTCCCCATCCTCTTGTTTTTAGATGGGCCCGGGCTTGGGACCGGCTTGCGGTTCAAGTCATTGTTAGAATACTAGAGAAATGCAGTCTGTCTATAAAGGAGATGGCTTATGTAAGCCTCGTTTATGTTAAGATATGTAAATTTATATCGACAGTTGTTTTGTTTACTCCATTGTGTTATAATTACTCATTCTGTTCTGGGGGTGTGTAGTTGTTATGCATGTACTGATTAATTAATAAAATATTGTTTCGGAAAGCTTTCATGTGTGTAGTAAAAAATACTGAACAAAAGGTTATGGACCCAGGTACATACGCTTGTGCCAATCATTCATATTGCTACAAATGAGTGGAACAGCCTCAACTGGACTTCCAGTGGTTGAAAAGTTGATCGGGCGTGGAAATTACTCAACATGGAAATTTGCCATGAAGGTGTATTTGGTTCATGACGAACTGTGGGATGTTGTTGAAAACACTCCTTGAGATCTGATGAAATGGGATGATTCTTGGAAGAAGAGAGACAAAAAGACACATTTGTGGGTTATACTTTTCGTTGACAACATTAATTATTCCCATATAAGAAACATACAAACGGCAGCAGAAGCCTGGTCGGCCTTGGAAAAGGCGTTTGAAGACTCAGGACTCACATAGAGTGGGCTTTAGATCATTAATCACTACCAAATTAGATAAATGCAAGTCAGTAGACGACTACTGTGTTCGAAGAATAACAACCGTGTTTGAGTTAAATGAAATGAGGTTTGCCGTGAGTGAAGAGTGGATAGGAACTTCGCTTCTGGCTGGATTACCTGATCATTATCAGCCTCTGATCGTGACACTCGAATCTCCCATGACGTGTGTGCCACTGTTTTCTATTACAGTTAAACTGCTACAAGGTGTCAAACGCGAAAGTGCAAATGGAAATAAAGAACCTGTTCTATATACAGATAATAAGAGGCCTATAAAACATATTATTAAATGCTACAGGTGCAATAAACTGAATAATATTGTTAAACGTTGTTCTAGCAAGGACGAAAAAGGAGGAAGCTTGTCAAAAAATTACGATGGCGGACATGTATTTAGGAAACAGACACAACAAAACAAAGCTTTTCTTGCTGCTGCTGTTAAACAATCTCACGAAAAGGATATGTGGTCCTGTGCCTTGACTCACATTACTAATGATGAAAAGAAGCTTCATAATGTCAAGCCATGTAATAGTTCGGTGACTAGCATGAGGGATAATGGGTTAGTAGCACAGACTAGTGGAAGTGTTGATCTGACCTTCTATACTGGTGATTAAACAGTAGAAGCATCCAGTGTTATTCATATCCCAAACTCAGCTGTAAATTTGCTCTCTGTTAGTAAAATTGTAAGCAAAGGACATAAAGTGACTTGAGGTGGACTCATCTAAGATGCAGAAGGTGAACTAACTGCCAGAACATTGCCAAGAATGGCATCTATTGTTTAAATAAAAATGAGATGAAAGAGTGCTACTGTACAAAAGATAGTGGATTCTTATGGCATCGCAGGCTAGGACATAAGAATTGCAGAAGTATGGTGAAGTTGTCAAAGGTTTCAACGGGACTAAATGAAGATATTGTGGCCAAGGATCCCTGTGAGTTGTGCATCATGGGAAAACAGTCACGTCTTTCATTCAAACTTAGCAAACGGTATTCTAAACACATCTTAGACTTAGTACATTCTGATTTGTGTGGGCAAATGGAGACAGAATCTATTGGTGGAAGTCATTATTTCCTCACATTTATTGATGATTTTTCGAGATTCAAATTTGTTCATTTCTTGAAGGAAAAAATCTGAGGTAATTAGGATATTTGAAAACTTCAAAGCCATGGTGGAAAAGCTGACAGGCAGAAATATCAAGAAGCTGTGGTCTGACAGTGGAGAGGAGTATGTCAGTGATGATCGAAAAGGATTTCTGGCTTTTGAGGGTATCATCCATCATATTATCATCATCATGGTGTTGTCGAGAGAGCTAATAGAACTTTGGTCGAAAAGGCTCGTACTATGATATTCAATGCTAACTACCAAAGGAGTATTGGGCTGAAGCTGTGTCTACAGCTGCAAACCTATCAAATCGTTCACCGTCTATCACACTGCCCATTCTCCATCTCTTGGGCGAGGACACCTTCCTGAGTGCATTTTCCGCCATGCACTATGCAGTATCGATTTCTGCATCGCCAAGGGGTGTTTATCTGACACGTTCCACACCCAGGAGGATTCCCTCTTTTATGGGTCTATGGAATGAATAATTAATCTAATCTAAGATGCCCACCCCACTGGGGCATCGGGCCTCCCGGCAATGGCCATCCTGCCAGGTGGCCTTTGCTGCGGCTGGGTGGCACCCGTGGGGAGGGTCCCTGGTTGGAGTGGGTGGCATCAGGGTGGATGACACGTGACAAAGCGGTGAAACACAAGCAGTCTCTAAGCAATCACAAGCTCAATTCAACACACAGAAGTACGACCCCAAATCATTCCCCTCCCTGGCCACACCATGGGAGGAACGTCAGGCTAAGGATGGCAGCGGATCTTATTCGTCCAGGTACCTTGTATGTTCGAGAGCTGATGGGGAATCTTTCATGCCAATGAAGCCTCAGTTTTTTGTTGAGCATTTAGAGAACAGGTGTTGGGAGGTGGAGGGCTTGTCCAAAATGAGATTTGGGTCAGTCTTAATCAAAACAGCATCCTCTGCCCAGTCATGGGAGTTACTCGCTTGTGACAAGCTGGGGGATGTTTCTGTAACCATCACGCCCCATAAGAGCTTAAATATGGTTCAGGGTATCATATTTCATAGAGACCTCCTTTTGCAGTCTGACGATGAGCTGCACGCCAGTTTAGAGTGGCGAGGTGTACATTTCGTCCAGCGTGTCCAACGGGGTCCAAAGGATAATCAGGTTGCCACTGGTGCCTTTGTCTTGGCCTTTGAGGGTGATGCATTGCCCAAGAAGGTCAAGGTGATGGTCTACCGGTGTGATGTAAAGCCTTATATCCCTCCCCCGTTGTGGTGCTTTAAGTGCTGGAAGTCCGGTCATATGTCTTCCCGCTGTACCTCCAGCGTCACATGCCGAGATTGTGGGTGCCCATCACATCCCAATACTCCATGTGCACTGCCCCCCATCTGTGTCAACTGCGGAGAGCACCATTCGCCTTGCTCGCGTGACTGCAGGATTCTCCAGAAAGAAAGGAAAAAATCATGGAGTACAAGACCCTGGACAGACTGAGGCTAAGAGAAAATTTTGAACGCTTGCATCCTGTGCGTATGACATTGTCTTATGCCGCCTCTACAACAGTTCTGGCACCATCGGCTCTGCCAACACAGGTCACCTCTCAGAGCCAGAAGACTACACCTGCACCCTTGATGGTGGGGGCATTTCCCTTCCTGTTGCTCCTGCAGCACCTACTTCGTGAGGAACACCACCGATACCACACACTTGCAATGCTACCATGCAAGTGAACCCCATACGCCACATAACAAGCTACCCATAAACATACCACCAGAGAGAACCACCGACCGCAACAATACGCCACCTTTAAACATACCACACATGCAAACTAAACCAAAAACATCATGTAACACACAACTTATAAACACATCACCAGAGAGCAGCACCAAACACATCAAAACGACTTCTACAAACACGCCACTCTCACAAAGTAAACTCCGCACCGTCGAGACGTCGCACACCGCAACAGCCTTACGTCACAGGTCTACGCCAACAGGTGGAATCGGATGCTTCCCTCGACCCTTCTCCAGAACTTTATTGCATAGGATTTCTGGGAGATCCAAATTTTTCCTTTATCATGATCCCCTAATTTCCTGACAGTACTACGAGGTCATCGGTCCCTTGTTCCTAATAAAACAATGCCACCAGTGTGAGAATAAAATGGACGAAACATATAACTCAAAACGGAAATAAAGGAAAAGCCACAAAAACGAAGGGAAGGCAATCAACACTAAAAGGAACAAAAGAGGACAAGAAAACAACAGAGACACACTAGAAACAGAAGAGAGTAAAACATGAAAGCAGATTACAGTGGCTTGCCAACCACGAGAATAAAAAGGGAAAGCCAGCCATCTGAAACACATTAAAACCTCCATAACAGGTCAAGGGAAGTGTTCGATTGCAATTTTGATTTTTTTTTTTTTGTGGTAGGATTAAGTTTGGTGGTGGTGGTGAAAGTTTTGAGATTTATAGTGTGGTATTGGTTGTTTCTGTTGACCTATATAGGTCAAGGGAAGTGTTCGATTCCAGTGGATTTTGTGTGTAGTGGAATTTGGGAAGGTTGTGGGGTCTTGTTATTTTAGTGTTTTTTGTCGTTTGGTGTAGTGGCGAGTGTTTACCTTTAGTTTGTCCCCATCCAGAAACCCTCAATTTCCCACGTTTGTCCCGTTAGTTTGATTAGGTTTTTTGTGGAAGGTGTGTATGTGTGTGTGTGTGTGTGTGTGTGTGTGTGTGTGTGTGTGTGTGTGTGTGTGTTGGTTTTTCGATGTATTTATTTGTTTGTTGTCACGTTTACGTAATGACGTCATAGGCGCCAGTGGACATGGGTCAAAGCAGACGGGTGGAATCAGACACTTCCGTATTTCACTGGAGAAATTTGGAACGAGTGAAGCCAAGCCGGTGTCAACACCATTTGAACTTGGTTTGCACTTTGAAGCAGTCGTGATACCAAAGTACCATATGAAGAAGCAATAAGAAGTCTATATCTATCCCAAGTTTCACTGTAAATCTCCTTAGCAGATATAACCACTGCTTTAAAAAGATTCATTGGTTGTAAAAAGATTGCTTAGATATTTAAAAGGAACCATGGACTACAGGCTAGAATTTTCTAGAGATAACAGAAATAATGGCCTTCAGTGTCGCAGATTGGGGAAATAAAATCAGTGACAGACATCCTGTTACTGGTTCATGCATAAAATTGCAAAACTCTTTTAGTTTCATGATCTAGTAGAAAACAAAAAACTTCTACTTGTGATGCTGAATATATGGCCTTGGCATCAACTGTTCAAGATTTACTGTGGTTGGGACAACTTATGTCTGAGGTAGATCCAAGCAGTCTCATAAAGTCACTTACAGTATATTGTGATAATAAGTCATTCAGCTGGCCAAGAATCTAGTGACCAACTCTGGATCAAGATATAAAGTATCATTTTATGAGAAGGCATTTTGAGTCAGGTGTTATTAATGTTGAACATCTGCCTTCTGAAGAAATGTTAGACAATGCTTCACAAAACCACTTAGCAATGCCAGACATGAAACATGTGTAAGAAACTGTGGCCTTGTAAAATAAGTGAAGGAGTGACTGTACATTCATACTGTGTGTCGATGTCAATTTAAAGAGACATGTTAAGATATGTAAATTGATATCGATAATTTCTTTGTTTACTCTGCCGTGTTGTAATTACCAGGTTTTCATTATGTGTTTGGAGTGTGTAGTTGTTGTTATGCATGTACTGATTAATTAATAAAACATTGTTTCGGAAAGCTTTCACGTGTATATTAAATAATGCTCAACAGTTCAGCCCATCCTAGAATATTATGCAGATATGTGGGACCTGTACCATGTAGGATTAACAGGATACTGAACAAAGGGCAGTGCAAATGGTCACAAGTTTTTTTAGCCCATGAGAAATTGTCACGGAGATGGTGGAAAAACTAACTGACATTCGTTTGAAGATAGACGCTAACTATTCTGTGAATGCCTAACTGACAAAATTTCAAGAATCACCTTACAAGTGACGAATCTAGAAATATACTACACCCCCATATGTATTGATCCTGTAGACATGACAAGGCCAAAATTAAACCATACTCTGTGCAAAATTACTTTATAATTCACAGTTGTGCAGGAACAAGTGGGTGTGTGGGGCATAGTTAGCACATCCCGTATGGAATTCAGCATAATCTCAAATTTCATTTGACTTGCTAAAACTCACAATCTACTCACTTTATAACTATGGAACTTGCGTCAATGTGTTCTGGAAGAACTGTACTGTTTTCATTGCAGTTTTACTTGCACCAACAAATTATTAAGAAAATGCAATTTCTGACAACGTTACCAAATTTTTGACTTCTCTTAAATAGGGCAATCAGTATTGGGAGAAAGAACAAAAGAAATACAAAAAACATTACTTCAGCACCTTGAAACAGTAATGGTTATTGCATGTGGTATGAACTTAATTCCTGAGATGGAGTGTGTTTGATGTTAGTTGCTGATGAGGCCTTATTATTGAAATGTAAAAATTTGTGAAATTATAGTTTTTTTTTATGTAACTACTTTCCATTGCAAATTGCACACTTCAAATGTGCAGCTGAATCTGCCTGTATTTGATTTCTATTGTGACTGTGGAAAAATCCACTGACATCACTCGTCATTTCAGTGGTGCTTGAAATATCATGGTAACTGTCACCATTATTATGTTGTTGTTGTTGTTGTTGTTGTGGTCTTCAGTCCTGAGACTGGTTTGATGCAGCTCTCCATGCTACTCTATCCTGTGCAAGCTTCTTCATCTCCCAGTACCTACTGCAACCTACATCCTTCTGAATCTGCTTAGTGTATTGATCTCTTGGTCTCCCTCTACAATTTTTACCCTCCACGCTGCCCTCCAATGCTAAATTTGTGATCCCTTGATGCCTCAAAACATGTCCTACCAACCGATCCCTTCTTCCATTATTATGTAATGAAATAATTGTCTCCTTCACTGATGCTCTGTTTACGTTTGTTGGCCTTCTTTTAGTCTTCAGACATTATGTTCCTAACATTTTCTTTTGTGAGTGCTTAAGCTGGCAGAATGGGCATTTAATTGTTGTTATTATTATTATTATTATTATTATTACTATTCCTGACAACGTAAACTTTTAATTTTGGTCTGTATTAATTCTGTTTGGTTGAAGTGGTAGCTTGAAGATTTTGTCTCCATACGTTTTCGTCAGCTCGTAGATTTTGTTTATGAGGAACTGTGTTTTATGGAGAGAGATCAGTTCCATAAACTCTAGCTTTCTAAGGTTACCGCTTACATCAGTGTTATGATGCTGAAGCCAATTAATCATTCCTTCTTTCTCTTTACCGTGATAGATGTCTTGTCAACAACTGACAGTAAGAAGCATTACCTAGAACAATTTTTGAGGGTTTTCCCAGATTCTGAATTACTGATTCTGTGAACCAGTTTGTAAACGTAATGTTCTTAATTTCTTGATGATAATCTCTTGTCTCCTTTGATTTAAATAACAAGAGACCTTTTGAGAGAGAATCTTGTGAGGTGCCTGCATGACAAAAAATAAGTTTATCTCCCTTGCTGGAAGGTGTTGCCATTGTTTCTTTACTATTTCACCTATCCAGCCCTGCTTTTCAACATGCCCAGCATTGACACTCTTATTACTAGGCCACACGACTTGGATATTCATGCTGCGGTTCTGCCTTAAAAAAGTAGCTCTGCTACACTTTCGCTCTCCATCAACAGCTTAAGGCCACAGAAATGCTCATAGTAAAATCCTAGATCTTGCAACACTGTGTGAGCTGCATTAAAAAAGACCTGCAATACCTTGCTGAGTTTGATTCTCCTTTTCGCGAGGATACTCTTAAACGTGACGACAGATTGCTTCCTCGGCAAATCAATCTGTTGTGTTAATCCATTTAGACATAAGTCTTCAGCCAAGAGTTTTAAGGCAGCTTCCTTTTTATATCTCGAACATTTCCTTACCAATCCGCACAATAATCTTTTTGTTTATGTTTAGAGCTGCAGCAGTTCTATCGATTACATTGTTAATGGAGAGCAGTAGGCCACCATTAACTTTTTCAGTCTGAAAATAGGCACATAACTCACAAACCAAGCATTTCGACTGACCTCATATGCCAATCCTCTGGCCAGGAGAACGATGTGGAATGTTTCCATTCAGCAAACTTCTTTCTGACATTGTTAAGACCACACAAGAATTAACAGTAACAACCAATACAGTGATACGTCATGCAACAGTAACAGTGGCAACAAACAAAGTCACCCCCCCCCTGCGGGTCCAGGGATTAGAATAGGCCCGAGGTATTCCTGCCTGTCGTAAGAGGCGACTAAATGGAGTCCCACCCCCTCAAGGGGGTCGTTAGCGCCTGCGTCCGGAGACGGACGGTTCCACGACCTCTATTTGCGGTCATTTTGCTTTTTCACTTCTCGTTTCTTCCTTCCTTTGGTTGGTTCCTTTCTTTGCTCTTCTCCACCTCACTGTCTTCCTTACTCTTTCCCTTGTCTTCTTCTCATTGCCTTCTTCTCCTTGCCTTCTTCTCCTTGCCTTCTCATTGCCTTCTTCTCCTTGCCTTCTCTGGTCTCCGCCTCGGCGTTTGAGACAGTCTGTCCTCTCTCTCCCTCTCTCTCTTCTTTTTCCTCTTCTTTCCTCCCTGTGCGTGCCTGAAGGCCAACCCACGTGTTCGCACGCGTAGCCGGTGACGGGGGTAACGCGTAATTCCCCGCCCTGGGTAGACATGTAAGGCACGCACGTACCCGCTGGTAAAGACCAGGCCCAGGGAGGGGTGATTGCCTGAGCTGATACCTTCTGACCATGCCGATTGGTCCCTCTGTCTGTTTCTCGGGAGGTGTGACCTGAGGTGTAAACATTCACCTAAGGCGGGAGTGCCCTCTGAGAGGGTCCCCATAAGGAAGGAGCGCGCCATCGGAGACGCTGGCAATCATGGGGGATTCCTCCGCAATGGATTTCACTCCATCTCTCTCGACTTCTGCCCAAAAACGGAAACATGACCAGCCACCAGTGACAAAAGTACTACCGCCTGCCCCACAGTTCCTCGTCGTTTCTCGATCTGAGGACGGAAAGGATTTTGCCTCTGTCAACCCTTTCGTTATCCAGAAGGGCGTAGATGCCATAGCCGGATCTGTCAAATCTTGTACCAGGTTGCGTAACGGTACCTTATTACTAGAAACTGAGAGCACCTTTCAGGCACAAAAACTGCTTCGGGCCACACTCCTGTACACGTTCCCTGTCCGGGTGGAGGCTCACCGAACTTTGAATTCGTCTCGTGGTGTAGTCTATACTAGCTCCCTCGACGGATTGACTGACGAGGAGATTCAATCTTTCCTCGCTGAGCAGGGTGTGACGGCTGTCCATAGGGTCATGAAAAAGGTCAACAATGACCTTGTACCGACCCGGACACTTTTCTTGACCTTCGATAGTGTTAAGCTGCCATCGCGCATCAAGGCGGGCTACGAGGTTATTTCTGTTCGCCCCTATGTCCCGACACCTACGCGCTGCTACCAGTGTCAGCGTTTCAATCACACTCGACAGTCTTGTTCCAATGCGGCTAAATGTGTCACTTGTGGCAGGGATGCCCATGAGGGTGACTGTCCACCTCCGTCTCCTCGTTGTGTGAACTGCCAGGGTGACCATGCCGCATCCTCCCGCGACTGTCCTGTCTATAAGGAAGAACGCTGTATCCAAGAAATTCGGGTCAAAGAGAAAGTGTCCACCTCGGCTGCTCTCGAGCTATTGGGTAGTAGGAAGCCCACGCTGCTCCCAGCGGGGAAATACAGTACTGTCCTCGCCTCTCCTCGGACTACCAGGGAGGTGGCAACCCAGACATGCGATCTGACCTTCAGCACCACGGTCGTCCGTTCGGCCAGTGCTAAGATCGCGCGGTCAACGTCTCCTCTTCCTCTCATCACCCCACAGACACCAGCCCCTTCATCAGCTTCTGCTAAGACGAAGACCCAGAAGTCAGATGCACGGGCCTTCAAGAAGGAACCGTCCCGTGCCGACTTCCTACGTACCTCGACCTCCCAGCCTTCGACCGGTACTTCCACCAAACGACCTTCCAAGAAGGCTCATAGGAAGCACAGTTCTCCTTCTCCGCCACGGCGCATTTCTTCTCCTGCGCCACCCAGCGGTTGCCGTCCCAGGCCGTCATCCGTTTTGCTTGGCCGCACCGCTGGTAGCCGAACATCTGGCCGTTCACCGGTGGAGGAAGCTCCCCCTCCCGGCCATCTTACCAAGATGGCCGATGAACCTATAGACCCAATGGACGATGACTGTCCGCCTACTGATAGCGGCGGCAGTGCTCGCTCGAAGCCAGGCCCTCAGCGGTCTTCGAGGTGACCCCTTCTTTCATCTTCCTTTTCTTCTTACGATGGCACTTATTCACTGGAATATTTGCAGCATTCGCTCCAACCGAGAGGACTTGAAGTTGCTGCTCCGCTTGCAACGTCCGCTCGTCGTAGCCCTCCAGGAAACGAAGCTACGCCCATGCGATCAAATTGCCTTGGCACACTACATCTCTGTGCGTTTTGACCTACTTCCTGTGGTAGGTATCCCGGCTCATGGAGGGGTTATGTTGCTGGTCCGGGATGATATTTACTACGATCCCATCACGTTGCACACCAGCCTGCAGGCAGTTGCCATCCGCATCACTCTCCCCACTTTTACATTTTCCATTTGTACCGTTTACACTCCATCGTCATCTGCCGTTACCAGGGCAGACATGATGCAACTTATTGCTCAGCTACCTGCACCATTTTTGTTAACTGGAGACTTCAATGCCCACCTTCCCCTTTGGGGCTCTCCAGCATCCTGCCCGAGGGGCTCCCTGTTAGCAGACCTTTTCAACCAGCTCAATCTTGTCTGCCTCAATACTGGCGCCCCTACTTTTCTTTCGGACACATCTCACACCTATTCCCATTTAGACCTCTCTATATGTACTCCCCAACTTGCACGCCGGTTTGAGTGGTATGCATTTTCTGATACATATTCGAGCGACCACTTCCGTGTGTTATCCATCTCCTGCAGCATACCCCCTCTCCGTACTCATCTAATTGGACCATCTCCAAAGCAGTCTGGGAGGGCTCTTCTCTTCCAGGGCGACCTTTCAGGATCAAACCTTCACAAGCTGCGATCGTCAGGTCGCACACCTCACGGAAGTCATTCTCGCTGCTGCTTAATATTCCATCCCTCGCCCTACTTCTTCTCCACATCGCGTACCGGTCCCCTGGTGGACCGCAGCATGTAGAGACGCTTTACGTGCTCGTCGACGTGCTTTACGCACCTTTAAACGCCACCCTACAGTGGCGAATTGTATCAATTATAAACGACTACGTGCACAGTGTCGTCGTATTATTAAAGAAAGCAAGAAAGCCAGCTGGGCTGCTTTCACAAGCACCTTCAACAGTTTTACTCCTTCTTCTGTTGTCTGGGGTAGCCTGCGCCGGCTATCTGGCACTAAGGTCCACTCACCAGTTCTGGCTTGACGGTCGCGAATGACGTCCTTGTGGCCCCTGAGGATGTCTCCAATGCCTTCGGTCGCTTTTTCGCCGAGGTTTCGAGCTCTGCTCATTACCACCCTGCCTTCCTCCCCCGCAAACAGGCAGAGGAGGCTAGGCCACCTAACTTCCGCTCCTCGAATCGTGAAAGTTATAATGCCCCATTCACCATGCGGGAACTCGAAAACGCACTTGGCCGATCACGGTCCTCCGCTCCAGGGCCTGATTTTATTCATATTCAGATGCTGAAGAACCTTTCTCCTGCGGGTAAAGGTTTTCTTCTACGTACTTACAATCGCATCTGGATTGAGGGACATGTTCCCGCATGCTGGCGCGAGTCTATTGTTGTCCCGATTCCTAAGCCGGGGAAGGACAAGCACTTGCCTTCCAGTTATCGACCCATCTCGCTTACCAGCTGTGTCTGTAAAGTGATGGAGCGAATGGTTAACTCTCGATTGGTTTGGCTGCTCGAGTCTCGACGCCTACTTACCAATGTACAATGTGGATTTCGTAGGCGCCGCTCTGCTGTTGACCATCTGGTTACCTTGTCGACCTTCATTATGAATAACTTCTTGCGGAAGCGCCCGACTGCGGCTGTGTTCTTTGATTTGGAGAAGGCTTACGACACCTGTTGGAGGGCGGGCATTCTCCGCACCATGCATACATGGGGCCTTCGCGGTCGCCTCCCTCTTTTTATTCGATCGTTTTTAATGGATCGACAGTTCAGGGTACGTGTGGGTTCTGTCCTGTCTAGACACCTTTCGCCAGGAGAATGGGGTGCCACAGGGCTCAGTTTTGAGCGTCGCTCTCTTCGCCATCGCGATCAATCCAATAATGGATTGCGTCCCAGCTGATGTATCAGGCTCCCTTTTCGTGGACGATTTTACCGTCTATTGCAGCGCGCAGTGTACGCGTGTCCTGGAGCGCTGTCTTCAGCGTTCTCTTGACCGTCTTTACTCCTGGAGTGTCACCAATGGCTTCTGTTTTTCTGCCGAGAAGACGGTCTGTATTAACTTCTGGCACTACAAAGAGTTTCTCCCACCGTCCTTAAGACTCGGTCCCGTTGCTCTCCCAATCGTGGAGACAACAACATTTTTAGGTCTTACATTTGACAGGAAACTTAGCTGGTCTCCACATGTGTCATATTTGGCTGCCCGTTGCACCCGTTCTTTAAATGTCCTCCGTGTTCTCAGTGGTATGTCATGGGGAGCGGATCGAACCGTCCTGCTTCGTCTATATCGGTCGATCGTCCGCTCCAAGCTGGATTATGGGAGCTTCGTATACTCCTCTGCACGGCCATCCATCTTACGCCGCCTCAACTCCATACAACATCGGGGTTTACGACTTGCGATCGGAGCGTTTTATACTAGTCCCGTAGAGAGTCTTCATGCTGACGCTGGCGAATTGCCACTCACCTACCGGCGCGATATACTGCTTTGTCGGTATGCCTGGTGGCTACTGTCAATGCCCGACCACCCGTCTTATCGTTCCTTTTTTGACGACTCTCTCGACCGTCAATACGGGTTGTACGTCTCTGTGCTGCTACCCCCTGGAGTTCGCTTTCGTCGCCTCCTTCAACACCTTAATTTTTCACTCCCTGCAACCTTTCGAGTGGGCGAGAGCCACACGCCACCTTGGCTCCAGGCTCAGGTTCACGTTCACCTTGACCTCAGCTCGCTCCCAAAAGATGTTACCCCCGGTTCGGTCTACCACTCCCGTTTTGTTGAACTTCGTTCGAAGTTCATCAATATGACCTTCATTTATACAGATGGCTCAAAGACCAATGACGGGGTCGGGTGTTCTTTTATTGTCGGGGCACAAAGTTTCAAATACCGGCTCCATGGCCATTGTTCGGTCTTCACAGCTGAGCTCTTTGCTCTCTACCAGGCTGTTCTTTACATCTGCTGCCACCGACATTCTGCTTATGTCATCTGCTCTGATTCCCTGAGCGCCATCCAGAGCCTCAGTGATCCGTATCCGGTTCACCCTTTCGTGCACCGGATCCAACGCTCTCTTCAGCAGCTGGTGGACGTCGGTTCTCCGGTTAGCTTTATGTGGGTCCCTGGCCATGTCGGTATCCCTGGGAACGAAGCTGCAGATGCCGCGGCCAAGGCTGCGGTCCTCCAGCCTCGGAGAGCTTCTTGTTGTGTCCCTTCGTCGGATTGTAGCAGGGTAATTTGTCGGCGCATTTTATCGCTGTGAAATGCCAATTGGGCTGCACTTACAGACAACAAGCTTCGGGCCTTGAAACCTCTTCCCGCGGCTTGGACGTCCTCCTCCCGCCCTTCTCGGCGGGAGGAGGTCGTTTTGGCCCGGTTACGCATTGGACACTGCCGGTTCAGCCATCGTCATCTGCTGACGGCAGCGCCGGCGCCGTTCTGCCCGTGCGGGCAACTGCTGACAGTCCGCCACATTTTAATGTCCTGTCCGGATTTTAACACACTGCGTCTTGATCTTAACCTGCCATGTACTCTAGATGCCATTTTAGCGGATGACCCACGAGCAGCTGCTCGCGTTCTTCGTTTTAGCAATTTGAAAAACTTCTCTAAGGACATTTGATGATACTGTTTTTTAATCCTATGCCTGTCAGTCTGTCTTTTATCGTGTTTTCCCTTTTAGTTGTTGTTTTAAACTTGTGCCTCGCGGTGCATTCTTAACGTATTCAGGGCGCTAATGACCATTGAAGTTGTGCGCCCTAAAAAAAAAAAAAAAACGACCGAGCAGGACAGTCAGCTGTCTGAAATGCTAACATAGTGCAAGCCTTAAGTATCACTGTTGTTTGTGTAAAGGGTACAGGTTTTTCCCGAGTTTTGTGTCAGACTTAATCATAAATTTTTGCAGATCTGCTATTTCCAAATCAGTTGGTTTGTGTATTGTATGTTTCTCTTCTGAAAAAGAGATATAACATGATCTTTGCAAAAATCCGTAGTAGTGAAAGAATAGTGCTTTGTGGTGAAAGTGCACCTGGGCTTAAGTGATTTGGCTGCTGCTGCTTCTGCTGTTGTAAAGCATGTAGATTTTGTGCATAATTCGTGGCATGCAAAATAGTTAACACGTGCAAAGCTGAAAGATTTTCATTGGTCTTCCTTTACCTCCATATCACAGATTAATCCTGTTGTATGAAAAGTGCCATTAATTCATTCAAGCTCCCCTAATGCAGGGCTTTAACTTGTCTTGGAATTCTGAACTCATTGTATAGAATGATTCAGTAAAACAGTTAATCTGTAAGGCAACAATGCTCAATGCATATAAAAGAATCAGGTTGAATGTATTCATAAAATCCTAAAATTTAAGCTAATTGAAATTACACCAAAATAAAAATAGGTGAATGCTGTTCTCAAACACAGGATGATTTGGTTGACGTTCATAAGCAGATGGAAATTGCCCTGACTACTGTTAAACAATTGGCAGCTGCTACAAATCAGTGTGTTTGAAGAGCTCCCAAGAGTTGTGTGCCTATGATACCTATACCAGAGGAACCTCAAGTACTAACTCCTCCTTTGGTCCTGTCTCGTCTGCAGAAAGTACAGGATATGTCATTAACCATCCACTTCACTGCAAGTTGCATGTCATTGGTAGAACTAGGCATCATGCACAGGGTGGATGGGGACCAGGGAGGACTCAGGGTGTTGTACCAATCCCCCTAACCAACAAGTTTGAGGTGCTGTCTTTCACTAAATTAGAAATTGAGCCAGTGGGACTTATTTCACATGTTTTGGGGAAACCTGTTTTGTCCAGTGTCAGGAGTAAGCAATCACAAAATGGTAGGGGTCTAACAATCGTTGGCAGTTCAAACGTATGGCGAGTGATGGTACCCCTTAGGGAAATGGCAGCAAGGGACTGGTAAGGACGCCAGGTGCACTCAGTGTGTATGCTCAGGACCCTCTTTCAGCACATTGAAGAGGCTATTCTGGCATCTATTGAGGGAACAAGGTGCAACCAACTGCAGATTGTGGCACACATTGAAACAAATGATGCCTGTCGTCTGGGCTCCGAGGTCATTCGTGGATCATTCTGGCAACTGGCAGAGAAGGTTCAGAAGGCCGGCCTTGCACGTGGAGTTTCAACGAAGCTCACAATTTGCAGCATAGTTCCCAGAACTGATTGTGGCCCTTTGGTGGATCATTCTGGCAACTGGCAGAGAAGGTTCAGAAGGCCGGCCTTGCACGTGGAATTTCAATGAAGCTCACAATTTGCAGCATAGTTCCCAGAACAAATCGTGGCCCTTTGGTTCTGAGTCAAGTGGAAGGAGTGCAACAGAGGCTTCCAGAGTTCTGTGAGAAGCTAGGCTGTGACTTCCTGGACTTGCGCCGTAGGGTTGAGAACTGTAGAGTTCCCCTGAATAGGTCGGCTATGCACTACACACCAGAGGCTGCTACTTAGGTAGCTGACTCGTATGTGGGGTGCACACAAGGTGTTTTTTAGGTGAGGCGACTTTCCATCCAATCCAGATAAAGACAGCTGTTGAAAATCAAGAAGTATCAGTGTAAGATCGAACGAGGTGCCTCTCACAGGTGAAGAGTATTAAATTCCTAATGGTAAACAGCCAAAGCACTCACAACAAAATGCCAGAATTTGAAGCACTCACGAAAAGCAGGAGGCTCATATAATAGTAGGTACAGGAAGCTGTTAAAACTGAAATTGATAGCAGTGAGATACTTGGGGAAAACTTAAGTGTATATCAGAAGGATAGGCGATTGGAAATTGTTGGTGGTGTCTTTGTCGCAGACAAGAAACTGTGATCCACTGATTTAGAAACTGAAGCTGCATGCTAGATTATTTGGGCAACACTCAGTATGGTAGGGGGGGGGGGGGGGGGGGGCAAGGTGGGCATAAAATGATTTCTGGACCCTTCCATAGCCTGCCAGACTTGTCTCCTGATGTAACCGGAAACTTTTGATGAAACCTCAGCTCACTTTATATAAGTTCCCCCATCATACTTCAGTCATCAGTGGAGACAGGAATCATCCAACAACTAATTGGGAAAATTAAAGTTTTGTTAGTGTGGGTGTGGTAAGACAGCCTTTGAAACATTACTAAATGCCTTCTCTGAAAAGTACCTAGAACAGACAGTTAGAAACCCCACTCATGAAGGAAATACCAGGTGATCAAAAAGTCAGTATAAATTTGAAAACTGAATAAATCACGGAATACTGTAGATAGAGAGGTACAAATTGACATACAATTTGACATACAAATTGACACACATGCTTGGAATGACATGGAATTTTATTAGAACCAAAAAACTACAAACGTTCAAAAAATGTCCGACAGATGGCGCTTCATCTGATCAGAATAGCAATAATTAGCATAACAAAGTAAGACAAAGCAAAGATGATGATCTTTATAGGAAATGCTCAATATGCCCACCATCATTCCTCAACAATAGCTGTAGTCGAGGAATTATGTTGTGAACAGCACTGTAAAGCACGTCCGGAGTTATGGTGAGGCATTGGCGTCGGATGTTGTCTTTCAGTATCCCTAGAGATGTCGGTCGATCACGATATGCTTACGACTTCAGGTAATCCCAAAGCCAATAATCGCACGGACTGAGGTCTGGGGACCTGGGAGGCCAAGTATGGGGAAAGTGGCGGCTGAACACACGATCATCACCAAACGATGCGCGCAAGAGATCTTTCACCCCAATACGGGGTGGAGCGCCATCCTGCATAAAAATCGTACGTTCCAGCAGGTGTTTATCAGCCAGGCTGGGGATGATGCGATTCTGTAACATATCGGCGTACCTCTCACCTGTCATGGTAGCAGTTTTGCTGTCCAGCGCCACCTGTTGGACATTTTGTGAACTTTGTTTCTTTTTGGTTCTAATAAAACCCCATGTCATTCCAAGCGCGTGCGTCAATTTTTACCTCTCTATCTACATTATTCCGTGGTTTATTAAGTTTTCAAATTTGTACTGACTTTTTGATCACCCTGTATATCGGCTCTAATGGTAACAAATAGACCTGACCTTTTTGAAGGTGTCCACATCGAAACTGGTATTAGTGACCAAGATGCGATTGTGGCAGCTGTGAGTACCGAACTACACAGCACAGGCAGGAGCATGTAGAGTGACTTTTGGCTCTAGTTTAAAAGAGTAGTTGACCATGCCCTGGATATGTATGCACCCCGTAGATAAATTCATAATGGGAGGGAACCTCTATGGTATACAGTCACTGTAAATAAACTTATAAAGAAACAGAGATTACTGAATAATAGGTGTAAAGCAAAGTATATAGATAAAAAGATGATGAATGTAACACATTTGGCTGACAAAGAGAGCCCTTCTATGGCTACAGCAGAATATTGTCAGGTGATTTTTCACAGACCCCCAAAAAATTCTGGCCATATGTAAAGGCTGTTAATGACACCAAAGTTTTTATCCAATCTCTACTAAATGAGACAGGAACTTAAATTGGGGGTAGCAAAGCAAAAGCTGAAATGTTAAACTCCATTTTCAAATGTTTCTTTGCGAAGGGAAACCCAGGAGAAGTGCCCCAATTTAATTCCTGTGCCACTGAAAAGATGAATAAAATAAGTATTAGTGTCAGTGGTGTTGGGAAACAGCTGAAATCATTGAAATTGAACAAAGCTCCAGGCCACGATGGAATCCTGTCAGATTCTATACTAAATTTGTGGCAGAATTAGCCCGTCTCCAACTGTAATGTACCGTAGATCCCGTGAACAAAAAACCATGCCCAGTTCTTGGAAAAGGGCACAGGTCACACCCATCTACAGCAAGGGTAGTAGAAGTGATCTATAAAGCTACCGTCCAATATCCTTGATGTTGATTTGTTGTAGAATCTTGGAACATGTTCTAACACAACAAGATATCTTGAACAGAATTTAATTTGTTGAGTATGATATACAAAGTCAATAGATTGGAGCAACCGTGTTGATGCTTCATTCCTTGACTTCTGGAAAAAGTCGGTTAATACAACTCCACACAGTCTTTTAGTGCACAAGACATCAGCTTAGAAGAAATGTAATGAGCTTTGTAATTGGATTCAGTAGTTCCTAACACTTAGAACTCAACATGACATTCTTAATGGAGCAATGTTTAAAAGTAAATTTGTACATACTCCAAGGGTATGTTGCCGGAATATTATGAGTGACAATACATGTAAATCATCCAGTGGATAACATTTGAAGATTATTGAGGGAGTTAGCTGATTACACTGTTATCCATAGGAACGTGGAATTTTGAAAAATTCTGCTGAAATGCAGGGAACCATGCAGGTGACTTGGTGCAGAGACTGGCACCTGACTTACACAAAATGGAAAAGCAGAGTGTGAAAGTGTGGCGTTACCTGAAGTACTTTGCGCCACTCACTATTAAAAAAAAAAAAAAGGGGGGGGGGGGGGGGGGCAGGTGTGAGTAGGACTTGCACACTTAAGAGTTCTGTACAAACTTAATTACGTATGTCAGCAGTTCTCCATTCATGCTGACTGGATTGCAGTGCTAAAAGTTGAATATCGGGCAAGGAATGATCTTATTGCTCATATGATGTGTTTCAGAAATTATCCATTATTAGATATCTAAGAGTGATTACTGCACATAGCTATGGCATTTCAAGTTGTATGTGAAGCAAACATTTGCAGACTCGGAGCGATTACTGCACATAGATAAGACCTTTCATGTTGTATGTGAAACAGACATTCACAGAGTAGTTTGTGAATGTTTATTTCACATACAATTTGAAACGCCATATTTATGTGCAGTAATCATGCCCGAATATCTGATGGTGGATAAATTCTGAAACGTGTTATATGAGCAATAAAGTCATTCCTTGCCTGATGTTTGACTTTTACCATTGTGATTCAGTCAGCCTGAATGCAGAGCTACTTATTCTTTTAATTTAAAGTTCGGTGTGTGACCAAGCGAGGTGGCGCAGTGGTTAGACACTGGACTCGCATTCGGAAGGACAACGGTTAATCCCGCGTCCGCCCATCCTGATTTAGGTTTTCCGTGATTTCCCTAAATCACTCCAGGCAAATGCCGGGATGGTTCCTCTGAAAGGGCACGGCCGACTTCCTTCCCCATCCTTCCCTAATCCGATGAGACCGATGACCACGCTGTCTGGTCTCCTTCCCCAAACCAACCAACCAACCTAAAGTTCGGTGTCAGATAACAAACAACAAAAGAAAATATATTTCTCATACCACGTATTTACAAATTAACAATTTTCGAATTGTTTTGTATGACTTGTACTGTGGAACCTTGTTTCTTGCAAAATTTCATGATTCTCTGTCAACGGGAAGTACCCTTTATTACAGGTTTTTTTTTTTTTTTTTTTTTTTTTTTTTTTTTTTTTTTTTTTTAAACTTCTGTAGATGTTATGAATATGAAGCTTGTTTTTCAATCCAGTTTTATTGTGGTGTGTCAGAAATATGTTCAATTGTTTTAGAGTATTGATTTCTCCAGTAGTAGCACTATCTATGTTGTTGCAGTATAGTGAAGTCCAGTTGGAAATCTAATTGACATTGCTTGTTTGGGATATGTTCAGCAGTTTTCGTGCAGATAGAAAAGATGCAGTTAGTATTCTAGAATATAGAATAGTTTTGAAATAGTTTTATTGATATGAATTTTCACAAGGCATTTGATTTTGATAGAATAGTGAGTTTTCTGTTGCACAGTTGGGAGGATGGGAAAAAATGACAGGTGTTATATATGGTCAGCAGTATTGTTCTATTCTCATAATTGTGTCTTTTATAGGCAAGCAGTTGATAACCAGAAAGAAATCATACATCGTGCCATATTTAAGCTGCTGGGCTTATTTCAACTTATTTAATACATTGAATGATTGTTGCATTGTGTAGTTTCTCTGTTTCAATCAGCCAAGTTGAGAGCTAACAATATAGCAGTTGTTGAAGTGAGTTGTTGTCTTGATACCCCCTACCTCCCCCCCCCCTCTCTCTCTCTCTCTCTCTCTCTCTCTCTCCGCCCCCCCCCCCCCCCCCCCCCCCTTCCCTTCCTCCCCATCATCTGCACAGATTGTTGGTGTTCAAATTTTGTAATGAATGTAAGAGTGAAACATGTCATACAAAGACAAAGCTGACCTCTTGATCGAATCCTAGAATACTGTCTACAGAATCTCCCAAATGTGAAATGTTTACAGTCTGTTTTTACAGGTACATGGTAGTAATATCTGAGGATGATGTCATCTGCCGTAGTTGCGCAAACCTCATGAATACTCTGGATCGTTTGGAAGCTGAGATGGGATCTGTTCGTAATGTTGTACTTCGATTTTTGGAGAAGAAATATGCTTTAGAAGAGGGAGAATTGCTGAACAATAAGACATCAGGGGTACCGTTGCCTCAAGTAACGTCAGGTACGTACTTAATCAATAAATATGGTGGTCATTTGAAAGCATAATCTAAATGTGGACCTCCTATTCAAATAACAAAATGTAAAACTGCAGCTTTAGAAAACACGATAATGAAAAGTCCTGTCATTTTCTTGTTGTTGCTCAAGGCTTTAGGATTACAAAATTTTAAGAAGAAAACACAGTATTTGTGTAGACTTATGTGGAGAGGCTCCAGTGATCAGTTGCATCAGCGACTATCTGTTAGAGGCCTTGTTTATGACGAATGTCTCTTATCATGCATTTGAATTTTGCGGGAGCCTGGTCTGGGGAAGCTGGTCTGTGATGATGCAGTAAACATATTTATTCTAATTGTACTGGCATTCGGGAAGTCCTTGTTTGTTTTGCAGATTAGGATAAAATTCAGGCTGTCGGAACTAGTGTGGCAGATATATCGAACAGCCACTGGCAAAAAAAGTTTCCAGGAAACATTGCAGATGATTTAGGTGTTCATTTTGTTCACATGTTATTTGAGAGTGAAACGGTAGAGAAATGTTAGTTTCTACATATTTAGAGAGACAGAGAAATCTTCAGTAATGGGTTTTTGTGTGCAATCTGCCAAAATGGGAATTGCAAAGTAACTGTTTATATTCAGATGTAGAAGAACAATTCCACTTTCTAAGTCAACTTAAATCCTTTTTGCAACTCAAATTTACCTAGTCCTTGTCCAAATCCAAAGTGACCTTCATTGACTTTGAGATTGGTGAAGGCCACCTCCTAACCTCAGTCTCATTAAACTCACCAATAAACAACAATAGTTGCCATACCTTCCACATCAAACACTCCGTTCTCTACATTGTTGGCATCCTCAGCAAACATATCTGTTCCACCATTGAATCCCTCAAACACCTACTCCAACAACCTTTCCCAGGCTTTCCTTTCCTACAGTTACCCCACAGATCTTATTTGTAGGCAAGTCTTCTGAACTTTATCCTCCTTCCACTTCATTTCCAGAAAGCTCAGAAGCACCCAGGACCACCCAGGTATTGAATGCCTCAATGCAATACTCTGACAAGGCTTACTTTCTCAAGTTAAGCTCTGAAGTAAGGTCCTCACCTCCTCATATCCTCCCCATATCACCCATCCATTTCCATTGCCCTCCTAACCTCCATAATGTCGTAGTCTAACCATATGACAAATCCAAATCATTTTCCGTACCTCAGAGTTCCAACCCATATAATCGTTGTCAAAAGTAAAATCTGCCCC
The DNA here is from genome assembly GCF_021461395.2 of Schistocerca americana. Lineage (NCBI taxonomy): Eukaryota > Metazoa > Arthropoda > Insecta > Orthoptera > Acrididae > Schistocerca > Schistocerca americana. The sequence continues at coordinate 508,871,609 of NC_060119.1, read as the reverse complement.
ATTTAATCAACCACTGCAGTCTGCGCCAGGCTCCAACTCCACCACAGGTAAGTATTGAGGTATCAAAAGGAAGAACAACTTGTAAAAAAACCACACATTTCATTTGTCAACTAACTTGTGCCCAGCACACAGCATTTTATGTAGGAACAGTCACCACTAAACTATCTGAGTGGTTGAATGGGCGTAGAGCAAATGACCAGTTATGGGCAAGCTTTACATTTCTGGAGTATTGTCTACAGCATGATTTAAGGGACCTGAATTTCTGCCACACTGTAGGGGACCCACCTGAAACTAGTTTCCCAAATTTCAGATATGGGAACCTGCTCTCTAATACATCTGTATATCTAGACACCCTCGTAGACTTAAACTTTGTTAACATTTTCGTCCTCTCTTTCTTATATTTTTTTGTGTATTAATTGACTTTTTTGACGGGGCATATGTCACACTGATTTAATTTTTCGGGGAACACTAAAAACAGTGCCACGACTAAGATAAGAAATTCTGGGTAGTTGTTATTGAAGTGCAACTACTCACAGAAATCCACATGGGCCATAATTATCATATGACAGTAAAACTTGTGGATATTCTAATGTGTTGACATGGAACCAATATTTATTGGGAAAAAAAAAAAAATTAGCTCCTAATTTTAGCCACCGGGTGCAAATCTGGTGCTGTACGCTCTTTGTATGATATGACACCTGCCCTGTCATTTGATAACCTGTAATGCGATTGAACAATGTGGCTATTTAGAAGATGGACAGCGTCCTGTTAGTGAAACTGTTTTATGTGAATGGTAACAATTACAGCACTGCTTTGAAAGAGTATCATCAACTGAAAGGTCTGAGGAGAGGCCTAATGTCATAAAATGGATTAAAGAAAATGATAATGAATTTCAAAAACATGGGTAAGCCTGGTGTGGCACCTGGAAGAGGAAGGCTTCCTATCCTGGTGGAAGTTATTGAAGAGATTGCTGTTGCTGTAACTAACACTGCAGGACATGCCATGGGTAGAACTAGTGTCTGTGCACTCCTGAGAATTGTCTATCCCACGGCCAATAGTATGAAAAGTTTTGCGGTCTATTGTAAATGGGTATCTGATCAGCAGTGGGTGCTGAAGACTTCCAGCATAAGAAGTCACGCTCATTCTGCCAGTGACCTTGTCAAAGAGGGTGGAGGAGCGGACAGTGGTACAGTGCCCTCTCTTGCCCTTGGGGTGGGAAACTACCCCTAAAAGGCGGAAGAATCAGCATTGATCAAGGGGACTGCCAAGGGGGAGGTGACCATGAGGAAAAGATTAAATAACCAACAAAAGAATAACATTCAAAGGGTCGGAGCATGGAATGTCAGAAGCTTGAACATGGTAGGAGAGCTAGAAAATCTGAAAAGGGAAATGCTAAGGTTTAATCTAAGTATAGCTGGGAGCAATGAAGTGAAATGAAATGAAGACAAGGATTTCTGATATGAGGTGTATAGAATAATGTCAACAGCAGCAGAAAATGGTATAGTGGGAGTAGGATTCATTATGAATTGAAAAGTAGGGCACAGAATGTGTTAATGTAAAAAAGTTCAGTGGCATGGTTCTTCTCATCAGAGTTGATAACAATCGGACTCCGACAACAGTAGTTCAGATATACAAGCCGATGTCACAAGCAGCGGATGAAGAGAGAGAAAGTATATGAGGATACCGAACGGGTAATTCAGTTTGTAAAGGGAGATGAAAATCTAATAGTCGTGGGTGATTGGGAGGAAGAAGTAGAAGGAAGGGTTACAGGAGAATGTGGGCTTTGAACAAGGAATGAGAGAGGAGAAAGGTTAACTGAGTACTGTAATAAATTTCAGCTAGTAATAGTGAGTACTCTGCTCAAAAATCACAAGAGGTGGTGGTATACTTGGAAAAGACCGTGTGATATGGGAAAGAGATTCTGAAATCAGTTATTGGATTGGAAGGTGTATCCAGAAGCTGATACACAATTTAGTAATGATGAAGAGTAGCCTGAAGCGTAAGAGACTGGTCAGAAATAATCAGTGTGCAAAGAAGTGGGATATGGAAGTACTGAGGAATGAAGAGGTGCAATGGAAATTCTGTGAGGCTATAGATACAGTCATAATTAATACGTTTTTAGGCAGTTCAGCTGAAGAGGAATGGACGTCTCTAAAATAAAAAAAGGCATTGACAAAGAAATGATTGTCGAAAGGACTGACTCAGTGTGTAGAAAAATCAAAACAACCTTCAGTGAAATTAAAAGCAAGGGTGTAATGTTAAATCCACTGTCAAATGCAGAGGAGAGAGCAGATAGGTGGAAAAACTACATTGAAGGCCTCTATGAAGAGGTGGTCTTCTCTGATGACAATAGGAGAAGAAACGGGATCCAGTATTAGAATCAGAATTTAAAAGAGCATAGGAAGACTTAAAATGAAATAAGGCAGGAGGGATAAATAACATTTCACTAGAACTCTTAAAATTACTGGAGGAAGTGACAACAAAACAACTATTCACGTTTATGTAGAATGTATGAGACTGGCAATGTACCACCAGTTCTGAAGATTTCAGTGCCAACAAGTGTGAGAATTTTTGCACAATCAGCTTAACAGCTCATTCAATCGAGTTGCTAACAAGAATAATATAAAGAAGAATGGAAAAAAAACCTGAGGATTGGGTAGATGACAATCAGTTTGGCATTAGGAAAGGTAAAGCACCAGAGAGGCAATTCTGATGATGCTGTGTTTGATGATGGAAACAAGACTAAAGAGAAATCAAGCCACATTCATAGGATTTGTCGAGCTGGACAAAGTGTTCGACAGTGTCAAATGGTGCAAGATGTGTTTGAAATTCGGAGGAAAAGTAGGGGTAAGCTATAGGGAAAAACAGGTAATATACAATATGTGCAAGAACTAAGAGGACAATAGGAGTGCAAGACCAAGAACAAGTACTCATATTAAAAAGGATGTAAGACAGCTATGTAGTCTTTCGCCCCTATTGTTCAGTTTATACAACAAAGAAGCAATGATGGAAAGAACAGAGAGAGACAGGAGAGGGATTAAAATTCAGGGTGAAGGGTATTAGTGGTAAGATTCACTCACGACATTGCCATCTTCAGTGCAAGTGAAGAAAAATTACAGGCTATGTTGAAAGGAATGAACAGTTTAATGGGTATAGAATATTGATTGAGGGTAAATTGAAGAAAGATGAAAGTAACAAAAAGTAGTGGAAATGAGAACAGCAAGAAACTTAACTTCAGTATTAGTGATCATGAAATAGAAAAAGTTAAGGAATTCCACTATCTAGGCAGCAAAATAACCCATGACAGACAGAGCAAAGATGACGTAAAAAGCAGACAAACTAGCAATGGCACAAAGGCATTTATGGCCAAGAGGAGTCTACTGGTATCAAACATAGACCCTAATTCCAGGAAGAAACTTCTGAGGATGTACATTTGGAGCACAGCGTTGTATGGTGTTAAAACGAACTGTAGGAAAACTGGGAAAGGACAGAATTGAAGCATTTGAGATGTTGTGCTACAGAAGAATGTTGAAAATTATCTGGACTGATAAGGTAGGGAAAAATGGAAATGAGCGTTTGGAGTCATTGGCCAGGAGGCCCCTTGCGGGGCAGGTCTGGCCGCCTTAGTGCAGGTTTTATTACATTTGATGCCACATTGGGCGACCTGCGCTCCGGATGGGGATGAAATGATGATGAAGACATCACGACACCCAGTCCCTGAGCGGAGAAAATCCCCAACCCAGCTGGGAATCGAACCCGGGCCCATAGGATGGCAATCCGTCACGCTGACCTCTCAGCTATTGGGGCGGACTTATAAGGTAGAGAATGAGGAGCTTCTCTGCAGAATCGGCAAGGAAAGGAATGTATGGAAAACACTGACAAGAAGAAGGGGCATGATGGTGGGACCTCTGTTACAGCATCAGGGAATGACTTCCATGATACTAGAGGGAGCTGTAGAGCTTAAAAAGATAGAACAACACCGATATTGGAATATATCCTGCAAATAATTGCGAAGGACATCGCACGCAGACGCTACTCTGAGATGAACATTTGGCACAAGAGAGGACTTTGTGGGAGGGGGGCATCAAACCAGTCAGAAGACTGGTAATTAGAAAAAAAGTACAAGATCCAGATGCTGCAGCAACTGAAACCTCATGATCCACAGCAACATTCTGAACTTGCTGTTCGGTCTCTGGCATGGATCAAAGTTGATGACATGGCCAGGCAATATTCTATGGAATGACAAGGCACATTTTACATGACAGGCTATAGTGAATACACAAAACTGATGAATTTGGGCTACTGTTAAATCACATGTTGTGCAAGAAGTGCCACACACATGCCCTGTGTTACTGTGTGGTGTGGAATAATGAGCATCTTTATTCCCAGTCCATTCTTCTTTTAAGACAGTACACTCAGATGGCTTGTCAGGCCGATTGTGATGTCTGTATAGCATGTTTTGCAAGAGCACAACTGTGTGAAAACCACTGTTTTCGTGCTGGGTGACACCCCATGTTGCTCACTCAGTGAAAGATCTGCTTGATGTAACCTTCCACGAACATGTTGTCTCCAGACGTGTTGCTGATGCTTGACCGGCAGGATCATCTGACATGAATCCATGTGACTTTTGGCTTTGGGGATATCTAAAAGAACATATTTACCAGGGACATATTCGGTCTCTGACTAATGTGAAGGCCAGTATACAACAACACATTGCTCAGATTCTGCTGGAACTGCTGTGATCAACTGTTGATCACATCATTTCAGAGTTGCAGCATTGGTCATTGTTTCTGGTGCTCATATTGAACAAATAGTGCAAGTGGCAGCTAATAATAAAATCAATACTATGATTTTCTCATATGTTTGACCTTTTCTGTGACGTCCCTTGTTCAATCACTTGCATATGGAAAAATGTTTTCTGTATGTCTTTTTTGCATTCATAGTGCCAAATCTGTATGTGGTGGCCAAAGCTGGAACTAATTTTTTTCCAGCGTAAATTGGTTTCCCATTAACACTTACCATATGTACCAAGTTTCACTGCTATACAATAATTACGGCCCACACTGGACCTCCGTGAGTAGCTGCACTTTAATTATAACCACCTGGTAAATATGCATTTTGATGGTTTTGTGTGTTTGGTAAGTTAGAATTGGATATAAAACAGATATTTACCTTAAGTAATAATGCTATATTTTATTGAACTATAAACTTCTTTTAAAAAAAGTACAACCTAAATCAAAGAGTTAAGATCAGAATTAGCTGAACTTTGCCTTTTTGTTTTATTTTATTTATTTTTGTAATTTAATGCTTTTGGTAATGCATACAAAAAATTTTAACAGCCATAGCTTGTTTCAAATTGCAATAATTAGTAAATAATACAACATCAGTATGTTAACAATTACATTAAATGTTTTCAATGTTTTTATTCAGTGTTATTTTCACATTCAGTTGCCCAAGTGGAAATCTTAAATCCTTGTACTCTTGAGGAATGTATGTTTAGATTTTCATCACGTCTTCAGTTTTTGCTCTTTTAGTGGGCTTATTTCCAGAAGGGTATGATGGTTATAATGGCAGTGCAGGTGTCTTTGAAGTAAGACCCATGAAGGAGTTGTGGCAGACGAGACCATTTATTGTCTAATACCCTTTTACATAATCCTTTCTTTCGTGGGAGCAGACGAACTGGTAAACATTACAGACTGAAATTTTAATTATTTTGAATCTGGGTTTGCTTTATGTCTCTTCAGAGAAGGCAAACCTTTTGTAGTGCAGTTTTCATCAGATTTTGAAATCCAGAATATGTCTGGTTGCAGCTTCTTTCCTGGTACAGAACTTTTCTGTAATATGATAAGTAACCTCATCAATTGAACAGATTCTGTGATTTTTTTGTTGTTAATGATGATTCCAAAATTTCCATCAAGATGTATGAAACTAGGACCTCTCACAGGATTTATTATTGTTATTTTCTTAAATCAACCTGTGTGTGAGTGAGAGAAGAAACCAAAGAGAAATTTGGGGAAGGAATTGAAATTCAGGAAGAAGAAATAAAAACTTCAAGGTTTGCCAATGACATAATAATTTTTATAGACAGCAAATGATGTGGAAGAACAGTTAAATGGAATGAACAGTGGCTTGAAAGGAGCATGTAAGATGAACAAAACCAAAAGAAGGGTAATGAAATGGGATCGAATTAAACAGGCAGTGCAGAGGGAAGTATATACGGAAATGGAACACTGAAAGTAGTAGGTAAGTATTGCTGCTCAGGGTGTAAAATGACTGATGATAGTCAGAGGAGAGAGGATATAAAATGAATACTAGCTGTAGCAAGGAAGGCCGGCCGCTGTGGCTGAGCAGTTCTAGGCGCTTCAGTCTAGTCTGGAACCGCGCGACCGCTATGGTCACAGGTTCTAATCCTGCCTCGGGCATTGATGTGTGTGATGTCCTTAGGTTAGTTAGGTTTAAGTAGTTCTAAGTTCTAGGGGACTGATTACCTCAGATGTTACGTCCCATAGTGCTCAGAGCCATTTTGGTAGCAAGGAAAACGTATCCGAATGAGAGGAATTTGTTAACATTCACATAAATTTAAATGTTATGAAGTTTTTTTATGAAAGTAGTAGTCTGGAGTGTAGCCTTGTGTGGAAATGAAATGAGAGAAGAAAATAGAAGCTTTTGGAATCTGTTGCTTCAGAGGAATGTTTAAGACTAGATGGACAGGGCACGTAATTCAGGATGAAGTACTGAATATGATGGCGGAAGAAAGAAATTTATGGCATGATTTAAATAGAAAAGAGATCAGGTGATAGGACACATTTTGAGACATCAAAGAATCATCAGTTTTTTTTTGGTGGGAAGTGTGAGTGCTAAAAGTTGTAGAGGGAGACCAAGAGAACAGTATAATAAGCAGATTCAAATGGAGATAGGTTGGAGTATTTATTCAGAGGTGAAGAGGCTTGCACAGGATAGACTCGTGTTGAGTGCTGCATCAAATCGGTCTTCAGACTGAAGAAGAAGAAGAAGAAGAAGACGATGACAATGTACTACCCACTATGCCCCCTACCCCTGCACTTTTGCTCAGTTTCTGAAGACCTCACTTTTGATGGGAGATTAAACCCTACTCTTCCTTTTCTTTACCCCCATCGTTACAGAATTGGCGGTTCTATGAAGTAGCAAGACATAAGTGTCTTCTCATGTGTGTGCAACCATTCTTGAAAAAAAAAAAAAAGAAAAAAAAAAAAAAACTAACTTGATGGCAGAATGTAAACAAGTGTTTATCTATGGTGTTCTGGTGGGGACCTTGTGACACAGTTGTTGTATTTCATAACACCACTTAAATCTAATTTTTCCAGCTCGCATTATGATTTATGAATTCGATAAATACCTAGGATGAAGTTGACATAGTACAAACAAATTCAGTAACTCACATGCCTTGTTAATGTAAATTCCACAGCATGGACATGCAAATACGCCTATAAACTGTGCAGCTAAATAAGTCAAATAATTTAATCTGAATGCAATTGGCCTGAATGTGATCAAGATTGACAATGAGATAATCAAGCTATATAGATATTCTAAGTAGACACACAGAAAAATAATATGCTGTACTCCTGATTCTTTGTGGTAATGTAGGAGAGAAGAGGCACAAATAATTAGAGATATTTTCAACCTTGTATTTTTTTGTTTGAAAGTTTATCCATATTCTGTTCAGAAGTACTGTAGGCTGTTTATTAGAGGAGCTGACTTCTTTTGCACTGCATTTAGAATTTTTCTTGAAGCAGTAATATCACCGTACTAAAACCCCCTCTGGCCCACGTAATGAGAGTATTAACTAATGTCAATGCGGTACAGTGACTAAACGTCGCTGTCTTCATCCCACTTTCACATTTGCTGTCTTTTTGTTTCTTTTGTTATGAAGAAGTGGTCTAATTTTGGCACCGATCATGTGCTGGAGCCACATTCATGTCCATGTCTACATCTACGTTCTGGAAAGCACTGTGAGGTGCGTGGCAGAAGGTATTTCCCATTGCCCCATTTATTAGGGTTTCTTCCTGTTCCATTCATGTATGGACTGTGGGAAGGATGATGTTTGAATGCCTCTGTGCATGCAGTAATTATTCTAATCTTATCCTCACAATCCTTACGTGAGGATACGTAGGTGGTTGTAGTATATCCTTAGAATAATCATTTAAAGCTGGTTCTTGAAAATTTGTTTACAGATTTTCTCAGGGTAGTGTACACCTGTCTTCAAGAGTCTGCCTATACAGTTACTTCAGTATCTCTATTACACTCTCCCACAGATTAAACAAACCTCTGACAAATCTTGCTACCCTTCCCTTATACCTTAAGTATCCTCTGTATCCTATCAGGTATGGGTCCCACACACTTGAGCAATATTCTAGAACTGGCTGCAAGAGTGATTTGTAAGAAATCTCTTTTGTAGACTGATTGCTCTTCCCCACTATTCTACCAATAAACCGAAGTCTACCACCTGCTTTACCCTCAACTGAAACTATATGGTTATAAAGTGTTAAACCCAGCTGTTTGCACGAGTTTGCTGATTCCAACAGTGACTCATTGATATTATAGTCACAGGGTACTATGTTTTTTCATTTTATGAAGTGCACAATTTTACTTTTCTGAACATTTAGAGCAAGTTGCCAATCCTGCACCACACTCAAATCTTATCAAGATCTGATTGAAAATGCCTGATTTTACTATTAATATTGTCTGCAAGGCCAGTAATATACAACCTGAATGGAAAGAGTCCCAAAAGTTACTTCTACATCTGACGATGTCTCTCCATCCAAGATAACATGCTTTGTCCTCCCTACCAACAAGTACTCAATCGAGTCACAAATTTCACTTTATACCCCATATGATTGTACTTCTGACAATAAGTGTAGGTGTGGTACTGAGTCAAATGCTTTTCCGAAATCAAGAAATACTGCATCTAACTGGTTGCCATGATCCGAAGCTTTCACTATGTGCGAGTTGGGTTTCACATGAATGATATTTTCGAAATCCGCTCTGGTTGGCATTGAGGGGGTCATTCTGTTCAAGATAGCTCGTTATGTTTGAGCTCAGACTATGTCCTAAGATTGTAAAACAAATCGATGGCAAGGATATTGAATGTTACCCTTCTTGTAGACGTGTGTGACCTGTGCCTTTTTGCAAGAACAGGACATGGCTTTTTGTTCGGGGGCTCGACAATAGATTATAGTTTGAAGAGGGACTAACCTAGCTGCAAATTCATTATAGAATCTGACAGTGATTCCATTGGGACTTGGAGCTTGTTCAGTTTTAATGATCTCAGCTGTTTCTCAGCACCACTGACACTAATACTTATTTCATTCAGCTTTTCAGTGATACGAGGATGACGTTGGGGCATGTCTCCTGGGTTTTCTTTTGTAAAGGAACATTTGAAAACAGAGTTAAGCATTTCAGCTTTTGCTTTGCTACCCTCAATTTCAGTTGCTGTCTCATTTAGTAGTGATTGGATACTTACTTTGGTGTCATTAACAGCCTTTACACATGGCCAGAATGTCTTTGGGGTCTGTGAAAGATCGCTTGACAATATTCTACTACAGTAGTTGTTGAAGGCATATCTCATTGCTAGGGACAGGAAAAAATCAGTGTTATTTTATGGCCAAAATCGGAGTTATTTTTTGCACTTTTCGGGGTTATTTGTCGGTGTTATTTTCTGGCAAGCTTTTTCTATTATCACTTATCTAGTTTTGTCATATTTAACCATTTTTCAATGCTATGTTGAAAATGGAACTATTCCTAAGATAGGGTGGGCCAAACATGAGACGTGTAGAGATAAATTTTTTTAAGAAAAATTTTTGACACAAATAATTATTTAAAAAGAAACACCAAAGGTAAGAATGAAAATAACAGTATGATGCAGATATTTTATTGATGACATGTTTCCCACTTCTTCATATCGTTCTTGAGCCGTGGAGACCACAGAAGCCTGTCTCCGCGGCTCAAGAATGATATGAAGATCTGCTAGGAGCGTGAAACGTGTCACCATTGAAGTATGTGCAACAGAGACTATTATTTAAATTTTTAAAATTTGTATATACTGTTGCTGCGCTTGGCCGCAATGGTGTGGAGTGATACATGTATTTTAAATACTGGGAAAAAAAATTATTTATCAATGGTGTATCCAGCAGATTAAAAAATATATAGAACTTCCCCTTTTTTCAGGTTTGCAGTCAACACACGATAATTTTTCTCATCGACTTAAATATTCATGTTAAATGTTGAAATTTCTTATGGAATAGCAATAATGAAGCTTAGAAGAAAATCTTTTAATTTAAAGAAAAATCTCTGCCTTTGCAATGCTATTCTTAATAAATAAAATGTCTTGGCTGCATACCCAGGAGATTTTTCTGTACGAATATCACCAAGAAAGCTTGAAGGTTATTTTTTTAAGTATTCCTAACTAACAAAATTCTTATAAATGTTTGCAAAAGGTATTTAACTTCGGTTAAAAATAAGAAAAAAATAATTTTTTTTTTTTTTTTTTTTTTATGTTCACTCAGATGTAGCTTGGAAACAAAGTTTATGATAAGTTTCAGTACAAGTTTTGAGTTTTAAATTCCGTTTTCCATCAGTCTTCAGTAGAAAAATACTTGCTTTTAGCGTAGGTTTTTTTTTTTTCTCCCGCCCACACATATACAACTGGTAGTAAGACTTATTTACGTACTGCATTTTCAGCTGTTTTTACCAAGATCTGGACAAAGGGGTGAAAACATGCAAAACATCTGATATGCTTACCTCACTATTAACAATGAAGTGAGTGTAACGGAAATATCTGAACATGGGAACTGCAATAGCTTCGAAACGATTGAAAAACGTGCCACAAACAAAACACGAGTCAAGTGAAGTGTACCCCCACTCTAACTCAAACAGCTATGCGCATCCACAAATCTGCCAGCTTGGCAGCTTCAGAAAAATTTTTCCGGGTAGATACAGGCTGCTTTCTCTCACTGTTTATACATCAAACACTCACACTCTCAAGTAGCCAGAAGCAGGAGTAGGCACTGCTTATATGCGATTTCAGCTCTGCGCATGCGCAGCAAGCTGCTTAAATGAACCTTATTTCAATGAAATTTGAAAACCATTGTATGGATATTAATTAAAATTTTTGTAAGTTAATACATGCAGGAAAATACGCACTCATTCATAAGGGTTGGCAGCGAGCATGCGCAAAACAGTTGTCCTGCCAATGAATGGTCTCTGAAAACTTGACTAATGACTTAAGCACAATCATGCACAATATTAACGTGGTTTGCATACTATCACGGAGTACACCTTTTTCTTTGTTTGGATGATTTGAGAAGGGGTTCTGATACATGAAACTGATTATCAATTAGACAAAAGTAACTGAATTTTGCAACTTTGGCTGTTTTCTGCATCAAACTGATTAACTCAAGTTGCTGTCCTGTAATTAATCCAGCGTGCTGGAAATCCAAAAAGATGAAACTGATTAACTCAAGTTGCTGTCCTGTTATTAATCCATCATGCTGGAAATCCAAAAAGATGAATTTTATAGCTGCTCGTTTCCGTCCTAGAAATGAACGCTGTCCTGTAAGATATCTGCCTCGCCAGCCATTCGGAACTCATCACATATTTGGAAATAAACACCCAAATATTTATTTCATTCTTCGATCTCTAATCAGATGGAAATGCATCATTTATTGCAGAACATGCTTGTATTACACTTTCAGATTTTTTCCTGTACTTTTACTGTGAAAAGTGGTAGAGTTGTAACCTCAATGATTATGACGGTGTTGGTAGTGTTCGCACTCACCCTCCTTCCATATACTTGCATTACATTCATAACAAAAGACCCAGACTGTGTCAACAATGCTACAATGGAAAAAATATATATATTTGCATGCAGTGGAACACAAACTTACATCCATTCATATCGTAAACCACGAAACTATCCGTTACGTCATGGCTTACTCATTCGACTACTGTCTCGTCTCAATGATCACTTTTCTTCAAGCTTTATATCGTTGCTGCATTATTAACCGCATTTAATAATCATTGGAGATGTGTTTGTGATAAATTGCCATTGCGCCATTGCTTTGAAACGGCACACTGCGGCACATGCACTGCAAAAGAAATAAATAATCAAAAAACACAGTGGTTGTTCGTACGTGCTCGCAAAAGTTGAGCTGCGCGGTATGAGGCATCTTGTCACGGTCTGTCCGGCTCCCCCTGTCTGAGGTTCGAGTCCTCCAGGCATGGGTGTGTATGTTGTCCATAGCAAAAGTTAGTTTAATTTGGATTAAGTAGTGTGTAAGGTTACGGACCAATGACCTAAGCAGTTTGGTCCCATAAGATCTTACCACAAATTTGCAAATTTTTTTACGCAAAAGTCGATAGTTGAAAGGCCACTAATTACGTCACGACTGCAAAAGGCAGTGTGACAATTGTACATAGAACATTTCGACATGAAACATCACTAGATTTACGACACTTCTTACGAGGACACAGAGAAATTTTGTCGAAAAACTCCAATTTTGCGTTACTTCCTTAAAAACCGCAGAATTTCGTGTTACCTCTGTAAAACAGATGTATTCGCGATATTTCCTTAAAAACCACCAGATTTGCGTTATTCGTCGTGTTATCATTTAAAAGAATTTTTCCTGTCCCTACTCGTTGCTCTCTTGTCAGCCAAACATGTTTCATTCAACATGCCTCTATCTACAGCCCAATGCTTTGTTTTACACCTATTATTCAGTGATCTCTGTTTCTTTTGAAGTCCCTTTACAGTGGCTGTTTACCACAGAGGTTCCCTTCCTTTAAGAACTATTCCACAGGGTAATATACATCCAGAGCATGGTCAACTATTACTTTAAATTATAGCCAGATATCCTCTACATGCCCCCGCCCTGTGCTGAAAGTTTCAAGTTCCTCATTGAGATATAACACTACTGATTTTTCATACAATTTACTGAACACACATATATCTTGCTGCTTCGTTTAGTTGTCCTGTATTTTAGTTATCATTGTTCCCATAACTGCGTCATGGTCACTGATACTAGTTTCAATGTGCCCATCCTCTGATGGGTCAGGGGTCCTTCATGAGTGGGGTTCCTAACTATCCGTTCTTGGTAGTTTCCTGAGAAAGCATTTAGCAAAATTTCACAGGATGTCTTATCACACCCACCACTAAACAGATTGTAATTTTCCTAATTAATTGTTGGATGATTAAAGTCTCCAAGCATGATTACAGTATGATTGGGGAACTTACCCACAAGTGAACTGAGGTTTTCTCTACAGTTTTCAGTTACGTCAGATGAGTCTGGTAGGCGATAGGAGGATTTTTATGCCCCTCCCCACTCGGTACTGAGTCTTGCCCAATCTCACATTCAGCTTCAATTTCAATCTTTGTGGATTTGAGTTTCTTGTCTACTGCAACAAATACACCACCTCCATTTCCCATTTGGGGATTATGGAAGTGTCTGATTCCACCCATCTGCTTTGATCCATGACATCATCAATATGGCAGAAATGGCTATTCTAAGTGTGTCCAATATGGTGCCTATGATATCACTACATAAACATGGCAACAAACACGAAAATACGTATAAGACAATTACATCTCCCTCCAACCCTGGGAAATTGTGGGTTTTAGGGAGGGCCCAAGCTTTTTTTTCTAAAAAAAAAAAAAAAAAAATATGCAATCCCAAAACACACAAAACGATGAACCAAAAACAATAATTACAAAAATTTACAGGAATTGGACACTTCCCTTGGTCAACCATAACTATTGATATGAAAATATCTAACAACTACAACTACGAAAACCGAAACCAAAAGCACAACACCTCAAAAAGTCAGAAGTCAAACATTGCTACGTAAATAATACACAATAAATACACAAAACATTACAACTTGAGAAAAATAGACAAAAAAAAAGCAATAACTTACAACCAACAAATTTTGGCACTGCAAAGTAGGTCGACCATCCCAAACACACACACACACACACACACACACACACACACACACACACACACAGAGGAAGGGGCGTGGGGGGGGGGGGGTTGTCATCAAACACAACAAGACGACATCTGCAAACACAACCAACTCATAAACTCCACTCTGTAATGATGTCACACACCACAACACCCATACGTCATGGAGACGGGTGGAATCTGACACTTCTGTTGACCCCCCATTTGCCTATTCTTTGGATGAGCTCCACTGCTTTTCATCGGCACTTCAAACTCTTTGACATTTTGTTGCGTTTGCTTTGGCAGTTCACCATTAGGATTTTAATACTCTTCAACTGTGGGAGGCATCTCTTTCCATCTTACACTGATACTTCTTTGTTTCCTATAGCTATCTTTATTTGGATTGGATGGAGAGTCACCTAATCTAAAAAACCTCACACAGTCAGCTACCTAAGCAGCAGCCTCTGATGTGTAGTGGACAACTGACCTGTGTAGGGGAACTATACAGTTCTCAACCCCCAATGGCGCAAGTCCAGGAAGTCACAGCCTAGCTTGTCACAGAACTGATCTGTTGTGGGGACAATGCTGCAAATCGTGAGGTTTGTTGAAACTCCACTTGCAAGACTGGCCTTCTGACTCTTTACTGCCAGTTGCCAGAATGACCCAAGAACGACCTCTGGAGAGCTCTTCCAACACACCAACTCGCAACAGCTGACAATTGTTTGACAGTAGTCAGGGCGATTCCAGCTGTTTATGAACGTTAATCAACTCATCTGGTGTTTGAGAAGAGCATGCACTGTGGGGCTTCATTTTGGCTGGTGCAATGTATTTCAAGACAGCGAACAAATAACTTTAAATTAAGCCCACTGATTATATTTTACTATTCAGTGCAGGGGTGGTTATTTTATGAACACCACAAAAGAATTTAAATAAATAAAATTAAGTTAATTGTTTTTTTTTTTTTTACCCTTTGATAACAACAAACCTTTTAAAGTTTTAAAGATAAGTAAGTAGGATCCAGTATCTGGAAATATAGACTGTTGTATTTGTTGTGAAAAGTCATACTTACTACTATTACTGAAATAGTTAGATTAAGTTTAACTGGATGAAATTAAAACAGTTATTGAATCTGGTAGAAGATATAATTAAAAAGTATTAGGTACCTTCCCACCCCTGCCATCTTGGTATAGTCACGGTTAATGAAACTAGAACAGAAAACATGGACTGACAGTATAATTAAAAATACTTCAGTTAGGTTAAGAATTTACTAATTGTCATTGAGTTAACATAAACGTTTTCTGAGTATTATACTGTGTCATAATATAAAAAAATATATTGGAGAACGCACATTTCGGCCACAGTTACAGTGGCCTTCTTCTGGGTCTACTGATTTGATTATGACATGGTACGATTCTCAAAAAAAGGTTTGTGTCAACTGATTCTGGCCATGGAAGCCTATGCAGTTATATTTCTTTGAGTTGTTTAATTATCAACTATCATAAGCAACCAAATTTACTAACAATCTTTAATTTTGTTTTCCATACAGCCTCATCTTCGAGGAAAACAGCCCCAACCACAGAAAATTTTATGGTATGTACAACAGTAACCAAATTTTCAAAACATTTAGGGTCATTGAATTATCAACAGATAAATTTTATGTGATTTTTACTTCCAGTATTGTCCTGCTAGTACTTCATTTTTCTTGAGCATAATTGGCAAGTGTGTGTGTGTGTTTTGAAGGGTTTGTTTTTAAGAATCATGTCCTTGGCACGGTGTAGTGTTCTAGAAAATTGTTCACTCCGGCACTGAGAATTGGATTTCTAGCTGGATTCTTGGTTCCCCTCATCTGCCGGCACTGCTTTTCCAGTTTCTTGCTATTGGACGGTGGTTGTATTCATTCAAATGCCCTAGGCTACTTCGTAATATGTTGACTTTAGTGTTTTGAAAGTGGCGTATGCCCATTTCTTTAAAGGCAATAGATTACATAAAATAATGTTATGCTAGATTGATAACACATTGTTCTTTCTCTTTTTTTTTTTTTTTCATAAAGTTCTCTCACACAGAATTGTATTAACAGCTGTTTGTTGCACCTGTCTAATAAATAATACATCAAACACTGTTGTATTGCTGGTAGAGTATGTGCAGAATATCATGACTGGTAGATGTGCATTCGGCAGAGCAACCATAGGGAGAGTGATGGGACCGGGGGTGGTGGGCAGGTGGTCAACAAACTGTAGGGGAATGCCAAGCACTGGAGGGGAAGTTCTAAACTGAAGCCTGTGCTCCACATTTTTTGTGACTATTAAGTGGAGCCCCTCCATACACACACATGCATGGTGACCATTGAAAAAAAAACTAGCTGTCACCTCTATATTGATTACTATGTAAAAAGAATTCTGCAGAAGATGCAACGAAAGCAGCAATTCAGTTTTGCGAGACTTGTTAACAACTTAAAACTTTCAGATAAGCATCATGAGGGGCCAATTTTGATTAAAACCTACATAAACCTACATTGCTCTTGTTGCCATATAAAAATTTGCTTCTTTTTGTCAATACACAGGAGAGTTTACACGATGTCACCTCACTGACACAGTGTGCAGACGCAATTTTGAAAGAATTCTGAAACAGTATTTTGTTAAGTGAGGAACTGAGGACAAGTATGGTCAGTAGCTTATGAAAAAGTGCATCATCTGTACAAGAATCAACATGTAATTTCTTCACTTATGTTGTTCCAAAACCCACACTATTTCGTATTTCACTCTTAAAAATTACGATTGTTCATCAAAAGGTATGTAGTTAATGATGTAGATAATGAAGTTTTGCGTAATAACCATATGGAAAAAATACTGTCCTCTTTGCAGGCCGCCATTTGCCAAAATCTTGTTTCAGTATCTCAAACTGTTTATGGAATATGAGGAATGTTATGGATATTTCATTCTGGCTTTATTGCTGGTGCGCACAATTGCAAATCAGTGTGCTATGTGAGATCAAATTTCTTGAAACTGGTGACAGACAGAGATCTTCACCCAGTCTAAATAAAAATTCAGTATGTTACCTACATTTCATATGCAGCAACATATTATGTAATATGCACCAAATTCAAAATCAAAGTGACCCCTATTTTTCATTGCGAACCTTTTCGAATTTTGTGCTCTGTCTTACTTATTTGCAAATATCACAATAACTATGACCATTAATGAAATGATGTGCCCATCACCATGGAACTGACATGATAAAGCTGTAATTAAGGCAAAAAGATTTCTTTTTTACTGGATAGTTTCTGTAAAATCTTTTGAGAAAGTTTGCAGGATGTGTGCCTCGATTCTGTCATCGCAGTGAGACGCCACCCGGCCAAAAGCAGGCAAACAATATTGATATTCCCTTCTGAACAAACAAATGAGCTTGCCCAGTGCTTCAGATGAAAGTTTGTCACTGCATGGCAGCCACCATATCCTGCATGGTCTCTAGCAGAATTGGTAGTTGAGTGCCAGCCACCAATGGTACACACCATATGATGGGAAGCTTGAGCCACTGGTGTTACACGCTGCCCTATGGGAGGATCTAGTGTGAGCCACCAACAGCACATGCCAGTGTTGAAAGTGTTAAACAATATTACTTTATTTCAATATCGCTTGCAGAACTCTTGTGATGTTCCTCTTCCTTTTCAACTCCCTCATCTCCCCTTGTTCATCATCATCATCATCATCATCATCATCATTTAAGACTGATAATGCCTTTCAGCTTTCAGTCTGGAGCATAGCCCCCTTAGAAAATTCCTCCACGATCCCCTATTCAGTGCTAACATTGGTGCCTCTTCTGATGTTAAACCTATTACTTCAAAATCATTCTTAACCGAATCCAGGTACCTTCTCCTTGGTCTGCCTTGACTCCTCCTACCCTCTACTGCTGAACCCATGAGTCTCTTGGGTAACCTTGCTTCTCCCATGCATGTAACATGACCCCATCATCTAAGCCTGTTCGCCCTGACTGCTACATCTATAGAGTTCATTCCCAGTTTTTCTTTGATTTCCTCATTGTGGATACCCTCCTGCCATTGTTCCCATCTACTAGTACCTGCAATCATCCTAGCTACTTTCATATCCGTAACCTCAACCTTGTTGATAAGGTAACCTGAATCCACCCAGCTTTCGCTCCCATACAACAAAGTTGGTCGAAAGATTGAACAGTGCACAGATAACTTAGTCTTGGTACTGACTTCCTTCTTGCAGAAGAGAGTAGATCGCGCTCACTGCATTAGCTTTGCTACACCTGGCTTCCAGTTCTTTCACTATGTTGCCATCCTGTGAGAATATGCATCCTAAGTACTTGAAACCGTCCACCTGTTCTAACTTTGTTCCTCCTATTTGGCACTCAATCCGTTTATATTTCTTTCCCACTGACATTACTTTCATTTTGGAGATGCTAATCTTCATACCATAGTCCTTACATTTCTGACCTAGCTCTGAAATATTACTTTGCAAACTTTCAATCGAATCTGGCATCACAACTAATCTTCATACCATAGTCCTTACATTTCTGATCTAGCTCTGAATATTACTTTGCAAATTTTCAATCGAATTTGCCATCACAACTAAGTCATCCGCATATTCAAGACTGCTTATTTTGTGTTCACATATCCTAATCTCACCCAGCCAGTCTATTGTTTTCAACATATGATCCATAAATAATATGAACAACAGTGGAGACAGGTTGCAGCCTTGTCTTACCCCTGAAACTACTCTGAACCATGAACTCACTTTACCGTCAACTCTAACTGCTGCCTGACTATCCATGTAAAGACCTTCAATTGCTTGCAAAAGTTTGCCTCCTATTCCATAATCTCATAGAACAGACAATAACTTTCTCTTAGGAACCTGGTCATATGCCTTTTCTAGATCTATGAAGCATTGATACAATTGCCTGTTCCACTCACAACACTACTCCATTATTTGCCGTAAGCTAAAGATCTGGTCCTGACAACCTCTAAGAGGCCTAAACCCACACTGATTTTCATCCAATTGGTCCTCAACTAATACTCGCACTTTCCTTTCAACAATACCTGAGAAGATTTTACCCACAACGCTGATTAAAGAGATACCTCTGTAGTTGTTACAATCTTTTCTGTTTCCATGTTTAAAGATTGGTGTGATTACTGCTTTTGTCCAGTCTGATGGAACCTGTCCCGACTCCCAGGCCATTTCAATTATCCTGTGTAGCCATTTAAGACCTGACATTCCACTGTATTTGATGAGTTCCGACTTAATTTCATCCACCCCAGCCGCTTTATTACACTGCAATCTATTGACCATTTTCTCCACTTCCTCAAATGTGATCCTATTTCCATCATCATTCCTATCCCATTCTACGTCGAAATCTGAAACATTACTGATCGTATTTTCACCTACATTGAGCAACTCTTCAAAATATTCCCTCCATCTGCCCAAGGCATCCACAGGATTCACCAGCAGTTTTCCTGACCTGTCCAAAATACTTGTCATTTCCTTCTTACCTCCCTTTCGGAGACTGCTAATTACACTCCAGAATGGCTTTCCAGCAGCTTGACCCATAGTCTCCAACCTGTTTCCAAAGTCTTCCCAAGATTTCTTCTTGGATGCTGCAATTATCTGTTTGGCTTTGTTTCTTTCTTCAACATAACGTTCTCTGTCTACCTGAGTTCTAGTATGTAGCTATTTTTGATATGCCTTCTTTTTCCTTTTACAGGCTGCCTTGACTGTGTCATTCCACCAAGCTGTTTGCTTCATCCTACTTTTACATACTACTGTTCCAAGACATTCTTTAGCCACTTCTAGTACTGTGACCCTGTACCTTGTCCATTCCTTTTCCAATGACTGTAATTGACTACATTCAACTAACTGGTACCTTTCTGAGATCGCTGTTATGTACTTGTGCCTGATTTCCTTATCCTGAAGTTTCTCCACTCTTATCCTCCTATATATGGACCTGACCTCCTGCACTTTCGGCCTCACAATCCCAATTTCACTGCAGATTAAATAATGATCAGTGTCATCAAAGAATCCCCTGAATACACGTGTGTCTCTCACAGCCTTCCTGAATTCCTGATATGTTATTATATAGTCAATGACAGATCTGGTTCCCTTGCCCTCCTAAGTATACCGGTGAATGTTCTTATGTTTAAAAAAGGAGTTTGTGATTACTAAGCCCATACTGGCACAGAAATCCAAGAGTTGTTTCCCGTTCCTGTTGGGCTCCATATCCTCTCCAAATTTACCCATAACCTTTTCATACCCTTCTGTTCGATTTCCAGTCCTGGCGTTAAAATCACCCATGAGCAGATCACCGTCCTTGTCCTTTACTCTAACAACTACATCACTGAGTGCCTCATAAAAACTATCCATCTTATCTTGATACAATGCGAATATACTGACACAATCCTAATTTTCTTGCTAGACACTGTCAAATCTATCCACATCAGTCGTTCGTTTACATACCTTATTGCAACTCCCCTTGTTTCTTTTTGGAAATTACCATGTTTACCCAAGTATAAGGCACCACTGATTATGAGACTATCCCCTTGTTTCCAAGAAGCTTTCTGAGAAAAATTTATTTTTAACATATATTAAAAACAAAGATTCCATGACTTACCAAACAGGAAAGCGCTGGTAGATAAGCACAATAAAAAAACACACAAACACACACACAAAATTTCAAGCTTTCGCAACAAACGGTTCCTTCATCAGGAAAGAGGGAAGGAGAGGGAAAGACGAAAGGATGTGGGTTTTAAGGGAGAGTGTAAGGAGGCATTCCAATCCCAGGAGTGGAAAGACTTACCTTAGGGGGTAAAAAGGACAGGTATACACTTCGCGCTCACACACACACACACACACACACACACACACACACACACACACACACACAGATCCATCCGCACATACACAGACACAAGCAGACATTTGTAAAGGCAAAGAGTTTGGGCAGAGATGTCAGTCGAGGCAGAGGTACAGAGGCATCTCTGCCCAAACTCCCTGTCAAACTCTTTGCCCCCACAAACGTCCGCCCGCGTGCCGCCCCCCCCCCCCCCCCCTCCCGCCCCCTCCGATGAAGCAACCGTCTGCTGCGAAAGCTCGAACCCCGCGTGCATGTTTGTGCCTGCCTGTGCGTCCACTGACCCGCCAGCACCCTCGCCTGGTAAGTCACATCATCTTTGTTTTTAGATTTATTTTTCCCACGTGGAATTTTATACCAAATGAAAGTGCTGGCAGGCCGACAGACACACAAACAAACACAAACACACACACAAAATTCAAGCCTTCGCAACAAATGGCCGCCCCACCAGGAAAGAGGGAAAGACGAAAGGATGCGGGTCCCAAGGGAGAGGGCAAGGAGCCACCCCAATCCTGGGAGTGGAAAGACCCACCCTAGGGGGAAATAAGGACAGGTGCACACTCGCGCGCGCGCGCACACACACACACACACTCACACACACACACACACACACACACACACACACGCGCACGCATCCACCCGCACACACACAGACACAAGCAGACACCTGTAAAGGCCTTTACAAATGTCTGCTTGTGTCTGTGCACAGCGCTTTCCCGTTTGGTAAGTCATGGAATCCTTGTTTTTAATATAATTTTCCCATGTGGAATGTTTCTTTCTATTTTATTTATTTTTAACGTATTTTGACTTGTCAAAATTACAAACTTTCTGAAAAGTTAACATTATAAATATTCTAAATTTATGCAATTTATTGATTGTCTACATTTTGATAATACATGGAGAAATAAAATAAATGAAAAGAAGTGGATTACATTAATTTGCAAACCATTTTATTTTCTACATTTTTTTTGCTTACTAACCCTGTCGTCTAAGGTTTCACTATCATCATCCTAATAACAGAACAGTGAAATTTTTCTCCTCGTTGTCATAAATATTGGGCTGTTTTTTCGGATTGCCAACTAGCTCTGCAGATGACGAAGAAATTGAAGAAATGTATGATGAGATAAAAGAAATTATTCAGGTAGTGAAGGGAAACGAAAATTTAATAGTCATGGGTGACTGGAATTCGACAGTAGGAAAAGGGAGAGAAGGAAACATAGTAGGTGAATATGGATTGGGGCTAAGAGATGAAAGAGGAAGCCGTCTGGTAGAATTTTGCACAGAGCATAACTTAATCATAGCTAACACTTGGTTCAAGAATCATAAAAGAAGGTTGTATACATGGAAGAATCCTGGAGATACTAAAAGGTATCAGATGGATTATATAATGGTAAGACAGAGATTTAGGAACCAGGTTTTAAATTGTAAGACATTACCAGGGGCAGATGTGGACTCTGTCTATTGGTTATGAACTGTAGATTAAAACTGAAGAAACTGCAAAAAGGTGGGAATTTAAGGAGATGGGACCTGGATAAACTGAAAGAACCAGAGGTTGTACAGAGTTTCTAGGAGAGCATAAGGGAACAATTGACAGGAATGGCGGAAAGAAATACAGTAGAAGACGAATGGGTAGCTCTGAAGGATGAAGTAGTGAAGGCGGGAGAGGATCAAGTAGGTAAAAAGAAGAGGGCTAGTAGAAATCCTTGGGTAACAGAAGAAATATTGAATTTAATTGATGAAAGGAGAAAATATAAAAATGCAGTAAATGAAGCAGGCAAAAAGGAATACAAACGTCTCAAAAATGAGATCGACAGGAAGTGCAAAATGGCTAAGCAGGGATGGCTAGAGGACAAATGTAAGGATGTAGAGGCTTATCTCGCTAGGGGTAAGATAGATACAGCCTACAGGAAAATTAAAGAGACCCTTGGAGGAAAGAGAGCCACTTGTATGAATATCAAGAACTCAGATGGAAACCCAGTTCTAAGCAAAGAGGGGAAAGTAGAAAGGTGGAAGGAGTATATAGAGGGTCTATACAAGGACGATGTACCTGAGGACAATATTATGGAAATGGAAGAGGATGTAGATGAAGATGAAATGGGAGATATGATACTGCGTGAAGAGTTTGACAGAGCAATGAAAGACCTGAGTCGAAACAAGGCCCCGGGAGTAGACAACATTCCATTAGAACTACTGACGGCCTTGGGAGAGCCAGTCTTGACAAAACTCTACCATCTGGTGAGCAAGATGTACGAGACAGGCGAAATACCCTCAGACTTCAAGAAGAATGTAATAATTCCAATCCCAAAGAAAGCAGGTGTTGACAGATGTGAAAATTATCGAACTATCAGTTTAATAAGTCACAGCTGCAAAATACTAACGCGAATTATTTACAGACGAATGGAAAAACTGGTAGAAGCCAACCTCGGGGAAGATCAGTTTGGATTCCGTAGAAATGTTGGAACACGTGAGGCAATACTGACCTTACGACTTATCTTAGAAGGAAGATTAAGGAAAGGTAAACCTACATTTCTAGCATTTGTAGACTTAGAGAAAGCTTTTGACAATGTTGACTGGAATACTCTCTTCAAATTCTAAAGGTGGCAGGGGTAAAATACAGGGAGCGAAAGGCTATTTACAATTTGTACAGAAACCAGATGGCAGTTACAAGAGTCGGGGGGGGGGGGGGGGGGCATGAAATGGAAGCAGTGGTTGGGAAGGGAGTGAGACAGGGTTGTAGCCTCTCCCCGATGTTATTCAATCTGTATATTGAGCAAGCAGTAAAGGAATGAAAAGAAAAATTTTGAGTAGGTATTAAAATCCAGGGAGAAGAAATAAAAACTTTGAGGTTCGCTGATGACATTGTAATTCTGTCAGAGACAGCAAAGGACTTGGAAGAGCAGTTGATCGGAATGGACAGTGTCTTGAAAGGAGGATATAAGATGAACATCAACAAAAGCAAAACGAGGATAATGGAATGTAGTCTAAGTTGGCTGATGCTGAGGGAATTACATTAGGAAATGAGACACTTAAAGTAGTAAAGGAGTTTTGCTATTTGGGGAGCAAGATAACTGATGATGGTCGAAGTAGAGAGGATATAAAATGTAGACTGGTAATGGTAAGAAAAGCATTTCTGAAGAAGAGAAATTTGTTAACATTGAGTATAGATTTAAGTGTCAGAAAGTCGTTTCTGAAAGTATTTGTATGGAGTGTAGCCATGTATGGAAGTGAAACATGGACAATAAATAGTTTGGACAAGAAGAGAATAGAAGCTTTTGAAATGTGGTGCTACAGAAGATTGTTGAAGATTAGGTGGGTAGATCACATATCTAATGAGGAGGTATTGAATAGGATTGGGGAGAAGAGAAGTTTGTGGCGCAACTTGACTAGAAGAAGGGATCGGTTGGTAGGACATGTCCTGAGGCATCAAGGGATCACAAATTTAGCATTGGAGGGCAGTGTGGAAGGTAAAAATTGTAGAGGGAGACCAAGAGATGGATACACTAAGCAGATTCAGAAGGATGTAGGTTGCAGTAGGTACTGGGAGATGAAGGAGCTTGCACAGGATAGATTAGCATGGAGAGCTGCATCAAACCAGTCTCAGGACTGAAGACAACAACAACAACATTGAGATTTCTGAGACTGTGGTTACCATGGGACCTGAGAACACAGCTGTTTTTATCCGAATACATTTCGGGCTCCACTTCTATACTGACGTGAGAATGTTACAATGTCTCTTGCTTCCAAATATATTGTCTGGCCGCAGCTCTCTTATTGGGTTTGTAGGACCAGCAACTGACGTACCCCCTTTTGTTCCCATCATGTGCCAGTGAGCATCAACAACATTGCAGCACAAAATAAATAAGTACACCACTGGCCTGTATCCAGACTTCTCCTTCAGTATTTGTCCAATTTGAAGTTATTTCAATTGCAACTACAGATGGATTCAGGCAAACTGTAAAACTGTAGTTTAAACTTGGCAGACGTCCCCCCCAAAAAAAAAAAAGCTGAAGTATACATTATAGCTTTCCATGGTTGGTGATATGACATTATTTGCTACCCTCTGACTATTCCCATCCCTGCATTCTTCTAGTTCTCAGCCAAGATAGTACCATTGTTCCCCCTCCAACATTTCCATAGTGCTGTGCTGGAGCAACTGTGAGATACAAACTGCAATACCTTCTAGTGCGCAAGTCATTTGTAACAACAGCAACTAACACATGAATAAAAGATCGCAACCACGATTCGGTCCAATTCTCGAACTTCGCTCGTCCTGCCATCTACTGACATCCGTTGGTACTATCTTCATGACTGGTCTTGCAGCTGTAATTTATTCTCGCAACAACTACTACAGTTTAATATGATTTATTTCGTTACGTATTGCATACTGGATTACTTTTCCATCTTGTTTCAGCTGAATGTTGCTATCATGTTCTAAAGCTGATTAAAAGCTGGCAGTCGTTTTATCTGGTAGTCTAATAAGTGAACAGCAACTTTCTCATTTGCAATCCACTTAGTAAATTATTACAGTCTCTTGTAATCAAATAAAATATTGATCTGGGTTCAGAATCAAGTACTATTTTTTGAAGGCCGCTTTTGAACGTTGGCTTTACTTAAAAAGCAGCATTACTGTAATGTTTGTACATGGACCCATACGTGTTTGAGAACTTTCATTGCAAATCTGTTCAAATACAACAATAATTTGTAAGATGTTAGAATTTATTGCTATTTCCTCCTGTGTTTCACAGAATTGTCCAATTTTAACCATACAAATACATTGTTGTAGTGGTTAGTTCATGGTTTCTTGCGCATGTCTTGCACTAGCGCTGTGCGACTCAAATGTGAAGTGACTGTTCAAACAACATTGGTATTGTATCAAGCATTTTGGTGTATTAGGAAATCGTGATCCTTTTCCAAAACGATTATCGTTTGCGTAGCCCATCTGTTCGGAGTTCTTCATAATAAATCTGTCTGCATGAGATCTGAACAGGTAAAGCTTCATCTGTAAATGTAAAGACAACCCCTATATATTGTATTAAACAACATAAAAATGTTAACCTCAGCTGTGATAGTTTTGATCTGCAAATATAAGATGATACTGTATTTTTCGAATGACGAATTTGGGGGAAAAATCATGGTTAAATTGGTTAAATGATTTTTCCTCACGGTAAGCTCCATTAGCCTATAAATAAAATCATGAAATGGTTAAAGCAGATTTATTAGAAAAATCTTAAAACTGCTGTATTATATTATTTCTCTACATAATCACCATTCACATTTAAGTGTTTATGATTATTTCACAATGAGTGTACAAATTCCCTCTGAGATTGCAGCAAGCCTGTGACAGTATCTTGAAGTTCTTTGTCAGAGTCAAAAAGTTGGAATCGAAGCCACTTCTTTGAGTGCGTTTTGAAATGAAAATTACTTGGCGCCCAGTCGGGACTGTGGGACATATGTCCTAAAATTTCCTGTTAGAACTGATGCATTAATTCTTGTGTTTGTGATTAAGCATTTGTTGTGCGAAAATAAGAAACTCGTAGGTAAGAGACCACATTGCTTATTTTGAATGGCCCTTCTCAGATTTGCTTATGTTCCACATTTGACTTCAGAATAATTATCCTGCATTCCATGCAGTCCACAAACGAGGTTCCTATTTAACTTATCCATAACTTTCCTAGTTGTCAGAATTTGATCTTTTTGTTATTGGACGGGTGACTGCTGTCTTGGCTCTGCTTTTGCATAGGAACCAATACTTTGACAACAGTCATGATTAAGTTTGGACTTAAGTTTCTGCATCATAAAAAAAAAAGAAAGATAGCCCAGAAAAGCAATCATCTGTTGAGTTTTGAGGTCCTCAGAAGAGTATTTTGGAATGCAGTGAACACATAGCTTGTGGTTAAGAGCATGCATGTGATAGCTTGCATTTGGAGGGGGGGGGGGGGATGTTGGAAGACAAATGGTCACTTTTATGTAGCCATTGAGAGCTAGGGGTGCAGGAAGAGGGCTTTGGTGGAATGGTTGCCCTTTCTTGTGTTTAGTAACATTCTTGTGCGAAACATTCTGATAAATGTATGAAACGTTGTTTGCAATTGAAACATTGTTAAATGTCTGTTTTCGTGAATTTTGTGTCAATTTCTTGTGTTAGTATGTTGCTGACTTCCAGTGCTCATCCATGTCTGTCATTATCATGTAGAATAATTTCTAAACAAATGACAGCATTGATGTACAACTATTCTTCATATCTGCTTGTTTACGGCTCAAATTTTGTGATTAGTGTTAACAGCTTTGAGATTTTTTGCCAGTAACATCAAATTACAGAATATATTTCACATTTGGTGGGACTTTCAATTGCAATGCTGAAATCTGTAGTCCAATAATAAATATTTAGTTTTAACAAAACTATTAATTCTCTTCTCTTCCATGTGGATATTGTTAAGAGTGCTTAATTAATAAGTAATTAACCTATAAGCTCCGTTCTTGCACATTCAGCGAGTCAGTTCTAATAGTTTCCGCACCCCTCCAGCTACAGTCCTTTGAAGCATATGAGTTGCTAACAGTGATACCTGATATTATCCAAGCTCTGTGTTATTAGTCACCATAAAGTTTCAGTAAAACGATGCAAATCTAGGATTTTCAAAAAGCCCACTTTTCAGCCTTTTAATAATACCGTCCATCAATTAGCATGCAGCAATTTGTCGTCTGAAGCCACTTAGTGAAAATGGCAAAATTGTTAAGGATTTTTTCAGAGGTACACACATTTGCGTCTTGTGATTTTAGACAATACATGTGGCGAGTTTTGATGTTTTTGCAAACAGAAATAAATTTTTGGCTAACGTGCGGGTGGACACTGTATCTTGGGTAATTTCCGAAAACTTGCTATATTGTATGGCAATTTATCAATTTGCAGTTACTGTTTTAGCCTCTTCATACAGTGTCAATCAAGAAGTTACACACAAAATTTTGTATTTTCTCCAAGTTCTCTTCACTTTTACTGAACAAGTATTATCGAGAATATCTGGGTGTATTATTGGCACTTTATTTTTCAGCCAAAATCATATTGTTGCATATTGTTACTCACGCAGAATGTTCTGTTTGAAACTTCTAGGATTTAACACATGGTCTAGGGAAAGCTCTTAGACTAGCAATCAGAACATCCAGGGTCCTGAGTTAACCTCCCAACTGCTTAAATATTGAATAAAATTCTTCAGCAGCCAAAGACTTACAGTATAAGAAGTCACCCTTGTTCTTCCAACAGCCTTGATAAAAAGGACAGAGGAGAGGACAGAGGTTCGGGGAGTGTGTTGCTCTTTGAGTGGGAATCAGCCATTAAAAGGTGGAAGAATGAGCAATGATCTGTGGCATGAGGATGCAGAAGGAAATAGAAACCATTGCATTAGAGGCACATAATGGGTATCCATAGGGCATGGAGCCTGTTATTGAAAAAGTGACAAGATGATCTTTCCATCAGCTTAGTTCCTCATTTGGGTCTGGAGGAGGGGACTTCCAAATGAGAGGTGAACATTAGAAAAAGGTAGAATAACAAAGGATTCTATGAATCGGAGTATGGAACGTCAGAAGTTTGAAAGTAGTAGGAAAGGTAGAAAATCTGAAACAGGAAATGCAAAGGCTCGATCTAGATGTAGTGGGAGTCAGTGAAGTGAAATGGA
Organism: Schistocerca americana; assembly: GCF_021461395.2. Taxonomy (NCBI): domain Eukaryota; kingdom Metazoa; phylum Arthropoda; class Insecta; order Orthoptera; family Acrididae; genus Schistocerca; species Schistocerca americana. Next base: position 508,843,108 of record NC_060119.1, on the reverse strand, counting down.
AAGAATATAAGGATTTCTGCTCAGATGAATGTAGGGTAATATCAACAGCAGCAGAAAATGCTATAGAGGAGTAGCATTCATTATGAATACAAAAGTAGGGCATGTGAGCTACAGTGAACTATTCAGTGATTTGGTTGTTCTCATCAGATTCAATAGTAAAGCAACACTAACATTGCTTGCCCCTGCTCCAATATAGATCCACATCACAATTTAACAATGATGAAGAGTAGACTGAAATTCAAGAGAATCGTCCAGATGCATCAGTGTGGATGAAAGTGGGATACTGAAGTACTGAGGAATGATGATACTTGTTTGACGTTAACTGACAATGTGGAACTGATTTGCTGAATGTGCAAGAAGGGGCAAAGCTCATTAGTTAAGCACCGTTTACAATATCCATCTGTAGAGAAGGGAATTAAATTAACAATTATGTTAAACCTAAATACTTAGTAGTGGGTCATAAATTTGAGCACTGCAATTGAAAATCCCAGAAAATGTGAAATATATTTTTTAATTTGATTTTATTGTCAAAGAATCTCAAAGTTATTAACATTCATCACAAAATTTGTGTTGTGAATAAACAGATACACTGAGAGAAAGTGTTGTTCATAAATGTATCCATTTGTTAGAGAACTATTCTACATGATGATGATGATGATGATGATGATGATGATGATGATGATGATGGAAGTGGCTGTTGCAGTCAGCAACATACTAACACAGAAAATTGATGAAACATTCATGAAAGCACACATACTAGAGTAGGCAGTTGAAGAGGAGAGGACATTTCTAAAAAGGGAAACTACAGATGGTGAACAGACAAACATAAGCACAAAGAAGGTAACAGTGAAGACACCTTGGGTAACCAAGCAAGTACCACAGTTGAACAATGAAAGAAGGAGATACAAAAATATTCATGAAAAGACAGGAGTACAGCAGCATAAATCTGTTGGGAATTGAGCCAAGATGGAATGGCTACAAGAAAGATGTGAAGAAATTGAAAAAGAAATGGTCGTCGGGAGCACTGACTCGGCACATAGAAAAATCAGAACAACCTTTGGTAAAATGAAAAGCAAGGGTGTAACATTAAGAGTGCGATTGGAATTCCACTGTTGAACATAGTAGAGGGGGAAGACAGGTGGAAAGAGTACACCGAAGCCTTCTATGAGGGGGGAGGATTTGTCTGATAATGTGATAGAAGAAGGAATTGCAGTCGATGTGGAAGATACAGGGAATCGCCTATTAGTTAGTGCCTTGGAAGAATTAAGATGAAATAAGGCAGCAGGAATAAATAACATTCCATCCTAAAATCATTGGGGAAAATTGCAACCAAATTACTATTAAAGTTGGTGTGTAGAATCTATGAGACTGACACTGTACCATCCACACAATTCCGAAGATAGCAAGGGTAGATAAGTGTGAGAACTATTGCCCTATCAATTTAACAATGTATGGAAGTGAAACATGGACGATAACTAGTTTGGACAAGAAGAGAATAGAAGCTTTCGAAATGTGGTGCTACAGAAGAATGCTGAAGATAAGGTGGGTAGATCACGTAACTAATGAGGAGGTATTGAATAGAATTGGGGAGAAGTGGAGTTTGTGGCACAACTTGACTAGAAGAAGGGATCGGTTGGTAGGGCATGTTTTGGGGCATCAAGGGATCACAAATTTAGCATTGGAGGGCAGCATGGAGGGTAAAAATCGTAGAGGGAGACCAAGAGATGAATACACTAAGCAGATTCAGAAGGATGTAGGTTGCAGTAGGTACTGGGAGATGAAGAAGCTTGCACAGGATAGAATAGCATGGAGAGCTGCATCAAACCAGTCTCAGGACTGAAGACAACAACAACAACAACATCAACTTAACAATTCATGCATCCCAAGTTGCTGACAAGAATAATATACATAAGAATAGAAAAGAACATCGAGGATTTTTTAGAGGTTCAGATCATTGTGGCTTTAGGAAAGGCAAAGACACCAGAGATGCAGTTCTGACAGTGTGCTTGATAATGGAAGCAACACTGAAGAAAAATCAAGACACATTCATAGGATTTGTCAACGTGGAAAAAATGATTGTTAATTTAAAATGGTGTAAGATGTTCAAAATTCTGAGAAAAATAGAAGTAAGTTACAGGGAAAGACAGGTGATATACAATATGTGCAAGAACCAAGAGGGAACAATAAGAGTGGAAGACCAAGAATGAAGTGCTCAGATTAAAAAGAGTGTAAGACAGGGATGCAGTCCTCTGCCCCTACTGTCCAATCTTTACACTGAAGAAGCAGTGAAGGAAATAAAATAAAGGTTCAAGAATAGGTGAAAGGATATCAGTGATAAGATTCACTTATGACATGACAATCCTCAGGGAAAGTGAAGAAGAATTGCAGGACAGTGGAATGGAATATACATTCTAATGAGTATAGAATATGGTTTGTGAGTAAACCAGAAAAATTAAAAAGGTAATGAGAACTTAACAGAAATGAGATGAGGAAGAAACTTAAACATTAAAATTGGTGATCACAAAGTAGATAAAGTTAAAGAATTCTGTAACCTTGGAAGCAAAATAACCCACAACAGATCAAGCAAGGAGAACGTAAAATCACATTAGCACACACAAAGATGCCTTTGCTGGCCAAGTGAAGTCCACTGGTATCAAACATAGGCCTTAACATGAGGAAGAAATTTCTGAGAATGTCTATTTGGCGCACAGCTTTGTATAGTAGTGAATCCTGGTCAGTAGGAAAACCATAACAGAAGAGACTCTAAAACCATTTTAGATGTATTTCTGCAGAAGAATGATAAAAGTAAAGAATGAATTCTATTCAGAATAGGTGAAGGGAGAAACACAAGGAAAACACTGACAAGGAGGAGGAGGACAGGATGATCAGACATTTGTCTTAAAGACACTAGGGAATAACCTCCAAGGATCTAAAGAAGGAAGCGGAGTGTAAAAGCTACAGCCAACAAATAATTGAGGCTGTACAATGCAAATGATACCCTGCGATGAAGGGATTGCGCTAGAGAGGAATTTATGGTGGGCCACATCAACCAGTCAGAAGACTAATGACTCAAAAAGTGGCAGCTGGAGAGGCAAGTGTAGAAGGCACACACTTCACCTTTTTGTTGTGCTTCCCACACTTCTGTACTCACAGGACACTTCAGTTGCCACAAGCTGAAAACCTTCAGCCAGCATGTGTCAAGCCTAATGGCAGACTATGCAGTTACACAATGCTGTCTCGCATGTGTATGAGCAATGCATCACAAGGTACTCACTTGATATAACACCTGAAAGTGGCAGATAGCACGTTGCAATAAAGCTTTTATAACCAGAAGTGGACAATGACTTCTTAAACAATGTATTAGGGCTGCAAAACCATGTCAAAAACGTTTAGTAAATACTGCAGTGAAACAGGAGCCTGTCCGTATTAATGTATTCTTGACAGTATTATGAAAAGGACAGATCGCTAGCCCGCATCTCGTGGTCATGCAGTAGCGTTCTCGCTTCCCACGCCCGGGTTCCCGGGTTCGATTCCCGGCGGGGTCAGGGATTTTCTCTGCCTCGTGATGGCTGGGTGTTGTGTGATGTCCTTAGGTTAGTTAGGTTTAAGCTGTTCTAAGTTCTAGGGGACTGATGACCATAGATGTTAAGTCCCATAGTGCTCAGAGCCATTTGAACCATTTTGACAGATCGCTACTCGCCATAAAGTGGAGGTTATGAGTCGCAGATAGGCACAAGAAAAAGACTGTCAGACAAGTAAGCTTCCATCCAAAGGGGCGTTCATCGGAATTAAAAAATATACATGCACACACTCGCAGATGCAGCTCACACACAGATGACTAGTCTCTGGCTGCCAGGGCTAGACTTTGAGCAGTAGCGCATGATGAGAGAAGCAATTTGGGTTGTGGGGGCGAGGAGGAGTCTGGGGCGGAGAGGGGGAGGGATGACAAGGTACTAAACAGCCATTCTTGGTGTTGAGGCTCCATATTTTGTACACAAATTGTATTGGTTTACCCCGAATATATTGCTTGTAACCATGGTGGCCAAAATATTCAACCATGAATTTGTCATATTCCAAATGCTCTTCAGGTACAGAATTACCTGTACACAGGTTCTTTAGCATTTCAATAACTGGACGGATTTTCCAAGCCTTATCATTAGGGTCAGTGTTGGTGTTATCAGCACAGTGCAAAAATAGACAGATTTGTAGAAATCTATCTTGCCTCATGGAGTTACACACAACTCGCCCATTTAGGATCAAAGAAATGTAACTCCAAAAACTGTTTTGAGATAATTCGATTTAAAGATTTTGTCCAAAAAAACTGAATATTTTCTAATAGTTTTTCACAAACCTTTATATGGTAAAGAAAGAGTATACTTTATTGACTGTTGTTTTCTACTAGATGTTACATATTCTAGTCACTATGTGGACACAAATGAAATATTTTATGAAATTATACACGTAGTTATGTTTGTCCGATCCTTAACTTAGTGGCTTCTGCTGTATAACATATGAATGTCAAACAAATAATATGCAACTTTAAGCAATATTATCATATTAAAGACTACTGCAGTTGTGTTAGTAATGTCTTTATAAATACAGATTACACAGAATAAGCTATGGGAATGTATGTCAGTGCTATTCAATGAGTACTACAAGCAAGAGAATAAAAGTCATCATTATTTTCACTTTGCATTATTTGTATGCAGTAACATAGAAATAATTTACAGGTAACAGAAATAATATTCTTGTTTTTAAATCTTCACATAACAAACATAGGAAAAATCATTTTAACGAAACACATTGCTTCCTCACACCTGTTTTTCTGTTTGTGGAGTATTGTTTCAAAAATAATACAACACAGACATTTAAATGAGCCAAAATTAGTGGTTTACATGAAATAGCTAAGGTGATGAACTAGCAAGAGTAATAAAGGAGACAAAAAACAAACAAACAGACAAACATGAAATATATTCCCATGATTCTTCCATGTTTTCCTCATTTTCTGAATCGTTAGCTGCATTGAGTCCTTGATACAATGTGTGATGCCTATGAGGTATAATACACTTATTAAATAAACCTATAATATCTTTTCTTTTCTTTACTTACGCAAACAGGACTGTCACGTGGTAGGCGCAGAATATTGTCTTCAGGTCCTGAATTCGAAGAATTTTGTAGGCCGGGTCTTTTCTTGACGTGCAAGCCTTGAAAGTCACGATCATCGTACGAATACTTGAAAAACGTCATGTCAGGCTGATCTTTCCCATATTGCATCCAAACAATCTTAAGCCATTTCACAGTTTCTCCATTCTCAGCTGTTTTCCTATTCCGAATTATTTTCTTCTGAAGCTGGTTGAAATCTTAAAATTTGAGCGTTATCCATTTCTTTTACTCTGTACCTGTTGGTCATTCTTACAATTGTGTACCAGCCAATGGGATCAAAAACATCCACATGTTTACCTTTTCTTTCGATGCTCGCATGCACTGAGTTTACTTTCCATTTGTGAATGTCCAGGCTCAAAAAACCATTACTCGATAGTTGGAATGTCCAGTGTATTGGCATTCCTGTTCTGGCCCCCACATGTATCAGAAAACAAGGTTATCGGTTTTCCTGTTGCATGAATTTTCAAAAAAATCCCACTGACATGAAGTCACCCGTATGGATCCTCTTTTTGCTGTTGTCTCGTCCCACATGTGACAATCGGTTTTGTTTTCTCCTGCATTAAGAACTGTAGATTGTAGACGGAGGTCGTTCTTTTATAGAATACTGCATTCACTTTAAGCAGTAAAGCGCAGCTTGTAAGTCAAATTCAGCTAGCACTTTCTTTCTTAATGTTCTTAAATTTCCTTGTAATTTTGTTCCTTTTCAAATGCTCTTCCTGTTCCCTTTTAAAATCTCTGTCTTCCATTTTCTCAGCCGAAATGTGTGAAAACTTTAAACACTTATCACACATATATATTCGTGGCCTGTGGAATTTCAGATTAAAATCCTTTGTCAATATCTTCCTGTACAGGCATAATTTCTGGACTGTCTTTCCTTCCTCATAGCATTGTTCTTGATATAACTCACACATTACCTTAATACTCATATCGGCAGATAAATAATCTACTGTACATTCTTTCCTCTTGTAATGAGAAAGAAGGGTAGGAAAACTATAGCATCTTTACTTTACTTTCTTCTGGTCTCTTTACACCTGGCTCATGACATCCTCTCGCCCTTTCTTAATTACAGGACACGCATCTCTTTTTCAATAGTATTTCTTACAAAGGTTTTGGAAATGTCAGATGTCTTGAGAAAAAATTGCCTACACACTTGAATATTATCATATCCCTTTATTAGAAAGAATTCCTTGGTCCTCTTCTTTGGTGAGTTACCTGATTTTGTCCTCACACTTTGTTTGTCTTTTTCTCCCACTAGCTTATTTAGATACTGCCGTCATAGCTCAACTGATCCAAGATCCCAGTAGGCTCTATGGATATTTTGTCTGTGTTGCTCAGTAAACTGTTGTTGACATTTAGAGCAATCTTTTGGCTTCATATTTTGTTGCAGGAACTTCAGAATTCTTCGTAGAAATATATGCCCTACCATGCTGTCAATTGATTTTTCTTTGATTTCTTTTCCATTCCTCTTTAACTGCTACTCTTTTTCGTTTTCATGTTTTGTTATTATTCTCAGTACCAGCATTGTCATCGGCAATTTCCCCATCCTGATTGTGATGATTTTCTTGTGCAGTAGTTGCATCCTCAGCAGTTTTTGTGACATTCTTTACAAGGGACGTTCCATGTCCAACACCGCTGTCTGTAACAATAACATGACAGGTTTTCAGAGGAAGGGAAAAGAAAATTGACTGGAATTGCTATAGTGTCTGGTAACTGGTTGGCTACTCACCAGTATCTGTAGTGTTGTCCGGTTCATAGGAAGAAGGATCATCATCTGTCTTCAGGCACATTTTCACCATCCTTCTTCGTTTGGGCTCCATAGTGCTCCTACTTGCTTGTAAACACATTCACAACTGAAACAATATTTATCTTTCTTGCCAGGAAGTCACAATCCATTGTTGTCACAGAGAGACGGCAACAATGAGTCTAAAGAGAAGTAGGGGAAAAAGCAACTTCTAACGGTTCTGTTAGGATCAAAGAAACTTAAGAGCTGTTCCGTTTCACAAATTAACGCTGTGTCCTGTGGTCTAAAAACGGATCAGCTATTCCATGTGTCTGGTCCTTACCATTTCTCGTAAAATGTAGATATGTTGGCAACTAAAACGGAAACTACATGAGATAGTTATGCTTCTCTGATTGTAATGTAGGTCTTGTTTCCGTGTACCTTATGGTACTAACAACTCAAAAGTGGCAAAAATGCAGTTATGTCTGTCTGATCCTAAATGGGTGAACTCAGTCCTTAATGGCATCATCACCACTATCCCAGTAATCCCTTTCAGATTGCAGAATATTGTGTATATTAACAAACAAAATCCTAATGAAGCATTTAATCCTGTCAGCTGTTATATCTGGATGTGGACAGTTAATAGATAATGCATAATGTCGTGTTTCATCAACTAAATGCTCAATTATCTCTTTGCTGTAAACCTTTCAAAATCTCGAAAGCAGACATACTTTTGTAGTTAGAATAATCAGCTTCAGGAAATGAAGTATAGCGTTCAGTGTCAAAATCTGCTCTGTGTACCCCCTGTGAAGGACCTCCTTCTCTTTCATTGCTCCATTTTGCTATCTTTGACAATGAAGGGATTGGTATAGTACTATCATTGGTTGAAGGTAGAATAGAATGTGAAGCTCGATCTGACAAAAGTGTGAAGATCCTGACAATGAAGTGGCTGTGTCATAATCAATACCTGTTCTTTCGTTATTGGGAAGTTCGACTTCTACACTAGTCCTTAAAAGCCTAGATGATAAATTAGCAAGTAGCCTCTAATGATACATTTAACACTGTTAAGTGGTATAAAATATTAATTGCAAAATTGTGACGTGTATGAGAAATAACATTTACGCACGCTAGTTCTCACTTGATGAATCCTCATCTTTTCAGCATTGTTCAAACTAAGATGTACTGGTCATTATTTACTCAGATTACTAAATACTGTAAGATCATATCTGGCACCAGCACATAATATGTTAAAAAAAAAGTGTACCGTTACCCTATGGAAATGTGAGGTGTTAATGGGTTAATGATTTTTCTCCCTCCAAATTATGTTCCAAAAAATAATGTATTTTTGTTATTAATGAAAAACATATAATGAATGTCATTACATATAGATAGCTTTTAAGTTCAAAATAATGAGTTACAAAATTTTGAAGATTGCCAGTAATAAAAACTTGAGTATTCTCATGTAGTGGACTTTTGACTAAAATATCCCGTAACTTGGAGTGACTTTCTAGTTTCTGTCTAGCTGTGAAGTCTAACCAAGTATTTCACAATGGTTTCCTATGAACATCTTGGAGGAGCTGGCTGAGCACAGTGGATGTGTTTATCTTGTCCCACTGACGACCACATTGCTCGTCTTACGTACTGTCATTACGTTTAGTCTCTAATGAAGTAACTTCACAGTCTTCTTCATTTTCTGAGTTGTTAATTTCAAAGTCAAGCTTAGGATCTCTATACCATCCTTTTTAGAAAGCATTGCCTAAACAATAATCCAGGAGAGATTCTGAAAGTGCACATCCAGAGTTGCACACAGTAAAGATGACATCTAATGGCAACCAGCTCAACCAATACATGACAGCCAGTCAACAAAAGTAATACTGGGTGCTCCCAAGCAGCCAACTTTTAACCATCAGTGCTGAAACGGATATAAACAGGGTTTTATTTTTTCAAAGGTATGCTCTTAAGTTGCCCTGAGTGCACTCGGATTTTAAGTTTCTTTCAAAATAATGAGATAACTCTGTGTTTTAAGTTAAAGGATTAAAAAATAATCATTAATCAGTCTTTCCTTCTCATCCCATCTGGCAAGTCTGCCATGACCCAGTGTTCTGGGCTACCCTTCAAAACTCTCCATTTCTTAAACTTAGCCAGTCCTTTTTCTTCATCCCTCTTTGTTACTCTTCAGCTCATGCGCCAGAAGAAAGAGCCACTGGCTCCAAAAATGTGGAAATTTTCTTAACTGTGTGTGTGTGTGTGTGTGTGTGTGTGTGTGTGTGTTTATTCTCTCCTTTGCCACTTGGTGTAGATTTTTTCTTCAGAAATTGATTGTTTTCATTGATAAATTACTTGTTGTTTGTCGGACTGTTGGTCTATTACTCTCTGAGGAATACCATATCCAGAGCAGCCTGAAATGCTGTGGAGACATCAGAAGTGGCGCATATCTCTTGAGAACAGCAATTGCAGCTGCAGCTTCAGTGCAGGGTGGTGGTGTTATATCTTAATACTCCTCCTCAGAAGATGACTGTAAATCATTATCATTCTTGAATGAAATTTTCCACTCTGCAGTGGAGTGTGCACTGATATGAAACTTCCTGGCAGATTAAAACTCTGTGCCGGACCAAGACTTGAACTCGGGACCTTTGTCTTTCGCGGGCAAGTGCTCTACCAACTGCGCTACCCAAGCCTCCGCATCTTCCCTGTTCCAGTCTTGAATAATGTGGGAATAAAGATTGCCAATGTTGCCCTGGATGCAACCAGGAATCAGGTTTATCTAATTTTGCCCTTGGTGTCTTTATTTGTTACACAAATTGGGTGGTATTGTATGTTTCTAATATTATGTTGGAATGTGGACTCTTGGAATATTGAGAGTAGGTCCCCTTTCATGTGCAAGGCTGTGCACTTAAATGCAAGGATCATCCATTTCCTGCGGCCATTCTTTGGCACACAATGCCAAAGTCCCACTCACTGTAGTTCAGATGGCACATGGTAACTTGGTGTGTCTGAGAGGTTAAATGACTTGGGGCCGATTGTATAAGACAGTTGACTTTCGACTAATACAGAAAATTACTTCAGATCCGGCTGAACTTAAAGATGTGTGTTGTATAAATGTCAGTCTTGGTTATATTGCCATGAAGGAGGGCCTTTGATTGGTGACTAAATTTTAAAAACAAGCCAAGTTAATCTACACTCCTCAGTTCAGAACATAGTAATATTACAAAGCAATTCTTTTGTTGTCGCAAATATGAGTTAAAGGGAAATAAACAATAAAGAAGTTCTTACTAAAACAAAAAATGTTGGATAAACATGTTAATATTCCACTCTCACACTGCTGTAGCACAATCCTCCTCTTCCTCCCCTTCCTGGTCTGTAAAGCTGGATTAAGGAAATGATTGATGATTTAAGTAATGTGTACAGGTAATAATTGATCTTACAATCCTTGGGGATTGCTTGTATTAATGTGAATATTTTAGGGCATTTTATAAGCACTTAATGACAGGGTATGAAAGGTAAATCCAAAACATTTGCAATGAAAAGTTAACCCTCCATTGCATGTTGTTGGCATTTGGCAACACACAGTCTGGCTGCACAAGATAGACTGTGTTTACTTTCAGAATGTTGTAAGAAACTGTAGTTAATCAATAATCTTTGCTGAAGCTCGATTGTACGTAAATGCATGCGTAAGCAGTAGATGCAGTGATCTTTTGCAAGTGATAATTGCTACAATCGGTTACTTGCTTTGACACCACCACAAACAATTGATTTTCAAGCAATTTCAACTAGTATTACAAGTGGCACTACGTCGAGAAATTTTGCTATGGAAAATGAACTACTGTGTGTAGCACCATGAGCTTTTGCAAAAAATAGATAGAATAGAAATTGTAATATTTTAAACCTTTTTATTTATTTTTTTATTTTTAGAAGTCTGTGTCACTTTATAGAATACATTAAAATTTCCAATGGTGCCAAGTGACTTTCATACAGCTTCCCAGAGCACTAATACAATTCATTTCTCATTTATTAGCCCTGACTTCCTTTTTTATTCATTAACCTTATAGTTTGATTGCAAGTATTTGCACAGCTTGTTTTGCACTCTTTGTGTGTGTATAGAAATGTTGCCAATAACAGCACTGCTGATTGCCGTAACACTTGTGATAGATTATATGAGGAAGAGTTATATATGAAATTACAAGGGGCTTGAGTATAGCTATATAACAAATTTGTTCTGAACAATAAAATATGAAATTACAAGGGGCTTGAGTATAGCTGTATAACAAATTTGTTCTGAACAATAAAATTAAAATGTCCACGTAATATTACAGTACGTCATTCTGTTTAGAAGTTAAAACTTTAATAATGCACATAGTTGTTTCATAAATAACTGTACAAAATTGTCAGATGCTGCCAATGTTTTGTGTTCATTACTGTGAATTTCCCATCAATTCTAATTCTACCGAAAAAGCTTCAAAGTGCTAATTACTGCAAGATAAGAGGGTGCATTTCATATTACTTCTTATTGTAAATGGCAACTCCAGCCTAAACTTTTCACTTAAGAGACTGGTTCATGGTCCCTGAATAACTATACATCATAACGCAGAGTTCTTACTCAACCTGGATAAAATGAAACACAACTGAGCTACACAACCACCCTTAATAATTAAATACACGAGTCACAGCAAGCTAACTGTATTGCCACGTACCAAATCCAATCAAGTGGATTGCCATGTGATCAGTGACCAATTGTAGTGGTTTGCCCACACACAGGCTGTCTACAAAGTGATTGCATGTTTGTACAATGGATTAGTGTGATACAATGTTCATGTGCAGGAAAAGGGGGGGGGGGGCTCTTTAAGAGTGAATTATTTCAGCAACTTGGATCATACCTGAAGAAATTAAGTTTTTAAGGTATGTAAAATGATGCTTAATGGTAGCAAAAATCATGTTTCTCCGTCCTTTTAAATGAATGATAAATCAAGAATCACTATTTTCAGTTTGTTGCCATATGGCAGGAAAGCCTGAGGAAAATCTAAACTTGGGTACAGTAGGAAGAAATGCTGGAAAGAGTGATATGAAGTGGTACATTGACAAACTTTCTCATGCATGTAGTGCGAAAGGATATTTTAGTCAGGGGCAAAATGCATGTGTCGGAGTACAAAATGTGTGAATATGTTCCTCTTTAAAAGAATCTGACAGGAAAGTGGGGAACCAGCTGCCTTAATCCTCATTCTTCTGTCTTCTGCACCAAAAGTTTTGTCCTATGAATGTATTTATGCTCTTTTAACCCAAAACTTTCTAAATCCTTTTACCCAGTCTCTCTTCTTGGTTAAGCTTCATATTTAGCATCAACCAATCACTGCCCCCCCCCCCCCCCTCCCCCCAACACCGGCACTATGTCCTCTCTCTCTTCCACTGTCACTGTCCCTCTATGTTCACATGCCAGAATTTTTCATGGGGGAGACGGAGTGGTGATTGAGGCAGCTAGTTCCCTACTTTTCTGTCAGATCTCTGCTGATATCTTTGGGTCAGAGAAAATACATGTATTTATCACCCTTGCTAAAACTTAATGTGTTACTCTGGTGTTCCTCGGGTCAGTATGACTCAAGGGCTTAATAATTCACAGTAAATATCTTATTCCTCATTGTCGAAACGTCCGAAGTTATGCAACAATACAAGTCTTTGATGACTTTCAGATCATTGTAGCACTTTACATTTTATCAGCTGTTGTGTACAGAGACAGTTCGTGTATCTATCATAGTAATTTCTGTGTGGCTATGATGGTGAAATGAATTCTTTCCGATGAGCAATTGGAAGCATTAGTAAAAGTATCTGACAACAAGCAGAATATTTCTGAAGAAGAAAATCGCACCAGTGATGGACAACACACATTCTTCACATGATTCTCAAGACATTTCAGATATTGATACCTCAAATGACAATGTGCAAGCTGTTCAACTGATTCAGACTAAAGACAAAAATAGACATGAAGCTTAGAACCGTTTTTGCAGACTGGAAGAGCATCTAATGCAAACATCATGAAACTCACTCCTGGTCTGACAAGATGCACTGTCGCCAGAGTGAGTGATATAAAATTGTCTTTTTTGTGTAATGGTGAATGATAATATTCAAAGTATTGTGGTGGAAGTAGCTAATATTCTGGGTAGAGTTTATGGGGATAGCTGGGAAGCATTAGATGAAATTACACTAGAAGCCAATATTAGCCTGTTATTGCTGGCTGGTGTGTATGAATAATATGGTGAATCAGCAAAGAATCTGTGGGATCCAGAAACAGGTAGAACCATCTTTCCTCTTGTAATGCCACTGAAACTGAAACTGTTCTGTTCATCTCACACATTTAGATGACAAGTCTGATCATAGAGCACGAAGAGTAAATGACAGGTTGACACCTGTAAGAGTTCTGTGGGATAAATGTGTGGAAATATTTTCAAAAGTTTATAATCCTGGCACAAATGTATCTGCAGATGAACAACTGGTGGCTTTCTGAGGACATTGTCCATTCTGACAAGATATATTTAGCAGATCCTCAAAACATGGGTAAAAAATGGACATTGTGTGGTAGTACTGCTTCTTATGTTTTGAAGAAACAAAATTACACAGGAAAATTACTTGGACAAGCACCTAAGAAAAATAAAGGTATGAGGGTTGTCATGGATCAGACACATGAGCGAGAAAGACAAACTGTCACATGTGACAGTTTTTTCACATCATATGCATTAGGCTAAGGACTTCTCAGAAGATATCGTACAATGCTGGGGATGATGAGAAAAAATAAGCCTCAACTCCCTAATCATATATCAACCAAAGATACGTGTGATCTGAGGTTTTTCCAGTGTACGGAAATCTTGAAAATTTCTTGGGTATTCAGTTGGGTGGTGTCATCCAACAGGCGCGATATTTCAACAAGCCAACTTCTTGCCATCTTCAGGTATTCCTGGAGTCTGATTGATCTCTGATGGATGACAACTTCATATATTCTTTACCCCCCTTCCTGCAGCCTCTGTCTTGGGTACTTCTGTGTGGTTTGCGGCTGGTGGTGGGGGAAGCGTGGGCTCTCAGGACAGATCATGGACCGCAGGCCTTCCTCGGCCATGGCCGTGTGTGGAACTCTGCCACCTGGTGACAATACATCTTCTTCTTCAGGTGTCCTGTTGGGGTGGATTTTCTTGTAGACTGTCATTGCGTTTTAATCATACTCAAGGCTGGATACCAGGCCTTGCTTAATGGGAAACCACTGTCTTTATTTATTAGCTCCTCATGCAGCTGGTTCTCCACTGCCTCTTTGAGGATGCAGCCCCAGAAGATGTTTGATAGCTGTAACACGTTTGTGCCATTGTAGTTCATGTCATGTGCATGTGAGGTGCAGTGCTGTGCCACAGCGGACTTGGTCGGCTTTGCGTTGTCTGTGTGGCGTGTATGTTCATTGCATCTCTCCTGTTCTGTCCGGATTGTCTGGTCTACATACACTTTCCCGCACTGGCAAGACATGCACTAAACTCCCAGTTTCTGGAGTCCTAAGTCATCTTTGACTGACCCTAATAATGTGGCCATTTTGGATGGAGGCCAAAACATGCACTTGACATGGTATTTTAGGAGTATTTGCTGATGTGTTCCCAGCGTACGGTATAAACACCATGGCAACCGATTTGTCCTTGGAAGGCTGCGGGCTTGGCTTCTTCTGTCTTAAGGCGCATTTTGTCTGGTGGTTGTTGTAACTGTTCACGCAGATTACGGCCTATAGGTGCTACAATTCAGCTTTCAGGCTGTCGTCCAAGATTTCATGTGGTCTGTGCAACAGTGTGCTCAGGACACCCTTTCGCTGTGAAGGAGCATGACAGCTGTAGGCATGCAGGTACACATCTGTATGTGTCGGCTTACAGTAGACACTGTGTCCCAGTGTGCCATCTGGTCTTCGTTTGACGTGCACATCTAGAAGTGGAAGCTGGTTGTTTTCTTCTACCTCCATTGTGAACTTTATATTCTGGTGCAGTGAGTTCAGATGCTGCAGGAAAGGTATAATGAAGTCAGAATCCATCAGACTTCAGGAATGGCTGAAGATGGCAGTAAGTGGCTTGCCGAAATATTGCACCTGTTGGATACTGCCACCTGGCTGAATGCCCAAGAAATTTTCAAGAACCAAAGATATGTTCACACTTCAAAGTTCTTTTTTTTTTACTAAGGATACCTTGGTTGTATCTTACATTCCAAGGGAGAACAAAAATTTTGTCCTGATAAGCACAATGCACTGCAGTGAGGAAATAAGCAATAGAGAAGACAAGAAACCAAAAATAATATTGGACTACAATGCAAATAAGGGAGCAGTAGACACATTGGATCAGCTTATTGGCGTCTAGACACGCAAGAGAAAAACCAACTGCTACCCAATGACCATCTTCTATAATGTTATTGATACTTCCGCCTAAAATGCTTTTGTACTGTGCTGAGACATAAATCCATTGTAGGAAAAACATTATTTAGTGTCTGAAGCAGACTTACTTCATGTTTATGTAAGATGATGAAACTGCTAAAGTTGATGAAACTGCTAAAGTTTAAACAATAAGGACCCTACCTAGACAGTATGAAGATAAAAACATTGTTTCAAATGAAGTAAAAAGTGTGTGGTCATATTAACTAGAAAATAGTTTTTAAGTGTGACTGTGTGAGCAGCAATTGTAAGTATAGTGCATGTAAATGGCAAGGAAAACACAATAATGTTCTGTTTCGTATTGACGTGAAATTTTGTAATTGTCATTTGGTTTTCATATGAGAGAGTAGTCAAGTCGTTTCACAAATAATTTACAGTGTTCCATTGGGTTAGATTTGAACCAGTGACCTATGTACACCGTCTTCATAAAATTTCACAGTTTACTGCTCTACCAACTGAGCTACCAATAATTGAGATGTAGTTATGTAAAAAGACAATTTTCACTTGGAGTTTACTTTTGCTGAATGGCACTATCCTTCGTTGGACAGTGGGAAAGCATATCTCGGATATCTCAGGAATCTGTTAACATTAACTTCACAGTACAACACATTTTAAATTAAGTCATCACTTGTGCATTTATCTGGTGGCAATTTTCCAGTATAGTGCAAAACATTTTATGTATCGTCTCCTTATCTGGAAAACTCGAAAACAACTTTTCAGGAGTTTTTGTAGATGTATTTGTACAGTATGGTGCTACACACCATTTTTAACTCATTTTCCGAAACGTAAATTCCAAAACAAGACATCACTGAGAGAATTAGTATTATGACAGTAGCAACAGCAAGCTGCCCAGTAACATCACAAGCATCACACGACTCAAACAGAGCTGTTTATTGGGTGTTCAAAATATTTGAATTGCGTTTCCTTTTTAATACAAGAATACCGAAATTCAAGAGGAGAGAAGGCATGTTAGAGCATAAATTGTTTAAGACAATTTGCAGAAAGCAGTCAAATACCCTATTCTGAAACTAGAGTTTCCATTGTAGCTGATGGAAAGAGTGTAAATCACATTCAACAAATAAAATGTAACATACATTTTGCTGGTAATACAAGAATGCCCAAAGGTGAGTCAGGATATGAAATGATGTAGAAAATTAGAAACCTTATTGGTTACACTAAGTGTTAAAGTTCTTCTGAAGCCAGAAAAAATCACTCCAGATGAAAAGATTATATTGTTCAAAGGGCATCATTCAGTGAAATGGTACAGTCCAAAATAGCCAAGATGAGGCTACAAAATGTTTGTACTGCATGTTGTGAATGGCTTAGTCTACAACTTTGAACTGTATACTGGCAGGAGTAACCAAAACAAACATATTTCTAGCAGGAACCACTGGAAATAGTGGTATAAGACTTACTAATGTGATGCCAGAGCACAAAAATTGTAAAATATTCTTTGACAGCTGAGTCTGTAATTCTGATCTGCAAATGGAGCTAACAGAAGGAGTAGTCTACAGTCTAAGTAGGTACTGTTCGATCCAACTGTCTGAAGTAATGTTTGATTGATCTGATGGTAGTGAATGCTTGCTTTCTTTGCACAAGAGATGCACTATCAAGTGGAATTCCTTGGAAAAGCAGACTTGTATTAGCTGACTTGCTCTATCAACTGGAATGCATTGGAAAAGCACACCTATATTAGTTGAGTTCAATACAAGTTGTTGTTCCAGTGGAAAAACGAGACAAGAAAGCAAGGAAGACCTAGAAGTAATTCAATTGAGAGCGCCTGCACTGCAGAGTAAAAGGAGGGACCAACTGCAGTATTGCCTGAAAAACTCATGCGACTGGATGACAAAAGACTCTTGCCTATTAAGGATATGGAAGTAACTTCCATTAAGAAAGGGAATAATGAGAGTGAAGAATGTGAAATGCAAGGTGCATTTATGTTTCATTGTAAATAAGAACTATTTCTTGAAATTCCACTCTCAGTGATGACATGAGGTATCAAATTGTTCAAGAATACAACAGAAATGCTTGAAAAATAATAAACTGTTCTTTCACATTAAAATATTCAAGATTTTGTTTAGGAGCATGTTTATACGGGATGAATCGCCCTAACACGTACACTGCAAATATTTCAGACATGAAAGGCACTATATATATGCAGCTTTCACACAGTTAAATTGTAGGCAAGGGTGTGCGTATTTGCAGCCAATACAAAGATTTTTGAGACATTGTCAAAAGGGCAGTTTTATACAAAAGCTAAAATTTTTTTAAATGGGACGATGCCTATTGGCAGTAAAATCCTAAAATTAGCTGCATATACACACTATGTGAAATTCACGTTCATTTGTATGAAAACATGGAACAAATTACGATATCTTGGAAACTATGTGCACTAGGTTCCTATAAAAAACACCACTGACATTCTAATTTAGTCTACTTTTATTGTGGTACTGTTAATAGGCATTTTCCCATTAAAATATTTGTACCTTCTTAAAATAAATACAAATTTGAAACTCTGTTTATGGGCTGCATGAGCGGGTCCGTGCCTACCATACCAATCTGTGAAATCCACATATTAGTGGTGCCTTCTGTTATCGAAATTTTTGTGGTGCATGTTTTAGGTGATTCACCCTTTGTATCTTTCTTCAGTCAGTTTATTCATGTAAGTAAATAAAAATATTGTAAGTATTCTGTGATATAAGCATGATGTTGCCATATGGCAACAAACATCAAATACTGAATACATACAAGTTAAATTAAAAAGTCTATGTTTAACATGCTATATAGTATTTTGTTTGTCAGACACTACCTTAGATATTTTTTCCATCAAATTGGTTTCCTAAAAACAATCTCTGCAATAGAGGGTTAAGAACATTGAGTTTGACAGCAGCCAATAACAACTGAACACCAGTTACAAAAATGTTCTCTAGGCTTGAGTAGCAATAACTACACAGTGTGTATTAAATTTTTAACTATAATAAAAGTGCTGTGGTAATTGCATGCACATTGATGAAGAAATGTGGTAGCAAAACATATGTAAATCTGTCAGTATCGGGTGGTGGCTCAGTAGTTGCATTCTGCAATACAGTCCAGAGGATATCAGATTCGGTCTCAGGTCAGATCTCGGAATTTTCCCACTTTCAACCTTTTTTGCATCTGGTAATCTTTGTTGATATGCAAAATGTTAAGATGTTTGAGTTTAGGATTTAAGTTATATCACACAACATTATTATAGCTGACTTGTTCAATACGACATAGACATCAGTGCATTGGATGAGGAATTTAAAAGCAGATGGTACTGTGTTTGTTAGAAGAGTCTACAAAGAAATTTCAGTACAGTCGGAAAATACAGTTAACAGGAGCCACAGTGTAATGAAGGTGGCTTTACTGAATATATTTACATAAAACACACACATAATTGGGATAAATTGGCAAAAGTCTCAGTTTGAAAGCCTGATTTTCTTTTCATTTCTTTTTGGGCAAGTTCTCTACCTGTTTTAAGTATTAAACTGAACTGAACTCCATCTGAACAGGACTCAGAAGACCCTAACCGTTCTGACCAACAGCAGTGTCATCCTCAGCCTTTATGCGTCACTGGATGCTGATCTGGATGGGTGTGTGGTTAGCACACCGGTCTCCCAGCTGTTGTCAGCTTTCGTGGCTAGAGTTGTTACTTCTCAGCCAAGTAGCTCCTAAATTTGCCTCACAAGGGTTGAGTGTACCCCGCTTGTCGAAAGTGCTCAGCAGACTGGATGGTGACCCATCCAAGTGCTAGCCAAGCCTGACAGTGCTTAACTTCAGTGATCTGACGGGAAATGGTGCTACTACTGTGGCAAGGCTGTTGGCGTTTTCAGCATTGTCATTCTTATTTCATATTCTACAGGCATTTAGTGTACTTCTATTTCACATTCATGCTAGATGCACTGCAATCTTCTTTTGTAAATCTGGCACTTCACATCAAGAATATTTTCTGTATTTTGTTTTGTTTCTGGGATCTGATTCTATAATAGAATCCTGGCATGTGTGTTGTGTATTTGCCTGTAATTAGAGGTTATTTTTTAGTTCAAAATATATGTATCAGAACAAGAAATGAACAAGTATGTTAGAAATAATATTGTAAACTACCCCTTACAAATCAAATTTGGTTCAGAAATTTTATTTGTGTGTGTTAAAATGTACACAAAGTACAGTATATAACTTCGGGATGAAAATCTGCATTGTTTTGTTGGGGTTGGCAACAGGAATAAATTTGGGCTTCAGGGCTGCAATTAGCATCTGTCTACTTTCCAAAACAGTAGACTTGGGCATTTCAGCGTTGAAACATTTTGACACTTTTTTTGCTCCCATTTACATGGCACATGTAATAATGTAATGATGATAAGTAATAATAATGAAATGTGTTTTAAAATTGTACCTTGTCACGCGTGAATGATTTCTTGGTCCTTCTCATAATACTGTCATAACACATTTTCAGGCTTTTCAAGTCACAATTTTTTTGTACGCCGCTCCCCACCCGCAGCCCGCTCTTCCTCCCTAGAGGCTCTTAACTCCTTTGCGAGTACATGCGTGGCAAGCATGGGGCTCAAAGACATTGCAGTACTTCTTTCTTTCCTGTCATTTAAAGTTCATCTCTGATTACAGGGCTACTACCAATGATATTTATTTTCGCAGTTCTAAATTTTCCAAAGTATTACATGTACAAATATGATTCATGCCTGAATAGAACTGTAAACTACCAGTGTTTGCATTATTCCCACCAGTTGGCGTTAAGAGTGCAGTGCATAGATAAAATGGCAACAAAGCAAGAAAACAGCTTTTGTGTGATTGAATATGCGAGACGTTTATCTGTTGCAACAGTGCAATGTGTATTTAGAAGGAATTATGGAAAAGAGCGGTCTTGTGAACATCGCACTATGCATTGGTATCGACAGTTTAGGGACATTAGTTGTACCTGTAAACAAAAAGGACTTGTCTACCAAGAATGTTAGATGCAACTGTGAAGAGTGTAAGAGCAAGTTTCATATGCAGTCAAAAAGAGAGAGTGAGAGAGAAACGAAAATCAGGGGTTCATGCAAGCTACGGGCTTGGAATAGTACAGCAAAGACCTTGCGACAGCAGTTACACATCATATGGTACTATCTACAGCTCGTACAGCAATTAAAACCGAAAAATTATGGCTGGTGCCTTCAATTTTGCCTCACAGTGCAGGAAGCACTTGAGGATGAACAGTTCACCTCCAAGCTGGTATTCAGTTACAAAGCAACCTTCTATATCTGAAAAGGTTAATCGCCACATTGTAAGTGTGAGGCACTGTAAATCTTCGTGAAATTCTAGTGCATGAATGAGATATGCCGAAAGTTAATGTTTTCTGTGCATAGTCAGGGAACAATTCTGCATGGGCTATTTTTCTTCTGTAAATGACAAATTTCCACATTACTGAGTTGGGTGTAGTGGTGAAGATGATGAGTGCTCTTGCTCAATAGTCCCTTGGGGAGAGTCCCCAACCAGAGTAGGCGATATCATAGTGGATACCTTGCACAGCAAAAAGAAACAATGAGGTTCTGGCAAACTCTTCAAATGGACCTGAATCCTTCAGTGCAAATCATTATAACCCCAAGAACATTTTCTGCTTGACTGTGTCATGGGAGGAAATAAAATCAAACCAACTGCACAGGTGTGTCCCTCTCAGTCCCTGGTTTGTGCCCAAACTGATGGG
Source organism: Schistocerca americana (assembly GCF_021461395.2). Lineage (NCBI taxonomy): Eukaryota > Metazoa > Arthropoda > Insecta > Orthoptera > Acrididae > Schistocerca > Schistocerca americana. The sequence continues at coordinate 508,822,078 of NC_060119.1, read as the reverse complement.
AGGGTACTCTGTATCTACTAAGCTTTCGTTTTAGTTAATGTTAAAAATGTATTTGGTTAGATCTGTCCCCTCAGTAAACTACGAAGTGGTTTTGTTTTAATTAAAACATCAGCCCTACCCAATCCCAAGCATTACTGTCTTGTGAGATACTTTGTGATGTACCTGGTGCTGTAACACTCCACAAGATTGTGAACATTTCACAGGTTCAATTTTTGATCGTGACTTACTACAGCAAATAGGTGAGGGATTACACAAAAACATGGAGAAAGGAGAGGTCCACTTTGTACACTGTGTATGTCAAGGCTTGCCAGACAATAGGGTTGGCAATGGAACTTAAATCTTCAGTTTTGAGGGGAATTCATTTCATGGTAATGTTAAAATCTTGGTCTACTGTTGTTATTTCCTACCCTCCTATGTGTTTTAAATGCCAACAGTTTGGTCACATCTTCCCTTTGTACAGACAACCCAGTTTGTGGAGACTGTGGTCACCCACTTCATGAAAACACACCATATGAGGAACTACCATGGTGTGTTAACTGTGGAGCCAGTCATGCTTTCCAATTTCCGAAGTGTACTACCCCCTCGCCACCTTTCTTTGGGGGGTGGGGGTGGTTGGTGGGAGGCAGTCCTCAGTCTTCTGAATGGTTGTGGCCCACCATTAATTTCTCACTTGTGTCAGACTGTTCATCTAAGAATAACACTTGCATCCTACAGCCTCAAGTTATTTTTGAGATTTATTCTAGTCTCAGTATTCCCTACAGTTTTCGCTCTTTTCGGCATCATATAGTACCATGGAAGCTATTCTCTGATGTCTTAATACCCTGAAGCACCAAAGAAACTGGTGTAGGCATGTGTATTGAAATACAGAGATGTGTAAACAGACAGAATATGGTGCTGGGGTTGGCAACACATATATAAGACAAAAAGTAACAAGTTTATGTGACCACCTCTGTAGCAAGCACAGAAATACTTGTTTTGTAAATAAAACCGCCTTTTCTCGCTGCAACTTAACTTATTTTTCCCAGACGCGTTTCGCCTTTTCCTAGCTCTAAGGCCTCATCAGTGGATCGATAATGATACAGTTTCGTTATTTTTGATTATCAAACAGTTCACACTGTGAATTTTTATGTAAATAAGTAATTGCTTACAGTTTGCTGTGATCTGTTTCCTTTCCTCTGGTCTTGAGGTTACACTACCACTTTATTACCAATACATGAGCACAGTTTTGTATTCCGAATTTTTTCCCACAGTTCCCCAGGTTTCTCATCCTTTTTTTGTGGTGTACTATTATTATTTTGCCATTTGATTTAGCTACTTATTCAAACACTGTGATTTTAACAACATAAATATTGTAATTTCATTATGTGTTTCCTTCACTTTGGTTTGTTTACCTACATGTTGCCACCATAACAAAGTATATGTTCAAGACCAGCTTCTATTCATGATGTTTTGATGTTTGTATTTTGTGTGTGTGTGTGTGTGTGTGTGTGTGTGTGTGTGTGTGTGTGTGTGTGAGAGAGAGAGAGAGAGAGAGAGAGAGAGAGAGGGGGGGGGGGGGGGAGGAAGAGCTGAAGAGTGTGTGCGTGGGGAAGGGGTTTGAGTGCAGTGTGTCAAATATGAATATACTAGCTGTTAATGACTGACTGAATGCTTTGGTGACGGCTGATTTGACCTTTCGTTTCAATGCTCTGTGGAGGAGTTCGTGGAGTGAGTGTAAAGGTGTTGGGTGATATTATTATATTAATCCTCTTCAGGAGCATCATTCTATTATTTTATCTATTAGTGTAAACAATGAATTGTTTGGCATGTGTACTTGATCATTGAACAGGGTTTTCCTTTCTGCTTTGGTTTTCTGTATGTGGTAATTTTCTTGCAGGGTTAGATGGTATGGTGTTGATTCTAATTATTTTCATGTATTTTTCTCTAATGGTTGGCTTGTGGTACTGTTCTGTTATATGTTCTGCAAATGTGGAGTGGTTTCCCACATTTCCAGGCTCTCATGTGTATCTGACTTCAAAAGTTATACATGTTTGTCCTGTGTATCAGCCTTCGTAAGTGTTACACTGTGGTTGATATATACCTGCTTTCTGCTGTATGTCTGTTTTTTGTCGCTCTACGTCTGTTTTTTGTCACTTTTGGGGTGTATTTTCGTATAGAATTATCTGCTGTGTATGCTATATTTCTTGTAAATAAAATTCATTATCTTTTGGAAATGTTGGTGATTTTATGTGTGAGTTTGTGTTTTGTATGTCATTGTCTACCATCTTGTGTTTTCTTTCATATTTTGCTGATTCTTCTGCATAGTTGCTGTGGAACAGCAAGTTTGTGTTTGGTTCTGTTGTGGTGTTGTCTGTGGTTTGTTGCTTTCTGCTTTTATTTTACTTTCAGTTTTGTTCTTTAGCTTTGTGAGAATGTTACTATTGTAACCATTGTTTTGTGCTATCTGCATCATTGTGTCTAGTTCCTTTTGATAGTTTTCTTAGGTGAGTGGCACTGTGTTGAGTCTATGGAGCATGTGTCGAAGTGCTGCTTGCTGTTGTGAGTATGGGTGGGTCGAAGATTTGGAAATGATAATGTCCGTTGCTGCGAGAATATAGTACATTTTAAACATATGCTTATTATTATTAATTTTTATTGTTGTTGTTATATCCGGAGAGTTAATTTGATTATTCTGTTCTCTTTCAACTGTAAATTTTACATTTTTATGTACCTTGTTGATGCCAGCATGTAGTTTTTCAGTCTTTGTTTGTGGTTTGTCTATTAAGCAAAGGATGTAATCCATATACCTGAACCAATATAATTTATTGTACTCTTTTGCTACTATTTTTGTGAAAATGACTTGTTCAGTGTGGTTTACAAAAATATTTGCTAAGCTCCTGAAACGGGGGACCACATTGGTAATTCATCTTCTTGTAAATAAAATTCATTATTGAATTGGAAGTAATTTTGTTTTGTTATGAGCTTTATTTGTGAGAGTATTTCTTTAATCAGTTCATTCAGGAGTTGACTGCAAGTTTTCAGGTTCTTATCTATGATCTCTATTGTACGTCTTTTATGTTGGAATAAATGTTTTCTATATTAAATGAGAGGATTGTTGCTGTGTCTGGGATTTTTATATCTTTTATTTGTTGTATGAGCTGTGTAGTGTTTTTAATGGTCTGTCTTCCTGTACTTTGAATTTTTCATACAGCGGTTTTAATATGTATCCCGCAAGCTTGTAAGTGGGGATTTCCTGAAATCCAGTATTCGGTTTGTGGGTCTTTGGTTGGTTTCAGAGGACAGGTGCAGTGGGATTAATCTGTGTCGACTTCCTTTTCTTCGTGTTATCCAGTACAATGTCTATATTTTTCAGTGTGTGTTTTACTTTTGTCTGGAATCTGTTTATCGGGTCTGATTTTATTTTTGTAATGTTATTTTGTGAGATGAATGTTTGTGTTTTTTTCAATATATATATTTTTTTGTCTGTCAGTACAACTGTGTTCCCTTTGTCTGCTTTTGGAATGATAACATTTCCATTTTGAAGTTTCCTCCAAAGTTTTCGGAGTGTTGTAGATTCTGTGTTTTTGTAGTTTTTGTGTTTTTATACTGTTTATTATATTACGGGTTGTTTTTTATTCCAGTGTTGACATGGGTGTTTTTATTCCTATCTTCCCTAGTCAAAACACTTTCTGCTTCTATAACTAGATTTTCTATGCAACATTCATCTATTTCTGAATTTACATTGTATTTTAATCCTTTCTCCAACAGCTGTCTTTCTTTACTGTTCAGTTGCACGTCTGTAAGGTTCACTAATCTTGGGTTGAATTTTTGTGTTTGTTTTTCTTGGTTGCTTGTAAACGTATGGTGTTGTGACTGGAGTTTTTTTGAGTTGATTGATCTTTTTTCTATGAACTGCTTTAATTCTTTGTACAGCAGTTTTTGTATGCTTTTTGACCTTGTTGACCAGATGAGAGAAAACTGTCATATTATTAATGGTGTATGCAAGTTTTAAATGTGTCTTATGTAACTCATAATTTAGTGCTTGTTTTTTAGAGTATAGGGGTCTGATCTCGTATTTTAACCGCATTTTCTGAGCAGCATAGAATGCTTTTTGGATACTGGGTGAACTGTTTTTGATTTATTTAGGGACAAGATCGTTACATTTGCATATGTTTAATTTTATGTGTTGTATGGTTTTATGAATGAATGTTCAGATAAAGTCTTCTGAATTTCTGGTATAGACCACATGGAAATGCCTGGCGTGGCGCGAATAACAAGTTTGTTTGTGTGGTCATCCTCTGCAGCAAGCACAGAAATACTTGTTTTGTAAATAAAACCACCTTCTCAAGCTGCAACCTAATTTACTTTTCCCAGACGCGTTTTGCCTTTTCCTTGCTCTAACGCATTACCAGTGGGATCTATAACGGTACAGTTTTGTTTTAATATGTCATAATGTCACTCAACATGTGGTGGTTCACCCTAATTTATTTCTTCGTTTGTTGTCCTCGGTGTTGACATACTGTGTTGTGATGGTGAAAAATTGGGCGTGGAAGTACAACACTGACTACTTTAAATAATGTAGCCGACAGATGCAGAGTTGCGTTCCACAGTAGTTTACTTTCACTGTTCACAGCCCCGCAATACTACACAGTTATATATGGCCAGTACAATATTGTTTTAACTTTCCATAAGTCTCATTAATAGTTTGCAGACAAACCTCCACATACTGCTACAATAGTTTACTATTGAACATCTATGAGCAGTAAAAACCTAACCACAAAGTTCACAGTTCTTGAAGAACAGAAAGGTATGTACGGAACACGCAATGCCATTGTTTTAACACGTGGCCTAATTGTGTTACACTGATTTCACAGTTAATTTGATACATTGTTGTTGTTCTAACCAACACAGGTTCTTGTCTGAAACTCGGCCATGGACTGACTGTCTCGTGACCAAGAACCAGGCCCTTATATATCTTTACAATAATAGGTACTGAAATTACACATTGTTTGATGTTTAATTTACGTTTAAAACTTAACTCGTTAAATCAACTGAATACATCGAAAAATTCGTTCTTTTTAACAGTTTCTTCTACTACAAGGGTTAGGCCGAATTATTTGTTTAAATGATGAAATTAACGGATATCATTACGTAAACAATACTTTTGACAAAACTGTTAATTATTTTGTAGTTAATTGAGGGTTGTCTTTGCTAACATGTTTTCGGATAGAGCCAAATAGATTCTTTTAAGAACACTATTAGTTGTGCTTCCAAATGTTTATAATTAGTACAGAATTTGTATTAGTATAAAAGTCAACAGTAGACTTTAAGTCCCCCCCCATGAACCATGGACCTTGCCGTTGGTGGGGAGGCTTGCGTGCCTCAGCGATACAGATAGCCGTACCGTAGGTGCAACCACAACGGAGGGGTATCTGTTGAGAGGCCAGACAAACGTGTGGTTCCTGAAGAGGGGCAGCAGCCTTTTCAGTAGTTGCAAGGGCAACAGTCTGGATGATTGACTGATCTGGCCTTGTAACAATAACCAAAACGGCCTTGCTGTGCTGGTACTGCGAACGGCTGAAAGCAAGGGGAAACTACAGCCGTAATTTTTCCCGAGGGCATGCAGCTTTACTGTATGATTACATGATGATGGCGTCCTCTTGGGTAAAATATTCCGGAGGTAAAATAGTCCCCCATTCGGATCTCCGGGCGGGGACTACTCAAGAGGATGTCGTTATCAGGAGAAAGAAAACTGGCGTTCTACGGATCGGAGCGTGGAATGTCAGATCCCTTAATCGGGCAGGTAGGTTAGAAAATTTAAAAAGGGAAATGGATAGGTTGAAGTTAGATATAATGGGAATTAGTGAAGTTCGGTGGCAGGAGGAACAAGACTTCTGGTCAGGTGACTACAGGGTTATAAACACAAAATCAAATAGGGGTAATGCAGGAGTAGGTTTAATAATGAATAGGAAAATAGGAATGCGGGTAAGCTACTACAAACAGCATAGTGAACGCATTATTGTGGCCAAGATAGATATGAAGCCCACGCCTACTACAGTAGTACAAGTTTATATGCCAACTAGCTCTGCAGATGACAAAGAAATTGAAGAAATGTATGATGAAATAAAAGAAATTATTCAGGTAGTGAAGGGAGACGAAAATTTAATAGTCATGGGTGACTGGAATTCGAGTGTAGGAAAAGGGAGAGAAGGAAACATAGTAGGTGAATATGGATTGGGGGACAGAAATGAAAGAGGAAGCCGCCTGGTCGAATTTTGCACAGAGCACAACATAATCATAACTAACACTTGGTTTAAGAATCATGAAAGAAGGTTGTATACATGGAAGAACCCTGGAGATACTAAAAGGTATCAGATAGATTATATAATGGTAAGACAGAGATTTAGGAACCAGGTTTTAAATTGTAAGACATTTCCAGGGGCAGATGTGGACTCTGACCACAATCTATTGGTTATGACCTGTAGATTAAAACTGAAGAAACTGCAAAAAGGTGGGAATTTAAGGAGATGGGACCTGGATAAACTAAAAGAACCAGAGGTTGTACAGAGATTCAGGGAGAGCATAAGGGAGCAATTGACAGGAATGGGGGAAATAAATACAGTAGAAGAAGAATGGGTAGCTTTGAGGGATGAAGTAGTGAAGGCAGCAGAGGATCAAGTAGGTAAAAAGACGAGGGCTAGTAGAAATCCTTGGGTAACAGAAGAAATATTGAATTTAATTGATGAAAGGAGAAAATATAAAAATGCAGTAAGTGAAACAGGCAAAAAGGAATACAAACGTCTCAAAAATGAGATCGACAGGAAGTGCAAAATGGCTAAGCAGGGGTGGCTAGAGGACAAATGTAAGGATGTAGAGGCCTATCTCACTAGGGGTAAGATAGATACTGCCTACAGGAAAATTAAAGAGACCTTTGGAGATAAGAGAACGACTTGTATGAATATCAAGAGCTCAGATGGAAACCCAGTTCTAAGCAAAGAAGGGAAAGCAGAAAGGTGGAAGGAGTATATAGAGGGTCTATACAAGAGCGATGTACTTGAGGACAATATTATGGAAATGGAAGAGGATGTAGATGAAGATGAAATGGGAGATACGATACTGCGTGAAGAGTTTGACAGAGCACTGAAAGACCTGAGTCGAAACAAGGCCCCAGGAGTAGACAATATTCCATTGGAACTACTGACGGCCATGGGAGAGCCAGTCCTGACAAAACTCTTCCATCTGGTGAGCATGATGTATGAAACAGGCGAAATACCCTCAGACTTCAAGAAGAATATAATAATTCCAATCCCAAAGAAAGCAGGTGTTGACAGATGTGAAAATTACCGAACTATCAGCTTAATAAGTCACAGCTGCAAAATACTAACACGAATTCTTTACAGACGAATGGAAAAACTAGTAGAAGCCAACCTCGGGGAAGATCAGTTTGGATTCCGTAGAAACACTGGAACACGTGAGGCAATACTGACCTTACGACTTATCTTAGAAGAAAGATTAAGGAAAGGCAAACCTACGTTTCTAGCATTTGTGGACTTAGAGAAAGCTTTTGACAATGTTGACTGGAATACTCTCTTTCAAATTCTAAAGGTGGCAGGGGTAAAATACAGGGAGCGAAAGGCTATTTACAATTTGTACAGAAACCAGATGGCAGTTATAAGAGTCGAGGGACATGAAAGGGAAGCAGTGGTTAGGAAGGGAGTAAGACAGGGTTGTAGCCTCTCCCCGATGTTGTTCAATCTGTATATTGAGCAAGCAGTAAAGGAAACAAAAGAAAAATTCGGAGTAGGTATTAAAATTCATGGAGAAGAAATAAAAACTTTGAGGTTCGCCGATGACATTGTAATTCTGTCAGAGACAGCAAAGGACTTGGAAGAGCAGTTGAATGGAATGGACAGTGTCTTGAAAGGAGGATATAAGATGAACATCAACAAAAGCAAAACAAGGATAATGGAATGTAGTCTAATTAAGTCGGGGGATGCTGAGGGAATTAGATTAGGAAATGAGGCACTTAAAGTAGTAAAGGAGTTTTGCTATTTGGGGAGCAAAATAACTGATGATGGTCGAAGTAGAGAGGATATAAAATGTAGGCTGGCAATGGCAAGGAAAGCGTTTCTGAAGAAGAGAAATTTGTTAACATCCAGTATTGATTTAAGTGTCAGGAAGTCATTTCTGAAAGTATTTGTATGGAGTGTAGCCATGTATGGAAGTGAAACATGGACGATAACTAGTTTGGACAAGAAGAGAATAGAAGCTTTCGAAATGTGGTGCTACAGAAGAATGCTGAAGATTAGATGGGTAGATCACATAACTAATGAGGAAGTATTGAATAGGATTGGGGAGAAGAGAAGTTTGTGGCACAACCTGACCAGAAGAAGGGATCGGTTGGTAGGACATGTTCTGAGGCATCAAGGGATCACCAATTTAGTATTGGAGGGCAGCGTGGAGGGTAAAAATCGTAGAGGGAGACCAAGAGATGAATACACTAAGCAGATTCAGAAGGATGTAGGTTGCAGTAGGTACTGGGAGATGAAAAAGCTTGCACAGGATAGAGTAGCATGGAGAGCTGCATCAAACCAGTCTCAGGACTGAAGACCACAACAAACAAACAACAACAGACTTTAAGTTACGAACAGTTACTGATTTCACCCTATAACAGAAGATACTAACTAGGAATAGTCGATATAAATTAGAAAATCAGTCACATACATAAACATTTGTATAGAAACCAAATGGGAGTTATAAGAGTTGAGGGGCTTGAAAGGGAAGCAGTGGTTGGGAAGGGAGTGAGACAGGGTTGTAGCCACTGCCCGATGTTATTCAATCTGTATATTGAGCAAGCAGTGAAGGAAACAAAACAAAGATTCAGAGTAGGTATTAAAATCCATGGAGAAGAAATAAAAACTTTGAGGTTCACCGATGACATTGTAATTCTGTCAGAGACAGCAAAGTACTTGGAAGATCAGTTGAATGGAATGGATAGTGTCTTGAAAGGAGGATATAAGATGAACATCAACAAAAGCAAAACGAGGATAATGGAATGTAGTTGAATTAAGTCGGATGATGCTGAGGGAATTAGATTAGGAAATGAGACACTTAAAGTAGTGAGGGAGTTTTGCTATTTGGGGTGCTATTTGGGGAGCAAAATAACTGATGGTGATATGGAAGCTGCATCAAACCAGTCTCAGGACTGAAGACAACAACAACAACAACAACATAAAACTAAGCACAAAATTAGATCTGGCATTATATTCTTTAAACCCGAGGGCCAACCTTTCTCTTTTATGAAAATACGGATTATACTCACATGTGTTAATGGTAATTAGTCAGACACGAAAAAATGAATTTTAAGGAGGCAGATGGCACAACAAGAGGGGAAGTAAAAAAGTCCCAGCTTGCTTTGCCACAAACATCTTTACACTCACTTATCCATGAACCCCTCCACAGAGCATTGGAACGAAGGGTCAAATCAGCCGTCACCAAAGCTTTCAGTCAGTCATTAACAGCTAGTGCATTCATATATGACACACTGCACTCAAACCCCTTGCCCACGCACACACTCATCAGCTCTCTCTCTCTCTCTCTCTCTCTCTCTCTCTCTCTCTCTCTCTCTCTCTCACACACACACACACACACACACACACACACACACACACACACACACACACACACACACAAAAACACGTGCGCGCGCGATAGCGATACAAACATCATGAATAGAAGTTGGTTTTGAACATATACTTCGTTAGGTTGGCAAGATGTAGGTAAACAAACCAAAGAGGATGTAACGTCTAATGAAGTTACAATATTTATGTTGTTAAAAGCACAGTGTCCGAAGAAATAGCTATATCGAGTGGCAAAAGAATAATAGGCCACCACAAAAAAGGAGGAGAAACATGGTGAACAGTGTGAATAAGTTTGGAATACAAAATTGTGCTTATGTGTCGGTAATAAAGTGGTAGTGTGACCTCCAGGCTAGATGAGAGGAAATGCAGATCACAGCAAACCATAAGTAATTACTTATTTACATAAAAAGTTGTGATGTGAACTGTTTGATAGTCTAAAAATAACATAACTGTATCGTTGCAGATCCCACTGATGATACCTTAGAGCAAGAAAAAGGCGAAATACATTCCTCTTCGGTCTTGAGTCTCATGTTTCCACTCTCCCTTTTTTATCCACCTTGGGGTTTGACCTCCCTTTCTAAATTGCTTATGTAGTGTGAACTATTAGGGAAAGAAATCCCCTCGTAGCATCCCTGGCATGGGTTTCTCTGCCCCCAACCCTCTATTCCCTCCCAACTTGGGTCACCAGCAAGTGAAGCCAGTATTGATCTGGCCGAGTACCCTGACAACAGAGGCAACACACTTCTGGTACCTAAGCTGTCATCACCTCATGTATGCCTGGGAGTGGTTGGTCGCCTTTTTGGTGCATCAGAACTCTCGGCAAAACCGCCTTGCCTGGCAGCCCTTGCCTCGGCTGGGTAGTGCCCACGAGATGAGCCCCTGATCAGAGTGAGTGGTAGCCACTCTTCAGCAGTCGTTTTGTCAGACAGGAACAATGGTCCCTCTGCTCCTACTTTTACATTTTCAGATTCTTCCCAGCTTGTGGTGAAACCAAAGGGTTTCACCACAAGGGTTCCAGGACAGACTGTCCTGTGGATCTCCTCTATCAGTCCTATCTGGTATGGATCTCATACTGACAAGCAGTATTATTGTATTGGCCAAACAAGTGTTTTGTAAGCTAGTTTCTTTGGTGATGAATTAAATTTCTTTGGATTTTTCCAGTGAAACTGTCTGGCATCTGCCATACTCATGATTAATTTTATGTGGTTACTCAACTTCAAATTGCTTAATACTCATGCTCTTAGGTATTTTATGGAAGTACCTGTTTCCAGTGATTTTACTTTCATTTTGTAATCGTACGATCCTCAGCAGTCTTTCCTGCATTTCACTAAAATTTTCTGCTGTTGCAACTTCTCTTTGTACAACACCAGCAGTATACCAAATACCTGTTAGCTCTTTTAACACTGTCCTCTTCTCACTCGGTACATGGCTATGAATTGGCACATTTCTGGGTTGCTCTCAAATCATATATCATTAATAAAATTGTGGTATTCAGTAACAATTTTTAAAAATATTGAAGAGTAGAATTTGCAGCCATGAATTCCTGCAAAATTATTTGTAGAAGTCTATACATATTCATAAAAGGAATTGTTAAGGCTCTAGCTGTTATACATCCTATTGTGTGGTAAGTAACAGATTTCTCATTTTGATTAAGATCACCAAACATCCCTCTCACAGTTTCCAGTGTTCAGTGTTTTTTAGTTATCTTCCTCCTTTTATTTTAATGGTCCAGTTAACGTATGGACATTTCTTTGATGTAAGTTGTGTTTACTTTTGAACTAATATTAATGTGCCAAGAACATCTAGTACATAGAATGTAGCCGAGACATTAATACTATAGCATTTGTCACCAGTTCCAGTCAAAATTAGTGGAAAGGATTTGTGTCTTGTCCTAGTCTGAAGCAATGCAGGCATTTGTTTGAAAGCTGTAGATGTTATGATTGTGTGCTAATAATGTTTGTTTTATGTTTTTCAGTCACGCAAAAGAAAAGCAGCTCTAGCTGAACTAGAAAGTGAACGTGAGAATTCTATAGATGCTTTAACAGGCAAAAGAATGAAGAATGACCCTAAAAAAGATATTTGGATGCAGTGTGACAAGTGCAAATATACCACAAACTTAAATTCTTTTATGATAAATCACATTCGACAACATGTGAAGAAGAAGCAGCCAGACCTTTGTGAGTTCTGTGGCGGTGAAATCAAAGCAGGGTCGTGTTCAAATAATTGTTCTCTCAAGAAAAGGACGGAAATGCCACAAAGCAGCACTTCTGGTACATCAGTTGTTGTACAGAATTCTAGGCCTGTATCAGCAAGTAGCAGCAACTTTTCCAGACAGGCAACAAAGCCATTTTCTGACAATATGAATCGTCCATCAGATTCAGATGCAGAAACAGTTCAAATGATAGCTGCTGAAATAAATGAATATATAACTGCTAGAAGTGCTGCTGCTGCAGCAGCAGCAGAAGCAGTTGTCACTTCTGCTGCCTCTGGTACACCCCAGCTGTCAGCCCATAAACTGGATTCTGTACAGCAAACATTGCAAGATATTCCTCATGCGCCAGATGGTTCATCACAGATCTCTGTTGGTAATGTCTCAGAGATGCAAAGAATTGAGACAACTCTCAACACTGTGGCAATGAATGGTGGTGATAGTTTACGAATGGACACTGCAAGTTTAACACAGAATCATGGAATTTCTGTGCCTGGGGAACATATGCAAAATGGAAATGGTGGAAATGCAGCTCCAACAGCCATATGTGTTATGAACATGTCCGAACAAAATTCTGCCGTTGAACAGACATTGCTAGTGCAGAATATGAATGACGATAATAATGCTGTATATGTGCAGGTAGTGGAAGTGGGGAAGAGTGATGAAGTGCATGACACATCAAATATGCCAAAGCAGGTTCTGACTGTTGCAGATGACGGGACAGTGGAGATGGTGGAAGTCATGTGGAATGAAATGGTTTCTTCACACGTTTCTTCAGGCCAAGATGTTCAGTTCTAGGTGGAATGAGTTGAGTTGATGTCAGACACATTTTATCAATTGTTGATAGCTTATTGGCCATTGTGTTCATTAGTGTCCCAATATAAAAAAAAGTTACTTGATCAGTTCTTGTTTTAATTTAGTAATGTTATTGATTGAAATGTTTTGTTTATTTATTATAAACAGAAGAAATGAAATGAAGTTATGTTCAAGGCGAGTGAAGCTGTGTGTGTGTGTGTGTGTGTGTGTGTGTGTGTGTGTGTGTGTGTGTGTGTGTACGTACGTATATGTATATATACAATTATATATTGGCAGCAACAGCGGGTATACAATTGTTTACCAAGTAAACTTCACATTCCTTTTGTGGATGTTCACCACTGTGGTTCCCTGTGTTTGTATTATTGATTGTTGTGGACACTTAAGACAAGTACAAGTGTTTGATTCTTGATGACAACTGCACAATTTTTGCTTGATATATTTCCAGAAAGAGCAGTGAGCCCAAAGCACTGTTGTGCAGTTAAGACTTCATCTTAATCTTGTCATTACAGGTTTGCTCTCATTGTGATATTGACTGTTTTCTTTAATAAATAAATTGATTATATTTTGTAAATATTCAGTGAATGTTACTGCAAAAAATGAATATATTAAAATACTATTTCAATTTGTCTTATAACTGACCATTTGAAAATAATATATTGCATATTTTTATGTTTTGATATTGTGTAATATATTCACCAGAATTCGGGAGACGTGACATTCAGCACTATGTCCCACAAACATATTTGAGAAGCTATGTTGAGCACACCCATCATATTATTTTTTGCTTCTGATCTATTATTGATGTTTGAGAAAGCACAGCGTCAGAATTGTTGGTTTCCACTCTGCATTAATCTGATGTTAGTAATTAATTGCACTTAATATGTTTAAACAGAAGAGAAGTTCCATATAATCTGTAGACTTGTGCTATAGATTTTCTCCTGTCATATTTACCAACATGCTGCGATTCTTTTTTTAAACATCAATTCCACTTTTTAATTCAAAACATATGTTGACTTATCTGTGAATGATACAAGTGATAAAATTCCCTGTGTTGAACATTTGATTGCCAGAAACCACCAGTCACTTTTTTATTACTGCGCAAAGGCTGTCATATATTTCTTCCCCAGGAACAAGAATCTGTGTGTTTCCACCTGAAAAAACAGTGGTTTTAGTTTCTTGGGAGAAGGGGGATAACATATCATTGGTCCAAATATAAGCTGCGCCCTTCATTTAGGAGTGAAGAAAGTGAAAAGCTCAATGGGGGTGGGGTGGAGGGGGGGGGGGGGGGGATGAACATAGTACATTACCCATTTACAAAAACCATTCACAATATGTCATTCTGAATCACATTTATTTAATGTTGTTGTGTAGACAAGCACCATTACCATTCATTTACGGGCAATAATGACTGAAGGGTATGGGGACATACTGATCATATGTTCCACCATCAGGTTGCCCTTCGTACTGCCTAATGGGCAGCAGTAAGAACAGGCTTAAAGCATAACTTGTGAGTGGTGATTACACTTTTTAACTTACGTAGAACATCACCAGCTTGTGAATAACTAAAAAAGGTAACCCCATGATAAGGCTCTGAAGGCCATGTGCTGTAGTTGTATGCAGTGTCGTTCTCTGAATATGGCAGGCCTGGCCAACATATGCACTCCTGGAGCAGGCTGGCAATCCATCAGTGCAGTTGAATCTGCTGAGCTCTGCCTTCCCCCACCATTGCACTATTGTGAGCAGTGTGAGTAAGACGGCTACATGCCGAAGGCTACACAGGCGGAATCTTAGGAAGACATTTTACAACACAGTGCAGCTGATATGAATATTGCGGTGCACTTTTACAAGCAGGTGTTTATCTCATGTCTAATTTAGCTGCCAAAGCAGTTATGTTTATTACTTGATATAAATAAATACATTATATAGCGCTAATACGGTGAGCAGAATTACAAAAAGCATTACATACAGGCATTTAACATTATGGTGTGATGTTTATGAACTTGTACTACACATTTTAATTTTAGAATTTGTAATAATTCTGGAACTATGATTTGTGATATAGTCAGACACGTGGAGTTACAGATATTGTAATCTGTTAAACCCAAACATTAGTGGGACTTTGTCTTTTTCGCAAGGAAGAAAGACAAAAAGAAAAAAGTTAACACACATTGTTGGACCAAACATTAAACTAACTTAAGCGGCTTGGTTGTGCAGTTGGGGATATTGCTCTTGTGTGCAACATTTTATAAAAGTCTTGTAAATTCCCGGATTGGGCAAACAGGTCATTGAGCTGAGTTTGTCTTTCACATCAAGTCGAAAGTAATGAGGTACATTAACAGTAAAAAGTGAAAATGATCTGACACACAAATCGAAATCCATCTTCAGTCATGCAGCTTCTTTGAGAACTTTGGATGAAATGTTTCAATTACTGAAATGTATTCAATCATGTCTGGTCCCCAAAAGACTGCCTTGAGTTATGGTAAATGTTTCAGGTCATGAAGTTGAGATGATTTTTCCTCAGGATTAATTTTTGTTTGATAGCATCAGTCTTCTCCGCCACATCTTCTTACCAAATGATTCTTCCCTTGCTTTGACACTTAGAGTATTCAAATAATTTGTGATGTCAACAGTAAAAGATATATCATGACTCTACATACAATTAACTAAGTTTTATTCCTTAACGGTCACTTTCCTTACTACAGCCTCCATTCACTGTCGTTTGTCAGAAAACAAGTGCATCATATCACCTTTGGGGTTGGTGTTACGACATTCTATCTCATAATAGTGCGATGGCATGTTAATCTCTTTGCTTGGCCTTTATAAACAATATGAAAAGTAAGGCAATTCCCTTTCGGCATTGAATGAGTGGCTTATTCCCCTTTTCTTTTTTGGTCAAGTGCATGGGCGCTGTAGTACTCCTAAAGGAGAACATAAATCTAATTTAATGCAAGTAGTACTGCTGGCGAACTGACTGGCGTTTGGCTCTACCCTTCCTTTTCCTGTCACTCCTTGCTCTTCAGCCACCAGCTGCTGCACTTGGAGCAGTAGGCAGTAGCACAGGCAGAGAGCTAACAGATCACTGTTCGGCGAGGCCTGGCATATGGTAATCATTGGATGTGGCATGGAGGAGTATTTGATCAATATACTGCTTTCCAAGCCATTGCTGATGACATGGGAACTGCTACTCATTCAAATAACTCCTCAATTGGACTGACAAGGGTGGTTGCACTATGTTTCAGTTCTCTATGCGAGATTCCTGGCAGTATTGGGAATCAAGCCTAGGTGCTCTGCATTGCTCTTAGATGCGCTGACAGCAGAGCTGTGGTGGCGACTCTGAAAGAACTAGGTTCACTAACCTGTTCCACTTGGTGTGAATGCACGATTTAGTGACGGGGGGAAAAATTACCTTGCTAATTTGTTTCCTCTATCTAATAATTAATTAAATAATAATTTACGGTAGTTTCTCTGTTAGAAATTTAAACAAAACTGTGGCACTCATTTACACCTTTAGCTATTCATTTTAGCTATTGCTACACAGTCACATTGATCTATTGGAATTAACGAACAATGATAATATTTGTGGTTACAATACCAAGTGTAAATAAGTGACATTTACTCTGCAGTGAAACTAAATTTGACTCAGAAAAGTGCTCATTTTGCCGAAGAAAAAATTTTTCGCTTACAAAAAGTTGTAACACGCTGTTCAAAGAGGGGATCTAGTTTTGAAAACACACTTAACAGTTTTGAGTTCTGGAATGTTACCTAGGTAGCCTGGCTGCTTTTCTCTTCCCCGCCTCCCTAATGTTCCAAAGCATAGTGAGTCTTTATAAAGTTTGTAGTATAGTAGTCACATTTACATGGTAGACATTTTAATTCAACGTGGTATGTACAAGAGCTGCTCAAAAAGTATCTGCCTTTTTTTACGAACAAGGGGATTGGAGTGTGTGCGTTGTATTGTGGAAAAAAATGAGTGGAACAACGTTATTGCATCAAATTTTGTATTAAACTACAGATAAAGGAGTGGTGCAACTGCTTCAAAGATCGCCACTCATCAGTGAAGAGTGAGGCAGTTTCAGGTAGGTTCTCATCAACCACAAGTGAGGTGGTTGTTGATCGTATAAGGACCCTGGTGATGCAGGATGGACAAATTATAACCAGAGAACTTGCAGATGGGGTTAAAATTAGTGGTGGATCTATTCATTCCATTTTAAAGGAACAGTTGCACCCCAAGAGGCTTTCAGCAAAATTTGTGCCACAGCTGCCGACAAGTGAGCAGAAGCAACTTTTCTCGGAGATCGCACAGGACAAGCTGGATACTGTGAACAATAATCCCAGCTTTTTAACACAGTTATCACCAGTGATGAGTCCTAGATTTATGGGTACACCCCAGAAGATACTGATGTCACTAAGAAGTACCATCAAGAGGTTCTGCATTGCTTTCTTGAAGAATTGAGTCACAAATGGCCAGACATGGGGGCAGCAGTCAGTTGGTACCTTCCTCATGACAATACACCCGCTCATCATTCTCGGTTAAGTCAGAAATTTTTGGCCAAACACAACATCGTTATGGTTTGCCAGTCTCCCTATTCCCCTGACCTAGCACTGAGTGATTTCCGGCTTTTCCTTGTACTGAAAAAGACTCTGAAAAGGACCAGATTTCAGAATAGAGAAGACTTTATGGAAAATTTGATGGAACAGATGTGCACCATACTAAAAAGAGGCTTTCCAGGGATGCTTTCAGCAGGAGCTGCAGTGAGAGAGAAATGTATAGAAGCTGAAGGGAACTGCTTTGAAGGTGGCTAGAGGCAAACAGTTGTATCTGAATAAAGAATGATTTTATAAATAAAAATCATATAAATTTTGAACAACCCTCATGGTACTTGAAGTAATGTATACTGCCATAAACTTTCCAGTTTTTAAAAAAGGAAAAATTGTTCAAGAGCACATTCACCAAGTTTTATAGAAACCAACAGGATTCTTTACATATATTATATCATAAATTATGTATTCCACATGGTAGAGGACATGGTTATGTTGGCAACAGGTGTAGAAATAACTTCAGGAGTGCCGTAGGGAAGTCTGTTGAGATCCTTGCTGTTTGTATTGTATACAGGGTGTTCCAGGAGAAATGGTGAATACTCAGGGACTTCATTCAGCATTCAAATGCAGCAAAAACATTCAAATGGGCATGTGGCCTATTCTGAATGGTTTCAGAAACACATGTAATTTACATTTATCTTTGGGCTAGTGGTGTGTCAGATGTGTGTTACCCACCCTGCCTCTGATGTTTTATTTTAGCCCAACATACCTCATTGCTTTCAGCTGTTTGCTCAAGATGTCTTCCTGTCATTAATTTAGTCCGTTCAGTGTGCAGTTGTCCATGCTGTGTTGTTAATGAATTAGTATGAGGTATTGAGAATGTATTAGTGTTAACGGTCTTTGTACATGTACTGTACTAATTAATACACAGATACGGTTTCTACGGTGGTAGTTCTCCTGCTAATATCGAAGACTAACACTGGCACTTTTTGACACTGTTGGCAGTTTCCAACATGTTGAATTCCTGATCATAGAGAGTTTACCAGCGTTTTCAGCACATTGTACTTGTGGTTGGGCAAGTAGCCTTCCCAAGAAGAACAGGTATGCTTCCAAGTTCCCACTTTACTCCTGAAAATGTAGTTCACAGTGTGTGCAGGAACAGCAACACATTGTTGAAATGGTGCAGCATTGTTCTACTACCAAAACACGGCAACTTTCTGTGGGTATCACTGTCCCACGAACACAAGTATAAACATCACATGTGGAAAACATGTACTCATGTCACATGATGTGCCCACAATCTAACAGTGGCTAAATAACAGACATCATTTGCTTCCATTAACACTTTTTACTGATGGTGCTATGTTTACATGGAATGAATCAACAACACATGTAATAATAATCGATTGTTGTAGGAAAATCTACATGTTACAGTGGAAACCAGTTTCCAAGTTAATTTTTTGATCAGCATTTGGATGTGGCATGATTGGTAACATATTGATAGGTTAGGTCATTTTATAAGAGCGAATGGAGACAGAATTACTGGCATTTTTTGGAAAATTCATTTGTTGAACACCTTGAGGACATTCCTTTGACTCTACAGTCTGCAATGTACTTCGAGCACGATGTAGTCCCTCCACTTTTTATCACACAAGTCAGGAAACGTACATCTCAACCACACTTACTCTGTATGTATGGTTCTCGGGCGAGACGTCGGATGTCATAGTGAAAACTCCACAATATTTCGTCAGCGCAACTGGCCGACATCTTCAGGTGCGACGAACACACTGCTAAGGCAGCACCAGGGCCCCCTATTTATGCCAGTTTTAGGCAGGAAGTGTGCATGCGTGGAGGCGCCAAATTCGATGGCCAATAGCGACGATATCAACTGATAGCTGGAAGGACAGTAACGCCACCTACAGGATGAAGGACCAAATACTTCGGTGCACGCACGGAGGCTGCCGACGCTGCTCTGCGCTGCCATCGGCAGCCCCAGCGACCTGTCGGAAGCCGCAAGGGCGGAGGCTGCCGCTGTTACTCTGCGCTGCCATCGGCCGCCCCAGCGACCTCTGTCGGAAGCCGCAAGCAAAATTGCACGTCCACGTAGGCGCCTTGATTATCCTCCCGTTGTCAACGGAATATTTATGTTGCTGGCGAATCGTCGTCCGTCTTATGACCAATAGTATTCCTCTCTGCTCGAAGCGACTTCAATATGGCCAGTGCAGGATCCCATGCTGACCTAAGCTGAAAGCCCGTGTCTGTTTACAAGATTCGTCGAGCTACATATTTCCACTGCTTCCTTAATAACACTGTCCCAGTACGAACTCGTCGATGCGAGAATTTTTGTATGTTGATAATTCATAGAATGTCCTGTACTGAGACAACGCTCTGCCACTGCAGACTTTTCTGGTTGCTCCAGACGAGTGTAGCATCGGTGTTCAGTGCATCTCTCTTCTACAGTGCGACAAGTTTGTCCGATGTACGACATGCCGCAACTACAAGGAATCTCGTAAACACCGGATCTTCTTAGGCCAAGGCTGCTTAGGGCTCTGAGTTTTGCTGGTGGACGAGAAACACATTTAACTTTATGCCTCTTCAATAGTCTTCCTATTTTTGAAGAGACACCGCCGATGTATGGCAAGATGACCATTCCCCTTTGTTCTTCGCCTTCTTCCACTTCCTCACGTTGGGTAACCCGCTTTGGTTGTAAGGCACGGCGAATCTCCCGTTCGGAGTATCCATTTTGTTGGAAAATGGTACACAGATGGAGTAGCTCATTGGATAAGCTGTCTGAGTCTGATATGGCTCGTGCTCTGTGGACCAACGTCCTCAGTACGCCACTTCGTTGTGAAGGATGACAGCTGGTGGCCTGTAAGTATAAGTCCGTGTGCGTTGATTTACGGTACACTGCGTGACCTAATGTGGAGTTTTCACTATGACATCCGACGTCTCGCCTGAGAACCATACATACAACATGTCCGTCGGGAAAGCCTCAAGCAACACTTCCGATACCTGCACGGGGAGGAGTTGGTAAAAGAAGTTAACAGTTTTGATAAACTATGGAATAAGAAGAGCAGACTGCCATGTGCCCTTACGTTTTTATTAAGATGCCGAGATCATCGAGTTATTCCGACGTTCGCTAAGGTGACGCACTTCATAACCTCTGCAGCCGCTAAAAGGATAAAAAATCGAGCAAGCCACGCACTGGTAAGAGAAAGGATTCACCATACTCGACGAGAACTGGACTTCGTATCCAGAGAGCTCTTGGCACTTCATTTGAAGATATCGTCAAGACTGTCCGCTGATTCTTGGACGTGGGTTGACAGCGCTACTTGGGCGGTCTCAGACTGGAAACAACAACAAGATGCAGCACGTCAAATTGATAAGTTTCATCGCTTCAGGGACCATTTACCACAAGAAGAGAACAACGAAGTTCGTAGACGAACTGTATACAATCTGGCGGACAAACCTTTGCCTGACGCGGCGGTATCGGTCCAGGAGAAAGGATTGAACTTCGCACCCATTTCGAGGACACCACCTGTTCTGGACATCATTAGCTCCGTTGAACAAGGCATCCTAAAACTTCCCACGGAATCTGCCGAGGAGATCCGGCGGGAGACTTGCCGTGCTCTGACACGGGCTCAAGTGCCTAGAAACAATCTGACAGCTGCAGAGAGGTCAGTGGTTCGATCCCTACGAGAAGATCCTGATATTGTGATTTTGCCGGCAGATAAGGGAAATGCGACTGCTATTCTCTCCACGTCGATGTATCTGAGCATATCGCACACTAAATAAGGACCCCACAGCAAAAATTCAGCGAAAAACTTTGGAGCTCCTGAAAAACAGCACGATCTCTGATGCGGTTGCTAAGATACTACGTACACAGGCGCCCGTACCTCCCAGGCTATACGGATTGCCCAAAATTCACAAGGATAATGTGCCACTGCGGCCTATTGTGAGTAATATCGGGGCACCAACGTATAATCTCGCGAAACATCTGGCAGCACAATTGAGCCCTTTAGTAGGAAAGTGTGAGCATCATATCCGTAACTCACAAGACTTTATTCGTCGGCTCAAGAACTTACGACTCGCACCATCAGATATACTCGTGAGTTTTGACGTAGTCTCACTTTTTACTCGAGTACCATTGCAGGAATCGTTGTTGCTCATTAGCGAGAAGCTGGATGGGGAATTTTTAGACTTATTCCAACATGTGCTCACCTCAACATACTTTTTATTTAATGGGCAATACTTTGAACAGACTGACGGCATTGTGGCTAATCTTTTCATGGAAGACTTCGAGGAGAGAGTGCTCCAGACGTCGGATTTGAAACCTACGTGTTTTTGGCGATATGTGGACGACACCTTTGTTATCTGGCCTCACGGCATTGCATCGCTGAATGTTTTTCTTGAGCATCTTAACTCGCTTCATCCCAACATCAAGTTCACGATGGAGATGGAGAAAAACGGCGAACTTCCATTCCTGGACGTGTTGGTACGGAGAAAAGAAGATGGCACATTAGGTCACGCAGTGTACCGTAAACCAGCGCACACGGACTTATACTTACAGGCCACAAGCTGTCACCATCCTTCGCAACGAAGTGGCGTACTGAGGACGTTGGTCCACAGAGCACGAGCCATATCAGACTCAGACAGCTTATCCAATGAGCTACTCCATCTGCGTACCATTTTCCAACAAAATGGATACTTCGAACGGGAGATTCGCCGTGCCTTACAACCAAAGCGGGTTACCCAATGTGAGGAAGTGGAAGAAGGCGAAGAACAAAGGGGAATGGTCATCTTGCCATACATCGGCGGTGTCTCTTCAAAAATAGGAAGACTATTGAAGAGGCATAAAGTTAAATGTGTTTCTCGTCCGCCAGCAAAACTCAGAGCTCTCTTGGGCTCATCTAAGGACAGCCTTGGCCTAAGAAGACCCGGTGTTTACGAGATTCCTTGTAGCTGCGGCATGTCGTACATCGGACAAACTTGTCGCACTGTAGAAGAGAGATGTACTGAACAACGACGCTACACTCGTCTGGAGCAACCAGAAAAGTCTGCAGTGGCCGAGCATTGTCTCAGTACAGAACATTCTATGAATTATCAACATACAAAAATTCTCGCATCGCCGAGTTCGTACTGGGACAGTGTTATTAAGGAAGCAGTGGAAATACGTAGCTCGACGAATCTTGTAAACAGACACACGGGCTTTCAGCTTAGTTCAGCATGGGATCCTGCACTGGCCATATTGAAGTCGCTTCGAGCAGAGAGGAATACTATTGGTCATAAGACGGACGATGATTCGCCAGCAACATAAATATTCCGTTGACAACGGGAGGATAATCAAGGCGCCTACGTAGACGTGCAGTTTTGCTTGCGGCTTCCGACAGAGGTCGCTGGGGCTGCCGAAGGCAGCGCAGAGCAGCGTCGGCAGCCTCCACACGTGCGCCGAAGTATTTGGTCCTTCATCCTGTAGGTGGCGTTACTGTCCTTCCAGCTATCAGATGATATCGTCGCTATTGGCCATCGAATTTGGCGCCTCCACGCATGCGCACTTCCTGCCTAAAACTGGCATAAATAGGGGGCCCTGGTGCTGCCTTAGCAGTGTGTTTGTCACACCTGAAGATGTCGGCCAGTTGCGCTGACGAAATATTGTGGAGTTTTCACTATGACATCCGACGTCTCGCCCGAGAACCATACATACATGTCCGTCGGGAAAGCCTCAAGCAACACACACTTCTCTAATTGCTGGAGTTTGGTTGTGGTAGTATAATTAGCTGCCCACCAAGATTGGCAGACCTCATGCTATTAGATTTTTGATTCTGGGTTTGGATGAGGTCTAAGGTGCACAAATGAAAGGTTGAACATATGGGATGAACTAGTTGGACACATTATAGACGCTGATACCCTCATTAGGGAATGTGCACAGGAACTTGGACAAGCAACACAACATGTTCTCCCAAGAATGTACAAATATATTGATGTTGATGATGAGATATCCAAATATTTATTGTGTACTTTAAAACAGCTGTAATGTGAAGTGCAATAATACTTTGAGGAATGTGTTTTTATATGTACAAGGTGCTACTAAAAACTTCATGTCGTCTTAACACTAAATACAATTAAATCATACAAGATTTTTATTCATCTTCATCACTTTCATAGTAGTCTCTCATACACCAAACCAAGCATGTCTGCCATGAACTGAATGCTTTCTGAAATTCTTAAATTTGGTGTGTTAAGCACCACTTGCAATTCCACATGAATTTCCTCTGTTGTGTCAAATCTTTGTCCCTTCAACTTAATTTTAATTTGGGAGTAAAGTGGGTGGGTAATAATTGCAGTGGTTTTTTTTCCCAAAAATCACTTGTTAAACCAATTGCAGCATTATGTGGCTGGTGACAGAGGAAAAATACTACAGCTTTAGCAATTGCTGTAAAACATACATTTGTTTGGTTGTCATAATGTTCATGGAAAATTATACCCCTTCTTTCAGTGCAGATGTGTTTTTGCATTGCTTTAAATGCAAAGCAGGTGCAAGGTTTTACAGGACAGTTCTGAAATACAGCACTCTCAAAGTAATCCCTCAATTATATGAGTGAATAGGTTAGTACTAGTCATGATTTTTTGTTAACGTACTTCACAGAAACAGCCTAGAGTAGTTACTTCAGCATGTTATTATGTGACTCATTCTATATCCTGGTTTCCTTCATGATAGGATATTTGAAACACTGTGTGTGAATGACTATATGAATTCGAGGGTTACATATTCTTAAATGCAAGGATTGTACAAAAATTACATAAGTAAACTCACCAAGAGAGAAAAATTCTGAGTTTAAATTTTTCTTGTTTCATTTTGTAGAAAATGTCACTCAACATTACATTGCATGTCATTTATAGGGAAAGATATCCCCCAAATTTGTTTCCAAAATAATCCTTCAACCATGGGCTATCACTTGAGAAAATAAAATTAGCGAGTTTTTGTACCTTAAGGTATTTATCTAGTTATGAGAATCTTTGATCAGTTTTGACTCTGTCATTTTACAAGGTCTAATAGTGTTCAAATAAATGTAAAATTAACTTTTTAGATTTTTTAATAATCAGTATTGTTATCCTTTCAACAAATAGTAGTGTGTTTAAAAATCAAGGAATGAATCGCAACAGGTGTGTTTTACGACTAAGCTTGAATAATGGCAACCACGTGAAGAACTGTCACTAGGCAAATATCCTCTCGTTTGGGCCAATTGAAAGACGGTAATGATCCTGAAGCCTGCATCATACACTGAACATTAACACAATTTTTTTTGTACGTACTTCAGCGATATTAATGATGTTCCACAACTTGGAATCTTTACAAGCTACATATCTAGTTGGGATTCATCTCTCACAAAGAATTTCAATTTAGTTCTTAAATTGTATTTACAGTTGATTTCCACATTACTACTCATCTTACTTGCTACTAACTTTCCTAATCAATTAATGGCTTACACTTCGAGAAACTACTGGAACCTAGCAGTGTTTGAAGTACTGCAAAATTTTCCGCAAGGTCTGAATGTGTCTGTCATATAGATTTTGCAAAAATAAGATAGAAATTAACTTTGATGATGATAACTTAACAAAACTGAAACAAGTCTGATGCAGATGATATTTGGCTTTGTAGAGGTCTTTGTAAAACTTTTTTTGGTGTGGCCAAGTGGTTCTAGGCGCTTCAGTCTGGAACCGTGCGACTGCTACAGTCGCAGGTTCGAATCCTGCCTTGGGCATGGATGTATGTGATGTCCTTAGGTTAGTTAGGTTTAAGTAGTTCTAAGTTCTAGGGGACTGATGACCTCAGCAGTTAAGTCCCATAGTGCTCAGAGCCATTTGAACCTTTTTTTTTTCCAACTGTCTCTCCCATGCCACCACACTGTTTCTCCACTGCTAGTTGCAAAGAATAACCACAACTAACACTAACCTTAGAATCTTTTTGATGTAGACACAAATTTATAATATTAATTTATTTTTGTATTGGCTTGCACAGCCATCACAATAGCAATTTTTTTTTTGGACATGCAGGTTATCAAAGCAACATAAGATAAAACTTGCACCAAATGGTCAAACTCCCCAGAAGGGGGCTCCCAGCAACAAATGCTATACACGAATTTCATTCATGAAATATGTCACAAATTTTGAATTATGTAGACCATACAGATATCATTACTCATGTCAGTCGGTATGGTACAAAAAGATGAACTAGTCTTTCACCCTCTGTGTTTTTGAGGGCAAGTGCAAGAAGCAGTTTTCAGTGGTATGTGAATTTCATCCAGGAGAGTCCCATCGATACTGTGGCAATGTTTACATCAGGTAAGCCTTTTAAGTGCGTTACTATATTTTGACTGAGACCTTGCAACTTAAAAGAGTGTGGAACATATTTTTCCAAGCCACTGAGCAAATTCAGTGGTTTCATCTTCATCACACTTTTCAAATACTTTCTCCCTAACAAAATTATAAGTTTTTCTTTTGGAGCATATTCATTAAAATGTTGCAATATATACTTTAGGAGTTAGAAGGCCATTAAGTGAAAGAAAACTTGCTAGGTTTCAAGTTAAACTTGAAGGAGGATTACTCTGAAAGCTAGCAAGTTTTCTTCTTCTTCTTCTTCTTCTCTTTTTTTTCAGTGGGTTGTCTCCTTTACTCCTAAAGTATTTACATTTTACCAGAACTTTCCTACAAAAACGTGTTGCAGTATAAATGCATGGGTTGAGTTTTCACATAGCAACATGTCTGAAATTTATAGTTGTCTTTAAATGGCAATCATTAATACTAAAATCCTGTTCTCATAAATTGTTCTGAGACATACACTGTGTGATCAAAAGTATCTGGACACCCGCAAAAACATACATTTTTCATATTAGGTGCATTGTAATGCCACCTACTGCTAGGTACTCCCTATCAGCAACCTCAGTGTTCAGACGTCTTGCGAGAGCAGAATGGGGTGCACTGCAGAACTCATGGACTTCGAAAGTGGTCAGGTGGTTGGGTGTCACTTGTGTCATACGTATGTAAGCGAGATTTCCACACTTCTAAGCATCCCTTCGTCAACTGTTTCAGTAAGCGAGATTTCCACACTCTTAAACATCCCTAGGTCAACTGTTTCTGATGTGATAGTGAAGTGGAAATGTGAAGGGACAAGTACAGTACAAAAGCATACAGGCTGACCTCGCTTGTTGACTGATAAAGACCGCTTACAGTTGAAGAGGGTCGTAATGTGTAATAGGCAGACATCTATCCAGACCGTCACACAGGAATTCCACACTGCATCAGGATCCGCTGCAAGTACTATGACAATTAGGGGGGAAGTGAGAAAGCTTGGATTTCATGGTTGAGCGGCTGCTCATAAGCCACACATCACGCGGGTAAATACCGAATGACGCCTCGCTTGGTATAAGGAGCGTAAACATTGGACGATTGAACAGTGGAAAAATGTTGTTGACGAATCACGGTACGCAGTGTGGTGTTCCGATGGCAGGGTATGTGTATGGCGAATACCCGGTGAACGTCACTTGCCTGCGCGTGTAGTGCCAACAATAAAACCCTTGTTATTTTGTGTGGCACTATCACAGCACGGGCCTACACTGATGTTTTAAGCACCTTCTTGCTTCCCACTATTGAACAATTCAGGGATGGCGATTGTATCTTTCAACACAATGGAACACCTGTTCATAATCACAGCCTGTTGCAGAGTGGTTACACAACAATAACATCCCTGTAATGAACTGGCCTGCACAGAGCCCTGACTTATCCTGTAGAACACCTTTGGGATGTTTGGAACTCCGACTTCACATCAAGCCTCACCAAACGACATCGATACCTCTCCTCAGTGCAGCACTCCGTGAAGAATGGGCTGCCATTCCCCAAGAAACATTCTAGCACCCGATTGAACATATGCCTGGGAGATTGGAAGCTGTCATCAAGGCTAAGGATGCGCATTACCGAATTCCAGCATTACCGATGGTGGGTGCCATGAACTTGTACATCATTTTCAGCCAGGTGTCCTGATACTTTTGATCACATATTGTACTTTGTTGGTACCATTAGCACCTGTTACTATACACAATTTGCAACAGAGTGAACAAAATTTAGAAAAAATTACTTTAGCTTCAGGGTACTCAATTTTAAAATTTGAGTATGTTTCATGCAAACTGCACAAAATCAATTAGGCTATTTTCTTTCCTTCTGTTGTTTCTCTGTGAGTACCATATGATTTACACCTAGCATAAGTCTCGACTGTTCAATATGCTGATAAAAATCCATTACTATACTCTGACTAGAATAACTTCATGATTGGCAGATTGCAGTGGCAGACGGGGGGGCCTCATCTTATCAAGTAGAATGTCCATATCAACAATCTTTTCTTCTACATTATTTTCTGGCACTTCCACATTTACATTTACCCCTAATTTTCAGAGTTTAAATTTTTTGTATCCCTTTTAACAGTTCTCATTAAGTGCCTGTAATTTCAAAGGTAAGTTGTTTACTTCTGAAATAAAGTCCATAGATCAGAAAATACACTAAGGTGACAAGTCATGGGATACCTGTTAATCTGTAGCACCACCTTTTGCTTGGCATAGTGCAGCAACTTGGTATGGCATGGACTCAAGCCTTTGGAAGTCATCTGCACAGTACCGAGCCATACTGCCTCTACAGTCGTTCATAATTGCCAAAGCGTCACCATGCAGGATTTTGTGCACAATTATGTCCCATAAATGTCTGATAGAATTAATTTAGGGTTGTCTGGGTGGCCAAATTGTTCGCTTGAATTGTCCAGAACATTCTTGAAACAAATCGCATGCAATTGTGGCCCGTGACATATTTAGGAACATGAAGGCCATGAATGGCTGAACATGACTATGTCCACTCAATGATCTGCTCAGCTAGACCAGAGGACCCAGAACATTCCATTTAAGCACAGCCCACACCATTATGGACCACCACTACCATGCACAGTGCCTTGTTGACAACCTGGGTCCATCGCTTTGTGTGGTCTGCACCACACTCGAACCCTACCATCAGCTCTTATCAATTGAAATCGGGACTCATCTGAACAGGCTACAGTCTTCCACTCATCTAGGATCGAACCAATATGGTCAAGAGCCCAGGAGATGCGCTGTCAGCAATGTCATGCTGTTAGCAAATACACTTGCGCCGGTTGTCTGCTGCCTTAGCCCACGAACACCAAATTTTGACGCACTGTCCTAACAGATGCATTTGTCATACATGCCACATTGATTTCTGCAGTTATTGATGCACTGTTGCTGGTCTGTTAGACTGACAACTCTACACAAATACTGCTGCTGCTGGTTGGTAAATGAAGGCCATCTGGCTCTGCATTGTCTATGGCGAGAGGTAATGCCTGAAATTTTATATTCTTTGCACACTCGTGACACTGTGGATCTCAGAATATTGAATTCCCTATCAACTTCCGAAATGGAATGTCCCATGTGTCTACCTCCAACTACCATTCCAGTTTCAAGTCTGCTAATTCATGCTGTGCGACCATAGTCACTTTGGAAACCTTTTCACATGAATCACCTGAGTACAAAGGACAGCTCTGGCAATGCACTGCCCTTTTATACCTTGTGTAAGTAATACTACTGCCAACTGTATACTTGCAAATTGCTATTCCATGACATTTGTCACCTCAGTGTGTGTCTACTGACATACACTTATTTGAAGGTTTTCACTCGAACTACACACCTTATGTTAACACTATTTCTTTGGTTTCCACACAAAATTGCTTTCATTAACAATGATAACACTTAAAATACAAAAAGGTTCTAAATAATTATTTTTCTGAATATTTGAACATTAAAGAATTTTTGATATTACAGGAAAAAAAACTGACCTGTAATTTCCAATTTAGTGCTATGAAAGTATTTCCTGTATTTACGTTCAATTTCAAGACAGTTATTGCATTTTCGGGTACCTATGCAACACATATTACACACACCTGATGATCCACATCATATCCATTTTGCAGTGCAGATATGGATTTGTGTAAAGTTGTCAGTTGCATAAAATCCTACTTATGGGCTAGCAGAGTGTCTAGGCACATACATATACACAAAATGTGACACATTATTCAAATAAAATAGCTTTGAGTTTTGCATAAAGCACTGCCCATTCTATAAAATCTTATTTATGTGATATCTATATATATATCTCAAAGTATAACAAACAAATGCATCTAAGAGTTTACAGAATTATTAGGAGGGGTTCTAAATGAAAGCCAATCAAAATAGTGCAGTACATTCTTATATACCACCAGTCGTATGAAAGATAGGAAGGGGGAGTAATGGCTGAGTATGGAATCCTACTGCTTAGAACCAGTGGAAATGTGTATGTATGTACGTTATTCTGATGAATGTAAGCGCAAGTGGTTATCTAGTAATGGAATTAACAATTAAGCTGTTTGTGAAGCAATTAAGCCAAAATTTAGTAATTTTGAAGTACATAGTGCCTCAAACATATGAGTTAAATTCACCTTGAGCACTAAATGAATCGAAGGGTAAACTTAACATTCTACGGCTTATGACATCAGCTCATATGGTACCATTACAATGAATCTACTGTAAATGGTAACCTCCATGCACTCATCTAACACTTGTACAATATAGGAGATCCCTATGTATACATTTCCACTGGTTCTAAGCAGTATAGTTCCAAAATTAAGTCTCCCCCATCTCTCTCTAATAAGTACAGTGGTATATGACACACTGTGGCATTTTGATTGGAAATTTCAATTACAAGGATCGTTCAACAAATCATGTTCATTTTTATTTTTACACCCATTTATATAGGAAAATATCCTTCTAGCACCTTCAAATTTGATGTTTCACTTGCATGTGTGCAAAGCCTCAAACAATTCCAACAGATGGAAGAAACACAATGAAGCATCAAATTGGCATCTATGCAAGACAGTCATTTCAAGCAATGTGCAGTGATTGAGTTCTTGGCTGTGCAAAAAGAAACCATGGTGGATGCCCATAAACATTTGTGTGCAGTATATGGTAATGATGCATTTGATGCGAGTACTGTCGGATGATGGATAGAGTTAAGTATCTGAAAGTGCAGATACTGAGCTCCATCATCTGCCTCATTCAGAATGTTCTGGAACAACCTTTGCTCCCTGGTAGTGAATAATGCGTATGCCCTTATTCATGCAGACCGATGCATCAAAATTGACTTTTCAGCTATTGTGAGCATTGGAAATGAGTATACAATGATTTGAGATGCTTGGGCATTCAAATGCATGCTCAAGATGGTTTCCATGAATGCTCACAACACATCACAAGATTGAAGGAAAAACCTTTTCATCTGAATTTCCACTTAGGGATTTTCAATATGGGACAACTTTGAGGACGAGGTGAGCTAGATTCATGCAGTGAATACATGGCAATGAGCATGGGACAAGGCTTTCTTCAATGGGGAATACATGCTCTTATGCAATGCTGGCATAAGGCCACAGAATGTAATGGAGACTGTGTCAAAAAATAGTACATATAGAAGACATTGTTGATATTGTCACTAAATTCCAACTCTTAAGAACAAATATGACCTGAGAAAAATTGTGAGGCAATGTTTATTTAACAACCATCATAGAATGTCTATATATAATTGCATGCATTTGTCGGTGATCTGATTACACTTCGATATCCTGAAAATAGAATTTTATAGAACTGACAATATTTTTTTGCAAATCCCACAGCTACTGTTTTCTGTAATTATTTTGAATGCTGATAATTTTTAATTAATATCTTCAGATGCAAAATGAATGTAATGCAGGTGATCACGAGTGCTTTGTGTTCTGCAGGCAATTGAAGATAGACTGTATTGTCTCGAAGTCAATTAAACGTACATCAAAGCAAGAAGGAAGGAAAAAAAAAAACACAGCCACAAGGAAATCGACTTTCATTGGAGTAAATACGTAACAGCTGAACCTCATATAAATATTCAGTTTTTCCATTGGTAGCCCATGCCTTGGGGATTATTTTGGAAAGAGAATTATGGGGTTAATCCCCTTCCATTCAGGTGACACAAATTGCAACCTAAGCCATGTTTGTTTTCAAATTGATACACAAGAATAGATAGTAGGCCTATATATATTTTTATGGCTTTCGTGAGTTTACTTAGAGGTATAAGGTAATTTTGTTTACAATCCTTATCATTTAGAGCTTATAACAACCAAATTTTACACAGACTGAATGATAAAGAAAAAATGTAATTTATTTTCAGAGTGACAGCAAGTCTCATTTTGTGCCAGTCCAGAACTTCTACATTCTGAATTGCCTGAAGATGAAAATTGAGAGAAAAAATTCTAAAATTTGGTGTTTTCCTTTCTTTGTAGGGGAACCAGATAAGGGACGAGGAAATACTTTTACGTTAGATTGAATCATCATGGAACGCTCCATAATCAGTGTTGAGCAATATGTGCCAGCCCCTCCTATTGAAAGAATTGATGGGTGACTGGTATTTAAGCCACTATAAATACAAAAATGGAAATGCAGGCAGTAGCTTTCAGATTAGTCTCAAATATTACATGCTTATGAATGAAATCAAAGAAAAATGGGTTTACACAGTTATATGAACTGTATCACAGGTATATTTCTTATGGAACTAAACTTAAAATTACATCATCTCCTAAATTCACAAATGCCAAGTCATTATGGAGTGAAAAAAAACTGGAAATAAACAGAAACCGATATGTTATTCACATCATTTCATTTTAAATGCAGTAGATATTTTAACAGTTGGAGAAAATCACTGCAGTACTTCATGATACAACATCCAAAAACTTGTAGATAACACTATCATCAAAATGGTAAGCCAATTCATACACTTCGACATTAGAAAAATTGAAGAATCACAGTTATTGAAGTATGCCACTTGGTTTCTTAACTAAGACACCACAAAGGCAGAAATATCCAATAGTTTCCATTTTTGGACCTTGTACAATAAATACTTCTGCAATGCACTTTGCACTTGCAAGCTGCTTCTCTCAGCGGCTTAAAGTTTTAATTACGTTCCAATAATTTAAACTGAAATAGCTTATGCCTCAGGGCATCACAAGATACACCTGCTCTGATTATTTTAAAACTACCATGTTCACTTAAATCTACAACTGTAGAGCCAGTGCGGATTTCTTGTGGAATTTTGCCAGCATCAAAAACTGCATCTACATATTGCCACAAGTGAGAGAATTCTTCTACTTCAATTGCACTCTGTTCTCCACTGCTATTTGCACTAGTAAGGGCAATAGGTTCTCCGAACTTTTTAACAACTTCAACTATAAATCTGTCTTGTGGAATGCGTATACCGACGTTCGGGATTCCAGGATTAAATTTAGCATTTAAAGCTTTTGATCTTTTGAGGACGATTGTAAAAGGTCCTGGAAGAATACACTGTAAGAGGGCAGGAGGAAGAATGCTTGTGTCTGCCCACTTTTCCACTTCGCTGATAGAACTAACACAGATCGCAATTGGTTTCGCTGCATCCCGACCTTTTATTTTGTACAGTTTTTCAACAGCATCTTCACTCTGAACAGCACCTGCTAGACCGTAAACTGTGTCAGTAGGTACCGCTATCACACAGTCTTGCATTAATAAACGGACTGCTTGCTCAGCATAGGCTTCCAATTTTTTATGGTTTATCGTCACACTATTATAAAGTCCATTGTCCACAAAAGACTTACGAACATTGCCAAGAGCTTTATAATCACTGTTAATGGATTGCAGAGCCATTTTACGAAGTAATTCCACCGTTTCGTAATGGATTTTGCTGTTACAGTGCCGGAGACAAATTGTCGTTCCAAACACAGTTATCTTAATCATTGCTTTAGGCATGGACATTTATCAATGTACACACATAATTCGTGTGTCTTCCACGTAAACACATCCACAAATGTGCAAGTGTCACTATCACACGATCAACGTATCACATGGTACCCTTCGTTCCACAAACAAACGCGATGTACACACTGGCAAAGATGCTCATATATATGATCATATGACGCAATCAATGATCACTGGATGCTATGTAGTTAGCTGCTGCTTCGACGGACAAAGAAAACTTTCACATGCATCATTATAAAACATCGCCTACTGAGGCTACTAGGAGTTTCCATACGCGCTGTAGAAATTTGTACTAGTACTGGTTTTCCAGATGCCGTCAACTGAAGTATTGGTGTGGGTGGTTTAACTAGCTGTGCGGATTTTAGCTCAAGAACTTACGTTAACGAAGAGAAAACGGAACCCCCTCTCATCCTGTCACAAATACAGGATACAAAAAATAGATTCACCATAGAAAGCATCTGTGGGTGTCAATCCCGCTAATAAAAGAGTTATCTGCGGGGCCTGTGATCGTTTGATATGTATGTATGTTCTGAGCTGTGTTTCTAATTCTACACAAACGTTACGTCACGTAAGCATGTACCTTGTACCACTACAAATCATTTTCGTTCCTGTTCCACTCGCAAACAGAGAGAGGGAAGAAAGGCTATCTACCATCCGAACCCAGATTTCTCATGCCTTCTAAATTTTCTCAATAGTGTTGTACATAAAGAACATTATTTTCCCTCCAGGGATTCTCATTATACTCACACATAGTTTGAAACTACTGGTAAACTATATAGCATCCAGACTCTGAGTTGCTTCAATGTGTTGCTTAAATCTGACCTGGATCTCAAACATTGGAGCAGTACTCATGAATGTGTCACATAATTGTTCTATACGGGTGGTGTAAGTGATCTTCCCCTCATTTCCAGTCACAAACTATATTCATCTTCCCAGAGGAAGGAAGTAACAACCCTGAAAGCTAGAAAGGTTTTTTTTTTTTTTTTTTTTTTTTTTTTAAGTGCTGTTTTTCTCTCATACTTTGTAAAAGTCATTTCATAATTTTACAATGAGTACTGTCAGCTGTTCATATAATGGTAACATTAAAATCCTGTTAATTTGAACCTTAGTGTTAACATTAACTAGCAATTGTATTCGTGAGTCGAAACATTATGTTTAATTATAGTTATAGAAGGAGAAGCTAATAAAATATTTTTTTTACTTTGTATTTTTTTATTACCTTAGGATTTTCAGTTTTCTGTCTGATGTCTAGCAGCAACCTGTTAAAGACTTTCAATCAGAATGTGATATTCCATTCTGAATCGTAGGCAGGGATGTATGGCCTACATGGTCATTGTTTTTACTTCCAGTATTTTGCAAGTTCATTTCACTGAAGAGAGTAAAATTACCCCTATTATGAACAACAAATACTATTAGGGAGTAAATATGTTGACATGTAAGTGAAAGACTCCGAAGGGCTCTGAAAAGACTTCTGTAAGAAGCTGCGCTATCAATTTTACACAATAATTTTACTCACATGGATAAAAAGTTTTGTTAACTTGCCACATCAGATTTGAATAAAATCGCAAGCTTTTCGTAGCAGCCTCCATCACCGTCACCAGTAATGGTACTGGTGTGGTGTACTGTAGCAGCACATTAAAAGTGAAACTTCCTGGCAGATTAAAACTGTGTGCCCGACCGAGATTCGAACTCGGGACCTTTGCCTTTCGCGGGCAAGTGCTCTACCATCTGAGCTACCGAAGAACGACTCACGCTCGGTACTCACAGTTTTACTTCTGCCAATATCTCGTCTCCTACCTTCCAAACTTTACAGAAGCTCTCCTGCGAACCTTGCAGAACTAGCACTCCTGAAAGAAAGGATACAGTGCAGTCATGGCTTAGCCACAGCCTGGGGGATGTTTCTCATTCTGGAAACATTAAAAGTGTTTCAATTGAATTGATTCTGCATTATTTCTCTTGCTCATGTCCTTGACATTAATGCTACCAAGTTGTGTTCTTGTACAGTAATTAGTTTCCATGTTATAACATGTTAAATATAGAAAGTTTAACTGTAACCAAGCAGCAGTTTTCTTTGATGACAATATCAGTTCCAGCGCACAACTGAATTTCAAAATCTGTCTTGTGGGGCGAAAATCCATTACTGCTGCTATCTTGTGCTGACAGTGAGATGACTTTCATAGAAATACTGAATTATTTCATTTGTAATACAGTTTCATAGTTTTTGTAGTTGCTCATGACCTTTACACTTGCATGCAATAGATGTAGCATCAGCATACAGAACTATCCTTGAATTTGGGGAGCAGTATTTTGTCATTTACATAAATCGACAAAAGAAAGTATCCCAGTACAAAGTCCTGGGTACCCTGTATTACATATCAGTAATTTTAGATCAGTGTATGCCACTCGCCATTCTTAAGAGTGAAAACTGATTTGCGTTAGATAAGGTTTTATTAAACTGTGAACAATTATCAGTATTATTACCCAGCCGTTTTCCCAGAGTATTTACTATCTCTCTCTACAGGCAATTGATAGAGATTAGCTTTCCCATCTATAGCTTATTGCAGAAAGTTCAGTAACACCTTCAACATGTAAGGAATTGAGCACCAACTATTGGCACTTTTGCAACATCACCATAAGGTTTGATATCCCTATTGAAAGACGAGCAGAAATTTTTTGTTAATTGGTGCATAATAAGGTTCTTTTTTGGTATACCAGTGCTCAGTAATAACTGAAACATCTGGTTTATTAAAACATGCTATTATGTCCAAATCATTGTGCTTACTTCCTAGGCTCGTAAAGTTTTGGAAGATGATCTTTGTTCGCAGGTTGCATTGTCACCACATGTTTTTTCTTTTTTTTGTTTGTAACCATAAATATCCTCATTAAGTAAATCAGATGTACTTGTCAAACTGGGAAGAGGACACAAAAAGGTCACACATGTACAAAATAATAATAAAAGGAAAGATTCAAAACAAGTTTCTTACAGCAAAATGTAAAACTTAATTGTTTTTTGATATATTACTTACTTATATCCTTCATTCAAAAACTTAAGAAGGCTGTTAGTTTAGTGTCTTCAAGGCATAATGCTGTTTCACTGAGCATCGGAACAATCAAGCCTGAGATAGTAGTGTACTATGATACCACCTATGAAGAAATTGATGCACTGGATGCGAAGTGCACTGTTTAGTCTACCCAGCAGGTGTTCCAGAAGATGGCCCTGCACTATTCTATAGCATCATGAATATTTGTTGGTATATACATTAGTGATATATTCATCACTGACAAAAAATTTAACAATCACATTTTTCCTTCAAGTTTCTGAAATGGCAGTTGATGAGATCATATCTGAAGAGACAGCTATCAACCCACACTTTCAGCATGAAGTAGGACTACAATTACCAGAATTCTGAAATGTGGATCTAGTAAACCTAGAGTTGCCCTAGGAAAATAAGTAAGATGCGACATGTGTCCCAGATCAAAGATGAGAAAATGAGAGGTTGCTGTATTAATTACAGCACACAAATATGCAGTGACTAAGAAGTGTGAAATGACTGTGTTCAAAGCTATGTAGACTTGTTTAATTCCTGGTTTAAGTCATTCACATTATTTCAGTGCTGTGTTTCCTGCTGCCATCCATTAATACCAGAATGTCAACAACTACTTTGTTACTTCAAAATCTTCAACATGTTCACTGTGGCTGACACAAAGGTCAAGAGCTACTAGCCATGAGCTTTTAAGTGTCAGCTGCAGTGAATGTGCAAAACAAGAAAATTTTTGCTATTTAATTTAAAGTCCTATTCAGCTTCCTTTTTCAGGTGTCTTTATTTTTATATATTAAAACTGATGAGAGTTTCATTATAAGACGCCTATTTTTGAAATCTGGATGACATCATCCCAGCACTGCAACAAAATATGCACCATACACAACAGGTTCAATGTAATCTCTCCTCTCCACTAATTGGCACCTCAGATGTGTTATACGTCATATATATGTTATACATCATATAATACTACAGTTAATTTTCCATATAACTGAGCAAAACGAGTTATTGTGTGTCCATGTTTATCTCATCTAGGCATTGCATCTTTCCCTTAACTTCAGTATGCTTTACAATAAAATTTGTATGAAAAGTTTTCTGCGTAAATTACCTATTCTACAGCTAATGCTTGTGTAACCCAATGTGCCATTCAGGTGGGTTTACTGGTGTGTCAATATAATTGTCAGGTTTGGTTTGAAAGGGGTTCTTGAAATATATTCCCACATAAATTTTTATCTATTCTCGGTTGCAAAATATATTACGCTCTGTCAGATTTTAAATCATGCTGGGGAATATACCAATAACACAGTTGCAGCATACCTCAGAAATTTAATTTTAGTTGCTTCAACCAATGACAATTACGGACCAAGTCTTGCACTGCCCTGTTTTGTGTATTAACCCGTTGGCTGGCATGAAGGTGCCGATGGTCACAGCAGATTGCTCTGCTGGTAACAACCAGGTATCAGCAATTTTACACTTTAATCTTACCGAGGAAAAATATTTACTTATATTTGATATCCCTTACCATTTCAAGACAATTTTTCGGTTTGCGGTATTTTTATTTAAATGACTACAAAGTTATTCATGAATTCAGTTTTAGATACATATTTAACATAGTATATTTAACTGTGTAAAGGATAATTCCTGAAACAGTAATTAGCATTCTAGCTGTATCTTTTTAGCCAAGGCTGTACAGATGCATATACTTCACACTAGTTCCTAAACGACTGCTTAACACATTGACTACCATGCTGCTGACAGCAGAGCAGCACACTTAATGCTGTATTCCAGACCTAATCACGTCAGGGCCAAGAAATGCAGAAGATAATCTCTCATGGAGTACTATAATCTAATAATGTAAACTTATAACTAAAAAGGCCATTTCCAATTATGTCTACCAAGCAAATTATGCTTTGAGTCAGTGATTTCTTTTGCCATAACTGACTAGTGAACACGCATGCCATAGGATGGTGAATATTTATACTTTGCCTGTGAGAAGCAGCTATGCACATAGTCCAATTTATGTTGAAATTATCACCTGGGTATTTTAATTAAATTTGGTCTTCTATAAGCAACATGATAAAGGAATCAAAAGAAACACACACACACACACACACACACACACACACACACACACACACTGAATTAATTTCTTTATTAACAACGCTCGGATTTCCACATCACCATAGAGGTACCAAGCTTGACGCGCTACTCGTTTTTTTACATGGCGAGTTTCCCCAGTAGGCCTATAAACCATGAAACAGACAAAAAGCTACTTCTCGCTGTCTTCTCTTCTTTGGATTTTCACTTCAGAAACTGAAACATCCATTACAAAAACAGATTACATCACTCACAAATCTGGATTCAGTCATTGCAATTCATACCTATTTTACTGTAAAAAAATACTGACTGTGATGAATGATGTAATTTTGAACATTCAAAAGTTTTCAAATGTGCAGGTTACTGACGTTAGAATACAGTTACTACACACTTTTTGACCAGGAAAAAGTTACGATGATTGCAACTTAAATACCGAAGCCATTTGTTATGAGAATACGCCATTACCACAAATAATAGATGCATTGAAAGAAACTTTACTGGGTAACATAATGCATCAGAATACTATAGGCAGAAAGAATGAAATTTCTGTAGATTTACCATACACTTTACTTTTCTTGAGCATTATAAGATTACTAACGGAAGTTACTTACCGTCCATTATCTGGAATATAAACTATCCCTTCTCCTCTGCAAGCATCTGCTTTTACAGGAAGTATTATCAATTTTTTTCCGTGATTGAAAAGCTTTAACGCACACAAACCACAATACCCGCCAT
This sequence comes from Schistocerca americana, assembly GCF_021461395.2. Lineage (NCBI taxonomy): Eukaryota > Metazoa > Arthropoda > Insecta > Orthoptera > Acrididae > Schistocerca > Schistocerca americana. Next base: position 508,783,131 of record NC_060119.1, on the reverse strand, counting down.
TATACACACACACCCACAAAAACTACCAGCGATATTGGCTAGCGTGAGAGACGACGTCATGTCATGATGTGACGTCATGATTCCTCGGGGCCCGCGAGACGCTTCTTGCTGATGCCTTGTGGATTTGGGGTCTAGTGCAGCAGGGGATACAACCCGTCAGCTTTGAACAATGACGTCACAAGTCGCCAGAGACCATATACTACAAAGATGAAAGAGCTGAGGAGAATGTTGAGAAACAAAGGAATGCGAGAGAGATAAACATTGATCTTGTCAAAAGCCGAGAAGCGATTCTTCTTAGTGTTGTAGCTCCCTTCAGTAGATAATAAGTGTTTTTTGGCTTTAAAAAAAAAATCTCACGAGATAAAATAAACTGATCCTACTTTATTAAGCAATATCTTGGCAAAAGCAGAGAAGCGATTCTTCTTAGTGTTGCAGCTCCCTTCAGTAGCTGATAAGTGTTTTTTGGCTTTTTTAAAAAAAAAAAAATCTCACGAGATAGAATAAACTGATCCTACTTTATTAAGCAATCAATAAAGAAAACTAAACTAAAACATAACAGCTCGTGAGTTTTTTTTTAAAAAAAGCCAAAAAACACTTATTAGCTACTGAAGGGAGCTACAACACTAAGAAGAATTGCTTAATAAAGTAGGATCAGTTTATTCTATCTCGTGAGATTTTTTTTTAAAAAAGCCAAAAAACACTTATCAGCTACTGTGAGATTTTTTTTAAAAAAGGCCAAAAAACACTTATCAGCTACTGCTAAAACATAGCAGCAAAAGCTGTTATGTTTTAGTTTAGTTTTTTTATTGATTGCTTAATAAAGTAGGATCAGTTTATTCTATCTCGTGAGATTTTTTTTAAAAAGCCAAAAAACACTTATCAGCTACTGTGAGATTTTTTTTTAAAAAAGCCAAAAACCACTTATCAGCTACTGAAGCATCTGTATCTTAGGATCAGGTTATTATTAAGTGCCGGCCGAATAAAAAACGAACAATTAAGTTAATTAAATCACACATTTAATGATGTACCGAATATCAAGCGATCGCTTTTAGATTAACATTCAATTATTTTAATGATAGTGCTTATTAGAACACAGAACTGCTTTATTGTCTATGCCTCAAAGTGAAGACATTATGATCTATGACTAAGGAATGACGTCATTGTTCAAAGCCGACGGGTTGTATCCCCTGCTGCACTAGACCCCGGATTTGTGTATGATGGTGGGATTTGTGTGCGTTAAAGCTTTTCAATCACGGAAAAAATCGATAATACTTGCTGCAAAAGCACATGTTCGCAGAGGAGAAAGGATAGTTTATATTCCAGACAATGGACAGTAAGTAACTTCCGTTAGTAACCTTATCATCCGCAAGAAAAGTAAAATGTATGGTAAATCTACAGAAATATCATTCTTTGTGCAGATAGTATTCTGATGCATTATGTTGCCCAGTAAAGTTTCTTTCAATGCATCTATGTGGATTATTTGTGGTAATGGCGTATTCTCATAACAAATGGCTTCGGTATTTTTTCCTGATCAAAAAATGTTTAGTAACTGTATTCTAACTTCAGTAACCTGCACATTTGGAAACTTTTGAATGTTCACAATTAATCATTGATCAGAGTCAGTATTTTTGACAGTAAAATAGATATGAATTGCAGTGACTGAATCCAGATTTGTGAGTGGTGTAATGTGTTTTTGTAATGGATGTTTCAGAGTTTCTGAAGTGAAAGTCCAAGGAAGAGAAGACAACGAGAAGTAACCTTTTTGTCTGTTTCATGGTTTATAGGCCTACTGGGGAAACTCGCCATGTAAAAAAATGAGTAACGCATCCAGCTTGGTACCTCTATGGTGTTAATAAAGAAATTAATTGTGTGTGTGTCTTTCTTTTCATTCCTTTATCATGTTGCTTATAGTAGAGCAAATTTAATTAAAATACCCAGTTGATAATTTCAACATAAATTGGACTATGTGCATAGCTGCTTCTCACAGGCAAAGTATAAATATTCACCATCCTCTGGCATGCGTGTTCACTATTCAGTTATGGCAAAAGAAATCACTGACTCAAAGCATAATTTGCTTGGTAGACATAATTGGAAATGGCCTTTGTAGTTATAATTTTACATTATTAGATTATAGTACTCCCTGAGAGATTATCTTCTGCATTTCTTGGCCCTGACGTGATTAGTAATGGATGTTTCACCACCAGGTCTGGCATACAGCATTAAGTGTGCTGCTCTGCTGTCAGCAGCATGGTAGTCAATGTGTTAAGCAGTCATTTAGGAACTAGTGTGAAGTATATGCATCTGTACAGCCTTGGCTAAAAAGATACAGCTAGATTGCTAATTACTGTTTCAGGAATTATCCATTACACAGTTAAATATCTTATGTTAAATATGTATCTAAAACTGAATTCATGAATAACTTTATAGTCATTTAATCATTTGGTTTTGTAAGGTATTTAAATAAAAATACCGCAAACCGAAAAATCGTCTGGAAATGGTAAGGGATATCAAATATAAGTAAATGTTTTTCCTCACCAAGATTAAAGTGTAAAATTGCTGATACTTGGTTGTTACCATGAGATCACTGCTGGCCCCAGCAGAGCAATCGGCTGTGACCACCAGCACCTTCATGCCAGCCTATGGGTTAACACGCAAAACAGGGCAGTGCAAGACTTGGTCCATAATTGTCATTGGTTGAAGCAACTAAAATTAAATTTCTGAGGTATGCTGGAACTGTGTTATTGGTATATTCCCCAGCATGATTTAAAATTTTTGCATTGAAATGGCACTGACAGTGTGTAATATATTTTGCAACTGAGAATAGATACTTAAAAATTTTTGTGGGAATATATTTCAAGAAACCTTTTCAAATCAAACCTGACAATTATATTGACACACAAGTAAACCCACCTGAATGGCACACTGGGTTACACAAGGTAATTTACACAGAAATCTTTTCATACAAATTTTATTGTCAAGCACACTAAAGTTAAGGGAAAGATGCAATGCCTAGATGAGATAAACATGGACACACAATAACTCGTTTTGCTCAGATATATGAAAAATTAACTGTAGTATTATATGATGTACAACATATATATGACATATAACACATCTGAGGTGCAAATTTGTGGAGAGGAGAGATTACATTGAACCTGTTGTGTATGGTGCACATTTTGTTGCAGTGCTGGGATGATGTCATCCAGATTTCAAAATTAGGGGTCTTGTAATGAAACTGTCATCAGTTTTAATTTTTAAAAATAAACACGCCTGAAAAAGGAAGCTGAATAGGACTTTAAATTAAATTGCAAAAATTTTCTTGTTTTGCACATTCGCTGTGGCTGACACTTAAAAACTCGTGGCTAGTAGTTCTTATTGACCTTTGTGTCAGCCACAGTGAACATGTTGAAGATTTTAAAGTAACAAAGTAGTTGTTGACATTTTGGTATTAATGGACGGCAGCAGGAAACACAGCAACGAAATAATGTGAATTACTTAAACCAGGAATTAAACAAGTCTACATAGCTTTGAACACAGTCAAAAAATGGTTGGTTCAAATGGCTCTGAGCACTATGGGATTTAACTTCTGAGGTCATCAGTCCCCTAGAACTTAGAACTACGTAAACCTAACTAACCTAAGGGCATCACACACATACATGCCCAAGGCGGGATTCGAACCTGCGACTGAAGTGGTAGCACGGTTCCAGACTGTAGCGCCTAGAACCGCTCGGCCACCCCGGCTGGCGAATGCAGTCATTTCACACTTCTTATTCACTGCATATTTGTGTGCTATATCTAATACAGTAACCTTTTATTTTCTCATCTTTGATCTGGAACACGTGTCACATCTTACTTGTTTTCCTAGAGCAACTCTAGTTTACAAGATCCACATTTCATAATTCTGCTAATTGCTAGTCCTACCTCATGCTGAAAGTGTGGTTTGATAGCTGCCTCTTCAGATATGATCTCATCAACTGCCATTTCAGAAACTTGAAGCAAAAACGTGATTATTCAATTTTCTGTCAGTGATGAATATATCACTAATGTATAGGTATGTTCATGATGGCATAGAACAGTGCAGGGTCATCTTCTGGAACACCTGCTAAGTAGACTAAACTGTGCACTTCACATCCAGTGCATCAATTTCTTCATAGATCTAACATTACTGATAGGTAATACAGGGTACCCAGGACTTTGTACTGGGATAATTTCTTTTGTTGTTTTGTGTAAATGACAAAATACTGCTCCTCAAATTCAAGGATCGTTCTGTATGCTGATGCTACACCCATTGCACGCAAGTGTAAAGATCATGAGCAACTACAAAATCTATGAAACTGTATTACAAATGAAATAATTCAGTATTTCTATGAAAGTCATCTCATTGTCAGCACAAGATAGCAGCAATAACAGATTTTCACCCCACAAGAGAGATTTTGAAATTCAGTTGTGCACTGGAACTGATATTGTCATCAAAGAAAACTACTGCTTGGTTACAGTTAAACTTTCTATATTTAACATGTTATAACATGGAAACTAATTACCGTACAAGAACATAATTTGGTAGCATTAATGACAAGGACATGGGGAAGAGAAATAATGCAGAATCAATTCAATTGAAACACTTTTAATGGGCTGCTACAGTACACCATACCATTACATACCAGTACCATTACTGGTGACGGTGATGGAGGCTGTTATGAAAAGCTAGCAATATCATTCAAATCTGATATGGCAGGTTAACAGAACTTTTGATCCATGTGAGTAAAATTATAGTGTAAAATCGATACTGCAGTTTCTTACAGAAGTCTCTTCAGGGCCTTCGGAGTCTTTCATTTACATGTCAACATATTTACTCCCTAATAGTATTTGTTGTTCATAATAGGGGTAATTTTACTCTGTTCAGTGAAATGAATTGGCAAAATACTGGAAGGAAAAACAATGTCCATGTAGACTATACATCCCTGCCTAAGATTCAGAATGGAATTTCAAATTCTGATCAAAAGTCTTTAACAGGTTGCTGCTAGACATCAGGCAGAAAACTGAAAACCCTAAGATATTAAAAAAATACAGAGTAAACTAATTATTTTATTAGCCTCTCCTCAAGGATGCATATGCTAGTTAACACTAAGGTTCAAATTAACAGTGTTTTAATGTTACCATTATATGTCGGGCTGTCAGTACTCATTGTAAAATTCTGAAATGCTTTGTACGAAGTATGAGAGAAAAACAGCACTTGAATAAAAAAACCATTTCTAGCTTTCAGGGTCATTACTTCCTTCCTCTGGGAAGATGAATATGTTTTGTGACTGGAAATGAGGGGAAGATCACTTAGACCACCCGTATAGAGCACTTATGTGACACATTCATGATTACTGCTCCAAAAATTTGAGATCCAGGTGAGATTTAAGCAACACATTGAAGCAACTCAGAGGCTGGATGCTAGATAGGTTACCAGTAGTTTCAAACTGTGTGCGAGTATTATTTTGTATAACACTATTAAGAAAATTTAGAAGGCATGAGAAATCAGGGCTCAGATGATAGACAGCCTTTCTTCCCTCTCTCTATTTGCGAGTGGGACGGGAATGAAAATGATTTGTAGTGGTACAAGTTACTCTCCACCAGGTACCATTTGGTTGCTTATGTAGTATGTACATACACAAAAATACGGAAGAAAATTGTGACTGCCTACTACATTAAGAAGTAATAGTTGAACTAACCTAAAGCTTTGTGATTTACTTCAAATGTTTTGTCCCACTGACACACTCTGACAATCAGTGACTTGCATCTATAGCAGTCTTACAATTTGGAGATGTAAGTATTGCTTCGATCTATTAATATTCCCTCATTGAGCTCTTTTTATCTTAAGATAACATAAACTGGATTTTTGAGAAACTACATACAGGAAGATGTGATTGGCATATAGCTGTTTGTTTACAGGAAAACAACGATCAAAATTTAAGCATATCGGTAACACACACATGGCAAGAGCACATATCTGGGCTAGAGCACTATACTGGATTTCGCCCCTCCCCCCCTTTTCCCTAGAAACCTTGACTGGAGTAATCACTTTATTTGTAGCATAGTATGAGGTCTACATTAGGTTGAAAAGTGATAATTTCGTTGGCAGTTGTGGAACACAGCGAATGAGAAATAAAGGTTGTGGTAACAGACAGACGTGTGTTTTTGCCTAATATTTGTTTGCGGCGTATTTAAATGCACTTTCCCACATTTAATGCATTTCTCATAATAAAAACATAAAACTACTGGGTCATCCCCAAAAAACATATATTAGAAAATGATCAATCATCTGACGTGTTTTGATGCATATTACTTACAGATATCGTACACAAACTGGAAAGATGCAATGGGCGTTCCACTACGTATCCTTTACCATATTTGATTTGTTTTTACACATTTGCTACTGCTGGTATGGGTTCAAAGACAAATCCGTGCTGCAAACGTCTCAGTGGTAGTTAGCCTACATTGGTAAGCTGCAGTTAATGCCTTAAAAACATTTATACACATTGTCCTCAATGCGTAATATGTGTTATGCTATAAATCACTCTGCCTTTCGACCAATAATTTGTTATCAATTGGCTTCAATCAATCACGTAAGACTCTAATGTGTAACTTTGACTACGCTGCGGATTATTATGTCACCATAATCCAGATTATTGGCATTCAAACCTTCTTTCTACATTTAATTCTGTTAATGGAAGCTTCATTCAAACAATCTGGATTGATTTGACTTTCCAAAACAATAGCTGATGGCAATTGGCTAGTCTGTATAATCGCTGTGGCCAACGTGTGACGTCACTTACGTCAACAGAGTTGTTTACAGGTCTAGTCACCAGGCAGAGCTGTCACGCTTTCAGCCTTACTGATGACGTCATGAAGCGATTCCTCGGGGCCCGCGAGACGCACGTTGGCATAACACATCGCGTTAAGTTATAAGTAAAGCGTAGGTACCTGGCAACTGGAGGTGCTCTTACCACAAATGTTGCAGTTCTAAAAGTACTATTTCTTGTTTTTATCTGAAATGATGGTTTCTACTCATAATATCATGATGGTACATCGGAAAGTGAAGCTCTTATCTCAACAGTTTGACTTGTTTTTGTTCATGGTTAGGTTTCTGAGAAATCATGGTGCTGTAAATATAAATAACTACTAATCTGTTTAGGCAATCTTTAGCCATTTTGCAGAACCAATCACTGTTCAAAAACCGTACTAGCAAGAACACTGTTGTGTTGGAATTGGATATTACATTAGGTCAAGAGTAGTGACGGTTCTTGCAGGGAATTGCTGCCCGACTCTTGCTTCAAGTATTCTACACTTAGGAGGAATAAGCTCAGGAACGGAAGACAGATGTTATTGGTTATAATACATAAGCCTACTTCCCACATTGTAAATCAAGGATAACTTTACTGAAGCGTTAACCTCTTCACAGAATTGCAGTTTTAATCAGAAAGTACGCTAGAAAACTTCTTAGCACGAAGTCAGAGAGTAGTCGAACAGAACAAAAGCAGAGACAAATTTAACCCAAGAGTAACCGTGGGCATGGAGAAACGAATCGCATGGGCATCGCAGCGCTCATGGTGGCCAAGTGCGGAACTACTCGATTGTGATTCCTTGCTGTGCACACACAACACTGCACTATTACCATTTACCATTTATTACCAGGTCTTCGTCGTTCACCAGCCATGGTTGGACAGACTGCGTCAAAGTTACAATCAAGTGATTTAAAATATAATGAATAACAGAATAACATCAAATACAGGTAATGTATACAGTCTATGTCATGTTCACTATGTCCTTTCACATTCTTCACAGTCAAAGAATTCTCGGGCCGAGTATTGTATTGTTTTAGACCTTCAGCAATTTGTTTCTTGAAGTTGTCCAGCGGCAGGGTCTGCAATTCAACAGGTAGTTTGTTGAACATCCTCACAGCGATCACTGGAAAACTGTCTCTTGTTTTGGACAGTCGGCAGGTTGGTAGAATTATGTCTTCTTTGCTGCGGGTATTACGTTTATGGATGTTATGCCTCTTGCTGTAGGTGTCTAGGTTTTCCCTTATGTGGATGAGGCATAATAATACAGAGTGGCTATAAACAGTCATTATTTCCAATGTTCTGAATAACTGTCTGCAGTGTTCCTGGGTGCTGCTCGATGTAATAATTATTGTTGCCTTCTTTTCCAGTAGTAGCACATCGTTGCAGCCTGCCGAATGACCTCATCACTGTAATCCACACAAAGTGGGGCTATGGAACAAAGCATAGTAGGCAGTTATCAGAAACTGTAATCACTTTTTTTAATCTTCGTAGGAGGTATATTACACGAGAGAGTTTCTTGCATACGTATACAATGTGTCCATTCCATGAGAGTTTGTGGTCTATTGTGAAGCCTAACAGTTTCACAGATTCTGTATGGTCAGAGCATGTGTTTTTTCTAAGGCTGCATACCATGCGCTGGGTTTTTTCTTTGTTTACTTTCATCTTGTTGGTGGTGAACCACTTTTTGGCGTTATCAAACTTTACATCAGACTTCATGACTGCTTGGGCAGAATTTTCCCTTGTCATCCACAAATTGTATTGTCTCACCAAATTCACTTAGATCATTTACAAAAATGAGGAAGAGGAGTGGGGCTATGACCAAACCTTGTTGCACACTGTGTTCTACGTTCTGTTCCTGGGATGTTGCTCCTTGGATTGAAATAATTTGGCTTCTGTTTTCCAAGTAAGACTGAAGTGTAGCTTGGGCTGTAGCTCCCACTCCATAGCATTTTAGTTTTTTGAGCAAGATCTTGTGGGGAATGTAGTTGAAAGCTTTGCTTAGATCGCCCAGTGTGAGTGCCACAAACTCTCTCTCCTCGAATGCCTGAATTACTTTTCTTAACAAGTCTAATTCTTCAGTGGTACAGGACTTTCCCTTCCGGAACCTGTGTCGTGCATCTTTGAAGAGATTGTTTTCTTCAAAATAAGTTAGGATCTGGTCTTTCATGATGGATTCAATCAATTTAGCTAGTATAGAAATGATTGATATTGGCCTAAAACTTGACACATTATCTGGGTTCCATTTTTTGTAAACTGATACTGTCATTGCAAGTTTCAAGAAACCTGGGAAAACTCACACAGGTAGTAAGTTGTTTATAGCTGTTGCTAATGGGTGTGCTTCTTCCCCAATAATTTTCTTTAGGGCAGTACAGGACATCCCGTAGATATGTTGACTCTCCAAAGTTTTGTAAGATTTTACTATTTTCACTGTGTCCTTTGAATGTACTTTTTTCCATGTTTCAAATTTACTGTGAGTTTTATTTGGTAAGTAAACAGCAGGATCTATAACCGAATCTGGGATTTCACCAACAGTGTTTTCTATAACTTTGATAAAGTAGTCATTGAAGTCATCAGGACTGCAGGCATTAGAAGAGGATGTAGGCTTCTTCCTATGTTCATTTACTGGAGTCCAGGTTGCTTTACGTGGATTATAGGCTTCTCTTATGAATCTGTCATTCCCTCTCCCTTTAGCTTCTTCTACTATTTTTCTGTAAAATTTCTTGGCCTCTAAGTAATTGCTGTATAATAATTGTTTACTATTTGGATCTGTGGCTGCTTTGGCACAGTCATTCCACATTAGGACAATGTTTTTTAGATTGGCTAGCTCAGGTGTGTACCATGTTTTAGCAATTACTATTTTCTGTTTTCCTTGTGCTTTACCTGTGTGGCATTTCCTTGGTATCATTGGGGACATCTCATCAGATTTGGTTTTTAATGTCTGGAAAAGAACATTTAAGGCATCATTGGGTTTTGCTTCTGTAATTAATTGCTGCCAGTTTATACTTGACAGTTGAAAATGTCTTGTTTTTCTTCTGGCTCGACTCTTCTGTGAAACACATAATTTAATTGCCATGTATTTGTCTGTTGGTTACCCAGAGTCTTTGTTCGTAGTTTCATGACTGATGCCCTGTGGTCTGCTATCATTGCATTAACTACATTTCTTTTGTAACTCCAGGTATCTAAATTTGTAATAATGGTGTTCAGGTAGGCATCACCCCTAGTTGGAAGTCTGCTATAAAGAGACCACAACTATTTACTAAATTCAAGAATGCTCTCTCTTTTGTACTATTTTCACCTCTGTGCACATTAAGATCGCCACACATTGCAATTTTTGGTTTGAGGTGTGTTATGTGATGTAAACAACTTTCCAAGTTAGTGATAAAGTTTTCGAAATTTCCATTTGGTGAAAGGTACACTGAAACAATAATCATATTTATATTTTCTAGTTGTAAGCCAGCCAGTTCTAAATCCACATCTGAGCAGTAATTTCTCAGGTCCACATCAATAATGTTGAAATTTTTATTGGCATACACAGACACGCCTCCATGAATGGTAGTTTCTCGATACCATGAGCTCACCATCTCTAGGTATTCAATGCATCTGTAATTTTAACCCTCTTCTTTGTCGACCCAGTGCTCACAAACACATATCATATTTGGCTATGCATCTTCTATACATGTAGATAACAGATCACATTTTATTCATAGACATTGAACATTTACACTAGCTAAAATTATTGGTACATTATTTTGATTCCAGTTTTGTTGACCTGCAGTTTCAATAGTAGGCTCTATCGTACTGCTGCCTTGAATGTTCTCTGGAATAAAAAGCGCCATAATACTACATTCTTAGGCCATACAGAATTGTTCATTACTTTTTCCTTTAGTTCACCGTCAACACCAATTTTGAAAATGCTGTTTAGATCTTTTGTAGCTAGTTTTTCTACTTCAAAATTATTGAACTTAGGGAATGTTTTACATAGGAAACTGATTGCATTTTCAGTTGTTGTGCTGTTTTTAACATTGCTCAGGTGAAATCAAGCCTTTTTTTCTCTGTACAGTTCTTCTTGTTTTTCGCCTGTGCCTGTTATGCCTGTTTACCTGTTTGTAACATTGAAATTTCTAGCTGGTGGTGTAGCAGATATTTGAAGAATGGGTATTTCGAGATTTTCATTTTGTCTAGAGCTCTGAAGTGTGGTTTCATAAGGTTGTTTGTACTCTGTAGATGGATTTATTTGATTAGTTGTCATGGGTGGATTGTTTGAGTCACAGAAGCGTACTTTCTTTCCTTTTTTGTGATGAACTTGTTGCCAGTCATTCTGGATATCACAAGAATGTTCGTTTACTGGAGATTTCTCTGTGTTTCCCACAACGTTTTTATTGTTTGTTTTATGTTGCACTATTTCGCTGATGCTCCATGAGTTTCTAGGCTCACTCAGTGTTTCCCCAGTAACTTCATTTTCGGTAGGCAGCGTTTGTTTGTTGCGTATTTTTTCTCTGTGTGTTGCAGTATGAAACCTGGTAGTCAAGCGAAGGAAGCATTCAGTTACGATTGTGGATGGGGCTGTAATCAGTTACTATTGGTTGCCTTTCCTTTTACAGTTACAATTTATTTTAAACAGTAATTCCAGACTCAACAATAAATAAAAATACCACACGTTATTAATGAAGGAATAAACAACTGTGTAAATAATAGTGTTTTCAGTGAGTTACAGTTTAGCAAATCACCATTAAATACAGATACAGCAGAAAATGTTTTAAAAGCAAGCCACTGTGATCTGGGCAGAAGGCCTTATACACCAGGAATGGCAATAAATTAAGAATTGTTTAAAACTCGCTGCCACTTACTATTACAGGTATTGAAACATTAATGGCAAGTCCCCACAAACACAGCAAAAGGCATCATACGCCAGGAATGGCAGTAAATCAGGTTTTAAAGGCTTACTGCTAAAATACAAATACCAAATTAGAATTTTAAGACAAGTGAGTCCGCCTCTCGTGGTTTCGCGGTAGCGTTCTCGCTTCCCGAGCACCGGGTCCCGGGTTAGATTCTCGGCGGGGTCAGGGATTTTTCCTGCCTTGAGATGACTGGGTGTTGTTGTGTCGTCTTCATCATCATAATTCATCCCCATTACGGTCGGAGGAAGGCAACGGCAAACCACCTCCATTAGGACCTTGCCTAGTAAGGCGGTGCGGGTCTCCTGCATCGTTCCCCTACGCTCTGTAAAGAAGCATGGGACTTCATTTTCAAGACAAGTGACCGCAATCATGGCTGAAGGCCTTACGTGCGAAGAATGGCAATAAATTAAGAACTCACTGCAATTTGCAACTTACATGTATTGAACTATTAAAGGTAAGTCGCCATACACACAGCAGAAGGCATGAGACACCAGGAATGGCAGTTAAATAAGGTTTCAAGGCTTACTGCTAAAATACAACTATCAAATTAGAATTGTAAGGCAAATGACCACAATCATGGCTGAAGGCCTTACATGCCAGGAATGGAAATAATATAAAAATTTAGAAACCTACTGTAAAACAGCAAATACAAGAGCAGGGTTAATTAAAAAAAACAAGCAACTGATCAAATGGGTGAAATAAGATGATGGCAAACTTGTTAACACAACCCTTAACATCCAAGGAACACTACACTGCTAGATTTATTACAGAAGGCGACCAGAACTATTAACTAGACATATATAACCTTTAATGTGGGCATTACAAGGTATTGTGATAAATAATACAATAATAAAACACAAGGACAAGTACATAAGTTCCTTAAAGGGCACTGAGGCAGATTATAACCGCAGAAGGCGTGGGCTGAAGGAGCGTTATATTGAACTACTGGTCATCAGACCTCCTTTTAGAACAAACATGTCTTACAAGAACCAAGGGGCCACAGACGGTGTTCCAGGAATCGACCTCTGAGAAGGTCCAGCAACTTTCACGATCTTCACAAGATGGTAACTCAGACTAGGGCAGTCTAATGAATGACTAATCTTGCTGAAGCTACCTGATTCCCGATAAACCAAATGCAATGATGGAACAATATGCCAAAGCTGGAGCCAGCGGTCTGCACTACGCCCCCAGAATACTGTGTTTAGAGCACCCAGAACAAGAAAGGAACCACTACCACCAGAGTAGAAGAATCACCCACCGGTCTACAATCAAGAAAGCTGTCAAAACTACACACCTTACCGGACAGCAGCGGCAAGGCAAGGAAACGTACACTGCCGTTACATACACTAACCCCCAGGGCAGGTAACTGGGGTGTTAGCAGCCACCACGCAAGAAAAATTATCGCTGGTTGAACTTAACAAATTGTAACAAGTTGAAAGCAGTAAATAGTCAAGGAAAGCTAATCAGATCCGTCTGCCCCAAGTACTCCACTCGCTGCTCTTCGCCTCAATGACGCTACGAGCAGCAAGACGAACCCAAGTCACTGGAGAACCGCGAGGTTTCTCTACTTGGATTGAAATGCACTCATCTTAAAGCTTGCTGGATTCGGTTTACGACGAGGTCGTGCACCCTCGTGACGATAGCCCTTCCATACAGCAGTCCATGCGTGCCACCAGCGGTCCCAGCGTGTTCTGGCACTGCACGGACCTGGCTCCTCCTGAGATCCCAACGGAACTAGCCCACTCACACGACCTGGAAAAACAACGACGTCGCCCCAGAGATAGGACAACACTTACTACATTAACCACCGCTGCTGCCACTAGCGGACAGGCAACGCCTACGAAACCGGGTGGCGCCAGTCAACACGAGAAAATGACAAACACCTGCAACCATGCCAACTTAACAATACCGTCTGGCCTCAAACAGAGGGCGAAACCTACAAACAGCACAAACGGAGCGTCAGCACGGCTCACAGTAGAGGCTCATTGCGATTTGTGCTTTTCTAAACTGCAAATTACGTCATTTGTCACGGGTTCACCGAGTGCCTATGCAATTTGTTCCTTTTCTGAGGTCATTAACTGCTTGTTCTGTTTATTTTCACTGGATATTCCTGGGTTATAAGCAGATTTTGATTGGTCTTTTCCTAACCTAGAATTTTTAGCATATTGTATTTTATTGAGTTTTTCTTTTATTTCAGCGTTGTCTTTTGTGACTTTATTCACTAGTTTTAATATTGCTCCTACTGATTCACTTAAATTTACACAGTGTTCCGTATTTTTTGCCTCAAGAAGAGGACAAATTGTTTGCATTTGTTTGGCTGGATTGCAGGATAGTTTCTGTGAAACTATCGATTTATCTCTATTTTCATGTTTATAATATGGTTTGGAATCTCCACATACCTCTGCAATTTTGGTTTTGCCTTGTCCATTTGAGCACTGTGTAGCTTCTAGATCCATTGTAGGAAGTACTTCTTTTGTTGTTTCGGTCTGTAGTGTGAGCTGACATTTTTCACAACAGAACATGAATCTATATTTTGAGCTTTTTACAATGTGATCTTCGCTGCTACTTAGGCCGACACGGTTACTGTGAAACTGTTTTTGACATCACAGTCCACAAGTCACTATCACTCCATAACACTGCAAGCACTTTGCGCAAGTGCTTAGTGGCTAACACGGAGGGTACTACAGTAGCATTAAATCTCCAAAGGCACAAATAAATCTTTTATAATAAAGAACAACCGCCTTCAATCACAATCACGATTTTATTTCAAAGCACGATGCATTTTGAGCCCTAGGGCACATCTTAAGGTGCTTTGAGCGTCTACATCGATTATTTTTTCCAAATTAAGGTTAATTCTGGTAATGGTGAGATTACAATGTATTACAGAGCGGCCACATTATGAAAATAATTTTACAAAACTAATATAAATCGAAAAACAACTTACTGTTTCCAGTGGTGGATGGAGAGATGGACAGTTTTTGAAGCACTGTATCAGTAAACATGTTCAGGTACCAGGGCCAGCTCTAGGGGGGGGGGGGGGTGGCAAACTGTGCCATCGCCCAGAGTGGCCGATATCGATATTTGGGGGCGACAAATTCACTTTGCATAAATAAAGAAATGCGAGAAAAAGTTGGAAATACAAATTAGTCATAAAATCAAGAGTCTTATTGAAAATTGTCTATGGTACAGAAACAGTGTGTTCCGATTTACGAAAGAAACGTTGACTCCCACAGAAAATTGGAAATATTTATTACTGAACACACTGATATAGACAATAGCTTTATTGATATATTTGATTTTAATTTATTGATCCATTTTTCATCTACAGCTGCACAATGTGCAAGAGATATTTGGATTCTTGTGTTAATATTATCAATTTTATATATAATTATACCTTTGTACATAAAATCACATATATTAATATACCAATTAATGATGAATACTTAAATAACTGTTGTTATGTTGTATATAAGGAGATAATATACAAATTTTCTTCTATATGAGGCTACATTGGGTTAACATAGGAAGATTTAATTTATTAGATGTTCATTTACTGTGTAAAAGCAGTGATCAACCAAGTATGACTTCAATTTAGATTTGAAGTTACCACTGTTCTGTATGTGTTTAATGGTATCTGGTAATGTATTATACAGTTTGGTACTAGGATGGATAAGACTGTTTTGAAGTAACTTGGTGCTGGCACTTTTAACATGTACATTCAGTTTTTATCTTGTATCATAGCTATGTATTGTGTGATTTTGAGTGATGAGTGGCCTGTCTGTGTTTAAGTTTTGTTTTAAATACATTATATTTTCAAGTTTATATATATACACAAGTAAGGGGCAGGATCATTCTTTTTGAAACAATTATGTCTACGTCATCCACAATTATCTACCATTTCCACTGTTCTTATGATTTTTTTTTGAATTTTGAATGTTTTAATTAATGAATTTCCCCAGAACATAATGGCGTACTGGAGGTGAGATTGTGTGACTGCATAATATACACACTGAAGAGTGTTGTATGTGGTACAATTTATTAATGTCTGTACAAACAGTACTTAATTGTTTGTTTATCAGCTCAAGATGTACTTTACATTTCAAGTTGTCTTGTAGATGAAGTCCAAGAAATTTGGTGCAGTTTGTTTTGGTAATGGTCTGTTCGTACAGCTCTAGGTTGGGTGATATCAGACTTTTCATTTGTGCTGTGTGTGTATCCATAGCTACAGTTTTTTCCAGTATTTATTATCAAGTATTATTATCCAAGTAACATGTTAGCCCATCAGTGGCTTCTCTTAAGTTTTTTACAGGGATTTTTTCTGAGTTCCTGTAACTAGAACGCTTGTATCATCAGCAAATTGAAATATTTTACTGCTGTCGTTGCTTATGTTTATGGCATTTACATAGAGTAAGAACAGAACAGGATCAATTACTGAGCCTTGTGGCACAACATAATTAACAGTCAGTAGCTTGGAATTATATTTTCTAACGACATTATCCTTTTTCTTGATCTATTTCCACATACTGTTCCCTGTTCTTAAGATAAGAGCTGAGCCAGTTGTTAGTTGTTCATCTGATGCCAAGATTTTCTAACTTGTATAGCTATTTATCATGATTTATGGTATCAAATGACTTGGAAAAATCTAAAAATTGCCCTCAGTAAGTTCTTTGTTGTCAGATGCTAACAGCACCTGAAATAGAAAGAAGTGAACGGCTGATTCGGTTGAACGGTTTGCTCTAAATCCATGTTGAGATTCTGGCAGAATGCCATTATCCTCTAAATTGTCTGTTAGTCACTTATTGGAAATATTATCTTTGTTTCCTTTCTTGTACAATGGCTTTACTTTTGCTATTTTCAAACATGAAGGAAAATTTCCTATAGTGGAAGATGGGTTATATAGGTGAGTTAGTGGCTCAGTAATCAGGTCCCCAATTTCCTTTCCAATAAAATCAGATATATCGTCTACTCCTGCAGAATGTTTCGTTTTAAGACTTTTTCTTGTAAGCTGTGCTTCTTTTACATTTATAATTAGGTATATGAACATTTATTTGCTTGAGATTTTTTCCCCTGTTTCTGTATGCTGTTTTCTATTGGAGGTATGTTTTAGTAGTTTCTCTGTTACATTTATAAAATAGCTACTTCCTCTGATTTATTAATTTTTTCCAAGACAGCCTTTAATACAATATTATTACCTCTATTTTTGTCAGATTGGTTTTCTTTCTTCACAACTTGCCATATCGATCTGGTTCCATTTGAAGCATTTTCTATGTATTTGTCACTGCCTCATTCCTTTGCTCCTCCATAATTTTACTTAAGATAGATTTATATTTTTCAAAGTAACTATCAAACTCCAGAGTTGTGTTGCAATTTCTTGCAATGTTGTGTAGGTACTATTTTCTAGCACAAGTTTTCCGTACACCACTATTAATCCACTTGTTGCATTTAGTGGTTTGTGTTGTTTTGGCTTTCAGTGGAACAACTAGATTAAAATATTATTTAAATACATTCATAAATGTCTGAAACATATCAGAAATATTTTCTGTACTAGACACTAGCTCCCATCGTTCTTGTTGGAGATAATTCTGGAATGTTTGTACTGCAGCATTGCTGACAGTTCTGCCCATGTATGTAGTCTTCCTCATAGAATAATAAGATGTATTAATGTTTACACAAAAGCTTATAGCATGTACATGATGGTCTGCCAGGCCAGCTTTAATTACCACTGATTTATATTATGTTTCAGAGCTAATTATTATTTGGTCTATAGTAGTACTAGAACTATTCTTTTCATTTGTAGGGGAGTGGATTGTAATCTCCAAATTATTGGCTGTTAATATGTTCATCAACTCAGATTCTGAGTTGCTTGGCTTATTAATGTCTATGTTCAGGTCTCCATATATAAGAACTGTTTTTCTGTTTGTTACTACTTAATTAGCGAAGTATCAAGATGAGAGTTGAATTTTTTAAGTGGATATCTGGAGGTGTACATAAACATATTAAATGAACTTGAATGCTGGAATCTGTATGCCTGATATTTCAAAATCTTTCTCAGTGTTTAAGGACTCAACATTGCCTAAATTGTTGATTTGATTTCTTTTTGATTTCTTTATGTATGTGCAATTTCATCCATGTGTAAACTGATGGCTACATGTTTGTGCAGCTGATACATAATTCATTATTTTCACTGTCCTTAACTCATTTTCTTTCTGCCAGTGTTCAGTTAGGCAAAGTATATTTATATATTTGAGTTCACTTGATAGCAAGATTTCCAGTTCTATTACTTTATTCCTAAGTGCCTATATGTTCTGATGAATAAAAGTGACCTGGCGAAATTTTAGTTTTGTTCTGGTTTTACTTCGTTGACCACTTACCTTTATTCCTAAATTTAAATTATGTGGGAAATCTTCCTTTCCATCTTGAAGTATGAGTTGGTTTTCTCCGTTGGCTATGAGAAAACGACCTGATGGTGAAAAGCGGCAGTTCTCTATCACTTTGGTCGTCCTTCTTGTGTTGTTGATGCTGACGTGGTTTCTGTTTTTGCTGCAAGGATGGCTACTGGAGGTGTTGTTCATAAGTGCACTATTTATCCTAATTTGGTCTTCAGGCCCATCAGGAATAAAAAATCTTGCAGACGACAAGTTCGCCTCACCTTTCTTTTCACTGGAATTGCTGAATTACTCCTGTTGCTGGGGTGGTTGCAGTTGATGGTGTTGTTGCTGCTGTTGAGGGTGTGACTTTTAGTCTTGTAGGTGATGTTGATGGGGGATACTTGTTGCTGGTAAACTTTCAGCTAGTGGTGAATTTTCAATTGCTACTGCTGTTGTTGGATTTGTTTTGTGTATGTAAAATAAAAAGATGCGTATGTAACCATATGAAGACATGGGGGAGAAACCGTTACAGCGAAAAACAATTTTTAAGCTTTGAAACCTTTTTTTGTGAACATTTATGTATTAATTCAAATTAAGTTGTGGTTAGCATGAAGTCTGCTAAAGAGACTACTTACACTACGCTTTTCCGTCCTCTTCTGGAGTATTGCTGTCAAGTGTGGGACCCACTGCAAATAGGACTGATCGAAAAAGCTCATGGAAGGGCAGCTCATTTCGTATTTTCGCGAAGCAGAGGAGAGACTGCAACGGATATGATTCAGCAACTGGGCTGGCAATCATCAAAAGCACGAAGTTTTTCGTTATGGCAGGATTTTCTCATGAAATTTCAGTCACCAGCTTTCTCCTCAGAGTGTGAAAATACTTGATTGGCACCCACTTACATAGGGAGGAATGACCATCATAATAAAATAAGAGAAATTATACCTCACACGGAAATATTAAAAGGTTCTTGTTTCCTGTGCACTGTTCCGAGAGGGGAACGATAGAGAAATAGATTGAAGATGGTTCTATGAACGCTCTGCCAAGAACGTAATTGTGAATTACAGAGTAGTCGTGTAGATGTACAGGTAGATGCACATGCTTCATAAGGGGTCGGGGAGATCCCGCATTTGTAATTTCTTCAAATGTGAATCTGAAAACGATACTTCAATTTTTGACATTTTGAAGACCCAAAAACGAACTGCAGAAGCACGTGTCGACAAGAGTACTGCATAAAGAATAGTAAACAAAAACGTCGGAGGTGGAGACACCTCAGAAAATTTATTTTCGAGTCGCCTGAAAATCATCGAAATCGCAAGAAACCTGTAACACAAATAGATGGTTTTGACAACTCTGTTTTAAAGCGCTCCGTGTTTGAAATGTAAATAAGAAGGGAATACCCAGCATCACAAAAACTACCCAACATCACAAAACCTTGTTACAGTTATGTCTGAGTAAATTGGCTTCAAAAGTAACTCTTCGTCAATGCAAAGAATTTTGAAATACATTAGTGTCAAATATGTTAAGAAGAGAATGTTTAATTGGAAGAAGTGACATAGAATCAGCACAGACCACACTCGTTATTAAGATGCACGATACAAGAAGAGGAGGTACTTCTAAGTGTATTACCTTCATGAAACATGGGTAAGTCAGAATCATTCCATGAATACCTGCTGGAAAATAAGTGATGGTACTCGCAGTTTTGAAGTTCCCTTGGAAAAATGTTCTCGGATACTTATTCTGCATGCTGTCTCTTCTTCTGATTTAGGTTTAAGAAAAACAATAGTGACTACCATTCGGAAATGAATGCTGTTACTTTCAAGAAGTGATTCACTGGACGATTCTTGCCATACCCAGGTTCGAAGTCGGTCATTGTAATTACAGTGCCAGTTACCATTCAGCTGTTACATAAAAATGACCAAGTACGAGCACCTGGGAAGGGGATATTGTATTTCAACACGTAAATGCACGTCATTTTCATGGCAAGAATTTGAAAATGCTTTAAAATGAAAGGGAAGGTTACCTGTCGATATGTCGGTAGTTTTTGACGTTATCGGACAGCATTTCTTCGAGTTATTTATAGTAGATGGTTGTCAGCTTGTTCAGTGGTACGTTAAGTATCGAACAAGTTAGTTTAAACTCACAATGCCTGTTGACATCGAAAAATATGATAACATACTGACAGTTTTTACGATAGTCTTTTGCACTAGTGTTTATTATCAATAATTCTTTTTTACGCGTAGTGATTCACATTGAACTGGCGTGAAACACACTCACATATGCGCATTATACACATTTAAAATATTATATGAAGTAGAAGCAGCTGTCAAACAAATATAATGATTTCGGTTTGCGTTTGAAGTTTATTTCGTTATGTATTACATTTTTACTTATAATATTGTCCAAATCGCAGTAAATGGCCATTATTACAACTATTTTTGATAATATTATCGTTTTGAGAAAAATTGTACTTGACGTCTTCACAAAGCTGTGTCAGCTGTTCTCGCCTTCCGACATCACACAGGCAATTGCTATGGAGCAGTAAACAAAACTTCACGACTCACACGTAAGATTGCCCTCATGTACAAAAAATGGTACAAATGGCTTTGAGCACTATGGGACTTAACTTCTGAGGTCATAAGTCCCCTAGAACTTAGAACTACTTAAATCTAACTAGCCGAAGGACAGCACACACATCCATGCCCGAGGCAGGATTCGAACCTGCGACCGTACCGGTCGCGCGGTTCCACACTGTAGCGCCTAGAACCGCGCCCTCATGTACACAAATGAGCGAAATCGATTTTAAAACGTATTATTCCCTCTTATATTTGAACGTATAATATGATGTACCGAAGGCAAATGAAGCTAATTGTTGTCCGCAGCAACACAGTTCTGCAACACGGACTTCGTTTGCCCGCTCTCTGCCGCCACGCATGCGCAAACTTAATCCTCTCCACACTTCTCCATTTCTCCGCCCCTATGCGCGGAAGCACCGTCCTAGGTGAAGCGAGCTATTGTGACAGGACAATATCAATTTGGTACTGATCTTCACTAGAACTTTGTTCTGTGCAGATTCGCAGCAAATAAAACCATTTCATTCCGAATAAAGTCGCTCACGCACGGCAGTAGTAAGTGGTGGAAGTAAGCCACAAAATTTCTAAACTGACGTTAATCAGTAAAACAGGAAACATGAAGAACATAAATGAAACTGTTAATCTGATTGTACTTAAAGGGAAACACTCGATCGAACAAAAGGGACCGCTGGCAGCGGAACTCACTGTTGAGGAACTGGCGGCTAGCATCACAGACACTACATCTACATCTATGCTCTGCAAATTACCGCGAGGTGCGTGGCCGAGGGAACGTCCCATTGTACAAGTTATTAGGGTTTCTTCCTGTTCCAGTCACGTATGGAGCCCGGGAAGATTGATTGATTGAATGCCTCTGTGCGTGCAGTACTTAATCTTATTCTCACGATCCCTATGTGAGCTATACGTAGAGGTTTGTAGTACATCCCTAGAGCAATCATTTAAAAGCGGTTCTTGGAACTTTGATAATAGAGTTTTTCGGGATAATTTCATCTTTGTTCATGAGTCTACCAGTTCAATTCCTTCAGCACCTCTGTGACACTTTCCCATAGATTACACAGCCTTACGACCATTCGTGCTGCCCTTCTCTGTGTACGTTCAATAGCCCCTGTTAGTCCTAGTTCGTGCTGCCCTTCTCAGTGTACATTCAGTAGCCCCTGTTAGTCCTAAAACACAGGAACTAACAAAAATGGAATTCGTGGCATTTGCAGATGCTACGGAATTCGGAATAAAATTCAAAACCGAATACATTGTCGATGGATACGAGGAAAGCATTAAGAAAGAACCAGAGTAAGTTTCAAAACGATACGAGGAAAGCATTAAGAAAGAACCAGAGTTAGTTTCAAAACCAGTAATATCTTGAAATATAAACGATTTGTTGAGCATTCAGTAAAATTAATGCTCAGTCCGTATCAATAAAAGCTCAATCCGAAGCAAATAAACAGTAAAACTGATGCACAATTAAGTAAAATTGATGAGCAGAAGAATAGCAAACAAGACTGTTAACAATAATATTGGAGTTGTTATCTCAAAAGTAGTTGAAATCAAGAAAGAAATAGTTGTAAAGAATACCGAAATCGGTATTTTTAATCAGGATATGACAAACGTACATTCAAAAATAGCAAACAGAAATAATTGTTTTGAGATGGTAGTAAAGAGGATCGAACAGAAACTGCAATAGACTGTTGATCCTATAATTGAAAATAAAGTAATCGAAAACGTAGATTTAGCGCGAAAAGACGATAGGGAAAAGGTTACGAACTTACAAACTTTAGTATCCGACGTAGATACTAGAGTGATAAAGATAAGAGGGAAGTGGAAACGTTAGCGACGGCCACTTACCAAGTAGTTACAAAAGTAAACGAACTAGAAAAGAGATTAGACGAAAAACAGCACTATGTGTCATGCCACGCACATAATACTGAAATCTTAGCGAAGGAGGAGCGTTTCGATCCCCTCGCTACCTTCATTAAAATTGCGAAGCGGTGTTGACTGAATCGTGGACGGATAAGAGGAAAAGCAACGCTGAAATCAACGTGCTAACGGGGGAGGCTAAGCGGCGGGGCTTAAACCTCGATGGTTGCGAACTTGGGAATGCGTTCAAGAATTTGAGAATGCATTCGTGAAGGAATATTAGTCAGAGCAGAAGTAGTAGAGTGTATGGCGCGATTTCGTAATGTCAAAATCCTACGATGCATACTTGCTGGGCTCAATGAAAGAATTTTGCGAAAACTGGATCAGCAAATTGGAATATTTGCGTGATTGACGGACTGAATCAGTGTCAGTAGTGACAGAACAATCACTGCATTTTTAGAAAAGGTCGAAGGTGAAGATAATTGGCGAAATAACCGCGAAAATTTTAAAATGTGTGGTAATAGAAACAATTGCCACAACAGTGTCAACCATAATAAAAGTAACCATGGCAATAATGGTAACCATCACCATGGTAATAAGTGATAATTCACATGGACCATAAGACGATCACTTATCTCAAAGGCTGTTGTTTCCTGCAACGAAAGACTGGCAAAATGGTCTATTTGTCTCCGGCAGTTTAATTATATGTTATGTAAAAGGTACAGCTAACCGTATAGCGGATGCGCTGTCGTGTTTACTTGAAACAGACCAGCAAATAGTGGAAGACGAATCCGCAGGTGTACTGAAATTGTGCTACTTTCAAGACGTAGAAGGACGAAAGAAGATAGAGAGTATTTGTAAAAATATGCGTTGTCATCAAAGCGAGGACGAATGCTTAAAAACAGTGAAGACCAAGCATGAAGAAAAGATAAAAGAGGGAGAAAAATTGAGAAAGTGTACAACAGTATCCTGTATATACGCAAAGATGAGGATAGCGACACTTGGCAGGTGTGATAGCCCACCAAGTCCACCACCGAAATAGCAGTCTGTTATCATTTAGCCTATAGTCATTGCAGACTAAAGAAATGTATAGATAAAATTGCTGAAGTTGTGAATTTTAACAACATATTCAAGAGAATAACAGATAAGATAAAGACTTGCGATAAGTATCAGAGGGTGAAAGTGACCAACAGCACAAATCGTGGTCCTATGCGGAGCGTAAGACCTGACGGACCACTATGGCCCCCGGTCAAAGACCTCGGCTAATTTCGCCTACGCATTAGTAGTGCTGGAATCCTTTTCGAAGTTCATTAGTTATATCCAATAAGAAAAGTGATAGCTAAAGCGGTTTGTAACAAACTTGCAAACGATTACTTTGTGCATATCGGCTAACCAAAAGCTGTTTTGTCCGATAATGGGGCAGAGTTAATTTCAAAACTATGAAGGTATGGAACAATGTGGTTAAAGTGATAACAATTCGGCCTATTGCCCGGCCGGAAACCCAGTGGAACGGTACTTGCGTGAGATGGGGCGACTTTGCCGAACTTATTGTCACTACAATCACATGGCATGTGGCATATATATGAACGATTTTGAAAAGGTTATGAATGCTTTGACGTACGAATCTACAGGATTCGCTCCGGAGAAAATGCTACTAGATCATAGGTCAAAGAGTTTGTTGGAAGACATAATTGATTTCCCACCGCTAGTTAGTATTGACACTGAAGTCATGAAAGAACGTTTACGGGAGAAACCAGAGTTGCAAATACTGCGTCATGAAGCAAAGGCGTGGTTTGGTAAATTTGCAGTTGATGACCTCGTTCTCATTAAAGCGAACGGAAAATCGAGCGAGACTGATAATGAGATTTCAAAATTTAAATTCATTTATAATGGACCACTCAAAACTGTCTTCATACCTCACACTAACAGTTACTGTTTAGCTTTTGCTATTTCTGGAAAGCTGTTAGGTGTACGTAACGTTGTTGACTTGCAATTGTATCAATCAAGAATTGATTAACCTGAGAAACAATTTCCGACAAAAATTTAATAATTATTGTAATTTTCAAAATTTATTCAAAATTTATTTTTTGGGTCAGATGAATACCAACGAATTTGCAAAAGTGTAACGAGAAATTTAGCTTAAAAAGTAAATGTTCTGAAAGCAACTGAAATGAAAGTAAACCCAAGCCACGACCAATACGTATAAACGTGTCTCTGGTATATTTATCATCTGTAATTTTATAAATAATAGGTTGTAAAATTCTTTTGTACTATAAGTGAATACCGATGCACTCAAACAATGTGTAAACTTCAGGTCTGTATATGCGTGTGAATATGGAGAATGTTGGGTTATCCACTGTGATAGAAATACAAGGACTCCTTGAGATTAATTGGCAGTGTATTTTCAAAGAATGTGAGGCAGGCGGACATCCTGGAAGGCCACTGCATAGAGAGAACAAGCGTGCCGCTGTGGCACACGCAACACTTCCACGTCTGGACTGAGCCGCTGCGGACTCTAAGAATGCTACGGAATCCTTTGTAAATGTGTGGAACGTGATGTTTTTTTCTTCAGCACAGCCAGTTTTGATGTAAACATTTAAGTTTTATCTAGACGCATGTTTGAAACCCATGAACTCTCATAATGAGAAGTGCAGTCTCCTAATGTTTGTGATATTTATGAAAAACTAGTGATTTCTTATCTTGTTTATTATCCTTTTACTTATTGCTTTGTGTAACTTTAACTGTATTACTTACGTTTTCTTGTACAGTACTCACATGAGCTTTTCTTAACACATGAACCATTTTCAATGTAATGAAATTATGAAAGATGTAATTTTTTTGTTTAAAGTATGTTATGGCACACTATGATGTTTTGAATTATAATGATACAGCATTGTTAAGGTAATTACATGCCCACACATGATTGTGATAGGTAATAAGAAGCTTAATGAGTGAGTAATAAAATTTATGTAAACAAAAGTGAAAGTCTTTATGTATCTGCATTTCCGTTTGTATTTCTTCAGACGTTCTCTAATTCTGTTCCTCTTCAGGAAAAAACTTCTGGAATGTGGGGAGCATGTAACGTTGAAAATGCAGATAAAATACCTTCTGCACCATCCCAAATTTTTTGCCATTTAATATATGTTGATAACTTGTGATATACTGCTATTTTGGAATCTGTAAGCTTTATCACAGAAACGATATTTAATATGTAATGGATGTAAGAGTGTATTTATTTATGGAGGTACCACACATGGGAGGGTCCTTTCGCCGGAGCAGGAAGCCATGCGTCATAGGACTGTGGCCTATCCGAGGCAGAGTGAGGAGAACCTCGTCCCGTCATGTGGCTGGAAGGAAGTACACCACACATGCGTTATGGGCTTGACTGAACGGAGCTTATTGTCAGTCATTTCCAGCCACTCATCCTCCCACTGACGCATGACTGATGAGCTCAACAGCGAGGCGAGTGCCTGCAGGGGGATGGCGCACTGAAATACTTGCGGATCGAGACACGCCTCCTGGGCTGCGAGATCTGCCCTTTCGTTCCCAGCAATGCCGACGTGCCCTGGAACACAGCAGAAAGCCACCTCTTTCACTCAGTCGTGGTAGTTGGAGGAGGGCATCGTGGATGGTCTGGACTGTTTTATCTTCTGGATACAAATGCTGCAATGAGTGAAGGACACTTATTGAATTGGAGCAGACAAGAAATTTAGGACGGGAAGAGCGTCTCATCTGCTCCAGTGTCCGCAAGATAGCAGACAATTCTGCATCGAAGACAGTGAGCGCTTGAGGCAGTCGGATCTCGAGGACACGAGCCGGAAAAAGAACAGAGCAACCAACGAAATCCCCCTGTTTCGATCCATCCGTAAAAACAGCTACATGGTCGTGATGCTCAGATAAAATGGCAGATAACTGTTAACTGACAAAGTGTAACTAATATTGCACAGACGTTACTCAGTGGCACTTCTTTAACAAACTTAATGACTAACTTACTTGATAAGAACCCGCAATAGTTAAAACTTGTAAGGCACCTGTGTTGTCATTGTCCTCAGACATTATTACCCAGCAGGGTCACTTTCCTTTCCATGCACTCTGCGCGTGTTGTAAAGATCAGAAAATTCATTAACTGTGTACTGCCAGTTTTGTTTTTTTGCTAATGACCAGTTTCAGTCTAAATTTTGCTGGCTCCGTAACTGTTCACTCTTGTGCTGCATAATAGAGGCTTAAATAATTTGAAATTTTGAGTATTTACTTCACTTACTTAAAGTAACGTAAAATGTCACTGGAAATACTAATAACTAAAGATACAGCCAAACTAAGAGTGCGAAATTTTATTTATTCTGTATTTAGCTTAGTGTGTGACTTCTGCTGGCTTGGTATGTATTTTATTGTTCTTAAGTTAAAAGTAAATCAGTTGCTCATTTATTGAAAGTAAATTCAGTTTAATCTTTCAGTAATTAAAAGTAAATTGGTGCCTTTCAAATTTTGCATTACGTTGCGCTGAGGTTACTGAAACTAATTTTTTACATAACAAAGTTCGTTACAATCACCATTTATTTAATCAGCGCCCTCATTTAACTTTGCTTTCAAAATTTAGTGTTTTCTCATGAAATGCTGTGGTGTGGAAAAGCATGGCAACATTCTGTTTCCGTGCCAGTGATTATTTGCTTAATTTTCTTAGCCATTACCTTTCTTATGGTATTGGGTATTCATTGCCCTAGTGGGCTGATGACCATTTAATTATATCTTTTTTGCTAATCAATATTTATTGCATAAAATATTATGTGGCAACCCTTCCCCTCTGTGTGGTTTGTGATAAGTAACATAGCACCAGTATGGATGCACTGCAGTGGATATCAGTTGGAATAATTAATGACTCCAGGACAAACGTTTTTAAGAATAGTTTACAGGAGATGACATGGGATGTAATTTATAATGAACAAACGCTAACATATAATTTAATCTATTACATGATGAATTCATATCATTAGTTGGAAACAGCTTTCCGCATGAGCTAGATAGATACGACACTGAACAGCCAGGTAAAAAAACCATGGATTACTAGAGGGATTAAAGTATCTTGTGAAAGGAAAAGGCAAATGTATCTTTTGACAAGAACAAGTAGGGATCCTGCAGAAGTTACACACTATGAAAAATACTCAAAATAACTAAGAAAGATTATTAAAAAATAAAAGAACATGCATATAATGTCAGAAATCAGTACTTGTGACTACAGACTTCAGGCAATATGAAATGTAGTGAAGTGAGATACAGGACAACCAGCCACAGAACAACACCACAGCACTACTGAAGTGAATAGAAGGGCTATAAATGATGAGTGACAGGTAGCAAATGCATTTAAATAAAATGTCTTAA
This sequence comes from Schistocerca americana, assembly GCF_021461395.2. NCBI lineage: Eukaryota > Metazoa > Arthropoda > Insecta > Orthoptera > Acrididae > Schistocerca > Schistocerca americana. The sequence continues at coordinate 508,755,220 of NC_060119.1, read as the reverse complement.
ATATAGTAGAAAGCATAGGGGCAAACAGTTCACGAGCAAAATCACAGCAGTATGTTGAAACTGTAGCTTCCATAAAATCCAGTCATATGAATGTATCACCAACTTCTCTTTCTGAAATTAAGAGGATTCTACATTCTCTCAAAAATAAAAGCTCATCTGATTTCTAATGGAGTACTAAAAATTTGTTCCCATGTAATAAGTCCAGTCTTATCCGGAATATGTAATGCCATCAATAACGCAAGGCACTTTTCCAAAGAGACTGAAATACGCCACGCCGGCCGGGGTGGCGAAGTGGTTAAAGGCGCTTCAGTCTGGAGCCGCGCGACCGCTATGGTCGCAGGTTCGAATCCTGGCTCGGGCATGGAAGTGTGTGATGTCCTTAGGTTAGGTAGGTTTAAGTAGTTCTAAGTTCTAGGGGACTGATGACCACAGATGTTAAGTCCCATAGTGCTCAGAGCCATTTTAACCATTTGAAATACGCCAGTGTTAAACCTCTCATTAAGAATGGTGATAAGATAGATGTCAATAATTACTGATCTGTTTCACTGCTGACATCATTCTCCAAAATTTCTGAGAAGGTGATGTATTCTAGAGAAATAACAATAGTATCCTTAGCAAATCATAGTTTCGGTTTCAGAAGGATTGCTCTACTAGTATGCCATTTACATGGTCACTCACGAGATTTTACAAGCATTAACTAATGAAAATATCACCGGCTGGTATTTCCTGCGACCTCGCCTAGGCATTTGACTATGGAAATCCCAGTATTCTCCTAGATAAATTAACATTCTATAGGATTGATGGTACAGGCAGTCAGTGGATAATGTCATATCTAACCAAAAGAATGCAGGAAGTTTTACTTAATATGTCAACCAATATAGTCCAGGGGCACAATTATATCTGGGAAGAAATCACGTATGGGGTCCCCCAAGGTTCAATCTTAGGTCCATTACTGTTTCTCATATATTTAAACGATCTTCTGTCCAGCATACAACAATCAGAATTAATTCTTTTTTGTAACTCACACTAGTACTGTAATCAATCCAAGCATACATGCATAATGGTCTCGTCTGCAGTTTTAAAAAGGCCTAACATATTCATTCCTGCACATATGGAGGTACTACAACAGTGGTGAGTGTGACACAAGGTGTGAAAATAATAAGTAGAGTGAGAACTTCAAAATTCTTAGGGGTTCATTTTGGTGAGAATTTAAATTGGAAAACCACATTTAGGAACTCACAAAATAACTTAGTTCACCCACATTTGCGCTTAGAAAGTCGAAAGTAGGAAGATACAAGACGACTTAGACCAAATTTCCAGATGGTATGATGAATGGCAACTAGCCCTAAATCTCGAAAAATGTAAGTTAATGCGGGTGAGTAGAAAGACCAAACCTGTAATGTTTGGATATAATATTATTAGTGTCCTGCTTGACACAGTCAAGTCATTTAAATATCTGGAAGAACGTTACAAAGCGATATGAGATGGAACAAACATATCAGAACTGTGGTAGGGAAGGCGAATAGTCGACTTTGGTTTAATGGGAGAATTTCAGGAAAAGTGGTTCATCTGTGAAGGAGACCGCGTGTAGGTCGCTGATGTGACCTATTCTTGAGCACTGCTCGAGTGTTTGGGATCCATACCAGGTCGAATTCAAAGAAGACATCGAAGCAGTTCAAAGGTGGGCTGCTAGATTTGTTACCAGTAGGTTCGAACAACACGAAGTGTAACGGAGATGCTTCGGGAAATCAAATGGGAATCGCTGGACGGAATACGTCGTTCTTTTCGAGAGAAAGTATTGATAAAATTTTGAGAATCGGCTTGTGAAGCTGACTATCGAACGATTCTACTCCTTCCAACATATAGGGAGCCTAAGGTCCACAAAGATAAGATACGAGAAATTAGAGCTCATACGGAGGCATACAGATAGTCGTTTTTCCCTCGCTCTATTTGCGAGTGGAATAGGAAGGAAAATAAGTAGCGGTACAGGGTACCCTCCGCCACGCACCGTACGATGGCTTGCGGAGTATCTATGTAGATGCAAATGTAGATGAAGAATCACTACAGATCAGTAATTTGACATATTTTGCATATTTTCATTCAGTAATGTCATATGGAATAATGTTCTGGGACAACTCATCTTTAAGAAGGAAAGTCTCCATTGCGCAAAAAAGGTACTGTGAGAATAATATGTTGTGCCCGCCATGATCATCTTGTTGACATTTTCTTAAGGAGCTGGGCATTCTGACTTTTGTTTCACAGTATATTTATTGCCTCACGAACTTTGTAGTAAACAATCCACTACAGTTCAAGAGGAACAATGTGGTACATAATTACAATACCAGAAGGAAGAATGATAGTCATTACTCCTCATTAAGGTTGTCTTTAGCACAAGAAGGGGTGCACAATGTTGCAATAATTTTTTTATCATTTACCTGTGGCATAATATGTCTCACAGACAGCAAAGTAAAATTTGATTACCAATTAAAACAGTTTCTGATTGACAACTCTTTCTATGTCGTAGAACAATTTCTATTCTTGTAATGTGAGAAGGTGGTGGGTACAAATTACGAACTCACATCTGGATATATATTTTTTCTTTATGTAAAAAAAAAAAAAATGACAATTAGAAATGTTCGCGATGTAACTGGATGCACAATTTAATTTGTGATGTGTTGTGTAATGACTGGTTCCATATCATTACCATCTACCATGCAAAATTATCCATGGAACATGTTACTTGCTAGCTAATTAACTAAGTTAGTGACTGCACTAAATTCCGCCCACTTAAGAATTATTATTAGTATCTAGGTTAGGTATAAAATAGATTCCTCCTTTAGAAGGATGTGTTGTACACTTTCCTCCTACTAACCGCCAATATTTTCCTTCGATAACGATAGCCTTACTCATAGTAAGATTTCATTAGTCATATGCTATCCGGTCGTTATATAGCAATCCGATAGGTCGCTTACGAAGGGGTAAGTTACACATTGCCAAACATAACAGAAAGTCTCGACAACTTGGGTTAGTGTAACTATGCCTGCGTAAAGGATTTATAGAGCGGATATCACCAAGCAGATGTAGCAGCAGAGAAACGTCCAAAGACAGTTTTTTCCGTCGCGGGAGGTCATTTCCAACATCTTAGAGTGCCATTCGGACTCAAGAACGCACTTGCCACGTTTCAGAGATTGTTGGGTGGTGTACTTAGGGGGTGGAAGCCAAAACAATGTTTGATCTCTCGGGATGACCTAACAGTATTTTCAGAGGACGTGGAAGAGCATGTAAATCGGCTGGAAGAGGCATTAAAAGACTGACAACAGCACGTCTAACGCTAAGTATCGAAAAATATGATTTTGTAGCATATCTTAGGCATATATTTAGGAAGGAAGGTATGAGAACCGGTCTACGTTTGATCTCAGCAGTTCAGAATTTTTCGCCACCGAAGATAGTCAGTCAGTTGCAAAGTTTCATCGGTATCTGTAATTATTATCGTGGATTCTTAAAGGATTTCGCTGAAGTTGACAGAACTTTAAATCGTTTGTTACGGAAAGGAGCAAAGTTTGAATGGTCTACCGAATGTCAGATGGCGTTCGATACTTTAAAGCGAAAACTGACATCAGACTAAGTTTTGATATTCTCTGGTTTTGAAAAAGAATTCATTCTGTTTTGTGGTACAAGTGATATGGCTCTTGGATGGGTCTTAGGACAGAATATAGATGATATACAGCGTCCAGTGGCGTACGCATCGCACAGTTGAACAAAGCACAGCAAAATTATTCCACAACTGAGAAGGAGATGCTGACAGTAATCTATGGGATTATATACTTCCACTGTTATTTATATGGCCAAGAGTTTAAGGTAGTGACAGATCACGCTGCTCTCAAATCGTTAATGGTACCGAAGGACCCTTGCAGCAGATTAATAAGGTGGACACTCCGTTTGAGTGAATTTGATTACGATATAATATACAAACCAGGAAAAAGGCATGCTATCGCCGACAGAGTAAGTAGAAAAATTTTAGTTCTACAAACACTGGGCAGGAGCGCTGCCGAATGGCGAAAGGCTCAAACTAATGATGCTGGTTGTCTACAATTCAAGTCACAACCTCAGTTTGTGATGCACGACATCTTGCTGTTCAGAAAACAAAGTGCAGATTACTAGTGGTAGTACCTCAAGCTTTCTGGAACGAAGTCTTGCACACGCACATGACCATATGTTACCAGGCCATGGTGGATGAAGAGCAAATGATAGACGAATTTCCGAAAAATTTTGGAGGAAGACAAGAATACGAGTTGTCGAGCAATACGTCAGGAACAGCATACCTTGTGCTCAATGAGCTGATATTAGCCACGACTGATTCCATTATGAAGTCTACTGGAACCGTCTAAACAGCTTGAAATTCTTGGAATGGACATTTTACATCCATTTAATAAAACACCAGCAGGAAATAAATGTATACTGACCGTAACTGACCATTTCTCGCGTTATATAGTGATGGTTGCAACCCCTGACGGAAAAGCGTGTACAGTTACTCAAGCGTTAGTAAATAATTCATTGCTCATATTTTTCAGTGCACTGACTTTAATTTAGAACAGAGGTAGATTACACAAATCGCAATCAGAACCACTATGGAGTTGGTAGGTGTCATACTTATAGTAGTGATACTTTGATGATGTCTATCACAGCATTCCCGTATGCGCTAGAACATTTGTTCAGCTGTACTTCTTCCTTTTTGTAGTGACACTGGGTCGTCTAGTGAGCGTAGAATGTCTGGATTCAGGATATTATTTAGGAAGGTTAGCGGATTCTCGGGCCAGTACAACATAAGTTGTTTCTGGTTAAGTGTGGTCTGCCAGTGATCGTAGCTATTAGACAAAATGTCACTCTTGCTAAGTCACAAGTCGTACCATTTATTATTAATACTCTATTCATATCTGTTGGTTTCCATGTTCATAGTAATTTACTGTGACTACTTGCGATGAAAAATGTGAACAGACACAACAGGTGCCTACCCTCTGAAAATGTGGATGCGATGTTAACACTTCCGACATTCACTAGTTTCGGTTTTTCTCCCGGGAATAACTGGACATCATATACCTGTACGCCAGTCTGTATCATCCTGCTAGGGCAAATCGTAACATTTTCAGTCTGCATCTCCGTAGGTCTTCCAACGACATTAGACTGTAACCATCTCTTTACTCTGAAATAATTATTACATTTTTGGTCCTTACCTGTACTCATTTTGGTATGCGACCTCAGAGAAAGGAACCTTCATCACTAGCTCCTCCTCCCTTCAGAAGGGGAGATTACCAGGAGAAAACTACACCCCTAGATACAAAAACAACATTGTATCTCTTCCACGATAAAGAAAAATAAAAAATTAAGGTTTGGCTTAACCACTTCGATAGGTGAATGCATTTTTCTACCATATATTATCTCATATGGCGAAAGACTAGTAACCGCATGGACTTCAGAGTTGTTTGCAGCGGTTACAAAATTTAAGTCTAAGTGCCAATTTTCATGGTTACTGCTAATGCAATAACTCAACACCTTCGAAATCGTGTGATAAACTCTCTCTGTACTTCCATTGGCTTGAGGGTTGAAGAGGCTTGTTCGCAGCCAGCGAATTCCGGACAATCGACACAATTGCTTTCTACACTGAAGAACAAAAGAAACCCACACACCTGCCTAATATAATTTATGACTCGCGAGAGCACGCAAAAGTGCCACAACACGACATGGCATTGACTCGACTAATGTCTGAAGTAGTGCTGGAGGGCTCGAATGGCTCAAATGGCTCTCAGCAGTATGGGACTTGACATCTGAGATCATCAGTCCCCTAGAACTTAGAACTACTTAAACCTAACTAACCTATGGACATCACACACATTCATGGCTGAGGCAGGTCGCGCGGTCCCAGACTGAAGCGCCTAGAACCGCACGGCCACACAGGCCAGCCAGTGCTGGAGGGAACTGACACCATGAATCCTACAGGGCTGTCCATAAATCCGTAAGAGTACGAGGGGGTGGAGATGTCTTCTGAACAGCACATTGCAGGGCATCCTAGATATACTCAATAATACTCTTGTCTGGGGAGTCTGGTGCCCAGCGGAAGTTTTTAAACTCAGAACAGTGTTACTGGAGTCACTCTGTTGCAACTGTAGCAATTCTAGACGTGTGGGGTGTCGCATTGTCCTGCTGGAAATGCCCAAGTCCGACGGATTTCAGAACGGACATAAATGGATGGAGGTGATCAGACAGGATGCTTACGTATGTGTCATCTGTCAGAGTCGTATCTGGACGTATCAGGGGTCCCATATCACTCCAATAACATACGCCCTCACCGTTACAGAGCCTCCACTAGCTCGAACAGTCCCCTGCTGACATGCAGGGTCCATGGATTCATGAAGTTGTCTCCATACCCGTACACATCCATCCGCTCGATACAATTTGAAACGAGACTCGTCCAACCAGGGAACATGTTTCCTGTCATCAACAGTCCAATGTCGGTGTTGATGGGCCCAAGTGAGACGTAAAGTTTTATATCGTGCAGTCATAAAGGGTACACGAGTGGGCCTTCGGCTTCTACCAGCCCGGCTGAGGTGCGGTACTTTGGAAGACAAACCTGTATTTCTGCCTAATAAACGCGTTATTGACAGTGATGTTTTCTTGGCGCTCTCAAGCGTAATTAGGATCTCACGATCGCATTTCGCCTGGCTCTCTCCTGACGGCTGCAGGAGTCTGGGACTGGACTCCCGCAGCATGTACATTTAATTACTTGCGGGAAGAGCTCATACAGTGGTATAAAATGCAAATAAACATGACGTTTTATTGTGGTCAATTAAGTATTTCACGAAGAGGCATACTAAATCAGTAGATGGTTTTGCAAACAGAATACGCAAGATTAATTTACAAACGTACAAGTTGGGGGACAGTGTCGAGACAAATAAGATTACGCTTCAAGAAGCTGAACACAGGGCCCATTGGCCACCAGCTAGTTGCTGCTGTGTATCACACGCTACCCTCATCACGTGCCTCACAGTGACACTACGAGTGAAGTCACTTTTGCTATGGTTTATCTGAGCTGCTATTGGCCTGCGCCGTCGCCAGGAACTATTACAACACCCGACACCTGCACAGAAGTGTCCCCCCCTTCCCACCATTTCACATGGCTCACAGCGGTGTTGATCCAGCGCAGATCATGACGCTGCGGGAAATCCACAAAACTCACACTTTCATTCTCCTCCTGCATAAAATACAAAAAAATTAGAGACGAGTGTGCAAAACTTTTTGAACGCCCTTTGTACTTACTTGTTAGTGTCAGACTCTTTTCTTGCTAATCATTTTTGTTACTGGTCTACACATAATTTCTTTGTTAAAGGTCTACTGCATCCTGTTATGACCCTAGTCTTCTTTTACTTCGCGTAACATGTCAGACTTATTGGGTGCTGGGTTCTCAAATGTAGTTGACGGAAAGCCCCATCAGTTCGCCGTTCAATTCCTCACTATTATCGAACCAACGGATTTCCAATCCAAACTTAGGAACATTGTGTTATTGTTTTTTGTGCTAATAATCGCCACGCAGATTTTACTCGATACGACATTAATTGTAGAAACGATACAAAACAGGCAGGATTAGTTTACATGGTGAGCTTGTTGATTTTGACGAAGCAAGCAAAATAATGTAGGAAAAGAATGCAAGCCAAGGTGTATGAATTTGTATGCAAGCGTGAAATGCTTGGTGCATTATTGAATGGCAGCTGTAAGATTTCTTAGCATTATTCCAAAATTTCGTACCCATCATCTTCTGGCGAAGATGATGGGTACGAAACTCACTGAAATGTTGCGACAAGATGACGCCACCACTCGGCTGATAACCCGAAAAGAATTCGTCAGTGGAATACGCCGAGAAAGACTGAAATCGCAAGTATATAGAGGGTCTATACAAGGGCGATTTACTTGAGGGTAATATTGTGGAAGTAGAAGAGGACGTTGGTGAAGATGAAATGGAAGATATGATACTGCGGGAAGAATTTGACAGAGCGTCGAAACGAGGCCATGGGAGTAGACAACATTCCGTTAGAACTACTGATAGTCTTGGGAGAGTCAGCCCTGACAAAACTACCGTCTGGTGAGCAAGATGTATGAGACAGGCGAAATACCCCCAGACGCCAAGAAGAATATAATAATTCCAGTCCCAATGAAAGTAGATGTTGACAGATGTGAAAACTACCGAACTATCAGTTTAATAAGTCACGGCTGCAAAATACTAATACGAATTCTTTACAGACGAATGGAAAAACTGGCGGAAGCCGACCTCAGGGAAGATCAATTTGGATTCCGTAGAAATGTTATGACACGTGAGGATAGAAGATAGATTTAGGAAAGGCAAACCTACGTTTCTAGCATTTGTAGACTTAGAGAAAGCTTTTGAAAATGTTGACTGGAATACTCTCTTTCAAATTCTGAAGGTGGCAGGGGTCAAATACAGGGAGCGAAAGACTATTTACAATTTGTACAGAACCCAGACGGCAGTTATAAGAGTCGAGGGGCATGAAAGGGAAGTAGAGGTTGGGAATGGAGTGAGACAAGGTTGTAGCCTATCCACGATGTTATTCAATCTGTATATTGAGCAAGCAGTGAAGGAAACAAAAGAAAAGGAATTAAAATCCATGGAGAAGAAATAAAAACTTTGAGGTTTGCTGATGACATTGTAATTCTGTCAGAGACAGCAAATGACCTGGAAGAGCATTTGAACGGAGTGGACAGTGTCTTGAAAGAAGGTTAGAAGATGAAAATCAACAAAAGCAAAACGAGGATAATGGAATGTAGTCTAACTAAATCAGGTGATACTGAGGGAATTAGATTAGGAAATGAGACACTTAAAGTAGTAGATGAGTTTTACCATTTGGGGAGCAAAATAACTGCTGATGGTCGAAGTAGGGAGGATATAAAATGTCAGGAAGTCTTTTCTCAAAGTATTTGTATGGAGTGTAGCCATGTATGGATACGAAACGTGGACGATAAACAGTTTAGACAAGAAGAGAATAGAAGCTTTCGAAATGTGGTGCTACAGAATGTTGAAGATTAGATAGGCAGATCATGTAACTAATGAGGAGGGCTGAATAGAATTGGGGTGAAGAGGAATTTGTGACACAAATTGAACAGAAGAAGGGATCGGTTGGATATTCTGAGGCATCAAGGAATCACCAGTTTAGTATTGGTGGGCAGCGTGGAGGGTAATAATCGTAGAGGGAGACCAAGAGATGAATACACTAAGCAGATTCAGAAGGATGTTTGGTGCAGTAGTTACTTGGAAATGAAGAAGCTTGCACAGGACAGAGTAGCATTGAGAGCTGCATCAAACCAGTCTCTGGACTGAAGATTACAACAACAAGCCTCTGAAGTGTGGTATCACTACACAAGTCGCACACAGCTCCTGTCGCACTCCACTTTTCCTGTGCCTGACTGAGTATTGGTGAAGAAAATGCCAGTAATTGTTAGGTTCCTGTGACCAGTTGATGCAGTCCTGCGCTGGTGGAATTCAGGCTTGCGTCTGCAATTAATGCTAATGGTGCATCATGGCAAGAGCGCTGATGAGGCACGGCGTGAGCTGCATATTCTTTGAGTTTATGGAACACTTCTAACTGCTTCGGTGTTCACTTACCGTCTTCCAGACGAATATTTACTTCTTAAAATGTCTGTCAGTGGTGATCTAATTCCGCGGTTTTGAGCGTGTCCGATGGTAGTACTACAGCAATCCTAAAAAAGCAGAGCTGGCTTGTTTTGAACGCTTGTCTCTCTCTGGCAATGGCGAGATGACTGCTGCTAATACTCTACCACCAAAAAAGTGCAATTCCTCTCTACCTACACAGCGTTTGTTTATGTTTATGGCTATATTGTAATGGCTTGTTGTTGAAAGAGCTGTTTGAAGTATAAGTCGTGTTGTTCCTGTGAAATGGAAAACACTAAGATCTCATCCTTATAACAGGACACAAGCTTCAAGCTTTTAATAGCTTGAAGGATGACTCGTTGCCAGGATTGAGCTGTGTAAGGCGTGTATCGGTACAGGCCGCGCGGCATAATGACGGTGTAACCTCCCCGCAAAAATATTAATTAAATGAACCATGTGTAACCTCCTCACGAAAAATTAATTAAATGAATTTTTAAATAGTGTAACCTCTGAACAAAATTTGTTCCCTTTTATTATCTCCGTTCAGAAATGCATTCACATTTGATGTACCCACAAAATTCTTTTCTCATTTAATGCTAAGTTCGAAACAGAAAAATTCCAAAAACCCCGAAATAAAAAATATTCAGTAACATGGCAAATTTTATGACGACAGCAGCGCTGCGCCACGGCCCTGTACTCTGAATAAAAAAAGCAAAAATTCTTACCTCAATAAAAACTGCGAATATATCTGCTCTTACCTAAAAAATTTTCGGCACAGCTCCGTGCAATGCTGGCCTATGCTTTGTGACTCGTGAAAGGAATTAATTATTCATTGGATAAAATCTTTAAATTGAAATGAATGTTTTTTTTAAATTACTTTATATTATAAAAATTATTATTGGGGCATTTTTTAAAAGAAATTGGATGACAGTTAACATACATTACTAGATATGCGCAAGGCTGCTTCTTTACCTTCTACAATAGTACCCATCCTCCAGAGTCCCGACCAGAGCAGACTGCCGACACCCGCCGACTACTGTCGACTACTGCCGACTCACGCAGACCACTACCGACTACTGAAGACTAGCACAGACTAATGCCGACTAGCGACAAGCAACAACTAACTACATACTGCTCTCTGGTCAAAGACTCTCCTATGCCTTGCCTATTGCAGGCAGCGCATATAGCGTATAACTCTTACATAACCCTCCACTGGGGGGGGGGGGGGGGGGTGCAAAAATTTGGCAGCGATGGTAAGTCAATTGGACTTGCCATGAGCAACAAATTTTTCTTAATTAACTAAGTTTACAATCACAGAATATATACATGTATATAAGTGCAGAACATGAAATAAAATATAGTGCACATGCACTGAATACAGAACATATCAAGCAAAGACAAAATGTGTACACAATGAGTACAAAACATATTAACAATTGGCATAAGTACACACGCACTGTAGTACAGAACATATCAGTAAATCACAAAATGTATATACAATGAGTACAAATCATATTAACAAATGACATAAGTGCACACGCACTGTAGTGTAGAATATCAGGAAACCAGAAAAAGTATACGCAATGAGTACAAATCATATTAACAAATGACATAAAGTGCACACACACTGTAGTTTTTTTAATACTATTTTACAAGAACTCGGATAGGAAAGGGAAGGATTGCATCATGGTTGTAGCACATTAGGTTGCACGCAGCTGCACTGAAAGTCCATATCTTTCTACAGAAGCACAACACCAAGTGAGACAATCTGAAGTTCTTTTCCCTGAAGTATCAATCAGCGTAGCCAAGACACTGAAATGTCGTAGTAATATTCCATGTTATCATTTTGGTAGTACATTAGGTACACCAAACAGTGCGACCATAATAACATCTCCATCGCTCAAGGTGGTGGACAGCATGTCGTGTCAACACTACGTTCTTGTAAGGTACACCAACGTAGAATTAGTGCAAAAACCAAATATAGTGCTCCATGAGCATGAGGATAGACAGGACAAACGGATATTGCAGTAATTTCTGGTAATTAGGTCAGAAGGTGAAGGACATTAAGTCTTATGCCAGTCATCATTGATAATTACTAGTCTATCAACTGAGTTGATTAATTAGTGGCACTCATCGCCCAGTTACTGAACATTTCTGTACCATGTATGAAGTATTACAGAATAATGTTCATAAGTTATCTGTTTACAGAGAACATTGGCACTCATTGACCAGTTACAAACCATCAGAAGTCATCATTCAAAACAGGAGCTAATGAGTGTAGCATCAAGCTACTGGTATTCATATATATAGCATAAAAGTGACATCATACAAATTTAATGTATAAGAAACAGTGGCATTCGTTGGTCAGCAAGTATTGAATATTACAAAACATTTTTCATCATTCAAGTGACATATGACATATTTAAAAATAATTATTGGCACTCAGTGGCCAGTTACAAAACATCAGAAATCATCAATCAAAACAGGAGCTAATGAGTGTAGCATCAAGCTACTGGTATTTATATATATAGCATGAAAGTGACATAATACAAAAATATAAGAAACAGTGGCATTCATTAGCCAGCAAGTATTGAATATTACAAAACATTTTTCATCATTCAAGTGACATATGACATATTTAAAAATAATTATTGGCACTCATTGACCAGTTACAAATCATCAGAAGTCATCAGTCAAAACAGAAGTTAATGAGTGTAGAGCATGCATGCATTATTACAAAATATCATTCACTATTACTCAGAATTCATCATTCAAGTGACACAAGACATAATTAAAATGCAAAACTCTGTAACTATTACTCAAAGTCTGTGATTAGAAAACATCATTCAGCATTACTCATAACTCTTTTAAATTGGTAGCATTATGTGGGACTGGGAATACATTTTTTTGGTGCTAGCAATGCATTGCGTTGGGATCGATAATTAATTACTGGGGCATAATAATATTTGCATTTGACTTATTGCTGCAAATGAAGATGTGTAACGTCATTCGTCATGAGTCAGCTGTAGCAAGGTTATGAAACAAATAGAGTATATGTGATCACATTCATGAATGACACAGGTTTAATGACCAATTGCTTATAGCACATTAGTTTCATGAATAATTTCTCCTGCAAAAAATACAAAATGGATTATTAAACTGAAAGAAGAAACGCATATTATGCTGAAAAGTAGTGAACTTCGAATTAACAGGTAATGAAATGTGTATTAAATATATATGTTCTCTAGCTGTCCTTTCCAAAACCTTCAGTCATCATACCGTGTGACATAAGACATACTGTCAAAACGAACTGCAACAAATACTTAAATAACTACATATCATTTCTTAACTACCAGCAAATATATAAACTTCATCTGCAAAGAAAAACTTCATTATCATCACTATCATCACCTGCAAAGAAAAACTTCATTATCCATAGTAGCATATTATTCATCACTATTCATCATCATTCATTATCATCTGCAAAAAAGTCACTTCATTATTCATTATACAACTATTCATACTATAGAGTTCCTTATTTCTAGCATATTTCATCACTAAAACTAAGATGTGTAGTTCTGTCTGACAGTCTGCATCAATCGCCTCGTATTCTGAAAGAAAAAATTAGTTAAGACTGCTATCATACGATGTGTATAGTATATTCTTGTTAATGCTTGTTAATTCTGATCCATTTACTCTTCGTGACGAGGTATTGCATCTTCTTTCGTTCATTGCGAAGGTGAAATTCCCATAATTTATTTCTTTTACACGTTATTTCTTTCTGAAAATGATAAACAATGATTAATGTCTTGCATTTAAATTATATACCCATTAAATAAAAGCTGGTTGCTAGTGATATAATTGAGCATACAGCATAGCATGACAGAAAACGTAATATGTCAAAAACATAGACAGTGTTCAGATGCAAAAATGTACACAGAATATCACAATGTAGCAGCAAAGAAATATAAAATAGTCACGATGTTGAGATATCATAAGGCCAAATGTCAAAGTCAACTGGTGTTCGTTATATCTTAAATATTTCATAGTGCATACAAACAAAACAGGAAAACAATCATACATACATGAAAAATGTGCACAGTCTGATGTGTAACGGCAAGAAAAGCGACCTGCTAACCTTACCTTGCCGGGCACTTGCCAAGAAAAAATACGATAATCATCAGTAAGTGTTCATGTGAATATAATTGAATAAGTGGTCATAAAAAAAATCAAGAAATGGCATTACAGTGTGATAAATCATAAAGTATGTTCATTCAATAAAGGGTTTGATGTTGGAGATATGGTGATTCCCTTTGGTTTTTCTGGTTCTCAAAGTTTCGACGTGTACTACATTGGGGTGAGGAATGCTGCGAATTCGATATGGACCTACATATAGAAGTTCAAATTTACTACATCTACTTTTTCCTCTATTAGATAAATAATGTGTGCGTACTAATATCTTCTGTCCGATGTGAAAGTCACGGCGTGTACAAACCTGTTTTTGCTGTCTTCTCCGGCGCTCTGCGGCACGTTTGATGTTGTTCAGCGTAATGTCAATTATTTCATGGTGTCGTAGTCGAGAGATGTAGGAAAGGTTACTATAATTTTGTTAGGTGGTTCAACATCTTTCAGTATAACGGACGGAGATAGCATAGTAGATTCATTTGGTATGGAATTAATTACATCCTGGAATGAAAGTATGTGTGTGTCCCAATCAATATGTTTTTTATGGCAGTATATTCTACACAGTTTACCAATTTCTTTCATTAATCGTTCACAAGGGTTCGAAGAAACATGGCACCTGGATGTATAGATCGGAGAAATGTTTCTAGCTCGTAACATACGTGTCCATATACCAGATCGAAACTGTGGTCCATTGTCGGAAATTACTTTCAGTACATGCCCTACATGAAATAGAAAATGTTTTGCAAATGCTTTCGAAACAGTTTTAGCAGTAGCTTTGCGTAACGGAGTAAAGGTAACAAATTTTGAAGTGAGTTCAACAGCGACGAAGATGTAGCAAAAACCTCTATTAGTTCTGGGAATCGGACCAAAAATGTCTACAGCGGTCATGTGTCTCAATTTAACAGGTACAATGAATGGGATGTAATGGAGGAATACGTGAGGTCGTATCTGACTTAGCTTTCTGGCAGATTTTACATGACGCTAAAACTCATTGAATACGTTTCTCCATGTTGGTAAAATAACAGTTCTGTCTCAGTATAAGAAAACATTTTCTGGCTCCGTAATGTGCGTAACTTAAATGAGTATACCAGATCAATTTGTTAACAAGCTCGTCAGGAATGCATAATAACCAATTGTTGCTGTCAGGGTGACAGCGTCGAAACAGAATGTTATTGCGTACAGTGTAATGGTTTCTAATGGTAACATTATTCCTATCTTGCCAAAGGTGTTTAATTTCTTTCCATACGTTGTCTTTACTCTGCTCTTGTGCTATGTCTTGTAATGACGACGAAATGAAATTCTCAAATGCAACTTGTTGAATGTACATAACGCTGAAATTTGCTTTGCAGAAGTTGGTTGCGGTGTCTTGCTGATTGATGCTGAGAGAACGGGATAGTGCGTCTACTACAATATTTTGTGTACCGGGAATGTGAACAATTGTAAACTTAAATTCTTGTAAATAACGCTTCCATCTACTCAATCCGTCGTGTGTAAATTTAGCGGAAAGCAAAAACTGCACCGCTCTATGATTTGTGTAAACGGTCGTATGTCTTCCATAAAGAAAATGCCGAAATCTCGTAAATGCCCATACAACACATAGTGTTTCAAGTTCTGTAACAGAATAATTGCGTTCAGCAGGTGACAGAATACGACTCGAAAAGGCTATGTTTTTAATTACTGTAGTGCCATCTTCTTCAATTTCCTGAAAAATGTGTACGCCTAAAGCAGTGTTAGAACTGTCGGTGGCAATGGAAAAATTTCTAGTAAGATCTGGATGTAATAAAAGTGGTACATTCAACAAAGCATGTTTCAAATAACATTTTCGTGAACAAGATTCTTCATGTCAAAAGTATTGCTTGCGTTACTGGAAGATGCAACCTGTACTGTATTTAGTCAAATTCTATCTGACGTGCTATCATTTGCGGGAGGATGCTGTGGCATTTCAACTATTTGAACTGTTCTGCTATTACTTCCTGACGTATTACGTTCGGGATGATACCTACTGTCTGGTTCATTCGTGATAATCTGTTGTTGTGGATGATTCTGCTGCTGATAAGACCGACTGTTATTAAACGTACGCTGAAAATTGTGCTCATTACTTATACGTCTGTCATGATAGTCATTTCTATACGGTGCATTGCGATAGGAATTGCAATAGTGTGTTTTCTGTACGTACTGATTCCTTGTTGCTGTGCATTACTATTTGTTGGAGCTGATGCTGTACGTGCACGCAGCGAAACATTAAAGCTTGGTTGACCTTGTACATTACATTGTTGGTTAGGTATGCTAACTGGTTGGTTTTGTAGCTGTTGCGGAGAAAAACCTCTATTGTTACCAAAACGTGGTTTCTGTTGCTGATAATCTTATACATACTGATGATTAAATTTTTTTCTGTTATTAAAGTTCTCGTGGTTGTCATTTCTGGAGCGTCTAATGAAACTGTCACATTCGGTATAACTTGTCTTATCGGGTTTTCTTTACTCATTCTTAATCCTAGATAGATCGATAGTTGAAGAGCTGTTTTAATAGATATAAAGGATAGTAGAAGAGAAGGCAGCAGTGCAGAAAACTAAAGATGAAACAGCACTACTACGGCTCGGGGCCATGTGCACGCTACGGCACATATTCATCTAAGTTTAATGAATCTCCTGAGGTCAATTACGCGCTGCAAATAAATTTTAGCTTTTGCGTTACAGGCAATGGCGGTAAAAATTCAAAAGTAAATGGTTGTATCCAGGCCAGTTCTAGTTTCTGCATTACAGGCAATGCTGATGAAATTACAAAAATAAATCGACGTATCCAGTTCAAAGCGTGTACCTGTGCTCTGTCATTTTTAAATACCTTAGATTTTTTTACGGATAAAAGTTGCTCGTAATCAACGTTATCGTCTCTGAATGTGTGAACTGGTTCAGGATTACATGAGAATCTGTTTGTCTGTGTCTTTTCGGATTTTAAGTCGCGTAGTCTCTGTAAATTACTTAAATTATACTGGCTGTGAGAGTGTGACAAATGTTCGGAATGTGCCGTATGCTGTGATGTGTTTGTGACTGAAACATTTTTCATTTCTGTCACTTTAACACGTTCGTCAATTTGTCTGATCTGTTGTTCAAATTTCTTATCGACTTCCATATCAAATGGTTCAAATGGCTTTGAGCACTATGGGACTTAACATCTATGGTCATCAGTCCCCTAGAACTTAGAACTACTTAAACCTAACTAACCTAAGGACATCACACAACACCCAGTCATCACGAGGCAGAGAAAATCCCTGACCCCGCCGGGAATCGAACCCAGGAAGACTTCCATATCCAGAGTGCGTGAAAGTTCTGGTGACATTAAATTAAACTCGTCACGTATCTGTATTGCGTTTTCTGAACATTGTTCAGTGACTGCATTTATTTCATCTCTAACTGATTCTGTTATGCCTGCATGTCTATTACCTAATTCTTGTGCGACAGATCTAATTTCTTCACTGCTGTTACTAGCAGAAGCCTTAATTTCGTCACGTAATTGTACTTTAGTATCATGACGTTGCACGGTAACAGCTGTAATCTGTTCACTAAGTTGTTTGTTCTGTTCGTTAAGGTTGTCGTGTTTTTCATTTGACAGTTTGAAACTTTCATTAAGTTGTTTGCGCGATTCAGTAGGTTGTTAGAAATGGTTATCTAGTATTTCATTCCGCTGTTTAAGACTTTCATGAATTTGTTTGTTCGATTCATTGAGTCGTTTGTAATTGTCGCCTTGTTTTTTACTGTTTTCATTAATTTGTTGTTTGAGAAGGTCGTCTTGTTCTTTCTTGATTTGTAGTAATAATGCTATAACTTGATCCCACCCAATATTACCTACTCTATTCTCTGTGCTATGTGATGGTGTATCTGCTTTTGTCGCGTTTTGTGTAACCAGTTGGTCATTCTCTGATTCTGGAAAAGCTTCGCCACTTGGATGTGCACTGTTATTCACTACACCGGAATTGAATTAATCTGACGTATTCTGATTACACTGTTCATTTTCGTTAGAAAAATTTTGGCTGTTCGTTACGTAAATTTTGCAAACCGGGTGTGTCAAACTGGTCAGCGTTCATTGCGTCATCAATTGTCGTTAAATTAACAGAGGACACAATTGAATTTGTTTGTTCCTCATTAGCATTAGAATCATTACTAGTGGACGGTACGCACTGATTGTCTGTATTTGAAGGATTGTCATCGTATTTTTCATTGAGTTGTTTGCACGATTCATTAAGTTGTTTAATATGGTTGTCGTGTTTTTCATTCAACTGTTTGGAATTTTCATTAAGGTTGTCTTGTTTTTTATTAATTTGTTTGAAATAGTTGTTTAGTTTTTCATTCCACTGTCCGAGATTTTCATTACGTTGTTTGTACGATTCATGAATTCGTTTGAGTTTCTCATCAAGTTGTTTGTACTCATTGTCTATTTTTTTATTGAGTTGGTGTAATAATGCCATAACTTTATCCCAGCCAAAATCATCGGCTCTATTCTCTGTACTGTGTAATGGTGTATCTGCATTTGTCACGTTTTCTGTAACCATTTGGTTATTCTGTGATTCACAAAAAGGTTTGCCCATCGGATGTGCACTATTGGTCGCTAAATCGGAATCAAATACATTTGACGTACTTTGAGTACATTGTTCATTTTCGTTAGAAAAATTTGTCTGTTCATTACGTAAATTTTGCAAATCGGGTGTGTTAAACTGGGCAGCGTTCATTGTAACAGAACGTCCCGCGTCATCAATTGTCGTTAAATTAACAGAGAACACAACTGAATTTGTTTGCTCATCATTAGCATTAAAATCATTACTAGTGGTCGGTAGGCACTGATTGTCGTAAATGGAGGACTATCATTAAGACACTGAGTGTCGCAAGTATTATCGGTCAAATTATTCGAGTCGGCTATTTCACTCATTGTACATCGCGATGTACTGTTAACAGTTTTTCGCGGCATTTTTCACAAATCAAAATTAAGCACAAATGAAACAAAGACAATGCAAAAATGCAACAAACACAATTACAAGAAAGAGCAACAAATTGCCGATGACCTGTGAAAGAAAGAGTGACAAATTAGTAAATGCATTGCGCCAGATGCAAACTACATTTAAGTAAATAAGAGCAGATATATGACTACTTCTCAGAAGATTCACAAAGAAATACGATCCTGGCCGGATGTCGCCGAGTGTAACCTCCCCACAAAAAATATAAAAATGAAAATGAACCAAGTGTAACCTGCCCGCAAAAATATTACTTAAATGAACCATGTGTAACCTCCCCACGAAAAATTAATTAAATGAATTTTTAAATAGTGTAACCTCTGAACAAAATTTGTTCCCTTTTATTATCTCCGTTCAGAAATACATTCACATTTGATGTACCCACAAAATTCTTTTCTCATTTAATGTTAAGTTCGAAACAGAAAAATTCCAAAAACCCAGAAAAAAAAATTCAGTAACCTGGTAAATTTTATGACGACAGCAGCGCTGCGTCACCTGTACTCTGAATAAAAAAAGCAAAAATTCTTACCTCAATAAAAACTGCGAATATATCTGCTCTTACCTAAAAAATTTTCGGCACAGCTCCGTGCAATGCTGGCCTATGCTTTGTGACTCGTGAAAGGAATTAATTATTCATTGGATAAAATCTTTAAATTGAAATGAATGTTTTTTTTAAAAAATTACTTTATACTATAAAAATTATTATTGGGGCATTTTTTAAAAGAAATTGGATGACAGTTAACATACATTGCTAGATATGCGCAAGGCTGCTTCTTTACCTTCTACAATAATACCCATCCTCCAGAGTCCCGACCAGAGCAGACTGCCGACACCCGCCGACTACTGTCGACTACTGCCGACTCACGCAGACTACTACCGACTACTGAAGACAAGCACAGACTAATGCCGACTAGCGACAAGCAACAACTAACTACATACTGCTCTCTGGTCAAAGACTCTTCTATGCCTTGCCTATTGCAGGCAGCGCATATAGCGCATACCTCTTACAACGGCTGTTTATTGACATCTTCTTGGGCGACCAGTACTTGTGAGTAAGCTCATAGTCAATGCCACTAAATATCAGGGCGTTTGTAATTGAGTTATTGAATTCTGTTACTTACGGAATCGGGCATCTGTCGGGCACAGTCCTTGCATTGGGTGCTCTGTAGTCAGCACAGAAGTGCCGCGTATTGTTTTTCTTTAAAACTACGTGGAGCGGCGAGGCCCACTTACTGTCCGACAGTGCCATTATGCCAGTCCGTATTTGATAATTTCTGTCTTCTAAGGCTCCTAAACTTCTTGGGCGAGAGCCAGCAAGGCTTTGCTGCTTCTGGCAGACCGGGTGACGTTCAAACACAATACACAGAGTCGTGTTTGCATGTCCTCCCAGCCTTTGTGGTGGATGAGAGCTCAGGGAGTTTCTTAAAGAGTAGTGAAAAGGAAGATTTATTTGCACTAGTGCCACCTCTGCTAACGCAGAAGCTTCCTACAGCAAGGTGAAAGTTGTGGAGGAAATTGGCCCCTATAACTGGCTCTGTGGCGTCTGCTACTATGATGCGCCATCGAAAAACCTTGTGCATATTGAGAGAAATGTAGTTCCCAATACAACGTCCCTCAACCAGTCGGTGTGAGCATCTCCCTTCCGCATGTGTGAAACCGATTCTGTGCTACTTGTATACCGACTGCAGTTTTGTCGCTAACGTACCAACCGAGTCTTCGTAACAGAGTTCTTCCAAGCTTTTGTTCTCATGGTGGTACTCACTCATAAAAATGACACAGTGGTGCTTAATTTTTGTAGTTTGGGTTGCTCCACCTTTCATCAGTGACAGGAGTAAACTTTATCGTGACAGTTCCAGTATATGTAGTCCAACTGCCAAACCCTGAACTGTGAAGGTGTTTTCAGTCGATGCAGGTTGTGAACAGAGTCTGGGCTGTGACTGTCCAAACAACTCACCCGCTGTAGTGCCCGTTGATGTTCCAAGCCAATAAGCGCTGATAGTTTATTCTGACAAAATGCAGATGATTGCGTAGTGTCTATGTCTCCTGTCGTGACGACTTGAGCAAAGGGGAGATGTTGTTCTGAAGAATAATCTGCGGATATCTTCTTACATGGTGCAACCGGTTACGTTTTGGCGGGCGTGGACTGAAATGAATTTGCCCTGTAAACCCGGAGCGGTAGTCGCGATTGGTGGTAAGGTTGGGCGGGAGGGGGGTGAGGAAGGGGGGGGGGGGTGAGGCGGCTATTTCAGTGCTCTTGATGATAACTGGTGTCCCTTAGTGGCCATCTTGGCGTTTAGGTGCCGGCAAGATTTTACAAATTTGTGTGCCTTCCATTCGAATTGTTGATGATACTAGCACCAGTTAACAATCTTCCTGATCTTCACTGTCCGGTTCTTGTGGGAAAGGTTGTTGCTGTGTCTTGCAAGTGTTTTAGCATCGCTAGCTGTGCGCACTGCCTGCCAGCTGAACTTGTGTTGCTGTGTGTGCTGTAGTACTTATGAGCGGCTCAGGTCCAGTGAGCTGCTACGCTTCCATCTTGTGTGCTCTGAGTCTGTGCTTCTGTGCTGTTTCACAGGCTGTTTGCAATGGATTCAACTTTATCCCAAGAACGCTTAAAGGCATCTGTCTTTGCCGAAAAAACTGTTTGAATGTTTGACAATATACAGGTATGAATAGAATTCTAAGGCAGCAACTCTTCTGCAATCTGTGTCTCAAACTTTCTGAGGGATTTGTCCCCTAACTGTTCATCACCAAGTTACTTTTGAATACATAGCTCAGATATCAGCGTGAATTATCGGATTGGACATTTAACGCTACGTAGCACTGATTTGGTTCAAGTGGCTCTGAGCACAATGGGACTTAACATCTGATGTCATCAGTCCCCTAGAACTTAGAAGTGCTTAAACCTAACTAACCTAATGACATCACACACATCTATGCCCGAGGCAGGATTCGAACCTGCGACCGTAGCAGTAGCGCGGTTTCAGACTGAAGCGCCTAGAACCGCTCGGCCACAATTGCCGGCAGCACTGACTTGGCAACACTTATTTAGCTTGGACAATTTGAGTTTTGTTTAAGTGAGCTGCTGTGCAATGAAATTTGTCAACATTATCTCTGATGTTGTGCTGTTAGAAAATGCTTTTGGCTGGCAAGAACCACAAATGCAGTCTCGTCAGCCAGAAACGTGGCAATTTTATGTGGCTGCCAAGTCTTAACTTGCTTTGCTGCTTGAAGCTGTCAGTGGTCCTTCGAGTGATCATTTGTCGAATTATATTTGGTGTGCTGTATGTTTGGCATCCTCTTACTTGCAGCAGTCGCTTGCAAGGGGGGGGGGGGGTTGTTTGAGTCATTGGTTCAACACTGCTGAACGTTTAGAATCAATGTCATGCTCGCATTACGTTGCGGTCATCACTATAAGAGTTTTGTTTCCTTGGTGACCTACGACTCTACAGTGATTGATACGAGAGCAGTGTGAACTTCACACATTTATTGCAGTTTAATTTATATTTTACAACATGTGCCACAAAGAACAGTTCCGTGATCAGCACAACAAGACAAAGAAATGAAAAACTAAATGTGTGATACACTGAATCATATTTCAATGTTCACAGGCGGTATGTCCACTGCCGAGGTTGCTACAAGTGCATTACCCATGTTGCTATACAGATGCAGAGAAAGACAGAAGCGATCCTAGTAGCCCGGCAGTGAGCTTTGCATATGTGAAATCTGTATTCTCCCTTTTCGAAATACACGTATTAAGTGAGAATAGTTTTCAGTTATGTTTTATGGGAGGACCTCACAGTACAGTGGTAAAGTGTGTACCTGGAAACGTTTTCGTGGCCTTGCAAAGTGTCAATCAAAAACTTAGATTCATATGATGTACATGGCTGGAGCAGCAACCATAGAATGAAATATTCTGGTAAAAATAGGAAAGAGTAAATCTGTTGCAAATTGGAAGGTTTATTAAAACCCCTTTACCATGATTTCACCGTTTATAAAAACGTCGTCTTCAGAAGGAAATGTAGACAACTGGATTATATGTTGTCGCAGAGGTACCTTAAAATATAGCCAAATGGCTTCAATCAGATATAAAATTACACCTCCATAATAAAATAAATCATGCACAACATCATCATTAATGTACAGCTAGTGCTGTACACATTACACCTCCATAATAAAATAAAACATGCACAACATCATCACCAGTGTACAGCTAGCGCTGCGCATGTTTTAATTTATTATGGAGGTGAAATTTTATATCTGATTCACGCCTTTCGGCTATATTTTAACGTATCTCTGCCACAACAGGTAAATCCAGTTGTCCATATTTTCTTCTGAAGAAGTTGTTTTTATAAACATTGAAACCATGGTAAAGGGGTTTTAACAAATCTTTTAATTTGGCACTGATTGGCTGTTTACTATTTCTACACGAACCCATGCATGTATGTCAGATGTTTTTAAGGATTTGACATGTGCTAAACCACAATTATTTCTTCTTGATAATTGTTACAGTGGCTTGTACGAAATAATAATTTTCCAGTCAAAAGGTGACCATGACGTCATTTAATAAAAGTAAGAGTAACTGATGTGCTCTAATGTCTACTAAAATCGATTTATTTTAATTTACATTAATTAATTTTTATGAAAATTTGATCACTTGTATTTGTCATTGTCTACAGTAACTTTCGAACAAATTAAATTTGCAAAACGCACAAAATATTCCTTTGATGGACCGAAAAACAAGTTGGGGGTTGGGAAAGCAAACACTGCAAGAGAATTGTCAGTTTCTTTTGGTGATAAAATCCCTGGATAGCTCAGTTGGTAGAGCACTTACCTGCAAAAGGCAGTTGGAGGTAAGCCGCCAGCAGTGGTGCATGTGAGGAGAGAGATGGCAGAGTATTGAGAGCGGACGATCTGGACGTGTGTCCATCAGAAAGAGTAAATTTGTAATACTGTATATCATGAACTGATATATATATATGATGACTTTTGAATATTATTAAGGTAAATACATCGTTTGTTCTCTATCAAAATCTTTCATTTGCTAACTATGCCTATCAGAAGTTAGTGCCTTCAGTAGTTTGAATCTTTTATTTAGCTGGCAGTATTGGCGCTCGCTGTATTGCAGTAGTTCGAGTAACGAAGATTTTTGTGAGGTTAGTGATTCATGAGAGGTATAGGTTGTTGTTAGTCAGGGCCATTCTTTTGTAGTGATTACTGAAAGTCAGATTGCGTTGCGCTAAAAATATTGTGTGTCAGTTTAGTGTTGATCAGAATAAGCAAAGAGAGAAATGTCTGAGTACGCTTAGTTCTGCATAGCTGTTTGAAAATCAAATAATGTAAGAGGTTTACCAGCACAGTAATTCATTAATTTTTCCAAGGGGACGTTTCAGACCGTACCAGCTGGAGTGATGGTCTGACGTGCCATTTCTTTGTTTTCATTCGCGGTACCCTTGCAGCACAGCGGTACGTCGACGATATTCGACGCCCCCTCATAGCAAGCCACCCTTTGCCTATATTTCAGCAAGATAATATCCGCATGCAAGCGCGAGAGTTTCAACTACTTGTCTTCTCGCTTTCCAAACCCTACCTTGGTCAGCACGGTAGCCGGATCTGTCCCCAGTTGAGAACGTTTGGCGCACTATGGGCAGGGTCCACAAACCGTCTCGGAATTTTGACGATCTGACGCTCCAATTGGACACAATTTGGCATGTTATCCCTCAGGAGAACATCCTACAACTGCATCAATTAATACCGAGCAGAGTAAGTGCTTGCATAAGGGCCAGAGGTGAACCAATGCATTACTGACTTGCTCAGAATTTTAAGCTCTTTCTCTTAAATAAATCATCCATTTTTCTGGAATTGTACTAATTTGTTTCTCTGTATGTGTAAATCACATTTACTGATTAGCATCCCATTCGGATAATTCCTTCATGGTGCGCCGTTTTTTTCATTGCCTTAGAGTATATCTTCAAACACATAATAATTGCAACAGTTAATGTCTTCAGCTATCGTCGCCAATTAATTACCAATTTCATTGTTTGACTCTTTGATGTAGCTGGGAGTTAAGAGAAGTGTCTATTTTGACCTTTTATGTCTACGTTTAGGTTGAAATATAGCCACTTCTGTACGCAGAAAACGTACGTGAGTATTTCAGACTCCACTTCCCTAGAATTTCATTCAAACTAAAAACTATGAAAGAAAAAAGAAAGAAAAAAAACGGTTCAGCTCACATGAATGATAAACTAGCTTCACATCGAGTTTTCTGTCGTAACCCTTCGTAAATCAATTTGAATTTTGTTGAAATGTTGTGACTGTTCTATTTTGTTTGCTCTTACAAAAGGTAACACTCTCTTCAGGTACAACAATACTTAAAATACGTTAACCACCCTCTGTTTAGACCTTATAGAGACATTTCTTTTTGTGCGCACAGAAAAAATATTTCAGTGTAAGGATATCGTGTTCTTTGAGATAGAGGAAATGTTATGCGGAGTATTTTACGGAGCGAGGGTGAGTTGAGGAGAATATCTACTAAATATCTAACCGAGAACACGAATTCAGTTGCAGATTGAAATTACAATGAAATCCAGACCATTAGCTGCTTAGAGGCGTTGATAAATATCAACGGCGACTGTTGAAAATGTATGCCCCGACCGGGATCTCCTGCTTACATGGCAGACGCTCTATCATACTGAGCCATCGAGGACACAGAGGATAGTGCAACTGCAGGGACTTATCTCTGTCACGCTCCCCGTGAGACCCACGTTTCCATCTTACTGTCCACACACTTCGTTTCTAGTGCCCCTGCCCACTATACTCATTACTCGCGGCAGTCAATCTACCGATTCCCGTTAGAGTTTGAGCAATGTGAGTGCATCTGCACTGAAGAAGATCATTGGCCTGTAAGTCTTATCTATACGAAGATGGTATCTGTTCTTTCGGACATGTCCGAAAGAACAGATACCATATTCATATATATGAGTTGCAGGTTGCCTACCCAATAGTTTCCAAGGGCAACAAAGAATTGATTTTCAATATTTCATACACGACTGACCCAAACGAAAAATTTACATCTACATCCACATGGATATTCTGCAAATCACACTTAACTGCCTGGCAGACGGTTCGTCGAATCATCTTCACGCTAATATTCTATTATTCCACTCTCAAGCAGTGTGCGGAAGAAAAGAATACCACCTTTCTGTACGAGCTCTAATCTCCCTTATTTTGTTATGATGATTGGTTTTCCCTATGTAGGTCGGTGTCAACAAAATATTTTCGCATTCGGAGGAGAAATTTGGTGGCTGAAATTTCGCGAGAAGATCCAGTCACAACAAACAACGCCTTTGTTTTAATTATTTCCACCGCAAATCCTATATCATGTTCGTGACACTCTCTCCCCTCTTTCTCGATGATACAAAATGTGGTGCCCTTCTTTGAACTTTCTCCATATGCTCCGTTTATCCTATCTGGTAAGGATTCCTCGTCGCGCAACAGTACTCTAAAAGAGGACAGACAAGAGTAGTGTAGACAGTCTCTTTAGTAGTGCATTTTCTAAGTGTTCTGCCAATAAAACACAGTCTTTGGTTCGCCTTCTCACAACATTTTCTACGTGTTCTTTTCAGTTTAAGTTGTTTGTAATTGTAGTTCCTAGGCATTTAGTTGAATTTACGGCCTTTAGATTTGATTGATTTATCGTGTAATAGAAGTTTAACGGATTCCTTTTAACACTCGTGTTGATGACCTCACATTTCTCCTTATTTAGGGTCAACTGCCAATTTTTGTATCATACAGATATCTAAAGCCGGCCGGAGTGGTCGAGCGGTTCTAGGCGCTCAAGTCTGGAGCCGCGCGACCGCTACGGTCGCAGGTTCGAATCCTGCCTCGGGCATGGATGTGTGTGATGTCCTTAGGTTAGTTAGGTTTAAGTAGTTCTAAGTTCTAGGGGACTGATGACCTTAGAAGTTAAGTCCCATAGTGCTCAGAGCCATTTGAACCATCTTATCTAAATCGTTCCGCAATTGGTTCTGATCTTCTAATGATTTTACTACACGATAAACGACTGCATCATCTGCAAACAACCTAAGACGGCTGCTCAGTGTCTCTTAAATCGTCTATAAAGACAAGTAAGAGCAGAGGGCTTATAATACAACCTTGGGGATCGCCAGGAATCACTACTGTTTTACTCGATGACTTTCTGTCAGCTACTACAAATTGTGACCTCTCTGACAACAGGTCAAGAATACTGTCGCATTATTTAAATTTCAGTCATGGTCTACTCACTAGGAGCCATAATCTTATGTTAAAAGTATAACACAATAAGTTAGGTATTACCATTACAAACTGTGTATATACCTTGTGGCAGCGTAAGTCATGGTGAATAAATTACCGAGGATACATTCATACAGAATGTGAGAATGAGAGCACCTAGTGACATCCAAAAACTTTACACCTAATTTCAAATAGATCCGAACTCTTCTCGATGAACCCCTCTCCCCCTCTTGCCCTCTCACGCACAAAATGATGAAAGGAAAGCAGGTACCGTTTATTGCATTTTTGCTGGCCACGCACTAAAACTGCGGCATCAGGTATAACGTTTTAAAGTAGAGGAAGAGATACAAATGGGACTAGCGGTAGTTACATGAAATACTATGGATTCTCGCTTTGTAAGTGCTGTATCCTGTGAGGTGCTTGAAAACTACGTTCAGCAACTGTACACCGCTTTGAGCTGTATTTATACTGCAGTTGGCAGCCATTGCGAGTGAGTGAAGATGTTGTAACGGACTTATTAGGAGCAATAATTGTTGCAGATTGCTGGTTTTCAGTTTCATTCTTGTCACAATACATGAATTATTAATATATTTTCTAAACAGACGTTTAGCTAATATATTAAGCTGCAAAATTTCATGTTTGTTGCCTACATAAATTTAATTTTTCGATTTTATTTGAGTTTCTGAATTTCAAGACGGCTGTGTCACTAATATAGAATACTACGGCCTGACGCAGATAAAAGCAGCCCGTATAAGTGCAAAGGAAATAAAGTGAAATTTCGGAAACGAAGAGCTGAGATGAACTTAGCATTTATTTCCAATGCAAAATACGGTGAAAAATACATTTATAGATGTTGAAAGTGACCCCTTGCAACATCGATACAGAGCCGTGCATGCCTATGCATAATCAGATACACCCGGCTTATCGAGGGCGGTGACTTCAGGGCTGATGTTATCTTTCTGTTCCTGTATTGCGTATGGATTTGTTTCATAGACCTTGCTCTTCAAGTATCCCCACAGGAAAAAATCACATGTTATTAGATACGGCGAACGTAGTGGCCATAAACGTTTGCTCACAGTTCGTTCCTCAGTGAAGATATCACGGATGCCAGGGATACCTTAGACGTGTAGCAAGTTGCTCCATCTTGCTGGAAAAAGAAGTATTGTTTTTCAAATCCAATGCGTTGAGCACAAAATGTATCAAAAATTTCCATATGTGCAACGTTGTTGAGGGTAACGTCAAAAGATATCGGTGTTACTCCACATCAAACGCCGATTTTTTCATTGTGTAGTAGTTGCTGACACACAGTATTAGCATTTTCATTTGCCCAGTACCTCGTGTTCTCTGAATTCACACGACCTGAAAGATGAAACCATGCTTCATCACCCATGATGTAATGGAAAGCGTCTAACAAACCATCGTTGATGTTATTCAAAAGCCCTAGTAAATGCTGCACAACCGTCATGTGATATGCATTCATATTAAGACTTTTCAATATCCACTGGCAACTCCTGCTACTTACATGCGTTTGTTGGGCCACTTTACGCGTAAACTTCTTTGGGCTCTGAATAATTCTTCGGCGAATGTCTACTATAAATTCTGGTGTGCGAATTGAAGGAATTCTTTGTCGTTTTACATTTTGTCCAAATCGGAAGGTGGGCCCATTTTGTACAGATACTGTGTTGCTCTCATTACTGGTAATCTTCTATCCGGATACTTGACTCCGAAAATTTCGCGAGTTTCTTTAATCGAACCTGTTTTCACAGCTCTTTCTTCTATCGAGAAAGTCGTTCAGCAGACCCCAAAGGGAAATGTCTAACTTCACTGATGAAATAAACTGAAATGGCGACAGAAGAATGCTAACAATCGATTGCAGCATAAAACTCTCCACTGTCGTAGCTTTTTATTTCAGAACTCGAAATATTACATTTGCATACAAAGGAGGGAAGGGATATTTTTAACTGCACTACGCTGTAGTATTTAATATTTGCACCCTAGTATTCCATATTTGTACCGTACTTTCACGACGTTTTGTTTTCGGGTATTGCTTCAGAAATGACATCACGAGCTCAGAAACAGTGGGATGAGTCTGCTATGCAAACGGCAATTTAAAATGTCGGAGAAAAGAAGATGGGCTTCCTGAAAGAGAGAAAAAATTTCCAAGTTCCCTTGGCCGTTCCATTTGCGCTAATAAAATCAGATTTACGAGTTGATCTAGCCCCAAAGAAATACTTGGGCGGAAAAAAATGTTCTACTTCCCGAACAATAGCTGACTGAATATAGCATGAAAATGGAAAGTGAATTTTTTTGACTTGCCCGAAAGCATCTCCAATAGGCGACATTTCAGGTCAGCCCATAATCTCCAGAGTCCAGTTTTGGGTGAACGGGCTGAAAGAGGGTGGTTGCGCCTTTTCTAGAAGCGGTACAAAAAGGGAATATTTCGAATCGAAAACCCACAGTAACCTCATTTAATAGATCTCTAGTTTTCACAAGAGAAAATGTGGCAATATTTTTCTCTCTACTTTTACAAGAGATGGAGAACAACAGCTGTCCACCGGACACAACATACTGTGTAGACGAAACTGGGCCAAGTGTTGTACAGAACAACGTTCCCCACGTCTTTCAAGAAAGAGAAAGCAACAAGTAGCAGCCATCTCTTCTCAGTTGTGACCCTTGTCACCTGAATGAGTGTTACAGGAAATTTTGTCCCGCCCATGACGATATTCCCTCGTAAGAAACGCAGAAGCCAGCTAATCAGAGGTGCCTCACCTGGGTCTGTTCTTGCTTGCCATCCCTCTGGATGGATTCTCAGCCAGCACTTCACTGATTGGTTTCAGCATTTGCTGAGAAAGATGAAGCCAACAGCAGTATCACCAGTGTTCCGAGCCTCGATGGGCATCACAGCCACACCAGAAATACGGATTTTATAAATCACACACCTGAAAGCCATGTTAATATCTTGCGTCTGCCTCCTCATGCCTCTCACAAGATGCAATCACTGGATAGAACTTTCATGAGTCCTTTGAAAGCCCATTACTCTGAGCTGTTACGCGTATAGATGAGGGAAAATGCACGTCGAGTAAAAAACGCGGACATCTCGAAATTTCCAGACAGAAAAGGTGTAAGTAGGCTGTTTAGGTTTTTTTATTGGTAAGGCCACCTCTGTATGAAAATCACTGGCTGTGCTGTGTGCAGTCTGTGGCTGCTTTGCATTGTTGTAATACTCGCCATTGTAGTGTTAGGCAGATGGCTGTGAACAGCGCGTAGCGTTGCGCAGTTGGAGGTGAGCCGCCAGCAGTGGTGGATGTGGGGAGAGAGATGGCGGAGTTTTGAAATTTATCATGAACTGCTATATTTATATATGATGATATCAAGGTAAATACATTGTTTGTTCTCTATTAATATCTTTCATTTGCTAACTATCCCTATCAGTAGTTAGTGCCTTCCATAGTTTGAATCTTTTATTTAGCTGGCAGTAGTGGCGCTCGCTGTATTGCAGTAGCTTGAGCAGCGAAGATTTTTGTGAGGTAAGTGATTTGTGAAAAGTATAGTTTAATGTTAGTCAGGGCCATTCTTTTGTAGGGAATTTTGAAAGTCAGATTGCGTTGCGCTAACAAAATATTGTGTGTCAGTTTAAGCACAGTCATTTGTAATTGTTCAAAGGGGACGTTTCATATGTCGACCCTTAGCCGAGGATACCTCACTGGAATCTTCTGATTTTTTCTTGTAGTTTGTGTAATCAGTGTAGATTGTTTTTATTGCTAGCGCGTAATTGTAGAGAAAATCTCCTTTGTAGTTGCAGTCTTTCATTGTTGTACAGCAAAACAGTTGTGGCATGCATGTAGATTTGCACCAAGTATTTCGCAGCTGCAATTAACTAGATATTATTTTCAGTGCTATGTTAATGTGTTCTCTTATTTTTGATCTTCAAATTGTGTTTTTCTGTGTTGTCGTGTGAAATACTGTGACAATAATGGCGTGTGAAAAACGTAATACTAGGCTCCAAAGTAAACTGAGAAATGACAGTGAAAATGAAAGCAGTGTGTTAGCGCCACCGAGTAATGAATTAACTGATGTTCAAAGTAGTAATTTGGTAATTGTGCATAGGGAAATGGAGCGGGCTGCAAACAATGGTGTAGACAGTGAAACAGGTAGTGAACAGGGAAGCATTATCGATCGATCGGTCGACAACAGCTCGCCTCAGGAATCCGAAATGACGGGACACAATTTCGCAAATACTGTAGATTCAGGTTTTGGGTCATCACCGTTTTCTCAAATAAGTCAAGACACATTTTCTGCTTGTCAAAATGTGAATGTTGCCGGTGCAAATGCACTGCCGAAAAGCGTAGAGAAACAGATTCCAGACACTAATACATTATTATTGCAATTAATGCAACAAATGGAACAAAATCAGAGACAAATGGGACAAAAGCTTCAAAAGTTAGACACAATGGAACAAAATCAGAGACAAACACAGCAAAAGCTTCAAAAGTTAGACACAATGGAACAAAATCTGAGAAAAACACAGCAAAAGCTTCAAAAGTTAGACACAGTGGAACAAAATCTTAAAAAGTTAGACTCATTGGAACAAACACTTGAACAAACACGTGAAGATTTAACTACTGAGTTACATAACATTGAATCGAAATGTCAAAAAGTCTGTAATGACGTAAACACACAAATTTGTGAGCATTTTCAACCTATTTTTTCGCGGCATGAAAAAGCATTACAGAATCACGAAGCAGCCATAAAAGAACTGCAAACCATTGTTCATGAAAATCATGAGACCTTGCAAGCTAAAATTGACTCAGTTGCATCTACCGATTCGGTTACGCAACTTGCAAAAACTCAGGAAAACTTAAAGGACACAGTAGATTCGATTTCAACACAAATGGACACTCTGAAACTTGGTTCAGAAAAACACACTGAGGAAATGTGTTCACTATCGGAGAAAGTAGCCGAACTTTCGGATCAGGTCACTAACTTATCTACAAAGGTAGATGATGATCTGAATGACACAAGACCTGTAGCCTTCACTGACACAGAAGAGTATGAACAAATTAGAAAATTCAAACAGAATCAAAATCAAATCAATACACAGTACAAAAGAGAAATCCGGGAAGTACAAGATCAGCTGACACAGGTAATACAAGAATTATGTATTTCAGAGGATACTCGCGCCCCAATACGGGAAGAGGGACACAGAAATACGGAACAGCCACAAAATAATAACACAGGGCATTTCGGAAGTTATGAAAGAAATTGGCAATGTGCACCGAATTTTGAGATGGAACGGCCGACACGACCTAACAATGACCGATATGCGACTCGCCGACATGATGACTTTGACTATAAGCTGTTCATTACTACACGTAAATTCAAAACATTTAAGAATTCTGGAAACGACATTCATCCACAAGCATGGCTCCATCAATTCTCGCATTGTTTTCCTCCCAACTGGTCGTTAGAACACAGATTAGAATTTATGTGTGGCTACTTGGAGAATGAACCAGCTGTAAGAATGCGATCGGTAATTCACGATTGCCACAGTGAAGGAGAGTTTTACCATGCCTTCCTCTCAGCATATTGGTCTCAAGCCACACAAGACCGAGTAAAACATAGCTTCATAATGATGAAACGTTTCGAACAATCTGAATTTTCCAGTCTTATGAAATATTTTGAAGACATGTTGCATAAGAATCAGTATCTTTCAAACCCATACAGCCCCTCAGAACTCATCCGCATTTGCTTAATCAAACTGCCTGAACATTTACGACATATTATTTTGGCAGGACGTTGCAAAGACGACATTGAAGAATTTCAGGGACTCTTACAAGAATTAGAAATTGACACTGACAATCGCGGAACGCGAAATCAGGAACACAACAATTAGAGGTCACATCCGTCGCAATTCCGCGATGAAAGAAGTAATAACTTGACACGACAAGGCTATTCTCACAACACAAATCGTGACCAAAACAGACACCACCCGTATGACAACCGTTGGCAGAGTAGTAATAACTACAGGGAAAGATCACCTCTCCGTGGTAATGACTATCACAGAGACAATAAGATAAACAGACAATATGGGAAACAAAATAAATACTATCAAGGGAGACAGAATAACTTTAGACGCAACGGACCAGCGCGCAGTTACGATTCAGGGAGAAATTCTCCACCATGTGATCGACAAGAAAGAAACTATGGAATCTACTGACATGACGACAGACGATATGATCGTAACGACAGACCTGAATTGCATCAGAACTGGCGGGATTCAAACAGAGCAGGGCGCTCTCGTCACGGTGAATTTGTAGAAGTTAGGTCTCCTAATCCCAATAACAACGCGCGCCAACAAACAACAAAGAGACAGACAATGACTCGCACCGCAAGCAGCCACCTGCGCCGGCTGGCTCAGGGAAAAATAACACAGACGCTAACCTTGAGAAAAAAATTTCAGTATTCCTTACCGACGTAACCACATGATAATTGCGTTGAAGTTGAAACTCTGCGTACTAGGAAGAGTAAAGGTTTACATCACATTTCACATGTAAAACCGTTTATTGAATGATAATCTGCTGTTTAACTTTGTCTTTGCCATAAAACTTTTCACTTCACATTTCTAGTATGCTTTGTCAGACTTAAGAAACTGTTAACATGCGACACTGTTTGAAGTTAAATATCCAGTCTAGAACCTAGGGAACATTTTTAAACAGAAATTACGAATGCATTGTTATAGTGAACAGACGACACAGTGTTGTATTTGTACATTCTTGCTTGTTAGTTGCACGATTACGTAACGACTATCAGGCTTACATACTTAGGACACATACTGGTACTGATAATGAGATTTTAATGCAACATTTTGGTTTATTTGAAAATACATTCTGAATTTAAAGTGCTTTCTGAGAGATACCAGATGACACAGAGGTTAGTTTATGTGACAGATACACGATTTTATCACGACGCTACTGATGAGTGACAATTTACAATGTTGCTTTTGCGCTATATCTGTTTTATATCTGCACAGTTTTTCTGAATTATTCTGGAAAGTAAAACAGGTTTTAGTAGTAACTTTTGTGGTATAGCTACAATGAGACTGCCTTTTCCGTAGCACAACAATATGTTACAGCACAGTACTTTCCTCATCACGGCAATAAGCGTAATAACTAAGACATTTATACGCAAAGCATTTCACTTTTGTTTATCATGAGGTAAGTACATTGACTTTTGCAGAACTTAGCTTTCGGAGGACGATAACTACGACACTTCCACACAGATTATGTTGCAACAAGACGCACATTTAGCGCTACAGTACACGTATTTGAGTGATTAATTTTGTACTTAAAACATTTATTTTTAAAGATTTTTGAATTACAAAGAAAGTTTTCCGTGATACATTTCATTCCATTGCTGTAATCTGTAACACCTGAGGGTATAATTACGTTAATCCTCAGGGGGGGTACACGCTTACTTTGTGTACCATGTGTGTGGCAACCACAAGGAACCCCAGCTAATATGGTATTTGCTTATACAACTTTACACATCGGTACCATATTTCTCTAACACACAAATTACACAGCTATCTGATCATTTAACAGAGAAATAAACTTTTTTATTACATCAGTGACAGATGTTTATGCAATTACGCAGTTGGATAACTTCACACCTACGAAATTGTATTTTGTCTGTACTTTGAGAAATGCTCATATTTTTTGGAATCATTGTGATACTATGAGAGCTTTGAATGATGTATTTGGTAAGGGAGCATGATTTTAAAGTACGTTTGAGGTAGATGACATTATTGAAATGAGCAGAGAACATTTTTTAGGGTTTGAAATTATTGCAGAAAGCTACGACGTTTTTGAGATTTGACTGAGGTGTTATGATGTTATTATTACGACGACGATGTGTATTATGTTGTTGAGGAATGTTTATTATGCTACGTATTTCTCATGATGAAATATTGAAGAAGTGTCAACGAATAAGGTAAGGAATAATGAGTAGTGATTAGGGACTCTGATTTGTGGAAAAGGTTGTTGGAAACCAAGAATCGTACTTTAAGAGTTATGAAATGTGTGTAAATGCATGAATGTATCACAATGCCGACGAAAACGTTTTGAACACTGTTATATTCATAGGATTTTGTTTCTACACATTTGCAACGCAAATTCTTGACCTGTGAAATATTTTTATATGAGACTGTCACTGTAGCGGAAGCTGCTGTCGTAAATATTTCCGTAAGAAAGTTAAGTGACCACCTGCACGTGCGTCGTGGGCACACAGCTGCGTTAGACGCCTGGAGAACAAGCCATTAGTGTGAGTGCCTCGTCAGAAGCACAGGTAGAAAAAAAGAAAGGGGAGGCCATTGTCCTCGCTATTGACATTTCCTTGTTGAAAGCATACTGTGGAGCTCGTAATTTATGATATTTACTGAAATGCCTAATGAAACAATGAGAAACATTTCACGGCTATTGTCTTGTTAGTTGAGAAAAATGCCATATGGCTTGCTTTATGTATTTATTTACACATTTTGTTTAATATTAAGTTTCTAGCTGCACTGCAGCATTGGTTAAAATAAAATTTAATGTATGTACTAATATAGTTATTTTATGCCTACAGATCCAGTCAATAAGAAATTTATGATCTACTTCCAAGAAAACGAGGGCACATAAATATACATTTCCCTTCACAGGAATTGCATAAATAATTTCTTTACGATTTGGTAACTTATCTGCTAGTGTAAGCTCACGTGATGCATCACTCTAGTGTTAAGATGTGACATAGGTATTAGACATGACCATTTTAGTGTAATATTTTTTTCTGCTTGAGCTATGTCATGTTTAGGTATAAGTCGCTGCTGTTTGCCAGGCATAGTGTTATTGAATTTGACTTTGTATTTTCCTGTTAAGCCAGTTTTACTAATGATTTATTTTTATTGTTTGCTACACATTGCCTTAGATTAGTTGTAATATTACAATTGCTTTGCTAATCTCTTAATGCTGCTTGCTTTGCAAATCTGCGTTTTTTTTCATTGCTGTTTATATTAATTGTTTTATGTGATGCTGCATTGCCTCGTCCCTTGGTATATATATCTGAGCTCAGTAGATTTAAGTTAGCTTAAGAGGGGGTAGCCTCTAAGAGAATGAGTTGCGATGAATTGGAAGAAATGCGTTGAGAAGTTAAATGAAAAAAGCACAGAAAGCAGGCTTAGATAGGACTTTTTGGGAATAATGATGAACAAAGGGAGATCTCCATGCAAAATACTGCATTAAAACAAACCCTGTCCTTTCCCTTTTGTGTTATTCCGCTATATGTTTGTGTACCCTTGGGTATTTATGTTTTTCCTGTATTTATATGTTTATCTGATAGGACTTATGTTGTAGAATTTTTCTAATACTAAGTTACATTCACTATGATGAGGAATACTGTTATCCTCAAATACAATTGGCATTAATAATGTGTTATTTACCTTGTAAATATGCTTAGACCTTATTTATTCTGTTTTGTTTTAATGCTCATATGTGAAGGTGATGTTTCAAAAGTTATTCTGATCTTTTATGTATTTACTTATGTCATAATTCCTGTAACACTGTTGTATATGTTATTTCGATTCTTTTGTAACGCCTGTTTTACTACAAATGTTATCTGTATTGTTATGTTCTTTAATGATGTATTTTGTACCTTTGTAATTGTATTCTCATGTTATAAAATCGTAATTGACACCAGTTCATCTTATTATTAACTTGTAAGTTACATTTCACTGCACACGTTTCTGTTGGTCATAGTATATGGACAATATGTGAGAAGTAGGGACTGTTAGTGTTTGCACTTGTGTTGATAATTCAGCAAGGGACTGGATAACAGCATTGCTCGTTCTAAGGACAATTCCAAAAAACTTTGTGAGTGCACAAGTGGTGGTTATGGACTTGCTATATTAACTGCAAGACTCTTCACTGGTGATTGTGCACCTGCACATTCACAACAGATGGCTGCTGGTCATCTCTACCAGGACTACAGTGGTCCTGTCCACACTTTCTACAAGGACCGCAGTGGGTCTGCACCTCTGGTGGCCCACCAATACCATACTCTCTACCAGGACTACAGTGGGTC
Source organism: Schistocerca americana (assembly GCF_021461395.2). NCBI lineage: Eukaryota > Metazoa > Arthropoda > Insecta > Orthoptera > Acrididae > Schistocerca > Schistocerca americana. The sequence goes on along the minus strand of NC_060119.1, from coordinate 508,717,976 downwards.
TGCTCTGTGATGACCTACCTACCAATATTCTTCAAAACTTCGACTGACTCTGCTGTGGGTTTGCTCTGTTGTGGCGCATTACCTGTCTGCATGTCGAGAGTCAGCACTGTCTTTCCGTTGGAAGGACACCACTACTTCTTCAAGACTGCATGGAAATCCACTACTTCCGTGTGCATTTTCTTTTACTGCTCAGACTTTGAGAAAAACACTGCTATTCTACTGTTATGTACGATTAGGACTGTCTTTATGGACTGTGAGAAAATTTTAGCTTTTGACCAACATTGTATCAATAAGTGTGTGCATTTGATTTCTTTGTTATTGTAATTATGAAAAATTTTTTTCAAATCTGTATTGGCCACTGCCCAATCCAAATTGTAAAATTTTTTGTGGGGAGCATGGGGGCTATGTAAGTAGGCTGTTTAGGTTTTTTTATTGGTAACGCCACCTCTGTATGAAAATCACTGGCTGTGCTGTGTGCAGTCTGTGGCTGCTTTGCATTGTTGTAATACTCGCCATTGTAGTGTTAGGCAGCTGGCTGTGAACAGCGCGTAGCGTTGCGCAGTTGGAGGTGAGCCGCCATCAGTGGTGGATGTGGGGAGAGAGATGGCGGAGTTTTGAAATTTATCATGAACTGCTATATTTATATATGATGATATCAAGGTAAATACATTGTTTGTTCTCTATTAATATCTTTCATTTGCTAACTATCCCTATCAGTAGTTAGTGCCTTCCATAGTTTGAATCTTTTATTTAGCTGGCAGTAGTGGCGCTCGCTGTATTGCAGTAGCTTGAGCAGCGAAGATTTTTGTGAGGTAAGTGATTTGTGAAAGGTATAGTTTAATGTTAGTCAGGGCTATTCTTTTGTAGGGAATTTTGAAAGTCAGATTGCGTTGCGCTAACAAAATATTGTGTGTCAGTTTAAGCACAGTCATTTGTAATTGTTCAAAGGGGACGTTTCAAAGATAATGGTAAATGTGTTTGGGGTGATAGGAACATACCCGTTAAAGAGTCATATTTTCACGGATGCAGATTTTATTGCCAGCAGTGAAGGAATAACTGATGATTTACCCAATGATCAAATCAGTGTACGTCCGCAGCTCGTGGTCGTGCGGTAGCGTTCTTGCTTCCCGTGCCCGGGTTCCCGGGTTCGATTCCCGGCGGGGTCAGGGATTTTCTCTGCCTCGTGATGACTGGGTGTTGTGTGATGTCCTTAGGTTAGTTAGGTTTAAGTAGTTCTAAGTTCTAGGGGACTGATGACCATAGCTGTTAAGTCCCATAGTGCTCAGAGCCATTAGAACCATTTTTTTGAAATCAGTGTATTATCTGCAGGAGCTGTGGCTTCTAAAAATGGAGAGACTAATGTTGAATTCGATGCAGGAATATCTTCCATCACATCTGGAATTACACCTTGTCAAATCTCACCCGTTTCACAAATAAAAGAGAGGTCATGTACCTGGAGAAGAAAAGCAGGTTTTTCAGCATTCCTAACCTCGTCTCCATACAAGAGATTGACGACATTAAACAAATAAACCGAAGACAAAGACGCAAAGGGCACCAAAGCCTAGGAACCTTCTGATTCTGAGGATGATGTTTTTAGTGTGAGAGATTATTATTCCACCCTCACTATCGTTGCGGACAACAGGGTATCCACCAGTGAAAGTGCCAATTGTCTTTTTTGCTCAGTAAATTTTTACAGGAAAAGACCCGGGAATAATGGGTAATGTATCTAAAGTGCGATATGTGGGCGCTCACTGAAGTGCAGGTTACGATGTGTGTGACTTTTGCAGTTGAAATTACTTAGATTAAGGAACTTAGTAACTTCAAATCGTATATCTCGTGCGTATTTCTATTGTGTTATTGTTTTATAGTGTTTGCTCTGACAATGAACTATTAGATTTTCAATTATTTCTTTTAAATCTAACCCACTTGAAACGAATAGAATATTCCATATTTGTTTTCCAATATCAGAAGAGCCGAAAATGTCGAACTTTATGTTAAGCCTAATTTAGATATGTATTTAGACTGTATTTAGAATGTATTCGAAAATATAGGAGGCATTAAAACACATCCCAAAATATGTGCTACAGATATTTTGTTTGCTTAATGAGAAAACCTGGAAAATTTATGAACCAAACACCAGATGGTATTCCATACTTGTATCAGTTCCTATATTACTTGTCTACTAGTAACTTTATTTGCAACAAATTTTGCAGAAAATATCTACAAATGCAACTAAATGTGCTTGCAAAAATACATCATTGTACATCACAGAGTTTAGGAGATACAACGTTTTATACAGGGGAGTTAGATTCTATGAGGAAATGGGAGGGGGGCGGTGGTGGTAGGGGGGGGCACGGTTACTGGTGAGTAAGATTCTGATACATTTTAAAGTGATAAATTTTAGTAACAATGGAGGGTAGTAAAGAAGAGATAGTGGAAAAAGTGGTTCTGCTTTTATTTTATGGAGCTGTGTTTTAACAGTGATGGGACGTGCAACTCACCTGTACTGACGTAGACTGGGTATTGTTACCAAGTAGGCCAACAGCATATAATTTTGGTGATGTGCTACTTCTACAAAGTAAGAAGCAAAGTAATGTTTTTTTTCTAATTTGTACTGCATATTGTGTATTCCGCTACTCATTACAGCATGCGCATACTCCCACTACATTTACTGTTACTGTAAATTGTTCCACAACAGATCTGTACTGCAAATGTTTTGAACATGCCTGTACAGTGTAGTTGTGTAACATTGCTAACTACGCAATTTAAGCAATTGTCACTAGATATTATGTTAAAGGCCAAATACAGCTATGTATTATGATAAATAATGAGTGCTGTAAATTTTTTATTAAACCATCCTACTACAGTATGCTGAGCATTACAGTGACAGAAGATTTCTCCTGTACTGAATGTTACCGCAATAATATGTGTGAATGACATTCTAATTGAAGGATATGCTTTGTATGACTTCCCAACAGAGATTAAGGAGTTGCTGACTTGTTATATGAGAATACAATCTCTGACAAAAACGTTCGAGACAAAACTCTGAGCCAACATGTAATAACAAGCGGCGGAGTTCACTATACAACAGGACAAACAGAACATTCTTCCTCACAAATGCTAAAAATGTAACAATAGCTATGCAAACGTGATCACATGTTATTAACAGGTAGTACAAAGAATAAATTTTAGCAGAAACCATTGTACTAGAATCATCCTCCCACACCAATAAAAATTTTGAACACACCACTCTCATGCTTGCATCATTGGATGTACCAGTGAATTCTGTACAACTAGAGCTTGCTAAGTGCAATAACACTTAGTACGGTTGAGGTACATCCATAATATACCATACAGTCCCATGTACAGTCGACAAAACGAAACTGCTCACGCGTCTTGATAAGCGTGGTACCTTCGGTTGTGTACAGCTCACATCAGTGGGAGTGCAACACACACTGCCAGTGGCGACAGCTCCACGTGAAGCACACTTTTAGCACTGTATTTGTTCCCTTCTTATTGTACCGATTTCATTCACAGACTTTTTGATTTTTTGTGATGGCATATCAACTGTGTGATGTTTTATACAGGGTGGTCCATTGATTGTGACAGGGCCAAATACCTCACGAAATAAGTGTCAAACGAAAAAGCTGCAAAGAACGGAACTTGTCTTGCTCGAAGGGGGTATACAGATGGCGCTATGGTTGGCCCACTAGATGGCGCTGCCATAGGTCAAACGGATATCAAACGGAAAACTGCGCTTTTTTTAAATGTGAACCCCCATTTTGTATTTCATATTCGTGTAGTACCTAAAGAAATATGAGTGTTTTAGTTGGACCACTTTTTTCGCTTTGTGGTAGATGGCGCTGTAATCGCCACAAACATATGGCTCACAATTTTAGACGAACAGTTGGTAACAGGTAGGTTTTTTAAATTAAAATACAGAACGTAGGTATGTTTCAACATCTTATTTCGGTTGTTCCAATGTGATACATGTACCTTTGTGAACTTATCATTTCTGAGAACGCACGTTGTTACAGCGTGATTGCCTGTAAATATCACATTAATACAATGAATGCTCAAAATGATGTCCGTCAACCTCAATGCATTTGGCAGTACGTGAAGCGACTTTCCTCTCAACAGCGAGTTGTTCGCCTTCCGCAATATTCGCACATGCATTGACAATACGCTGACGCATGTTGTCAGGCGTTGTCGGTGGATCACGATAGCAAATATCCTCCAACTTTCCCCACAGAAAGAAATCCGGGGACGTCAGATCCGGTGAACGTGCGGGCCATGTTATGGTGCTTCGACGACTAATCCACCAGTCATGAAATGTGTGATTCAGTACCGCTTCAACCGCAAGCGAGTTATGTGCCGGTCATCCATCATGTTGGAAGTACATCGCCATTCTGTGATTCAGTGAAACGTCTTGTAGTAACATCGGTAGAACATTACACACGAAATCAGCATACATTGCACCATTTAGATTGCCATCAATAAAATAGGGGCCAATTATCCTTCCTCCCATAATGCCGCACCATACATTAACCCGCCAAGGTCGCTGATGTTCCACTTGTCGCAGCCATCGTGGATTTTCCGTTGCCCAATAGTGCATATTGTGCCGGTTTACATTACCGCTGTTGGTGAATGACGCTTCGTCGCTAAATAGAACGCGTGCAAAAAATCTGTCATCGTCCCGTAATTTCTCTTGTGTCCAGTGGCAGAACTGTACACGACGTTGAAGGCAATTCCTGGTGCATAGAAATATGGTACGGGTTAAACAGATGTTGATGTAGCATTCACAACACCGACGTTTTTGAGATTCCCGATTCTCGCGCAATTAGTCTGCTACTGATGTGCGGATTAACCGCGACAGCAGCTAAAACACCTACTTGGGCATCATCATTTTTTGCAGGTCGTGGTTGACGTTTCACAAGTGGCTGAACACTTCCTGTTTCCTTAAATAACGTAACTATCCGGCGAACGGTCCGGACACTTGGATGATGTCGTCCAGGATACCGAGCAGCATACATAGCACACGCCCGTTGGGCATTTTGATCACAACAGCCATACATCAACACGATATCGACCTTTTCCGCAATTGGTAAACGGTCCATTTTAACACTGGTAATGTACCACGAAGCAAATACCGTCCGCACTGGCGGAATGTAACGTGATACCACGTACTTATAAGCTTCTGACTTTTACAGCGCCATCTATCACAAAGCGAAAAAAGTGGTCCAACTAAAACATTCATATTTCTTTACGTACTACACGAATATGTAATAAAAATGGGGGTTCCTATTTAGAAAAACGCAGTTGATATCCGTTTGATCTATGGCAGCGCCATATAGCGGGCCAACCATAGCGCTATCTGGTTTTAACCTTCAAGCAAGACGAGTTTCGTTCTTCGTAGTTTTTTCGTTTGATGCTTATTTCGCGAGGTATTTGGCCTGGTCACTATCAATGGACCACCCTGTGTACACGCTATGACACTGACTTTTCCTATTTGAAACGCCGAGATGTTTCTGCCTTGAATATTCAAGCAAGAGTCGAGCCGAAAAGCTATGACTCGATGTTAAATCCTGTTAGCGATGGTTGCATACATTCAGGGCAAACTTGATTGATTTATGACCACATTACCCTCCTCTAAACCTATTGTTCTGTTAATTTGTTGAGTACGTCCTGGGGGCTGTTTTAGGACTCCCGCGGATAACCTAACCTTCTGAGACACCCTGCACCCTTCCCCACCTCCTTCCCCACCACACCCCCTCATCTATACAAGCACACTTTTGATGGCAAATTAATTGACTAGTTAATTAAATCGATCAATTTACTTACCCCTCTCCTCCCATCCTCTACCCCCTCCCCCTCCACGTCCAGAAATTGGCGGGAAAAGGGCTCAGTCTGTGCTGTAGAGGATCTCACGACACGAAATTCAAGTCAGTGTGAATAATGTATAGATTTATGTTCTTTATTTAATCAGTTTGTGGGAAACAGGTCACCCACACTTGGGTAGAGCTCATGTCTGGACCCGCTACTATACTTGCATCCTATGATGCCGTAACTGCAAGCACAGAGGAATGGAATGAAGTGCGGTATAGTATTCATGGGTCTTCCGCGTGTGTCTATTGTCTGGGCGTGGCCACAGAGGTCAAAAACTACCCAGTGTCCTAATTACAGATCATGATACTAAATACCATCGACCACGGACTGGATATCGCCCTCCTTTGATCTCAAGGCCCCAAACATAGCATCAAGTGGTGACATTCTGTTGATCGGGAAATTCAAGAGTTACTTACTGTCTCTGTCTCTCTCAAACGGCTACCTCCTGTTTGTCTGTGTGAACCAACGTATCCAAGCACGCAGATGGAGGTCATCATCTCTCCTCAGAATGCCGTGTTCCTATCGGCTAATGCTAGGGAGAAAGGGAGAGCTGACGTAATTTCGACGTCAAAAGTAGAGGGAAATAGTCCATTTGTGCTACTGTATCAAATTAATTGTTTAACGATTTACAGGAGTCAAATAGATTGCTTAAAACACTCACCACTGCCCTACGATAGACGTTCTTCATAATAAAAACATATTTTCAACAAGTAAGTACCACACACAAACATTATACAAATCAAGTAATTAAATTTCGCCACAAATACGTCGTAGCGGTAAATATATCTGAGGTTCTGTATGCACCGACGTTTGTGAACACATGCATCCTTCTCCACCGTAACGTTTCCAATGAGCCAAACGGTCACACACACTCGCGACTGCAAAGAGCGCACCATCCGCCGACTGCCGGGAGCGGCGGTAGTGCCGTCTGCCGTCGTGCGCCACTCAGGAGAGACCTGCACACGTATCGGCTATGCCGGCAGCTGCACTCCCGTACCCGGCATCCACACGCCAGCCCTACAGCACGCTCAGAGGTTGGAGAGACTGTCACCAAGCAGTCAACCATTCAATTTACACGGGGAGAATACTTGTCCAGTGTAAACACCCATCATACTGAATTTTCTCATGCTACACACACGTCCGCTTCCGTCTCCGCTCACCCAGCACACTGGTCACTTCGCTAGCCCCAGCAGCGGCGAGCAAGGGCAGAGCGGTCGGCGCATTCTTTGAAACTAGCCGCCTGCCACAGGCTGAGCTAATCTAAAACTTCCGGCGCCGACTCCTCATGACGAGTTCTCCTGCCGGTCTCGACACACTGCGAGTCATGCAGCAGCTGGTTTGGTGTCTACATTAGTTCTTACCAATTCCACCCCAACATAGACACCTCAATTTAAAAAGCCCAATGTTAAAAAAATATCGGCTCAACCACTTGTTTATAGTGTAAAACAATAAGATTGACGCGTTTCAGAAGTCAAGCTTCCACCATCAGAATAATAAAAAGTAAAAGAACTTGTTAAAACTCGCTAAAATGGAACATGCACCAGGCACACATCTGGAACCATAGCAGACATCTCTATATATATCATTTGGAAAAAAAGGCTCCTCGTTAACCTGCAACATCCCGTGGATAAAGTTGTATATTACAAATGCTATGTAGATAATACGCTGCTTCTTATTGATGGACAAGAAAAAGAAGTTGCAGAAATAGTAAATAAATTTAACGAGTTACACGGTAAAACTGAATCGACTGTGGAAGAAGAGAAAAATGGTGAACTGCAATTTCTCGACCTAAGTATTAGGAAACAAAATGGTAGGCATGTTTTTAAAATATTTAGGAAACAAACCACAACTGATGTGTTGATACAAAATAATTCCTGCCGTCCTAGTAGCCAGAAAGTTTCTGCTTCTAGATCTTTGATAGATAGAGCCTTTAGAATCCCTATGAATGAAGAAGACAGAATGACTGAGCTGAACATCGTGAAACAACTAGCCAGAGCTAACGGATATCACCAAAACGTTGTCAATAAATTAATACGACAGAAACAGCGCGCGAATGCAAGGAAGAATACCGCAAATAATATTACGAGAGTCACAATACCATATTTCGGCGATATTTCGCAGAGTCACAATACCATACTTCGGCGATATTTCGCAAAAAGTAGCTAACATTTTCCAACCTTTTAAAGTTGATATCGCTTTTCAGACCAATAATACTCTGTGGTTTAAACTAAGAAATAATTTACAGCAGGAAAGCGATAAATATGAGAGGGCTGGGGTCTATAAAATTCAGTGTAACACGTGCAAGGCAAGCTATGTAGGCCTAACTGGAGGTCCTTTAAAGTACGTTACAAAGAACATAGCGATGCTTTCCGGCTTAATAATTTCGAAAAGTCAGCTGTAGCCACGCATATTTGGGAAACGGGACACCCCATGTTGGGAATAGATCAGGATCTCGTTATTTTACATAGACAGGGCAAAGGCAAAAAGCTGGTACTACTAGAACAGCTGGAAATTATGATACGTAGCGTGGATAATCAGAACACACTGAATGAACAGCTAATTGGTGATACAAATAACTTTTTCAAACATTTCACTGGTTTCTTTTTGTAACTACATTTTTAGCAATTGGCAGGATACCATCATTTCATGAGGTCCTCGGAACATGTATACGTTATCTGTTTGTATAGACATCTCTGTGACTTCCTTGTTTACTTGCGCGTGTGTGGTATCAACGAAGACGCACGGGCGGTAACGACGATAGAGGAGAGAGCCATGTGGTTAGATGTTGAACACCATAGGCGACACCATTTTAGAGTTTTTTATATTTTGACGACTACGTGGAGATGCACCTTGGAAGACACGGCTGCAACAAGGGAAGTAGCCACGATGTTTTAATTTTATTATCAATTTTATTGTGCCTGGTTCATGTTCCATTTTAGCGAGTTTTAACAGGTTCTTTTACTTTTTATTATTTTGATGATGGAAGCTTGACTTCCGAAACGCGTCAATCTTAGTGTTTTACATTATAAACAAGTGGTTGAGCCGATATATTTTTTAACATTGGTATTCACAACAACGACCTCTCATCCAGTATGGATAAAATTAAAAAATCCACTTTAGCCAGCTCGAGACAGGGGTGTTGTTGACCATACATCTCGAATTTCTCACTCGAAATGATCGAGGGTTGCCCAGAAAGTAAAGCATCGCATTTTTTTGTTAAACAATTCTTTATTGAAAGCTACACACATGAAAGAATGGTGTTTTATCTACACACCCTATTTTTCCACATAGTCTCCACACCTTCTATGGCATTCCTCCCTCGCGAAACAAGGGCATGTATGCCCTGTCGGTATCAATCCTTGTCCTAGTTGCAGAGCCAGTGCTTCACTGTGTGTCTCACCTCCTCATCGTCCTCAAAATGTCTTCCAGGAATGGGATCTTTTAATGACCCAGACAAGTGGAAGTCCCAGGGGGCTATACTGTGGACGGCGTGAACTGCCCAACCCTGTTGTGCGATGTGTTCAACAGTTCTCAGACTTGTTTGGGGCCGAGGGTTACTGTCTTGTAGCAGAAAATCTCCTGGTTTGCTGTGGCGCCGAAGTCGCCGCAAGCGCGTCTTGAGTTTTGTTAATGTGTTGACATATGCTTCTGAATCAATGGCACCGCCTCTTGGCATCACATCAACGAGAATCGCACGTTCATAGTCCCAGAACACGGTGATCATGACCTTACCGGCGGAAGCAGTTGCTTTGGCTTTGAAGTTTTTCTTCTGTGGGGAGTGGCACCAGTCCATCGACTGTCGTTTTGTTTCGGGCTCAAAATGGTGAACCCAGATTTCTGCCAACGGTGTTGCAGCTGCCAACCGACCGCGTGGTGAAGTGATGCCGCGGCTGGACTTCAGTTAAGTAGTTTTAATTCGACATGGTACCACGGTACTATAGGTTTTAATTTTTAATTTTGACTGTGCTTTACTCTGGCATGTTATAGTAATTTCATGCTTCTGAAGAAGGCTAGGTTATTCTAGCCAAAACCCGGGTAAAGACCAGAAAATTTTCGCAACTGAGGCGGATTTTTCAATATATTTATCTAAAAAGAATTATTGTCTTGAATTTTTTGCTTGTTAAAGAAGAACAAACATTAAACAATTTGTCTCTAGTAGCAATGAGCAGCATTTGATATTTCTTGTCTGTCAGGCTATAGGGAGGAACAATTGCTGTTGCACACTTGTCTCCAATTGTGGATAAGGTATTTGATTATCTACTGTGGGAATGAGTTGCTAGCAAAGCACTCGTCTCAAATAGCGAAAGGTAAAATTCGGGAACAGGAGTTGCCAGAAAGGCCCAACATACAGCTTGACAGGATGTACTCCTTGATTTGCGACGGTATATAGCCATTGTAAGACAACTCTCCGAATAAGATTAAGCTGTTGGGAAAATAAATTGTTTTTGAAATGAATCTTTAAGTGTTTGGACCCTTCCTATGAATCACAACTCCATTCGAGAATCACCTCTGCTAAGCAACCTAAGAGACTTACCGCTCACACTCCATTGAAGGTGAGTTGGTAGACAACACATGATAAAAATATTGTCGTCAACGTCCTGATTGTGCTACGCAGATTACACCATTACGCCAGCTGGTGACAGAACATGTATCGGGATGCAATAACGAGCGCTGACGGAGTGTCATCACATCGTCCCATCGTCACCGTAGTACCAGAGGAGTCGGTGCTCGGTCCTATCCTCTAAACGTTGTACACAGCAGACATCCCACAGGAACATGGGAGAAGGTGGCCTTAAGTGCTGCTGACACAGCCTTGTGCACCAATAGTCTTAATGCTCGAAAACTGCGACGGACACTTCAGATGGCGATGCATCAGCTCGGCCACTGAATGATAAAATGACAGCTGGTTTTCAACCCCAACAAGACTCAGATCATCATCGTTAAGAAGAGACCGGAGCCAGCAGCTCCGTCACCTCTGAAGGTGTCCGCCCCCCGTAGCTGAGTGGTCAGCGCGACAGAATGTCAATCCTAAGGGCCCGGGTTCGATTCCCGGCTGGGTTGGAGATTTTCTCCGCTCAGGGACTGGGTGTTGTGTTGTCCTAATCATCATCATTTCATCCCCATCGACGCGCAGGTCGCCGAAGTGGCGTGAAACCGAAAAACTTGCACCAGGCGAACGGCCTACCCGACGGGAGGCGTTCGTCACACGACATTTCATTTACCTCTGAAGGTCAAATGAACAGCCATGAACTGGGCACTACATGCCTGATACCCTCACATGGTGCTGTTGAGACGTCTAACGTGGTGCCAATACATAGAAGTATGTGGCAGGGTCCTTGTTCGACTCAGGGACCTGTAATCAGTTCTCAACCCACACTCTACACTGCCCACCTACGCTGGTCTTTCTCTCTACAAATGCGCCATACGACCTCTCCTCGAGTATTCAGCAATTGCTTGGGCCAACTCTGCATACACACGCGTCCCACAGCTGCAACGAATTCAATACAGGGCTCTGCGACTGGCTCTCCATCTTCCCTGGAACTACCAGTCACAAGAACTGCTCCTTCTAGCTGAAGTAGAACGACTGAAACAACAATATCGAGAAACAGTAGGGAGTTCTACCAATAGACTGCTAGCTCTGCAAATTTACATACGAGCAACTTGAGCAATAAAGCCCAGGACCGGCTCACTCTACGATAGCTACAACATATTCAGAACTAATATGGTTCGATAATTAAAAAATAGAAACAAAAATCAATAAATAAAATAAAATACTACAAAACTGGTACTTAGGTAACAGAAAGATGTTGCACTAAATCTGCTACAAGTTATCGCAGCACACGTAAGAAACAAACGTAAAACCACACAAGATGGTTGAAGGTAAAATACAAACTTCGTATTAAACTGAAAGTTAAGAATTTCCAGTACTGAAGCCCGTGTCGCCGTCGTTGTATTGTCAGGAGAAAGAAGCAGTAACACACGGATGGGTTGGTCAGGACAGCCCAGTGACTTGGAATGTAGACTACTCGTTCGATGTCACCCGAGCAACAATTCCAACAGGTAGATTTCAACGTTTCTGAAGCTGTCCAAGTCGACTGTTGGTGATGTGACCGTGAAGTGTAAACACGATAGAGCAATCACAGATAAATCAAGACCAGGCCGACTTCACTTACTGACAGGCAGGGACCATCGAGCACTGTGGAGGATGGTTGCAAAAAATCGCTTGGAATCAGGGAAAGGAATCACTTTAGAATTCTGGTGAGCATAGGGAGTTAAAATGAATGGGGCACAAAGATCGAGTAGCTTCTCATAATCTACATGTTTCTGTAGTCTGTGGTGAGCAACTATTGAGGTGGTGTAAAAAGTACCGCTACTGGACAGTGGATGACTGGAAACAAGTGATCTGGAGTGATGAATCACGCTATACCCTGTGGCAATCCGATGGAAGGGTTTGAGTTCGTCAAGTGTCTGGGGAACATTAGCTGCCATCACGTGCCTAGAGTAGAGATGTTACTGTATGGGGCTGGTGTTCACGGTTAGGATATGGCCCCATAATTGCGCTTATGAAAATATTAAATGCGGAAGGGTATGGACATATTGTAACGCATGCAGTAAAGGAACAGTGTGGAAACGATGATTCTATTATCATGACAGTGCACCCTGTCATAAAGCAGCATATGTGGACGATAACGCCAGCCGGAGTGGCCGAGCGGTTCTAGGTGGTACAGTCTGGAACCGCGCGACAACTACGGTCGCAATTTCGAATCTTGCTTCAGGCATGGATGTGTGTGATGTCCTTGGGTTAGTTAGGTTTAAGTAGTTCTAAGTTCTAGGGGACTGACGACCTCAGTAGTTAAGTCCCATAGTGCTTAGAGCCATTTGAACCATTTTTTTTGGACGATAACATTCCTGAAGCAGATTGGCCTGCCCAAAGGCCCGATCTCAACCCAATGTGTGGGATGCGTTAGAACGTCGATTTCGCTCCATATCCCACCTTCCGTCACTATCTTTCTGGATTCCGGCTACAAGTCTTCACAGACATTCAGACACCTCATTGAAAGTGTACACTGCAGAGTTTAAGGCGACATAAGTATGAAGAGTGGACACGTTAATTTTCATTCATGGTTGGCTGGACAGTTTTGGTCAGATAGTATACTTGTTTATTTAGGAAAAGAGGTAATGGCGGTCATTGAATGCCATTCTGCACGGTAATAGTCAGAGCACTATAGTAATATTGAATATTTCTACACTTGCTGTGAAGTGAGTGAAATATACAAAAGAAATTTCAATATCAGGTTGAACTTACGTTATTGTGAAGTCTAGAAGATGCCTTATAACATATCGACAGGTTTGAGGAGAATGGATTAGACGTGATGTACAGGGTGAGTTGAGTAAGCTGTAACAGCTCTTTTATGTCTTGAACTGTTCAGGATATCGACACTATGTTTTCGACAAATGGTGGTACGCAGAGGAGCACGTAACTGTGTTACTTGTTTAATACTCTCAACTCTAGCATCAACCAATATGTTAAAGTAAGTGCGTTTACTTTAAACAGAACGATATTATTATTGTTAATTATATGGCCTTCATTGGATCAGTTTAGTCAGTTATACAAAGGTTTATACAAGTTGTTGTTATTCAATAACAAAATTCAGTTTAACAATTCAATAATACAGTAGTCATACAAGAATTGTTATAATCTATTATAATATGAAGAGTGTTTTGCTCTTTTATCTGAGCAGTATTCCTTCATTCTTTCAGGTATTTTCTTTCTTTATTCCTCTGAGATCACTCTTCCTGTAGTCCTTTTACTGATCTTCGTTTGTAGTCTGGTTTGTGTGCCTTGCAGTATTCTCGTTTTCCCCGTTTTGTTTTGCAGGTCATCTACTGTAATTTGGAGTTCTCTTATACCTTCCTTGATTTCTGTGACCTGTTTAATGTTGCTCTTACCATTCCACAATTTTTCTATTGTTCTCTTACTAATTATGTTTACAAGTATTCTCATCCGATATCCAGAAAATGAGATGGGTTTCTTCCCGATCGTGCTCATTACTGGTTCTATTTTCTTGTATACTGTTTCAGTCGAAGCTATTCTGGAATGCCCATTTACTTGAGATTTTTTTGTTTATACATGTCCTAATTCTTCTTCTTTCTGTAATTAGCGTTTGCCAATTTCTACTGTATTAGCTGTTTTGAGGATGGAACGATGTGCTTTAATTAACGGCTTTTGAAAACTCTTGAAAAGACGAGTACAGTGATATAACGCTTGTTAATGTTGACATTGAAACTTTTCGCTAAAGTATCAGAGAAATGAGCTAAAACTGAAAGCTGTGTAGGTTCTTTAAATGGGCTACACATATAAATATAATATTTGTAATTATTCTTATTCGCGCAATTCCCGTGCGACAAAGATATCGAGGGTGATGTGATTATATAAGGTAACAGAAAACTGATAGCTAAAATGGCAATTATTTTGTGTATCTCATTTGTTTTTTCACTGATCTCGGTGTCTGTTGCTCTTTTGAGGTGGTGTGATAAAGACGTACGTAATTGCGCTCTCCAATATTACGTTAATTAAAAGTTATAATATGTAGAAGTAGCAAGTTTTCATTCTGCTACCGAACAACGTCCGAATTTCAACCTCCCGATGCGACAAGGACTTACGTTTTTAAATAGACCTTTTCGGAGAAGAAGTCAAAATAATGAGAGAATAGCCGCAGCAGCCACACTGGCATTGTTGTACATCGTTGGGGAGGCAAGATAGATATTAAGCCGTACACCAAAACTCAGAGGGATTAATTTAATTCTATCCATATTCTGCAGCCGCAAATGTGACTGTATTCAATACACTGGAAGTATGAATTAAAAGACGCCTTCAGTCACAAATTTTCGTGTTTTATTAACTACACGATGAATTTCAACTCCTTCAAGAGCAAAAATAAATCGTGTATTAAGACAACTTTCATCTGAGATCCACAGGGTCCGAAATAAATCGTATAATTAATAAAACAGGAAAATTTGTGGCTGAAGGCGTCTTTTAATTCACACTTTCAAAGGAATTAACATTGAATAAATGTTCCAGAACTGCCACAGCGCTCGTACCACGCACGCATCCATACCTGCGCGCGTCTCTGTCACACAATTTCTGGTGCAGCTAAACGATAATTACTCCAGCTCTGAACGATTCACATTTTCTCTCTTCTCAACCACTATAAAGCCAAAGAGCCGAAATCGGCTACTGTGCAAACGACGCCTACTGCCCCTCTTATCACACTGGACTCGCATTCGGGAGGACGACGGTTCAATCCCGTCTCCGGCCATCCTGATTTAGGTTTTCCGTGATTTCCCTAAATCGCTTCAGGCAAATGCCGGGATGGTTCCTTTGAAAGGGCACGGTCGATTTCCTTCCCCATCCTTCCCTCACCCGAGCTTGCGCTCCGTCTCTAATGACCTCGTTGTCGACGGGACGTTAAACACTAATCTCCTCCTCCTCCTCCTGCCCCTCTTATGGTAGGCTCCGTCACTGTGTCAAGCTTTCGTCTGTTTTCTAGTTTACAGAAATATGGGTACGTGCACACATTTGAAACAGTTTCCTTATCCCCTTTTTTATAAACTAGAATTTAGCATATAATTCCATTGTCGACTATCTTAGCCGACACTGTACTATGTGGTGTGAAGTAGAGCCGAGAGGAAACACTTATGTATCCTCGTCGTATACAACGATCGCACCTGGCATCAGAGCTTCACTTCACCGTTGTAACGTACTTCGGCCCCCTTACCTTTCAATTTTGGCACATTTCTCTGATACTTCTGAGCAAATTTTCAGCACTAATATTAACAAGCGTTATTTCATAGTACTCGTGTGTTAAGGGCTTGCGAAGCCCGTTAAAAAGGTATACCATTCCGTTACAAAACCATACATAAAATGTGTGTGTGAAATCTTAAGGGACTTAACTGCTAAGGTCATCAGTGCCTAAACTTACACACCACTTAACCTAAATTATCCTGAGAACAAACACACACACCCATGCCCGAGGGAGGATTCGAATCTCCGCCGGGACCAAAAACCATACATACTTCAGTATCTCTGTTTATACGAAAGTTACGAATATTAACCATGAAACAAATTTACGTGACTCTCTCAGAGCTGATAGCTTAAAGTTCCTGATCGCCAGAATTTCCCCCAGTGTCCTGTATTAAATTCCAAATCTCTGCGCAGTGTCTCGTGACGTGGAGACGTGAGGCATTGTTGATGGTATCCCACCCATTGGCTGTCGACGTCAAATCCGGCAACCCCTCAGTGTCGTGCAAAAAGAGTAGGTTATGTTTCGTTAGTGGCTTTCAATGTCACTCTTCCGTCATCATCATACAACACTGAACTGACACCACATTATCCGTTAGTCACACACACTTAACAAATGCATGTAAGACACAGCTGTCGCACGACACATGGAATGGGGCTATTCTGTGTGATGGAATAAAGATTTTTCCGATTAGGTGGATGGACGACCTCTGGGAGTCTCACAGCCATCAACAGTACGTGACTTTCTGTTTTGTTTTTGATGTATACGCAGAACTAAATGGCAATCAGATGGTTAGCACATGACTTAGGCGTGTGGTTGATGTCTAAGTTGTGATCGGTATTTGGTGTGGAATAACAAAGCGGGTAAGGACAGAACGATTTCATTCAATAACGTTGCCCAAGTGAGCTAACACGAAAAGGCATTCAAACTATGACACTATTCCGTTTCTATCATCCGTCAAAGTTTGTATAGCTTACTGTTTTTTTTATGAAAACCATGGAACAGTATCTTTTTATGTTAGCGTTGCTTATTCTCAAAGGGATATTGCATCAACTTCCTCGGTACAGTGCTGCTGAGAAGCGGCCTCTGTTGCTCCACAATTTGACCTGACGCTACCCGCAAAGCATGGCGCAAGGGCGCAGGGCTTAACCGGTACCGCTCCGGAACCCCTCTGACCGCATCAACAAGTTTGCGGCTGGCGGGCTCCGGAATCTGCATATTCATGAGGCGGCGGGCCTTCAACCTTCTTTGTGAATTTAACGCCGCCGTACACGATTAGTACCAGGCGGGCGTTTCGATCGGGCGCCGTGAGATGGCAGCAGCAGTAGCACTGGCAGCGTGTTTCGCTCTGGTGGTGAGATACATCGTCGCGTTAACGCTGATAGCCTTTCAACTACGTTAGCTTAGGTGGTGGGTGGAAAGAAATCTTTTCTGATAATTCAGAAGAGGCGGGGCGAAACTAATTCAGGTTGGCCGTGTGGATGTTCGAGTTCGACTCTTCCTAAGGACTCAGGCGGTAATGTATGCCTCTCCCACTTCGCTCGGATTAATTAATTAGACCGTGATCACGTTCCTAATCGACTAGAATAAGGTATCGATTCCGAAGTAGCTGTAGTTATTGTTATTCAAATTCCGATTAATAAGTTAACTACTTCGAAACAATTTGAACTTTCATTCTGAGAAAATTTTAAAATTATGTTTCGCTTTCTGGCAATGTAATTTAACATCTTTTATAGTTTAAATAATCAGTAGTACCAGGACACTCGCAAGAGAAGACTGGGAAAAAGTATACTTCTAATCACCTTTCTTAGCAAAATCTGGGTTAACGAAATCGTAAATACAAGGCAATTACACTGAAACCGATTGACTGGAAATACACTGACCAGTACTCGTATTTAAGTGAAAAGATAATGACAAAAGTATACAAAAGTACACGTCCGTCAGTCCTTAAAGCGGACAACATGCATATGGACTAAGTAGTTACGATTATAATTGAATTCATGAAACATTCTTGTAATAAACAGAATGTTAAATAAATCGGTAACTGCTGTGGGTAGCACGTTAATAATAATGCTGCATAGCATCATTGTAATGGATTCTGTCAAACGTTCTTTTAGATATGCCTTTTCAACTATCAAAAATTACTTTTTGTGTTCATCCACTAAAATATTAATTTTCTCAGATAAACAACACAAAACCATTGCAACGCTGGAATACAGCAGCCATTTAATCAAGAGCATCAGAATCGAAATGAGATTAAATTCCCAATATTATGGTCTTTTAAATAGCACTTGCAAACATTAATTTCAAAACCACTGTAGTTATTGTTATTCAAATTCCGATTAATAAGTTAACTACTTCGAAACAATTTGAACTTTCATTCTGAGAAAATTTTAAAATTATGTTTCGCTTTCTGGCAATGTAATTTAACATCTTTTATAGTTTAAATAATCAGTAGTACCAGGACACTCGCAATAGAAGATAGATTGACTAGGATCCTCTTCCGTGTAACTTGGGAAAATGATCACCAGTGTCTACAGCTGGCCGGCCGCTGTAGCCGAGCGGTCGTAGGCGCTTCAGTCCGGAACCGCACTGCTGCTACGGTCGCAAGTTCGAATCCTTCCTCGGGCATGGATGTGTGTGATGTCCTTAGGTTAGTTAGGTTTAAGTAGTTCTAAGTGTAGGGAACTGATGACCTCAGATGTTAAGTCCCATGGTGCTTAGAGCCATTTGAACCATTTTTGTCTACAGCTACAGTTCATACAAAATTGTATTATTTGTTCATATAACGAAACACTCTACTAAGCATATTACACAGCTTGTAGTATGTAGTGGTTTGACGTGACAATTTTAGTTTCTACAATCGGATGCGAACTTTTCAAGTACTTGATTTGGACAAGAAATTCGTTTTGTCTGTACCCTTTGTGATATTCGCTATTTTTGGCTTAATTAAAACAGCAAATTCAGCCAGAAGGCAAATACTTGTTTATAAAGAATGATTAATATATAATAAGGCGTCGCATGGCGACGGTGGAATTTTCTAGATAATGTAATTCGTCGTCTTTGGGCGGCAATATAAACAGAAAAGTACGGATGGATATGCGATCCTTCACTATTTTGTTCGCTGGAGAACAAATGAAGCCTTGAGCGCTAAAAAGACTTTTACTGTTTTTCTCGAGTAAGACGGACGCAGATTTGTGGCGGTCTGATCTAATTATTTTTACTAAATGTATAAAAACGTGTACGTCTAAGATTTGAGTGAAGTGTAGGAAGAAGAACTGTTGTAACTTGCCGTGACGAAGCACGAGCGACTCAAGAGGACAATGGCTATATAAAAGAGCGCTCAATGGACATGATATGGACATAAAAATCTACCGTCATTGTAGTATTAAGCTTAAGGTACGATATATGTTTAGTTATAATAAATATTTGTTCTGGGAATACTGAATCATTTAGCAGTGCTCATTTCTATTATCTCCTCAGTATTATTTTCATTTTAATTATGCATTTTGCTAATATTACAGACTCCAAGATCAGCAGTCCAATGTGCGTGTTACATTGATAAAAAGAAAACTGTTTTATCGTCTTCTTGCATCAGCTTTAATATTGAATTTCTCTTTTGTGTGATGTTACAGTTGTTTTTGCGCCCTTAAGAACTTTCTGGTCCCTTAGGAAATTTTTTTTGTCATAACAATAACTTCACTGCCGGGTATGATCGTATCTACGATCATGAAGTAATTAGAAAGACGATAACGCAACTTCTTAATCAATAGCACGCTAGTTGTGACTGCCTCAAGCCACGCGAAACCGCAAGTAAAAACTATTCACATCTCATAATGCAATATTTTATGACAATGGTCAATCCATGATTCTTACGCCAATTGTGATTGATAAAACAGTTAGTTAAATCTCAGTTTCCAACTTTCCATTGAATAGCAACATCACTTCTATTGTGTAACATCACACCTTCCACTTAGACAATCTGGAGCCTTTCAGTTACTAGCCAATATATTAAGGGACTCTTACCTTGCAGCGCGACTTTCAACCAACAGTGTACACTGCTCTCCACTCTGGCACGCCAAAGACACCGACTTCAGCGTCCTTTCTACTAGCCTCGCTTGCCTCGACGACCCAATCTTATATTGGGGAATCGAGACGAAACCACAATAAGTAACGTATTACAGTAGTGTTCATCGAACAGACTACGCAAATATTCTCTGGTGCAATAAGCACACGACTTCTCACGAACCTGGAATAATATCCCTAGTGTTGGGAAATAAGAAAAGGACAATTAATTATCGACGATTACGTAACTACCCTGAGAACTGAGCTAGTTACTGAGTGCTTATACACGTCGGGCTAAATTAAACAACATATTACACTGTTAATAATATTCCTACATTAGTTAGTTCTCTTTTATGCTGAGCCATTGCATTAACGTGTGTTTCTTTATTATATAAGTCACGGCTCATATTTTGTTTTATTACATTACACTAATAGTAAAATAAATAAAATTTTTATTTTATTACATTACAAATGTCTATAGGCCTGTTATGACCTCTCCTACAACTGTTTAGAAAACCGCTCCAGCATATGGAGATCTCAAGGGTGTAAGTGTGGTGGTAGAAGAGAGAGTAGTAGGTGCCAGTGAGGGTGAGTAGTTGGCGTCTGCAGGTGCTTTTCTTAGTAGTTCCACTCAACTGAACACTTTCTGCGGCATCAAATCTTGCTGTGATGCGACGGATGGAAGATCGGAGTGTGACGTCCTGCCGTCAGTGTGGTCGTTAGAGACAACAGGGTTGAAGAAAGAACTAGGCTTGGTCTAACCCAAAAAGCCACTCTAGCATTCACTTGACCATTGAAGAAAAACTTTTAAGTGTTTAATGAGAAATGAAAGAAGGAAATTAGCGTTTAATGCTCCGCCGACCACGAGTTTATTAAATTTGGGCACAAGCTCCGACTGACGGAGTATCGTACAGAAGATCGACCGTGCACTTTCAAAGGAATAATAGCGGCCTGTGTGTAAGTGATTCAAGTAAACAGCGGAAAACCTAAATCTGAATGGCCGGAGGGGGGCTTTGAACCGCTGTTCTCCAGAAAATGAATCCAGTGCCTTACCACTTTGCTCGGCCATGTACGTCGAAGTAGTATTACATCTATTTCTCCCGATTGTGAGTTCAGTATCTTGAGGACTACACTACTTCACCTCACACGTGCTGACTGGGCGTGTCTCATAAACATAGACACTTTATGTCGCTTACTTGACTGTTCAACTGTAGAACATTATTCCTCGCATTAGAAATGATACAGTGCAAACACGATAAGGAAATGTTTTTATCAGCTATTTGCATTCTGTCAATAGCGAGGTCATCAAAGATGAAGAGGGCTAAAGGGAGATTTTCTGTTTGGCGACCTGTTGATGTTGGTATTATTAGACACAGAAGACGCTACGGTACTGGACAAGCGTCAAGTTGAAAATCGAGCGTAATGTATTCGGAGAGATTATCCGGGCATTCACCTAAGGTAAACGGGAAATTTAGAAAAGTGCAGAGCTTGATGACTCGATAGCGATTTGAGCCCCGTTCCTCTTCACGCAAGTCCATTGTTTGTAACTCTCTGTGACACCTCGCTCGCTATTATTTTGTTGGCTGGCTGCTCAGAAAATTTAATTCGCCACACTAAACATTTTGGGCTACCTGTCACAACCATGACGCACAAGCAAAAATTATAGCTAATTCTGTTTAGTCTCATTTGATAATGTCTCGTTGAGTCATATGGGACCATACAGGTAATGAAAACAAATAATTCCACAAGTCCCAGCAATAACAACGTTGCGTAAATTACATAACTGCATATATTGCACGGTCCACCTCAAATATCATAGCATTTTTGAACTGACGTTCCAGAACATCTATCACTGATATTTGCAGTTAATAATAAAAATAAATTTACACAACCATAAAGCAAGGCAACAGATTCATTTCCATGAACAATTTTTGTGGGTTCGAAGTATTCTAGAGGAAAGCTCTTTCGTGAGGAGCTCTCACACACAACACAGTTTCTTGGTAATACCTGATAGTATCGTTATTCTTAGTCAGTAGCACGCATTGCAGGCTACATCGCTACTTATGAATTACTTAGGCAGCCGCGAACAAATGACAGTTTAATTCGGAAAAGCAATACAGAAAAGTGGAACTGAATTTCACTGTTATTATGAGCTTGATTAGGTCTAGTCATTATTAGAAAGTGTGTTACTTACAAACTCATTAAACGAAGTTAATGGCAGTGTAGCGCAACAGATTAATCACTAGGTCATAGCTCATGTACCTTATGAAACTGCGAAGTCTGAATTATCTGAACTGGCAAACGAAGTAAGTGTGTACTGTACGGAGGTAAATGGGTGCGTGAGTAGCAACAAGGCTGATATTGATTTAGGTGCAGTAGTGTCAACGGCACTGTGTGGTAATGGTTGTTGTTTTGAGGTTGAGGAGCCTGGGCCAGATGTATAGGGGAAATCATGTGCCACGGATTTTTTCGTCCTGCAGAGAGGAACTGCAGACGGCTGTTTTAAGGTGGATACTATGGTGAATGCATAAGAAGCTCCTGCTGATGTTAGTTGCATTGCGAATGTTGTGGATAATGAAGTCGTACAGATACATTTCTTTCTGAAGGACGCCGTCACCACTTGGGGTGACGTCGCCTTTTCCAAGGGGAGGGCCGCGGGGTGGGGGGAGAGGAGCGAGCAAAAATGCTTTCATGGCTAAGGATCGAGCAGACAAGTCCGAATCCCTTCAGGAACGTATGCCTGAGGATGAGGGGAAGTTTAACGATATTTGCAATGTTACAGGCAACGTGGGCGAGAGAAAAACTCGTGTAAATGTTCTTAAAAACACAATCAAAATCGAGGAGACTTTGTTTCAGCTGAAGTAGACAGCTGCAAGTGAGGCAATGTCGCAAAGGTCTATTATGATGAAAACGGAACGACTTAAAAGGCGTATGACAACACTAAGATTCAATGCAGACAGTAAACTGTAGAAGAGTAGAAGAGTACAAGGTAATCGGTGTTCAGAAGGGAAGGTAGAAGGAAGCATAGCACTGCAAGGCGTAGTCAATCTATGAGTAGCTGTAAAATGAGAGAAGTAACTGGAGCTGAAGACCACTTGGTTGTATGTGGTAGTACCACAAGTAGTTGTTATTTGAGCATAGACGATGTCCCGAAACAGCGCGTTAGGAAACAACCCTTTAGGCTGTAAGATGTTAACACGAAAATAACAATAATCAGAGGCAAAATTCGGGATGAACTTTTTGAGGAGTGTTGCGAATCAAAAATTTTTTATTGTAGGTGTTTAAAATTTTTAAAAGTTGTAACAGGCGAACTACGGACAAAGTAGGTTAATGCTGGCCTGGTGTGCCAATCGATATATCAACAAAGTGTACCGCCTATGCAACAGACACCGGAACCAGACAGGCAGAAACGTAAACACAGCTGTGATATTTAACAATGCGCTGTGAGGTAACGCTATGTAACTTCAACGCCCGAGCGCCAATATAAGATAAAACATAGACAGGAAAGAACCGAGCTCGGCGACCCAGAATTATTACTAATCATCACAGCAAAGAAAGAGCACTGACTGGTCCGATAAATGACAAATGCACTCTTACACTCAGAGCCACTGCGTCATAGGCCGCGACTCAGCCCTTTAAACAGAGTCTTTCGGAGCTCAGGAACACATTCTGTCATTTTGTCCATATCGCAAGAAACAAAGAGAATGACGGTCTATTGAGTTTCAGTGAAACCACGAAAAGCTGACTCATCATGGCCATCCCGCTACTTGCTTGCCCATTTCAACACTGAGAGGTAGCCAACTTGATGCATATCACTGCCGTAATCTGCCACTGCTGCCTACCGGGTCTTCGCTGCCACCTTCGCACCGACAGGAGGAGGCGCCTCCACGCAGCCTCCTGGCCGACTCTTGAGGATCTGCTGCAGTCTCTGTCGATCCGTGGTGGTTGACCAGTCTTCGCAATAACCGTCATCCTGGACCACAGCCGGCAGTATCCACCTGAGTGCATGACGGACTGTCTTTGAGAGTGCTGAGGTGGGAGCTGTACTAGGTGACCTGAACACGAGAAATACGGGAACGCAACGAACTTGTGTCGTCACACTAGTCAGCCCATCCACCACACTTCGTGAACGCTCTGCTCTGGACAGGGCGCACGGAAAATCAATATTTAATTAAAAAAGTACACACTAAAGGATTTAACCTTGTCGTGTGATATCGAGTTTAAACTGCAGTCAAGGAACTTACCTGAAATAGTTACTCGCTCCCCTCCAGAGACGGCTGCTGGCACTTGTAAGACCTGCAGTGTAATGTGCTGTGACGTACGCAACGCAGCTTGTTTTCCTCACGGACATCATCACTGACGGGGCATCAGTACACCTCCGCAACACGTACGCATATGCACAGCCGCCGACTGGAGATCTGAAGAGACCTATGACGCTGCACACTGTGTTGGATAGATAAATGATAAATGTTATTACAAATACGATTGTATCACTGATGTCTCCGGGCGTGAACTGGACTACTACCTTCACTCTACGCTGACGTCATGATCACAATGCGACCCCAGAACACGGATCACAACAGTACAAAATATTCTTATTTAAAGCAATCTTTGCAACTTAACTGATGACTTTCAATATTCGTGAAGAAAAGAAAAGGGTTCCGTTTGGGCAACAGGGTCGGGTTGTACCAAAGTATGTTCTCTCTCTCTTAACCATCCCTTACCCATATCCGATCGCCGCTTGAATATTGTTTCAATTAAGGACCAGCAAAAATATAGGGAGAGGGAGATAAAAACAGCTAGCGCAATTCACATGAATTACGAGCCAGTGATTGGTGGCCGCTAAGCTGGCGCCAGATAGCATCCAAGATGTGTTTCGTCGGGTTCAGATCAGACGAATTTGGTGTCCACGACATCATCATGAGTTCGGGGTCATACTCGTCTAACTAAAGACATTGTGAGACGATCTTACTGAATGATGTCTTCGCCGACAGGGAAGTAATCTAGTATGAAGGGATGCAGGTGGTCTACAATAATGATCAATTAGTCCACAGCTATTACTGCTATAAATACAACGGATGCCAGGCGAATTCCCCCCATAGCATGATACTGCTCCCACTTGAATGTGTGCATGCCGCAGTGGACGTTTCGGGCGTTGTTTCTTGACACGATCATTGATATGGTACGACAATAAACGTGATCCATCCGAGCAGCCGACATGGTTTTCATTTATTTACGGCCCAATCTTGATAGTGTCCTACCCATTGCAATCGTAACTGACGATGTCAACGTGGGAATACCTAAGTGTCGTCTGCTGTGGAGCCCCATCTTCAACAATGTGTGCCGAACAATATGTTCCGAAATGCTTGTGGCCTGCCACAGATCGCCTCCTATCATGGTGTAGGCAAGTTTCCGGACTCCATGTTCTGTAATCAAGCGTGGATGTCTAACACGTTGTCGGCTACTCCTGATAGCAGGGTACTTCAGTCATTTTCTATAGAAGCTCACAACAGTAGCATGTGAAGAGCCGGGCAGATTCGCAAACTCCGAGTTCCCAGGTGCCGTACCACAACAGTCAGTCCCTTTGACAAAGACGCTAATGTCAGTCAATGCCCCTATTCGCGGCTCATGTCGTCACTAAAGTGATTTCTCGTTCGTCTCTGCTGTGCTTATACAAGGTGACGTGTTGCACAATGTATTTAGGACCGACGAATGATGATCGTCAACTACTGAAGAAAATATACTTAATGTAGTTTCGAAGGTAGAACACGCGATTTGAGCGTGGGGTTTCTCTGTATGTGCATGTGAATTGAATGCCAATGGAGACGGTGTTGCTACAGGACAGGGCGACTGTGGCAGTGGTTCCTTTGGCCGCACTTACTGTTCTTAACGTGTTCTCCGTGTAGCTGATCGGCGCCTCGGAGTTGCACCTACATACATGGAAGAACACGACCATGACAGTGCATGAAAGACTCACGCAACAAAAGACCGATTTAGCAGGGTCTGCAACGAACTATGATTCTGACCGTTGCTAATGTATTTCAGGGCCGGGTGCTGTGGCCGACGGTTCTAGGCGCTTCATTCCGGAACCGCGCTGCTGCTACCGTCGCAGGTTCGAATCCTGCTTCAGGCATGGATGTGTGTGATGTCCTTAGTTTAGTTAGGTTTAAGTAGTTCTACGTCTAGGGGACTGATGACCTTAGATGTTAAGTCCCATAGTGCTTAGAGGCATTTAATGCATTTCAGGCGCTGTTCTCAAACAAAAGAAAATTTTTTGAAGTTGTTTACCGAGTGTAAAAAGTTGTTATAATATACGTGGTTTGCGAAAGAAGAAAATACGCTCATTTTGTAGTGTGGAAAGAAATAATTCTCGAGTTTTGAGCACTCAGCACCACGTCAGAAAGGAGAAGTCACCGATACGAGATATGTACAGCATAGCTCGACCCTGAATTGGAGAGAGAGAGAGAGAGAGAGAGAGAGAGAGAGAGAGAGAGAGAGAGAGAGAGAGATTTTCAAGTCAAGGCGCACGAAGCGAGAAAAAACGCGTTTTGACATAGGAACTCTACGCTGCAGTTAACGTATTGCGTTACTCGCCAAAACCGTCAAGGAGATACCCAGGTAACATTTCAGTAGACAGGCCTTGTTTCGGACACAGGTTTCCACCCGCAGTTTTCCTTCTGAACTCACTAAAATGTCCAGTGTTTCTCCGTATACAGGAGAAAAATAAACGGGAAATCCGTGTCCGAGTGTGTCATCCAGCGAGGCAATAGAGTGTCGTATTTACGGGAGACAGGTTTTGTTTATGCAGCAGCTAGTTCCATCTTCGCCACTGTCGAACTGGTGATTAGTCGCGATCAGTGAATAACAAAGACATTGCGAGACATTCGGCCTATGATCCGCCAGCGTACAAAGTCACGTTTGTTGCCGAAAGTGTGGCTTAGCAGGAGGAACCGACGGCTATAAATTCGACGCTCTGTAGCGTAGCTAGATGGCGTTTCTGGACAGGGGTTCCTATCTTCTATTTGTTACTCAAGACTCTTTCTACAGCCCTTCGAAGTTTGTCGGCACCGTTTTGTAACACATTATATATGTTTCTTATCACGTCACATGCCTGCAGTGCCATCAGGTGGCATTCATTCTCTTCCTCTTCTTCCTAGTCTAAAGCCTGCCTCCTTCACTATGTCTTAGTCTATCTTGAGATTGTCAGTCCATCTTTTTCTTAGATAGCCAGCATTTCATTTACCAAGCGGTGATTTATTATTCATTGTCGCAGCAGGCAATGGTCATAATGATTTGCCTCATCAGTAGATATGCTTCAGATGGTGTTATCAGATCAGATTTCTGCCCTGGATTTCACGAATTCGAATTATTAATGAAACATGACTTTTTTATTATAATTTTTATCCTCCTTTTGTATTTTTAGGTTTTTCGATGTATTGTCATTTAGATCTGAAAATCAACGATATGACATCATTAAATGTCTACAGTAAGTGCAATGTCTTTAAAACATTATTGTTATTTGCCCCTGTCCAACTGACTGACAATGTTACTAATCATTTTCCTGCCCAGTTCATTTGTATCTCTCTTTTTAGCGTCTTTTCTGAATGATGTTAAGGTTCGTCCTCCCAATCAATCTGCACGTCGGCAAGTTAAAACCGTCAGAGGTATTGAAAGCAGTTTGCTCCTGAGCTGCTCTTGTCATCGGAAATAGCAGTTGCTTATAAAAGAGATAATTTTCTCTTGATCTTTTGTTCAAGAACCACTCGTCTGCTCCTCGTGCTGTATTCCTACCCACACTCTGACTGGACTGCAACCACATGCACACTTGCGTACCGTTAGTAGCCTAGCCTCAGGCGTCGCCCGCATCCCGCTCAGTCGTCTACAGGCCAGCTATGGCCAGAAAAAGTCAGTACAACAACAATAACAGTAACGAGGCGGCATGTTATCGTTGGGAACTCAGGACACCGCCATTGAAGGCGCTACTCTTGCCGACATATGGTGTCCCAATCGATGACATGAGGCGCAGCCAGTGAGGGACTATTTCTCTCCGCAAGTTACGTGCCTGATAATGGTCCACGCCTTATACCTCTGGCTCGGCATTACACAGGCCAGCATGCGGCTTCCTACCAGCCAGTCACCGTCGGGAGATATTCCGAGCAATTACACCAAGCCCTCTATGGTGCCTAATGCGGAAGATACTGACGACTAACTCCGACAATTGCTGAGGCTGGACGGACCTTATTGTAGTGGAAACCGACTTGCAGACCTAGGTCTCAGGCTTATCCTTAATGTGCTAGGACTTTCATCACGAAGCTTTTCACGGAGTTACTCGATAATGTAATCTCTTCCTGTGACTAACATCACAGTTGCAGTGAAAACGGTACTATTATTTTTTCCTGCAATTTTTCCTAAATAAACAATCATAATTTCTGGTCCACTTGACTGCTATCTTATTTTTATATACCGAACACTGTCCATAACAGCTTCTTTAATTTCCTGTGTCATTCGTCGAGATATTCTGACGTTTCTGTAGTTGTTCACAAGCAAAATCCCTCAAAACGACTTATTGATTGCGAAATTGACGAATCTTGCACAGATAGAAGTGTGAAAAGCTTTCTCCACTGAAAGTCATTGGCTCTATAGTGAGAAACCGATGCTGTATCCTCCAGACAGGCTGCCAGCTTTTCCGAGATTACTCGTGGAAGAGCTAATACGAAGCAATCTATCACTACTGAGATGGTAAACCTAGCAGCGTGGTAGACTATGTAAATTCTCTTCGTGGACCATGGCCCAAAGAGCACATCCCCTGGGCAGGTATCGAATACCGCCTGTCTAAGGTACACAATGGAGTGTGATTGTCAGAACTGAGAGCTCTTTTCCCGATGTCGAAATTCTATAGGATACACATCCGAGAAACGAGAACTGGTATCACTATAGCAGGCTGCGCAGCAGAAACAGTACGATGTTTACAGCGTCTCTGCGCCCATTACAAAAATGGCTCTGAGTATTATGCGACTTAACTTCTGAGGTCATCAGACGCCTAGAACTTAGAACTAATTAAACCTAACTAACCTAGGGACATCTCACACATCCATGCCCGAGGCAGGATTCGAACCTGCGACCGTAGCGGTCGTTCGGCTCCAGACTGCAGCGCCTAGAACCGCACGCCCACTCCGGCCGGCTGCGCCCATTACAATCCGAGGCTTGTGGGTTACCATACTTCGTAGACTCTTGTCCAAATGTTCATGACGGGCAGGTGATGAGCACTAGATCTGGCGAGATTTTTGCTTCACTTGACTCTCAGTAAAGTTTTACAATCAGTTTAAACGCTCACGGTCGAAAATGCCCGTTGTGGTGCTACAAGCGACGATGACATCCCACCAGAGGTCTAGGAAGTTTCTGTTACACACAAATGAAACTTTCTGCGTTTGTCACTTTATTATACTGCACGATTTAGTGATTCACACCATCATCTTCAGATGGACAGTTACGCAGTTACGTTGTGACATTAGTGAGGAGCACACGCGCCCTTTAATCGCACCAGGCTAGATAAAAAAATCGTTTTTTTTCATATTTTTGGGCAAAGGAGAAACAGGTACTGCATACTGTTAGTAGTTGTTTGTACTCTTTACCTTCATGTGCATGTGTGGAAAAAAAGTGTACCTGCGTTTTTCTTAATCAGAAATTAATATTTCTGTAATATCTTCTTACAGAGAGTTTGCCAGCATACACCTGTGACGGGGGGTCGTGAGTTGCGTTTGAATAGCTGACTTGGCAGAGCACTCTCTTGTGAAAGGAAAAGGGTCCAGGTTCGAGCTCCAGCCCAGCACACAGTTTTAATCTCTGGGGAATTTTGCATTCACTGCACACTCACTGAAAATATAATTCTAGAATCTTTTGTTTGTGTGTTGGTATTTGTCTGCAGTTCTCGTCGTAGTACACTCTTCACCTCGAACGCTAATATGCATAAACTATACTTAGCAGCAGCCAAAGACAATAATTAACATTCCGCAAGGAAAGAGATACGAACTCGGTCTTTTATCGCTGCCGCTATTTCAACTATTGTCGACAATCTTTCTCTCTCTGTTTTAGCTGCGATGGAATATAGACGTGCTTTTGTGCTTTTCCTTGATTATCTGTGTGAAATAATGTTTCTATTACATGGCATTGAAAAATCGGCCATGGTTAGCAGCTTCTATATAAAGACTGATATGTTCATTAAGAGAGTAAAATTTCTATTAAAATGAAAAGACAAAATTCTACGTCCAAGTTTTATTATTACGATCATTATTGAAAAGTCATTTATTAAAAAAAATGTTATACACTGAAGCGCGAAGAAACTGGTATGGGGCATGTGTATTCAAATGCAGTGATATGTAAACATGCAAAATACAGCGCTGCGATCGGCAACGCCAATATAAGAAAACAAATGTCTGGTGCAGTTGTTAGATCGGTTACTGCTGCTAGAATGGCAGGTTATCAAGATTTAAGTGAGTTTGAACGTGGTGTTATTGTCGGCGCACGAGCGACAGGACACAGCATCTCCAAGGTAGCGATGAAGTGGGGACCATTTCAAGAATGCACCGTGAATATCAGGAATCCGGTAAAACATCAAATCCCCAACATCGCTGCGGCCGGAAAGAGATCCTGCAAGAATGGGACCAATGACGACAGGAAAATCGTTAAACGTGACAGAAGTGCAACCCTTCCGGAAATTGCTGAAGGTTTCAATGCTGGGCCACCAACAAGAGTCAGCGTGCAAACCATTCAACGAAACATCATCGATATCGGCTTTCGGAGTCGAAGGTCCACTCGTGTACCCTTGATGACTGCACGACACAGCTTTAAGCCTCGTCTGGGCTCGTCAACACCGACGTTGGAATGTTGATGACTGGAAACATGTACGCTGGTCGGACGAGTCTATTTCAAATTGTATCGAGCGGATGGACGTGAACTGATATGGAGACAACCTCATGAATCTATAGACTCTGCATGTCAGCAGGGGACTGTTCAAGCTGGTGGGGGCTCCGTAATAGTGCGCAGCGTGTGCAGTTGTAGTGATATGGGACCCCTGAGACATCTAGATGCGACTCTGACAGGTCGCACGTACGTGAGTATCCTGTCTGATCACCTGCATCCATTCATATACATTGTGAATTCCGACGGACTTGGGCCATTCCAGCAGGACAATGCGACACCCCACACGTCCAGAATTGCTACACAGTGGCTCCCGGAACACTCTTATGAGTTTAAACATTTCCGCTGGCCACCAAACTCCCCAGACAGGAACATTATTGAGTATATCGGGGCTGCCTTGCAACGTGCTGTTCAGAACCAGAGGTGTACAAATTCCCCTTGCAGCCTGCTTGCCTCTAGCACCTCTGCAACCATTCATGCAGGTCAGCCTGCCGCGATGTAAACACAAGAGTGCGCTTGTACTGAGGCATAGTGGGCAATGCGGGCGATACGGGCTCCCGCAAGCCCGGGCTACCTGGGTTCCCGCAAGCCTGCCAAGCTTCACGGGACCCGCTCAGCTTGCTGCGCCTGACAACAGGTTGCGCTGTCAAGCTACCGTGACTAGAGTAGCCAGGTAGTTAGCCTGCAGTTCATTTATCGCAACGGTGGAGGCAGCACAATGAATAGGTCGAACTTTAGTGAGATTGAAAAAAAATTGACAACTGGCGAATACATGCTGGTAACGAAACAGAGCACAAGTGCCGCATGGGAAGCGTTTTCGTGTGTTTATGAGGCCGCTTCAAATAAATCGGTAGGTGTGTCTCAATGCAAACTATGTAAAAAGCTCTTAAGTACTTATTCGGGAACCTCGAGTATGTTACGACATGTGTGCAAATTTGACAAGCAGTTCCCTCACTCCGTAAATATCTTGAAAGAGGACAAAGATTTAGCGGCCGAAAAGTGCGTCGAAATGTGTGCTAAGGACCTGAGACCATTTAGCAGTATAGAGGGAGAAGGATTTCTTAATTTAGGGCAGACACTGATCGACATAGGTAAAAAATATGGCTCAGTTGATATTAAAAATGTTATGCCTTCCCGAGTGACAGTAGCTAGGAAAGCTCAAACCTTAGCTGATAAAGTGCGCAGCAAAATGCTCCCAGATATAGTGCATGCGATTCGTTCTGGTATATGTGCCAGTACAATTGATCTATGGACAGACAATTACAAAGGGGTGCATTACATGTCCGTGACAATGCATTACATAAATTCAGACTGGCGTTTGAATAAATATGTACTAATGTGCTCTGCGTTTCCTGACTGCCCAAAAACTGGCTCGAATATTCGAAACGAGTTGGAAGATGGCTTAGAAACTATGGGTGTTTCTCGTGAAGACATTGCCAAAATTACGTTTGTCACAGACCAGGGCACTAACATTGTCAAAGCTCTCGAAGTATATCAGCGTCTTCCATGCATGGCTCATGGTATAAACACAGTCTTGAAACATGTTCTGAGCGAACAGTTTTTGAAAGAAAATGTTCCAAATATATTAGCCATTCTTAATACAGTGCGGGATACGGTTTCGTACTTCAAGAGAAGAGGTCTCTGTGTGAGACTGAACTCATCTTTAAAGCAGTGGGTTTCAACTCGTTGGAATAGTTATTTTGACATGCTTGTATCAGTCCATTCTCAGACTGATTCAGTGAAGGCTGTTTTACATAATGAAGGTGCCTCTGATAAGATGCTGGGTTATGACCACCATATAACTGGCCAGCTTATAGAATTTCTTAAGCCGTTTAAAGAAGCCACAGTTGATCTAGAGAGTGACAAGGATCCAACCCTACATTTAGTTCTACCGTGGTTTTATGCCTTAAAAACTCACTGTACCGTACGGGATAACGATGAAGAGGTTTGTAATTTTATTCCATTTGAATATTATAGAACCACTTGTGAAATATGTATGTTGAGAAAATGTATTTTCAGGACATGAAACCTTTGAAACAAGCCGCTGATGCCTTCCTAGAACAGAAAATGTGCGTTAGTATGTTGCATAAAATTGCAACGTTTACGGTGGCTAACTACCGCACATTAAGAAAGTTAACCGAGGACGAAAAAATTGAAGTTTACCAAGCAGCACGACAGATGTGTGCTGAAGGTAAGTTCCTAAGATAATGCATATATTCTTCATCTACATGTACATGGTTACTCTGCAAGACACACGCAAGTGCTTCGTTGAGGGTTCATCGAACCACTTTCAACTTATTTGTCTCCTTTTCTCGAATTTCGCGCGGGATAGAACACCTACAGCTCTCCGTCTGAGCGCTGCTTTTTTGTATTTTATTCTGATGATCATTTCTTCCAATGTATATGGGACTCAACAATATCTCTTCGAATTCGGAGGTGTAAGTTGGTGATCGAAATTTCATATATAGATCGCGCCACGTCAAAAAACGCCATTGTTGAAATGATTACCACCCCAACTCTTGTGTAATTTCCGCGACACTCTTTCCCCTGTTTTATGATCATACCAAACCAGCTGCCCTTATTTAAACTCTTTCGACCTCTTCCGTCAATAGTAAGGCTCTCCAACTTCGTAGCAACGCTCCAAAAGAGTGTTTTGTCATTAAAACGCCTACAGCGTTTTCTGTGTGTCCATTCCTATTTAAGTAGGTCGTAATTGTAATCAGAGGTATTAAGTAGAATCTACAGCCTTTAGATTTGACTGGTTGATCTTGTAAACGAAGTTTAACGGACTTAGTTTAGTACACACAGGGATAACCTCGCTCTTGTCATTATTTATTGCCAACTGCTAATTTTCACACCAAAAATATATACCTTATTTAAATCGTCCTGCAGTTAGTTTTGATCTTCTGGTGACTTTACAGGGCGATAAATGATAGCATCATCTAAAACCTATTATAATTTCAACTATGTGTAGTACGATCTTCACATTATTCTGCAAATATTAATTGGAACCTGTACAGTTTCAGTACAAGTGCCCAATCACAGCAACCAAGAAACAAATCCAGGGCCGTACAAAATGGCGAAATTTGAGGACTGGGCAGAAGAGCCTCCTCTCCTACATGATGAAGTCAGCAGATACTTGCATGAACACTGTGTGAACGAGGGAGATATTCTACAGTGGTGGAAAAATGACTCCCAACGACTTCCTCGACTTACGTGTGTGGCAAGAAAAATATTAAATATACCAGCCACTAGTGCGTCTAGTGAGAGAATTTTTACTTGCGCTGGAGACCTAATTAGCGAAAAACGATCACGTCTTAATGCAGACAGACTTAACGATCTCGTCGTAATTAATTCAAACACTAATCAGCAGACACATTGAAAGTACAGTAGAACATTGAACGGGAAACTATGAGTTTGAGCGCAAATTTACTAATTAAGAGTGCAGATTTCTTTCTTGTGCTTTCTGGGCGTCAATTTCTGAGATAGAAATTTTGTAATGCATACAGTTCATTTTTATTTTAGACTAAACTTTTTGATTTCAATCCTTCCAAGTGACATTAATTATTGTTTGTAAACCATTTTCTGTTACTTGGGTTTGCAAAAGTAGCCAAATATTTTTAGGAGTATCTGGTTTGGCCTAAATAATACTTTCAGGGGAACTGAAGGAAAATTTGTAAAGATTTTATGTTGAAAAGTGTTCTGCAAAATAAAATATTCATTTGTGGAGTAAGGCAATACACATTATGAGTTTAAATTACAATTTATTTTGTTGAGTTCCACACACATTGCAAAATGTAATTTTGTTCTTGTATTTCTATATTAAGGGGAATCCCACATGCAGAGTCAAGATGCTGAAGACCTAGACACTACAAATACTCCTAAAATGAAGAGCGTCTTTTTCCATGAATGTATTGTAGTAGGAATATAATGGAAACTCTGAGCCACTCTCCACAGCGTCTATATCTGCGTCATGAGGATTCAGACTCGTCGTTTAGGTCCGTGTTATGAGGGTCTAGAGTCGTCGTTTAGATTTGCATCATGCAAGTAAACACTCGTCGTCTTAGTCTGCATCATGATGGTCCGAAATATGGTCCCTCATGATGCAGACCTAGACTACAAGTGTGGACTCTCATGACGCAAACGTAGGAGCCGCGAAAAATGGCTCAGGGTCGCCATTGTATTCCCAGTACTATAGTTTTTAGACGAACTGGATACGAAACAAGTCCTTCGATTTTGTTAAAATGCATTTTGGCAATTTAGAATGATTTTTCCAACTTCGAATGAATTCACAGAACCAGTAAAATACATCCTGGAAACGTAGTTAAATATTTATATAATTGGTGTCATACTTGGCTGAAACATACTAAAGTTAAAGAATCTAGACTTCCAAAATCTTAATTTGGTTCTCATTGCAGAACAGTGGTTAATAGGGGCGTAGATAATTTATTCTTCTGGGGAGGTGACCAATCTTCTTTTTGGGGGGTGGAGGTTCACTTCTTTAGTACAAATATCCATCCGTTTCGGTGTTGAAAAGTGCAGCACAGACTGCATTGCGTTGCCTGGGCATTTATTTATTCCATACTCTCGTAGTCCATCTTCCCTCCCGTATTTTCTCTCTTTCCATTTAGTCCTCTCCCACTATCTCTTTGATCACCTCCACCCCCCCCCCCCTCCACTCCCCATCCCTTGGCCGGCCGAAGTCGCCAAGCAGTACTAGGCGCTACAGTCTGGAACCGCGCGACCGCTACGGATGCAGGTTCGAATCCCGCCTCGGGCATGGATGTGTGTGATGTCCTTAGGTTAGTTAGGTTTAAGTAGTTCTAAGTTCTAAGGGACTGATGACCTCAGAAGTTAAGTCCCATATTGCTCAGGGCCATTTGAACCATTTTTGAACCCATCCCTTGGCCCATCTCCCCCCCACCCTCTATCCTTCTCCTCGTCCTCTCTCTGTTGGATTCCGCCACCTCAGTTCATCTCCTCTTCACCTATCTATGAAAACTCATATATATCTGTCAACTTTTGTGGTGATCAGTGAATCAGTGTCAAAGTTTATTGCTAGGTAGCCTTTATTGTAATACTTTTTGATACGCAGCATTGATAGTTTTGTTTTCTGGTGCGTAAACAAATGAAGTTGAAGGTGTCCCGACAGGGCAATATGCGACATACAAATAGTCATGTGAAAAACATGATTTTCAAGATTGATGCCACAAACATATAACAACTGCCACTGCGATTTATCTATCGACATGGCAAATGTAAGCTGCACTGGAAATTATAACCGTTTAAAGTCGAATGGCATGTCGGTCGGAATCTTAGTGATATTGGAATCAAACTGTCCTCACCTTTGTACTTTCCTTTTAAAATTGTGGCTTCGATTACGTTGTTCTTTAACTTCTTCCCCGCAAGCCGGGTGCCATTACAAAGACGTGGCTGGTTTACCTTTCGCAACATGATTGCCGATCCGACTTAATTACAGATTGGGAGGCGGTAATCCGGGGAAATCCAGCGAATTTAAAAATTCCGTAGGATAGTTGACTACATCATCTTAGTTAGTAACGGAATAAACCGACTTGTATGTCAGCAATTCGCCAGGTGTCACATTTTGAATCTGAAAATTCATTTCGTTAACATCAAGGTTTTTTGCAGCCAATGTAACACGTTCACTCAACCAAAAATGGTTTGCAACTGTTAAACGACATTTGCTGTGCGCGAATTGTCCAACACGATGACTGTGAATGTGTCAGACAGCTCTCAAATTTCAAAAAGATCATAGACATTTCGTTTAAAAGAAATGTATATATATATATATATATACATTTCTTTTAAACGAAATGTATATATATATATATATATATATATATATATATATATATATACATTTCTTTTAAACGAAATGTCTATGATCTTGAAGAGAGTACCTTACAAAAGATTTTGACATCGTTTGCGGGTTACCATGAAAGTTCACTATGTACGCATGTTTCCATGGAGAAAGTTTTTGAATATTTACATGTGCATGTATATGTATATATATATATATATATATTTATATATGTTTATGTATATATATGTATATGTATATGCATATATATATGTATATATGTATGTATATGTATATATATGTATTTGTCTATGAGTATATATATATATATATATATATATATATATATATATACTTATAGACAAATACATATATATACATATACATACATATATACATATATATGCACATGTAAATATTCAAAAACCTTCTCCATGGAAACATGCATACATAATGAACTTTCATGGTAACCCGCAAACGATGTCAAAATCTTTTGTAAGGTACTCTCTTCAATGTACTGTCCGAAATATTATGTAGACAGTGATGTTCCTCTTGATGGTCAAGTGTGCAAAATTTCTTCAAGATCGGAAAAAAATTGTAGGTTGGTGTAGAGGACTGTGACCTTCCTCTTGGTTTCAAGGTATAGTGTGCAAAATTTCATCAAGATTGTATGCAATACAAACACACGGACACAATGAAAACGCACTTTCAGTTTTTGTCAAATTTTCCAATTTTTCGGTCGATTTTCGAAAAATTTTATTTCGTAAAAACCTTGTCCTGAGAATTACGAACACAGCAAAAAAAATTTAGCCGAACTGGTCCAGGCGTTCTCGAGTTTTACGCTTATCAACACATTTGGCAATTAATTTTTATTTATATAGATAAGAAGCCCGAAATATGCGCGTAAAGGAAGAATATACAAATAAAACCAATATTTTTTTTACCTGAAATTAATACATATATATATAATGTTGGGGTTTGTCTTTTGGTGCTCAGGTAAAATAAAAACTTTTGATTAACGTTCATAATACGACAATGACGCGCGCAGACTAAACGGCTGCGTAGCGCAGCTCAGCAGTAATATGGGCAGGCAAGCAAGTTTCCCGCAGCCTGCCCGGGTTGGGTTCTGCTTGGCTTGGCTGGGAGTGAAGCAGCCTGCCCGTTCTGTTGACAACGAGCGGCGGCCTGCCCGCCTGGCCACCGGGCAAGCATGGGCGGGTTAAAAGCGGGACATGTACACCTCTATTCAGAACAGGTCTCCACCCCCCTTGTACTATTATGAATTCATGGACAGCCCTGCAGTATTCATGGCGTCAGTTCCATAGAGCACTACTTCAGACATTAGTTGAGTTCATGCCACGTCGTGTTGCGACACTTCTGCGTGCTCGCGGTGGCCCTACACGATATTAGGCAGGTGTACCAGTTTCTTTGACTCTTCAGCGTATGTTTCTACGATTAACAAAAGTTAAGATTTGAACCTGCATCCATGATATTAGATCCATACCAATCTCGGCATGCAGAAAAATATTTAATTACATAAAAGTACCTATACAATTGCTGTAAGTAAAAAGTTACGATACTACAATGGCGACATTGTTTTCTTGTTGTAGGAAATACTTATTATATACATTTTCAAATACTGTATTATTGTATTTTTTCATAAACTAATGCTATATTGTTTTTATGTTACATGAGCAATGAGTGGTACACTCATATAAAAGAAAATCTTAATCAGAGACGAGAAAGACGTCAAGGGAATCACGTGATAGATGCAGAATAAAAAGTCGTTACAAAAATTAACATGACGTCCATCGAGGGACCTCAACAAAAAAGTCAGTCCATTTCTTATACTAGTTCATGCATAGGCTTAAGCTTGCATCAGTTTCAGCATTCTTTGCAGTAAAGAAAGTGTGAATGAATTTTCGTTCAAAATGTATCCTTCGCATATGGAATTCAGTCTTTGGATTACTAAATTAGCTACAATTTTTTATGCTTCCTTTACTGACGTAGATACAGCAGATGGGAGTTTGTCTTACTGAATCTCCTCTCTGATTCTTTTTTTTTCTTTTTCAGTCATCAGTCTTCTAACTGGTTGATGCAGCCCTACACGAATTCCTCTCCTGTGCCAATGTCAGAGTAGTACTTGCAACCTACGTCCTCAATTATTTGCTGTCTTCCTCTACAGCTTTTGCTCTCTACAGCTGTAAGTAGGCTGTTTAGGTTTTTTTATTGGTAACGCCACCTCTGTATGAAAATCACTGGCTGTGCTGTGTGCAGTCTGTGGCTGCTTTGCATTGTTGTAATACTCGCCATTGTAGTGTTAGGCAGCTGGCTGTGAACAGCGCGTAGCGTTGCGCAGTTGGAGGTGAGCCGCCAGCAGTGGTGGATGTGGGGAGAGAGATGGCGGAGTTTTGAAATTTGTCATGAACTGATATATTTATATATGATGATATCAAGGTAAATACATTGTTTGTTCTCTATTAATATCTTTCATTTGCTAACTATCCCTATCAGTAGTTAGTGCCTTCCATAGTTTGAATCTTTTATTTAGCTGGCAGTAGTGGCACTCGCTGTATTGCAGTAGCTTGAGCAGCGAAGATTTTTGTGAGGTAAGTGATTTGTGAAAGGTATAGTTTAATGTTAGTCAGGGCCATTCTTTTGTAGGGAATTTTGAAAGCCAGATTGCGTTGCGCTAAAAAATATTGTGTGTCAGGTTAAGCACAGTCATGTATAAATGTTTCAAAGGGGACGTTTCATATGTCGACCCTTAGCCGAGGATACCTCACTGGAATCTTCTGATTTTTTTTCTTGTAGTTTGTGTAATTAGTGTAGATTTTGTTTATTGATAGCGCGTAATCATAGAGAGAATTTCCTTTGTAGTTGTAGTTTTTCATTGTTGTACAGTAAAACAGTTGTGGCATGCATGTAGATTTGCACCAAGTATTTCGCAGCTGCGCTGGCAATTAAGTAGACATTATTTCCATTGCTATGTTATTTTATTTTGCTCTTCAAATTGTGCTTTTCTGTGTTATCGTGTGAAATATTGTGACAATTATGGCGTGTGAAAAACGTAATACTAGGCTCCAAAGTAAACTGAGAAATGACAGTGAAGACGAAAGCAGTGTGTTAGCGCCAAAGAGTAATGAATTAACTAATGTTCAAAGTAGTAATTTGGTAATTGCGCATAGGGAAATGGAGCGGGCGGCAAACAATGGTGTAGACAGTGAAACAGGTAGTGAACAGAGAAGCGTTATTGATCGATTGGTGGGCAACAGCTCGCCTCTGGAATCGGGAATGACAGAACACAATATTGCAAATACTGCAGACTCAGGTTTTGGGTTCTCACCGTTTTCTCAAATGAGTCAAGACACATTTTCCGCTTGTCAAAATGTGAATGTTGCCGGTGCAACTTCACTGCCGAAAAGCACTGAGGAACATGTTTCATACACCAGTGCATTGTTATTACAATTAATGCAACAAATGGGACAAAAGCTTGAAAAGTTAGACACAATGGAACAACACCAGAGACAAACACAGCAACAGTTAGACACAGTGGAACAAAATCTCAAAATGTTAGACACAGTGGAACAAAATCTTAAAAAGTTAGACACAATGGAACAAAATCAGAGACAAACACAGCAACAGTTAGACACACTGGAACAAAATCAGAGACAAACACAGCAACAGCTTCAAAAGTTAGACTCATTGGAACAAACTCTTGAACAAACGCGTGAAGATTTAACTACTGAGTTACATAACATTGAATCGAAATGTCAAAAAGTCTGTAATGACGTAAAAACTCAAATTTGTGAGCATTTTCAACCTATTTTTTCGCGGCATGAAAAGGCATTACAGAATCACGAAGCAGCCATAAAAGAACTGCAAATTATTGTTCATGAAAATCATGAGACCTTGCAAGCTAAATTTGACTCAGTTGCATCTACCGATTCGGTTATGCAACTTACAAAAACTCAGGAAAACTTAAAGAACACAGTAGATTCGATTTCAACACAAATGGACACTCTGAAACTTGGTTCAGAAAAACACATTGAGGAAATGTGTTCACTATCGGAGAAAGTAGCCGAACTTTCGGATCAGTTCACTAACTTATCTACGAAGGTAGATGATAATCTGAACGACACAAAACCGGTAGTCTTTAATGACACAGAAGAGTGCGAACAAATTAGGAAATTCAAACAAAATCAGAATCAAATTAATACGCAACACCAAAGAGAAATCCGGGAAGTACAAGATCAGCTGACTCTGGTAATACAAGAATTACGTATTTCAGAGGCCACTCGCGCTCCAATACGGGAAGAGGGACTTAGAAATACGGAACAACCACAAAATAATAACACAGGACACTTCGGAAGTTATGAAAGAAATTGGCAAGGTGCACCGAATTTTGAAATGGAACCGCCGAAACGACGTAACAATGACCGATATGCGACTCGCCGACATGATGACTTTGACTATAAGCTGTTCATTACTACACGTAAATTCAAAACATTTAAGAATTCTGGCAACGACATTCATCCACAAGCATGGCTCCATCAATTCTCTCATTGTTTTCCTCCCAACTGGTCATTAGAGCACAGATTAGAATTTATGTGTGGCTACTTAGAGAATGAACTAGCTGTAAGAATGCGGTCGGTCATTCACGATTGCCACTGTGAAGGAGAGTTTTACCATGCCTTCCTCTCAGCATATTGGTCTCAGGCCACACAAGACCGAGTAAAACAAAGCATCATAATGATGAAACGTTTCGAACAATCTGAACTTTCCAGTCTTATGAAATATTTTGAAGACATGTTGCACAAGAATCAGTACCTGTCAAACCCATACAGCCCCTCAGAACTTATCCGCATTTGCTTAATCAAATTGCCTGAACATTTACGACACATTATTTTGGCAGGACGTTGCAAAGACGACATTGAAGCTTTTCAGGGACTGTTACAAGAATTGGAAATTGACACTGACAATCGCGGAATGCGGAAACAGGTATACAACAATTACAGGTCACATCCGTCGCAATTCCGCGATGATAGAAATAATAACTGGGCGCGACAAGGCTATTCTCACAACGTAAATCGTGACCAAAACAGACACCACCCGTATGACAACCACTGGCAGAGTAATAGTTACAGAGAAAGATCGCACTTCCGTAATTATGAATATGACAGAGATAACCATAGAAACAGACAATATGGAAACCAAAACAATTATTATCAAGGGAGACAAAATAACTTCAGACGCAACAGTTCAGCGCGCAGTTACGATTCCGGGAGAAATTCTCCACCACATGACCGACAAGAAAGAAACTACAGGAACTACCGACATGACGACAGACGATATGATCGTAACGACAGATCTGAATTGCATCAGAACTGGCGGGATTCGAACAGAGCAGGGCCTTCTCGTCAGAGTGAATTTGTAGAAGTTAGGTCTCCTAATCCCAATAACGACGCGCGCCAACAAAGAGACAGACAATGACTCGCACAGCAGGCAGCTGCGTGCGGCCGCTGGCTCAGGGAAAAATAACAAAGACGCTAGCCTTGAGAAAAGATTTTGCATTCTTTACCGATGTAAACAACATGATAATTGCTTTGAAGTTGAAAGTCTGCGTACTAGGAAGAGTAAAGGATTGCACCACACTTCACATGTAAAACCGCTTACTGAGAGATAATCTGCTTTTTAACTTTGTCTTTGCCTTAAAACTTTTCACTTTACATTACTAGTATGCTTTGAAAGACTTAAGAAACTGTTAACATGCAACAGTGTTTGAAGTTAAATATCCAATCAAGAACCAAGAGAACTTATTTAAATAGAAATTACGAATGCATTGTTATAGTGAACAGACTACACAGTGTTGCATTTGTACATTCTTGCTTGTTAGTTGCACGATTACGTAACGACTATCAGGCTTACATACTTAGGACACATACTGGTACTGCTAATGAGATTTTAATGCAACATTTTGGTTTACTTGCAAATACATTATGGATTCAAGGTGCTTTCTGAGAGATACCAGGTGACACAGTGGTTAGTATATTTGACAGCTACACGACTATATCACGACGCTACTAATGAGTGACAATTTACAATGTTGCTTTTGCGGTGTATCTGTTTTATATCTGCACAGTTTTTCGGCATTATTCAAGAAAGTAAAACATGTTTTAGTAGTAACTTTTGTGGTATAGCAACAATGAGACAGCCTTTTCGTAGCACAACAATACGTTACAGTACAGTACTTTCCTCATCACGGCAATAAGCGTAATAACTAAGATATCTATACGCAAAGCATTTCACTTTTGTGTATCATGAGGTAAGTACATTGACTTTAGCAGAACTTTGCTTACAGAGGACGATAACTACGACACTTCCACAGAGATTATGTTGCAACAAGACGCACATTTGGCGCTACAGTACACGTATTTGAGTGATTAATTTTCTACTTAAAACATTTATTTTTAAAGATTTTTGAATTACAAAGAAAGTTCTCCGTGATACATTTCATTCCATTGCTGTAATCTGTAACACCTGAGGGTATAATTACATTAATCCTCAGGGGGGTACACGCCTACTTCGTGTACCATGTGTTTGGCAAGCACAAGGAACCCTAGCTAATATGGTATTTGCTTATACAACTTTACACATCGGTACCATATTTCTCTAATACACAAATTACACAGCTATCTGATCATTTAACTGAGAGAGACAAACATTTATTTTACTATATCAGTGACAGATGTTTACATAATTACACAGTTGGATAACTTCACACTTATGAAACTGTATTTTGTCTGTACTTTGTGAAATACTCATATTTTTTCGGAACCATTGTGATACTATGAGAGCTTTGAATGATATATTTGGTAAGGGAGCATGATTTTAAAGTACGTTTGAGGCAGATGACACTTTTGACATGAGCAGAGAATTTTTTTAATTATTGGAGGAAGCTACGACGATTTTGAGATTTGACTGAGGTGTTATGATGTTATTTTTACGACGACGATGTGTATTATGCTGCTGAGGTATGTTTATGATTAATAGGCTGAGGCTATATGAGTTATTTGATTATGCTTCATATTTATAATGACGAAATATTGACGAGTGTCGATGGATACGTATATGTGTAATAAGGTAAGGAGTAATGAATAGTGGGTAGGGACTCTTGACTTGTGAAAAAGGATGTTGGAAACCAAGAATCGTACTTTAAGAGTTATGAAGTGTGTGTAAATGCGTGAATGTATCACAATGCCGGCAAAAATTTTTTGGACAACGTTATATTCATAG
The DNA here is from genome assembly GCF_021461395.2 of Schistocerca americana. NCBI lineage: Eukaryota > Metazoa > Arthropoda > Insecta > Orthoptera > Acrididae > Schistocerca > Schistocerca americana. Next base: position 508,674,188 of record NC_060119.1, on the reverse strand, counting down.
GATTTTCTTTCTACAGATTTGCAACGCTAATTCTTGACCTGTGAAATATTTTTATGTGAGACTGTCACTGTAGCGGAAACTGGTGTCGTAAATATTTCCGTAAGAAAGTTAAGTGACCACCTGCACGTAATGCGTCGTGGGCACGCAGCTGTGTCAAACACCTGGAGAACAAGCCATTAGGGTGTGCCTTTCCGGAAGCACAGGTAGAAAAAAAAAAAGGAAAAAAGGCAGGCCTTTATCCTCGCCATTGGCATTCCTTTAGAGAAAATATTGCAAATGCGACACCCTCATTACTTCCATTAACCTTGCTATTGACATTCCTTTGTAGAAAGCATCGCAAATATTACACGCTCATTACCTGAAAACATATGATTACTCGTACTTTTTGCTAATTACTGCAATGCTTATGAATTGATGGGAAATATTCGTACATCTGCACACCTGATTATGACAAGTGTCTTTCTATGAGAGTTGAGAGCTACTGACTTACGAAATGCCACATGACTATTGAATGATATTTTTATGCTTTGCTTTTCGTAGTTGCTTATTTCACTTGATATCTGGTTTCCAGCTGTGTTGCAGCATTGCTTTTATAAAATAAAATGCATTTGCTAATGTGAACACTTTCTGTCAACAGATCTATTAAATAATTATTTTATGATCCACATTCTTTAAAAAAGGAGCACTTGGAAAGGAAAGAACAATAAGAAGGAACTAGTAACAGTAACACATAATTTTCTTTTCAAGTACATGGTAATATTTCTTTTTACAATCAGTTGTTATGGTGCACCACTATAATTACATAGACATTAAGATATGATTATACATTTCCCTTATCTGCATTGTTGTTTTTACTGTAATATTTTTTCTGCTTGAGCTTTGTCATGTATAGATATAAGTTTTATATTTTTTATATTTTTTACATTTGCTGCTGCTGTTTGCCAGGCATAGTGCTACTGAATTTTAAATTGTGTTACTCTGTTAAGCTAATTTTACTACTGACTTATTTTTCTTGCTACTGTACATTGGCTCATATTAGTTGTAATGTTGCATTGCTTGGTAATTTATATTTACTGTAGCTTGCTTTGCAATTTTCCATTTTTTTGCATTGCTGTTTGTGTTAATTTGTTATGTGCTGCTGCATTGCCTCGTCCCTTAGTTTAGCATCTGAGCTCAGTAGATTTAAGTTGGCTTAAGAGGGGTAGACTATATAAGAAACTAACTATGATGACTTGGAAGAAATGCATTGAGAAGCTATCAGAAAATGGTCTGGCAAAATAAAAAGCATACTGTACAGTGGAGAAAAACTATTATTGACAGAGGATGTGAACAGAATACAGAAAGCAGAGAGAAAAACTATTTTTGACAGAGGATGTGAACATAAATACAGAAAGCATGCTTAGATAGAATTTTTTTTGGTGGAAACAAAGGATGAAATAAGAGGAAAGATGAAAGATATATGAAGTTTTGGGTTGGACTGCAGTACCAAATGTTACACTGAAAACGAACCCTATCCTTTCCTATTGGTGTTATCCCACTATGTGTATATGTACCCTTGTGTATTTGTCTTTTTCCTGTCTTTATGTGTTTAGCTAATAAGATTTATGTTGTAGAATTTTTCAAATACTATGTTATTTTCTTTGTAAAGATGTTTAGACATTATTTATTCTGTTCTGATTTAATGCTCATGTGTGAAATTAATGTTTCGAAAACTATTCTCATTATTTTATATATTCACTTATGTCGTAATTCCTGTAACACTGATGTATATGTTATTTCGATTCTTTTGTAAAGCCTGTACTACAAATGTTATCTGTATTGTTATGTTTTTAATGATGTATTCTGTACCTTTGTTATTGTATTCTCATGTTATAAAATTGTAATTGACACCAGTTTATCAAACTAAGTAACTTGTAAGCATTCATTTCACTGCACACATTTCCGTTGGTCATAGTATATGGACAATATGTGAGAAGTAGGGACTGTTAGTGTTTCCACGTGTGTTAATAATTCAGCAAGGGACTGGATAACAGCATTGCTGGTTCTAAGGACAATTCCAAACACTTTGTGAGTGCACAAGTGGTGGTTTATGGACTTGCTATATTCTCTGCAAGACTCTTCGATGGTGATTGTGCACCTGCACAGTCGCAACAGATGGCTGCTGGCCATTTCTACAAGGACTACAGTGGGTCTACACCTTTGCTGACTCACCAGTACCATTATTTCTACAAGGACTGCAGTGGGTCTGCACCTCTGGTGGCCCACCAATACCGTAATCTCTACCAGGACTACAGTGGGTCTGCTCTGTGATGACCTACCTACCAATACTCTTCAAAATTTCGACTGACTCTGCTGTGGGTTTGCTCTGTTGTGACCCAATACTTGTCTGCATGTCGAGAGTCAGCACTGTCTTTCCGTTGGAAGGACAACACTACTTCTTCAAGACTGCATGGAAATCCACTACTTCCGTGTGCATTTTCTTTTACTGCTCAGACTTTGAGAAAAACACTGCTATTCTCCTGTTATGTACGGTTAGGACTGTCTTTATGAACTGTGAGACAATTTTAGCTTTTGACCAACATTGTATCAATAAGTGTGTGCATTTGATTTCTTTGTTATTGTAATTATGAAAAAAATTTTTCAAATTTGTATTGGCCACTGCCCAATCCAATTTGTAAAATTTTTTGTGGGGAGCATGGGGGCTATGTAAGTAGGCTGTTTAGGTTTTTTTATTGGTAACGCCACCTCTGTATGAAAATCACTGGCTGTGCTGTGTGCAGTCTGTGGCTGCTTTGCATTGTTGTAATACTCGCCATTGTAGTGTTAGGCAGCTGGCTGTGAACAGTGCGTAGCGTTGCGCAGTTGGAGGTGAGCCGCCAGCAGTGGTGGATGTGGGGAGAGAGATGGCGGAGTTTTGAAATTTGTCATGAACTGATATATTTATATATGATGATATCAAGGTAAATACATTGTTTGTTCTCTATTAATATCTTTCATTTGCTAACTATCCCTATCAGTAGTTAGTGCCTTCCATAGTTTGAATCTTTTATTTAGCTGGCAGTAGTGGCACTCGCTGTATTGCAGTAGCTTGAGCAGCGAAGATTTTTGTGAGGTAAGTGATTTGTGAAAGGTATAGTTTAATGTTAGTCAGGGCCATTCTTTTGTAGGGAATTTTGAAAGTCAGATTGCGTTGCGCTAAAAAATATTGTGTGTCAGGTTAAGCACAGTCATGTATAATTGTTCAAAGGGGACGTTTCACAGCTCGCTCTAGTACTATGGAAGCCATTCCCTAATGTCTTAACAGATGTCCTAATATCCTGTCCCTTCTCCTTGTCGGTGTCTTCCACGCATCCCTTTCCTCTCTGATTCTGTGCAGAAGCACCTCATTTCTTACTTTATCAATCCACCTAATTTTAAAAAAATAGTTCAAATAGCTCTAAGCACTATAGGACTTAACATCTGAGGTCATCAGTCCCCTAGACTTAGAACTACTTAAACCTAACTAAACTAAGGACATCACACACATCCATGCCTGAGGCTGGATTCGAACCTGCGACCGTAGCAGCAGCGCACTTAATTTTCAACATTCGTCTGTATGACCACATATCATATGTTTCGATTTTCTTCTGTTCCGGTTTTCCCACAGTCCATGTTTCACTACCATATAATGCTGTGCTCCAAACGTACATTCTCAGAAATTTCTTCCTGAAATTACGATGTATATTTGATACTAGTAGACTTCTCTTGGCCAAAAACGACCCTTTTTTGAAATGCTGGTCTACTTTGGATGTCCTTCTTGCTCCATCCGTCATGTTTATTTTGCTGTCTGGGTAGAAGAATTCCTTAACTTCATCTACTTCGTGACCGTCAATCCTGATGTTAAGTTTCTCGCTGTTCTCGTTTCTGCTACATCTCATTAGTTTGTTCTTTCTTCGATTTACTCTCAATCAGTAGTCTGTACCCATTAGACTGTTCATTCCATTCACCAGATCATATAATTCTCCTTCACTTTCACTCAGGATAGCAATCTCATCAGCGAATTTTATCACTGATATGCTTTCAGCTTGAATTTCAATTCCATTCCGGAACTTTCTGTTATTTCCATGATTGCTTTTGGATGTACAGACTGAACAGTAGGGGCAAAAGACTACGCCCTATCTTACACCCTTTTTAATCCGAGCACTTCGTTCCTGGTCGTTCACTCTTGTTATTCCCTCTTGGCTCGTATACATATCGTATATTACTTGTCTCTCCCTATAGCGTGCCCCTATTTTACTTAGAATTTCGAACATCTTGCACCATTTTGTCGAACACTTTATCCAAGTCGGCAAATTCTATGAATGTGTCCTGATTTTTCCTTAGTCTTGCAACCTCAATTTCCTTTTCCAATCTTCTGTGTATTATTCTTCTTAGTAATTGGGTGCATGAGATGTCAAGCTGATTGTGCGATAATTCTCGCACTTGACAGCTCTTGCAATCTTCGGAGTTGTGTGGATGGTATTTTTCCGAAAGTGAGATGGCATATCGCAAGACTCATACATTCTAGACACCAACGTAAATAATCGTTTTGTTGCCAGTTCCCCCAATCATTTTAGAAATTCTGATGTAATGTTATCCATCCCTCCTGCCTTATTTGATCTTAAGTGCTCCAAAGCTCTCTTAAATTCTGATTCTAATATTAGATCCTTTATCTTTTCTAAATCGACTCCTGCTTTTTCTTCTATCTCATAAGACAAGTCCTCCCTCTACAGGCTTAAAAAATTATATGTGGCCCTCAACTACGTATGCTCAGACTAAAAGGGTAAATATTAAAGATTTTGGCTGGTTTCATTGTCTAGGGGCTGGGATACGTAGTTGCCGCACTACAAGCGCCAAATACTGCTGAGTCTACAGTATACAATATGAATATACACATTGATCGAATGGTCGAAGGTTACCATCACTTGGCAATTGCGAATTTTGAATGTAACACAGAAATTTATAAATAAAAGATTGCAATTAAATAAAATCTGCAGGTACTATGCTTAACGACTTTAAATGATGAGTACGAGAGCAGAAGTACCTACAAGAATGCCGTTTATTACTGCAAAACACTTGTTGGTGTCGATGGTCCAGCAATTAAATAACATTTAAGTTGAATAACAGGTAAACAATAGATTCCTACTCCATGTAATTAGTTATGAACAACAACATAGCTCGCGAGATATTCACTTCTAAACGCATACTACGTCTTCACTGCAGAAGCCACAGAAATCTCACAAGTGCACAAGTCGGCACTACGAAATATTTCTATCCCCCGCGACTACGCGCAAACTGCTCAACACTCTCCAAGTATTTCCTGCGACCGTCCGTCGCGCCTTCCCGTCCAGCACTCCCCGGTGTCCCGTGCGACCCGATGCTCCTTCTCCACCTCCATACAGTCTCCCCATTCCTCGGTAGTCGCCTACCGTAGTAACGAGCGCTGTGATTGGCTAGAGCGCTCCTGCCATGTCTCCAAGCCAAAGCACACTCACAAACATACTGAAACACACACGGAATATTTGATTTTCATTTAAATAACTTGAAATTAAATATATATTCCTACAGCTGGACCATAAACGCGCTCTAGCACACATTATTAAATACATAAACAAATTAAATAAACATATATCAAAGGAATAGAACCAATAGTAGGCCACTAGCCCAATGTCTCTGTGCTTTCTAAAACACAGTAAATATTTGACCAATTACTTCATGAATAGTATATATCGGATATAAACAAAGACATTGATGAAGAAATATATTTATAAGCATGCTGCTACCGTTTTTTCGTGTAACTGTGGGGTACTTATGGCCTGACGCGATCAACAGTAATCGACCAATTTGACCTCCAATACCTCATGTACTATTCAAGTTACATGCCTGTAATTCATACCAATTTAGGTTTACACTAATAGCTTTCTAAAGACACATCGATCGTCAAAATCGGATGAACCATTTAGATTTTGGAAATTCGTTGCTGGGTGTTACTTGTATAATTTACAGTCAGATACTAAACTTTAAACTAATAAAGATATTTAAAATCTGATTACACGTCAGAAACGTCGTGCAAATAATAGTAATGTGTGTGTTTCTTTCTGAGGTATCATGATTCCTCTGGCTACTACTCATTTCTGCATGAACTGTGAAATGTCTGCCATTACGGTTTCGCAAAGTCCGCCATCTTTGGCACTCCCCTCATACAAATCTTCTTCATCGACACAAAGCACAGTCCTCGACACAGCGTCAACGTGGTATTCCAAGCCACGCGGTCGGCCTCTTCCCCTCTTGCTCCAGCTGATGTTCGGCACCACGCGATTGCTGAGGAGCCCCAGCTTGCTGAGCGGCCCGTGGGGCTACGCCAACTCCGAGTTTAGAATATTTCCAGAGCGCCACGACTTGCCAGTTACCTGCACCGCTCACAGAGGCCTTCAATATACCCTTTCCACATGTGCGCTGTCTCATCTGCATTGAACAGGGGAATTCCCGTTGCACTCTTAATGTTACCAACCTTGCTTTTAATGTCACCAAAGGTTGTTTTGACTTTCCTGTCTGGTGAGTCAGTCCTTCTGACAATCATTTCTTTTTCGATTTGTTCACTTTTTATATGCAGATGTTTCAATTTAGCTTCCTTGCACTTCCTATTTATTTCATTCCTCAGTGACTTGTATATCTGTATTCCTTTATTTGTGTGAACATTTTTGTACTTCCTTCTTTCATCGAGCCACTGAAGTATTTCTTCTATTACCCATGGTTTCTTCACAGTTATCTTCTTTGTACCTATGTTTTTCTTTCCATCTTCTGTGATTGTCCTTTTTAGAGATGTCCATTCCTCTTCAGCTGTACTGCCTACTGTGCTGTTCCTTATTGCTGCACCAATACCCTTAGAGAACTTCAAGCGTGTCTCGTCATTTCTTAGTACTTCTTTGCATATTGATTCTTCCTGACTAATCTCTTAAATTTCAGCCTACTCTTTATCACTACTGCATTGTGATCTGAGTCTATATCTGCTACTGGGTACGACTTACAATCTATTATCTGATTTCGGAATCTCTGTCTGACCGTGATGTAACCTGACTGAAATCTTCTCGTATCACCCGGCCTTTTCCTAGTACACCTCATTCTCTCGTGATTCTTGAATAGTACTGTATTAGGCTTTCAGTTTCCTCATATACTTTCTCTTTCTCTACATCTTCAGATTTCGATGTCAGCATATGTAGCTGTCCTATGGTTGTCGTGTCGGTTTTCTGTTCATTCCGATAAAAACAATCCTATCACTGAAATGTTCAGAGTAATATAATGTCTGCCCTACCTTTCTATTTACAACCAATCCTACTCCCGTTGTACCATTTTCTGCTGCTGCTGATACTGCCCTATGTTAATTTGACCAGAAATGCTCGTCTTCTTACCATTTCACTTCACTGTCTCCTACTACATCTAGATTGAGCGTTTGCAATTCCCTTTTTAGATTTTCTAGCTTCTTACCACCTTCGAGCTTCTGACACCCCACGCCCTGACTCGTAGAACGTTATCTTTTCGTTGGTTGTTCAGTCTTTTCCTCATGGTCACCTCTCCTTTGGCAGCCCCCTCCCGAAGATCCGAGAGGTAATCAAGACCGTTTTTGAATTACAGGTCACATGTCCTGTGGATACATATTGTGTGTCTTTAGTGCAGTGGTTTCTGTCGCCTTCTGTATCCTCACACCATTGATCATTTCTTTTTCTTCCGGCTTGAGGGGCAATTTCCCATCCGAATGACAAGAGTGCCCTGAACCCTCTGTCCGCTCTTCCGCCCTCCTTAATAAGGCCGTTGACAGAATGATGGTGACTTCTCTTGCCGGAAGTCTTCGGCCGCCATTGCCGATTATTAACCAATATTTAAGCCGTGGCGGGCTTCGAACGCGGGACTGAAGACGTTTTTATTAGTAAACACAAAGTCTACGTCCAGACCACCGGTTTACCATACCGCTATACGTTTCGAATATTATACCGGTACTATTTGAGAAACTTGCTCGTTTAAAAATGCGTTTAGTATTATTAGTGCAACATAATATTTATAAACTGTGTGGTGACTGTTCTAATGTGTTCATTAACTTAAGTTATTACTTAAATAATTATTTTGTACTATCGTGTGGCAACAGAGAGGTTTTAAGTGCAGTACGGATAAATTGCATACATCATTAGCAATATGCCTAAATGGGGATCATGGATTAAACGAATGTGCACGAATATCAACTTATCCTAAATAAAAACGTATTAGTGGACCATATTCTTACTTTTGAAGAGATGATATTCGTTTAAGGTATGTCACTTTCGATACTAATGAAGGAAACGGATTGCTCAACAATTTCAATGCAGAAGAACCCATGTTATGCAGAAAGTGGGAAGAAGGTTTCCATCAAAAAAACATCGTCTAATTCGAGGGAAAGGTCGAAAGCTCCAAACGAAACTCATTCGTAAAGTAGACGAATGGTCTAGCGAGTTGTGCGAGTAAGATCGAATGGAAGAAATGATCAGTTGCATGACATGCAAATCGTGGACTCATGTAAATTGTGAATTGGTGGGGCAAGGAAGAAAAAAGTTATAGCCTGCAGATAGCGGTATAATAACTAAAAGTGTGAAACATTTTCTTAAACTTTCATTACATTACATTAGTAAATGTCTTTAAACAGAAGGGCGTAATTTATAAGGGTGATACAATATATACACCCACCGGTGGAAATATGGAAACTACACTCCTGGAAATGGAAAAAAGAACACATTGACACCGGTGTGTCAGACCCACCATACTTGCTCCGGACACTGCGAGAGGGCTGTACAAGCAATGATCACACGCACGGCACAGCGGACACACCAGGAACCGCGGTGTTGGCCGTCGAATGGCGCTAGCTGCGCAGCATTTGTGCACCGCCGCCGTCAGTGTCAGCCAGTTTGCCGTGGCATACGGAGCTCCATCGCAGTCTTTAACACTGGTAGCATGCCGCGACAGCGTGGACGTGAACCGTATGTGCAGTTGACGGACTTTGAGCGAGGGCGTATAGTGGGCATGCGGGAGGCCGGGTGGACGTACCGTCGAATTGTTCAACACGTGGGGCGTGAGGTCTCCACAGTACATCGATGTTGTCGCCAGTGGTCGGCGGAAGGTGCACGTGCCCGTCGACCTGGGACCGGACCGCAGCGACGCACGGATGCACGCCAAGACCGTAGGATCCTACGCAGTACCGTAGGGGACCGCACCGCCACTTACCAGCAAATTAGGGACACTGTTGCTCCTGGGGTATCGGCGAGGACCATTCGCAACCGTCTCCATGAAGCTGGGCTACGGTCCCGCACACCGTTGGGCCACCTTCCGCTCACGCTCCAACATCGTGCAGCCCGCCTCCACTGGTGTCGCGAAAGGCGTGAATGGAGGGACGAATGGAGACGTGTCGTCTTCAGCGATGAGAGTCGCTTCTGCCTTGGTGCCAATGATGGTCGTATGCGTGTTTGGCGCCGTGCAGGTGAGCGCCACAATCAGGACTGCATACGACCGAGGCACACAGGGCCAACACCCGGCATCATGGTGTGGGGAGCGATCTCCTACACTGGCCGTACACCACTGGTGATCGTCGAGGGGACACTGAATAGTGCACGGTACATCCAAACCGTCATCGAACCCATCGTTGTACCATTCCTAGACCGGCAAGGGAACTTGCTGTTCCAACAGGACAATGCACGTCCGCATGTATCCCGTGCCACCCAACGTGCTCTAGAAGGTGTAAGTCAACTACCCTGCCCAGCAAGATCTCCGGATCTGTCCCCCATTGAGCATGTTTGGGACTGGATGAAGCGTCGTCTCACGCGGTCTGCACGTCCAGCAGGAACGCTGGTCCAACTGAGGCGCCAGGTGGAAATGGCATGGCAAGCCGTTCCACAGGACTACATCCAGCATCTCTACGATCGTCTCCATGGGAGAATAGCAGCCTGCATTGCTGCGAAAGGTGGATATACACTGTACTAGTGCCGACATTGTGCATGCTCTGTTGCCTGTGTCTATGTGCCTGTGGTTCTGTCAGTGTGATCATGTGATGTATCTGACCCCAGGAATGTGTCAATAAAGTTTCCCCTTCCTGGGACAATGAATTCACGGTGTTCTTATTTCAATTTCCAGGAGTGTACATTCTCAATTTGTATTACTTGCAGATGTTTGGAAAATTAAGAATTGTGTAATTCATGAAAAAAATATTGTGTGTCAGTTTAGTGTTGATCAGAATAAGTAAAGAGAGTAATGTCTGAGTACGTTCTGTTTTGCTCAGCTGTTTGAAAATCAAATAACGTAAGGGGTTTACCAGCACAGTAATTCATGAATTCATGAACCGATGAATTCATGAATTCATGAATTACTGTGCTGGTAAACCCCTTACGTTATTTGATTTTCAAACAGCTGAGCAAAACAGAACGTACTCAGACATTACTCTCTTTACTTATTGTGATCAACACTAAACTGACACATAATATTTTTAGCGCAACGCAATCTGACTTTCAAAAATCCCTACAAAAGAATGGTCCTGACTAACAATAACCTATACCTTTCATGAATCACTTACCTCACAAAAATCTTCGTTAGTCAAACTACTGCAATACAGCGAGCGCCAATACTGCCAGCTAAATAAAAGATTCTAACTACTGAAGGCACTAACTACTGATAGGCATAGTCAGCAAATGAAAGATGTTGATAGAGAACAAACAATGTACTTTCCTTAATAATGTTCAAAAGTCATTATATACATTTTATATATATATATATATATATATATATATATATATATATATTAGTTCATAATATCCAGTATTACAAATTTACTCTTTCTGGCGGACGCACGTCCAGATCGTCCGCTCTTAAAATTCTGCATCTCTCTCCCCACATCCACCACTGCTGGCGTCTCACCACCAACTGCGCAACGCTACGCGCTGTTCACATACAGCTGCCCAACAATTCAATAGCAAATATTCCAACAATGCAAACCAGCCACAGACTTCACACAGCACAGTCAGTGATTTTCATACAGAGCGCTACGTGGCATTACCAACATAAAAACCTAAACAGCCTACTTACATATGTTCCAACAATTAAGAAAAGCTACGATTTGAAGCAGCATTTATGATACGAGATCAGTGCCTATTCTGGCACACAGCAAATAATTAGATAAAAGTATCTATAAAACTGTAGTAAGTAAAAAACTGAAATACTACATCGTACACAATGAAATCCCCAGAGTAACGTAGAATGCCACTATAAAATGATAAAGTGGAGGCGGGATGCACTATTCTGCTAACGCCATTGGTGTATGTACCAGTTCTGTAGACGAGTACCTACAACCAAACAAAGAAACATTAGTTACGAAATTTTAGTTTTTTTCGTAGTGATAATTCAGATATTATGAATACCCCTCGTTCTAAAGGATTGTGTTGTTGTAACCAACCTTTAGACCATCTTCTCCCTGAACCATGGGGTGTCTTGGCACCTATAGCAGGTCACGTTGGAGATGGTGGTTATCTCTGAAACAAAAGGTTTGCGGTTATACCGGTTTTATTCGTCTCCAGTTTAACATGGCTGTTAGACCCGCTCTAAACAGCCAATTTCTAAAATAACCGATTTTCGGTATTTTGTTGCTATTATTTGTACAAATAAACGTACATCGAACAAGGATTGAAAAATTCTGAGACGACCTTGGCCTTTCGCATTATGTGGTCCAAGATACATAGAATCAAATTATCCAAATAGATAAATAAATGAAAACTTCGCCCGTCGACTGTTTGTTCTGTTTCTCGGGTTGAAAACTACAGAACATTCACAAGTATTTTCCTACCGATTCTAACTTTAAAAATCCCAGCCCAAAAATCATATTGTAACTGGGCACCGTAACACTATTTGAGAATGAAGAGTAATCAGTGTTGAAGGAAGAAAACTGAAGTTTGAGGACCCCGTTTTATTGTTAAGTTGACACAACGAGCTGTTCAGCTACTTTCTATTTTTACTAAAACAGTCAATGAATCGTTAAGGTGTTAATTTATTACTGTTAATATAACTTCCTTTCTCTTTTGTTACTTCATAGAATGGATAGACAGTTAACAAGCTTTTTAGTAGTATTTGTAGTGTTCTTTTATTAATTATTTCGAATGAAATATCTGTTTATTAGTGAAATATATTTGTTTACTTATGAATGAGAACTTGAATACGATTGATTTTTATTTACAAAACCAAAAATGCTGTTTCAAAGCATCCAACTGAACAATTTAAGTAATAGACAAAATACAGCATTTACCAGGAACAACAGCATAACAATAGTTAAAACTTCGATAAGGAGTTAATTAATTAGTCAATATTTACTGTCCAATCTGTTCATAAATACTCTTCCTGCAATGTATTGATCTGTAAGCTGACTCCCTTAATCAATATTATTCAAAGACAATACCAATCTTTTAGAAGCCTCAGAACTTCCTACTGTAATCATTTTTAAAAACAAGTTTTATTTAAAAACTAAAAGTTTTAGCGTTACTGTTATGGAAAATTGATACATCAGTTTTAGAGCCGGTTATTATTAAAAAATAAAAATACCTGTTATAACTGACCAACGGCCTTGCTGCAGTGGTAACATCGGTTCCCCTCAGATCACCGAAGTTAAGCGCTGTCGGACTGGGCTAGCACTTGGATGGATGACCATCCGGTCTGCCGAGCGCTGTTGGAAAGCGGGGTGCACTCAGCCCTTGTGAGGCAAACTGAAGAGCTACTTGACTGAGAAGTAGCGGCTCCGATCTCGTAAACTGAAATACGGTCGGGAGAGCGGTGTGCTGTCCACACGCCCCTTCATATCGGCAGCCATGGCGGCCGGTCGGTGCCTTTGGGACTTCCAAGGCCTGTTCGGACGGAGTTTAGTTTAATTTAGTTGTTATAATTGACACAAATACCGAAAAACCGGTTATTTGAACTAAAATACCGTTATTGATTTTAACTGGTCTGTTTTTCCCATTCCTAGGTCGCGCATGTTGGGTCAGTGGCATAGTTAGAGAATTTGACACCAGATGTGGTATTTTAACTTGTCATCCTCTTTCCACCCCCACCAACCCCGCAAAAATATCAAATAATATTTTTTGGTGAAGAAAATATTTTTATACAAGTGCTTCTGTAATCAAAATATAACCTTAACTATTTTGTGCTCAGTTTTAATGAATGGAAACAAGTGAAGTTTTAGAAATAAGGTAGTATGATTGGTTACTAATGACGCAGTACAAACAATCAGAGATTTTCTTAGTGACAGGTGACTTTTTCCTGTAGCTTAGAATAAGTTCCTTCTAATTTCCTCTGCTACAAACTTTGAAATGAAGTCTTCAAAATTAATACATGTAAGTGCACTATTTTCGACGGATAGAGTTGCCAGACTAGATAGTTGTGCTTGATTTGTGGTGTACTTAAGATAATTTTTAGTCGCTTCAGTCTGAAAAACTCCTTTCACATGAGGCTGCCAAAAACACAAAATTAAGAAAAATCTTAACGCTGGAATGTGGTTGGGAACAGACTCGGAAAATTTATATTCAGACACAAAGTATAAGAATCTTAAAGATGTCCAGCCAAGAGACTCTTCTTTTGCAACTTCGGCAGCTTGCAGAAATCTCCTTAGGTGTGAAATTTCTGCAGTGATGCTGTCTTCGAAAATCTCATCATAACTGTCAACTAAACATTTTATATTATATTTATAAAGCTCCGTCTTGATCATATAAATTGCGCAATTCACAATCACCTCTTTCAGCTAGTGCCATCTTCAGATTCGTTACAAATAGAAAATACAGTGGTGTAACAATCTAAGTTGAATTAGCTGGAGCAAAATCTACAACAGGCCTAGTGATGCATCCATGCGTACCAGACATATACATACGATAAAAACATTCAGATGCATCAGCGTCAATATCTTTACTTCTAGGTATATAGCAGGTGCTGGTGGTGGCCTGAGTGTGTCCTGTATTTATACGAATAACTTAGGTGAGTAGGGGGCACTAATGCTATGATACAAGAGGTACCAGTCTCGAAAGTTCCATAGTTGAAAATGCAATATACATAGTCATTCATTAAAATTAATCCATGTGGCAAAATGAGTGTCTGACAGTGAAACAATATGACTACTCATGTTGCATTTTAACTATCGAATTTACGGGACTGGTTACTCATGTACCATAGCAGTAGAGCTCTCTACTGCTCTCAGTTATTTGTTTGAATACAAGACGCAGCCAGGCCCCCACAAACACTTGCTATGTGCTTGATATATATATATTCCGTTCATACATTATAATATTTTTATCGTATGTATTTGGTAGATATACATGGCTGTTAATCATGTTAAAGCATGAAGTAGAGTTTGTTTCAGCTAACTGAACTTAGGTTACTACACAACTCTTTTGCTATACGCAACAGATCTGAAAATGGCAATGGCGTGAATTGGTAACAGAATTTCGCATAACATGAAGACGGATTCATTTATGGACTTTATATCTTCAATTGATAAACCTTTTACAATCGTGAGAAGTTTCGTTTCCAATGTTTTGATCAGATTATTGGGGCCTGAAACAGCAAAACGATCGGATGTATGTTCCATGGCTTTGCAACGTGTATGGATTTGTTGCAGACACCTGTCAATGCATTCTAACATTCACCTTCCCAGCTCCTGTTGCAATATCAGGAGCTATGAGATCACATAACTTTCTCAAGCAATGAGTGAGAATATTTTTTCTTTAAACGCTGTTTTAGAGATAAAATGCGCTTTTGCGTGCAAAAGATCAGGATCAGTCCACAAGCTCTCTTGCTGCCCTGCCGCTCTCACAAGTCTCAGGAATGCAAGCGACGAGAAAATACTGTATTTACAACTCATTCTACAGGAATTAGCAAGTTTTGTCACCCCTACGGAACTGGTAGCCGGTGCGGACCACAACCTGCGTAACCCGCCAGACATGCCATTGCGTACAGTACGCCCTGCCATCGCGAAATTTCAGTGGCACAGGGTGGAATATCTCAGATCTCGCGCTCCCCGGACAGCTTTCCCAATTCGAGTAAACAAATCGCGAGCGTGTTACCGCCATTTCTTTTGAAGTCGAACGGAATGGCGTCGTCGGCGAATGTTTCGGCTGGCAGTGGTCCCGGCGCCGCTGCCGCTTTTGCAGACTTTGTGCGAGAGTCGTCGGGGCAGCTGTCGCGGCTGGATCCGCCCTTTTGGAGAGGCCAAGACGGGGCCTGGTAAACGCGCCCGACTTAAAAGAACAGCGGCGACAAAGTCAAAGGCCAGGCTGGATAGGGCGAGCCCGGCGCTCCAGCCGCCGCCGCCGCCGCCGCCGCTGCCGCCGCCACCTGCAACGCCAATTTCGCGCCGGGCGCTGCCGCGGCTGCACATCAAAGGCGCCGACGCGGCCGCTCGCCGCCCCCGCCACCCCCTCCGCCACCACTCGACCCCTACTCCTCCGGCCAACCGACGCTGCCCTTATTAACTCTGCGGCCCGCCGTTATTCGCGGTCTGCTCTCCCTGCCAGCTAGCAGCCGAAATGCTAAGGCGCACGATTCCAGTAGCATTCGTGTGTAGCCCTGCATTTTAAGTTGCGCCCGGCTAAGCACTGTATTTAAAATGAAACACAGATATGCACAAACTTTCTATCGCGTGGCGGTAAGGAATGATAGGTCAAGGCAACTAGTGTTTTGGAGCCCTGAGGACATTCGTAGCCGCAGATTTGCGTCCGACGAAGAGGTACATGCCCTGATATAGCAACAGTAAACGTTTGTACATGACGGCTTTGGCCATCTTCTCTCACAGTGACATATTTGTATTAACATTTATTATGGCTATTACCTCTGAAATAACAAACACTTTATTTACTTTTTTCCATCTGCCTCATCTCCATTTGACTACCCCTTATAGTTATACGGCTAGTTTGAACTCTGCAACTGACTTTTCTGTTGCTAGATGCACAGTGCCCAATCCATCATATGTTCATGTTGTTGTTGTGGTCTTCAGTCCAGAGACTGATTTGATGCAGCTCTCCATGCTACTCTACCCTGTTCAAGCTTCTTCATCTCCCAGTACCTACTGCAACCTACATCCTTCTGAATCTGCTTGGTGTATTCATCTCTTGGTCTCCCCCTACGATTTTTACCCTCCACGCTGCCCTACAATACTAAATTGGTGATCCCTTGATGCCTCAGAATATGTCCTACCAACCGATCTCTTCCTCTAGTCAAGTTGTGCCATAAATTTCTCTTCTCCCCAATTCTATTCAATACCTCCTCATTAGTTATCTAATCTTCAGCATTCTTCTGTAGCACTTCATTTCGAAAGCTTCTATTCTCTTCTTGTCTAAACTATTTATCGTCCACGTCTCACTTCACTCCATACAAATACTTTCAGAAAAGACTTCCTGACACTTAAATGTATACTCGATGTTAACAAATTTCTCTTCTTCAGAAACACTTTTCTTGCCATTGCCGTCCGCAGCTCGTGGTCGTGCGGTAGCGTTCTCGCTTCCCACGCCCGGGTTTCCGGGTTCGATTCCCGGCGGTGTCAGGGATTTCCTCTGCCTCGTGATGACTGGGTGTTGTGTGCTGTCCTTAGGATGGTTAAGTTTAAGTAGTTCTAAGTTCTAGGGGACTGATGACCATAGATGTTAAGTCCCATAGTGCTCAGAGCCCTTGCCATTGCCAATCTACATTTTACATCCTCTCTACTTCGACCATTATCACCTGGAAAGGAGGTCTGTATACAGATTTTCCATAAAGCCTCTTACATACTGTAAATATCACAGATGATACTCTTCCAGTCATATTATCATGACATAACTTCTCATCACATCTTCCAATTTTAATTTTTCATGCATTTGGAATAAAATTGCAACTCTGAGCCCAGAGAAAGAGAGAAGGTGGGAGAGAGAGAGAGAGAGAGAGAGAGAGAGAGAGAGAGAGAGAGAGAGAGAGAGAGTGTGTGTGTGTGTGTGTGTGTGTGTGTGTGTGTGTGTGTATGTGTGTGTGAGAGAGAGCAAGAAGCTGTACTTGAAAGTCTGTCTCTTAGACCGTTCTGTTCTTGATTATACACATACATATTGATGACCTCCCACGTGTTGCCAAGGTTGTTACGAGCACACTGCAGAAGTTCCGCTGGGAAGCCCTTACTCTTCCTCCGTTCAGCCCGATCTCTCCCCATGATTTCCATGTAATACGTTTGTAGCCTGACGAAAGACTACTGTGGGCGTCGATTTGCTTCGGTCAAAGAGGTGCACACCTGGGTACAATCATCGCTCCATAAGCAACCACAAACATTTTTCCACGAAGGCAATGAGCGTCTTGTTTCAACGTGACTACTTTTCAAATAATAAATAGTTCACTTTTTTCTATCTGTCTCGTTCTCATTTGACTCCCCTTTTACATTTAAACACCATTCGTTACTAAAGTGGTAAAAACTTGAAGTTACATGTACGAATTCAGCTTGCTTTACTGTTGACGTTATGGTTTTCAGTCTGAAGAGTGTTTTGATGCACACCTCCTCGGTATTCTCAGCAAGTCCACTGTTCATCTCTACGTAACTACCACAACTTACACTGAGTTCACCTTGCTTGCTATAGACAAGCCTTGGTCTGTGGTCCCCAGTGGCTAATATCGTAGTTACGATTTATTCCCTTTTGTGTCCACAGTCACCTATTTTCGGTAGGGAAGCCAGTAATATGTACAATGCAAAACACATAGTGATCTAACAACCTTAGAATGAAAATGTTCGATGATGAGGTTTGCTGTCAGCTCTCACTTGCAGAGTGACGGAGTCGACGAAATAAGTATATTTGGATCTACATTGTACATGTTGAATGGTAGGGAAGCACGACTGCATTCTTGTCTTACTCCTTTTCATGTGAGGACTTCCTTCTTGGAATTACCTTCATAGGGCTCATCACAGGTTCGTTTACATGTTGTTTGTTACTTGTTTATTACCCATCTTTCCCTATAGCCTATACTTAATTTTCTTAGAATTTCAAATATATAGTCCCAATTCCAATGGAAATACTAAAAAAAAATCTTTTATCTGAACCTATTTTGGCACAAAATTTGGTGATTTCAGTACAAAATATGGAGTAAAATTGGATGATTTCAACACAAAATTGATTGATTTCAACAAAAAATTCTCTGGTTTCCATGCAAAATTCGCTGATGAACACAGAATTGACTGATTTGGACACAAAATTGAATAATTTCGACCTAAATTTCAATGACTTCAGCACAAAATTCAATGATTTAAACAGAAAATTCAAACCCATCTTTTCCTGTAGCCTTGGCTTATTTTTCTTAGAATTTAAAACATCTGTTCGTATTCCACCAAAATCCTATCTTCGTGACAACCGAATGAATGGGAACTCTCCCCAACACTGCAGGAATGTAATGCAACAGTCGTGGGAATTATTTCTAGCTCTGAGTAGCTAGCAGTACTTCTAGTGCGCAAATATTGCACTGGTAAACCCTGCATGATCGTCCGATTTCTCCGTGTAATTTTATCAGATTTCTCCAAAGTGGTGGAACTAGACCACTTGTCCGAAATTTGAAATGAAGGGAAAGGTTTGGTGTACCCCCTTCGTCCGATACCACAGCTCACTGGCTCAGTCTGCTTGTTTGTCTATGCTTCTGTCTTTTCTCAGTAAATAAACATTTGAAGAAAAAGTTCAGCTTTTGTCTTTATACTTCGTGCATTGTCCTATCGGCAGCCAAACATTTTTTCAATCAGCATCACTCTAGGTATAGTCTTATACTTTTACGTCTATTATACAGCAGGCTTTGTTTCTTTTAACTTTGCTTTGCAATAAGCTGTTCTACTAGGTACAGTATATAATCAACTATTTGTTTAAACGTGCACTGATGACGGTACGGTCAGGAAAACACAAATACTAAAAAACCGACGTTTTGTGTTACATCTGGCAGGTGAACTTTGACGTAGCTTGAATTGCAAATAATACACATATCATCACAACAAACTGATGTATAAAAACTTTGTATTTCGTTTCAAAGACGTATACTTGTGGAATGTGATTGTAGTTATCTCAGAAAAAAGACGAAAAGGAACAGTAGGATTCATGGACGTTTATTACACTACGAAAACTCACTATATGGAAAAGGAAATGTTCCGTCTAATTCACTGACTAATCATCGCCCAGCCCAAACCTCTGAGAATACGGACTTGAAATGTAGAGACGGTGTTATGCTGCAGAGGTCGTGTAAGTAGGGATTTTTCGAAAGGGTATGAAAGGTTTCTTGAAAAGATATCCATATTTAGGCAGTTTTGAAGGTAGTACTACGAAAATTGGTATTTGGTTTCTCAGTCTGAAATTGAAAATTACGTATTTCAGCATTTTTAGAAATTCAGCTTCTAAGTGGGTGAAATAGTGGTTTAAATTTCTTTTTGAAATAAACCATTATTAAAGAACTACTGAAGCATTTTTAAAGATAAATCTATGGAAATTATATTTGGATTCTTTGTTACAAATTAAAAAAAATACGGTTTTCAGTGTTTTTGGAAATTCAATCTCTAAGGGGCTGAAATAGGGGATGAAAAATTTTACGAAATATTTCATTATGAAAACATTTTTAAAGCTAAATCTACGAAAATTTGTACTTGGCTTCGCGGTTAGAGATAGTCTTTGTAAAGTCAAGCCATAAGGGGTGAAACAGGGGATGAAAGTTTTTATGGAAATGTTTCAATATGAAAGCATTTATGAAGCTAAATCTATGAAAATTTATGTTTAGTTTCTCGGTTAGAAATAAAAAGGACACGTTTAACTGTTTTTGGAAATTCGACCACTACAGGGTGAAATAGTGGATGAAAATTTTTGTGGAAATATTTAGTTATATTAAGATATTTTTAAAGCTAAATCTATAGAAATTGATATTTGACTTCTCGGTAAGGAACAAAGAAATATGCGTTAGGCGGTGAAAGTTCTTATGGAAATATCGCCATAGGAACTCAAAAAGCAGTATTCCAGCTATCAGAATCTGTTTTTGATCAGAAATACATTCGGAAAAGGCCATACTTCTATGACTTTAATTATCGAGAAAGTTTAGAAGATGTTGCAGTTTGTGAATTAAATCAAAGAAAGATGTTTAACAGTGACCATGACAAATTGGCTTTGTCAGAATTGCATAGAAAAAGATGCGGATCTAATACGTTAATTTTTGAGCAGGCCTGATATATGTTTATAAAATTATTTTTGTTGTAATTACTACGCAAACTAAGGACTACTGATGGAAAAATAGTTACCACGTTTAAATGCCATTTCGTGTACAAGAATATCTTTTTGAGATGAGAAAATTCAGTACCGGGTGGAAAGACTGGCGCTAACAACTATAAAACTACACATCCGATTTGTTTCTTCCCATCCTTAACTCGCTATATGAAATGAAATTAAAACCGTTGAAACACTTTATCTATGAAAATACTGGCAGCCATGTAAAGGGACACTAACTGTATAAGAGAGTAGATTCTTTTGTTTGCACGGGTTGATCTGTGTGAGCGAAGCAGTGAACGCTAAGGTAGTGTTTTTATAAATCTCCATTCCAATTTCGATCTGCTTTAAAAGAGTTTGTCATATTGTATCTAAATGAGGTTGTCTCGACATTGTGCAACTAGTAAGAAAGAAAAACCTTTCACAGAATTCAAAAACTAATGGAATAACAGTTTTATACGAAAATTCTGTTATTATTTATATAACATGGGGAATATTTACCGGAAAACATGGACAGTCTTGTTACTGAATGAATGTATGCCTTTTGTAGTTTCTGTCTCACTGTTTTCGTTGACATCGTTCTGTAAACGCTTATGATGCCTAGCCGTCTCCCTGTGGCGCCTTCAATAAAAGAAAAATAGTGATATTACAAAAAAATTTTAAAGTATCTGTTAAACGTCTTTAGAAAAGAAATATTAAGTAGCTGGTATAAATTAAGTCAATGCCTAATTGAACCACTTACATTCCACTGCAATGTTATAAGTAAAGACCGTGTAATGTTGGAGGCACATTTAAGATTCCAACAGTGCAGTCTGCGAGTGAGTTTTAAATGTCCAGCCGTTTACGTTACCGTTTCGTTCTCGCAGGTGCGTAATGATGTAGATCGCGTGTCACCACAACTTAAAGGAAAACACTTAAACGGAAAGATCTGATTTCTGAGATAAGTTTACGTCGCGTTACAAAAGAATAACTCAAAAATTGAAGTTTACCTTTTTTTGAAATGTTTTCTTAAGGTTTAGTAACGTGCATGAAATGTTACATTGAACACTACGCCTCCTGGCCGTCAAAAGTAATAGTATTCATGTGATGATGAATGTCACGGTCAGGAAGAGTAAAGAGGAAAGTCCAAAGTTCGAAAGTATTGTAAGAGAAAAGAAGCTTGGAAATCGATCAGCAATGTCTTACCATCTACTCAATCGCAGTATAAATAAGAGCTATAATAATATTCAAGAAAATACTAACTTATGATTTTGATACTACAATGTTTTCGGAATAGATCAGGTGTAATGTTCATTAAAGTAATTCTGTGTGTATAATTAAGATGAGTTCTTCTT
The DNA here is from genome assembly GCF_021461395.2 of Schistocerca americana. Lineage (NCBI taxonomy): Eukaryota > Metazoa > Arthropoda > Insecta > Orthoptera > Acrididae > Schistocerca > Schistocerca americana. Next base: position 508,652,572 of record NC_060119.1, on the reverse strand, counting down.
CCAGCATTACATTTAACGGATAAAGTGCTGCTGTAGCACCTGATACAGTATTTCTATATGCCTCTGGTAGATTTGCGGCGGTTGTTTCCTTTTTACTGGCGGCTTGCTCTCATTCATGGTTCCGATATAACGGTTTATTAACATTACCATAACGGCAGCAGATACACTGACAATTGACGAAAGTCATAGGAACTGCACTTGACAGGTTATCATAAATTATACTCCAGAGAAGTCGATAAACTATGAGAAGTTGTACCAGAAAATCTATCTCTCTGACGTATCGTTTCGTGACCATGCATATACATTTAGGTAATAGCAAATTTTGAGAGTTCTCTAGATGAAGATATATAATACCACTGGAATCACGGAGGAAGAACAATAAAATTTCATAAATAGTAAAATTCGTTGTGGGTATGCGCTATACTGTGTGCGACCATTTTCTTTTAGGTACTAGTAGATACTTGTACAGTTCATGTTTTTCTTGCAACCTGATATTCAGTCCCCTTCATGCTTGATATCTTCCAGCAGGATAGCTGCCTGTGCTACAAGGACCGAATCGTAGTAAAATGGTTTGTCAGTACACATAGTTCACAGCAACGACGTGTATGTTCCAACACAATGTATAGTCATGGAGCTTCTGCTTGTTACCCGATATGCTAACGAGGCTGGAGAAAGACGTGCGAATCAAGCTGCGTTCCCCACTGACGTAAGAAGTTGTCGACCGAAGAAGTGAATGAGAGAGGTGAACTACGTCAATACTCTTATGATGGCATACTTGCAAGCATCACTTCCTGCTCATAAGAAGGAGAACTGGAGTTTAACATACCGTTATCAGCATCATTAGAGTCTTAGTGCTAGCTGGCACTGACGAGTCTGTAAATCGTTAGTGACCTTGTTGAAGGAACAACAACAACGGATGGTTGCTGATCCGGAACTGTCAGTCTGTTTTTACTTCAAGATACAGGTCGAAGGACTCCAGAACGTTGTTAAATCATCATCATGTCCAAATTGTGAGATCTGATGTGTGTTCAGTGCTCCGTCGTGATGTGTATTCACGTCCCATCATATTTGTTGTCTTCCAGTGTGAAAAATGTCTGTCATACGGGCTACAATCGTTTGAGAAGCATTCACGTTGATGTCTTTGTCACCGAATTCGCCTGATTTGGAGCCAACGGAACGTCAGCTCTGCGCCCGCAGTTTGTGGAGAGTTTGTAAACAGTTGGCGCCACATACCCCCTGGAAAAGCACCAGAGGCTTGTCCAATTCATGCCACGCAGAATTGCTGCTGTATAGGGTACTGCACGGGGACTAACACGCTGTTAAACCGGTTCCAAAACTTCCTTCAGATTCCTCAACTGCCTCCAAAGTCACGTGACTATCGCATAAAGGTTTGGCTGCAAGCGTCCTACAGATTTTAAACGTCATTACCTCGGTAGTTCAGACAGATCCGTCCAATATTAACTGAAAATGCACCCTAAGACAAAATAAACGACGCACCGCGAATAAATTAGCCCACTGGGACGGGATTCGGTAAATATGATGTACATGTACAGACAAACAAATGATTACAATTTGAGAAAAATGGATGATTTATTCAAGAGAAAGAGCTTCACAAACGGAGCAAGTGAATAACGCGTTCGTTCACCTGTGGTCCTTATGCAGGCAGTTATTCGGCTTGGCAGTATTGATAGAATTGTTGGATGTTCTCCTAAGGGATATCGTGTCAAATTCTGCCCAACTCGAGAGTTAGATTGTCAGAATTTCGAACAAGTTGAGGGACCCTGCCCCTAATGCTCCAAAACGTCTCATCTAGGGGAGATCCCCGGCGACCTTGCTGTTCAAATTAGGATTGGCAAGCACGAAGACAGGCAGTGGGTACTGTTGCCTTGTGCTGGCGGGCATTAAATTGCTGATATGTAAGCCCAGGATATTTTGCCATGTAGGGAAACAAAACGGAGCGTAGAATATTGTCGTCGCACCGCTGTGCTGTAAGGCTGCCGCAGGTGACAACCAAAGGAGTCCTGCTATGAAAAGGAATGGCACCCCAGGCCATCACCCGTGGCTGTCTGGTGGATGGAAGTGACGGTCAGATTGGTACGCCACCGTTATCTGGGGCGTCTCCAGCACGTCTTCGCTGGTAATCGGGGCGCTATTCGAAGTGGGGCTCGTCACTGAAGACAATTCTACTCCAGCCAATGAGATTCCAGGCCAAAGACGTGTCTGAAGACGCTCCAGGCAGTAGTGGTATACCAACCCAACTGTCGCTCTCCATACTGGCCGACAACCAGAAGTGACGGTCTAAAGTGACAATTCTTTTCACAGAAAGAAGCATTTGGTTGTCATCCGCGGCTCCCTGACAGCACAGCGGTACGTTGGTGGTGTTCTACGCCCTGTTTTCTTGCCCCTCGTGGTAAACCATCGTGGGCTTACATTCTAGCAATCTGAAGCGTTATGGATAGGCCCCTCCAACCATCTCGGAATTTTGACAATCTAATGCGCCAGTTGGATAGACTTTGGCAGATGTCCCTCAGGGGGGGATCCAATATTTCTTTCAAACAATGCCATGCAGAATAACTTCTTGCATAAGAGCCAGAGGTGGACCTTGCGTTACTAATTTGTTCAATTTGTGATGCAATTGCTCTTGAATAAATCATTCAATTTTTCTGAAACTGTATTCATTTGTGTCTCTGAACTTGTGCATCACATTTATCAATTCCTTTCGCATTCGGATAATTCCTGCAGGGTACGTCAATTTTTTTCTCTTTGAGTGTATTTCTCTAAAAGAGACGTGCGCAGCTCGTGGTCTACCGGTTAGCGTTGCTACCTCTGGATCACGGGGTCCTGGGTTCGATTCCCGGCCGGATTGGGGATTTCCTCTGCCCGGGGACTGGGTGTTTGTCCTGTCCTCATCATTCCATTATCATTCATGAAAGTGGCTAGATTGGACTGTGTACAGACTGGGAATGTGTACGGGCGCTGATGACCGCGCAGTTGGGCGCCCCACAAACCAAACATCATCATCAAACATCTAAAATACACAAAAACTGTGTTACGTTTGTTCACCAAGTCAACTGCGGCTGTGGAGTTTCCATTGCGCTATATTTACGTAGACGTTGATGCCAAAACCGCTGTCTGTACCATCACATTTTGTCATTTTCCATCTTTTTATGAGAAGTTCAGTTGCAAAAAGCATTATGAGCCATTATATCACTGAAGGTGCCCGAGAATGCATTTTGGAGAACATAAATTGTGGGTGTGGTATCAGCCTATCAAGTACCTATATTGTGTATCATTTGCACCCCTACAACAAAGAACAGTGTTAGTTAAGGAGTATCACTGTCATTCATCATTCAGAAAACATATTTTCGTGTGTAAATTGATATGAATTATTTGGTATTTTTCTAAACCGGAGAAGTGTGCTGGAGATTGTAGCCTAGTTCCTATTCACTTCGCTTATGAGCCTATCGTAGTGAAGTGTAAATGAATTTGCATCGTTTATCTGTTGCAGAGGAGACAGCTCTCAGGTCTGTAAATCCTTAAAATAATAAGCGGCAAGATTATGGAAAAAATCGCTATTACCGAATCAGATTCTGACTGCGGCGTCTCTGCAGGAGAGCACTTCGTTTTACTGTACCACCTACACACTATCTCTGAATAGCTCCGGAGCTTTCTCACGCATCTTGGAATTTTCTTAAGCCTCCTCACTGGTGTACTGTGCAGACTGACCGACTCCTGAAAGCTCTGACGCTGGAGATATTAATAGCTAGCACATGCGACAGGTATTAGGTGATAAGCATCGGCCCACTTTTCACACTGCATGGGTAGTGGGGATGTCTACGCTTGTGCCCAGTGCGGTGAGCTATTGAGTCATACCTCAGCAGTCAACTCAAGTGGAAGGCGGTACATCAGCTGCCACGTGAGGTCACTTGGTTCCACAGCTGCGTGACGTGACATGCACGTACTTAGTGGCTGACTGATTGACTAGTGAAAGTTATGGTGTTGTAGCTTTAGCAGCCGTGTATCAGTTCGATCAGTATGTGAGTGACGTGGAACTTGCGCAGACGTGACATGTTCTGTTCAGACGTTACTTGTAATGTGCAAAGGCTGCTGAAAGTGCGGGGACTCTGGAGCGGCAGCACAACCCTGTGGCTACGGCTCATATGGCCAGCACGTGGTAGCCTTGTGTCAGTTTGTAAACGTTTAAACAAACAAAGTGCTCATGCAATTGTTCCAATAAATTAACGTTCTCATCCTACCATACTACGCACACGGTGAGGGGTGGGGGTAATCGTTTAAACTCAGTAGGTCACAAGCTACATCATTTTAAACTTAGCACAAGTGGTATTTTTCTGATTTCCGGCCATTTTTACACTTAGAGTTACTTTCTCACACTTCTCTACTTAGAGCAATTGGGCTAGTTGTGATGTTAGAGGAGTAGGGGAGAGTGAAGGGGAGGGGTGGGAGGAAATCTACCAATGCTCCATGATGTCATCACAGAAAGAAGGTTATCAGAAACCTGACAAAAATACAACCTGGCTCCAAACTTCCCTTTCCCCTCAACTTAAACGAATGCTTGAGAAAAGAGAACGACACACAATACATTAATTTACTCACCGAAATACAGTGTCTCTTTTGACTTATGAAGTATTGTTAATGATGTCGTGGGACATAACGGAGAAAGAAAAAATGGTAATTAGAGAGGAAATTCCATTTGAGTAAAATGAAATTTCTGGCGACAGGAAGGTCTTTTGATTGATGTTTAATCTTGTAACAGCAGCAAACACCAGAAGTACAACTGTCATGAGAGGCAGCAGAGAAGTTATATTTGTCGTGCAGTAAGGTTTTTTGGTTGATTATAGAAAAGCTAAGAAACCTTTTTTTGTTTTTATCACTATTATTTTGTGTGGCATGCAGTTCAGTCCTGTTGTAAAGTAACACGTAAATGTAAACAAAAGTGGATGAAGATTTAGTTTTTAATCACCATGTAACTAAGTATTGTTATATCTGGATGTTTAAATTCCTTAATAATATGTGATAGTTTCTTGAAGTTGACATGTATTTTATAAAATATTAGTTATCGTATAAATAAGATGCACTGTTCAAAGTGGAAGCAGTTTTTCCATAACTGCTATGTGGAATATTGTTACGATCCGAGTTACAAACTAAAACTGTACTTAAATACTTAAAATGAAAGCAATGTCTACTGACGTTTGAATATGCACAAATTGCTATTCCGTGACTTTTATCACCTCACTTATATACCCTCCTCTGCTAGTGCTACCACCCGCTGTCTGTCAGCGCTTATTGCATGTTGACGTCGAACGTAAGCGATGGGGAGATTAATGTGTCTGAAGCGTGTATCTTCCATGAAGTCTTGAAAACCATTACAGTATTCATCACATAATTATTTCAGTCTTCTTATTAAAGTCGGAAGCTCTACTGCAATGTTCTGAACTCAAAATGAGCTTTGACAGTTCAGAATGACAGATTAGAATACATATTAACTGATTTATTTTGAAGAGATTATCTCCATCGTTCTCTTCCTGCGTTTATTCTGGGACAACATGCTTCTTTAGTTTTGGCCAGTGATTCACACAGCTTATTGGATGCATCTCACCCACGCAGTTACTGCAGTCGCCATCCCATCTTGAAGATACGCTTCATCCCTCAACATAGCTCGAGAGATGGAAATAAAAGAAACTACCCCACACAACAGTTGCACCTTGTGAGGTAACGGGCGAGTTGTGGCGCCTGGGAATTCTATATGTTCGGAGTTGGTGCGGCCGCACGGGCCTCTCGGCCAGCCGGGGCCCGGCAGCACACACATGGTGCGGAACGTTAGCCCCACGGAGTTTTTTCATCATCTCAACTTCATCCATGGGAATATTCGATTTACTGTGGAACTAGAGAAAGGTGGCTTCCTTCCATTCCTGGATATTTTGGTTAAACGGAAGAGTGACGGCTCGGTGGGACATTCTGTTTATCGTAAGCCCACTCACACTGATTTGTACTTGCATTCTTCAATTGCCATCACCCATCCCAGACCACGAGTGTACTTAAAACCCTAGTACACAGGGCACACACAGTGTCGGATGCAGAGAATTTGCCTAAGGAACTGGCACATTTGAGGACGGTGTTCAGAGACAATGGGTACTCGACCCAGCAAATAAACAGGGCCTTCTCAACTAGAGCCAGGAACCGGGAAGTGGATAAAGAGGAGGACGCGCCAGCCAAGTCCCTAGCTTTTCTTCCCTTTGTCGGAAATACCTCCTTCAAGATAACCAGGATTCTTAATCGTTTTAATGTGAAAGTGGTTTTTCGTCCGCCTTCTAAGATTTCGGATTTGCTGGGATCGGTGAAGGATGATTTGTTACTGCGGAAGGCGGGAATTTACAAAATACCGTGTCAGTGTGGTATGGCCTATATAGGACAGACAACGCGTACAGTGGAAGAGCGTTGTACGGAACATCAACGTTGCACTCGCCTACTGCAACTCAGTAAGTCTGCAGTTGCGGAACATTGTATTTCTAACGGACATTCAACGGAGTACGACAAAACTTCGATTTTGGCCACTGCAAAAACTTTTTGGGACTCCGTTATCAAAGAATCCGTTGAAATACGCATTGAGGGAAATCTAATGAACCGTGACAGTGGTTACCAATTGAATAACGCACGGAATCCCGTCATCTTCGAAATTTGCTCGAGACGAAGACGCCAGAAGACTTCGATAGCTGCGGCCAGCGACAGTGCCGACGGCAGCTGACTACTGCAGTTCCACCAGCGAGGGCGCTGCCGCTGGGCGGTGTGGCCCTTCTGTCTCCGAGACTGCAACGCATGCGCGGCAGTACTATCAGCGCACTATATAAGACGGAGCGGAGAACGTCTCCGTTATCCTCCGGTCCAAACGCAGCACGGCCCCTGGTCACGACTGTGTCACCTACCGCCACCTTCGAGAAAGCCCCTATTCCTTCCTGAATGTCCTCGCCCATCTCTACAATGTCATCCTCTCTACTGGCTTCTACCCTGACCTGTGGCAGACCTCCCGCGTCCTCTTATTCCTCAAACCCAACAAACCCCCTTCTGCCGCCTCTTCCTATCGTCCCATCTGCCTCACCTCCGTCTTCAGTAAGGTCTTTGAATCCATCCTCTCCCACCGTATCCATCAGCACCTTGCTCAACACCACATCCTCCCCCTTACCCAGTGTGGCTTCCGACCCTCCTTCTCTGCTGAAGACCAACTCCTCAACCTCGTTCACCTTCTGTCCCTCTGCCATTTTTGTTCCCCTTGACCTCCAAAATGCCTATGACCATGTATGGCATTCCGGTCTCCTCTTTAAACTCCAAACCCACGCCCTGCCTATCAATTTTATCCGTCTGGTCGCTTCTTTCCTCTCGCACCGTCCTTCCTATGTCACCCTCCACAACACCAACTCCCGTATCTTTTATCCCATGGCTGGCGTCCCCCAGGATCTGTCCTCTCCCCTCTCCTTTATCTCTTGTATACGGCTGATATGCCCAAGCCACTCCCACCAGTTCACCTTCTCCAGTATGCTGATGACACCACCTTCCTGGCTCTCTATCCAACCCTTCAAAGGTCTCAATGTACCCTCCAAATCTACCTTAACCAGTTCACCACTTGGTGTAACCAGTGGTTCCTCCGTCTCAACCCCTCCAAAACCCAGGCAATCATCATAGGCTGCACCACTCGCTCCTTTCACCTCCATGATTTCTACCTCACCCTTTATGGTCGCCCCATCCAGCTCACCCCCACCCTGAAATACCTTGGCCTCACCCTCGACCGACACCTCACCTGGACCCCTCATCTCCAGACCATCCAGCAGAAAGCCCATTCCCACCTCTGTCTTCTAAAACTCCTGACCGGACATGGGGATTGCATCCTTCTACCATCCTCCACACCTACAAATCCCTCATCCGGCCTATCCTCTGTTATGCCAGTGTTGCCTGGATCTCTGCCCCCACCCGCTTTTACAAGGCCCTCCAAATCATTGAACGCCATGCGCTCCGCCTTGCCTTCCATATCTGCCTTCCTTCCCCCACACGGCTCCTGTATGAACTGATCCCCTTGCCCCATCTCCTCCTGTTCCTCCAACATCTCCGCATCCTTTACATTGTCTGCAGGCTTGATCCCCCCCACCCTCTGGTTTCCTCCTTCCTTTCCACCCCCCACCCATTGCCGCACCTCTATTGCTGTGTCCCTCCCTCTTTCCACCTCCACACCCTCCATCTCCTTCATCAGGGCAATTTCCAACGCCTCCCCCTCCCAGATGACGAACTTCGCCGTGACATCTACCCTTCCTTCCAACTATAACCTGGCCTTGTTCCCCCCCCCCTCCCCAGGGCCCCCTTTTTCCTCTTCCCTCCTTCTCCCAGAGCGGATTTTCCTCCTTCCCCCCTCCCCTGAGACGCTGCACCCCATACTTGCCTCTTTCCTTCCCACATCCCTCCCTACCTGGCCCTCTTCAGCGCGCCCCCCACTCATCTCCCCCATCTCTTCCCCTCCCTTCCTTCTTCCGGTCTCCCTCATCTCCTTGCACCTGGCAGATTCTCCGTTTTGATCATCGTCAGTGTGCCACATCAGTGCTGTGTTCAGTGCTGTTTCTCCTGCGCCCCAAGAGGTGTGATTTTGTGTACTGCCTTGAGGTTCGCCGTCAGTGTTTGTTATGTGCTACGCCATCCGTCGATACCTTTTATGCTCCAGTCATACTGCGCCTTGTGTTGTTTTAATTGTCGCAGTGTGTGGCTTTAGTGTGTGCTACTTTTAAACAGTTTTTTATCTCCATTTTACAGTCACCCCGTTTTTTGTCTATTGCCTTCCATGACGTTCCCCCCTTTTTATATCTATGTTCACCATATTCTCTCCTTTGTTATTTTTAAATGTCTTCTATTGTTTGTTCTATGTCTTTCGGCTGAAGAGCAGCGCATATGCTGCTGCCAGCCCGCCCCGATGGATGGGGAATTGAAATACAATAAAACGTCTCCGTCAGTCCTCTTTCGGCTGACCTGAAGGTGGCTGGCAGTTGTCTAGCCGAAAAAGCGTGCACTGAAATTTACAACGACCGGCTGCAAGCCCGAAATCTTTTTGAACAGTTGATTCGCCGGGAAAATTTCAAATTTTACAGATGATAGCTGCATTGGTAGCAGCTCATCCACATAGCGTAGGAATACTGCAATGTGTGTTGTAGTGGCACTGGAGGTCTTGGAGGTGGTGACGATTGGTGTATTTGCTGCAGTGCTTTGATGCCTAATGGTTGCTGTTGACTGTGATGGCCGACCAAACCACTCGACACTTTAATCAGCAGAATGATGTGGTGGTTCTGGGTGACGGTGGTTCAATGTTCCACCCCTCATCACTTACAGAACGCTGTGGTGGAAGCAAATCTCTCATAAGTACTACTAAACTATATGGAGTAAGAACCACCAGCCTACCATAGTTCAGGAGATACGACGTCATGAACAATGAGATTTGTGTAAAACTGCCATATCGTGCATTACATTTAAATTTATTATTTATGTGCTACTAACTGTATTCGCAATATGTTTTGCTGATGTTTCTACCTATGCTGTTGACTGTACGTACATAATATTTCAAAGTACGACGTATGGTTCAAAAGATATCAAGTCGTAAACACTGACATGCATGAAAAAATGTTGCATGACGAATGTCGTTTTAATTTATTACTTCTTTACTACTAACTATATTCACAACACATTTCACGGACAGTATCCAAATATAACAGTTAATGTACCTGCGAAATATCTTTGTATGCGACATTGTTAAGATGATATGACATCATAAAGTCTGAGCTGTATGGAAACGAAACTGCAGAGCGAAATTCGCTACAGATACAGGTTAAATATGTGTACAAATATGTGCAAAATATGTTGAAATGGTTCAAATGGCTCTGAGCACTAAGGAACTTAACATCTGAGGTCATCAGTGCCCTAGAACTTAGAACTACTTAAACCTCTAACATAAGGACATCACACACATCCATGCCTGAGGCAGATTAGAACCTGCGACCGTAGCGGTCACGCGGTTCCAGACTGAAGCACCTAGAACCGCTCAGCCACATCGGCTTGCTGCAAAATATGTTAAATATTTGTGAAATTTCATGTCATATTTGCCTATTCCGTCAAAGCCACAGGAAAAAGCTTTTCCTAAACTGCTGTATAAATTTTAACCAAATTTGGCAGACACATTACTTACTATCTGGAAAGAAATCATGTCAAGGAAGAACCACCAGCCTGCTATTGGAGTGGGGATGATAACTTCGAGAAAGAAGATGGGGAGGAGGAGATAGATGAAGAGGAGGAAGGAGGAAGGAGAAGGTGGTCTCAGATAGAGGGAAAAGATGTACGAAGAGGGTAATGGAGGAAAATAGAAAGAGGATGAGATGGAGGGAAAGAGGGTCTCATGGACATGGAGAGTGGGTAGGAACAGATAGAGAGGGGGGTATGGAGAGACAAACAGGGAGGGAAGGAGGAAATGGACTAATAAGATTGGAACACATACCTGGGCAAGACCAGGTATATATATCACATGTCAGGGGAGCCTTTGTGGATAGATCGACATTCAGTGTCACATCCAAGACACATGGGATTACCTGCTGAACCAGCACTTCCAACATTAGTTGCTCTGTACTGCCTTGCCTCGTGATGTGGTCCAGCTTGTGAGGAAGTGAGGCATGCAGACCCCAGTGAGTGCCCAATGTATACTCATGTCAAGACCATTTGTACATATCCTGTGTGAGAGGAAGGGTGCACTAGGCAGCTGACGTGAACAATTCTACATGGATACGGTATCAGAGAATGTAAGAACAGCATTTATGGTCACAGATAACATCCAAAATTCAATATCTCCGATACTTTTCACAACACCATACCCTTACAGGGTTAATCATATCACACATCGAGTTTGCGATGCTTATTTTCGCATTGCAATACCCTTTCACATACGTTATTGGTGAAAAACGTAATGCAGGAACTATTATTACGAACGCAAAACAGAGCTAGACGGATACAATGTCAGGAACATGTGTAAAAGCATGGAGACCTATAGGACCTAAAATGCAGTATGTTCAACACAATTTTAACATCACAGCACCCCTTTTAGATCAACCACATCGTAAATGGAGCTTATAGTGGTCATTTTCGCATCCTTTTCATATATTACCGATGGAAAACGCCGTGCAGGAATTATTATTATTTGAGACATGATTCAATAGGTCTCAGTTGTCTGCAGATGGATGGCAGGACCTCGTGCTGAATAGGTGAAGCAGCAACAGCAGTCTCTGGAGCGTAATTTCTGATTACTTTCTCTATTAAAGTACACATATGCGGTCTCATCTAACTGTTATGTCTAGTGCTTACATTAAAACCTCTCAGCTTCTGTTGCACATTCCGATTACATCCTTTGTGTACTGCTCTGTCTAATGGTATCTATAAATGAGTGTAATAGTACTGAAGTGGTAATTGCAAAGGATTGTGATATGTGTATAAACAACGAATTGTAATTACTACGTTATGAATTTTTTGTATTTTATCTAATAGGATAATTTCCACGGTGTACATCCCACACCTGTTTCAAATCGATGCCTTGTTAGTGGAGTGTACAAGTTGGTTTTTCCGATATGCTTTATCTTCTCAATATCTGAATAAATTTATACCTTAAAGAAAAAATAAAAATCATTTTTTAGCCAGTAGCGACGTGTTGCACAGAACATAAAGTCAAATCACACGTTTTAAGACACGTTTTACTTGTCAGGTATAACTGGGTAAGTCGCATATTGGCAACAACCAGCACTTGAAAAAAATGAGCATTAACAACACTCCATTTAGTAAAAGATTTTTATTTGACATCTTTATTATACATTGATAGGATTAACAAGATTAAAAATAAAAATATGTGGTGGCATATATTTTAAATAATTATGTATAATACAATGTGACTTTATTTGTGAAATTCTCAGAAAATAGTTTATTGTTTTGTTTAGATACAGATGAGCGTTACACTTACTACACATGAATATTGTCTGTATTTCACAATTTAGTCTTGTGACTGAAACTGTTTTTGTACGAACCTGATGCTTCTTGCAAGCTGGTTCTGCTTCTATAGTGGCTGAAGGCCAATCTCTCTTTTTATTTCTCATCTCTTTACTCTCCTTGTAGAGCGCCTCTGGTATTCTGGATTTGAATTCTAGTAAATCGTTTTGTTTATTCTGAGGAAGTCCCTCTTCACAGGTGGTACAAGACATCTGAAATTTCCCTTTGCACTTCATGAAGAATAAAGCCTGGAGGATCCATTGCCAATGAAATAAAATCTTTAGAATAATTAGAATTTACAGATCACAATAACAGTGAAATGAATTCAGTCAAAACAGTGTTGAGGTCAGATGTTCATATGAACGATTGGACTGTTGTAATAAATTGCAAGTGCCGAAACAGGTACACGAACGACTAATCTACATCTACATCTACATCCATACTCCGCAAGCTACCTGACGGTGTGTGGCGGAGGGTACCTTGAGTACCTCTATCGGTTCTCCCTTCTATTCCAGTCTCGTATTGTTCGTGGAAAGAAGGATTGTCGGTATGCCTCTGTGTGGGCTCTAATCTCTCTGATTTTATCCTCATGGTCTCTTCGCGAGATATACGTAGGAGGGAGCAATATACTGCTTGACTCTTCGGTGAAGGTGCTGTGTAATGCTGTGTATTTTCTAAAAACAGTATTTTCGAATTAACTTTTAGGTGCAAATATCAAAATGTGATTTACGTCACGTCACAGATACTATAAAGGAAACAATAATTTTCAGAACTTACGTACCTCTCATCCAGCTTTAATTGTTCAAACAGTGATGATAACTTCCCGTGTCTGCGCCGTGAACAAAGGGATGGACGGTAAGGCGCTCCTTTTCTTTAGTCATCAGTCTTCTATCTGGTTTAATGCAGCCAGCCACAAATTTCTCTAATGTGAAAACCTTTTCATCGCAGAGTAACACTTGCAACCTATGTCCTCAATTATTTGCCAGATGTAATCCAATCTCTGTTGTCTCAGAGAATGCTAGTCTACTTTTGATGTCCTCCTTGCTCCGTCCGCAATGGGTTATTTTGGTGGCTAGGTAGCAGAATTCCTTAACTTCATCTATTTTACGATCACGAATCCTGGTAAGTTCCTCGTTGTTCTAATTTCTGCTACTTCTTACTATTTTCGTCTTTCTTCGATTTACTCTCAATCCATATTGTGTACTCATTAGACTCTTCATTTCATTCAACCGGTCGTGTTATTCTTGTTCACTTTCACTCAGGATAGCAACCTCATCAGCGAATTTTAACACTGGTATCCTTCCACCTCGAATTTTAACCGCACTCTTGAACCTTTCTTTTATGTGCGTCGTCGCTTCTTCGACGTATATGTTGAACAGCAGGGACGAAAGGCTACTTCCCTGTCCTACACCTTTTTAATTCGTGCACTTAGTTCTTGGCTTTCTACTCTCATTGTTCCCCCTTGCTTGTTGTACGTATAGTATATTATTCGTCTTTCTATATAGCTTACCCCTATATTTCTACAGATTTCGAACGTCTTGCTCCATTTTACATTGTCGAACGCTTTTCCCAGGTCGACAATCGTATAAACATGTCTTTAGTTTTATTCAGTCTTGGTTCCCTAACAAATCGCATCGTCATAACTACCTCTCTGGTGGCGTTACTTTTCCTAATGCCGAACTGATCGTTTTTTTTAACAAAGTGTCAATTTTCTTTTCCATTCTTCTGTATATTATTCTTGTCAGCAACTTGGATGCACGAGCTGTTAAGCTGATTCTGCTGTAATTCTTGAACTTGTCACCTCTTCCAGACTCCAGAATTGTATGGATGATATTTTTCCGAAAGTCAGATGGTATATCGTCAGACTCCTACATTCTACACACCAGCGTGAACAGTCGTTTCGTTGGCACTTTCCCCATTGATTTTAGAAATTCTGATGGAATATTGTCTATAATTTCTGCCTTATTTAATCTTAAGTCTTCCAAAGCTCTTTTAACTTCGGATTCTAATACTGGATTCCCTATCTCTCGCCTATCGACTTCAGTTTCTTGTTCCACGACGTCATCAGACAAGTCCTTCCCATTCACAGGGACCGTCAATGTACTCTTTCCAACTATCCGCTCTCTCCTCCGCATTTAACAAATGGAACTGTCATTGCACCCAATGTTACCGCTCTTGCTTTCAATTTCACCGAATGTTGTTTTGACTTTTCTGTATACTGAGTCAGTCCCTTCGACAAACATTTCTTTTTCGATTTCTTCACATTTTCCATGTAGCCACTTCACCTTGGCATCTCCACACTCCGTTCTTATTTCTTTTCTAAGTGGCTTCTATTTCTGTATTCCTGAATTTCCCTGAAAATTTGCGTACGTCCTTCTTTCGTCTATCAGTTGAAGTATTTCTTCTGTTACCCGTCGTTTCTTCGCAGTTACCTTCTTTGTACCTACGTTTTACCTTGCGTCTTCTGTGATCGCTCTTTTTAGAGATGTCAATTCCTCTTCAACTGAACTTTCTACTGAGCTATTCCTTATTGCAGTACTTACAGCCTCAGAGAACTTCGAGCGTATCTCTTCATTCCGCGCATTAATTCCTCTTGACTAGTCTCTTAAATTTCAGCCTACTGGTCATCTTTATTAAATTGTGATCTGAGTCTATATCTACTCCTGGGTGTGCCTCAAAGTCCAATATCTAATTTCGGAATCCCTGCTGTGATGTAATCGCCTCTCCAGGTGTTTTCCAAGCATACCTCCTTCTCTTGGTGATTCCTGAACCGAGTAAATTTATTACAGAACTCAATTAGTTTTTCTCCTTTCTCATTCCTGCTATTAAGTTCTTCAGTAGCGTTTTCTTTCGCTCCTTCTCCTACAACCGCATTTCAGTCCCTCATGACTATTACATTTTCACCTGCCTTCACGTACAGAATTACGCTTTCAATATCCTCATATAATTTCTCTATCTCTTCACCTTCTGCATGAGACCTGGGTTTGTATATACGAACTGTTGTTGGTGGTGGTTGTTTGTTATCGATTCTGATGAAAACAACGTTATCACTGAACTATTTACGATAACTCATTTCTGCCCTGCCTTCTTGTTCATAACGAATCCTACTCCCGTTATACCATTTTCTGCTGCTGTTGATATTACCCCATACTCATGTCACCTGAAATTCTTGTCTTCTTTCGTTCTCATTTCACTTAGCCCCACTGTATCTAGATTGAGCCTTAGCATTTCCCTTCGAAGACATTTACTTTCTAAGATTTTATAGGTTCCCTACCATGCTAAAACTTCTGACATTCAACGTGCCTACTCGTAGAACGTTATCGTTTCGCTGGTTATTCAATCTTTTTCTCGTGGTCACCTCCGCCTCGGTAGTCCCTTCCCGGAGATCCGAATGGGGGAGTATTCCGGTATCTTTTGCCAGTGGGGAGAGCATCCGCACACTTTTTGAATTACAAGCCACATGTCCTGTGGATGCACAGTGTGTCTTTATGCTGTGGTGTCCATTGCTTTCTGCATATTCATGTCATTCGTCATTGCTTATTCTTCCGCTTTCTGGGGGCAGTTTCCGACCGCGAGGCCAAGAGAGTGCCCTGAACCTCTGTTCGCTCCACCGTCCCCTTTGACAAGGCCGTTGACAGATTGAGGGTCACTCTTACGCCGGAAGGCTTCGGCCACCATTCCTGACGAATGTTACTCAACATTTAAGCAATGGCGTGGTTCTAACCTGGAACTAGGACGTTTTGATTTTTTGTTTCAACGAGCCATTTCGAACACGAGATGTTGGATTTAGAAGAGTCGCTGTTTATTGCTTTTGTTCTTAATTTTGTTAGTCATTGTTCTCGTCTTTTGGTCTGCATGACACCCCTTCAAGTTGATCGTTATACAACTCACCCAGCGTTGTTTGATTTCAGTGGGTAGCCGGCCCTCTGATCGAGCACGCTGAGCTTTCGCGCTGGCAGCCATAGACCACAGGTCGCTCTAGACGTACCCAAAACACTCAGGAGACGGAATCAAGTGTCAGAGGTTGTAAGTAGGCTGTTTAGGTTTTTTTATTGGTAACGCCACGTAGCGCTCTATATGAAAATCACTGACTGTGCTGAGTGCAGTCTGAGGCTGGTCGGCATTGTTGCAATAGTCGCTATTGTAGTGTTGGGCAGTTTCTTGTTAACAGCGCGTAGCGTTGCGCAGTTGGAGGTGGGCCGTCAGCAGTGGTGGATGTGGGGAAGTGCGATGGCAGATTTTTGAGAGCGGATGATCTGGACGTGTGCCCATCAGAAACAGTACATTTGTAAGAATGGATGTCATGAACTGCTATATATATTATGACTTTTGAACATTATTAAGGTAAATACATTGTTTGTTCTCTATCAAAATCTTTCATTTGCTAACTATGCCTATCAGTAGTTAGTGCCTTCAGTAGTTTGAATCTTTTATTTAGCTGGCAGTAGTGGCGCTCGCTGTATTGCAGTAGTTCGAGTAACGAAGATTTTTGTGAGGTAAGTGATTTGTGAAACGTATAGGTTAATGTTAGTCAGGGCCATTCTTTTGTAGGGATTTTTGAAAGTCAAATTGTGTTGCGCTAAAAATATTGTGTGTCAGTTTAAGCACAGCCATGTATAATTGTTCAAAGGGGACGTTTCAAGGTGTTGGTGTCTTCATGTAGAGTCTGCGCCTACGATCACTGACACTGAGAAACAATTACCCCTCCGTTTGTAACTTCCCCCTCCCTTATCGACCTTAATGACAGTGAAAAATTAAACCGCGTGTACCTAATGGAAATTTGGGAAAAGCAATCGTCACTGAAGTTAATCTGTCGGTAAAGAGGGAGGAAGGGTTATATCTAAATGAAAGGAAAAATGCAAATGAAATTGGTAGAAATTAATTTTGAAAAAGGGCAAAGTTAATAAAGAAAGTATATGTGCGGTCGTTACGATAACAATTAACTGGCGTTAATTAGATATTTGAGATTTGGGGAAAATTACGATCGCCAGTCCTATGGACAACAACTATAATAACTGAAAAAGAAAGGTCAATGCACATATAATTAGCACTAAAAGCGTGGCAACTGAAGGTTGACACGTGTTGTGTGAAAACTGAATGTTTGTCAGAAGTAATAAATTTCGCTACACTCTGACTTAATTTAGCAAAAGAATTAATAAAACCGGAAAATTGAAAGTTAATTTAGTGACTGAACTTAATAGTGAACTTTGTTTCTGAAGCACTACGAAATAAAATAAAATAAGGTTAGTCTTGAGCTAAGTCAACAATCATCTCAAAAGCAACTCGAATCTACGCAATTTAGAAATAAGAGATTTAACTTTGAACTTGAATTAAATGATTTTCAACAATTAACAATAGTAAAATTTAGTACGTACCAAGCTGAGCTGCAGTTACAGGTAAGCTAAAATATGGTAACAAAACTCACACTCTTAATGTGTGCTTGTGTAAACTAAATATAGTTCTGTTTGGTTATTGTAGCCAGCTATGAATTCTTTAACTGAACTTTGAAATTAAAGCAGTGAAATGGAATGATATTACTTTAATGCTGGCGTTTGAATTTCAACTACACTCGGGTTCATTTCAGAAAAGGAAGGGACCCTGCTTGGTAATGCAATTGGGACAATGAGCAACAAAGGTTCATGCTAAGTTGTTGTGTTTTAGCGATGCACATGGAACAGTTTGAAAAGCTCAGGTCTGCCATACAGTTCCAAAATTTACGTGCTTTCAGTCTTCCTTGTTGGTTGATTGAAGGTTTGAAGTCGTTTTTGGTCGAGGAGGTGGCGACAATCACTCATTGTCGGCCGTAGCTGTTGCAGAAGCTGGATGTTGGCTCGCCTTCTGCTCGACTCGGTCACCAGGCGAAACGGGCTCTTGATGTGTGCCAGCTAATGCTTCTCGTCCGCGACCCCGTGCCAGAAACTATCATAGCAAGTCGAGCGCAATTACATGCCGCCAAACCCCGAAAGCGCGGCGACTCGCGGGAGCGTCACTCAACACACCTGCTCCACCGCCATTCTCCAGCCAGACTCTGCTCTGCCCGCGCTCCAAGCGGCAGAGATAACACTACCTAAGATCCTAAACGCTTTGGTTTTCCACACGACCTATCGATGTAGGCGTTCGATAGCATAGTTTTCCTTAGGCAAGACCCAGCGTAAAAATACAAATAATATTTAAAAAACAAACCAATTATACATCGACACACACACACACACACACACACACACACACACACACACACACACACATATATATATATATATATATATATATATACAAATTGTAAAACAATTACAATATATAAAGACACAGAAATGTCATTTCTTCAGGTAACAAAATAAGGAAAAAAAAAAATAGTACAATAGATGGAAATAGGAGGATATGCATTTCTGGCGTTACATGTTTAGAGTTGCTTTGGAATAGCGAGAATTTGTGACATACAGAATGAAGAAGTTAAATGGATTCTGAATTGTGTGCAAGTCCCACATCACAAAACACTTGCTAATAGGTGTAAGGAACTGCGTAGCACAGACATAAATGTATTAAAGATAGTACTCTGCAGGGTAAAAAGTTGATCTTTAGCAATATGGAAGACTGTCTATATTTACAAAAATTGTGGTATTGTGCAGACTCTTGTCTGGCAGTTGTACGTTTTTGGCACTAAAATCATGGTTTGTTAAAGTTAGTATGTGTTTTCAACGGAAGTGTTAAAATAGTGAAGTAATCATGGCTACCATATTAAGAGCTGATCTGTCTAGTGATTATCTTTCTTGATATAGTATGTTGATGTGCGTTGTCTAACGAAACGGGACATTCTTTGGGGGGAGGGGAGCGGGGGGTGGGGGGGGGGGGGTGGGGGGAGGGGCGTATACAATTACATAGTATTTTGCTAACTCTATCGTATGTTCTTTTGACGGTGCGTCTCTGATGTGACGTAAGTTATGCAGAATATCCAAAATGTCTAGTTAACCTGTATGTCTCATATCCAAAGTATCATGTAAACTAATGTGTGTTGCTGTGTCACGGTAGTGCTGCATTTTATTATTGGGATACTTAGAAGATGTAACAAAGCTACTAAAGAGACTGCAAACACTACGTTTGCCAGTAACCAAGAGCATTTGTGGATTTTAATTCTTCCTTCTATTTCCTGCACTTTTAAGCGGATTCAAATGGGAATGGAGATTTATAAATCGATTTTTTTCACCTATCCTCTAATATTGTCAACGCCCTTATACCAATTATTTTCATGAAGTACACAAATGTATACTTCATGTATTTACAGAAAATGCTGACACTTCGGATTCCCTATTATTATCCACATTTTCCCACATACTAAGTTTAAAGTATTTTGTAAGATTTGCTCACGTATCAATAATGGCATGTTCATTTTTGCGTAGCAGTTCGTAGTCTTCTTTCACGGCAGGTATTGTCGCCAAGTATAGTAGTTTCCCATTTTTAAGTCCGCCCCCGTTAGCTGAGTGGTCAGCGCGGTGAAATGCCACGCCAAGAGGCCCGGGTCCGATTCCCAGCTGGGGAAGAAGATTATCTCCGCTCAGGGACTGGGTATTGTGTTGTCATCATCATTTCATCTCCATTGCAAGTCGCCCAATGTGGCGTCGAATGCAATAAGTACTTGTCCTCGGCGGCCGTACTTTCCCGAATGGGGGACTCCCGGCCCACAATGCCGTCCGTACGCTCATTTCCAGTTCCCATTTTTAAACGTGGATCTCTTCCTTTTCCATTTATTCACATTAACTGCCCTTAAATCAGTAATTTCTTTAAAAGAGCCCGACTTATTTGTGTTTGATACATTGGTTCTGTTTTTAAAGACCTGTGTAATGACGTTGTTTGTGGGAACAGTAACAGTTCATGGTGTTGTTTTCCTAAGACCTGCGGAGTAACAAGATGCATATTGCCCGGGACACTAAGCAGACTGAAATGAGAGTGGAGATTTGCAAACAGATGTTTCACATATCCCCTCAATTTTGTGAGAATGTACTAGTGTGTGACCGCTTTCCATTAGTATTTGCAGTAAATGCAGATGTCCTATATTCTCAGTTCATGACAGAATTTTTCCCGTGATTCACGTATAAATATATAATTATATAGTAATTAGTAAAGATTTTGTACAAGAATATATTTTTTCTTATTCACTATCCTACAAGGTGTGGCTTGGTTTCTTTACATCCAACAGTGATTCGAATTCCCCAACTCAGCTAGAGCATCTACAAACTACGTGCAGGAGCACTTCTTGTTCTTGTTGTTGTCCTTCCAAGTGACTAGCCAGAAAAATTTCCGTCAACACACTGTCCGCTGTCAAAGCTACCCCATTTACAATAAAACATATGAAATGTGGTGTAGGTCGAATACGTAACAATGTTATTTTGTACTGTGTAGGTGAGTGGGTTGACTTCAGCCATCTTAAATACAGCTTTATGTTTCATAATTCTCACAAAATCTTACTCTATGACCACCTAAGAAAGGTGACCTCCATTTTCACTTCCTTGTATGCCTATAACACGAAATGATCAACTGTAGCTATCGAGATGTGGAACACATCCGATTCTGTTACCACGGATACTATGTGTAACACACTAATTGCAGTTCGTTGCTACATCCATGTGTCAGAACCCTTTACGATTCCCACTTCAGTAACATAGTCATCGCTGAAGGAGTTCTGTTCGCGATTGTGAACCTAGGTTATGTTGTGTCTTGCAGAATATCGTATGATTTACTGCCAGCAGTTCATAAACTATTTTGGGGTTTCGTTTCTGAGTCCCGCACGGCAGAGCGCAAGAATTATGTGGCAAATACTGACGCAGTGCTATTTTATACGAGAGTAACTGTTTTGTTGAAAGTAACAGGGCCTCCACAGCGGAGAGTAGTATCCGGTCGCGCAATCCCCCTGACTTTTGACAAGCGCACTTGTAACTTTGCGTAACTGTTTAACGCATGTACACCACCTAAACTGGACGTGAACACTATATTAAGATTTTACCAGATTAGTGTATTCTTAATTTGATGGTGTACCAACCTGTCCCATTTGTTGTGTTAAAGTAATGGGAAGCAATTTCACATACGGAACGCAGCCTATGAACAACTGCGTAACACGTAGGGGCAGTGAAGGTTAACAGGTCGAGTGTGGGCAGCTGAACTTCGACCACACAACGCCCCAAGGTAAGTGTGTGTGTGTGTGTGTGTGTGTGTGTGTGTGTGTGTGTGTGCGGTCACTCAGTCACACACCCCTTTTAGTCCTCCACTTAACCGTGTCTGGCAGTTTGTACTATATTACGTTGCAGGTTAGGGTTTTACTATCTGGTTAAACTGATAAGCGCGTAAGTCAGAAATAACTAGTCGGCGAACCGTTGACTGTTGCCGCTCTTATTCCGATTGGCATAAAAAATGCTAAATCGAATTAAATTCAGTCTCGTGACGGAAAGTAACATGTTCCAACTGTTCTCCTTGTAGACCACGACAAATGAACGCGCTCCTCACGTAAGGTTGATCAGTTACTTTCAACTTGTCAGCTAATACTGTAATCACAACAGGCCACTGCATTAGCACGGTTGTTGTGAATATGTTGTTGATGTTTCACTCTTGGGAAACAAATTGATCTTGCGTGAAATGTGTAGCTGAGAAGAGAAACTTCTAAGTGCTGGTTTGTGCAATGACCTGAATTGTGTGGGTGCAGTTACTACGCAGTTGTCAGGTTCTTGCTTCAGTAGAGAAATGATAAGTAGTTGAAAGAAGCTTCTGCAACTTGGTTCCCTTAAAAAAGCCCCACAGAGTTTGGATTTTCCACAACATAAATTTTGCCGTCAGGAGCTGACACCTAACACGCGTTTTGTTCCAAAGATAAGTGAGTGCTTGCGGATACGGATTATGTAGATACTTTTATCCTGAAAATGTCTTATGGCGAGGGGAAGAGAATGTTTTCTGAAATGTGGTGCGCTGGAAGATCACAACTATGACTTCATATGCAGTCTACTAGTCTACATTAAAGGAAAGGCGGACAATGGCAGACCTATGACAGTAGCCAAAATATCAAGCGACAGGGTGACAGAAATAGTGGACTGCTCTGCAGCCACAGTGAAAGTAATGACAACCCTGAAAGGCACTGCAGACTGTGCTGGAAGCTGTGCACTTGCCGCCTGGAATGTCATGGAAGAGGTCGGTCGGACTGTGACGGGTATAAAACTGCCACTAAGCGGAGTATACAGGTTATTTCACCTAAACTTCTAATCTCAAATATTTCCAGGATCATTGAAAACACAGCAATTCTGTTTTAGTTCAGATGAACTGTAAGAAATTTTTCACTGAGCGACATATACTCTCTTAGCACTGCAGTATCAATAAATGAGATGTCGGAACCAATTCCATTTATATTCCTAATGAATTGTAGGAATTTCCGCCGTTACCATCGTAGATACTGTAGTACTCAGAACTTAGGGTTCTCTGTTTTGTATGTCAGACTGATTGGTATATTATGTAGAAGTTCGTTATTTAATACTCAAGTAAGGAAATCCGGTGCTTCGAATAAAGAGGAAATGGAATGTTGTACTGGCATCATACCGATATAAACGAGGCAGGAAGGACGAGTAGTTGTGTATTCTGTCTGCCAATTATTTCGAATTTGGAATTAGTCTGCTTAGCTGCCTCAAACTTTAGCGACAGTCTCGTATGGTTCCACGAACATCCGCACAAAACAGCAATCAATTCAAATTCGAATCAAACATATACTCCCTGTCTCTCTCTCTTTCCGTAATTTTAGTAATAATAACATACATACATATGGTGCTGATGGTATCCTGCGTTCTGATATATTTTTAGCATTTTCCACGGTGTACTGTTTCTCCTGGGTGGACTTGGGTTTAAAAAAATGTAAAATAAATCTTGCAACAAATTTTATCAATAATCGACAAGTACGCCAAAGAAGAAGAGATAGAACTACAATGGACATGTTATTCCATGGACTCTTGCGCTTCTATGCATGAACTATCTTTCCTTTGTCATTCGCTTATCTTATATGCTTGGATTCGGACCTAAGACGATGTTCTTGTGTAAAGCTCATCTTGGTGTACCAGCTGATAATGTAAGTTATACTTAAAAACAGAAAAATATAATGGTTATTTTGACAAAAGAATTTGTGTATGTGGTCAATCTATTGTAAATCTGATACCTTTATTGTCTTAAGTAGATATGGGCCTTAATAAAGAATTTTCATTATTAGGCGCCATCTTAGGAAATCTTTAACATTTTTATTTTAGCTTATCTACGAGACGTGCCGTCGGTTAGGGCATTTAAATTTATTTCATATCCCACGAGACCGGAGGCAGCTACTAATAATTTAACAATTTTATTTACAGATTTTCTTTATATAACGAGATAACATCCCAGGCAGAAAAGGTCTGGTCACAGTATTCCAGTTCCATTATAGGATTTCATTTGTAAATGCTACTCTAGTTATCTTATATGAATCGAGACGAAACCACGATGTATCGACGATTACGTAACTACCCTGAGAACTGAGCTAGTTTACTGAATGCTTATACACGTCGGGCTGAATTAAACAACGTATTACACTGTTAATAATATTCCTACATTAGTTATTTCTATTTTATGCTGAGCCATTGCATTAATGTGTGTTTCTTTTTATAAGTCATGGTTCATATTCTATTTTATTACATTACACTAATAGTCACAAAATAATAATTTTTTTAAATTTTATTACATTACAACAGGCACCACGACTGTTTCAGTTTGTCAAACCATAACAGCAAATCATGGCTGCCATTTCCGGTGCAAAACAATAGGATCCCATTATGCTGATTGCTGTTGGTCTTTCGTAATAGCAAAGAGTTTGCAGTAGTAGGAGAGATGTGTCTCACAGTAACGAAGGTGTGGAAATGCGCGTAACTCTTATGGTGTGCACTTTAGGGACCAAAAGAATGTGGCTTAGAGTATTGGCCACTTACCACTGTGCTGTCAGGATGTCACAGATGACAACCAGAGGGATCCTGCAAAGAAAAGAAATGACACCCCACATAATCACTCGTGGTTGTCAGGCAGTATGTCGGGAGACAGACAGATAAGTATCCCACTGTTGTCTGGGGCGTCTCCAGACACCTTTTTGCTGGTCCTCGGGACTCACTTCAAATCGGGAATTTTTACTCGAGACAATCGTACTCCAGTCAACGACATTCCACATCTACATTCTTACGTCCTTCTGTATTTGCTTCCCTCATTCATCTCTCGGTCTCTCTCTACGCTTCTCCCTCACTTCCCTCCATTACTAAACTGGTGATGCCTTGAGGTCTCAGAATGTGTTCTACGTATTGATCCCTTCTTTTATTTAGTTTGTGCCACAAGTTCTTGTCTTCCCAATTCTATACAGCACCTCCTCATGAGTTGCCTGGACCACCCACCTAATAGCATTCCTCTTTAGTACAATATTTCGAAAGCCTCTATTCTTTTCTTGTCTAAACTGTTCCTCGACCATGTTTCACTTCCATAAACGTCTACACCTCAGACGAATACCTCTAGAAAAGACTTCCTAACACTTAAATCTGTATTCGATGTTAACAAATTTCTCTTCTTCAGAAATGTTTTTCGTGCCATTGCAAGTCTACATGTTATATCCCCTCTGCTTCAGCCATCATCGATTATTTTGCTCCCAGATAACAAAATACATCTGCTACTTTTACTGTCTCGTTTCCTAATCTAATTCCCTCGCATCGCCAGATTTAATTCTGCTACATTCCATTACAGTCCCTTGGTTCCTGTCCACTCCGTTCAACATTCTTCCAAGTCCTTTGCTGTGTCTGAAAGAGTTATAATGTTATCAGCAAACCTCAAACTTTTTATTTCTTCTGCCTGAACTTTAATTCCTACTCCAAATTTTTCTTTGGTTTCCTTTACGGCTTTTTCAGAGTGCAGTCTGAATAGCATCTGGCCTAGACTGCAACCCTGTCTAATTCCATTGTCAGCCACTGCTTCCCTTTCATGCCCTCTGTAATATTTATCGCTTTGCAGCCATCATATTCAGGCACTAGAAGCTCTTCTTAGAGCAGTTGAGAAGAGACTGTGGCAAGATGACGTAATATGGCGTGAGGTACCGATGACAGATGGTTTGTTTGGTATGGATATCGTGAGAAAGACCACCTAAATTGTGATCCTTCTCCGCAATTGGCTGCTTCGTTCGGAAGTTGCTTGCCAATATGGTAATCTTCTGTTATTAATATTTGAAAAATTAAACAGCGTATTTACTTGACTTTCAAATTAGAGCATCTCTCAATAGCGTTCCATCATTCCATTATTTCACAAGTATTAATAACCAGCATAATGATAAACAACTGCAAAACAAAAAAGCAGACAAAGCACTTCGGTGATCTCCGGATCGCTCCTAACTTGGATGGTGGGCGAAGTGGTTCGGCTATAAGATCAGAGCTCGTTCGGCAGTCTCGGAGGACGGACATGTTGTCCGCCGCGGTATCAGTTAAAACTTAATTTGCAATGTCTAGCCTGTGAATATAAGAGCTCGTTTGGCAGTCTAGGAGAACGGACATGTCCGCCGCGGTATCAGTTAAGACTTAGTTAGCAGTGTCTAGCGTATAAATCACAGCTGGTTTGGCAGTGTCGAAGACGGACATGTAGTCTGCCGCCGTCAGTGTTAGTTAAGACTTTACTAGCAATGTATGGTTATTTAGACATATGGTTGAGAACAGTGTGATACTAACTACGGAAATATGCAGTTCTTTAATTTGCTGAAGAATAAAAATCATTTGTGACTCTAAAAGGGAATGTAATTGTGCAGTTTCTCGTGTTCTGCTAATGTGGCATCCCGTATAAACGAACTGATTGGGAATTTAATCATTTATAAAACAACTGTTCCTCAGAGTTTCTTAGATTACGGATTGACAACCTACTTGCAGTTTTCCGCGCAGGGGACAATAACTGTAGAAGATAGCAGGTTTGTGAACATTTGTTAGAACTTAAGCATTCCACTCAGGGCGGTGGAAGCAAATAGGGACCTCACGTGCACTGCAATCTTAGTACAAATGAGATCGGTGACACGTCATCTGTAGTAACACAAAGGAGGTATGAAGAAGAGAAATATTTTTGAGGGGGGGAGTTTATCATATATATACATATTACTCCTTTCTCTCATTCCCTCTTTTTTCAACTTACCGTACCTCGACTTTTACAATAGCCGTCTGGTTTCTGTACACATTGAAATAGCCTTCCGCTCCCTGTGTTTTACCCCTGCTATTTCCAGAATTTCAAAGAGAGTGTTCCGGTCAACATTGTCAAAAACTTTCTCTAAGTCTACATGTGATATAAACCTAGGTTTGCCTTTCATTAACCTAGCTTCTAAGAGATTTTCGTGGAATCAGTATTGCCTTACTTGTTCCTACATTTTACTATAAAAATGTGGAATAAACTGCTGCAAATTCTAGAAATGTTAAATAATTTACAATGAATTTACTTTAACATGCGAGGAAGAATTTTCTGCACCCGTGGTCTAGGGATAGCGTCTGATTAGTAATCAAAACGACCTCATTCCCGGGTTCAAACCCAACCACCGCTTAAATTTTGAATAATAATAAGCACTGGTGGCAGAAGACTTCTGGCATAAGAAGTCATTCCGTGAACGCCCTTGTAAAAGAGAGCGGGGGACCGGACAAAGGGGAAACTGCCCCTAAAGGCGGAAGAATCAGCAATGATCAACGGCATAATGATACCAATGGAAACCACTGCGTAAAGACACATAATGTATATCCACAGGAATTTTTTTTGGATCATCAGTCTTCTGATTGGTTTCATGCGGCTCGCCAAGAATTCCTCTCCTGCGCCGACCTCTTCGTCCTAGAGCAGTACTTGCAAACTACGTCCTCAAGAATGAGCTGGATGTATTCCAATCTCCGTCTTCCTCTACAGTTTTTGCCCTCTACACCTCATGGAAGTCATTCCTTCACGTCTTAATAGATGTCTTATCGTACTGTCCCTTCTCCTTGTCTGTGTTTTCCACATATTTCTCTCCTATCAGTCCACCCAATTTTCAACATTCCTCTGTAGCACCACATCTCAAATGCTTCGATTCTCTTCTGTTCCGCTTGTACCACAGTTCATGTTTCACCACCATATAATGCTGTAATCCAGACGTACATTCTCAGAAATTTCGTCCTCATGTTAACCATATGTATGATACAAGAAGACTTCTCTTGGTCAGGAAAGCCCTTTTTGCCAGCGCTAGTCTGCTTTTGATGTCTTCGTTGCTCCGTCCGTCACTGGCTATTTTGCTGCCTAGGTAGCGGAAGTCCTTAACTGCATCTAATTCGTGAGCATCCATCCCGATGTTAAGTTTCTCGCTGTTCTCATTTCTGCTACTTCTCATTACTTTTGCCTTTCTTCGATTTACTCTCAGCCCATATTCTGTGCTCATTACATTGTTCATTCCATTCAACAGATCATGTAATTCTTCTTCATTTTCACTTAGGATAGCAATGTGTGAGCGTACAAGCTGTGGGCTGAGATTAGAGCGGCAGTTCCCCGCCGCCGAGCACGTGGCTGGCGGCTGCTACGGGGCCGTGGCGAGCGACCAGCGTTACGCGGCCTTGGAAAAACCCGAGCGCTTGGCAAGGGGCTTGTATGGCCGCGTTTTCGAGCTTGGAGAAATTTATATGCCACAGAAAAATTGATAAAAACAGAACTAAGAGTGATACGGAGGTGCGAGTTGGCACTCATGGACAGAAAAAAATGTAAAGCCAAATTATCTAGACGCGCCACTAAAATATGTAATAATTTAAAAGTTATTGTTCTCTTAAAAATTGTAAATTTATGAAAGTTCGAAAGCTAATATTTTGGCAATGTTTTGGCCGAGTAATATAAACGAAGTGTCTACCGATGCGGCTAGTAGAGCTGCATCTAACAACCATACCCGATTTAGCATAATCTGTACCATTTTTGAATGAGAGGTCGGAATATGGGATTCGACTGAGAGAAATTGTGTTTTTGGTAATAAATAAAGTTAAAGAGTTGAAACTAGTGGCAGCATTCTAAAGTTTAAAGAGGTAGGTGAGTAATTAAGTATGTATTTTTATTTGTTAATAATGTTTGATACTAAACATAAGTTTAGTATCAAAAATCTGGGAAAAATCAATAACACGCCACAAGAACATTATCTGTGAAGAAAAGGTGGCAGATACAGAAAATTGGACTTTAAATTGTTATTGGCCGGAAAATTTACATATTTTTCAACATATGGGCTTTTGTGGTTAATTTTAGAATATTCGTAATTTTTGTCAAACATTGTTTTGAGTTAGGCAGTTGTTTCGAGGGTTGGATAGGCCGGCCATCTTTGAATGGTGGGAGTTGATTTTGAGCGCGAGGCTAAGAGCCGGATGTGCCGCCCGTCTGGGGGAGTATTGGGTTGGTAGCCACTTTCGGGGACAAGTATGTATGTTGCGACTTTCGAAAGCGATCAAGTGGAGCGCAATATAGTGGTTTAGGACAGCAGACAAGAGTGTATTTTCTGAATTGTGAGCAGACTGTCGAGTGCCGTGATCGCGACATACGAATTTTATGGCTAAGTCTTGTAGCATCAGTTATTAACGGCAGCCCTTACGTATGAGCCGCTGCGAATGCATTTTAAGTGTTTAGTGAAAATACTGAAGAAAAATAAACTACTTGTTCTAATTATAAATCAAAGTCAGTGACTCAATATTTTAAATTTCACCGCAATACCTGCCTGCATTGTCTTGTTATATTTTATTTCAGCTTAAAAATTGAGTTTACGACAGGTGTGAGCTGGCACCCTATGACGAAACATGTAACCAAACATTGAGACCAGCCACATTTCTGGGCCACTTAATTAAGCTGGTGTAACAAACATGTATTTTTTCGTGCCATAGCACGTGGGGGCTCGAGCCAAACTATTCGAACTTCAGTGTGTAGTGCCCAGTACAGTCGTAGATGTCATCAGCGAATCGTATCATTGATACCCTGTAGTCGATTCTGAAGAGGTAGTGGATCCAATCTTAAAATCAGAAGAGAATTCTGGGAGAACTGAGATCAAATAAGGTAACAGGGATTAATAATGCTGTATCATAATTTCTAAAATCGATGGTGGAATTGACAACAAAACCACTAGAATGCGTAGAACGTGTGAGTATGGCCATATACCATTTGACTTTCGGAAAAATTTCATCCACACAATTCCGAAGACTGCAAAAGCTGACACGTGCAAGAACTACCGCATAATCAGCTTAACAATCCAAAGTCGCTGACAAGACTAATATACATAAGAATGGAGAACAAGAATTGTAGATGTGTTAGATGACGATTAGTTTGGCTTTATGAAATGTAAAGGCAGCAGAGAGGACGTTGCGGTTGGTAAGGAAGCAAGACTAAAGAAAAATAGGTCGACAGGAAGGGTAAAGGCATCAGAGAGAGAATTGTAACGTTGCTGTTAATAATGGAAGCAAACTTAAAGATCATGTAGTCGACCCGGAAAAGACGATCGACAATGTTAGATGGTATAAGATGTTCAAAACTCCGAGGAAAATAAAGGTAAGCTATAGGGAGAGACAGGTGGTAAGAGCCAAGAGGGATAATAAGAGGAAGACCAAGAACGAAGTACGCGGATTAAAAACGGTGTAGACAGGGATGTAGCCTTTCCCCCTTGCTGTTCAATCTGTACATCGAAGAAGCAATGATGTACATAAAGGAAAGGTTCTGGAGCGCAATTAAAATTCAACGTGAAAGGATGTCAATGATGCGATTCGCTCATGACATTGCTATCCCCAGCAAAAGTGAAGAAGAATTACATGATCTGGTGAATCGAATGAACGGTATAATGAGTACGGAATATGGGCTGCGAGTAAATCGAAGAAAGACGAAAGTTGACATAAAAGTTTTCTGGTTATGGAACCGCGTCATATTATATAAAACTACTGCTAGAGAAAACCAACGTTTCGGTTACGGTTGCAGCAGTAGACCCAGAAGAAGGCCGCAGCAACCGTGGCCGAAACGTTGGTTTTCTCCAGCAGTAGTTTTATACAATATGACGCGGTTTCATACTCAGAAAACTTTTATGTAGACTGACTTTGGCCGCGGAAGCCTGCGCAATTATATAAGATGAAAGAAATGAGAAATAGCAGGAATGAGAACACTACTAGCATCAAACATAGGGCATAATTTTAAGAAGAAGCGTTTGAGAATGCATGTTTGGAGCACAGCACTGTACCGTAGTGAAACATGGACTGTGGGAAAACCTGAACAGAAAAGAATCAAAGCATTTGAGATGTGGTGCTAGAGACGAATGTTGAAAATTAGGTGGACTGATAAGGTGAGAAATGAGGAGATCCTGCGCTGGATCGGAGAGGAAGGGAATATGTGGAAAACACAGACAAGGAGAATTGACAGGATGATAGGACATCTATTAAGGCATCAGGGAATGACTTCCATGGTGCTGGAGGGAGCTGTAGAGGGCAAAAACTGTAGAGGTTGCCAATAATTAGAATACATCCAGCAAATAATTAAGGACTGAGTTTGTAATTGTTACTCTGAGATGAGGAGGTTGCTGCAGGAGAGGACTTCGTGGCCAGCCGCATCAAACCAATCAGAAGACAGATGACTCTCAAAAAATAAATAATTTTCACTTTGCAGCGGACTGTGGCAGATGAAAAGTGTGTTGCGAACAGAGACATGAACTGGAGACCTTTTGCGTTTCGTGGGCAAGTACTCTAACGACTGAGCTAACCATACACAGCGTACACACCGCCCTCACAGCTTCACTTCTATCGGTACCTCTTCTTACATCTTTTCCTAATTTCACAGAACTTCTCCTGCACACCAAGAGAGACTTGGTTTGGTTGGTTGGTTTGTTTGGGGAAGGAGACCAGACAGCGTGGTCATCGGTCTGGAGACTTGCACTACTGGAAGAACCGAGCGAGGTGGCGCAGTGGTTAGCACACTGGACTCGCATTCGGGAGGGCGACGGTTCAATCCCGCGTCCGGCCATCCTGATTTAGGTTTTCCGTGATTTCCCTAAATCGCTCTAGGCAAATGACGGGATGGTTCCTTTCAGAGGGCACGGCCGACTTCCTTCCCCGTCCTTCCCTAATCCGATGAGACTGATGACCTCGCTGTTTGGTCTCTTCCCCAAAACAACCCAACCCCCCAACTACTGGAAGAAAGGTAAAGGGTAAAACCGCAGCATTACGGTCCAGTTGATAAAACAGAATTACTTTACAAGATGATATTACTTGGCAGGTATCAAATTAAAAACCAAAGCAAAATGCTGAGGGAAACTCTAGGACGAAAATCTGAAAATGGAATTTGAATGAAGAAATCAACGGAAATTTGTTAAGTTAAAGATATGGTCACGAAACGACGATTAGACTATTATAACCACTTACGTTCAAGCATAACAACTGCCTCATACAGAAAATTACAGACTCAGATTTATGGATGAAACAAAAAGGTGTTCATACATGCAGAAATATTTCAATATACAAAAAAACCGAATCGTAGTTAACAAAGTGTATTTTAGAGTGTACTTTCTAACAATAACATTAATTACATACATGTTTTTCAGTGGCATCACAGACGTTTTGTGATGTTCCACCCCTTTGTTTAAGCGCTTAAATGAAGAAATTAACGTTCAGCTGTCTCTTTCTGTCCCCACCAATACTAACTGAAATTAATTGGGTCGCAGCCCCACTGTTAAAGCTTCACCCCGTGAGATAGGGATAATTTTATAAATATGAATCGTCCGGGCACTTTGACTGTCTCCAAGACCCAGAATTTGATAATAAGATGGGCGAACAGTACGGATATCAACATTATAATATTGACGATAATACATCAAACTAGACGGAAACTATTTCCGTCCACTTACATCATCAAAAAATATTACGACGCACCCAAGAAAACCAGTGACAACACAAAATGTCTGAACTTTCAAAGAGGAACGCGCCAACATAAATTAAAAATGGGACTTTTTTATTTATCTCAGAAAACTACGTGTCCTGCACTCTTCTACCGTACAGAAGTCATTGCTACCGGCCGTAAATAAACTATATTGAGTTCGCTTCCGCACTTTACCTTTCGTTGCGAACACTGCGCCTCTCCGCTGTCCACTGCTCCAGACCCTCCTCTCGCCGCAGTCCGAATTCACCATTCACGTCAATGGCTGCCAGTACCCGTCTGAACACCGACTACACGTAGGTAAGTCTGCCTTCTGTTTTCACCATGTCGCTTCACAATGCATACTTTTCACTGGGGATCATTAGCCAGTGCGCTGTTATTCTCCCTGTGACCGAGTTGAGCCTGCACTCCACAGCAGGTTTTCCCCATTTGCTTTTAACCGAAGAATGACAGGCAGTGAGTTACACATTCTGATAAGGGCCTCTTAAATGTACCATTATCAATTTGTGAAACATAAGCTAGTGTCTACTTTGCAACTGAAGAACAGCTTTGCAGATCCATTTTATATGACAAGAGTAACAGACATTTAACAGAAAAACAGTGACTTAGCTGATTCTTCTGGAGCAAGCTTAAAGGCTGATGAATAACTGATTGATTACTGACTGCACAAGCACGGCTACTGACTATAAAGCGAAAGAAGAAAGTGTTTGATGCATTTATCTAATACCCGGTGAGAGATATGAATGAAATTTTGGATGGGTCTGCTGGAAAGGAAGAGGAGGATGAAATGACCGTAATTTTATCGAAGGAGTAAGTCTGTCTACTTATACACATAGACCCTTTACCTACACTGTGACTTACGTCATGGGATGCCTCCTAATGCCGTGTCTGACCTCCTTTTGCCCCTAATAGCGCGGCACCTCGACATACATGGTCTCAAAAAGTCGTTGGAGGTCCCATGTAGAAATACTGGGCCATGCTGCGTCTATAGTCGTCCATAGTTGCAAAAGTGTTACCGGTGCAGGATGTTTTACACGAACTAACCTCTCGATTATGTCCCATAAATTTTCTGTGGGATTCAAGTCGGTCGATCCGGGTGGCCAAATCATTCTCTCGAACTGTCCATAACGATCTTCAAACCAATCGCGAACAATTGTGGCCCGATCACATGGTAGATTGTCATCCACAAAAATTCCATCGTTGTTTGAGGACACGAAGTCCACGAATGGCTGCAAATGGTCTCCATGTAGCCGAAAACAGCCATTTATAGTTAATGATCTGTTCAGTTGGACCAGAGGACCCAGTCCATTCCACGTAAACACAGCGCACACCGTTAGGGGGCCACCACCAGCTTACACAGTGCCATGTTGACAACGTGGTTCCGAAGCTTCGTGGGTTCTGTGTCACACTCTAATTCTGCCGCCAGCTCTTACCAACTGAAATCGAGATTCATTAGACCAGACCACGGTTTTCCAGTCGTTTAGGGCGCAGGCAATATGGTCACGAGTCCAGGAAAGGCGCTGCAAGCGATATCGTACCGTTAACAAAAGCATTCGCGTCTTATACCATAGCCCATTAACGCCAAATTTCGGCACGCTGTCCTAACGGATATATTCGCCGTACTTCCCAAATTGATTTCTGCGGTTATTTCACGCAATGATGCTTGTATGTTAGCACAGACATCTCTACGCAGACGCCACTGCTCTCGGTCGTTTAGTGTATGTGCCAGCCACTGCGTTGCCCGTGGTGAGGGGTAATGCCTGAAATTTGGTATTCTCGGCACAGTCTTGACACTGTCGATCTCGGAATATTGATATCCCTAACGATTTCCGAAATGGAATGTCCCATGCGTCTAGTTCCAATAACCCTTCCGGATTGAGAGTCTGTTACTCCCCATCGTGCGGCCATAGTCACGTCGGAAACCTTTTCACATGAATCACCTGAGTAGAAATGACAGTTCCGCCTATGCACTTATACCTCGTGTAAGCGATTCTATCACCATTGGTATATGTGCATATCGCTATCCAGTGACTTTTGATACCTCAGTGTAGTTTCCTTCTAATGACCGCGCTACAGAATTGAACAATAGGCCTGGCTGGGAGACCCGAGTCGCCTTGTCGGAAAGCTTTTGCTCCCTCCGTACACAGCGGCCCCTTTACTTGTGGATAGGCGAGAATGGTGTCCTACGTGTTGCATGTAGGTGAGTGTATTGGGTGTGTGTAATGTGTCGTTATGTGTGTATGGTTATCGTGATGATGAGGGAAGACGAATGTTGAAAATTAGGTGGACTGATAAGGTAAGGAATGAGGAGATTCTGCACAGAATCGGAGAGGAAAGGAATATGTGGAAAAAACTGACAAGGAGAAGGATGATAGGAGATATGCTAAGACATCAGGGACTGACTTCTATGGTACTAGAGGGAGCTATAGAGAGCAAAAACTGTAGAGGAAGACAGAGATTGGAATACATCCAGTAGACAATTGAGGACATTGTTTGGAAGCGCTACTTTGAGATGAAGAGGTTGACACAGGAGAGACGTTCGTGGAGGGCCATATCAAACAAGTCAGAAGATTGATGAATCAAAGAAGAAGAGGAGAGAAGACAGAATGTGAAAAAATGGCTCTAAGCACTATGGGACTTAACATCTGAGGTCATCAGTCCTCTAGACTTAGAACTACTTAAACTTAACTAACCTAAGGACATCACACACCTCCATGCCCGAGGCAGGATTCGAACTTGCGACCGTAGCAGCAGCGCGGTTCCGGACTGAAGAGACTAGAACCGCTCGGCCACAGCGGGCGGCTACAGAATGTGAAACCCAGTGCCGGCTCATAGCCTACTGCCCTCGAATAGCATCATGTGAGCCCGACAGTCATCATCAACAGTCATGTGCCCTCACTTCGTGAGACATTTCGGAAATGTTTGGAATTCAGTAAAGGACACTGGCGCGAAGTCTGGTGACCAGGAACTCTACGCCAGCACCTCTCCTTCCCTTGCCGGCCAAATACCAGGAGAGAAAATGTCAGCCACCACCAGGATTCGCCTACGGCGGTGGGTAGTCACTTCTTCTCTTCTTCTTCTTCTTCTTCTTCTTCTTCTTCTTCTTTTTCTTAACTGTCGCTTGTGCCTTGGAGACCACACGCGTTCTCTACATTCCTCTTCCAGTGCTCTCCGTTCCTGGCTTTTGTAGTCCATTCTCCTGTACTCAGGCGCATTGCCACCGCGTCCTCGTCGATGTCATCCTTCCATCTGGTTGTTGGCCTTCCCCGCTTCCTTCTGCCCCGTATGGATCCAGAGAATGCTACTTTAGGTAGTCGCTCCTCTTCCAGCACAATTAGATGTCAAGCCAACATCAGTGTAGTCGCTACATTTATCACAATTTATATCCTACACGCAGCACGTCTAAGGCGAGTGTATGTCATTATCCTTGCGGAGGTGGGTGTCTACGATCTGTTACCAGGTTCACCACTGCCTGGAACTTCCTGCAATTAATGTAAGAAAAAAATACAGACAAAAATCAACTTCTGTCATACCGCTGTTAAACAGCCACAAAAAAAAAGAAATACAATAAAAATTCTTGAAGTGTTTCTCGCTCTACATTGACCAATATAAAAATATTTTTATGGTTGGAGGTCGAGTGGAAAACATAGACATATCACGAGGTGACGCAGTGATTAATGCAATGGACTCAAATTCGGTAGGACGACGGTTCAAACCCGCGTCCATTCATCCACAATTAGGTTTTCCGTGACTTCCTCAAATCGCTCCAGGCAAACGCCGAGATAGTGCCGTGGAAAGGGCAAGGCCGTTTTCTTCCCTAACCTTGAATCAAAAACAATCCGAGTTTGCATTCCGTCTTTAATCTCGTTGTCGATGGGACGTTAAATCTACTCTGCCATCCGCCCTTCCTTCCTTCTACATCTCGATATAAAGTGGAGGCTCCAGCGCTATCCCTCCGACTCAGTGCCTTCCTGTCTCCGTTATGTCTCACAGGCGCCATTTCACACGGTGGCCAGGACCATCTCTGTTCGGCAGAATCGTTGTCGTCCGCCTTTAACTTTTCTCAGTATTTCTCGTTTAATAAAGGCCACTATTTTATCAGACAGTGTGGGGCTCTTCTGCACTTTATTATCAGTCTACACTTTTCACTACTCCTGCGGAGCGTAACTGTCCGTAATGAGATTTTCACTCTGCAGCGGAGTGTGCGCTGCTATGAAACCGTCTGGCAGATTAAAATTGTGTGCCGGACCGAGACTCAAACTCGGGATCTTTGCCTTTCGCGGGCAGGAGAACTTCTGTGAAATTTGGAAGGTAGGAGACGAGGTACTGGCGGAAAAAAAGCTGTGAGGACACGTCGAGGGTCGTGCTTGGGTAACTCAGTTGGTACCGGTACGGTAGCTCAACGTGTTCGGTGAGTGAATGGATCAACGATGAACTTGAACAAGCGCCATTGGATGTCCGCCCCGACGAAATACAACGACCAACAACGAACAAATTGAGACTTAAAAAAAAGTTAGTAGACCACTTGCCATCGAAAGGCAAAGGTCCCGAGTTCGAGTTTCGGCCAGACACACAGTTTTAATCTACCAGTAAGTTTCATTTTGTCCGTAGTTTTAGTAAAGAATTTTATTTATATTTTTTAAAAAG
This sequence comes from Schistocerca americana, assembly GCF_021461395.2. Classification (NCBI taxonomy): domain Eukaryota; kingdom Metazoa; phylum Arthropoda; class Insecta; order Orthoptera; family Acrididae; genus Schistocerca; species Schistocerca americana. The sequence goes on along the minus strand of NC_060119.1, from coordinate 508,615,936 downwards.
ATTTATTTTCCAACATCATCACATATAATTTCAATAAGAAATTACGTTTCACCTATCACTGGCCATCTTCAGATCATGAGACGGAATCAGTAATTCAATCCTAATACCACACTGATTCGAAATGGCCAGTAATAGACGAAACAGGTAATTTATGGTTGAAATTATATAAATGGTGGAAAATAAACCATTTTAAGAATGTACGCTACTGGCCATTAAAATTCCTACATCAAGAAGAAATGCAGATGATAAACGGTTATTCATTGGACAAATTTATTATACTAGAACTGACATGTGATTACATTTTCACGCAATTTGGGTGCATAGATCCCGAGAAATCAGGACCCAGAACAACCACCTCTGGCCGTAATAACAGCCTTGATACGCCTGGGCATTGAGTCAAACAGAGCGTCGATGGCGTGTGCAGGTACAGCTGCCCATGCAGCTTCAACACGATACCACAGTTCATCAAGAGTAGTGACTGGCGTATTGTGACGAGCCAGTTGCTCGTCCACCATTGACCAGACGTTTTCAGTTGGTGAGACATCTGGAGAATATGCTGGCGAGGGAAGCAGTCGAACATTTTCTGTATCCAGAAAGGCCGTAGAGGGTCTGCAACATGCGGTCGTGCATTATCCTGCTGAAATGTAGGGTTTCGCAGGGATCGAATGAAGGGTAGAGCCACGGGTTGTAACACATCTGTAATGTAACGTCCACTGTTCAAAGTGCCGTCAATGCGAACAATAGGTGACCGAGACGTGTAACCAATGGTACCCCATACCATTACGCCGGGTGATGTGCCAGTGGCGATGACGAATACACGCTTCCAGTGTGCGTTCACCGCGATGTCGTCAAACACGGATGCGACCATCATGATGCTGTAAACAGAACCTGAATTCATCCGAAAAAATTACGTTTTGCCATTCGTGCACCCAGGTTCGTCTTTGAGTACACCATCGCAGGCGCTCCTGTCTGTGATGCAGCGTCAAGGGTAACCGCAGCCACGGTCTCTGAGCTGATAGTCTATGCTGCTGCAAACGTCGTTGAAATGTTCTGGCAGATGGTTGTTGTCTTGCAAACTTCCCCATCTGTTGACTCAGGGATCGAGGCGTGGCTGCACGATCCGTTACAGCCATGCGGATAAGATGCCTGTCATCTAGACTGCTAGTAATACGAGGCCGTTGTTATCCAGCACGGCGTTCCGTATTACCCTCCTGAACCCACCAATCCATATTCTGCTAACAGTCATTGGATCTCGACCAACGCGAGCAACAATGTCGCGATACGATAAACCGCTATCGCGATAGGCTACAATCCGACCTTATCAAACTCGGAAACGTGATGGTACGCATTTCTCCTCCTTACACGAGGCATCACATCAACGTTTCACCAGGCAACGCCGGTCAACTGTTGTTTGTGTATGAGAAATCGGTTGGAAACTTTCCTCATGTCAACACGTTGTAGGTGTCGCCAACGGCGCCAACCTTGTGTGAATGCTCTGAAAAGCTAATCATTTGCATATCACAGCATCTTCTTCCTGTCGGTTAAATTTCGCGTCTGTAGCACGTCATCTTCGTGGTGTGGCAATTTTAATGGCTAGTAGTGTATTTCAACATGCACTGGCGTAACCTCACGACAGAACATTGATTTGTTTCTGGTATTTCAGCGTATGTGTCAGTAGACGAGTTATTAATGACTGTCTCTTTTTTGAGGTAAACTGTGCATGAGTTGCCCACTGAAACACAATGTGACTGAGCGCCACTTCTGTCTCACGGCAGGTACACTAGGCGTTCTGCCTTCTCAACTTCAGATACTTAGGAAAACGATTGAAAACCTAGTAATGGACGACTCGACTGCAATTTGCACCTCCCTAGGGAGAATTAGTTGCTTTAACCACTGCGCCATTGCGCTCGCAAACTCTCGTTGACAATCGAGTGCTGTTCGGCACAGTGCTATGACGGCGAGGGAGGATATTCTTCGAAAGTTAACTGATGAGGCGTACTTTCTTCTTTAACCACTGCGCCATTGCGCTCGCAAACTCTCGTTGACAATCGAGTGCTGTTCGGCACAGTGTTATGACGGCGAGGGAGGATATTCTTCGAAAGTTAACTGATGAGGCGTACTTTCTTCTGGACAGGACCAAAATAAGCTGCTGAAATTCTAGTTAGGATATTTTCAAGCTACTAGTCGTTTAATTTCACTAGCAATTTTGTCATTTAATTTCAGATGAACGAGGTATCCAAATCAATGGTATCGGATTTTGCTGAGTTTTCCATGTTCATTCTTGCAACAATTCGAGTGCGCCTAAGTTTATTTTCATACATTATATAATTTTTAAACAGTTCCGCGCTAAAATTATGGAAACTGGTGCATTTCTTTCACTCGTCGTCTTATGTATCTCTGTTCCACATGAAGCTTAACAGTCAGTTAAGGGCGGAAGTTCGGGAATGTCGCCAGAAGGCGCATTAAAGAATGTTAAAATGGAAGCTGATTTGTAAAATGAATTTACACATGAGATTCAGAAAAAGCTGGCGCTGGGACTATTATGGAAATAATCAGCGTAATATTTTCATCTTTGCTCTCTCTTTTCCGCCCAGGTCTGAAAAAGTGTTTCATTATTTTAAAGTGGTAATAGAACGAGATGGGAGCTAAGTTCGACAAGACACATGGATATTAATATTACTTTTAATTTCAGATAGTGGCTGAAAGCAATACTTGCAGTCCTGTGGGTTGCATTCAGTGCCTAAGAGAGGGATGCCGAGCCTTATACGTAATACCTCTTGCCAAACGTACCCTGACACCTACCTGTAACACCACTATGGAATGCGGAATTGACCACTAGATGTCAAGAGAGGCAGTCCACCCAGTATAAAAGTAACCGCGGAGTACTGTTAGCAAAATGGTTCAAATGGCTCTGAGCACTATGGGACTTAACATCTATGGTCATCAGTCCCCTAGAACTTAGAACTACTTAAACCTAACTAACCTAAGGACATCACACACATCCATGCCCGAGGCAGGATTCGAACCTGCGACCGTAGCATACTGTTAGCATTTGATCTGCATGGAAGGTAATAAATACGATGAGATAGTTCCACGTAATTATTGGATTTCTGTAATTAATCAACATATTAAGCCCTTTTCTGATAAATGAGGCCACTTTTGTGGTATAAGGTATGATGCTAGAAGTAGTAGGGAGGTTGTGCGAAACTGATATGCAAATTAATTGAATTGATCAATTAATCAACCCCTGCCCCCCCTCTCCTACCACCCTATCCACAGATGACGTCATGTGTTTTTCTCAGTCTGCGCGTGGGCCTCTTCCGCTCTCCCAATTGCGCAACATACCCTTTTGGCGGGAATTTCGAATTTTGGGGGGCATTTCTTTATCCCAGGAATGTGCTGACATCCCACCCCACCCCCACCCAGGAATTGGCAGGAAATTAAAATTGGCGGTACTTTTTCTGGGACACGAACTCTGGTCCTCCTGGATGCACCCACCTAACACAATTATACCGCCAGAGGAGCTTGGAAGTGGTGGGAAATTAAAATTGGCAGTGCCCTTTCTGAGACTCGAACCCAAGTGCACGCCCCCACACATGGAAACTGTCCAGATGCAGCAGAGGAAGGTAGGGTTAGCGTACTTTATTTATTTTGGTCGGGAAAATGAAGTAAAGATGAGTCCTAATTATGTAATTAATCATAAAGATTGGGCCTAATTACACAACTATATGTATGGCGCCACACAAGGACGGCCTAAAATCGAAATAGAACTCAAAAATTGATGATACCATACAACTGGTGTTATCCTGCTGGGAAAAGATTTCGCAACACCACCCGAAACTAGTGACAGATACACATAAACTCTACCCTTCACCTACAATCTGGCGGGAAAAAGGCAGTGCTGTAAGGTATTATCTTTATCATATTTCGTGGGAAACACGCTCAACTGATGAGATGGTGGTATTGGACAGAGAGGAGTTTAAAAAGTAAGCACACAGTATCTATCGTTGTTTGACGTCGAGTTTGGTACAGACGCCTGCTCAAAAACCACCCTACAGCTTGGGCAATCGAAGCCAATACACGCTATCACAACTGATGGAAAAAATGCACCACAGCTCTAATTACACTTCAAAAATGTCGTAAAAAAATCCAGCACTTGGTATGAACAGGTCATAATGCAGTACACGTACTGGGGAAAAATCATCGTCCTGAAAAACTGTAAACGGGCGGTAGTTGAACTTGTGTTTCCCTCCATGTACAATCAGAAACTGCCAAAAATCGAGTCCCTCCTCCTCACAACTCCTTCCATCCACCTATGAGGAGGACACATGCTTCTTCAAATGGCCAGCTGTTTTGCAGAGAATGCCACGGTCACTCGCGATACGTGGCATGCCTTGAGGCGGCTGTCTAGATAACACGAAGGGGAAGTTAATTAGCACAATCCCGGCCATCTGGCGAACACTCCAGATGGCTTTTTCAAACGTCAGCTGCTTGCAAAACAGGAAGACCCTTCCGCCTAAAACGAGTGCAGTCTGACTCCCAAGTACCTTCAGTACAAAGCACTATGCCGGCATCCCGTAGAACAAAATCGTGATAAATGGGTGCTATCCCCCCGCCCATGAACCATGGACCTTGCCGTTGGTAGGGAGGCTTGCATGCCTCAACGATACAGATAGCCGTACCGTAGGAGCAACCACACCGGAGGGGTATCTGTTGAGAGGCCAGACAAACGTGTGGTTCCTGAAGAGTGGCAGCAGCCTTTTCAGTAGTTGCAAGGGCAACAGTCTGGATGATTGACTGACCTGGCCTTGCAACACAACCAAAACGGCCTTGCTGTGCTGGTACTGCAAACGGCTGAAAGCAAGGGGAAACTACAGCCGTAATTTTTTCCGAGGGCTTGCAGCTTTACTGTATGGTTAAATGATGATGACGTCCTCTTGGGTAAAATATTCCGAAGGTAAAATAGTCTCCCATTCGGATCTCCAGGCGGGGACTACGCATGAGGACGTCGTTATCAGGAGAAAGAAAACTGGCATTCCTCCGGATCGGAGCGTGGAATATCAGATCCCTTAATCGGGTAGGTAGGTTAGAAAATTTAAAAAGGGAAATGGATAGGTTAAAGTTAGATATAGTGGGAATTAGTGACGTTCGGTGACAGGAGGAACAAGACTTTTGGTCAGGTGAATACAGGGTTATAAATATAAAATCAAATAGGGGTAATGCGGGAGTAGGTTTAATAATGAATAAAAAAAATAGGAGTGCGGGTAAGCTACTACAAACAGCATAGTGAACGCATTATTGTGGCCAAGATAGACACGAAGCCCACGCCTACTACAGTAGTACAAGTTTATATGCCAACTAGCTCTGCAGATGATGAAGAAATTGATGAAATGTATGATGAGATAAAAGAAATTATTCAGGTAGTGAAGGGAGACGAAAATTTAATAGTCATGGGTGACTGGAATTCGACATTAGGAAAAGCAAGAGAAGGGAACGTAGTAGGTGAATATGGATTCGGGCTAAGAAATGCAAGGGGAAGCCGCCTGGTAGAATTTTGCACAGAGCATAACTTAATCATAGCTAACACTTGGTTCAAGAATCATGAAAGAAGGTTGTATATTTGGAAGAACCCTGGAGATACTAGAAAGTTTCAGATAGGTTACATAATGGTAAGACAGAGATTTAGGAACCAGATTTTAAATTGTAAGACATTTCCAGGGGCAGATGTGGATTCTGACCACTATCTATTGGTTAGGAACTGTAAATTAAAACTGAAGAAACTGCAAAAAAGTGGGAATTTATGGAGATGGGACCTGGATAAACTGAAAGAACCAGAGGTTGTACAGAGTTTCAGGGAGAGCATAAGGGAACAATTGACAGGAATGGGGGAAAGAAATACATTACAAGAAGAATGGGTAGCTTTGAGGAACGAAATAGTGAAGGCAGCAGAGGATCAAGTAGGTAAAAAGACAAGGGCTAGTAGAAATCCTTGGGTAACAGAAGAGATACTGAAATTAATTGACGAAAGGAGAAAATACAAAAGCGCAACAAGTGAAGCAGGCAAAAAGGAATACAAATGTAAGGATGTAGAGGCTTATCTCACTAGGGGTAAGATAGATACCGCCTACAGGAAAGTTAGAGACCTTTGGAGAAAAGAGAACCACTTGCAGGAATATCAAGAGCTCAGATGGGAACCCAGTTCTAAGCAAAGAAGGGAAAGCAGAAAGGTGGAAGGAGTATATAGAGGTCCTATACAGGGGCGATTATCTTGAGGACAATATTATGGAAATGGAAGAGGAGGTAGATGAAGATGAAATGGGAGATATGATACTGCGTGAAGAGTTTGACAGAGCACTGAAAGACCTAAGTCAAAACAAGGCACCGAGAGTAGACAACATTCCATTACAACAGTTGACAGCCTTGGGAGAGCCAGTCCTGACAAAAGTCTACCATCTGGTGAGCAAGATGTATGAGACAGGCGAAATTACCTCAGACTTCAAGAAGAATACAATAATTACAGTCCCAAAGAAAGCAGGTGTTGACAGATGTGAAAATTACCGAACTATTACTTTAATAAGCCACAGCTGCAAAATACTAACGCGAATTCTCTACAGACGAATGGAAAAACTGGTAGAAGCCGACCTCGGGGAAGATCAGTTTGGATTCCGTAGACAAACTCCCGTGCGGAAAAAGGTAGGAACCCTCACTAGCAATGATAATCTCAGAAACAGGCATAGTACGGTAAGCTAAGATTTCCCTAGTTTCAAAGGATTCCAAACCTGGTCTACCTGCATTGTTACAAGCAACGAAAGCTACAGCTAGCCATCCGTTACCCAAACTAGAGGAAGAAGAAACTTTCATTAAAGAAAAATTTAACCTCGCACCACAAAATAAAGTAGGTCCATTAATAAGAACAAATTGAGTAGTTTTACCAACTCCTCTCGTTTCGTTCTTTTTACCCTTCGCAGAGCCCGCATCTCGTGGTCGTGCGGTAGCGTTCTCGCTTCCCACGCCCGGGTTCCCGGGTTCGATTCCCGGCGGGGTCAGGGATTTTCTCTGCCTCGTGATGGCTGGGTGTTGTGTGCTGTCCTTAGGTTAGTTAGGTTTAAGTAGTTCTAAGTTCTAGGGGACTGATGACCATAGATGTTAAGTCCCATAGTGCTCAGAGCCATTTGAACCATTTGAACCCTTCGCAGAAGATGTCGAAGCACCTAGAGTGCCGTCCACATTGATAAGTGATTTGTAAACAAGCATTCGCCGTTTGTTGAGAACTACTACTTTCAATGATTATATAAAGTACAATCACCCACAATGCGACAATCTTCCAAAGAAGAAGGACCACTTGCCTTCACCCACAAGTGAACGCTACAGTCAGAATTTTTCTTTTTCCGCACGGGAGTTTGTCTTTGTCTTGTCGTAGATGTTGTAAGATAAATTCTGACTGTAGCGTTCACTTGTGGGTGAAGGCAAGTGGTCCTTCTTCTTTGGAAGATTGTCGCATTGTGGGTGATTGTACTTTATATAATCATTGAAAGTAGTAGTTCTCAACAAACGGCCCTTTTAAGGGCCACAAATACTACACATTGATCTTGCCAAAAGCCGAGAAGCGATTCTTCTTGGTGTTGTAGCTCCCTGGGGCACTCTGGGATGCTCTCTGGCGCACTCTGGGATGCTCTCTGGGATGCTCAATAGATGTCGAGCACAGTCTCTGATTGGCTGTCGTGTTTTTGGCGCGCGATTCAAATTGGTCTGAGCTTTCTCTACTTAGAGAAAGCTTTTGACAATGTTGACTGGAATACTCTCTTTCAAATTCTGCAGGTGGCAGGGGTAAAATACAGGGAGTGAAAGGCTATTTACAATTTGTACAGAAAGCAGATGGCAGTTATAATAGTCGAGGGACATGAAAGGGAAGCAGTAGTAGGGAAGGGAGTGAGACAGGTTTGTAGCCTCTCACCGATGCTCTTCAATCTGTATATTGGACAAGCAGTAAATGAAACAAAAGAAAAGTTCGGAGTAGGTATTAAAATCCATGGAGAAGAAATAAAAACTTTGAAGTTCGCCGATGACATTGTAATTCCGTCAGAGACAGCAAAGGACTTGGAGGAGTAGTTGAACGGAATGAACAGTGTCTTGAAAGGAGGGTATAAGAAGAAATCAACAAAAGCAAAACAAGGATAATGGAATGTAGTCGAATTAAGCCGGGTGATGCTGAGGGAATTAGATTAGGAAGTGAGACAGCTAAAGTAGTAAAGGAGTGTTGTTATTTGGGAAGCAAAATAACTGATGATGGTCGAAGTAGAGAGGATATAAAATGTAGACTGACAATGGCAAGGAAAGCGTTTCTGAAGAAGAGAAATTTGTTAACATCCAGTGTAGATTAAGTGTCAGGAAGTCGTTTCTGAAAGTGTTTGTATGGAGTGTAGCCATGTATGGAAGTGAAACATGGACGATAAATAGTTTAGACAAGAAGAGAATAGAAGCTTTCGAAATGTGGTGCTACAGAAGAATGCTGAAGATTAGATGGTAGATCACATAACTAATGAGGAGGTATTGAATAGAATTGGGGAGAAGAGAAGTTTGTGGCACAACTCACAACTTGACCAGAAGAAGGGATCGGTTGGTAGGACATGTTCTGAGGCATCAAGGGATCACCAATATGGCACTGGAGGGCAGCGTGTAGGGTAAAAGTCGTAGAGGGAGACCAAGAGGTGAATACACTAAGCAGACTCAGAAGGATGTAAGCTGCAGTAGGTACTGGGAGATGAAGAAGCTTGCACTGGATAGAGTAGCATGGAGAGCTGCATCAAACCAGTCTCAGGACTGAAGACAACAACAACAACGACAATCCCAACTGAGGGTTGTTTGTGTAAAGGGCCAGTCGCGACCTCTTACGGAACTCCCACCACGCCCATCCTAGCAGTGGACTATTTAACATCAAGACGACTTCTATAATAAAAAAAGCACTCCGTCTTCAGGCCACAAGTGGCCCATCGGGACCACCCGACCGCCGCGTCATCCTTAGTTGAGGATGTGGATAGGATGGGCGTGTGGTCAGCGCACTGCTCTCCCAGTCGTTATGATGGTTTTCTGTGACCGGAGTGGCTACTATTCGGTCGAGTAGCTCCACAAGTGGCATCATGAGGCTGTGTACACCACAAAAAACGGCAACAGCGCATGGCGGCCCGGATGGTCACCCATCCGAGTTCTGGCCACACCCGACAGCGCTTAACTTCGGTGATCTGACGGGAAGAGGTGTATCCACTGCGGCAAGGCCGTTGCACTCCTATAATAAAGCAACTATTAAAAAAACGAAAATACAATCACTATGATAATAAATGTTGTCTTTACACAAAAATAGACAAAGTCCATTTTCATTTAGTTTTATGAGCAAAATCGGTATAGGTTTTACATTCCACTGCAGGATACAATTCGCTTCTCATTATTTTGCGACATCCAACGAAGTGCACCGCCGTCGATTTCAAATGATCAGCAGATACATGTCCATCATGCATAAAATCAGCAAAAAACTTCGAGTATTTTACTGCAAAAACTACCAATCACCACAGACTGTCCTCGTTATCTCGAAACCACCATCAGAGTAAAGAAAAAGCGAGAACTTAAATCTAGAAGAAGAAAAAGTCTATATTAATTTCTTTCAGCTTTTTGAACAAATTACACCGAGTGCGTCTCTCGCGTTAGTGTCTGCAAATAAACTGTCATGCATGTGTGAATTACAAACGTTTCAGAAACTCTTTCATGCCATTGGCTTACATGTTGGGAAAAAACACATTCATTTTACGTTCGACAACAACAATCTATAATTCAAGAGAACATCGCTGTTTTGTACACTATGACAGATCCCCATTTACCAATGCAATGCTATATCAATCTAGCATTTACGAAAGAAATCATGAGAGCCTGTCTCGCCCTGTGTATGTGGGAGATTGAAATGTCGTTAAAAGATATCGCCACAACTAAAAAAGAAATGCCTGTCAAGAGTCATTCCGTGGTGCCCTATCCATCTTCTCCGCCCACCCGGTGGCAAGTCATTGATATCAATTTGAAAGGCTAAGTAATTAAATTGATCATGAAAGTCAGTTCGCATGGTGAGTAATTTTTTTTCAGTAGTCGGATTACACTCTCCAGGTATGTGAAATGGGAATCCACGGAGCAAAGGCGATGTTCTTTTCAAGGAACACTATTGAGAACTGACATTTGAAGCTGACCTCAAAGGGATTCTACAGCCCACACCATACATTTTGCGTAAGAACTGCGCTATTAAAAACATGATCGTAGTGACTGTGTTACTGTCATCCTGCATAAAAAGCGGTCTTGAGTCTACAGGCACACACATGAGTCACTGATAGCTTTATGCTTTCGGGTAGAAATGGTGTCTGTGATTTTGAATCATGAAACAAATACAGTCTGCTTTCCAGCATTGAAAATACATGGTGATGCTATTAAATACACATGTATTGGTTCATGATCGAAGTCACTTCCACAGACTGGTGTAAAGTACATCACATGTACTGTAGGAGGACCACACTCAACTGACTATCAGTCACAAGAGAGGGTTGCTGTATTGTTCCTTCACAAGCAGTTTAGTACATTGTTTTTTCACTTGTAACACACCCAGTCATTGTACACAGCCATACACTGTTTCTAGTACCATAACTTAGAGATCCGAGTCAGCTGCTGCTAAACTGACATTAACATATCTAAGTCCTCTGGTTCTCACAGAAAGCTGAACATCGCATGGCATAAACTATGCAGCGAGTGACCACGGATGACTAAGTGCGGTCAGTGGCCACAGATGGGGGGCGCAGAAGAACTAAGAGACTCTCTGCGGTGCAGCTGGCCGTTTGAAGAAGCAGGTGTCTTCTCCGTAGGTGGATGGAGGGAGGCGTGAGGAAGAGGGGCTCGATTTTCGGGAGTTTGTGATGGTACACGTTCAACTACCGCCCCCTTTGCAGTCTTTTAGGATGACGATTTTCCTCAGTACACGTGTTTTTTCGAAGTGTAATTAGAGCTGTGATGCATTTTTTCCATCAGTTGTGATAGCGTGTATTGGATTCGATTACCCAAGCTGTAGGGTGGTTTTTGAGCAGGCGTCTGTAGCGAACTCTGGCATCAAACACTGATAGATACTGTATGCTTGCAGGTAATACACTTTTTAAGCTCCTCTCTGTCCAGCATCAGCTTCGCATCAGTTGATCGTATTTCCCACCAAAAAGATTAAGGATAGTACCTTACACCCCTGCCTTTTTCCCGCCAGCATGTATGTGAAGGTTAGAGATTGTCTGTGTCTGTCACTAGTTTCGAGTGGTGTTGCGAAATTTTTTCCCAGCAGGATAACACCAGTTGTATGGTATCGTCAATTTTTGAGTTCTATTGCGATTTTAGGCCGTCCTTGTGTAGCGTCATGCATATAGTTGTGTAATTAGGCCCGATCTTTATGATTAATCACATAATTAGACCCTATCTTTAGTTCATATTCCCAACCAAAATAAATAAAGTACGCTAACCTAACCTTCCTCTGCTGTATCTGGGCAGTTTACATGTGTTGGGGGTTGCACTTGAGCTTTCCGTCTAGGAGGACCAGAGTTCATGTCCCAGAAAGGGTACTGCCAGTTTTAATTTCCCGCCAATTCCTGGGGTGGGGGGGGGGGTGGGAGGTGTGATTTGCAGCACAGCCCTGAGACAAAGAAATTCCCGCCAAAATTCGAAATTCCCGCCAAAATTCGAAATTTCCGCCATAATTCTAAATTCTCGCCAAAAGCATAGATTGGTGGACGATGAGGTTGGAGAGAGGAGGAGGGGGCTGGGGCCGACGTGCAGGCTGAAAAACACATGTGACGTCATCTGGGGGGCGGAGGTGGCCGTGGTCTGTGGCGGTGGTTGTCGAGGACAGGGGGTGATTAATTGATCAATTTAATTTGCATATCAATTTGATATCATAAGTGAAGTGACGCCCAATCTCCCTACTACTGCTAACAGGGTCAAGGCTGCGGGGAATGAAAAGATCAAGTCCATAGAGCATTCACAACACCAAACTTTATTTACCAGGCATTGAAAGAACCAACACTGGTAATAACACAGAGACAGTATGCTATTACAACTTAATATTTGTTCAAATAATATATAAAGTCAAAAATTCAGAAAACTCTTGCAAAACAACAAGCTTAACTTTAAGAATATATATTTTAATTTAAGACAAATGATAGTGACTTCGTTCAATAGAAGAATTTTTTTAAAAACTTGGAACATATGTTTTTGCTTGTGACAAAATTTAATTGCACGATACAGTTTTCTTCCATAAAAAAAACAGTAAGCTTTAAGAAAAGACCTTACAGATATTGCATTTGTTCAGTGCATTAATTTAGACAGAAGTTATAATTGCTTAGGCTACTACGGCCAGAATCAGTCGACATAAAAGTTCTCTGGCCGTGGTACCCTGTCATACTTTATGAAACTGCTGCTGGAGAAAACGAACCTTCCGGCCACGGTTGCAGCGGCCTTCTTCTATGTCTACTGGTCAGTTCTACCTATGCAGTGGTTCAAATGGCTCTGAGCACTATGGGACTTAACATCTGAGGTCATCAGTCCCCTAGAACTTGGAACTACGTAAACCTAACTAACCTAAGGACATCACACACATCCATGCCCGAGGCAGGATTCGAACCTGCGACCGTAGCAGTCACGCGGTTCCGGACTGAAGCGCCCTAACCGCACGGCCACCGCCGCCGGCACCTATGCAGTGTCCCTTGTATTTTGTTATTGCTGTTCATTGAGCATGCCATTACGTCATGATTTTTAAAGGATAGTTCATTTGATTGGTCACTTAAGGAAGAAGGAGAGGGAACTTTATTTTACTAGGTTACTGCGGTGGAGGGAGTGTAACCTCTGTTGTCTATTGGCTCTTGTATTATGTGCCATGTTTAGTAGTCACCGGAGAATGAGAAGTTGGTCACCGTTTACCAAGTGCTGGACGTCGCCAGCGCGACGGCAGTTACTCGCCTGTAGTGCTCGCGCCTCGTGTTGACAGTGCGGTCCGTTGGGCTCTGATTGCTGGCAGCCGAAATGGGGCAAGCCTGAGTCTATCCTCTGCGAAGCGTGTGTCTTGGCCAAGCAGCCGCTTATGACGAAATGGAAAATCAGAGAGACCATCGAAATACTTAAACACACTAAGAACATGAATAGAGAGGATGGCTTAGTTGTACTGATCACGCGGTAACACATAAGGCGCAGTCCAGCCGGCTTAGTTAAGAAAACAAGTTCCTTCTAAAACGCACCTAACAAACTATTAGAACACGGTTCGCTTTAGGCCAACTGCGAAGCTAGCCAACCTTTTGCATGCAAGATGTTAAATCAGATATTAACATACAGTCCTGCAAACAGTCAGTAAGCCCGAAGCTCTTAAGGCAAATTGCAATACTTTAGAGAACGTTAAGACATTTCCACTGCAACTTTAACCATCAATTGATTTAAGAAGGAGGCTTGTTGAAATACTCAAGCGGTGCATGCACCATGCAGTAAAAACACAGCCCAATATAGCGTTAAGATAAGATTACACCTTTCAAATTACAACTAAAGAGGTAACCAGCATGTAATCAAGTACTGCAAGGGCAACCGTTACCAATCAATTGACTGACTCACAATTAAGACTACACACGCTGCTATTCAATACAACATACTTCAAACAAAACAACAGACTCCGCCACAGTCGCGCTGATAGAACTTGCCAGGGATTGGGTTTTAAATAAAAAGATATTAGTCCTGGAAAATTTCCCGGACGTAGTTAGATCCAGTAAATTAGTCAATAGACACAGGTAGTGCTTGTAAGCAGATGGCACCTACAGGGCGAGGAACTCCCACACACAAAATACAGCAGCACATTCGAGATGTCATAGCTCAACCCGAAAATCGCATAGGGCCATCCAACAGTTAATAGTACAATAACGATCCTGGATGAGAAAACAGCTTACCCACCAGAATTAACACAGCTGAAAGTGGTAACGGCAGACAGAAGTCTTGGCTCGGTAATAGGACGCAGGCGCTTGTATTCAACCTCTGCACGGCTACTCTATCCTCCAGACGTATTGAGGTCTCAGGTCTGTTACTAGCGTGAAGTCTCACTCCACGTCGTCCACTCACGCTAGTTGCTTCCGTACTCGGTCGCAGGTTCGAATCCTGGCTCGGGCATGGATGTGCGTGATGTCCTTAGGTTAGTTAGGTTTAAGTAGTTCTAAGTCTAGGGGACTGATGACCTCAGATGTAGTGCTTAGAGCCATTTGAACCATCCGTACTCGGCCAAAACAAACTCCGAGCTCGCACGACCCATCACCACCACGTCAAGACCAGAACTGCAACGACGACGACCGGCGGGGTCATTGGCTTCTCTCGGTAACCGTCGTAACTTCGCCACATGTCGCTGCTGCGCCGACTCTCCTTCGAATCTTTCCGCGCGCGCCTAAACAAGCGATCGCGACCAATCGCACAGCGGCAAAGCGCGGGCACTAGAAAGAGCTGATACACTAACCGCTCCAGAAATAAATTACGGCTCAGTGTGGTATTAGTTGCCGACTCATTTTCAATCGCCACCTGACGGTGTGTGGCGGTGGGTAATTTGAGTACCTCTATCGGTTCTCCCTTCTATTCCAGTCTCGTATTGTTCGTGGAAAGAAAGATTGTCGGTATGTCTCTGTGTGGACTCTAATCCCTCTGATTTTATCCTCATGGTCTCTTCGCGAGATATACGTAGGAGGGAGCAATATACTGCTTGACTCCTCGGTGAAGGTATGTTCTCGAAACTTCAACAAAAGCCCGTCCCGAGCCACTGAGCGTCTCTCTTGCAGAGTCTTCCACTGGAGTTTATCTATCATCTCCGTAACGCTCTCGCGATTACTAAATGATCCTGTAACGAAGCGCGCTGCTCTCCGTTGGATCTTCTCTATCTGTTCTATCAACCCTATCTGGTACGGATCCCACACTAGGGAGCAGTATTCAAGCAGTGTGCGAACAAGTGTACAGTAACCTACTTCCTTTGTTTTCGGATTGTATTTCCTTAGGATTCTTCCAATGAATCTCAGTCTGGCATCTGCTTTACCGACGATTAATTTTATATGGTCATTCCATTTTAAATCAACAGGTAATTTATGGAATTAACTGCTTCCAGTTGCTGACTTGCTATATTGTAGCTAAATGATAAAGGATCTTTCTTTCTGTGTATTCGCAACACATTACGCTTGTCTATGTTGAGATTCACTTGTCCCGCATTTGACAGAGATTGTTTGACTGGATCTTAGACCCTAGGTTGTGAAATATTTTAAATGTAAACAAAAAGGAACAACCACAACTAAGTCAAGACCACGCAGACCTCATGTATTGACGGACAGAGAGATTCTAGCATTGCGGAGGGTGGCTGTAAGAAATCGCATGAAATCAAGGGAAGGAATCGATCGCTGCCAGCAGTCCAGCTAGCGTTATAAATGCACACAGGTAGTTAAAGAGAATGGGGGGCAGTGGTCGAGTGGCTCGTATGCCATACATTTCTGTAGTCTGTGATAAGCAACACTCGAAATGATGTGGCGCCACTGGACAGTGGATGACGGGAAACGAGTGATTTGGAGTAGGGATTGTTGAAACAATCGGTTTTCGGTTCTTTTCGTCTTCAGTTCAAGCTATCTGTTAAAACGGCTTTCAAATAACCGGTTTCCAAAATAATCAGTTTTTCGGTTTTTCGTTGCTGTTACTTGCAGTAATAATGATGAATTTAGAGCAAACACTGAAAACTTCTAATTAACGTTAAGGAGTAGGAGATCACGGTCGATACTGGGTTGAGGCTAGGGCAGAAATCGGTCTCATTCTCTCCAGCAAAGATTCCGAAGCGGGAGGAGACGGGCGCGGCGACAGCGACAGTGAAAGGTCACAAGATGACCGCCACTCTGCAACGTTACTTTAGTATGGGGTCAGTTTTACACCCCAAAGCAACCATTAAATTAACGTTTTAATTATTATCCCAAACAAATCAATAAAATTATGTTGTTGTTGTTGTTGTTGTTGTTGTGGTCTAGAGTCCTGAGACTGGTTTGATGGAGCTCTCCATGCTACTCTATCCTGCGCAAGCTTCTTCATCTCCCAGTACCTATTGCAACCTACATCCTTCTGAATCTGCGTAGTGTATTCATCTCTTGTTCTCCCTCTACGATTTTTACCCTCCACGCTGCCCTCCAATACTAAATTGGTGATCCATTGGTGCCTCAGAACATGTCCTACCAACCGATCCTTTCTTCTAGTAAAGTTGTGCCACAAACTGCTCTTCTCCCCAATCCTATTCAGTACCTCCTCATTAGTTATGTGATCTACCCATCTAATCTTCAGCATTCTTCTGTAGCACCACATTTCGAAAGCTTCTATTCTCTTCTTGTCTGAACTATTTATCGTCCTGTTTCACTTCCATACATGGCTACACTCCATACAAATACTTTCAGAAACGACTTCCTGACACTTAAATCTATACTCGATGTTAACAAAATTCTCTTCTTCAGAAACGCTTTCCTTGCCATTGCCAGTCTACATTTTATATCCTGTCTACTTCGACCATCATCAGTTATTTTGCTCCCCAAATAGCAAAACTCGTTTACTACTTTAAGTGTCTCGTTTCTTAATCTAATTCCCTCAGCATCACTTAATTCGAAAAAAAAAATGGTTCAAATGGCTCTGAGCACTATGGGACTTAACATCTATGGTCATCAGTCCCCTAGAACTTAGAACTACTTAAACGTAACTAACCTAAGGACATCACACAACACCCAGTCATCACGAGGCAGAGAAAATCCCACTTAATTCGACTACATTCCATTATCCTCGTTTTGCTTTTGTTGACGTTCATCTTATATCCTCCTTTCAAGACACTGTCCATTCCGTTCAACTGCTGTTCCAAGTCCTTTGCTGTCTCTGACAGACTTACAATGTCATCGGCGAACTTCAAAGTTTTTATTTCTTCTCCATGGATTTTAATACCTACTCCGAATATTATAGTTATATCAATCAAATGTGCTCCTTATATGATGTCGCAAGTTTGTTGCCTCTTCCTGTTTTTAATCTTTTACAGTAAGTGGAACATTGTACTTTATCGCTACCGCGCTTCGTAAAATGGTACCATTCTGCAATACAACTGATGTCCGAGCCGGTGACAACAGCAACGAACTGCCGCATAGACCAGATGCGAGCATGTATTACGTAACGGACGTATACTCATACCGTCTAACAGGCCACGTCACACGACGGCAACTACATTATTTCTCTCTGCAATGCGGTACAGTTTCTTGTGCCATGCGTCTAGTGGTAGTTTCTAACTGTAGCCACTATTATTAAAATAGTTCTCTTTGTTTTTCCCAATTTCTATAACAATCCAATATTTCAAAGTAATGGAAATTTTACGAAGAAACATTACTCACTTTTAAAAAAGTTTAAAAATCAAAAGTTTTTCCACTGCTACTATGACAAATTGATACGCCAATATTTTTAACCAGCTATTAGCAAAAAATGAAAAAAATCCTGTTATAACTGAGACGAAACAAATGTCGAAAAATACCGGTAATTCGGAACTAAAATACTGGTACCAGTTTTAACCAGTCGGTTTCTCCCATCCCTAATTTAGATCATGTATCTCGCTATACCCTGTGGCAATCCGATGGAAGAGTTTTTCTGCGAATGCCTGAAGAATTTTACCTGCCATCAATAGTGATGGAGGAACAACTGGTGTTAAGATATGGGATAATTTTTCCTGGTTACAGCATAGAACCCCTATTGCGCTTAAGAAAGCGGAGGAATATGAACACATTTTATAGCAATGTGTACTACGTGCAATAGAGGAACAGTTTGGAGACAATGATTGAATGTATTAGCATGATAGTGCATACTGTCATAAAGCAGCATGTGTGAGGCAGTGCTTTATGGACAACAACATTCCTGAAATGGACGGGCCTGCCTATAGCCCCGACGTGAAGCCAATAGAACATCGTTGGGATAAATTAGAACGTCGATTTCGCTCCATACCCCCAGCTCCCAATATAACTACTCTCTCTGATTTCGGCCATTCCTCCGCAGATGTTCAGAAAACTCATTGAAACTTTACCCACCAGTTTAGGCCGTCATGTCCACTAACAGGTGTCCGGATACATTTGGTCAGATAGTGTAATTTCTTCTGCTGAGCAACCATAAAATAACGTCATAAATTGAGTATGACTGTAGCAGACAAAATTTTTCCTTGTACCATCGGATTTTTTTACTATGGAGACTCGGGTCTAACTTTTAATTACAAGCGAAACATTAGGCCTATCCCAAAATGAGTTATACCAATATTTTTCTTGTTTTATTTTGCGTTAGGCTATGTGGAGCAATTTGTTTTTAGAGTTCAACGTATACTTTTGTTTTAGATTGTAGTAAGCACTATCCTGTTTCCTGTATCCTCGCTACGAACTGCTCACTTCAAAACTATGTAGGGTAATATGTATTTCTTCGATGTTAATGAAATTTTAATAGGTTGTAGGCACGTATATCGCTAGTGGAAATCTCATGTTACAGTTATCCAAAAAAAGTTCTTATGATTTTTTTAAAGTAACTTTTTCTCAGCGCACGATAAACATAACAAAAGTGTGGGTTTGATTTGAAGATCTGTTTTATAGTTGTAAGAAGGTAAAAACGTACAGTGTGATACAGATTTTATAAAGAGTAATATTTACGACATATTCTGTACGTGCTGGACATTTTCACAACCAAGCGCGTTGTTAATCGCGAGATCTAGCACGCAGAAAACCAGTTATTCTTTATAAAACCCGTATCATACTGTACGGTTACAGTGATTGTAGCTTCTCATAACCACGAAAGAGATCTTCGAAACAAACCCATGCTTTCTGTTATTTGTTTATCCTGGGCTGAGAAGCAATTGCTTTAGAAAACTCATAAGTACTTTTTTATGGGTGATTGAAAAATTCTGTAACTTGAGATTTCCACTACCAAAATATGTTCGGATAACCTATTAAACTTTCGTTAACATCAGGCAAACACAACTGAAACTATAAAGTTTTGAAGTAAGCAGGTCGTAGCGAAGACGCCGAAAACAGGACGATTCTTACTACAATCTAAAATAAAAAATATATATTGAAATTAAACAACTAATTGCTCCATATAGCCTAACGCAGAATAAAACAAGAAAAATATAGGTATAGCTCAATTTGCTATAGGCCTATTGGTTTGCTTGTAATTAAAGCTTAATCTCGAGTCTCCACAATAAAAAATGTTCAACGAACGGAAAATGTGGCTATTTTCTGATACAAGGGCGTTTGTAAACAAGAATCTAACAGAAGGCGAAGATCGAAATATGATTATGGTGTTGTTGTTGTTGCGGTCTTCAGTCCTGAGACTGGTTTGATGCAGCTCTCCATGCTACTCTATCCTGTGCAGTCATCTTCATCTGCCAGTACTTATTGCAACCTACATCCTCCTGAATCTGCTTAGTGTATTCATCTCTTGGTCTCCCTCTACGATTTTTACCCTCCACGTTGCCCTCCAATACTAAACTGGTTATCCCTTGATGCCTCAAAACATGTCCTACCAACCGATCCCTTCTCCTTGTCAAGTTGTGCCACAAACTCCCCAATTCTATTCAATACCTCCTCATTAGTTATGTGATCAGCCCATGCAATCTTCAGCATTCTTCTGTAGCACCACGTTTCGTAAGCTTCAATTCTCTTCTTGTCTAAACTATTTATCGTCCATGTTTCACTTCCATACATGGCTACACTCCATACAAGTACTTTAGAAACGACTTCCTGACACTTACATCTACTCTCGATGTTAATAAATTTCTTTTCTTCAGAAACGCCTTCCTTGCCATTGCCAGTCTACATTTTATATCCTCTCTACTTGACCCATCATCAGTTATTTTGCTCCCCAAATAGCAAAACTCCTTTACTACTTTGGGTGCCTCCTTTCCTAATCTAATTCCGCCAGCGTCATCCGAATTAATTCGACTACATTCCATTATCCTCGTCTTGCTTTTGTTGATGCTCATCTTATATCCTCCTTTCAAGACACTGTCCATTCCGTTCAACTGCTCTTCCAAGTCCTTTGCTGTCTCTGACAGAATTACAATGTCATCGGCGAACCTCAAAGTTTTCATTTCTTCTCCATGGATTTTAATACCTACTCAGAATTTTTCTTTTGTATCCTTTACTGCTGGCTCAATATACAGATTGAATAACATCGAGGCGAGGCTACAACCCTGTCTCACTCCCTTCCCGACCGCTGCTTCCCTTTCATGTCCCTCGACTCTTATAACTGCCATCTGGTTCTGTACAAATTGTATATAGTCTTTCGCTCCCTGTATTTTACCCCTGCCACCTTTAGAATTTGAAAGAGAGTATTCCAGTCAACACTGTCAAAAGCTTTCTCTAAGTCTACAAATGCTAGAAACATAGGTTTGCCTTTACTTAATCTATTTTCTAAGATAAGTCGTAGGTCAGTATTGCCTCACGTGTTCCAACATTTCTACGGAGTCCAAATTGATCTTCCTCGAGGTCGGGTTCTACCAGTTTTTCTATTCGTCTGTAAAGAATTGGCGTTAGTATTTTGCAGCTGTGACTTATTAAACTGATAGTTCGGTAATTTTCACATTTGTCAAATGGTTCAAATGGCTCTGAGCACTATGGGACTCAACTGCTGTGGTCATAAGTCCCCTAGAACTTAGAACTACTTAAACCTAACTAACCTAAGGACAGCACACAACACCCAGCCATCACGAGGCAGAGAAAATTCCTGACCCCGCCGGGAATCGAACCCGGGAACCCGGGCGTGGGAAGCGAGAACGCTACCGCACGACCACGAGATGCGGGCTTCACATCTGTCAACACCTGCTTTCTTTGGGATTGGAATTATTACATTCTTCTTGAAGTCTGAGGGTATTTCGCCTGTCTCATACATCTTGCTCACCAGATGGTAGAGTTTTGTCAGGACTGGCTCTCCCAAGGCCGTCAGTAGTTCCAATGGAATGTTGTCTACCCCTGGGGCCTTGTTTCGACTCAGGTGTTCCAGTGCTCTGTCAAACTCTTCACGCAGTATCGTATCTCCCATTTCATCTTCATCTACATCCTCTTCCATTTCCATAATATTGTCCTCAAGTACATCGCCCTTGTATAGACCCTCCATATACTCCTTCCACCTTTTTGCTTTCCCTTCTTGGCTTAGAACTGGGTTTCCATCTGAGCTCCTGACATTCATACAAATGGCTCTCTTTTCTCCAAAGGTCTCTTTATGTATAGACCCTCCATATACTCCTTCCATTTTTCTGCTTTCCCTTCTTGGCTTAGAACTGGGTTTCCATCAGAGCTCCTGATATTCATACAAGTGGCTCTCTTTTCTCCAAAGGTCTCTTTATGTATAGACCCTCCATATACTCCTTCCACCTTTCTGCTTTCCCTTCTTGGCTTAGAACTGGGTTTCCATCTGAGCTCCTGATATTCATACAAGTGGCTCTCTTTTCTCCAAAGGTCTCTTTAATTTTCCCTTAGGCATATGGTGACATAACGAAAATGCCAATGTGTGTTATCATGAATGCAGTTTTCATTGCAGACTATCAATTATCACGTTTCCCCGATTCCCCTTCCTCTACGAGTATGCTGAGTCGGCATCCTCACAACTGAACGCTTGTAATCGAGGCGCGAGCTTCTCGGTGCTCTACTCTCGACCAGCTGCCAACATCACGAGCAACGAGCGAGCTTCATTTGCTCGGTTACTGCCTCTAGATAGTTGGAGGACCCGTCTTGGCCTGATAATGACTGTATTATTGGCCTGGAGGTACGTTGGCAACATTGCCAGGAATACGTAGCGTTTCCCGCGTTACTGCGTGGCACTAGCCTCGACTGAAAGAGGGGGTTCCCCGCAGCGGCAGCGTGCGAAGTAGGCAGGCAGGCAGGCAGGCAGGCACGAGGCGGGGTAGTCGGCCGCGCCGGCGCGGCTCTGCCGTCGCCCGCGCACTCGCCTTTGCCTTTGAATAACCTCTGGCTGCAGCTGGGCCGGAGGTGGAGTCACTCGTTAACGCGCCGCGCAGCGCCGGCTGCCGAGCCCGGGCTCCCTAACGAAGCGCGCTGCTGCCGCGTTTGCAGACGGGGCTGAGCAAACAGCAGGCGCCGTCCTTTCAGCAGCCGTGTCCCGGATATATATAACTTATATTCGGTAATTGGGATGTGAAAGTTTGAAAGGCGTACCCATTGTGCCGGGCCCGTTTATCGGTCGGCGGCCCATTGTGCCGAAATTCGGCGGACCCGCTCCCCGGCCGACTAATGCGTGCCGCCGTCTTGCCCGTTCCCGCAGAGGCCGCGAATTCTCCGCGCAATTGCACCCGGAGCCAGTGTCTGCGATGCTTGTACCGCATTTGTCCGGTTCAACGGCGTTCGCTGTATTTCTAACTTTCTAGAAAATGGTGAAGTTCTGTTTACGTACAGTCCCGCAACTGTGCAGTTTGGTTTGCGATTACCGTTCTCCAGTGCCTACTCTGCGGCTATTATTTGATTCAGACTATGAAGATGTAAAAGAATTCATATAAAGAGTGGATAGTATATACTCTGGCAACCGATTTAGGTTTATTTGTAATGAACAATTTTAATAAACATTTTTGGAACAGTGATCAAAAATTTTTTAAAATTTTTCTTTCAAAAATTCAGTCTTGATATCGCACCACGTATACTTCGAGAACATAGGTGACCGGTTTCGGTCGTACCACATGACCATCATCAGACCTGTAATTTAATTTAGAAAGTAGTAGAAACCTTACTAGATTGACAGTAAAATATGACAAAATGCTTATAAGGATAAAATACAATAAGACTTGTTATACCCATGGCAACCTTCGAAGATGGTAGGTGGAGCACTCTTCTCAGCTGCTGTCGTATCAACTTGTGCCAGCAAGTGACGGGCATACGCTTAAATACGAATATGCTTCGCCTACCTCTTCTCCCTCTACCTCACGTCAACCAATCAGTGTAAAACGGGTTCACATAATCGTCAAAACGTAAAAAGCAAAGTACAGTAATAACATAAAAATAGTTATGCATAAAATATCTCTTTACAAGCATGGAACTATTTAAATATTGTATAAAATATCAATTAAAAGCTTTAAAAATAGATGTATACTTGTAGTCAAGTCACAACTCACATATCGATAAGATGCCACAATGCCAAAGACCTTCACAACATCGTTGACTTTGAAACCATTGTGGTAGTATCACCTTAGCCCATAGAGGGCACACTGAGTATATATAGTCTGTACAGTTATGGTTGTAAAGAGATATTTTATACGTAACTATTTTTATTTTATTATTGTACTTTTTTTTTCTTTTTTTTACGTTTAGACGATTATGTGAACCCGTTTTACACTGACTGGTTGACGTGAGGTAGAGGGAGAAGAGGTAGGCGGAGTATCTTCGTATTTAAGCATATACCCGTCACTTGCTGGCACCAGCAGCTGAGAAGGGTGCTGCACCTACCATCTTCGAAGGTTGCCATGGGTATAACAAGTCTTATTGTATTTTATCCTTACAAGCATTTTGTCATATTTTACTGTCAATCTAGTAAGGTTTCTATTACTTTCTAAATTAAATTACAGGTCTAATGATGGTCTGTGATATGACCGAAACCGGTAACCTATGTTCTTGAAACATACGTGGTGTGATCATGACTGAATTTTTGAAAGGAAATTTTTTATTTGTAATGCACTTTCGGGAAACATTCCTCACACGGAGAGGTAGAAAGTAAATTGGGGGAATAAACTCACAACACCGAAAATAATGAATGTAGAGTGCCTACTGTCTGATTCGGTCGCAATTCACTATTTAATTTTTTTTAATTTTGTAATCCAGAAAGTTTGCACTACTTGCAGCAAGATATTTTGGATTTCTTGTTTCATATCTTGTAATTCTCATGTTCTAAGCATTTGACGGTTGAGAAATGTTTTAAGACACTTTGCTAAGATCCTTGCAGACTTCATCAATTTCCATTGCAACGTTAATAGATTTAAGTTTCAGTGTTGTGTCCATGTTCCAGTAAATATGCAGCTGCTTTCTCTGTCATAGCCGTTAGCTCACTTTACAGTTTCGAGGCCACAATGATGAATTTCTACCATTCGGCATAAAAGAATTAGATTAGGTCTATTTATGATTGTCCGTTGCTACATGCTGACAATTGAATGATGACAATCGTATGGAGCTGTCGATATATCGATATTTGACATGGTAAAAGACTAGAATTTTTTCTAATAGATGTGTGAGTTCAAAAACCAATGGTGGCGAACACGTACACTTTGTACAGCCCTCAAAATGTGAGACTTGTCAGACTTGCACATGTCACTTACAGCCGTAACAGTTAGTTAAACTCGCATAAGAACGGGCTTTAGGCAGAGCGTGCCTCGGTCATTGTTAGCTGGTGATTAACGGCTGTGTGATTGCTGGCCTCGTCTTGATATACAATCAATCGAACACGTAATCTTTTTTAAAGCTTCTGACTAGTTTGATGCGGCCCGCCAAAAGTTTCTCACTGTTCTCATATCTGCTACTTCTCACTCTTCTCCACGGTGTAATGATTTGCAAACCGCCGTCTTTATTTTATCGCGCTACTCTAGAAACCGTTAGCCCTCGTGATGAAAGAGCTTTCATCGAAAGCTATATTTGGTCGACTTTACAAAGAATGTTCATCTACCACCGGTTTTGAAAGAGAAATCTTCTTTGTTAACATGTACGCATTAATGTGTATATGCATTTTATTAAGTCTCCAAATTAATTATGGAAAATATTCCTTTTGAGGTTGCGACAAACTGTTGGATTGTATTTTATTTTTCACATGTGTAAACATTGTCTAGGTTGTAATTATAATATGATCTGAAAATATTATTCAGAATCTAAGATAATGCTATGCCCCATTTAGGTATAAATTTTATCTATGTAAAATGTTGTCAAGATTGAGGAGATTTAGTTGCTGTAACAAAAGAACACGAGGCTTCATTTTGGAAGGTGGTCAGGCGAGTGTATGTAGACACGCATGTGTAAATTTTAAAATAGTTGTGAGATATTTTGGTAAGATGTTTGAAGCTGGATTACGAGTGTTTTCGAAAGTGGTCCTGCAGAGACCATCTGAGTGTACTTGACTAGGGTGTGGCGACGTGGAGGCTGTGAACAGTAATTTCATACGCCACGTTATTATGCAAATGGGGGTTATTACTGTATTCAGCCTGAAGATTATGAATTTCAACTGTGAGAGATGTTCTAAATCCCTGACTACTGTTGTGAAAGTATTAGTAATCAGCTGCATAGGTGAATTATCAACATTGCATATTATATGTACGCCACATTTATTGCACTGAATATCATAACAGTAGCGGTGGTAGAAAACGGAGAAAAAGATCATTTCAACTTATCCTGTTGCGGCGCACGGTGGGCTAACTCGCTACAAAAACTAGACAGAACGGAAAAAAAATTTTAGTACCACAAAATCTTGTGTAGGCTGTACTGGTGCGTACTCATCCAATACTGGGGTGTCATTTCAGTCTCAAGTCTATGTGATACATGCCGTGAGAGTTTACGGCAAACAGTGAATCGGACAATGACACATTTTTCAGATATTGTTTGAGTGGCCTACAAAATTTCCTCTGCGTAACTCAACTTTTTGTACATGGCTACTTTAATAGTATAGTAAACAAGTTCAAATGTATTTTCGTGCACATATCTGCACGTTTTCAGTGGATGGCCACTTTTCTACAATGTGGCAGTGCCACGCGGTAAAAATGGATCCTTCACTATTGCATTTATCTCATAAACTATTATCTGCACAAAAATGTTATCATGGGTTACCATAGAATTCCAGGGAAATCATTTTGAATTCTTATCATATTTTTTTTGACAAATTGGAAAATACGTGATTTTTTGCGAAATACTGCGAAACTATTTAAATTTTATTCAGAGAACTCTAGAACTAAAACGGGTGCAGCCCCGAAACCAGGTAGGTAAGCAGGTAACAGGACCGAATCCTCCCAAACTGACACATTGTATGTTGTATTATAACAATAATATATTTATCTCTGCCGTGCTCCTTATCTCCTTCCCCTATCCGCCCATGTTTTAAACAAAAAATATTGATTCACTTGTCCACACTTTGCGCGTGACCTTGAGCGGGCGTTGTTCCGGCTAGACTTTATCTCAGTAAGATAAAAGATAAAACTTTTAAACATACAATACACGCGAAAATTTTTTTACATCTTCTACTGTAATTTCATATGCTTTCCCTTGCCTGCCTGGAGTATTCATAACGTTTAGAACTGCTACCTGTTTTAAGCGGGAGGATTCGGTCCCATCGTTTTTCAGACCCTTGCGGGCTTGGGAGGATTCGGTACCATTTTTCTGACCGCGGGAGGATTCAGGGCTGCGCCCACTAAAACACATCTATCGTGACCTCTGAATGTCGAAATAAGTTCAGGACATACCCTATCCTGGATGGTGTTCTGCATGTTCGCAACAAACATCAGAGGCATGTACTTTCCTAGTTCCAGATTGGAGATTGCACTGCCATAATTTTGCACGATGGACAAGCATACATATGCTCTGGTTGCGGAGAAGAGGGTCATCTACAGTCAGATGTGCCGCCCACAGAAACCACGACTGTCCTCCACAACGACGCCAACTTCCAGTCCGTCACATGGTCACCTCGCTCGACCAGCACCGTGTGTATACCCACCATCACTCAGACGTCGTTGCTGTCACACAACGAGGATACCACCTTATGGCTCTCCCCCCCCCCCCCCCCAAGGACTCCACCTCCACCTCAGTGTTGCTCGATGCTGTCATTGTGTCTATGGAGGTCTTCTGCCGTCTGATACAGAGGAACACGTTTGTAAAAAATGATCACCACATCAATACAAACATCACTGTCGGTCACTCATGGGGCCTAACGACATTCCTCCATACAGCGGCTGATGACTGGCTTGAGATCACAGTCTCCCGCAGTCATCACGCTATCCCCCCCCCCCCCCCCCCCCACCATCCGTTCTTCAGAGAAGATCGTACGGATACAGCACAGTCCACCCACATTGGGCTAAAGTAAACCTCATATGGGGATTAGAAAAAATATTTTGCTTCATTTAAGGCTCTGAGCACTATGGGATTTAACATCTGAGGTCATCAGGCCCCTAGAACTTAGAACTACTTAAACCTAACTAACCTAAGGACATCACACACTTCCATGCCCGAAGCAGGATTCGAACCTACGACCGTAGCAGTCGCACGGTTCTGGACTGAAGCACCTAGAACCGCTCGGTCACTGCGGCCGGCCGCTGATTAAATAAC
Organism: Schistocerca americana; assembly: GCF_021461395.2. Classification (NCBI taxonomy): domain Eukaryota; kingdom Metazoa; phylum Arthropoda; class Insecta; order Orthoptera; family Acrididae; genus Schistocerca; species Schistocerca americana. The sequence continues at coordinate 508,588,547 of NC_060119.1, read as the reverse complement.
AACGGTTTACGACTACGTACCGACGGCGGCGATTTCCAATGATGTTTCCCGGCCACTCAGCCACACTCTAAACGATTCGCAGGTGGCGTCCTTGATGATAATGATCCCGACAGATGAGGTTGTGGACTCGATCGTCGAAGAGGCGTCGAACAAATCCCCATGCCCCAATGGCCTTCCGTTTGAATTTTATTGGATCTTCAGCACACTGATGTTTCCACGTTGGACTGAGATATTCCGAGTGTTGTTCAATCGTTTCTTCGCCGTACCACCTGATTTTGCCAACGGCACTTTCATACCGGTGCCCAAACGAACTGGGGGATGCACATCACTTTCGCCCCTTAATCTTACTCAATGCAGATTATAAAGTCTACATGCATCTCTTGGCGGCAAGTATGCATGTGGTGTTACCTGCAGTACTTTCTCTGGAAGAAACATCGTTAGGCTGCGGATCCACTGTCCAGACCGCCGCAGGTAAATGTCGGGACCTTACTGCACTGGCCACATCCTGGTGACTCCAAAATGCACTGGAGTCGATAGATTTCAGCACAGCCTTCGACTGAGTTCGCCACCATTTTCTCCTCTCGGTGGCCGACTGCTTGGGGTTCCCCCCAATATTGATAGATGCCATTCGCTGCTAACTTCTCATCGATCCAGGTGAATGGAAGGTTGGCTGGTCTGATCCCTTGGTTATGCATGGAGAAGTTTAGGGAAGGTCTTTGTCCAACAGAGGATGTCAAATGGCTAATAACGATGATAGTGTTAGCGAAAACCGGATAATCTCATCCAGAACAACAAGGAATTTAATAGAACTTGTCATCGCTCGTCACTGCTGCATATGTTTGGCAATGTAGTCTCATGGTCTGTGTGCAGAGTTCCACTTGTCGTCAGTCCCATCCTAAGGAGGAGTTGTATGCAAGCCCTAAAGAACCCTTGGTGGACACTTGTCTTCTTTTGTACCACGCATCTTTTGTCCCACGAATTTTCAGCTCCTATCATACTTTCGGAGTTATTCTTGGTGGCAGTAGCTAGTGACTCACCTTGCATATTATTCGCTCGACTTTCCTGCTTCGCTGACACGGGTTTCAACCATCTGCCGGTGGAGGGATGTGAGCTGCAACGTTTAGCTGGCGGTGTGTAATGTAATTATGTCGGTGTACTGCGTGACCCCCAGAAAACTGAAAGCACGGATTCGAAGAGTTCTTTCTCACATGGTGCACGATCTCCTTCAATGTGACGTTTCCACACCACACAAGAGTGCCGCGACGTCTTCAACAGTGCTATGCTTGTGTTCACTGTCATTCATCATCCTCTGTTCAGTCCAGACTTGGCTTCATTCGGTTTTAATACGTCTGAAAAAGTTAAAAAACACGTTCGAGAATCTCACTTTGATAGTGATGAAGTGGTGCAGGCATAGGTGAGGTTGTGGCTCCGTCAACAAAGTCAAACATTCCACAGTGATGGTATCAAGAAACTAGTCTCTCGTTGGGCGACATGTATCCATTGCCAGATTCACTATATTTCGAAATAAATATGATGGAATGAAGAATAAAGATGTAGAAGTGTTAATAAAGATCGTTTTACTTAAAAAGCTTGGGTGTTTTCACATAAAAAATTCGGAGGTATCACTTTTCAACTCATCCTCGTAATGATCGAACTTCATTACGATCCCACAATGATCGAACTGACCTCATTAGACGATGTTCACATGTTTGTATTAATTTTCACGTTTCCTTCTAGATAAATATATGACTAGCATTTTGAAGAATAAAGCGGGATTCATCTGTGGAGAGCATACGTGTGCTCATTTCAACTGACCAAGGTGCAGTCTACTGGACGACTGGAATACTGACCAACGGACACGTAGTTTGTGCGGAAATCGTAACTCCTTGGGCAGCTATACACGCAAAAAGTTGATGTTAAAAGGCATCTTCCTCTAAACCATGAAATGCACGTAAAAATATTTAATTACAGATTTCGCATATGTAGTCCATCATCAGCGGTGTATATATTGTGCACGTTTACAACAATTTAAGTGTGAATATTTTGATTTTGAAATTTAAGTCGGGCTCTGTGATACACAGGCTGTCGTGTGTACAAATTATAGCTGTCGAACGCTAACACTTCTTGGTCGTACTGGAGACTACTGTCATGGGATGAAAACATGGAACTGACCACTACGTGTAACCTCCTTATACATATTGACACTGTTATGAATCTCAGATTGGCACTCAGTTACGTTATTTCGTTCCTGTACCAACACAACGAAATGAAAACGCCTTCGAAATGAGCGTTATATCTGGATCAAACCAGTACAATTTCTTCTCATCTGTATTCATACGATGCCAATGATATAGGAATACCAACGTGCTGGTGGTCTAGTGTATCTGATGTGATCAGTTAAGAGAGAAAAACTGGCTCAGCGGAAGATACGGTGCAATGCTTTCCTGTTGGTTAGGTGTGGAACCACTGAATCTCGATACAATGCCAAATAAAGGTGTGAGGTGACATTGCTGTTCATGCATTTGATTCGGGCTACAGAGAATCGTGACCCATTTTCCAGTGGAGTCATCCAGATTTTGGTTTAATGTGGTTTTCCTAAATGGCTCAAGCAGAATATCCAGTGATTCCCGTCGACAAGGCGCCGACCCGATCTCTGTCTCGTCCTTGTACAGTCAGAGCTAACGGCCCCTCTCTCGAACGACCTCGTTGTTTACAGGACGCTAAACAGTACTCTCCCACACATCAGACGTACATCCTCTTTTTTCCTCTGTTTCATCTCAACATGTACACAGTGGGAAACGTCATCCGCGCAGGTTTGAATAGTACGAAGCTCAAGCTTCTCTAGAATGCAAAAGTGTTATTTTGTGACGTTACTAATTGTGAAGATTTTGGAAAAATATTATCGACGGCTTTTACATCCAAAGTATTTGGCCTGTTAAATATTTTCTGGAACATCATGTCATATTACAAGTATCACTAATAACACCCAATTCTCACGCACGTGTGCTACAATAAGCAATCTACAAAAGAAAAAAAAGTAGATGAGATTTACATGTACAGACAAACAAATGACTACAATTGTGCCGCGGTTGGCACGGCACTTGAAGTTGGTACTACTTCCACCTGAGATTCATGGTACATTACTGGCGAGCGAGGTGTTTAAAATGGTTCAAATGGCTCTGAGCACTATGGGACTTAACATCTGAGGTCATCAGTCCCCTAGAACTTAGAACTACTTAAACCTAACCAACCTAATGACATCACACACATCCATGCCCGAGGCAGGATTCGAACCTACGACCGTAGCAGTCGCACGGTTCCGGACTGAATCGCCTAGAACCGCTCGGCCACAGCGGCCGGCTTCATTTAAGGGATCATTTCCATTTGAAACGTATGTGTTCACGTGGAGAACTGAGTAGAGTGTGAATGCGAGTTGTGTGCTTGAGTACACTGCGTTTTCATGAACGTGGCTTGTAATCAGCCTGAACATTGTGTGCTCATGTAAACCAATCTGTTGCAGAAATTTGTTTAGGCGATGTGACGCCATAACACATGTGGGATCATAGATAATTGTAACAGCAATCTTCAACGGCTTTCAAATTGTGAACGTTGACTATATTTATAGAGATCACATCCAGTTATGATTCCGGAATAAGTGCATCAGTATTTATTTTACTGGTTAATTCTGAAAATTTTATATTTACCTGTTTACAATAAACACGTTGTATTTTGACTGGCACCAAGGCTCAGTCAATCGCTCCAGCCTTTTCTAAGTTCTAGCATCTTGCCACACAGTTCCAGAAAATTTGAATGGTTTATTAAAGAGAAAGAGCTTCACAAATTGGCCAAGCAGCAACGCTTTCGTCCACCTCTGGCCGTGATGCCAGCAGTTATTCGAGTAAGTATTGATCGACAAAGTTGTTGGATGTCCTCCTGAGGGATATCGCGCCACATTCTGACAAATCGGCGCGTTGGTTCGTCAGAGTGCTGAGCTGGTTGGAGGTCCCAGCCCGTAATGCTCCAAACGTTCTCAGTTTGGGAGAGATTCGGGGACCTCACTGGCCAAGATAGTTTGGCAAGCAGTTGAAGCTCTCGCTGTGTGCGAGTGCACATTACCTTTCCGAAATGTAATCTCGGGATGGCTTGCCATGAAGGCAACAAATTGAGATACCAGTGTGCTGTAAGGGTGCCGCGTATGACAACGAAAGCGGTCCTGCTATGAAATGAAATGGGACCCCACAGGGACTCAGTTCGAAGAGCAACTCATGTCAGAAGACGATTCCACTCCAGTCAACGACATTCCATGCCGAAGTCGAGCCTGGAGACGCCCCAAACAGCTGTGAGATACTAATCCGATTGTCGCCAGCCGTATGGCCTGACAAGCAGGAGTAATGGTCTGGGATGCCATTTCATTTCCACATCTACATGTACATACATACTTCGCAATCCAATGGTGGAGGGTACCTCGTACCACAAGTAGCATCTTCTCTCCATGTTCCACTCCCAAACAGAACGAGGGAAAAATGACTGCCTATATGTCTCTGTACTAGCCCTAATCTCTCTTATCTCATCTTTTTGGTCTTTCCGCGAAATATAATTTGGCAGCAGTAAAATTTTACTGCAATCAGCCTCAAATGCTGGTTGTCTAAATTTCCTCAGTAGCGATTCACGAAAAGAACGCCTCCTTTCCTCTAGAGATTCCCACCCGAGTTCCTGAGGCATTTCCGTAACACTCGCGTGATGATCAAACCTACCAGTAACAAATCTAGCAGCCCGCCTCAGAATTGCTTCTAGGTCCTCCCTCGATCCCACCTGATAGGGATCGCAAACGCTCGAGCAGTACTCAAGAACAGGTCGTATTAGTGTTTTATAAGCGTTTACAGATGAACCACATCTTCCCAAAATTCTACCAATGAACCGAAGACGACTATCCGCCTTCCCCACAACTGCCATTACGTGCTTGTCCCACTTCATATCGCTCTGCAATGTTACGCCCAAACATTTAATCGACGTGACTGTGTCAAGCGCTACACTACTAATGGAGTATTCAAACATTACGGGATTCTTTTTCCTATTCATCTGCATTAATTTACATTTATCTATATTTAGAGTTAGCTGTCATTCTTTACACCAATCACAAATCCTGTCCAAGTCATCTTGTATCCTCCTACAGTCACTCAACGACGACACCTTCGCGTACACCACAGTATCATCAGCAAACAGCCGCGCATTGCTATCCACCCAATATAAAAGATCATTTATATAGATAGAAAACAACAACGGACCTACCACACTTCCATGGGGCACTCCAGATGATACCCTCACCTCCGATGAACACTCACCATCGAGGACAACGTACTGGGTTCTATTACTTAAGAAGTCTTCGAGCCACTCACATACTTGGGAACCAATCCCATATGCTCGTACCTTAGTTAGGAGTCTGCAGTGAGGCACCGAGTCAAACGCTTTCCGGAAGTCAAGGAATATGGCATCCGTCTGATACCCTTCATCCATGGTTCGCAAGATATGTGAGAAGACGGCGAGTTGCGTTTCGCAGAAGCGATGCTTTCTAAAGCCGTGCTGATGCATGCACAGCAACTTCTCTGTGTCAAGGAAATTCATTATATTCGAACTGAGAATATGTTCGAGAATCCTGCAACAAACCGACGTTAAGGATATTGGTCTGTAATTTTGAGGATCCGTCCTTCTACCCTTCTTATGTACAGGCGTCACCTGCGCTTTTTTCCAGTCACTCGGGACTTTACGTTGGGCAAGAGATTCGCGATAAATGCAAGCTAAGTAAGGAGCCAATGTAGCAGGGCCGTTTTGGCAGTCATCCGCGGCACCCTTGCAGAACAGCGGTATTCTACGTCCTGTTTTGTTGCCCTTCATGGCAAGCCAGCCCGAGCTTATATTTCAACAAGAGTTTCTGCGGCATGTCTTCATGCTTGACAAACCCTACCTCGGTCAGCAAAGTCGTCAGATCCTCTAAAATTTTGAAGATCTAACGCGGCATTTGGACAGAATTTGGCAAGATATCCGTCAGGAGAAGGACATCCAACAACTCTATGAATTAATGCTAAGCCGTATAATTGCTTACATAAGGGCCAGAGGAGAACAACGCACTACTGACTTGCCCAATCTGAGAAGCTTTTTCTCTTGAATAAATCATTTAAATTTTCTGAAATTGTAATCATTAATTTTCTGTACATGTAGATCACATCTACCCATTTCCGTCCCATCCAGATGATTCCTCCTTGATGCGTCGTTTGTAAGTAGGCTGTTTAGGTTTTTTTTATTGGTAACGCCACGTAGCGCTCTGTATGAAAATCACTGGCTGTGCTGTGTGCAGTCTGTGGCTGGTTTGCATTGTTGTTTGCTATTGTAGTGTTGGGCATCTGGATGTGAACAGCGCGTAGCGTTGCGCAGTTGGAGGTGAGCCGCCATCAGTGGTGGGTGTGGGGAGAGAGATGGCGGAGTTTTGAGAGCGGATGATCTGGACGCGTGTCCATCAGAGACAGTAAATTTGTAAGACTGGATGTCATGAACTGATATATATATACGACTTTTGAACACTATTAAGGTAAATACATTGTTTGTTCTCTATCAAAATCTTTCATTTGTTTAGTTCAAATGGCTCTGAGCACTATGGGACTTAACAGCTATGGTCATCAGTCCCCTAGAACTTAGAACTACATAAACCTAACTAACCTAAGGACAGCACACAACACCCAGCCATCACGAGGCAGAGAAAATTCCTGACCCCGCCGGGAATCGAACCCGGGAACCCGGGCGTGGGAAGCGAGAACGCTACCGCACGACCACGAGATGCGGGCATACCATTTGTTTAGTATGCCTATCAGTAGTTAGTGCCTTCAGTAGTTTGAATCTTTTATTTAGCTGGCAATAGTGGCGCTCGCTGCATTCCAGTAGTTCGAGTAACGAAGATTTTTGTGAGGTAAGTGATTTGTGAAAGGTATAGGTTAATGTTCTTCAGGGCCATTCTTTTGTAGGGATTTTTCAAAGCCAGATTGCGTTGCGCTAAAAATATTGTGTGTCAATTTAGTGATGATCAGAATAAGTAAAGTGAGTAATGTCTGAGTACGTTCAGTTTTGCTCAGCTGTTTGAAAAGCAAATAATGTAAGAGGTTTATCAGCACAGTCATTCATTAATTTTTCAAAGGGGACGTTCACATTTGTTTTGTCTTAGAGTGCATCACTTACAGGGGGAGGACAAAAGCATGGAAACGCCAAAAACGCAACACTTCACCTTGCCTAAAATGGGGTAGGAAAGCCGTTGGCATTGAAAACAGTTCACAGTCGTCCCGGAATGGATAAATGCAGATGCTGTACTGTTTTCAAGGAAATCTTATACCATTCTATGCGTTGGGAAATAGTCGTAGAAGGGTTCTCGAGCGACCCAGGAATCATTTACTGTATTTTATTGCAAATCCATTTACGGACAACAGTGGTTATCAATCAGGTTATTCATTTCGGTCAGCGATGACTATCTTCAGACTTGAGTAAATGCAGTGTACGACACAATTCGTATCATTTCTTATTTTGATGACACCTTCGCAATAATTGTCTATAACACCCCGAGTACCATGTCATTACGCCATGCATGATGACTGTTTAAGGAGACGAAGTATACGGCCATGCAGCGACGAGTACTCAAAATTTGTAATTTTGCAACGAAGCTTATACGGCTAATTAATGTGACTGTACCATCAGCATTCTCAATGAAACGAACTGGATTCTATACTGAAAAATTTGTTATTTTGCAGCGAAGCTCATATGGCTAATTAAGGTGAACGTACCGCCAACATTCTCAGTTACACGAACTGTATCGTACACTGCATTTTCTCAGGTCTGAAGACGATCATCGTTGACAGAAATTAATAACCTGATCGATAAATATTGTAGCCCGTGACTGGATCTGTAATAAAATAAAATAACTTACAACATTCTTCCTACAAAATACACTACTGGCTATTAAAATTGCTACACCAACAAGAAATGCAGATGATAAATGGGTATTCATTGGACAAATATATTATACTAGAACTGACCTGTGATTATATTTTCACGCAATTTGGGTGCATAGATCCCGAGAAATCAGGACCCAGAACAACCACCTCTGGCCGTAATAACGGCCTTGATACGCCTGGGCATTGAGTCAAACAGAGCGTCGATGGCGTGTACAGGTACAGCTGCCCATGCAGCTTCAACACGATACCACAGTTCATCAAGAGTAGTGACTGGCGTATTGTGACAAGCCAGTTGCTCGGCCACCATTGACCAGACGTTTTCAATTGGTGAGAGATCTGGAGAATGTACTGGCCAGGGCAGCAGTCGAACATTTTCTGTATCCAGAAAGGCCCGTACAGGACCTGCAACATGCGGTCGTGCATCATCATGCTGAAATGTAGGGTTTCGCAGGGATCGAATGAAGGGTAGAGCCACGGGTCATAACACAACTGAAATGTAACGTCCACTGTTCAAAGTGCCGTCAGTGCGAACAAGAGGTGACCGAGACGTGTAAACAATGGCACCCCATACCATCACGCTGGGTGATACTCCAGTATGGCGAAGATGAATACACGCTTACAATGTGCGTTCTCCGCGATGTCGCCAAACACGGATGCGACCATCATGATGCTGTAAACAGAACCTGAATTCATCTGAAAAAATGACGTTTTGCCATTCGTGCACCAAGGTTCATCGTTGAGTACACCATCGCAGGCGCTCCTGTCTGTGATGCAACGTCAAGGGTAACTGCAGCCATGCTTTCCGAGCTGGTAGTCCATGCTGCTGCAAAGGTCGTCGAACTGTTCGTGCGGATGGTTGTTGTCTTGCAAACGTCCCCATATGTTGACTCAGGGGTCGAGACGTGGCTGCACGATCCGCTACAGCCATGCGAATAAGGTGCCTGTTATCTCCACTGCAAGTGATACGAGGCCGTTGGGATCCAGCACGGCGTTCCGTATTCCCCTCCTGAACCCACCGATTCCATATTCTGCTAACAGTCATTGGATCTCGACTAACGCGAGCAGCAATGTCGCGATACGATAAACCGCAATCGCGATAGGCTACAATCCGACCTTTATAAAAGGTCGGAAACGTGATGGCACGCATTTCTTCTCATTACATGAGGCATCACAACGACGTTTCACCAGGCAACGCCGGTCAACTACTGTTTGTGTATCAGAAATCGGTTGGAAACTTTCCTCATGTCAGCACATTGTAGGTGTCACCACCGGCGCCAACCTAGTGTGAATGCTCTGAAAAGCTAATCATTTGCATATCACAGCATCTTCTTCCTGTCGGTTAAATTTCGCGTCTGTAGCACGTCATGTTCGTGGTGTACCAATTTTAATGGCCAGTAGTGTACCTTTAAGTTCAGGTAACGATGATGGAAGTGGGTAGCGATCACGCACCATCATCTTCGTTGACTGGGCAATATTGAGTACGATTATATCAAATGACGTATGTGTCTAGAATGAAATCTTTTGATGTTGAAATTACTGTAGACCTCTGTAGCATGCAGGTTGTCGTGTGTACATATAATAGCCGTCAAACGTGAAACGGCCACACTTCTTAATAATACTCGTATTAGAGACTACTATCGCGGGATGAAAACATGCAACTGACCATTCTCTATAAACTCCTTATGAATCTTGAAACCGTTATGCGGCTCACATTGCCACTCACTTACGTTATTGCGACCTGCAGTACCGTGGTGGCCAGGGGAAACGCGACAATTTGTCCTCGTGCTCAGAAACCAAGATCCAGGCTGTGCGAACAGCCATCCTGTCGTTTTGGAAAACAGCTTCATCATTGGGGAAAAAAGATTGTACTTTGGGATGGATCTCGTTAGCCAAAGTGGTGAAATCTTGTTAGCAATGCGACGTTGCTGAGTAACCAGGAACGGAACGGCACGATATGGCTGCGTAAATTATTACCGAACCCCTGCAGTGTTTCAGTTTAGGGACGTAAACGTGGCTAGAATTTGGAAACAGTGTGAACCAAGACTCATCCGACCAAACGACTTCTTTTCATTGCTTCATACTCCAGGTTTTATGGCTTCGGCACCGTATTTCCCTGTTACTGCATCACTGACTTGTGATTTTGGAATTCCAGTGCACCCTGCAGTTCCTAGCTCATGGAGTTCCCTACGGGTTGTTTTGACGCTGACGTAATTCGCGAGTGTGAATTCACTTCTGCGGTGACTTTTGCAGCTGTCGTCCTCTTTCTCTTATTTTTTGTCACGGTCCTCTTCAGTGACCATGTGTCACAACTGCTTAACAAACTTTCGTCCGCCTTGCGACTTAAGAGGTGATGATCTTCCCTGTACGCAGTGTACATCAGATACAGTGCCCCATGCGATACCAAACATTGAGTCTACTTTGTTTACGTAAGAACTCACCATACGAGCACCAACAATTTGCTCACATTCGAATTCATTTACCTCTGACATAATGCACTCACAACTATACAGAACACAGCTATGACCACGACTGATTTTAGGAACGTAATGAGGACATTTCACAGGTGCTGTTCGTGGTGAAATACAATACTTAGGTATACTATCTTATCCAAACTATCCGGACACCTGGCTGAAAATGACTTACAAGTTCGTGGCGCCCTCCATCGGTAATGCTGGAATTCAATATGGTGTTGGCCCACCCCTGGCTAAGATGACAGCTTCCACTCTCGCAGGAATACGTTCAATCAAGAACTGCCAGTTTTCTTGGGGAATGGCAGCCCAATCTTCACGGAGTACTGCACTGAGGAAAGGTATCGATGTTGGTCGGTGAGGTCTGGCACGAAGTCGGCGTTCCAAAACATCAAAAAATGATTCAAATGGCTCTGAGCACTATGGGACTTAACTTCGGATGTCATCAGTCCCCTAGAAGTTAGAACTACTTAAACCTAACTAACCTAAGGACATCACACACATCCATGCCCGAGGCAGGATTCGAACCTGCGACCGTAGCGGTCGCGCGCCTAGAACCGCTCGGCCACCTCGGCCGGCTCCAAAACATCCCAAAGGTGTTCTATAGGTTTCAGGTCAGAACTCTGAGCAGGCCAGTCCATTACAGGGATGTTATTGTCGTGTAACCACTCCGCCACAGGCCGTGCATTATGAATAGGTGGTCCATCATGTTGAAAGATGCAACCGTCATCCCCGAATTGCTCTTTAACAGTGGGAAGCAAGAAGGTGCTTAAAATATCAATATAGGCCAGTGATGTGATAAAACCATGCAAAACAACAAAGGATGCGTGCCCCCTCCATGAAAAACACGACCACTCCATAACACCACCGCCTCCGAATTTTACAATTGGCACTACACACGCTGGCAGATGACGTTCACCGGGCATTCGCCACATCCACACCCTGCCATCGGGTCGCCACATTGTGTACCGTGATTCGTCACTCCACACAACGTTTTTCCACTGTTCAACTGTCAAATGTTTACGCTCCTTACACCAAGAGAGGCGTTGATGGGCATTTACCGGCGTGATGTGTGGCTTATGAGCAGCCGCTCCATCTTGAAATTCAAGTTTTCTCACCTCCCGCCTAACTGTCATAGTACTTGCAGTGGATCCCGACGCAGTTTGGAATTCCTGTGTGATGGTCATGGATAGGTGTCTGCCTATTACACGTTATGACCGTCTTCAACTGTCGGCGATCTCTGTCAGTCAACACACGAGGTCGGCCTGTTCGCTTTTGTGCTGTACGTGTTCCTTCACCTTTCCACTTCACTATCACATCGGAAACTGTGGACCTACAGATGTTTAGGACTGTGGAAATCTCGCGTACAGATGTATGACACAAGTGAAACCCGATCACCTGACCACGTTGGAAGTCCGCGAGTTCCACGGAACCCCCCATTCTGCTCTCTCACGATGTTTAATGTCTACTTAGGCCGCTGATATGGAGTACCTGGCAGTAGGTGGCAGCACAGTGACCTAATATGAAAAACATATGTTTTCGGGGGTGTCCGGATACTTTTGATCACTTTGTGTAGTATCTATATTTATGTCGAAGCATGCGTTTCTGCCGGTGTTCCCATATTTTTGCCCGACAACTGTAGTTCTTTCAACAGAAGTGACTCGATATATTCTCGAGAACTCTCCAGAACGTGAAATATTGACAATGTTAACGATGACTTTTATAAAGGACCCCACACGAGCGACGGAACGATGGCGACATCTGCAATACGTCACTCGCTCCGACCCGGCCACATACGAACGTTTTATCAAGCAGTTTCAGCCAGTTTTTCGAAAGCTATTGTCTCTCGGAGTTCCGCTGTGCAAAATGAGCTATTAAGTTCAACAGCAGTGGTAGTTGATCTCCGTATATATACTGATACTTGTAAAACATAATAAATAAAAAAATAATTGAGATTTGTAAAACTTTTTTTAAAACGCTTCCTTTGCGAATTGTTGTCTTTGTTACGGAATACATTATATTTTCCTTTGACATTCTATATGTCGTTACATCTAATTTTCCATTCCGCAAATACATCATAATGCGGATCTATTCGTTTTTCATTCATTAATCTTGTAGGTTTAACTGTAAATATTTACACAGTGGTTTTGCAGCCTAGGTGGAAATGTTATCGATAGTAGGACAAATGGTTTCCGTAACTAATTGTAAATTGTTTGCACAACAGGTAGTTGTATGATACGACAAGGAACTTGAGTACAGATGTAGAATAGGTACGATGTAAGCATTTAAATTAACATTTTTATTGATACTATCCCAATCGGTGTAGGTGTTAGAAACTTTAATAACGGGTATGACTGTTCCATAAGCACTATACTTCAGAATCTACAGTTGCGTCCCAGTGCTTCGTTATTAAATGTTGATGAATGCAAAACTTAAGGGTGCCGATAGTTTTACATTTATATTCTTAACGTAAGTGGCAGCATGGGCTGCGGATTAACTTTTCAGATCGGTTCGTGTTCCCTAAATGACTGTACTTTCTAACGTAAGGTTTCTACTCCATGTGCTCATAGCAAAACGAAACAAAACTAAACAACCATGCTCAATAAATAGAGGACGACTTACATCCAAGCACCCATGTCGCCGCATGCGGCCGACTCGTCGCATGCGATTTATCAGATTGTACGGAAATTCCGAGTGATCAGTGATCGATCTCTGCGATCTGCTATTTGCCGACACTCACGTGAGCTGCGAGACAGATCCGCCGCTAGTGTGGGGCCTAGTTAATTGTTTCTGCTGTTGTTGTCATTGTTGTTGTTTCAAATGCTGTGTATACAGACGTTAATTATCACCCTCCATGCTGGAGAGGTATATTTGAAACTAAAATACATTTAAATTAATTACACACGGTTTCGACAGTTTAATGAAACCAGCAGAATTCTATTAATTAAAATAGTTTTAAACAGACTAGAAAAATGTACATGGAGGGGGTAAAACAAAACAGTTTTAAATCTGAAATGACGTTAGATGCGCAAACTGTATCTCAAAAGTGTACATAAAATATCGGAATAAAAAATTAAATATATGGAACCTACTGAACTGGTTTGTCAAAATTTGACGCGACTGTCAACGTTTTGTGTGGTACCTAACGTTCTTGAAATGTTGCTTAATTGATCTGTTTCTTAGCCAATAAAGAAAGTTCATCTCGAGACCAACACCATCTGCTAGAAAATACTATTTGTAATAGAAATCCGTAGAAGACTATCTACAATACAAGTCTTCCTGTTGTGTCACCAGATACACAACGGCGGTTGACCATAGTAATTTTTATTCATCTCTAACCTCTATTTATTAAAAGTAAATTCTTTCACTACGTTGCCCCTGTTAAATTCAGGATAAATCTAATCATTACCATTGACTGCGAATATTCTTCAGAAGTTGGGGATCATAGACAGCAATCACCAATATTTTATCGCGGTCTTCCAGTTCCTCTGATGTTTGTGCAATATTTATGTCCACATCGTTAGCGAATCGTTTTCGCCCAACAATTTTTTATCGAAGCATAGTTTACACAACTGCAACGGCAATAAAGAAAATTTTTGACTAGTTGTTTATTCTTTTGAAATATGTTTGCGTTTGAGACCCTTGGTGACGATCATGTCACGCTGCTTCAAAGCAGATGCTTTGAGGAAAGATAAATGCCTTTTTTGCGATCCTCGCAAGACCTATATCTCTGACGTCGATCTGTTGTAGAATTTTAGAACATGTTTTTTGCTCGAGTATCATGTCGTTTTTGGAAACCCAGAATCTACTATGTAGGAATCAACATGGATTCCGGAAACAGCGATCGTGTGAGACCCAACTCGCTTTATTTGTTCATGAGACCCAGAAAATATTAGATACAGGCTCCCAGGTAGATGCTATTTTTCTTGACTTCCGGAAGGCGTTCGATACAGTTCCGCACTGTCGCCTGATAAACAAAGTAAGAGCCTACGGAATATCAGACCAGCTGTGTGGCTGGATTGAAGAGTTTTTAGCAAACAGAACACAGCATGTTGTTATCAATGGAGAGACGTCTACAGACGTTAAAGTAACCTCTGGCGTGCCACAGGGGAGTGTTATGGGACCATTGCTTTTCACAATATATGTAAATGACCTAGTAGATAGTGTCGGAAGTTCCATGCGGCTTTTCGCGGATGGTGCTGTAGTATACAGAGAAGTTGCAGCATTAGAAAATTGTAGCGAAATGCAGGAAGATCTGCAGCGGATAGGCACTTGGTGCAGGGAGTGGCAACTGACCCTTAACATAGACAAACGTAATGTATTGCGAATACATAGAGAGAAGGATCCTTTATTGTATGATTATATGATAGCGGAACGAACACTGGTAGCAGTTACTTCTGTAAAATATCTGGGAGTATGCGTGCGGAACGATTTGAAGTGGAATGATCATATAAAATTAATTGTTGGTAAGGCGGGTACCAGGTTGAGATTCATTGGGAGAGTGCTTAGAAAATGTAGTCCATCAACAAAGGAGGTGGCTTACAAAACACTCGTTCGACCTATACTTGAGTATTGCTCATCAGTGTGGGATCCGTACCAGATCGGTCTGACGGAGGAGATAGAGAAGATCCAAAGAAGAGCGGCGCGTTTCGTCACAGGGTTATTTGGTAACCGTGATAGCGTTACGGAGATGTTTAATATACTCAAGTGGCAGACTCTGCAAGAGAGGCGCTCTGCATCGCGGTGTAGCTTGCTCGCCAGGTTTCGAGAGGGTGCGTTTTTGGATGAGGTATCGAATATATTGCTTCCCCCTACTTATACCTCCCGAGGAGATCACGAATGTAAAATTAGAGAGATTAGAGCGCGCACGGAGGCTTTCAGACAGTCGTTCTTCCCGCGAACCATACGCGACTGGAACAGGAAAGGGAGGTAATGACAGTGGCACGTGAAGTGCCCTCCGCCACACACCGTTGGGTGGCTTGCGGAGTATAAATGTAGATGTAGATGTAGAATCGTCAACGAAGATAATTTTCTTTCCTACCACACATTTTATCCTCTAGTTAATGCAAACAGAGAGAGAGAGAGAGAGAGAGAGAGAGAGAGAGAGAGAGGTACATTTTCCCTTTGCGTCTCCAAATTTATGCTACGAGCTTATGTCATCAAACAGAAATCCATACGTGAGTCACGTGTTTCAGTTGCACAGTGTGATAATGACGGCTACTAAATTCACTCTTTAAATTCCTTTCCTAGCACATTGCTGACGTTTTGAAGAAACTGCAATGTTAAGACGTTGGACAGAGTAAAATATAATTTAAATAGGAAACGAATGTATCTTATGTTTCATTCTTCGCATTAAGGAATTGGAGACTGTACAGTGAAAAAATCTGTGTATTTTCGCAACCTCTATTTACTTCATCTCAAACGATATCTTGAATTGCAACACATTTGTACAGCTCGTTAATGTGATTATGAAAACACAACCTAGATCGAAAAAAATGTCTGTCCTGTCGCATAGAGGGCTATATTACTCTTCTTCACTGTCAAACTGTTACGTTGCGTGATTTTCACAGACAGAGGTATTGTTTACAGCGGTAAGCACGTCACCTGCACGACATGGTTTGAATCACACCTTCTGATTCTACTTTGTTGTGAAAAATCCCGTATCGTAATAGTGAGGAACTATTTTGACATCGGGAGAGAGATGCACTGAACTATTCTTTTAACGGCTATCGTTCAGTCGAACGACGTACCGTATTGGGGGCTATTATGGTTAAATGCCGGACCAAATATTATCCAAAGCGGTTCATCGCAATATCGATAATCGTTAAATCGATATTTCTGTATATTTCAATGATATTGTTTCTCTCCTTGAGCAAAATCCATACGCTGCAATGCAATCGGAGGTAGTTTAAATGTTCAGAATAACGTGCGATAGATGTGTGTTGAGTCTTTCAATTATGCCCGAACATTAAAGCAGTTGTGAGTAACAGACTTGTTAAAACTAAGACGGCGAATGTGTCCACAATGTAAATATACAGGGTGTAAATTTTAAGTTGACAAACCAGAATAACTCGAAAAATAAGCTTCACACGAAAAAATGTGTAGGATCCAATGTTTATTTTCCAGGGGGACATCTGCTTTCGCTAAAATTAGCCCGGGACGCAACTTTAAAATTTCAAATGGGAACCCCCATTTTTATTGCAGAATCAAATTCTACATAAAAACTACGTACATTTTGTCTTAAGCATTTGTTTTGATTCTTAGTAGTTGGCGCTGTAATTCAAGAAAATCTATGTTCTTATTTTTCTTGGGAATTGGTTACGGATAAATAAAAAATACTTATTTACTTGGTAAATTTTGATTCGCTAAAACGAAAACTCTCCTTCTCTCCCCACAGGGTGGGGTTTGAGAGAGAGGAATTAAAGTTTTACAAATGTTGACCCAAATAGTAATTTTTTCCGCAGATTCGGATAAGTTTTGTCTGTTTCGTGGTCACGAAGCCACATAACTTTTATTTATCAAATAAATCATCTGACTAGCTATCTAACTAACCAAACGAAGTAAATAAATATTATTTATTTATCCGTAACCATTTTCCACGCAAAAATGAGGACATGGATTTTCTTGAATTATTGCGCCAACTACCAAGAATCAAAACAAATGTTTGAAACAAAATGTACGTAGTTTTTTATGTAGAATCTGAATCTTCAATAAAAAATGGAGGTTCCCATTTGATATTTTTAAGTTGCCTCCCGCCTCCCGCCCCACCCCCGGGGGGCTGGAGTGGCGGCTAATTTTAGCATCAGCAGATGTTCCCGTCGAAAATAATCAACTTTGGATTCTACAGATTTTTTCGTGTGAAGCTTATTTTCCGAGTTCTTCTGGTTTGTCAACTTAAAATTTACACCCTGTGTGTTAACAATGGTCTAACGCCCGACTGTCGTCGTCAAAGAACGTGGGGGCCGCCAGATCGAAGTGCAGTCGTAAGTATGCAGTTCCCCGGCTTCAGAATGAGAATAGCGGGTCGTGTTTTGGACTGTCATAGTGTAAGGCGTACCCAGGAGCAGATACAGACTCAGATCACAATTTAATAGTGATGAAGAGTGGGCTAAGAGACTAGTCAGGAAGAATCAGTGTGCAAAGAAGTGGGACACGGAAGTACCAAGGAATGAAGAGATGCGCTAGGAGTTATCTGAGACTATAAATACTGCAATAAGGAGTAGCTCAGAAGGCAGTTTAGTTGAAGAGGAAAGGTCTAAAAAGAAGGTAACTGCATAGAAACCAGAGGTAGAAGGAAGTACAAACTTGTTCAGGGAAATTTTAAATACAGAAATACAAGTCACTTAGGAACGAAATAAATGGGAAGCGCAAAGATGCTGAGGCGAAATGGCTGCGTAAAAAATGTGAAGAAATCGAAAAAGAAATGATTGTAGGCAGGACTGACTCACCATATAGAAAATTCAGCCTTCAGTGAAATTAAAAGCAGGCGTGGTAGCATTAAGAGTGCAATGGGAATTCCACATTTAAATGCAGACGAGAAAGCGGATAGGTAGAAAGAGGCCACTATGAGGGGAAGACTTATCTGATGATGTGATAGAGCATGAAACAGGAGCCAATATAGAAGAGTTAGGAGACCCAATATTAGAATCAGATTTTAAAAGAGCGTTGAAAGACTTACGATCGGTTAAGCCAAAAGGGATAGACAACATCCAACTGAATTTCTAAATCACTGGGGAAAGTGAAAACAAAGTGATTATTCACGTGTTTAGGATGTATGAGTTTGCGATATACCACCTCACTTTCGTAAAAAATAACATCCAGACCATTCCGAAGATTGCACGGACCGAGAAGTGCGGAAATTATCGCACTATCAGCACAGAGGTTCATACATCGAAGTTGCTGACAAGAATAATATACGGAACAATGGAAAAGAAGTGACGAAGTGAGGAAGATTTAAATGACGTTCAGTCTGCCTTTAAGAAGTTAATGGCGTAAGAGAGGCAGTTCTGACGTTGCAGGTTATAATGGAAGCAAGACTGAGGGAAAATTAAAACAAATTCACAGGATTTGTCGTCCTGGAAAAAGCGTTCAACAATGTCGAACGATGAAAGATGTTAGAAATTATGAGTAAAATAGGGGTAAGCTTTGGGGAAAGACGGGTAATATACAATATGTACAAGAGCACAAGAGCAAGAGCGAATAATAACAGTGGATGACGGGAACGAAGTGCTCGGATTAAATAGCGTCTAAGACAGGGATGTAGTCTTTCGCCCCTACTGGTCAATCTGTACATCGAAAAAGCAATGACGGAAATAAAAGAAAGCTGCAAGGGTGAAATCAAAATTCAAGGTGAAAGAATATCAATAATGTGATTCGCTGATGACGTTGCCATCCTCAGTGAAAGTGAAGAGGAACTACAGGATGTGCTGAATAGAATGAACAGTGTAATGAGTACAAAATACGGACTGAGAGAAAATCTAAGAAAGACATAAGTAATGAGAAGTAGCAGAAATGAAAGCAGCGAGAAACGTAATGTCATGACTGATGGTCACAAAGTAGACAAAGTTACGGAATTTTGCTACTTACGCAGCAAAATAAACCATGACGGAAGGAGCAAGGACATCAAAAGTAGACTAGCATTGGGAAAAAGGGCATTCCTGCCCAAGAGATGTCTATTAGTATCAAAAATTTGAGCAATTAATTTCTCAAAATGTACGTTTGGAGCACAGAATTGTATGTAGTGAAATAGGACTGTGGAAAAATCGGAACAAGATAATCTAAGCATTTGAGACGCGATGTTACAGAAGAATGTTGAAAATTAGGTTGACTGAAAGTAAGGTATGAGGAGGTTCTCCGGAGATTCGACGAGGAAAGGCGTACATGGAAAACACTGACAAGAAGAAGAGACAGGACGGTAGGACACTAGATATGAGAGAATAACTTCCACGATACTAGGCGGAGTTGTAAGGGTAAGAAAGTGTAGAAGGAGACAGAGATTGGAACACATCAAGCAAATAATTGATGACGTAGGTTGTAAGTGCTACTCTGAGATGAATAGGGTGGCACAGAAGAGGAATTCGTTGTTGCCAAATCAAACCAGCCAGAATACTGATAACTAAAAAGAAAAAGCATTCGAAAGTCGAGCGCCTTTCGTTGCTCTCGGGGGTAATTTGAGGCCTGCGCAGTGTCGGGCCAAGTTAATCCACACTGCGCTATCTTGTGAACGCCGTCGTGCAGGAGGCATCTACAGTGCTGGAAAAACAATTAGTACACCCTTTCAGTGGTTTCCAATTCACTCAAGATTTATTGCTGCAACTATGGGTACGGAGTACACGAAATGACCACATTTACAGATCAATAGCACATGTGATTCTGAAATACTAGGTATCAGCCCATGCTGAAAAACCGATATTAGTATGTGGTGTAGCCTCCAAGGACTGCAGTGCAAGCGGTGTGTCCGGTATCCAGTCGATCATACAGATGGCGAATAGTGTCCAGTACCACGTTACGCCATACGTGCTCGATCTGTCACATAGTTCTGTAAGAGTTGTTGGTCGATGAGTCGCATGAGTTAGCTCTCGTCACTTCATTCCCCATACATGGTCGACTGGAGACAAGTCCAGAGATCACAATGGCCATAAAAGTTGCTGTTCGTCTTGCAGAGGACGTTCAAGTTCCCGGCAGTGTGTGGGCGAGCGCACATTGGAAGCATGTATTCGTGATCGCCATACTGGCGCATCAGCCGCCGTGATGGTATGGGTTGCCATTGGTCACACGTCTCGGTCACCTCTTTTTCACATTGACGGCACTTTGAACAGCGGACGTTAGATTTCAGATGTGTTGCGACCTGTGGCTCTACCCTTCATTCGATCCCTGCGAAACCCTACATTTCAACAGGATAATGCACGAACGCATGTTGCAGGTCCTGTACGGGCCTTCCTGGATACAGAAAATGTTCGACTGCTGCCCTGGCCAGTACATTTTCCAGATCTCTCACCAATTGAAAACGTCTGGTCAATGGTGGCCGAGCAACTGGCTCGCACAGTATGCCAGTCACTACTCTTGATAAACTGTGGTCTCGTGTTGAAGCTGCATGGGCAGCTGTGCCAGTTCACGCCATCGACGCTCTGTTTGACTCAATGCCCAGGCGTATCAAGGCCGTTATTACGGCCAAAGGTGGTTGTTCTGGGTACTGATTTCTCAGGATCTATGCACTCAAATTGCATGAAAATGTAATCACATGTCAGTTCTAGTATAATATATTTGTCCAATGAAAACCCGTTTATCATCTGCATTTCTTCTTGGTGTACCAATTTTAATGGCCAGTAGTGTAAGTTTGTAAAATCTATCTCTCGTAGTCACCCCATACCAAAACAATATATTGATGTACTTTGAACGTTTGCTTTTTAGCAGGTACGGAAATAATCGCATGTGGGAGTGTCATGAAAATTTGAAACGTAGATTCGTGCGCCCCAAAGGAAAAAAGGTTGAGAAACGCTGGTTTAGGCCGACTCCAGAGCGATCTCTCCGTGCTGACAGCCCTTCTTGTTGAAAAGGAACGGCGGTTGCACGGTCTAAGCTGTGAATGATAGTTCTAGGCATGGGTAGACTGACGGTTGTTCACAATCCCCTTGTCCCGTTCAAGACTGGAGACAGGTCGCGCTCTTCTGAACTTCACTGATAACAGAGGGTGACATCTAGTTTACAAAGGGCAACGTCTGTCCCCTGGACTGTTCGCGACGATTGCTGTTTCGGTCTGTTAAAACATTTTAAAGTGTCAACCTCCTACGAAAAGCATCTGTGCGCATCGTTCCTTTTAATGAGTAGGGAAGGCGGTGATCGCTGAAACAGTCAGTTTTCCGTTATACCGGCCTTTCCATCTCCATTTTTAACCTGTCTGTTGAAACCGCTCAAAGTAACTAGTTTCTGAAGTAAATCATTTTCCGTTCTTTATTACTATTATTTTCAGCAATAAATGCACACATCGAACAAAGACTGAAAAATTCTAACATATCCTCAGACTTGTGCATTATGTGTTTCAGTATACGTTGTAAGTAGGCTGTTTATGTTTTCTCTATGTAAGTAGGCTGTTTATGTTTTCTTATTGGCAACGTTACGTAGCGCTCAATATGAAAATCACTGGCTGTGCTGTGTGCAGTCTGTCGCTAGTTTGCATTGTTGTCTGCCATTGTAGTGTTGGGCAGCGGCAGCTGGATGTGAACAGCGCGTAGCGTTGCGCAGTTGGAGGTGAGCCGCCAGCAGTGGTGGATGTGGGGAGAGAGATGGCGGAGATTTGTAATGAACTGATATATATATTATGACTTGTGATGATATTAAGGTAAATACATTGTTTGTTCTCTATTAATATCTTTCATTTGCTAACTATCCCTATCAGTAGTTAGTGCCTTCCATAGTTTGAATCTTTTATTTAGCTGGCAGTAGTAGCGCTCACTGTATTGCAGTAGCTTGAGCAGCGAAGATTTTTGTGAGGTAAGTGATTTGTGAAAGGTATAGTTTAATGTTAGTCAGGGCCATTCTTTTGTAGGGAATTTTGAAAGTCAGATTGCGTTGCGCTAACAAAATATTGTGTGTCAGTTTAAGCACAGTCTTGTATAATTGTTCAAAGGGGACGTTTCATATGGCGACCCTGCCAGGATACCTCACTGGAATCTTCTGATTTTTCTTGTAGTTTGTGTATTTAGTGTAGCTTTTGTTTATTGCTAGCGCGTAATTGTAGAGAGAATCTCCTTTGTAGTTGTAGCCTTTCATTGTTGTACAGTAAAACAGTTGTGGCATGCATATAGATTTGCACCAAGTATTTCGCAGCTGTAATTAACTAGATATTGTTTTCAGTGTTATGTTAATGTGTTCTCTTATTTTTGCTCTTCAAATTGTGTTTTTCTGTGTTGTCGTGTGAAATACTGTGACAATAATGGCGTGTGAAAAACGTAATACTAGGCTCCAAAGTAAACTGAGAAATGACAGTGAAAATGAGAGCAGTGTGTTAGCGCCACCGAGTAATGAATTAACTGATGTTCAAAGTAGTAATTTGGTAATTGTGCATAGGGAAATGGAGCGGGCGGCAAACAATGGCGTGGACAGTGAAACAATTAGTGAAGAGGGAAGCATTATCGATCGATCGGTCGGCAACAGCTCGCCTCAGGAATCCGAAATGACAGGACACAATTTCGCAAATACTGTAGATTCAGGTTTTGGGTCATCACCGTTTTCTCAAATAAGTCAAGACACATTTTCTGCTTGTCAAAATGTGAATGTTGTCGGTGCAAATGCACTGCCGAAAAGCGTAGAGAAACAGATTCCAGACACTAATACATTATTATTGCAATTAATGCAACAAATGGAACAAAATCAGAGACAAACACAGCAACAGTTAGACACAGTGGAACAAAATCTCAAAAAGTTAGACACAGTGGAACAAAATCTCAAAAAGTTAGACACAGTGGAACAAAATCTCAAAAAGTTAGACACAATGGAACAAAATCTTCAAAAGTTAGACACCACACTTGAACAAACACGTGAAGATTTAACTAGTGAGTTACATAACATTGAATCGAAATGTCAAAAAGTCTGTAATGACGTAAAATCACAAATTTGTGAGCATTTCCAACCTATTTTTTCGCGGCATGAAAATGCATTACAGAATCATGAAGCAGCCATAAAAGAACTGCAAACTATTTTTCATGAAAATCACAACATCTTGCAAACTAAAATTGACTCAGTTGCATCTACCGATTCGGTTACGCAACTTGCAAAAACTCAGGAAAACTTAAAGGTCACAGTAGACACGATTGCAACACAAATGGACACTCTGAAACTTGGTTCAGAAAAACATACAGAGGAAATGATTTCACTATCGGATAAAGTAGCCGAACTTTCAGATCAGTTCACTAACTTATCTACAAAGGTAGATGATGATCTGAATGACACAACACCTGTAGCCTTCACTGACACAGAAGAGTATGAACAAATTAGAAAATTCAAACAAAATCAAAATCAAATCAACACACAGTACAAAAGAGAAATCCGGGAAGTGCAAGATCAGTTGGCACAAGTAGTACAAGAATTACGTATTTTGGAGGACACTCGCGCCCCAATACGGGAAGAGGGACATACAAATACGGAACAGACACAAAATAACAACACAGGGCACTTCGGAAATTGTGAAAGAAATTGGCAAGGCGCATTGGATTTTGAGATGGAACCGCCGAAACGACGTAACTATGACCGAGATGCTACTCGCCGACACGATGATTTTGACTATAAGCTGTTCATTACTACACGTAAATTCAAAACGTTTAAGAATTCTGGCAACGACATTCATCCACAAGCATGGCTCCATCAATTCTCTCATTGTTTTCCTCCCAACTGGTCGTTAGAACACAGATTAGAATTTATGTGTGGCTACTTGGAGAATGAACCAGCTGTAAGAATGCGATCGGTAATTCACGATTGCCACAGTGAAGGAGAGTTTTACCATGCCTTCCTCTCAGCATATTGGTCTCAAGCCACACAAGACCGTGTAAAACATAGCATCATAATGATGAAACGTTTCGAACAATCTGAATTTTCCAGTCTTATGAAATATTTTGAAGACATGTTGCATAAGAATCAGTATCTTTCAAACCCATACAGCCCCTCAGAACTCATCCGCATTTGCTTAATCAAACTGCCTGAACATTTACGACATATTATTTTGGCAGGACGTTGCAAAGACGACATTGAAGCATTTCAGGGACTCTTACAAGAATTAGAAATTGACACTGACAATCGCGGAACGCGAAACCAGGAACACAGCAATTACAGGTCACATCCGTCGCAATTCCGCGATGAAAGAAGTAATAACTTTACACGACAAGGCTATTCTCACAACACAAATCGTGACCAAAACAGACACCACCCGTATGACAACCGTTGGCAGAGTAGTAATAACTACAGGGAAAGATCACCTCTCCGTGGTAATGACTATCACAGAGACAATAAGAGAAACAGACAATATGGAAACCAAAATAAATACTATCAAGGGAGACAGAATAACTTTAGACGCAACGGACCAGCGCGCAGTTACGATTCAGGGAGAAATTCTCCACCATGTGACCGACAAGAAAGAAACTATGGAATCTACCGACATGACGACAGACGATATGATCGTAACGACAGACCTGAATTGCATCAGAACTGGCGGGATTCAAACAGAGCAGGGCCCTCTCGTCACGGTGAATTTGTAGAAGTTAGGTCTCCAAACCCCAATAACGACGCGCGCCAACAAAGAGACAATAGGCAATGACTCACACCGCTGGCAGCCACAAAACGTTCTTATGACACTAACGACGCAGCTGCCGTAGCTAGTAATTACGTAAAAATGGAAGATATTAGGGACATCTTACTCCAAGAACACGACGTAAAACATAACAACGTTGCATATCCTGTGATTTGCATTACAGTAAATGACGTAAAATTTACGGCAGTACTTGACTCTGGCAGTCCCATTTCAGTAATCAGTGAAACAGCCTTTAGCAAATGCAACAAATCGAACGATTGCCCCACACTTCCGTTACGTAAGATTAAATTACAAGGTGCAATCTTTGGAAAAAGTGTAGATGTACGCCAACAAACCAACCTAGAATTCTTTTGTCAAAGCCACAGCTTCTCTACGAACTTCCTTATTGTTCCATTATTGTCGACGGAAATTATATTGGGAGTAGACTTTTTGAATGAATACAAAGCAATCTTAAACTTTCACGATGCTGAAATAAGTTTAGAGAAAGAAGGTAAGTCAATAGCTTTGAAATTTGAAGATTGGCTCTCAAACCATGACGAGGAAATTAATCGGCTTTACCTTCTGTTAGACAACAGTTCGGATTTTTCTACGGAACTAGACACTAACAATCACTCTGCAAGTACTGACAGGGATGATATCGACGGCGCATTTGACACTAATAAGTTAATTCAGAATAAAATTCAAACAATTGAGAATTGTAATGACAATGATAGGCAAGACCTTTTTGAGATTTTACAAGCACATTCCACAGTTTTTACTCACAAAACAGGAACAATCAAGGGATTTCAATACCAATTTCGTGTTCGTGAGCATACTAAATTTTGTGTTAGACCATACGTAATTCCGGCGCATTATAGGGACCGTGTTAGAACAGAAATACAATCTATGCTTAATGAGGGCATTATTGAGCCTACAGTAAGCTCATACAACAATCCATTACATGTTGTTGAGAAAAAAAATGGATCGATCAGGCTTGTCTTAGATTCGAGACAAATCAATACGATCATTATTCCTGAAACAGACAGGCCGCAAACGTTAGAAGAACTTCTTCAAAATTTTAATGGTGTAAAAGTGTTGTCTTCCATTGATCTCAGATCCAGCTTTTATCAGATCGAACTTCATCCAGAATGTAGAAAATACACAGCTTTCCTTTGTTTCGGCGTTTGTTATCAGTTTCGGAAACTTCCCTTTGGTTTGAACATTTCTTCGGCAGCATTCATTCGCGGGCTAAATTCCATATTACCTGAGTTCTTAAAACGTCACATCACCTTATATGTAGACGATATTCTGATAGCAGAAGCCTCATGGGAACAACACAATCGCATCCTCAACAGCGTGTTACATATTTTTGCAGAATCTGGAATTACAGTTAACTTGGAAAAGTCTGAATTCGGTAGGTCAAAGGTGAGGTTTTTGGGACATATTATTTCTTCTGAAGGCATTCAGCCGGATCCTGAAAAGTTAGAAGCAATCAGAGCCATTCCAGTGCCATCCACAAAAAGACAAGTCCGCAGTTTTCTAGGTCTCGTAAATTTTTACCGTCGTTTTCTGAATATGCAAATTCTAGCTACACCAAAACTTTGTTCTCTCACTGGAAAAAATACTATTTGGAACTGGGACGAACAAGCACAGTTGGAATTCAATTCTTTGAAAGAAGCGTTACTTCACGCGCCAGTCTTAGCTCATCCAGATCTGTCACAAGATTTCTGCCTTAGCACGGATTCTTCTAAAGTCGGTCTTGGTGCCCATTTATTTCAAGAAGCCATAGAAAATGACACTACCATTCAGAAAACCATTGCTTTTGCTAGCCGAGTGCTAACAAAATCTGAAAAAAATTATTCCGTTACTGAATTAGAAGCTTTAGCTATCGTTTGGGCATTTAACAAATTCCGTTTCTTTCTTTCTGGTAAGCACGTAAAAGTATACAGTGATCATCGTGCATTACAATTTCTTATGTCTTCAAAATTAAATCATGACAGGTTAAAACGTTGGGCATTGTTTCTGCAAGAATTCCGCTTCACAATAGTCTACATTCCCGGCAAGGAGAACATTGTTGCGGACGCACTGTCACGCGCACCGGCTGGGCTTGAGAAAAGTACCACAGAAGGCAACCTCCAGAAAAATTTCAGTATTCTTTACATTCAGAAAGTCGCCTTTGAAAACTTCATCACCACATCTTTAAAGGACATTGCTCATGAACAAGATAAAGATCCGATTTGGAAGGACATCAAGAGCAAATGGCATGAAAAGACACACACACAGATTCGGCATTATTACCTGGTTAGAAACAACATACTCTTCAAACGCTGCATTGTTGATGACAAGCTATGGGTACTTTGCATTCCAGACGATTTTGTTAATAAGCTCATTTGGTACATTCATTTCAGCTACGCACATTTTGGCCCACGAAAATGTTATCATATTCTTCGAACGACTTGTTATTTTAACAATATGGAAAAAAGAATTCGAAGAGTCTTGTCTATTTGTAAACTTTGTCAAAAGGCGAAACCATCTACTGTCTCACATCGTGCTCCGTTGTTTCCTATTATTCCTTCTAAATTAAAAGAATTTGCGGCTGTTGATCTCTTGGGACCGCTTGTCAGAACATCTAATGGATTTTCGTACGTTCTAGTCGCTGTTGAACTTACTTCAAAATTTGTTTCTTTCACACCGTTACGTAAAGCCACTGGACGGTCTGTATCCAACGCCTTTGTTAAAAATTTCTTACGTGAAGTTGGACACGTTAGCAAAGTCATTTCAGATAACGGACCGCAATTCAGATCTGCTGTTTGGTCACGTATGCTTCGCAACCATAAAATCAAACCTGTTTTTATTTCATTGTACTCACCACATTGTAACCCCTCCGAACGGATTATGAAAGAAATCAATAAGCTTTGCAGACTTTATTGTCACAGAAAGCATCAGCATTGGGACAGATATCTACACTTATTTCAAAACGTGCTGAATGAAATGCCTCACGACTCCACTGCTTTACCACCTACTCTTGTACTGAAGAATGAAGAACCACCGAACAGAATCAGAGAGCTTGTACCTTTCCCGAATACACGTAAACTTCGACACAAAGACATAATTGATTTGGCTCTTAAAAATATAAAATCTGCAGCAGACAAAAGGAGACAACTACACGGTAAAGCAAATGCAAAGAAGTTGTATATTGGTCAGAAAGTTCTCATTAAAGCTCATTCATTGTCACATAAGAAGAAACACTTGAGTCACAAATTCTTTCTAGTTTACAATGGACCTTACAGAATCCGACGTATACCACATGATAATTGCGTTGAAGTTGAAACTCTGCGTACTAGGAAGAGTAAAGGTTTACACCACATTTCTCATGTAAAACCATTTATTGACAGATAATCTGCCTTTTAACTTTGTCTTTGCCATAAAACGTTTCACTTCACGTTACTAGTATGCTTTAGAAACTGTTACCATGCAACAATGTTTGAAGTTCAATATCCAGCCAAGAACCAAGAGAAATTATTTAAACAGAAATTACGAATGCATTGTTATTGCGAACAGACGACACAGTGTAATTGTGTGTGTACATTCTTGCTTGTTAGTTGTGCGATTAGAACATTTACCAGTACTGCTAATGAGATTTTAATGCAACATTTTGGTTTACTTGAAAATACATTCCGGATTTAAAGTACTTTCTGAGAGATACCAGATGACACAGAGGTTAGTTTATGTGACAGCTACACGATTTTTATCACGACGCTACTAATGAGTGACAATTTACAATGTTGCTTTTGCAGTGTATCTGTTTTATATCTGCACAGTTTTCTGAATTCTTCTAGGAAGAAAAACATGTTTTAGTAGTAACTTTTGTGGTATAGCAACAATGAGACAGCCTTTTTCGTGGCATAACAATACGTTACTGTACAGTACTTTCCTCATCACGGCAATAAGCGTAATAACTAAGACATCTATACGCAAAGCATTTCACTTTTGTGTATCATGAGGTAAGTACATTGACTTTAGCAGAACTTTACTTACAGAGGACGATAACTACGACAGTTCCACAGAATTATCTTACAGCAAGACGCGCATTTAGCGCTACAGGACACGCATTTCAGTGATCAATTTTATACTTAAAACACTTATTTTCAAAGATTTTTTAATTACAAAGAAAGTTTTCCGTGATACATTTCATTCCATTGCTGTAATTTGTAACACCTGAGGGCATAATTACATTTAACCTCAGGGGGGTACGCGCTTACTTTGTGTACCATGTGTGTGGCAACCACAAGGAACCCTAGCTAATATGGTATTTGCTTATACAACTTTACACATCGGTACCATATTTCTCTAACACACAAATTACACAGCTATCTGATTATTTGACAGAGAAACAAACATTCTTTTTACTATATCAGTGACGGATGTTTACGTAATTACACAGTTGGATAACTTCACACTTATGAAATTGTATTTTGTCTGTACTGTGTGAACTGTTCATATTTTTTTGGAACCATTGTGATACTATGAGAGCTTTGAATGATATATTTGGTATGAGATCATGATTTTTAAAGTACGTTTGAGGCAGCTGACACTTTTGACATGAGCAGAGAATTTTTTTAATTATTGGAGGAAGCTACGACGATTTTGAGATTTGACTGAGGTGTTATGATGTTATTTTTACGACGACGATGTGTATTATGCTGCTGAGGTATGTTTATGATTAATAGGCTGATGCTATATGAGTTATTTGATTATGATACTTATCTGTTATGATGCAATATTGAAGAAGTGTCGACGAATAAGGTAAGGAGTAATGAATAGTGATTAGGGACTCTGATTTGTGAAAAAGGTTGTTGGAAACCAAGAATCGTACTTTAAGAGTTATGAAATGTGTGTATATGAGTGAATGTATCGCAATGCTGGCGAAAATTTTTTGGACACTGTTATATCAATAGCATTTTGTTTCTACAGATTTGTAACGCAAATTCTTGACCTGTGAAATATTTTTATATGCGACTGTCTCTGTAGCGGAAACTGCTGTCGTAAATATTTCCGTAAGAAAGTTAACGGACCACCTACACATAATGCGTCGTGGGCACCCAGCTGTGTCAGACGCCTGGAGAAAAAGCCATTAGCGCGTGCCTTTCAGAGCACAGGAAAACACCTGGAGAACAAGCCATTAGGGTGTGCCTTTCATCGCTAATGCGACACCCTCGTTACTTGAAAACATATGATTACTCGCACTTTGTGCTAATTGCTGAAATGCTTATGAATTGATGGGAAATATTCGTACATCTGCACACCTGATTACGACAAGCGTCTTTCTACGAGAGTTGAGAGCTACTAACTTATGAAATGTCACATGACTACTGAATGATATTTTTATACTTTGCTTTTTGTAGTTGCTTATTTCACTTGATATCTGGTTTCCAGCTGTGTTGCAGCATTGCTTTTATAAAATGAAATGCATTTGCTAATGTGAACACTTTCTGTCAACAGATCTATTAAATAATTATTTTATGATCCACATTCTTTAAAAAAGGAGCACTTGGAAAGGAAAGAACAATAAGAAGGGACTAATACCAGTAACTGCATCTATAATTTTCTTTTCAAGTACATGGTAATATTTCTTTTACAATCAGTTGTTGTGGTGCACCACTTTAATTACATAGACATTAAGATGTGAATATACATTTCCCTTATCTGCATTGTTATCTTTAGTGTACTATTTTTTCTGCTTGAGCTATGTCATGTTTAGATATAAGCTGCTGTTTGCCAGGCATAGTGCTACTGAACTTTAATTTGTGTTACTCTGCTAAGCCAGATTTATTTTTTGTTTGCTGCATTGCCTCATATTAGTTGTAATGTTGAATTGCTTGGTAATTTAGATTTACTGTAGCTTGCTTTGCGATTTTCCATTTTTTTTATTGCTGTTTATATTAATTGTTTTATGTGCTGCTGCATTGCCTCGTTCCTTAGTTTAGTATCTGAGCTCAGTAGATTTAAGTTAGCTTAAGAGGGGGTAGACTATATAAGAACCTAACTATGGAGACTAGGGAAAGAATGCTTTGAAAGTTATATGAAAACGATTTGGGCCTAAATGAGTATTGCACAATGAGCCATATTTCTTTTGAAAGAAATATGGTTAGAATACAGAAAACAGGTATAGGTAGGATTTTCTTGGAAATAAATGTTGAGGTGAGAAATGTGTGAACATATAAATACAGAAAGCATGCTTAGATAGAATTTTTTTGGTGGAAACAAAGGATGAAATAAGAGAAAAGATATATGAAGTTTTGGGTTGGACTGCAGTACCAAATGTTACACTGAAAGCGAACCCTGTCCTTTCCTATTGGTGTTATCCCACTATGTGTGTGTGTACCCTTGTGTATTTGTTTTCTTCCTGTCTCTGTGTAGTTTCATAGAATTTTTTTCTCTTTTAATATTAAGCTACATTCACTATGATGAGGAATACTGTTATCCTCCAATATAATTAGCATTAATAATATGTTATTTACTTTGTAATGATGTTAGACATTATTCATTTTGTTTAAATGCTCATGTGTGAAGTTGATGTTTCAAAAATTATTGTGATCTTTTATGTATGTACTCATGTCATAATTCCACTGATGTATATGTTAGTTCGATTCTTTTGTAAAGCCTGTACTACAGATGTTATCTGTATTATTATGTTTTTAATGATGTATTTTGTACCTTTGTTATTGTATTTTTACGTTATCAAATTGTAATTGTTACCAGTTCTTCCAATTAAGTTACATTTCACTGCACACGTTTCTGTTGGTCATAGTATATGGACAATATGTGAGAAGTAGGGACTGTTAGTGTTTGCACGTGTGTTAATAATTCAGCAAGGGACTGGATAACAGCATTGCTGGTTCTAAGGACAATTCCAAAAACTTTGTGAGTGCACAAGTGGTGGTTTATGGACTTGCTATATTCTCCGCAAGACTCTTTGATGGTGAGTGTGCACCTGCACAATCGCAACAGATGGCTGCTGGCCATCTCTACAAGGACTACAGTGGGTCTGCATCTTTGATGGCCCACCATTACCATTATCTCTACAAGGACTACAGTGGGTCTGCATCTTTGATGGCCCACCATTACCATTATCTCTACAAGGACTACAGTGGGTCTGCACCTCTGGTGGCCCACCAATACCACAATCTCTACCAGGACTCCAGTGGGTCTGCTCTGTGATGACCTACCTACCAATGTTCTTCCAAACTTCGAATGACTCTGCTGTGGGTTTGCTCTGTTGTGGCCCATTACCTGTATGTCAAGAGTCAGCACTGTCTTTCCGTTGGAAGGACAACACTACTTCTTCAAGACTGCATGGAAATCCACTACTTCTGTGTGCAATTTCTTTTACTAATGAGACTTTGTGAAAAAAACCTGTAATTACTGTTATGATGAATGATCACGACTATCTTTATGGACTGTGAGAAAATTTTAGCTTTTGACCAACATTGTATCAATAAGTGTGTGCATTTGATTTCTTTGTTATTGTAATTATGAAAAATTTTATCAAATCATTATTGGCCACTGCCCAAAAAAAATTTGTAAAATTTTTTGTGGGGAGCATGGGGGCTATGTAAGTAGGCTGTTTATGTTTTCTCTATGTAAGTAGGCTGTTTATGTTTTCTTATTGGCAACGTTACGTAGCGCTCAATATGAAAATCACTGGCTGTGCTGTGTGCAGTCTGTCGCTAGTTTGCATTGTTGTCTGCCATTGTAGTGTTGGGCAGCGGCAGCTGGATGTGAACAGCGCGTAGCGTTGCGCAGTTGGAGGTGAGCCGCCAGCAGTGGTGGATGTGGGGAGAGAGATGGCGGAGATTTGTAATGAACTGATATATATATTATGACTTGTGATGATATTAAGGTAAATACATTGTTTGTTCTCTATTAATATCTTTCATTTGCTAACTATCCCTATCAGTAGTTAGTGCCTTCCATAGTTTGAATCTTTTATTTAGCTGGCAGTAGTAGCGCTCGCTGTATTGCAGTAGCTTGAGCAGCGAAGATTTTTGTGAGGTAAGTGATTTGTGAAAGGTATAGTTTAATGTTAGTCAGGGCCATTCTTTTGTAGGGAATTTTGAAAGTCAGATTGCGTTGCGCTAACAAAATATTGTGTGTCAGTTTAAGCACAGTCTTGTATAATTGTTCAAAGGGGACGTTTCATAATCCTCAGACTTGTGCATTATGTGTTTCAGTATACGTAGACACAAAATATCAAATAAAACAGGTAAATGAAGGAAACTTATTACTCCTTCCATATTCGCTGCTTCTCTCGAATACAAAGAAAAAAAAGAAAAAATACCAGTATTCTCCAACTGACATAATTTTTTTAAAACTTGGCTCAAAAATCATGCTGTATTTTTCGTGTTAAATCATTGGCCAATATTAACTGTCGAATCTGTTCACACCTATTCTATAATGTGTTGATGTGTAATTTTGTAAGTTGACTCCTTTCATAAGAAACAATTCTCAAAGACGATACAAATCATTCATACGCTACAGAACTTCCTAACAAACTAGTTTTTTAAAAAGTTTATTTTGAAAACAAAAATGGTAGGACCGCTGTTATAACAAACTCACACACCTGTTTTATATTCGGTTGTCAGCAAAAAATAAAAATACGTTTTAACCGAAAATACTGATTATTTGTAACTAAAATAGCGGTATGTGTTTTTACCGGTAGGTTTTTCCCACCCCTGTTAAGAGGACGCTGTTAACGTTTCAACCGTGTTTACGTTTTCAATGTGTATAATAAGACAAGAGTCCTCGTCATTTATATATATGAACTTAGCACTTCTTGTAACAATTACTATCGACTTCACGTCCTGGTAGACGCACAACGAAATTTATTTGTGCAAATGGCTTCGATTAGGTAGTAATTAGCACATGAGGTTATACGTTCTGTTGTATAAATGACGAAGACTGCTGTCTTATTATACACATAGAATATCTGAACGTGGTTGAGACGAGAACAATGTCCTCTTGAAAGAAACTATAGGCGCTGACACTCTACAGTTTTAGAACATACCAGTAAACCACCCCTCCAAGGTTCTCAAGGAACCCGAATTCCCGTGTAAAAACAGATTAAAACGCCTAGTTACTTTTCAAATGAGTTAATGTGTTACATATGTGACGTTAGCATGTAGGCGAGAAAAAGTTTGGAAAAGTTTTGAAATTATGTGTGAAATTTGTTTGAGGTCGCTAAGTGCCCACATTCTGAAATACTGGACGCATAGAGTCTGGGTAATTTGTGCGCGGTGAGTTGCGCTGCCTCAGGGTATACACACAGTTTCTGTACTTCTCTCACTGTGGAAATCTTAAATGTATACCTCTTTACGAGTAGATTAGAGCATTTTAAATTTTTAATTTCAATCAGTGATTATATGATATATCGAGGATTAAATTTTTGTTGCCTTTGTAAGCTAAGCTATGCAACCTGCAACTGGATCCGTGCATCGTGTTAACAGTTTCGTCATATAAATAATGGGCTGAAATCGCTATAGTGGTGAATAAATACATGTAATAACGGCTCCGGAGACCAGCTAAGAAGACTGTCTTTGTAAAATATTGCACCGTAGAATATTGTACCGTTCAATGGAGCCGCGCGGGGTAGCCGCGCGGTCTGAGGCGCCTTGCCGCGTTCCGCGCGGCTACCCCCGTCGGAGCTTCTAGTCCTCCCTGGGGCATGGGTGTGTGTGTTGCCCTTAGAGTAAGTTAGTTTAAGCTAGATAAAGTAGTGTGGAAGCCTAGGGACCGATGACCTCAGCAGTTTGGTCCCATGGGAACTTACCACAAATTTCCAAATTTTTGAATTTCGTTCAGTAGAGCAAGCGCTTATACCGCGAAGTTACCGCTAAAATATAATTGGGCAGCAGCTGCGAAAGGAACATAGTTATGTAACACGTCATGGTTAATTTAATACGTCGCCTTCAGTCACAATATTTTATTTTCCGGTTTCATTCAACGCGTTTCGTCGCTACAACTCCGTTCCCTAGGATTGCATAGAAGGTTTTTAGGCGTTACGTCTGTTTCCGTTTATCACCTGGTAGTGAAAGAGCAACATAGTCGTTACTACATGAATCAATTATGGACTACATAAACGAAATAAATAATTATTACTGATTGCTTTCGTTAGGAGATTTTCATAATTGATATTGCAATCGTATGACAAACCTAAGTTTTTGGTAAACATTATGAAAAAAGGGAAGGAGCATGCGGAAAATTCAGTTCTCATCTACATATACACGGTATAAGATTATAAAAAATTACGTGTATTGTCTTTCATAAACATGAGAAGCAAAAATTAAGAAATCTGATCTACCATTCCTTACCTTATTACAGTTGAAAAAAGGCAAGCGGCTTCCACTAAGCAGTTTTGCACCATCTTTAGAATCTACAAAGCAAACCGTGCCCCAGTTAAACAAAATTACTGTGTGGTTTCCAAATCGTAGGTGTCCCATCGTATTTTATCTTGGCCTTCCATCATCAGACGTGGATCCAGTAGTATAAAAACTTTCGAGGCTGGGCTAGTAAAAAATAAACAAACTTAAGTTGATGGTTTTTAGTACTTCAGGTGTTCTGCATAGTCTCTCCTTGCTTTAGTACACCGCACAATCACAGAACGTTCATACAACCATGTGAAACTGTCAGAAAAGTCCTTCTTTGGTTTGTTGTTCAACTCGCGCGTCGTAGTGGCTTGTCCAGGGACGTCAACCGCTTGTAGCCATGTGTTACGGTGCAAGAACACTGGTAACAAAATGTTCTTAACTGACAGGGGCCGGTGACGAGTGTCACGCCTTGTCATTCACAATTGGTTTCAAACCCGACAGGAATTGCTGCTTCAGCGAATGAAAGTCCTCCTCAAACGGGATCGGGGCGAACATTGAGAAAGGAACTACGCAGTGGTCTTTTGGAGTCGGGTACCTCTTAAAACGTTGCATGTGGCTGCACGTATTAGTGGGCCAAACGACACACAGAGCAGCCAGTAACTGACTGGAGGCGTGCAGTAGTGTGGTCCGTCGAGAGACGACTTTCCTCTTCTTCTTTTAAATGGTGCAAGGCGACGAATGCATCGACTGCCCACTGAGGCGTTTAGTTTGCAACACGTGAACGGAGTAGTTCAGGCCGGAAGTGGCTGTGAGACGTCTTGGGGGTGTCGGTCATTCTATGACTTAGGCTCACTTATTCTGGTCACCGCGTACGTGAACCAAAACGTGTTGTCGTTTCCTCTATATCTTAGTGGTGAGTACACTGCGAACATTCCCCTTCTTCTAAGATGACAACAGCCGTTTTCACAGGCCTGCACACACACGTTCCTTGTTCGACGAAAGTTCAGGTACTCTATCGCATCTCGACTAGTCCGCTAAATCACCGGATCCTTATCCATCAGAAAATATCCGGGGCTGTTTGGAACCGTGGGTGAAATGTAACAGTTAACGTTCGTGAAATCTGGTACCTCTGTGCGGTCTAATCAGCAATAGTTGGCTTCATCTGGATATGACGTATCTAAAGAAATTTGTGCACTCTCTTCCTCGCCGAAAAGAGGCTTCTAGTAATTCCTTGACTCTTTAAAGGATCGAACTTCGACGTATAAAACAACTTCAAATTACTGAGTGCTTTGCAAAGGAATTAGCGTGTTACATATTGACGATATGCATGCAAGCAAGAAAAATTTACAAAACATTTGAAATTACGTTTATAGTTTGTCGAAAGTTACTAAATGCTCTGCTTATCAAACACTGGATATTTGTGCGCGATGAATTACGCTGCCACAAGATTTGTACACAGTTTATAGCTGTATTACTAGTTTAACTGTGTCAAACCTTTGAAAAAAAGTATAATTCTTAATGAACAGATTATGACTCCATTTTAAATTTTTAAATTCGCTCAATAATTATATTAAACTAGCGACGTAGCATCTACAGCCGAACAACATGTTCATAATACACTCTAAGGGGAAAAAAGAAACCGGTGCACCACGAATGAATTATGCGAATTGGACAGAAATCGGTAGATGAGTTGCAAATGTACAGACAAGCAAGTGATTACAATTGAAGAAAAACTGGATGATTTATTCCAGAGAAAGAGCTTCACAAACGGAGCAAGTCGTCAATAACGTGTTGAACGACACCTGGCCCTTATGCAAGCAGTTATTCAGCTTGGCGCTGATTGACCGAGCTGTTGACCATCGGGGTTCAATTCGAAGTGGGAGTCACCACTGAAGACAATTCCAGGCCAAAGGCGCAGATGGAGACACCCTGGACACCGGTGGGATCTCAGGCTGTCTGTCACCAACCATACGGCCCGACACACAGGAATGATGGTTTGGGATGCCATTTTATTTCATAGCAGGACACCTTTGGTTGTCACCCTTACAGCACAGCGGTACTTCGACGATATTATCCTCCCAGTTTTGTTGCCCTTCATCGCAAGTGACCCTGGGCTTACATTTCAGCAAGAGAATGCCTGCCCTCACACGATGAGAATTTCTTCTTCTTGTCTGCATCCTTGCAAAACCCTACCTTCGCAGCAAGGTTGCCGGATCTCTCCCCAACTGAGAACATTTGGAGATTTATTGGCAGGGCCCTCCAGTCATCACGGGATTCTAAAGATCTAACCTGCCAATGGGTCAGATTTTAGAATTATATGCGGCAGGAGGACATCCAACAACTCTCTCACCAATGCCAAGCCGAATAACTGCTTGCTTAAGGGCCAGAGATGGATCACTGCGTTATTGAGTTGCTCAATTTGTGAAGCTCTTTCCTGGAACAAATGATCCAATTGTTCCGAAACTGTAATCCTTTGTTTGTCTGTACATGTACATTGCATATACCACATATACCGAATTCAGTCCTATTCTGGTAATCCATTCGTGGTGCGTCATTTTATTTTACCTTAGAGCGTGTATATAGATGTATACAAACACTCCTTACGAATTACTCTACCTCTTAGTGACAACCGTATCACAAGCGCTACAGTAGTTCTCAACATTAGCCCGAACACACAGACAGAAGCTGCGGTGGTGGCCTTTAATTTATAATATGTATAGAAGGAGTTAAGAAATTAAATTTCGGCTGCCTCTGGAAACCGTCAGGTAGGCAACCAACAGCTACAACTGGATGTCATGAAACGTGTTAGCCGATTAGTATTATAGACCGCAAATCTATAGGCCGTATGATATGGCATTCCTGTGATATTTTATGATAGTGAGAAGTGTTTTAGTGCGATGCTCTCTCTCTCTCTCCTCTCTCTCTCTCTCTCTCTCTCTCTCTCTCTCTCTCTCCCTCTGTGTGTGTGTGTGTGTGTGTGTGTGTGTGTGTGGTGTCCACTTTCGACCCTGCAGCCGTACAGATACATGATGAAATAAAATAAATTCTGACATTGGCCGCAACTGTGCATTGTACTGAATTCAATGGTGACAAGTGAAAATTTGTGCTGGACCGGGAATCGAACCCGGATATCCAGCTTCACACAAGTGGCTGCCTTAAACGCTTCGGCTATTTGAGCATGCTTAGCATCTGACCAAAATTCCCAATTTTATTTTCGTTTCATCATATTCTTAAGTGTGTTCAGCGTTGTTACGTCACAGGCTACACATAGTGGCTATATGTGTGCTGAAAAGATTACTGAGACAAAGTCAGAAGTTGACTGTACTGCAGCTGTAGAAGGACGTGGTTGTGTGTTACTCGTGCCACTTTCCTATTATTCTCATTAGTGATGCGAAATATGTTTTTAAGTTAAGTATTTCTGGTGCTATGGAGATAATATTCATAAGAATTTTGGATCATGTTATGGTATGTGTAATGAAACTATTATAGTATAATTTAAAATGAATTAAGAATAAGACAGCGTTTCTTTGTCAATGAAACTTACCTACACATGTATCTGAACAGCAGTAAGTCTATGTAAAGTTATCTTGCTGGCCACAGCCCTCGACAGTACGCTCGTGCCCAACCCCAGCCATATAATTAGTTCTACAGTTGAACATACTGAGGCTGTCTGTCGTTTATCAAGGATTGTTGTCAGAACAGCAGTTTGAAAAAAAAATGCGACTAGGAGATGGTGAAAAAAGCTGTCGATGGCGTATTAGCTAGAGAATTCAGCACCAGGGAAGCAGCAGGTCGTTCTTGGGACGGACTTAAAAACAATTTCACTGATGAACTGGAATATAAGCTAAGCATTCAGATAACTGCTTTTTGCTCCTAAACGAAACAGAATATTTAAAATTGGTTTCGATTTAGCGCAACATTTGAAGTTGCCACATCAGTTCAACCGGAAGAAGAAAGCTGCAGGCCGTTAATTTATCCGGGGTTTCATGATGCGATATTCGGAATTTTTCTTATTGTTTTCCCAATATACCATCTTGTAACGAACACAAGATTTTAATAGAGGGCAACAAAATGTTATTTTGAAAGTCTATCGAAATTCTAATGTTACTGTTGTATTTAGCCTTATTTTGTGTTATCATTGTTATCATTTTATCCAGCGATGAAACAGTTAGTTGAAGCACATCATTTGACAAACTTCCTTCAAATGTAATTAATTATGTTAAAACGACTTAATTTTTATTTATTTTTTTGAGTTTTAATGTTAATGTCGTGTTATTTCACCATGAACCAGCTTTATTGTAAATAGTTCATACGATTCATATAAACAAGTAAAAAGGCTTGTGTGTGCACCTCTGGAATAACTTTCCCTAGCCGGAGTGGCCGAGCGGTTCTAAGCGCTACAGTCTGGAACCGCGCGACCGCTACGGTCGCAGGTTCGAATCCTGCCTCGGGCATGGATGTGTGTGATGTCCTTAGGTTAGTTAGCTTTATGTAGTTCTTAGTTCTAGGGGAATGATGACCTCAGAAGTTAAGTCCCATAGTGCTCAGAGCCATTTTGAACTTTCCCTATATATAAGTTATGCCTGTAATGAGGGAGTTGCAAAGCTCTTTTTTTTTAGCTGTTTGCAAATAAAATATCAGTAGTGGTAATGAGCAACAAATTACTCACCTTTATCTAACTGTGGCCTCTTATTGCATGGTGAAATAAACTTGAGGCTTCCGGTGTTTGTTGTTAATTATTATTAAGCGCCTACTTCAAATGAAACAACTGAATCGGCTTGTGCAAAGTGCCGCAAGCAGCTGTGCTATGCTCATGGGCATCCACAGCAATTTTCTCAAGAACAAAATCTGAGAAGAAGTACATAAAAGTTACTGTAGCTCTTACAGACAATAGGTATCTTAGTATGTTGCTAAGTGGCAGTTGCTTCC
Source organism: Schistocerca americana (assembly GCF_021461395.2). Classification (NCBI taxonomy): domain Eukaryota; kingdom Metazoa; phylum Arthropoda; class Insecta; order Orthoptera; family Acrididae; genus Schistocerca; species Schistocerca americana. The sequence goes on along the minus strand of NC_060119.1, from coordinate 508,548,514 downwards.
AAAACTGTCTCGTAAGCTGCTTAACAATTCAGTACTCAGATCTGGTTAGTGAATCAAATCAAATCAGTAATGCTGCTTGAGAGCTGCAGGCGATAATAACAAATGCCCATGACTATAAATCTAATTAGCTCTGTCTCTTTCAGTTTTGTTACGGTGACAGATTCTTCTAACGTGCTACAGCCTGGGGCTCTTAGTTGGCTGGTGAAAGGTGAGAATCATGAGTGGAACCACATGGGTCGTAAAAATATCTTTGCTTAAAGCCATTTCTTGGCCATGTACATAACGAAAGCGCTCTGCTGTTCAAATACAGTAGGGTGAAGGTGAAGGCAGCCCAGCCCATCACAAACCCCACGTGAACTGCAAAGAATGCCTTTTAGCAAAGAGAAGATCAAAAGGATAGGAGAAAATACAGAACTGCTAGTGTAGGCCCCAGCTGTTAGGCCCACAGGATGCCAGCTGGAATTTTTGTTCAAAATATGTGAGGAGGTGAATGGTTGGTTCATAGCAGTTGTTTTGGTAATGGAGGAGAGAAGCAGCACATGGGTACATGCACGCCTTCTCATACGCTATAACTAGAAATCCGTGAAATAGTAGGAGAGACTTCCTGCCTTCTAACCCCATTCCAACAGAGAAACGTACACTCATGCTCTTAAATTAAGGATAATTGCAGAATGTGGTGCCACACAACATAGCACTACACAAAACTGGCGCAATAGCATAGGAACTTTGGGAACACACACAACACATATCTGTAAGTCCACGGTGTTGGTAATAAGTTGAGAAAACCGTCCCGAAACACATGTGCTATAAAACGCCACTGTTTCCTGCGCATGTACCCCGACGTGTTACAAAATGCCACTGTTTCCTGCGCATGTGCCCCGACATAAATATGGGATATAATCACCATGCACACCTACACAGGCCGCACAACAGGTTGGCATACTCTGGATAAGATGATCGAGCAGCTGCTGGGGTATAGCCTCCCATTCTTGCATCAGTGCCTGTCGGAGCTCCTGAAGTGTCCTAGGGGTTTGAAGACGTGCAGCGATTCGCCTCGACCGAGAGCATCCCAGATGCTGTTCGATGGGGTTTGGGTCTGGAGAACAGGCAGGCCGCTCTATTCGCCTGGTGTCTTCTGTTTAAGGTACTCCTCCACGATGGCAGCTCGGTGGGGCCGTGCGTTATCATCCGTCAGGAGGAAGGTGGGACCCACTGAACCCCTGAAAAGGCAGACGTACTGGTGCAAAATGACGTCGCAATACACCTGACCTGTTACAGTTCCTCTGTCAAAGACATACAGGGGTGTACGTGCACCAATCGTAATCCAACCCCACACCGTCAAACCACGACCTCCATACAGGTCCCTTTCAAGGACATGAAGGGGTTGGTATCTGGTTCGTCGTTCACGCTAGATGAAAACCCGTCGAGAATCACTGTTCAGACTATACCTGGACTCGGCCGTGAACATAACCTGGGACCACTGCTCCAGTGACCATGTACAGTGTTCTTGACACCAGGCTTTACGGGATTTCCTGTGACCAGGGGTCAGTGGAATGCACCTTGCAGGTCTCCGGGCGAATAAACCATGTCTGTTCAGTCGTCTGTAGACTGTGTGTCTGGAGACAACTGTTCCAGCGGCTGCGGTAAGGTCCCGAGCAATGCTATATGCAGTATTCCGTGGTCGTCTGCGGGCACTGATGGTGGATATCGGTCTTTTTGTGGTGTTGTACACTGTGGAGGTCCCGTACTGTAGCGCCTGGACACGTTTCCTGTCTGCTGGAATCGTTGCCATAATCTTGAGATCACACTTTGTGGCACACAGAGGGCCCGTGTTTCGAACTGCTGTGTTTGACCAGCCTCCATCCGCCCTAGTATTCTACCCTGCATAACGTCATTAATATGTGTTCTTTGAGCCATTTTCAATACACAGTCTCCATTAGCGTGTCTGAAAACGTCTGCACACTTACTCGCTGCACCGTACTCTGACATACACGAACACATCTCTGCGTATGTGGACTGCTGCCAGCGCCACCGTGCGACGACCGCAGGTCAAATGCACCGCATGGTCATACCCCGAGGTGATTTAAACCCGTAAACCGCCCACCAGTTCGTTGTTTCACCATGTAGCAGCCTTATCCTTAATTTATGAGCATGGGTGTAGTTCATTGGCTAATCACAGCAGAATCCGCTCGGAAATTGGTTAGCATCTTTATTAAATTGTCATCAGTTGGAATTCACAGGCCTGTTGCAATTGGCTGGCGAAATTCTGATGCTGATAGAACCAACTAAGTTTTGTTGAGGAGACTAAGAGATCGCTTGTCCCATGGGCTCGATAGAGAATGCTTCACCATAGGCATCATAGAGAAGAATTTTCGACAGGGTTTGAGGCTGTATGCTACAGATTAGAGTAGCAGATTGAGATGTCTCTAATCTAGAGCAGGACTTACAGGCTGAACTTAGGAATCTCAGGCATTACTGCAGCCATCTTCTGCACCCATGCATCACTAGAGCGGTAAGCATGGTCCATATTTGAATTCATCGAGATGAGGCGAGTACAAGGTCATTTATCTTGTGTAAAGGTTTAGTTTTGCTGATATATTTTTCACAGCTAGTTAGTTGCACCCATGATGCACTTTGGCGAGAGTAATGGTATTTGTTCATGCTTTTCCAGGACTTTTCTTTAGCTCGTTAACTTCTTCAATAATCATCAGTCACATCTGCGAACAAAGTTTTTATATCACTTCTATCATGCATCCATCCTCTTATGCTGAGGCTATCCTACATGTTTTCAATCCCCTGTTCCCTCGATAAATTACCGTATTATTGATTCAGCAGATGAAACATTTTTGATGTCTTTTAGTATTAAATCAGACTGTTATAGTGACCCTTAGTAACTTTTCACAGTTTGATTGATCCTATTATCAATAAGTCTATGTGAGACGCTGTATCCATATTTCATGTCTGCTTGGGGCCCCCTGCTAATTTAACGTCCGCAGCCCGTGGTCGTGCGGTAGCGTTCTCGCTTCCCGCGCCCGGGTTCCCGGGTTCGATTCCCGGCGGGGTCAGGGATTTTCTCTGCCTCGTGATGACTGGGTGTTGTGTGATGTCTTTAGGTTAGTTAGGTTTAAGTAGTTCTAAGTTCTAGGGGACTGATGACCATAGATGTTAAGTCCCATAGTGCTCAGAGCCATTTGCACCATTTTTTTTCTAATTTAATGAGATAAGCTGTTTTCCATTCCTTGACTGTTTCCTCTCAATTCACATGTCGCTATGCAGAGATATCATCGTACCTCACTGCGGATAGGTTGGGTAGCACCGCAGGAACACCGTAAATACTCAGTCGACACCTCACAATGTTTCTGCTATGATTATTTGTGTCAAGGTGTCGGACCGGTCCCTTTCTGCAGTTTGATAAGTACTGTACTAGCGAATGACAGCGAAACGATTGAGGACGCTAATTCAGCAACGTTCTGCAAACGTTCGTAACAATTTGGACTGCAGAAGGGCACCGAAACCGCCATCGTAACAAGGAATCAGCAAAATTTTCCTAGGAGAAAGTGTCAACCACAGAAACGTAAGGCATAGAAAGATTGTAAACGTCAAAAGTTCTATTCAGTCTCACATTTCTCTGGAGAATCAAACATCAGTGTATTTCGTTTTGTACATAATTTATTTGTATGCAAAAAATTTAGAAGATATTCTGACACCACAGAATCATACCGCTCATCTCACTGCTACAAAAAAGTCATGACAGAAGTAGAAAATAAACAGTTTCTTAAGAACTTTCTGGGTGCCATGCCATGATTCTAAGTGCCATCAAGAAAGTTTCTGTTTCTAGAACCATTGACTTTGAGGTACCACGTTTTATTTGTCATAATAGTAGTACAGAAACACAGCTGTAGTGCTTTAACTAATAGAACTGATCTATGAAAACCATTCCTCATATGTTACCAATTTCATACAAGAGAAGAGCAAAATTAAATTATAGGGAAAAATATCGACTTCTGTTCCTTGCACAACATAATTCTTGGGATCAAACATTGTCAGGTCTGCTGTATTATTCCCTGTGCTGTTGAGGAAGAAACTGCAGCATCGCGAGCAGGTCTTTCTGTTTTGCGGGTGATAAACACGACTGGTCTTTCAAATAAAGTACGGCATGTGGGAATGACAGGGTGTTCTCCTGCCGAAATATCGGCGGTGGTCGACGACGTCACCCGGCAGCAAACCGGTAAATTATTTGAACAAAGTACGGCATGGCACACATCAGCCTCAGATTTTCCTCTATTGAATACGACGATATTTTTCCGTTCTTCTGTTTCAGAGTGAAATTTTTTTGACAGCTGTTTGATGCTGGTGAGTATGAGGCACTTCGATCATACAGCATTTGGAGATCTTACACGCCTACAATGTCAACAACATATGAGCACCATTTTTACCATCAAAGAAATCAGTCGTATGCGTTGGAATAAAATGAAATGGGTTCATAGCTTCAGTTGATGCAAAAGTCTTCTGTAAATCTTGCGGAACAAAGGCCTTTCTTACCTTTCTTCTTTTCTCCATAACTGCGAAATCTGTGTGGCGTCACAAAAAGATGCGCCTACTCACCAAAAAATTGAGTGTTACTCGTCCAAATCGCCCCACACTTACCAGAAACGTTATTGTAAACACAAGTCTGATATTCTTATTTTGGGCAGCACTGAGGTCTGACCAGACCACGAGTTTATTATGCGAAAGTGGTTCCAAACTGAAGGTTTCGCATAAACATGAAGCAACCTCACAGCCACCTAGTGCAGCAAGACATTAATCCCACATACACATTAAAGCAATATTGTTATCACTGACATGAATAGCTAAAGTATAGCGCTTTATCTGCCTGCTTTAATAGATAATGGAATGTATGAATGTTGGTACCGGTAATACTTGTTGCATGTTAATAGACATAACTGTAGTTGCGTTTGGGGAATCTGGACTCGGCTGCGTCAATCCCCAATCAATACATAGCACTTTAGTAATTTTTAAGAGGACTCTCCTGTTCAATTTTGGCTGTGGTTGTGGTATCCTTATTATGTCGGACGTGGAAGTATAATGTATCACAAAACCTGCATGTGTCCATATCAGGCCTGTAACTAACCATGCGTGGAAAATCTCTCTTAAGAACTGACATGTAGCCAAATAGAAGTCAGTGCATACGTTGCCTTATGTAAAACGTAAATTCTTGATACATTTTAATCTGGGCTCTCTAATCTCTCTACTCGATCCGGAACGACGACAGTTGCTTTCATTAAATGGGAAGCTGCTTACGTGATCTTTAACTTCTTGTCTAAAATCTTCAGACTGCAGTCTTCCACTATCACTGAACTTCTTACGAACTGCAGCCTTATTGCAGCTGCCTGTATTCATAGATACTATTGTGTCTGTAGCCTGAAGATTTGCCAAAGATGTGTATTTGAGCCCAAATCTTTCCTGCAGAGCTGTTTTGTAAACTTGCCTCATGCCACCATCAGTATCGGGTAAGTAATACGCTGGGCATTGACGGTGACTGCTTGCTGGATTATCGTACGTACCGTGTCTGGTCGTCTGAATAAGACGATTTGCAATAAACTCAATAAATAAATTCATTGTTCATTTCCATAATAACTGTTGAAAAGTAGAGTTTCCAGTGAAGGGGTGCGCCGTTGTACTTGTAGCTGCACTTGCAGAAAGCCCAAAACAATAAAATAATCTAAACTGTGTAAACTGCTCTAGGTAATTCACAATGACAAATGAGTTAAAAAATTGAAAGCATGTTCAAGCATATTATTTTAAATGTATTAGGTGAGTGAAACAAACAAATAGAATTTCTGCCCTTGAACCACTAACAAGACTTACTAACATCATTGTTCGACGGCTGTTTGTCAGGAAATGTACCCCTTATCTTTTCCAGGCATACATTGTTTTGTTTGTTCTCGTCTGCAGCTTTCTTTACTATTTTTGAATCCAAATTATCTCATTCCGTAACAAAGACGTTAAGTTGGTGCAAGCAAAAGCTTACATGCACTCTTGATTACCATGCAAACTGTACATTAACTAGACGGGGGAGAACTTGACGCATGTTATTTGAAAGACAGAGAAAAACACTACTTGGCACAAAGACCACGCGCCATCTGCTAATGAAAGTTTGAAACATTTTCTCGATAATGTAGATCTTGGAACATATCCAGAGGCATGCAACACAGTACAAGAACGTAATAACACTTAAAGTGCGTTTTTTGAATACATGATTCTTAGATCTTTTAAGAGTTTGAATATTGCCGCGCTTCAGCAACTGTGCATGTTGTTGTTGTTGTGGTCTTCAGTCCTGAGACTGGTTTGATGCAGCTCTCCATGCTACTGTATCCTGTGCAAGATTCTTCATCTCCCAGTACCTACTGCAGCCTATACCCTTCTGAATCTGCTTAGTGTATTCATCTCTTGGTCTCCCTCTACGATTTTTACCCTCCACGCTGCCCTCCAGCACTAAATTGGTGATCCCTTGATGCCTCAGAATATGTCCCACCAACCGATCCCTACTTCTAGTCAAGTTGTGCCACAAACTCGTCTTTTCCCCAATTCTATTCAATACCTCCTCATTAGTTATGTGATCTACCCATCTAATCTTTAGCATTCTTAGTAGCACCACATTTCGAAAGCTTCTATTCTCTTCTTGTCCAAACTGGTTATCGTTCATGTTTCACTTCCATACATGGCTACACTCCATACAAATACTTTCAGAAACGACTTCCTGACACTTAAATCTATACTCGATGTTAACAAATTTCTCTTCTTCAGAAACGCTTTCCTTGCCATTGCCAGTCTACATTTTATATCCTCTCTACTTCGACCATCATCAGTTATTTTGCTCCCCAAATAGCAAAACTCCTTTACTACTTCAAGTGTCTCATTTCCTAATCTAATTCCCTCAGCATCACCCGACTTAATTCGACTACATTCCATTATACTCGTTTTGCTTTTGTTGATGTTCATCTTATACCCTTCTTTCAAGACACTGTCCATTCCGTTCAACTGCTCTTCCAAATCCTCTGCTGCCTCTGACAGAATTACAATGTCAGCGGCGAACCTCAAAGATTTTATTTCTTCTCCATGGATTTTAATACCTACTCCGAACTTTTCTTTTGTTTTCTTTACTGCCTGCTCAATATACAGATTGAATAGCATCGGGGAGAGGCTACAACCCTGTCTCACTCCCTTCCCAACCACTGCTTCCCTTTCATGACCCTCGACTCTTATAACTGCCATCTGCTTTCTGTACAAATTGTAAATAGACTTTCGCTCCCTGTATTTTACCCCTGCCACCTTCAGAATTTGAAAGAGAGTATTCCAGTCAACATTGTCATAACCTTTCTCTAAGTCTACGAATGCTAGAAACGTAGGTTTGCCTTTCCTTAGTCTTTCTTCTAAGATAGGTCGTAGGGTTATTATTGCCTCACGTGTTCCAACATTTCTGCGGAATCCAAAGTGATCTTCCCCGAGGTCGGCTTCTACCAGTTTTTCCATTCGTCTGTAAATAATTCGCGTTAGTATTTTGCAGCTGTGACTTATGAAACTGATAGTTCGGTAATTTTCACATCTGTCAACACCGGCTTTCTTTGGGATTGGAATTAGTATATTCTTCTTGAAGTCGGAGGGAATTTCGTCTATCTCATACATCTTGCTCACCAGATGGTAGAGTTTTGTCAGGACTGGCTCTCCCAAGGCCGTCAGTAGTTCCAATGGAATGTTGTCTACCCCTGGGGCCTTGTTTCGACTCAGGTGTTTCAGTGCTCTGTCAAACTCTACACGCAGTATCGTACCTCCCATTTCATCTTCATCTACATCCTCTTCCATTTCCATAATATTGTCCTCAAGTACATCGCCCTTGTATAGACCCTCCATACACTCCTTCCACCTTTCTGCTTTCCCTTCTTGGCTTAGAACTGGGTTTCCATCTGAGCTCCTGATATTCATACAAGTGGCTCTCTTTTCTCCAAAGGTCTCTCTTTATGTATAGACCCTCCATATACTCCTTCCACCTTTCTGCTTTCCCTTCTTGGCTTAGTACTGGGTTTCCATCTGAGCTCCTGATATTCATACAAGTGGCTCTCTTTTCTCCAAAGGTCTCTTTAATTTTCCTGTAGGCAATATCTATCTTATCCCTCGTGAGATAAGCCTCTACATCCTTACATTTGTCCTCTAGCCATCCCTGCTCAGCCATTTTGCCCTTCCTGTCGATCTCATTTTTGAGACGTTTGTATTTGTTTTTGCCTGATTCACTTACTGCATTTTTGTGTTTTCTCCTTTAATCAATTAAATTCAATATCTCTTCAGTTACTCAACGATTTCTACTAGCCCTCGTCTTTTAACCTACTTGATCCTCTGATGCCTTCACTGTTTCATTCCTCAAAGCTACCCATTCTTCTTCTACTGTATTTCTTTCCCCCATTCCTGCGAATTGTTCCCTTATGCTCTTCCTGAAACTCTATACAACCTCTGGTTTAGTCAGTTTATCCAGGTCCCATCTCCTTAAATTCCCAACTTTTTGCAGTTTCTTCAGTTTTAATCTACAGGTCATAACCAATAGGTTGTGGTGAGAGTCCACATCTGCCCCTGGAAATGTCTTACAGTTTAAAACCTTGTTCCTAAATCGCGGTCTTACCATTATATAAAGTATCTGAAACCTTCTAGTATCTCCAGGGTTCATCCATGTATACAACCTTCTTTCATGATTCTTGAACCAAGTGTTTGCTATGATTAAGTTATGCTCTGTGCAGAATTCTACCAGGTGGCTCCCTCTTTCACTTCTTAGCCCCAATCCATATTCACCTACTACGTTTCCTTCTCTTCCTTTTCCTACTGTCGAATTCCAGTTACCGATGACTATTAAATTTTCGTCTCCCTTCACTACCTGAATAATTTCTTTTGTCTCATCATACATTTCATCAATTTCTTCATCATCTGCAGAGCTAATTGGCATATATATTTGTACTACTGTAGCAGGCGGGGACTTCCTGTCTATTTTGGCTAAAATAATGCGTTCACTATGCTGTTTGTAGTAGCTTACCCGCACTCCTACTTTTTTATTCATTATTAAACCTACTCCCGCATTACCCCTACCTGATTTTGTATTTATAACCCTGTATTCACTTGACCAAAAGTCTTGTTCCTCCTGCCACCGAACTTCACTAATTCCCACTATATCTAACTTTAGCCTATCCATTCCCTTTTTAAATTTTCTAACCTATGTGCCCGATCAAGGGATCTGACATTCCACGCTCCATGCGTAGAACGCCAGTTTTATTTCTCATGATAACGACGTCGTCTTGAGTAGTCCCCGCCCGGAGATCCGAATGGGGGACTATTTTACCTCCGGAATATTTTACCCAAGAGGACGCCATCATCATTTAATCATACAGTAAAGCTACATGCCCTCGGGAAAAATTACGGCTGTAGTTTCCCCTTGCTTTCAGCCATTCTCAGTACCACAACAGCAAGGCCGTTTTGGTTAGTGTTACAAGGCCAGATCAGTCAATCGTCCAGACTTGCCCCTGCAACTACTGAAAAGGCTGCACCTACGGTACGGCTATTTGTATCGTTGAGGCACGCAAGCCTCCCCACCAACGGCAAGGTCTATTGTTCATGGGTGGGACTGTGCATGTAAGCACTTCAATTGATTCAGAATAATGGCCAACCAATGGCAAAATACAGGTTCAATAAACCTTGACCATGGTTTCGAGAGTTTGAAAACTGCTACTGCTTTTAAATCAAGTGCCTTAAAGGGTGATTAAGTGTATGACACGTACATGTACTAGACATTGAAACCGACTCCCACATTAGAGATAAAGTGATTCTACGAAGAAGAAGATTATTTTGAACCCATGGTAAAGCTTTATTAAACCAATATTTTGCAAATGATTGGCTGTTTTTTCCAATCCAGTCTGAAATTTGCGCTCTTCTTATAGTACGGTATTGCAGTGTCTGTGCTTTCAAGGAGTACGATGCACTGCGGCAGCTACAGCCGTCATGAAATATATAAACTGTATTCACAATTGTGAATATGAACAACCTTCAGCTGTTTGATGGAGTGACGACAGTGAAAAGTTTTGGCGAACCGGGACTGGAACCCGGATTTGCCACCTTACGCGAGCGGTCTCCTTCGCTATCAGTACACGACTCGCAATTATATATTGTGTGTACGAGTATAGATTGTAACGCAGGAACGACAATATATACAAGTTTGGATCTTACGGTGAACCATGCATGGATAGCCAGAGCGGCTAAGGCGACCACTCGCGTAAAGCAGGAAATTCGGGTTCGGGGTTGGCACAAATTTTCACTGTCGTCACTCCCATATAAAGATGATGCTTGTCTGTATTCACAATGGCGAATACATTTCATTCATCTTTTTTTGAAAATTTGTGATAATGTTCTATGGACCAAACTGTTGAGGGCATCGGTCTCTAGGCTTACACAGCAATTAAACTAACTTACGCTAACGACAACACAAACACCCATGCCCGAGGGAGGACTCGAACCTCCGACGGGGGAGCCGCGCGATCCGCGACAAGGCGCCTCTGACCGCACGGATACCCCCGCGGCTTTTATCCTCATACACTGTTTTCTGAAGTCACTGTACTTCCTCTCGCGCTTGTCAGTGTTAAATATGCAGCTTAGTAAGAGTCGCAGGAAAACATTGCTATAAAGTAGTAAGAATTGTGTAATGAATTAAGCGCCTGTTTTCTGGGCAAATTCCTCCTCGTACTACCCGTATCCTCCTCCCCTTCCCCCCCTCCCCGACCCATGCCTTTGCGGACGCCTATGGCTTTGCCGTACGTTCGCCGCAGCCGATATTTTCCACACTACAAAAACCGTCTCGCTGCCGGGTTGGTGCCGCGTGGATGGGCTTTTGTTATTCGCTGGGCCGTTCGCCACGGAAGTGCGGGGGATGTAAAACGGCGGGGCGCGCACCTGGAGCGTGGCTAGCCGCCATTCGAGACAAGTGAAGCGCGCTCTGACTGCCTCTGCGACTGCGAGCTATCGACGAGACGCGAAGCCGCTTCGTACTGTAAAAAACCGGCGCTGTTTGGTAACGCATCACGGAATTTTTCCTTGCATGGGTAACTACAGGCAATCGTCCCGCCATTCACACGTAATGAGTTCTGGTATTCCTATTCCATCATCTCTTTCGTTAACATGCTTACACTGCACTTTGCTTTCTGTCTGTTTAACGTCCCGTCGACGACGAGGTCATTAGGCACGTATCGCTAACTCCAGTTTGAAGCTGGACGCATACCGAATCTTCAAACAAAAAGGCTACATCGTTCCGTTGTTCAATCGCTGTTATAATTCGGTCGCTTTATGCGACGTTCAGTCATTTCATTCTGAGTACATTGGTGAGAATATCCATTGCATATTAAATATTGTTACGACTTAAATTTCTCTAAGGCAGAAGAGCACTTTTAAAATTATTGCACCGTCTCCAACATCTCTCACACACTTTCTTTTTATTTTTGTAGTGCCACTGAGCTCATGATTTATCATGTGGTGGTTAAGGTAAACAAGCCAACTTATTAAAATCCTTCTGAGTGTGTTCCCGTGTAATCTTATAAAATACTTTAAGAAATGCATGAGTCTATATCCTGAGGGTCGCTGCTGCAAGACTGCCGAAATGTTGGTTATTTCGTTACCTAACCATTTTAAGTATTTTATAGCATGGGCAGAAGGCTTTTAATGAGGCAAACTTCCTTGGAGAGGTATTTACATTTTAAGACGGTTCTCACTACTTGGTACGTTCAAATGAATCAGTTACCTATTTTCTATGCCCATTATAAATACATAATTAGTAATATTTCCTAAATGGTGCTGCACCGCTGTGCCGTGGTGGTGCCGTGGATGGCAATCAGAGGGGTCCTACTATGTAAAGAAATGGCACCACAGACCATTACTCCTTGTTGTCGTGCCGTATGGCGGGCGACAGTCACATTGGTATGACACCGCCGTCTGGGGCGTTTTCAGACATGTCTTCGGCTTGGAAACTCATTGACTGGAGTAAAATTGTCGTCAGTGTTGAGTCCTGCTTCGAACTGAGCCCCAATGGCCAGCAAAGAGTGGCTAGAGACGTCCCCGACATTGGTTGGATACCTCTGATTCTCGTCTTTCATCTGGCCGAACAACCAGGAGTGATGGTCTGGTGGGCCATTTCTTTTCATAGTAGGACCCATTTGGTTGTCATCCGTTGCACCCTTATAGCACAACGTTATGTAGACGATATTTTGTTGCACTTTATGGAAAGCCAGCTTGGGCTTACATTTCAGCAAGAAAATACCCGCTGGCACACAGCAAGACTTTCTACTGCTTATCTTCGTGGTTGCCAAATCCTACCTTGGTCAGCAAGGCCGACAGATCTCTCCTCAACTGAGAAAGTTTGGAACATTATGCCTCAAACCAGATCGGCATTTTGATGATCCAGCGCGCCAATTGGACAGAATTTGGCACGATATCCTTTTAGAGGACGTCCAACAACTGTATCTGTCAATGCCAAGCCGAATAACTACTTTTATTTGGGTCAGATGTGGACCAAAGCATTATTGACTTGCTCAATTTGTGAAGCTCTTTCTCTTGAATAAATCATCCAATGTTTCTGAATTTTTTAATCATTTGCTTGTTCGTACATATGCATCACATCTTCCGATTTCTGTCCAATTCGGATAATTCTTTCATGATGGGTCGTTTTTGTGTTTTAGAGTGTATGTAAACCGCATGTTGTCACTAGGATCCAGATATATCGACATAATGTGATTTCTGGTTTGTGCGTCTACATTCGTCATCACTGGGTGTTGCCTGTCGTCGATTACCGATGCACTGTCTAGGCCATACCTTACTGCAAGGAATGTAACAAAGAAATTCCCAATTCCAGTGGTTTTCTAATTTTTCGGGCACACACATCCACTGACCTGAACATAAACCCGCATAGCTTCTTTCGCACATAGTATCGACTCGAAGTGTGGAGTAAATAAACGTAAGTTTAGTAAAAAAGGAATAAGACACATATTAATCAACTATTAATGTTATTACAGTCTATTCTTGTACCGTATCGAAATCAATGGGAAGGACGACCTCTTTATCATCAGTTCTTCAATTCTCTGCACAAGGCTGTAAATTGTAATTCTCATCCCTTTCTCCACATTTATATGCCATTTATATTTCGTGTTAATGGCTGCCAGTAATGAAAAGCCTACCTCATATGAAAATGATGTAAAAGCTGTCAAAACTCGTAGAGTCTTGTTACCCTCTTGGAGTTACTCCTGCTTCAGCAAGCACCAAAACTCAAGCAGTGATGAGGGCAACCAAAACTCAAGCAGTGATGAGGAAACGAACTTCGATTAATTGTATCTGAAGAAATATCAATAAGCTGTTCTTGTTCTTCAGAGGTAGTTGTTGATGGAACTTCTGCAGCAAGCGGATATTTGATGCAGTTGGTTGATCAACTTGTTCTGGAAAGGTCTTGAGAAAATAATCACAGAATTCAATTTAATGATAAAGAAACACAGACTTCAGTTCTTCTTTCGATGAAACTTACCTTCAAACTGATTGTTACTGAATAGAAACAAGTGAGCCACGTCTGCCATCTACAACGCTGCCATACTAACAGCACTAGACGTCATTACTAGCAGACAAGTTGTCCCTTTAATCACAAGGCAAAAATTACTATTTTTACGAAACCACAGCGACGCTCCTACTGTAAGATCGTGACGCCCCTCGGAACGGCAAAGCCGGCCGGTGTGGCCGTGCGGTTATAGGCGCTTCAGTCTGAAACCGCGTGACCGCTACGGTCGCAGGTTCGAATCCTGCCTAGGGCATGGATGTGTGTGATGTCCTTAGGTTAGTTAGGTTTAAGTAGTTCTAAGTTCTAGGGACTGATGACCACAGATGTTAAGTCCCACAGTGCTCAGAGCCATTTGAAAATCGGAACGGCAACACACAGTTTGAAGACCGCTGTCCTAGTGCATCTATTGACAGTTAGTCAGGCTATATGTCCAAAGATCTCCATTTCAATTTCCTAGCGGGCATTGTGACAAATTTCACTCGTATCTTTTCTTTCACCCCTTCTATTTCCTTCATGTCACTCTTCATTATTCCCAATGTGTTGCTTTCCGTTGCTAAATGAGCAAATTTCATCGTCGGACGTTTTATGTATTTGAAGTCCAGGTTCCATTGTTACAAGTTATAACAGACAGTATTCTCTCTCAAATTATGAGTACTGATCGACCAGATAAAAAAATTGCATTCCGGTTGCATGTTTATTAAAAAAATTGGAGCTTTTTGTCAATACAGACTCGGTATTCGTTAGTACACTGACACACACATATATATTGTTGTTTCTAAGGTCTTTTCGATCGTACTTTATATGAACACATGCTAACGTACATTAACAGTCAATTTCAAATCCACGCTCAGATCTTTAAGAGGCAGCGACGCTATCTCTAGAGATCATTAATGCGAAATGGATCCTCTAGTTTCGTCCATCAGTCCCGTTTTCATGTACATTTCTGTCGTGGGTGCACTGAAATCCATCTAGAAATCAGCCGTGCCCAGTCAAGGACAGCCTAACAATGTCGACGCTGTTATTAATATTTTCTTTCCTAGCGAAAGCTATAAGCGTAAACACTGTCACAAGGACCTTACTGGAACCGTTTATTTGAGTCAAACATGTGGGTTTAACCACAGAACAAGGGTATTAGGTTATTTACAAATGCCATTGTCAATTATGTAATTTTTTGTGATTTTAACCACCACACAAACGTCACACATAGAGCTATAATATGAAGTTTTGCTAAACAATCTTCAATTGTTATGGATAAGGCTCAATATGGCAGTATCTGTCACACGCAGGACGGTGTCGCCAGTAGCATCACTACAAACATCGCAGTTATTTTTATATTGTAATTAACTTTTTTTTATCTTGGCCAAGATTCGTTTTGTTCAGAAGAGAGCTGCAAGATTTTTCTTGACTTTTAAAACTTGTGATTCGTAATAGTTGAATAGTTGAACAACTTACATCGGACTATCTAAAGTCGATTACAGTCTTTGCCAGAGATAATAATTTTTCAGTATTTTTCGCGCTTTTTTATAGAATGAATAGAAACTTATTTTGAGCATTGCTTTTCTTTGCCCAACCACGGCACATTAGCAGGCTGCATTATCTTGAATAAGTCAGCACGAGGTTATCTATACTAATAAGAAAACTGTGAAACTTTCTTTTCAATCTGTTTCTCTTTGATCACGTAATCTGGAAAAGTACTGACGGATTTCTATGGGTTTTCACTGGTAATTTAGTGTAGCTTGCTGGAACGTACAGCCAATCGGATCACAAAAAAAATATCATAATTAAATAGTTTACTGAAGTCTGTCTGTATGAACATGTTAGTCTCCACAATTACAAGATGACTTTTGATATTGTCTTCACAGATAGCTTGAGTATAGCTTTGCACACTGTGTATACTTTATTTAATCAAAATTGGGCCACGGCAAAATGATCCAAATGGCTCTGAGCACTATGGGACTTAAGTGCTGTGGTCATCAGTCCCCTAGAACTTAGAACTACTTAAACCTAACCAACTTAAGGACATCACAAACATCCATGCTCGAGGCAGGATTCGAACCTGCAACCGTAGCGGTCGCGCGGTTCCAGACTGTAGCGCCTAGAACCGCTCGGCCACTCCGGCCGGCGGCCACGGCAAAAAAAAGGTATCCATACTTATTATAAAAATGTATGTATGTATGTATGTATGGGTGTTCCACATCTCCTCCTCAATCACTGAATAGATTTCAACCTAATATGGTACACACATCACTGTCTGGAAAGAATCACTCTGGGCGTAAAAGCTACCTACGTATCAAAGGAGTGGGGATGGGGGTGAAAAAGAAGCGTAGGTCGCGACATGCGAATACACAGATTTTGTTGATCCAATATTTGAGAAGAAGAGCACTCATTGACTTGCAACAAACTTTACACATAATTTCAAACTCTTATGAAGTTTTTTCCCGTTGACACCCCTCACAAAATGAGAAAATGATAAAAGTTGAACGCTAACTACATTTTCGCTGTTTATTTTAGCATTAGACATAACGTTTTAATTTATTACTTCTTTGCTACTAAGTGCAAATTATATCAATGTACGACACAGTTCAGGAGATACAACGTCATTGAACGCTGAGATGCCTGAAAAACTGTGACATCGTGCACGACGTTTAAATCTGTGGGAATAGCGACGAGCGCACGGACAATCTTCTTTACTCTTTGATTTTTATGGCTATTCTTTCTATTGACTTCCACTTTTCAGTTGATTGGTGTGTGAACTAAAAAAAAATAAAAAGTTATTGCCTGACTGCTTCGTTGGATCTCTTTAGCAGACAGAGATAAGCTGTAGTTGTCTAAGGCGGTGATCCCGTGAACTGAATTCCGTTGTAGACGCGCAAATGCAGCACCATTCAGTATCGGCTACCGCGGAGTCGGCGCGTCCGCGCGACGCACTGGGTGCTATGGATCTGCCCGACGCACATCGAAGATTTGCGACGCGACACTGAAAACCAGGAAAATGCTGCGTTCAACTTTTTATTGCATCAAGGAACGGCCGTTACGCGGATATCAGCAGCAAGAAGAAGATACGTCCACAGCAGTTCAAAAATGGTTCAAATGGCTCTGAGCACTATGGGACTTAACTTCTGAGGTCATCAGTCCCCTAGAAATTAGAACTACTTAAACATAACTAACCTAAGGACATCACACACATCCATGCCCGAGGCAGGATTCGAACCTGTGACCGTAGCTGTCGCGCGGTTCCAGACTGAAGCGCCTAGAACCGCACGGCCACAGCGGCCGGCCCCACAGCAGTTCATTTCTGATAAACCTGAGTTATGGCTTTCCAGCACCACGGCATTGTAAACGAAGATACAAAATTTATGATCGCCGTTAGTGCCTCGACAATGAAAAAGCAACGATCAGCGCAGATATAATTCTCCGTCCGATCGCCACGCAGAAGTATACACATTTTAAACGGTTACTCCTTGAACGGCTACGTCGGCCGGTGGGACATCGTACGCAACAAGCACTACATGGTGAAGAGAGAGGAGATACGTCGCCTTCGGAATTTTGGCGGAACATGCGAAGCTTAGTCGACGACACCGAGTTGCCAGATACGACACATGTATTGCGCGTACAGTTGCCAGAGGGAGTTAGAATGGCTGTGGCACTTTCCGACGCACGCGATATTTCATCGTTGCTCTCAATAGCAATGAAGGTCTATGTGTGTTAGATGCAGAGCATAGATCGTCTGTGACGTTCGAACACTGCAGTACAGACCTTCAGGAAGCTGCAGCGATAAACGACGCCAACAAACGGACGTTACTCAAAAATATTGGATTTCACATTGACGACGTTTGCTCGGAGGCAAGACAGGCACATACAAGAAAAGCAAGGAAGATAGAAATGTGTCTAAGGAGCGTATCTGCTGGTACCACCTCCGCTTCGGAAACAAGGCGACGCGGTAACCAATGGCGACAGCGGCCGGCGATAGGCGCCACCAGTCGCGAGTTCGAGTACCGGCAGCTGCTACTGCGAGGTGAGAGCGATGACGGGCGACTACCGGTGAGTAACCTTCCTTCTTTGCCCTCTCTGTCCTATCGACTTTTTGTCACAGACGTTAAATCCGGCCGCGCTTATCTAACCGACACAGGTTCGGAAGTCAGTGCATTGCCTGTTAGAAGGTGCGATGTGAAGCTCCCTCCATGTCTTTCAAAGCTCAAAACAGCAAACCAGACTTCAATAATGACGTATGGAAATTTCCAGATAGATGTAGGCTTTGGTTTCGAATAACGTTTACCACGGGATTTCGTGATTGCCGATGTGTGAGACGCAATAATGGATGCGGATTTCTCGTTTCATTATACAGTTGAAGTAGCTATTGGCTCGTCGAGCATCCGCCAGGCTACGCTGTGCATTAAAGGCACCCTAGGACGAGACGAGGTTATCTGCCTACGTTCGATGACAGACCGGGGGTGACGCTCCACGTAGCAAACTGCAAATCCGTGCCGCCTGCGCAGGTAGTTAAGCGCAACACGGTACATCACATCGGGATTACATCCGGTCAACCAGTCTCAGCGCCTGCGCCGGTTAGTTCCTGGTCGTTCCTCCGCAACGAAAGCATAATTCGAACAACTATTGCACTCGGGATTTGTACGTAGGTGCGACAGCCCATGGTCATCACCACTTCATTTAGTAAAGAAGAAAGACGAGACCTGGAGACCATGTAGAGCCTACCGGACACTCAGTACCTGTACAATTCCCGATCGTTATCCGATACCACATATTAGGGATATTACGCACGCACTGGCAGGTGCGATCATTGATTTTCCGGAAGGTATATCGCCTGATACCAGTCACACCTGCTGATTTATCGAAGACGGCTATCACGACGCCATTCGGCTTATTCGAATACCTCCGTATGCCATTTGGTTTGAAAAATGCGGGACAGACTTGGCAACCGTTTGTCGAGGAAGTACTAGGAGGATTACCGTATTGCTTCGCATACCTCGATGACATCCTGGTCTTTTCGGCGTTCGAGAAATTACATTAACTGCATCTAAATGCTGTTTACCAATGCACTGATGCATACAGCATTCCGGTCAATGAATCAAAGCTTTTACTTCGACGGCGTCAGGTGCCATTCTTGGGATACTCAGTGACAGCAGCCGGCATCAGCCCACTGCAAGAGAAACTTGCATTATTTAAGAGATGCCTCGCCCCGTCGATCATCACCATCTACGCCGGTTCCCTGGACCAGTTAATATCTACAGACAACATCTGCCTAATGCGGCGGCCATCCAGGCACCTTTGACGTCTGCACTAGCTGGCAAGGACACAGTGGGCAAACCACCTTTGCAGTGGAAACCAGAGATGTTGGTAGCATTCGATAAGATCAAGGCGTGTCTACGTCGGGCAATCAAGTTGTTGGCACACCCGGTTCCTCAGGCTCCACTTGCAGTTGTTGCGGATGCTAGCCTGCAAGCCACTGGCGCAGCTCTATACCAGAACGCCCTTGGACTTCTTCTCCCGTAAGCTTACGTCGTCACAAGTTAAATGGAGCGCTTACGAAGGGAACTGCTGGCAATTTACGATGCTGTCAGATACATCGGGTCACAAGTGGAAGCCAGACAATTCATGGTTTTCACAGACCATAAGCCGATTTCTATCGCCTTCGGTAGGATCAAGGATAGCTGCTCACCGCGATAATTTAGGCAGCATGAATACATTGTCCAATCGTCGTGGCGAATTTCCTGTCTCGGTTGGAATTCATCTCTCAGGCTGTTGAGTACGAGGAGTTAGCTGCTGCGCAACAGACACACCAACACTCGCCCAATTCCGTTGCGACAGTACATCCTGGTTACGTCTGCGTTTCGGAGTTTGGTGCATCGTATCACTGGGCAAACCGAGACTTTTCGTACCTGAGAAATTGCGTCGGCAGTTACTTGACAGCATCCATGAGCTGGCTCATCAGGGAATAACCACCAGCGTCCAACTGATGAGTGACAGATTCGTGTGGCCCCACATATAAAAGGACTGCCATAGCTGGGCAAAAACGTGCTTCGATTTTCAGAAAAGGAAGGTTGGGCGACACGTGCACAATGCGGTAGCAGACTTCCCACTTACGGCGCAACGTTTCACACAAGTTCACCTGGTCTTTGGGGGACCTCTATTACCGCCGGAAGGATACCCTTACCTCCTCACTGCAGTGGACCGCTTCACCAGATGGGTGGAGGCGATTCATCTATCGGACATATCCGCGGAAACGGTGGCACGGGTATTTCTTTCGTAGTGCTTCGCACTTTGCAGCTGCCCTTAACATGTCACCACAGACCAGGTGCACCAATTCGAAATGACGCTTTTCTCAGAATTGACCAACCACTGGGGTTTCCACCATCAAAATACCACTCAACAAGCAATGGAATGGTGGAACGCTGGCATAGAATGTTAAAAGCCGCGTTAATGTGCCACACGGAATCTGGTTTAGTTGGGCCTTCGTACAGCATTAAAAACGAATTTAGGAGCATCAACTGCAGAGTTGGTTTGTGGTGAACCCTTACGACTGTCCGGAGGATTCTTCGCTGTTCACACCGGGGTACGACGGACCGAATGCATGTATTGGAAACGGTGCGCGAGCATATGGCCAGACTTCACCCATCGGCTGTCTCGAGACACGGTGTGGTAACTAAGTCCGTGCACAAACATCTAGTCATGCACGCATGTGATACTACGCTGCAGCCCCCGTTTTCTGGGCCCTACAGAATGCTCTCCCGGGACGAACATCCCTTGCATATGGATCAAAATGGGAAGAACCAGTGGTATCGTTGGAACGGGTCAAACCTGCACGTATGTTACCGACTAAGAGGACGTACACGCTGAACACAAAGTGTCACACGAACGACACTGTCTCTGCCCACAGGTGGAAGTGGTACGGTGACTGCCTTCAGTACTCACGAGAGCTGGGCGTTGGGTGAAATACAAATACTACAAATACCCCCAAAATTACGGAGCTCCGTTCTAGCGAGGGTGGGGGGGTGGTGGGGGTGGAATGGGGGGGATTTGTGTGGAAGTCGCCGGAAGAACATTTGTGAACGCACAGTGAAGCGCGGTATTATTCCATGGCGACGAATGCACGGACAATCTGCTTCACTCTTTGATTTTTATGACTGTTATTTGTATTGATGCGGTTTTTCGATTGATTGGTGTTTGAGCTAAAAAAAAGAAGTTATTGCCTGACTACTTCGTTGGACCTCATTAACAGACAGAGATAAGCTGTAGTTGGTTAAAATTGGTTATTACTAACACGCTGCACCGATTTCGATGAAATATGCTAACGAGACAGCTTAAGCCCTCAGGAAGAACGTTGGCTACGTTAGGATATTTATAGTACAAGATGCTTATTGATTTGAAAAATGTTACGTGAATGAGGTAAAAATATTTACTCTTTGAAAAAGCTGTTCACTCTTTGGTTTACGAAATTTATCATATTTGTGAAAACGATTTTGTTGGTTGATACGTGCTGTATGATACGATTCACAGTAATGAATACAATGCTTATACAATCTTCAGTGCGTTTAACCCATATTTCCACGCTATTTGTTGCATACTGTAATGGACACATGGTGTAATTTTTGGACTATTATTCACGGTCTCCAGTAATTGAAAACGAGAACACTTAAAGGCGTGCAACAAACGTAACACATAATTTCAAACCCTGACGAAACTTTTTCCCGACTACAGCTCCCACAAAATGATGAAAGGATAGAGCGTTTATCACCTACTACGTTGGCGCTGTTCATCCCCTTCATGATTTCATGAAGTTCAAATTTTTTAATTCGTTGCTACTAATTCTATTCGCAACACATTTAGCAGACAGTAATTAGATATAACACTGAATTTACCAACAAAATTATGTTATTGTGCGACACGAAGAGAGGGGAGGAGGAGATGGACAAAAAGAGCAGGGAATAGCAGATGGTCGGAGAGAGGGGTGGGAGAAGTGGACAGAGAGTGGGGGGTGGAGGAGGCGAACAGAGAGAACGGGGGATTGGGAGATGAACACAGAGGGGGGCAGAGGAGGACAGAGAGAGAGAGGGTAAGGAGGAGACGGAATACTAGAACTGAAATAAATGTATATCCGGGCAACGCCGCATGCTCTGTTAGTAGGGCAATGAAAATCCAAGTCAAAATTATTTTTTTTCACCCACTTAATACTTTTTCTCTTCGCGATTTATTTACAAAATTGTCTACACATGACATACAATAACTTCAAAACAACTCGTTGAAAGACTTGATGGTAACTAGTTACCACCTCATACAAAAGAAGACTGCTCCTCAGATTTTATTCAGAAAAGTATTTCGTTACAGTATAATAATGAATAATGTATGTCGACATTCTTGACAATGCGATCGCGGACATCTCCAGACCGCTGGCCTCTTGTTGTGACATGCACCGCCGCACGCTTCGTCCGTAGATAACCAGTGGACACGACGTGTAAAATATGGGAAAATACGTACTTTTCTTTACGTCTGGGAAGAACGTAATCGATCATACGTTTGCTCTAAGAGCCTTTTCCATTTCTTTCTATCGAGCGAGCTGTTTGTCCTTTCAGTGTTGATGTTCACCCTAGCTGTGTTCTCCTGGATGTAATCTCCCCACCTAATTCTGCGTTTTCCTCTTCCTCTCACTCCATCTAATATTCTGTACAACTTTATTCTAGGTAGTCTATTCTTCATTATTCTTGCTATATGGCCTGCCCAGTTCAACTTTCTCGTCTTTAATACTTCGACCATGTTATGGTGCTTGTACATCAAATCCTAACAATAATATAAATAAAAAAATATGAAATTAAAGAAATATGAAACTACCTCCAACTCTGTTAATTGCCTAAACTCATTCCAACCACGAATCCCGATAGTGGAAACCCCATTTTTTTATTTTATAAGTCACTTACCTCACAGAAAATCTTCATAACACGAACTACAGTAATTACCGATAGAGGTACTCAAAGTACCCTCCGCCACACACCGTCAGGTGGCTTGCGGAGAATGGATGTAGATGTAGATGTAGATACACCTAGCAGTAACTACAGCCAACTAAATAAAAAGATTCTAATTGCTATAGACTCTGACAACTAGGAGGCATACGGTTAGCAAACGAAAGATTTTATTGAAGAGAAAACAATGTATTTAGAAAATTTTACCTTATTCATCCAGTTCCAAAAAATTATGCAATTGTCAATAACTACACTGCCCAAATATTACCAATCAGACATTCGTCATCATAAATTTCCTTGCGTCTCACTTTACAATGCATGTCCTACCAACACAGAGTCTCCACTAAGAAAAAACATGTCCATACACTTCCCTATCCACTCGCTAACTACCGAGCGAGGTGGCGCAGTGGTTAAACACTGGACTCGCATTCGGGAGGACGACGGTTCAATCTCGCGTCCGGCCATCCTGATTTAGGTTTTCCGTGATTTCCCTAAATCGCTCCAGGCAAATGCCGGGATGGTACCTTTCAAAGGGCACGGCCGACTTCCTTCCCCGTCCTTCCCTAATCCGATGAGACCGATGACCTCGCTGTCTGGTCTCCTTCCCCAAAACAACCCCCCCCCCCCCACTCGCTAACTGCTATTCCTTCTAACCACAGAATCTCTTGCCGAGGGCGCAGAGCGCTGTCAGCGTTATTAGCACTGTCTATAGCGCTGCCAACATACGAACAGGCTACTTATAAAATAGTTTCGGGAACCACAACGAGCGTAGCTTAGATTCTTGTACCAAAGTAATTTATTAACCAACTCTTCTAGGGAGGTATAATAACCAACTGTCGCTGTCAGGGCGTTATTTCTGTCTTGCCAAAGGAGTTTGATTTCTTTCCAAATACAATCTTTGTCGTATTCTTGGCTCTATCCAGGATGTGTATGCAGACAAGGAAGAAAAATTCCCAGATTTTTCCCGGATCTCTCGATTGTCCCAGGTCGTATACACTTTGTAGTCCTTTAATGAAGAAAGGAGAAAATTTTCAAATGCTAGCTGGTGCATGTATAAGAGACTGAAATTCGTTTGACAAAAGTTGGTTACAACGACTTGCTGTCTGCTGGAAAGAGAACGGGATAATGCGCCGGCTACAATATTCTGTGCGCCAGGAATATGTATAATGGTGAAATCAAATTCTTGGAGGTAAATTTCCATCTGCTAATGCGATCGTGCGTGTATTTAGCTGAAAGTTAGAACTGAATCGCTCTGTGATCTGTGTAAACAATAGTGTGTCTGCCATACAGAAAAGTGTCTAAATTTTTAAAATCCAGACAAGACACAAAGTCTCTTATTGAGTAATGGAGTAGTTATGTACTGCTGGAGATAAAATGTGACAAGCAAATGCAATGTTCTTGATTACTGTCTTATCATCTTCTCGTATTTCTTGAAAAATCTGTGCGACGGGTGCTGTCTTGGAACTACAGTGTCTGTGGCAACTGTAAATTTTTTTTGTGGGGTCTGGATGTGGGAAAATCGGTGCTGCAAGTGAATTATGTTTGAGGTTCGCGAATTCAGAAAGTGCTTGCTTGTCCCATGACTAAACAGTGTTTTTGCCAGTCAGCTGACACAACATTGGAGTATCCAAAGCAGAACAGTGGATAAATTTACGAAAGACCGAGAAAACTGCGAAGTTGTTATTAGTAGGTACTGTGATGTAACGTATAGCCTGAAGTTTTTCGGGATCCGGCACAATGCCGTCTGCCGAAATAATATGTCCAAGAAACTTGATTGATGATTGACCGAAATGAGATTTTCTAAGATTGACTGTTAAACATTGTTTTTCAAATATTTGCAGCAATATGTGAAGAATATTGTTGGGTTCAGACCAACTGGGTTCAGAGATAAGAATGTCATCAACATACATTGTGATTCTATCTTTCAATTCTTGTGTAAGTATTGTATTCATGACTCGAATGAATGCAACGGAAGAAATCGTCAATCCAATTGGTAATTTACAGAAATGGTAACAATTGACAAAGCAAAGGAATACTGTATACTTTCTGCAGTTAGGCTGCAACTGAATCTGCCGAAAACCAGATTTCAGATCTAAACTAGACTATATAGACATACTATGAAATTTCTGTAAAAGTTTTTCTAACGTCTGTGGACTACCAGTTTCAGTGATGACGGTAGCATTAACTTGGCGTGAATCCTGAACAAGTCGTAATTAGTCGTCTTTTTTATTAACAATGTGTAATGCGCTGATATACTGGCTACCAGCTGGCTCGATAATGCCCTGTTCAAGCATCACTTGAAGCTCTTCTTTTCCTGTTGTCTGTATGTGAAAGGAATGGACTAATGCTTAGGTTTAAATACAGGGCCATTACAAATGATTGAAGCGATTTCATAAATTCACTGTAGCTCCATTCATTGACATGTGGTCACGACACACTACAGATACGTAGAAAAACTCATAAAGTTTTGTTCGGCTGAAGCCGCACTTCAGGTTTCTGCCGCCAGAGCGCTTGAGAGCGCAGTGAGACAAAATGGCGACAGGAGCCGAGAAAGCGTATGTCGTGCTTGAAATGCACTCACATCAGTCAGTCATAACAGTGCAACGACACTTCAGGACGAAGTTCAACAAAGATCCACCAACTGCTAACTCCATTCGGCGATGGTATGCTTAAAGCTTCTGGATGCCTCTGTAAGGGGAAATCAACGGGTCGGCCTGCAGTGATCGAAGAAACGGTTGAACGCGTGCGGGCAAGTTTCACGCGTAGCCCGCGGAAGTCGACGAATAAAGCAAGCAGGGAGCTTAACGTACCACAGCCGACGGTTTGGAAAATCTTACGGAAAAGGCTAAAGCAGAAGCCTTACCGTTTACAATTGCTACAAGCCCTGACATCCGATGACAAAGTCAAACGCTTTGAATTTTCGGCGCGGTTGCAGCAGCTCATGGAAGAGGATGCGTTCAGTGCGAAACTTGTTTTCAGTGATGAAGCAACATTTTTTCTTAATGGTGAAGTGAGCAGACACAATGTGCGAATCTGAGCGGTAGAGAGTCCTCACGCATTCGTGCAGCAAATTCGCAATTCACCAAAAGTTAACGTGTTTTGTGCAATCTCATGGTTTAAAGTTTACGGCCCCTTTTTCTTCTGCGAAAAAAACGTTACAGGACACGTGTATCCGGACATGCTGGAAAATTGGCTCATGCCACAACTGGAGACCGACAGCGCCGACTTCATCTTTCAACAGGATGGTGCTCCACCGCACTTCCATCATGATGTTCGGCATTTCTTAAACAGGAGATTGGAAAACCGATGGATCGGTCGTGGTGGAGATCATGATCAGCAATTCATGTCATGGCCTCCACGCTCTCCCAACTTAACCCCACCTGATTTCTTTCTGTGGGGTTATGTGAAAGATTCAGTGTTTAAACCTCCTCTACCAAGAAACATGCCAGAACTGCGAGTTCGCATCAACGATGCTTTCGAACTCATTGATGGGGACATGCTGCACCGAGTGTGGGAGGAACATGATTATCGACTTGATGTCTGCCGAATCACTAAAGGGACACATATCGAACATTTGTGAATGCCTAAAAAAACTTTTTGAGTTTTTGTATGCGTGTGCAAAGCATTGTAAAAATATCTCAAATAATAAAGTTATTGTAGAGCTGTGAAATCGCTTCAATCATTTGTAATAACCCTGTATGTCTTGAGGCTTTACTTCAAACTTATCCACATATGCAGTCATTCTTCTGGGAACATTATCGAATACCTGAGAGTGTTGCAGTAAGATATCATGTAATTGTTGTCTGTCATCATCCATAGTAGCTTGTCTTTGACTTACCTTTTCATTAATTGTTTGTGCTACATCGTAGTCGAAATCATCTGGTAGATCATTATTACTGTGAAAATACGTATCCGTAAAAAACGTCGTTTACGAAGTGCTGTTTTTGGATGCAGAAATGAGCTCAGTACAGTTAATGTCTTGTTCTTCTGACAAAACGGTGTTTTTAAACTCCAGAGCGAGGTGTGTGTTGCCATTCTTAAACATCAGATATGAGTTCTTAAAATCAATACTCGCACCATGTGTAACTAGGAAATCCATGCCTATCATTACATGAGTGATGAGGAGGGGAAAAATCCAAAAATTCGGGAAGCATGTGATACCTGCAATTGAAAATGGTAAATGTGTTTGTTGCTTGACATCGACTCCTTTGCCGGAAACAGCTCCTCTTACTTTAGTTTTGCTTAGCGGAAACGTCGCGCAAGAATTATCATGGTTGCATTTATTAAAGGCTGTTTCAGTAATCACTGAGACAGGTGAACCGGAACCAATAACTGCAGTAAACAAGTGTCTTCCCGTTAGAATCTCGATTACAGGATGAGAAATGGTTTTCTGCGTTTGGTGTTTCTCGTATAACAACACGTCTCTTTGGTCGTCATATGGTATTACGTTGTATGAAGAGGTTGTGAATTGTGTCCTACGTTTCTGGAAAATGCAATGGGTCTATTTTCTAGTCATATTCTGTTTGGCTGTAAATCACAGTTGGGACCCTGTTGCGGTATCTCAACTATCTCTACTGTTCTGTAATTCTGATCGTGTATAGTTTTGTTGCGGATGAAAGCGAACATTGGGTTTATTTAAAAAGAAATTACTGATCCTGAGGCTTACCTTGGTTTTGAAAGAAATTACTGTTTCCATAATTGCGTTGAAAATTCTGATTTCGATTTTTGCTTTTATTATTGTGAAATCTGCTCAGATACGACGCATCACGGTGCGAGTACGTCCAGTGATTTCTCTGCACGAAATCAATGCTTTTCGTCGGCGTGTAATTGCCGTGCTGTGGTGTGGATACAAAATTTGGCGGTGTAACGCTGAAGTCAGGTTGTTGCTGTAGATGAGGCAGCAAACTTTGATTGTTATTACGACGTTGGTACCATTGCTGATATGGCTGGAATTTATTGTCGTAATGACGCAGTTTCAGGAAATTTCCTTGAGAATTACTGTCATTAAGAAAACGCTTATTACCTCTGTTATTAAAGTAGTCTGGTTGATGGTTCAAATGGCTCTGAGCACTTTGGGACTCAACTTCTGAGGTCATTAGTCCCCTAGAACTTAGAACTAGTTAAACCTAACTAACCTAAGGACATCACACACATCCATGCCCGAGGCAGGATTCGAACCTGCGACCGTAGCGGTCTCGCGGTTGCAGACTGCAGCGC
This sequence comes from Schistocerca americana, assembly GCF_021461395.2. NCBI lineage: Eukaryota > Metazoa > Arthropoda > Insecta > Orthoptera > Acrididae > Schistocerca > Schistocerca americana. The sequence goes on along the minus strand of NC_060119.1, from coordinate 508,520,707 downwards.
CTAGAACCACACGGCCACTTCGGCCGGCCAGTCCGGTTGATAATTACTTCCGTTCATACTATTATTGTCATTACCCTGAGAAAAATTCTTATTAGCGAATGAATAATCCGGATGCTGAATTTCAAGTAGCTGTAGCAAATCGTGAAACTCGGAAATGCTTCCTTTGGTTGACTAGTTAAAAGTGATATTGGTTCAAATGGCTCTGAGCACTATGGGACCTAACTGCTGTGGTCATCAGTCCCCTAGAACTTGGAACTACTTAAACCTAACTAACCTAAGGACACCACACACATCCATGCCAGAAGCAGGATTCGAACCTGCGACCGTAGCGGCCGCGCGATTCCAGACTGTAGCGCTTAGAACCGCTCGGTCACTCCGGCCGGTTAAAAGTGATATTCTAAGAGATCATGGCAATTTAGAGACGTAAAGTTGTATGAATGCAGATTGGCTGTAAGGTTTTGTAAGGTGCTGATTTTGTTGAACCATATGTTCAACGAATTGCGTTATTGTCGAAAAGTTGGAACTTTTAAAATTCGGCAGACTAATTAATTGGTCTTTCATGCCTCTTTGCGTTGTCTCAGACCAGTATGTGGATAAAACGCATTCTGGAACTCTTCTACTAAATAATATTGTCTAGCGATTGCGAGGGCTGGCTCGCTTTCCAAAAAACTGCAGATAAGTTCTAATTTATGGATGTCAGGCCAATTAGGCGGTAATGAAAGTGAGAACTGCTGTATCCAGTGTAAGGGATATATTTCCGATTTGTTGTTTCTGAAGACCTTAAATTTTCGAACAGTGAAAATGCTTATAGTCAAAACCATCTTCTCTTATATGTTGTACAGCTTCTCTACTGTTAAAGTGCTTACTTGTGAATGTGTGTTCAGTGTCTACTTCTCTGACACGCCATAATCTACCAGTATTATGTGCCAAAGGGGAATTACCAAAATGGTGTGTTTGTCCCGACTGTGAGTTACTAATAATAATAATAATGGCGGGAGTTACTGTTCCTTTGATTGAACGTCGCGAAATTCTTAATCAAAGCAACATCGTGATGTAAATTGTTAATTTTCTCCTGTAACTTGCTGTTGTGTGTGCCAATCTGATTAATGACTTGTTGCCTTGATTGATATTCTTGTGAACCGTTAAATGGTATAGGTGAAGTGTCATCAGATTTAGCATCACTGTGATTTTCCATAGCTTCGACTCTTGTAGCCAGGTCGTCATATTTGTCACTGAGCGATTGCATCTTAGCTGTACTGTCGGAATCAATAGTGTCAATTTGGTTTTGTAGCTTACGTGTGCTCTTTGCAAGTTTCTTAATGTCAGACTTAAATGCATCGTAATCCTTTTAGAGTTCTAGCGGCTCGATTCTATTTGATGGTCTCTGAATCTTTTGTGTGTTTGTCTTCCGTGTGTAGCTAACACATAGGTCAATTCGCCTTTCTTCCGTCTCAGCATTTTAGTTGGTTTTTCGATGGAGACAGAGATGTACGAGGAACGCTCAATAAGTAAGGCAACAATTTTTTCTGAAAGGAGGTTGGTTTTATTTTGGATCCCAATACACCATATTATTCCGCATCCTTCTGGCAACAAAACCCTATTTTTCAACGTAATCTCTGTTCAATAGGATGGCCTTAAGCCGCGTTACTGTGAGGGTGTGTGTGCTCGCCTGATACCAGTCTACCGGTCGAAGTCGGCGCCAACGTCTTGTTGCATCTATAACTTCGCCATCATCCATGTACTGCTTCCTGCGTATTGCATCTTTCGTTGCAACAAACAGATGGAAGTCTTCTGTTAGGCGGCAAGGAACACCCTAAGCAAGCACATTTGAGTATCTCGACTGGTGGGCGATTGTGTGAGCACCGTCAACAGAGATGTCCAATTACGCAGCGAAGTGTTTTATTGTGGTCAGTTGATCACTTCGAATGAGACTGTCCACACGTTCCAACGCTGCAGGAGCGACAGCTGTCCGCAGGGGGGGAGGTAAGGCAGGTGTGTACAACCTTGCTGCGATGAAGGCAGGGGCATCGCCCAACGACTCTACATCTACATCTACATGACTACTCTGCAATTCACATTTAAGTGCTTGGCAGAGGGTTCATCGAACCACAATCATACTATCTCTCTACCATTCCACTCCCGAACAGCGCGCGGGAAAAACGAATACCTAAACCTTTCTGTTTGAGCTCTGATTTTTCTTATTTTATTTTGATGATCATTCCTACCTACGTAGGGTGGGCTCAAAAAAATATTTTCGCAATCGGAAGAGAAAGTTGGTGACTGAAATTTCGTAAATAGATCTCGCCGCGACGAAAAACGTCTTTGCTTTAATGACTTCCATCCCAACTCGCTTATCATATCTGCCACACTCTCTCCCCTATTACGTGATAATACAAAGCGAGCTGCCCTTTTTTGCACCCTTTCGATGTCCTCCGTCAATCCCACCTGGTAAGGATCCCATAGGGCGCAGCAATATTCTAACAGAGGACGAACGAGTGTAGTGTAAGCTGTCCCTTTAGTGGACTTGTTGCATCTTCTAAGTGTCCTGTCAATGAAACGCAACCTTTGGCTCGCCTTCCCCACAATATTATCTATGTGGTCTTTCCAACTGAAGTTGTTCGTGATTTTAACACCCAGGTACTTAGTTGAATTGACAGCCTTGAGGATTGCACTATTTATCGAGTAATCGAATTCCAACGGATTTCTTTTGGAACTCATGTCGATCACCTCACACTTTTCGTTATTTAGCGTCAACTGCCACCTGCCACACCATATAGCAATCTTCTCTAAATCGCTTTGCAACTGATACTGGTCTTCCGATGACCTTACTAGACGGTAAATTACAGCATCATCTGCGAACTACCTAAGAGAACTGCTCAGATTGTCACCCAGGTCATTTATATAGATCAGGAACACTAGAGGTCCCAGGACGCTTCCCTGGGGAACACCTGATATCACTTCACTTTTACTCGATGATTTGCCGTCTATTACTACAAACTGCGACCTTCCTGACACGAAATCACGAATCCAGTCGCACAACTGAGACGATACCCCATAGGCCCGCAGCTTGATTAGAAGTCGCTTGTGAGGAACGGTGTCAAAAGCTTTCCGGAAATCCAGAAATACGGAATCAGCCTGAGATCCCCTGTCGATAGCGGTCATTACTTCGTGCGAATAAAGAGCTAGCTGCGTTGCACAAGAACGGTGTTTTCTGAAACCATGCTGATTACGTATCAATAGATCGTTCTCTTCGAGGTGATTCATAATGTTTGAATACAGTATATGCTCCAAAACCCTACTGCAAACTGACGTCAAAGATATGGGTCTGTAGTTCGATGGATTACTCCTACTACCCTTCTTAAACACTGGTGCGACCTGCGTAATTTTCCAATCTGTAGGTACAGATCTATCGGTGAGCGAGCGGTTGTATATGATTGCTAAGTAGGGAGCTATTGTATCAGCGTAATCGGAAAGGAACGTAATCGGTATACAATCTGGACCTGAAGACTTGCCCGTATCAAGCGATTTGAGTTGCTTCGCAACCCCTAAGGTATCTAATTCTAAGAAAGCCATGCTAGCAGCTGTTCGTGTTTCAAATTCTGGAATATTCCATTCGTCTTCCCTGGTGAAGGAATTTTGGAAAACTGCGTTCAATAACTCCGCTTTAGCGGCACAGTCGTCGGTAACATTGCCATCGGCACTGCGCAGCGAAGGTATTGACTGCGTCTTGCCGCTTGTGTACTTTACATACGACCAGAATTTCTTCGGATTTTCTACCAAATTTCGAGACAATGTTTCGTTGTGGAACCTATTAAAGGTATCTCGCATTGAAGTCCGTGCCAAATTTTGCGCGTCTGTAAATTTTAGCCAATCTTTTGTTCACTCCAGGTCTCCGTAGACATACTGCAAGCGTCTATCAATACCTGCAGTATTCTGTTTCTCCACCATGAGAAACTCAATGATAGCTCTCTGCTCGGAATGCACCTCCGTTACACACGCCATTTTGAACACTATGTTCAGCGGCGCCACCTACTGGAAATTCAAGAACCTATAGGCGCTGAATCGGGAATATCGCATGATTTCGCACAACAAATTCCGCAAATTTTCTACCAAAACTGGGAGAGAAAAAATGTGTGGCATTACTTATTGAGCGCCCCTCGTAGATAACTTGGGATTGTTCGATATGCTGTGGGAAAAACGTTTCGCTGCGGCCGCGGTGCAGACTCCGGAGGGTCGGTCAGCGGCTGTCCCTGGCAGGTGGGCGTCAGCTGCACGCGTCTTCCCTGCCGACCACCGCAGGCTGGGCAGGAGGAGATGAGCGCACTGCGGCAGTTTCCGGGTGGGCCGCGTTTCTCGGCGAGGCGGAGGCAAATTGCCAATTGCCGTGACGCGCTTCATCGGAAAATACCGAGCCCATCCGCCGGCCGCTGTTGGTGGTGCGGGGGCACCGGCACAGATGGGCCCCAGACGTCGCGGAATGGGCGCTGCGTGAGTGCGGTGGGGTTGGGGGTTGGGGTTGGGGAGGCGGAGGGTGTGGCCGGGGAATCACCGAGCCGTGCCGTGCGGCGGCGCTGACGCAAGGAGCGGCCGAGACGGCGCGGCGCCACGGCCAAATGTAATCCCGCCCGTTCGTCCACCATCCCTCGGCTCGTTTACATTTCATTCCGCGGCCAAATTTGCCGTATCAGAATGGAATAATATGGCGAAGAGGCTTTCGTATAAGCTGTCTCGGCGGCTCGTACCGCGAAATTGTTACGGCCCGCAGACGTGGGTCGAAAATGCGATCCTCATGATCCGGGCCGGGAAAAATAAACGATGACGCCCGCAATTTTTTTCTCTGCAAGGCAGGAACGAAATGAGACTGAGTCGCATACATGTTTGGATTAATATGACGGCCAATTTACTGAAAGAACACTCGAGATTTGTCTGTACAATACCGCTGACAAGCGCACTTTTTCTAGGCACGACGAGTACTTCTGACACAGGATTGAGGACTTGTGCTGACTTGACCAACCTCGAACTGCTTTTGCAGTCAGTACACTATGCAACGAGTACGTTTTGTCTAGGATGTGTCTCACTGTTCTTAAATATTTAAAGAAAGTTACTACCTTGCAGTTTGCTAAAACACAAACATACCCATAGACAGCAATTTAATAAGCGACAGTACCCCCCGATGTGAAACGAACGTTTTGAACAACTGCAACACGCACACCATACAGCGATAAGATGTAAATACAAAAAAAGCAAATAATGTTAAAATTGTATGTACCGGGTGATCAAAAAGTCAGTATAAATTGGAAACTTAATAAACCACGGAATAATGTAGACAGAGAGGTAAAAATTGACACACATGCTTGGAATGACATGGGGCTTTATTAGAACAAAAAAAAAAAAAACAAAGTTCACAAAATGTCCGACAGATGCGCGTCGTTTGGTTATGATGCTGTGCTCAGCCGCCACTTTCGTCATGCTTGACCTCCCAGGTCCCCAGACCTCAGTCTGTGCGATTATTGGCTTTGGGGTTACCTGAAGTCGCAAGTGTGTCGTGATCGACCGACATCTCTAGGGATGCTGAAAGACAACATCCGACGCCAATGCCTCACTATAACTGCGGACATGCTTTACAGTGCTGTTCACAACATTATTCCTCGACTACAGCTATTGTTGAGGAATGATGGTGGACGTATTGAGCATTTCTTGTAAAGAAGATAATCTTTGCTTTGTCTTACTTTGTTATGCTAATTATTGCTATTCTGATCAGATGAAGTGCCATCTGTCGGACATTTCTTGAACTTTTGTAATTTTTTGGTTCTAATAAAACCCCATGTCATTCCGAGCATGTGTGTCAATTTGTACCTCTATATCTACATTATTCCGTGATTTATTAAGTTTCCAAATTTATACTGACTTTTTGATCACCCGGTATTATTCGCAGATAACTTTACTATAGAAATTATAGCCGAAGTAGGACCACTGCAGTAAAGAAATTCAGTGGAATCAGAGGACGTAGATTCATATTAATAATGTCATTACGGGACTTTGCGACCGAACCGCCGAATCTTTCCATCAGTAAATGGGGTATGTTCTCAAGTGACTCAGTTGTTTTAACCCCTCCACTGACGGAATGACCCGCTTCCTACTTCCGTATGTATAAAGCCAATACGGACTTGTAGCTGTCACGCCTTTGCGCTTACTGCTACGTATTTTAACCGTAAATAGCTCAGCCCTAATGGTAAAAGTTAGCAGTGAATTCTGGCGTTATTAATCTTTGAAGACAGCACAGCTGCCACAAGCTCAGCTCACTTTTACTCCACTCCTACCCTCGCCATTACACCACATTAACTAGGTGCTACATGGACCTTGCTAAATTCACTTGCGTATACATTTTTGACTGTTACTCGCCAGTATTTACCTAATGATTAGTACACTCCTAACCGGACTATTTCCCAAAGAGCTGTGGTGATTGAACGGGTTCGATCCACGGCCTACAGTGCCCTACAGTTCACACGGTAACACTGCCTACCTGACCCACTTAACTTGGTAGTGAGCTTATGTATCCAATCACCACTGCTAGCAGCAGTGGGTAATCCTATCAGCACGACGAGAGCAGCAGACTTACCGTCGAATCCTCCTGAAAATACTTATAACTACGGTCGCCAGCTCTGAAGGAGCAAAAGAATAAATCAATTTTTTGGCTCGTTTCAAAGTGAAACGGCTCGAGTTGAATTTAAACTTAATTCTGAATATTACTATTTCTGACCATTCTAGGCGATTCTACGAAGCAAATACTCTCTCAATTTCTGTGAGTTGGCTTGGTAGTTACCACCAAGACAATTTAAGCAACTTAGGTTAACAAGCTTCTACCCTTCAACTTATTTAATGATTTTGGGATATTACTCTTTGGACAATTGCTATAGAATTAGTTAAGTGACTTTACTTGAAAGGTTATTCAGAAAAATTTAAGTAACTATAAATAGGCGACTCATTCTGGTGTGACCATTGCTCTTTTCTACATTCTTAAACGCTAAAGTATTCTACAACCAAAAGAATTGTAAATGAAAGAGGCGATGGTGGCCTCAGTCTGATTTCACTACACTATGTTTCAGGTTACTACACTTTACAAGGAACAACATGCGTCGTAATTTTGCTCATTACTATATTCTGTCTTCTGCACTTGCACAAAAGAAAACTGGTATTCTCCTTTTACATGTATACAAAGTTCGACTTAACAATTTCAAGCAGTCTTGCCTTGGGTAGACGTGTCGGTGCTGGTGGTGATATGCATGTGGCTAACGCAGCTCTTCCTCTTCACGCCTCGTGCCCTTAATGGCGGCTGGAACTACGAGCTGTAGCACTCGTATAAGCTACTGCGCGTCCGCCATAAAATCTGGGCGCAGGAACTCTTACAATCAGCCCCAGTGGCATAGAGACGGCTTCGACAACCATTCGTCGCGTTCTACTCCACAAACGGCGACGATATTCTCCTTTTCGCTGTTGCACAGTCACTTTTGCGTGAGCACAGTTATGCACGTCCGCTCACGTCAACACTCCCCAGGCCATTCCATTGTTCAGTCCCTGTGTCTCCAGCTACCTCTAGCTACGCTCGTATCACCAAGAGTGGGGGCGTTCCCCTACCACCTTTTCACCGAAATAATTTAGTATTTAAGAATATTTGTATTTATTACCCTGGAGTTCATACCAGTCATAATAATTTACTACTAGCGCTTTATAACATTAAATCATACAGTAATAGCTTATAATTACCAAGAAAAAGAATACATTTGACTCCGATATCTTATTGCATTGTCTGAGACAGCGCTAATTCCCAGTTTCGCCAATAGATGGCATCAGGGTGCACTCCCTGGCAGTCTCACACCAGCGCGCCCGTTTCCGACGCGCGGGCTCCAAATTACTGTCAGCCCACCATCATTTCAGTTCCGTTACAACTTATATTACACTGCGGGCCAAGAAGTACGTAAAAGTTATTACCGTTAGCTGCTAATAAGTAAACGTCTGTTTGCTACCATTTTAAGTATATCTGATCATCATTAGAAAACAGGAGCTGTGTTATCTGATGATCAGATACGTTGAAATAACGCTTTGGTTATTTGCAACTTACGCAACTCGTGTTGTTATATCAATGTTTTTTCTTCTTTTTTTTCTTTTTTTTTAAGTGCAGTAATTTTGACCCATTCATAAAAATGGTGATGGGCAAATCATCTCTAATTACAGTCCCAATTAACATCTACTTTTCGAAAAAAATTAAAAAATGCTGATAGTAGAAAACTGAATTTTTCTTTTCTTTTAATAGAACTAGTTAAAAATCTCTAACTGTTCCTTCTGGAAGGAGTTTTCTACAGAGAAGGCCATATGTGACAAAACCGATTAAGACAGGGCAGTGCTGACAAACTCAAGTACAATACTGATATATTATGTGACCCGAAAGGCCTTTGAAAATATAATAAAATGGTATTATCTCGACCTAATGAGTTTTAACAATAGAAAGCAGAGTCGCATTGACCAACTGCACCTTAGGAGTAAAATTAAACGTGGTGATGGAACATCAAAATCTCGAAAGGATTTGTAATGAGTCCACACCTATTATTAGATATTCAACAATTTAAAAGACCTCCCCTGAATGTGTAATGTTCGACGATTACAAAACCCTGCTAAGCAGTGCCCATACACTGCTACAGCTGATGCAGTGCACATGACGCATGGGCAGGCTTACAACCGGTTCATTGTAGACTTGAAGACCCATATAAAACATTTTCAGGAAAAGAAAACTGACTTACTTGTATCGCAAAGAGAAATTACTATTAATTATGAACAAAAGACTATACCTGGAATCCCTTGACTAACAGCAGAATAAGAAGCAAGAACTGAATCAGTACACTTAAAAGCATTTACATAATACTAAGTTTAAGGGCTGTAGCTTATTTTGCACGCTTTCATGGCTATTTTATCGGGCATGTTAGGAAGTATGTACTTAGTAAACATGAGCAGTTAAGTACGCTATTTGAAGCAGTTGAGCACATACCTCGCAGATGAATGTGTAACCAATGCAGGATTGTGGCAGCACGCAGTACGCTTACTCCTTAACAATATTTATGGCTATAACAAAAAAATTAATTTCAAATGAACTCTAAACGACACAGCCGCAATGAAAGATATATAAATCATTTCGATGTACACATTGGCCGCAGAACAGAGCTTTTTAATCTGGTGCAAAGACCTTGAACATGCTACCTGCAGGTATTAGGTGAGGTATCTTGAATCTAGGCAGATAGAAAGAAAATGAGAATTGTATACAGTTACTCATTCCTAGAAGTTATTACGAAGGTTGAAGAATTGGAAACATTTCTGAAGAAACAACTATGTAAATTTGAATTTGCATTTGTTCTTAAAACTGTAGACAGCTGTAATTCTTTCATATTAATTTCCTAAATTAGCTTACGGGTAGAAAATTATTTGCGGTCATAACAATATATAACTGTTCACACAAAAGACGGAAGGACAAAAATCACAAGTGACAAAGAAGTAGTCAGATTTATTATGCATTCGATTGCATCCTGGGTGACAGTGAAGAAATCGGATTGTTGACTAGAGTTTTAATTTATAGAGCATTATGCTGTGACGTGGTATATGGTTTGTCCATTGACACCACATTGATTTGACGGTAAGCTGCTTTTCCTCCTCAATGTAATGAGTCCGCACATCAGTCCTGATTTGTTCTTATCCAGTTGAGGAAAGTCCTTAGTTTCGGACGTAACTGTTTTTCAGGGTCGTAGGCAATTATTGGCGAGGACTCTTCCCCACCTGTCCGCAGCAAGTGGTCGTGAGGTAGCGTTCTCGCTTCCCGCGCCCGGGTTCCCTGGTTCGATTCCCGGCTGGGTCGGGGATTTTCTCTGCCTCGTGATGCCTGGGTGTTGTGTGATGTCCTTAGGTTAGTTAGGTTTAAGTATTTCTAAGTTCTAGGGGACTGATGACCATAGATGATAAGTCCCATAGTGCTCAGAGCCATTTTTTTCTTCCCCACCTATTTTGCTGCGCTTCGGTGACGTTAAAATTGTCGGCAAGTTGCTCCCTGGCTGCTGAGGGCAGTCTATTGTTTTTCACACCTTCGGACAGATACTGATTCGGAGTAAAGAAGTACTATGTATTCTCCGACAATATTAAAAAAGCACTACCGAATAAACGATATTTAAGTACTGCAACTGAGTAAGCACCTGTTAAATTTTGCTATGTTAATTGTTAGTAAAACTTACAAATTTGTCACTGCAATAGTAATAGCTTTGTTTCTTCGTTAATTCATACCTTGACTCTTTCCAGATCCATAACGACTCTTTTTATTGATATGGTGCATGTAAGACTATAAATGAATGGAAAGACAAAGCATGAAAGACTGTATCGCATTTTTGTGGAACGTTTTTTAAATGTTTCCACGTAGATTCAGCCCATGCCGAAAACCTGACACTGGAGTTATATAAGTTCAATATTACTTCGGTATTCTGCCAGGAGAATGCTTAAGGCAACAGTACTCGTACAACTTCCCGTAGCTGGGAAATTATGTTAGCGTAACTTCACTGAGGGCTCGAGAAAGGGCTAAAGCCGAGTACTGACTCTTCCTTCACCAAATGGCTTTTGCCGTTCCTGCGTATCTGAGCAGGTGAGACAGAAAAGTACCTGGGAGCAGTTATGTAAAATACTGTCAAAACAATGAGGAGAATACAGAGCGGATTTCACATCCAGTGTTTTCGTCTCATGTGCTCAGCTGGATGTTTAAGCTGATAACAGTGACAAATTTTTATCAGCTGTCTCATTATCCAGTACACAGTACATCTCCAATGACCTTAGTGCTGCAAAAAGCATGATAGGATGATCTGGAGGCACTATGATAAAAATTTTCCAACTTTTGTGTATAAAGAAAAATGGGTCGGGCCGGCCGACGAACGTGTGTTACTCCATAACGTTACCATAACTTATCTAATGTGAATTATGTTTCATTCATATTAAAGTAAATCATTTTAATTTTTTATAGGCGGTCTAAAATGACGCTGATTGATTGCAAAAAAGCCTTTGCTTTTATAGGAACAGTTTTGATAATACAGACCCGTCTGAAAAATATACTATCACTCGTTGTTAAAAATAAGTGTCAAAGAATAAAAGAACGGAGAATATGTGTTTGTTAAAGGAAAAAATTAGAAAAGATGTACTAAACCTCGAAAGAGGTTTATTGGTGCCCAATATTGGTGGAGGATTGGGGAGTAAATTACTTAAACAAAGTCTGGACAAGGCATTGTATTTGAGCTAAACGTGGGCACTGGAAAGCAAGAAAAGCGCAATCCCAAAAATGAAATCGTACAACGTTACGAAACCACTCTATAATCAGACGGAATTTTTTTTATTGGTCACTATATCTTTCTTTGATTTTATTTCCCCTTCATGTGACAATCTTACATTTTAACTAATCAGTACAACTATCCACACGTTTTCTAAAAGGAGCAGCAGATAATATGCTTTAAGTTTGGGTTTCGCGATAGTAGTTGTTGTTATCTTTGGTACCACTATTGCTGTTATTCTAGTAGATTAGTGAACTTACAAGAACAATAGCTTACTCTATTGTCCTAAAAGAAAAATGGTTCAAATGGCTCTGAGCTCTATGGGACTTAACTACTGTGGTCATCAGTCCCCTAGAACTTAGAACTACTTAAACCTAACTAACCTAAGGACATCACACACATCCATGCCCGAGGCAGGATGCGAACCTGCGACCGTAGCAGTCGCGCGGTTCCGCATTGCGCGCCTAGAACCGCTAGACCACCGCGGCCGGCCCTAAAAGAAAATTAGTACAACTTTTCAAAGGTTTCCAATTCACTCAAGGATATATTGTTACAACAGCGCAGGTCGTGTACATGAAATGATTACTTTTACAAATAAATAGCAGAAGGTGTTCTAAGGTATGAATCAACGCTGAAACACCCATACTAGTACGCGGTGCAGTCCCAACGGGCGGGCCGGGCAAGGTAGCCGAGCGGTTCTAGGCGCTACAGTCTGGAACCACGCGATCGCTACGGTCGCAGGTTCGAATCCTGCCTCGTGCATGGATGTGTGTGATGTCGTTAGGTTAGTTAGGTTTAAGTAGTTCTTAGTTCTAGGGGACTGATGACCTCAGAAGTTAAGTCCCATAGTACTCACAGCCATTTGAACCCAACAGGCGGCAATGCAGACTTGGGGTCCAGTCGATCGTACAGATGGCGAATACTGTCTTGAGATACGTTGTTCCACGCCTGCTCGACACGTTCAAGTAGTAGAGTTGTTGGTTGTTGGTGACGAGTCCCACGAGTCACTTCTCTTTCCATCATATTCCACATGTGCTCTGTTGGGGGAATTTCGGAGATCGTGTTGGCCAGGGAAGTTGCTGTACGTCTTGCGGATCACGTTGAGTTTCACAGGCAGTGCGTGGGCGAACACTGTCCTGTCGGAATAACACATCAACTTCCTGATGCAAGAACGGCAAAAGAACGGGTCTAACAACGTTCTTTACCTATCGGACGGCCGTGAGTGGCCGAGCGGTTCTAGGCGCTACAGTCTGGGACCGCGCGACCGCTACGGTCGCAGGTTCGACTCCTGCCTCGGGCATGGATGTGTGTGATGTCGTTAGGTTAGTTAGGTTTAAGTAGTTCTAAGTTCTAGGGGACTGATGACCTCAGTAGTTAAGTCCCATAGTGCTCAGAGCCATTTGAACCATTTTTTTGCACCTATCGAGCTGTGGTAAGCGTTCCTCGAAAAACACCAAAGGTCAACGAGAGTTGTAGTTTATCGTACCCCAGACCATAAGGTCTACCTCGTACCCGCAAACGACCATGACTTGAGTGCAGACCGAGTCTGGTTTCCTCGATGAAGACCAAGGCGCGCCATTCCGTCTTCCGGTGACCTTCTGAGGCCACCAGTCGAATCGTGCACGTCGATGCTGTGGCGTGAGTGGAAGACAGGCTGCCCGTAGACACACTGATAATAATCTGTCCGCAACAGTTCGTCTTATGTGAGCTGTGTTAGCTGTATGATCTACCACTGCTCCATTTATGATATGACGATCCTGACGGGAGTCTGCGCTGTGTGGAATTCCAGAACCTCGTCTACGGGTGTCGGAAGGTTCACGTGATCACTGATACCAGTATCGTTGAACAACTACGCACCACGTCCAAAATGTGTGGCAATTCTCCGGAAGGACCATCCCGCCATTTGGAAGGCCACAATTTGACCCTATTCAGAATCACTCAGTTGGCCGTAGGAAGCAAGAGTGCATTTCCGTGGCATGGTTGCTTGCTTGCTTCACACGTTTGCACCACACTGAGCCTGCTAGGTGTGAGCTTTCCCCGTTAAAGTATAGACGCAGATGGCGCTCTGGTAGCTATGCCACTACTCTATCTGTTGACGGACGACGTTGAAATCATTGTCAGTACTTCCATTCTCTTCACGTGGCATATGCCAACAGCGGATCAAAATCGAAGTCACCTTTCCAGGTGTATTAATTTTTTCCCGGCAGCGTATTTCGACATCAATGTGATGGCAACAACCGCAAAAAGTAGAAAATCACTAACAGAACAAGTCCACATCTTGAATTTCGTTTATAAATAACATTCCACCAGGTTTAATAACAAAGCTGTTGCCCCCTCGACAATGTCCCAGCCTTGGCAGCAGGCAGCGGGCGAGCCGTGTGGTAAACCAGACTCGCTTTAGTGCCACGGTGAACTGTTCGGTCATATGAGTTGGCTCATTCAACTTCCGCTTATTTGACTGCAGGTTGCAGGTGTCAATCTGAAAGGCAGTGGCGCAAGACGCATTCCCTCCTTGGAAGGTCCTAAGATAAGAACTTAACTGTGAACGAGTAGGAAATTTCGGGAGATCATTGAGCTAAAACCAAAGCCCTTGAGAGCCAAGAAGGAGTGGAACAACGCAACGCCATAGTAGAACATAGTATGGCTGTTGTTGCCAAGCCTACATACCACAAATCCTACGACTTCGCCAGTGAATACTAGACTAGATTAGTGAATGCGCTACCACCGTAAGCATGTGAAACGTATTTATTCTTTTACAGGCGCACAAGATTCATTTTCACTTGTTTAGATCGCTCTGCAAAGAAGGGGAGGAGGTGAAAGGAACAAGGAGAAACCAGATGAACCCATAGTAACTGCATATGCGAGTTCGTATGCTTTAGCGCCACGAAAATAGTAGATGTTCTATGAGTTTTATTATTATGTAGTGTACCACTGAAACTAATTTTTTTGGGAGGGGGAGATCTGATCCGTATATTTTGACATATTTTAGGAGTTATTTTAAGAATTAAAAAATTGTGGGCTGCCCTGAAGTGTAGCGATTTTTATGGTTGTGCCATATATGTAATTTGGCTTTATGACAATATTCAGCGTTGAAGATACAAACTTACAGAGAAAGTGGAGACACGGAAATATATTAATCTGAGATAACGAACCCTGGTGCAGATACGACCGAGTGGAATTTATATTTGCTGTGGGAAATCGCTGGAAGTGCAGTAAGAAAAACTACAAATCGCTGTTAATACTATGTACTAAAATAATTTAATTAGTTGTGGCATAGTGCTAAAAAAAGCCACCGTGACCCAGGAAAGGTTTGCTTTTCATTAATTCCATATATGGTAATGAATCATGGATTGTAGGAAAACCGTAACACAAGAGAATCGAAGCATTTGAGATGTGGTACTACAGAAGAATGCTGAAAATTAGGTGGACTGATAAGGTAAGGAATGAGGAGGTTCTCCACAGAATCGACTAGGAAAGGAATATATGAAAAACATTGACAAGAAGAAGGCACAGCATGATAAGACACCAGTTAAAACATCATGGAATACTTCCATGGTACTAGAGGGAGCTGTAGAGGGTAAAAACTGTAGAGGAAGACAGAGATTTGAATACATCCAGCAAATATTTGAGGGCGTAGGTTGCAAGTTATACTCTGAGATGAAGAGGTTGGCACAGAAGAGGAGGTCGTGACGGGCCGCAACAAATCAGTCAGGTGAAAAGTTTGTACACAGGTCTGACGGTTGTCATCACAGACGAAAATAATTACCTCATGTAAAATACAGGGTGAATCACTAACTATTGCCACCTAGAATAACTCCGAAAGTATGATAGTAGCTGAAAAGTTTGTGGGATGAATGTCGCAAGGGGACATTTGGAGATCACGTGGTAAAAGGCACATAAAGTATCCTGAAAACACTTCGCAAATTTAGACCGTCGGTTTTTCAGAGACGGTCAGGTACCTACGGATATACCAAGACACGTGTTCGCGTATTATATCTCCTCTTAGATTGAGTGAAGGTCCTGGGAAACGGGAGTTGTCGTGTTCTCCTCGTTAGCTTGTTGATTGCCACATAAATTAGTTCCAAAATTTAACTTAATTATGTACATAAGATAACGTATCTTTCATCAGTGTCAGAACAATACTGTAAACAACTTTTTGAAGTGTATGAGCTAGAATGAATTATATGGGACATACCACGTACACAATTTAACAAAGCAAGGTATAATATATCAAATATTACGAAAAAATATCAAGAAACCTGACATGTAACTAAATTGCAGACAAATACACAAGAAATTCAGTATTAAAGAAAAATATAGTATGTATCACATTAAAAATTGAGTATTTTGCGTTGCTGCTCTTATTTTAAATGTTAGCATTCGCTCTGAGTGTGGACTTTAACAACATTTATCAGTAATTTTAACAGGGCGCAGCAATGTTTGTCTGTTGTATTAAACTTCATTTAGTTTGTTCGAGCAACGTTTCGCATGATTATGCTACACAATTGTGACGTTTTTGCCAATTGTGACGGTTTACAGTATTGCTCTTCTGCCAGATGCCTCCGGCGATTTCATGGTTCCAACAGCCACGTAACACGCTCACATATATGCAGATTCGCAGCACCACCAGGATGGAAATACGTACTCTATCAAAATACTCCTGTGGTAGAGCTTCCAATAAATAAACGTCGTCGTGAATCGCCGTGGGTCAGGTTATGAACACCCTTCCCAGTGGAATTTGTACAGTCACAAGACAAAAGCAATGCAAAACTGATTTACAGCTTTAGCAAAACACACTCAATTGAGTTTGGAAGTTCTCCTAACATTTCTTGCATGTTCTCACAAGAAAACATGGCTTTAGTGGTAGCTGAATTCATTCAATTCGGTGAACAGCAAATTTTTGTTGATCGCTATTATTTGCGTAAGCCCAGATCATTAAATTAAAAACTCTTTACGCATTTCTGCCCTCTAAACCGTCTCACAGCAGCAGACGAACTTCAATACACAAACGTTCAAAATAAGTTCTCTCTTACAAATTATACACAGTACTGTTAAGACAGCAATCATAAAATAACTTAAATATGAACAAGATTTAAAATTCGTCCAAAATAAATTCCCCAATAGAATTCTTCCACAAAATTAGTTATTACTCCGGACTATGTTAAACTTTCTTTCATAAAAACACATCACTATCTATCGACCTCCATTTGGCAAATTTATAACACGTTTTCCACCTCTAAGCACAAATATTATACTCTCATCTCCGCCTCTACACATCGAAAATGTGCCTTCCGATTCCTTCTGTGCATGATGATAACGTCAGTACGTACAGTACCTCGCGAAACGTAAAATGTGACACCAAAATCTTACATACCTCACGCGAAACTCACACATATTAAGAAAATGTATGTATGTGTGTTCCACCTCCCCACATAAACTACTGGATCCACACCAACCAAACTTGATTCACATACCACGTCTTACTGTGTGGGGAGAAGCGCTGTGGGGTTAAGAACCACCTCTTCAGCAAAGGGGTGGTGGTGGGGATGAAACAGAAGCGTAGCCCATGACGTGCAAATACCCAGATTTTTCACGTGCATTTGAGAATGAGAACACTTAGTCACTTGTAAAAAACGTTATGCATATTTCAAACCTTTGCGAAACTGAAACTTCCTGGCAGATTAAAAGTGTGTGCCGGACCGAGACTCGCATTCGGGACCTTTGCCCTTCGCGAGCACATCTGAGCTATCCAAGTACGACTCACGCCGCGTCCTCACAGCTTTACTTCTGCCAGTATCTCGTCTCCTACCTTCCAAACTTCACAGAAGCTCTCCTGCGAAAGGCAAAGGTCCCGAGTTCGAGTCTCGGTCCGGCACACAGTTTTAATCTGCCAGGAAGTTTCAGATCAGCACACACTCCGCTGCAGAGTGGAAATCTCATTCTTTACGAACCCCCGCAAAATGCTAAAAGGAAAAGAAATTTAGATGTTATGAAGTAAAACTGCCGCATCAGACCTGACGTTTTATCTTATTACTTCTTCACTACTATGTTCGCGACAAATTATGCAATCATTATTCACATGTATTACTGAATGTGTATGCAAAATTAAATCACTGGACGACACATAGTTCAGGAGAAATGACGTCATAAAGTTTGAGATACTGACGAAGTACATTAAATATATGCGCAATATACGTCACATGTGGGTTCATGGTTGAAACTGCAGGTAAGAATCTCCTCCAAAGCTCCTGGATCAATTTCAACCAAATTGTGTACACATGTCACTATTTGGAGTGAAATACTGTGGGGGTAAGGACCAACAACCTCCTACCGGAGTGAGGATGATACACAAGGAAGTGTGGGAGGGAGGTGAGAGGGGAAAGGAGTAGATGGAGAGACAGAGAAGGGGAAGTAGAAGATAGAGAGACAGAGAGGCCGTGAGGGGGAAGGAGGAGATAAGCGGAGGTGGAAAGGGGCAGGAGCTGATAGACAGAGAGATAGGGGAGAAGGAGTTGGACACAGAGTGGGGGATGAGGAAATAGACAGAGGGAGAGGAGAAGAAGCTGAACAGAGAATGAGAGGAGGAGAGAAGCGCAGGAGTAAGAGATGGACCGAGAGAGAAGGAAGGAGGAGAACAGAGACAGAAGAAAGACGGCGGAGAGAGGGGGAAGGAGGAGACTGGTTAAATAATAAATAAATATCCCGGCAACGTCGAATACACACCTACTACATTTCTATACAAATACATAAGTTTACAAGCATATAATAGGAGTGCAACTGTGTGACCATTACCTTCTGAAGCACTTTTTTCTCCCGTGCAAGTCTATTTTGAATTTCACTGTTCTTCACTTTTTCTCCTACTCAAATACGGGGCTGTTATCCTCCTAGATGAATGGAATCATAGTTTTGTTTCAAAAATTTTTAGGTACCGTTGGAACATTACTTTTACAGTAGAATTCTCCTTCCTGAAAAACATCAATCTCCGAAATGGCTGGCTGTGTAATATTAATCTCTTCCCTCTCCATACATTTCTCTCCTAACACATCAACTACATTATCCTTGTCTTATCTGGCACGTGTATTAACTATGAACACAGTCTGAATAATTGTGAGCTAAGAAACATCTAACGTAAGCAAGGAAGTTAATTCACAGCCCTTCTTTCTTTATGTGATGTCCCCTAAACGCAAGTACATATAAATGTACGTACACTTACTGCACTTTGCAAGCTATGAAGTACAACAAGTTATTGTTTATTCTGGATGTGTGTTGAATAATATTTTTCGAATTAAGTAACCTTTAGATTATTGATTGGCATTTCATGAAAATCTGATTATTTTACAACATTAATACGCAGAAAGTGTAGGAAACACGCGGCAGTCCTCAGCAGTTAGGGAGCCTAAGTCAGTTGCAAATTCTAACAGAAAAAAGAAGGTTCTGCTGATAGGTAGTTTGCACGGCGGAGGTGTGGGCTGGCAGTTGCAGGAAGTGTTCGGGAGTGAGTACCAGATCGCCAGCATTGTGAAGCCTAATGCAGAGTTGGCTGAGGTGACTGTTAACATAGCGGTATTATGTAGGAATCTTACAAACGAGGATCAGGTAGTGATAGTGGGCGGAGCTGGGGATAGCATTGATACGGACAGGGAGATGTGATGTAGGTGGTGACCTCGTAAAGATAGCTGCTCAAACTCGCGGCACTGAGGTGCACTTTGTGCAACTGTTTCAGCGTCATGATCGGCCTCATCTTAATACTGCTGTAAGGCATGTTAATATGGGGCTGGAGAAGGCAATGGGGGCAGAAAGCAAGGCTCACATTGTAGTGGTGACAGTTGAGTCTATCAATAGATTTGGTTTCACTAAGCATGGCCTGCACCTCAGTAGGTATGGGAAGGGGAGGCTGACAAAGCTTATAAGTGACAGTGTAGTAGGCAGTGGTGGAATCACTCATGGTAAAATTACTGTAGTAGATGGTGTTAGAGGTGCATCTTTTTTTAGACTGAAGTCAGCTGATGGGTATCCCCGCTTAAAGGAAATCCCTCTAACAAAGCAATCACCTTCAAAGGAGGTCAGGTATTCAAGTAGTGAAGGAATTAGCATATTTAATCAAAATATAAGAGATATTAAAGATAAAGTTAATGAACTGCTTATAGTGTTGACTCTGACAATATTGGTATATCAGGGCACCACTTAAATAATTTGACAATTCAGAGGCTTCCTTTACCAGGATATTGATCAGCTGGCTGTTTTTCAGTGAGTTCTTTGGGATGTGGAGGAGTGGCCATCTACATAAAAAACAGTATTCCATTTGAGTCTGTAGACGTATCACAGCACTATACTGAATAGGCATTTGAATGTTGTGCAAGGATAGTTGAATTTAGTGAAACTAATATTCTAATTGTTATAAATAACTCTGACTTCAGAGCATTTGTACTCAAGCTAGAGAGGGTTCTTGGTTCACTTTATAGGAAGTGCCAAAAATTAGTTATACATGGTGACCTCAATATTAATTTTGCATGTGATTGTGTAAGAAAAAGGATATTGTAAGATCTCCTAAATTCATATGACCTTATGCAAACTATGTTTCTTCCAGCAAGCTTACAGGGAAACAGTAGCGCAACCACAGACATATTTTTATTCATTCTTCATTGCTAGATATGCATTCTGTTAGTAAGATGCTTTTCAGACCATGATGTACAATTTTTAACAGCAAACGCTTTTTGCACTCAATCAAATGTTATATATCATTACAAACTACATAGAAAAGCTAATCCAGTGGCAGTACAGAGTTTCTTAAACCTCGTTAACGAACAAGAGTAGCAGAATGTTTGTAGTACTGATAACACAGATGGCAAATGTAATGATTTCCTTAACACATTTCTTAAGCTCTTTGAAAGATTCCTTCCATTAGAACAGCAGCTTGGGTCGCTGACTAGTGGGATATGTATATCATGTAAAACAAAGTGGGAATTACATCAAAATGTTAGAAGTAGTCACAATCGAGCTACAGTGGCCCATTAGAAACAGTATTGCAAGGTGCTTAAAATGTCATTAGGAAGGCAAAGAACATATGGTGCGCAAATAGAATAGCTAAGTCACAGGATGAAATTAAGACCATGTGGTCAGTCGTGAAGAAGGTGATGGTCAGCATCACAAGGTCGATGACATAAAGTCAGTTTGTAGTTGAAACATCTCTGTTACTGATATGTCGGATACATGTACAGTATATAACAATCACTTTCTGAGGATTGCTGATGAATTAAACAAAAACTTAAGTTTCTGCAGGGAATCATGTAATTCTCTTTGAAAATGCATTTGTGAGACTGATGTCTGAAATACTCCTCTGTGATACCGACAAGGGCGAGATTGAGTCAATAATTAAATCACTGAAGACTCAGGATTCTCATTGATATGATGGAGCCTCTAGCAAAATTACTGTGTGGCACATGGTAGCCCTGTATTTAGCCATAATTGTAAATTTCTCTTTAAGAATGGCCTGTTTCCTGAACAGTTGGAGTACTCAATAGTAACACCATTTTGTAAAAAGGAGGAAAGGGTTAATGTATACAATTTTAGACCTATTTATATGCCATCAGTGTTTGCTAAAGGTATTGAAAAGACTGTGTATGTAAGGATAATTGTCGTCGTTGTGTCTTCAGACCATGAGACTGGTAGTTCGGTAATTTTCACACCTGTTAACACCTCCTTTCTTTGGGATTGGAATTATTATACTCTTCTTGAAGTCATAGGGTATTTCACCTGTCTCATACATCTTGCTCACCAGATGGTAGAGTTTTCTCATAGCTGGCTCTCCCAAGGCTATCAGTAGTGCTAATGGAGTGTTATCTTCAATTAACCATTTTATTTAACATAATTTGCTACCTGATGTAGAGTTCGGTTTTAGAAGTGGTTTAACAACTGAAAACGCTATATTCTCTTTTCTGCGTGAGGCACTGGATGCACTGAATAAAAGGTTTAGAACGCCAGGCATCTTTTTTTTCATTTAACTAAGGTTTTTGATTGTGTTGATCACAAAATATTGTTTCATTAGTTGCACCATTGTGAAATACAGGGAGTAGCTCACAACTGGTTCTCCACTTACTTTAACAACAGATAGAAAACGATGATTCTCCACAGTGTTGAGAATGAGTATGATGTGGGATCTGAGTAGGCCAGAGTTAAATGTGGTGTGCCTCAGGGATTAGTGCTGAGGCCATTCCTGTTCCTTTTTTGTACAAATGACATGCCCTCTAGTATTACAGGTAATTCTGAAATATTTGTTTGCTGATGACACTAGCTTGGTAGTAAAGGATGTTGTGTGCAACATTGGCACTGCTTCAAATATTGCAGTTCAAGGCATAAAATCATGGCTTGCAGAAAATAAACCAATGCTAAATCAGAGTAAGACTCAATTTTTACAGTTTCTAAGGTAAAATTCAACAAAACCCAATTTAATTTCATAGAATGGGCATATTATTAGTGAAACTGAATAGTTCACATTTCTAGGTGTTCAGATAGATAGTAAACTGACGTGGAAAGCCCACGTTCAGGATCTTGTTGAAAGACTTAATGCTGCCATTTATACTATTCGAACGGTATCTAAAGTAAGTGATGGTTCGACGTGAAAAATAGTCCACTTTGCTTATTTTCATTCGCTTATGAGGTATGGTACTATATTCTGGGGTAACTTTTCTCATTCTCAAGGAAACTTTTGGCTCGGAAAAGGGCGGTTCAGGCAATAAATGATGTAAGTTCACGAACCTCTTCTCGCCCCTGTTCATTAGTCTGGGTATTCTAACATTGGCCACTCAACATGTATGTTATGTATTGTAGTTTCTTGTTACAACATGGGCTTATTCCCAAGAATTAGCAGCTTTCACTCAGTTAATACTAGACAGAAATCCAATATGCATTTGGATTGCTCTTCCTTGACTCTTGTGCAGAAAGACGTGCAGTATACTGCTGCATCCATTTTCAATAAGTTACCACAAGAATAAAAAAATCTTAGCAGTAATCCATGCGTTTTCGCATCGAAACTGAAGAGTTTCCTCATGTGTCACTCCTGTTCTGTCGAAGAGTTTCTCTAAAAATTAAGCTGAGTCCTGTGTTATATTGTTGATTGCGTTTACATAAACTTACTGATTGTCTTTTTTGGGTTCATAAACATTTTATTTTAACTGTTACTACTTTCATGTTGTAATTTCATGAACTGACACGTTCCATGACCTTGGAGATTGGCTCCTCAATTTATTCCTATGAAACTAGACGTATAAAATAAGAAAAAAGAATAAAATTAGGTAAGTGTCAGATTTGTGACGCTTTTCAGCTAAACGGAATCATGCTGTGGTTCTTTAGTATAAGATAAATTTCTGGTAGTCTTTTTTTTAGGAATACAGTATTTGGGTTAAAATGAACATGGTAATGTAACTTTTAGGATTTGAGGCTGGAAACTACCATAAGCAGTACGGTTTGATAACAGTCATATTGACACGTAAATTAAACTTGATTGATAAAGCATATTACTATGTGGCTTCCAGTCCTGGTGAAAAGAGTGCGTTGCCTGGACGTGACGACGGGGAGCAGTACGTCGGCTTTGTCGAATACTGTGTAGTTCCAGTCCCAGCAATTACAAGACACACACCTAACTCTTGTTCGAATTAACAATTGCCAAGGAGCACTGTTCAGACATTCCATATCTTTACTGCAGGAGCCCACCACCATCCATGCAATATGTAGATGGTATCTGTTCTTTCTTCATCTTCATATAGTTAAGGCTAACTGACCATTGACCTTATTCTGTGTGGATGCACACGCATTGCCCAAACTCTTATGGGACCCGGTAAGATTGTCTATCGCAAGTTATTAGTGTAATGGGCTGGGGCACTACGAATGTAGTGTGTGGACATTAAGTTGAGAATGTGGGTCTCACGGGGAGCGTGCAAGGGATAAATCCCCGCAGTCACACTATCCACTGTGCCCTCGGTGGCTCTATGTGACTGTTGCATGGAGGGTCGTGATGCCAACTGAGGAGCTACTCGACCGAATAGTAGTGGCTCCGGTCAAAGAAAACCATCATAACGACCGGGAGAGCGGTGTGCTGACCAGACGCCCCTCCTATCCGCATCCTCATCTGAGGATGGCACAGCGGTTGGATGGTCCCGATGGGCCACTTGGGCCTGAAGATGGAGTGCTTCTTTTTTCCTTCTTAACACTGAAGTTGATAGGTGTCATGTATAGTTTTGGTATCTGAATCGATTGTGAGCGAGCAGCGATGTTCTAAAGCTGTATCCCAGAAGTTAGGTTATTACCTTTGGTGTGCCCGAATGTGCAGTAGCAGATAATGTTAGGCTGTGTTAGAGTGAGGAAGCAATGGTAATGTTTTGTTTCAAATGTAAAGTCTCAATGTGTTTAATAAACATAATTGTATCAAGATTGTAACGGAAACTGATCTGAAGGGTATGGGGAAAGACAATGGTGACCTTCTAATTTGAACTTTTCAAACCAAGTACAGTAAGACAATGGTAACCCTGATCTACGCTAGGTGGTGTAACGAGTTCATCTTACTGATGACAGATGGCAGCACAATGTTGATTTGTTTCTGTGGGAACCCACATATTGTGGTCAGAAACAATGGTAACCCACAAATTCAAAATGGAGGCAGCAGCAGATTGCAGTGAGGGAAGTTGTGATATTTTTGTAATTTTAAGTGAATTGTGTGGTGATTCTGACTGTTATGATGATGACATTAACGATACAATTTTCAATTTAAACGAAGGCATGGAAGATTCTACTTATATTAATTCTACAGCAAGTCAAGTAAGTTTTGTTTTCCACATCATGTAGTTATTTGCTGGTTACCATTATCTTTGTTCTAGCTGGTTAGGCTACGTATTTTATTTCCATATTCAGCTTTTTTACAAGATCTTGATATGAAGATAGGGTCAACACGTCTTTTAAGGGGAGTACATACGTCCTATACCCACAGTGTTAAATCTGCAATATTGATGACCCATTATCTCAGAACCTGTGACAGATAGAGATCTGAAATTTTTGGGATGCATAGTATCACTTCTTTTCTGATTACTGAACCAGAATCAAAGTGTACAGAGGAATAATTAGCTAGTTATGATTCTTTAAAAAAGTTGTTCAATATTTTCTTTTAAAAGTCCACTTTTTCTTCCGTAAGTAAAAACCCGTTAGAGGTAGAGATGTTTTGGGAGGTTCAGTAGCTGCAGTACACTAAGTGGTAACATAGTGTAAAATTAGAGATATGTATCCTCAATAGTTCCTGAGATAATGGGTCAAATAATTTTAAAAATGTCACTTCCGGCAAATCAAGTTCAAACATTTTATTTGATATTAACTTACACATGGAGGCATGCCAGCTTCTAGAAACAGCCAGGCCCATAATCAATATTATCTGGATCCTGTTCTTGACTATCCTGTAAACCTAGAAGCTTCCTTCTTTTCCTGCCTCTTGCTTCTATAGTCATTTCCTCTGCTGCATGCTGGGCTTTCATGATCCTAAGTCGATCCATTCTCTGAAAGGCTTGCAGTGTGTTGGCACCTGGAGCAATACCAAGTTCCTCTAGTAACCCAATTCTTCCCTTTATACCATCATTAAACGTTATCACAGCATCACAAACACCCAAGCATAGAGTTTTCCTTCCTACAAAGACATTTTTTGGTGTGCGGATCCAAATTACATTATTGAAAGACTCATTCAGGTTTTGTGGTTGACCATTGAGACATTTGGAAAGAAGGTCAGGATGAGCTAATTCTCTATATATTGGTTTAATAGCTTCCATCACTGCTGATGGTATGCTATTTTTGTGCCTAAATTGTTCCTCGCTACCCACTGCCTGAGTTTTTCGGTACTTGCACCATGAATCAGCACCAGGTGGACAAAGACCATGTTTAGGTGTATCATCAGTGGAAGATTTGTGGAAGAATGTAACCCACACTGCTCGTTTCATCCCTTGTAGGTCATGTGTATTGTTTGTTATTGCCATTCCATAATAATGATGGAATTCATCAAAGTTTTTGTCTGTAAGCCTTCTTTTACCATGTTTACAAAAAGAAATATTCTCATATTTGTGGGTTACAATGTTATTCATTTTATCACTGATGAGGTTACCATTTATTGGGTAACAGAACTTTTTTAATATTACACTATCCATACAAAAATATTTTTTAATAGGATGAAGGGGATCGCAACAGAACTGACCCTGGGAATAAAGACGTCGCAGCGAAAACATGGAGAAAAAGAAAAAAAACTAGTGAACAAACAGCAATAGAAGAGACTTGCAAGGAATAACGGACTTGAATATACTAAAAATAAAGGTACAGTGTTCCAGGCGAGAAATTTAGTTGGAGCTTGCTGTAAAAGTTCTAAAAAGTGTTTTGAACGGATTGAGGAGAAGCTTATACAGAGTATGAACAAGTCATTCTGGAACATTGGGGATTTCAATAAACAAGATGCTTATTTGTATGGTTCCATGCGGCTAGAACCCATAAAAAGAAGATACACTGACAATGAAATTAACAGGTGTAACAACACTGTGTGATACAGTGTTAGAAAACGTGGCAGAAGCACTGATTTCTGGAAAGTTGCATTTTTAAGCATCCGTGGTTTGCCGCACAACAGAGATAGAGTAGAAAACATACAATCCAAAATGCGAACAGGGGCTACTACTCCCCCAGAAGATAGAAGAGGCAAACACAAGAATAGACCACATGCCTGCTCAGAAGAAGACGTGCAATTAGTTAAAAAACATTTAGAAGGTATACCAAAATACAAAAACCACAACAGTAGAAAAGATAATGGTGAAAAATTCTGTGTGTCGATGGAATATTCCATACAAAGTTGTTACAACCATTATAAAGGTGAATACTGTCCCGATGTCAAAGCGATCTTTTGATAAGTATCACCGCATTTTCGTTCAAGATTTCAGTATTTCATTTAAACTGCCAAAATCAGATATTTTCCCAACATGCGATTCAAATGAAATTCAACTGACAAAAGCAAAAAACTACCTGGAAAAATTAAGAGAAGGACATTCACGTAATAACTTTCGATTTACAACATGCATTTCCCACTCTTAAACTTTCTACACGTCCAATGGTCTATAAGAGGAAACTGTAATTCGTCACCAGGTCATTTCTTTGTTTTGTATGAAACGGTAGCGTCAAGGGGTTCAGAGGAAATAGGCAGCTGCTTACTGAAGTATTTCGAAGATCACAATATACGAGGGAATAAGTTGATAGCAATTTCAGACAACTGCTCTGGGCAAAACAAAAACTGGAACATTATGTTTGTTTAGCTGCTGCTTATAGCAAAAGGGAGATTTTCTACCATTTAGCACCACTTTCCACTTCCTGGACATTCCATGTTGCCAAGCGATCGAAATTTTTCTGTTGTGGGGCAGTATGTCCGCCGACATGTGCAGACTAGGTGGACACTTGAAGAAGTGTTGCTAAAAGCGACCATTTTGTGCCCATGTTATGTCATCAGAAGACTTGTATGCATCAGTGACATGAGATCTACATTTAGTCAAAAGAATATTTCAGTAGAAGGGCACAAGGTGTTATTGCGAGATGCTGTACGGCTCCTCCTCGATGCAGATAACCCAGTAATCTTGTTCGTATCAAATAAATTTCATGGGGAGGACTGGCAGAAAGTCATCTACTCAAACGAGGTCGCCCTACAACCTTAGACGGAACCAATCTTCAAAAGAAGTATTCTGGGTCAGTTCCAATTGACCTGAAGAAGAACGAAGACCTCATATCTGCACGGAACTGGATGCCACCTATTTATCACAAATTCTACAAAGCTATAAAAACTAAGAAGACATCTACAAATGAGTATGAGGATGTATGTGCATCTGCAGACGAAATATGAGGATTTTCAGCTTTCCTGTGTTTGTTGCACGAAAACAATGGTATGCCAGATAATATGTTCGCCACAGCTAGGAAAAGATAGAGTTTTGGACATTATTAACTCAAAGTTTGTATTTTTTCCATTGATTTGTGTGCTTAACATGTTGTACAGTGACTACCAGTTGCATAAACAATAAAATATTAATAACTTGTGTATGAAATATTTTTTATACTTTTCCAGTTGAATATCTCCATTCATAGCTAATGTGGGTTACCATTATATTTCCCCATACCCTTCATTTGTGAAGGAAGAATTTTAATGGAACTAAGTGTATACCGAAAGTGGAATGTCAGAGGTAAATATTATACTGATGTTACTTTTTCTTCATTATTGCTGTGGCATTGGACTAACTTGGTTATTATACTGACAGTTGCTAGATTTGAAGGATAGGAAAGTGTATCGTTTGGATGTTAAGACGTTCATTAAACTTAAAATCAGCCTTGAGCAGATTTTGACAGTATGCAAAAAAAAAAAAAAAAAACTTAGTGTTGTCATTTAGGCCCATATTTCATTTTTTATTTACATCTACCTTTACATCTACATGTATACTCTACAAATCACATTTAAGTGTCTGGCAGAGGGTTCATTGAACCACCATCACAATTCTCTATTATTCCAATCTCGTAAGGTGCGGGGAAAGAATGAACACCTATATCTTTCCTTACAAGATCTGATTTCCCTTATTTTATAGCGGTGATAGTGTCAACAAAATATTTTCTCATTCGGAGGAGAAAGTTGGTGATTGGAATTTCAAGAGCAAATTCCGTCGCAACGAAAAACGCGTTTCTTTTAATGACGTCCAGCCCAAATCCTATATCATTTCTGTGACACTCTCTCCCATATTTCGCTATAATACAAAACGTGCTACCTTTCTTTGAACTTTTTCGATGTACTCCGTCAGTCCTATCTGGTAAGGATCCCACACCGCGCAGCAGTATCCTAAAAGAGGACGGTCAGGTATAATGTACGCAGTCTCCTTAGTAGGTCTGTTACATTTTCTAAGTGTCCTGCCAATAAAACGTAGTCTTTGGTTAGCCTTCCCCACAACATTTTCTATGTGCTCCTTCCAATTTAAGTTGTTCGTAATTGTAATACCTAGGTATTTAGTTGAATTTACGGCCTTTAGATTAGACTGATTTATCGTGTAATCGAAGTTTAACGAGTTCCTTCTAGCACTCATGTGAATGACCTCACACTTTTCGTTATTTAGGGTCAACTGCCACTTTTCGCACCATTCATATATCTTTTCTAAATCGTTTTGATCTTCTGATGACTTTATTAGTCGATAAACGACAGCGTCATCTGCAAACAACAGAAGACGGCCACTCAGATTGTCTCCCAAATCATTTATATAGATAAGGAACAGCAAAGGGCCTATAACACTACCTTTCTCTTACAATTTGTAATTGATCATGTTTTTTTTCCAAAAGTATACATCGATATGCAGCTAACAGAGAAGTCATTGAACCTCTCGGGAGTCTGCGTATATATAGTAATTTGTAGGTGTAGAAGACAGAGCAGTACTGCAAAGCTTTATCCAGATTTGCGCAGAATAGCGGTAATAACTAAATATTTTGATTTTTTTTATTCAATCAGGGCCAACTTATGTCGTTCAGAGACAGTTAGATTTTCTGTACTGTGCATCACTTTTAGTTCTGGGATTTGGGAGCAGTTTTGCAAAACTAATTATCGTGGGTTTTGTGTCAAAGTTCTTTGTTGAGGCAGTTTATACTGTACAAAATTCCTACATTCAGATTGCTAACTTCTGTAGATGAAATACTTCCCTATACATTACGGCAACTAATAATTATTACAATGCAGCTTTGCTTTCACATTACAACAGTACGAGTTTCATTATGTCATTATAACAGCTCAGATCTTACTATCAGAAACAGTACGTCAGTCATATTTTTATTATTTAAAGAGAACTTTCAAGGTACTTCCCTCCTGCTTTCCTTATTACGCAATTCTGTCAACTGTACACATGAAGCATTAACATATTTTCACACATTACATTACATGTACAGAAATGGTTCGCATTTAGTATGAAATCGGAAATAAATATTAATAGTGACAGAATATGAATAAACACAGGCAAGACATTATCTATAGATAATTGAAATTATGAATGATATGAAGTTTTGGGTTACAAGGAAAAAAAAAGAAAGAGCCAAGAAAAAACTTCAGCATGTTGAAAAGGCATGTAATATTTTATGTGATGTAACAAGACACCAAAAGAACCCTGCGATTAATGAAAACAGCCCCACAAGTTACCCCACGTCGTAAACACAACTCATAGGATTATTAATTCCCATAAATCCATGTGGTGAAGGAGGTTTAAATCTCTGAAACGCATAGTGGAAGTAAGATAAATTGTAACTGGTAACAGTACTCTTTGTGATTTAGTCGTTAATAATTTCCATCTTCAACACGCCTGCAATAAGCGAACGACCAGTATTTCATATGAAGCTAAGTAGTCCAGACCAAAAAGGCCGATTAGGGGGAAAAATCGTGCAGTCGGAAGTTTTTGGACAGTACTAGGAGGTAGTGTCCTGAGAAACACACTAAAAATCCTGTCCGTTGGTGTGTGAGCGTTTGGGGGGGGGGGGGGAGGAGGGAGGGGCGTCTAAAGGTCACGTTCCTTTTGTTTTTCTCGAGTAAGTGGAAACGCGCAGAGTCTAGCGAAAATGTTTCAGTGCAAAACTAAACTACATTACATTTCCTACAAAAAATATTCTATTAATTCTTTTGACTAGGAGTAATAATCCCCGCGTTCCAGGGGACGAAAAAAATCTTAGAGTATTAAAAATATGGTTTTAACAGTATAAGATTGACGTTTATAGTGAAATTAAGCGGACTGAGAACAAATATTAAATGTATGTACCACATGTTAAGTCCAGTAGAGCCTTATTAAGGGATGAACTAGGTTCTGGGGGTGCAACAAGGTGAAGAGCTAAGGTAGTTCTCCGGACTGTGTTCATGCACTTCACACCTTCATAGGTCTGCAAATTGAAGATCGAGCAAGTGATTCTCAAACTATCTATCCTACTACGTCACAAGAAGAAACTACGTCGTGTCACACAAAGTTACTACGACCCTTATTATCACTGGCGACGCAGCACGCAGACATTTTTCACAAAATGCGTTAACACTACGTGGAATGCAGATATGGGTTAATACTAACAGAAGAAACGCATATGGACAGAATCTGCGTAAATCTCTGCACACTGCTCTACACTCCTCGAGGGGAAATCGATTCTGTCAGCTGTAGCTTTCTTTCCAGGAAGGGAAATTCTCCCACCATGAGCGCTGTTCGCTTTTCATTTTGCACACAGACTATACCTCCCCGGAATTTCCTGCCCACTTATCTTACATGAGTGAGCAAAATAACTTCACTGAGTGTGCGTTTGTTCAGTGGTGATTTTGCAGTTCCTTGAGTGCGTAGTTATTTGCAGTTGTTATGGGAGCTAATATGTAAAAAAGCTCAACAGCTGGAGCTGTCAGCTGTCTGCCACAATGAAGAACTTGTCACAACTGTAATGCGCAGTCAGTATGTATTCGAGAATGTTGATCTAATTGTCTCAGATATAACTGTCTGAAATGCTTTTCACAACATGAGGGGTATCAAATTTATCACCTAAACCTCAGCTCTCCCAGCATCTGAAGAGACCCAATCGATCAGTCCCATTCGGACCCGTCTTGCAAGATATAATGTCGATGTGTGGTATGTGGCTCCATTCAGTGCAGCACACTATACAAATGACAGCATTTCCTGAACAGAAAGGATTTATGCAACCTATCAGTAACGTAATCAATGCCGAGAAAAGCGCAGTAACTTTCTGGCCACTCATTAATTCACCGCCAAGTCACTACAACACAGTTGCATTATTTTGCAGTACGCTGTCGGAGGTACACAGCAACAACATGTCACATTTACCAATCCAATCCCTTTCACTGACGTCATCATACTTACAAATCAAACACATTTCTCAGACATTGTCCCGTATTTTACGTAATAGCTCATTTAACATCTGCAAAATGTACTCATTCAGTTAACTGAAAAGTCCACTATGTAAACACGAGCTCAGTGAATTAACGTCTATTCACATAAGAGGAAATGCTGGGGCGGTACACTTAGGTAACGAAAGTCATGGGATAGCGATATGCACATATATATGTAGCAGTAGTATCGCTTACATAGGATATAAAAGGCTTTTGCGGAGCTTTGTACTCAAGCGATTCATGTGAAGAGGTTTCTGACGTGATTATGACCACACGAAGGGATTTTCCGGCTTTGAACGAGGAACGTTAATTGGAGCTTCCTTCTCGGAAATCGTTGGGTAATTCAACTTTCTGAGAGCCACAGTGTCAAGAGTGTACCGAGAATACCAGATTTCAGATAATACCTTTCACCACGGACAACGCAGTGGCCGGCGGTCTTCACTTAACGATTAAGAGTACCGGCATTTGCGAGGGTAGTCAGTGGTAACAGACAAGCGCCACTGCTTGAAATAAACGTAGAAAACACTGCGAGACTTACGACGAACGTATCCGTTAGGGTAATGTGCTGAAATTTGGCGTTAATGGGTTATGGCGGCAGACTGCCGACACGAGTGCCTTTGCTAACAGCACAACATCGCCTGCAGCGCCTCTCATTGACTCGTGACGACATCGGTTGGACCCTGGACGATTGGTAAAACGTAGCCTGATCGGACGAGTCCCGATTTCAGCGGTTGGTGGCTTCATAGTGGTGTGTGTCGTGATTACATGGAATATTAGGTCCTCTGGTCCAACTGAACCGATCACTGACTGCAAATGCTTGTGTTCGGCTACTTGGAGAGCCACGCATGGACTTCATGTTCCCAAACAACAGTGCGCCATGTCACCGGACCATAATTGTTCGCGACTGGTTTGAAGAACATTCTGAACAATTCGAGCGTTTGATTTGGCCATCCAGGTCGGCTGACAAGAAAGTCATGGAGCATTTTTGGAACATTATCGAGAGGTAACTTCGTGCACAAAATTCTGAACAGGTAACACTTTCGCAGTTATGGACGACTATAAAGGAGCGTGGTTCAATATTTCTGCAGTGGTCTTGCAACGACTTCTTGAGTCCATGCCATGTCGTGTTGATGCTCTACGCCAAGCACTCTGTAGCAGAGTAGAAAAACGTGCAGAGATTTACGTAGATTCTGTAGATGTACGTTACTTGTGTTACTGTTATTAATATATATCTGTATTTCGTGTAGTGTTAACGTATTTTGTGGGAAATAAGCAGCCCTCGGCATGTCTTCACACTGCTCCGCCAGTGCTTCTTAGGGAGTGCGGTGGACAGTCGTAGCGCGGGATTAGCCGAGCGGTCTTAGGCGCTGTAAAAAATGGCTCTGAGCACTATGGGACTTAACTTCTAACGTTATCAGTCCCCTAGAACTTAGAACTACTTAGACCTAACTAACCTAAGGACAACACACACATCCATGCCGCCGGCCGAAGTGGCCGCGCGGTTCTGGCGCTGCAGTCTGGAACCGCGAGACCGCTACGGTCGCAGGTTCGATTCCTGCCTCGGGCATGGATGTGTGTGATGTCCTTAGGTTAGTTAGGTTTAACTAGTTCTAAGTTCTAGGGGACTAATGACCTCAGAAGTTGAGTCCCATAGTGCTCAGAGCCATTTGAACCATTGAACCACATACATGCCCGAAGCAAGATTCGAACCTGCGACCGTAGCGGTCGCGCAGTTCTAGACTGTAGCGCCTAGAACCGCTCGTCCACCTACGCCGGCTCTAAGGCGCTGCAGACATGGACTGTGCGGCTGGTCCCGGCGGAGGTTCGAGTCCTCCCTCGGCCATGGGTGTGTGTGTGTTTGTCCTTAGGATAATTTAGGTTAAGCAGTATGTAAGCTTACGGACTGATGACCTTAGCAGTTAAGTCCCATAAGATTTCACACACATTTGAACATTTTTTGTGGACGGTCGATGTGACTGTGTGACACGCTTCTTGCTTCTTGTAACCTACTGGTGTAGAGAGAGTGAGGAATCAACTGCTTGCTCTTCATTTTGTATACCTCTGAAGGAAGAAAGTGTATGACTTGACACATCCCTCCTTTCAACCTCTTGCACTCCTTGGATACAATTTATCCCTTAATGCGGCTCTGCTGAACTTAGACGTGGTACACACATTTAATATTAGTTTTTAGCCCACTTCATTTAAAGATAAACATTAGTTTTATACCGCAGAAACAATATTTTTGATAATCTGCGGTTTTTCAATCCCCTACTACGCGGCAACTGTTAGACCGAGAGAAAAAATGAATAGGAACTTCTTTGCATGGAAAGTGCGGTTTTCGAGTTATCCGAGAAAAACCTAAAAAAGTGATCTTTAAACGCCGCTCTCCCCTCTTCCCCCACGCTCACGCGCTCTCTCCTAGCACCGTGCAAAAAGTGCAACTGCACATTCTTTGCCCTAATTTTCCTTCGTTGGCTGGACTAAAACCTCGTTTTGCTATGCCAAAACCAGTGTAACGCAACCAGTGTAGCGTCGTCCTGGAAGCTCCTGCGTGTGCCTCGATGGCTGCTGCAGCGCCCGCAGCCCGTGACGGCGGATCCCCAGCGCATAATAATGGGATTTGGTGCTCAGCCGGACGTGAGGGGTAACTTTCTCCACTTTACTTATCTCGATGTACCCGGGGGAGGGCCCCGCCTGCGTGGCGTGCGTTTCCCTTTCTCTACGGCGAAATGAAATTACGAGGGGACCCACCGCTCCGCCCTTCATTTGCCGCTCATTAATCAATCATACCGACAGGAGCACTCTTTTTTTGCAACTGTCGGCCTCCGATAAAGTCTAGGGTGGAAGGGGGACGGGGAAGACTTTGTGATTTCTGAGGAAGTTCCCATAACTTCCTGTCTGCATACGGTTAACATTCACCAAGATACAGAGGCAGATTGTAAGGGGTGGAAAACCCGGGACTGAATTAATGGTTCGTCCTGGCTAAATCCTGAACCAAGAACGTTACGCGTGCATTAGAAATATTGGAGGTAACAGCAATATAAAAGTAATTTCAGGAAATAGTCATCTAGTGTCCTTATATAATATTTTTTCAGTGAGGAACTTGAGGTATTTGCTAAGGATAATGGGAGGTAACTGCATTCAGAGTTAGCATCTTCTCATGAACAGTGTATTAAAATCTATATCGGTGACTGCATTATCCTACTAATACTTAAAAAAAGCATTAGTCAGTGCCAGTACTTCTACACTGATAACGGTGAATAGTAAACTATATTTCTACTACTACTACTACTACTACTACTACTTCAACTTGGCACCTGCTTTCATTTAAGTTGCCAAAAGTAGTAGGAACATATGGAATACAATAAGAAGAAGAAGGAACAGGATGGTAGGACATGTGTTGAGACATAGCAACTTCCGTGTGCTAGAGGGAATTGTACAGGAGAGATAGAGGTTTGAATAAATGCAACAGATAATTGAGGATGTAGGTTGAAAGTGCTACCTTGAGATGAAGCGTTTGGCAAAGAGAGGAATTCGTGGCGGGCAGCATCAAATCAGCCAGAAGACTGACCACTCGAAAATTCCGGTGAATCTATACCTCCGAGAATATCGAAAGTATTTTCGGTTGAAAAATTGATGTGTAGCGTCACTAGGATGCTAACAAATTACCTATAGAGGTGGAGGCCATTTTCAGACATTGGATTCGCGAAAAAATCAAAGAAATTAGATCTCACAAGCAAGTTTGGGGTCTAGGGGTGGCTAATGAAAGTGTTCTGGATCCAGGACGCAATACCGGCCACTTCTTAAATTCTGAATAAAATTACCAGCTATGGCTGCGGAAGACTTTCGGCAAAAAGAATCATCGACCTTCTTCCAACGGTTTCGTGAAAGAGGCAAGGGGAGTGGACAGAGAATCGGAGTGCAATCTTGCTCTTGGTATGAAGACTGCTCAGAAAAAAACGTAAGAATAAATAAATATCAATGGCATGAGGATATACCAGGCAAAAGAAACCACTACACTGGAGACACATGGTGTGTATCCACAGCTCACGCAGCCTGTGATTGAAAAAGAGTGTCATTACGATCTCTCCATTGGCAAAAGATTCCGCATTAGTTCCCAATTCGGATAACCGGTTGGGCACTGCCAATAAATTAAAAGTGGTAATAGCAAACAATTTTTGTTCAAAAATTACAGGAAGTGTAGGTATACTTGGAAAATCCTTGGAAACGGGGAGACTCCGTCTGGATTACATCATGGCGAGAGAAAGATTTCGAAATCAGATATTGTATTGTAAGACGTATTAAAAATAGGATATAGACTCAGATCACAATTCAGCTATGATGAAGCGTAGACTGGAGCTTAAAAGAATCGTCTGAAAGCATCATTGTGGAATGAAGTGGGATACTGAAACACTAAAAAATGATGCGTTTGAAGTTCTTTTAGACTGTAGATACTGCGATAGTGAATACCACTCTAGACAGTCAATTGAAGAGGAAGAACATACCTAAAACGGGTAATCACAGAATTTGCACAGACAAACATAGGTACAAGAAACGTAACTGCGAAGAAATCCTGGATAACATAAATACTTCAGTTGGACGAAAGAAAGTAGTAAAAAAGTGTCCAGGGCTAGACAGGAGCGTAGCAATATAAATCACATAGAAATGAAGCAAATAGGAAGTGCATGGAAGCCGAAACGAAATGGCTTCGCGAAAAATGCTAATAATTCGAAAAAAGTATGGTTGCCGGAAGGACTCATTCAACGTGTATTGTGTTCGGAAATTCCCCTTACAAACGTCTAGGATTTGCAGAAGGGAATAAGAATGTAATATTCTGAATAGGAACCCATGTCCGCAAACGTACCGTTTCTATGCTACAACCATTTGAAAACAAGTTGGTAAAGCGACCAATTTTACACGTAATTTTCTATTTACTTTACCGGACAGTGCTGGGAGCAACATCCATTCCCCACACAACTGCTCGTGTACTGGTTGACGGCTTCTCTCCAACGTGATGCAACAGCCTCTTCCAATTTGGGTGTGCGGCGTCTCCTTGGAACATCCCAGTCACGCCTACTGGCGAAAGTGGTTCCCCTTTGTTGAAGCCGTTGTTTAATTGTGGCGAAAAGGGTATGTGAAGTAATCGGACGTTGTCGATAACGATCTTGATAAAGACGACGAGCAACTGTTTCATTACCATGACCGTATATAAGGGTTATGAAGCAGGTCAAAGAAGTAGAATAGACGCCGAATAACATCAGCTGATCCCACGTAAGTACATCCCCCACCATGACTATCCTGTTTCATGCTTACCTAGCAAGCATTTTTTCAAACGGCTGTAGCAGGAAAACGTACATTTCCGGACAAGCGTTATCTATTCAAAACATTATGTACTCACTCCCCTTTATACGTCTTAGAAATTTGTAACGGGAAATTCCAAACACCCTGTACAGAAAAGTCAAAACTATCTTCTGCGAAATTAAAAACAACTGCCCCAGCATTGAGAGTGCAAGAGAAATTCTACTATTAAACGCACACGAGAGAGAAGATGGGTGGAAAGAAGACAATAAGGACCTCTACAGCTGGAGGAAGTGTCTGATGAAGTGATAGAAGGAGAAAGGGGAGCCTTGATGGAAGACATAGTGGAACAGTACTACCGTTTAGAGGAGCTTTATAGTGCCTGCTGTCAGTTAAGGCGAAAGACACAGATAAAATTCCTTAATTCAAGGTGATGTTAGAATGTACGAATCTGACTTATAGCACAGTCAGCTTAAAAGCTTGATAATGAAAGCAAGAGTTAAGAAACGTAAATACTAGTTCATAGAATTTGTGGACTACAGAAACTGTAAAATGGTGCAAGATG
This sequence comes from Schistocerca americana, assembly GCF_021461395.2. Classification (NCBI taxonomy): domain Eukaryota; kingdom Metazoa; phylum Arthropoda; class Insecta; order Orthoptera; family Acrididae; genus Schistocerca; species Schistocerca americana. The sequence continues at coordinate 508,483,566 of NC_060119.1, read as the reverse complement.
TTCCACGTTCTCGGGACAAAAGGAGTAAGCTATAGGGAAAGACGGGCAACATACAATATGCACGAGATCCAAAGGGGAAAAATAAGTACAAAAGAGCAAAGAACGAAGAGCTCGGTTTGGAAAAGATATAATACAGGGATGCAATCTTTCATCCCTATTGTTTAACCTTTACGTTGAAGAAGCAGTGACGGAAATAAAACAAAGTTTCAGAAGTGAGATTAAAATTCAGGATGAATGGATATCAGTGATAAGATTCGCTGATGACAATACTGTTCTTGTTGATAATGAGGAAATCGTGCAGGCTCTGTTGAATAGAATGAACAGTCTAATGAGCACGTACGAGTGATTGAGCGAAAACCAAGAAAGAAGAAAGTATTGAGGACTAGCAAAAATAAGATTAGAACAAAACTGGCACCTGGAAGTAGACAAAGTGTAGCACTTGTGCTACCCTGGCCTCAAAATAACACGTGATGGATGAAACACCTAGGACAATGCTGGCCAAAAGAAATATGGTAGCATCAAATATCGGTCTTAATCTGAGGATAATATACTCTGGAGCTGCTAACTCGCATTGTTTATTTGGGGTTAAAAACAGATCGTGCCACACCTCCCACGTGGTTCGCGCAAGGAGGATGCTGAAAATTAGATGGACTGGTAAGAAATGAGGGTGTTCCCCGCATAACCGTCTAAGAAAGGAACATATGAAAGAAATAGACAAGAGGAAGAGACACGGGTTAAGACATCTAGGAATAACTTCCATAACACCAGAGGGAAGTGTAGAGAGTAAAAACTTTATCGGAAGAGTTTGGAATATATCCCACAAATAATTGAGGATGTCAGGTGTAAGTTCTACTTTGAGGTTGACACAGCAGAGGACGTCGTAGCAGCCACATCGAGCGTCAGAAGACTTGGTGAACCCCCTCCTCGTTTCTCCGCCTCTTTCACATACACACACACATACTCACACAAGCCTCTGGAATGTCACATTCTGTGTAAGTCGTTAGAGACCCACCCTGTCATACTGGGGCATGAGTGAGTTACAGTTGTGGTTTTGCTACTACAATCAAGAATAAACTAGGCTTATTTCCAAGGCCGATGCTAACTCGCATTGTTTATTTGGGGTTAAAAACAGATCGTGCCACACCTCCCACGTGGTTCGCGCAAGGAGCCTATGCTTTGTATGTGGAAATACTCTCATGTTCAGAACACGCTGAACGGCTAGAGATAGACGTTTGTATTCACACGACATGTATGTCCTGCAGAAATGATTCAGTCAGCTCGGTTCAGCATGTGTCCTGTGACCTAGTAAGCACAGGTTCAGCCATCGGCCCTGATAACTTGTTCCATGCATGATGGTATCGACGCGTATAAGGCGCGAATGGCGTCCTGTGGTACAGCCATCCGTGCAGTACTGACCTGGTTTCAAAGTTCATTTGTGGTGGTTGGCACTGGGTCACAACGCTGCATCTGTCGCTCCACCATATTCCACACATTTTCGATTAGCAAAAAGTGATCTGGCAGGCCACGGCAAAAGGCTGACATCCTGTGACACCAAAAAGTACGTGTTCGTGCAGCAACATGTGATCGTGCATTGTCTTGCTGAAAAATGGCGTCTGGGGTGTTGCGCAGAAACGATATGGCTAGGGCTCGCAGGATGTCATTCGCGTGGGTCACACAGGTTACAATGCCCTGGACACGCCACAATTGTGATTTGTGGTTGCACCCAATAGTGCTACACACCATAAAGGCCTTGAGTTGGCGCTGTATGTTTTGTGCTAATGCAGTCACTGTGATGCCGCTCACCCTGTCTGCGGTGAACTAAATTACGGCAATCATTTTGAAACAAACAGAACTTGGATTCATCTGAAAACACTATCTGATGCCATTCCTGTCCCCAGTGACGTCGTTGCGCATGCCAATGCCGTCTAACATGTCAAAGGCAGGCGGAGAAGTGGACGACGCGCATGTAACACATGCTGTAATAAATGGCGATGGGCTGTCACCCCTGTTAGTGTAAGATGTGTTACACTGTTGCACCAGAGCCGAGGAGGACGCAGATCTGTCCTGCAATGCAATTCGAATGAGGTGTCGATCTTCTCTGGGAGTGCTGCGACCTGACCCATCTCGTCGTGTTCTGCGGCCTTCCCTGAACTATTCACCACGCATTTTTTGCACTGCCGAAACACTTCATCCTACACGAGCAGCAAATTCGCAGATGGAATTCATCACATTCTCTCATGCAAATATTGCGTCCTCTTCCAAAAAAAGAGTGGTTCGCGTGGCTCTGAGCACTATGGGACATAGCAGCTAAAGTCACCAGTCCCCTAGAACTTCGAGCTGCTTAAGTCTAACTAACCTAAGTGCTGCGCACGCATCCATGCACGAGGCAGGATTCAGGCCTGCGGCCGTGACGGTCGCGCGGTTCTAGACTGAAGCGCCTAGAGCCACTCGGCCATTCTGACCGGCGTTCCCTTACAAACTCATTGATTTAACTGTACGGTTGGCACACTGATCCATTACCTTCGGTTTATAGCGACAACGAGAGCGCAGGCGCATTTTACCGGCTGGTAGTATTGGGCTGCGATATCGATGTTGACCTTGGACCCGCGAGCCGACATGGTTCAAATGCTAAACATTTCTGCAAAACATACTAATATACAAATCCTGTGAATATGAATGTCCTATCTCTAGTCGTCCAAGATGTTAGGTTTTTTTTTTTGTAAGTGAGTTGTACTTAGCCCAGTAGCGTGCCACACTGATGGTATGAACCGTGATTGTTCTGAGAATTGATCTGTGTTCTACAGAAGGACTTGTACTGTTTTCAAACTTTCTGGCGGATTATAACCATGTGGTTTTGAAATAGTGTAGTTAGAAGGAAGCGTATCGCAGAGTCTGCCTTAACCACACCCTTCAGAAAGTAGGAGAGAGGACGGCTCGTGGCTCGCTCCTGTACAGGAATGCTTCACTTTTCATCGGTAGGATTTATATCTCAGAACAAGTTGTAAATCGCATTTAGTTTAAAGATTTTGCTAGGTGTAATGTCGAACATAAAAAACGATGCAACGGTGGAACCCTGAATTTTGAGTCTCTCAGTTGTTTCGCTATGACTTTTCTTACTAAAGTTTCGAGGGCACTGATTAAAACTGTGTAGTTTTACGGAGACGGCAAGTGGTGCACACTATACGGCTGTTATGCCCGCAGCTCGTGGTCTAGTGGCTAGCGTTGTTGCCTCTCGATGACGGACACCGGGTTCGATTCCCGGCCGGGTTGGGGACTTTCTCTGCACGGGGGCTGGGTGTTTGTGTTGTCCTCACCATTTCATCACCATTTGTGAAAGTGACTAGATTGGACTCTCGATGACGGACACCGGGTTCGATTCCCGGCCGGGTTGGGGACTTTCTCTGCCCGGGGGCTGGGTGTTTGTGTTGTCCTCACCATTTCATCACCATTTGTGAAAGTGACTAGATTGGACTGTGTAAAGATTGGGACTTTTTACGGGTGCTGACGAACACGCACTTGAGCCTCCACAAACCAAACATCATCATTATATAGCTGTTATGAAAATTCTCTAAATGCAAGCAATTAGTTACAGGACTGAACTTCATCGGCAGAGACACATCAACTGTTCTGCGGGTCAAGTCGAATTTAACGAGCCATATAATAACGATGCTATTGATATAGTAATGAAGAACGATTTCTTTGTCGACTGTGAAGTGTAACGTAATTAATTTATGTGTGTTCGCTCTATCACACTAACTGAACCGATGGAAGCGATGATTTTTTAACACGCTATAAGTACAAACACTTCAAGGCACTCACGAATGATTTGTTAATGAGATTGTGTGAAGAAGTCATGCAGAAATTAAATGATTAGTATACAGCAAGGAGAGCTGAAGGAGATTATGTTACCGGATGGCTGGAGATGTAGAGGGTGGGGTTAATAAAAGTGGCCTGGAGAACAGAATTCTAGTGTACCGTACAAAGAAACACAGCAGACAAACGTACAAACTAGACTACAGCAGATGCTGAAAGTGACCACTATTCATCTCTTTGCACATTTTCTGGTGTGCTGGCACGTTTTAGAAGATTTTTTGACTTATTCAAAACATATCATGCCTGACGCCATTTCCGGACTAAGCACTCCATGCTGGCACTTTGTCACCATTAAACGTTTCGGCAAACAACGGACCACATCGCTTCCGCTACTTTGTTGTCACGTAACTCTCCAAAACGAACACCCACTGCTCCACTGTGAGTATCATCTTCTCCCTCGCACTGCTCCACTCACACTGACACGGCTCGTACTACGCTCTGAGCCAGTGTGGATCACTTAGCGGTCGTACACATGGTGTGTGCGTCACGGGGTCGTATCCAGTCGTCCAGACTACTTTTATTTGACCAACTCTATACAAAGAAGAGAGGATACCTCTACGCGTTTCAAAATTATTACAGTACACAACTTGTTTAAACTAGCTTAAAACGAAATCTGTCAGATCACCAGAACTTTATAGTGTCGCTAAAAACCTGCTATTGTATAACGCTATTGATTTCTGTCACTACTCATTTCTACTCTTGTGTATGTTTAATTTTTTTACGGCACTGCTTAATTCAGTAGCTGCTTAGGCACTTATGTTTCCAGAGCATTCATACCATGATAGCGTGCCAAAAACATTGCACGCCTGTGCTAAGTGTTAATGTACGTTGTGATTGGCTTAGGGAATCCCGTATTTGAAGTATGGATCGTTTGTTAGCGACGGAATACGGCTATAGGGAGAACTCGCTTTGTCAGCTGTGTACTTGTTTGGGAAGCTCAGAGCTCCATTAGGATCGGACGCCCGCTGGTGGTATCGGAAAACTGCGTAATTGGTGGTGCGAGAGATTGGAACTTGTCGTTCTGCTGCACGTGCCATTCCCTCGTCCAACAGGGATCAAATTTATCCGATTAATGTGTGTACTCCGTCGATGCGCTGTAATTCTACCACAGTTCATTAGATTCTGTTTGCTGCGCGCTAAAATCTGCAGCCCGCAAAGTGAGCAACTAGTAACAAGACGCGGCTCACAGGTGCTCCTTTGAGATATCACCTTGTTTGTAGTGGAATTGGGCCATAGTAGAGGAACTGACTCCTTTGTTGACACTGTTACAGTATCTGGACAGCGATTGACGCAGCCGCTCATTATAATCCTCCGTCCCAGATCCAAGGCTGTCTCTGCTTCGTCAGTGGGAAACAACAGTGTCACTCAACTGAAAATATTGCTTTTCCCTACTTGAGTATAAAGTTTCGATTTGGGTCAAAGGACAAAACTGTGCGATCGTTCAATAAAAGGAGAGAATGGGATAGAAAGGCAGTTGACATTTTTGAACGGAGGAGAGGACATTCAGTGTGACGGGATACCAATACGATCTGACATAGAGTGCGCGAAAGAACTTGCTCCTCTGCTAGCCGCAGTGTACCATAGGCCTCAGGAGAAGTGAAGCGTTCCCAATGACTAGAAAAAAGTGCAAGTCATTCCCGTTTTGAAGAAGGATCGTCGAAATGACGCACAAAACTATAAGCTTCCCTCTCTGACGTCGGTCTGTTGTAAAATTTTGGAACATGGTTTATGCTCGTGTACTTTGTCCTTTTTAAGAATCAACATGTGTTCCAAAAACGACGATCGTGTGAAACCGAGCTCGATCTGTTCGCCCATGAGATCCAGAAAGCAGAGGATAACGCACTCCCGGAAGGCGTTCGATTCAGTACCTACCTGCCGCGTGGTGAACAAAATACGGGCGTATGGAATATTAGACCAACTGTGTGACTGGACTGAAGAATTTATAGCAAAATAGAACAAAAAATGGTTCAAATGGCTCTGAGCACTATGGGACTTTACATCTGAGGTCATCAGTCCCCTAGAACTTAGAACTACTTAAACCTAACTAACCTAAGGACATCACACACATCCATGCCCGAGGCAGGATTCGAACCTGCGACCGTAGCGGTCGCGCGGTTCCAGACTGAAGCGCCTAGAACCGCTCGGCCAAACCGGCCAGCCAAACAGAACACAGCCTGTCATTCTCAATTGAAGGAAGTAAAAATTTGGAAATTTGTGTTAAGTTCTATTGGACCAAACTTCTGAGGTCATCTGTCCCTAGGCTTACACACTACTTAAGCTAACTTAAACTAACTGACGCTAAGGACAAAACACACACACACACACACACACACACACACACACACACACACACACACACACTCACACTCATGCCCAACGTACGACTCGAACCTCCGACGGGGAGAGCCACGAGAGCCGTGGCAAGCCGCCTCAGACCGTACAGCTACCCCGCGCAGCAATGGAAGGAAGTCTTCAGATATAAGTGCAAATACCATGTACCCCAGTGCATGTTATGCCGCCATTATTTATCAATGTATAATTATGCCCACAATTCCAATATCCGCCTTATTCCTTTTCTGGAAATTTTTCAGGAAACAAAGAAACGTTTCTTGCTAGCCTTCAGTATAACAAATGTATTTGTTTACTATATCGAGGTACTTACATGTATTGATATATCTGAGAGTTGCATATAACTCGTGACATGTAAGGAACATATTCACAAATGAAGATTGTATAAGGAGTGTTCTGGAACCTAACATTGGATAAGGAGGGTTTTGGAACTGTCATCATGGATAAGGGCTGGTTTTGCAAACGTAGCTAAAAGTTAATAATGATAATTTTCGTCATTAATTGGAATTATTATCGACGTTCTTTCATTCTTTACGTTATTTGAAATCAAAAAATAGTTCTGTCATAGTATATAAAAATATATATAAAAATATAAAATGCCAATAATTAAATATCAACTCCGCCATAGCCGGTCCCAAGCACGGTTGAAAAAGGAGGAGGGGGAGGAGTAACACCTCATAAAAGAACCTTGGTTCACCTGGCCCGGGTGTTAGTACCTCGTGAGGGCCCCTTGCAGGGACACAGTGAAGACCTCAACGGCAGCGAAGGCGAAGATGAAGATCATCGGTACGGCGGAACTGGCGGAAGAGGCAACCTTGCTTTTTGGGATACTATAAAAGCTATCGTCCAAGGTTATTTGGACAAAGGGCACGACGGTTCCACAGGTTAGTGGCGGTAACCCTACAGCGTCTGTTCCACATGTTAGTGGCGGCTGATCTATAAAACTCAGAAGTGGAACTCTGAGCTTAACCAGACTGAAATCTCAATTTCAGTCACAAACCCAGTCCAATTAAATCAACATGGATACAGCACCTTCAAAGACAAATTACCCCAGTGGGTCAAATCCCACGGTTGAAAAACCGCAAGTGGTCTATTCGGAATCTGGGGAGACCACAGAAGTGTGCATGGAGGTAAATCGGAGTATCTCAAAACCCCGTAATAACAAAATCAAACCAAAATCTAGAATTTGGCCAATGACGTTTAATGTAAATTCTCTCTTAAAAATGGGAAAACTAAAAAACATCCTGGACAAATCCAGAGAACGTAAAATCAAAATTATTGCATTTCAGGAATCACGATATACAGATGAAAATCCTTTTGATTCGGAAGGATACAGGATATACAAAGGAAAACCTGGTAAACGAGCCATGGCAAATTATCCACAATTTGGAACTGGATTTATAGTAGATACATCAATACTTGATTCAGTCGCTTTCAAATCTTACTCGGGTCGGCTCTCCACGATGACAATAAAATCAGCTAATAAGATATACACCCTGATCAACGGACATGCACCAACTAACATCACTAACAAAAGCAAAATAGAAGAAGTAGAAGAATTCTGGAACCAATTAGATAATATTCTCCAAAAAATCCCAAATAACCATGTCAAAATCCTTATGGGCGATTTCAATGCACAAATCGGTAAAGAAAAGAAATATCGATATTGGGTAGGTAAATGGTCAGGGCATACACAGACCAACCGGAATGGCATGCGACTCATTGAAATCTGCAAAAACCATGACCTATTTTTCAAATCAACATTTTTCAAGAAAAGAGCCTCGAAAACGAAAACTTGGATCTCACCTAATCCATTACTAGGTGAATATCAGTTGGATCATGTAATGATCTCCCGCGTAAATACAGTAGAAATCATGGAACTTAAAGTCCTTAATGGACTAGACCTAGATTCCGACCATTACCCAACAAGATTCTCCCTAGATGTCATTCCAGAAAAAAGAAAATTCACTAAGAAATCTCCACACCGTAAATATGATGTACAAAAGATAAATGGCAATGAACAATTTACAAAAGAAACGCAAAATTTAAAACCACAAAGTTGGCAACAACTGCAAGCAGGACTTTTAAATGCAGCTGAAACTGTAGCACCGCAAACAAGAACACGTAAACACCTATGGTGGACAGATGAATGTGACCAACTGATAAATCTCAGACAACAGGCGTGGCAAAATTGGTTGTGCAACAAAAATCAAAAGACCCTGGAAGATCTCAAAGATACCAGGAAAACAGTCACAAAAGCAATACGAACAGTCCGTAAACAACACGAAGACAAAAAATTGCAAGACATAGAAAATGATATCAAGAAAAACAATTCCCGAAATTTCTACAGAGTATTCAAACAAAATTTAACAAAGTACTCTCCTCCATCACTCCAGTTCAAAAATGACCATGGGGAAATCGCTCATACCAACACCGAAAACTGTGAAATTCTTGCAAAATACTTTTCTAAATTACTGAATTGTGAAAAGCCTGCAGAAAAATTTGAGTTCCATGGTACACAACGAAACCCAGACTCAAAGCCACCAAGTTTACAAGAGATTAAAGAGATAATTCAGTCACTGAAAAATAACAAAGCATCAGGAGAAGACCAAATCATCGCAGAATTATGGAAAAATGTAGGAGAAAATCTCATTGCAAAACTCAAAGAAATTATACATGAAATGTGGAAAACTGAAAAAATCCCCACGGATTGGAAGACTGCAATCATACATCCTCTGTACAAAAAAGGAAGTAAAACAGACCCCAACAACTATCGTGGAATCTCTTTATTGTCAATAACATACAAAATTCTGTCTAAAGCCCTACTAAAACGCGCAGAACCTCAGCTGGATTCAAAACTAGGCGAATACCAAGGTGGGTTCAGAAAAGGTCGATCTTGCATAGAACAAATCCTTAACTTGAAAAACTCAATGAAATATTTACACAATACTTCAAACAAAAGTTATGTCATCACGTCTGTCGACTTTAAAAAAGCATATGACAGTATAGACCGAGAATCCCTTTTTGAAGTATTAGCAGAATTTGGACTAGATCAAAAGACAACAAACATCATAAAAGAAACACTCACGGAGATCAAATCCAAAGTAAAATTTATGGGAGAATTGAGCACAGAATTTGAAATAGACACAGGAGTACGACAAGGGGATGTACTGTCCCCAGTGCTCTTCAATTGTGCTCTTGAAAAAGTTGTTAGAGAATGGAAAAAAGCAGGTGCACCAGCACACAGACTGGGACCAAGACATAAGGGCATCGAATTACACTGTTTAGCATTTGCTGATGACATGGCACTGATCGCACAAGACATTACCGATGCACAGAAACATCTAGAATTATTACAGGAACAGGCAGCTAAAATAGGATTACAAATTTCATTTGAAAAAACAAAATTTATGACTGACGTCCAAGATGCACCTTCTGATCTCAAAATTGGTAATAACTATATCTCTCGAGTAAAAGAATTTAAATATTTAGGTGAATGGATTGCAGAAAATTGTAATGAAAAGAAATCTGTCAGATCAAGAGTCCAAAAAATGGAGACGGCGTTTCAGTTAACAAAAAACATTTACAACAAAAAGAGTCTCTCGTGGAACTGCAAAATACGACACTACACAACAGTAATTAGGCCCGAAGCTCTCTACGCATCTGAGACACTAAACCTTCAACACAGAACACTAAAAGAGGAATTAGAAGTGAAAGAACGTAAGATAATGAGGAAAATCCTAGGACCAAGAACTAAAGATGGGGTACATTATCCAAAACCCAACGCAGAAATATATAAAAATATCTCCAAAATAACAGACGCAATGCGCATGAGAAGAATCCAATTCATGGGACACTTGGAAAGAATGGACTCAAACAGGTTAACGCACAAAATCCATACATTTTTAAAGAACAAAACTACAAGACCGAACTGGTACAAACAGACGGAAAAAGAGCTGACAGAATTAGGGTCTCCAAATCTACATGATAGAAATGAAATCAGAATAATCACAAACACACGGGGTTTTGAGGAAGATGAGAGAAAAACTAACCGACATACATGGTCTACGCAACGAAAGCTAGCCCATTCGTTGTTTATGAAGGAATACTGGGCGAAAAGGAAGGCCAACAAATGTTGATTACGCGTGGTCCTAAGTGATCCATCCGCGAAGAAGAAGAAGAAGAAACTCAATATCAATCATAAGGTAGCAAAATTTTCCAAAAATCATAAGTAAATGTTGCACGATACACATTACTTTCCTACATATTTTTAAAAGTGTGATAATGTGTATCCAGAAAATAATGTAAGTGTTGATTTAATAGCAAATCATTCATATTCTGAAGTCAGTGTCTTCTTCATCACCACATTCATTTTCCCCTTCGTCTAGCTGTTCAGCGAAATCTTCATTCTCTGCATGTTCCTTTTTCATCAGACTGGAATACAAGATGAGGTCCTCATTACTTTGCCAAGATTTGCCAAGCAGTTTCGAGAGCAGTTTATCGATATCCTTTAATTTTTCCGCTTTTAGTGGCACACCTTTCGGTAGAGTACTTAAGGAGATATTGTCAATTTCCTGACGTTTCCTCAAGAGAGAACGGAAAAAAACCAATGTCACATCTATAATTAGGCTCACCTCCAACTATAACTGCAGACTTGCCTTTCTTGAAGATAATTTTTTTACACTGGTGAAGTCGGAAATGCCGTCCATTGGGACGTTTATTTATTTGAGATACATCATGTTTCCAGTTTTGAATGGGGAAATCACTTCCAAGGCTTAGAACAGTACCTTCTTTCTCAAATAGTTCAACATATGCTCCAGGATCCACAGTGACATTTTTTCTGCTCACCTTCTTCTCTATTCTTCCAAATATACGGTCTGGAGGCAGGAAAGAATGGCCAATAACAGGAAACGTTAAATGTATTTCCTGAATGTTACTGGGATAGTGAAGCTGCAACCAATAACGCAGCAATACCGCCATTGCAGAATTCTTATTTTGGCAGGGCATTCGTCTGCATACAATTCAACAGTTGTAGCTTCCCATAGAATGGTTAAGGTGGTAGTGTAAAGCGGAAACAATTTCATTGTACCCTTTCGGGCATTCATGTTGGAGCCAGTTATAGATCGTATTCATTTCTTTGTTCTGAGGAGATTTTGACCCACCTCTGCAGAGTGTAAGGTTACATGAATATAAGTGCCTGGAGTAATATGACGCTTAATCTGGTAGCTTTGGTAAGATCATATTCTTCAGACGATGGAAAGAAAATTTGATCACCGCCGACTCTTCTTTCTGTCACAGGGCTTTAAAAGCAGCCGCTTTGAGCTTATGCACACGAAATTATGTCATTGCAGATAACGTTTCTTTCGGTGATAGGTGGGCTGACTTCATTTGCAGGGGGAGGAACTGACATTCAGAACATACATCAGTAGCTGGAGTCTTGAAAGTAATATTATAATCAGTCACAAAAATTGTTCTGAAATAATTGTACTACAATTTCATTTCCGGGAGATCTCTTGAATTATAGCTTCGCCATAATTTGCGAATAGTTAGTTCCGTAGGCAAGTACAATCTCGTAGATTTGCGTCTACAGTAGTGAGAATCGATTGGCTTTAGGTTTTCAATGAAGACTTTAACCTCTTCTCGTATTTTGAGATACTTTGGGGATATCGTGTCACCTCCTCTACTCTCCTTTGGTGACAGACCTGTGGTGAATGATTTCTTACACAGTCCTTTCACTCTGTCCTTTCCTATGCCCAGTATTGATAAAAAGCTTTTCTGACAAATCTGTGCTAAAGTGGGAACACTGCTTACCTTGACTCTGATGAAATACTTGACAGACATGCATTTGCTGGAACTGTTCGGCTTCACAGCTCTCTGTCTTTTAGGCGCTTCTTGAGTTGTGTATCTCAGAATAAATTCATCTTGTCTCACCTTGTCACTAAGCTCATGATACCCGTGATGAAAGTGCCTTACATCTTGCATTTTAAGTTCAGTGCACTGGAAGACAGTTTTCGCGTGTTTACAAGTGGTCATTGTTGACAGGCGTTTTGAAACAGACCTGAAACGAAGGATTAAGAGTAAGGCGGTGCTATGGTTTAAAAAATAAATCTAACCAACTTCAACAGTTTTTAAAAGGAAAGACTGAGGTAGACAAAAGGTTATGTTGAAGTAAAATATAGGTAAGCGTGTTTACTTGTTTCGTTCAGCTGTATTCTTTTTCCATCTTGAAGGATCTCTTGTCTTGTTCCTATGTATATGACTGATCTCCAATACGCTTCCTTTTACCATTATTACCACAGAAAATAAGGTACACTTTTTTACTGAAACACGAAACACCACTAGTATGTCTTACAAACACGTGCGTGAGAGAAACTGGCGCGAAATAATCGGGAACAGTATTGCCAACTGTTTCAAAGAATACACAGTGAACTCGGGACTTCATGAATAGCGTACTAACGTTTACTTCATACAGTATTATTTGAGATACATCCCAGTTGCAGTATCACATGTTTGGATAAGATGGAGTTTGGAAACAACATCTTAGGATAAACCGGGTTTTGGAAACGTCACCTGAATTTGTACTATATTTACATGGGGAAAATGTGGGTTTAGGAATAGTTTTCTCGTTGGAAAAGATGTCAAATAACATGAGCTATAGAGATAAAGCAATAACTCACTTTTCCATGAAAAATGGATAAGGCGGATTTTGGAACCGTGCGCATTATATATATATAAGTTTCATGAGGCTTTTCGCGGCTAATTGATGCTGGTACGTGGGGAGAACTCGCATCGCTAGAAAACTGTGGCGGAATGCAGGAAGACCTGCCGTGGATCGGCGCTTGGATCAGAGTAGCAACTGACCATCAACATAAACGAACCAGTAAAGCCCCGATTCTTTAAAGAATAGAACCCATTTATAAAACAAGTTCAAGTTTCTGGTTAGTACTTTACCAATGAATTAATATGCTAAATATTTTACTTTAACCTTGTGATGCACATGTCCACATTGTAACGTCTCCTGGCAAAACACATACGTCGTAAAAAAAAAGGAAAAAAATAAATTGAACTTGATGATTTTAATTTTATTTCTGCATGGACAATGACTGTGTGAACTTTATGTAATAAAGAGAAACCATTATGTGTCATGCTTTATACTTGTATAGAATTATGTATCGATTTTTTAAAGATAATATCTGTGTCGGCGAGTACTGAAATCGCCACAGACGATACTTATTAAATATCAAACAAAGATGTAAATATATTACACCGAGTATAACTAGTAGTGACCGAGCATTAATTTCTCCGTCGTCTTTTTGGAGTTACGTGAGTAGGGAGAGCCTGTGACGCTATATTGTATGCTTGTGTAGCATTCTTTTGTCAAGATTGAGAGAAGGACGCCATTAGGCATTGATTTGTAAAGGCGTGTAGGAATTTAATCTGTCTAAATGTTTTGAATAGATTTACTTAATGAAAACTTGCGTTATGATTTGTAATACGCTTGCCTGGTATTTTATTCCATCCTTTTAAGACATTTTCAGCTATTTAAATATTATCGTTGTGCAGAGCTGCGCTACGAACGAACGAGCAGCTGCCGCGGCGCATTCAGACTGCATTAAATGAAACCAATCATACCGCAAAGAAGCGGACAGGTAATAGTGAACTAAAATTATTTCTTTCAGCTTTCGGGATTGGAGGGCACAGCAGCAGATTTTATGATGTGTTTTACAGGTGGACGCGGGCTGCGGATGATGTCATATTATTACCAGTCCAAAAAGAAAATTTACCATCATGACATAAATGAAATCTTGCTGTGCGTAGTTCTGGTCTGGCAAACATTATAGTAAAAACATTTTTTCTTTGATAATAGTCTCATGTTCTCGTGGTAGTCGTGGTACGTATTGGTGTTTTAATGTTAATAAAAATCCACTACAAAATTTTGATGTTGAACAAACATTGCGTACTGTAACATCAGTATTGATAGCGAAATAATTTTCAGTAACCTTTTCAATAACTGTAAAGTAAGAAAGATATGTTGAACTTGATAGCGAGTTACAGTAACGAAACAATGTTCCTTTTGTAGAAAGCCAGATCCACAATAACAAGAACATAATATATTTTGTTTTGTTGAAAATTAATGATCCAAAGAAAGTTACAGCACAGCACTCCTAAAGAGTGTTTCAGGGCTCTTTTCGTCGCAACATATTTTATCCCATTCATTTATCAATATATTAGTTGTTACGTGAGCAATAACAAGGAGAGCGAAAACATGTCCGCTGCAGTGGACACTCCCTACTGGTGCCTCGCCTTACGTCCATTTCCAGTCAGGACTGATCGAAAACGCCAAAGAAGCGACCATTAGCAACTATCCTGTGTCGTGGACATGTGAACCGCAGGGTTAAGCGTGTAAGAGGGAAACGTTCTGGAAAAGGTTTTGAAGTTATGTTTAAAGGTTATAGGAAGACGCTGAATGCTCTCATTATCAAAGGCTGGATGAATGCAGTGTGGTTAGTCTGGGCTCCGTTTTAAGAAAAAGCTCATTTTTCACGCATCTCAATATTCATAACGCCGTATCATATAATTTTGCAGGTACATTCATTCGTATAAATGGATAGTGCCTACAAAATGTGTTATGAAGAGAATTAGTAGTAAAGAAATAATAAATTAAAATGTATTTTCTGGTGCGCCACTTTTACTACATGAACAGCGAAAACGCAACAAGCAATGAAGACTTTACTTTCATCATTTGATGTTTGGGGGTGGGGGGAGGGGATGAGGGGTGGGGGGGAGAAAGTCTGCGAGAAAAAGTTTCATAAAGGTTTGAAATAATGTGTAAAGTTCGTTCCAATTCACTGGATGATTAACTGATCTGGCCTTGTAAGACTAACCAAAACGACCTTGTTGTGCCGGTACTGCGAACGGCTGAAAGCCGTAATTTTTCCCGAGGGCATGCAGCTTTACCGTATGGTTAAATGATGATGGCGTCCTCTTGGGTAAAATATTCCAGAGGTAAAATAGTCCCCCATTCGGATCTCCAGGCGGGGACTACTCAGGAGGATGTTGTTGTCAGGAGAAAGAAAACTGGCGTTCTACGGAACGGAGCGTAGAATGTCAGATCCCTTAATCGGGCAAGTAGGTTAGAAAATTTAGAAAGGGAAATGGATAGGTTAAAGTTAGATATAGTGGGAATTAGTGAAGTTCTGTGGCAGGAGGAACAAGACTTCTGGTCTGGTGAATACAGGTTTATAAATACAAAATCAAATAGGGGTAATGCAGGAGTAAGTTTGTGGCCAAGATAGATACGAAGATCACGCCTGCCACAGTAGTACAAGTTTATATGCCAACTAGCTCTGCAGATGATGAAGAGTTTGATGATATGTATGATGAGATAAAAAAAATTATTCAGATAGTGAAGGGAGACGAAAATTTAATAGTCATGTGTGACTGGAACTCGATAGTAGGAAAAGGAAGAGAAGGAAACGTAGTAGGTGAATATGGAATGGGAGTAAGGAATGAAAGAGGAAGCCGCCTCGTAGAATTTTGCACAAAGCATAACTTAATCATAGCTAACACTTGGTTCAAGAATCATAAAAGAAGGTTGTATACATGGAAGAAGCCTGGGGATACTGGAAGGTCTCAGATATATTATATAATGGTAAGACAGAGATTCAGGAACCAGGTTTTAAAATGTAAGGCATTTCCAGGTGCAAATGTGGACTCTGACCACAATCTATTGGTTATGTCCTGTCGATTAAAACTGAAGAAACTGTAAAAAGGTGGGAATTTGAGGAGACGGGACCTGGATAAACTGAAAGAACGAGAGGTTGTAGAGAGCTTCAGGGAGAGCATTAGGGAACGACTGACACGATTGGGGGAAAGAAATACAGTAGAAGAAGAATGGGAAGTTTTGAGAGACGAAATCCTGAAGGTAGCCGAGGATCAAGTAGGTAAAAAGGTGAGGGCTAATAGAAATCCTTCGGTAACAGAAGAGATATTGAATTTAATTGATGAAAGGAGACAATATAAAAACGCAGTAAATGAAGCACGCAAAAAAGAATACAAACGTCTCAAAAATGAGATCGACAGGAAGTGCAAAATAGCTAAGCAGGGATGACTAGAGGACAAATGTAAGGATAAAGAGGTGCATATCACTAGGGGTAACATAGATACTGCCTACAGGAAAATTAAAGAGACCTTTGGAGAAAAGAGGACCTTCTGCATGAATATCAAGGGCTCTGATGGAAACCCAGTTCTAAGCAAAGATGGGAAAGCAGAAAGGTGGAAGGAGTAAATAGAGATGTCCGCAGCTCGTGGTCGTGCGGTAGCGTTCTCGTTTCCTGCGCCGGGGTTCCCGGGTTCGATTCCCGGCGTGGTCAGGGATTTTCTCTACCTCGTGATGACTGGGTGTTGTGCGCTGTCCTTAGTTTAGTTAGGTTTAAGTAGTTCTAAGTTCTAGGGGACTGATGACCATAGATGTTAAGTCCCATAGTGCTCAGAGCCATTTGAACCATTTTTTGAGTAAGTAGTCTACACAAGGGCGATGTTCTTGAGGACAATATTATAGAAATGGAAGAGAATGTAGATGAAGATAAAGTAGGAGATATGATACTGCGTGAAGAGTTTGACAGATCACTGAAAGACCTAAGTCGAAACAAGGCCCCGGGAGTAGACAACATCCCGTTAGAACTACTGACAGCCTTGGGAGAGCCAGGTCTAGTGACAGAGATGTATGAGACAGAGGAAATACCCTCACACTTCAAGAAGAATATAATAATTCCAATCCCAAAGAAAGCAGGTGTTGACAGATGTGAAAATTATCGAACTATCAGTTTAATAAGCCACGGCACCAAAATACGTACAAGAATTCTTTACAGACGAATGGAAAAACTGGTAAAAGCCGACCTCGGGGAAGACCAGTTTGTATTCTGTAGAAATGTTGGAACACATGAGGCAATACTGACCCTACGACTTATCTTAGAAAATAGATTAAGGAAAGGCAAACCTACGTTTCTAGTATTTGTAGACTTAGAGAAAACTTTTGACTATTCTCACTGAAATACTCGCTTTCAAATTCTGAAGGTGGCAGGGGTCAAATACAGGGAGCGAAAGGTATTTACAATTTGTACAGAAACCAGATGGCAGTTATAAGACTCGAGGGACATGAATGGGAAACAGCGGTTGGTATGGGAGTGAGACAGGGTTGCAGCCTATCCCCGATGTTATTCAATCTGTATATTGAGCAAGCAGTGAAGGAAACAAAAGAAAAATTCGGAGCAGGAATTACAATCTATGGAGACGAAATAAAACTTTGAGGTTCGCCGATGACATTGTAATTCTGTCAGAGACAGCAAAGGACCTGGAAGAGCAGCTGAACGGAATGGACAGTGGCTTGGAAGGAGGATATAAGATGAACATAAACAAAAGCAAAACGAGGATAATGGAATGTAGTCGAATTAAATCGGGTGATGCTGCGGGAATTAGATTAGGAAATGAGTCGCTTAACGAGTAAACGAGTTTTGCTATTTGGGGAGTAGAGAGGATATAAAATGTAGACTAGCAATGGCAAGGAAAGCGTTTCTGAAGAAGAGAAATTTGTTAACATAGCGTATAGATGTATGTGTCACGAAGTCGTTTCTGAAAGTATATGTATGGAGCGTAGCCATGTATGGAAGTGAAACGTGGACGATAAATAGTTTAGACAAGAAGAGAATAGAAGCTTTCGAAGTGTGGCGCTACAGAAGAGTGCTGAAGATTAAATGGGTAGATCACATAACTAATGAGGAGGCATTGAATAGAATTGGCGAGAAGAGAAATTTGTGGCACAAATTGACTAGAAGAATGGATCGGTTGGTAGGACATATTCTGAAGCTGCAGCTACTGAAAAGGCTGCTGCCCCTCTTCAGGAACTACACGTTTGTCTGGCCTCTCAACAGATACCGCTCCGTTGTGGTCGCACCTAGAGTACGGCTATCTGTATCGCTGAGTCACGCAAGCCTCCCCACCAACGGCAAAGTCCATTGTTCATGGGGGGTTAGTGTGAATACCATGACGAAAAACAACCTTGTTAACGCTGCGTAGGTGGAAAAAAGACATACCACGAGGGAATTATCCAAAGAGGAAGCAAATTGGTATATGTGACATACATGACAAGCCAAACAAAAATTTATATTATGTACTCCAGAAAAATGGAAATGAGCGCTTGGCGTCATTGGCCGGGAGGCCCCTTGCGCGGCAGGTCCGGCCGCCTTGGTGCAGGTCTTATTACATTCGACGCCACATTGGGCGACCTGGGCACCGGATATGGATGAAATGATGATGAAGACAACACAACACCCAGTCCCTGAGCGGAGAAAAATCTCCGACCGAGCTGAGAATCGAACCGGTGCCCGTCAGACGGCAATCCGTCACGCTGACCACTCAGCCATCGGGGCGGACTATGTACTCCAGAGAAAGAGCTTCTCAAATTGTGCAAGTCAGTAATGCATTGCTGCATCCCTGGCCTTTATGCAAGTAGTTATTCGGCTTGCCATAGCTTAACAGAGTTGTTTGATGTTCTCGTGAGGTATATCGTGTCAAATTCTGTCCAATTGGCCCAGTAGATCGTCAGAACCCGGAGCTGACTGGGGTGCCCTGCCTATAATGTTTCATACGTTTTGAAGTGCGAAGAGATCTGGCGACCTTGCAGGGCAAGGTAGGGTTTGGCAAGCACGAAGACAACCAGTATAAAGGCTCGCCGCGTGTGTGCGGAAAAAATCTTGCTGAAATGAAAGTCCAAGATGGCTTGCAATGAAAGACAACGAAATGGGGCGTAACGTCTGCCTGAAGTCTGCAGCGTTCCAGTGATTTGCTTCGGTAGTTTAATGGGAAGTTTTTGAATATCCGCCTTATAGCCCACACTTGAGCCAGAGTTATCACTAACTTTTTCAGAAACTGAATGACTTTTTGACCAGAAAGCACTATGGGAATGACAGCGAACTGAAAGAGAGTGTTAGCAACTTGTCCAAGAAGTAGGCGTCATCTAAGTATGCAGAAGGCATAGGAACGTTAGTTGAGTGCTGCAACAAATGTTTGTTTGAATGTCAACCTAACAGAGAAGATAACAAAATATGTTGTAAAATAAGGTTACCTTCATTATCTTGAGTAAAAATGTCTGGACAAACAAACGCTCTTTACATTTAGAATAACCTTCTTAGCACGAAAAAAGTCTCGGAACCCGTTGCTGATCACGGGGAGCCCCAACTTCCATTAAATTCCACAGATGGCAGACGCATGTTTCTACGACACGCAGAACTATTAGTACGTTTAAAGGCATAGTGGTGTAAGTTCTCTCATTTTAATGAACTGGAGCTCATAGTACATCTAATAAAATAATAGATGACATTTATTTTCTAAGTTAAGTAAAACATAATATCATTCCGTATGGTAATAAACAATATGTCATAGGTTATTTTAATGAATCCACTAAATGATCCACTTTTTCCAAATACAAAAACTGTGAGTTATACCACTGTGACTCCAAACCTTTCCAAATAAGTGACATTCCGGTATTCTAAATTCGTACATAATGATTTTTGGATTGATGGTGGACTCAAATAGCACAAGATATGAACAGTAGAAAACGATAATAAACGAGCAAACTACATAAACGTAAAAAATATTTTTAAACAGGGCAAATGGTTCATTATCAGATTAAATGCTGAAGAAAAGAACAGACTTCATTAGTTCACCTTGAGTGTTGCCATAGGCGTGCACCATGTCTCTCTTCGTATCACCCGACGTCATTACTTCTGTCTGGAACACTATTTTTCAAAATTATCAAAAGCAAACAAATCATTGACGTGAGATCAGGAGAGCGCACTTGCGACACCGCGTTCCATACAAAGCCCCAGCTACGTTCGATACACTGGATCACCTCCGTTCTGAAGCAGAATGGGCAGGACAACTATTACGCGGAAATGAAATGTTCTGGTAATTCATTAGAGGGATAGCTTCAACAACTGCTGGAAAAATATTTTGAAGAAAATAGCGTCTAATCGGTCTGTTACTGTGTTTGCTATAATTCAGGGTCCAACTATGACTTCACCGAGGATTCCACACCATACATTTGTGCTACACTGTTACTGAAATTCAACTCGACGGAGCCAGTGAGGATTCTGCAGCACCCACTAACGCATATTGCGTAAATTTACTTGTCCATAGTTTCTGAATGTATTCCCACCCGTAAAAAAGATCTTGTTCGAAACAGATCTTACGCCTCCTACGTGCATCAAAATGAATATACCAAGAAAGATCCACTGCTGGAAGTTACCTTCGTGCAAGTGCTGATGGTGGTTAAGATGGAAAGGAAGAAACTTATATTGGTGCTGTATTCAAAAGATAAAGGATTGGCTGATTGAACTGTTGGTCTCAGTATCGTGCAAACTGGCTTAGGGGTCTTTGTCCGTTATTGTTTCGCACGTAGTGGTCGTTTTCTCTATTTGCCACTCCAATCAGCTCATGATAATAAATTTTTACAAATTCTTGCCACTGGTTTCCTCGCTTGCTTAGCATTTTACCATGGTCGCCATGAAAATCATCCTTCACGCAATTTCACAAAGTCACAGACACCAGCGTACAAAATAGTAATGCCGCGCGGGATTAGCCGGGCGGTCTAAGGCGCTGCAGTCATGGACTGTGCTGCTGGTCCCGGAGGAGGTTCGAGTCCTCCCTCGGGCATGAGTGTGTGTGTTTGTCCTGAGGCTAATTTAGGTTAAGTAGTGTGTAAGCTTAGGGACTGATGACCTTAGCAGTTAAGTCCCATAAGATTTGACACACACACACACACACACACACACACACACACACACACACACACACAAAATAGTAATAACTGTTGAGCACCGTTTCCAAAACAGATACAGATCTGCCACTACAACAAATAACTTGTTCTTTAGCCTACTATCATTTGCCGGAAACTTTGCTTCGATACCTGGAACCATTTAATAAACATTCAGGGATCTGTCAACGATCGATTTAGTGACAGTTGACAGATATATTATTCTGGGGAGAAAAAGGTCTGGTATAAAGTATCACACAAAACAATCATGATTAGGAATCTGTGTACTTGCCAAATGCGTTCCATTAATGATGGTCAGCTTCAGCATAAATCAGTTTCAGACCACACATGTCTGCTTCCATTTCTTTCACACAGTACTACACTCAAGAGGTGTCTAACAGGTCGAATGTGGCATGTGTAGCGGGTGAGTTGCTGCTCAGAGAGATTAACCTTTTACTTATCAGTATCAGCTGTGGCAGTGGTGTTGAGGGCGCACGTGTGTCCAGTCTATGGCAGCAGCAGGTAGGCATCTGGACTATTGACAGACCAGAGATGGGGCAGCAGATGACAAACAGTTGCTCTTGTTGAAGACAGACCTCCAGCAGCAGTTGTCAGTGTTGTGCCAAGTGTCCAGAGACGTCAATCGCTTGGTCTGTTGACCTCTAGTCCCTCCTTTCTGGTCGGGATCAGTTACATTCAGGTCGGGTCCCTCGAGACTCTTGCATCAAACAACAGTGGTCCCAGGTGGTCGCGTGACTCCAGGGGCGAGCCTCAGTTACCTGGCTGCAGGCGAGACACCCCTGCAGATGGTTCGGCTCTCCACTGACATGAGAGATGAGCAGGATTCAGTTCACACCCCTGTTCCTCTTGAACTGCCGCAAAGTGATCACATCAGCCGGCTGCCTGCCCTGTCGCCTCAGAGTCGGGGGACGGGTCACCTGTAGCTGACCGCTGCCGATGTGGCCATGTGGCCATATCGCCCTGGGCGGTCGCGCCTACCGTGACGTCACGGTGGCAGCCGCACGCAAGATCTCACTAGCACACGCGGCAGCCTCGGCAGCTGCGTTGCGATATGGGCGCCTGCCCTACGCCGAGACACGTCCAGCCACGGTCTGCTACTCGCTCGCCATTGATCACTGAATCATCATTCAGCGCTTTGAAATTATAAGTTAAGTCACTGTTAAGGGAGAATGAAGACTGCAGGGCGTTGGTGTTTTCAAAGTCTACTAAGTCCAGTCGTCCTAGATACCAAAATAAGTCACGATGCTGCATCTGGAAGACCACAGATTCAGAGAGGAGGAGGGTGTTGACACATATTAAATATTCAAGTGGCTTAAATCTAGTAATGAGGTTCTTGAAATCGATAAAAGTCTTATGGATTAATGCTATAGTTTGAACACAAGTGACTACTAACTGTTTCCCAAAGAAATAATACCAGTTTTATGTAGCACTATGCAAATTTCTACAGGTAACACCGGTGTTTCAAAGTAATGAGTTTATTTCTAAGTATGAATATTCTAATAAGCATTTTCAATCGGACGGGGGTGTCAGTTTGACGGCCCATCTTTCATTAAACGGTGTTGTGAAGTCTGTAAAATGGAGCAAATAAAATAGTTGGTACAGTAAAAGGTTTATACGTGTTCTTTTTTCTTTCATGTAGATATGAGTCGTCGTTATACGTCAGCCAATTGGTAATGGGGCCACTCAATTTTTTGTGTGCAAGTAAACTCTTTAACATGAAACCTAGCCGACAGGCGGTCGCTGCAGAGCCGAAGTCTGTGCCGACTGTGACATGGGACAAATAGCCTGGCCACCTTGATGTATCTCTCAGCCCACCTATCTGCACAATCTGACAACACTGTAGGCTGAGACTGTTCCTGGAAGAAGTCGACTTCTGTTCAAGCTGTCCTCCGATGTCTACTCCGACGTCTGCTCCCGCGGCCTACCGGCAGACTGTGTGTAGTCTGAAAGCGACATCTGGCAGTTCAGACCATTCGCTGCCTGAATTTTTATAGCGCTTTTCGTCTGAATGCTGAAGTCGTAAATGTAACGGTAGTGCGGATATAGTAACAGTTCCGTCCAATGACATTTTCGAGACAGATTTTCTGCCTCTCAATGGCTGGTACCAGAGGTGGCTGTGGTGGTGGCGGCGGTTGTGGTGCAACCCGCCGCCCTTTACCGCAAGCGCTCATTGCTTTGGATAATATGAAGTACCTTACTGTTTCTGAGTCATGCTCCACAAAAAGTCCGCGATTTGAATTTTACGCTCGTCAGCAACGGAGATAGACGACCTGTTCTAATATGATGAGTATTATTTTACACTAATATGCAAGACATGAGTATGGCTTAAAATTAATTTTGTAGTTGTGATCGAGTTAAAATACCACACTATGTTGTTTAATATTATTATTAATGTTTTGTATCTCGTTTCTTTTCCTTTGAGAGGATATTTTTCATGTAATACTTTGACAAGAATTCGCATGTTTTCGTCAAGCTACAGTAACTGTGATGTGATTGATGCTAATTAGTATGGTAACTGTCCGCCTGCTTAGCTGGGTGGTCTAAGGTGCTCGCATCCCATGCAAGCGGGCCCGGGTTCGATTCCCGGCCGGATTGGAGATTTTCTCCGCTCGGGGACTGGGTGTCGTGTTGTCCTCATCATCATTTCATCCTCATCACCGGCGTGCATTTCGCCCTCTGTGGCGTCGACTGAAATAAGACTTGCACTTGGCGGCCGAACTTCTCCGGATGGGGCCTCCCGGCCAACGATGTCATTTCACTCATTTCATTTCAGTATGGTAACTTCATAACTATCCCCCTGACATGATGGTCCTATGTGATGATCAAAACTCAAATTTTTGTCATCGGCAGAGCCTATTAAAGAGGAGAGCTCCAACCTGAGCATTGTTCCACTGATTCTCCTTATTTCCGTTCTGCAGCAGAGTGTGCTGTTTATATAAAACGAATTCTATTGTTGTTTGACAGTTTATTTATAAACTTCGGCACACTTATATACTTTGCCACATACAAACAACAAATAATGTAAAGTTAACACAAAATCTTTTGATTTACATGTCTCTGAATACTTTGGACATCTATTACGATTCGTCGAAAACGCCCAGCTTATGTTTTGTTAGATAAAAGAGTAAAAATGTTATTAGAAGTTTTTTTCAGAAGTGGAAGTCTTTCCAGTGGTACATAATTCTTGCTTCATTGTAAGTTCTTTTCAGGCATATTTATGCTTTTTTACCCCATTTTTGTCACTGCGGTACCACTTCGGGCATATTTGAATATCTGACAAAAAATCAGCATATAGCTAATAAAAGTTTCAAGCAATGATAGGCTGCGTCCATTATTACAGTTGAGAACATACCTAAAATGCAAGTATATCTTGAACAGAAATGTGCCTTAAAATGGTTAATTGGATTTGGGATTTCACTGAAGGTGCACCTAATTTTAAAAAGTGAACTACTCAGAACGCACCAAAAATGGTTCAAATGGCTCTAAGCACTATGGGACTTAACATATGAGGTCATCAGTCCCATAGACTTAGAACTACTTAATCCTAAATAACCTAAGGACATCACATAGTCCATGCCCGAGGCACTATTCGAACCTGCGACCGTAGCAGCAGCGCGGTTCTGTGCTGAAGCGCCTACAACCGCTCGGTCACAGTTGCCGGCAGAACGTACCACTTTCAGAATCGAGCCATGTCAAGCATTTAAATGCTTTCGAGTCCAGTTCACCTCATAAAACTCACGATAACCCGAAAACCCTTGCCACTGCTTACTAGCAGTTAAAACTACATTTACGCCATTAAAACTACATTTATGCCACAGTCCAGGTATTAAATGCATATTTTATGCGCATAAGTACGCTAACTTTGAACCTGTTGATCTCTGTAGCGGATAATGATACCGAAAAAAGTTTCAAGTTTAGCCGAGGACATAATCTTAAGAACATACGGTAAAAATGTCGACGATTTGCCATGAACAGGAAAGTGGCCACGGCCGCAACTGGTACTTTTGTTATCCAAAAATAATGGTTTTTGACAGTATCCTTACGAAAGACAAAGATTTTCTAAAACGGGAAAATGGTGTTTCCTAGGTAAACGTTTAAAGAACATGCAGTTAAAATTTGAGCCATTTGCTATGGTTAGTTATTTAGAGAACTACGACCCAAGGTGCTGTTTTCTCAGGAACCGCCCATGAAAAAATGGTGCTTTAGTAAGCCAATTGAGGCCCATCCTAGACCACATCTAATGCAAAAGAGCCAACCGATTTTGTCAACTGCCGGGGCTGGAGAAGTGTGTAATGTTTAAATTTGACTCTGTACTGTAGGACAGTTAGTTCTTTCGATAAATACACAAACGGTCGCTAGACCAAGGTCTATTCAAAACATGTGACCCCTTATCGCTGTGATAAGGGATGACCCTCTGAGAAATCTTATTTTAGCACGAAGGTTTTTGGAACATATTGGTACCATGCACAGTCGTGCATACACCGATAGGCTGATCGTTCAGTTAACACAATGTAAAGATTTTCTTAGCATATTGTTGCTAATTTCCCTTCTGGCTGTTTGCAGAGAAAAAAAGACAAAACTGAAGCGATACACATCGTTAGTCGAACGAGACATGAATCAGAAACTAGTCTTACCTTAGATAATAAGACTGGGATACTGCTGTGTTCAACTTTCTGCCATTGTTTTGGTGGTAGTTAATGCTGACAGTTCACAACGCGAAATACAAGACCATTTTCAATTTAAATATATCGTGATCTTCCTAGGATCGAAAAATTAAATTTACGATCTCGATATCCTACATCCGGATTATTTCATCAATACGAAAATATAATATTGCGACGATTTAGGGGGATCACTCAGCACCAGTCTCGACAGTAAGTTAACGATAACAGAGATGCCAACCATCGTCAGCAATATTGCCAAGCCGCAACTATAATAACTAGAGACCGGATTATATGTATTTGCATGTTGCATATGCATTTGCATATTTGGCTCCTTTTCACCGGTTATTGCACATTTTAACTAAAATCTACTGACGTTGCATATTTTCGTTCTACGTTTACAATGTTTTAAAAATTTAGACTGGCGGTCTCTAGCTCGATCCAGTTTTGATGTCTCACAACTGCATACAATCGCTAATCGAGAGGCCACTGCCAAGCGAAGTCATTACAGAAGAGGAACAGGAACGGGCAGACAGAGTCAAAGCTCCTGCGCCCGCGCCCCCGGTGAATCCCCTCCACTGTCACACAGTACGTGTCAGCAACAATTTAAACTACACAAGCTTTTAGTAGCACGTCCATCATTTCAGTTTAGCTGTCTATTTACTTGTACACAGTTGAACGTGCTTGCTACGTGTAGTGTGTAACGTGTTGTGCGCCATGCCTCCCGAAAAAAAGAAACGTCGTTTCGTGGATAGCTGACCTTCCTGGAACAATTACGTATGACGGAATTGGTTCATAGTGTCGAGTTGGCGAGAAAAATGTTTCGTGCAAACAAAAAAAAAAGTTCGAAATAGACCATCAGTCAAGACAAGTGTTCATATCGCAGGGCTGCAGAAGAAAGGACCACGACAACAACTTCTGACAACAACTTCTGACAACAGCAAGTTGCAGTAGGAGGGGTTTGTCCAAAGGTAACCAAAAAAGTAGGTTTAATATGGATCTATGTGAAGCATTCGTTGCAAGCAATATTCGTATTCAGTGACTTACAAAGCCGATCCTCAAAGGCTTCCTGCGTAAAAATTGCTTAAATCAAAATATACCGTATGAATCAACATTGCGTAAAAATTACATACCGACAATTTAAGTAAATTTTCTGGAAGAAATACGCAATGAACACAAGCACAGCATTATCTGGATTTCAGTTGACGAAACTAGAGACACTTGTGGCCATTACATTTCAAATTTAATTGTTAGTGCTTTGAAAGAAGAGCCTTCTTCTTTATATTTAGTGGCCTGCAAAGAACTTGAAAAAGTGAATCATTCTATGATCGCCAGATTTGTGAATGAGGTGAATATTTGCAGAATCTTCTGCAGATGAAAGACTGTTTGTGTTTATTTCAGATGCTGCTCCCTATATCATCAAAGCAGGAAAACGCCTCCGTGTATTTTATCCCAATTTGATTCATGCGACGTGCCTTGCTCATGGAGTACATCGCAAGTACGTTCCACGTTTGTGAATGAAAAAGTTGTTTCTAAAGCTCCTGCTCGCATCAAGACCTACAAAGAGATTCCGGTATTAAAAAAGAAATTGCTATGATAAGCACTCATTTCTTCCATATACCTGCAAGTATTAAAAAGCTTGAAATTCAAGGTTTGGCGTTGAATGAATCTATTCAGTTAATGAATAAAATTATTCTAGTGAACTCCTCATTGCCATAGATATTCTCAAGAAAACTTAAAGAAAAGTTTGAAAATATTTTAAACAATAAACCAGGCTTTGAACCCTTGTGCCAAATTGATAGTTTTATTAATGGGGTGGTTGGTCTTTTACCAGGAACAATAAGTGCCAACATAGTGCCCAAATTCAAATACTGTCCAGTTATCCCAGGGGATGCAGAACGGTCTTTTTCTGCTTATAAAAATGTTTTAACTGATCGAAGACACAATCTTACTACCGAACATTTGGAACGTTAACGGGTCGTTTGTGTTTACAATAGCAAAAAAATGTAAAATAAATTGGAAATGATGCTTTGGTCCAGTAGCATTAATTCAAATTTAATGCTGTTCAAAAAAAATCATGATTGTATATTGTTTTTTAATAAAATATTACTGAGTTTTTGAGCGTGATCCTCTCCGTGCGATGTATCTCGAAGTTGGTCCTGTACATATCGGTTGTCTCATTGTGACTCACTCTCATAGCATCCGCTTGTTACGACAACAAAAGCAAAGAACGAAGAATTCTTGAAACACTGTATGCGTCCTCATTTTACAAATTTTTAGAAAATAATCCCAGAAAGGCCCCCCTCCCTAATCTCTACCAGAAAGTTTCAGAAAATGATATCAGCGTTCTAAATGTACTGATTTTTCACGTGGCCGGCGATCCTCCTCGTAGCTGATATGCACATGGGTTCGACTATGAGGTATAATGCACACAGTAACTACCATATTTTTTTATTATTTGATCTTGCATATTTCGACACTTTTCATGTATTTTTAAGCATTTTTCATGCATATTTGCTTGCATGTTTTAAGTTTTTTTGTGACGCATATAATCTGATCTCGTAATAACAATATGAACAACCTCTTGGACAGCTCTCAACGTTTTCGCTGCTATCCACAGCCAGCGCTCGGTGTAACTGCGCTACCATACGCCGATCTAAGGGAGCGCTTTAGACTGACACCACATTACAGCATTGGAAGATAGAATTGCATTGCACATTTATACAGGTTGGTTTACGGTGAAAGCGTATTTAACAAAACTAAATATGAGTGGAAAACGACTTTGTCCAAAGCAAGGAACAGTAAGATATTATGCACTGTTGACCTCAAACGGACTATACCTATGTCCAGTCTAGTTTCATACATAACTAGAATGTCACGAATGTCACCATAATGAAAATTGTCGACGAGTCTCGTTTCAAATCGTATCGAGCGGATGGACTTGTAAAGGTATGGCGACAACCTCATGAATCCATGAATCCTGCAGGTCAACAGGGGACTGTTGAAGTTGGTGGAGGCTCTGTAATGGTGTGGGGCTTCTGCAGTTGGAGCGATATGCGACCCCTGATATGTTCAAATGGTTCAAATGGCTCTGAGCACTATGGGATTTAACTTCTGAGGTCATCAGTACCCTAGAACTTAGAACTACTTAAACCTAACTAACCTAATGACATCACACACATCCATGCCAGAGGCAGGATTCGAACCTGCGACCGTAGCGGTCACGCAGTTCCAGTCTGTAGAGCCTAGAACCGCTCTGCCACTCCGGCCGGCCCCTGATATGTCTTGATACGACTCTGGCAGGTGACACGTATGTAAGCATCCTGTCTGATTGCTTGTATCGATTCATGTACATTTAGCATTCCGACTGGGGCATTCCCAGCAGGACAATGCGACACTCCACACGTCCAGAGCTGCCACAGAGTGGCTCCAGGAACTTTCTTCCGAGTTTAAACACTTCTGCGGGCCACCAAACTCCCAGACATGAACATTATTGAGCATATCTGTGACGCCTTTCAACGTGCTGTTCAGAAGAGATCTCCACCCCCTCGTATTCTTACGGATTTATGGACAGCCCTGCAGGATTCATGATGTCAGTTCCCTCCAGCACTACTTCAGACATTAGTCAAATCCATGACACGTCATTTTGCGCCCTTCTGCGTGCTCGCGGGATCCCTACAAAATATTAGGCAGCTCTACCAGTTTCTTTGGCTATCCATTGTATGACATGGAGGGTTAAGACTCTTCACTTGTATGTGACCATTGACATCTCAATTAAAGTAGTAGCCAAAGGGATTAATAAGATGCTGGCTATACAGCGAACCTGGAACTGATTTCGAGAGCAGCTTCCGTTTTAGATGGTGAGGAATTTACGACTATGTCACAGGGGATTGCGGCAGTAAACACTTTCTCATTGCCATAAGTGTAGCTGATCTATATAGCTCGTAACGTGAAAGGTGAGAGTAGGGGAGACTTATGCATAAAAGGAATTTCTTGGGTTAAAAAATGATTTGTTTACTAACTCAGTGTGACTTCTTAAAGGGAAATTATTCAGGTCAGGAAAGGGGACAGGAAAGGGGAATTTAGCAGTATAAACCAGTCCCACACCGGAAAATCACTGTGACAACAGCGCTGAAAAGCAATCTCTTCGATGTTGGAGAGTCTTGATTACACTAGTGGGAAGAAGAATGCATTTCCGGAGCTGGAGTCCCTCATAAGTGGATTCGCACATCCAATCCAGTGTGGGACACTGTGCTGTCCAAGTTTGAGATAAGCGGTGTGGACACGTGCCTGAAAAAGAGTAGAAAACTGAATAATACCTCATTAAGTGTTATTCATATTTCTGTGGCTCCGATAATAAGTAAAGCCAGGTTAGGGCTAATGCTCATGTGTACTGATAACAACCTGCACCATTAACTACAAGCAATCCTGTCGGAGGAACATCAGCAACTGAGCATTATACCAGAGGTTGAAAATACCGCTACAGTTGTAAGTTCTTTCATTTAATACACACGACCGGTTTCCGGCTCTTATACGCCCATCTTCAGGTGTTGCAACTTGGTGCTATCGTGCACAAGACAAGGTGTGCTACCAACGAGCGCACAGCACGGAGTCTCACCCTCTACTCTCGTTGGTAGCACACCGCATCTTATACAAGTCCACCAAGGCTCTCGGGGTCATAGCAACAAATTACGACACCTGAAGATGGGCGTATAAGAGCCGGAAACCTCGTTGTGTGTCAAATGATAGAATCTTACAGCTGTAGCGGTATTTTCAACTTTGCTACACCATTAAACAGCAGCAGGAGGATCGACACATATTTCCATAAACGAGTTCGTAACACCCAAGTTTATCTTCGATGTTAGCACATGCAGGTTTTCAGAAAAGGTGTTCTTACTAAATGCCAGTCTACATTTTGTATCCATCTTACTTCTGCTGCTGTCAGATATTTTGCTGCCCACACGGCAAAAATCGTCTACCACTTTCAGCGTCTCATTACGTAACCTAATTCCCTTAGAATCGCCTGACTTAATCCGACTAAAGTTTATTACTCTTCTATTTATTCTATACGTTAAAAGAACGAAAAGTTGGCAGTGAGTGGGTTGACACAAGGCGTAAAGGGCTTACGGCGTCTGCCACGGACATGATTCGTAAATGCAGCACACTAAGCGACCGAGATTGTGTAAAGTTTGCTTCGAAAATATCCCCGTAAAAGTAACTCTGTATAATTTTTGTATCTTTGAGAGTGGAAGAGAGAAAAAGGAATAGGAAAGTAAAGGCTAGCTGTTATTTTAATTAGGCAAAACAGATTAGCGTTTGTAGCCACGAAACACGAGTCTAAAAGTAATCCAGTGGACTTCTCCTCTGCTTTTAGAAACATAGACTAACGCATTCCGATCCCAGCAAATATAAAAAGTAAAAGATTACACGACTTTTATAGAACCCGAGATCCCAAAGAGCCAGGCCTAACAGCAGACATACTTAACTACCTGACGATTATAAAACCTGATGCCATTTTAAATTAATCTCGTTCGCTTTCAGAAGACGATATATCCTGAATGAAGGCGTGAGATTCTTGACACCTTGAATTAAATCGCCAGTCATTCTGTACTCTCCGAAATCGCTTCCTTCCCTTCTGAATGTGAGTTTTTTCTGCACCAATCGAAGTATCGTGGAATTTGAAACCTCTTTTCCTAATATGACTTTTAAACCTCTAGTTTAGACGACAGTGCCATTGCAGAAGTGGTATTTTCTCACAGTATATAAATTAGTAATACTAGTCAAAAATATATTCTTTCAAAATTAACAGATGGTAACTTTTTTACAGGACCGTTGACTCATTCATTGCAGCCACTTATATTTGTTTCCAACACCATCCTCGAACAAGGCTTCTTTCCGTCGTTCCTAAGTAACCACACCTCAACCCCGCTGGAAACATGTGGGCAGAGGTTACGAGATCGGTACCACATGGAGCAACGACTACAGATGATCTATGGACAAATACAGAGAATACATGGCAGGAGATAAGAAAATATCAGTACAATCTGTGTCGGCCTTAAGCATTGCTAGTGCTCAGGCGCTTTCAACCTATCATACGAGGGATAATGGGTCGTTCAGAACACTGAAGCAGCAAATATTCATGTTAACACTGTTCGTTTAAATGCAAAGAGTGGCCTGTCAAGTTTGAGTATGTCTCCGCACGTTACTTCTACACCTAGACTATCTGGAACAGTTGATCCATCGTGTATCGGGACAGCGGATGGTCAAATACTTCCCAAAGAAAAATCACCAAACAGCCGCATGTCTTCTGAAGTTATTTTGTTTAGACGAGAAGTTGCGGAATCTCATTAGCGCCATCTTCAGGGCCCTATGTACTCCAAGTATTGACAATCAGATGTATCGATACTTGCATGACTGGTTTGCGTGAATTCGTTTTTGGAGTGTTTACTTTGAAGGTTTGTCAAAAACGAATTCATGGAATCTTGATACTGATGGCGCCAGTTAGGCAAGTATCGATAAATGTGATTGGCTATTCGTGGAGTGCATGGGGCCTGAAGATGGCAATAATGAAACGCCGAAACTGTTCGTCTAAATAAAATAGCTTCTGAAAACATATGGCTCTTTGACAATTTTTCTTTGGTAAAAGAAGATATGAAACAGAGCCGGTCGAAATGAAATCTGACAGTGAGCACAGACCACTTCTAGATATGGAACCAGCCAAGACAGACTAATTAAGTAGTGTTAAAAATCATTAATCAAGAGAAAAAACTACTGATTGGTTACTTGCAATCTGAACTGAAAAGAGGTGGCACTAATAGTGTTACAAAATTTGAGCTGAAAGGAAAAGTACTTTGAAAACCTTCCTCTCTCCTGGAATGGTCAAAAGGCTATGAGATATACAGTAAATCATTCAGAGGAGTATCATACTACTGAGTAATTTACTCGTGATTTTGAAACAAAACAGATCTGAAATAAAACAGATCTCAGACGGAACTCAAAGGAGGCTCAAGCTAGAATAACTGGGCCCATGTGTGTACAAGGACAGCTGGAAAGGCTGTAGGAATTTCTTTGAATGGCATTTAAATGTAGCCATGAACCTTGATACCTTGGCGAAGCGATAAATGAAGCGCATCTTATCAAGTTACTAATTAGTCTTTTACCTGACAGTGAACTGTAGTGAAATGGAAAGGAGACAAGAATTTCTGGTTAGACGAGTATAGGGTAATATCAGCAGCAAGAGAAAAAGGTGTAACGGCAGTAGGATTTGTTATGAGTTGGAAGGTAGGACAGAGAATGAGTTACTGTGAACAGTTCAGTGATTGAGTTTTTTTCTTCAGAATCGACAGCAAACCAGCATCGACAACAATAGCTCAGATATACATGTTGACGTCACAAGAGTGGCTGAAGAAATAGAGAAAGTGTATCAGGATATTCAAGGGTAATTCAGTAAGTAAAGGGAGACGAAAATCTAATAGTCATGAGGGTTTGAACGTTGTTGTAAGAGAGAGAGTAGAAGAAAGGGTTAAGGGAGAATATGGACTTGGTAATAGTAATGAGAGAGAGAGAGGAAAGACTAATTTAGTTCTACAATAAATGTCAGTTAGTAATAGCGAATACTCTGTTCAAGAATCACAAGAGGAGGAGGTATACTTGGAGAAGGCCAGGCGATACAGGAAGACTCAAGTTAGATTACATCATGATGAGACAGAGATTCCAAAATCAGCCATGGAACTGTAAGGCGCACCAAGGAGCAGATATAGACTCCGATCACAATGATGAAGAGTAGGCTAAAGCTAAAGAGACGACTGGGAAGAATCAACGCACAAATAAGTGGGCTACGGAAGTACTAAGGAATGAAGAAACATGCTTGAAGTTCTCTGAGGCTATAGATACTGCGATTATGAATAGCTCTGTGGACAGTTGAACTAAAGAGTAATGGGCACATTTAAAAACTGTAGGCATCCCAAGTTGGACTAAAAAACATAAGCACAAGTAAAGTAGATGCGAAAAAACCGTGGGTAACAGAAAAACTACTTCAGTTGATCTATGTTTGACGGAAGTAGAAAAGTGGTCAAGGAAATTCAGGAATACAGAAATATAAGTCACCTAGGTATAAGTCGTACAGGGGAGCTAAGAAGAAATGTGTACATGAAAAAGTGAGGAAATCGAAAAAGAAATTATTGTCGGAAGGAAAAATTGGAAATTTGTGGTAAGATCTTATGGGATCAAACTGCTGAGGTCATCGGTCCCTAAGCTTACACACTGTTTAGTCTAACTTAAACTAACTTGCGCTAAGGACAACAAACACACCCATGCCCGAGGGAGGACTCGAACCTCCGACGGAGGGAGCCGCGTGGACCGTGACAAGGCGCCAGGACTGGCTCAGCAATAGAAAAGTCAGACCAACCTCCGATGGGAAGTTCAATGGGAATTACACTGCTAAATGCAATGGAGAGAGCGGGTCAGTGGAAAGAGCACACTGACGGCTTCTATGACGGGGGTGGGATTTGTCTGATGACTGAAGAATAAACGGGAATGGGCAAGAAAGAGATATGGGATCCAGTTCTAGAGTAAGAATTCATTCCATTAAAATTTCTAATACCATAGAGTGAAGTGGAAACACAACGACTACACACATTGATGTGGTGTAGGATGTATGGATGTATGACACTGGCGATATAGCATCAGATTTTCGTAAAAATATCATTCACACAATTCCGAAGACAACATGGATAGACAAGTTGGAGAATTATCACGCAGTCAGGTGAACAGATTATGAATTCAAGTTGCTGAGGAGAAAAATATACAGAAGGATGGAAAAGAAAATTGACGAACTGTTAGATGGCGATTAGTTTGGCTTGAAAATAAAGCCACAATAGAGGCGGATCTCACGTTGCGATTGATAATAGTAGCAAGACTGAGAAAAGTGAAGGCAAATTCGCAGGATTTGTCTACCTGGAAAAAGCATTCCACAATGTAAAATGGTGCAAGAAATTATGAGAAAAGTAGGGGTAAGCTATAGTCAGAGACAGGTAATATGTAATACGTACAAGAGCCAAGAGGGAATAATAAGCATGGACGACCAAGAACTAAGTTCTCTGATTATAAAGTGTGTGTGACAGGGATATAGTCTTTCGCCTCTACCGCTCAATCTATACAGCGAACAGTTAATGACGTAAATAAAAGAAACGTTCATGAGTTGGATTAAAAATCGATGTGAAATGACATCAGTGATAAGATTCGCTGATGACATTGCTATCCTGTGTCAAACTGAAGATGAATTACAGGATGTGTTAAATAGAATGAACAGTCTAATGAGTAGAGAAAATGTATTGAAAGTAAATGGAAGAAAAACGAAGGTAATGAGAAATAGCAGAAATGAGAATAGGGAGAACTTTATGAAATAGAATCGTCATAACTTCTGAACGGTTTGAGTTAGAACGCCCAAACTGCACTGTTGCCCTCGTGCATAATGGGAATTAGTACGCGCTGTATGGTCTGGTTTAGTGACGAAGCTCACTTTCGTTTGGATGGGTTCGTCAATAAGCAAACTTGGCGCATTTGGGGGACTGAGAATCCGCACTTCGCGATCGAGAAGTATCTTCATCCTCAACGGTTGACTACCTGATGTGCAGTGTCCAATCACGGAATAATCGGTGCGATATTCCTTAATGGCATGGTGACTACCGAACGGTACGTGAAGGTTTTGGAAGATGGTTTTATACCCGTTATCCAAAGTGACCCTGATTTTGACAAGATGTGGTTCGTGCAAGACGTGGCTCGACCCCATCTAAGCAGGAGAGTGATGTCCTGGAGCAGCACTTTGGGGACCGCGTTCTGGCTCTGGGGTGCCCAGAGGCCACTGACATGGGCCTCGATTGACCGCCATATTCTCTAGTGTGAACGCATGCGACTCATTTTTGTGGGGTTATATTAAAGACAGGATGTACAGCAATAACACCAAAACCATTCCTGAGTTGAAAACAGCGATTCAGAAGGTCATCGACAGCATCGATGTTGCAACACTTTAGCGGTTCATGCAGAATTTCGCTATTCCTCTGCGCCACATGATCAGTAATGATGACAGGCATAGTGTCGTTTACATATTGAATAAGGTGTGTGCACGCCGTAGTTTGTAATTATTTTACTTTATTTTCATATTGTTCAATGATTGTCACCCTGTGCTTAACATCAGAATTGGTGATCACGTAGTAAATGAAGTTAAGGAATTCTGCTACCTAAGCTGCAAAATACTACACGGTGCATGGAGCAAGGAGGACATAAAAAGGAGACAGAAAGGTATTCTTGATCAAGAGAAATATACTAGTATCTACTACTGAGAAAGGAATTTCTGGGAATCTACGTTTCGAGCACATTATCGTTTGGTAGTGAAACATGGACTGTGAGCCGGCCAGAACGGCCGAGCAGTTCTAGGCGCTACAGTCTGGAACTGCGCGACCGCTACGGTCGCAGGTTCGAATCCTGCCTCGGGCATGGATGTGTGTGATGTCCTTAGGTTAGTTAGGTTTAAGTAGTTCTAAGTTCTAGGGGACTGATGACCTCAGCAGTTGAGTCCCATAGTGCTCAGAGCCATTTGAACCATTTTTTGACATTGCTGCTCGCGCTGGTCGAGATCCAATGACTTTTAGCAGAATATGGAATCGGTGGGTCCCCTAGAACTTAGAACTACTTAAACCTAACTAACCTAAGGACATCACACACATCCATCCCCGAGGCAGGATTCGAACCTGCGACCGTAGCGGTCATGCGGTTCCAGACTGTAGCGCCTTTAACCGCTCGGCCACTCCGACCGGCGCAGCAATGTCGCGATACGATAAACCATAATCGCGATAGGCTACAATCCGACCTTAATCAAAGTCGGAAACGTGATGGTACGCATTTCTCCTCCTTACACGAGGCATCACAACAACGTTTCACCAGGCAACGCCGGTCAACTGCTGTTTGTGTATGAGAAGTCGGTTGGAAACTCTCGTCATGTCAGCACGTTGTAGGTGTCGCCACCGCCGCCAACCTTGTGTGAATGCTCTGGAAAGCTAATCATTTGCCTATCACAGCATCTTCTTCCTGCCGGTTAAATTTCGCGTCAGTAGCACGTCATCTTCGTGGTGTAGCGATTTAATGGCCAGTAGTGTAGCTTGATGAAACTTGGGCGTTAGATAGAAAGAACAGCTACGGTATAGTTCAGAAGGTAACTTACAGACGAAGAGAATTGACACTTTTAATAAAAGACAATAATTACACTGAACTCACCGCGATTTATGATACTCCCCTGGAATTTACAAAACATGGGATATTGTTCTTAATGGGGTGATCACCAAGGACAACAATGTATGCTCTGCAACGTGATCCCATGCTGGCTACAAATTTGGTAAGGAGTTTATGTGCTGGGGCGTTCCACTCTCCCGCCAGTTCGGTTGGGAATTGCTGAATGGTCGTTAGTGTGTGTGAACGTGCTGCAATGCGTCTCCGCAACACACCCAACGTGTGCTCGATGGAATTTAATTCAAGGAAATAGCCGTTTGTCACTATGTGTTGCCAATGGCTAAACTGAGTACACACTCAAAGGCAAAAAAAAAAAAAAAAAAAAAAAAAAAGTCCTCTCGTTCCAAGAGCTCCCCCACCTGCCCTGTTCGATGTGTTTCTGCATTATCATCCATAAAAAAAGAAATCAAGGCCGACTACTGTCCTGAAAAGATACAGGCGGGAAAGAAATAGTGTCAACGATGTTGTTTTCGAATATTTGAAGATCAGTGTGCCCTCCCCACACACTAACAGCTGGACCATCATTTTCGACAATGTTTCTAAGCGCATTACGTGTCCACACTTCCCGGCATATGAGGGCACGTCCAGTATCCTCGCGTACTTCTTTCCTGAAACCTGCCCATGATGGATTCGAAGTTTTTTGAACTTCAAAAGGGGGGCCGGCCGAAGTGGCCGTGCGGTTAAAGGCGCTGCAGTCTGGAACCGCAAGACCGCTACGGCCGCAGGTTCGAATCCTGCCTCGGGCATGGATGTTTGTGATGTCCTTAGTTTAGTTAGGTTTAACTAGTTCTAAGTTCTAGGGGACTAATGACCTCAGCAGTTGAGTCCCATAGTGCTCAGAGCCATTTGAACCATTTCTTTCAAAAGGGGGTCATTAACTTATTCAGTTCATTCTTAAAATTGGAATGGCTCTGTTCTTATTGGGTGCTTGATTGACAAAACATCCTTGTAAGAATCAGAATTCACGTACAGAGTCTTACGAACGTCACTGAATCTCCGAAAAATAAAATGATCTCCTGAAAATCTCCGGGAATTAACAACAGGATAATGTAGCTAGAAATTAATATGCGTGTTTCAAAGTAGGAATAATTATAGAAAGTTTGGTGTAAAATTTATCTACAAGGTTGTAAGATATGTAATACAAGATGCAAATTTCTACTTTTGGATTTTCGTAGCCTTATCTGACATCGGTTTCATACGCTGAAGACCAGCTCGGCACGGTCAAATTCGCTCTTCAAACAATACACGCCTGTCACTGCTCGCAAACTACTTTCTGCGAGCGCTCGGTGAAAAGTGACCCCAGAATTAAATTAAATGAATCCATTCGAAGAAGCAAGCAAATACACAAGCAGACGTCGCTTGGGTCACTGCTCACTGCATATTACAGATTTTAATTAAGATTTTCTTACGCTTTCTGCGGCCACGTCTCTCAAATTACAGAAATGCTGCGAGGCAAAACGTTTTGTCGTGCGTACACAAAAAACAGATTTTTAATTACGTTGTATTTCGAAAATTTCAACTGAAAATTCCAATTGCAAGAATGTACCACAACAGGTCTTGGATATTCATGGCACTGGTAGAAATACGAAATTCAGAACTCGCACATAAATGGTATCCCCCGCCCCTCCCTACGAAAGCATGGTTTCCACTTATTAACGGTTTACCAAATTATAAAGCCATATTTATATGAATTTTTAAAATTATTTATTCTAAAATCCATGAATCACTTTACTCTTCGCACTGCTCAAAAAGCTTCTTTCTCGAAACACTTTCTTGGCGCTCGACAATCCTACGTAGCGCGCCTCTAAAGAAACTTATTTATGGCAAATCGCGTACCTTCTTCGCCAAGTCTTCATTTATGGAAATAAGCAAAGTACCACGAGAAAATAGTCACTTAACGAACATGAAACTAGTAGGATGCAAGTAGTGAAATAGTTAGAGGCTTGAACATCGTCGGTGTGATAGAATTTACTGATGGTTCTCGATCTTGTACAGATAGTTATCTGTGTGGTTGTGGGCAATCTCTATTCTCCTTTCTCACTTCCTAATAGCTGCTTTTTCATCACCGCACCTACAGAGTCATATTTATACAGAAGAAAAACCACTGCACTAAATACAGAAAAAGATTTCAGTTTAGGCTCGATACTCACAAAGAGATGAGCAATAGTGCTTAGAATGATAATGTTATTAGTGATATAGATTTGTGAATTGTTTCATGTCTACTTTAAACAAGTAAACGATATTGACATCTGAAGATACAGATCGCCAAGCTAGTCTATCCGGTGCAATTCTGTTCATCTCTGCATGACTGCTGCGCACTGCACCCTTTGTAAATTATTGTAATCAAGTGCTGGCCTTCCACTACAATTTTAGCCCCAAAAAATTCCCTACATTACCAAACTGGCAATATCTCAATAATTCACGATGAGCCCTGTCAGCTGATATCTTCTTTTTGTCAGTATCGTACACACACGGTCCAGTCACACTAGTGCCTCCAGCACCTGTGTTCGACGTCAGCGTGCCGTAACCACTCAGACGACAGTGGAAAAGAGGGCAGTCATTGCCTTGATGTGGAAACGGAAAGATCTGTCTGACGTTCAAAAGGTTATGATCATTGACGTTCGGGCCAAGGAAGGAAACATTTCCAAAATGGCTAAGTTTATAAATTGTTCTCGTGACGTAGTGGCTAAAAATATACAGTGCATGGCAAAATGGCGCTATCCAAAACCGGCACAGAGACAGCAGTGGCGCACCTTGGGCCGTAGATGACTGTGGTGAATGACCGCTGCTGAGATATGTAAGGGCGAATAGACGTGCAACTGAACCAAGGGGCCAACAACGGTGTCTCTCCAAGGACCATACAGCGCCCAATGCTGCGTTTTGGCATCAGCAGAAGGCGCATGGTTCACGCACCCATGCTGACTGCTGTTCATCGCAGCGAGCGTCATTACAAAAAGAAATAATACTATCAGTTACA
Organism: Schistocerca americana; assembly: GCF_021461395.2. Taxonomy (NCBI): domain Eukaryota; kingdom Metazoa; phylum Arthropoda; class Insecta; order Orthoptera; family Acrididae; genus Schistocerca; species Schistocerca americana. The sequence goes on along the minus strand of NC_060119.1, from coordinate 508,443,590 downwards.
GAATTTATACAATTTTGCATGAAGAGTAAATATTTTATTTAAAGAGTCAGGCACCATGAGAACAGAGACATGGTTTTTCGTTAAGCGTGTTTGTGTAAACGTTATATAATAAAAAGAACGATCGGACTATAACCTGTGTCACGAGACAAAAAATACAGAATGAACAATAACGCGTACAAATTTTTTGGAAATTTGTGGTAAGGTCTTATGTGACCAAACTGCTTACGCACTAACTTACGCTAAGGACGACACACACACCCATGCCCGAGGGAGGACTCGAACTTCCGACGGGGGGAGCCGCACGGACCATGACGAGACGCCCTAGAGCGCGGCTACCCCACGCGGCAATAATGCGTATAGATAGGCACTACCGTCACGGCTGATGCGTCATTACAAATAGCAACAATATTATTAATTACAAAATGGAGCATCGGACAGATGAATGGCGTGAAATGTATGGAAACAAACACACTACAACAATCACCTAAACGGTCGAGGACGGAGGAGGGAGCATTATGGTCTGAGGATTTGTGATGTTACAAAATAAAAGTGATGTTGTTATTCAATGGAAAGTTGGAAATTGAGATTTAGCTTACTGTTTTATCAATCACAATTGGCGTAAGAATCATGGATTGACCATTGTCATAAAATATTGCATTATGAGATGTGAATAGTTTTTACTTGCAGTTTCGCGTGGCTTGAGGCAGTCACAACTAGCGTGCCATGGATTAAGAAATCGCATTATCGTCTTTCTAATTACTTCATGATAGTAGATACGATCATACCCGGTTGTGAAGTTATTGTTATGACAAAACAATTTCCTAAGGGACCAGAAAGTTCTTAAGGGCGCAAAAACAACCGTAACATCACACAAAAGTGAAATTCAATATTAAAGCTGATGCAAGAAGACGATAAAACAGTTTTCTTTTTATCAATGTAACACACACATTGGACTGCTGATCTCCGTGTCTGTAATCTTAGCAAAATGCATAATTAAAATGAAAATAATACTGAGGAGATGATAGGAATGAGCACTGCTAAATGATTCAGTATTCCCAGAACAAATATTTATTATTGAGCGCTCTTTTATATGGCCATTGTCTTCTTTGAGTCGCTCGTGCGTCGTCACGGTAAGTTATAACAGTTCTTTGCACTTCACTCAAACTTAGACATCACACGTTTTTATACATTTAGTAAAAATTAGATCAGACTGCCACTAATCTGCGTCCGTCTTACTTGAGAAAAACAGTACAAGTCTTTTTAGCGCTCAAGGCTTCATTTGTTCTCCAGCGAACAAAATAGTGAAGGATCGCATATCTATCCGTATTTTTCTGTTTGCCGCCCAAAGACGACGAATTACATTATTTAGAAAATTCCCCAGTCGCCATGCGACTCCTCATTATACATGAATCATTATTTACAAACAAGTATTTGCCTTCTGGCTGAAAGTATTAACTACTCGTATTTGCTGTTTTAATGAAGTCAAAAATAGCAAATATCACAGATTGTCTTCGTGGCGTTCCCTGGTGCCTTGGGAGTCGTTTCCACCCCCCACATGTAGTTTTTTTGCCCTCGGAACAATGGGATCTACCAGCAGGACAATGCAGTGTGTCGCACAACTCGCAATGTACGAGCGTGGTTCGAAGAACACCTGGGTGAGTTAACCGTACTCTCCTGGCACCAAACTCCCCAGATTTAACCCAATCGAGAATCTGTGGGACCACTTCGATCGAGCTGTTCACGCCGTGGATCTTGGATTCTCGACTGCGACACATAGTGCTGCTGGTCATGACACTGGAATTGGCATGACCCCATATCCCTGTCGACACTTCTAGAAAATCACTGACCCTCTTCCTGCACGTCCGTGCTGCAAAAGATGGTTAATAAGGCTCTTGGCAGATGATCACGTAATGTGACTGGGCCTTGTAAATTTCTTTTCTTCTCACTTAGAGTTAGTAACTTTTCATTAGTTTCGGGGCCAAGAGCTGCCCCGATCAGGAGCAGGGTGACCTCTTAGTATGTTGACCTTTCTCCGAGGTGTTCCACAGACACGCCATCGAGCAGCGACTTCAACGAGGGAATTGTGTCCCAGGGAGAAATAGCACGTGTTTTAATACCCCATGGGAAGAACGCACAACGTAAAACTCATACCAGCATCTATCATTCGGACCTAAATTGCACCATACATGGAATTACGTAGCAACAAAGAATAACGATGTTAGTATTCTGTCGTCTAATTGGGTTTACGAACGGTTCACACAGAATGATTGCCTTTATTCTTCGTTCTCCACTTCGTTTTCTCTTTGTCTCTCGCCATTTTTTTTCGTTCTCTCACTTGTTTTGAGTCATCAGTCTGAGTAGTGCGCTGCGGCCCGCCACGTACCCCTCTCTTGCGCCACTCTCTTCATCTCATAGTAACGTTTACGTTTTATGTCCTCGATTGTTTGTTGGATGTATTCCAATCTTTGTCTACCTTCACAGTCTTTACCCTCTACAGCTTCTCCCTCAGGTACCATGGAAGTTGTTCCTTGACGTCTTAACATGTGTCTCATAATCCTATCCCTTCTCCTTGTCAGTAATTTATACACTCCTGGAAATTGAAATAAGAACACCGTGAATTCATTGTCCCAGGAAGGGGAAACTTTATTGACACATTCCTGGGGTCAGATACATCACATGATCACACTGACAGAACCACAGGCACATAGACACAGGCAACAGAGCATGCACAATGTCGGCACTAGTACAGTGTATATCCACCTTTCGCAGCAATGCAGGCTGCTATTCTCCCATGGAGACGATCGTAGAGATGCTGGATGTAGTCCTGTGGAACGGCTTGCCATGCCATTTCCACCTGGCGCCTCAGTTGGACCAGCGTTCGTGCTGGACGTGCAGACCGCGTGAGACGACGCTTCATCCAGTCCCAAACATGCTCAATGGGGGACAGATTCGGAGATCTTGCTGGCCAGGGTAGTTGACTTACACCTTCTAGAGCACGTTGGGTGGCACGGGATACATGCGGACGTGCATTGTCTTGTTGGAACAGCAAGTTCCTTGGCCGGTCTAGGAATGGTAGAACGATGGGTTCGATGACGGTTTGGATGTACCGTGCACTATTCAGTGTCCCCTCGACGATCACCAGTGGTGTACGGCCAGTGTAGGAGATCGCTCCCCACACCATGACGCCGGGTGTTGGCCCTGTGTGCCTCGGTCGTATGCAGTCCTGATTGTGGCGCTCACCTGCACGGCGCCAAACACGCATACGACCATCATTGGCACCAAGGCAGAAGCGACTCTCATCGCTGAAGACGACACGTCTCCATTCGTCCCTCCATTCACGCCTGTCGCGACACCAATGGAGGCGGGCTGCACGATGTTGGGGCGTGAGCGGAAGACGGCCTAACGGTGTGCGGGACCGTAGCCCAGCTTCATGGAGACGGTTGCGAATGGTCCTCGCCGATACCCCAGGAGCAACAGTGTCCCTAATTTGCTGGGAAGTGTCGGTGCGGTCCCCTACGGCACTGCGTAGGATCCTACGGTCTTGGCGTGCATCCGTGCGTCGCTGCGGTCCGGTCCCAGGTCGACGGGCACGTGCACCTTCCGCCGACCACTGGCGACAACATCGATGTACTGTGGAGACCTCACGCCCCACGTGCTGAGCAATTCGGCGGTACGTCCACCCGGCCTCCCGCATGCCCACTATACGCCCTCGCTCAAAGTCCGTCAACTGCACATACGGTTCACGTCCACGCTGTCGCGGCATGCTACCAGTGTTAAAGACTGCGATGGAGCTCCGTATGCCACGGCAAACTGGCTGACACTGACGGCGGCGGTGCACAAATGCTGCGCAGCTAGCGCCATTCGACGGCCAACACCGCGGTTCCTGGTGTGTCCGCTGTGCCGTGCGTGTGATCATTGCTTGTACAGCCCTCTCGCAGTGTCCGGAGCAAGTATGGTGGGTCTGACACACCGGTGTCAATGTGTTCTTTTTTCCATTTCCAGGAGTGTATATGTTACCTTCTTACCCGATTCTGCGGAGAACATTCCCATTCCTTATCTTATTAGTCCACCTACTTTTTAACATCCTTCTATAGCAGCATATCTCAATCACTTTGCTTCTCATCTCCTCTATTTTCGCACAGTCCATGACTCACAACCATACAATGCTGTGCTCTAAAAGTACGTTTTAAGAATTTTCGTCCACAAACTAACGCCGATGTTTGATAACAGTAGACTTCTTTGGGTTAGGAATACGCTCTTTTCCTGTGCTAGTCTGCTTTTCATGCCCTCCTTTCTATGCAGTCATGTGTTATTACGCTTCCAAGAGATTAGAATCCCTTACCTTCACCTTAGGTGGACTGATAAGGTAAGGAATGAGGAGCTTCTGCGCAGAATCGGAGAGGAAAGGAATATATGGAAAACACTGATAAGGAGATGATTCAAATGGCTCCAAGCACTATGGGACTTTACAACTAAGGTCGTCAGTCCCTAGAATTAGAACTACTTAAACCTAACTAAACTAAGGAAATCACACACATCCATGCCCGAGGCAGGATTCGAACCTGCGACCGTAGCAGTCACGCGGTTCCGGACTAAGCGCCTAGAACCGCACGGCCACCGCGGTCGGCGTTCTCGTAATCATTGGACAGCTTTTAATTCTTCTGTTTATTATTCTTATCAGTAACTTGGATGCGTGAACTGCTACGCTGAATTTTGATTGTGCGGTAGTTCACGCACTTACCTGCTCGGAACTGCGTGGATCTCTTCCCGCTTCTGATCTCTGTGGTTCTCTTTCTTTCCTAATTCATACTATCAAACCTATATTCTTCCGTAACGCTTTCGTCTAATCGCTTCTACCACAGCGTTCCAGTCCCCCACGATTATTAGATTTTCAGCTCTCGTTGCGTACTGAATTACCCGTTCAATATACTCATACACTACCTCTGTCTCCTTATCTTCCACTTGTGAGGTGGTAATTTATACTTGTAGTACTGTTGTTGGCGTTGGTTTGCTGTCGATTCTCATGAGAATGAGAACTGTTCGCAGAAACTCACTCTCTGCCATGCTTTGTGATAACGGACTCCACTACAGTGGAAAGGTTGAACATTGCCTTTCTGCCAAGTAACAAGCATCTCTTTATTTCGTGGCTGCAGTCGTCAGCAACAGAAATGTGGGAGCCGAGATTACTGAACACGGAAACTACCTCCATTTTTTTCTGATCCTGTATGCCACGAAGTGATAGGCGTCGTTGCCATAATGTTACAGTGCCAGGAAGTGAGCGGTGAGGGGGATGGCGGTTGCAAACATGTAGAGACTGTGAAAAAAAAAAAAACTGGAAGTGATATTAGACTACAAGAACTCAGAGAGTTCTCTTAGGTTCTTTCAACTTAATTTTCCAACTTTCTTGGCTACACAAGGTGCCACTGCTAAGTCGAAAAACAAAGTGGAAGTTTCGGTAACCAACCCCAGCGGAAAACTGAGTCGGTGAGTAGACAGGCTTTAGAAGTCAGTGGAAGGCAGCGGCAAACCACCACTGAAATTTAGCCGGAGTTTCAAGTTCCCCTTTCGGATCTCCGGGGGCAGCAGGTTGCGAAAAGCTTCACGAATAGTCGTCAATGCAGTGGTGTCCATTCCAAACTGCATCTTAATCAAATAAACAATAGGCAAAAGCGATAAAACATCAGTGACAATTCGCCACTTCATCCTTGTTTAGTGTTAGACAAAAAAAGGGAGAGAAATCACCCCAATAGCTTGTTATGATAAAATTTTATACATGAAAATTGAAACAGCCGACAGTTTACGAACTCAGAAATCTTAAGCATGTCGTCTACACATTTATCAACTTATTTTTTCAGTGTAGATGTCTTAAATAAAGAAAATGACAAAGAAAAATTACTTTCCCAGAGGGAGAGGAAACCACGACTTTTTAAATTGACAAACTAATAACGATTTCTCATCAATGTGACACAAGTAAAGCATCTATTTTTATAGTCAGCTACAGGCCGCAGGAGACAATGTGGGCAGGGGCCGTTGAATCCCCAGGCTTGGCCGCAAGGCCTGCCCCCTTCCATCGCTGAGCTGCACCCTCACACGGCTCTTTTTTTCCACATACATGAGCTACGCAGCCATTTTGAAAGAAGACTATTATTGTTAAGGTCTCAGAGCACCATGCGAAATGTACAGGTATAAGAATTCAGTCGCAATTTGTTACTATATTCTTATATGGAAACAGTTAAGACAGCTTTAGGATAGGAAAAAAATATCGGCTATTTCCACAAGAAATGAAGCTATAACATCCCGGAGCAAAAGCTAATAAACCTTAGCAACAAACTTATTTATTTCCAAGTGATAGAGAGTGACGCACTGAATTGGAGTTATCTCGTAACACATGAAAGACTGCGTTAAATTTTTGTGAATTGATTTATCTTAAGTTAAGTTTTGAGTTTATTTTAAGGTCTATTTATGTACTGAATTTTTATATTTGCTTTTGTATCCCTGCTTTCTGTGTCAGTTCGGAATGTTTACGCTGCGGATTGCTGCGTTGAGTAGCGGCTTTCTTGCAGGTAACCCTAAAACTTAGTTTGTCAAATCCAGTTAATAATCTTCAGACGAAAATGAACTGAGCACATACGGGCAGTTTCCATATTCACTTTGCCCGTGCATTTGCATCAAACTACCCATTCACATTGCTAGTGCTCCTCTTTCGGAAAACATTGATAAATAACGTTTGTCGTATTTCGAGCAATATTAATGCATTGTGCTAAAGCGTGAGTACAGTAACCGTTGTTGATGATTGATACGAAACGAGTTAATTTGTTTGGATGCACACCACGGCTTCCGTGTTATGCCGAATGCACAGCCAAGCGAGTCCTCTAAGTGACGTCAAGGAGCGCAAGGGTGTCTGGGATGTTTTTGCTCGCCAGGGGCTGTAATGGCCTTCCTCCTTTTTCTATATACCTTGGTACTGACCTCCATATCTCTGAGCACGATACTCTCACCGGTCAACGATACTGTAATGCTGTACTTCTTCCTCATGCGCATCTTTTCAGGTATGCGTTTGGCCCTGACTTCATGTTTATGGATGACACAGTGCTACCGCAACGAACAGCACAGGTGAAGAAGCTCACGGAACGAGAGGATATTCGGCGACTGGACTGGACTGCCCGCGCCCCCGACTCAAATACGAGACGTATTGCACTACGTCCACGAGCACCATCGACCACGCAGTACCTGTCAACCGCCCTGGTGGAGAAATGGAACGCCCTACCACAGGAACTCCCTACAAACCTCAGGACAAGTATGGGATCACGTCACAGAGCATACATTGCTGATCGTCGTGATCATACACCCTATTAAGAACCATCTGCCGCTAGGGAACCCTCACAAATCGCATTGTAATTATCGCCTTTCGGCAAAAACATCGTGGCAGATGTAGTCTGGACACACATGTTAAGCCGGCCGCTGTGGCCGAGCGGTTCTAGGCGCTTCAGTCTGGAATCGCGCGACCGCTACGGTCGCGGGTTCGAATCCTGCCTCGGGCATGGACGTGTGTGATATCCTTAGGTTAGTTAGGTTTAAGTAGTTCTAAGTTCTAGAGTACTGATTACCTCAGATGTTAAGTCCCATAGTGCTCAGAGCCATTTGAACTGTTTTTCATCGAACTATGTTACTTAAGAGTTACTATCGGCCTTGGATTTTGCCCACCAATGTACTTCGCTGAAAAAAAAGTAGGTTGCCCTTCCCTTTTGCTTTTAGTACGGTAGCCTCTAAGATGTATATGACCATCATTGTAGAACGGTTTGCAGCAGATATTGTCTGAAAACACCAAATTTTGGCACTCAGGGCGGCAGTGAGGATGTCCACATGTGTCTACTGCCTTCTGGCAATGTAAATCAATGTCCCACGATTTTAATTTGCAGCACATTGAATCTAACCGCCACACGCTCTTTGCAGTGCTACAGTGTCATACCAGCACTAAACATAACGAAACATCCATTTATCACTTTTGCACATTTGTTCGTATTAACGCTTTAACGTTACGTGTTTACATGATTCCAAAAGAAAAAGGAACTTAGCATACTGTACGTACAGAACAGTGCTGATGCCTAGGGACATGAGCAGTGTTGTCACAGACATTGTACCTACGTAGCATGTTCTGGTATACACTCTCCACTCCACCTGCTGTCTCTTAAATTTCTAGTGCATCGGCCAGAACTTATGCTAACAGATTTCCTCTGTCTCTACATCTCTATAGGAGTCTCGTATATTAAACTTTGCGTGCGGCATCAGGTGGCTGTCTGACGGAGTACACGCCATACTGTTTACCCTATTGCATACAAGGACAAGCAACTCTGAGACTTTTGTTTTTCCCTCAGCAGACGTGGACGCGTTGCACATCTGAATTGAAAGCGTAGTAGAACGGAAATGGTACGATTTCGGACATAGGTTCCTGTTCAGAATGTTGCATACTCAATCCCCTCTACAAGTCCTAGAAGTATTTAATGGGAGTATCCGAACACCCTGTATATAAACGGTTTTCCAGGACCAGGAGCATTATAAGATTATTCGATCACGACGCTGTTGCTTGCAGGAAATTATTGTCGTTGCATAGCTGTAATCAAACGCAGAGAAACTTCAACAAAGTTTCCACTTGGTGCAAAAAATCGCAGCTGTCTTTCAATACGCATAAATGCAAGACATATGGACTTCAAGACTAGTGCTCAAATCTTTAGCACGTCACATCCTACAAGTGGTGGTAATACTAAAAAGCAGTATGAAATAGCACCATCCCTTGCAACAGTACTAGGGATTAAAGAAAGACTTAATTTCTTTGAAAGTTACAGGACCTACAGTGCAACTTCTTGCGCAAAGGGTGGTAAACTGGCCCTAACAGGTGGAAGACTCAGCAATGAAGATCGCAATGGAAACGACTGCATTAATTAGTTATTTAATTAATGTAGGAATAATAAAAGTAAATTCATTCCTTGGGGATCTGAAAGTCGTGCATAATACTGCGAAGCAAGAAGTTTCCAAAAACGAGCTTTCAAGATTGTAGAAACCGTATCATCCAAAAAAAAAAAAAAAAAAAAAAAAAAAAAAAAAAAAAAAAAAAAAAAAAAAAAAAAAAAAGCCGACCACTTCTCAGCTAATGATACTGTTCATGATATCAGTGGAATAGTGAACAAGGATTCAGATATTAAGAAATTGAGGGATGAGGTTGAATTTATAATAAAACTAAATACAGAAAAGAAGCAGATCTAAAGAGAAGTGATATAGCGTTATGAAGCAAAACAAATGCTCTTCGCTGCGGACGAAAAGGTCATCTGACGAGAAAGATAAAACCGAATTACAAAGAATGTGAGCAATGTGTTGTTAAAATGTTTTACATCGGTATAGATACAACGTCTGTCGAACGAAAGCAATAGAATCAAGTGGAATTCAGAGGATGTTGCCCATTCGTTGACTTTAGGAGCTCTATCGTCAGAAGCAGATGCATATTTGCGAAAGCGAAACGTGGTTTTTCTCTGCAGGGCAACAGTTCAGAAACGGACAAAGGAATTTAAATACAGACCGGGTACTCTCGAAGATGTCCTATGTTTGTTGAAAGCGAAGTCAAACACTTTTACTACCCAAGAGCGACTAACAATTGACATTTGTCGAAATCAATGTCGATGCTGGCGTATGTTACGTTTCGTCGGAGGACATAGTAGTCGGTCTACATTTCAGTGTTCAAGTCAGCATGATCCGTAGGCTGCGTAAGCAGTAGAAGCAACACGTTTATCACGACTTCGGCACATTTGTTACTAATATTTTGCTTCAGAGCATTATTAACATAATTAAAGAATAAGGAACAAATGTTGTAGCTGTGATATGTGATACAGGTGGGAAAAAAATTAGAAGTTTAGAAGGAATTGTGCATCAATACAGATAAAACATATTTTGCAGATGCAGTACACGATGACAAGACTGCAAGGGTTTCCTTCGATGTATCACATCTTTTAAAGTTATTGAGGAACTATTTCATTACACTACCTAATAGGTTTCAAATAACTAAGACAGCTATACGAGAACTTTTTAAACATAAAAAAGCGACGTAGTAGTAACATATCGCATTACCGAAGCACACTTAAATGTAATCGGAGGAGCGCACGTCTGTTTTCACGACGATCAGCTTATGCTTTGAAGTATATTCTTCACAAACACGCTGAAAGTAATTTTATTTAATCCGGTTACGACGTCTTTGATGTCTTGAACTCCAGAGTTCCAAAAGGTGAATCTTCATGCGGAATGAATCACAATTCCGGAGAATTCACTAAAGAGATTCCCAGACAGTTGTTTGGCAATGTGAGCTGTGATAGACTGTAACGTTTCCAAAAAGGTTTCACTAAGTCAAAAAATCTCTCTTTGGTCTTCTCGAAAGACTAAAACCTACGAAAGTCAGCTGCATGTTTACTACCAGACTAATCAAGGTTGCCTGAAATTTTTTTTCTAGGGTACGAGGATTAGGTACATTTTATAACAATGATACGCCATTTGAGGTAAGAAACGGGGTGCGTCCCCTTATATTGGTGGGTAATGCAAGTGTTTTTTTTTCTCTGGAAACACTCCGGTTACTGAAGAATTAAACGTAGAACGTTCTCAGTGTGACGTCTCCGATTCGGTACCCCTAAGTTTCATTATGTTTATTACCAGTGACCACTGTATTGTTGATGACTCACCAGTAAGCGAAATTCCAGAAACTGTGAATATCGAAGATGAGTTATTAACCGATGTATTAACGGTGTCTGATGATTCTGTAATCTCAGATGTTCTTCCAGATGCAGTGAAATACATTGCAGGCTATATTACATTTAAGTGGCGAAACACTGATAAATCATTACTTATTCCAGCACGAATAATTGAAGAAGGGTGCCTAATGCAGATATAAGTTGTACCACATGGTGACATTTATCTCCAAGGCCAGCATGGACGAAAAAAGTATAATGGTTTGAAGAAGAATTTGCTGCTTTTTATGGAAACGGATTGTGCTCACAAAGAAATTTAAAGTCCCTGTGCTCTAGTTTGAAGCAAAAGTTTCCTCTGGCTCATGACACAGTTATTGCTCTTACTGTAAGAATAAGAACATTTACAAGGATTAGGTATATGAATCAAGAAGCAAAGGTGGAAGCCATGAAGAAATGTGTCATTAGGTGGAAGCAACTACAGCTTGCATCTTCACCTACTAAACAGCAATGAAAAGCTGGAACACGCAACATTAATATTTGCTTCTCCATCAAACGACTGATCTATTTCTCATATTAGTTATCATTTATTTGGTCCTAAGGTGTTATACATCTGTTGATTTATCCAGCTGACAAGGGAACCTCCCCATCGCACCCCCCTCAGATTTAGTTATAATTTGGCACAGTGGATAGGCCTTGAAAAACTGAACACAGATCAATCGAGAAAACAGGAAGAAGGTGTGTGGAACTATGAAAAAATAAGCAAAATATACAAACTGAGTAGTCCATGGGCAACATAGGCAACATCAAGGATGCTCTGGGCTCAGGAGCGCTGTGGTCCCGTGGTTAGCGTAAGCAGCTGCGGAACAAGAGGTCCTTGGTTCAAGCTCTCCCTCCAGTAAAAAGTTTAAAGCATTATTTTCAGACAATTATCAGAGTTCAAGCACTCACACATAATCAATTTCGCTCTCCAAAATTCCAGGACATGTTCTGATTTGCTTGCACATATGCAGGATTTGACGGTCTGCACACGGAAAAAATTTGAAACGTTAAAAACATATGTTTTGACAGAGCACAGAGAAAACTGTGCGACTGTGAAACTGTCGCATTCATTTGTTGCAGTTTATGTGACACACTCTTATGTTTTCATCACTTTTTTTGGGAGTGATTATCACATCCACAAGAAAACCTAAATCGGGCAAGGTATAAGAATCTTTTTACCCAAGTGTGCAAGTTAGGTGGGTCGACAACATATTCCTGTCATGTGACGCACATGCCGTCACCAGTGTCGTTTAGAATATATCAGACGTGTTTTTCTGGATCAAATGTTTTCGGTTCCCATTGGAGAGGCACGTCCTTTCGTCTACTAATCGCACGGTTTTGCGATGCGGTTGCAAAACACAGACACTAAACTTATTACAGTGAACAGAGACGTCAATGAACGAACGGACAGATCATAACTTGCAAAAATAAAGTAAGGAAACTTTTTGCTCGAGGGTAGACTTGATCCAAGGACCTCTCGCTCCGCATTTGCTCACGCTAACCACGAGACCACGGCGCTCCTGTGCCCACAGCATCCTTGATGTTGCCTATGTTGCCCATGGACTACTCAGTTTGTATATTTTGCTTATTTTTTCACAGTTCCACACAACTTCTTCCTGTTTTCTCGACTGATCTGTGTTCAGTTTTTCAAGGCCTATCCACTGTGCCAAATTATAACTAAATCTGATGGGGGTACGATGGGGAGGTTCCCTTGTGAGCATCATCCCAAACCGAAAGTAACATGGACGAGCAACACGCCACATCGTCTGCGGTGCGGCGCATTTGCCTCAGCGTGACGTCAGAGGGCTCAAACCGAGGCCCACGAGGAAGACAGGCCGCGGCGAGTACGTCACGAAGGTAGGCCTGAACTCCCTCGCTCGCTCAGCTCATCAGACAAAGTGCGTTTCTAAACTTATTAACTTGCAATTGGGCGTGTATATACTAACGAGAATAGCATCTTCTACTGAAATCTGCTATTAAGAGGTATTACTGATTAACAGTACTACAATAAAATTTAATTTAAGATCAACACTCGATATAAATGGTATAACTGCTTGTTTATAACATTTAGTCTCTTCTGCTTAACAGTCCTCATTTCATACAAGAAGTTGTGCCTTATGCAACTGATAATCATTTTGGCATGATTTTAATTTTATTGTACCACAGTACAATCGTAACAAATTATAAGCAGGCCTATGGGCTTCCGATCATTGTTGTACTAATAACAGTAAGACTCCATAACAGAGGATCCCAGAAGAAGATGCGATTCTCGTTTTTACGTACAAACCTAGTTACCAGTTAACAAGTGTAGAGACGTAGTTTGCCTGCTGAGTTGAGCGAGTGAGCAAGCCTTGGTCTACCTTTATGACGTACATGCTGCAGCCTGTCTTTCTCGTAGACCTCGGCTCAAGCCAACAGCAAGCGTTTCTGCCGGCATACCCCCACCCGTCCTCTGGGTCAGTACGCCCTTGCAACATTATGTCTCCCCACACAATATCACGTGGACCACCAAAACAATCACGTTCGACAATGTTCTTGGGTGCATTATACGTTCCTACCTGCGATGATACGCCCAGAATCATTACTCAGACTCGGTCTGCTCTCATCCGAGAAGAGCACGCGACCCCACTAGTTGTCGTTCCAGTCCCTATACTCTTCGCTCCATCGCAGATGATGTCGACGGAACATAACGTACTGGTCGTTGGGCAAAGAGACCATCCCAATCCATTTACTGTGGTGTGAGGCCTGAGACTGCGTGTCTGGCAGTCCTGTTAAATGTGGTTGCAGCTGCACCTGCTGCTTTATGTGGGTCCCATGTTGCTGCAGCGGTCATCTGCTGCGGTAATTGATCGTGGTCGACCATCTCGTCTCCTTCGGGCAGCAGTGCTCTCGGTGCCCGTGAAACGATGCTTTAAGCAATGCCGAACTCGTGTTCTACACTCGTCACGCTTCGTCCTTGTTCCTGTTTCCCGGTGATTCTTCTCCGTGTGAAGTCATCCAGGCGATGATGAAATGAGTAATACCACCAGAGTGCACTGTAACTGCTCACTGATCGACACACATTTTCTTTCCCGTTCCTTCAACTACCTCGTGTTGTTGGGACAGTCCCATTTGGCGCTCTACTAACGCTGATCTCACACCATGCGACATACAGCTTTCTGCGCACCACTAGGAGACCTCTGGTAACACGCTGCCGCACGTTCATTCATTTCCACCGAGTTATAAATATGTTATGCTGGTTTACAGAGTAGTCTATAATATCTTGGGTATGATGATTTGAATCCCTAATGTAGATGGCAAACGATCTAGAATCGTATTTAACGAGAGAATTCTGAACTGCAATCTGTCGTCAGTGAGGTTTAGAGTGCGACGTATAGCCCGCCTTTTGGTAACTCTAAATGACATATTCTAGCTGGACAACATCTGGGCACATGTTGCAGGTATGTACATGACTTCTTCGAAGAGCGATAGGTACCACTGGTCTGAAATTTCGCCGGACCAGTCGCCTATCGAACGTGTCTAGCATGTGGATAGCCGGCAACTTGATCGTAGCGGTTCTCCAGTAAACACTGTTGGCGATCATTGACTGCATGGAAGGATATTCCCCTGGAACATATATGAAGTTTTTTCATGATTCAGTGTTTGTAATTTGAAAACGTCCTGGCTGCACACACGTCAACATGCAATCATAATCATTTTAGCCATTGTCATGTTTCGTTTCTCCTACATAGTTGTTATAGTAACACCAGACTTACTCATCCGCGGATCACTTTTACAAGTATGGTAGATGTGCTTTGGTATCAGGTTACAACAACAAAAACTATTCAGAATGAGAATTTCACTCTGCAGCGGAGTGTGCGCTGATATGAAACTTCCTGGCAGATTAAAATTCTGTGCCGGATCGAGACTCTAACTCGGGACCTTTGCCTTTCGCGGGCAAGTGCTCTACCAACTTTTTTTTTTTTAATCTCATTTTGTTCGTTGTATCTGCTCGGGGCGGACGTCGCAAGACACCCGTTTCAGTTCGCCGTTGATCCATTAACTCAGTTTTTTTTATTACAGAGGGCAGCTAATCTTCTGACCGAACACGCTGAGTTACCGTGCCGGCGTTCAACTGACCTACCCAAGCACGACTCACACGACTCACGCCCCGTCCTCACAGCTTTACTTCCGCCACTACCTCGTCTCCTACCTTCCAATCTTTACAGAAGCTCTCCTGCGAACCTGCAGAACTAGCACTCCTGAAAGAAAGGATATTGCGGAGACATGGCTTAGCCACAGCCTAGGGGATGTTTCCAGAATGAGATTTTCACTCTGCAGCGGAATGTGCGCAGATATGAAACTTCCTGGCAGATTAAAACTGTGTGCCGGATCGAGACTCGAACTCGGGACCATTCTAGAAACATCCCCCAGGCTGTGTCTAAGCCATGTCTCCACAAGATCCTTTCTTTCAGGAGTGCTAGTTCTGCAGGTTCGCAGGAGAGCTTCTGTAAAGTTTGCAAGGTAGGAGACGAGGTACTGGCGGAAGTAAAGCTGTGAGGACGGGGCGTGAGTCATGCTTGGGTAGCTCAGTTGGTAGAGCACTTGCCCGCGAAAGGTAAACGTCCCGAGTTCGAGTCTCGGTCCGGCACACAGTTTTAATCTGCCAGGAAGTTTCAACAAAAAATATAACTTCTATGTACAGTAATTGATCTTGTTTGACGAAGATGGCGCTTGTGTCCTTATAGTAGGAGCCATCCAGGCAGTTGTTTGGGGAAATCGCAGGAAAACTAAATGTCCGCGGCCAGATAGGGATTGCAGCTACCGTCCTGTGTACAGGCCAGTCTCCTAACAACACCACAACCACATTCAGTTTATCCTTAGCGTACAATATTTTTTGATTTTACGAAGGAATTATTTCTTAATGAAAACTGGTAGTGCCACATTTCTCGGAACCAATCACTGCACAGACTACACATGCTATAGAAACACTATCAGTTAACACCAGGACCACGACAACGTTGTTTCCAATTTGTGCAACGCAACTTCCCTTTGCCTGCTTGAAGCAGTGAGTCAGCATCTCTTAATAACGAGTGACATGCTTAGTTCGCAAAGTGGATAAGATTTTAGTATTATCCATTTCGCAGCTTTGATGCAAAGTAAAAAAAGGAAATGGGTTTTTAAATGGCAAAGCCGTTGATTATTGTTTACTTGCTTAAAATTTTAATCTCTCTAATTTCTTTACACAATTTCTTGCACAATTTTACTATAGAATGGTTTCCTTGCGGTAAATGTAAGATCGGTCTGGATAGTGTTCCATGGTGGTGAACAAACGTGTTTGAGCAGCAGTTATGAACTTTGATTTTGATGTGCGTAACTGATTAGCAGATGTACTTATATGGTTTTAGTTCTCAACAGATCTGTAGAATAAGCCCGAATGCTGATTTTGTTTATTATTCTTATGTCTCTTTTCTGTGATTTCAAAACTGTGCTCATATTTCGTATGTTTCTTCCTCCAGAAAGGAATTCTATAGCTAATAACTGAGCGTATGCACGAATAGTAAGTAACTAAAAGGCCGTATTACAGGACTGAAATTGACAATGAATACAAATCTGTAAAAAATTCATTGTTTGTTTCTCACAGTCTACAGAGATTCTGTCAATATTTTATCTGGCAGTTTCGTTTTACCACTTCAAACTGAAATCCATACCATTTATTTTATTTGTATTCAGTGACGTAATTGAGACACCACTGCGTTAAACATGGTCGCTGACTCCTCTGATTATCCTGCTACAATGACGTGATTTCTGGCTTTAAATTCCCCTGTTTAGACTTCCTGAGCGAGCAGCGCAGCCCCTATCCTGTGGGGCGGGAAAGGCAATATTCATAGTAGCAGTCACTTTAATAAAGTGTTATTATACGTAACACTTTGTCACTGACATATTCGGGGGAAGGACTGGAACACTCACCAGCCCTCGGCCTCCAAGACTTGTTACGTCACTGCCTCATCAGTCCAACCTCGTGGCCCGACGTGCTCCATACCAGAGGGCTGACAATTCAAACGGTGTACAGAAGCAGGCTTATGAACACCCATCATGGCGTATAGAAGCGGGTTTCTCAATGCCAGTCATGGTGTACAGAAGTTGGCCTCTCAACAGCCCTCACTCTCCCAGATGGTTGTCGGAAGTGCTCTTCGCGATATCCGACGTCGTCACAACTTATCGACACATTGACATTGCTGGTATGAGCTACGCTTGTCTTGTAGTCGGCGCTTCAGGCTAAGGGTGGATAGTGAAAGTTGTTTTGTTGCCTTGTAGCTGACCTAGCCTTGCTTCATTGTAAAATCTGATTGCCACGATATGCGCAGAGACGCTCATTTGAATCTGAAAGTTACTCTGATGCTGCATTGAAACCTCCTGACCTCTCCGACTTTAGATGCGTTTGTCGCGAAATGTATTTGACAGCTCTGCGGTGTACATTTTTTAATCTTTCTGAGCACGATGTGCCCTGCACCAAGGGTGTGACAGGCAGATGTTTTACTTGCCGACGAAGGGATCATTTGGCACGGGATTGTAATGAATGTTGATGGGCTATTATACACCATAAGAGTGAGCGCAACTCCTTTTTTGTTGTACACTTTATAAATTGGACCTTGTGTTCGCTTCCCCTGTAGTGTATGCTCCTTTGGTTAGGCTGCAGTAGAGTACGCAACATGCCGACGGAAAAGTGCTAATTCGAATACTTCTCTTGCCGTTATGGCGGAACAAATCGTTAGATTACAAGCTGTAATTGAGCAGAGAAGTGGGGAATTTGAAAATTGCAGGAGCCAGGCAGAAGCACTGCGGGCGGCAAGGAATGGCTACAGGGACACTTTCAGGAAGTTGAAATAACGCAGTGTACCCTCTCCCTCTGTCAATCCAACAATATCAAATTTAGTGAGACCTTCTTCTGGCAGAGCGAAAGAGGATGTCTGAGTTTCAGCTAAGCTGACTGGTTGGTGGGCCGGCCGGGGTGGCCGAGCGGTTCTAGACGCTACAGTATGGAACCGCGCGACCGCTACGGTCGCAGGTTCGAATCCTGCCTCGGGCATGGATGTGTGTGATATCCTTAAGTTAGTTAGGTTTAAGTAGTTCTAACGTCAACGGGACTGATGATCCCAGAAGTTAAGTCCCATAGTGATCAGAGCCATTTTTGACTGGTTGGTGACGAAACATGCCTTCGTATGGCCAGTTTACGACTGATTATGAAACTAAAACGTATGTAACCTACCATGAACAGTTGACTGAAGGTTTAGGGTAGAGGTATCACAACCAGAATAGTACTCGCATCTTTGGGGAATGTTAAACATGTTTACTCAGAAGCACAACGAGTCGGGAGAGTCATTCTTGGCTGGGATCTGAAGACTCACTGGTCGGACACACACTGAAGCGCCAAAGAACTGGTGTAGGCATGCGTATTCAAATACAGAGATATGTAAACAGGCAGAACACGGCGCTGCGGTCGGCAACGCCTATATAAGACAAGTGTCTAGTGCAGTTGGTAAATCGGTTACTGCTGCTACAATGGAAGGTTATCAAGACTGAAGTGAGTTTGAACGTGGTCTTATAGTCGGCGCACGAACGATGGGACACAGCACCTCAGAGGTACAAATGAAGTGTGGATTTTCTCGTACTTCCATTTCACAAGAGTATCTTGAATATCAGGAATCCGGTAAAACATCAAATCTCCGACACCGCTGCGGCCGAAAAAGATCCTGCAAGAACGGGACCAACGTCGACTGAGGAGAATCGTTCAACGTGACAGAGGTGCAGCCCTTCCGCAAATTGTTGCAGATTTGAATGCTGGGCCATCAACAAGTGTCAGCGTGCGAACTGTTCGACAAAACGTCATCGATATGGGCTTTCGGACCCGAAGGTCCACTCGTGTACCCTTGATGACTACACGACACATAGCTTTATGCCTCTCTTGGGTCCGGCAACACGACGTTGGACTGTTTGATGACCGGAAAGATGTTGGCTGTTCGAACGAGTCTCGTTTCAAATTGTATCGAGCGGATGGGCATGTATTGGTATGGAGACAACGTCGTGAATCCATGGTCTTTCGTAGCAGCAGGAGACTGTTAAAGCTGGAGGAGGCTTTGTAATGGTGTGGGCCGCGTGCAGTTGGAGAGATATGGAACCCATGATACGTCTAGATACGACTCTGACAGGTTACACGTACGTAAGTATCCTGTCTGATCATCTGCATCCATTCATGTCTGTTGTGCATTCCGACGGACATGGGAAACTACAGCAGGACAATGCACACACACACGTCCAGAACTGCTACAGAGTGCTCCAGGAACACTCTTCTGAATTTAAGCACTTCCGCTGGCGACCAGACTCCCCAGACATGAACAATATTGAGCATATCTGGGATGCCTCGCAACGAGGTGTTCAGAAGAGATCTCTCTATCCCCCCCCTTGTACTCTCACGGATTTATGGACAGCCCTGCAGGCGTCATGGTGTCAGTTCCTTCCAGCACTACTTCAGACGGCAGTCGAGCGCTTGTCACGTCGTGTTACGGCACTTCTGCGTGCTCGCGTAGGCCCTACACGATATTAAGCAGGTGGACCAGTTTCTTTGGCTCTTCGGCGTACGAACTGACACGGAACAAAGAAGTGAATATGATGTTAAGCCAGGAAGCTGAAAGTAGAGCTCCCGATGTCTTTCTGGGCGGCATTCCTGTTGAAATGTCGTGTAGGTTAGAATGGAGAATCCTTCATATTTGGCCGCATCTGTCAGAGTAGCCATGCACTCAGAGCAGATAGATGTAGCGAAAAAGGTCGTGCTGACGGTTGTATGTTTGTTTCGTTAGTAAAGTGTCACAGGCGTGGGTGTGATGGGGTACGAATGTGGGCAAGTGGACCACAAAGCATTTGAGTGCAGTTCTTGGAAACGAGAGAATCGGTTACGGGAAAAACGGTTTGTCAAACATTCCTAATAAAATGCCATACTGTGTAGTTAGAAGCAGAGACAGACAGCTGCTTGTGAGGTTTCATTGGTGGCTAGGAACATAGATTTTTAATGGATACAATTGTTGTAATGGATACAATGGCCCATGTGTAGGTTGTTCCACTTGATGTCTTGGGCAGATGGAGACTAGGAGCTCCTCGTTGTACATTATATACACACATTGATACACACACATTGGGGACAACATACTTCAATTTGAATGTTGGGGCTAAGGCTTTTCCTGAACATGCGGCGGTGTTGCCATAAGTGGGCAAGGACAGTCTGTGATTTTCGTGGTTGATTTCCTTACTGAACATTATGCCAAAATCAATCTTTAGAAGCAAACTAATGAACTTGGAGGAACTTTGTTTCAGATGGGTGCTATTGCTGTAAGAGAGGCAATGTCGCAAGGTACACTAATCATAGAGGTGTAAGACGATTCTCATTTATTGTTCATTCTCAATTGCCTATTTTCAATTACGTTACATGTTTTTATCACTCAGGATCATCTTCAGATCTAAAACAATATGAAACAAAATATGTACCCTCCAGTATTTTACAATAAGAAAAAAAAGTACATAAATGTAGAATTTACTTAAGTATTTAATTCAACAACCCATCTTGTCTTTTTAGAACTAAATATCAGAGTATCGTGTTTTGCAACTGAGGTCAGTGTTTCAAATAGGTGCCGAAAATGTTGGTGGTATGGCAGAGGGGGAAGTGGAAGGGGAAATGGAGTGAGGGTGATAGGGGGAGGGAAAAGGAAGCACGGATGGTGGGGTGGTGAGGATGAGTTTAACAAGAGCGGTCGAGTGGTCTTTCTAAAATTGTAGAACATATAATTATGTAAAAAATATCATTAAAATACTAATAGAGTACAACAGCGATTGTATGAAAAGTCGAACTGATACAATTCTAAAATTATGAAATTGAGAAAGGGGGTTTTGTGAGCAGGGAAACGAAAAAAGGTAGGTGTACGGATAGTGGCAGGGATGGTGTGAGTTTAACAAGAGAGGGCCACACTGAAACTGCAAGAAGTCCAATGCTTGATTTGTGACGGTATGCACTGGTACCCTGTACCGGTACCTCTGACGTGAAAAATCAGAAGCGCAGTTTTTGTGATGTGGTACGACAGAACTTTATTTGTTACCAGCACAAAAGTTGTATTCTCATCTTTAAAATGCGCAGAAAAGCGATGAAATAACGTTTTAAGAAGCTTAAATTTCAAAAATTTCCCTCAAGGTCACAGCACTGAAACGTATTTTTTTACAAATCAAGTACTGAAAAAGCCAGTTACATAAAAAAAAACCTTCTGTTAGGGTACCAGAGGTGTAGGCCATTGGAAATGTGTAACTTGAAAGGGATGAAATAGCAGATTATATTGTTGGAAATAAAGTAGCTAAAACTGAATAAGTGTCTCATAATATTAAAAGCATGAAACTTTGAAAGTATAATATCATAAGGTCTAACTGTGAAAGAAAAAAAATAAAATTTTATAAAATTTTCGTTAAAATATTAAAAGTATAGACCCGGAACAATGAATGTATAACTAGTCAAAGACATAAAGAGTGTAAAATTACAGAAACGGAATTCTGTAGAGGACTGCATGAAGTGACATTAAATATTAAAAATTTTAAAACACTGAAATTATAAAAGCGTAAAAAGTAATATGTAACATGTAGTTTCAACACTATCCACGGAGAAGGTATTCATGGGAGGGCCCCTGCAGATGAAAAGAGATATCAGATCGTTATAGTTAGACAAATATTCCAGAATAAAATAAGAAACTGTAGAAGCTACCCAGGCGCAGACTTTGGTAGTGACCATAACACAGTGATAGGAGAATGCGATCTGAAATTCAGAAAGAAAAGAACTTGTGGGAAATGGGACGTGAATAGACTAAAGGATGATACGGTTAGGTCGACATACAAGGAATGAAGAACTTGGATACAGTAATGAACAACACCAGAAATGTCGAAGAAACATGGGAGTTCTTGAAAAGTAATATCCGAGGGGCAGAAAATTAAGTAGTTGGGAGACAAAAGGTAAAACATGAAAGGGAATGGTTTGTAGGAAGCATAATAGCAAATATAAACTTAAGAGATGAAACAAGACAACGCTGTGGAAGGAGAAAGGCAATACAGAGGATTGAGGAATGAACTCAACCGAGAGTCAAAAAAGGCTAAGAAACAGTTCTTAGAGGACCAGTGAAAAGAGGTGATAGAAAATATCAAGTTAGGAATGCTAGCATGTGCCTACAAATCAATTAAACAGTTATTTTGAAACAGACAAATAAAATGCAATGGAGTCCAAAATGGAATGGTATTATATGAGCAGAAAGACATAATAGAAAGGTGGAAACATTACTTTGAATTGTAGAACGCTGAGGAACTTCATAAGGAAGAGGAGGATGACTGTATCTTGTACGATGAATTTGACGTTGCAGTGAGGCACTTTGGACAGGCACTGGAGTTGGCGGTATACCAGCAGAACTCATCAAGGTTGCTGGAAACAGATACATAAAGAACTGTCGCATCTCATAGAAGTTATTTACGAAACCGGGGGGCTCCCAAGAAACTTTAAAAATTTATCCCAATGGTAGTACCAAAGGAAGCATCCACAAACTGATGTGAACAATACAGCACCCTGAGTTTGACAACACACATCTCGAAGATCTTGAAATCTGTGATTCTCTAGCTGATCCAAGGCAGAATAGATGCAAAGATCATGGACGACCAGTTTGGTTTCGAAGAGGTGCAGCCACACGAGAAGCAATACTCGGCTTACGATTAATTCTGGAGAAAAGACCAAACAAGGCTGAAGACATATATATATGGACTTCATCGCCTTAGAAAAACTATTTGACAGACTGGCTACATTTTTTTAAGACACTGAGACAGATTGCTATAAAGCATGAGGACAGAAAAGTAGTGCAGAGACTGTATAGATAAGAAATGGCTATGATTAAATGCGCAGAATATAAACATGAAGCAATTATTAAGTAGGGTGTACTACAGGGCTGTTCATTATCTCCTGTCTTGTTCAGTGGATACAGTCAGAAGGCAATAGACGGAGCTAGTGGAAACTAGGAGCTATAGAAGGAAATAAAATTCATGGTAAGAAAATAGACTAGCTGAGATTTGCAGACGACATTGCTGTGTTAAGTGAAGTTGCAGAAGAATTAGAAGCGATGCTGGCCGACATGGGAACCACCGTCAGCTCTTCCTATAATAAGAAAATTGATAAAGCTAAAACAAAAATCTTAGTCGTGAGTAGATAGATACTCTTGCCCAATACTCAATTATGAGAGACTAGACACGCCCGAATCTTCTGCCTGCCTAGGTAGTAAAATTACATCACACGGAAGGTTAAGGAAGGACGCTACAAGCAGAATCCACTAAATCAAAGCTGCTTTTAATAACAGAAGAAACCGTTTCACATCCATCAGACTAAATAAACATCTCCGGAAAGACTTCATAAACACCTTTATTTGGAGTGAAATGAAACATGGACACTCGAGGAAGCAGAAAAACTTAAAATAATACCTTCCGAGATGTGGTGCTACCGGAGAATGCTCAAGATTTCCGGGATAGACAAGATACCAATTGAAGAGATGCTCTTTGGGCTGGAAGAAGCGAAGTCTTGTCTCCTGAAGCTCATCAAACACAGAAGGGCCTTCTGCTAAGACTTGATGGAATCATCAAAAATATCACTGAGGAGCAGTAAAAGCGAAGAATGCCATAGGCAGACCGAGACTGGAATACATCAACCAGATCATGGAGGATACGAGATGCAGCACATAACTCTCAAGAGGATGGCCAAATACAAAAATGCATTGCGAGCTGCTGCTAATCAACTTGGTGACTGAAGGCTGAATAGAGAATTACGGATCGAAAATATGCTGTATTTATTCCTTCAGGGCGCCAAGACTTAACGTCAATGTATGCACATGTCAGTTTTCTGTACATGCTAAAATGGTGTTCACCTGCCTTTCTTATAACCACAATGTCTACAGTTTTAGCAAGACCCTCTCGTTAAACTCATGAAATCCGTACCAACCCATTCCTGCTTCCTTTCCCCTCCCGCAATTAATGTTACTCCATTTCCCCCCCTCTCCCTCTCTCCAGCCTCCAGCATATACTGCATTAAAACATTGACTGCAGTTGCAAAACTCAGTGCTCTGATACGTTGTTTGAACAGACATAACCAATCGCTGAGCCAGTTACTTAGGTAAATTATGTATGCCTCTTTTTTCTACTTATTCCAAAATTTTAAATGGTACATATTTAGTTTTACTTTGGTTCGGATCTGAAGACGATCCTGAGTGATCTAAACATGTAATGTAATTAAAAATATGTAACTGAGACTCGACAATGAAGGAGAATTGTCTTAAATGTCAAAACAATTGCTTATTCTCACGAGACGAAATTGTCAGATGTAGTGAAAATCATAGATTTGTTGCTGACCACACTGCACACCACATGCTGAAGATACGCTACTGGCCATTAAAATTGTTATGCCAAGAAGAAATGCAGATGATAAATGCGTCTTCATTGGACAAATATATTATACTAGAACTGACATTTTCACACAATTTCGATGCTTTGATCCTGAGAAATCAGTACCCAGAACAACCACCTCTGGCCGCAATAACAGCCTTGATACGCCTGGACATTGAGCAAACAGAGCTTGGATGGCGTGTACAGGTACAGCTGCCCATGCAGCTTCAACACGATACCACAGTTCATCAAGAGTAGTGACTGGCGTATTGTGACGAGCCAGTTGCTTGGCCACCATTGACCAGACGTTTTCAGTTGGTGAGAGATCTAGAGAATGTGCTGACCAGGGCAGCAGTCGAACATTTTCTGTATCCAGAAAGGCCCGTACAAGACCTGCAATATGCGGTCGTGCATTATCCTGCTGAAATATAGGGTTTCGCAGGGATCGAATGAAGGGTAGAGCCACGGGTCGTAACACATCTGAAATGTATCGTTCACTGTTCAAAGTGCCGTCAGTGCGAACAAGAGGTTACCGAGACGTGTAACCAATAGCACCCGATACCATCACGCAGGGTGATACGCCAGTATGGCGATGACGAATACACGCTTCCAATGTGCGTTCACCGCGATGTCGCCAAACACGGATGTGACCATCATGATGCTGTAAACAGAACCTGGATTCATCCGAAAAAATGACGTTTTGCCATTCGTGCACCCAGGTTCGTCGTTGAGTACACCATCGCAGGCGCTCCTGTCTGTGACGGAGCGTCAAGGGTAACCGCAGCCATGGTCTCCAAGCTGATAGTCCATGCTGCTGCAAACATCGTCGAACTGTTCGTGCAGATGGTTATTGTCTTGCAAACGTCCCCATCAGTTGACCCGGGGATCGAGACGTGGCTGCACGATCCGTTACAGCCAAGCGGATAAGATGCCTGTCATCTCGACTGCTAGTGATACGTGGCCGTTGGGATCCAGCACGGCGTTCCGTATTACCCTCCTGAATCCACCGATTCCATATTCTGCTAACAGTCATTGGATCTCGACCAACGCGAGCAGCAATGTCGCGATACGATAAAGCGCAAGCACGATAGGCTACAATCCGACCTTTATCAAAGTCGGAAACGTGATGGTACGCATTTCTTCTCCTTACACGAGGCATCACAACAACGTTTCACCAGGCAACGCTGGTCAACTGCTGTTTGCCTATGAGAAATCGGTTGGAAACTCTCCTCACGTCAGCACGTTGTAGGTTTCGTTACCGGCGCCAACATTGTGTGAATGCTCTGGAAAGCTAATCATTTGCATATCACAGCATCTTCTTCCTGTCGGTTAAATTTCGCGTCTGTAGCGCGTCATCTTCGTGGTGTAGCATTTTTAATGGCCAGTAGTGTAGCTTCTCATGAACGTGTCATCAGGCACAGGAAACTTAGTTAGATATCCTTGGGTACAGACTTACCGCAGGAAATTATGTGTGGTTGAACCACTGGGGAATAACAACCATTTGGATACAATGCGCTGTTTTGTGTGCAGAAGTTTATCTCCAATGAGGAATACATCGTTCTGATTAGCCTGGATAACTTAGGAATGGATGACACAAGTCTACCAGAGGGCTTAATGATTGCCAAATACGATAGTTTAGTGGAAGAGGATACAGATACAGTAGGTCATACACCGACCACAACCCGATTTGTTGAATGTGCAGGGTCCATTACCCACAACTCCTATTACCCAACATCGCATACAACAGGGAGTAATACTCTCATTAATAAGGAGCCATACGGCGTACAGAAGCATTTACAACCGCTCCTGGAAGAATTTTTCGACCGACAACTGGCAGAAGGTATTACAGAAACCAGAGATAGAACATGGGGAGCATCTGTCTTGATCCTGAAAAAGTCAGTGGATGACACCAAGAAATATCGCTTTTGTTGTAACTGCAGACATCTGAACTGGCAACTACCACTGATGCCTATCCAATACCAATTATCACAGTATCACTTGAGAAGTACGTCCCTAGAATGGATCTGCAAAACGAGGACCATCAGATGTAGGTAATACCAAAAGGTAGAACTAAAACAGCTTTTACAGTTCTGTGGGACCATTTTCAATATTTCCGGATGCCATTTGGGTGTGAAAATACGCCAGCCACACTTCAAAGATTGCTAGATGGAGTTTTGCATCGCCTGAAACCTGGAAACTGCATGGAGTATCTCAATGAAATACAGTTCTTTCGGAAGATGTGGATGGACATGTGAAATGGTTGGAGGTGGTATTCGATAGACAAAGAGCAGTGCATCTTACGTTTGGTATTGAACTCAGGTCAAGTACTTGACCATGACATTAATGAGGAGGGTGTATGAACCAAACCCCTTTTACTATCAGCAGTTTATGAGTTTGAAACTTCACAAACAACAAAGTAATTCAATTTTTCTGGGCCTCTGTAATTATTATTGAAAATTTATTAAAGACAGTACACAAATAATGCGGATATTGAACCATTTGTTAGGCAAATGGATTAAATGTGAATTTTCAGCAGAGTATGAGTGTGCTTTTCAAGCATTAAAGAAACAATTAAAAAAGAACCAGATCTGGTGTTTCCAGATTTTGACTAGCAATTTATCCTTTCCGGCGCTACTAGAAACACTATTTGTGGTTGTGCCGATAGGTAAAGAGCACCCCATGGCATGTGCGTCTCAACAGGTAAATAGAATGGAATGCAATTACTCTACCACAGAGAAAGAAAGGAGTGATGTGCGGGATCATGTACTTTAGATGATCATGTTTCCTTAAAGTGGCTATTAGGCTTGAAGGATCCTCTAGGAAATTAACCATGTGGGACATTAAGTACAGTGAATTTAGTTACACGGTTGATCACAGACAGTGAGAAGACATAACTCGCAGATACTTTGAGCCACAAGATGGCAGTATTGCAAACGCTTGGGAAAGGTCTGAGTGACCGGCAGCGAGAAAACGCAGCTGATATCGACTGTCAGGAATGTAGGTCACAGCCAAAATTCACAACACACAAAGGCTTGTTCAGCAGGTCTTCAAAAAGTATCCTGCATGCTTTGGTTCTGTTGTCACAAGGAACAACGTGTTACCTTTTTAAACGATACAGTTTGATATTTTGGGTTCATTCAATAAAACTCCAGCTGGTAATAAATACATATTAACAATCATTGACCATTTTTCTAGGTTTGTATCTATGACAGAATTTCTTGACTGTCAAGCTGCTTCCGTTTCTACAGTGTTAGTGAATAAGTGGATTCTTAAATATGCTGTGCTGGAAAACTTACTACCTTACCAGGATACTTACTTCATACCTGATTTGATAAAACACCTATGCTGAGTACATCGTGGTCACAAGCTTTAGATGAGCCCATTTCATCTTAAAGGAAACTGACGTATGGAACATGTTCACAGAACAATGTTAAAGATGGTGAGTCATTACTTTAACAGCCACTAAGCAGACTGGGACACATAACTTCGTTACATTATCAGTAGTACCATTCTAAAGTCCATACTAGTACTGATCTCATGCATTAGGAGGTGGTCTACAGAAGGAAAATACCGTCTCATTTCAGTATACTAACCACATACTAAAACTGAAGTTAGTATCTGACACTGAGTCAGCCAAGAAATTTGGAAAAGAATATGTGCGGTATGGCAATGTGTTTGACAAGGCAATAGAAAAGCACTGGAAAGGCAAGAACATATGGGACAGCAAGCAAATCAGCTTCCAAGTTTCTGAGTTGGATAATGAATGTTGATTACAAATTCTTACAGGCTAAAAGGGAAACTCAAGGAATTTTTTACGAAGTATAATGGTCCATATCAGATTAGAGAGATGATCTCTCTGGACAGTGTTAAGATCCAGTTACATAGCAAAACTTACATTATTCGCATGAGTAAAATAAACTCATGCTTTACTATATATTCTGGTAACAGTACCACAGCAAACCAGAAACCGAGGAAGGTTAAGTAGAATGTGCTACCATATACTCGTGCTACACATAGGTACTGTACGAACTTATATCAAGGAACAAGTTTACAGTGCACTTTTCAATGTTATTTTATCTTTTCTTCTTTGTGTTTGTAGTATTGTATTTGTACTATGTGTTAGGGGTTCATAAGATATTTGTATGAGTCATTCGTCATTTTTGTTATGTGGACTCTCGTTTCGAAGAAGGGAAAGGAATTGACGAGCATTCCTTTCCACCATGTGATATAACAGCACGAACACTCGAGAGAATAACTGTATTCGTGACACATTACGCGTCATCAGAGAAGTGATAAGTGCAATCCTGAACCAATCATTGATCTCCGGAATGTTGTTTTCCGAACAGGCAGATCTACTGAACACTAGGACTAGGTTTCGAGGTTTGGAAGGTTAGAAACGAGATTCACAGGCTACAAAAGATATTCAGGGAACCATGCAAGGAAGCGCAGAAAGAAGCCGTTGTCTTAGCGATAAACGACGAATACCAGGAGCTGCAGCTTTCGTATTGCAAGTTTAGGTGCACAGATGATGCAACTGATGGATGTAGTACCTCAGACACCTATACGTAGAAAGAGGGGATGGATCTACGCAGGTGCGACCTCGTTAAAAAACTTATTTGGCACAACAAACGAAGAAAATATGCAAGAACTAATACGATGATATGTCAGGTGCAAGATCCAGTAGAAGGTGCGCAAACCACAGTAGAGTGGCGTACTATTCATTTAATGAACTTGGAGTGTCATGTACTGAACGGTACTGGAGTGATACTGGGAGCAGCGAAAGAACTCACGGAGTGTATGCACAATGCAGTAGCAACAACCAATAATAATAACCTGGCAGTCATTCAGAGACCACTGACTACCTTAGATGAGAGGACAGTATTAACGACGCAATATTCGAAGTAGTAGGAATGCAAGAAGACGTACATCATGCAGTATGTGGGCAGTAAGTTCGGTGTTGATGGAATTTCGACATTTGTTGAAAGGATTATGTCAAGCGCAGAGAGATTTTCCGACAGAACTTCCGCATGTAATCGAACTGACACAGAGAAATTTAGCGCTGTTATATAGCGGAGATATCGTCGAGGTTACGACAGATAAGGCGAGACTACTCATATCGATACGATTTCCGGCAGTAAATCGAAACGAAAGTTGTCAATGCTACACAATTTATCCATACCCGATAAATGATGATGTTGGGTTTGTGGAGCGCTCAACTGCGCGTTTATCAGCCCCGTACAAATTCCCAACCTTTGCTCAGTCCAAACTCGCCACATTAATGAATGGTGATGAAATGATAAGGACAACACAAACACCCAGTAATCTCGAGGCAGACGAAAATCTCTAAACCCGCCGGGAATCGAACCCGGGACCCCGTGCTCGGGAAGCGAGAACGCGACCGCGAGACCACGAGCTGCGGACTCGTATTCGATAAAGTGGGAAGCCATGAGTAAATGGATGCAGCTACGGACCGAATAGGTCTTAACAAGTACGGAACGAGGTCATGCACATACTTTCCTGATGATTAACGATTGGAGGACTGTAAAACAAGGTTGTCATTATTTGTCCATCTAGAATGGATGATCGGATACATGTTCGTGTGAGGTAGAACTGTTACAGAGAGATGCAGGAACCTAAACCACGTTTTCATAAAATAGGAGCCTACTGGATTTACGCAGTCTGTTCACCGGAAATTGCAATTATCAGCTGTTAAGAGGACGAGAAATCTAGGGCCATGGAAAGTATGGGACTACAGAATAGATCGTGAGCTTCCTGGGATGGCGGCACACTTTGTAATCTGTGGAGCAGAGGCCGCAACGCCGCCTTTTTGAACCGCAATGGCTGGCTGGATGCTTTGTGTATAGCGACGACAGAATTCAAGATAATACAGTTCATAGCATACTGAAATGGATATGACGCTGAGTTTGTTGGTAAAATTAAAAAAAAGTTTCACAAAAGTTGATTGCGGAGCGTAATACTGCTCATACTCCAGTGGTTTCTGGAGCTTTGACCTTCCTTGCCCCAGCAAATAGCAGGTCATTCCCTGAAAATAAATTCAATAGAATACCATTCTGTGGTAATATTTCCAGCATAATCGACATATGATTGACTGCGAAAAATATGCCTCCAGATGTTTAGATCCCAAAGAATAATGGCCAAAAATTCAGGCATCGGAAGACTGCAACACTGGATAATTTTAATTCATCAGCGATATGTAGTACCACTTGTGAAGACTGTAATGCTAAATACACTCATCTCCACAAGAAAGTGTACGCCACAACTTTAAATGTAACGTCCGCAGCGACATCTCTGGTAATGGTCTCGTATCTATAATCAATACGCTTATGCACAGTGTATACATGAACAGTATGAGAGTTGAATGTTTTGTTTTGTCGGTTCCAGTTTAAAATGAGTGCAAAAATCTGAAGCATCGCGAGGACTTGTTCCTTGTAAATCATGTTGTTGTTGTTGTGGTCTTCAGTCCTGAGACTGGTTTGATGCAGCTCTCCATGCTACTCTATCCTGTGCAAGCTTTTTCATCTCCCAGTACCTACTGCAACCTACATCCTTCTGAATCTGCTTAGTGTATTCATCTCTTGGTCTCCCTCTACGATTTTTACCCTCCACGCTGCCCTCCAATACTAAATTGGTGATCCCTTGATGCCTCAGAACATGTCCTACCAACCGATCCCTTCTTCTGGTCAAGTTGTGCCACAAACTTCTCTTCTCCCCAATCCTATTCAATACTTCCTCATTAGTTATGTGATCTACCCATCTAATCTTCAGCATTCTTCTGTAGCACCACATTTCGAAAGCTTCTATTCTCTTCTTGTCCAAACTATTTATCGTCCATGTTTCACTTCCATACATGGCTACACTCCATACGAATACTTTCAGAAATGACTTCCTGACACTTAAATCTATGCTCGATGTTAACAAATTTCTCTTCTTCAGAAACGCTTTCCTTGCCATTGCCAGCCTACATTTTATATCCTTTCTACTTCGACCATCATCAGTTATTTTGCTCCCCAAATAGCAAAACTCCTTTACTACTTTAAGTGCCTCATTTCCTAATCTAATTCCCTCAGCATCACCCGACTTAATTAGACTACATTCCATTATCCTTGTTTTGCTTTTGTTGATGTTCATCTTATATCCTCCTTTCAAGACACTGTCCATTCCATTCAACTGCTCTTCCAAGTCCTTTGCTGTCTCCGACAGAATTACAATGTCATCGGCGAACCTCAAAGTTTTTATTTCTTCTCCATGAATTTTAATACCTACTCCGAATTTTTCTTTTGTTTCCTTTACTGCTTGCTCAATATACAGATTGAACAACATCGGGGAGAGGCTACAACCCTGTCTTACTCCCTTCCCAACCACTGCTTCCCTTTCATGTCCCTCGACTCTTATAACTGCCATCTGGTTTCTGTACAAATTGTAAATAGCCTTTCGCTCCCTGTATTTTACCCCTGCCACCTTTAGAATTTGAAAGAGAGTATTCCAGTCAACATTGTCAAAAGCTTTCTCTAAGTCTACAAATGCTAGAAACGTAGGTTTGCCTTTCCTTAATCTTTCTTCTAAGATAAGTCGTAAGGTCAGTATTGCCTCACGTGTTCCAGTGTTTCTACGGAATCCAAACTGATCTTCCCCGAGGTTGGCTTCTACTAGTTTTTCCATTCGTCTGTAAAGAATTCGTGTTAGTATTTTGCAGCTGTGACTTATTAAGCTGATAGTTCGGTAATTTTCACATCTGTCAACACCTGCTTTCTTTGGGATTGGAATTATTATATTCTTCTTGAAATCTGAGGGTATTTCGCCTGTTTCATACATCTTGCTCACCAGATGATAGAGTTTTGTCAGGACTGGCTCTCCCACGGCCGTCAGTAGTTCCAATGGAATGTTGTCTACTCCGGGGGCCTTGTTTCGACTCAGGTCTTTCAGTGCTCTGTCAAACTCTTCACGCAGTATCATATCTCCCATTTCATCTTCATCTACATCCTCTTCCATTTCCATAATGTTGTCCTCAAGTACATCGCCCTTGTATAGACCCTCTAGATACTCCTTCCACCTTTCTGCTTTCCCTTCTTTGCTTACAACTGGGTTTCCATCTGAGCTCTTGATATTCATACAAGTCGTTCTCTTATCTCCAAAGGTCTCTTTAATTTTCCTGTAGGCGGTATCTATCTTACCCCTAGTGAGATAGGCCTCTACATCCTTACATTTGTCCTCTAGCCATCCCTGCTTAGCCATTTTGCACTTCCTGTCGATCTCATTTTTGAGACGTTTGTATTCCTTTTTGCCTGTTTCACTTACTGCATTTTTATATTTTCTCCTTTCATCAATTAAATTCAATATTTCTTCTGTTACCCAAGGATTTCTACTAGCCCTCGTCTTTTTACCTACTTGATCCTCTGCTGCCTTCACTACTTCATCCCTCAAAGCTACCCATTCTTCTTCTACTGTATTTATTTCCCCCATTCCTGTCAATTGCTCCCTTATGCTCTCCCTGAATCTCTGTACAACCTCTGGTTCTTTTAGTTTATCCAGGTCCCATCTCCTTAAATTCCCACCTTTTTGCAGTTTCTTCAGTTTTAATCTACAGGTCATAACCAATAGATTGTGGTCAGAGTCCACATCTGCCCCTGGAAATGTCTTACAATTTAAAACCTGGTTCCTAAATCTCTGTCTTACCATTATATAATCTATCTGATACCTTTTAGTATCTCCAGGGTTCTTCCATGTATACAACCTTCTTTCATGATTCTTAAACCAAGTGTTAGTTATGATTATGTTGTGCTCTGTGCAAAATTCGACCAGGCGGCTTCCTCTTTCATTTCTGTCCCCCAATCCATATTCACCTACTATGTTTCCTTCTCTCCCTTTTCCTACACTCGAATTCCAGTCACCCATGACTATTAAATTTTCGTCTCCCTTCACAATCTGAATAATTTCTTTTATTTCATCATACATTTCTTCAATTTCTTCGTCATCTGCAGAGCTAGTTGGCATATAAACTTGTACTACTGTAGTAGGCGTGGGCTTCGTATCTATCTTGGCCACAATAATGCGTTCACTATGCTGTTTGTAGTAGCTTACCCGCATTCCTATTTTCCTATTCATTATTAAACCTACTCCTGCATTACCCCTATTTGATTTTGTGTTTATAACCCTGTAGTTACCTGACCAGAAGTCTTGTTCCTCCTGCCACCGAACTTCACTAATTCCCACTATATCTAACTTCAACCTATCCATTTCCCTTTTTAAATTTTCTAACCTACCTGCCCGATTAAGGGATCTGACATTCCACGCTCCGATCCGTAGAACGCCAGTTTTCTTTCTCCTGATAACGACATCCTCTTGAGTAGTCCCCGCCCGGAGATCCGAATGGGGGACTATTTTACCTCCGGAATATTTTACCCAAGAGGACGCCATCATCATGTAATCATACAGTAAAGCTGCATGCCCTCGGGAAAAATTACGGCTGTAGTTTCCCCTTGCTTTCAGCCGTTCGCAGTACCAGCACAGCAAGGCCGTTTTGGTTATTGTTACAAGGCCAGATCAGTCAATCATCCAGACTGTTGCCCTTGCAACTACTGAAAAGGCTGCTGCCCCTCTTCAGGAACCACACATTTGTCTGGCCTCTCAACAGATACCCCTCCGTTGTGGTTGCACCTACGGTACGGCTATCTGTATCGCTGAGGCACGCAAGCCTCCCCACCAACGGCAAGGTCCATGGTTCATGGGGGGGTTGTAAATCATGCAAAGGACCAAAGCTTTCAGAGGGAGCTGCTGCTAAAATTCTTATAAAGTCAAAGACATTCGTTGCGAAGTGGGTCAAACGATATTTATAGGTTGGAAATGTGAATGATTTACCGTAGAGAGGGCTAAGGTACCACATTATAATCGATAATAGCGGAGATTGGATTAGCTGTTAGGTAACTGTGCAATTAGTAATAACATCTATGTTCTTGTAAAAATATAATTTATAATAGTGACTTTTATTTCATACAGATAACGGCGTACACTTTCTCGTGGAACTGACTGTATATACGTCAGACGGGAAGAAACTTCGAAACCCGCTTTAGAGTGCACGTCAACGATTCCAGCTCAGAGACGGCTCCAAGCGCGCAGTTTCGCGGAACTGTTCACTTTATCACCGGCATGAGAAAGAATATGCTGGTATTACATTTCGAAAGCAATGGCGGCATTCGTGATACTTTAGCAGAAGGCGAGAATTACCGTGCTGCAGAATGATTCCCTGAGTCTGTCTTGAATGCGCAGACATATATGCGACACAGGGATCTTTTCGTAATTTTTGACGGTCTAAACAGAAAGGTATTACTCCTATAGCCAACTATTTTATTACACTGAAGAGCCAAAGAAACTAGTACACCAGCCTAATATCTAGCAAGCAGTAGTGCCGCAACACAACGTGGCATGGACTCGACTAATGCCTAAAGTAGTGTTGGAGGGAACTGACACCATGAATCCTGCAGGGCTGCTCATAAAGCAGTAAGAGTACGAGCGGGCGGAGATCTCTTCTTAGCAGAACGTTGGAAGGCATCCCACATATGCTCAATATTTTTTATGTCTGGGGAGTTTGGTGGTCAGCGAAAGTGTTCAGATTCAGAAGAGTGTTCCTGGAGCCTTTCTGTAACAATTCTGGACGTGTGGAGTGTCGCATGGTGCTGCTGGAATAGCCCAAGTTCGTCGGAATGCACAATGGACGTAAATGGATGCAGGTGATCAGACAGGATGCTTACGTACGTGTCACCTGTCAGAGTCGTATCTCTCCAACTGCACGCGCCCCACACCATTACAGAGCCCCCACCAGCTTGAACAGTCCCCTGTTGACATGGCAGGGCCAATGGATTCACGAGGCTGTCTCCATACCCGTACATGCCCATCCGCTCGATACAATTTGAAACGAGACTCGTTCGACCAGCCAACATGTTTCCGGTCATCAAACAGTCCAATGTCATGTTGCCGGACCAAAGAGAGGCGTAAAGCTTTGTGTCGTGCAGTCATCAAGGGTATACAAGTGAGCCTTCTGGTCCGAAATCCCATATCGATGATGTTTCGTTGAATGAGTCGCACGCTGACACTTGTTGATGGCCCAGCACTGAAATCTGCATCAATTTGCGGAAGGATTGCACTTCTGTCACGTTGAACGATTCTCCTCAGTCGTCGTTGGTCCCGTTCTTGCAGGATCTTTTTCGGCCGCAGCGATGTCGGAGATCTGATGTTTTACCGGAATCCTGATATTCAAGGTACTCTCGTGAAATGGTAGTACGGGAAAACCCTACTTCATCTCTACGTCGGAAGTGCTGTGTCCAATCGTCCGTGCGCCGACTATAAGACCACGTTCAAACTCACTTAAATCTTGATAACGTGCCCTTGTAGCAGCAGTAACCGATTTACCAACTGCGCCAGACACTTGTCTTATATAGGCGTTGCCGACCGCAGCGCCGTGTTCTGCCTGTTTACATATCTCTGTATTTGAATACGCATGCCTGCACCAGTTCTTTGGCGCTTCAGTGTGTGCCCGATCAGTGAGTCTTCAGATCCTAGCCGAGAATGACACTACCGACTCGTTGTGATTCGCAGACTAGCCCTTTGCTTTTGTGGTTCAGATACGGTACTGCGGTTGTGAAAGAAAGTTCTGTGCTAGCATTTGGGCTTTATTAATGTTTTACATTTCAGTTGTCCACTTTCCATTTTTTTCTAAATTGCATTTGTGGAACAGGGAATTTATATTACCACTCACCATTTATTAACACAGTATGTTGCATTTCAACTGTCACTTTTAGTATTTTTGTAAGTAGGTCTCAACCTTTTAGCACATGATCTGCCGTCCCCACCATTTGCCCCTTCTATAGTGTCGGTTTTGTTCCTATCGCCTCTGACGCCACTTGCAAACTACTTTCCCACTGCATAGCGGTCAGTACTGCTTTGCCTGCTGCCTGTCAACCACCTTGCTGCCTGTGATGCGGTAAGGCTCTTATCGTTTACTGGGTTCAGACTTTGTCCCGGTGGATTACTTGTCTAAAGCTTAGTTAGGACCATACATTTTTTATCCAGATTTTATTTTTATAGATTCTGTTAACCCCTTCGCGTTTAGCGCTCTGTTTGTTTATAACTTGACGTGAGTGATATACAGTGACTCTAAAGGTGAATATAGACTACTCTGACGTGACGTGGGAACACGTGGGTTCACGTCACATTGCAACACAGGGTTTTATGTGCATATGTTTATATTGAGCTGACGTGACGTGGTAATGCTTTGGATGATGCAATCTGACGTAACACGCTTTATGACGCGTGGGAAGAATAACAAAGATCTAGATTTTTCGTCAGCAATGCGAAGACGTCATGAAAGTCAAGTCGTTTTTCCGGTACCGTTTCCAATTATTATTTGAAGATGGAGGAGATTTTGATTGAGTACGTTCGGTCAAATCCGGTGCCGTATGACCGTACAAGCCTCGAATATTGTAGCCAGCATTCAAGGAAAGATGCTTGGGACGAAATAGGAAAATATTTGGCGCTCCAGGTCAGTGAAAACAATTATTTTTTCCATATATTTTATTAGTTTGTTCTTTTTCTTACGATTTGTAATAGTTCAGTAGGCGTTATATTTGTTGTCGATAGGAAACAAGTATCAATCAATATCAAATAAAACCAGATATGAATACAACATATATTTATTATATAAATTAGGTTGCATGAATTTATAGCCGGCCGGGGTGGCCGAGCGGTTCTAGGCGCTACAGTCTAGAACTGCGGGACCGCTACGGTCGCAGGTTCGAATCCTGCCTCGGGCATGGATGTGTGTGATGTCCTTAGGTTAGTTAGGTTTAGGTAGTTCTAAGTTCTAGGGGACTGATGACCTCAGATGTTAAGCACCGTAGTCCTCAGAGCCATTTGAACAATTTGAATTTGTAACTAAAAATAACACCCAAAATTGAAGTTGAATCTAGGTTATATTGAGTTTCAAACGGTCGCTTATAACGAATTCGCCTTTTAAATAAATAATACTGGATGTATCAGGGAGCAACTATACCCTTTCGAATGGAGTTCCATTGCCAAGGACAACTTGCTGAACTATGATCAGAAACGAAGTCTTTTTGAGCTTATCTCTGGTATACGCCGCTTCTCTCACGAAATTTCTACGAATGGGTTCGAGGTTGGCTACGCCATGAATGTGTTCACCTTTCATTCGGATTTGTTTCTCGAAAGGGAAAATATTGGTTGATGTGTTCCGAAGCATGTCGTGTAGACAGGTGGAAGCTAAAATTATTATATCTGCAGTTTCTGGTTTAGTTTCAATAGGCTTTAGAAATGTTCTCCAGCGCCCGGCTAGAATTCCGAACGCATCTTCTACAGTCCTTCGAGCCCTTGAATGTCAGTAGCTGTAAACCTTCTCTTCGTCTCTTTTAATGGCTGCTTTGCTGTATGGACGCATCAAATAGGTTTTAAGAGGGAAGGCTTCACCTGCAACAATTATACAACGAAACTTCTCCATTGCTAGTAGTAGCTCTTTGTCCTGTGGAACGGCGTATTTGTTGCTTTCAAATCTGTTCCCCATCTCAGATCGCTCAAAAGTTCCTCCATCGCTTCTTTTACTGTAAGCTACAGCGTTATCAATTGTGAATTTGTAATTTCATCTACCAAAGCCAATAAAACACTGGAATATGTGCCTTAGTAGTTACAGCACAATGAACCAGCACCAGATGGACATCGGATTTGAACTTGCTTGCTGTCCAAATTCCAATTCTCATCATAATCCTTGGCGATCTGTTTTCATTCATCTTTGTTTGATTCTGGCACGTAAATCGGTTGTAGAGTTCTCCAAATTACCTCGCAATACTCTTTACCTATTTCTCCAATTGCTGAAAATCCAATCCGAAAAGAAAAACCCAATGTTCTGTAAGAATTTCCAGTTGTCAAGTACCTGTGAACTGTGAAGGAAAGCCCAATTATTGAAATATTACTCTTTATGTTGTCCTTTGACCACTAGGCGACCTTTAATTGTCTTTGGGCGCCAAAGGAGAATAAATGAATAACTAATAGATAACTAAAGACAAACCTACAATTCTAAACTAATTTCTCCGTTCTAGGCAATGAATGTAAAGACAAGTGGAATGAACTGCGGAAAGCGTAGATCCAGGCAAATCACCGTTGAGCCACAAGATCAGGTCAGGCAGCAAAGAGTTTGAAAAAATGGAAATTTGAAGATGAATTGGCTTTTTTGAATCCATCTCTCGTAACAAGAAAAACTCGAGGTAATGCAGAAGAGAGCCCCAATAATGAAGATTATGATGGGACACGGGAAGAGATTGGCTTATGTCCGATTGATGAAACAGACTCACAAGTGGTCTCGTCAGAAAGTTCCCAGTCCAGCCCACCAAGAAACGCCCTATTGCGAAGAGCAATCCCTACAATGGTCGAGGCCATCGACAGTCCCACGGACAATGTGTCAGATTCTCCAACAACTTTTACTCAACCTTCAGCGAAGCCCGTAAGAGCTTATGTTGAAAAAAAAAAGTTTGTTGTCAGATGATGGCTCTGAGCACTATGGGACTTAACATCTGAGGTCATAAGTCCCCTAGAACTTAGACCTACTTAAACCTAACTAACCTAAGGACATTACACACATCCATGCCCGAGGCAGGATTCGAACCTGCGACCGTAGCGATCGCACGGTTCCAGACTGAAGCGCCTAGAACCGCTCGGCCACACCGGCCGGCGTTTGTTGTAATCCGTACAAGAAATGGTTACAATTATGAAAGACAACCAACGCTTGCGCTCTCAAGTACTTCTTCAAAGTGCACCCGCTGCATGAAGTAACAACGTGGACGATGAATGTGAACTTTTTCTCCTCAGCGTGGCAAAAAGTGTGAAAATATTGCCTCCTGATGAGCAAATAAAAGTGAAGATGAAAGTGAGCAACATTGTTTTGGGGACAGCGTTGCAAGCTGCACGTGGGAGCTCATTTCAGGTGAACCCTGCTTACCGCAATACTCTTAATACAGATCTATCATCATTCCAACAGTTCTCCTCAACACAATCTCCTCAGCAATCTGAACATATCTTGGACTTCTGAACGGACTCAACGTTCTCTTACACTTGGCAAGAGAAACAGCAAGAAAACTTTACTAATTTGTAGTTACTTTTCTGATGTATAACAAAACACTCTTTGTGAGAAGAAAATCAATAAAAATTTCAAAATGTCACTATGATAATTTTTTTCTCTCAAAGATATATAAAAAAAAAATAATGTGTTGGAACTTGTCTCAAGGAAACTGCAAAACGTATCTCAGCTGGAATGCTTTCCCTGAGTTGAGTGGAGTGTTTATTATCGGACCAACCAACCTCAGGAGATGATAGGATTCAGTTTTTGTCACTTTGTAATACCACTTAAAACGCTCTTCATCTTCTGTTAGTTGAGGCGTTAAATTCTTTAACTCCCCGAATTCGTCTCGCACCATATTGAAAGGATGCACCCATTCTCTAGACTAGTAAATGGATGCAATACACAGAGCAGCCATTTATACTTCTTCTTCTTCCAGCATATCAAAAACACGGAGTACATTCATGGTTGCAGGTTCAAAACAAACTGTCGGGAAATACAATGCACATGAAGTAGTTGTTTCATGTTGCTATACGTCAGGTCAATGTGAACACCGCTTTATGTCTGACGTGGTCCCACGGTGCCTGACGTGACGTGGAACATGTCACGTCAGAGAAGTCTGTATTCACCCTGAGATTTCATTTCAGGTGAACCCTCTCGGCGATGATTTATTAAAAAGAATCTTCGTGAGTACTCTTCAAGCACAAATCTATAAAACTACTTTTCAGTATGCCTTTATTCTTTACGCCATTTTATTAATGATTCTTAGTAAAAAAATATTTCCTTATTATCGTAAAGACTACTGAGGATGCGTCTTCTAATGGCGCGAAACCGGTCACGACTTTTAATGAAAAGTATTCAACAGCCAGTGCGGATTTAGCTGTGGTTTCTCCCAATTTAAAATAACTATACGGTTTCGTTCGGCCTGTTTTCTCGTTCTCACTTTGCGTTGTAGCGGAGGACAGGCCCATGTAGTGTTAATTGTAATGTCGTCCTCTCTCTGTATTTCCAAATGACCTGATGATGCCCTACCAGGGCGAAACATGGCGCTCTATAGTTGACAAAGGACACTGTGCAACTTACGACTGTTTTCAATATTAGGTGTGATAAGATTGCTGTATCACCACGTCACGATCGAGGGGAATGATTTTCACACCATTCCTATGTTTTGATTCTCAGTTCGGAAGAATGAAGATTTCAATCTTGTTTCTTCCCTTTGTGTAACTCTTTTTTTTCGTAAAGGCAAAGCGAAAAGCAACAGGTTAATGCTCATATTGATTAACGATGGAGCTGTCAATACCTTAACGGTAAATGTAGAACTTATTATTATCCTGTTAATTTACTCGAAACTTGAGACATAGGAACAGTGTTACCCACACAACAAAATTAACGTTGACTCTTCAACGTCTACGAAATAAACTTAACAGAAATATAAGCTGGAACATTATCATAGCCCGTTTAAAGTACCGGCCTGATTTCGTTGTTTACCATATTACTGGACTACACACTTCCTTAAGCAAAGCCGGCCGAAGTGGCCGTGCGGTTAAAGGCGCTGCAGTCTGGAACCGCAAGACCGCTACGGTCGCAGGTTCGAATCCTGCCTCGGGCATGGATGTTTGTGATGTCCTTAGGTTAGTTAGGTTTAACTAGTTCTAAGTTCTAGGGGACTAATGACTCAGCAGTTGAGTCCCATAGTGCTCAGAGGCATTTGAACCTTAAGCAAAGCGAAGCGTTTTATGTTCTTTAATTAAAACAAACATAAGGAGAGCAACATCCGAAATGAGATTCAGTTGGAAGATTAATTATCCCGTTAATAAGTCCATGAAAACAGTTAGCGTAATTAATGTCAGATGGAAGAAATTTTCTGCTCTTTAGGATGAATAATAGTTGCATAACAAATACCTGCCGTACAACGTTCCATCTACGGTACCTCTCTTCTTGTGGAAAGACGAAAAAAAAAAGTGTTCGTGATTTTTACGGAGATTACGGTGACGGCGAAAGAAGGGTGAGAGCCATCCGCCTGGAGAAATTAAGCCCTGAGGTACCTCGGCTGGAAATATCAAATAAGTTAATTGAGTTTTTAATGA
Source organism: Schistocerca americana (assembly GCF_021461395.2). Lineage (NCBI taxonomy): Eukaryota > Metazoa > Arthropoda > Insecta > Orthoptera > Acrididae > Schistocerca > Schistocerca americana. The sequence continues at coordinate 508,402,134 of NC_060119.1, read as the reverse complement.
ATTATTCACTGAATTGGTCCTGTGTCAGAGAGCGTTCTGAATTGTCGATAATCAGAACTCCCTTCTTTGGAGAGCCATTAGAGCAGAACAATTTTCGTTTTCCACTCCCTTTCAGAGCCAGAGGAAACGAAAACAAAGAACAAGTAAACTCTTTAAAAGATAATAAAATCAGGATGCTTCTTTTGTAACGATTTGTTCATTGCAAGAAGTTGTTCTATGGTTCAGTGAACAGAAGCATCCTACGTCGACGGATAATTTTCTAGTCAGCATTACAACGAAGAATCCACTTAATTTGTGCACGGATCATCGGGGACCTTGAATCGGAATTTTATTAAAATTAATGTCGGCTTGGAAGCACTTATAATGGGAAGTTTATGAAACTATAATTTTATTTCGAGGTTTATCTTTTTATGGAAACAGTTCCTTGTTAAACAATTAACATATGAAGTTAACTGTTGAAAATAAAAAAAACAGTTATAACTTTTTTAATTATTTACATATAATCCCCTAATGCTTCGTTCATTCCATAATTATAGTTTTAATCAAACGCATTATATGGACGTTTTTCAAGATCTCGCGAGATACGATAGTGACTTCTGTCGATAAAACCACAGTTAACATCACTCAGATACTAACAATCCATAAGTGGAAACATCACAGTCACATCTGTGTCCCTTCCATGAGAAACATTCACTTTCTCACTGCCAAAAAATTTTAACAACCAAAAAACAAATTTCGTAGGAAGAGACTTCAAGTGCTACAGCATGAAACAGATGAAAACGGACAGCTACTGGAGGAGTGGGCAATCACAAGCGGTCTCTGTCTCTCCTTCATGACCCAAACCTACCCTGCTCCCTTACGACTAAAATATGGAAGTGTGGCGACAACACGAATAACTGTATCACCAACTCTAAGATACAAGACAGCTATATTAAAACTGAATATCAGCCCATTCCTCGAAACTGGCATAGGACAATTGGGCTGCAGGAGTATGCAGCAGTTAAGACCGCTAGGGTGCTATTGCACGAAAGATTTCACTTCAGAAAGGCTAACTGGACATATTTTCAGGAGGAACTTGACAAAGCCTTCGCGAAACTTACTCCTACATCTAAATTACCAGGCATCTGTAAAAATATTACAAAGAATCTGAAGACAAAGCATACAACGAGGCTGCAGACATTAATTCATCGCAGACTTACACATAGGAATCAGAAACTCCTCGCCAAATATGAGAAACCATACCTGAAAGATCCTTTTAATGAAGAAACTATAATATGTGGTACAGCACTGATGGAAGTGCGGAACAGCATTGAGGAAGCGAGGCAAAATACATGGGTTGGGTTGGGTTGTTTGGGGGAGGAGACCAAACAGCGAGGTCATCGGTCTCATCTGGTTAGGGAAGGATGGGGAAGGAAGTCGGCCGTGCCCTTTCAAAAGAACCACGACATAGATGGCTCGAGACCTTGCGGATGGTGGATATGACACACAGCAGAAAAATAGTCAGGAATCTTATCAAAAAGCTCCCCGATGATCAAAAGGGCGCCGTTAATTCCAGTTGAATGGTCCGATACGAAACGCAAAATGAAGGTCAACAGGTTGCTACAATCTGAAATCCTTATGTTCTCAGTGCCTATCACAATGAAAGAACTCAGCCGAGGCCTCAATACTATGACAGACAGTTAAGTGCCGGGTTGGACGATACGTGCACGGAGCAGATCAAAAAGTTTGGTTCGGGCGCCAATATGTAGATCCTGCAGCTCTTAAAACATCCGCAAGACGTGGAGAAAGACATGTATAGTGGCGCTGCTGAAGGCTGGGAAGAAACCAGGCTCTTTGAAGGACTACCGGCCTTACAAGCAGTCGTTCTTCCCACGCACAATTCGTGAATGGAACAGGGAAGGGGGGATCAGATAGTGGTACAATAAGTACCCTCCTCCACACACTGTAAGGTGGCTCGCGGAGTATAGATGTAGATGTAGATGTAGATGTATCACTTCTTTGTCAGATGCACAGATTGTCTGAGAGACTCGTTTTGAACAGTATGGCAGCCCTCAATAAGATTACTTTAGACAAGGAAAATCTTGCACAAGCGAAAATCTGTACCTAACCCAACATGTAGAAGGAGGGTTTGAAAATGAGATTATAGGGACGACCTCTGCTCTGCATACGATATAGTCAACCGTAGGTCGCTCTTACAGAAACTCTATAACGGGATCAGGGTTTACTACTCGTATTTCGTCAAGATCGTTGAGTCTGTCTTGCAAAATAGGCAACATTAGGTCGTTCTTGAGGGACAGAAAATCTGATGGAGAAACCAAAGAAATGGACTGGCCCAGGGAAGAATTCTGGCCCATCCCTTTTTAACATATACGCTGACGACCAGCGAATTCCTAAACACACTGAGCATTACTCATATGTAGATCACGCGGCAATCACAACACAGAGCAGGATATTCGTGGACGTAAAGCAGAAGCTAGAGAAAGCACACAGAGTCTTGTCAGAATATGATCAAAATAACTCCCTCAAACCGAATCCTTAGAAGACACAAGTAAGAGCATTCTATCTTCGATCTCGGCAAGAAAAGCGAAAGCTCAATGTGTCCTCGGCTAACACCACACTGGAACACACAGCTAAACCAATCTATCTGACATATAGGCACCACTGTGAAAAGATCCATCAAAAGGTGGCTTCCAGAAATAACGTTTTGCAGAAATTCGTAAACAGCAGCATATGGAAAACAAAACATACTCTCCTGAGAACCACCACACAAGCACTATGTTTTTCTGCAGCTGAATACGTCTGCGTGGTATGGACCAGATGAACGCACGCCAAGGACGTTGACGTAAGCCTTAATGAAACATGTCGAATAGCAACAGGATTTATGAAACCCGCACCCCTACCAAAGCTATATGTGGCTAGTAATCTTGCAATTCCCAGCTCCAGAAGAACATCTCACGAATTCACAGGGATGCTCACACAAACTATTGATGATAGACATCCCCTCTTTGGCACTGAGTGCGGGCCTGGACGGATTCTGTAAAATGTTCTAAAACCCGGCCGTTGAAGAACAAAGACGTGGCTGTCCACCCACACAAGTAGTGCCTGGCGGCTCCATCCTGAACCACATAAGAACAGGGATGGACCCGGCGAAAACAAGCATGATCAGGTGGGATCATGGTAACGTGGGTGACGAGTGCGTTTGTGGTGTTGTGCAAGACAGGGAACAGCTCGTGGTCTGTAAAAACTGTCCCTGCAGGTGCGATGTGGACAATTCATGGCTGGACAAGAAAGATGCCCTGAGTATGGCCCAGTACTGAGCTAAAAAACTGTGATTGGTTTCCGGACACGAAAAAGTAAGTAAAGTTTCAAGATTTTATGAAGACTATACAGTTTCAAATACGAAGCATTTACAATAAGTAATGCAAAACATTTTTTTCTGGAACTGGGTTAGTTTTATTCAGGATTTCAATACAACATATTATTCCCCACTCTTTTGGCTACAAACCATATTTTGTAACAATGTGACGGTCTTACGCCACCTAACTGGAAGGGCCTGTATGTCTGCATGGTACTGATCGACGTCAGAGCCAACGTTTTGCTGCATCAATAACCTCCCCATCATCCACGTGCTGTCCCTGAGTAGTGTATACTGCATTGAGCCAAACTGATGGTAGTCGGAAGGCGGGCTGGACATCAAACAGAATAACCCCGCAGAGTCCCAGAAAACTGTCGCTATGACTTTACTGGCTTTGACATTTTCTGCAGAGAAGAGGTGATGTAGCGTCACTACATAGATTGCCGTTTTGTTTCCGGTTCGAAGTGATGAACTCATGTTTCATTGTCTGTCACGATTTTCGACAAAAATTATCACGATGAACCTCTAAACGCGCAAGCAACTGCGCACCGTTGGTCCTTCATTGGTCTTTATGGTCTTCTGTTAGATGGTGACGAGCCCAGCGGGCGGACAACTTTGAGTACCCAAACCAGTGGACGAGTGTGTCAGCAGTACCAACAGAGACGTCCAGTTGAGCAGCGAGGCGTCTGATTCTGATTCGTCGATCACCTCGAATGAGAGTGTCCGCACGTTACAACATTGCAGGAGTCACAGTTGTGTGTGGTCGGCTGGCACGAGGGAGATCGAATCGATGGTAATAGACGTCTCGTCCAACGACTCACCGTGCTTTTGTTCATTGTTAGATTTTTGTAGACATTCTACAGGCGGCTACGAATATCTGTGATGCTTGGTTTTCTGACAAAAGAAACTCTATGACAGCTCTCTGCTTGGAATGCACTTCCGTTACTTACACCTTTTTGAAAGCTACGTATAGCGGCTTTATGAAACTAATGAACCGAAGCAGGAATGTTATACGATGTTCCACAACAAAAAATGGTTCAAATGGCTCTGAGCACTATGGTACTTAACATCTGAGGTCATCAGTCCCCTAGATTTAGAACTACTTAAACCTAACTAACCCAAGGACATCACACAAAGCCATGCCCGAGGCAGGATTCGAACCTACGACCATAGCAGCAGTGCGGTTCCGGACTGAAGCGCCGAGAACCGCTCGCCCACAACGGCCGGCTCCACTACAAATTCTGCAATTTTTCAGCTGAAACTGGCTGAGAAAAACATGCATTATGTGACTTACTGATCGCCCCTCTTATGAATATATCGTGAATCAATAATTGGTTTCTCACTTTAAAGCATTTACTAAAATATGGGGTTGCTGCACACCTTTTCGTCCAACATGACCGAGGCTGTCACTGTCTGACTTTTACGACAGAAGGGAGGGATAAGGAGTAAGGTTTAACGTACCATCTGGACGGGCCGCAAACTCAGATTCAATGGATCTGAGCACTATGGGACTTAACATCTCGGGTCATCAGTCCCCTAAAACTTAGAACTACTTAAACCTAACTAACCTAAGGACATCACACACATCCATGCCCAAGGCAGGATTCGAAACTGCGACCGTAGCGGTCGCGCGGTTCCAGACTGAAGCGCCTAGAACCGCTAGGCCACCAGCAGCCGGCTAAACTCGGATTGAAGAAGAGTAGGGAAGAACATCGATCATGTCCTTTTCAAATGAGCAGTTTCAGAAGATTCCGTACCTGATTCTGAGATATCAGCGAAAAGGCAAGTAGCTAGGGGCAGAGGGGTATCTGCAATGCTGTCTTCTCAAATGCGAGTCTAGTGTCTTACAACTGAGGCATCTGACTCCATGACTGTATAGGAAAGATGTACGAGTAACGATGGTTTTTGAAATACTTCTCATTGTATTTGTAGTAATGACCAGATTTCCAAGCTAGCTGTCGCTAAAAATTCAGTATCTATAAGTAAAACAAAATACTTCAGCTCGCCTGTTTAACGCTCCTTCTATATTCCGTCTTGTGCGAAATTCTTCAAACATCACGCCTATTTCGAAGCACATTCGCTGCAGCAAATATGTATGTAGCGTGAGTGTCAGTGTCAGTTAACGTCGTTTTAATTGGTATCAACAGGGACATCAATCATAGGATAAAATATAAAAAAAACTATGTGTTACCATGGATGCGCATGTGTAGCAGTGGTTCTGTTATGATGGGTGATAGTGAGTAAGTAAGCTAGTAATTTATAAATATGTGAGTATAGGCCTATCGTAGTGTATGTGTGTTTATTAATGTATTTAATATCGGTATACGGATACGTAATGAACGTGTATCTATTATTGTAGCGTAAGTGGAATCTTAATTCAAAATATTAAAAATTACAAATAAATTTCTTTCTTATCAGTTATTTATTGCTCGATCTTAATTCAACGCAATTCCATAAAGAACATTTTTGATCTTGCTTTCTTTTGCAAGGATAGTCAGATTTTGTGGGTCGGATATATGTGAGCACGCCACATATACACTAGTTGTCAGTGAGGAGAAGCAGTTTTCTAAATTCACACCGGCAACTGAGTGTTTGCCTTGGGTTTTATTTATGGTCATTCCAAAAGCAATTTTTAGTGGGAATTGCAATCTTTCAGACTGAAAAGGCAATTCTGTCTGTATGATTGGGATTCGTTGAATCAAAATACTTTCACTTTTAGTTGTGCCGCGAATTTCAATGGGCCCAACAGTATATCGGCCCAAGTGTTTAAGCTGTTATACGACTACCCAACTTAAAAAAGATGGAGAGGTTTTTTAAAAACTGAAAACGTTTTATGAACTGAAGAAGAAGAAAATGTTGTCTTAGGAACAAAGGAACAACTAAGTTCTGAACAACTACTCAATTTAACAGCACTTTTGTAAAATTATAAGAAAAATAACTTTGCTTAATTAATTGATTAACGAGTACTTTAAAAAATTGGTCAAGTGTGAGTAGGACTCGAGCTCTGAAGGTGTTTTAGAAACTTGATTATGTATATAGACAGTTCATTCATCCCTGGAGGCGAGAATCTCAACAATTCTTGCTTTTTATCGACATTGATACTGGCAAGATTTCCGTCCTGGTAATTCCAAGGCTTTCGAGAATATTTTAGTTTTATGTTTGTAGTCCGTATAACTAATGATAAAAGAAATTTGTTTTATGTGATATAATTAAAAATCAACAATGTTCTAATTTTTTCGTTTAGTTGTACTGTGGAATCTTGCGTATTGCCAAATTTCACGATTCTAGGTCAATGGGAACTACCGTATAGCTTTTAATGGACGATTTTGTATCAATATATGTGACATAAATGGCTGTATCTTGACTGCATTGTCTTAGAAGCTTCAATAGTTTACACCACCAAAGGACCATAGATCTTTGTATGTGATATAAATTTCAACTTGATATGTCTGCTCATTCCTGAGAAAAAGGATTTTTAACACTTGGACAGATACACAGACAGACAGATGGACAAGAAAGTGATGATATAAAAGTTCGGTTTTTACAGAAGACTAAAAATCAGTAGAAAATAATCGTAGCGGAAAGGAACACGAAAAAAAAAATCCACAATAAATCGCTAAACGTCTGTTTAATTTGTGACTGCAATATCAAAACCAGTTTGAATACAAAATTGAAAATTACAAAATATCTATTATCTACTGCAAAATGGACGCCTGTTTCTAGGAATCAAGTTTGGCGCTAAAATAAAATGTGAACATTCTCTAAAAGTATTAAATAACATTAAAGTGCTGAGAAAATAAAATAAATACGAGTAATCTGTAGATGGGTGCAGTGCAAATGTTGTAACGTCAGCTGGCTGCATGTGTCTGCCAGTCCGGGAAAGCATAGCTCATGATTTGCATCCCTTCCTTCCCCCCCCCCCCCCCCCCCCCCAAATCCCCCTGCTGCCTCAAAGCAGGACGAAGGACGAAGTGGCTTGTGCAGTGTCACTTTCGAGACGAGACGAGTACTTGGAGGGGCACGGGCATGACCGCGACCGCGCTTCTATGCACTGTGCTTCCCTACTTTACCCTCTTAGGTTTCGATTTTTTTCTTTCAAAGGTAGCCTATGTACTTCCTCTGAGTTCTAGCTATCTCTATACCAAATTCTTGAAAGTCGGTTCAACGGTTTGGTCGTTAAAGCATAGCAGATAGAGTGTCTTAGTATGAATACCTAGGCCGGCCGGTGTGGCCGTGCGGTTCTAGGCGCTTCAGTCTGGAACCGCGTGACCGCTACGGTCGCAGGTTCGAATCCTGCCTCGGGCATGGATGTGTATGATGTCCTTAGGTTAGTTAGGTTCAAGTAGTTCTGAGTTCTAGAGGACTGATGACCACAGATGTTAAGTCCCATAGTTCTCAGAGCCATTTATGAATACCTAGACATATCTTGATATAGACTGTGCCAGTTATGGTATTAATCTAATGAATTACTAATGTTAAAGCTTTTACGTAAAAGCAGCTGTTAGTTCAGCTTCACCACCTAACGCTAGCATTGCTATTATTTTAATAGACTGCTGTCCTTGACACAGAACTGTTAGCGCCGGGTGTCATTCATGAGACTCGTTGAACAACATGTTGTCTGATGTTCTTCTTTTTTCTTTATGTTGACGTCGTAAGACTATACAGACACTGTGCATGTATTGTTTCATACGACGATCAGAGTTAGTGGAAAATTTGTGTTTGATTCTGATCACAGATAAAATGATTTTTAAAGTGGAATCATAAGTGCACATTCGACAGAGTAATTCAAAAGTAGTGTAGTGCGATATTCGGCTAAATGGTATTCATTAACAGAAACAGAAAAACACGAAAGGGATGCAGTAATGTAGCAGTGACAGAGTAGCTCTGCTTTGGCAACAGAAGATCGACAATGCCGTGCAGAATGGCACAACAAGAGATACGATGCCACTACCCAGTCACTGCTAGATAACAGATGATTTTTCTTGGTTCACTGTCTCTGTTACTGCGTATTATTGAACCGAATATCACACTAGACTAATTCTGAACCTCTACGTTGAATGGGCACATAAAATTCCTCTCTACGACTCTGTTTGCTTGTAATGAGTAACAAATCGACATTTCCCGTTGACAATGTCGCATAAAACACCTGATTAATATTTTTTGTGCAGACTCCACCTACAAAGTGCAAAAAAGTAAAATTGCGAATATTTGCTGAAACGTCAGATACCTGATGATTCGTAGAAGAAACACATGGGGTATACAATCAGGCTTCCAAGAACAAATGCTACCACTAAATACGTGGTCAAACCACTCCTGTTGCGGTGAATATGAGTGAGAAAAGTAGTATTTACGGGATGTTAAAGGGGCATTAAACGGCGAAAATGAATTCATTTTCTTTACATTTAAAGAAATACGGTTGTGGCACCATGAAACAGACCATACTGAGTCATTGCCTGTTAAAAAGTTTGTAAGATATGTTTTTTTTATTTGAATGTGAACTTCACAAGTTTAATTTTTTGAATTACTTACAGTGATGTGTATAGCTTTCTATTTCCGATTTCGAGAATTAAGCACTTATCATGAATTCTCTACAAATTGAAAATTTTGGTCACCGTTGGCTGTTAGTACTTTTTGTGCTGACAGTTGCATATCAGGAATTAGGTAAGACTATTTCACCCTTTGAAGAACTTGCACCACGAATTAATGGTAATATAGAAGGATTTGCCAAGTCATTTATGAACTTTCTGTCAAAACACTGAGAGCACAAAATTATTTATTTGTAGGACTTACTTGCGTCTGCTCACGAAAAACTAGCGTGACACTCTAGTGTCATCGATTTCTATATAGTTTAACAAATGAGCGCGTTTTTTACGCGTAATGCACACAACTATTATATCTCTACTTCGAAGACACGCAGTCACAATTGTGTTTGCAATTTTACCTCCATACTCCGTTTACGACAACATTAAAAAGAATTATGTGCATAAAATGAATTTGGTCTTTAAAATCAAAATTGAATGTGTGTCTAAAACGCTCGGTGAATTAATCGAGTTCTAAATGGCATCATGCATCAATGCCAGCATGCACACGTGCATGAAAATACAAAGAAGCGCTGCAAACATGCTAAGCTGACTTGTGTGTTGTAATCAGTCGGGTTTAATGCGTGTGAAAAGTCTGATCGTTCTGCCAAGAAGAAATGTGTGAAGTTACGATACATGGTGGAGATGGAGACATATACCATATCGGTGAAAGTATGCAGAACGTAAGATGTGGGCAGAAACTAGAATTATGTCTACTTTCTGTTCTGACCGGCAGACAGATACCCATAATACCAGTAATAACATGGGAACAGTGGCAGCCAAATGATTATTCATATTGGTCTGTCGAATGTATGAGTCTGCAGACATACCATTAGACTTTAAGCAAAGTATCATCCACCCAGCCAGAAGCTGGCAAGGACCGATAAGTATGAGGATTATCGTGCAATCTTAGCAGCGTATGCATTAAGGTTGTCAACAAGAATATAAGTTGATTCAAATTGAATGCGTCAAAAGCAAAATGTACCTGTGATAACAGAAATGAATTTATTTCAGAAATTCATATACAACTGAAAGGTTAACTTTCGCAGCTGCTATGAACATTCAGAGATGTTCGATGTGGGTTCCATTTATGACACGGCACGTGTTTATTGGGTACTGCATTTCCTGCCAGACTCATTCCGCTGTAGTCCGATCAGTGGCTTAACTGCTTACATGGTGGTAAGTCCTACGAAGTGGCGGTATGTAAACCAAGTCCTTCACACACCCTCAAAAGAAAAAATCCGTTGGTGTAAGGTCAGGCGACCTGGGTGGGGGGGAGAGCACAACATGAATGGCATGTCATTCGAACCAGCACGACCCCAACCATAGATGTGGAAGATTTTTGTTGAGGTGACAATTTATGAGGTTATGCCAAATGTGGCCGTCCTGCTACAAAATGAAGGCGTGTCCCTAATTGTCATCTGAAGCGACAACCAGAGAGAAAGCACGACGTGCTAAGTTACGCCTGTAACAATAGAATCTGTGAGAAAGGAAGGACCAAAGACGATGCAGTTGATTATGGCACAGAAAACATTAAATTTCGGAGAGTCATTTTCATGTTCGAGAAAGGCATGCGGGTTTTCTGTATCTCATATCATAAAATTATGCTTGTTCACTTCGTCACTTAAGTGAAATGTGGCTTCATAAGTGAACACAAGCCTGTCCGCGAAACTATCCACTTGCATCTGTGCTCAAAAATCATTGCATAATTGACTTCGTTTCGGCTGGTTTTAGCGCCTCCAACATTTGAATTCTGTAAGACATGAACTGCAGACGCTTGCGTAACACATGCAACGCTGTTGACTACGACACATTCACTTCTTTGCTAACGCGACGCGTGGATTTTTTGGGCTTCTTTCGTAGATCATGCGAATGTTTTACAACTTTCATTTCCGACAGATGGCCATTCTGTGGTTTTCTTCTTGCGTTTATAACCCGTCTCCTAGGATTTCTTTGCCCATCTATCACTGTTGTGCCAGTGTCGTGTCACTTTACCACTCTTGGTGCGAAAATGAACCACGATTATGGATGTTTTTGCGTATTCCACGACACTACGCGTTTTCTATCGCAGAGGCCGTCATCTTGAATACTAACGCCAGTGATGAACGACAACGGCTACTATCCTTTCCTTTATTTTTGCCAACCTAAACTCTGAGAGTTAACCTTTCAGTCTAGAAGAGTATTTCTCAAATAAAGTCATTAGTGTAGTCACAGGAATACTTTGTTTTCGTCCCATTCATCTTGAATTTACCTATATAGCAAAGACGAAAGGGAAGGGAAATTGAGGACCTGTCAGATGACGATCAGTTTGGCTGTATTAAAGGTTAAGGCACCAGAGAGGAAGTTGTGACATTGCGCTCGATAAAGGAAGCAAGACGTAAGAAAAATAAAGACAATTTGATTGGATTTGTTGACATACAAAAAAATTTCGAAGGTGTAGACTCCTGCAAAATATTTGAAATTCTAATAAAAACAGCAGTAAGCTATAGGCAGAGCCACCATTATGGATTGAGAGTAAATTGAAGAAATATGAATACAACGCGAATAGGAAAAATTAGACTAGCGGTAAACTGAACATCAAAGCGGGACCACAAAGTAGACTAAGGTAAGAGATTCCTCCGAAGCAAAATAATATGTGACAGACGAAGCAATGGTATTCCTGGCTGAAACTATTATAAAAAATATTCCTTAATTTGAGGAAGAAAATTCTGAGAACGTGTATTTGAAGCACAGTGTTGAACATAAGTGAATCATGGACTGTAGGAAAGGAAAATAATCGAAGAGTTTGTAATATGGTACTATGGAAGAAAAATTACACGGATTGGTAAGATAAGAAACTGAACTGGCATGGAAAAGAAAATACGGAACACAAGACAAGAAGAAAGGACGGGATGATAGGACATGTGTTAAAACAACAAGAAGTAACTTCCAGTCTACTAGAGGAAGACAGAGATTGGAACGTTTCTGTGAAAGATAGCTACCCGTTTCGCAAGCCATCTTTCACACCTTGTTAATTACATAGCCCACGCAGAGGCACTGCAGCCATCTCAGCTACGTAGCAAACCATCAGTTCGAGTAATTATAGGTATGACAGGGAATCACAGATATTGTTTGCCGCTAGCAATAATAGCTGTGACACTAAATTTTTCTGTGTCTGTGGGGATGGCAAGGACACGTGGCTAGGGCTGCAGAAGTGAAAGAAACAGTTATACGATCATCCAAGAAAGCATCCGGTCTTCTACAAAAGCGTGTGCGCTTTGCATGTGAGCGCAGGCAGTATCATCTCGTCATGAAGTCGGCCATGACGGCTGTCAGGTCTTCAGCAGGACAACGACCAGTGGGCTGCATTCTGGAGTTTGTATGTTCGGCAAATTAGCGGAGAGCCGCCGCAGAGGACATTGTTTCTTCGCGCCAGCCGTGATTCCCTGCACACCTCGGCGCGAGGGTACGCCTTTGCAGCTGCGCACTTATTACCAGTATTCACATCACCCGTTGGGCAGTTCAGTGGCGAGCATGTCAGCAGTCCTGGCCTATTAGCAAACTTTATCTGAGGACTGCACTGCAGCAAGTTCATCTGACCTGCACTCCCGTATTTCAACCAACGTATGTCGTATTGACGTTCAGCTACTGATTCACAATCTCTGTCAGTACCTCACATATGGCCATAAAGCGTTGTTGCTGTTAACCTGAGGGAGGTATCGTTTTAGCTTGACCCCACCCCCCTATCCCCTTTAATAACTTTGCCAGCCATTGACATCATCTGTCACCATGTACCATGTAGTTTGTTTCGGGTTTCTTTTATTGTAATTTGATCTGTACGCTAATTCTGGGAATGAATGTGTGGTATTTGTAATAAACCAAGTTTGGAAAGAGTAATATATCATTTCAGTATCTTACTCATTCTGACGGTTTGAATTATAATAAAATTTTATGAGCTGAGTGTACGTAACAAGGCTAGGAAACTCACAGCTGTTGCAGTCTTCGGTCCAAGGGCTGATTCGATGCAGCTCTCCAAGCTATTTTGAACTATGAAAGCCTCTTCACATCAGAATAACTAATGCAGCCTACACCAACATGAACCTGTTTACTATATTCGTCTCTTAGTCATTCTCTACAATTTTTGCCCTCCAGTAGTGAACTAATGATTTCTTGATGTCTCAGAATGTGTCCTATCAACCGATTCCTTCTTTTAGTCGTCCGCCTCCTTATCTGTCGACCCGGGTTCGATTCCCGGCTGGATTGGAGATTTTCTCCGCTTATGGACTGGGTGTTTTGTTGTCCTCATCATCATTTCAGCCTCACCGGCACTGAAGTCGCCCAGTGTGGCGTCGACTGTAATAAGGCTTGCACTCGGCGACCGAACTTCCTCGGATGGGGCTTCCTGGCCAACAGTGTCAGATACCCATTTCATTTATTTTAGTTCAGTAGGCCGCATCTTTCTCCCCCTTCCCCTCCCTACAGCTCCCTTAGAACTTCCTTATTAGTTACGCGATCTACCAATCTAATCTCCAGCATTGATCTCTTGCACCACATTTCAAAAGCTTCTATTTTCTTATTGCCTACACTGAGTACCGTCCACATTGCACTTATGTAGATGGCTACACTCTAGATACATACCTTCAGAAAAAGACTTACTAACACTAAAAATTGCTCTTCGATGTTAACAGGTTTCTCTTCTTCAAAAATGCTTTTATTGCCATTGTCAGTCAACATTTTGTATCCTATCTACTTCTGCCCTTATCAGTTATTTTACTGCCGAACTAGAAAAACTCATCTTACTACTTTAGTCTCTCGTTTTCCAATCTAATTCCCTCGCCATTTCTTGAGTGAATTCGACATCGTTTCATTACCCTTGTTTTGCTTTTGTTGACGTTCCTCTTACATACTCCTTTCAAGACACAATCCCTTCCGTTCAACTGCTCTTGCAAGTCCTTTGTTGTCTCGAAAATAATTACAGTGTCATTTTTCAATCTCAAATTTTTATTTCTTTTTCCTGAAGTTTAATTCTTTCTCTAAATTTTTCTTCGGTCTCCTTTACTTCTTGCTCAGAGTACAAATTGAATAACATAGAGGAAAGGCTATAGCACCATCTCACTCGCTTCTGAACCACTGACTCCCTTTCACGCCTTTCACTCATGTGTAAGGGGATTTCTTGTATGGTAGGAGTGGGAAACTACTTGTTTGCTGGAGGTTGGCGAAGGAGAGCGGGACGAAGGCATCCTGTCATTGACAGAATACTATATTGATGAACATGAACAAACGTGGTTGAGCACATCTGAAACAGACAGACTGCGGATGACGGAAGGTGATCCTCGTATCATAGCACAGCAGTATAGGCATGCCAACATAGGCATTTCCCATGGCTTTATTGGCAAACCGGCTACCACAGCGTACTGGCGGCTGGCGACTGACGGTTGTAGGGTAGCGGTGTGGCAGCAAGTGACGTCCCTGTGCCCAGGTTGGATACCCAGGCAGTGGTTGATGGTTCGCGGCCCGGTGGAGTCAGTGTCATAGATTCATAGATGCATAGACGCGGCGACGACTGACACAGTGTCTGCATCATCGGATGTCCTAGCTGTGACGACTTGCTGACGGAATGGTACTCTTGGTATTGAATCAGAATTTCGGGTGGTGAGAGCTGCGGGGTCGACAGCCTGGTGTGGCGTAATCGGTAGATCGATCGATCATGCAATCTGCGTGATGTCCCTCATGCGGAAGCACTGGCTGTGGAAGCCGTGTCCGCTGATGCTGCTGAGCTGGCAGGGCATTCGCAGGTAATTGCAATCTGGCAGTCTGATTTTGGCTGTTGAGCTGCTGTTCCAGCTGCCGGTTTTTCAGCTGTTATAATTGAGGTCTGATTTTCGTATAAGCTGCAAATAACCTTTCGCTCTCTGTATTCTAACCCTGCTACTTTCAGAATCTCCAAGACTATATTCCAGTCAACAATGTCAAAAGCCTTCTCTATGTTTACAAATGCAACAGATGAACATATGCCTTTTTTAAATATATCTTCTAAAATAAATCGTTCGGTCAGTATCGCTTCGCGTGTTTCTACATTCTTCCGGGACCCAAACTGTTCTCGAGGTCGGCTTCTGCCTCCTGGTGTGAATAACTCGTGACAGTATTTTGCAGCTATGACTTATTAAACTGATAGTTTCGTAATATTCACACTTTCCAGCACCTGCTTTCTTTGGAATTTGAATTTTTGCATTCTTCTTGAAATATGAGGGTTCTTCCCCCTTTTCATACATATTGCACACAAGGTGGAATAATTTTGACGTGATTGACTCTCCCACACATATCAGTAGTTCTGAGCGAATGTCGTCTACTCTTGGGTTTTGTTTCGGCTTAGCTCTTTCAGTGCTCTGTCAAATTTTTCGTGGTGCATCGTATTCCTCGTTTCATCTTCATTTGCTACCTCATCCCTTTCTATAATATTGCCTTAAGGTTCATTTCCCCCGTATTTCTTCCACCTCTCATCTTTCCGTTCTTTGCTTAGTACTTGTTTTCCATCTGAGCTGTTAACACTCTTACAGCTACTTCTCTTTTCTCAAAAGGTCTCTTTAATTTTCCTTTAGGTTGTATCCATCTTTCATCTAGTTACAAATGCCTCTATAGACCAACATTTATCCTGTAGCCACTCCTTTGCTTTTTGAGACTTTTGTATCCCAATTTGCCTGCTTATTTCCTGCATTTTTGTATCTTCTTGTTTCATCAATTAAATTCAGTATCTCTGTTGATATCTGAAGATCCTTTTCTGCCTTCACTCTCTCATTTCTGACTACCATATTCTTTTCCTCTGTTTCAGTCAATCGTTGCCCTTCCTCCTTCGAAACTCTCTGCAACCTTTTAACTTGTCCGAATCCCAACACTTGATTTCCTACCATTTTGCAATTTCATTAGTTTTATTTTACGGTAGTGGAATTTATTTTTGATTTGATTATAGCTGCTCTAAATTCTGATCATTGTTTTTTCGCAATGTAATTTTACGTAAGCAACATTGTACATCATGACAATTGTCGCCTTGGTTAATGTGTTTTTCTGTCATACTTAATTTTCTATATGTTATTTCGTTCGGATGAAGACACCCTTAGTAGCTGTAGAAACCTAGGTCAGTATACCAAACAGTTATTCGCAACAGATTCGATGTATAATCCCATGCTAAAACTAGTATACGGTTGATGAGTAACAGCCATATTTAAAACTCCATATATCGAAGAAATAATTGAGAGCGTGTGCAAGTTCTACTCTGAGATGAAGATGTTGGTACATGGGAGGAATTCAGGGCAGGCAGCATCAAACCAGTCAAAAGACTGATGACACTACTTTACTTTACGCTTAGAGTGCAGGGTGAGAGGATAGCTCGCTCCCAAGTTGCGGTTTTTAAACATTAATTGAAGAACAGCTAGTAAATAAGATGAGTATGAGGGAGATTTCATAACCATCTGTGATCAAAAGTCGTGTTTTCTGCAAACTATCATCAAAACGGTTGAAAACCGATCGTATAATTTTGTTCTGGAGTAGGTCACAGAACGAAGTGTTCGACGGCATAAAACAGACCAATATGTTTGAAATTTTCATACAAATAGATTTTAACTACAGGGAAAGCCAGCACTACAACAGCTCGAGATAGCTACAACACTTCTTCTAGAAACTTTGGCGTTGGAAATGTTGACACATAGTTCAGATGCCTGGAGTTAGATCTCTGAGGGTTAGTTAATTTCATTGGCGCGTCACGGGAACGATTAGGACTTCGTCTTTCCGGTAGTCGGCCGTCGGCTCGGTCTTATGTCAAAGGATGTTCCCGCTGTATGCATTCGTCTTTTTCTGTAGTTAACATATATGTCTCTGAGAATTTCAAACGTACTGCTCTTTTTATACCGTCTTGCATTCAAGGAACCAGTTGTATCACACTGTAAAATATGTACTGTACTAATACAGATGAATTAAAACGAATCAAATGGCGTCGTCCGAAGAGTGAGATCCAGGTTACGGTTGGTAGCTCACAACGGCACCACATGTTAAAAGCAGTCGCTGCGAGATGCAGCCAGAATGGGAATCGGCGGCGAAGACACTTCCTCAAGAGATTCCATACGCGGCCGCTGCCCGTAGACTACTTACACCAGAGCGCAGCGCCGCTCGCCCCACTCTGAGATCGTCGCTGAAGACTGGGGAATCAACGCAGCGCAGATCCTGTAGCGCTTGTCCTAATAGTCGGAACCGTGTACAAAGTTTAATTTTAAAGTGATATGTGACTGTCCTTCAGTGCTAGTCAAGTGTAAATAGTGCTTTTGCATTTGGCGACAGTAATAAATACACATTGTTATTCGACTAGCCATGGATTGCATCCAATTCAAGCATTAGAGATTAAAGAGTTTTAGTAAAGTTAATATTTTATGCGTATTGTAGTAACCGCTAGACCTCTTCCTAAAGTAACTGTAGACTCGCTACGATACACACAATACCATGATAACTTTGGGACGAAAGTATCTGAAACATGAGGTTGCCTAATCGTCAAAAAATAATAAGACATTACACACGTTCCACTTCGAAGTAGACTAACACTCTAAGCGCCAAGCCCGTAAAATTTACGGGCCTGGGATCGCGCGAAAATCACCAAGCCCGTAAAATTTACGGGCCGCTACATTTAATTTCATTCAAAACACTGCAACGTTATTTCTACGGGTTTGGCCAGCGCTATACGTTTTTCAGATGTTTATTAACAAAATGCGTCCATAGATGTCACGGCAGCGCTGTAATTCATGTTAAAACTTATCTTTGCGTTCTCAGTCTGTATATCATTCAGTTGTTTGTCATCATGTTTCGGCGCGGTTTATCAGACGCAGAAATTGCGGATTTGATCAATCATAGCGACACTCTGGATAATGTAGAGAGTGATTCAGACGATTCTGAATGCAATGGTGTGTTTGAAGGTACGTATTTCCGAATTTTCCACGTAATTGTGCAGTACGCACATATCTGTTGAACATGTGTAAACGATGTATGTAGTTACACATAATGTGATATTCTTTTTAGAAGACGAGATTGATGACAGTTTGTCTTCAGATGAAGACGAGAATGATGTTGAAGGTGTTGCTTCAAATCCAGCAGCTGTGCCGTATCCGAAAGACAGTGAGTGGACTGCAGTTGACACCTACCGACCTCTGCCTGTCAACACGACACCCAGGCAGATACTAGTGGATATTGATGAGTCGAGTTCTGTACTGGATTGCAGTAAAGTGTTCCTTACTGACAGTGACGTAAATGAACTCAAGAGACAGACAAATTTGTATGCATCACAGACAATACAGAAGAAAAGAAGAGGAAATAATCTGAAGCCCCATTCAGTTTTGAGTTCGTGGAAGCCAGTGACTATAAGTGAGATGAGGCGTTTCTTGGGTATTATTTTCCACATGTGTGTTTCGAAAAAGCCAAAAATTGCGGACCATTGGAGCACTAATCCTGTTCTTAGTTGTAACTTTTGTCCCCATGTCATGAGCCGTTTGCGTTTCACTCAGATACTGTCATGCTTGCATCTTGTTGACAATTCAAATCAGAAAAAACCAGGCGAAGATGGATTTCATCCACTTTACAAAGTTTTGCCATATTATAATAATTTGAAGGAGCGATGTATCCAGGCATATCGTCCCTCAGAAAAAGTGACAATTGATGAAGGAATTTGCCCATTTCGAGGTCGTGTGAGTTTCCGTGTTTACATGCAAAATAAGCCTCATAAGTATGGACTGAAAGTATATGCTGTTGCTGAAGCCAGTAGTGGCTATGTTGTAAATTTTGAAGTTTATGCTGGTAAGCATATTGTTGACAATTCTTCGTCTGCGGTTATTTTGCGATTGTTGTCTGACAGCAGCTTGCTGAACAAAGGCCACACTGTGTATTTAGATCGATTTTATTCCAGTCCAGAGCTATTTCAGCAACTGGCAGAGAAAGGCACTGGAGCTGTTGGTACTGTGAACAAATCCAGGAAAGGATTGCCTAAAGATTTAGTATCTGCTAAGCTGAAAAAGGGCGAAATGTCTTTTCGGCGTAAAGATAATGTATTGGCAATGAAGTGGAAAGATAAGAGAGATGTGTATACATTGTCTACAAGGCATCAAGCAACATTTGGTACGCATACTAAGAGAAATGGGTCTGTAGTATTGAAACCACTTCAGGTACTTGATTACAACCTCAATAAAATTGGAGTGGATATTGGAGACCAACGCCTGCAGTACAATCCGTTCCAGCACAGAACTGTGAAATGGTGGCGAAAATTATATTTCCATTTGCTGCTTATGGGAGTATCAAATGCATTTTGGCTGTACAATGCAGTGCACAGGAAGAAAATTACAATAACAGACTTTATAACAGTGCTTGCAGTTCAGCTTGTTGAAGACGACACACTTGAATTCATTCCAAGAAATGAAGGAACTGTAGGTCGGCTAACAAAGAGACATTTTTTGCAGCACATACCTGCAACTACTAAGAAGTATGCTGCTCGTGTGTGTCACGTGTGCAGTTCCAGGAGCAAGAAACAGAGTGGCAAGGCTTCTCGTAAAGAGACACGATACGAATGTGAACAGTGTGGCGTTGCACTCTGCCTGGAACCTTGCTTTAAAATTTTCCACACTAAAAAACAATATGATTCTGTGTGAAATTTATATGTAATACTGTATACTATCAGAAACATGTAATGTAGTGCCACAATTTTGGTTAAAAATAAATCACAATTGTATTCCCTTATTCGTATGACTTTTTCTAAATTCTTAAAACATCTAAGTGATTTCTATAACTGTACCTTAAAGCTGTGCATTGTAAAGTAGTTTCTTTCACTCAGAATTAAAGTAGAAATGTGCAGCTTCAAGATGGTACCAAATTTGCCACAATCCAAACAGTAGATTTGATGCAGTAATTTTTTTAATATTGGTAAAATTGCCCGGTTTCTAGGGACGGGTGCATAAAATAGGCCTGGTACAGAGAGTGCTAAGCAAGTCTAAATGCTGTCCTGCATTATACACAACTGGTAGGTAAATGTGGCAATTGTGGTGGATGCATAATGAAACATAGTTGACAATTTTGTTAATCAAAAATGTATGTTCACGAAAATTAAAAGTTTCTCTAACAGAAGCAGGAGCAACAGGCATTATCAAGCGAGCACTATCATAATATTTACAACGTTATACTATGAGGCACTGAAAGTCGTGAGACGATGTATGTAAGTAAAATTTTGTTAAGGTTCTCCTAAATGATTTTCGACCTCGCCGCTTGTATGTCACAGGAGAGCTAGAGAGCACGTCTCCACCTAGACTGCAATCAGATATCAAGTGAATTTAGGTAAATAGTACTGTGTCATCCCCGAACTAACTCGATGATCACAGAGTAGGCAAACATATTCTGTGTTGTAGTCAAGTTCAGGTTATACTGGCAGCAGAAAGAATATGTTTCATCAGCAAATGTGTTTCTCGAGTAAGCAAGGACTACAACTTGCGTCTCAAATTTGCATCCGTCTAAGCCCGGAATACAGAAAGAGAGTAAATTGTGTCTCTGCTCTATCAAACTACGAGTATGTCTGATACTCCAGAGATGCAGTGTTGTTACTTTAAATTCCTGTCATTATTTTACTGGATGACTCTAGTGCTTTAGAAGTAGGCAAAATAAGTAGTACTCGATCTTCAGATATTGACATGTAAAGTTCCTATTAGTTGTTATGACGAATAACTGGACATTATTTTGTATGCTGACATTAAAGGCAATAACATGTTATGATAAACATGACAAGAAGTACCGATTTCATCATTTAATTTTCCACGACATTACTAGTAATAGAAGTGTGTGTTGCAGATGCACTAGAAAGAATCTCAGTCTAATATGTTATCTTTTTCTGAGTAAACTGCAACTATTCTACTTTCTCTTCTTCTTTGGTAGCGGTACAGCCGTTGGTGAGCCTTGGATTCTTCAACGATTTTCCTCTGCATTTCTCGGTTGTTTGCCATTCTTATCCACCCCCGGACTCAAATACTGGTGAGATCCACTATTACGTCGTCAATCCACATTCTTCTAGGCCTCGCTGTATGGATTACACCCTTCACCATTTTCCTGGGAATTTTATCGTCTGCCATTCTCTCCACGTGTTCTAGCCATCGCATTCCCTGTGATTTCGAAAATTTTACTATGTCCCATCTTGTATTAATACTTATCATTTGGCATTGTGGAATATTCTCCAGCCTTCTTCCTCCCTTACTGGACGATAGATTTTGCGTATTATTATGCGCTCAAAGGTTTCTACTGCATTTTTATCAAGTTCTGTCAACGTCCATACCTCTAACCCGTAAATGATAACTGGGTGGACTAGGGAGTTTTGTTTTTCTTGCAACAAGGCTACTCCTGAAAAGTTGCGTATTTGCAAAGAGAGCTCTGTTTCCTGCTTGTATTCTTTTCGTTATAGCCTTTCCAATTCTGTTGTCATTTGTTATTAGGGCTACCGATTAGTTAAAAGAGGACACTCCTTTGAAGCATTTCCCACTGATGTTTAGGTCTTAAGGCGTTCTCCTGGCCCCAGATTGTGGCATTACCATACATTTTGTTTGGTTTTCATTTACTATGAGGCCAGTTTCTAATGCTTCTGTTCAATTGCCACGCATGTTTCTCGGAGTACATTGATATTTCTTCTTACTATAGAAATCTCAATAGTTTTCATAAATACGGTGTCTCTTCCGTTGATTTTATTTACTACACTATGCTGGGCCGTATTAAATAGGACAGTAGAGAGATTATGACCTTGCTTGATGCCTTTATTTAAGTCAATTTTTCACTTGTTGTGCTAAAGACACATATTTTTGCTCTTGTCTCTGTCATTGTCATTCTGATTAGTCTTGTTAGTTGAGCACGTAGGCCAACTTCTTTCAGTACTATGTATAGTTCTTGCCTGTTTATGCTCTCAAAGGCTTGTTTGAAGTCGATGAACAGGAAATGCAGATCTACATCACATTCGTAGATCTTTCCCATCACTTGTCTTATCA
Source organism: Schistocerca americana (assembly GCF_021461395.2). NCBI lineage: Eukaryota > Metazoa > Arthropoda > Insecta > Orthoptera > Acrididae > Schistocerca > Schistocerca americana. The sequence goes on along the minus strand of NC_060119.1, from coordinate 508,380,184 downwards.
CAAATATTTGATCAGTTGTTCCTCAGTCTATTCGAAAGCCGCACTGACATTCAACTAGTATGTATTCTGCGCACTTCTGTATCCTTTCGTTTAACAGACTTGTGGAGATCTTATAAGATGTGCTTAGGAATGTTATACCTCTATAGTTGTCGCATGCTGTTCTATCCCCTTTCTTACAAATGGGGATTTTTATTCCAGTTTTCCAATTATCCGACATAGTTTGCGTTTCCCAAATGTCGAATATTAATGTGTGCCTTTCGTTTATTATAGGTTCTCCATAAGTTTTTATAAATTCACGAATTATGCTGTCTTCTTAGGGGCTCGATTGTTTTTCATCTTGCGCATAGCCTGGAAGACCTCTTGTAGTTTTGGCTTTCTTGCCTCACTGGCTCATTGACTACTTCCAGCGCCACTCCTTCCTTCTGTGCAGCTGTCTCTTCATCCTCTAAGCTACACTCCTGGAAATTGAAATAAGAACACCGTGAATTCATTGTCCCAGGAAGGGGAAACTTTATTGACACATTCCTGGGGTCAGATTCATCACATGATCACACTGACAGAACCACAGGCACATAGACACAGGCAACAGAGCATGCACAATGTCGGCACTAGTACAGTGTATATCCACCTTTCGCAGCAATGCAGGCTGCTATTCTCCCATGGAGACGATCGTAGAGATGCTGGATGTAGTCCTGTGGAACGGCTTGCCATGCCATTTCCACCTGGCGCCTCAGTTGGACCAGCGTTCGTGCTGGACGTGCAGACCGCGTGAGACGACGCTTCATCCAGTCCCAAACATGCTCAATGGGGGACTGATCCGGAGATCTTGCTGGCCAGGGTAGTTGACTTACACCTTCTAGAGCACGTTGGGTGGCACGGGATACATGCGGACGTGCATTGTCCTGTTGGAACAGCAAGTTCCCTTGCCGGTCTAGGAATGGTAGAACGATGGGTTCGATGACGGTTTGGATGTACCGTGCACTATTCAGTGTCCCCTCGACGATCACCAGTGGTGTACGGCCAGTGTAGGAGATCCCTCCCCACACCATGATGCCGAGTGTTGGCCCTGTGTGCCTCGGTCGTATGCAGTCCTGATTGTGGCGCTCACCTGCACGGCGCCAAACACGCATACGACCATCATTGGCACCAAGGCAGAAGCGACTCTCATCGCTGAAGACGACACGTCGCCATTCGTCCCTCCATTCACGCCTGTCGCGACACCACTGGAGGCGGGCTGCACGATGTTGGGGCGTGAGCGGAAGACGGCCTAACGGTGTGCGGGACCGTAGCCCAGCTTCATGGAGACGGTTGCGAATGGTCCTCGCCGATACCCCAGGAGCAACAGTGTCCCTAATTTGCTGGGAAGTGGCGGTGCGGTCCCCTACGGCACTGCGTAGGATCCTACGGTCTTGGCGTGCATCCGTGCGTCGCTGCGGTCCGGTCCCAGGTCGACGGGCACGTGCACCTTCCGCCGACCACTGGCGACAACATCGATGTACTGTGGAGACCTCACGCCCCACGTGTTGAGCAATTCGGCGGTACGTCTACCCGGCCTCCCGCATGCCCACTATACGCCCTCGCTCAAAGTCCGTCAACTGCACATACGGTTCACGTCCACGCTGTCGCGGCATGCTACCAGTGTTAAAGACTGCGATGGAGCTCCGTATGCCATGGCAAACTGGCTGACACTGACGGCGGCGGTGCACAAATGCTGCGCAGCTAGCGCCATTCGACGGCCAACACCGCGGTTCCTGGTGTGTCCGCTGTGCCGTGCGTGTGATCATTGCTTGTACAGCCCTCTCGCAGTGTCCGGAGCAAGTATGGTGGGTCTGACACACCGGTGTCAATGTGTTCTTTTTTCCATTTCCAGGAGTGTATTATTTAGCTTGTCTTTGAAATACTCTTCCCATCTTCCCAATATCTATTCTTCCTCCCTTACCATTTTCCCATCTTAACTGAAGCACGCCATTGTTTTTGACTGGAATCTGCTCTTTATTTTGCCTGCAGCATGATATAACTTCCTTATTTCATTCTGTTCCTTTAACTCTTCTAGTTCTTGAAATCTCTTCTTAAACCACTCTCTTTCCTTTGTATTACACAGCCTGTTAGCTCTTCTCATTACTTCTCTATATTTATCCACATTATCGCCGGTTTCTCTCTGTGGCACTTTTATTGTTGCCCTGTTCTTTTCCTCTATTCCTGACCTGCAGTCTTCATCAACCCATTCCTGGGTTCTTCTGTTATTTCTTCTGCAGCATCTTTAATGGCTTTTTCAATCCTGCGCTACCTTTAGTCTACTTCTACTCCAGTCGCTTCATTGCTTAAGTTTCTGCTTAGTGTTAGTTGGTATTCTTTTTACTTCATCAGGGATTTTCAGTTTGTCAGTATTCCAGTTCATCTTTTCTGTTCTGCTGCCATTTGTTAATGACAGTTTCTCTCTCAAGACTGATTTCGTCACAAAGTGATCTTTGTCACAATTTGGTCCTCTGAAGCTCCGAACATCTATAAATGACATGGGGTGGCGTGCAATCACTAAAATATGATCAATCTGATTGATTACTCCATTGACTGGAGACTTCCAAGTACCCAGATGGATCCTTTTATGCGAGAAGCAGGTACTTTTAATAATCATATTATTCCTTGCTGCGAGTTGGCATAGTAGGAATCCATTCTCGTTGTTTTCTTCATGTAGTGAATATTTTCCAGAACTGTATATTGATGTTCGTTCCTCCTTATTTTTGCTTTAAAATGTCCTATTACTAGCATTGAGTCATATCTGGGTACTGTGCAGCATACTTTTCTCAAGTCTTCGTAGAACTGTTCTTTTATTATATCCTCTTTTTCCTATGTTCGTGTATATTCATTTACTATTGATATATTCCTAAATTTCCCTCTTAGCCTGTCTGCATATCTTTTCATTTATAAATTCTAATAGGCTTTTCCTGACTTCCCTTGTTGTTCTAAACCCTGTTCCGGATCGGCCTGTTCTTTCTTTCGGTCCACTGTATACCAATGAGTACTCAGGTTTATCTATCTGCCCATTTCCTTGCCGTCTTTCCTGTAGTTCTAAGGCCTCATACTTACAATGCAAAATTTCATTGGCTATTTCTTTCATTTTTTCAGGCTGTGAAGCATTGTCCTCACATTCCAAGATGCTATTGTCCGATCCTTTATCCGTTCTCTTTGCCGTGGGTTGTGATACGTGTTTTCCATCCAGTTTCCGAGGCTTTTGTTGAATTTCGTGGAGGACCAGGATTTGTATCAGGTTTACTCCTCTAGGGAAGCTGGCTTCACTACGCCTCTATAGCCGTCCCTGCCCTGCGTTGAGAAACACACTTCGTCTCGCTCCTCAGTCTAGACCAGTCCGGCTTGGGAGACTCTGACAGTGGCTACGCTAACGCCGGAATAACTCTCAACTTCAACGAAGCACGTAAAACCTCCCACCTGGCACTGGAGGTGCCTGCTATAAGGCGATAGCCTCTGGGAGGAAACTGCAACTACTACAACTGGAATTTCTGTAACTTTCATCTCTTTGAATGTAGCGATCTACTTTGCATTTTTTTTCAACGTTTTCAGAAACAGAATTGCATGTTTCAGTATATTACCATGTGTGTTCGGGTAATGGGATCGAATACGTCGAGATAGCAATGTTCGAAATGGCTCCAAATTTATTCTGACGTTATTGACTGAAAAAAAGTGTAGAAAATCCAGAAATAAAAGGAGACCAACATTGGTGGAGGAACACAAGCCAAGTTTGAAAGAAAAAAAAAATTCTCACTCTGTCTTGTACTCGTATAGATGTTCGTGATAGCACTCTCAGTATTCAAAATTCATCTAATACAATGAACCATTTTCAGCAGTAGTGTAGTTGTAATTATTAGTCATAGAATTTTACGACGATAAGATGGCTGTCTTTGACTGCAGAATATTCAAAGATGCAAAATAGTGCTAGACTGTTTCCTTACATTAAACGTCATTACGTGTATATTTGGATTTTAGAATTTGAATATTTGTGAGAGAAAAATTATTCATTTACAGAAACAAAAGGACATGTTTTTGACTCTATTCATATTGTTGATGAGTCTGGTGAAGTTCGTCTAACAGCAGAAGATTAATACAACTGAATTAAGTAATGTTGATTGTGATAATTAAGTGTAAGAATCCTCATTTCAGATAACTGAACAGTCAATCAGACGGCAGATATGTTTAAGAAAATAGATATTTTGACATAAACGATGTCCAAACATCCGTTGGCGAAATTTCGTCAAGGCAGACTCCGACGTCAGGTTGAATTTCTGAAATTGCACAAACACAGGCAGGGGTAGCAGAATATATCCACAAATTATCAGATCAAGTAAAAAAATTTTCATTTGTGCAGGAAAGAATATGAAGCTGGATGACGCACATAGATTTCAACTGGCTGAGGAATTTTCTAAGTAGACTTGGGAGAAGTAGAAATTAACAGGCAAAATAAATGGCACAAAATTTAATGAATGGAAAGAAAAGGCCTACCCACTAACGACAAACCAAAAATAAATTTAAAACAATAGTGATTACCGTCTTGATGGAGGTAAGTCCAGATAGAACTTAAATGTTTAAGGAAACTGTAGGTTCAGATTTTGCCGAATGTCACAGTGCTGTTTTGGAAGACATAAAATCAGTTAAAAAGGAAATTACTTACTTGTGAGAAAACATGAGGGTTATCGAATCACTACTGCGTAACATTGACGTCATGTGTCATTCCATTCCAAGTGACAATAGAAGAAAATGTACAAGGCAGCGGCTCAGGTTCCCACTGAACAAACATACAACATTGGAGCCCCACCAGGGTGGTGTCAGAAATGCTAAAAGAAAATACGGTGTGACATAGGTGTTTCTGATATTTTTACCTGATAAGGAAAACATACACCAAGTTGTATTCATATAATCATTCTAAGATCTGCTGCTGCATTTGTTGTTAGATATACAGAGCGTCAGATTCGTTAGTACATTCAAGCTGACGCTGCTCTTTGGGGCACTGAGGCAGCATAATCTAGCGACGTTTAAGACTTTGAATATGGTTTACTGGTAAAGTACTTGTCCAGGGGTATTCAGAAGAGACTTTACAAGGAAGTATTTAATCTGGAAGCAAGGCAATCTTCGGAAAAGCTTTGAAACATCTAATTATAGCAACAAATGCTTTCATGCTTCAATCTCAAACAGAGAAGTTTTATGAGTACTGCAGGTGAAGCTGCCTATTGAATTAAGGGAGAAACTGTTTCATAAAATTTCGACTTTTTCATCTGATATATCGACTGAATACCGTCCAGCCAACTTCAGAGTGAGCCTTGGTGACTATGAAGATGGCTGGACGGTATCCAGCCGAAATAACAGAAGAAGAAGTTGAATTTATGCGGCTTCACGCCCGAAATTTTATGGAACAATGTTTGCGCCGCGAAAATATGAAGACGCACATCACTGTCCCCGAAACAAACTGGAGGAATTTGTGTCAGTGTTAGGTTCCACTGACATTATACAAGGAAAAGTAAAAGCTGGGACGTGTGCATCATGATAAGAACAACCTGACATGTTCAACAAACATCTGGGACGGCAAAATATTGGATCAGCTTGCAGTGGAGGCATGGAAATCACGATTTATGTTGTGGAGGGCAGACAAAATTCTCAGGCGATCTGTGCAACTACTGTCTAGCCTGATCTCCCTGCCATGCCAAAAGAAAGTAGCAACAACGGTGATATAACCAATAAAGTTCTGCTTATCATTATTCGAGTGGACTGCAGAATCAGAATTAAAAGAGTCATACTCTAGAGCAAGAGGGCGGAAGATGGTAATGACTTTTTTACGACATGTGCACAGGAAAACTATGAGCAACTACATTAAGCTCCAGAATTCTGGTCATGAGTAGGAGTGGGGTCAGTGACAATAAAATGAACATGCTCCGATGCAATGATAAGAGTGACATACATGAGGAATTATGTTAGTAACTACAGTAATGTACCGGTCAGCCTATAAAGCATATATGGAAGATATCCCTCATGTAATTGTTTTGAATACTGGTACTATTTTGAGTCTACTGTCTTCCAATTTGTATAAGAGGGTGCATGAATCTGTCAAAGTCTGCTATTTACCAATTCCAAAATCCTGGGAGTAATTAGTGCAGAGTCGAAACATGTGAAGATAGAAGATGAGCAGTATTAGCTGATCAGAACATTTGTGAAATGGAAGTCAGTATGTGAACAGAAACTACAGCACTGTGACTACTGACTTATCTTTTATCTGTGACAAGGACAGCGTGTAGAAGTTCTATCACTACGTAAGTTGATGAGTACAGTTTTCCACATGGGCACAAATCTTGACAGTATCTAGTAGAACGTGTACAAACACTCCGCATTTGGAAAAGTATTATGAGACTACAAACGTAGCAGCTTAGTATTAAGAGACTACAAACCTAGCCGCTTGCTAAATTGAACTGTTGTGTTAATGGTTAATGAAAACATCTCAGCAGCGTTATTGCACATTTATTGTGTTGCAAGCGGTTTCGTTCACTGAACATCTTCAGGTTGTCGAGTTGTTCTGAAGTCATGATATAAATGGTGTGGTTGTCATACAGTATTGTGCAATGTTAAAGACCAAATCCAAGTGTACGCAGCATACTGCCATACTGCCACCAGGCGGTCGGCAGAATATTTCTGATCACTGGTTTTGGATTTGGTATGCAACATTACGTGTGAGAACCAGACCAGTTTTGTCATGACTTCAGCACAGCTTGGAAAACTGAAGATGTTCAGTGAAAGAAACCAATTGCAAAACAATAAAAGTGCATTAATACAGCTAAGGTGCTTTTCATTAATCATTAATATTAGTGACAGCTGTGGTACCCAACATGATCAAAAATACGAATTGTGGTAGTTCAGCTGAGTGAAACGGACGATACAACTGTGTGAATGTGGAAACTGAAATAAATATGAACGACAAATCACAAAGACTCGCAACAAATGTACTTGTAGACGTATACGAAGCATGGAACCGCTATTGGTCTGTGGTTAGAACGATGATATCAATATCTGCCTAGGTGCTGGACTTGATGATAATCCAAAAATAATAAGAGCCACCAGTGGTGAGAATGTACACAAACCCTAAAATATAAATACCATTAAAATAAAAAATAGAAATAAAGAAGTGTATGCTCACCAAATTAAGAAACAAATTGATATTACCTGTGACATATGTACAGATACACCTCAGTTCCGTTATACTCAGTCATTTTTCCCCACACGTTTGCACTGTATTCTTTACGCCAGGACCCTTAAATAACTGTTTATACTATGCAAAGTTTGAGTTGAAAAATTTACTTCTCTTGTTGGTGTAGCTTTAGTCAGTTTAACTGTGAGCTATTATGCATTGTACCTGATGGTGTTTAAACGTGTCAGTAGTGACTGACTGCCATTTTTTTGTGTGAGTCCAAAGAATTCCATATTTTTTTCCTTTCTATACAGTCACAGGCTGATACAAAGAAGCAATCTTTAAAGACGAAATGTATTACGAAACCCTGAAATAAAATATGAGTTAGGGTGTCAGTCACATATTTACTTTAAAGAAGGAATTTTAAAACTACTTGTAATGAAAAGAGAGTAAAATTAGAGTGATGACAGATACGTTAAAAAGCAAAACTGTCTTTCCTCAATGGGGGTTTGTTGTCTCTCAATCGGAACATGTCTAAAAATACTATGTTTTATATAAGAGAGTAAATTGTATCTGTGGTCCAGTAGCGTACGTCTGTTACTCCAGAGGTCCAGCGTGGTTAATTTAAATCTCTATCGTAATTTAACTCACTGATTCTGATCTGAAAGAAACAGACAAAATAAATTTTACTGGATGTTCAAATACTGACACGTTAAGTCGTTATTAGTTGTTATAAGCGAATAAGTCGGCATTATTTTGTACGCTGAGATTAAATAACGATGTTTTATTTAATTGCCCGTGACAGTACTACTAATTGAAATGTTTGTTTCAGATACACTAAATCCTGAATCTAATATGCTATCTTTTTCTAAATAAATTGCAACTATTGCTACTAAAAGTTTTGTAACTTTCATCTTTGTGAGTGAAGCGATCTTGTTTGTCTTTTTTCATTGTATAAAAGACAGTTTTTAATGTTCTAGTTTATTAAGTATTCAAGTGGTAAAATCTAATAGAAAGAGATAACAGTATTAAAATACCCTTATGAGATTGGTGTCATCAGTGAAAGCGAAGTGGAGTTTCAATATCCTCGGATTTAAATGAATAGTTAACAAGCGCAGAATATGTATTGAGAGTAGGAGGACGGAAGCAATCAGGAATAGTGGAAATTAGATTAGCGGTTAAAATCCAAAAATCGGGGACCATGTAGTCGACAATGCGGTGGCCTTCTTGGTTTCTGGAAGGAAATTACACATGACACACGACGCAGGGAAGATAGCTTAGAAAAAGTCGACTAGCACACGCAAAGAGAGCACATGGATTTTTGGGAGTCTGATGATCTAGTAAAACAAAACTAGACATGCTCATTTTGATGTAGGGCACAACGGCGTTGAAACGGGAAAATGTTTAACAAGTCTTCCATAGTATAACAGTGAAATGTTCCTGTAAGGATCGTTTCACAATATTAAGTATGATTTACCCCGTTACTCCATCTCAAATTGGCGTCTCTAACCCGGGAGAAGACTGAATAGTGGAATGTATTACTTCATCCATAGTTAACGTTATGGTGCAAACGACATGTGTTCTGCAACAGTTTAAAACATATTTCTATATACAGGGTGATCCATTGATATTGGTCGGGCCAAATATCTCACGAAATAAGGATCAAACGAAAAAACTACAAATAACGAAACTCGTCTAGCTTGAAGGGGGAAACCAGATGACGATAGATGGCGCTGCCATAGGTCAAACGGATATCAACTGCGTTTTTTTTAGTAGGAACCCCCATTTTCATTACACATTCGTGTAGTACGTAAAGAAATATGAATGTTTTAGTTGGACCACTTTTTTCGCTTTGTGATAGATGGCGCTGTAATAGTCAAAAACGTATAATTACGTGGTATCACGTAACATTCCGCCAGTGCGGACGGTAGTTGCTTCGTGATACATTACCCGTGGTAAAATGGACCGTTTACCAATTGCGGAAAAGGTCGATATCATGTTGATGTATGGCTATTGTGATCAAAATGCCCAACGGGCGTGTGCTGTGTATGCTGCTCGGTATCCTGGACGACATCATCCAAATGTCCGGACCGTTAGCCGGATAGTTACGTTAGTTAAGGAAACAGAAAGTGTTCAGCCACATGTGAAACGTCAGCCACGACCTGCAACAAATGATGATGCCCAAGTAGGTGTTTTAGCTGCTGTCGTGTCTAATCCGCACATCAGTAGCAGGCAAATTGCGCGAGAATCGGGAATCTCAAAAACGTCGGTGTTGAGAATGCTACATCAACATCGATTGCACCCGTACCATATTTCTATGCACCAGGAATTGCATGGCGACGACTTTGAACGTCGTGTACAGTTCTGCCACTGGGCACAAGAGAAATAACTGGACGATGACAGATTTTTTGCACGCGTTCTATTTAGCGACGAAGTGTCATTCACCAAGAGCGATAACGTAAACCGGCATAATATGCACTATTGGGCAACGGAAAATCCACGATCGTTGCGACAAGTAGAACATCAGCGACCTTGGCGGGTTAATGTATGGTGCGGCATTATGGGAGGAAGGATAATTGGCTCCCATTTTATCGCTGACAACCTGAATGATGCAATACATGCTGATTTCCTACGTAATGTTCTACCGATGTTACTACAAGATGTTTGACTGCATGACAGAATGGCTATGTACTTCCAACATGATGGATGTACGGCACATAGCTCGCGTGCGGTTGAAGTGGTATTGAATAGCATATTTCATGACAGGTGGATTGGTCGTCGAAGCACCATACCATGACCCGCGCGTTCACCGGATCTGACGTCCCCGGATTTCTTTCTGTGGGGAAAGTTGAAGGATATTTGCTATGGTGATGCACCGACAACGCCTGACAACACGCGTCAACGCATTGTCAATGCATGTGCGAACATTTTGGAAGGCGAACCACTCGCTCTTGAGAGGAATGTCGTTACACGTATTGCCAAATGCGTTGAGATTGACGGACATCATTTTGAGCACTTATTGCATTAATGTGGTATTTACAGTTAATCACGCTGTAATAGCATGCGTTCTCAGAAATGATAAGTTCATAAAGGTACATGTATCACATTGGAACAACAGAAACAAAATGTTCAAACGTACCTAATTTCTGTATTTTAATTTAAAAAACCTGCCTATTACCAACTGTTCGTCTAAAATTGTGAGCCATATGTTTGTGACTATTACAGCGCCATCCATCACAAAGAGAAAAAACTGGTCCAACTAAAACATTCATATTTCTTTACGTACTACACGAATATGTAATAAAAATGGGGGTTCCTATTTTAAAAAAAACGCAGTAGATATGCGTCTGACCTATGGCAGCGCCATTTAGCGAGCCGCCCATAGGGCCATCTGGTTTCCCCCTTCAAGCTAGACAAGTTTCGTTCTTTGTAGTTTTTTCGTTTGAGGCTTATTTCGTGAGATATTTGGCCCGGTCACGATCAATGGACCACCGTGTATATATATAACTATTATTCAGTGTTTCTCACGTAATCAACACTTCTATTTTATATTACTTGTGTCTCATATTCCACACGCCTAAAATTGATAACCTGACTTCAAATAATTAATACAAAACAATGGCCCTGAATTAGTAGAAATCCTAACAATAACCTATACAATTCATAAGTTACTTACCTCACAAAAATCTTCATTACAAGAACTACTGCAATACAGGTAGCGCCAATACAGCCAGCTAAATAAGAGACTCTAACTACTGAAGGCTCGAACTACTAATAGGCATGTGGTTAGCAAAGGAAAGATTTTTTTGCAGAGCAAACAAAGTATTTACCTTAAGAATGTGACAACCAGTTCAAAAATTATGTAATCATCAGTAATAAATCACAGTGACGGATATACACTCCTGGAAATTGAAATAAGAACACCGTGAATTCATTGTCCCAGGAAGGGGAAACTTTATTGACACATTCCTGGGGTCAGATACATCACATGATCACACTGACAGAACCACAGGCACATAGACACAGGCAACAGAGCATGCACAATGTCGACACTAGTACAGTGTATATCCACCTTTCGCAGCAATGCAGGCTGCTATTCTCCCATGGAGACGATCGTAGAGATGCTGGATGTAGTCCTGTGGAACGGCTTGCCATGCCATTTCCACCTGGCGCCTCAGTTGGACCAGCGTTCGTGCTGGACGTGCAGACCGCGTGAGACGACGCTTCATCCAGTCCCAAACATGCTCAATGGGGGACAGATCCGGAGATCTTGCTGGCCAGGGTAGTTGATTTACACCTTCTAGAGCACGTTGGGTGGCACGGGATACATGCGGACGTGCATTGTCCTGTTGGAACAGCAAGTTCCCTTGCCGGTCTAGGAATGGTAGAACGATGGGTTCGAGACGGTTTGGATGTACCGTGCACTATTCAGTGTCCCCTCGACGATCACCAGTGGTGTACGGCCAGTGTAGGAGATCGCTCCCCACACCATGATGCCGGGTGTTGGCCCTGTGTGCCTCGGTCGTATGCAGTCCTGATTGTGGCGCTCACCTGCACGGCGCCAAACACGCATACGACCATCATTGGCACCAAGGCAGAAGCGACTCTCATCGCTGAAGACGATACGTCTCCATTCGTCCCTCCATTCACGCCTGTCGCGACACCACTGGAGGCGGGCTGCACGATGTTGGGGCGTGAGCGGAAGACGGCCTAACGGTGTGCGGGACCGTAGCCCAGCTTCATGGAGACGGTTGCGAATGGTCCTCGCCGATACCCCAGGAGCAACAGTGTCCCTAATTTGCTGGGAAGTGGCGGTGCGGTCCCCTACGGCACTGCGTAGGATCCTACGGTCTTGGCGTGCATCCGTGCGTCGCTGCGGTCCGGTCCCAGGTCGACGGGCACGTGCACCTTCCGCCGACCACTGGCGACAACATCGATGTACTGTGGAGACCTCACGCCCCACGCGTTGAGCAATTCGGCGGTACGTCCACCCGGCCTCCCGCATGCCCACTATACGCCCTCGCTCAAAGTCCGTCAGCTGCACATACGGTTCACGTCCACGCTGTCGCGGCATGCTACCAGTGTTAAAGACTGCGATGGAGCTCCATATGCCACGGCAAACTGGCTGACACTGACGGCGGCGGTGCACAAATGCTGCGCAGCTAGCGCCATTCGACGGCCAACACCGCGGTTCCTGGTGTGTCCGCTGTGCCGTGCGTGTGATCATTGCTTGTACAGCCCTCTCGCAGTGTCCGGAGCAAGTATGGTGGGTCTGACACACCGGTGTCAATGTGTTCTTTTTTCCATTTCCAGGAGTGTACATTCAGACCGTCCGCTCACGCTAATACTGCAAACCTCCAACACTGCTAATTATTAATCTCTAACCTCCATCACTGCTGACTACTCACTCCCAACTTCCATCAGAGCTGGCTGTTCGCCTCCAACTGCCATCACCGCTGTCTGTTAACTTCCAACTGCGAGTCCGACCAGCCACAGAGTCTCTTACAGAGTGCGCACTGCGCTGTCAACGTTAGTAATTCAGAGTGCTACATAGCGCTGCCAACATACAAACACATAAACAGCCTACTTACAGCTGCAAGCACTCGACCGATGGAGCACGCCACCGTCTCTTGTGTTTCCACGCACGGCTTTCCGTATTGGGAAGGAGCGCCTGGTTCCCGGCACGAATCCGCCCGGCGGAACCGGTGAGCCGGCCAGTCTGTGGATGGTTTTTAGGAGTTCTCCATCTGCCTCGGCGAATGCAGGCTGGTTCCCCTTATTCCGCCTCAGCTACACCATGTCGGCATACACCACCATTATTCTACCACGCAAACATAGGGGTTACACTCTTCTGGTATGAGACGTTCCGTGGGGGGCGGGGGGGGGGGGGGGGGGGAGACGGGGGTGTCCACCGGGGGCCAAACCGCACAATAACCCTGAAAGAGTAGATCGGTGTGGGGCGGCGGTGGGGTGAAGTGGACTGCGGTGCTCGTCATGGGGCAGTGGACCAATGCTGCTGCGGCTGGGACGGATCCTCTCCATCGTTTCTAGGCCCCCGGTTCACATACAGTGCAATGCAATAGAATCTCATATTCCTAAGTTCTTTACTTTCCCTTCCCTCTTGCATGAGAGAATGAGTGAATGTATGTGTCACCTTTGTGTTACCAATGTAGCTGTAGTGTAGCGCTTTCCGGCTGCTGTTTTGACAACATGATCAACGTTGGGTACGTTGACCAAAGTAAAGAGTTTTTCCCCCTTTTGTAAGCCATTTGGCTTTTCATTATATTGGTGACCCCTTCCGTTCCTCTCTTATAACTGGGTGATCCAGTCAGCAAGTGCGCACGAACACGCTGCTGCTGAGTCTTGGTAAGTGGGTATCGGCGGTTAAGCGCGAGCTTGGTAACCTCGTGACGATGTTGTGTTGGTTTTTAGCCTAACTGAAGTACAGGGTGTATCAAAAAGAATCGCCCGATTTGGCACATCATAATTATGGAACTAATAAACATATACAATGAATTTTATTTTTTGATGAACGGGAAACTCAAAAAGTTTTTTCGTACCTTTTCATAGATGCTGAATAAGCCCCCCTTGAGATGCACGGCATATGTCAATGCGGTATTCAAATTGTTCCCACGCTGTAGCGAACATGTCCTGAGTTAAAGCTTCCACAGCTGCAGTTATCTGATGTCTCAGTTCATTCATTATGGTTGGTAACGGATCCCCAGAAGAAATAATCACACGCAGTCAGGTCCGGTGACCTTGGAGGCCAATAATGTAAGGCTGAATCATTTGATCCAATGCGACCGATCCACCGTTTAGTAATCCTTTGATTTAAAAATTCCCACACTTCCAGAGGCCAGCGTGGCGGTGCTTCATCCTGTTGGTAAGTGAAGTCGTTCGAATCGGTCTCCAACTGTGAGAAAAGCAAGTTCTCAAGCATATTGAGATATTTGCTTCCTGTAACAGTGTTCTCGGCAAAGAAAAACGGGCCGTGAAATTGCACAAAACACGTAAAATTCTGTAGAGCCCCTCTCATGAAATTTCCTGGCAGATTAAAACTGTGTACCAGACCGAGACCCGAACACGGGACCTTTGCCTTACGCCGGTACGTGCTCTACCATATAGGCTACCGAAGCCTCCTCGTAGCCTTATTTCTGCCAGTACCTCGTCTCCTGCCTTCCAAACTTGGACGGGGCGTGAGTCGTGCGTGGGTAGCTCAGATGGACAGTCTGCTTTCCGCAGCGCTGCGGCGAGGACGTCTTGTTTTCGTCCCGTCCGCGCGGTCTCGAGTGACAGTAGTTGTTTACTACTTCGTCGCCGCTAGTTTAGAGTCCATCACTACCGACGCAATATGGCACATTCATGCAGACAAACCACCATCAAGATCAGTTTTCAACTCGATCATGCACGACCGCGAGCTTTTGAAGTGGAACATTTTCTACGTTGCGACGTTAAAACTGAACCGCAGGACATTATAGGTATCCGTCTCTCTATCACGAGGAGTGTTGTCTACGTCAAGTTAGTAAGTGACGAAGTGTGCAACAGATTCGTGCGCGCACATGCGAACGAGCTTATATTCAAACATTCTGATGGCCATATTGGGGCGGTCTCTATCGATCACGCCTGGCTTGGTCTCCATACGACACGCGTTTTCGAAGTCCCTTTCGAAGTACCACCGGACGTAGTCACCGTGGCTTTCCAGGCTTACGGCAGAGTGGAAGGTGGTCAACTACATGGCCGGAAAATGGACCACCTTTACAACGTACTCGGTTTTAACGGGGTGCGACAGATCAAAATTGAACTGATCAAACAAGTACCATTCTATCTTGTCATCGGCGGATGTAGGGCGATCATTATGTATGACGGTCAGCCACGCACTTGCTCCAGTTGTGGCCAAGAAGGGCACGTCAGGTCGGATTGTCTCGGACGACGGCTTACTCAAATCCCCACGGGTGAATCTATGCCTCCTTCTACGGTGACGACCCTTTTCCTCAATTATACCGAGGTTGCACGGGCGGCAACCCTTTGTGATTCGGACCACCTTCGTCCGATAGCCACCACCGATAGCGAGGCCACAGTGGATTCCGCAGTACCCGATCCGGTCTCTATAACGGGGCCCCCTCCTGAGGATAATCACCGACCGACCTTGCAAGAAAGCACATATGCCGGGATGGACATTGACCCACGGGTTGTGCCGACAGCGGCTTTTCTTCCAGACACCGGAGCAGCTGAAGAAATCCACCCATATTCGGATACTGAAACACACGTCTATAAACAGCGTTCCCAGTGGAAACACAAGAGACGATGGCGTGCTCCATCGGTCGAGTGCTTGCAGCTGTAATTAGGCTGTTTATGTGTTTGTATGTTGGCAGCGCTGTGTAGCACTCTGCATTACTAACGTTGACAGCGCAGTGCGCACTCTGTAAGAGACTCTGTGGCTGGTCGGACTAGCAGTTGGAAGTTAACAGTCAGCGGTGATGGCAGTTGGAGGCAAACAGCCAGCACTGATGGAAGTTGGGAGTGAGTAGTCAGCAGTGATGGAGGTTAGAGGTTAATAATTAGCAGTGTTGGAGGTATTCAGTATTAGCGGACGGTCTGAATGTATATCCGTCACTGAGATTTATTACTGATGATTATATAATTTTTGAACTGGTTGTCACATTCTTAAGGTAAATACATTGTTTGCTCTGCAAAAAAATCTTTCCTTTGCTAACCACATGCCTATTAGTAGTTCGAGCCTTCAGTAGTTAGAGTCTCTTGTTTAGCTGGCTGTATTGGCTCTAACTGTATTGCAATAGTTCTTGTAATGAAGATTTTTGTGAGGTAAGTAATTTATGAATTGTATAGGATATTGTTAGGATTTCTACTAATTCAGGGCCATTGTTTTGTATTAATTATTTGAAGTGAGGTTATCAATTTTAAAGCAGTTAGATCGCGTTACCCTTGAATATTATGAGTAATTAATGATTAGGTAAAGTTCGAGTTCTGTTTGTCAGGGAAAATTCTGCTGGTCAATGTTGAGATGATAAAGAATAGCAAAGAGACAGCATAGTCAATTTCACTCAGCAATATAAACAGAAAATTTAAATAAAGGAGTTTCACAGCGATCGTCTGACATGGACTGTGAACATTCCGACGACGGTATCGGCGGTGCAGGGGTCGCAGTAACATCCCACCCAACAGATCGCCATGGTGACGGCTTCAGTACCTCCGACCCCACAGTACAGCAGGATCACAAGCAGACAGCTGCTGCCTATTCCCAGGCAGTAGCGCCGAAGGAGTCTGCGCCGAGTGCCTCAGCAGCCACAAACAGCCACCAACAGCCGATGGTATTTCATGGCGACTGGGCGGACGACAGTGAGGAAAACTCCTTGCCCATCGTGTCGGACCACACGTGGTAGAATTCACCCCACCAGTAATGATCCTTTTCCACCATCAGATACAGAGATGAGACAGCCTTACAAGGGTGTTGATGGCCAACAAGGGTGCTGTGGATAGACCTCAAACTTATCGCGTTGCGACTATAAACAATAACACTATACGGACGAGCGCTAAGTTATCCTTGCTTCAGGATATGTTGAATTCTGCTTCCACTGATATGGCCCTTCTCCAGGAGGTGTACGCCGACGATTTCCCAGGCATGTAGGATTATGATGCAAGCGTCTCTCCAGTTTCCACCACAGGCAGTGGTGTTGCTGTAATTCCTCGGGAAGGGATAGTGGCGGACGACATCCTCTTTCTGTCTGGGGCAAGAGGAATGGCACTCACAGAATTAGGTGTTTGCCTTATCAACATCTACGCACCTTCCGGAACGGTCAAACGTCGCGAACGTTCACGATTCTTTGCTGAAGACGTCGTCCCGCTCTTCCAAGGCCGCCACGACCATCTGGTGTTTGGAGGTGACTACAATTGTGTACTGGCGCCCAGAGACCAACTCCCGCGACATAATCCGTGCCCGGAACTCGAGATGCTAATCCGAGACCGGCAGATGGTGGACACTTGGAAACATCTTCACGGCTACCGACCGGGATTCACACACTTCTCGAGTCACTCTTCCAGTCGCATCGACCGGATTTATGTCTCACGCTCTCTTGCTGCTGGGACACAGGATGCGGAACTATGGCCTGCAGCTTTTTCGGACCACTCAGCTTACATTTGTGCCGTCACACTGCGCGGCAACAAGTGTGGAGAAGCCGCAGCCCGTGGAAATTAAACATCGCTCACCTGTCGTACCCGGGTTGCCGCCAAGCCTTGAGGATACGTGGCATTCGTGTGAAAATCGCCTCCACGCATTTCCCACAACGATCCACTGGTGGTTGGACTGCGCCAAACCGGCACTGAGGCGAACGTTGATAACCTACGGTGGCGACCACACTGCTTTTCGTAGACATACACTCGATTTTTACATCATGGTACTGCGCGACTACGATGCTATGGCGCCCTCTCCGGAACGACAAACGGCTGTCCACCGTGCTAAGGCTCAGATCATCGCTAATATGGGACGCCATCTAGAGGGGGTGGTCATCCGCTCGAGGACGCAGGATCGGATACCGAGCGAACGACCGTCGATGTTCCACTTACTTCGTGAACGTAAGCGACGCCAACGAGAGCTGATACGCTTCATCAACACGGAGGACGGTTGTCGCATCATCACGCAACAAGACATAAACACAGCGTTCTACGATCATTATTCCTAGCTCTATCCAGCTCAGACTCCTGATCCGACAGCACTGGAAGACGTCTCTCAAACGGTTTACGGCACCGTCACCCCGGCAATGGAAGTGGCCCTGATGGAAGAAATTGCGGAAGAAGAAGTGATCGACGCCATTAGAAAAGGAGCTGTCAATAAGTCTCCGGGTCCTGATGGCCTCCCCTTGGAATTTTACCGGACTTTTCAATATTTATTAGCCACCCGATGGACGGACATCTGTCGCGAACTACTATCCCCGGAAGTGCCGCTCCCTACGGCCTTTGAGGAAAGGATGATCATCCCAATTCACAAACCATCTGGTGGCTCACTGCTGCAGGACTACCGCCCGTTGACGCTATTGAACTGCGACTTTATCTTTCCTCGACTGTTGGCGGCGCGGATACACCACACCTTAAGACACGTCATCTCACCCGATCAAACTTCATTAGGAGGCGACAATAATATTCAAACAGCACTTAGTGAATATCGTGATTTGATCTCGCTGGCGAGGGCATGTTGTCTGAAGGGTGTGCTGGCGGCAATTGATTTCAGTCAAGCATTCGACTGCGTGGACCACGACTATTTGAAAGCGGTCCTCCAACATAAGCAGTACCCACAGCCATTCGTCACTGTCGTCATGCGACTACTCCGTGGGGCGACATCCAGCGTGATCGTCAACGGCCGACCTGCGCAGCCTCTCACCATTTCTCGGTCGGTACGCCAAGGCTGCCCTCTGTCCACTTTACTTTACGCTGTGGCCATGGAACCACTCCTATGCGGCCTGCGCCAACGACTAACGGGTATGACGTTACGCGGCCACACTTCCCGATATGAAGTGTACGCTGATGACCTGGTGATTGTCATCCGCAATGGTGAAGACACCGCCAGCGCACTGAATTGGATAGCTACATATAACATGGCCACTGGTAGTCGTATCAACGTCACAAAATCAATGAACATCGAGGTCGGACTGCCTGAGGACAGTGTCACCCACTTACAGCTCAGAGATACTTTGAAGTGCCTCGGCATTGATTTCACAGACGATATACGACGATCCGCTGCTCACAACTTTCGACGCCTTTTACGACATGTTCGGACTGCGATAGCCAACAACCGTCTACGAGCCCTGGACATCGTCCAACGGACCCAGTATGTCAACACACATTTAGCGTCACGCATTCAACACATCGCCCAGATATTACCTATACCGGTGATGTTAGCTCGCCGTATACTGGCTGCTTTAGGGTCCTTCGTAAGTCAGGAATGCTTGACCTTTATCACGTTCATGACAGAGCGGTCTCCCTGTTTGTGAGCGCGTTAGTCAAACTATGGCACCGCCGTCCGGACGGTCTGACGAGTTTGTTGATAGAAGAACTAGCACCGCCCTCCCTGTTGCCACCTGTGCCGATACACCACGTCCCCTCCTCGCTCTTCTACAATCGTGTCTTTTACCTCGAACTCAGTTACGTTCTACTTGTCTTACCATCGACTCAACTGGCGACGGCAAAGACTGTTTATCGGGTCCTGCAACGTGGACGACCCGATAACGTCGCGGGGAGGAAGCACCCAAACATCAACTGGCGAGTAGTGTGGAGGACAATTCACCACGTAACACGGGACACTGACGTCACGGCGATGTGGTATATCACTGTCAAGGGTAAGCAGGTGACCAGATCAAGGCTACATGCCGTCCATATGGAAGACTCACCCACGTGCACAAGTTGTGGCGTTCAAGACAACGATGAACACCGTCTTAGCTGTGGCGAGTCTATGGCAGTGTGGCACTTAGTGAAGCAAATGTCAGTATACTTCCTTCGAGTGACGCCGAATCATATCGAACCCAAGACTATCTTACTCCTGGATGAGACTTATTACCCACGCACGAAAACTAATGCCATGAGGTGGCTTCGTGGACATGCAGTGCATTATTTGTTTCAAGACGGCACTAAGGACACTTTAGACTTTTGTAAGTATTTGCAGGAACGACATTGCAAGATCCTCCGTAACCCAAAGTAACGACAATATTTTGCAAATTATTTGTGGAGTGCAATCCACGACACTCCACGTAGCTGGAACGTCACGGGTAAGAGAGGCTAAAATTACGAGACGATGATAGAACACTGCATGGTACAACATGGGATCGACCTTGGTCATTACGAGAAGCCATACCTAGATGATACAGCAGATGGAGAGTTTCGTCGTGACCCCCCGCACTCTGTAGCAGTATTTGACCCATTTCCTCTTTTTGTCCCTGGTGTGAAAAGTTCTTCGCAGTGTTTGTTTCCCATCTGGTGCAAGATGTAGTACCCATTAATGATGGTACGGATTCAACCCTTAGGTTTTGTTTCATGGCTTCCTCAGCCTCACACTTTGCTCTCTTTCTTTATGCCCTTTGCTGCAACTATAAGCATGTTTTCAGTTATGTGTGTCTCCAACTCGACGCAACGAGTGTACTTACTAGTTTCAGTTACTTACTGTTAAAAATAAAAAAGTTAAAATAAAAATAAATAAATAAAATAACAAAAAACATTCAAAACAATATACCCATTGCATCCTTTGTACCACATCCACGGGATGGGAGGGGGAAAAAGAAAAAGATGGTAGAGCACTTGCCCGCAACAGACAAAGGTCACGATTTTGAGTCTCGGTCCGGCACACAGTTTTAATCTGCCAGGAAGTTTCATATCAGCGTACACTCCACTGCAGAGTGAAAATTTTATTCTGGAATCCCTTTCATGTTGTACAATTTCATGTGGCTGTTCCCGTATTCCGTATTCTCACATTATGAAGGTTCACCTTTCCATTTTAATGGAAGTTTGCCTCGTCACTAAACAACAGGCGAAGAAAACTGTCATCCTCCATCTTGCAGAGAACGAAATTACGTAACTCCACACGTTGTTGTTTGTCACCTGCACGAAGAGTTTGCAGTAGCTGAATTTTGTATGGATTCATGTGTGCATGTCGACACAATGCACGCTAGACGGACATCGGGGGCGTATTGAGCTGTCGAGCTGCACGGCGAAGGGATGTCTGCGGACTCCTTGTGAAATAATGGTGGACGCGTTCGACGGCGACGGCCCGGCGATTTGCCTACACAAGCAACCCGTTTCTCGGAATTGTTCACTCCATCGTCTAATACCCTGTGCTGTGGGAGGATCCACACCGTACCTAGTACGAAACTCATACTGAACAGTTATTAGTGACCCGCACTGCGCAAAACGTAGAACACAAAACGCTTTCTGTTGTCCCGTCACCATTTTTACTAGAACTGAAGTGGACGCACTCCACTGCTACCTAGCAAGAGCCATGTAAAACTCGAAAGTTTGCTCTTTCCAACAGTATGTTGTTCAAGCACATATCTCAAATAACATATAGCTATGATTTTTTAAAATCAGATGATTCTTTTCGATACACCCTGTATTTAATCATTTTCTTTTACAGCTTTGTTTTCAGTATCGTATTCCATGACTTATTTAGAGAAACGAATGGCAGAATTTTCATCATTATTCAGGGACTTGTTTCGTTCAGTTGGAAACTTGAGATGTGGACATGTGAGATACTTCGTGAGACTTAGTTATGTTGGAATATTTCTTCCTTGGTGTAAATGAGTGTGTAATTGTGTCTTCGTGTGTGTATAATTCTTCTTCTTGATGTAGTTCAATATTTATTTGAATTTTCTTCGTATCCTCTATATGTGGCTGCGAATCACTGGACCGAGGTGTTCATACTTCGCTCAATGATCAGTCGGCTTCATCGTTTCCTAATTCCAATCTTACGTCATTTGTTATAACGAACTCCGTATTTAAACTGTTTTTCCGTCTGAAATTATCCTGAAATTCTGCGTTTCTGAAAACTGCTTTGTTGTTGCTACGAACAAATCGAGTACCCTATTCATTGTTTAATCGGCACTATTACACTTCACTTAATCTTTATCGAACGTGTGTTGCTTATTTAGTCAATTTTCTACCATTTATAATAATTCGCACGTTTGCTACCTTCGTTTAGTTACTGAGCCACGTGGACTCTTTCATTCGTTTTGGGGTATTAATGTTGTTCGGATTACTGGTTACATTCCAAATGTATGCTTGCTTTATTTATTGTTAAGGTGGGGTCAGACGGTACGAACCTCTATGCCCTAATCGTGTGGAAGGTGTTGGTCTATCTTCTATGTAACGCTCGTTTTATCTGTGTGAATCCAGTTACGAGGGCGTTAATCCAGCATTCCCTTTCTTTGAACGTCACAATTGATTCAACAAATAGAAGCGTTTTTGGCACCTGTAAGGATCTTAGTTCAGGATTATATCATAAGTAAATCAGGCACTAGCAACCGTTAGCGTTAGGATGTTCATTGTTGCATATTGATGCCAGTTGTAATGGAAACAGCTATTCACTGTAAAGTACACAGTTTATCTCGCCACGTAATTTCCCCCAATCTTTTCACCTGAATCTCCTAGATACCATCCTAAGGGTTACCGCAGCAT
Source organism: Schistocerca americana (assembly GCF_021461395.2). Classification (NCBI taxonomy): domain Eukaryota; kingdom Metazoa; phylum Arthropoda; class Insecta; order Orthoptera; family Acrididae; genus Schistocerca; species Schistocerca americana. Next base: position 508,357,833 of record NC_060119.1, on the reverse strand, counting down.
CACAAGGGCCGTATTTGCTTGTAGAGGATCCGGCCACTGTCATTCGGACACAATCACTGGAATGATGGTACAGTGTGGCATATGGTACACAACACGATCATCTCTGGTTCGCATAACTGGTAATTTAGACTATAACCATTACATTTCTGACGTGACACGGACGATTTTGAGACCTATGCACGAGATGTCCGTGTCGCTCACTTTCAACAAGATACCGCGTGATACAGGGGATGGTCGACTGCTGCCCTGGCCAGCATGTCCTACACATCTCTCAGCCATTGAAAACATCTGGTTCTGGTTTGTCGATAGACCGGTATGCCACCTGTCCCCATCCATAGCGCTTAAGAGAGCTTTGGTGTAGAGTTCAAGCGACTTGAAATGACGTAACAGTACATGTCATCGAAACTGAATTCAAATCGATGCCGACCCGGGTTACAACTATTGTCGGTGGAAGTGGCAACTCTGTGTACGAAGTTTTGCACCTAGTATGTCTCCAAATCAACTGCACACTTAAAGAGGTATTCTTTTTGTTATTGAGTATACAAACGAAATGTGAAATTTCGATATTTGCTACCCTTACTGATGTTGCAATTTTATTGGCCAAAAGCATAGTCTTGGGGAAATCAATACAGTATCCCATGAACTAACGTATTGCGGATGTGACAAGATCTTATAAAATGCAGACAAGTTCAGGCAAGGAAGGCGTTCGTTGTCGAAGGAAGGTTACCCGAAGTATCAAAAGTAGGTTTTAATTCGAGGACGGAATTTGTGGGAATGTACGTCTGGTGCACAGGATTGTTACGGAAATGAATCACAAACTGTTGCAAAATTATAAAAAAGGAGAATCTAAGCGGTATAGATGTAATATCACATAAGAGTGCTGAGGTCAGAAATCTGCACGGAAAGGAATGCGTGGAAAATTTTAACTAGAAGAATGGACAGGATGATAGAACATATGTTGAGACATGAAGGAATAGTTTCTATAGCACTAGAAGGGGCCACGGAGACCACAAATTGTAGAGAGAAGGAGACTGGAATAAACACTACAAATAACTGAGGTCGTTGGATGTCAGTGCCACGCTGAAATTAACAAATTGGCTTACGAAATAAAAGTCGTTGTGGATAGTATCAACTCTCAGAGGACTGATAAAATAAAAACAAAAAATAAAAATTACTGTTCATCACATACAAATCGCTCAAGACGATAAAATGTATTTTCATCTTGAAGACCTGATGTTGCTTCGAGAATGGTACGGTGATACAGAGGTAACATGGGCACTATTATAGAAGTTAACAGATTTTTATTCCTTGAATAAGAGGCAATCAAATGAAAACTAGATAGATTGCAAAAAGTAAGTAAAGTCTTCATTATTTCAGAAATAATCGCCATAACTGTTAATACACTTATCACACTGTGAGACAAGACAGTCAAAGCCTTCGTGGAAAAAAAAATTGCGGTTGCCTACGAACCAGTGATTGTGTCAGGGCATGCACCTCTTCGGCCGAAGCAAGTCGCCAGCCACGAATGTCTTTCTTCAGGGCTCCAAAAAATGGAAATCTTGGCGGGCCCATGTGTTGCTAAGTTTGTTTTGATTACGCTGCAGACGTTTCGCTGGGAAGCCATTGCACTTCATACAGTCCCGACCTCTCACCATGAGATTTCCATATCTGAATCTATAATCATTTTCGGTTACTTTTTGGCCTTTTTTGGTTTGTGATTATGTTTCGAGGGGTGAGTGTGAGGTCTTTGTCTGAAGTTCTTATAGGTATTTTGTATACAACATGTTAATGAAAGCCACTGAGTACTGAATCGGTAAAAATTTGGAAATTTGTGGTAAGGTCTTATGGGACCAAACTGCTGAGGTCATCGGTCCCTAAGCTTACACCCTACTTAACCTAACTTAAACTAACTTATACTAAGGACAACACACACACCCATGCCAGAGGGAGGACTCGAACCTCCGACGGGGGTAGCCGCGCAGACCGTGACAAGACGCCCCAGACCACGCGTCTACCCCGCGTGGCCATTGAATCGGTAAGTGACGATTGTTGTGCAACTGCTGATTCATTTTGCAGACGACATGTGTCTATTTATTTCAAGAAAGGAGTTTTAAGGGGCATAACTTTTGGGTTACGACGGCAAAGGAGACAAGTATTGCTTTCGCAGAGCCGGCCAGTGTGGCCGAGCGGTTCTAGGCACTTCAGTCTGGAACCGCGCGACCGCTACGGTCGCAGGTTCGAATCCTGTCTCGGGCATGGATGTGTGTGATGTCCTTAGGTTAGTTAGGTTTAAGTAGTTCTAAGTTCTAGGGGACTGATGACCTCAGATGTTAAGTCCCATAGTGCTCAGAGCCTTTTGAACCATTTTTTGCTTTCGCAGAGAGATACGAATCTGAGTTAATTAGAAGCTAAGAAAAGTTAAGAACATCTGTCAGAAGTGACAACAAGCTCTTGTTCATCGCAGCGACATTGATTTACAAAGGAGGATCTTAACGTGATTCGAGTGGTAGTGGCGGAGGACACATAAAGACGATAATACACTATGTTGATCAAAAGTATCAGGATACCTGGCTCAAAATGCCCTCCATAGGTAATGCTGGAATTCAGTACGGTGTTGGACCAACCTTAGCCATCATGATAGCTTCCACTCTCGCAAGCATACGTTCAAACAGGTGCTGGAAGGTTTTTTTGGGAAATGGCAGCCCATTCTTCACGGAATGCTGCACTAAGGAGTGGTATCGATGTCGGTCGGTGAGGCCTGCCACGAAGTCGGCGTTCAAAAACATACCAAAGGTGTTGTATAGGATTCAGGTCAGGACTCTGTGCAGGCCAGTCCATTACAGAGATGGAATTGTCGTGTAACCACTCCGCCACAGGCCGTGCATTATGAGCAGGTGCTCGATCGTGTTGAAAGATGCAATCGCCATCCCCCAATTGCTCTTCAACAGTGGGATACAAGAAGATACTTAAAACATCAATATAGACCTATGCTGTAATAGTGCCACACAAAACCACAAGGGGTGCAAGCCCCCTCCATGAAGAACACGATCACACCATAATACCACCGCCTCCTAATTTTACTGTTGGCACTACACACGCTGGCAGATGACGTTTACCGGGCATTCGCCATACCCACAGCCTGCCATCGGATCGCCACATTGTGTACTGTGATTCGTCACTCCACACAACGTTTTCCACTGTTCAGTCGTCCAATGTTTACGCTGCTTACACCAAGCGAGGCGTCGTTTGGTATATACCGGCGTGATGTGTGGCTTATGAGCAGCCCTTCGACCATGAAATCTAAGTTTTCTCATCTTCCGCCTAACTGTCGTAGTATTTGCAGTGGATCCTGATACCCTCTTCAACTGTCGGCGGCCTCTGTCAGCCAACAGACAAGGTCATTCTGTACGCTTTTGTGCTGTACGTATCCCTTCACTATCACGTCGGAAACAGTGGACCTAGGGATGTTTAGGTGTGTGGAAATCTCGCGTACAGACATATGGCACAAGTGATACCCAATCACCTGACCACTTTCGAAGTCCGTGTGTTCTGCGGAGCGCCACATGCTGCTGTCTCACGATGTCTAATGACTACTGAGGCCGCTGATATGGAGTACCTGGCAGTAGGTGGCAGCACAATGCACCTAATATGAAAATCGTATGTTTTTGGGAGTGTCTGGATTCTTTTGATCACATAGTGTATATAACGATGGTGGTGGATGGAAGGACTTAATGTCATCATCAGTGATAGTGGAAATAGTCACTTGATGAAACACAAAAAAACAGGATGATGAGAATAACGAGGAAGAGCGACTTCTATGATAGTCATGATGATAATGAATAGTGTGAGTGATGACAGGCGGCCCTCTTCGCTGAGAAGACAAACGGCAACATAATACGATATTTGATAATAGAGTCACTTTTTTTTTTGGTCATCAGTCTACTGACTGGTTTGATGCGGCCCGCCACGAATTCCTTTCCTGTGCTAGCCTCTACATCTCAGAGTAGCACTTGCAACCTACGTCCTCAATTATTTGCTTGACGTATTCCAATCTCTGTCTTCCTCTACAGTTTTTGCCCTCTACAGCTCCCTCTAGTACCATGGAAGTCATTCCCTCATATCTTAGCAGATGTCCTATCATCCTGTCCCTTCTCCTTATCAGTGCTTTCCACATATTCGTTTCCTCTCCGATTCTGCGTAGAACCTCCTCATTCCTTACCTTATCAGTCCACCTAATTTTCAACATTCGTCTATAGCACCACATCTCAAATGCTTCGATTCTCTTCTGTTTCGGTTTTACCGCAGTCCATGTTTCACTACCATACAATGCTGTACTGCAGACGTACATCCTCAGAAATTTCTTCCTCAAATTAAGGCCGGTATTTGATGTTAGTAGACTTCTCTTGGCCAGGAATGCCTTTTTTGTCATAGCGAGTCTGCTTTTGATGTCCTCCTTGCTCCGTCCGTCATTGGTTATTTTACTGCCTAGGTAGCAGAATTCCTTAAATTCATTGACTTCGTGACCATCAATCCTGATGTTAAGTTTCTCGCTGTTCTCATTTCTACTACTTCTCATTACCTTCGTCTTTCTCCGATTTACTCTCAAACCATACTGTGTACTCATTAGACTGTTCATTCCGTTCAGCATATCATTTAATTCTTCTTCACTTTCACTCAGGATAGCAACGTCATCAGCGAATCGTATCATTGATATCCTTTCACCTTGTATTTTAATTCCACTCCTGAACCTTTCTTTTATTTCCATCATTGCTTCCTCGATGTACAGATTGAAGAGTAGGGGCGAAAGGCTACAGCCTTGTCTTACACCCTTCTTAATACGAGCACTTCGTTCTTGATCGTCCACTCTTATTATTCCCTCTTGGTTGTTGTACATATTGTATATGACCCGTCTCTCCCTATAGCTTACCCCTACTTTTTTCAGAATTTCGAACAGCTTGCACCATTTTATATTGTCGAACGCTTTTTCCAGGTCGACAAATCCTATGAAAGTGTCTTGATTTTTCTTTTGCCTTGTTTCCATTATTGGCCGTAACGTCAGAATTGCCTCTCTCGTCCCTTTACTTTTCCTAAAGCCAAACTGATCGTCACCTAGCGCCTTCTCAATTTTCTTTTCCATTCTTCTGTATATTATTCTTGTAAGCAGCTTCGATGCATGAGCTGTTAAGCTGATTGTGCGATAATTCTCGCACTTGTCAGCTCTTGCCGTCTTCGGAATTGTGTGGATGTACCACAGGGAAGCGTGATAGGACCTTTATTGTTTACAATATACATAAATGACTTAGTTGACAACATCGGTAGCTCCGTGAGGCTATTTGCAGATGACACGGTTGTCTACAAGAAAGTAGCAACATCAGAAGACTCGTACGTACTCCAGGAGGACCTGCAGAGGATTAATGCATGGTGCGACAGCTGGCAGCTTTCCCTAAACGTAGATAAATGTAATATAATGCGCATACATAGGGGCAGAAATCCATTCCAGTACGATTATGCCATAGGTGGTAAATCATTGGAAGCGGTAACGACCGTAAAATACTTAGGAGTTACTATCCGGAGCGATCTGATGTGGAATGATCACATAAAACAAATAGCGGGAAAAGCAGGCGCCAGGTTGAGATTCATAGGAAGAATTCTAAGAAAATGTGACTCATCGACGAAAGAAGTAGCTTACAAAACGCTTGTTCGTCCGATTCTTGAGTATTGCTCATCAGTATGGGACCCTTACCAGGTTGGATTAATAGAAGAGATAGACATGATCCAGCGAAAAGCAGCGCGATTCGTCATGGGGACATTTAGTCAGCGCGAGAGCGTTACGGAGATGCTGAACAAGCTCCAGTGGCGGACACTTCAAGAAAGGCGTTACGCAATACGGAGAGGTTTATTATCGAAATTACGAGAGAGCACATTCCGGGAAGAGATGGGCAACATATTACTACCGCCCACATATATCTCGCGTAATGATCACAACGAAAAGATCCGAGAAATTAGAGCAAATACGGAGACTTACAAGCAGTCGTTCTTCCCACGCACAATTCGTGAATGGAACAGGGAAGGGGGGATCAGATAGTGGTACAATAAGTACCCTCCGCCACACACCGTAAGGTGGCTCGCGGAGTATAGATGTAGATGTAGATGTAGATGCTTTTCCGAAAGTCAGATGGTATATCGCCAGACTTATATATTCTACACACCAACGTGAATAGTCGTTTTGTTGCCACTTCCCCCAATGATTTTAGAAATTCTGATGGAATGTTATCTATCCCTTCTGCCTTATTTGACCGTAAGTCCTCCAAAGCTCTTTTAAATTCCGATTCTAATACTGGATCCCCTATCTCTTCTAAATCGACTCCTGTTTCTTCTTCTATCACATCAGACAAATTTTCACCCTCATAGAGGCTTTCAATGTATTCTTTCCACCTATCTGCTCTCTCCTCTGCATTTAACAGTGGAATTCCCGTTGCACTCTTAATGTTACCACCGTTGGTTTTAATGTCACCAAAGGCTGTTTTGACTTTCCTGTATGCTGAGTCTGTCCTTCCGACAATAATATCTTTTTCGATGTCTTCACATTTTTCCTGCAGCCATTTCGTCTTAACTTCCCTGCACTTCCTATTTATTTCATTCCTCAGCGACTTGTTTTTCTGTATTCCTGATTTTCCCGGAACATGTTTGTACTTCCTCCTTTCATCAATCAACTGAAGTATTTATTCTGTTACCCATGGTTTCTTCGCAGCTACCTTCTTTGTACCTATGTTTTCCTTCCCAACTTCTGTGATGGCCCTTTTTAGAGATGTCCATTCCTCTTCAACTGTACTGCCTACTGCGCTATTCCTTATTGCTGTATCTATAGCGTTAGAAAACTTCAAACGTATCTCGTCATTCCTTAGTACTTCCGTATCACACTTCTTTGCGTATTGATTCTTCCTGACTAATGTCTTGAACTTCAGCCGACTCTTCATCACTACTATATTGTGATCTGAGTCTATATCTGCTCCTGGGTACGCCTTACAATCCAGTATCTGATTTCGGAATCTCTGTCTGACCATGATGTAATCCAATTGAAATCTTCCCGTATCTCCCGGACTTTTCCAAGTATACCTCCTCCTCTTGTGATTCTTGAACAGGGTATTCGTTGTTACTAGCTGAAACTTGTTACGAAACTCAATTAGTCTTTCTCCTCTTTCATTCCTTGTCCCAAGCCCATATTCTCCTGCAACCTTTTCTTCTACTCCTTCCCCTACAACTGCATTCCAGTCGCCCATGACTATTAGATTTTCGTCCCCCTTTACATACTGCATTACCCTTTCAATATCCTCATACACTTTCTCTATCTGTTCATCTTCAGCTTGCGACGTCGGCATGTATACCTGAACTATCGTTGTCGATGTTAGTCTGCTGTCGGTTCTGATTAGAACAACCCGGTCACTGAAGTGTTCACAGTAACACACCCTCTGCCCTACCTTCCTATTCATAACGAATCCTACACCTGTTATACCATTTTCTGTTCCTGTTGATATTACCCAATACTCATCTGACCAGAAATCCTTGTCTTCCTTCCACTTCACTTCACTGACCCCTACTATATCTAGATTGAGCCTTTGCATTTCCCTTTTCAGATTTTCTAGTTTCCCTACCACGTTCAAGCTTCTGACATTCCACGCCCCGACTCGTAGAACGTTATCCTTTCGTTGATTATTCAATCTTTTTCTGATGGTAAGCTCCCCCTAGGGGGTCCCCTCCCGGAGATCCGAATGGGGGACTATTCCGGAATCTTTTGCCAATGGAGAGATCATCATGAAACTTCTTCAATTACATGCCACATGTCCTGTGAATACACGTTACGTGTCTTTAATGTAGTGGTTTCCATTGCCTTCTGCATCCTCATGTCGTTGATCATTGCTGATTCTTCCGCCTTTAGGGGCAATTTCCCACCCCTAGGACAAGAGAGTGCCCTGAACCTCTATCCGCTCCTCCGCCCTCTTTGACAAGGCCGTTGGCAGAATGAGGCTGACTTCTTATGCCGGAAGTCTTCGGCCGCCAATGCTGATTATTTATCAAAATTTAGGCAGTGGCGGGGATCGAACCCGGGACCGAAGACGTTTTGATTATGAATCAAAGACGTTACCCCTAGCCCGCTTATAACGAATAACAATTTCGCGCGAAAAAAACAAAGTAGGTAGTACAACAAGCAATCATTGAGGATAGTCAGCATATAACAGCGATCTCTGAAGATAGTGGGAAGGCAGCAATAACGACAAGCAACGATCTGTAATGACGATGATAGGATTGGCGTTGTATTCATGTAGATTATCCATTCAAAAGTATACGGACGGACGCGCATTAGCGGACGTCAATATGGGGTGTGTTCACCTTCTTCCTTTATGACGGCTTGGACTTTGTAGCAGTTACACTACTGGCCATTAAAATTGCTACACCACGAAGATGACGTGCTACAGGCGCGAAATTTAACCGACGAGCAGAAGATGCTGTGATATGCTAATGATTAGCTTCTCAGAGCATTCACACCAGGTTGGCGCCGGTGGCGACTCCTACAACGTGCTGACGAAAGTTTCCAACCGATTTCTCATACAGAAACAGCAGTTGATCGACGTTGCCTGGTGAAACGTTGTTGTGATGCCTCGTGTAAGGAGGACAAATGAGTACCATCACGTTTCCGACTTTGATAAAGGTCGGATTGTAGTATATCGCGATTGCGGTTAATCGTATCGCGACATTGCTGCTCGCGTTGGTCGAGATCAAATGATTGTTAGCAGAATATGGAATCGTTGGGTTCAGGAGGGTAATACGGAACGCCGTGCTGGATCCCAACGGCCTCGTATCATTAGCACTCGAGATGACAGTCATCTTACCCGCATCGCTGTAACGGATCGTGCAGCCACGTCTCGATCCATGAGTCAACAGATGGGGACGTTTGCAAGACAGCAACCATCTGCACGAACAGTTCGACGACGTTTGCAGCAGCATGGACTATCATCTCGGAGTCCATGGCTTGTGGTTACACTTGACGCTGCATCACAAATAGGAGCGCCTGCGATTGTGTACTCAATGACGAACCTGGGTGCACGAATTGCAAAACGACATATTTTCAGATGAATTCAGGTGACCATCATGATGGTCACATCCGTGTTTGGCGACATCGCGGTGAACGCACATTGGATGTGTGTATTCGTCATCGCCGTTCTGGCGTATCAACTGGCGTGATGGCATGGGGTGCCATTGGTTACACGTTTCGGCCACCTCTTGTTCGCATTGACGGCACTTTCAACAGTGGACGTCACATTTCAGATGTGTTTCGACCCGTGACTCTACCCTTCATTCGATCCCTGCGAAATCCTACATTTCAGCAGGATAATGCACGACCGCATATTGCAGGTCCTGTACGGGCCTTTCTGGATACAGAAAATGTTCGACTGCTGCCCTGGCCAGCACATTCTCCAGATCTCTCACCAATTGAAAACGTCTGGTCAGTGATGGCCGAGCAACTGCCTTGGCACAATACACCATTCACTACTCTTGATGAACTGTGGCATAGTGGTGAAGCTACATGGGCAGCTGTACCTGTACACGCCATCCAAGCTCTGTTTGACTCAATGCCCATGCGTATCAAGGCCGTTATTACGACCAGAGGTGGTTGTTCCGGGTACTGATTTCTCAGGATCAATGCACCCAAATTGCGTGAAAAAGTAATCACATGTCAGTTCTAGTATAATATATTTGTCCAATGAATACCCGTTTATCATTTGCATTTATTCTTGTTGTAGCAATTTTAATGACCAGTAGTGTACATTCAGGAATGTGTCTGTGAACGAATGGCAGCGTATTCTTCTGCAAGAGCCGAAACCAGATCAATGATGGTGACAGTGATGGGGTTGTATTCACTTAGACTATCTATTCAAATGTATGCGGGCGCCTATTAGAGGACAGCAGTATGGGGTGTGTGCACCTTATTCCTTTATGACGGCTTGAACTCTGTTGGTGTTACTTTCAGAAAAGCATCTGGGAACGAATGGGAGCCTATTCTTGCTCAAGAGCCGGAACCAGAGAAGGCAGCGACGGTGGATGCCGGGGTCTGGAGGGAAGTCGACGTTCCCACTCATCCGAAAGGTGTTCCATCGCGTACAAGGCATCCTGTCTCAGGAATGTTATTGTCCGAAACCCATTGTCTCACAGATGCTGCTTTGTGACAGCGTGCCTTGTCAGGCTGGTACAAACAAGCACCGTCTCCGAACTGCTCCTCTGGTGCACGCGGTACGCATTGGGTTCATATCCTTTCTTATTTTAGCGTTTTCTTGAGCGCACTCTAACCATGAAAAGCATACCCATACCCATACCGTATGACGTCCTCCGTACTTCTCTGTTGGCACCACACGTAATGGCAGGAAATGTTCACCAGGCTTTCGCGAAAAACCGAAACACAGGGTCTAGCGTAATTCATCATTACGAATCACTGGTTTCCAGTTATACGCTATCCAGGTGAGTTGCTCTTTACACCGCCTCAAGCCCTTCGTATACTAGTCACTGTGCTAGCTTGACTGCTGGTAACACTTCGGAACTCACGAGTGGTTCCTTCCGCCGATTTCATGCAATTTCTTACAACCGCCCTCCGCAATGCTCAACGTTCTCTGTCCTTCAGGACGTGAGGGCTGCCTGGTCCTGGTTTATCTGTGGTAGTTCCTTTGCGTCGTCAACAACCTGTCAGGGCAGGTTTAGATCCCTGATGGATCTGCGACTCAGGTGGACTTCCAACGACCAGTCAGTGATCGAAGTCACTGAGCTCTCCTCGAAGCGTATCATATAAAAAGGCGTTTCACTTTTTATTACTTTCACGAAGTAACCGTCAATCTGTAAGAAAGTATTACACCAGAAAATGTACATGTGACTTCAGCGATTGAAGAACAGTTGTTAATTGTAACTCACAGACATACGCGTAAGGCTTAAGAAGTAACGTCTGTGTTGCATTCATTTTTTGGAGAAACGAACACTGCTTTAGGGAGCTGAGACTACCCCTTCTGACTACTCTCTATTGTTCTGTCACTGGATTAGGCGGTACATGTTGTCATTTCTGTGGGACTTCTGATTTATCGAATAATAACAACTTTATTCATAAATAGTGGTGTCTGCTGTTACTGAACAAACCTTTTGCTATTACAAAATTAATTTTATTAGATGATCTCATACTTACAAGGTAGATGTACTAGGAAATTGTGAGCGACTCCTTATCCCGTCATGTCATTTAAGCATTTTATTCTCCACAACGGAACCTGTAGATCCATTTTTACGAAGCCCGAATTAAGATTCATTACCACTTTTTACGCGGAAGTAAGTACATAATTTAAAGGTCAACGAGCCTTCAAACAATGATGATACTCAACCGCCACCAGAGCCCGATTCATCAAATGGCCATAATGTGCTCTGGTTTGTTGTTGTTGTGGTCTTCAGTCCTGAGACTGATTTGAAGCAGCTCTCCATGCTACTCCATCCTGTGCAAGCTTCTTCATCTCCCACTACCTACTGCAACCTACATCCTTCTGAATCTGTTTATTGCATTCATCTCTTGGTCTCCCTCTACGATTTTTACCCTCCACGCTGCCCTCCAATACCAAATTGGTGATCGGTTGATGCCTCAGAATATGCCCTACAAACCGATCCCTTCTTCTAGTCAAGTTATGTCACAAATTTCTCTTCTCTCCAATTCTATTCAATACCTCCTCATTAGTTATGTGATCTACCCATCTAATCTTCAGCATTCTTCTGTAGCACCACATTTCGAAAGCTTCTATTCTCTTCTTGTCCAAACTATTTACCGTCCATGTTTCACTTCCATACATGGCTACACTCCCTACAAACACTTTCAGAAACGACTTCCTGACACTTAAATCAATACTCGATGTTAGCAAATTTCTCTTATTCAGAAACGCTTTCCTTGACATTGCCAGTCTATATTTTATATCCTCTCTACTTCGACCATCCTGAGTTATTTTGCTCCCCAAATAGCAAAACTCATTTACACATTTAAGCATCTCATATCGTAATCTAATTCCCTCAGCATCACCCGACTTAAATCGACTACATTGCATTATCCTCGTTTTGCTTTTTTCGATGTTCATCTTATATCCTACTTTCAAGAGACTGTCCATTTCGTTCAACTGATCTTCCAAGTTCTTTGCTATCTCTGACAGAATTGCAATGTCATCGGCGAACCTCAAAGTTTTTATTTCTTCTCCATGGATTTTAATTCCTACTCCGAATTTTTCTTTTGTTTCCTTTACTGCTTGCTCAATATACAGATTGAATAACATCGGGGAGAGGCTACAACGCTGTCTCACTCCCTTCGCAACCACTACTTCCCTTTCATGCCCATCGGCTCTTATAACTGCCTTCCGCTTTCTGTACAAATTGTAAATAGCCTTTCGCTCCCTGTATTTTACCCCTTCCACCTTCAGAATTTGAAAGAGAGTATTCCAGTCAACATTGTCAAAAGCTTTCTCTAAATCTACAAATGCTAGAAACGTAGGTTTGACTTTCCTTAATGTATTTTCTAAGATAACTTGTGGGGTCAGTGTTGCCGCACGTGTTCCAACATTTCTACGGAATCCAAACTGGTCTTCACTGAGCTTTGCTTCTACCAGGTTTTCCATCATTCGACTGTAAGGAATTCGTGTTAGTATCTTGCAGCCGTGGCTTATTAAACTGATAGTTCGGTAATTTTCACATGTGGCTGTAATTTTTCCTCCTATCTATGCAGTTCTCATTTCGTTCGAGCAATCAATCATTCATGATAGGAAACACAGTCATAGCTCAGTCACTCAAAATGATTCTGAAATTTTACTTGTTAGAATGAAATCAGGCGATGATTCTTCTTCTCTGCAGGCTCGAGCTTTGCGGCAGTCTGCTAATCTTTTGTATGAAAGCGCCATATATATATATTTCACTTTTAATCGTACAACTTCGTATCAGTTATCTTCTGTCATAAATCTCAATAATCAGATTACAGTTCTTCAAACAAAGCTCAGGCTAATCGGCACGAAGACAATCTCGGAAGCTTTTTTTTCTAACAACCACCAGAAAGAGTACTACAAAGAATAATTATGCGCTCATGGCATAGCTATTGTATGAAACTACACTCCTGGAAATGGAAAAAAGAACACATTGACACCGGTGTGTCAGACCCACCATACTTGCTCCGGACACTGCGAGAGGGCTGTACAAGCAATGATCACACGCACGGCACAGCGGACACACCAGGAACCGCGGTGTTGGCCATCGAATGGCGCTAGCTGCGCAGCATTTGTGCACCGCCGCCGTCAGTGTCAGCCAGTTTGCCGTGACATACGGAGCTCCATCGCAGTCTTTAACACAGCGTGGACGTGAACCGTATGTGCAGTTGACGGACTTTCAGCGAGGGCGTATAGTGGGCATGCGGGAGGCCGGGTGGACGTACCGCCGAATTGCTCAACACGTGGGGCGTGAGGTCTCCACAGTACATCGATGTTGTCGCCAGTGGTCGGCGGAAGGTGCACGTGCCCGTCGACCTGGGACCGGACCGCAGCGACGCACGGATGCACGCCAAGACCGTAGGATCCTACGCAGTGCCGTAGGGGACCGCACCGCCACTTCCCAGCAAATTAGGGACACTGTTGCTCCTGGGGTATCGGCGAGGACCATTCGCAACCGTCTCCATGAAGCTGGGCTACGGTCCCGCACACCGTTAGGCCGTCTTCTGCTCACGCCCCAACATCGTGCAGCCCGCCTCCAGTGGTGTCGCGACAGGCGTGAATGGAGGGACGAATGGAGACGTGTCGTCTTCAGCGATGAGAGTCGCTTCTGCCTTGGTGCCAATGATGGTCGTATGCGTGTTTAGCGCCGTGCAGGTGAGCGCCACAATCAGGACTGCATACGACCGAGGCACACAGGGCCAACACCCGGCATCATGGTGTGGGGAGCGATCTCCTACACTGGCCGTACACCACTGGTGATCATCGAGGGGACACTGAATAGTGCACGGTACATCCAAACCGTCATCGAACCCATCGTTCTACCATTCCTAGACCGGCAAGGGAACTTGCTGTTCCAACAGGACAATGCACGTCCACATGTATCCCGTGCCACCCAACGTGCTCTAGAAGGTGTAAGTCAACTACCCTGGCCAGCAAGATCCCCAGATCTGTCCCCCATTGAGCATGTTTGGGACTGGATGAAGCGTCGTCTCACGCGGTCTGCACGTCCAGCACGAACGCTGGTCCAACTGAGGCGCCAGGTGGAAATCGCATGGCAAGCTGTTCCACAGGACTACATCCAGCATCTCTACGATCGTCTCCATGGGAGAATAGCAGCCTGCATTGCTGCGAAAGGTGAATATACACTGTACTAGTGCCGACATTGTGCATGCTCTGTTGCCTGTGTCTATGTGCCTGTGGTTCTGTCAGTGTGATCATGTGATGTATCTGACCCCAGGAATGTGTCAATAAAGTTTCCCCCTCCTGGGACAATGAATTCACGGTGTTCTTATTTCAATTTCCAGGAGTGTATTTTGCGCATGGATTCTGCGAGTATGAAGATAGAAAATTTGTAAACGTCATTCAAGGGTAGAACTGTTTCAGAATAATTCATCGAATATAAAGTGATATTACAATTGCCCCTCGCAGCGAGCAAAGTTAATGATAATACACTTTGCGAGCTAACAGAAGAAAAATTGTTGGGTTGTTTATTCAAAAGAGGAATATTTTGAATCAATAGAATTTTACTATAGAGAGTATGGGTAACATGTTAAGACAGTAAGTTACGAGAACACCTAAGCTGTAGCTTTTACATGTACCGGGGTATACCCGCATCCCGAGTACATAACCAGGGAAGATGTAGATTGGTGTAATTACGAAAAAGGTCTACCCATTTGGGAACTGGCCTTCACAGGGAAACCCTGGAAAACCCGGAAGAATAGACCCCAGCTCAGGTATGAAAGAAGATAGGAAAGCCTAAATCCAGTAATTTTGAAATATATAGAAGCTCCATAGATTAGATTGAAGGAAAAGTGCCTCATAGCCAAAAAATTTTACAATATTGCTCAAAAAATTTTTCAAAATTCTTCTTTCGACGACGTAGCCGGCGATCTCGTTGTGAATTCGATGGAACAGGAACACTGGGTACGGACAGCGGGTAGGCGACGCACAGCGTTTAGTGGAGGTGGCACGGAGGACAGGCGATGGCTTATGGTACAGGATAGAAGCTGGTAACGTGCCGTAGAAACAAGAAGATGATCTCAGGAACAGATGGTTAGGGACGTGAACATGAAACAGGTTTAAAGTGGAATAAGAAAAGGTTCTGACTGAATAAATCCCTGGAAGAGAGTGGATTAAGGCAACGAAGTCCATATTTCATCGTTGAACTCAAAATCGGAGTGGATTCTTATATTCTTCCATCTGTACTAGACTGGAACATCCATCAGTCCTGACAATCGCGAATTTTTTTTGTAGTCCTCAATATCAAAGTTGTTTTGCATTACAACTGCTGATTGTCCAAAACATTTCCAAATAGACTGTGGGCATTTAAATTTTGTTGTAGCTCATATCGAATGCATTCCTCTCAAAAAAAATTTTAATCTAATCTTCGTGGAAGTAGAGCATTGAATCTGTCCGAGGTTTGCTTTCAATTACGAAATTATGGATAAAATTTAAGTTTAGACCAGATGAAAAATTTTAAACATAGGCATATGACATTGGCTCCACAAATGGAATAATTTGAAAAATTTTCATTATTCTTATAATTAATTGATTTATAGATCCACTTCCAAATAAATATCATTAATGATGACGTATGTTCATTTAACAAATCACCCACTCGCAGAATCTTCTTCATCCTCTCATGAACATTTATGGAAATATACTTCAACAATTATGTCCATAATACGAAACACACAAACTGCTATTCTTAAAATGTTAATTAAAATTCTTAAATTAATTCTCCTGGTAAAGAAGGCATAATGAAAAATCTAAAAATTATAATAATTTTCTCTCGCGCAACCAGAGAGTTTCTTCAGTTGTTTGCAACAGTGACATTATCGACTGTTGCTTCATTTCACAGTTCATTTGTTTTCTTGCGCGAACAGCGCACATCATACACACAGCGTATTTACCTACATATCCCACACTGTTCAAGTTTCACACGCAATTCTCACATAAGTGCCGTGTCTTGAGGAAATGTAGATGCACTTTCATTGTATATTACTGTGGCTTCTGCTCATAGTCCACACTTACAAACACTAGTAATTAACAAATTCTTCTACCTATCTTAAAATTTTTGTGCTAAACTATCACAGGAGTAATCTTACTCTCTCTTAACCTATCACAGGAGTAATCTCACTGTCTCTTAACCTATCACAGGAGTAATCTCACTGTCTCTTAACCTCTAGACAACATGAACTTCTTGATATTTATATACACATTCGACTCATAGTCAAATTCCACTCTAAATTCTTCTCCATATTTGGTATCACAGATCTACGATCCTTCAAAAAATTTCTTAATACCATTATGCGGGAATAATCCCTTTATTCTTTTCGATTCGGGATATGCCAACAAGAATGATCCAGGATTTGGTATATTTACAATAACATATGGTCCGGTATAAATAAGATTCCATTTATTTATGTTCTTCATCAGTTTCGAGGAATGGATGTGTCGCCTCAATAAAACCTTTTCTCCAAGATGAAACGTCTGAATCCGGTGAATCCGTTTATCATATGTCAATTTCCGTTGTATTGCCTTTTTAGTTAAATTGACAAGTGCGAGTCGAATCTTTTCCTCCCATTTTAAATTATGGTCTTCATACTTTGGCAGATGGTTTATCCAGAAGTTCTTTTCAATCTGACTAAACATAAGCTCTGTTGGAGTAAAGTTAGTTGAGGTATGCGTCAGATTATTAAATATTTGTTCAAATTCTGACAAATAATCAGCCCATGATGTTTGTTTACTGTGGCAGTATGTACGCATAAGTCGGTTTAATTCTCGGAAAACTCGTTCTACTGGACTACCTTGTGGATGGTAACGTGATGTCAAAATTTGTCGAATACCAAGTTGTGTTAATGTTTGCTTCCATTTAAATCCAGTAAAAATTCTGGCATTATCTGTAATTATGGATTTCGGTAAACCTACATGCGGAAGATAGTCACGCACCAATCTCACTACAACAGCTCTGGCAGTAGCACACTTTAATGGATATAGTTTTACATATTTTGTAAACACGTCAAAGAATCCAACAATAAGTTTGACTCCTCCTCTTGATCGTGGGAGAGGGCCGCAGATTTCACACGAAATTAACGCCCTTGGCTCTCGTGGAATAATTGAATGCAGAACATGTTTACTACCTCTATTATCCGGTTTTGCCTTTTGACAGAGTAAACAGTTTTGTATTGTTTGGTGCACTTTTCTCCGAATATTCGGAAAATAACAGTATGCTCCTATTTTATTGGCACATTTAATTACACCAAAATGTCCCCATGATAAATGGGTTAACCAAATTAATTTTTCCTCATATTCCTTCGGGATACATACACACCACCGTGGATTGTTGTCCTTCCCACATCTGAAGAATAATACTCCATTTACTAATTTATAATGATCTAAACTAGCCCTTGAATTTTGTTGTTCCTTTAGCTGAATTATCTTCTTCCATTGAGGGTCTTTTCGTTGTAAATTTCCCATATCTCTACAAAGATGTACATAATAAGTCTTGTAGATATTGTCCTGCATCAGTAATACTGGAAAATCCGAAGTATTTACTGATTCTATTTCCGGTGTTAAACCTTCTGGGGATCTTGACAGTGCATCCGCAATAATATTTTCTTTGCCACACACATGAATAATTTTAAATTGGTACTGTTGAAGTGACATTGTCCAACGTGACAGTCTAGGATGTAATAATTTACATGTTTGCAAAAAGATTAGTGAGTGATGGTCACAATACACAATCGTTTTCGAACCATATAAATAATAGTTAAACTTCTTGAATGCCCAGATAACCGCAAGTGCTTCAAGTTCTGTGGTCGTATAGGCTCTTTCACAGGGCGCTAACACTCGACTAGCAAATGCTATCGGACAGAATGTTGGTACCCCTTTTATTTTCCTTATTTGGAAGAGACAAGCACCTAATCCAACATTCGATGAATCCGTGGACAGACAGAACTCACATTTCATGTCAGGGTGATATAATAAGGATGCGTTAACGAGTAGGTCTTTAATGTCTCGAAAAGCTAGTTCACATTCTTCAGTCCATTGCCATGGCATATCCTTCCGTAGAAGCCGGTTTAATGCCTCAGAATTCATGGCTAGAGTCTTTATGAAACGATGGAAGAACGATGCCATACCTATAAACCCCTTCAGCTGTCTTTTATTCCGTGGTGATTGAAAATTTCGAATTGCACTTTGCCTTCTTCTCGGTAGGCAGGATACCTTTCGCATCTATCATAATTCCTAAGAACTTAATTTGTGGTAAAGCAAAATGAGACTTTTGTAAGTTTACTGTAATTCCGGTTTTCTTGAAAACAGCAAAAATCCTTTCCAAAATATGCAAATGCTCTTCCCATGTTTTCGTGGCTATTAATAAGTCGTCAACAAACACAGTTATACGACTACGCAATTCTGGTCCAAGAACATAATCCAGCGCTGAAATAAATATTCCGGCACTAATATTAAGTCCGAACGGGACAACTCTAAATTGGTAACTTCTCCCAGCATAGATAAATGCGGTACATTTCCTAGATTCTTCATCCATTTGGACCTGCCAGTACGAACTTCTCAAATCAGCACTAGTTAAGTACGAAACATCCTGGAAATTTTGAATTAATTCATCTATATTTTCCGGATGAGTTCTTTATTAATCTCTCTCGCATCCAGAACTAATCTAACGTTACCGCCAGGTTTTGGGACGACTAAGAGCGGAGAACAATATGGACTAGTTGATGGCTCAATCAAGTTCCATTCTAACATTCTATTTATCTCCCTTTGAACGGATTGTTTTAAACGCCAGGGGATCGGATAGTGCGTGTAAGTCTTATGTGGCTTCACTTGTAGGTGACAAATATACCCTTTAATAATTCCTGGTTTCTCATCAAAAATCTCTTCGTATGCCTCTAACAAATAATGAAGCTGCTGCCTTTGTTCTCCAGTAAGCTGATTTGATTCACTAGCTTTTATCATTGTTGTTTGGTTAAAGTCCTCCTGTTGTATCAAATCCTTTGAAAGCTCCTTCCAACGACCGTTTCTAGTGTCAATTAATTGAATTATATTTCTCATGCACAGTTTCCTTTCTATTTAAATCCAGTGCTATCTCTTCTCCATTTAATCTAAATTTAACTAGTTCTTCCAAGCAATCAATCTGACAATCGTACTCCTGCATACTCCCAATACCAAGAATACAGTCGACTAATAACTTCTCCACTACAAGGAACGTGCATTTTATCGCTACATTTCCCATTTGCATCTCTAATTGCGTTTGTATTTTGACATTGGGAGAGCGTGCTCCAACAGCTCCGATAATTTTGCGGTTCTGTACCGGCAAAACTGGTACCTTCTTCTTCCTAATAATTCTTCTAAAAAGAGAGCCTGAGATGACATTGGCGGAAGCGGCGGTGTCTAATATCACATTCGTTGGAACTTCCTCTATTTCAACAAATACTTCCGATACCGGAACACTCGATCTGTCATTATGACACGTTATTAAATCCTTTGTTAACTCTTCAGTCAACAGCTCACCATCATTATATCTTAACAATTGTAATTTTACTGTTTCGCCCCTAACACATCCCCTGACCGCTCCTCCGGGGCACGATGCGGTCATGTTTAGTTTGACTGATTGTTGGTCCGATTGGTATTTGTCTCTTCAGCTACTTCAGTGATTATCGGTTGTTGTGGTGAATTCTGTCTATGTTGTCGTGCTTGATTCGTGTAATTATTGTTGTTATTCTGCTGGTGTTGGTAGAACTGTCCTGTGTTGCCATACATTGGATTATATCGATTAAAATTCCTACTGATCCTAAAATAGCCCCTCGCTGCACCATTACTAAAGTTTCCATTATGGTAATAATTATTGTTTGCAATTTGTCCATTGCTAAGTCTCCTCGGAGAGTGTAGTTGGTTATGATTATTGTTACTGCTACCATTACTGCCATTCCCACTCGAGTTGCAGCTCGGATTCGCTTCTATTGCTCTTCTTTGATAGACATTTCTCTTGCCCTTTTATTGTCCTCCTCAATTATATCAATACGATCAAGCGTAGTCATAAATGAGTCTATATCCTTATCATTTATATATAACAGCTGATTCCTTATACTGGTGGGTAGTCTGGACTTGAGTATTCTAAGTATATCCGGCAAAGGAATCGGTACATCCCAATACAAAGATTTATTAATGTGTTTCTCAAAATATCTCTTTAGAGATCCTCTAGAAAATGAGAAAGGCTCAGGATATAATACTTCCTGTCTAAGTCTTTCTTGTATTCCAGCAGACCAACATTTTGCTAGAAAAGCCTGCTCAAATTCGTTGTAACATTTACAAGAAGATGTTTGTTCGGATGCCCACAGTGCTCCTGATCATTGTATATATCCAGATACAAAACTAATCTTTTGCCATTCCCTCTGAAACTTCGAATAAAGACTACAGGGTGAACATTCTTTTTGTCAGGGTTAAAGATTTGAAATTGTCTCTGTTTAATCATCTTTTCCTCAACGGTACTACGATTCCAAAAATCATCCTGTTCGTACTCTTCCCTGTGGCTATCCGTTATATCGAATCTAACTTGTGACGTTCCAGTTCTGTCTACATCGGATCTTGACGTGGACGGAATTTCACGCGCAGATTGAGATGTTTCCTACTTCTCGCTGTTTCTAAATCCTCCTGCGAGAGATTTAGTGATCTTTCGATATTTTCTTTCCTACGCGAGAATTCTTCGCCAAGTTGTTCTCGAACTTCCTTTAACCCTTTGTTGAAAAAATTCTCCTCGGAACTCTCTGAAATTGACTGTAAAGCTACTTTCACAGTTTCTTCTATGGTTTCCGAAGGAAAATTTTGGCGCTCTAATGTCATTTCTGAAAACTTTCCCGCAAGTACATTCATTCTATGTTCCACTGTCTCCTGCTTTTCCTTCACTTCGTCAAATTGCTTCTTTAGATTATCTTGGGATTCTGTAATTTCTGGTATCATAGCTACGGAACACTGTATGTCCTCTTGAGCTTGTATTACTTGAGGAAACAGTTCTACTTGTTTTTGTATCGTGTCAATTTTGACGGATACATATTCGGTTAGTTCCGCTTTTAACTTACTATTGTTTTCTTGGCATTGTTGGCGGACCCGCTCAATTTGAGCAATAAGATTCTGTTCGGTCCTTTCTGCCTGTTCTTTTATTTCCTGTGTCTGGGTATTTAATCTCTGGTCTAATTCGGTAAAGGCGGCTCTTAACTGATTTTGTAATTCTGTTTGATTTTCGGCTAATTGATTTTGGAGTTCATTTTGTATAACGGATAAGTCTCGTTTTACCTCCGCTTGGCCTTCGGCTAATAGAGACAACTGTTGCATAATAACAACTAATGTGTCAACAACAGTCTGATCAGCTGTTGTATGAATGTTTTCTGAACCAGCGGGATTATTTATATTGCTACCGCTAGCCACAACAGTCTCAGAATTGCTATCCGTGGCCTCTGCTCCTGCGCAAACAGCTGAAGGCTGTTGCACTTCTCGTTGCTGATTCAATGACATTTTAAATGCCGCTCTAGTCAATACCATTAAATAACTGTCAATATCAGGTTCTAATCACTAAATACAGTTTCAAATTTACTGTCGTAGGCACACTTAACTTTCAAATTACTTCACAGATGGTATAAAGTTCAATGTCCAGATCCGAAAAATCACACAATATACAGTTCTACAATCTAACTACTATCTGGAAAAAAGTTCTTTCTAAATTGATTTCAAACTATTTTAACTACAGGATAAAAAAATTAGATTTCTCTGGCCTTGTTCTGTAGTCTCGGTGTTGTCCAATAGTTGAAACCGTTTCTTGGTATCAGCAATCTTTTACTATGGGCACCGAAACTCTCTTCAGATTAGTTACTTCTCGTTCTCGTTGGTTTTCATGAAACAAAAAATACATATATTATATAACAATCACAGAGAGTCCTGTCACACTGGCGCCACTGTAATTTTTTTCCTTCTTTTCTACGTAATTCTGTAGCTCTCAATTCGTTCGAGCAATCAGTCGTTCATGATAGGAAACACAGTCATAGCTCAGTCACTCAAAATGATTCTGAAATTTTACTTGTTAGAATGAAATCAGGCGATGATTCTTCTTCTCTGCAGGCTCGAGCTTTGCGGCAGTCTGCTAATCTTTTGTCTGAAAGAGCCATATATATATATATATATATATATATATATATATATATATATATATATATATATATTTTTCACTTTTAATCGTACAACTTCGTATCAGTTATCTTCTGTCATAAATCCCAATAATCAGATTACAGTTCTTCAAACAAAGCTCAGGCTAATCGGCACGAAGACAATCTCGGAAGCTTTTTTTTCTAACAACCACCAGAGAGAGTACTACAAAGAATACTTATGCGCTCATGGCATAGCTATTGTATGAAACTATTTTGCGCATGGATTCTGCGAGTATGAAGATAGAAAATTTGTAAACGTCGTTCAAGGGTAGAACTGTATCAGAATAATTCATCGAATATAAAGAGATATTACACGGCAACACCTGCTTTCTTCTTGAAGTCTGAGGGTATTTCGCCTGTCTCATACATCTTGCTTACTAGATGGTAGAGTTTTGTTAGGCCTGGTTCTCCCAAGGCTGTCAGTAGTTCTAATGGAATGTTGTTGACTCCCGGGGCCTTGTTTCGACTAAGGTCTTTCAGTGCTCCGTCAAACTCTTCACGCAGTATCATATCTCCTATTTCATCTTCACCTACATTCTCTTCCATTTCCATAATATTGTCCATTTGCATAATATTGCCCTTGTATAGTCTCTCTATATACTCCTTCCACCTTTCTGCTTTCCCTTCTTTGCTTAGAACTGGATTTCCATTGAGATCTGTACTCTGGTTTAACAATCTAAATGACAGCAATTCCGTAGGGTAGAAAGTTTGATTGGATCTCGATGTGTGTAACATTACTAAGCGCACCGAACCGTTTTGTAACGTGCCTTTCCGGAGACAAATTCACGCATTACGTATTTTTATCAAAATTTAAACATTTCTCTCACTTTCATGTGTCAGAAAAAGAAAATACGTGACATCCCGTCCCACCTCTTCTGCTTTTTCTACTTTTCTGCTGGCAACACAGTGCTCCCCGCCTCCTTTTATGCTGGCGTGTCCGCCTCTAGTGAAACCGCATTACAGACGGGTGTGCGAATACTTTTGATCACATTGTGTATATACCGGATCGCCGGTTTGATTGTGGGACTAAAAGGTAAAATTAAAAGAGCGAGGAGGGACTGCAGTCTCAATCGTAACATCAGTGTACCCACAGACATGGAGATGGGTGTAAATAAATCCAGAGATCAAAGAGATAAAATACGGAATAGAGCAGACGACAGCAGTGAGATTCGCTACGTGTAGTTCGCGGAATTCGTGCTGTAGCCTCTAAACGCCCAGGAATTTCCTCTCCTTTTTTTGTACTTTTTTTTTAAGCGGTACGACGTGACAGGCCGACTCGAATTCTTTTTTCCACTACTTCCAGTCCCCGAGAATTCGTTTTCACGTTTAGCGAAATATCACAGTTTTGTCCCGTACCGCAGATTAATGTCCATATGCAGTGCAGGTCTACTGCGTAGGCGGAGAGGAAAGGAAAAAAAAATGCGAGCGTGTGTCGGCTGTGCTTGGCTGGCCATCCGGCGGCCGCAGAGCACCGCCTGCGGTGAGGCGCCGCGAAGCTCTCCCCAGGCAAACCTGTCTTCCGGTGCGCAGGCCTGGCTCGCAGCTCGGAGTGATAAATTCAGACGAGGAACTCTGCCCGCTCCGGTGGTCTGCATTTCTGTTTTTGGCCCAGCAGACGGCAGTAGAAATATAGATTAAAGGAAAGTATTTGCGAATACGAAATGGCAGTGCCTTTGTCATTAAGAAGTACGAAGTAATATTCCTCCGGACGTGCATGCATCCGAATGAACATTGCATCGTGCTTCTTAATAACACAGGTACTGCTACTTCGCATTTATTCTCCAATGCCAGGCCCTGGACTCTCAATGAATATCACCTTCCTGGACATACACTACCGGCCATTAAAATTGCTACACCAAGAAGAAATGCAGATGATAAATGGATATTCATTGGACAAATATATTATACTAGAACTGACATGTGATTACATTTTCATGCAATTTCGGTGCATTGATCCTGAGAAATCAGTACCCAGAACAACCACCTCTGGCCGTAATAGCGGCCTTGATACGCCTGGGCATTGAGTCAAACACAGCATGGATGGCGTGTACAGGTACAGCAGCCCATGCAGCTTCAACACGATACCACAGTTCATCAAGAATAGTGACTGGCGTATTGTGACGAGCCAGTTGCTCGGCCACCATTGACCAGACGTTTTCAATTGGTGAGAGATCTGGAGAATGTGCTGGCCAGGGCAGCAGTCGAACATTTTCTGTATACACAAAGGCCCGTACAGGACCTGCAACATGCGGTCGTGTATTATCCTGCTGAAATGTAGGGTTTCGCAGGGATCGAATGAAGGGTAGAGCCACGGGTCGTAACACATCTGAAATGTAACGTCCACTGTTCAAAGTGCCGTCAATGCGAACAAGAGGTGACCGAGACGTGTAACGAGTGGCACCCGATACCGTCACGCCGGGCGATGCGCCAGTATGGCGATAACGAATACACGCTTCCAATGTGCGTTCACCGCGATGTAGCCAAACACGGATGCGACCATCATGATGCTGTAAACAGAACCTGGATTCATCCGAAAAAATGACGTTTTGCCATTCGTGCACCCAGGTTTGTCGTTGAGTACACCATCGCAGGCGCTCCTATTTGTGATGCAGCGTCAAGGGTAACCGCAGCCATGGTCTCCGAGTTGATAGTCCATGCTGCTGCAAACGTCGTCGAACTGTTCGTGCAGATGGTTGTTGTCTTGCAAACGTCCCCATCTGTTGACTCAGGGATCGATACGTGGCTGCACGATCCGTTACAGCCATGCAGTTAAGATACGAGACCATTGAGATCCAGCACGGCGTTCCGTATTACCCTCCTCAACCCAACGATTCCATGTTCTGCTAACAGTCATTTGATCTCGACCAACGCGAGCAGCAATGTCGCGATACGATAAACCGCAGTCGCGATAGGCTACAATCCGATCTTTATCAAAGTCGGAAACGTGATGGTACGCATTTCTCCTCCTTATACGAGGTATCACAACGACGTTTCACCAGGCAACGCCGGTCAACTGCTGTTTGTGTATGAGAAATGGGTTGGAAACTTTCCTCATGTCAGCACGTTTTAGGTGTCGCCACCGGCGCCAACCTTGTGTGAATTCTCTGAAAAGCTAATCATTTGCATATCACAGCATCTTCTTTCTGTCGGTTAAATTTCGCGTCTGTAACACGTCATCTTTGTGGTGTAGCAATTTTAATGGCCAGTAGTATATTTAACGGATGAGTGCAGATTGTGGAATGTGAACGACGACATATGCAGGCTTCGTGCTCGGATAGCCAAAGCGGTTAAAGTGACCGTTCGTCTAAAGCGAGAAATCCGGCTTCGAGTGCCGGTACGGCACAAAGTTTCACTCTAATATACGTTCGATGATGGTTCATATTGGTAACTGCGAAAACGTTTCCTGTATGTGCAAATAGCTAAATAACATTTTCAAGAAAAATTTACTGCGTCTACATTGACAACCACATTCTACTATCTGTCTTACGGTGTGTCGCGGATGACATGCTGTGCACCACAGTCACTGTCTTGCTTTTGCTGCTACAGTTGCGAATGGTGCCCGTGAAAACGTTCGCTGGGAGGCTCCCGTGTGAATTCAAATCTCTCTAATTTTCCTTCGTGGATTTCTAGCTACGTCGAGGATGTCTCAGCAGGAATGATCAGTCATCAGGGGGACGACAGGAACGTTCATTTGAAGCAAAAGTCTTCATATGGACATATACCCTATTCCGTATCTTTTACGAGATAGAACACATGTAATGTACTTCCACAATTTTTTTTTGGGCTAGTGACGCGAAGGTACGCGTCTTACCTAAACAACGTTTTGTTTTAGCCCAACCTACCTCGTGCGAGGTATTGAGAGTGCATCGGAGAAAAGCATTGGGTAGCTACAATAGTAGACGCGATGGCGAAAACGCACCACATCTACACTAATGATGAATATTCGATGGTAGTGCTCCTGCTGCCGTGGAACAGTATCGTCGGTGCTTTCCCACTCGACAAGTTCCTGATCGCAGGGTGCCTATCAGAGTTTCCAGCACGCTGTGTGATACAGACCCACATTCCATCTCAACTTGTTAGTTCAACAACCTGTGCAGGAACAGTAGCACATTACTGAACTGAAGCAACCTGCTCCCACTACCAGCACACTTCCACTTTCTGAAGGCGTCAGCGTCCCACGAGCATGTGAACGGCGAACATTACAGGTGGAAAACTTTTACCAATTTCACCTATAGCGCTTCCACAGTCTTCACATTGGCGACAATTTCACACGGCTTGAAACTCGCCGCTGGTTAGAAATCCGTCTTTTGCTTTCATTAATGCTATTCCCTGACGAAGCCACGTTTGCACGGAATGGAATCAACAACACACATAATTATCATCGAAGGTAGCAGAAAAATTCACACGCTACAATGGAAACCAATTTCCAAGTTCGTTTTTCAATCAACGATTGGTGCGGCATGATCGATAACATGTCTACTCATTTTAGAAGAGTGAACGACAGGACATCTTTTGCAAAATTCGTTTGTTGAACATCTTGACGACGTTCCTTTGTGCACGGGGCCTCCAATACCCTTCCAGCATGACGGAGCCGCTTCAAATGTTATCAGACGTGTGAGGGAACATCCCAACCGCACTTACCCTAATTGCTAGATTGGTCGTGGTAGTGCAAGCAACTGGCCACCAGGATCGCCAGACCTTACGCAATTATATTTCTGTTTGTGGAGTTGGATGAAGTCTGAGATGTACAGACGAAAGATAAACACGCGAGATGAACTGTTTGGTTGCACCGTGGACACTGCTGCCCTCGTTAAGGGACGTGCAAAAGTATTCAGACAAGCAGCACATGTTCTTCCAAGAGTGCACAATTGCACTGAAGCTGAAAGTGGGGTAGTCGAACATATATTGTGAATTGTTCAGCGTCTGAAATGTGGCATGTACGACAATGCTTACAGGTGAATGTGTTACAAATACGTAGTTTTCAATTGATACTTTGTGTTACGCGTGATGCAATGTTTGCTAACTGTTGTACATGTGTAAACTTGACATTGTACTCAGTAATATAGAAAATGTGAAACAATGTACATTAAATGTGTTCTGTCTAGTAAATCATTCGGAATAGGGAACATATACATATGAAGTGTTTTGCTTCCAATGATCGTACCTGTCACTTCCCTGAATGTTGGCCCTTCCTCCTTGGGCACCTTGTACACTTAGAGGGAAACAATATATTGCTTCACTCGTCTAGGAAAGTACAGTCACGCAATTATAACGGTAAACTATACGGTGAAACACAACGCCTCATGACGTGTGCTACTGGAACTTGAT
Source organism: Schistocerca americana (assembly GCF_021461395.2). Taxonomy (NCBI): domain Eukaryota; kingdom Metazoa; phylum Arthropoda; class Insecta; order Orthoptera; family Acrididae; genus Schistocerca; species Schistocerca americana. The sequence continues at coordinate 508,330,037 of NC_060119.1, read as the reverse complement.
GAGCACATCTGCGACCCTTTTCCACTTACTAATCGGAACTGTGAAGAAACTCGCTTCTCTTCCGGCAATTCTCTCCGTTTCTTCTATCAGACTCTGTTGGTACGGGTTAAAAACTGACGAGTAACATTCAATTAGCGGTCGATCAAGAGTGTTGTAAGCTATCTCCATTGTGGGTTGGCTAGACAGTCTGATATCTATCTTTGTACGATTAGTTTTATGCTGTCGGTCGTGTGCGTACTCCTCACATCATGTAACAATGGATATTTCCTCCTATTTATGCGCAATACGGTACGTTTGTTCGTCTTGAGGGTCAGTTGTCAATAACGGCATTTCTGCATGTCGCTTACTATTTTCTAGTGTTGCGACTTCCCTGTATAACGCAGCATATTCCACGACCGGCCTCATGGAGCCTCCGACATTGTCCGTTTGTGTATAAGGTGAGTAACGGGTAGAAGCTCAGGTATTTCAACTGGTGTCTGAGAACGGTGTACTGGATAACACTACATCAGTAGTTACGTCATTTTCAGACTAATCGTTCGATTACAAGTCGTATGTTTTTAGGTTTGTTAGTACCTCCTAGTACAGGTGGTAAAAGCAAGCCATTAATGCTTACTTTCCCCTGGGCAGCAGGTCAGGTGCTAAAATCTGGACACGTGGATGCAGTATGATCAGTCTATATCGACAGGTTTGGTCCACTTAGTGGTGCTGTTACGACTGTGAAGAAAACGTCAGACAATAAATTATATTTTTGAGGGACGTCTGTTCAACAAAAAGAAAAGACGATCGACACACTAAAAAATATGTGCGCTTATACCCGTTGCACGACGTGTAGTTAATAGCAATCGTCCTGCAACACTTCCTTGTGGAACGCTCGAAGTCGCTCTTGTGTTTAAAGATTTATGTCCGTTACCAATGGCGTGACGTCTTTTATTTGCTAGGAACCCCTCAATCCAGTCGCAAAGATTGTATGATATTGCATAGGCACATGTTTGTTCGGCAGGTGATGATGCAGAACTGTCCTACACGCCTGCCGGCAGTACTATTACCTGTCGTAAGTAATACACATCAAAATGTTAAAGATCATATACACGGATCTAGAATCTGATATAACTGGAAATGAAAATTTTAAACAGAAAACAGATCAGGTGTTTAACAATATGTTCCTCACACTTTTATGATTTGTCAGAAGGTTTGATGGCGAAACTGATTCACAATAAACTTGCATGGAACGTGTCACTACAGATAAACGACGTCAGGCAGTGACAATGGCGTATACTGATTGGCGAAAATCTTATGGGTGACGGGCTATCTTAAAAGGAGCCAAATATTGTATCAGTAATATGGAACTGGCAATGATACTACTTGAATTTATTAATGGCAAAAAAAGAGAAATACATAACGAACTTTCTCAAGAAAGGTCATACGGTATATTTTGTGCACTGCTGGGAACTGCAAGAATAGGGAAAGTATTTCACACTATTTACAACTATGGTATTTAGAAGAAAATATAATTTATGTGGCTCACTGGCCGTGTGCAGGTGTTTCAGTCCTAAGTCAGTTCGGCGACTTGCATATCAGTTATCCCACCAGAGAAAGGGGTCCTACAGTTTAAAGTAGAGTTATAACAAAATGTCGATCATGGCACTGAGAGGTGAATTCTAGGTTAAAGGAAGACTGAAAATTTCCGTGGTCCGAGCGGGATTCGATACTGCGACATCTGTGTTTCCGGGAACGCGCTTTACCGCTAGAGTACCATGCTCGGCGGTATCTACAATATTCAGATCTTTTTATGGATATATAAAATGCTAAAACGTCACATGACTCTCTTATATAGTTTCTTGCGTATCTGGTAGTAGTGGCGGCAACATGGCGAGTCAGTCATCTTTTTACATGTAAGTTACATTTCGCTCATAGTACTGGAGAAAGCAAATCATACCTGGAGTATGAAGTACTGTACAGACAAATAGGAACCAGAGCCATGAAACCGACTGTTGAGGAAGTGTTACCAGACCCTTCTCCAGCATAGAAAGATGCAGTTATGTACTCGAGAACATTCTTATGAATCATGTTTCTGCTTCCAAATGAGACAACAAACTGTCTAGAGAACTTGAGAGTTGAAACGCAGTTCGAAGACCTTCTGCGGAACCTCGTAAAGAGATCGTAATTACTATTAACTTATAGGTTCTGAAATGACCTTTGTATCAGTGACAGAGCTACACCCCTGAATTTGAAGGGAACACACACACACACACACACACACACACACACACACACAGATGCCACTTTGACGCCATCGAAAGCTGAAGGCAATGTTTTTGAAGTCAACTAACTGATTTTGCTAGGATATCAACTACACCACAGGAAAGTTTTCCTTATCAAAATATTACTAGCACTGTTCATGTTAGTAACTAGTGATGAGCTCCATCATGTTTAACAGCATTACTGTTACCATCAATAAATGTCTATCTCAAGCACAAACATAGTGCCCCAAAATATCTGTGCATTATCTGTTGTTTTGGTCTTCAGTCCTGAGAGTGATTTGATGCAGCCCTCCATGCTACTCTATCCTGTGCAAGCTTCTTCATCTCCCAGTACTTACTGCAACCTACATCCGTCTGAATCTGCTTAGTGTATTCGTCTCTTGGTGTCCCTCTACGATTTTTACCCTCCACGCTGCCCTCCAATGCTAAATTTGTGCTCCCTTGATGCCTCAGAACATGTCCCACCAACCGGTCCCTTCTTCTTGTCAAGTTATGCCACAAACTCCTCTTCTCCCCAATTCTATTCAATACTTCCTCGTCAGTTATGTGATCTACCCATCTAATATTCAGCATTCTTCAGTAGCACCACATTTCGAAAGCTTCTATTCTCTCCTTGTCCAAACTATTTATCGTCCATGTTTCACTTCCTTACATGGCTACACTCCATACAAATACTTTCAGAAGCGACTTCCTGACACTTAAATCTATACTCGATGTTAACAAATTTCTTGCCATTGTCAGTCTACATTTTATATCCTCTCTACTTCGACCATCATCGGTTATTTTGATCCCCAAATAGCAAAACTCCTTTACTACTTTAAGTGTCTCATTTCCTAATCTAATTCCCTCAGCATCACCCAATTCGACTACATTGCATTATCCTCGTTTTGCTTTTGTTGATGTTCATCTTATATCCTCCTTTCAAGACACTGTCCATTCCGTTCAATTGCTCTTCCAAGTCCTTTGCTGTCTCTGACAGAATTACAATGTCATCGGCGAACCTCAAAGTTTTATTTCTTCTCCACGGATTTTAATACCTACTCCGAATTTTTCTTTTGTTTCCTTTACTGCTTGCTCAATACACAGATTGAATAACATTGGGGAGAGGCTACAACCCTGTCTCACTCCCTTCCCAACCACTGCTTCCCTTTCATACCCCTCGACTCTTATACCTGCCATCTGGTTTCTGTACAAATTGTAAATAGCCTTTCGCTCCCTGTATTTTACCCCTTCCACCTTCAGAATTTGAAAGAGAGTATTCCAGTCAACATTGTTAAAAGCTTTCTCTAAATCTACAAATGCTAGAGATGTAGGTTTGCCTTTCCTTACTCTTTCTCCTAAGATAAATCGTAGGGTCAGTATTGCCTCACGTGTTCCAACATTTCTACGGAATCGAAACTGATCTTCCCCGAGGTCGGATTCTACCAGTTTTTCCATTTGTCTGTAAAGAATTCGTGTTAGTATTTTGCAGCTGTGACTTATTAAACTGATAGTTCGTAATTTCCACATCTGTCAACACCTGCTTTCTTTGGGATTGGAATTATTATATTCTTCTTGAAATCTGAGTGAATTTTGCCTGTCTCATAGATCTTGCTCGCCAGATGGTAGAGTTTTTTCATGAGTGGCTCTCCCAAGGCCGTCAGTAGTTCTAATGGAATGTTGTCTACTCCCGGGGCCTTGTTTCGACTCAGGTCTCTCAGTGCTCTGTCAAACTCTTCACGCAGTATCGTATCTCCCATTTCATCTTCATCTACATCCTCTTCCATTTCCATAATATTGTCCTCAAGTACATCGCCCTTGTATAGACCCTCTATATACTCCTTCCACCTGTCTGCTTTCCCTTCTTTGCTTAGAACTGGGTTTTCATCTGAGCTCTTGATATTCATGGTAGTGGTTCTCTTTTCTCCAAAGGTCTTTTAAATTTTCCTGTAGGCAGTATCTATCTTACCCCTAGTGAGATAAGCCTCTCCATCCTTACATTTGTCCTCTATCCATCCCTGCTTAGCCATTTTGCACTTCCTGTCGATCTCATTTTTGAGACGTTTGTATTCCTTCTTGCCTACTTGATCCTCAGCTGCCTTAATTATTTCATTCCTCAGAGCTACCCATCCTTCTTCTACTGTATTTCTTTCCCCCATTCCTGTCAATTGTTCCCTTATGCTCTCCCTGAAACTCTGTACAACCTCTGGTTCTTTCAGTTTATCCAGGTCCCATCTCCTTAATTTCCCACCTTTTTGCATTATCTACTAATAATAAAAAAAAAAAAATAATGGTCCATACTGCCGGACTCCGCTTTACCCATTGGTCTGGATTAAGATGCAGTCAGCCAGTTTGAATATTAAATTGAGTGCTATGCTCGTAGTGTGGAATGTCCAGAAAAAATTTCACATTGCCTTGGTGCTGTATCCCACATCGCTGCTCCTGCTGTGTAGACCGCCCTTATGTCGTAGCTGATTGCCAGCACCCCTACATCGAGGTGAGGTCAAAAGTGATTAGGATTTCGGCAGTTGGACCCAGATACCACCAGCGGCTACAACACTATTTCGCCATGTCTCGTCACGTGTACCAGTTCTAGACACTGTATCACGCTGATTGCATAGCCAATGAGCGCGTCGTACGTCATCGCTGGCAGCATCAGCCGTCGTGCTGATTCAGTGTGATTATCCACACTGTTTTACTTCTCGCAACAGGACGTGTCAGCGAGAGTTCATCAGCACAGTTCATTGGGAGTTCAGCAGAGTTCATCTTCGGTGGAGCTATGTGTTCAGGATTCCTTGACAACCAGCAGTTTATCATTGGCAGTCTGTAGTCTGTCTCCACCTTTCCTCAGTCAGAGGGCGTCAGCTACGCAGGCTGAAGCTCATATTAGCGAAAGTCAGAAGAAAGCTGCCACCGGTCCGGAATTTGCCTTCCAAAGTAAACCGCCCAAACGGATAGGGACCACCATAGCTTGGGCAGCTGTGTGATAACAGACTTTTCCTCTTGAACGTTGTTCACTTTTGGAAGTGAACGTTAATGGAATTTTCTTTTTGGCTTGGACAGATTCACTGCTATTTCATCTCAACTGGATGTATGCTTGTGTGATCGTTCAGAAACAAATGTCCTTGTTTTTCCTCTAATTATTTGTTTATAGTGGTATTGCGGAGTACTTACAACAGAGGAGCTGTCGTGTGGATTTAAGAACTCCCGTAACGTAGTCAACGAGGTACTTGGAACCAGAAAGGGCACTCACAGGCAACTATTTAAGAGGGCATACTTCAGTGGAGATTGAATGGATTACGACAAAGTATTTTCAATACCGAGGATACACGGTACAGTGTATTTTCTAGCCGGCCGTAGTGGCCGGTTCTAGGCGCTTCAGTCTGGAGCCGAGCGACCGCTACGGTCGCAGGTTCGAATCCTGCCTCGGGCATGGATGTCCTTAGGTTAGTTAGGTTTAAGTAGTTCTAAGTTCTAGGCCACTGATGACCTCAGAAGTTAAGTCACAGTGCTCAGAGCCATTTGAACCTTTTTTTTTTGTATTTTCTATATTTTGCTTACTCTTGGTGTTGACTTCCAGACAGTCAATGATCTTAGTAGCCTTGAGATAATTCTATTCTGAACTCTGAAATTTGTACATTTTCGTGTTGGAACATTTTCGTTGGACATTTTTCTTGTTAGAAGCCGAGCGGTTCTAGGCGCTGCAGTCTGGAACCGCGTGACCGCTACGGTCGCAGGTTCGAATCCTGCCTCGGGCATGGATGTGTATGATGTCCTTAGGTTAGTTAGGTTTAAGTAGTTCTAAGTTCTATGGGACTGATGACCGCTGCAGTTGAGTCCCATAGTGCTCGGAGCCATTTGAATCTTGTTTGAACACCCGAAAGTGTCTGCTCACTACTCTATTAAGTTGGCTGAGAGCCATAATCTGTCAATAACAGATTCCGTATGGCGCAGAAAACCGATTTTACATTGCCAATTTCAAATCAAACCCCGTCCATAACTTAATACGGGAAAGTTAAGTGCTACTTAGGAAAAACTGTTTCCAACAGCTGGGGGAACGGGAACGGTGGCGAAAGGATGTGGAACGGATGCCGCCAGCGTTCCATCGTTTTGACCCAGAAAAAGAAAATCTATATAGGCGGGCCAGAGGATCACTTTACAGCAGACGGAACTTGAGGTGATGTAACCAAACCTGTTTTCCTGTTTCCAACTGCTGGTGCTTAGATCTGCAGCTTGACGCAACAGCTCTTTCCAGATAAGGATCCGTGTATGTTAGCAAATTAGCTGAATAATTTGAGAATAAGATTCTAGTGGAGGAGGCACGCCATAAATTTTACACTACATGTGAGAAACCGTGACAATATTTAAGGGATGGTAAAGTGACACCGAGCTAGTTGGGAAGTGGAAAGGTACTGGAACCACCAACTAAAGTATTATCAAAAGTTTATTATTAAAAGTAAGGAAAATCCTTAAAATGAGAAAACGCACGAAACTTGGAGTGATAATTAGAAAATGACAAAGGTTCCCCTCACATAGGAGGGCTACAATGAACTGACTTATCAACTGAAAATTCGGCTTTTTTTTTTAAGTCATCAGCTCTCCTGTGCCAATCTCTTCATCTCAGAGCAGCATTTTCAACCTACGTCCTCATTTATCTGCTGAATGTCTTCCAATATCTGTCTTCCTCTACAGTTTTTGCCCTCTACAGCTACCTATAATACCATGGAAGTCACTCTCTGATGTCCTACCATCCTGTCCCTTCTCCTTTTCAGTGTTTTCCACATATTCCTTTCTTCTCCGATTCTGCGCAGAGCCTCCTCTTCCTTACCTTGTCAGCACACCTAATTTTCATTATTCGTTTATAGCACCACATTTCAAATGCTTCGACTCTCTCTGCTCTGTTTTTCCAACAGTCCATGTTTCACTACCATACAATGCTGTGCTCAAAACGTACATTCTCTGATATTTCTTCCTCAAATTAAGGCCTATGTTTGATACTAGTAGACTTCTCTCGGCAAGGTATGCTGGTTTTGCCAGTGCTAGTCTGCTTCTGATGTCCTCCTTGCTTCATTCGTCATTGTTTATTTTACTGCCTAGGTAGCAGATTCCCTTAACTTCATCAACTTCGCGGCTGATGTTAAGTTACTCGCTGCTCTCATTTCTGCTACTTCCGATTATTTTCATCTTTCTTCAATTTATTCTCAATCCACATTCTGTACTCATTAGACTGTCCATTCTACTCAGCAGATCATGTAATTCTTCTTCACTTTCACTCAGTACAGCAATGTCTCCAGCGAATCGTTTCGTTGATATCCTTCCACCGTGAATTTTAATTCCACTCCTGAACCATTCTGTTATTTCCATCACTGCTTCTTCGATGTACAGATCGAGCAGTAGGGAATAAAGACTACATCCCTTTTTAATCCGAGCATTTCGTTCTTGGTCGTCCACTCTTATTACTCCCTCTTAGTTCTTGTAGATATTGTATACTAACGGCTTCTTCCTACACCTTATGCCTATTTTTCTCAGAATTTCGAAAATTTTGCACCATATTTCACAGTTTAACGCTTTTTCCAGGTCGGCAAATCGTATGAACGTATCTTGATTTTTCTTTAGTGTTGTTTCCATTATCAACTGCAATGTCAGAATTGTCTCTCTGGTGCCTTTACCTTTCCTAATACCAAACTGATCGTTATCTGTCACATCCTCAACTTTCTTTTCCATTCTCCTATATATTATTCTTGTCAGCACCTTGGACGCATAAGCTGTTAATCTGATTGTGCGATAGTTCTCACACTTGTCAGCTCTTGCAGTCTTCGGAATTGTGTGGATGACATTTCTCCAAAAGTCAGACGGTATATTGACAACTCATCATTCTACACACTAACGTGAATAGTCGTTTTGTTGCCATTTCCTCCAATGATTTTAGAAATTCTGATGGAATTTTATCGCTCCTTTCTGCCTTATTTGATGTTAAATCCTCCAAACCTCTTATATTCTGATTCTCATACTGGATCCACTATCTCTTCTAAATCGATTCCTGTTTCCTCTTCTATCACATCAGACAAATCCGCTCCCTCATAGAGGCCTTCAATCTTCTCTTTATCCTCTGCATTTGACAATGAAATTCCGGTTGCACTCTTACTGTTACCACCTTTGCTTTTATTTCACCGAAATTTGCTTTGACTTCCATACGATGAGTCAGTCCTTCCGACTATCATTTCTTTTTCGATTGCCGCGCGGGATTAGCCGAGCGGTCTGGGGCGCTGCAGTCATGGACTGTGCGGCTGGTCCCGGCTGAGGTTCGAGGCCTCCCTCGGGCATGGGTGTGTGTGTTTGTCCTTAGGATAATTTAGGTTAAGTAGTGTGTAAGCTTAGGGACTGATGACCTTAGCAGTTGAGTTCCATAATATTTCACACACATTTGAACTTTTTTTTTCTTTTTCGATTTCTTCACATTTTTCATGCAGCCATTTCGTCTTAGCTTTCCTGCACTTCCTGTTTGTTTCGTTCCTCAGCTACTTATATTTCTGTATTCCTGAATTTCCCTGAACATTTTTTGCTTCCTTCTTTCATCCATCAGCTGAAGTATTTCTTCTGTTACCCATGGTTTCTTTGCAGTTACCTTCTTTGTACCTTTGTTTTTCTTTCCAGCTTCTGATATGGCCATTTTTAGAGATGTCCATTCCTCTTCGACTGTACTGCCTACTGGACTATACTTTATTGCTGTATCTACAGCCTTAGAGAACTTCAAGTGTTACCCGTCTTTCCTTAGTACTTCTGTAACCCACTTCTTTCCGCGTTGATCCTTCATGACTTATCTCTTAAACTTTGGCCTACTATTCATCACTGTGATATTGTGATCTGAGTTTGTATCTGCTCCTTGGTACGCCTTACCATCCAGAATCTGATTTCGGAGTCTCTGACGATGATTTAATCAAACTGAAATCTTCCCGCACCAGCCGGTCTTTTCCAAAATCGGCTTAAAACACAATAAAAGGCGAATATCATCGGTAAGCCAAAATAATTTCAAAGTTACTTGTAGGTACAGTTCAAACGCCCAAAAAAGTTACCAGTCAAGACTAATCAAAAATTACAATGAAATCCAATTTCATTGTAATTTCATTCTTCGAGAGCTTCAAAATCACCAATGGTATCTGTTCTTTCGGACATATAATCAAAAATTATTCTTAGCAACAGTGCCAACAGCCAATGTTAAAGACCTATTACAGTGACACCAAAATAATTTAAAGCACAAAGCAGCTGCAGTGAGAATATAAAAAGGCAGTTGATGAAAGCAATAACTACAATCAGCAATTACACAAAATGTTTATGGCCCACTGAAAACGATAATAACTATGATTAAGCGAAAGCAAAATTTTGCAGTACTAAAGTTTTGCATACAAGGAACTTTAATACTATTTTAAAAGAAAAACATGTATAGCACGAATGAATTAATGGCTGGCGGCCATGTAAACAAGCTTTACAACAGGTGAAATTGCTTTGGGATCTACATGAAATTTAGTGAAAACGCAAAGCTCCATAAGTAAATAAGTTCCTCCATCTCCGGCCCGGTTCAGCAACAGTAATCCAGTTTTCAAATAAAAAGACAGTCTCTGTTACAGGCATTTATTTTAAAATTGACGCGTTTCTCTCTAGTGGCACATTTTCACAATTTTTGTAAATTAACAATAGCGTATGTATCACATAAAGCTGTGAACTCGAGCCTGTTCAACACCTGCTGAGGAACTACTGACTTAAGTAACTAGTCTATACAGCGTAAAGGGCACTAGGGAACTAGTCTATACAGCGTAAAGGGCGCTAGTCAAAAAGTAAAGACAGAATGGAGCGCAACCGCTACTGTTCAGTATAAAACCGGAAGCCCGCAAGAAACGTGCGAAATAACTAGCACGAAACGCTTCAGTCTGAAAGTAATACCTGTAACAGACACCGCCTTTTAATTTGGAAAAAAAGTCGATAAGTAACTCTACAGCGAGCTTCTCTGCACAATAGCCAGTGAACTGTAGGCTGAACGTATTCTGAAGGTCGCGTCTCGGCGAAGTCTCTTAGATTTACCTAAAGGTTCAAGAGGGCAAATTTACATCAAACCACATACAATTTAAACAATTGAAAAAAATTCCAAGCTATGCGAACGCTTAACTTCATGGTCAACAGGTAAGCAAGCAATGGCAGTAACCGAGCAAATTTACATTCAGAATGGCCAAGGCCTAGCGGGCAGTATGATAAAATAAACAAATGGTAAAATAATTATTACACAGGCAGCTGGTTCAAAAAATAGCAAGTGATGAGTAACATGGACTTAATGTAACCAGGTAGCAAGCTGTCCTACGAAAGTACATACATTTTAGACGGGTGTGTTGCAAGATCTGTTTGGTGAATGTCATCAGAATCACTAGCTATACCGTGAGGTCTCTGGTGACACACACGTGCAGACAGAATTAAACATTCCTCTACTTAAGGGGGGTAGGACGTCAAACGGGCCGACTTGGAGCAGGAGAGGCACGACATTTTAATTTCCACTGTCTATACTTTTACAAATAAATTCATAAAACTTTAACAGCGTGACCAGGAAGGATTCAGGATTCATACTTATAGCAGTGGAAGTTTAAAAACGGAACAAAACACATTTTTTTACATGTGAAATTTCATCATTTTTTCACTTACTACTGGCTGCATTTGCTGAGATAGGTACACTTTTCTTCCTAAGTAAGAGAGATTCTTCGATGTCTTTTGCACAGCGCACAAACCATAGTTACAGGTGTATGAAACTCTAGAAGTTATTTAATTTATAAAAAAAATGAATGAACTATTACATTTTAAACTTCATATTTAGGAAAAATTCAAGTTTTATAGTTAATTATCTAAATTTTTTCCACAGTTTTTTTATAGAGCTGAAAAATTCTAGAGTTTCATACACCTGTAACTACTGTTTGTTTGCTATGAAAAATTCATTGAAGAATCTCTCTTACTTAGGAAGAAAAGTGTACCTATAGGAACAAATGCAGCCAGTAATATGTGAAAAAATGATGAAATTTCACATGTAAAAAAAGGTATTTTGCTACGTTTTTGAACTTCCACTGCGATGAGTGTGAGTCCTCAATCCTTCCTGGTCATGGCGACAAAGTTTTATGAATTTATTTGTAAAAGTATAGACAGTAGAAATTAAAATGTCCTGTGGTGACTTTCCTGCTCCAAGTCGGCACGTTTGACATCCTACCCCCTTTAAATATAAGCCAGTGACTAGAAAAATTAAGTTTGTTAAACACTGAAAGCATTAAACAAAATACAGGCGGCCTAAATATATATCCAACTGGACTAGCATTACGCGCTGAAGTGGTATTTGACTGAAACGCCAAAATTAGCAACGACTGACAAACATTTGAATTAACAGTACTTTCATAAAAACGCAAGACGCTAGATAATATGTAAGGCAAGTGACTTACGGTGTAGCCTTAACTCTAATAGAAGCACAAGATACATTAAGAAATAGTAATAAGCATGACACAAAAAAGATCAGAGCAAGTAACCCACAAAATGAAACGACGGTTAGCATACCGCTGTTCAGTACCGTGGCGGGTAGGCAACGAAATTAGAAATTTAATGCGCATTTGTGAAAATCTGCCTAGCATCAAAACACAAATGAGCGCCTTTAGTTCACAGCACCAGACCGGAGTAATTGCGCAAATTTCGAGTAGGGACGAAAGTAACCAGGATGCATTTTTTTGAGCACAGAATAAATGATCGTTATCAAAAGGGCCGCACCATAGTCCATAGTACGGGGCGGAAACAGTTCCCCGAACATGCTCGTTCCTTTAACGGTCGAGCAGCAGACACTTAAAACTCCCAGCCGGCGTCAAGGCGCCAGCAGCACTCCACAGACCCGGCTGCCGCCGACTAGCAGTGTTCGGCTGAAACTGGGCGCTCACACGTGCTCGGTACATGCGGACTGCTGCCAACCACGCTTGGAGGTAAGAATAGAGGGAGATGCCGTGACGTCATAGCTGTGAAGCTATGTGAAGCCGAGGGTAGCCATCTCAATCCGACCAAAACATTGCTGCTGTAAGCTTGTGTGCATAGGCTTGTCGCTCGCTTTTGGAAGGATTTTGCGCTATTATGGTGACTTGTGTGGTGTTCGGATGTACGAATCGTTCTGATTGTGATGCGAACTCGAAGGGAATAACATTTCATTTGTAAGTTGTCTCGTTAAGTGTGATTTTACAACTTCATTGTGAATGAACGTGTGCTACATCGGTAATTGTACTATAGCGTGTTTTTCTCCTGTATGATTTTAGATTTCCTAAAAATGAAAGTCGGAAAGCTCTGTGGGAGAATGCCGTGAGGAGGAAGAATTGGCGTGCGTCTAAATGGAGCACTATATGTTCTCAGCATTTCCGAGAAGAGGACATAGACCGAACTTCCCTTTCAACAGTAAGGCTCCGAGAAAATGCTGTACCATCAGTTTTCCCTACACACCCAATACATTTGCAAAAGGTATGTTAATTCAAAGAATTAAATTCTTAGTTTTCAAGTTCACGTTTCAGTATAATACGTACGTATCGTCGATAATCGAAGTGTTGAGTAACTCACTTTGTCTTCATCATGTACCAAATTAAAAGCTAACACTACATTAACTAGCGTAAAGTATAGGCCTAAACAGGACACTGTGTAGATTTGCCATTCTATGTACCGTATTTCAGTAAATATTGGTGGTAATGAACAGTGTTTCCCAGTAGTGTAACGTAACTGAAATGTCCCAGTACGTATTACAAACAAGATGTATTTATGGGGCTTTGGAGGGAGGGTATAGCTAACTTAGTTTTCAGTTTCTATTATTTAGTTTGTGATACACGTTTATTACTGAATTAACAAAATTGTATCGTTTACATTGAAGGCTAGCTACTCGTAATATTACATGAAAAAGTATTTTTAATTAGAAGAAACGCGGAATTTTGCCTTTACGAGATTTTATTTTAAACAAAACTTTGAAACAACCAATCTGATGACGTTACATGCGTATATGGTGCAATTAGCGACTGTAATACACGCAGCGCTATAGCACACTGGCAATGTTTTGGTCAGAGTGTCATGGCAGCGAGCCACGCCCCCATGGCTTCAAAACGTAGTACGGCTGGGATACGTAGCGCCATCTCCCCTTATTCTTACCTCCATGCAACCACGCATCTCCTCGTCGCCAGCCAAGCACAACCTTCCATCCGCGCGCCCTCTTGCGGACAAATATTCACTGGTCTCCCAGAAAAGGACCAGAGACGAACGTAGGGCAGATACGCTCGATATTAGCGTAAAACAGAGGTCGTGTGCACAAGGACAATCGGGCTGGCATGTTGTAAGGTCTCGCCTTTGATTGTAATGCACATAAAGCAGGACTGTAATCTTTATTATGTCGAGAAGTTAGGAATATGATTATCAGTCATGCACCATACGAAGGACTGTGCAGTGATTTTATTCGTTTAAATAATCCCACGATGGCGTAATGTTTATTGGTTAATCAAACCTCTGAACAGTCTAAGCAAACAGAAGAAGGTCTTTAATGTAGAGGTTCAAATGGCTCTGAGCACTATGGGACTTAACATCTGAGGTCATCAGTTCCCTAGACTTAGAGCTACTTAAATCTAAGTAAGCTAAGGACATCACACACATCCATGCCCGAGGCAGGATTCGAACCTGCGACCGTAGCAGCAGCAGCGCGGTTACGGACTGAAGTGCCTAGAACCACTCGGCTAACGTAGAGGAATCGAGATTTTTCAGACAGAATTTCATAAGGGCGAGAAATCTTTCAGTCGCAAGATCTACAGCTGGACGGTAATACCCACGACACGTGAAACGATTAAACTGTTGGAAAAAATTCTAAAGCAGCTCTCTTGGTTTTTTTCTTTTTTTTTTTTTTTTTTTTTTTACAGATGCAACGACGCGCCATCAAATACTCTGCTTGAACCGGTGTCACTGAATGTGTGGTGGTGACTATGATTTGATAGTGAAATTTACAGCTTTCTTTCACAAGGTGATAAAGCTATGTCAATAAATATTTAGCTAAATGGACGCAACATTCAAAGGCAACTGGTGCTCCCGAATTATCCAATTTTCACAGAAAGCTAATGAATTATAGTAATTAGATAATTCAGATGAGAGGTCGTCGTATGATGAATGTCAGTATAGACGGCCACGGTGGCCGAGCGGTTCTAGGCGCTTCTGTCCGGAACCGCGCGACTGCTACGGTCGCAGTTTCGAGTCCTGCCTCGGGCATGGATGTGTGTGATGTCCTTAGGTTAGTTAGGTTTAAGTAGTTCTAAGTTCTAGGGGACTGATGACCTCAGATGTTAAGTCCCATAGTGCTCAGAGCCATTTGAACCATTTGTCAAGTATAAGACAGAAAAGTTGAGGCTCTGCTTCTAGTAACGGAATCATATACATCGGCTAACCTCATGGGATTGGATCTTTTGCAGCAGCTGAGCTCAATATTATACATCTACATCAGTTCCACCCGATCCACCCGATCGTGTGTGACGAAGGGTACTTCTGGTACCACTAACTGATCCCTCCTTTCCTGTTCAGTTTCCGAATGGCGCATGGGAAGATTGATTGTCGGTAAGCTTCTGTATTAGCTCCAGTTTCTCAAATTTTGTTACAGTGGTCGTTTCGCGAGACTTATGTGGAAGGAAATAATATGTTATCCGACTCTTCCCAGAAAGTGTTCCTTCAAAATTAAATGACAGACCATCGCTATGATGCACAGCGCCTATCTTGCAGCGTGTGCCACCGGAGTTTGTTGAGCAATTACACAAGGCTCTCGCATGGAGTAAACGATCCTGCAACGAAACGTTCCGCTCTTCGATGGACCTTCTCGATAACACTCCTACCTGGTAAGGGTTCCAGATCGACGAACAATATTCAAGCGCCTCGTAACCTACTCCTTTAGTACATGAATTACATTTGCTTAAGATTCTTCGAAAGACTCTGTCTGGAATCTGCTTTTCCTAATATTTTTTATGTGGTAATTCCACTTACGGTTGCTCTCCAGTCATTCCCAGATATTTTCCAGTAGATGATGTTTCAGCAGTATGTCTCCGATAGTGTAGTTGTGCAGTAGCGGATTTCTTTTCCTTTCTATTCGTAATATATTACATTTATTCTCATTCAGCGTCAGCTGCCAGAGCCTGTACCATTCATCAGTGCTCTGCCGGTCATTTTACAAATAGATACTGTCTTCTGGCTTTGCACTTTCTTATAATCAACTGCATCGTCTGCAAACAGCCTTAAAAACATTCTTCTATATCATGTATATACATTGGAAACATATTCGGGCAAACTCATTAGGCCACAGATGAGAATTTGGAGTGGACACTATAATACACTTCCTTGGTTTGGCCTGAGGCATTGGAGTACTGGAGTCGGCACCCTCCACACTACAGCAGTCCCATTCTGGCGACAAACTGGCTCATTCTTGTGGATGCTGACACAAGCTACCGTGTATGTCATCAGAATCAACAATACAGGAGGGTCCCTGGAGGGTCTACAGCCACTGTCATGAATAGTGGCATCCTATTTGATAGTAAAGAATTCGACACTTTCTGCACAGCCCACGGGATACAGAACCTCTGCAGTCCACCATTTCAGCCAGTGCTGAACAGAGTTGCAGAATACTTTGTTCGGACATTCAAGGAGCAAATGAAGAAAGTCACGGCTGATTACTATGAAAGCACCCACGTGTGGTGAAATTACGGTAGGCAGACGCACATGACAGAAACATATCAGTCACCTCTGTGTGCCTTCCTTCTGGGACTATAGCCGTGTTCCAGTTCCAGTGCCGGCAGTTGTCTGTCCAGAAGGGGAACAGCAAGCTTCCGTACCACTGCAGCCTGCTAATGCCAATGGCCAATGATCGCTTGAGGCAATGGACTCCGAGTGTTGAGGCTGAGATGGAGGTGGAATTCGTCCACCAAGCCACAGTAGCAGTTGAAGAAGACGCAGCTTCACCTCTTTCCTTGGAGGACCCAATGTCGCTACCCCTGCTGAGTAGTCCACCCTTCTGACATATGGGCTTGTTAGCATCCCTACGTTGAGGCGAGGCCAAGAGTGAGGAGGTCTTCCGCAGTTGTCCACTGATGCCTCCGTCAGCGAACGCACTATTTCGCCATGTCACATGCAACATTCGCGCACAATGATGATATAAACCGGCTTACGGAGACAATGAGCGAGCAGGGCGTCATCACCGGCAGCATCAGCCAATATTGCCAATTCAATGTGGTAATCAACATGGCTGTGACATGAAACCAGACGAATCAGTGAGAGTTCATCATCACAGTTCATCGGCGCTGACCACCGGTGTTCAGCACAGTTCGTTGTTGGTGGAGGCAAGTAAACCGCCCACGAGTAAACTGCCCACAAGTAAACCGCCCACAAGTAAACTGCTCACAAGTAAACTGCCCACAAGTAAACTGCCCACACGTAAACTGCCCACATCTAAACTGCCCACAAGTAAACTGCCCACAAGTAAATTGCCCACAAGTAAACCACCCGCAAGTAAACTGCCCACAAGAAAACCGCCCACAAGTAAACCGCTGACAAGTAAACTGCCCACAAGTAAACTTCCCACAAGTAAACTGCCCACAAGTAAACTGCCCACAAGTAAACTGACCACAAGTAAACCACCCACACGTAAACTGCCCACAAGTAAACCGCCCACAAGTAAACCACCTAAAAGTAAACTGCCCACAAGTAAACTGCCCACAAGTAAACCGCCCACAAGTAAACCACCCATAAGTAAACTGTCCACAAGTAAACTGCCCACAAGTAAACCGCCCACAAGTAAACCACCCATAAGTAAACTGCCCACAAGTAAACTGCCCACAAGTAAACTGCCCACAAGTAAACTGCCCACAAGTAAACTGCCCACAAGTAAACTGCCCACAAGTAAACTGACCACAAGTAAACCACCCACACGTAAACTGCCCACAAGTAAACCGCCCACAAGTAAACCACCTAAAAGTAAACTGCCCACAAGTAAACTGCCCACAAGTAAACCGCCCACAAGTAAACCACCCATAAGTAAACTGTCCACAAGTAAACTGCCCACAAGTAAACCGCCCACAAGTAAACCACCCATAAGTAAACTGCCCACAAGTAAACTGCCCACCTGCCCACAAGTAAACCACCCACAAGTAAACTGCCCACAAGTAAACCGCCCACAAGTAAACCACCTAAAAGTAAACCGCCCACAAGTAAACCGGCCACAAGTGAACCGTCCACAAACAAACTGCCCACAAGTAAGCCAACCACGAGTATAGGGACTACCACAGCCTGGGAGGCAATGTGGCAATAAACTTTGTCTCTGAGTGGTTGTTGGCTTCTGGAGGTGATTGTGGGCTAATGGAACATAGTTCTCAGATTGCAAAGATTCACTGATATTTCGTGTGAACTGGATGCGTGTTCGTATGAGTGCTGCAGTAAACAAATGTTTATGTACTTGCTCTGATTTTTTGCTTGTGGCGGTATTGTAGAAGACATACATCGCCGGAATAGGTACGAACTGCTAGCGACAACGCTTGTGTTAAAGTTGTTGAGTAGTCGTTACCGATAGCTTCCTAACAGACCCTTGAGAAAACTCATACATATCAGCAATTTTGCAGCTGTTGTATAGTAACACTTAAACATAACAAACCGTTTAGTTATCTAAATAGTATCTACAATCCCCTACACGATTGAAATACTTGTCAGTCTTCAGGTTTCAGAATAATATCTCTGAATTACAGCAGAAATCATAAATAAAAGGGAAGAATAAACTGTGAAGAACTGAAGTTGTTCTTAAAATGAGATGTTCCTCCAGAAATTAATGAATATCCACTCCAGTTGGCCAGAATTTATTTATTTTGCTACATGACCGGATGCAGCTTACACATTGAATACATTTTCTACAAGATCCGAAACCTGTGTTCTGGTGAGGCAATGTGAAAGGATAATAAGATTTTTTTGTATTGAAGCCATTAACTACTACAATTTGAAAACTGTTCCTTGACGAGGCAACGTCCAATGACCATTTGATCATTTCACGTTTTTGAGTCACATAAAAATTTGAGAGTCCACTAGAAAATTGTTTCAATATGAAAACCATAATCGGCTGTGGAGTAAAACAGAGAACCTTTTAGCAACTGGAGCGGATATTTATTGATGTCTTGAAGAACATTAATTTTTAGAAACGTGATTTTCATAATTTATGCTTTCTTGATCATCTGGCTTTGTCTCACCACAGCATCACATTCAGATTCCTGTAGGAGATGAAACCGATCGTGGACTAAAACAGTGAACTTTTTAGCGCTTGGAGCGGATATTCATAAATTCACAACACAGTTGCGGAGCAACAGCGCCTCTCCAGACATGGAGAAATTAATAATCCCTCAAGTAAAGTGCGTTTGACGTTATTTGTGGATACAACGGGAGGCGCCTTTGCGATACTAAGAGAGATAGTATGTGAACGGGTATTTCTGGCTCGAAAATCAAAAAGCCTTTGTACGATTTCTCCAGCTTCTCGGGGAACATAAACGAGTTGCATTAACCGAAGAGGCAAAGAGGATTTAAAATAAAAATTCACAGAAGATTTGTGAGACTTGTCGTTATTTAAGAGGAGAGAGAAACAATCAATAATATTCAATAAAGGATGCTATAATAGAAAGGTACTGAGGGCTGCATAGGAGCTTCCAAGCACAATTTGAAGACTGTGTACATTCTGAAGACCAGCGTGTACCCGAGATCTGTGACGTATAAAAGCCACGTTCTCAAAGTGTAGGGAGTACTGGAAGCCAAGCGCCTCTGGGGAAACTTTCTTTTTTTCTTAACTGAAGGAAGATTTATCATCACTACAATCGCTTTACGTAATCACCAATTGTGGCTGCGGCATGGCCACAAAACGTCCGTGGCTGAACACGTGCTGCTATGCATAACGCTGAGAAATGCACCGCCTCACACGTGTTCGCGACACCACATCACTTTATTCAGAAGAGCCATTGAAATATAGAATCACGACAACAGTTTCAATTAAAAAGAAGAAATGCCAAAAACAAAGCTTGGATTCTATCCTTTACAGAGGACTTGCTGCTGCAGGTAGCTAGCACAAAACCAACTCGACAAGGGGCAGGCGACTGACCTTTTGCAATGCTGGTGATCATTTATTCAGGGCTCGTCTGCAAAGATAGGTAAGTAGCATTATAGAAAAGTAGTTGAATTATACAAAAATCTCTAGTCTTACTCAAAGTGACCTCCGATGGCCATAACACACTTTTGGCAGCGTTAGAAAGCTTCAGTTAGAATTTACGTGCTGAAAGGTTGTGATTGAGGTATAAAGGTTGAAACGGTACAGTAGTGTCCGCTCTACAAGCAGCAGGTTTCGCTGCTCGCTCGCACCGGGGAATAGAAACAGAGGCGGCTCCGCAGCTTTTATTACACGACGCGGCCGGCCGCGGGTGCAACAGAACCCATGTGGACGGGTGGAAAGAAATGTGTCAGGCTTCATAATACGTATTTATAGATGTCGTGTATTATGCATTTCTTGTACGTGGATGTGAATCTGCACATGAACTTTCCTAATCCTCCTCACACCTTTCCGTAAAGCGTGGCCAAATCTTTGTTGGGAAGCAGTTCTGTAGTACAGTAGTGCCAACCTTACACCTGGCTAGGGGATCAGAGTGACAGCACAAGCAGGTAAAAGTCAAAGACTTTCCAGTGTCACAAGATTTGGGGTCGAGAGGTTGGTCATGGCCAAGTGGTTCGACCACCCCCTCCACCGGGGCCCAGGAAGACCTCTGGGTGCCCGCCATATTCTAGGAGGGTTACAGAAGACGGGTAAGTAAGCAGACGTGCTCTCAGTGCGTCTGTCTCAATGTTCAAGCATGGAAGAGAGGTTTTTGAATATTTGTACTATTTCTTTTATTTCCAGCTTCGGATTGTCTAAGTAAATGAATGTGCTCGTTTAATTCCGGAAATTCGACCCCCTGTGTTAAAGTATCTGGTCCCCAGTTTGCCCGTTATCCTCCTCACATAGTGAATGTCCTATGTAAAATATTGGGAGACTTTGGTGGTATACATTTGGCCAACGCAATTCCGTCTTACCCGTAGAAATGTGCGTGCAGATTAGTATATAATATACCCGAGCTATAAGTTGTAAAACTGTAATATCTGTAAAGTGAAACAATTGCTGCAATCGCTGTAAAGTCGAGTGATAATGTTTAAAATAAATAGATAATCAACTGTCATCAATCTTTAACATACCTTAAAAATTACAAAGAAGTCAAGTTAAAGGAATTTATTTAAAATAAAAGCTATAGAATGCAGGGACCCACACATCAGCGTGTGAGCCCTCCAGCCCCTTGCCTAGTATCGTACAGAAAGGGCACGCTCTCTAGGTAGCGACCCCCTGTGTTAAAGTATCTGGTCCCCAGTTTGCCCGTTATCCTCCTCACATAGTGAATGTCCTATGTAAAATATTGGGAGACTTTGGTGGTATACATTTGGCCAACGCAATTCCGTCTTACCCGTAGAAGCTCCCCTCCCCAGTTATCCGCTGCGCAATTTTCATTCAGGGCTTGGCGATATCAACTTTCATCTGGCGTCCCTAGGCAAGGAGGTAAGACGGTAAACTTTCAAGCTATTTACTAAAGTTTTGTCCTCATCTCCGAGAGGCGTTTTCAGAAGTAAATCAGAAACAATAACGAAAGCTTGCCAGAATTATAGACACATTACGAACGTGTAGAGGGCCCACCAAGCCCACCAAGAAGATACAAGAACGCCTGAGAAATGAACGGAATGTTCGATCTTTTCTTACCGTAGCTGGTGTGAGCAAAACTCCTTCTATTTGTGACCTAGTTTAAATTGGAATAATGAAAGAAGGTTAGTAACATTCGCTTAGCCGAACGTAAGAGTAAGTGACGATTGGCCAGAAAGTAGAGTGTTTTATAAAGGAGGGACCATAGAAGAAAGTTTAATGGAACGAGCGTTTTAGCCAAGACGGAGCATCTACAAGAAATACTGTATACATAAGCGACAATTTTATGAACACCACGATAATTTTAAAAGCTAAGAAGAGGAGGTTAATCATATCAGATGTGGATGCCGAGTTTGCGCCAAGAAAATGACGAGCGATTATTTTTAATCGAGAGTGATGTCACCAGCCACCAATATTCACGCAGTCAACATGAGTAATGGTAGTGCCATCTATACAGCTCATAATGCAGTTCTAATTTCTGGATCCCTTACCGATTTCCCTCCGAAAATGTCTCCTGTATATGAAGACTAAACGGTACTAATCTTTTTTATACACTGATGATGACCCTTCAACCTCTAACTTATAAACGAATTGAAAATTGGCTCTGAAAGGATTCATTGTTTATAATGCTACTAGAAACCATGGACGAAAGCTTCCTTTGGGATGGATCCAAACATGGATGTCAGCTGTCTTTGGATGTTCTCCCAAACGCAAAATAGACAAGTGTGCACTATAACGAAAACAGTTGTCCTCAGTTCAATGAATCGAGCTGGTAGCACCAGAGTGAGGTGGTACAGTGACCAAACAGTGGAGTATTTTGTAGAACGGTCTTTTAAATATCAAATATCCATCTGACTCTTCAGACACAGATTCCCTGCCGAGATGGGTACTTTGAAAATGATACATCAAATGATGCATCGATTTCTTTCAACAACCCTTCCCCAAGGCAGGCTATGCTCCGTCACTAAAGCCATCTCCGTTGAAGCGGCGTTAACCTTAATCTTCCTCCCTTCTTCTTTTAGTAGCACCAGACCCCATCTCTTGAGATGATAGTTTGCAGATAAGATGTCCCTTGGTCATACATAACAATGGAATATCCAGCAATTGCTGTTATAAGTAAATTAGCCTCTGGTTTCATGGATGATTTTTATTTTTCATAGCGAGCTGGAATACTGGGAAAAATAATACCTAACTTCGATTACATGTACTACAAGGTGTGTCTGGACGTGGGGGTGGCAGTCGTGAAACCGATTATGCGACACAGAAATTAGAAAGCATCCTTGTAGTCAGAGGCTAATTTATTTACAATTACAAATTGTCACACATCTCTGTCCTCACCACTCACTACAACGGAAAGTCAAAATAAATCTCCACCAGTTTACAACTGTGTTATCTTTCACTCGTCAATTTGTGCGACGATTATGAGGAACAGACGTTCTGCGTACCCATATCTCTGTAAATGACGGCGTTAAAGCTACTCTCGCTAGTTTATAATGCATCTGGTATCAATTTCAGAGGCAGCTAGTTTAATTGCGATTGTTGTGAGTAGGTTTGTGCGTCATCTCATGCGCTGCCGGCAGTGAACATCCATCTGCTGTGGGGTTCACGCTGAAAGTTGAGGTGGTATGGTTGGTACACCTGTAGTTGACACGGCTAATTGAGGAAATATTATTAAAAAGGGAAGTGCCAAGGAGCCAACACTGGAGTTCGGTAGCTATGTGTTTGAGGTCTTGAGTGTAGGAATCTACAAGAAGTACATAGTTGATGCAGAAAGCCTGCACAGATATTCAAATTCTGCAAGAAGCATAGTGGTGCCGGTGCTAACTGTGGAGAGAGGAGACGTGAAAAAGGCAAAGTTCTGCATCACTGCTCGGAAATCGACCGTCACAATATCGGCGCACCTATGACTGACTCAGAGGCATCCACCTGTTCAGAAAACACGGGGTTCCACCATAGGGGCAGGGAATACAAAAGAGGGTCCGGCGCACGTTGTTCCGCTCTGCCTGCGGCCCCACGCCGAACTATTAGGCGTCACGTTTCCGAAAAATCATTCCGCGAATGTTTTGAAAGTGAGGGAGTTCGTGTATGGTTTTGTAAGCTGCACAATTACTAGATTCCCTTTTGCATTCGTGCCTGCCGTTTGCTCAGACTATAAATGCACGCATCTCGAAAAGAGATTGAAGATTGGTGCACATATTTTTACGTATATGCTGTAACTGCACTATGTTTTGCATACATTGATGACTGAAATAAAAGTTCTTTCATGCAAGCTTTCCATGGCATACGCATTAATCCATTGACGTTGCAAGGTTTTTGTGGTGACAGAGAAGCCTAACAAAGGATGTATCATACTTTGTAACATTTCCGTAACGTCAGTAGCCACAGTTCTTTAGTTTCCATAATGAATGAAAACTTAGTTTCCAGGAGGGAAGGTATGATGAAGAACGTCATTTTCTGTATGATCGTTGAAAAGGAAGTGTTTCAGTTTTTGATAGTTGCAATAAGCATTACTCCAACAATTGTTTTTGTTGCTTTCTGCAAATTTTAAATCAATTTACGTTTTCACACTGTAAAATATGAATTACAGGTAGAAAGGCCTGTAATTTCCTGTGAACAGAGTAAAAAATACAAATTACTCTTTGAAACTACCTTGCTATGCTTTTATGCATGGGTAGTCATGTTGCAAAGTTTGAATCTGTATAATGAGCAGATTATAAACTTATTCAGGAGAAAGCTAGTAAAGATAGGCAGCGTTTTAAGTATGAATTACGGAAACTTATCATCGTTCAACAACTTCCTTATACTGTAGCCCTATATTGGAGAAGCTAGCTCGTGCTGTATCTGATCCCTGGGCTGGAGTTTACATAATATGTAAACTTATATTATTTGATCGATGTAACAAAATAAACTTTTTCTAAAACGTTCTTCTCTTAACTATGTTCTCTTTCTGTATTGGTAGTGTCGAATATATGGTGAAGACTTTATCAAAACACATGAAGACTGATCATAAACTGAATTTTTCACACATGCCTTCTCATTCTGTATGCAACGCTAAATCGTCATGGAGTAAAAGTATTTGCGTGTGTGTTACTGTCACTGCTGGAAGACGATTTATATCCACTGTTCGGCCGTCACAACCAGAGGTAATTTCGCTTCTTGCTGTAACTGCTAAACATTTGCAGTTGGACATTAATTCGTAGTTATTTGAAGCAGTAACTGCCTCTGTCCTCTCTCACACCCACTAGTTCTGACAATGTAAAAATGGCGGGGTTTGTCCAGTTTGGTTCCGTGTCGTTACAGTGATGCCTCTGTACGATATTCTATGTCTCTGGGTTTTATAGGCTACGATCTGTCTTCTCCATCCTCCCCTGAGATGGGTACAGGCGGACAATCTCGCGGCAATTTTCCGAGAGCGTCACGAAACTGTCCTAAGTGTGGTCGCCTCCACTCGTGTTGCCGCAAGTGACAGTTCTTTACCCTTTTAGTACAATTAATATTAGCAGTTATCATCTGTGCTGCATTTGGTTGAGGACGTGGCTTGTTATTGTGGGGACCCCCTGATTAAAAGCCTTTTCTCAGCATTCGCAAATCTAGAAGGCAGCTGGTTATGATTTCGCGCGAGTGGAAGGTGGCAACCACATGCTTGCTGGTACAACTGTGTCACTGGAAATTTCGACGTGATCGTCTGAGGCAAAGCTTTCCAGTCTAGGTGCCCCGAACCCCAGGCTATCGAGCAGTAGGATCAAGGGTGTGGCGAGAGTGGTAAATTCAGAAAGTAAAATAAATTAAGAACTTATGATAAAACACCCCAAAACATCTTTGTCTTCCTTCAGTGTAACCTCACATCAAGTATTAAACGAATGATCGATATGTTGATATCCAATATTTCGTGCATGTAACATCCAGTTACGGCACTAGATGCTATCTCTCTCCTGCTGCTGTACATTGGAGCTCTTTAACGGTCCATGGTTTAACAAGCTCTTCGAGCGGCGGTAGCGGGGGACTATACTTTTCCTTCAGTCTGTTTCTTAGTTTCCTTCGTTACATGTATCACTATTTTAGTTCTTTCAAAATTATATAATCTACAGAAATCGTTAGAAGTGGACGAATTTATTGCCAGAAAGACATCCTTGGCAGTTTATACGGAGCCAAGATCAACGTGTCCGAACAACAATCAAATAGTACGTCTGAAATCTCTGTTTGTTTTGCGCCAGCATGCAGTAACAAGAAAACACAAGTGATAGTGTATAACGGAGAATACTTAAAAATGGGAATCACGTGGTATGGAGATTTCATGTTCTACGCCGGAGTGAGGAAAACTTTCCGATTCAAGCATGGCATCCAATAAACTGCTGTGTCATATTTCAATAAAACTCAAACATTTACGAGGAAAAAATCCGATACTTAAAAAAATCCTGAGACCAAAGAATCAGCAAAGTTCTTTCTTTACTAAGAAATCCTGCACTTCAGATAAAGTAACAGAAGCTAGTTACGAGAATCTTGTCGCTGTTACCGTGAATGGAGAGGCAATATCAGATGTAGAAGTAACTTCAGTTGTGTCCTGGGGAAGTGTGTTGGGACCCTTGTTGTTCATGTTGTATATTAATGACCATGCGGACAATATTAATAGTAGCCTCAGACGGTTTACAGATGATACAGTTATCTATAATGAAATACGGTCTGAAAGAGGTTGCGTAAATATTCAGTTAGATCTTGAAGAGATTTCAAAGTGGTGCAAAGACTGTCAGCTTGCTTTAACTGTTCAGAAATGTAAAATTGTGCATTTTGCGAAACGAAAAAACGTAGTATCCAATAATAGCATGAATCAGGACTATCAGTAAATATTGAACGTATACAGAGAACGGCAGCACGAATGGTTCAGATAGTTCAAATGGCTCTGAGTACTACGTGACTTAACTGCTGAGGTTATCAGTCCCCTATAACTTAGAACTACTTAAACCTAACTAACGTAAGGACATCACAAACATCCGTGCCCGAGGCAGGATTCGAACCTGTGACCGTAGCAGCACGAATGGTCACAGGTTTGTTTGACTGGTGGGAAAGTGTTACAGAGATTCTGAAGAAACTGAACTAGCAGACTCTTGAGCATACACGTAAATTATCCATAGAAAGTTTACTAACAAAGTTTCAAGAACCGGCTTTAAATGATGATTCCACGAATATACTACAACCCTCTACGTATCGCTCACAGTAGGGATCTTGAGGACAAGATGGGAATAACTACAGCACGCACAGAGACGTTCAAACAATCATTCTTCCCGTGGTTCAAACGCGAACGGAACGGGAAGAAACCCTAATAAGTGGTACAATGGGATGTACCCTCTGCCATCTCCTTCACATTGGTTTGCAGAGTATGGATGTAGAAGTAGACGTACATGCAGATGTATATACAGATTGCGAAAAATACGTCATGTAGTTGCAGCGATAGCCATCATCACAAATTGCTGTGCTATAACGGGATCAATATTTGACCCTGAGTGTTAACGCGATGCAAAAAAGGAAAAAGATCTCTTGGCTGCTAATGCGGTTGGAAGACCCATTCAGGATATGTCTGAAATCACTGAACATTCTGTTAAAACTCGACTTGGTGAAACAAATTTAATGTTTTCAGTTCGGCTGGATAAAACTACCAGTTTACATGGCCTAGTTCAGCTCGTTTCTTTTATTCGTTTCATTGACGAAGGAAACATAGTTGTTGCAAGGAAATTCCGTTAAATGGATACACGCAGGCAACGATATTGTCGTGGAAAAATTATATTAGCATGCGCGCAGATGGCGCCCCTTCAATAATGGAATCTATAAAGGATTCATCGCACTGGCGAAACAACGAAACTAAAAATTGGTTGCTACGCACTGCTCAGTACATAGCAAAGCGCTTCTACGAAAAGCCACTGGAATGGATTTGAAATCAGTTTTGGACAAGAATTGAAAGGGTAAATTACATTAAGAACAGGCCTCTCAAAACTTTCCGGTCATATATCTACATCTACATCGACATTTATACTCCGCAAGCCACCCAACGGTGTGTGGCGGAGGGCACTTTACGTGCCACTGTCATTACCTCCCTTTCCTGTTACAGTCACGTACGGTTCGCGGGAAGAACGACTGTCGGAAAGCCTCCGTGCGCGCTCTAATCTCTCTAATTTTACATTCGCAATCTCCTCGGGAGGTATAAGTAGGGGGAAGCAATATATTCGATACCTCATCCAGAAACGCACCCTCTCGAAACCTGGCGAGCAAGCTACACCGCGATGCAGAGCACCTCTCTTGCAGAGTCTGCCACTTGAGTTTGTTAAACATCTCCGTAACGCTATCACGGTTACCAAATAACCCTGTGACGAAACGCGCCGCTCTTCTTTGGATCTTCTCTATCTCCTCCGTCAACCCGATCTGGTACGGATCCCACACTGATGAGCAATACTCAAGTATAGGTCGAACGAATGTTTTGTAAGCCACCTCCTTTGTGAGAGCTAGGAACATTGTAATTTCCTCCACCATACGGATGTCTCTTATGACAGGCTTTTTTCCTCTTCAAATTCAGTATTTTCTTTATAGAAACGGAAATGAAATTCAGATAACTTGAAAGCCCACTAAAACGCTCCATTCGTGTCATGTGATGCCTGTGACGTTACTGTCTAACTCGCTGAACCTACTGTCGTAATTCACAGTGATGTATGTGTTTTGGAATTTACGCTTCGGAAAACGTGTTACAAATGATGTGCTCTACCATACTGTACAAATACATATATAAAAACTCCTGAAAAGTTTTTTTTGAGTGTTCCAGAGAATTAGAAGCGGCGTAAAATGTGGTTGCACTTTACCGGCAACTTGCCACGACCTCGACGCACAAGTTCATTAACCGAATTAAAAATGTAATGCACTGTGAATTTAACATTAACTTACGTCCGAGATACGCTTTCCCACTGTTACAACGAAGGATAGCGTCGTTCTACGAAATTAAACTCTTAGTGAACAATTGCCGTTTTTTTTTACCCACCTGCACCGGAATTATTCGGTAGCACACTTGTTAGAGCGGTGGACTGTCGAATTTTATAATTTTATGTCCATACGTCGCTGGTTCGGATCTAAACGGAAAGAACATTTTAACTTATTTTTAAGCCGATTCGACAGTCGTCTTATACGAAAACCAAATCACAATTACAAAACTTCACCACATCGATCAGAAACAGAATGTCATTGTGTGTTTTCCTTGCTGTTTACATGCCCTTACATTGCAACCGCTGTTCACACACGTCGCGTTCAGAAATATTTTTCCTCGTTTATGTGACCACACACTTCTCACTTTATTAGAAACAATGTTTTTATCTCCGTACTGTCCAACTAGGATCCTTATTGCTTAAACTTTTGTAATTTCATCATCATAAATAAAGATGAAGCAAGTCTGCTTCAGACGCTAACGTTGGTTTACGCTCACAAACTTTACAGCCCTCTTGTTTGTGTTCCTTCATGTTGTACACGCTTTAAATATCTCCATATAACTTCATCGTCCTACATCTAATTGTATTGTGGGCGTAGGGTGATATATTCACTACTGGCAATGCTTTCCAAAGAAGTGAATTGTTTGTTCGCAATGTAAGTGCATTTATCCTCTGTTGTCCATTTCTCCGACTAAGACTAATGTGAGGCTAAATATATTACATCCCACAATCGAAACAACTGCTACAATCAGTTCTTGCTAACGCTATTTTCTTATGTCGTAGCTTCTGAAAATATCCCTTCCACGATTCGAACATGTGACCTCTTCATCTACAGTCGGATTCGCTATCCGTTGCTCCACAGAATGCTTGCTCAATGTAGAATCTCTGCTGAGTGTTTTCTAGCGCCAATCTACTATAATGTACGGACCCATTTGCAAAAGTTCTACAATTCCTTGGTTTTGAGCGAGTTTAATGATGTTGCAGGGAACAGGGAAAAAATGTCCGTCGTTACACATATCGTCGCTCTAAATGGGTAGGGCATAAACGCATCAACTTTCGCAAAACTTCCACTATCACCGTTCACAAAATTCCTTTCTATTGTTACTTAAAAGTTGTAATTAAGTTTTCTATCATTAAATAGCTAAACATTTTACAGAAAAAGTACATAGAGATCTTTAAACTTGGGTTAACGCTCCTATATCACACGCATAGCTTTGTGTTACTCCTAGCCTGTGACGTCATCAGAGCATCACCCAGTAACAGAGAATATTCGAGCACGTGACCATATCTTGAGATCTAATGATTTTTAAGCTTTGATTACATAAAAATAACATATATTGTGAGAATACTTGCAGTAGATGTTATTTAAATGTTATACTGAATCAGAACAAAAACAGTCCGTACCATTTCTGTAACATAAAGAAATTAGCCTATTGCAACTTCAAAAGATGAAGTCGAGGTGCGGATGTGAAAAACGTAAGAAAACAATTCTGAAATGTTTGGACTGAAATCAAAATGTACAGTTGGAATACAGTGACTGATTCATGACAATTCAGTGCAGTTGAAAGAGGGGTTGGATGGATATTTCCCAACACTAGATATAAACCAGTATGATTGGATAACAAAGTCTTTAGCTCTTTCCAGTGCTTGCGAACTTCAACCCGTTGAAGTGGAGGAAATGGCAGACCTGAAGAACAAATTTATGCAGCTCCGGGTTTTCAGTTTAGCAAGTTTTATTGATATTAGTGAAAGGGTGTCGCGTAAAACTGTAATTATCGGAAGGTTTCGCCATGAAGGGAAGTTTTCAAAACTCTCATTTAAGGTAACAGCTGTCTTCATCGGCTTCAGGAAGGCGATCCAGCGAGGCAGTTCCAGATACGGAACTGTAGTCAGTGGGTCCACGGATAGAGCGTTTGCATCTCTACTGTTCGTTCATCTGCATCTGCTGACCCGTTTCTAGATTCGCTTCTCGTCGTCTACCACATTAACTCTGTTGGGTCATAGAACATGACATGGTACTGAAAGTTTACAATAAAGTAGCAACGACATTTTCTGTTCATGGTTTTTTGCTGTGTTTAGCTGAATAACCTTCCACTTGGTATTTACAACTTTGTGACAAAATTTCATGTTAATAGACTGCTCCATTGCAACAGAGTACCATTTATTAGATAGCTGGCAGTAACTGCCGCTACTTTGTGTACTCGACAATGTAACAAAACCTCCATTCCTCGCACACATGCACGCATTCTGAAACGCACATTGCTTCTAAATATGGGTCCAATCACCACGTACATCCAGGGTAAAATTCGTATTCGTCAGCCGGGTTAATCTGCAACAGTGCTAGGCAATCTCACGGAAGAAACCTTAGAAAACCATACAGCTGGTCGAAGAATAACGTTTCTGTTATGACACAGTGCTATCGGGAGCTAAAGTAAGGCATATAAAAACACCATTTTAATTCAATTGAAGCTTTTTTCTATTTCTTCAGTGTTATGTCCGTGATAAAATGGACTATACGAATTTTCATATGGAGTGTTATAGAGTAATACTCTACGATGAGGTGGCAGATGGGAAGGACTGTCAGTATTATTGCAGAAAAATGTGAGTATACGTAACTGTAAATTGTAGGAACGAAAATACATTAACCGCAACTAAACAAAATTTTTTTCAGAAACACGTTTTCGCCATCGACTGCATTAATTATTATAATTTCCACAAATACATTTTCTGCTTTAGAATTATTTTCAAACAGTTAAGTAGCTGAAAACACAGCTGTTGTCAACATTAGTAAAATGAGTAAAAAGTGTATGAATCTGTATAGCTCATGTCAGCTTCTGTTACATAACTGTAAATGAAACTCACAGTACTGTAAATTTTCTACGCTATTAAATTACTACGGTAACCAGTTTTAGGCTTATGAGGGCATCACCATAATGTAAGTAATTGTGGTCGTCAAAGAGGGTACAACACTGAAAACGATGTTACTCTTCGCGAGTGAAGTGAAAAAACAGAGTAAATGTCGTTTTGAAAGTAAAGCTGTAACGTAACTGGTGTTCAATAGTAAACAAATATAAAGGGAATAAATCGGAAAAAAATTTAAAATTTATCTCGCGCATACCTGTGTGTGTGTGTGTGTGTGTGTGTGTGGTTGTGTGTGTGAGCGAAAAGACAGAGAGAGAGAGAGAGAGAGAGAGAGAGAGAGAGAGAGAGAGAGAGGTGGGGGAGAGCGAGGGGAGAGAGGGGAGAGACAGAGAGAGAGAGAGAGAGACAGAGAGAGAGAGAGAGAGTATGTGCGTGGTGTACACACGCAAAGTTGAGAAGTAGTTCGGACAACAAGCAAAGAATTATACTCAAAAGAAAACGTGATTTACTTACAACATAGGTATGTCTGTCTATATAATAACTAAAGAAGTGTGTGCGTTTCTTTGTTTCCTTGTTTGTAATTGATACAAGTTTACAGTTTCATTTCGATATTGATGAAATATTGCACACATTACCTTGAAGACAAGAGGAAGATCACTGTCTACATACGATTTCGCAATCTGAAATGAAACATATATGCATGTAATACGTATACGGGAATGGCTGTTACCAGAATTGTCTTAAACTTCTATACGATCACCTAGTTGAAATATATAGAAACGTTGTTACCAAACATCTTGAAAAGTACTTAACCGATTTACTTCTTGGCTATTTTACTTCAAATTTCTATATTCATTTGAATGAATGAAGAAAATTAAACACCTAACAAACGAAATATATCGTGGTAAAATGACCGTAATTCCTATCGCGATAATAAATTGCAGCGCCAATACCCGTCTTGGAAATAGTACAATTAGACGTCAATAGATCGCGGGACAAGTAAAAGCTTGAGAATGTGACAGAATCGAGATGGAAAACACTTATTCTTTGATTAGCTGTCGTTGTTGCATATGGCGTATAACCAGAAAAATATTTTAGCCCGCGTTTCACAGTTATTTGTATTATTGAAATCCACAGTGGCATACAAGCTCTAAGGCAGGTTATGGATATAGTGTCAACAAAATTAACTAGAACGCGGCCCGATCAAAAGATCGAACATAACCCAAAATTTCGCGAATTTTGATGTAAACATTTCTATCAGTTTGAGTCGTGCTCAAAGGCAACCCTACTTTAAACGATGAAAACTAAGCTGAAACAGCAGAAGACGAATTCTTCAAAAACACAATGATGCACTTACTGTAAAATGTAACAAGTAATCGCGCGTCTAATTATATTTTCATACAGCATATTTATAGAGACAAAATATCTCTTGCATAAAATCAATTGTATTAAAATGATAAAAGTGTGTGTCTTACATTTAGATTTTTGGTACATTATGCAATTCAAACATATTGCTTTAATTTGTAATTTAAAAAGGAATCAGTACATAATCTACAATGTAATTATTACCACTAAAGTTTTGGTTTGATTTTGGTGTACATTTGCAAAAGTCACAACTGGAAGCCTAGAACTCGATTTTTATGAATGCTGTAGGTGAAGAAATAAATTTTACGAATGTTTAGGCTATTTAACTAGGCGACTTCGGGCTCTGAAGTCTAGGGGTAGCGTCTCTTGACTAGTAATCGAAACTTCCTGGGTCCCGGCTAGAACCTAGCCACTGCTCAAATTTCAAATAAAATTATTAGCAATGGCGGACGAAGACTTGCCTCGTTCTGCCAATGACCTTGTCAAAGATGGCGGGGTAAAGGACAGAAGTTACACTAGTTGGGGAACTGGCCCTAAAAAGCGGAAGAATCAGCAATGATCAACAGCATGAGGATGCGGAAGGCGTATCATTTATTCACAGGAAACGAGGGCTGTAATTGAAAAAGTTCATAATGATCCCTCCATTAGCAAGCGAGTCCAGTCTAGTCAACGATTTGGATATTCGTGAGAGACTGCCTGTTGGAGGTGATCGTGAGAAAAAGATTGAATAACAAACGAAAAGGTAACGTTGTATGATTTGGGGCGTGGAATGTCAGGATTTTAAACGTGGCAGGGAAGCCAAAATACCTGAAAAGTGAAATACTAAGGCTCAGGCTAGATATATTAGGGGTTAGTGAAATGAAATGGAAAGAAGTCAAGAAATTATGGTCAGAATAGTAAAGGGTAACATCAACAGCAGCAGGAAATGGTATAACGAAAATACGGTTATGCTATGAATAGGAAGATAGGGAAGAGAGTGAGTTACTATAAACAGTACAGTGATATAGCTGTTCTAATCAGAACTGACATAATACCAAATCCGACAACAATGACGTCACCAGCAGAAGACAAAGAGATCGGAAAAAGTATGTGAGGGTGCTGAACGTTATTTAGCATATGATAGGAAATGAAAATCTAATAGTCATGAGGGGCTGGAACGCGGATGTTGAGGGAGAAGTAGAAGAAAATGTTACGGGAGAATACGGTTTCGCCGGCCGGTGAGGCCGAGCGGTTCTAGCGCTTCAGTCTGGAACCGCGCGACCGCTACGGTCGCAGGTTCGAATCCTGCCTCGGGCATGGATGTGTGTGATGTCCTTAGGTTAGTTAGGTTTAAGTAGTTCTAAGTTCTAGGGAACTGATGACCTCAGATGTTAAGTCCAATAGTGCTCAGAGCCAATACGGGTTCGTAGCAAGACTGAGAGAGGAAAAAGTCTATTTGAGTTATGCAATAAGTTTCAGCTCATAATAGTGAATACTCTATTCAAGAATTGCAAAAGAAGGAGGTATGCGTGGAAAAGGCCGATAGATTGTGGAAGATTTCAATTAGATTACATCATGTTCGGGCAGAGGTTCTGTGATCAACTACTGGATTATAAGGCATACGTAGTGCAGGTAAAGATCCAGATCACGGCTTAGTAGTGATGAAGAGTAGGGTGAAGTTTAAGAGAGTCGTTAGGAAGAATCAATGGGCAAAGAAGTGAGGTACAAAAGTACTAAGGAATAAAGAGATACGGTCGAAGTTCACTGAGGCTATAGATGCTGCGATATCAACTAGCTCAGTAATCAGTTAAGTTGGAGAATCAGAATTTAAAAGAGCTTTGCACGGCCTAAGATCAAATAAGGTAGAACGGATAGATAACATGCCATTGGAATTTCTAAAATCATTACGGAAAGTGGCAACAAAACGACTATAAACATTGGTGTGTAGAATATATGAGACTGTCGATATACCATCACACATCCTGAGAGATATTCACACATTACCGGAGATTGCAAGAGGCGAAAAATGCGAGAATTAGCCAATCGCACAATCAGCTTAACAGCTCGTGCATGGAAGTTACTGATACGATTACTACAATGAGGTGACAGAACTTACTGGGTAGCGATACGCACATATACAGATGGCGGTGGTATCTCATACGTAAGGTGTAAAATGACGGGTGCATTGGCGAAGCTGTCATTTTTACTCAAGTGATTAATGTGAAAAGGCTTCCGGCGTGATTATGGCCACACGGCGGGAATGGTAGTTGGGACTAGAGGAATGGGACATTTTGTTACGGAAATCGTCATGAAATTCTGTGTTCAGAGACCGGCAGTGTAAAGAGTGTGCACAGAATATCAAATTTGAGGCATTACCTCTCATCATGGACAATGCAGTGGCAGACGGCCTTCACTTGATAACCGAGAGCTGCGACATTTGCGTAGAGTTGTCAGTGTTAACAGACAAGCAACAGTACTTGAAATGCCGCGCGGGATTAGCCGAGCGGTCTCAGGCGCTGCAGTCAAGGACTATGCGGCTGGTCCCGGTGGAGGTTCGAGTCCTCCCTCCGGCATGGGTGTGTGTGTGTTTGTCCTTAGCATAATTTAGGTTAAGTAGTGTGTAAGCTTAGGGTCTGATGACCTTAGCAGTTAAGTCCCACAAGATTTCACACACATTTTTGAACTGTTTTTAACAATTGCAGAATTTGGTGTGGAGCATACTACTGATTTATCCGTTACGTCTGTGTGGTGAAATGTGGTGTTAATGGGGTATGGCAGCAGACGACTGACGCGAGTGTCTTTGCTAACTGTACGACATGGCCTGCGGCTCCTCTTCTGTTCTACATCTACATCTACATTTATACTCCGCAAGCCACCCAACGGTGTGTCGCGGAGGGCACTTTACGTGCCACTGCCATTACCTCCCTTTCCCGTTCCAGTCGCGTATGGTTCGCGGGAAGAACGACTGTCGGAAAGCCTCCGTGTGCGCTCGACTCTCTCTAATTTTACATTCGTGATCTCCTCTGGAGGTATAAGTAGGGGGAATCAGTATATTCGATACCTCATCCAGAAACGTACCCACTCGAAACCTGGACAGTAAGCTACACTGCGATGCAGAGCGCCTCTCTTGCAGAGTCTGCCACTTGAGTTTGCTAAACATCTCCGTAACGCTATCACGCTTACCAAATAACCCTGTGACGAAACGCACCGCTCTTCTTTGGATCTTCTCTATCTCCTCTGTCAACCCGACCTGGTACGGATCTGCTGGCCGGAGTGGCCAAGCGGTTCTAGGCGCTACAGTCTGGAGCCGCGCGACCGCTACGGTCGCAGGTTCGAATCCTGCCTCGGGCACGGATGTATGTGTTGTCCTTAGGTTAGTTAGGTTTAAGTAGTTCTAAGTTCTAGGAGACTGATGACCTCAGCAGTTAAGTCCCATAGTGCTCAGAGCCATTTGAACCATTTGAACTGGTACGGATCCCACACTGATGAGCAATACTCAAGTATAGGTCAAACGAGTGTTTTGTAAGCTTCCTCCTTTGTTGATGGACTACATTTTCTAAGGACTCTCCCAATGAATCTCAACCTGGCACCCGGCTTAGCAACAATTAATTTTATATGATCATTCCACTTCCAATCGTTCCATCCGTATATTCCCAGACATTTTACAGAAGTAACTGCTACCAGTGTTTGTTCCGCTATCATATAATCATACAATGAAGGATCCTTGTTTCTATGTATTCGCAATACATTACATTTGTCTATGTTAAGGGTCAGTTGCCACTCCCTGCACCAAGTGCCTAACCGCCGCAGATCTTTCTGCATTTCGCTGCAATTTTGTAATGCTGCAACTTCCCTGTTCTCGTGGCCATATCAGTCGGACCGTAGACGACTGGAAAACAGTGGCCTTGTCAGATGAGTCCCGATTTCAGTTGGTAAGAGATGATGATAGGGTTTGAGTGTGGCGCAGACCCCACGAAGCCATGGGCCCAAGTTGTCAACAAGGCTCTCTGCAAGTTGGTGGTGGCTCCATAATGGTGTGGGCCGTGTTTACGTGGAGCGGACTGTGATTATTGACTGGAAATGGTTCTCTTCGGTAACTTGGAGAACATTCATGGAAATCATGTTCCCAAACAACGATGGAATTTTAATGGATAACAATGCGCCATGTCAAAGGTGCTGAATTGTCCGCGATTGATTTGAAGAACATTCTGGACAGTTCGCGCGAATGATTTGGCCACCAAGATTGCCCGAAATTAACCCATCGAACATATCTAGGATATAATCGAGAGGCCAGTTCGGGAACCAAATTCTGCACTGGCAACACTTTCGCAATTATGGGCGATTACAGAGGCAGCATGGCTCAGATTTCCGCAGGGTATATCCAGCGACTTGTTCAGTTCACATCACGTCAAGTTGTTGCTGCGTAAAATGATGTCCGACACGATATTAGGATGGATTCCATGACTTTTATCACTTCAGTGTATACAGAGCAATGGAAAATAAAATGGAGGATCTGTTATATGAGTATCAGTTTAGCTTTAGGAAAAATAAGTGCACCAGATAGTTAATTCTGACGTTGAAGACAAGGAAAATCAAGACGGTTCATAGGATCTATCGAAGTGCAAAAATCTTTCGACGATGTCATTTGGAGCAGAACGATCGCAATCCTTAGACATTAATGGTAAGCTGCATGGCAAGACGGATTGTACATAATATGTAAAAGAACCAAGAGGGAACAATAGGACTGGAGGACAAAGAACGAAGTACTTGAATTAGAAACGCTGTAAGACAGGGATGAAGTTTTTCGCCTCTGGTGATAAATCTACAAATCCAAAAAGCAATGATGGAGGTAAAAGAAAGGTTAAAAAGAGGAATTAAAATTCAAATCGAAAGGATATCAGTGATAAGACTCGGTGATGACATTTCTTTCCTCAGTGAAAGCGAAGAAGAACTTTAGGACTAATGAGTACAGAATATGGATTGAGAGTGGCCTGAAGAAAGATGAAAGTAATGAGAAGTAGCACAAACGTGAACAGCGAGAAACTTAAACATCAGAATTTGGAAGTTAAGGAAATCTGCTAACTAGACAGTAAGACAATGCATGGCGGACGGAGCAAGGAAGAGATAAAAAACAGAGCAGCACTGGCAAAATTGCCAAGAGAAGTCTTCTAGCTGGCCGGAGTGTCCGAGCGGTTCTAGGCGCTACAGTCTGGAGCCGCGCGACCGCTACGGTCGCGGGTTCGAATCCTGCCTCGGGCATGGATGTGTGTGCTGACCTTAGGTTAGTTAGGTTTAAGTAGTTCTAAGTTCTAGGGGACTGATGACCACAGTAGTTAAGTCCCATAGTGCTCAGAGCCATTTGAACCATTTTTGGAGTCTTCTAATATTAAACATAGGTCTTAATTTGAGGAAGAAATTATATGATAGTGACAACTGGACTGTGGAAAACCGGAACTGCAGAGAATCGAAGCATTAGAGAGGTTGAAAATTAGGTGGACTGGTAAGATAAGGAATGAGGAGGTTCTACGAAGAATCGGCGAGGAATGGAATATATGGAAAACACGTCCTATAATCCTGTACCTTCATCTAGTCTGTACGTTAAGGTATCAGGGAGTAACTTCCACGAAACTACAGGCAGCTGTAGAGGGTGAAAGCTCTAGAGGAAGCCAGAAAATAATTGAGGATAAACGTTGGAAGTGATACCCTGAGCTGAAAAGGTTGGCGCCGGGAAGAAACTCTTGGCTGACCACATCAAAAAAACTCAGGAAAAGAACAAAAAGGTAGATAACCCAAGTGAGTCGTAGTAAAATTTGCTGTTTTGAAGAGCGCGCCGCAGCGCGTAGTGTAAAGCAGTCGCCTTCCGTTTCTGGCGGTGGCGCCGCTGTGGCAATCGCAGCTTTGGTGTCTCCCTCTGGTGGGAAAGGGGGGAAAGTTGCCTGTTCACCTGCATTTAAGGGGCGCTATGAGCTCCGCAGGAGAGGAGTGGGATGAAGGAGTCAGTCGGAGGCAGTTGGTCTGTTGGGGAGTCTGTCAGTTTCGCCGAGTCTGCTCAGTTGGTCAGCCGGGTCAGTGTGCGGCAGTTAGTGTCTTCCGTCGTTCGGAGTTCTAGTATGTGTTAGGCCGCCAGTCTGCTCGAGTTTGCTCAGGTAATGGCATTGGCGGTTGGATCGATCGGTTGGTCGGTCGCGCACTGAGACACGAGATGACTTGTCCGCCTGGAGCGTCGGCGCATGTGAGGTCGCCACGTGAGTCCAGTGGGCCGCGCCGTATAGCGAGGGGTAGTGGGTTCGCGGCCGACACGAGAGCAACAGGAGCCAAACCCACGACATCGGTCTGGCCGGTACGAGTTGAGACGCCGTGAGACGGGAGATCGGTGCGCCTTCCTGCGTCCGTTGAAGCGGCTGGCAGCGGACGCTTCGGGAGAGTGCTTTGAGGGTGCTCCGACAGGTCTTCGCCAGACATCGCAGTTATTAGAAGTTAAGTGATTAGTGATATGTTGTTTGAGTTACTTGTTAAATTCTACTTGTGTTCTTGGTCAGTCTCTCGTCCCCAGCTTGCTCGTTTGTCTCTCGTCCGCATTTGTTAGGCAGTTAGTGCCTGTCTGTCTGTCTGTCAGTCTGCCGTACGTTAATAGCTGCCTCTGTCACGTTTGTCGGATTCGGTGTTAACGAATTTATTGCTTAAAGGCCGAATTCTTGAAATAAGTTTTTGTCTTCCCTATCATCTTGCCGGGTGGTATATGTGTAATGTAGAGCATGTTGTACATTATATGTAAGTCTGCATTTTATGGGTTTTATTTAAATAGTTATTTTAGGTTATAAGGTTGCCACCCTTCCACCGTAAGGGTCCTTCTAAAAACAAATTGCACTTTCGGTGGCAAATGATTTTTTTAGTGTGAGTGTTTGCACCATTTCCATCCCTCTTATGGAGTGCATAGTTAATGTGTTTGTGTGAGTTGTTAAAAATTTTAGTTTAAAGTAATCTGGTGTGTTGCAGATTTGCACCAGTGTAGTCTTTCAGAGGTTGTTGTGAGCGGTAGTGACTACGGTCGTGTTGAAAGGGAGCGGCAAGCTTCTCAGCCCGAAGGCTTCAACTGAAAAAAAAAGAAGTTATTCTGCCTCTGAATAACTGTGATTTGATATTTAGAGGGTACTTTCCGATTGTAATTTTAAATCTGTTTTTTAAAAAGGGTTTTTAGGAATAAAATTTCCATTTGTTGAAATTTAATTTGTTTCCACCAGTTATTCCCTGGCAACTACTTCCACGCTCACATAGTGTGATTAAATGTGTTAATGTTCTTGATGAATCGCAACTAAATAAAGTAAATTCTTTAAGAAAAGATTTTGAAAGTAAATAATCACGGTTCACCAAGGCTGAATTCTGATCAGCGGGAACACACACACACACACACACACACACACACACACACACACACACACACACACACACATGTGTCATCTGCGTCGCGTAAAAGAGAGGATTTAGAGCAGATATGGTACTGACGATCTTGAGAAGAACAACGAATAGATTGCATATAAAGAAATGGCCATAGAAACTTCGACTATTTAATTATACTGTTGACTGTGAATAGCGTTAACTGAAAAATTATACAGAGGGTCTGTTGTAATCAAAGTTGATTTCCCTTGGCAAATACGAGATGATAAAAACATTTTTCCTCAATTGATTTCGAATTGCTCAGGCTGGTACTGAATTCAGGCTGTCGCTATTTCATCACTTAATAGGGACGAGCAGCGACGGAACCTGTTAATCGAACTTTTAACTACGTGGAGCGGCTATGAACTTGAGAGTTATTAGCAATTTCAAGTGTTTGGAACGAACGCATTCAAGGGATGCGTCAACATCCATACGTTCACGAACGTCACGCCGCAGATCAGAAATGGCGGGAACTGGGCTTAATATTTGCGGTTCGAATTTGATTGCGATTCGATGAATATGTAAGAGCATCGTTGATGCGACCGGAGCGCCAGCGCGGAAATGCGATTAACTGCGGGCGCACGCATTTGACGCCGTCCTCTGGGGGCGTGGCGAAGCATCGCAAACGCATTTGCATTCTTCCTAGCGGTCAGCACCGCGTGTGAAATCGCGGGCCCTCTTGCGCACTCCACTGCAGCCGCACACTGGGAGCGGCCGACTTAAAGCTCACTGGAGCTGCGCAGCTTTTGTGGATGAGCTCCCCAACTGTGTCACGAGATGGCGTATAATTTTTTTTTTGAACCCTATGATAGCTTGCTTTTACAAGCTATAGATGTTGTGCCAGCTAACATCAGTGTAGCTTCGTTTGTGAAGAAACACAGACGATGTTTTCCTCGCTGTGGTTTATCAAAACCCATTGTAGTAATGGCAACTTTCTGTTTTCACAGACGTACTGTGTTGGAACTGTGCTACAAATTGTATCACAGTTTAGTAGATGAACTGGTTATTTATAAATCAGTAGTTCAGTAAATACCTTTCAACAGTCAGAAAAGTTGTGACGTAGTAAGGTGGTGTAAGAAATTTTCATTTATCTGCCACTGAGCCTGGAAAGGCAA
Source organism: Schistocerca americana (assembly GCF_021461395.2). Classification (NCBI taxonomy): domain Eukaryota; kingdom Metazoa; phylum Arthropoda; class Insecta; order Orthoptera; family Acrididae; genus Schistocerca; species Schistocerca americana. Next base: position 508,289,293 of record NC_060119.1, on the reverse strand, counting down.
TGTAATACAAAAACGAATGAAATTTCCCCTAAAACTGGTCATCACAAACCAGGCTCGTGATATGTCGCAGGTCCAAGGATAGGAACACTAAACGTCACTACCGTACAAGCAGTCAATTTTTGTACTTTGTTCCAACGTGCGAAAAGTACTTCAGTAATAATGAGGACATATAATGAACGTTGTTTGCTCCACATTTTACATGAAAGCTAGCTATACTTTGTAAATAAAATTAGGACAATATAATTGTACTTACTATTTCTCTTATTTCTGTTTTATTTATGTGTTATGTTTAAAAATTATAAAACTTTTCAGAAATTTAAGAAAACATTTTGTTACGGAAAAATCGAACTCATTATGACTGGTGTATGTTGTCAAGATTCATTAACAACGTTTTCACCAATATTTGGAACAAACATGTTTCTTTAATTTCCAAACAGGGCATTAAATATGGGGTTAATCAAACCCTAGCACATTAATGAAAAATTAGTTGACCATAGTAACGAAGGGCTAAAACTGTACCGAGGTTAGTATGTTTATACTTTACACTGAGTAATGACAGTGAACCTGTGATCGTAATCCTAACAGTTAGCAGATACTTTAATGGCGTGAAGCGAGGAAAATAAAAGAAATGGGATTAAAATTTGTGGTGAAAGGATATCAATGAGATTAGCTCACGATTTTGCAAATCCTCACTGAATGTGAGGATTCATTGCAAGACATTTGGGAATGATCAGTGTAATGAATATTGGTTATGGATTGAGAGTAAACCGAAGGGAGATGAGGAGTAGCAGAAATATGATTACAGATAAACTTAACATAGTAAGTGGGGACTACGAAGTCAGTGAAGTGAAGGAGTTCTGATAATTTGGGAGCAAAATAATATGTGATGGACAAAGCAAGCAGGACTATTAAGCAGATTAACACAGCCAAAGAGGAGATTTCTGGTCAAAACACATTTACATCAACCTTAATTAGAGGAAGAAATTTCTAAGAATGTACGTTTAGAGCACATTGTTGTGTGTAGTGAGACGTGGACTATGGAGATAGCTGAAAAGAATATAACTCGAGTGTTTGAGATGTGGTGTTATAGTAGGAGGTTGAATATTAGGTGGGCTGATAAGAAATGAGGAGTATCTCTGCAGAGTATGTGGGGGGAGAAATATGTGGAAAACACTTGCAAGAAGAAGGTACAAGTAGTGGAACAAAGTTTGTTCTATGCCACTTTTGATATCAAATTGATGTGGTAATTAATTAAATTGATGATGTAATCGCTTGACCTATTGTTATGTTGTTTTATGACGAACTGGCGAAAATCTGTCCTTCTGAGAATCCCTAACCCCTCTAGAATATCCCCACCTCTCCCCTCCCCCATCAGCCTACTGGTGAGAAATTCAAAAATCGGCGAGAAATTAAAATTTTCGTTGTAAATTCGAATTTTCGCTATAAATCCAAATGCTAATTAAGTTGCATTGCTGTGGAAATAATAATATTAATAAGAAGAATACATACTTTATTTATACAAACTCAATTTGCATGTCACTGGTATGGGAGGATCTAGAACACTCTCTTTATTTCATCAGCTTCGGAATATTGATACAGTGTAAGTATGGCGTCATAAGTGAAGATGACCAATCCAGAATACTGGTGCAGTCCAACTTCCCTCTTCCTAGTGGTGGGAAATTAAAAAAAAAAAAAAAAAAAAAAAATGGGGGAAAATACAAATTTTCTTCCTCTGGCTGTGAAGCATGGGGGTTTGAGAGGGGTAGCTGCTATTGACTGAGCGCTATAGAGTAGCTCTAGTCAGTCATGTCAGTAACTTCTGGATGTAGGGGTCTAGCACTAGAGGCTGCTCCAGCTGTAGCGAGTCGGGGTTTAGTGACACTAGACATTGAGCGTCAGTGTCAGAGGAGAGGAAAGGTCATTATTTTGTCAAGGTGGGCTGGAAGCGACACTTTGTGGGTCGTGAAGTAGACTCTCTCCTTGGCTCAGTGGGTGAGGTATCAGTGAAACATTGGAGGTTCCACTAACAGTCATTTATTGAGACATAAGACCCTTTAAACAAACAGACTATAACACTGTGTTTTAACTCGCTCAGTTCCTTGCGGCGGCGGGGCGGCGGAGTCGTAGCGTGCAGATTCCGGTCACAGCTGATGCGCAGTCCATTCGTCCTCACCAGCCACCTGGGTAAGTACCACGCGAACTTCATCCTCGTAACACCTGGGACGGCATCTTCCGCGTTGACCTATTGGCGGGGTACCGACATCTTCTTCAGTCGACCAGCATAGCGGCTATGTCGTTGTAGCGGCGTACGGCGTTCGCTAACCATCGGTCCATCCGTCCATGTGACGTTTCTTCGTGTCGTCTTTCTACGCTCGAAGGACCTCCTCACGCCGGTCGCTTGGCCGAGCGCTTCTAGGCGCTACAGTCCGAAACCGCGCTGCTGCTATGGTCGCAGGTTCGAATCCTGCCTCGGGCATGGATGTGTGAGATGTCCTTAGGTTAGTAAGGTTTAAGTAGTTCTAAGTCTAGGGGATTGATGACCTCGGATGTTAAGTCCCATAGTACTTAGAGCCATTTGGACCATTTTGACCTCCTCACAGGGCCACCTCCAAGGGCCACCTCACGCCCTTTTGCCGGAGGTATTTATTCAGTGCTTTTGCAATGTAGCGAAGTTTCTAGTGTGGCGACTGACTGTTCGATCGTTGATCTATGCTTCTCACGTAGAGCAGAAACGTGACCAATCTCGACACAAGTGCAGGCTTTTCATTGTTTTACCTCTATATTGGCGTGGTCAGGCATTGCCCTGTCGTCTGCTCCGCATTTCCAGATACGTCACCCACATGAGTTCAGTATGTAGACAGCTCCTGGAGCATTAAGCACTCATGTGGGATCAGCGCTGGTCCTTGTTCTCCTTGGAAGCATTGCCCGTATGCTCGGTCGTCGATCTGGCGAAGTGCTGACTGCTGCTGCGCAAACTCCGTCGGTCATTGGCCTTCTCGCTTTGGGCAGAAATGTGACCAGTGTCACACACGTGCCGACTATCCTTGTTCGACTGTTGCTGGTTCCGAATATTGTTCCTTAATAAGTCGAAGTCTCTAAAATGTTCACTTAACCTATAATAAGTCTTAAATTATTTTTCTGCTCTGAAGAACCATAAATAACGCATAATTATTATACACAATTATTAAACACTCTACACAGCCAGTCTAGCCACTGATCCGATGTGGGAAGGCTGTGTAATAATAATAAGACAGCAAATTATCACTGAAGTGCAGGAGAGTAGCCTTCTGCCAGTCTACAAGTGAATATGTGTGTCGGCCTGAAACTGCCGGTAGAGGTTTGCGACTATTGGTTCAAGTGCGTCTAAGCACGTGGGACTTAACGTCTGAGGTCATCACTCCCATAGACTTAGAACTACTCAAACCTAACTAACCTGACGACATCACACACATCCATGCCCGAGGCAGGATTCGAACCTGCGACCGTAGCAGTCGCGCGCTTGCGAACTGAAGCGCCTAGAACCGCTCGACCACAGCGTCCGGCTTATGCGACTATTATTATTGATATAACTGACTGGATTTTAGAAAAGCTGAGTAGTCACAAAGAAACAGACATCAGTTTTTTTTTTTGGTGCTTTAGTGTCAAATGACATGTTTCGGGCTCTGCCCATCATCAGAGTTCCTGGTGTAAAGCATATAACAAATAATTAGATATCTTTTTAAAACGTCAAATGTTAACAAGAAAGTCCATAATCGAACTAAGTGTCAGAATCATGACATCTTGTTCCTTACTCATACATTCGCGATCCAAAATGTGTGATATATAATTTAAACTTGCAAAATGGGAATGATGGTCGTTAGAAGGACTACGAAAAACTGCTACTTCAGTGCGCTCGCACTTGCTAGCAAAAACACATGGTGCAAGGTGGCACCACCCTATGGCATTGTGGCTGTGCAAATGCCGAATTTTTAGTAAACTTATCGGCATTTGCACAGCCACAATGCCGTAGGGTGGTGCCCCTTGGGTTTTCCCGTTAACATTTGGTGTTTTAAAAAAACGTCAAACTAATTATTCGTTATATTTTTACACCAGTAAATTTGATGAATAAAAAAATAAAAGTAGTATCTGCCCTGTCCCTAGGTATAAGAGTCATTTAGAAACAGCATTGTGGAATGAAACAAACTTATATCTATCTAAGAGTCAAAAGTTGCGACCAAGCAAATACATAATATGATATTTTTTACCCTTGTATCTCACTTGAAGACGGCAGCTCAAGACGAAAAACCTGGCCAGTCTCCTCCAATCTAGTCCAGCGCCGTCTACCGAGTGTATTGCATACGTGAAGAGCCGACTAGCCGGAACCTTTCTTTGCAACTAATCGGTCGGCACGGGCTAAGCTGCGGCTTCCGCTTGGCCAGTCCCCCGTGAACGCCCCTGCCGCTGGTTGTGGCACACAGCGAGTCAAGCAGGTGTGGCGTGAGTGTAGAGTTCTAACTGCATTTCAACTCCCGACAAAGACGATGACCAGTTAAAAAAAATCCACTTTACCCAGTCTGAGATGGGGATGTTGTTCTCCATACACCTCGAATCCCTCACGCAAAATGTAGATTCCTCTTTTTCATACGAATTATATTCAAACACAAAGGAAATTGGAGCATACATGCATTTACACATCGCTAGAGTATTGTTAGGCGCGAAAATCCTGTGTGACAGTACGGCATAGCTTATATTTCCTCTAACTATTCTCTTACCAGGTAAAAAGTCTGTTCTCATCAGCTTAATATCTGTTACGTCGTGAATACTAAACTCATTTTTGGCTCATGAAAGCGAGCTAAGAGCATGCTCTACCTCTGTCGTAGGATGCCTTCTCACTTTCAGACTCTCTTAAAGTAGCCAAATTCTTCGCCATCTATAAAGTCTCTTAAGGTAGCAGCAGAGACGAGCTGTGTATATCCGGTTAATACTAGGTATCACTTTAAATATTTGGTTACATACCTGATTTTATTACATTGGTCACCTATCTCTGTGTAGATTGGAAATTGGATTTCGTTAAAAGATCTCGCCTCAACGAATAACTGCCTGATTACCGCTCCAACCCGTGAGTCATATCCGTGGTACTCTCGCCTTCGCTTCCACCGGCCCGGCGGCGCTTCATTGATATCAAATTGATTGACTAATTAATTGAATTTATCATGAAGGTCTCTTTGCTTGATATGTAATCTTGTCCTACATTCGGATTATATTCGCAAGATATCCATTAAAGGCGATTCTGTGGCGACTCTGAGGCTTTCCACAGGCTAGCAGTCTAGGAGGTCACTTTCTCCAATACCAAAATGGGTGGTAACCGTCGCTAAATAGCAGAAGATATCCTAATCACGTGATGTATGTCGGTTGCCGTGTCAAGCAGGTGGACTTAAGTCACTTAGAATTCCCGTATACTGTTCCCGAACTAATCCTACTGAGACCAGTAAGTCTAAGGGGCAGTGGGACGCTTCACTTTCTTCTCCGTCCCTGCGACGCCTCCGACCACGTCCCCGCCGCCGCCACTGGCCCACATGCAAACAGCATCCACTGCCGCCACCGCCGCCGTCAAACGTGTATGAAATTGCAGACCAAGGAGCAGGCTTTTCCTCAGAATGCAGACCTGTAGAAGCATTTCTATTGGCTTTCGATAAATTAACAGCTGGATGCTTCGAGGACACAAATGGGAATCTCTGGAGGGAAATGATGTTCTTCTCGAGGAACCCTATTGAGAACCGAGATTTGAAGCTGACTGCAGAAGGATTTTACTGACGCCAACATACATGTGCCTAAGGACCAAGAAAATAAGATACGAGAAATTAGCCGTCATACAGAGGCATACAGAGAGTCTTTCTGTCCTAGCTTTATTTGGGAATGGAATAGGAAAGTAAATGACTAGTAGTGGCACTTCGTATCCTCCGCTACACACGTACAACGGCTTGGGAAAGTAAACATATAGATGTAGATGTAAATTTAGTCTATCCATTAAGAGCATCCCACCCACTTATAGGTACACAAAACTCTCGGAAGAATTCTGTCTCTTACTTATAGAGAAAACAAAAGAGGAAACTTCTGCTGCTGATTGTCTTTCGGTAAAAATCTTCGTTTTAGCCCCTAATTTTCTCATTCCATTCACTTCGAGAGACAATGGGAGAGTTTGTAATATGTTTTCCCACAACGCTTAACAGAAGCAATATAGAACGCCCTCTCAACTCTCGTCATAATATCGCTCACGAATCTTTCAGTCTTCGGTATATGGCATTTGAATCCACCTAATTTCGACGATTGAGGGATGTCCCCTGCCAGCGCTCTGTTAATTCTCTCGAAATACCATCACGTTCTAACAGCACTGTTACATTAGTTAGAAAGTGGTCTAGTACTCTAGTAGTTACTGACTAGGCAGAGAGCTATCACAACGAGAAAAATAGTGTACCAACATACAGGATGATATTCACAACTATGCGGAATATATGAAGGGCTTATTTCAGTAGTGGTACAAGTCTATTTTTGTTCATTGTGAGATACAGAGTCCTAAAGTTAAATGAGCGCTGAAAAATCTGCAGTTGAGATACCAGAAATATTCAAGCATATAGCTTCATGCTAGAGATGAACCTTTCTTTCTGTTTGGATCATTTATTTCAGAAGCATTATAGGCAGAAAAGTGGAGGTAATGGACTTGTACCACTATTGAAATAAGCCCTTCATATGTGGACTCAACAAAGAACTTCAGAAGCGTAGCAACTGCAACTCGTCGATATCGAATGATCGCCTATAAATATATCTCTGTGCATGCCCTAATCTGCTTTACCGCATTCCTGTGATTACTATCCTAGAAATACGACACTGTAATGGTGTGTGAGCTGTACAGTATTTCGTGACAAATACATCACCTTTTTTCAAATGGAGCGTACCTCCAGTATCATTGAGCTTCCAGTAGATTGAAACATACATGCTGGTGCAACAGTTTCACACCTCCAAACATAATTCAAAACTAATGCAGGAGTAGGGGGTGAGCCGTGGCGGCATCCGTGAGGACGCGCGTGATCCTACTGGCCCCACGTGTGCTCGCGTTCGATCGACTGTGGCCCTTGTCGCATCATCTTTGGTGGGTTATGTATTCCCTATGGGGCTGTGTGGTGACGAATGGTGTGTCGGACACGGAGCTGGCCGGGTGTGGCTGAGTACTCGACGTCCTGGCCATCGCAGCGGGATGACACCGTTGGGCTATGGTGCTCCCTTCTTCCTGCCGCGTTGACCGTTGCTACCGGCGAGTTTAGAGGGTAGGGAGCTGCTCTCTTAGCGTACAGCCTGGTAACGACGTGCATCAGTCAACTGTCGTGTAGAAAATACACCGAGATGTATTGAACAACTTGTTAGTATCCACATGCAGCAGGGCAGTATTATCTGGTGCCTCTCTGCAGTTCCGCAGCTGTTGGCCTCCTTGACGTTTGTTTGAAATTATCTATGAAGGTTGTTTAATAAGTACTATACTTAAGGACTGTTAATGCTGTCCGGTGTGTGCTGACCAGAAATCCAGTCTCTTTAGGCCTTTCGGTTAACCCTTTGCGGTTGTGTGACTCAATGTATAGGTTTCTGTATGCGCCAATCTAGTATTGTGCAATGTTATTCTTGTACTTGAAGTCATGGGTTGTTGTTTTTGAGTTTTTGATACTACTGATTGTAATTTATATTTGCTGTAGACCTCAAGGCCTTTACTGGGGCTAGTTATTTGATTTGGCCTCTAACTAAAGTTGTGTGCGCTCAGCCTAAAGGTGAGCACTTGTTCGTATTTGGACACTCTTACTCCGTGTTGACGACTCCCTCGGGTAATAGTTGTACACTTAAACCGACCATCTGTCGTTTGGTGCGCATCCCAATCACAGTGTCTCTTAGCCCCTAAGAGGCCCCAGTAAATGTATACCTTGATTTTTTATTTTGCTTATTACACATTTATTCTTTTAAACGATCTTGTACGTTGTTTCTAGTTATTGCTGGGAAAGTTAACTTGCAATGTTATGAGCGGACCGCTCACATAATTGAATTTTCACTTGCCTTTTAAGTCTCAGTGTGTATGTTAATTTTTATCAAACTTGTTTTGCTATTGCTATTTGTTGTTTGATATACACTCCTGGAAATGGAAAAAAGAACACATTGACACCGGTGTGTCAGACCCACCATACTTGCTCCGGACACTGCGAGAGGGCTGTACAAGCAATGATCACACGCACGGCACAGCGGACACACCAGGAACCGCGGTGTTGGCCGTCGAATGGCGCTAGCTGCGCAGCATTTGTGCACCGCCGCCGTCAGTGTCAGCCAGTTTGCCGTGGCATACGGAGCTCCATCGCAGTCTTTAACACTGGTAGCATGCCGCGACAGCGTGGACGTGAACCGTATGTGCAGTTGACGGACTTTGAGCGAGGGCGTATAGTGGGCATGCGGGAGGCCGGGTGGACGTACCGCCGAATTGCTCAACACGTGGGGCGTGAGGTCTCCACAGTACATCGATGTTGTCGCCAGTGGTCGGCGGAAGGTGCACGTGCCCGTCGACCTGGGACCGGACCGCAGCGGCGCACGGATGCACGCCAAGACCGTAGGATCCTACGCAGTGCCGTAGGGGACCGCACCGCCACTTCCCAGCAAATTAGGGACACTGTTGCTCCTGGGGTATCGGCGAGGACCATTCGCAACCGTCTCCATGAAGCTGGGCTACGGTCCCGCACACCGTTAGGCCGTCTTCCGCTCACGCCCCAACATCGTGCAGCCCGCCTCCAGTGGTGTCGCGACAGGCGTGAATGGAGGGACGAATGGAGACGTGTCGTCTTCAGCGATGAGAGTCGCTTCTGCCTTGGTGCCAATGATGGTCGTATGCGTGTTTGGCGCCGTGCAGGTGAGCGCCACAATCAGGACTGCATACGACCGAGGCACACAGGGCCAACACCCGGCATCATGGTGTGGGGAGCGATTTCCTACACTGGCCGTACACCACTGGTGATCGTCGAGGGGACACTGAATAGTGCACGGTACATCCAAACCGTCATCGAACCCATCGTTCTACCATTCCTAGACCGGCAAGGGAACTTGCTGTTCCAACAGGACAATGCACGTCCGCATGTATCCCGTGCCACCCAACGTGCTCTAGAAGGTGTAAGTCAACTACCGTGGCCAGCAAGATCTCCGGATCTGTCCCCCATTGAGCATGTTTGGGACTGGATGAAGCGTCGTCTCACGCGGTCTGCACGTCCAGCACGAACGCTGGTCCAACTGAGGCGCCAGGTGGAAATGACATGGCAAGCCGTTCCACAGGACTACATCTAGCATCTCTACGATCGTCTCCATGGGAGAATAGCAGCCTGCATTTCTGCGAAAGGTGGATATACACTGTACTAGTGCCGACATTGTACATGCTCTGTTGCCTGTGTCTATGTGCCTGTGGTTCTGTCAGTGTGATCATGTGATGTATCTGACCCCAGGAATGTGTCAATAAAGTTTCCCCTTCCTGGGACAATGAATTCACGGTGTTCTTATTTCAATTTCCAGGAGTGTATGTTGACAGTCTTGCATCGGCAGCGACTGACGTGTTGCTGCTCTGCTGGTACGCATTTTACTTCTGCTTCGGCACCCTCCCCGTCATCGCCCGAGGACTGAGTAATAGCATATTAAAAATGAAGAAATTCCTCCAGCTGTATTTAAGGTGCCGATTTTATTTTGGCAACTAGTTTCAACGGTGTGACAACGTCATCTTCAGGCCTTATGAAATATACCATACATACAACAACCAATGTGCCATCAGTAATCTATGCGTTATTAAGTAAACAAATATGTTATAGACATATTACATAATCAACGACTTCAATACAATTAATTACATTTTGGCCGTTTTCATTAAATGCAGTGAATCTGGGCATTAACAATTTATGTGGTACCAATAAGTACAAATGAAATTATATATACATGATCGTTTTTATTACAGATCAATGTCAAGTATTAAATGAAATGGGAGTATATACAAAAAAAAAAAAGAAACTTAGGTGACAAGCCGTCACGCTTACGGGTGTTAAACAGTGCTAAAGAGAATATGCATTGCTAATCATATACCTACATCTACATCTACATCCATACTCCCCGAGCCACCTGACGGTGTGTGGCGGAGGGTACCTTGAGTACCTCTATTGGTTCTCCCTTCTATTCCATTCTCGTATTGTTCGTGGAAAGAAGGATTGTCGGTATGCCTCTGTGTGGGCTCTAATCTCTCTGATTTTATCCTCATGGTCTCTTCGCGAGATATACGTAGGAGGGAGCAATATACTGCTTGACTCTTCAGTGAAGGTATGTTCTCGAAACTTTGACAAAAGCCCGTACCGAGCTACTGAGCGTCTCTCCTGCAGAGTCTTCCACTGGAGTTTATCTATCATCTCCGTAACGCTTCGCGATTACTAAATGATCCCGTAACGAAGCGCGCTGCTCTCCGTTGGATCTTCTCTATATCTTCTATCAACCCTATCTGGTACGGGTCCCACACTGCTGAGCAGTATTCAAGCAGTGGGCGAACAAGCGTACTGTAACCTACTTCCTTTGTTTTCGGATTGCATTTCCTTAGGATTCTTCCAATGAATCTCAGTCTGGCATCTGCTTTACCGACGATCAACATTATATGATCATTCCATTTTAAATCACTCCTAATGCGTACTCCCAGATAATTTATGGTATTAACTGCTTCCAGTTGCTGACCTGGGTAAGATCCATTATTAAAGAATAGTAAAGGGAGGGAAAGGTGGAAATAGAGTTATGTTTTCATAACACTGCATTGTCATCATACTAAAGTGACAGTGAAGCAAGTTACTGAAACAACGTCAATCATAAAGTCGCAAAACAAATGATAAGAAACCGGAAAACGAGTATGGAACATAGTTAATGAAAGGTAGTCTGTGGTGTAAAATACATACTAATCAATCCAAAACCTGTTCATTCGAATAAAAATGTAAGTGAACATGCCCTTGAAAAACCTTATTTCAGCGTCTTTGTCTCATCGACAGCAGTAACCTTGGTCACAAGTAGTGTAATTATAGTATGCTTACATGGTCAATAGAACGATCAAGTTCATAGCAATACTCCGAAAGAAGTAAATAGGTATTGACAGTCGAAACAATGCGTCACACCTGTAAAATATTTGCTGCTCCTCTAATAAACACTTACCAGAACGAAGACACACGGTAAAGTATACAGCGAATAACACTCTTATTGTAAATGTGATCTAATCAAAGGTTGATTAGGTTAATTACACTAAATGACATTCTTAATCACTACCTATTAGGACGGCGGAACGTCTAACAACCAATATCACCATTACACCATGAGTACTCATTCGTTTCGCTTATCCATATACAGTAGTTACTTCTTGTATAAATATAATAGTCGAAAAATAAACTGTCCACTGATTACGAGAACAAGCATTGAGAGTGGGAAGTAAAATTATTCTGAACACAAGGCTTCTTAAGTGATTAAGATGAAACTGACTCGTAACAGCGATAGACGATAATGTATCCAGTAAGGAGTCTGACAAGGGAAAGCGAGTTCTCTATTGAGTTGACCACATAGTGAACTCCATAGTAGGTATAACAGAGCAAAAACACATGAACCTTATAATCAATACTAACGGACAAATCTCCATATGTAGGGGTGTCAATCCATGTACATGAATTCATATAATCAAGAGGCCAATCATCAACCACAGTATGGAAAACCGTGAGAATCTGTGCGGGTGACTGTCATCCGGTAATAGTTAACATATTACAATGGACTTTCGTTGATCTTAGAATGATTGACTGACCGAACAGCAGATCTTCATGTCAATGCTCCCACAGCCTTCAGCGATCTCCTCTCGCTCCGCTGAAGCACATACCTCTTTCTGCAGACCCTGTTTGTGCATGGCGCTTTGCTGCTTTGGAAATACTCCTTGTTGTGACTCACGAGTTGTTAATTTTAATGTAACAACAACAGTCACAATGAGAACTGATGCACTAGTACTGCTGCTGCCGAAGAGAGTAATGCTAAGACGGAAAGCGTCGTGCTTAACCGTTGTGCCACACAGCTTCTCCCCCTCTATTTCAACGAGCCTCACCTTCGTACCTCACTATACAATTCCGTCTTCGGCTATAACTTTGAGGTCACTGTCAGCTGCTCTCCCAACTTTAACCCTCATAAAGATGTTTGAGGTTAAATTATACGAACTGGTGAACGGTAACACTACATTGTCACATTCTGACAATCCTGAGAGCACATCTGTTTGTGTTATGTGAGTGATATATGAAGCAAAACCATCATTTGGATGCTGCTACGATCGTATACTCCATTTGAATATTGGTATACTCCATTTGAATATGTAAACGGACGAAAAAAAATTACATACCTGGGGAAGACGATGTATTTATCCTGGAAAAATGGGGTGGATTAGGGTATGTACGGAAATATATGGGAATTTTTTTCTCGATCAGGGTGTGAGTTTGGGATGGATGGATAATCGATAATAGTGGTGCGATCTACCCTTCACTATGCACTGTACAGCGGCGTGACATGTTTTGGTTTTAGATGTGAGATATTCGTAGGGGATGGAGGTGTGTCCAAGCAGGTGGGAAGACTAGTGGTCGAGTTTGTAGTTGACTCGTACATAACTCAGTCTATTGCACGGTAATAAGACTATAAATCTCGTGCACCGTCATCTGATACGTTAACTGCCGTGAAATGCCTAGCAGTAAGCATCTGGAGGGAGCTGAAGTAGAACGCGGATTCATTTGCCGAAATCTTAAGGGAAACAATGCAAATGATAATAACGGACAATTCGGTGAGCCAAACCAGGAGAAAATGTCAGGTTCGCTTTCATCTGCATGGATTCATAGGTTTTAGGGTGAGGGGGCGGGTTGATCCCTCCACTAAGATTTAACGGTGTAGAAGGCGAATGGCCGCATTTCCTGTTGGTATGCACATAGAGTCTGTTGGACTACAATTCGGATCGAGGTGTAGGAGGATACGTTGACGCTGATTTGGTCTGGCTTTTACTTGTTGGTTTATTGGATCTCGACGTATGATGGTTGGATAAGCATGCACATAATGGGTTTCATTCTAAACAAATAACTAGCGCTATGCAAGAACGAAGGGAGGTCTCTCGGGGAGAAAGACGTATAGCGGTAAGAAATGAGCAATGCTGTGGTTAAGTCCCGAATCTTCTCCTGTTCTTACAGATATTCTGTATTGTGTGTGGAGGAATGAGACTTGCACCAATGTAAATGATTCAATAGATAGTGTGTTGGGAGCTCTGTGATACTGTTGGATTGGTATTATGGACCTACATCTACATCTACATTTATACTTCGCAAGCCACCCAACGGTGTGTGGCGGAGGCCACTTTACGTGCCACTGTCATTACCTCCCTTTCCTGTTCCAGTCGCGTATGGTTCGCGGGAAGAACGACTGTCTGAAAGCCTCCGTGCGCTCTCTAATCTCTCTAATTTTACATTCGTGATCTCATCGGGAGGTATAAGTAGGGGGAAGCAATATATTCGATACCTCATCCAGAAACGCACCCTCTCGAAACCTGGCGAGCAAGCTACACCGCGATGCAGAGCACCTCTCTTGCAGAGTCTGCCACATGAGTTTGTTAAACATCTCCGTAACGCTATCACGGTTACCAAATAACCCTGTGACGAAACGCGCCACTCTTCTTTGGATCTTCTCTATCTCCTCCGTCAACCCGATCTGGTACGGATCCCACACTGATGAGCAATACTCAAGTATAGGTCGAACGAGTCTTTTGTAAGCCACCTCCTTTGTTGATGGACTACATTTTCTAAGGACTCTCCCAATGAATCTCAACCTGGTACCCGCCTTACCAACAATTAATTTTATATGATCATTCCACTTCAAATCGTTCCACACGCATACTCCCAGATATTTTACAGAAGTAACTGCTATTAGTGTTTGTTCCGCTATCATAGAATCATACAATAAAGGATCCTTCTTTCTATGTATTCGCAATACATTACATTTGTCTATGTTAAGGGTCAGTTGCCACTCCCTGCACCAAGTGCCTATCCGCTGCAGATCTTCCTGCATTTCGCTACGATTTTCTAATGCTGCAACTTCTCTGTATACTACAGCATCATCCGCGAAAAGCCGCATGGGGCTTCCGACACTATCTACTAGGTCATTTATATATATTGTGAAAAGCAATGGTCCCATAACACTCCCCTGTGGCATGCCAGAGGTTACTTTAACGTCTGTAGACGTCTCTCCATTGATAACAACATGCTGTGTTCTGTTTGCTAAAAACTCTTCAATCCAGCCACACAGCTGGTCTGATATTCCGTAGGCTCTTACTTTGTTTATCAGGCGACAGTGCGGAACTGTATCGAACGCCTTCCGGAAGTCAAGAAAAATAGCATCTACCTGGGAGCCTGTATCTAATATTTTCTGGGTCTCATGAACAAATAAAGCGAGTTGGATCTCACACGATCGCTGTTTCCGGAATCCATGTTGATTCCTACATAGTAGATTCTGGGTTTCCAAAAACGACATGATACTCGAGCAAAAACCATGTTCTAAAATTCTACAACAGATCGACGTCAGAGATATAGGTCTATAGTTTTGCGCATCTGCTCGACGACCCTTCTTGAAGACTGGGACTACCTGTGCTCTTTTCCAATCATTTGGAACCTTCCGTTCCTCTAGAGACTTGCGGTACACGGCTGTTAGAAGGGGGGCAAGTTCTTTTGCGTACTCTGTGTAGAATCGAATTGGTACCCCGTCAGGTCCAGTGGACTTTCCTCTGTTGAGTGATTCCAGTTGCTTTTCTATTCCTTGGACACTTATTTCCATGTCAGCCATTTTTTCGTTTGTGCGAGGATTTAGAGAAGGAACTGCAGTGCGGTCTTCCTCTGTGAAACAGCTTTGGAAAAAGGTGTTTAGTATTTCAGATTTACGCGTGTCATCCTCTGTTTCAATGCCATCATCATCCCGGAGTGTCTGGATATGCTGTTTCGAGCCACTTACTGATTTAACGTAAGACCAGAACTTCCTAGGATTTTCTGTCAAGTCGGTACATAGAATTTTACTTTCGAATTCACTGAACGCTTCACGTATAGCCCTCCTTACGCTAACTTTGACATCGTTTAGCTTCTGTTTGTCTGAGAGGTTTTGGCTGCGTTTAAACTTAGAGTGAAGCTCTCTTTGCTTTCGCAATAGTTTCCTAACTTTGTTGTTGTACCACGGTGGGTTTTTCCCGTCCCTCACAGTTTTACTCGGCACGTACCTGTCTAAAACGCATTTTACGATTGCCTTGAACTTTTTCCATAAACACAGAACATTGTCAGTGTCGGAACAGAAATTTTCGTTTTGATCTGTTAGGTAGTCTGAAATCTGCCTTCTATTACTCTTGCTAAACAGATAAACCTTCCTCCCTTTTTTTATATTCCTACTAACTTCCATATTCAGGGATGCTGCAACGGCCTTATGATCACTGATTCCCTGTTCTGTACATACAGAGTCGAAAAGTCCGGGTCTGTTTGTTATCAGTAGGTCCAAGATGTTATCTCCACGAGTCGGTTCTCTGTTTAATTGCTCGAGATAATTTTCGGATAGGCTCCATTCGAAAAAAAGTGGTGTGTTTCGCACGAAACACTATGCTTTCAACAAAGACTCTCACACCATTACACTGTTCTATTGTTAAGTGAAGCGATAAGGGAGATTAGGACATATATGTTTACAGAAAATTATCTATGAAATGCATTTGATATACTTCTGAATTTCTTTGTGTAGTTCACATATATTCTGCATGGTTGTGAATATCGTCCTATATGTTACTATGCTATGTTTATCATTGTGATAGTTCTCTACCTAGTCCATACTGGACAGATTTCTAACTAATGGAACAGTGCTGTCAGAACGTGATGGGATTTCGAATGAATTAGCAGGAGTCTATGACTTGGCAGGGGAAATCTCTTACTCGTCGAAATCAGATGCATTCAAATCTCATGTATCGAAGTCTGGAAAATTCGTGAGAATAACGCAGGTGAGCAGTGATACTCTGACGAAAGGGGAGTTGAGAAGTGGGCTCTTCACCGCTTCTTCTGTTGTGGGAAAGCATATTAGTGCCTCTCACATACGTATCGCGAAGTGACCGTGATGAGAAAATTAGGGGCTAATACGATGATCCGATCCTGCTAAATAACACACTATAATACCTTGAACTAACTTCTGACTGGCAACTAACGTGGAAACACCACCTGCTAACCTACCAACAAAAGGCCAAGAACAGATTAAAACTAATAAAACTACTAACTCGTCTTAAATGGCGATTACACAGCTCCACTGTCCTTCACGTAACAAATCCCTAATCTGCCCCATCCTTTGCTGTGCAAATGTCGAATGGATATACACCTGCCACTCTCAAGTTCTGCAAGTCCTTCGAGAACCTCGAATGCTAAGCGCCCCGCCTCGCATTCCACATCTGTTTACCTACCCCCGCAAGGATCCTTTACCAACTCATCTCATTCCCACCTATCTTCACACGTTGAACACCTTTGAACCGTCTACACCATTTACACTTCTCTACTTTCCCATCCTCATATGCTGCCATGCCTTTACCAACACATTCCACCAACCCTCCACTTGTCTGGAACCGCGCTACCGCTACGGTCGGAGGTTGGAATCCTGCCTCGGGCATGGATGTGTGTGATGTCCTTAGGTTAGTTAGGTTTAATTAGTTCTAAGCTCTAGGGGACTGATGACCTCAGATGTTAAGTCCCATAGTGCTCAGAGCGACCTGAACGAACCCTCCACTTACACACCCTCCACATTCTCTCTCAAAGAAACTTCAACCATATCCTCGTCCCATATCATGAAGTCTGCCCCAGCATTTACCCTTTCGAGCAGCTGTAGGTCCGCCCCACCGAATCCACCTTATCAGGCCTTCCTCTCCCTTCCCTTCAAAATTACACTCAGCGTACTTAGGCAGACGATAGTTAGCCCTTCTCAGCGGCTGTGACCCACATGTTTCCGCAGCTAGCTTCTTTATATCGAGCTCATAGTGATAACCCACCACTTGTCCACCATAATTAGTCGGCTAATAAAGGCTTCTGTATTGATCTGACACAGCAGCTACTTTTTTCTACATACTTGGATCCGCTGGCTTCTCGAATGGGTGTGAAGAGTCGCGGAACTCCACGGTCAGCGACCTCCGTCGTGTCCGTCGTGTTCAAAGGGTCGTGCAAGTTGTTAAAAACTGATCCACGAACCATTTTAAACTTTATGCCAATCTTTGAGCACCAGAACCTTAATTTCTCTCGCGATTCTTTCCACTTGGAGAAACTGAAAACTTTCGATCAGAGAAGACGTTGTGACATAGAAGTACATCAAACACCTTGACCTTCAGGTCTTCTCTCCATTCTGTATCGCAAGTTGTCGTCAGATCCATGAAAGGTGAAGCTGATTTTAGTCCGCTCTGAAATCCACATGAAACCAATGACGTAAGCGTTAGCACCTGATCTCTACTCCTATTCCTCGAGCCACCTTCCTCGATTGGGATTGTTTTATCGTTGACATGTAGTCACAAGTGTTTCATATTGGATGCATATTACCAATTAAACTTTCTAAAGGAAATTGCCAAAAGGCACTACTATTATCACTACTGGTTCTGGTTAAAAATCAGAAATTCATTGAGTACAGTTGGTTGCACAAAATTAAGTACCTATGGGCGATTGTTCTTTGGTTTGTTTATAGTTGGTTGATGATCAAGTACAACAGTGCTTTTACTTCTGACACACTACCTTTTGAGTACGGATTCATGTTTGTTTTTTTGATTTTCAGCAGTTCTGATGAGGCTGCCTTACGGATTGAAGTGACATTTTAAATAAATAATATATGAACTTTTGTATTACGTTGTGTCACCTCACATATAACTGATTATAATCACCGAATTTCTGATTGTTTCAAGCTGTTTTTGCTCTATGGGGATACCGTGATGATAGTTATTAACCAAAACCAGCAATGGGAACAAGGGACCAATAGACGGATATGTGTCATTTACTTCAAAAAACTGCAGATAATTAATGTTTTGATTGTCACTTAACGACTGCTTAAAAGTCGAAACAGATCTCTAGTTTATGTTAACAAGTTTTTAATTTTGTCAAAAATTTGGAGGCCCGGTGGAACCACGGTTTTAACCTCCAGCAAACTGTTAGTCTGTAGAATCAAACTCTGGCGAAACGAACGTCGTTAGAGTTTGAATTAAACGTGGACGAACGACTGTAATAGCCCACCTCTCATTTGTGACCGTGTCGTGCCGGGGAAATTTTAATCGTTTAGCCATTACTGCACGGTTCTTTTAGGAGAGGCTGTAAAATTTTTTCGGCAATGAGCATACGAAGGTCGAAATGGTTTACGGCAGGTACCTACGGCAGCGTTGTCCACGCCTACGTAAACCCCAAGCCGGCTGGGCGAGTCGGCAGGTGCTCTGGCGCATTTACGCGCGAGCGGCGTCCGCCCCATTCACCGCGTAATTGAAGCTCCGGTCCTCGCCAGCCAGGCTTTGCTGACTGCGCCGCGGGTTTGCCTGCCGCCAGGGGAGCTGGCGAGAGGGTGCGCTCCTTTTGTTAAATATACTTGTCGGCCGCGCCGAGGCAGTCTCTGGCGAGCGAGCGGGATAAACCACGCTGCCGCCAGGTGAATAGAGCGTCTCGCGAACGCCGCTCCGGGCGAGATCATTAGAACGTCATTACGGGTGCGCCCCACTCCAGTAGCGAGAGCACCCTGCACCGTGTCCGACTCTCGTCTCCTTCTGTTTTTCCCCTCCCCCCTCCCCCAACCCCTCCTTACTGCCCTACCAGACCACTCCCAACACTCTCTCCAGTTCTCTTCTGCTGCTCTGAAATCTCCGCCTTCTAGTTTTCATATTTCTACGCGGGCAAGATGTAATTAAGAAGACCCCGGAGTCGTCGTCGTCGCGCGCGCCTTCCTGATTCTCTCCGCGTCTGAGGGGAAATTACTTAAGCCGTCTGATTCCTTTCTCCGGTCCTCAGCGACGGGTGCGGAGGAAACTTGGGCGCCCCGCGGGCCGGAGGAGGGGAGGGAAGGGACCTCTGCTAGCCGTCTCGCTGTCACGGCAAGAAGAATGTGACCTACGAGAGCGCTGCTGCCATTTACTCTCGCGTCTTCTGGGAAATACTTCCGGAGGACGCAGCCGGATAAGTCGGAATTAATATGCGGAACTGGGTCAGCGCTCGACGGAGTTCGCTTCACTGGAAGGCCACGCACACCGGTGCTCAGCGACTACTTTCTCTTTATTAGCACATGATAAATTTTCTGGAAAATTATAGGTGCAGGTAAAAAGTTAATGAAGTGTCGAGCTGTTATTTAGAAGACAATAAAGGGATCAAATTATGCACTGACGAGCACCTTTTAATAACAAGACCAGTCGCTATTTGCACCACTCACAGCAGATGGGCGAGTTAAAGGTGTCCGACAGGGCAATTCATATAAACCTGAACTGCTTCAATAAGTCATAATTTCCCTCCGAAAGCTCAAAAATATGGGAAAGTCGTTTTAATGATTTCAGTATCTCTGAATGAGAAGTGCCACGTGTTGTTGGAAAGTTGATTATTGTTTCTGCGAATGAGGTCCTTTGTCCTTTATAATGCTGCGCTTGCTCGGTTCGTGTTAGTTCGTTCGTAGCCTCGTCCGTGACCGTTTGTGAAGTCTATGAGTGTGTAGTTCCGGCCGCATGACAATAACGAGCAAATTAGTGATTCGTTCGCAGTCTTTAGCTGGCGGAAACGTGCAGTACACACTTCGAGAGTGGGTTTTTATTGTGAAGATAGACTCGCTGGTCCATTCGGGAGAGACTTCAATTTATGTGACATTCCAATAAAGGCAACAATTATATCGGTTGTAAGAAAGGTGGACATAATTGGCTTAGTAAACAGTGACAGTGATAAATATAGACCATCACTGAAATGTTATTGTTGATCTTCGAAGACGCTCGGAGAACCCTCCTAGGAAATCGTTGCATCGACTGAGCCGGGAGACAGGCGCTTCGTGTGGCACATGTCAGAGAGCTGCGGAGGAATCGGCAAGGCGGCCCTCGTATCATCCACGAAACACCACTGCATGATGAAAAGGTTGAAGTGTTGTGCCCGTTGTCAGCCTCCAGGATTGTTGGCCTCTTTTTATTTAATACGACTGTAGATAGTACAGTTTATGCGAGCAGCTTCATACTGGATGACGTCGAACTTACAAAAGTTTATTTCCAATAAGATGGAGCAACGTGTCACACGCCTAACGTTTTCATGCAACTTGTAACCAGTTTATTTGGTGACTGAATAATCTCAAAAACAGCTGGTTCCCGCAGATCACCTGACCTGTCACCCCTCCCCCCCCCCCCTCTCCCCGGCCCCGGATTTTTTCTTGTGGGGTTATCTCGAAAGCCGAGAGCACAAGAGCAGACCACGGACAATGCAGAACTTCGTGAGGCCATTACATACGAAATAAGCGACAATCACGAGGATGCACATCACAGAACGTTGAGGAATATGTGGAATGACCATTTAAAACAGATAGTGGGAAAAGCAGACACAAGACTCAGATTCATCGGAAGAGCTGTCCGCTGTGGCCGAGCGGTTCTAGGCGCTTCAGTCCGGAACCGCGCTGCTGCTACGGTCGCAGGTTCGAATCCTGCCTCGGGCATGGATGTGTGTGATGTCCTTAGGTTAGTTAGGTTTAAGTAGTTCTAAGTCTAGGGGACTGATGACCTCAGATGTTAAGTCCCATAGTTCTTAGAGCCATTTGAGCCATCAACGGAAGAATCTTACGGAAATGTAACTCATCCACGAAAGAAGTGGCTTGTAAGGCGCGTATTCGCCCAATTCTTTAGTGTTGTTCATCTATCTGGGATCCCTATCAGGAAGGACTCATAGAGAAGATAGAGACGAGCGCCGCGTTTCTCACGGGATCGTTTAGCTGGTGGAGAAAATTACGGAGATGCGAAGCAAACTCCAATGGTAGACGTTACAAAAGAGATGTTGTGCATCACGAAGAGATTTAACATTGAAATTTCGGAACAGCACTTTTCAGGAGGAGTCAGACAAATATTACTTCCACCCACGTACTTCTCGCGTATTGACCACGAGGAGAAAATTCGAAAAATTAGAGCCAATACAGAGGCTTCCCGACAATCATTCTTCCCACGCACTATTCGCGAGTGGAACAGGGCTGGAGCGATCATATAGTGGTACCGAAAGTACCCTCCGCCACACATCATTAGGTCGCTTGCGGAGTATGACGTAGATGCAGATGTAGATGCTTCCTTCGTTGATTTGTTCAGGTGTGGTAAACGCTCTCCATCAACAAAATTTCGGAAGTTGTTCAGGGACATATTCTGAGCATTTTTGTATAAGAGAACGGTGGCGTGCGGTTGTCCTGTTTGGAAGCAAACTGCTTCCAGCCACTCAAGGCACTTACTAGCGACAGCAGCAATTTCCACTTTACTCTTTGCCCTAAAGAATACATTTAGTATTGGTCGGTTATGTGCTGAGTTTGTATTTCGGACAGTGTCAGTTGTACATTAACGGTGATACACAGCAGTACGGATAGGTTTATTGATGAAGAATTGGTCGATGTGTACTCTTCGTATGAGTTCGTTGAATATAATAGGAGAACCGCTAAATAACGCTATACTGCGGTGTTCCCGCATCACTGGCAATCACATCACATTACTTTTGCATCTCTACGGAGGCTGTGTTTCGTATTGTACGATTTGGTTATTGCGTTGGAAAAATACATGAGTAAATGGGGTAAAAAGTAAAATACATCATAATTACATTATTGCTCTGCAACGAGAAACTAGCAAACCAGGTTCTCTTGTACAAAATACACAGAATATATGCCTCCGAAATTATTTGGTGGATTTCGGATTCACCCTGCACTTCTTACTTCCCATCCCTCCTCCCTCCTTCCCAAGCGATCCTCCAGAGCTAACATCTCTACCTCTTGATTGAATAATAGTTGAAATTCAGAATGAATCACTGAAATGTGTCACCTCGGTCCTCTGTGCAGGTGGACGAATAGCGTTTCAGTTGACTGTCGCTAGAACGCTTGTTTTCCAGTGTGTCGATCGCTGTTCATTGTTTGAAGATTTCCAATTTCAGGAACTGTCGCCCATCTTCAGCTCATATCCACGGATTCACAGAAACTCTTCGTAGAAAAACACTATCAATTTCGTAGTACATTGTATTGTGAGTACTTACCACATTGAATCAATGTTTTCGTAGAACGGGTCACAGTGAA
This sequence comes from Schistocerca americana, assembly GCF_021461395.2. NCBI lineage: Eukaryota > Metazoa > Arthropoda > Insecta > Orthoptera > Acrididae > Schistocerca > Schistocerca americana. Next base: position 508,266,940 of record NC_060119.1, on the reverse strand, counting down.
GACGCAGATATTATCTGAAGATGGCTGGCAGTGACTGAAACGGATAATTTTGAACTAATAAACAGCAGGGACACACATGAAAGAAGTGATTTCCTTTTTCAGAAATATACAGGGTGAGGCAGCTGAGCCATAACACTCCTTGTATCTCCCCAACCGTCGTAGATACAACGATGCCGTTTGGACAGCAAATTGCAGGGACAGTGGCTACTTGAATACATCAAAATTCATGTTTGTGCTATTTGTTATTGCAGAGATATGAGGCCATCTCTGTTTTTTTTAGTGGAACCCTATGTTAAATTTTAGCGTAACATGATGGGCTTAAAAAGACGGTTTCAAATATGTGTATATCATAATATTTAGGCGAATAGTTTTTGAGACACAGACATGTTCTCGTATCGTGTTCGTCCTTCGAAGTGGCGTTGTCCAATGCTACCTTTCCTGTTGACCACTGAGGAACTTAACAGGGAAGGCGTTGTTTTCCCGCTTCTCGATAACGCCGCAAGGTGACGCACGAGGTAGCTGGAGAGAGGGGTATAAATGTGCTGCTGGGGTAATGAGACGTCGCATTTCCGTCACAGTTTATTGGAGCAGACATGTGCACCAACGAAGAAAAGTTAGATATTCTTCTAGCGTATGGTGAGAGCAGAAGAAATGCTGTTAGAGCAATAAAGCAATATGATATAGAAAACTGCTTGAATCGGGATCATGGAACGTCATACAGAGGACAAGGAAGGAAACTGCAACTGGCGATGTACATGAAGAGAGCGTTCTAGCGTTGGCGCGTAACGACCCCACTGTTTCGTCGCGATGTATCGCCTCGGAATGTAGTATAAGTCAGACAAGTGTTCTACGCACACTACACCGGCATAGATTTCACCCGTTTCACCTCTCGTTACATCAAGCACTCTCCGGTATGGATTTAGAACGGCTTCAGGAATTTTGCCGGTTTGCTCTGCAACACCTACAAGATGGTTGGCTCTGAGCACTATGGGACTTAACATCTTAGGTCATCAGTCCCCTAGAACTTAGAACTACTTAAACCTAACTAACCTAAGGACATCACACACATCCATGCCCGAGGCAGGATTCGAACCTGCGACCGTAGCAGCCCCGCGGTTCCGGACGGCAGCGCTAGAACCGCATGGCCACCGCGGCCGGCCCTACAAGATGATCCAACGTTTATTCAACGGGTGCTTTTTACTGATGAAGCGACTTTCACCAACCACGGTAATAGTGAATTTGCAAAATATGCATTACTGTTCAATAGAGAACCCTCATTGGCTTCGACAGGTATAGCATCAGCAACCGTGGAATATTAACGTATGGTGTGGCATCGTCGGAAAAGTCATTGTGGGGCCGTACGTTATTCCGGGTACACTAAATGGCAATAGTTATGCACAGTTCCTGCGAAACGTTCTGCCCATTTTGCTGGAAGTGGTACCACTAACTACGCGTCAGTGCATGTGGTTCCAACATGACGGCTGTCCTGCTCACTATTCCCGTGTGGCTACAGAGCTGTTAATTGAAAAGTCCCGGGTTGTTGGATAGGACGACGTGCTGAAGTAAAGTGGCCAGCCCGGTCTCCTGATTTGACCCCTCTTGATTTTTTTCTGTGGGGAGCAATCAAACATAAAGTGTATGCTCAAATACCAACTACGCCAGACGATATGAAGCAACGTATCATCGAAGCGTGCGCTGATATCTCACGTGACACCCTCGCAGCCGTTCAGAAATCATTTGAACGGCGACTACAAATGTGCATTGCAGCAGAGGGGAAGCATTTTGAGCACATACTTCAGTAAAGCTTTGTATCATGTGCAGTATGTATTTTGCATCTTTGTGTGTATTTGCTTCGTATTGTGATCAATAGCAAATATTTTCAAATAAAAAACGAATACGTACGAAATAAGTGTCAGCAATAAGGGCCTCCTCATTTACATTTGTATTTCTGTTACTTAAAATGTATTAACATCTTGTAGTATTTTAATACTGCATGTTGTCTGTTATTTTGGTATCACAGTTGTCAAATAACTGAATAATATTTGCGCGACATGATCCGTTAATTTTTCGCAAAATATCGCAGTATGGGCGTGTTTGTGTAAGGACGGACTCGCGACGTTTGCCATGTACCCTACACAATAGGAAAGGTCGCATTGGACAACGCCAGTTCGAAGAACGAACACGATACGAGGACATACCTGTGACTCAAAAACTATTCGCCTGAATATTATGATATACATATATTTGAAACTGTCTTTTTAAGCCCATCATGTTACGCTGAAATTTAACATAGGGTTCCATTTAAGAAAACCAAAGAGGGTCTCATATCTCTGTAATAAAAAGTTGCACAAACATGAAATGTAATGTATTCAAGTAGCCCCTGTCCATACAATTCACTGTCCAAACGGCATCTTTGTATCTATTACGGGTGGGTAGATACAAGGGGTGTTATGACCTAGCTGCCTCACCCTGTATATAGCAGATCATTTATTATGGACAACCACATTCACTGTTGTTGATGTTGGTTAGTTATGGTCTTCAGTTCACAAACTGATTTGATTCTACTCTCCACGCTAGTCTAGCCTGTGCAAGCCTCTTCATCTCCAAATAACTACTGTAACCTACGTCTATTCGAACCTGCTTACTGTATTCAGGTCGTGGTCTCTGTGTACAATTTTTACCCTCTCTCTTTGCTCCAGTACCATACTGATGATTCCTTGATGTCTCAGAACGTATACCATCAACTGATACCTTCTTTAAGCCAAGTTATACCACCAATTCATTTCTCCCCAATGCTATTCAGAACCTCCTCACTACTTATCCGACCTACCCAACTAATCTCCTGCAGCACCACATTTAAAAAGCATCTGTTCTCATGTCTGATCTGTTTATCGTCCACGTTTCACATCCGTAGAATGCTGCACTCTAGACAAATACCACCAGAAAACACTTCCCAACACTTAAATTTATGATCGACATCAACAAACTCGTCTTCTTCGGAAAAGCTTTTCTTGTCATTGCCAGTCCACGTTTTACACCCCTGTACTTCGGGCATCACTCAGTTACTTTACTGCCTAAGTAACAAAACTCATTTACTAATTTTAGTGTCCCGTTTCCTAATCTCCCTCGGTATCATCTGATTTAATTCGACTATATTCCATAACACTAGTTTTGCTTTTTTTGTGTTCAAGTCACAGGGAAGGGCCGACCGGAGTGGCCAAGCGGTTCTAGGCGCTACAGTCTGGAACCGCGCGACCGCTACGGTCGCAGGTTCGAATCCTCCCTCGGGCAATGATGTGTGTGATGTCCTTAGGTTAGTTAGGTTTAAGTAGTTTTAAGTTCTAGGGGACTGATGACCTCAGAAGTTAAGTCCCATAGTGCTCAGAGCCATACAGGGAAGGGTAAAAACATAGAAACACGAAAAACACAACATATTACCATGACTAATGGAAATCAGTTGGCACCCGAAACCTCTTTTCATGGTATCGAAATGGATAAAACCAGGTCCTGTGTTATTTGAAAGGCTATCGCATACATTCTTCTCGCATAATAATGGCAAGTTCACATAATGTGAGTGAAGGTGGATACCGATTATGCACTCTGCTCTCCGTACCAGACCATAAATATTCAGTGACATTGAGATCTTGTGACTATGTTGACCAGAGGAGATACGACACCATCCGTCTGTTCACAAAGACAATCCTGGATGGTGCAAGCTATGTAAACATGAGCGCTATTGTCTTTGAACAGAGCATCATCACTGGAGAACAAACATTGCAAAGTGAAATGGGCCTGATCAGCCAAAAAGGTCACATAATCCTTGTCAATAAGGCGACCTTGCAGAATACTGGTGATGTCCATGCAATAGCTCAATATGGAGCCCAAACCACCACCGAAGCCCCGTCATGGTACACTTTTCGGACGTTAAGACGGCTAGAAGTTGGAAACAGTATAAAACAAGACGCATCTACATCTACATTTATACTCCGCAAGCCACCCAACGGCGTGTGGCGGAGGGCACTTTACGTGCCACTGTCATTACCTCCCTTTTCTGTTCCAGTCGCGTATGGTTCGCGGGAAAAACGACTGCCGTAAAGCTTCCGTGCGCGCACGACTCTCTCTAATTTTACATTTCTTTCCGACCAAACGACCTTCTTCCACTTCTCCATATTCCAAGTTTTATGGCTTCCGCACCACGTTGTCCTTCTACGTCCATTTACGTCACTGAGGAGTGAATTTGGAATTGCAGTTCGTCCTGCAGTTCCCTGCTTGTGGATCTCTCTCCGTGTTGTTGTGGTGCTGATAGGATTAGCGAGCGTGACATTCAATTCTACAATGATTTCTGTAGCTGTCGTCGTTTTATTTTTCGTCCCAGTCGTCTTGAATTGGCGTCCGTCGCGCTCACTGAAAACACGCACTCGTTCATGTTGTGACTTAGCGAATGACGTTCTTTTGATTTTTTTGTATATATCTTCGATACGGTGCCTCTTGAAGCACTAAACATTTCGGCTACCTTGGACACGGAAGCACCCATCATACGAGTGCCAACAATTCGCCAACGTTCGAATTTACTTAGTTCCAACATAATGTATTCTCAACAACATCGGACACTTTGCTGATCACGTACTGAGAACATTGCACAAGTGCCGTTCGTGGTCAGCTACAATAGTGTAACCTGCTGGCTTGGCTAGCATCTGCATTGCTCGTGGAGTTCACATATTTTTGTCCAACCCCCGTTTATCTTCCTTTCAACACACTGTCCATTCCTTTCAACTGCTTTTCCACGTCCTTCGATGTCTCCGACAAGATTACAGTATTAGCGGCCAACATAAATGTTTTTTTTTCCTGAACTGAAATTCCTTTTCCATTATTTTCTTTGATTTTCTTTACAGCCTGCGCAGTGTACAGATTGAATAACATCGCGGATAGGCTACAACTTGTCTCACTTCCTCAACCCCACGCCCCCTCCCGCCCCCATTGCTTCCCTTTCATGCCCGTCACTCTCACACTCTTATAACTTACAGGCGGTATCTATCTTTCCCCTAGTTATACACGCTCCTATGGCATTGTATGCGTCCTCTAGCCAGTCAGGCTTAGCCATTTTGCCCTTTCTGTCAATCTCATCTTGAAACATCTGTATTCCCTGCCGCCCGCTTCATGTGTAGCATTTTTATATTTTCCCCTTACATCAATTTAATATCACCTGTGATATTAAATGATTTCTGCTCAGCTTCGTCTTTCTAACTATTTGGCCCTCTTATAAGATGACAGGAGAAGGTGGGGAATAATGAAAGTCTTATATTCTGCCCTTTCACCTTCAAATATCTAATTTACGCTTTTTTTGCTGGTGATTTTTGAAAGCGGACTATCATAGGTTCAGCAGATAAGAGATAATAGGATTTACTATTAAAGTTTATATTCATTTCTAATCAGTTTAACCACAATAATTTCAAGGAAATTTAGGAATACAAAGTTACAAGTCACTGAGGAATGAAAAAAATAGTAAGTGCAGGGAAGCTGTACGAATAGTGTGAGTCAATCGAAAAAGAAATGACTGTCAGAAGGACTGAGTCGGCGTATAGGAAAGTCAAATTAAAAGCAATGGTGGTAACATTCAGAGTGCGATGGGAATTCTACTGTTAAATGCAGAGAAGCGAGCTCATAGATGGAAAGAGTACATTGAAGGTCTCTGTGAGGGAAAAGTCTTGCTGATTTGACAGAAGAAGAAACAGGAGTCGATATAGAACAGATAGGGAATGCACTATTAGTATCAGAATATGTAAGAGCTTTGGAACACTTAAGATCTAATAAGGCAAAAGAGATAGATAACATCCCATCAGAATTTCTAAAATCGATGGGTAAAGAGGCAACAAAAATACTATTGACGTTGGTGTGTAGAATGTTTCAATCTGGCGATTACCATCTAACTTTCGGGAAAAAATCATCCTCTCAATTCCGAAGACTATAAGAACCTACAAGTGCGAGAATTGTCGCCTCGAAGTTTCTGACAAGAATAATGTACAGAAGAATAGAAAAGAAAATTGAGAATGTGTTATATTACGAACAGTTTGGCTTTAGGAAAGATAAAGGCAGCAGAGAGGCAACTATGACATTGCGGTTGATAATAGAAGCTAGACTGAAAAAAATCAAGACACGTTCATAGGATCTGTCAAGTGTTCGAAATTCTGAAAAAAATTGGGGTAAACTACGGGGAAAAACAGGGAATAAAGAAGATGTACAAGAGCCAAGAGGCTACGATAAGAGTAGAAGACCAAGGAGGAAGTGGTCGGGTAAAGAAAGGGTGTAAGACATGGATGTAGTCTTTCGGCCCTACTGTTTAGCAATGACGGAAATAAAAGAAAGATTGAAGGGTGGGATTGAAGATCCCAGTGATAAGATTCGCCGATACATCGCTATCCTAAGTGAACTTGAAGGAGAATTACGGGATGTACTGAATGGAATGAAGAGTCTAATGAGAAATATGGATTGAGAGTAACTTGAAGAAAGACGAAAGTAATCAGTAATAGCAGATATGAGAACAACGAGAAACTGAAGTAGGTAGCAAAGTAAACTATGACGGACGGATCAAGGAGGCCATAAAAAGGAAGTAATTTCTGAGAATGTACGTTTGAAGCACAGCATGTACATGGTGAAATGGGAGAGTCGGAAAAGAAGAGAATCGAAGCATTTGAGATGTGGCGCTACAGTAGAAGCTGAAAATTAGTGGACTGATAAGAAATGAAGAAGTGTCCTGGAGAATCGGAGAGGAAATAAACATATGGAAAACACTGACAAGGAGAAGGGACAGGATGATACGACATACGTTAAGACATCAACTTCTGTGATAATAGAGGGAGCTGTAGAGGGCAAAAACTGTAGAGGAAGACAGAAATTGGAATACATCCAACAAATAATTGAGGACATGCAGTGCAGTTGCTACTTTTAGGTGAAGAGAAATTTGTTGTGGACAGCATCAGGCCAGTCAGAAGGCTAAAAAAAAGTGGATTTTTTTTGAGTCACCAGTCTTCTGACTGGTTTCATGGGGCCCGCTACGAATTCATCTTCTGTGCCAAACTCTTCACATCAGAGTAGTTCTTGCAACCTAAGTCCTCAGTTATCTGCTGGATGTATTCCAACCTCCTCTACAGTTTTTTTTCCATTTAGAGCTCTCTCTAGTACCATAGGAGTCATTACCTGATGTCTCAACAGGTGTCCTATCATTCGGTCCTTTCACCTTGTCAGTGTTTACCACATATTTCTTTCCTCTCCGATTCTGCGCAGAAGCTCCTCATTCCTTCCCTTATCAGTCGATCTAATGTTTAACATTTGTCTGTAGCACCACATCTCAAATGCTTCGATTCTCTTCTGTTCTGGTTTTCCCGCGTTCTATGTTTAACCACGATACAATGATGTGCTCCAAACGCATATTCTCAGAAATTTCTTCCTCAAATTAAGGCCGATATTTGATATTAGTAGACTTCTCTTGGCCAGGAATGCCCTTTTTGCCATTGATAGTCTGCTTTTTTACTCCGTCCGTCACTACCTAGGCAGTAGAATTGCTTAAGTTCACCTGCTTCATGACCATCAATCCTGATGTAAAGTTTCTCGATGTTCTCATTTCTGCTTTTTCTCACTACTTTCGTATTTCGTCTATTTACTCTCAATTCATATTCTGTACCCATTAGACTGTTCATTCCATTCACCATATCATGTAATTCTTCTTCACTTTCACTTAGGATAGCGCTGTAATTAGCGAATCGTATCATTGGTATCCTTTCTCCTTGAATTTTAATTCCACTCCTGAAACTTCCTTTTATTTCCATCATTGAAAAGTAGAGGCGAAAGACTAAGCCCCGGTTTATACCCTTTCTAATGCGAGCACTTCGTTCTTGGTCGTCCACTCTTACTATTACCTCTTGGCTCTTGTAAATATTGTATATTACCCGTCCCTGTCTATAGCTTACCCCTATTCTCCTCAGAATTTCGAACATCTTGCACCATTTTAAGCTGTCGAACGCTTTTTCCAAGTCGGCAAATTCTATTAATCTGTCGTGATTTTTCTTTAGTCTTGTTTCCATTCTGAACCGCGACATCAGAATTGCGTTTATCTTTCCTGAATCCAAACTGATCGTCATCTAACACATCCTCAATTTTCTTTTTCATTCTTCTGTATATTATTCTTATCAGTAATTTGGATGCATTAGCTGTGAAGCTGATTGTGCGATAATTCTCCCGCTTGTCACCTCTTGCAGTCTTCGGAATTGTGTGGATGATATTTTTCCGGAGGCTGACACATCCTGCACACCACCGTGAATAGCCGTTTTGTAGCCACTTCTCCCAATGATTTTCTTAAGCTGCCAAAACAGATGGCCGGTGGTGAATTGTGAAGTGGAAACGTGATGGAACAATCACAGAGAAACGAAGACTAGGGATACCTCGTGAACTCAAGGACAGAGACTGTCTAGTATTGTGGAGGGTGGTTGTAAAAAGCGGCATAAAATCAGCAGAAGTAATCAGTTGTAAGTTCAACATTGCTACCGGTAGCCCAGATAGCACAAATGCCGTGCATGGGGTACTAAAAGGATGAGCTGCAGTGGTCGCATAGCTCCTCATAAAGCACATATTTCTGTAGTCAGTAGTTTGGTGTCAAGCGTGACGCCACAAGACAGTATACGACTGGAGATGAGTGACTTGTAGCGATGAGTCAAGCTTATCCTGTGGAAAATCGATGAAGGACTTTGGGTTTGGCGAACGCCCGGAAAACGATACCTGCCATGTATAGTGCCAACAGCGCAGTACTTAGAGCTGCTGTTACGGTATGGGGGTATTTTTCTCTGTTAAGCTGTGGTTTCATTATTGTGTTTAAGAAATCAATAAATGCAGAAGTAGTGTGTGTGTGTGTGTGTGTGTGTGTGTGTGTGTGTGTGTGTGTGTTTTGGGGCTTACTGGCGCTCAACGTAGAGGTCATCAGCGTCCTGACACGCATTAAAAGAAACGAATGTGGACAAATTTAGTAAAATGGTAGCATATTCCATATTAATATCCACTAGTGTCTGGATACTTTTGGTTAGGTAATGTATATTATCTCTGCTCTTTTATTGCGTTTATATTTGTTTTGATTGTGTTTTCTCATATTGAGAAATCAGAAGGAGCTATCTACTTTACTTGGTAAAAACTTTCTAAAGCCAAGATCGCATAAATATTTATGTATTTACAACAAAATCTTTTGGTCTTCAAAAATTTTTTTGTGGAACATTTTCGTTGGGAGATGGAACCTCACGCCAAGTTGTCATGTCAATGGATAAAATGTAGCACATACACAGTTTTATATATACTTCTGCTTCGTATTTTCTAACAATAATTAATTTTTTAACATTATTTATTCAGATTTGTCCAAAATCTGCTCCTAGTGCAAGTTATCTTATACAACTCGTTCAATCCCTGACAACCATTCAGCAATAAATGTAAGTTGCACTATTTCTGGATACAGGGTGACCTCTTTGTTCCCATGGGAGTCGTGGCAGAGAAACATGTCAGATAAACATGGTTGGTAGATATGCACTAAAACGGTCCTCTACGCGAGGACACCAGAGACCTCATATTCTAAACAATCTACCTTGATATTCCAAGTAACGTATTTAAGAACTAAACACATTAGAAGCTTGATTAATCTTGTGGGTGGTAGATTACCATGTGATGAGATTAAGACAAGTAGGTTTGGTGTAACTTGTTGCAACGACTTTGTTGTTGCACACATGCAGCAACACCTGGATGAGAAATTAATACTGAGCAGACACAGGTGGGGTATGCGTAGGGCGGGGGGCGCATAGGGTACGTCTGCCATCGAGGTCCCGCAGCAGCCTGCAAGGAAGTGTGCTGCGCAACAGACGACCGCCTATTGTGTGTGGGCCTTATCTACAAGACGGGACAACAGCAGCAGTTAGTGGACCAATCGCGAAAAAAATGTAGAAGCATGGGAAAGGGATATGATGGAGTGAAAGTTCTTAATTCTTACTCATTGCACTAGAAAGCTGATTTACAAAATCTAAATAGAAACATGTTTCAGTCGTATAAACTCCCACACAGTATTTCTATCCGAGCCCTCTTCAGCAATACTGGTGTTGCATTCAGTGAATGACCTTACGACAGTTATGGACGACTCGGATATTGTGATCCAATTTGTGTCATGTATCGCATTTGTTAATGTGTACGAGTTAAGTTATTACGAAGGCTAATCAAGAAGTATCTACTCTTATTTTTTATTGTTGAAACCAACAGTCTTATTGGGGCAGGTGCATTCTGTTTGTAGGCACACGTAGCGCGCTTGCCTGATTTTTTTCACGTCTGTGGGAACCACCAGTCGCTGCTGATAAGGAAACTAGTGTGCGTGAGAGTAGGCGGATTTTGTGTTGTGACAGAAAAAGTGGATTGCATCAAATTTTGTTTCAAGCTTGACGATTCTCACAATTAAAACAATCCGCAAGATTCAACAAGTGTTTAGGGACGAAGCAGTGGGTACTAGATAGGCAAAGATGTGATAAGATCGCTTCAAAAAATGTTCAAATGTGTGTGAAATCTTATGGGACTTAACTGCTAAGGTCATCAGTCCCTAAGCTTACATACTACTTAACCTAAACTATCCTAAGGGCAAACACACACACCCATGCCCGAGGGAGGACTCGAGCCTCCGCCGGGACCAGCCGCACAGTCCATGACTGCAGCGCCTTAGACCGTCGCTTCAAACACGGCTGCTTATCAGTGAAGAGTGAAGCACGTTCAGACAGGTACTCAGCATCCGCAAATGACGGTGTTATTGATCATGTAAGGACCCTGATGCTCCAGGACAGAGGACAGGACAGGACAAAGTTAAAAGTAATGTTGGGTCCATTCATTCCAATGTAACGGAGCATTTAGACCTCGAGAGGATCTCAGCAAAATTTGTGCTACAGTTGCTGACAACTGAACAGGAAAAACTTCTTTAGGAGATCGCACAAGCATTCTGGGTTCTGTGAACAGTAATTTCATCTTTCTTAACAGAGTGATCACTGGTAATGAGTCCTAAGTTTATGCGTACGACCCAGATACAAAGCTACCGTCATGGTCGTAGAAACATGTATCATCCCCGAGACCCGGTTAGCCTCGCGTGGGCTGAGTGCATCCTTGCTAAAAGCGCCCAGCAGTCCCAGAGGGTCACCGATTCAAGTGCTATCCAAATCCAACAGCGCTTAACTTCGATGATCTGATGGCAAGATGTGTAACCACTACACTGGTGTCAAAAAATTGTACTTAAATAAATATCGCTTTTGTAAATAAAAGTCGTTTACTTTTTGAACAGACCTCGTATTATGTGACACAATAGTCAACTAGATCGTTGGTGCATTTGGATCTACCAGGACTTTTCTTCTTTTTTTTACTAATATGTACGATATACTGCTACCATGTACATGATTAAATGTACATGAAATTGTTCAAGGACCATCTCGCCGAAATAAGACAACAAATAAGACAGCTTCTGGGGTGAAATGTCTTCATTTAAAAATAATTTATTAGCTGAAAAGCATGCCACCTACAAAACATTCATATCTCCCTTTCAGGGCTCTAAACTTCTACATTTAATGGAGTAATCTCTGAATTACATAACAGTATGTCCTTCGACCTTTACCAATTTGCATTGAAGGTGTGGCTGAACACGTATGCACGCTAAACCTTTAGTGAGAGTGATACATAATCGTACGTTGTGAATGTTGAGATATTTTCAAAAGATTGTAAATATTACGTACATCCGACTGACTTTCAAAGAATTTCTGTGTCTACCTCACAAATTTTGCATAATTGTTTGGGTATTCTTTGAGGAAGAGATTACCGATTTAAGGTGAGGAACATTGTGTTAAAAGCCGCTATAGCACCCCTGGCGATTCGCCCTTCTATTACGTTAAGCGACAGATAGTTGACAGGTTATTATAAATGATGGAGTGCTAGCCTTTAAGCCACACCTGAGTTGTGTCCCTCTGCTCTTCCCCGTGGGAGCTGACACGGAGTCTTTTGGCCCGTTTCGCCTGCCTTATAAATTTATTTATCTGTCCGTGGAGATGCACCTCGCTTTGCATTTCTGTGCGGCTTAGCGTCGTCAGTCCTCGGAAGCTGTAGCGCCTTTGGATATATTTTTTTTCTGTCAGATTTCACTAAAGAGGAAAAGCCTGTGCTGCGAGACGGAAAACGTAAAGGTGAAGAGAGCTCGGGAGGAAATGTGAATAATAAAGAACTGGCGAACAGCTAACGTTGGTCGTTGGTCGTTGCCTCTGCCGTGCCGAGGAATGACATTTTCTGGAGTCTCCTACCAGGCAGAGTTAAGAAGCACTTGCACAAGTAGCTACTTTAAAAGCGAGAATTGCGTCATAGAAGCTAAAGTATGCAGCGGAAGGAGACGAAGAGCTCAGATATTTCTTTGTCTTTTTGTCCTGTGTCACAAGAAGCATCCTTAGCCGAGGACGCCAACGTAAGCCTTCGCGGTGACAATGAATTCGGAAGTAGCCTGTTGGAAACATGATGGTGAGGTAAACTTTCACAACAACTGTTTGGTCTGAAATGGTAAGGAGAACAGGTGGCATAAACTTCCTGATCAACACAATTTGCGCCAACTTCCTGAATTAATGCTATACAAATTGTAGGTAGGAAGGGGAAAAGAAAAGAAAGAGAAGGAAAGGAACTAATGATATCAGTTGCATCGGGACTTTATGCGCAGTCAACGGTGACGAGTGAAAACATGTGTCGGACCGATATTCGGACCCGGGATCTCCTGCTTACTGGGCACCTGTGTCAACCACTACGACACCAGAACACAGTGTTTACCGCAAATGCGCAGATGATCTCGGCCTGTTCCCTAGGCGTGTCACACTACTACCTAACGCCACCTACTCGCAACCCCGTCCATGTCCTCCATGCTCGCTGATTTTAGATTTCAGCTGGAGGTCTTAAGTAAATGTGCATCCGCACTGAAGGTTGTGGATACGTTGCCCATCGCAGCGAATCAATTATATGAATGCGTGTTGGCTGTTCTTTCGGACCAGTTAAATTCAGTCTCATCCATACTTTCTTATGGTGATAGGGCATGTGCACCATTGATGGCGATCCGTGGGTCCGACGAATTCGTTAAGCTCAGTGACGTCCTCGGTGTCAGGCGGGAGGAGTCGGAAACATCCGGGACCAGGTTGGATCCCGTCTCATCTCTTATAACCATACTGCACAAACATGATACCACACGATACACACGCATTCTTTACAGTCACCTACAAACGACAGTGACACTCTATGAGGGCAACAATCATGGAGGAAGAATTCCCTTTCCTGCGGCTCAGTCTACCCCTCAGTTGCTCCAGCCAATATGATAAACGATACTTTCTTCCTACGTCTGCACCTGATCCAGAGGGGGAAGGACGGAAAATAGTAATTAGCAGTCGTTACAAGAAAGCCAATAGTTGTTTCCACTGTGTAACAGTGAGTAGTTTGTAAATGTGGGGTCACTGTAGCCAAACGCTGCCTGAAGTCATTCACTATGTGGTCAAAATTATCCGGACACCGGGTGAAAATGACTTACAAGTTCGTGGTACCCTCCATCGGTAATGCTGGAATTCAATATGGCGTTGGCCCACCCTTAGCCTTGATGACAGCTCCCAGTCTCACAGGCATATGTTCAGTCAGGTGCTGGAAGGTTTCAGGGGGAGTGGCAGCCCATTCTTCATGGAGTGCTGCACTGGGGAGAGGTATCGATGTCGGTCGGTAGGGCCTGGCACGAAGTTGGCGTTCCAAAATATCCCAAAGGATTCAGGTCAGGACTCTGTTCACGCCAGTCCATTACAGGCACGTTATTGTCGTGTAACCACTCCTCCAAAGACCGTGCATTATGTACAGGTGCTCGATCGTGTTGAAAGATGAAATCGTCATCCCCGAATTGCTCTTCAATAGTGGGAAGCAAGAAGGTGCTTAAAACATCAATGTAGGCCTATGCTGTGATAGTGCCACGCAAAACAACTAGGGGTGCAAGCCCCATCCATGAAAAACACGACCACACCATAAAACCGCCGAATTTCACTGTTGGAACTACACACGCCGGCAGATGACGTTCACCGGGCATTCGCCATTCCCACCGCCTGTCATCGGATCGCCACATTGTGTACCGTGATTCTTCACTCCACACGACGTTTTTCCACTTTTCAATCGTCCAATGTTTACGCTTCTTACACAAAGCGAGGCGTCGTTTGGCATTTACCGGCGTGACGTGTGGCTTATGAGCAGCCGCTCGACCATGAAATCCGTTTTCTCACCTCCCGCGTAACTGTCATAGTTCTTGCAGTGCATCCTGATGCAGTCTGGAATTCCTGTGTGATTGTCTGGATAGATGTCTGCCTGTTATACATTACGACCCACTTCAACTGTCGGCGGTCTCTGTCAGTCAACAGACGAGGTCGGCCTGTACGCTTTTGTGCTGTACGTGTCCCTTCACGTTTCACTTCACTATCAAATCGGAATCAGTGGACCTACGGAAGTTAAGAAGTGTGATAATCTCCCGTACAGACGTATGACACAAGTGACACCCAATCACCTGACGACGTACGAAGACCGTGATTTCAGCGGAGCGCCCCATTCTGATCTCTCACGATGTCTAATCGCTACTGAGGTCTCTTATATCGAGTACCTCGCAGTAGGTGGCAACACAATGCAGCTAATACGAAAAACTTATGTTTTTGGGGGCGTCCGGAAATTTTGACCACATAGTGTATAAATGACGTGCGCAGAACTGGAGGGTCAAAACTGTACAGACGGCCGTGGTTTATGAACCGAGTATTCTAAGGAAACAGTGGTCGAAAATAAGTATTTCACGTGGTATTAGGTCTTGAGTGAGCGATGCGTTTGAGGTTCACATTTTACAACAAACAATTACTGTCTGTCGTAACACTAGATGCACTGCTGTGAAAAATAATGTATAACCGTATGTGATGTTGTAACACTTCGGTAACTTCTTGCGTTATAGAGACTCCCTCCTTTCAAGTGAGGGGAGGTGAGTGTCTCCAGATTGTGCCCTTTCCAAGGAAAATGAATACCAGTTTCAGTCAGCGTAAGAAAATCGACTCTGTCCCTACTTGCAAGGGGCTCTAGACTGACTAATTAAGATACTGAGAATCTGTGCATGTGTTACAGAATACAAAGAAAATGATCCAGAAATTTTCACATTACGGAGAACATCCTTCACAAAAGTACCGTTAGTGCTAAGAATTCACTAGAGACAACCTAAGCGAAACACTGACACATAATGGGAAATAAGAACTGCTAGGAAAATACTAAACAAGTAGCTGCTACAGCGTGGCAGCAACCTGCTGTACATCCATAAGATGAATTGACCCTTTACACTACATATACTGTTGAGGAAAAGCTTTCGAGATAAACCAGGTAGACCGGAGAGGTACCAGAGAGATCATTGCTCCCATGAATGTTCGGTTTAGATGACAAAGGGGATTGTTTTCGATGTCTGCTTACCACAACACGATGTATCTGCAACATCCAGCAGGCTGCTACAGTGCTACTGCCCTAAATAACGTCTACCCTAAACGCCCTGCGTTGAAGCGTTGGGACTTTATCGCGCACATCATTAAGCTTTAATACTCAACGTAATGCACAGCAAAACAGGCAACTGCCTAGAGCCTGTTGTATATCATCAGACAGCAACTGCTGAAGTTCAAACAAGAAGAACTGTACGCGACGCCTGGATTCCGGTATTTTATGACCTCAGAGTGTCTGGTCTCTTGCTAACTGCTGACAAACACAGCAACCAAGTCTGATCTGCTGGAACATGCACTTACCGAAAAATTTCTACACCAAGAAGTTAAACGAGACTTGGATGGACTTGCTTCTGCACCTGAAAGGTGACGCCTATTCAAATTTCACACGAGTCGCATAAAAATGCGCCTAGTAGCGCCACTATGAGGCTGCAAAACAGATTTGCTATAAATACGCACTGTAACAGTCATGAGCGTTAGTTACCTTGGAGACTGGACGTAGTGAGTTGACGTTAGTGTAGAATGCTTTTAAGGTGACAAAGATGCCATTATCAACACCTCACTGAATTTGGTGTTGCAGTCAAGTTTTCGAAGTAGCTCTTGAGACTTCGACATTCAGAAACATATGCCCCAGTATGCCAATATCGATTATTTTTTAGAAGTGCATATGTTGCCTGAAGATGACATGAGGAATTGCTGAACATCTTAATTACCCGGCTGTTCGGTGAATTTCATTCTTGAAAAAGAGTTTGAACGAAGTCGTGTAATAAGGCTACGAGAAGCTCCATGTTCCTTCTGCGATACTCCAGGAAGACTTGGAAGGAATGTAGACACTATACATGATTGCTGGCAGTGGCGGTCGCGAGAATGTACGGTCGCAAGAAGACCGAACTCAGGACGGGCAGGTTGCAGTACTGACAGAGAAGATCATGGTGTCCGGCGTATGGCTGTGGCACATCGTACTACGTCTGCCGCAGCAGTTCGAGCAAAAGTTGGCGCCACAGTGACACGACCAACTGCTACACATCGGTTACTTCGAGGGCAGCTCCGAGTCAGGCGCCCCGTATCGTACATTCAACTGACCCCAAACCACTGCCGTTTGCGACTTTAGCAGTGTGAAGAGAGAGCTCATTCTAAGGCACAATGGAGGTCGGTTGCGTTTTCTGAGGAAAGCCGGTTCTGCCTCGGTGCCAGTGATAGCCGTCTGTTGGTTAAAATGAGTCAAGTTGACCGCCTACAACCACCCGTCAGCGGCCTAGACACACTGAACCTACACCTGGAAGTACAGTCTAGGGTGCGATTTCGCATGACAGCAGGAGCACTCTCTTGGTTATCCCATGCCCCTCGACTCAAATTTGTTCGTCATTCTGGTGGTTCGACATGTTGTGCTGCCAATCATGAACAGCAATCCAGGATGTGTTTTCCAACAGGATAACGCTCGCCCTCATACCGCTGTTGTTACCTAACATGATCTACACGTTGCCCTGGCCTTCTCGATCACCAGATCGAACACGTAAGGGACATAATCGGAGGACAACTCCAGTAACATCAGCAACTAGCATTGACCGGTCTTTTATTGAGTGACGAAGTGTAACAGGCATTAAACTCCATACCGCAAACTGACATTCGGCACCTGTATGACACAATACATGCATGTTTGCATCCTTGTATTCAACATCCTGGTGGTTACACCGGTTGTTACTGTACCAGAATTTCACATTTGCGTTCTCGTGCTTCCGTTAATCTGTGAACTTGCAACATTAACCATTTAAATACGTCACCTAGACAAATGTATTCCCAAAATTGTTACTTTTTTCCCTTCAGTGTAGAACGCTGATGGTGTCTTCGTTCCTAAAGGGTTTTCTATCCTGCCTAGACGCCAAGCGACGTAGTAAAAAAAAAACGCTCCTGTATCAAGGCGCCTCTTTGCAGAAAAAGGAGCCGTGGAAAGTTTCACCAGATTATGAAGGTTCTGTTCATTATGGAGAAATTGCTTACTTCTCTCATTATGATTGCATTAGAGGTTAAATTCCGGGATACTGTTCAGCAGTACGTAAGAAATCTGGCTATGATTTTCTCTTTACTCTCCAATTTTCCTTTGAAGGAAAATTCTGCTTGTAAAGTTTAGAAGACACAGAAATAAGATTAATATTAAAATAATAAAATACACTAGAGTGTCAGTTGTAATGAGTGGGTAAATGTTCGTTAGAAATATAAATCTGATTCTAATTAACTGGGGCCTCTTTCATTCCATGTAGGCTTTCACGGCCGGCGTCTTTATCAGTAAACTCTTCCGGGCTAAGTTGCCGTGGTCGATCTGTAGAACTTCTTCTCCCTGACGTTTCGTTCTCAACTGCGGAGAACATCTTCCGAGGTGAGTCGACGACTGGCTGCTAGGAGCTGGGGCCGCCGCTTATATAGAGATCGTAGGGGGCGCCACCACACGTCACATGGCGTCGATGTGCAGCTATCTCTGGCTATCGTCTGTTCTCTCGATTGCAGGCAATCGATTGTCACGTGATTGATGCAACGTCGACCGCCATATCTTATCCAATTTTAATCCTTCTTCTTTACGATTAAAATTGTATTGATGTTTGTGGATTTCAATTGCCTCTCTATACATACGTGTATAATAGTGCGACGTCCTCGCTAGCACGCTTGTTTCACCAAATTTTATGTCGTGATCTCCATCCTTAAAAACATGTTCCGCTACTGCCGATTTGTCGATATGTCCCAAGCGACAGTTTCTTTTGTGCTCCGTCAACCGTGTATTGATGCTTCTTTTGGTAGTTCCTATGTAAACCCTGCCGCAACTACACGGAATTTTATATACCCCTGGGGTGGCTAGGGGGTGACGAGCATCTTTTGTTGATCTTAGGCATTCACTAATTTTCTTAGTAGGCCTAAAAATGGTCTCTACCTGAAACTTGGCTAGTACTTTTCCAATGCGATCCGTGATATTATGGATGAACGGAAGAAATACTTTTCCAGCTGATGGTTGTTGCTGTCTCCCATTTTTAGGCATTTTTCTATTTGGGTGAAGTGCTCGATTAATCTCGTTTTTTGTATAACCATTTTTCGCAAAGGCCATTCGTAAATGATTTAGTTCTTCTTGTAAGTAGCCTGGTTCACAAATATTATTGGCCCTATCCACTAGTGTTTTTATGACCCCCCTCTTTTGCCTAGGGTGGTGGTTCGAGTTCTTATGGAGGTAGCGATCGGTATGTGTACCTTTCCTGTAGACCTTATGGCCTAAGGTCCCATCCGCCCGTTTGATAACTGATACATCCAAGAAATTAAGTTGTCCATTCTTCTCCTTCTCCATAGTAAATTTAATCTTTGGGTTGATGCTATTTAAGTGTACCAGAAAATCATTCAAGTCTTCTTCCTCATGATTCCATATTACAAAGGTATCATCCACATACCGATACCACTTCGAGGGGCTTTTTTTGGCCGACTGCAATGCTTGATGTTCAAAATATTCCATGAATAAATTCGCAATTGCGGGACTTAGGAGGCTTCCCATGGCTACCCCATCGATCTGTTCATAAAATTCACCATTATACTGAAAATAGGTTGAGGATAGACAGTGTTGGAACAAGGCTACTATATCAGTAGGGAACATATTGGCTATATGGGTGAGAGCTTCATCAACTGGAACCATCGTGAACCTCTTTCTTTGTCATTTGACGTAGCGCATTTGTCTTGGCATATGCCAAGAGGAGCTTCAGTTGCAGCGTTGAAACGTGTCTACGGTGGTTTCCTATTGTCTGCATTTCATGATTGGTCGAACAACAATTTGATGACTGGCAGAAAATGGTTCAAATGGCTGTGAGCACTATGGGACTCAACTGCTGAGGTCATTAGTCCCCTAGAACTTAGAACTAGTTAAACCTAACTAACCTAAGGACATCACAAACATCCATGCCCGAGGCAGGATTCGAACCTGCGACCGTAGCGGTCTTGCGGTTCCAGACTGCAGCGCCTTAAACCGCACGGCCACTTCGGCCGGCGACTGGCACAAAACTGACGCCTTTGCGTAGATCATCGCACGGAGCATGAACATACGTCGTCGAGTTCCTGTGGTGCCCCCTGCTGGAATAAAGTTCTTGTTTTAAATATGCATCATATAATGAAACTAGTAAACCGATCTTACACAAGTGTGTATCTAAGGTTTATAAACACATAGAAAATGTATGATCCATAAAAACAAACAGCAGTATTACATGCAACTAAAGACAAAGGCATGCAGCCTCCTCTACGGAAATCAATATGCGACAAATGCGTAATGCATTCAATATTAGTATTAACGGAATAAAATTCACTCTCAATGATTGATACAATAATAGATTTAGAGTACGTGAAGAAATTTAAGAGTATTTAAAATTCAGAGAAATATGCAGGGTGATAAGATAACTTAAAACGGTGCCGCAATAGGATTGAAGGGCCTTCTCCGGCCTACAACGTACTGTGATGCTAATGGGAGAAGCATTTTTTTTATTTTTATATATTTTTTGATAACAACACGTCTCCTTTGAGCAACATGTTTGAAAACTGATGTTAATTTGCCATTAGTGGCGTTCAAAATGGTGTATGGGACTGCCGTTAAATTAAAGTAACGATAACCACAAGCAAATTCAGGAAATGAGACCCTAATAGTATTGGCCTTATTAAAATTTTCAGATTAAGTAATTTTAAACAAACGAGCCAATTTAAAAAAAAAATTACAATAAAACTTAGAAAAAGGATACAATATTTATTTAACATTAAAGGGAAAATTTATTGTGTGAAGCCAATTAATCAAAGGTCCCTTGGCGAACGACAACAAAATTTCGTTTACAGTGCAAGTCATATAACATAAGATATTCAGTTCGAGCATAGACAGCCAGGACGCGCGACTGCAAACAAATAGCAGCCCGCGCTAGGATAAGCTCGAGAGCCATGCACACGGCCGCAAGTAAGACAGGCCCACGCGGAAAGAACCTGCCGACGCGGAACATTCTCCCAGCAACTTAGTAAGTGCTTTTAACAAACAAGAAAGGTAAGTGTCTGAGTCGATTGTACTACAAGTAATGGTTTAATCATGACTGCACTTATAGAACCTTCCCAATCAGTTGATATGCCCAAGGAAATAAGCGTCGCTAACAAACAACTATTGAAAAGGAGTTGTGGTTTCTTCCAGGAAGGAATATAAGTAAGTCGCTAGGATCTAACCATTGGGTGGGGCTCACAACGTGCTTAAAGAGCTGCAGCTGGATAATAGTGATACCAGAGAGCCCACCATCTTCTACAACATCGCGAAAACAAATATTACAACACAATAACAGCTCGTTCTCTTGCATAAGATTTTTTTTTAAAAATTTGGTAAGTGTAGGCCCCTATATAGCTAAGAGTGAGAGATCAACACTGACCATGGCAAATTTTTTGATAGAGGACGCTGGCCAGCAGGTTAACACAAGCTACTTGGAAATCACACAGAGCAGACAGGGCAATACACTGGTGCTAGAAAAACAAAGCCAAATAATAAGGCGTGCAGGGCGACCCAATGAACGTGAACGTTGACGTCAGCCTGCCCCCAGCTCCACACTGGGAGAAAACAAATCGCCAGCTGCTTGCGCCGCGCTCTTCGGAGAGCTCCTCCAGACGTGACTCTCACGGTGGCTTTTGAAGGCTAGGCGAGGCAGCGACAACTGCACAAGGGAGTAATCCCCGTCTGCTGGTGAGACGCCAGCTAAAAGTTATCGAGAATTGGAAGGCTAAATGAACTGCCACTACTCACATTTTCTTGCAAAACAAATACTGAGTGCTAAATTTACGACTACTTCATAAAAATATGTTTAAGTTATTATGTAACAGAAAGTCTGTTGCTGTCGTTTCCTTAACAAATAATGCAGCGAAAAGTTTCGCAACAGGCAATTTGCACAAGTTTCAATAGGAGATGAAGAAGGCCTGGTCAGTGAAATGTTAGGTGCATGACTCGTAAGACCGATAGGAAGAGCTGAAAAAAAAAAAACCGAAATTTTCTCCACCGGTTTAACGCATGACGGTGATTTGGAATAGTTACTACGAGCTCAAGCTGTAATTATAAGGTGTACGCTGGTTGTGTCGATAAACTAAATGTTCATTTCCGACCATCAGTTCGTTTCCTCAAGGTATTCAGTTTAGATTCCTCTAATATATGTGTGGCCGAGCGGTTCTAGGCGCTCCAGTCTGAAACCGCGAGACCGCTACGGTCGCAGGTTTGAATCCTGCAGCAGCAGCAGCGCGGTTCAAGGCTGAAGCACCTAGAACCGCTCGGCCACCCCGGCCGACTTGGAACTGGTCGAATGAGTCTTGGATCTTGGTCGGAAGGAGTCTTTCTTTTTGTGAGGCATCAGTCTTATTATTAATTTCATGTCGTTCGCCCCTATAGGGGAAGACAGAGATTGGGATGCATCAAATAACTGAAGAAGTTCGGCGTTAGTTGTCTGTGAAATGAGGAGGTTGGCATAGGAGAGGGTGTCGTGCCGAGGTTCCTTATTCGGGAAGATACTGGGACCCTGATCCGTTGGCCAGTCGTACAACATATCAAGAGACGTCGTCTCCTATCACGAGGAGGCGGTCTTTTTTCATCCTCAAGTTCAGGAGCAAACAGCCATTTCCTAGACTCTTCAGTACATGAAAAAAGAATAGGTCTTCTTCCAACTGCCGCGAAAGGCAGCTAAGCGTGAAATGGGCTAACAAAAAACGAATGAAGAAATACACTACCTGATCAAAAGTGGACACCTGTTAGTAGACAATGTGGAGTGTCTCCACCTTTCGACTTTATGACGGCTTCAGCTCTACTGACGACGCTTTAAATGAGATGTCCGAATACGGCAGCCCATCCTTCCTCAAGAAACGAAACCCGAGAAGACTGTGATGGACGCTCAGGTCTGGACTGAAGCCGACTTTCTAACTCATGCCAAAGATGTTCCACTGGGTCCAGGTGTGGACTCTGGGTAGGCCAGTCCATTTCAGAAATGTTAATGAACAAGAAGCATTGCCCCACGAATGCTGCTTTATGACAGGATGCACTGTCATGCTGATACAATCGTCGACTCCGAATTGTTCCTCCATTATCATAAAATATTTTTAATATCAATCGCCATTTAGCGTAATAACGGAACTGCACCCAAACAACGAGGAACACCCCGTACCATAACAGTACTTCCTCCGTATATCACTGTAGGACTACACGTGATGGCAGATAACGTTCCCCACGCGCCACGCCAAAGCCGGAAAACGGACTGCCACTGCGCGTAGCACGATATATGACTTCAAATTACTCATTTCCAGCCATCCACTTGCAAATGTTAAGAGTTGGTGTATGTTGAAAGAAACGAGGTGTCCTGCATGTCACCGTTTCCCCAAATATCGGATTAAAATGATCTCACCTGTTAACAGTTTGCTCCATGGACTGTGGAGACAACAATTTCCCTTACAGCAGGGAATTGGATTGTAAAAAAAAAGAAAATAACTTGACTAGTAAAGGAAACAGATAGAGACCACAGACCAGTAAACAGAAAGACAACTGTAATTAAATCACTTGTATTCTTTTTAAAACACAGAAATACGTAGATGTCTATAGACTACACAATTATTCACAGACTTTCTTTGGATTGAAGAAAAATGTACATATAAAGTCATAGAAAAACTCGCAAAATAATAACGTGTCCAGTCCCTAGAGAGAGAGAGAGAGAGAGAGAGAGAGAGAGAGAGAGAGTATTGATCAGAAAACTAGACGAATCTCCGGAATTTAAAATCGCGAACGAAAGTGAAGACCGGTGCGTAGCCATGTAATGCAAGCTAGCAGCGATACGAAGTGCGATGCTGTAATACTGGTGGAATTATAATGGTGATTTTTCGCGGTTCAAATAGCTTATTTCCTTATTTCCATCTTAATCACGAAATGGTTCAAATGACTCTGAGCACTATGCGACTTAACTTCTGAGGTCATCAGTCGCCTAGAACTTAGAACTAATTAAACCTAACTAACTTAAGGACATCACACACATCCGTGCCCGAGGCAGGATTCGGACCTGCGAACGTAGCGGTCGCTCGGCTCCAGACTGTAGCGCCTAGAACCGCACGGCCACTCCGGCCGGCTCTTAATCACGGATGGATTTGCTACGACTTTTCTAACTCGAATGTATTGACAAACGCTGAACGTAACAGTGCACGTTTGCTTCCGAGGTGTGGAAACTAGTACGTGTACCGTGAAAATGGGCGGCAAATACCACACTACTGTCAGTTACGAAGTGATGCCAACTAAGATTTGTAACGAACTGAGGCTGAGAGAGCTCCTTCCTCGGATGTTGTACAGCAGCATGCTTCCTCCGTAGAGAAAGTTTCCCGTAGCCAACTTGATTTGGTGACGAGATGTTAACACAGCTTTCCGCCGATAGGCAGTATGGCCCACCCAATGTACAGTTTCGTGGTCCTAGGTTGGCACTAGTTTGCCGACCGCAAGAGCGGTCTGTGCTACAGAGCACCGCCACTACCTTGGCTGGAATCTGAAAGTAATGATCACTTGATCTTCTGTAGATTACCACATTTTGTGTCTTTTGGGGATAAATGACTAGTGATCGTGAAAACTGCCCTGGCCCCACCTGTCGATAGTCCTCCACTTACGCACGCTGGTGATTTCTGTTGACCGGAGAAAATTACTCTTAATATATGAAAAAGGATTAAATTGATCCAATTTTTAGTTAATTGATTTCCCGGCCAACTGAACCCTACTATTAAATTAGAACTTGTATATGAAGTCCGAAACTTTGACTGGTTCAAATGGCTCTGAGCACTATGGGACTTAACATCTGAGGTCATCAGTCACCTAAAACTTAGAACTACTTAAACCTAACTAACCTAAAGACATAACACAAGTCCATGTCCGAGGCAGGATTCGAACCTGCGACCGTAGCGGTCGCGCGGTTCCAGACTGAAGCGCCTAGAACCGCTCGGCCACACCGGCCGGCAGTGTGACTGGAAATGCACATGAAATGTCCCTGTAGCGTTTTTAGCATCCGGTGACTTTGTCCACGTTTGAAGTCACTGTGCTTTTCTGACCAACCTATTCCGCTGTTACTGCTTCTCCACTGACAACACAACACTCCCCGGCTCGTTTTATGCTGGTGAGTTCGTCTCACGTGACCTCTAGCAGTTAGTCCCACATTGAATAGGGGTATCAGGACAGTTTTGGTGATACAGTGTGAAAAATGTTTCTTACCAGAATACTTTCAATTTTTCAGTGCTTTACTTTCAGTAACTCGCGGGCTTATCTTTGCTGGCGCTTCGCAAAGAGGTTTCTGTAACCGATCAGATTGAAGTGTAGATTCATTAAGTTGTCTCTCTGAGACGTCGGGTAAAGACAGCTAGTCACGATGTTCCGGGTGATAGGGCAATCAGAGAGCTGACGGTTGTGAATATTATTTTTAATTTTGATAATTAACAGCCTCAGTTGCACCGTTTACCTAGAAATTTACCTAGGTTTCAGTCTGGATAACACAACCTTCTTCAGAATAACAGTAACTATCGTTTGTCCATAGTGGACATCGTCAAACTAAAACTACAAATCCATAAATTATTGTCAGATTGTAAAACTTATCTGGAACTGCCTCGGCCCCACTTTTCGACCGCGATGCGGCAGCCACGAGTGCTGTACTAAGTTCAGCGTATCAACATCCACTTTGTCTACCACCTGGCCACCTATTTTGTTGTTAAGTTTGGTTCAAAATGGTTCAACTGGCTCTGAGCACTATGGGACTTAACATCTATGGCCATCAGTCCCCTAGAACTTAGAACTACTTAAACCTAACTAACCTAAGGACATCACACAACACCCAGTCATCACGAGGCAGAGAAAATCCCTGACCCCGCCGGGAATCGAAGCCGGGAACCCGGGCGTGGGAAGCGAGAACGCTACCGCACGACCACGAGCTGTGGACTGTTAAGTTTGCTTATAATCTCATTTCTGTTGCTCCTCAACACTTTAATCTTCCTTTGGTTTGGTTTGAAACCGTATTGTTTCTTATGTATGCTGTTTATTCTATTCTATAGGACCTGGAATCTTTCCGCATTTTGTTAAAGAGGAAAGAATGTGATCAAAAATCTTCTTGATATCCATTCACCCATAATTTTAATCCCGCATGTGACGTTTCCTCTTATTTCCTTCATTACTTATTCGACATAGAGCAGAGTAGGTAATAGCACAATCCTCGTAAGCTCTTTTTAATCTGAGCTCTTTTGTATTTGTTTTGTTCTCTTATTGTTTTCCTCTTCATTCTCGTACTTATTCTATACTATCCGTCTTCTACTATAGGAGTTTCAAACGTATTGTATGCTTTTATGTTGCTGAATGCTTTTTGAAGGTCCGAAAGTCCTATGAATACATCTTGGTTTTCCTTAAATCTTCCTTCCGTTATCGAGGATGTCAGAGCACCCTCTTTAGTTTCACTGCCTTTTCTATATTCACGTTGATATAATACACATAAAGTGCTGAGTATGTATTTGAGTAGCCAAGAGCCAGTAAAAAAGGAATACGATATTGCAGTGCCTGTGTTACTCCGAATGACCAGACACTGCGGGGACTGCAGACGTAATAAAATACGTGAAATGTATTCGCAATTGCGAATGTGGGCCACTATCAGGTGTATAACGGAATGGTGACAGTGAAAATTTGTGCCAGACCGGGATTCGAAACCGGAATTTCCTCTTATCGCGAGCGCTCGTCTTCTCATGTGGCTATCCGAGCACAACTCACGGCCACATCCAAACCTCCATACGTCGTCAACCGCATGTCCACAATCTGTACTCGTTCTTCCAGTATGTACACTGCCGTTTGTGAACAGTGCAACACCGAGAAGGAATCACCCTAATAGCGCCACACATGGTGGAAGTGGCAAAGGGTTTGCAAGCAATACGTGATACGTTTTGCAGCGAGATGGGGTGAACGTAAACCGAACAGAGCCCTCGCGGGTCGGTGTTGCGCCTGGTGTAGTCGGTGCAGAGCTGTCACACAAGGTGGAAACAATACAGAGTGTGCCAGTATGTCTCGTCGACGTAAAAGGGAGCCATATCGGCATGTGAGCGAGTTCGAACGGCGCAGAATGATCGGTCTGCGGGAAACGGGGTTGTCATGCCGTGACATTTCGGCTCGCACAGGGCATGCTGCAACGACAGTGATGCCTGTGTGGAAGCAGTGGACAGAGGAAGGTCCTACGCAGCGACGAGCCGAACTAGACCACGGAACATGTCCACAGCACGGGATGACCGCCATCTTGTCCGCATGGCCATTACGGACCGTACAGCTTCATCCACACTGTTGGCTAGTCGGCATCGACGGTTCGTCGCCATCTACTGCAGGCTGGACTGGTTGCATGAATGCCATTACGTCGGCTTCCACTGTTCATAAACTACAAGCTCCTCCGACTGCAATGGGCACGTGAACACCGTCATTGAGGTTCAAATGTTCAAATGTGTGTGAAATCTTATGGGACTTAACTACTAAGGTCATCAGTCCCTACACTACTTAACCTAAATTACCCTAAAGACAAATACACACACTCATGCCGGATCCGCACTGTCCATGACTGCAGCGCCCTAGACTGCTCGGCTAATCCCGCGCGGCGTCATTGTGGTGCTGAGTGGCAACATATAACCTTTTTGGATAAGTCCCGCTTCAAAGTGTCCTACAGTGATGGCCGCATACGTGTCCGGCGGTACCGTGGTGAGGACAACCTGGAGGGCTGCTTTGTGGGGCGGCATAGCGGACAAACACCAGGTGTGATGGTTTGGGGCGTCATTGGTTACAACAACCGGTCTCGCCTCGTACATATTGCGGGCACTTTGAACAGCAACCGGTACCTTACGGAGGTTGTGGCGCCTGAGGTACTCTCGCTGCTTCAGGCATCTCCACACGCCACATTTCAACAGGACAATGCCAGGCCACATATTGCGAGGAATGTACAGGCCTTCTGCGAAGGGTGACGGGTACCATGGCTTCCCTGACCTGCACGTTCGCCAGACATGTCACTCATCGAATATGTCTGGGATATGGTTGGTCGGCACCTGGCGCGTCACGAATTTGTGGACTCGGATGCAAACTGCGGTGAAAGAAATCCCTCAGGGACGTATTCAGAACCTTATTTCAGTGCCACGGCGTATGGTGGCCACACGACGTACTGAATAGTAGGGAAGACATTTACAGATTTTAAAAGGTAATCATTTGTTACTTATCATGTATCTAACCTGTGGTATTAAATTAAATGAGTTCATGCGTTTCTTTCTTCGTGTTACAATTTCCATAAACGGGATTGTACATTCTCGTACAGGCGAGAAATTTTATTTGAAAGTCCTGAGCGGTTCTAGGTGCTTCAGTCTGGAACCGTGAGACCGCTACGGTCGCAGGTTCGAATCTTGCCTCTGTTCAAATGGTTCAAATGGCTCTGAGCACTATGGGACTTAACTTCTGAGGTCATCAGTCCCCTAGAACTTAGAACTACCTAAACCTAACTAACCTAAGGACATCACACACATCCATGCCCGAGGCAGGATTCGAACTTGCGACCGTAGCGGTCGCGCGGTTCCAGAC
The DNA here is from genome assembly GCF_021461395.2 of Schistocerca americana. Taxonomy (NCBI): domain Eukaryota; kingdom Metazoa; phylum Arthropoda; class Insecta; order Orthoptera; family Acrididae; genus Schistocerca; species Schistocerca americana. The sequence goes on along the minus strand of NC_060119.1, from coordinate 508,238,779 downwards.
TGTAGCGCCTAGAACCGCTCGGCCAACCCGGCCGGCTCTTGCCTCAGGAATGGATGTGTGTGAGGTTAGTTAGGTTTAAGCATTACTAAGATCTAGGGCAATGATGGCCTCATATGTTAAGTCCCATAGTGCTCAGAACCATTTGCACCATTTTTTATTTGAAAGTCCCTTACCCATTGTCGGCGGATAAATACGATATTGCAGTACCTGTGTTATTCTGAATTACGATGCATAGTTCGTTTGGAAACACATGCATGCGGGGAATCACTTTCAAGTAAAATGTCTCGTCTGTATGGGAATATACACAATGGCTGTGCGACTACAGGTTGTGGGCAGACGGGTGACGACTTAAATCAGTTCCAGTGGGGCAGTGAGTTGTGCTCTGATAGCAAAACGTAAGGCGACGACTAGCAATTAGCTGGAAATCTGGGTTTGAGTCCCGGCGGCACAAATTTTCGCTGTCGTCATTCCATTGTGTTAGCAGGTATTCGCAACTGCGAATAGATTTCAAATAAAACTATGTGGTTTATTGATGTAAACGTGGAAAGCGGTATACTGAAGTATACATGAAAAGCAGCCACACGGAGATCGCCGCCTCGCCACCTCACAGCGCGGTGTAGCAGCAACGGTCACGTTGCGCTGGGTGCAATCCGATACGGCTGCAGCCGCTAATGAGGCTGGTTCCAGGATGCGAGAGCGCTCGCTGGAAGGCATCGAGGGCGTGGGCGGTGGAGGGTGGAAGGGGAGGGGCCAAAGAAGAGGGGAGGGGTGCTTCGAAGCGGAGTCAGCAGTGCGGGGTAGGCGCGGGGTGCGCACCTCTGGCACGCAGCAGGCAGCTGACGGATGTATAAGGCTGGTTGAAAATTAATGCCTCCGAGTTTTTTATGTGAAAACTCTCGAAGCTTTTTAAACGAAACAAACCTCATCAACATGCAATACATTTATTCTCCATGTATTTCTCATCAGAGTAATTCCAGCGACGAACACGTTTCTCCCAACGAGAGACCAGCTTGTTGATACCATCACTGCAGTGGCATAACCTCATCTTTGCTTGCACCACCTCATTACTTCAAAGCGAAGTTCCGGAAGGTTGGGGCCAAGTTGGGACTGTACGGAGGATGATCAGTGACAGTGAACCCAAGGCGTCGGATTGATGCAGATGTCGCAGCGCTCGTGTGTGGTCTGGCATTGTCATTCTGAAGGAGAAGGTGCACCACGTGTGGACGAACGCTTCCAATTAACGTTTTCTGTTTTCTGAGAATCTTGCAGTGCCTTGTGGAATTTATGATGATGCACGAATTCCCTGCTGATGGCCTGGTGTTGAACTTTCTTGGCGTTGATGATCGTTTGTGCCGGAGTTCCATTGATGCTCTCTTCTTTTTCAACTTTTATCTACTGTTATAATGTTGTTAAGGAACCCATTGTCCTCATGCTCAGAATCCAAAATAAATTGTTGACGTATGTCCAATATCCTCTGGTTCATATCCGGCACATAGTTCTCTGTATTGCAGCTCTGCAATGATGATCTATGTACAAGCTCTCGTTATATGCCACACTTACCTGAGAGCTGTGTCTGTGTTATTCAACAATTTTCTCTGATGACTTCATGAACCCCATTCTGATGACTTGGCTTGGTAGTAGCTGGACAAAACTGTTTTGGCTCCACATTGCATTGTTACCAAATTTATTCGTGATAGAGGATACAAGATGGCGCCCATAGATGTGGCAATTTCGCGCTAACATCATGGCGGGAAGTCCAAATTTGGGCGGGAAAATGGTCAATTCAGCTACCCCCACTAACCTAAATTCACCCACGTCCCCTCAACTACGCCCCTCCCACATCCAGTGTGGTTATCTTGAGGTCCGAGTCCAAGTGACGTAATTCAAATGGTTCAAATGGCTCTGAGCACTATGGGACTCAACTTCTGAGGTCGTAAGTTCCCTAGAACTTAGAACTACTTAAACCTAACTAACCTAAGGACATCACACACATCCATGCCCGAGGCAGGATTCGAACCTGCAACCGTAGCGGTCGCACGGCTCCAGACTGTAGCGCCTTTAACCGCTCGGCCACCCCGGCCGGCCAACTTACGTAGTTCGCAACACCACCACCAGAGGGTGCTGTCGATACCGACCCCCATCACTCCTGCGATGTAATCCGAGACGGCGGTCTGGGGAAAAAATTGCGAGAAATTCTTTCAGTCTGTGTCTAACTACTGGACTGGGAAGACGGATGTAATTGCTTACTGTGTGTGTGTGCGCTACATGTTCCATTGGATGAGATGTCTGTGCTGTAGAAGGAGGGGTTTAGCAGGTATATTAGCTGCAATCATGCAGCTGAGGACCTGTGTCCATAGACACTTGCGTGATGTTTGGAAAGCAATCCTATTTGGTGAAAGTATGAAGAAGACAAAAACACTTCATCAAATAAAGAAGATGTAGCAGGACGCGGCTAAGTTACACTTCCTAACTCATGCTGATAAATCAATGTGCTGTAACTGTAGATCATTTGATCAAAGTTCACTCAGTCTTCCTAAGTGCAAGAGGCAAGACGTTCGCACACTCCAGTGTGCGTGCTTCCTGTCCCAGACTCCCTGTACCAGGCTTACATCGCGTTAGAAATACCCACTGCCTTCCATCTTCCCATCCTCGACCCACAGACACTCTTTGCCGTTGAACTTGAACTGCTTCTGGAGATATTACGTTTGGTGGTTAACGAATTTGCGGAATATTGTCACATACATTGAAACGTCCCCTTAGAAAAATTATGCAAGACTGTGATTATCCTGACACACAATATTTTTAGCGCAACGCAATCTGACTTTCAAAAATCCCTACAAAAGAATGGCCCTGACTAACATTAACCTATACGTTTCACAAATCACTAACCTCACAAAAATCTTGGTTACTCGAACTACTGCAATACTGTGAGCGCCACTACTGCCAGCTAAATAAAAGATTCAAACTACAGAAGGCACTAACTACTGATAGGCACAGTTAGCAAATGAAAGATTTTAATAGAGAACAAACAATGTATTTACCTTAATAGTGTTGAAAAATCATAATATACATAGCAGTTCATGACATCCAGTCTTACAAATTTCAAAACTCCGCCATTTCTCTTCCCACATCCACCACTGCGCAACACTACGCGCTGTTCACATCCAGCTGCCCAACACTACAATGGCAGACAAAAATGCAAACTAGCCACAGACTGCACACAGCACAGCCAGTGATTTTCATACAGAGCGCTACGTAACGTTGCCAATACGAAAACATAAATGGACTACTTACATAGCCCCCATGCTCCCCACAAAAAATTTTACAAATTGTTTTGGGCAGTGGCCAATAATGATTTGATAAAATTTTTAATAATTACAATAACAAAGATATCAAGTGCACACACTTATTGATACAATGTTGGTCAAAAGCTAAAATTTTCTCACAGTCCATAAAGACAGTCCTGATCATTCATCACAGTAAAATAGCAGTGTTTTTCTCAATGTCTGAGCAGTAAAAGAAAATGCACACATACGTAATGGATTTCCATGCAGCCTTGAAGAAGTAGTGTTGTCCTTCCAACGGAAAGACAGTGCTAACTCTTGACATGCAGACAGGTAATGGGCCACAACAGAGCAAACCCACAGCAGAGTCATTCGAAGTTTTGAAGAATACTGGTAAGTAGGTCATCACAGAGCAGACCCACTGTAGTCCTGGTAGAGATTATGGTATTGGTGGGCCACCAGAGGTGCAGACCCCACTGCAGTCCTTGTAGAGATAATGGCATTGGTGGGCCATCAAAGATGCAGACTCACTGTAGTCCTTGTAGAGACAGCCAGCAGCCATCTGTTGCGACTGTGCAGGTGCACAATCACCATCGAAGAGTCTTGCGGACAACATAGCAAGTCCATAAACCACCACTTGTGCACTCACAAAGTTTTTGGAATTGTCCTTAGAACCAGCAATGCTGTTATTCAGTCCCTTGCTGAATTATTAACACACGTGCAAACACTAACAGTCCCAACTTCTCACGTATTGTGCATTACTCTGACTAACAGAAACGTGTGCAGTGAAATGTAACTTAATTTGAAGAACTGGTGTCTATATTATTATAAATTTACAACATAAGGATACAATTACAAAGGTACAAAAAACATCATTAAAGAACATAATAGTACAGGTAACATTTGTAGTAATACAGGCTTTACAAAAGAATCGAAATAACATATACATCAGAGTTACAGGAATTATGACATGAGTACATACATAAAAGATCAGAATAACTTTCGAAACATCAACTTCACACATAAGCATTAAAACAGAACAGAATAAATAATGTCTAAACATCTTTACAAAGAAAATAACATATTATCAGAAAAATTCTACAACATAACTCTTATTAGCTAAACACATTAAGACAGGAAAAACACAAATTCACATAGTGCAATAACACAAAAACACAGGACAGGGATTGTTTTCAGTGTGACATTTGGTACTGCAGTCCACCCCAAAACTTCATTCCATATATCTTTCCTCTTATTTCAACATTTGTTTCCACCAAAAAAATTCTATCCAAGCATGCTTTCTGTATTTATATGTTCACACATTTCTTACCTCATTATTTATTTTCCATTATCTTACCTCATCATTTATTTCCAAGAAAATCCTACCTAAACCTGTTGTCCCTAAACGCTACTTTTTTGGTTCATATCCTCTTTCAAAATACATTTTTGGCCAAACCATTTTCTTATAGCTTCTCAATTCATTTCTTCCAATTCATCACAACTTGGTCTCTTATATGGCCTACCCCATCTTAAGCTAACTTAAATCTACTGAGCTCAGATGCTAAACTAAGGGACGAGGCAATGCAGCAGAACAAAACAATTAATACAAACAGCAGTGACAAAAAATGCAGATTTGCAAGACAAGCAGCATTATAGAAATTAGCAAAGCAATTGCAATATTACAACTAATATAAGGCAATGTGCAGCAAACAAGAAAAGTAAATCAGTAGTAAAACTGGCTTAACAGAGTAATACAAAGTGAAATTCAGTAGCACTATGCTTGGCAAACAGCAGCAGCAAATGCAATAACTTATATCTAAACATGACAAAGCTGAAGCAGAAAAAATATTACAGTAAAGATGGCCATTTCTAATACCTATGTCACATCTTAGTGTCTATGTAATTAAAGTGGTGCACCACGACAACTTATTGTAAAAAAAATATTACCATGTATTTGAAAAGAAAATTATGTATGCAGCTACTGTTACTAGTCCCTTCTTATTGTTATTTCCTTTCCAAGTGCTCCTTTTTTGAAGAATGTGGATGACAAAATTATTATTTAATAGATCTGTTGACAGAAAGTGTTCACATTAGGAAATGAATTTTATTTTATAAAACCAATGCTGCAACACAGCTGGAAACTAGATATCAAATGAAATAAGCAACTATGAAAGGCAAAGCATAAAAATATCGTTCAATAGTCATGTGACATTTCATAAGTTAGTAGAAATTCTCTCAACTCTCGTAGAAAGACGCTTGTCATAATCAGGTGTGCAGATGTAAGTATCTTTCTAAGTAATGAGCGTGTCTTGTTTGCGATGCTTTCTCTAAAGGATTGTCAATGGCGAGGATAATGGCCTCTTTTTTTCTCCACCTAATGGCTTTCTTTTGTCAGACGACTACTTCTCAGCTGGGCGCCCAAAACGCATTACGTCAAGGTCACTTACCTTTCTTACTGAAATATTTACGACAGCAGTTTCTGCTACAGTGGCAGTCTCATATAAAAAATTTCACAGGTCGAGAATTTGCATTACAAATGTATAGAAACAAAATCCTATATATATAACAGTGTCCAAAAAATTTTCGTCGGCGTTGTGGTACATTTACGCATATACATACATTTCATAACTCTTAAAGTACAATTCTTGGTTTCCAACATCCTTTTTCACAAGTCAGAGTCCCTAACCACTACTCACTACTCATTATTCCTTACCTCATTACGCATATACATATTCGTCGACATTCTTCAATATTTCATCATTATAAATATGTAGCATAATCAAATTCCTCATATAGCATCAGCTTATTGATCATAAACATACCTCAACAGCATAATATACATCGTCGTCGTAAAAATAACATCATAACACCTCAGTCAATTCTCAAAATCGTCGTAGCTTTCTGCAATAATTTCAAAACCTAAAAAAAATTCTCTGCTCATTTCAACAGTGTCATCTACCTCAAACGTACTTTAAAAATCATGATCTCATACCAAATACGTCATTCAAAACTCTCATAGTATCACAATGGTTCTGAAAAAATATGAACAGTTCACAAAGTACAGACAAAATACAGTTTCATAAGTGTGAAGTTATCCAACTGTGTAATTACGTACATTTGTCACTGATGTAGTAAAAAAAAATGTTTGTCTCTCAGTTAAATGATCAGATAGCTGTGTAATTTATGTGTTAGAGAAATATGGTACCGATGTGTAAAGCTGTATAAGCAAATACCATATTAGCTAGGTCTCCTTGTGCTTGCCAAACACATGGTACACAAAGTAAGCATGTACCGCCCTGAGGATTAATGTAATAATACCCTCAGGTGTTACAGATTACAGCAATGGAATGAAATGTATCACAGAAAACCTTTATATCATTGTACTTCAGATATCTTTAAAAATAAATGATTTAAGTGCAAAATTAATCACTCAAGTACGTGTCCTGTAGCGCTAAATGTGCGTCTTGTTGTAAGATAATCTCTGTGGAAGTGTCGTAATTATTGTCCTCTGAAAGCTAAGTTCTGCAGAAGCCAATGTACTTACCTCATGATAAACAAAAGTGAAATGCTTTGCGAATAGATATCTTAGTTATTACGCTTATTGCCGTGATGAAAAAACTACTGTGCTGCAACGTATTGTTGTGCTACAGAAAAGGCAGTCTCCTTGTAGCTATACCACAAAAGTTACTACTAAAACATGTTTTACTTTCCAGAATAATACAGAAAAAGTGTGCAGATATAAAATAGAAACACTGGAAAACCAACATTGTAAATTGTCACTCATTAGTAGTGTCGTGATAAAATCGTGTAGCTGTCACATAAACTAACCATTGTCTCATCTGGTATCTCACAGAAAGTACTTTAAATCCAGAATGTATTTTCAAGTAAAGCAAAATGTTGCATTAAAATCTCATTAGCAGTACCAGTATATGTTCTAAGTATGTAAGCCTTATAGTCGTTACGTAATCGTGCAACTAACAAGCAAGAATGTACACACACAATAACACTGTGACGTCTGTTCACTATAGCAATGCATTCGTAATTTCTGTTTAAATAAGTTCTCTTGGTTCTTGATTGGATATTTAACTTTAAAACATAGTAGCATGTTAACAGTTTCTAAGTTTGAAAAAGAGTACTAGTAACGTGAAGTGAAGTTAAAAAGCAGATTATCTCTCAATAAATGGTTTTACATGTGAAATGTGGTGTAACACTTTGCTCTTCCTAGTACGCAGAGTTTCAACTTTAACGCAATTATCATGTGGTATACGTCGGTAAAGAATACTGGAATTTTTTCTCAGGGTTAGCGTTTATGTTATTTTTCTCTGAGCCAGCCGGCGTACGTGACCGCCTGTGGTGCAAATCATTGACTGCCTCTTCGTTGGCGCGTGCCGTTATTGGGATTAGAAGATCTAACTTCTATAAATTCACCTTGACGAGAAGGCCCTGCCCTGTTTGATGCTCGCCAGTTCTGATGGAATTCAGGTCTGTCGTTTTGTCGGTAGATTCCATAGTTTCTTTCTTGTCAGTCACGTGGTGGAGAATTTCTCCCTGAATCGTAACTGCGCGCTGGACCGTTGCGTCTAAAGTTATTCTGTCTCTCTTGATAATATTTATTTTGGTTCCCATATTGTCTGTTTCTCTGATTGTCTCTGTGATAGTCATTACCGCAGAGAGGTGATCTTTCCCTGTAATTATTACTACTCTGCCAATGGTTGTCATACGGGTGGTATCTGTTTTGGTCACGATTTGTGTTGTGAGAATAGCCTTGTCGTGTCCAGTTATTATTTCTTTCATCACGGAATTGCGACGGATGTGACCTGTAATTGTTGTGTTCCTGTTTTCGCGTTCCGCGATTGTCAGTGTCAATTTCTAATTCTTGTAAGAGTCTCTGAAAAGCTTCAATGTCGTCTTTGCAACGTCCTGCCAAAATAATATTTCTTAAATGTTCAGGCAATTTCATTAAGCAAATGCGGATGAGTTCTGAAGGGCTGTATGGGTTTGAAAGATACTGATTCTTATGCAACATGTCTTCAAAATATTTCATAAGACTGGAAAATTCAGATTGTTCGAAACGTTTCATCATTATGATGCTATGTTTTACTTGGTCTTGTGTAGCTTGAGACCAATATGTTGAGAGGAAGGCATGGTAAAATTCTCCTTCACTGTGACAATCGTGAATGACCGATCGTATTCTTACAGCTGGTTCATTCTCTAAATAGCCACACATATATTCTAATCTGTGCTCTAATGACCAGTTGGGAGGAAAACAATGAGAGAATTGATGGAGCCACGCTTGTGGATGAATGTCGTTGCCAGAATTCTTAAATGGTTTAAGTTTACGTTTAGTAATGAACAGCTTATAGTCAAAATCATCGAGTCGCATATCGCTCATTGTTACGTCGTTTCGGCGGTTCTATTTCAAAATTCGATGCACCTTGCCAATTTCTTTCATAATTTCCGAAATGTCCTGTGTTATTATTTTGTGGTTGTTCCGTATTTCTATGTCCCTCTTCCCATACTGGAGCGCGAGTGCCCTCTGAAATATGTAATTCTTGTATTACTTGTGCCAACTGATCTTGTACTTCCCGGATTTCTCTTTTGTACTGTGTATTGATTGGATTTTGATTTTGTTTGAATTTTCTAATTTGTTCCTACTCTTCAGTGTCCGTGAAGGCTACAGGTCTTCTGTCATTCAGATCATCATTTACCTTTGTAGATAAGTTACTGAACTGATCTGAAAGTTTGGTTACTTTATCCGATAGTGAAATTATTTCCTCCGTGTGTTTTTCTGATTCAATTTCAGAGTGTCCATTTGTGTTGAAATCGTATCTACTGTGTCCTTTAAGTTTTCCTGTGTTTTTGCAAGTTGCGTAACCGAATTGGTAGATGCAACTGAGTCAATTTTAGCCCACAAGGTCTCATGATTTTATGAACAATGGTTTGCAGTTCCTTTATGGCTGCTTCGTGATTCTGTAATGCATTTTCATGACGCGAAAAAATAGGTTGGAAATGTTCACAAATTTGTGTTTTTACGTCATTGCAGACTTTTTGACATTTCGATTCAATGTTACGTAACTCAGTAGTTAAATCTTCACGTGTTTGTTCAAGTGTGGTGTCTAACTTCCGAAGATTTTGTTCCATTGTGTCGAACTGTTGCTGTGTTTGTCTCTGGTGTTGTTCCATTGTGTCTAACTTTTGAAGCTTTTGCTGTGTTTGTCCCATTTGTTGTATTAATTGTAATAACAATGCACTGGTGTCTGAAACATGTTCCTCAGTGCTTTTCGGCAGTGAATTTGCACCGGCAACATTCACATTTTGACAAGCAGAAAATGTGTCTTGACTTATTTGACAAAACGGTGAGGACGCAATACCTGACTCTACAGTATTTGCAAGATTGTGTCCTGTCATTTCAGATTCCTGAGGCGAGCTGTTGCCGACCGATCGATCGATAATGCTTCCCTGTTCACTAATTGTTTCACTGCCTACACCATTATTTGCAGCCAACTCCATTTCCCTATGCACAGTTACCAAATTACTACTTTGAATGTATGTTAATTCATTACACAGTGGTGCTGATAAGCTACGCTCGTCGTCACTATTATTTCTCAGTTTACTTTGGAGCCTAGTGTTTCGTTTTTCACACGCCATTATTGTCACAATATTTCACACGATAACACAGAAAAGCACAATTTGAAGAGCAAAAATGAGAGAACACATTAACATATCACTGAAAATAATATTTATTTAATTGCAAGCGCAGCTGCGAAATACTTGGTGCAAATCTACATGCATGCCACAACTGTTTTACTATACAACAATGAAAGACTGCAACTACAAAGGAGATTCTCTCTACAATTACGCGCTAGCAATAAACAATAGCTACACTAATTACACAAACTACAAGAAAAAAATCAGAAGATTCCAGTGAGGTATCCTGGCACGGTCGCCATATGAAACGTCCCCTTAGAAAAATTATACAAGACTGTGCTTATCCTGACACACAATATTTTTAGCGAAACGCAATCTGACTTTCAAAAATCCCTACAAAAGAATGGCCCCGACTAACATTAACCTAAACGTTTCACAAATCACTCACCCCATAAAAATCTTGGTTACTCGAACTACTGCAATACTGTGAGTGCCACTATTGCCAGCTAAATAAAAGATTCAAACTACGGAAGGGACTAACTACTGATAGGCACAGTTAGCAAATGAAAGATTTTAATAGAGAACAAACAATGTATTTACCTTAATAGTGTTGAAAAATCATAATATACATAGCAGTTCATGACATCCAGTCTTACAAATTTCAAAACTCCGCCATTTCTCTTCCCACACCCACCACTGCTGGCGGCTCACCTCCAACTGCGCAACGCTACCCGCTGTTCACATCCAGCTGCCCAACACTACAATGGCAGACAAAAATGCAAACTAGCCACAGACTGCACACAGCACAGCCAGTGATTTTCATACAGAGCGCTACGTAACGTTGCCAATAAGAAAACATAAACAGCCTACTTACAACATAACATGAAGGATGTCACAGGAACTAAATGTATCACTGCACAAAGAGAGTGAGCTTTGTTGATGACGCAAGAATATTTAAACAATTTGTGATGCAATTACACGTATTATTCCGAGGAATACCAATGCCACACTTGAACACGGACTATAAAAGAAAAGATCGTGGCACACTTGCGAAACCATCCCTGAGACACTTCAAGTGCTTTTGTGGGAAATACCATAACCTTCCCTTATCTTTGGGCACGAGTTGCTTCAGGAGCTACTAAATCCAACTGAATATGTCTGTAAATAACCGTTAAAAAAAATATTGCTGCCTACCAGTTTGCTCCAATTTGGCGATGTATAGCGTCACACTCACACAGACTCTAAAAAGATCGTCGCGCACTTGTGAAACTTCCTTGAGAAATTTGACACGCTTTTGTGGCAAAAAGATCCTGAAACCGATATCAGATGCAATATCTGATTTTACACGCCAAACCGACGATATTTGGAAGTCGAAATAAATATTTCTGGAACTCTAAACAGGATATTCACCACTTTTCGAGTTTTAGCTGCTTATTTGAAGGCACTGCCAGATAAAGAAAAAATTCTGAATCGTATAGCTGCTGTGGTCTTCATCACGTATCTGAAACGCTGAGTAAGCTTACTTTATATTTGCTTCAGGAGTCAGGGAAGTTATTTTCCTAACTTCTTGAAGCACACACTGATGTCCATGCACAGACGGGAAAATCAGAACAATTACATAAACAATTCAAAGCACTGTCCGACAGACGAGAAAATGGGTGGAATTTTCGATGAATTTGCGATGTCCTACAACTAGTGATCTGGAGATGCTCTAAAGTCACAATGGGGCACAATGGCGGGTGGGAGATAGCATCCCGGTGTCTGTAACATTGGACGATGGTCTCCTGGACTTGTCTCTGAACACTGGAACAAAGAAGACATCACCTGTCTCTCTGACGTCACAGAATTTTCCACAGATACCTTGCCGCTGTGTTGTTCGAACTGGTTTGTAGAGGCTCATACACCCCGCACAAAGGGTGTCTTGTGACTCTCTGACGTCATGGAACTTCCTTTCAATGGAGCATTCTAAGTGGTTTTTACTGAATTTATCCGCCAAACTGCTGCCGCTGCCAGCGTGGGAACACTGTCGGACATTTCCTGCAGGCGGAAAAATTACGAGACTTTCAGCAGCAAAATCATAAACTGAAAAAAAAAGAAAAATACATTGACACTGAAACGATGCAAAAATTGTGTACAGATCATGAAATATGGAAACTATCACCAAAGACACTTCTTCAGTTACACTGCTGTACTACTGTCGAGGAATGCTTGAATTTTTCGCTGTAAAACCGATCTTCAAAGGAGTAAATCACCACAAATGATTACCACATCGATGCAGTAAACACAGTTCGTATCCTGAAGCAGTTTTCCAGAGTGCCATACCATTTTCGAGATAGTTATCGATATTAGCTACCGATTGCTTTCACAGTACAATTCCAAAGATACTGAGTGGAAATTATACCTCTAGTAACCCGAAACTTTAGCAAGGTGCAGCGAGATGGGACATACCGCAAACCACTGAGTAACTAGAAACTTATCTCGTCTGTGAAGGTTTTGAAACAGTAGAGGAAACTGGTAGTTCCATTCATATTTTTTAACAAATACGGATGTCAGTGATGCAACGGATTCCAAATCATCCTTGTACTATACAATGGCAACCAAGGTGTTTTTCTTGTCTAGACAAGCAGCAGACGTCTCTTCTCACTGGTTTTCACCATCTACATGCACACATGACAATCGCTGTACTCCAGACAAAATAAGGATGGAATGTGTAGAAGAAGTCAACTGTACAATTTACATGGGAGGAAATAACTGTCCAACGCTAACAGACGTCATTATTGAAATCCTCTGAAATTTCCATGGGGAACACACACGATCGTCAAGGCTACAAAACACATACTGAGTATTAGTTCGCTATTCACCCACCTAGAGGGCGATAGGCTGTCAGCTGCATTCTTGTCTTCCATCCTGTCCAGTTCGGACAGCTACTGATGTAAGTCAGAAATGTCAGTCGTTTCGGCCACAGGCTACTGCCGCAACGCGCTCTCCCGAACCCCATGTAGAATCGTCCTAGGAAACCAGCCACACGTTTATTACTGTACTTACAATTAAGTATTACGATTCCAGCCTCAATCTGGTGGTATTCGACGATGAGCGAAGTATCGGAAATACCCTCTGCTAGCGTCTGTGGCTCTGGAAATATCAAAAACTCTGTACCATTCTTATGATTGGACATAATTTTCGATGTAAAATAATCTTTCACTCCCCTTACAGCTATCGATGCGCTGAAATCGCCATTTTTCGCGACAAATACATACGTTCCTTACGACAGACAACAGTCATTTTCTTTGCATGTGTTGGCACAAGGACCACAGTAACTTTACACATCAACACATACATTATGAGCCTGCTGATCAGAGTGAACCTATCACACATTCCTCAGTAAGTATAACACGTCGTCAATAACTGAATGCTAATGATACAAATCAATATTGAGCGAAAATCCACGACGGATGGACATGTCTCATTTGTTTTGCTGTGAGAGGTACAAGTGTGTGTTACACAGAGAGACATAATCTTCTTACAAGCGACTAGCTATTAAAAAAACACGATCGCAGTGACTGTCGCCCTGTATAAAAAGTGGTCTTGGTTCTAACGGCGCACACAAGTATCGCTAATAGTATCAATGTAAGAAACTATACAAGCTTTATAAATTGAGATACGTTATTCCTTCCGAATTATGTGGTTTTCCACACAAAAATACCGCGATATTGAATATGGATGGTGATCGCTGGGATGTGTACTAACAGCCAAAACGCGTGGGTGCATGTCACCAGTGGTGTATGCTCATAATAAAATCCCTGAATTTAGAAATTGATTTGGCTAAGAATTGTGGTGTTAAGCTGATATTTTCAACTCTCTAGTGTCACCGCTAGATATTTCTCATGTTTACGAACTGTAACATGTTATAGCCCGATGTCATGACAGGTTTTGTGATATATCCCCTGGGTTGTAGGTGAGGGGGGGATGGGGATTGATTGAGAATGGTCACATAAAGTAGATGGTATATTATGTGACCAGTCACTTTAAAAAATGTAACGCTAGATTGAGGTTGTAGAAAATGTACATTGGCTTTTAATATTTATAGTGTTACACTTTCTGATAGAAATGCTGCCTGTGATTTGGAATCAAGTCTTTCCATTCAACAACATACTTTCATTGGATCCTATGAAAATGTCTTTTAGTGATTACAGCCGCTAGTGAATCATATTCATGGCACTCTCATACCACGAAAACGTCGGCTTTTTCGAAACTATCTGCTACAGTAAAGCTCCGACGCAGGTTCAGACAGTCCCTATGCATCTTGTAATGTTCCTCAGTCTTTTCCCGCTCTCCCTGCAGCTTGGTCCATGTGATCGTTCCACTTTGAGTCGTAAATGAGCAGAAGTCCGAGAGTGCTATATTTGAGACCTCCTGCAACCTATTGAGAAATAGGGTGAGCTGAGTTTATATAACAGGGCTGTCTTTTTTTACCACTCGGCGGAAATTGATACATGTTGTCGTAACTCAACCAACTGTGTACAGTGTGTAAGGCCAGCACACCAAACGAAGGTTTCTCCTGCAACACAAACTAGTGTAAATGACAATTATGGGAACTGGGAGAACGTCAAGGATTTTGCTACTGCAGTGCGATGCATCTCCAAACTACATACAGGTTCTGCAGTGCAAAGGAGTTCAGCATCCCTCAGGGTGCATGCATGTCTGTCACCCAAACATTCCATCACCTTTATTTTGTACGATCCAACAGAGAAAAAGTACAAACTATAAAACCTCCACTAATGTCATCTGAAAGAGAACTCGATAATATCTTTACCACATCTCTCTCTTGCGAAATATCCGGAAACAAGTGACATCTGTTTTTGCTGGCATCGAGCATATGTGGCGACCTTATTAAATATACAGGTGTTGATCCTTTAGAGGAGGGGGCCAGTGATTGAAGTCACTTGCTCAGACCGGTGTAAAATTTCATTGCCTGTACTGTAGGAGGACCATATCCCAGAGACTACTAGTCTCGAGAGTAGGTCCCTGTTTTGTTGTTAGACACATTGAATTTTCTGTTGCTGTAATGTGTCCAAGCAGTGTATGACTACTGCTTTGTACACTACCATACATTTTGATTTGATCCATCATGATTTCAAGGTCTAAGTCAGGTTCAAAAGTGACGTTAAAACGTTTCGATCCATTGGCTCACACAGAAAATTGGACTTCGCATGGCGAATTTCTGTTGCTGCTGCTCCCACAACATATTGGATGACGATTGAAATAAGACAGTCTGGAAGTGTTTTGCGGCAATCTGGTGCGTTTCTAAACAGCTGTCTTAAGATGATTGATGACATCTACATTTAAACTCACCTTTCACAGTGATGGGGTAGCGGATAGCTCAGTGTTCTGCTTCAATTGATTTCTCATATTGCAGTCATGTATGCGATCATTGTTTCGGTGCCATCCATCCTCAGAAGGTGTGTTCCTCCACCAAGCCACATTCTCCATTTCAAACAAGTGATGTCAGTCAATTATTATGTGGTAACCAACAGTGTACCAGTGGACGGATAGGACAGAAAAGACATTGTTGATGTATTCTAATAAACATTACAGTTGATATTGTTATCAACTTTAGCAATTTTACCAGTTTTTCCATAATTTCAACACCGACCAATAACATGACAGCGTGCCTTCACAAATACTGTATCATCGCTAAACCACTCCTCCACCACATTGCGAGTACCATATGCTAGATAGCGAATGTAGATAGATGACTGCGCAATACATCCATTCATTGTTAATTCTAGAATACATATATACACGATGAGTCAGGAGGACAAAAAACTTGATGTGGATATATGCCCTATATGCCCTATTGCGAATGGTTTCAGAGATAGAACACTTTTAATGTACATTTCTATTTATTTTCTGTTTTATTCGTTGACATTGTTTACAATGTGCCACAGTAATGTAGAGGAAGTTAAGATGAACATTTTTATACAGGACGCTTGTGGTCCATCGAGTCGCAAAACTACCTCAAACTGCCCTACAAGAAGTACCTAAGCTACAGCGCACGCGCGCCGCGAGATTTTCAATGCTCTCACGATCTCTCCTCGCAAACTATTAGTCCTAGACGGAAAATAAATGGGGCTTTTTTTGTAGTAAATTTAATTTAGTTTAATTGTGTACTGAGGCACTTTTTCGTTGTAGTGGCCGGTTTTCGAGTTATTAAAGAAAACCATTTGCTTTAGGGCATATGTCCATATGAAGTTATTTAGTCAGTATTACTAATACTATCGTGTCTCAAAGCATGTACCTTTCCTCCTGACTCACCCCATATATATATATATATATATATATATATATATATATATATATATATATCATGGTGAGTAATTTAAGATTGTGATTGCCTGTCTTTCCCTATGCAGATGGGAGTCACAGAGCATTCTCACATTCATATGATAAATTTAGAGAGATCTCCTCCAGCTGTCTTTGACCATTCCTCCCTGCAACACTGTTACGGATTTAATCTGCAGCTGACGAAAAGTAGACCACTACATTCCATGTCTCCTGAAGGAGTAGAGCGAGCCGGGTCCGTAACTGCTTCTCATCAAAGACTGTTCCACACCAATGGTACGCCGGCCGAAGTGGCCGTGCGGTTAAAGGCGCTGCAGTCTGGAACCGCAAGACCGCTACGGTCGCAGGTTCGAATCCTGCCTCGGGCATGGATGTTTGTGATGTCCTTAGGTTAGTTAGGTTTAACTAGTTCTAAGTTCTAGGGGACTAATGACCTCAGCAGTTGAGTCCCATAGTGCTCAGAGCCATTTGAACCATTTTTGAACCAATGGTACTCATGGCTCCCATTCAAATACTCAAAATGTCTCCAGAGGCGCGCATGTCGAGGAGGTTAGCAACCCTTATCGGTGTGTAGTAGATATGAGAGTGTTGTGGTGATATAACAGTCAGTTATGAAGAAGAAATATATGGTTTTTCTGCATGACTGAGTCCCAGACAAAGTTTGAAGCATTTCACGTAAATCAGCTGCGCTAGCAATTCTGAAGTATTGTTCTAGTGTGTGGGGTCAGTACAAAGCAGGTATTGGTAAGAGAGAAATGATCATAGAACGTAAACACATGCACTGAAATGCAGCACATAAATGTCCAACATGTAACATACATCCACCCTGCAAGTATTCTATCCCACTCACTAAGGTGACAAAACTTAAGAAGATGAAACTACTTCCTTCGACACCAAAGAAAAAACACATAGAGTCTCTGTCGTACATGCACATTACAACTTTCTGAAGGTGTATGTTGCCCACTGTTCATATCCGATTGTGGTTCAGAAATTATAGTACGCTCGCATCAGTTCTATAAAATGATCTTTAGTAATGGAGAACGTCTCTTACAGGGAAATAGACGAACGCAAAGCAGCAGTATTTGACATACGAAGTTACACACTGTGATGCAACTAATTCCGTAAAGAGGACATATTTTAAGCATATGTATACACAGTGGATTGCAGTACCTCGTAAACACCTGTCACTAACTTAGGATCACCGTATTTATGAAACTGAAGACTTGATTTTATGCCCAAGATGCGCCAACGGTATGGAGTACATCACATAAATCTTCGTTTGCCTACAGGAGCGTGCTGCAAAAGGATGGTCATGTTTCATCATCATTACACATGAGTTACAAGTCCTCTGATGACTCTGGCGTGGAGAGTTTTCCTGTTAACTATCGCAGGTAGATAGTGCTCCAAGTCAAACAAAGAACACGCTGTTGTATACGAGTCGAACGTGGGTTATGCCACGCAACTGATACATACCGACAGAACAATGGAAAAATGTTTAAATGCGTGATAAATGACCTGCAGCAACATCTCCTTCTCCCTAGAAATCATCATCGGTCTACTATTCATACCTCGTTACAACCCCATCTCAACTTATCACTCCATCCACTTTCTGTCATCCTTTAACGCAGATGAAAGCCAATTTAGAAGCCGTTGGTTCCCTTTTTTCCAGGAAAGCATCGAGGACAGCAGCCAACATGCATGTATCAGTATTACCTCAATAGACATACAGTGAAGTGGTGCCATACAACCGTAACAAGGTTACGTTTGGTGGAGAGTACAGAGAAGCACATTGTAAATACTGTTTGCTAGGGTTTAAAACACCTAAACAGTCTCGCACAGGGTCAAACACGTGATCCATCTCTATAGCTAATGACACTTTATAAAATCTATAAGGAGGTTTCCGATAACTTGCCACTGAGTGGGGTCCTTATTCAGCTTCCTATATGTTTGCGGATCCAGTTGATCAGTAAGTTTACTCTGATAGTCGGCCACATCCATAACCACCGTTGCGCTTCCTTTGTCAGCTGGGAGAACCAAAATACTATGTCATTCAGGAGTTTTAAAAAGATGTGTACCACCCGTCCACTACTGGGTGATGGCAACGGCGATCGACGGCGACGGAAAGCGGCCAATTGCACTGACGTTTTCAAAACACATGACGTCACACAGCGGCGCGGGAGCGCGCGGACACGGAATTTAGCGGCAGTCAGTAGCGAGCCAGTGGGTGTGTTGGACCTTCCATCGACCTACGGACCCCCTTGAAGATGTCTCCCGCAGTCGGAGACAAAACGTTGGGAATTGAGACAAAATTCATCAACCGACCACGGCATAACAGCCCGGATAATTATAATAGACATGGCACATGGGTATGTGGTCTGACATATCACTCTACATCTGGTGGTCATCCTCCTTAAACATTCTATTGCAACCTACTTACTGCTGTTGCAGTGTAGCAAAGTAGTTTAAATCATTTAATAAAGGCAAGGCGTCCGGTCCAGATTGTACCTAAAGACTGGAAAATTGCTCAAGTCACACCAATACACAAAAATGTAAATAGCAGTAATCCGCTAAATTAAAGGCCCATATCTTTAACGTTGATTTGCAGTAGCGTTTTGGAACATACACTGCGTTCGAATATTATGAATTATCTGGAAGAAAACGGTTTATGGGCACATAGTCAGCATTGACTCAGAAAATATCGTTCTTGTGAAACACAACTAGCTCTTTATACTCATGAAGTAATGAGTGTTATCGACAGGGGATGTCAAATTGATTCCATATTTTCAGATTTCTGGATAGCTTTCGACACTGTTCCACTCAAGCGTCTTCTAACGAAACTGCGTGCCTATGGGATATCGCCTCAGTTGTGCGACTGGATTCATGATTTCCTGTCAGAAAGGTCACTGTTCGTAGTAATAGACGAAAAGCTATCGACTTAAACGGAAGTAATATCCGGTGATCCCCAGCGAAGTGTTTAAAGGCCCTCGGTTGTTCCTGATCTATACTAACGACGAAGGAGACAAAAAAAAAAAAAAAAAAATAAAAGGTTCACATGGCTCTGAGCACTATGCGACTTAACTTCTGAGGTCATCAGTCGCGTAGAACTTAGAAATAATTAAACCTAACTAACCTAAGGACATCACACACATCCATGCCCGAGGCAGGATTCGAACCCGCGACCGTAGCGGTCGCTCGGTTCCCGAGTTTAGCGCCTAGAACCGCACGGCCACTCCGGCCGGCCGAAGGAGACAGTCTGAGCAGCCCTCTTAGATTGTTTGCAGATGATGCTGTCATTTACCGTCCTGTAAAGTCATTAGTGACCAAAACGAATTTCAAAATGATTTAGGTGAGATATCTGTATGGTGCGAAAAGTGGCAGTTGGCCCTGGCTGAAGAAAAGTGTGAAGTTATTCACATGAGTACTAAAACAAATCCGCTGAATTTCTATTACGCGATAAGTCACACAAATCTGAAGGCTGTAAATTCAACTAAATATTTAGGGATTACAATTACAAATAACCTAAATTGGAACGACCACATAGATCATGTTGTGGGTGGAGCAAACCAAAGACTTTGATTCACTGACAGAACACTTAGACGGTGCAACAGGTCTACTAAAGAGACTGCTTACACCACGATTGTCCTCCCTATTCTGGAGTACTGCTGTGCGATGTGGGATCCGCATCAGGTGGACTGAGGGATGACACTGAAAAAGTTCAAATAAGGGCTGCTCGTTTTATATTATCGTGAAATAGGGGAGATAGTGCCAAAGAAATGAGCCGTGAATTGGAGTGGCAATTATTAGAACAAAGGCGTTTTTTGTTTCGACGGGATCTTCTCTTGGAATTTCAGTCAGCAGTTTCCTCCTCCGATTGCGAAAACATTCCGTTGGTACCCACGTACATAGGGAGAAATGATCATCACGATAAAGTAAGAAAAATCACGGCTCGCACAGAAAAATTTAAGTGCTTGTTTTTCCCGCCGAACCCAAATCTGTGCATCGGATTGCCACAGAGTACAGCGTGATTCATCACTCCAAATAACTCGTTTCGAGTCATGCAACGCCCAGTGGCGTCGCTTGTTTCTCTACATCAAGCGTCGCTTAGCATCGACTACACATGTGTGTGCGTTATGCTAAGCTGCTCGAACACTGTATCCCATTTTGTTTTACGCACAGTCATTATTCTACCTTGTCTGCTGGTAGCACTTTGGAACTCACTAGTAATTCTTTCCACTTATTTCATGCGATTTTTTTTACAACCACCATTCGCAATGCTCCTGTCCGTCAGTGCACGAGGTCTGCGCAGTGGCGGATACATATGGGGGGCGCGCGGGGAGCGCTCTCCTGTCCCTTGCGGGGCTGTCTGCAGTGCCATGTGCCTGCCCCACCCCCGCCAGTCAGCCCGCACGCTGTTCGTTCGTTTCTTTCGTCAGTCGACTCGACTGAATCGAGTTATCGAGTAGTTGTACTTTCCTACGTAGTACGTGTGTCTGCACCATCATATTTTATACATTTCTGTCAGGCACACAGACACCTAATACATACCTACGAGAAAAGTCGCGACCATTCTAATGATCTCGATATGTTATTCTGTCTGGCATTTGTTCGACAGAAGTCGCTAATATTCTGATGTTTTGTGATTAAAAAGAGACTAATGGGAGAGATTCTTCAATACAAGCAAACAACCGTAAACTCCCTTAATGATCGTGATTCTGTTTGTCCTAGATGTGACACACACTGTATAAAATATTTGCTTGTCTACCTGCATCTATTGCTACCGTAGAAAGAAGTTTTTCAATATTGCGGCGTACAAAGACATGACTGAGGTCAATAGTGAAGGAGGATGTACTTAATGGCTTAGCTCTGTTGAACAGTCACCCTGACATTGAGTGTCCTATTGCCGATGTAATTAACCAATTTTTCAGGCTACCTGCATCTATTGCTACCGTAGAAAGAAGTTTTTCAACATTGCGGCGTACAAAGACGTGGCTGAGGTCGATTATGAAGGAGGATGGACTTAATGACTTAGCTCTGTTGAACACTCACCCTGACACTGATTGTCCTATCATCGGTGTAATTAACCAATTTTGCAGGAAGACTAGGCGCATAGAGTATTTAAGGAAGAGAACCACAATTGTAACTTTTTTATATCATAAGATGGCATTGTCTTGTATATGTGTATAATCAGTTTAAGCCGGCCAGTGTGGCCGTGCGGTTCTATGCACTTCAGTCTGGAACCGCGTGACGGCTACGGTCGCAGGTTCGAATCCTGCCTGGGGCATGGATGTGTGTGATGTACTT
The DNA here is from genome assembly GCF_021461395.2 of Schistocerca americana. Taxonomy (NCBI): domain Eukaryota; kingdom Metazoa; phylum Arthropoda; class Insecta; order Orthoptera; family Acrididae; genus Schistocerca; species Schistocerca americana. The sequence goes on along the minus strand of NC_060119.1, from coordinate 508,217,204 downwards.
AGGTTAGTTAGGTTTAAGTTGTTCTAAGTTCTAGGGGACTGATGACCTCAGATGTTAAGTTCCATAGTGCTCAGAGCCATTTGAACCAATATAATCAGTTTAAATAAAACATTCTTGAACTTTGCATGTGACTCGATCATTTTTTATTTCAGCAAAAGTAAAGGCAGATCAAGATATTTTAGCGCCCTCTGCTTGAGGTTTTCTGTATCCGCCACTGGGTCAGCCTGGCCTGTTGTGACTGTGGTTGTTGCTTCCCGTTTACACTTCACAATAAGTCACGAACAGTCGACTTGGGAAGAATTAGAGGGGTTTAACTGTCCGTGATGGATTTGTTATTCAGGCGTAGCCCACTTTCGAATTCGCTGATCGCTTCTGCCCCATCCGCTCTACTGTTACTATTCGTCTGCTGACAATTAATGCATGCCTACTGACAATACAAGACTCCCCGCCTCGTTTTGTACTGGCGCTTCCTCTTCTTGTGTCATCTAGTGGGCAGTTCCGCATTTCGTATGGTCAGTCAACGTATACTGCTCCATTATATGTCTCTGAGGTCGTTAATTCTTCGTTTCCTTTAAATATGTAGGGTAGTTTACTACTTGTTTTTGGAGAGTTGTTGTTGAATTTTCTTTACCTCATACAGTTTACATGGGTTGTCTACATTATTATTCGGAATGGCCAAGCTAGGAGGGTGCGTGACAGAATAGGCAATGATCTTAGGAATATTAAGAAGGCCTGACAAGAAGAAGCGACAGGATGATAGGACATCTGTTAAGACATCAGGGAATAATTTTCATAGTACTAGAGGGAACAGTTGAGGGTAAAAACAATAAAGGAAGACAGAGATTAGGATGCATCTAGCAAATGATTGAGGTCGTAGTTCTCAGTGGCAGGTCGCATCGAACGAGTCAGAAGACAAAGACCTGATGCCTAAATAAAGGCGTAACTGACAAAATAAAGGCGTAACTGACATCAAAGTGGTTTATTGGATAAATGTGTACAAAGGTCCAATGTATCTCCATGGTATGGTGGAAAATATTCGTTTTAAGACAGGTCAGTAGCGTGTCGAAGCCAATAGGAGAAAGAAATATCAGCCTCCCAGGACCACCATCGGCAAAACTCAACCGATTCGACTGGGGGAAGCTCTGGGAAGCGCCGCACCATGATCGTTGACGCCGTAGCGTCAGCACTGGCGGTACGGAACTTGGACGTCCACTTACCCCATTCGGAATAGGTGGAAGCATCGAATACATCGAGACTGTTACAACAGTTAGTAATAATTGTTACTCATTGTATACCCTTCCTCTACACAAGCGTCCTCGTGACGTGGTGATTTTGTTGTGATTGGTGCTTATGCCTAGGGAAGGAGCGTAATATATATATGTATGTTACATTCACACCAATTGGTGAAGGTAAAGAGACAACAAAAACATCAGCAGCTGCACTGGCATCCAAAATTAAAGCAACAAGCGGACATGTTGCAAGGCTGCGTGTATTTTGCCACATAACAGTATCAATAGGTGATAGTGAGATAGAAACAATGTGAAGTATACAGAACTTAAACAATTGCTACACGAATAACGGTATCATTACGAAGTCTGGGCCAATAGCATCTCATAACAACTCTTAATGAGGTCTAAGGATCTCGTCACGATACCTGACAGCAGTTAAAGCTTGGCTATTCACCCACAAAGTTTCCTGAAGATGTGTTTGAGTGGTCAACACAATCCTTGCCAACTCCATTAGGGATTCTCCTCGATATCGGCCTCTTTCCACAATGTTTGGGTCCCGAAATCGTATTCCACGTTCCCTCCAGATGGGAATCCGTTGAGAATCAATCTCCAGACCAAATCGGGACTCACCTATGAAAATCCCGTTGGCCTCCTGTTCGACCTTCCAGGTGGCATGTTGACGACTCCACTCTAGACGTTCCCTTCTGTGAAGACGCGTCAGTGATACACTTTAGCAGTTCTCCGATAGTGAAGGCAACTCTGACGAAGCCTTCTCCACAGCGTTTGGCTTGATGTAACACAACCATTTGATGCTGCGAGGTCAGACACCACATGCCGTGAAGTACTAAGCAGGTACCGTCGTGTCCTTACAGGCAAATAACGGTTCTGAATTCTGATATCACATGTGGTCTGCCCTGCCCTGGTCTTCAGGATACAGTTTCGGTCTATATAAATTGTGGCCAAGTTCGAGAAACAACAGAGCGATCCACATTAAGTCATCAGGCAACATAAGTTTGCGACCTGCTTCCATTCTTCCTATGGCCCTCCACTGCAGAGTCTGTATACAACGATTGTGGATGTGGAACTACCTGGCAAAGACTATCCCTTTTATAGATGCCATGATGCCATCTTTGGAGTGGCTTTTGTTGACCGCAATGCCGCCTTTCGTGCAGAACACGATCGTGCGTACATCTGTTGACAGTATGATTATATATGAATTAGATACAGGAAAGCGAAAAATCGCTTTGTGCTTTAATTTTGGACACAAGTGTATGTAACTGGCCAGCCGATGAGTAGCGGCTGTGGAATGGCGACGCGACGGTGGCGGTGGATAGGACACAGTAGCCCCCATTCTGGTACTTGTGGGTAATGGAAGATGAGCTGAAACTCATATGACTCGTATGAGCGCAGTAATTGAGGAGCTACATTATTATCCTACAAGGAGGGATCATCTTGATTGAATTTTCCTATTCCTCATACAATTGCTTTATCTTATTATATAAAATCATTAACAATTACTGTTATTGGTTTAGGTTCTTATTTAAGTTATCTTGTTTAAGAAAATTACGGTACAATGTGAATCAAATTCACTAGTGTGTGCTTTTATCTGATTACTATAACCGAAAAGTTATAAGTTTACTGTAATTTAAATTCTATATTATTACTTTTAGAAAATTAGCATATTGATAGCAGTGACTAAATCTAATTTAAATAAATAATATATCTTTGTGGGAAATGTGAAATATGACATCAAGGAAATCTAATTATGTTATCGTAATAAGACACGTTAGGTCATCTGACTGGCTACATATTCCCAGTGATTTATCAGTTACAAAGTGAATTACACCAAACTAATGTAAGAAAATATGTAGGGACGAGACTGATGTCTTACTCATGTCTGTGAATGTGATAATCATGACAATAATACTGAGTTTTATCTGTATGACTTAATTGAGAAAAAGGGTCAGAGGTTTGTTTCTACAGATATCGTAACAGTACTTACTCAAACTCACAAGAATCAGTCATGAGACAAAGTAATAAATAAGTGGAAATGGTTTCTCCAGCCATAAGGCTTTGTAGGGAAGCACATGGATGCAGAAATACAGATCTTTAACTAGCTCAATGTTAACGTGAATATGAAATTATCTATTCAAAGGTGCTTGTATATAAGCATTACACGCAGTCAATATTCCAAAAGATAAATCTAATATACAACGAATAAAATATGCTGTCATTCGTAGCACACAATATGGAGAAATCGACGAGATAATGCCAGCTTAGATTTTTTCCATACTATGGCTCTGAGCACTATGCGACTTAACTTCGGAGGTCATCAGTCGCCTGGAACTTAGAACTAATTAAACCTAACTAACCTAAGGACATCACGCACATCCATGCACGAGGCAGGATTCGAACCTGCGACAGTAGCGGTCGCTCGGCTCCAGACTGCAGCGCCTAGAACCGCACGGCCACTCCGGCCGGCTCCATACTATGTATGTGGGGCTAAGTATACCAGCTCTCAAATGGGTACGCGAGCAAAGTAATGCAGCACAATCTGTTCCCTTACAAACATACGTTTGAGAAAAAAGTGGCAAAGTGTTAAGTATGACTATATGTTTTAAGTACAACAAATAACGAACATGGAACAAGCTAAATGTGAAGCCACACTTTATAAATTTATTATTTGTGCTGTAATAAAAATATATAACATTTATAAACTATTGGCACATATATAACCATAACAAGAACGAAAAAGAAAGTAGAGGATCTGTTAGATGAAGATCAGTTTGACTCTAGGAAAGGTAAAGGCACCAGAAAGGCAGTTCTCGTGTTGCGGTTGTTAATGGAAGCAAGCATGGAGAAAAATGAAGACAAGTTCACAGGATATGCTGACCTGGAAAAAGATTTTAACGAAATCGTCGAAATGATTGGAATTGATTTGAAATTTCGTTAAAGAAGAATAATAAATTTTATCTTTTGCTTTTAAGTTAATTCTCTTTCGTGCGAACTTTGTTGTAGAACCACTCTCTTATTTTCGTGTGGTAATAAAAATTTTTACTTTTTTAAGAATTACGTACATCTAAGGAAAAAATAATATTTACGTGAACTCATATGAACTGGTTAAGAATATTAGGTTGAGAATTGAGTCCTTTAAATCATTCGGCCTTGGCATACACTTTCCAGATGCAGTGGGTTTTTTTGTTAAATATTTTTACTGAATTTTATCCCGGCACTAGCCATAGAACACAAGATTACCTCTATTAGCAGAAAATGTTTTAATTATTGCCAAGCCGACTTTTATCACTGATCAAACCTACTTCATTACACATTTAAGATATTTTGAAAGAACCAAACTGTTTAAATTTCAATGTTAACTAACATTAGCTATCCGCCTACGAATGCACAAACGTATAATTAATTCAAATTTTATCAGCCACATGATCACTCAAAAAGAAGAACAATTTCTTAATTCACTATTGATTTTTATGCTTCTGTTCCCGATTTACGGGTTTGATAATTTTTTAAATGTGCCGCCTATTGTTGGTCGCGGCACAGCCCAGCAACACCGCTAAAAAATGCTGAAAAATTCTTAAAGAAATTTTATAGATGACGTGGGCAAGCTAATTTACATAAATAATTCATACTTTTGATAAACTCTAATATATTTAGATCAAACAACAATACAACTCACATTAATTCGTAACGCATCGTCTAATGGCGGCTAAGTCCAGACAGAGACAAAAGAAGTCTACCCATCCGTAAAAAACTCTTTCACAGTGTCCTACCGCAATGACTTCTGAACAGAGAAGACCAAAGAATACATAATGCATTGTGCTTAAATAGTATTGCTGACTATTAACATTTCTTTGCAAATTGACGATATTATTCTCTTCTGACAACATTTTATATATATCTCTGCTATCGCAAATACTGACACATTTTACAATCACATAATAAATACAGAAAAATTCCTATCCTAAATACAGAGAAATATTACAACAAAAAAATATAAGGAGAATAACAAATGTCTTTTACACCACATTCAGTAATATTTTTTGTTCAATAATTACGATATATACAACTTGCCCAGAGCGGCGTATATGGTACAAATAAACTCTTGTTTAATAATGTGAGTTTGCCAGGGAACGTTACATTGCCCCCTGGCAGCATTTGGCAAAGAGTTTTTACACTTTGACACAATGGTGCCAGTAACGTTCTTTACACTTGTATATTTTACGGAATGGCTCTTTTATTTAGTCCCAGGGTTATATAAGTTCATGGCTCCCCCATTTGGGCGTAGGCAAACAGAAAACCTGGGCAAAACTGTGCCGGAGCCCAGCCATCCCAGTTGGTTCATGGTCAATATTGTCTCTTTAGCAGTTATTCATTTGAATTAAATTAGCAGTTCGTCACAAACGGTTACACAATTACACAATATCACAGTCACATACAGTTCGACTGAAGTTTTTTGTGTGTGATACTATTATTCTTGTGATACACTACAAGGTCACTTGTCCTACGTAGTAAATGTTCAATGTTTATCGAAATGAAGTCATTGACATGTTATTCAGTTTATGTGAACATAAAAAAAATCAATAATGCTGTATTTGGTGAGCGGTGCGGAGTGATTGTTGAGCGGCGCTCGGCGCGGCGCGCTGACTCCGTGTAGGTCACCGCCCCCGGCGTTGACAGCTACGGCGCGGAGGGGCGTGGCTGTCTGTCTGGTCTGCTACGGGCTGCTGCGGGCGCTGCATAGCTGATGTAGCCGGATGCGCGTTGGATATCCGCCCGCCCGTGCGACGTCTTATTGCAGTGCTCCAGGAAACATGCAACAAGTTCAGAAACAGTGTACTATCCTTATAGGCAATTTTCCTGCTGTGGGAAAGAACGCACACAGTTAGTGGCAGTTATTACTCAGTAGGCCTTCACTAGTCTGGTTTGCACAATATTTCGTTGTCACAGTAACACGTTTTATGGGCATACAATATTTTTCACCATGTCATGACTTGTCATTAGTCACACGCAAGTTTTCACCTTTGGACAAAATGTATCTCTGTAGTCAATGCGCTTTCCTAGCGTCCCTTGACACACAAAGAGTTAAAGTTTGACACTAGCTTGATCCACCGTCCGTTATCGGTTCACTGTTCGTGTCGTGCTAGTTCCTTGTCCACTTGCACACACGGCGATGATACAGTTTTTTATCACTTATACACAACTACTCCGTGACGTATTGCTGCAGGTTTAACAGTCACTGTCTGTCTCTGCCGCACAATACTGCACTTTTGTTTAAGTTTCTTTATTTTTATTTACAATGTCCGCTGTGCAATTTTTTTTTTTTTTTTTTTTTTTTTTTTTTGTAATATCACATTCATAACTCTTTACCAAGGTGTGATATTTGCGTACATGGTAACAAAATATGAAAATTTGGTATTAGTTTGCCCAAAAGTCATCTATATTCGTGTTCGAGTAGATTTTATTTGTGCATTCCAGCCGGATTCAGGCATATTGTTCAATAACTCCTTTGAACTCATGTCACACTTTACTATCAACGTCCTACGTAACTACAGTGTAGTCTCTGTAGGCAAAAATTGACTTGGACTGTATCTGGCTAGCTCTTTTTTACTGTTTGAATCTGCACGTGCTTCAATTGAAGCTTCTTTGTGCGTAACTTTGCATTACATAAACTTGCAACAAGTTTGCCTCCCGTGGTGCCCTCGGGTCACTACTGGGTGCATTATTTTCTCTAATAACGTTGGTGAGATAATAAAGTTCTCAGGGCCTCATATTATTGATATTATTCTGGGTTCGAATCTGTCAATCTGACAACTACACTTATATACATACATACACATAATAGAAAAGATTGTGCCAAGAAATATTTCAAATTTGGGCACATAGAAAATTATGTAGTACACTAACTAATCATTACTAAAATGTTCTTTTTGATTGAACTCTGTCACAGCTTAACACTACAAATAATTGCACTAATCAGATTATGTGTGCAAACATTTAGAGCATGTTCTAGATAACACAAATTAAAAGAGTACATAACACAAATATCCATACACATGAGAAAGTCAATCATATTCTTATAACTAAACACTTCTACACTAGTACATTATCTCTAAAGATCACACATCATTAATGTTCATTATTTACAAAAGAATGGCGTCGACATAGGACTATTAGTCTTTTACTGTAGGAATGCTTTTACATCCTTACGCGGATACAGTCCCCGTACTCTTCCTGAGTGGGGATCTGCTAAGAGATAGCTACACTCATGTGGCATACTTACTACTCTAAAAGGTCCATTGTACACCAATTGCCACTTGCTATTCTGTTTCAAGGATGCCGAGGACTTAGGATGATTGCGTAAGAGTACCAAGTCCCCAACACTAAATTTTTGGTTATTCGTCACATGTCGATTATATTTTTCTTTCCTTTTCTGAGCGCACCTGGTAAGGTTGCACTCTGCTTTTCTTATCTTCTCTTCCTTAGGCTCAGGAATGACTGGGACCTTAGGCAAAGGTGCCAGCCACTCATTCAAAACTCTATTATTATTCATTATAATCTCGTTTGGTGGATACCCCGTAGAAGCATGCGGGGTTGCGTTGTGAACTTCTACAAACTTAGGTATCAGATCTGGCCATCTTGTGTGTTTATATGCAATGTATAACCTGAAAAATTTATTTAACTCTCCAAATGTTCTCTCTACTAAACTTGCTTGTGGGTGAAAACGGGAAATTAGTATATGCTTTATATCTTGTTCATGTAAATAGTTTTTCCAGGTATGGCCTGTAAAATAGGAAGCATTATCCGATATTATCGCTTCAGGCTTACCCACTTGTGTAAAATATTCCTTCCCTAACCATTTAACTATTCCACGAGCAGTGGCTGATTTAAGGCAGTATATTTTTAAATATTTAGAGAAAAGGTCATACACCGCTAAAATGTACTTCAATCCACCCATGGCTCGTGGGTAGGGTCCTGCTATGTCTATAGATACTAGCTGAAGTGGTCGATGAGGCACTATAGGATGCAGTTCAAACCTTGTGGACTTATTTTGAAACTTAGCTTTTTGGCACAGAGGACAAGTCCTGATAATGGTGCGAGTCTGCTGGCTTATCCCCTTAAAATAACAGAATTTGGACAAAATCCTTATTGTCTTGCCTATCCCAGCGTGACCCCATGCTAAATGCGTGTGCCACACTACAGCTGGGATAGCCTGTTGTGGTATACACACGACTCCATGGTCATTTGACACACCTGTTTTATAATACAGAATATTATCTACTATTTTGAAATTCTGAACACTTTTAAGATTGGTTCCTTCTTTAATTTTGCTAATGATATCTCGCCAAATCGGATCAGTTTCCTGCAATATAGACATATTTTTACACATATGTAAAAAGTCCCTCCTATGTACCTTATCTTGTACTAATAGTATTCGATGTTCCTCCGATTGTTCCAAAATATTTGACATTGAGGATTGCCCTAGTGGAAGCCTCGACAAGGCGTCTGCTACAACATTATCTTGTCCTTTTAGGTACATGATTTTAATTTTATATTCCTGTAATGCTAACCTCCATCTTAGCAAGCGGGTATGGTATAATTTGCAAGTCATTAAATAGCTCAAAGCCTGGTGGTCACTGAATACTTTGACTTCTTTACCATAAATGTAATAGTTAAATTTCTTTACCGCCCAAACCACTGCAAGAGCCTCTAATTCGGTAGCGGAATATGCTCTCTCGCAGCTGTTTAGTGTGCGGCTGGCAAATCCGATTACATTGATTGTTGTGGGGTCGTTGCTCCTGTCCCACTGAAATAAACACGCGCCCAGACCGTATGAACACGAATCTGTCGCTATACAAAAATCTTTTGTCATGTCTGGGTGTCGCAGTATGTTTGCGCTCACCAAGGCATTTTTGATAGCGTCAAATGCGCGTTGACATTCATCTGTCCACACCCAGTGCGCATTTTTACGCAACAGGCTCAATAAAGATTCGTTATTCATTAATTGGTTGGGAACAAACCGTCTAAAAAAAGATGCTAGACCTATAAATGCTTTGAGCTGTTTCTTAGTTCTCGGACTAGGAAACCCACGAATTACATCAAGTTTTTTGCTGTCAGGCTTGATGCCTTGTGGTGTTATTATGTGACCTAGAAATTTAATCTGATTACGTCCAAATTTGGATTTATCAAGATTCGCTGTTACTCCCGCTTGCTTAAACCTTTCTAAGACTTTACTCGGTAGTTCTACGTGCTCCTCCCAGGTGGCAGTGGCAATCACTAGATCGTCTACATACACTGTTACCCTTTGTAGCAAATCCGGACCTAAAACCGCGTCGAGGGCTGTTATGAAAACTCCTGCACTTACATTTAAGCCGAAAGGTAGTACCCTAAATTGGTAGCTCCTTCCCCCAAATATAAATGCAGTATATTTCCTCGACTCGGGTGTGAGCAGGATTTGCCAGAAAGAACTTCTCATATCAATAGATGTCAAATATTGCACTCCATGAAATTTTTGAATTTGCTCATCAAGATTTTCCGGATGAGTCCTAACAGGCACAATAATTTCATTTATGTCTCTCGCATCTAGTACTAACCGTACCTGTCCGTCTGCTTTTGCTACCGCCACCAAAGGACTACTATAAGGGGACAAAGACGGTTCTATTATTCCCCACTCGATCAGTTTTCTTATTTCTTTAGCTACTATTTCCTTCTTGGACCAAGGAATGGAGTATGAGGCTCGACAGTAAGTTTTGTGAGGCTTCACCTCGATATTGTACTGATATCCCTTAACAACTCCTGGTCGTTCTGAAAATACATCTGCATAATTAGATAATAACTGTACCAAATCCTGCTGTTGCATAGAGTCCAAATTTTCGGACTGTGATACTTTGTTCACAAGTGCGTCCACATTTGCTTTTAATTGATCACCTTGTACGTCAGGATAATAGAGATTCTGTCCTAGACAATGATTGTCTAAATGTAGTATCGACTGATTCCTACACTTTATGTTAATAGCATTACAATTAGGTACAGGTACCTCTTCAGATCTGAGCATGGACAATTCTATTCTCCTACCAGCATTCATCAAGCTTAATTTTCCCCGAGAAAGGTCGATTATTGCGTCCCTTTCTCTTAAAAAATCTACCCCCAAAATGCAGGCTACTTTTAAACCCTTTACTACGAGGAATGAGCACGCTATGGCTTCATCCCCTAAATACATCTCTACCCGCACTTGGAGTTTAATTATTTGTCGCTGTGCACTTATGGCTCCAGTGACTTTACAATTATTCACGGGAAAAGTCAGCATACGCCTTTCCTTCCCCAGTACTTTGAATAAGTCCATACTCATAACACTGACAGTAGCACCTGTATCTACGACCGCTTGCACATCAATATTATTAATTTTGACCCCTATTATCGCTTGTACTTTGTCTTTGTGCTCCTTTATGCACGTGGATGGTTCAGTTATTAATTCATCTCCCATCTGTACCCCGTCATTATACCTAAGGATACAGATTTTGTTCGGTGTTTTGTTCTGTGTCGGGCTGCTCTCACTCCAAACCTCAGCCGACGATGGAGAGCGTATCTCGGCTGCATCTAGTTTGTTGAATTATTGCTAGTGGATGGGCGTGGCTGCTCTGTGTCACTGACCTCCACTATGTGCACGTTGTGTTGCGTCGGCCGCCACGGTTGCGCAATTGGCGCATTTTGTGGTGGCGGTCGGTTATTGTCATACCTATCACTGTTTTGCCGGTCCGGACTGGGCCTCTGGTTCTGCGGCCAAGTTCGGTTTGCATCATTATAAGTATTAATGTTGCTCGGCCCCCTGGCATTTTTCCATCTATTATTGCTTGGTGGGCCTGTCTCATACCGGTCATCGAACCTCCTTTTCCGGTCATTATTTACCGGCGGACCATTGCCGTTCCGGTCTCTACCTCTATTTCCGTTCTGTGCATACTCTTGTCTCCTATTATTACCTCCGCCGTTTCCATTACTTGGTGGAGGCGTGTTATTTCGACCATTTCTATAACCGTTTCCGTTACTTCTAGCCTGTTCAGAGGCTGCCTTAACATCCTCCTGAATCAGGTCAATTGAGTCCAGAACAGACAAGAAATGTTCCATATCATTTTCGGGCACGTGTATAAGTTTTTCCTTTACATGTATCGGCAAGTGTGATTTCAAAAGTCTAATCAAATCCCGGGATGAAATCTGTTCGTCCCAGTAACGGGTCTTATTAATGTACTTCTCGAAATATTTTCGCAAATTGCCTAGTCGTGGAGAATACGGCTCTGGATTATGTACCTCCTTCCGTAATCTCTCCTGGATACATGTTGACCAATATTTGGCCAAGAATGCTTTTTCAAATTGCTCATATGTATCACAACTGTCAGCTGCTTCGGTTGCCCATAATGCAGCATCTCCTTGTATGTAGGACATAACGAACTGTATTTTCTGGGTATGACTCCAAACGCTAGGCAAAAAGTTTCTAAATCCCTTGATAAACACTACAGGGTGAACAGATTTCTTCTCCGTTGTAAAGATCTGAAACTGTCGGTTCCTAATCAAGCTTTCTTCAATCACTACTTTGGAATGACATTTATTTGTTTCGCTTACATTGGTTGCCTGTTCTGTCTCGCAGTCGCAATTTTTTACTGCAGTATTTATATGCCTATCATTGTTGTACCTGGCTGGCGTGACATACGCCCGTGCCTCGTCATGCCGCAAGCTAAGCTCCATCTCGGCAAGACGACGGTCCACACTCCGCTGCCACAGCGGAATGTCCTTGTGCACTATCCTTTTTAGATCCTGCACATCCGCACTTGAGCCCACATCTCTGGCCTCAATTGCGGCGTGCACTTTCTGATCTATTTCTTTTATGACTTCATTTTCTACTTTGAGCACTTGTTCGATCACTTTGTTCTCAATTACTTGAGTTGTGTCAATTTCTAGTTGTTCGACCCTATTAGTCAGGACACTGATTTCCTCTACTATATTGGCGTTAGCCACTTGAACACTATCTACTCTTTCGCTTAATTCTTGCACCGTTTTGGGTATGGTTTCATATTTTTGTTTCAAACTAACAATCTCACTTTGCATAACTTCTAAAGTTTGCATCAACTGCAAGTCCCTCTCATGCAGGCGTCGGTCACGCTCTGCTTGTTTAGCATCACGTTCTCTATCGCGCTCTGCTTGTTTGGCAAATTCAGCTACCAATTTCTGGTCACGCTCTGCTTGTTCAGCATCACGTTCTCTATCGCGTTCTGCTTGTTTAGCATCACGTTCTCTATCGCGTTCTGCTTGCACACGTACAAATTCGGCTTGGAAATTGAGCATGCGCTCGAACATAACTCTTAATGATTGCACTTCTGACACCTCATCACTCTCTGGTCCGTGTCCAGTGCTTGCGGATGGCACAGTGTTTCCGCTATCAACTGAATCACTGGGTGGCAATGGCAACATTTCTTGCCCTTCTGCCCCCAGATTTTCATATTGTACTTCCTGAACTACATCACTAACATTACTTTGTGTCCCACTTTCCAACTCGGTATCACTACTTACTGACTGTTGCTCATTATCCATGTTGATATCTTTCTGACTACGCAATCTAACCATAGTAAACAAAAGAAATAAAATCTGAACTAAATATCCTAACACTCAGGTTTCACTGACATAATCACACAAGAAATGGACATTAACTAATACACACTTACTATATACTACAATGACTAACTACCTAAATGTCCTGTTATTTTAAAACACAGTACTAACAACAAGCACACCACTAATGATCCGAGAACACTGCACTGAGGCTACTTTACTACCCACAGGACAACTACACTGTAGCTTTACCTTTTGGTGATCTATCTTGGGTGCAGCTGCCCCCTGATATTGTGGTAGGTAATTAATTTTTCGAAATATTGAGCTCTCTTCTTCAGCTTGCCTCTGGGTACATAGTGTTCTCATGCAAAAAATCATACACAGGTATTACCACACAATATTGGTTATGCAATACATACAATACATAGAAAAATTATTAAATGTTCTGCAACAAAGTTCGACTATATTAATTCCCTAGTTATCTCACGGGTATTTAGTGGCCACTGCATATTCGAGCCCCACGTTGGGCGCCAATTTAACGAAATCGTCGAAATGATTGGAATTGATTTGAAATTTCGTTAAAGAAGAATAATAAATTTTATCTTTTGCTTTTAAGTTAATTCTCTTTCGTGCGAACTTTGTTGTAGAACCACTCTCTTATTTTCGTGTGGTAATAAAAATTTTTACTTTTTTAAGAATTACGTACATCTAAGGAAAAAATAATATTTACGTGAACTCATATGAACTGGTTAAGAATATTAGGTTGAGAATTGAGTCCTTTAAATCATTCGGCCTTGGCATACACTTTCCAGATGCAGTGGGTTTTTTTGTTAAATATTTTTACTGAATTTTATCCCGGCACTAGCCATAGAACACAAGATTACCTCTATTAGCAGAAAATGTTTTAATTATTGCCAAGCCGACTTTTATCACTGATCAAACCTACTTCATTACACATTTAAGATATTTTGAAAGAACCAAACTGTTTAAATTTCAATGTTAACTAACATTAGCTATCCGCCTACGAATGCACAAACGTATAATTAATTCAAATTTTATCAGCCACATGATCACTCAAAAAGAAGAACAATTTCTTAATTCACTATTGATTTTTATGCTTCTGTTCCCGATTTACGGGTTTGATAATTTTTTAAATGTGCCGCCTATTGTTGGTCGCGGCACAGCCCAGCAACACCGCTAAAAAATGCTGAAAAATTCTTAAAGAAATTTTATAGATGACGTGGGCAAGCTAATTTACATAAATAATTCATACTTTTGATAAACTCTAATATATTTAGATCAAACAACAATACAACTCACATTAATTCGTAACGCATCGTCTAATGGCGGCTAAGTCCAGACAGAGACAAAAGAAGTCTACCCATCCGTAAAAAACTCTTTCACAGTGTCCTACCGCAATGACTTCTGAACAGAGAAGACCAAAGAATACATAATGCATTGTGCTTAAATAGTATTGCTGACTATTAACATTTCTTTGCAAATTGACGATATTATTCTCTTCTGACAACATTTTATATATATCTCTGCTATCGCAAATACTGACACATTTTACAATCACATAATAAATACAGAAAAATTCCTATCCTAAATACAGAGAAATATTACAACAAAAAAATATAAGGAGAATAACAAATGTCTTTTACACCACATTCAGTAATATTTTTTGTTCAATAATTACGATATATACAACTTGCCCAGAGCGGCGTATATGGTACAAATAAACTCTTGTTTAATAATGTGAGTTTGCCAGGGAACGTTACAAGCACAATCTGTTCCCTTACAAACATACGTTTGAGAAAAAAGTGGCAAAGTGTTAAGTATGACTATATGTTTTAAGTACAACAAATAACGAACATGGAACAAGCTAAATGTGAAGCCACACTTTATAAATTTCTTATTTGTGCTGTAATAAAAATATATAACATTTATAAACTATTGGCACATATATAACCATAACAAGAACGAAAAAGAAAGTAGAGGATCTGTTAGATGAAGATCAGTTTGACTCTAGGAAAGGTAAAGGCACCAGAAAGGCAGTTCTCGTGTTGCGGTTGTTAATGGAAGCAAGCATGGAGAAAAATGAAGACAAGTTCACAGGATATGCTGACCTGGAAAAAGATTTTGCAAAGTAAAATGGTTTAAGATGTTCGAAATAGTGAGATGAATAGCGGTTACGTGTAGGAAATGACGGGTAATATACAATATTTACAATAACCAATAGGGAACAATAACACTGGAACACGAAGAACGAAGTGATCGGATTAAAAAGGATGTAAGTCTTTCGCCCCTACTGATCAATCTATACATCGATGAAGCGATGACGGATGTAAAAAAAATTAAAATTCAAGGTGAAAGGTTATCAGTGACAAGATTGCTGTCCTCCGTGAAAGTGAAGAAGAATTACAGCATTTGTTGAATGGAATAAACAGTCTAATCAGTGAAGAATAAGGTCTGAATGTTAATCGAGGAAAGACGAAAGTAAGGAGAAGTAGCAGAGAGGAGAACAGCGAGAAACGTAACATCAGAAACGGTGATCACGCAGTAGATGAAATTAAGGAATTCTGCTACCTAGGCAGTAAAATAACACAGGTGCATGGAGTAAGGAAGACATAAGAAGCAGACTAGAAATTTAAAAATGTGAGCTCCTGACCTAGAGACGTCTATCATCATCAAACATAGGCCTTAATTTCTGAGAATGTACGTTTGGAGCACAGGATTGCATGTTAGTGAAACGTGGACTCTGGGAAAACAGGAACAGAAGAAAATCGAAGCATTTGAGAAGTGATGCTAGAAGAACGTTGAAAAAGGTTGGCACAGGAGGCTAATTCGCGGAAGGCCCCATATTTTCATTGCGGTAATAGTTTATTGCACGAGAATCAATACTTAATGATAATTTCTCAAAGTAGTTAAAAAGCAATCACTCGTATTCATCGCGAAATCTGTAGGAAAATCTTTACCTGAACAACGTCAACGGAAAGAGTACTAAAGTAAACATAGTTCCAAGTGTAGAGCAACTGCTAAATACAAGTTGAGGCTATACATTATTAAAAAATTATCTCCATGCTTAGTTATATATATCATCTCTGAAGAGTAATTATTGGCATACTAACATGAGAAACAGCGTACAGCGGCTCGCATTCAAGGCCAAATAATGAAAATTAGAATTCTTCAAGTGATAAGAAGAAGTGATGAGAATCTCAGTACCGTCAGCTACGAAAATATTTACAACACTCTTGTAGCTGAGAGGGTCATCTCTCTTGGTTAGCACTTTGCTAATTCCCTGAACCGTCGCAGGAATGCGACCATGAAGACAGAGAATTCGGCGGATAATAACTTGGTTAGAATTCTTCAATAATGTTAAGATGACAAATAGACAAAGTGCAAATATGAAAGAAGTACTGGCGTCTGTTAGTGGTAGCAGGACGACAGAAGAGCTCATGGAGAGCGATCAGTAGCGCGGCGGTGACACGCGACGTTCGTAGCCAGCTGGTTTGTGCGGCAGCACAAAGCTTACAATGCCAGGAAGCTCGCTTGCAAATGAATTAAAAGTTAAAAATCCCAACAAGAATCACCTGCCGCATATAATCAGTGATTTCTGCTGTTTGATGTGCCCCTGTTCTCTGTTTTTCAGTGGAAAACAAGGAAATACACTGCAGTGTAACTATCAATAGTAATAGATAAATCTTAGTGGCATTATTCCGTTGGTCGCAAACTTCTGTATAGATGTGGTTAAGTTAGTGCAGTTGTAGGTCTACCGTTAATGTACAAATCAGATAAGTTCACAAGATATACGCTGATCAGCCATAACATTGTGACCACCTATCTAGCAGCCGCTATGTCCATCTCTGGCAGGGGTAACTGTGGCGACGCGTAGTAGCTGGAAAAATTGAGGCCTTGGTAGATCGCTGGAGGAAGTTGGCACCACACCTGAACATGAAAATCACCTAATTCCAGTAAATTTCGGGGAGGGGGCAATGAGCTCTGACACCACGTTCAGTCAGATCCCAGACGTGCTCGATTGGGTTCGGATGTTGCGCGTTGGAGGACGCGCACATCAATTGGAACTCGCCACTGTATTCCTCGAACCGCTCCATCGCACTTCTGGCCTTGTGACATGGCGCATTATCTTGTTGAAAAATACCACTGCCGTCGGGAAACTTGATCTCCATGAAGGGATGTACGTGGTCTGCAACCAGTGTACGATACTCCTTGGCCGTCATGGCGTTTACGCGAGCTCTACTGGACCCATGATTGCCAACGTGAATGTCCACCATAGTATAATGGAGCCACCGTCAGCTTGTCTCCGTCCCGCTGTACCGGTGTCAGGGAGCTGTTCCCCCGCAAAACGACAGACTCGCGTCCTCCCGTCGGTATGATGAAGAAGGTATCGGGATTTATCAGACCATGCAACGCTAGGACACTGCGCTAACGTCCAGTGCTGAAGATCACGCGTCCGTTTTTGTCGTAGTTGCCGATGGCGTGGCGTTAACACTGGCAGATGCTTGGGTCGTCGGCTGTGGAGGCCCATCGTTAGCAGTGTTGGTTGCACTGTGTGTTCAGACACACTTCTACTCTGCCCAGCATTAAAGTCTGATGTTAGTTCCGCCACAGTTCGCCTCATGTCCTATTTTACAAGTCTACCCAGCCTACGTCTGTAATGAGGGGTGGGTGCTCAGCTCTATGATGTCTGGAAGTGGTTTCATTTTGGTTTCGTTACTTGTTGAAGACACTCACCACTGCACTCCTCGAATACCCGACAAGTCGTGCAGTTTCCGAAATGCTCGTGCCGAGCCTCCTGGTCATGACAATCTGCCCTCGGTCACACTCAGACAGATTGCGCATCTTCCCCTTCTACACACGGAAAGCACACTCACTGATACTGCATGCACCGTGCGTGAGTCTGACTAGCAGTCACTCCTCGCCGATTGACGCTACTATCGCCTGTACGGGTTCATATCGTTGTAGGTCGGAGGTCATAACATTCTGGCTGATCAGTATAAATGTTGGGACATTTATATTTAGCAGATACACCAGAGCTAGTAGTTCCTTGTCTGGTGAGCTATATTGTCAACAGACTTTCCCGAGAAAGAGGGTTCAGAGAAACGTCTACCATCGTATTAATTTTCATACCATTGTATTAATTGTCAGCGTCGCAGGTAGTGAAAGCACAGGTCTTGTAAAGTTGAAGCATTTGCTACAGGGGGATTTGTTTGTGCCTTTTCGTCCCCATTAGATAGTGCTGCCTGATTCAGACTTTCATTTATTTGTTGGTTCTGCAACATAAGAGTTAGAATTTTCTGCTTTAACTTCTCTAATGCTCAATTTTGATCTCACTGACAACACATTTATTATTAACAATTTCGTGGAAGGTACCGTACTTGGGCACTGAAATAATTCAACGGCGAAAATTGAAAATTTGTACTTGACAGGGACTTGAAGCCGGATTTCTCGCTTTATACAAGCACTTAATCGCTTCGGCTATCCGAGCACGCTTTCCGTCCGACCCAAATTTTCGTCTTATTGCACACTACCCACTAGCGTCCCTGTTCGTTTTACCTTATTCGGTCACATCATTTCCCCGTATTCCTGCAAGAGGCTCGGGCCCTATTTTGCATGCACACTGAGGATATCATAGCAGTCAAGCTTACATATGCACTATATACATAAGTAGGCTGTTTAGGTTTTTATGTTGGTAACGCCACGTAGCGCTCTATATGAAAATCACTGTCTGTGCTGTGTGAAGTCTGTGTCTGGTTTGCATTGTTGGAATATTTGCTATTGTAGTGTTGGGCAGTTGGATGTGAACAGTGCGTAGCGTTGCGCAGTTGGAGGTGAGCCGCCAGCAGTGGTGGATGTGGGGAGAGAGATGGCTGAATTTTGAGAGCGGACGATCTGGACGTGTGTCCATCAGGAAGAGCAAATTTGTAATATTGGGTATCATGAACTGATATATATATATATATATATATATATATATATATATATATAATGACTTTTGAACATTATTAAGGTAAATACATTGTTTGTTCTCTACCAAAATCTTTCATTTTCTAACTATGCCTGTCAGTAGTTAGTGCCATCAGTAGTTAGAATCTTTTATTTAGCTGGCAGTATTGGCGCTCGCCTTATTGCAGTAGTTCGAGTAACGAAGATTTTTGTGAGGTAAGTGATTCATGAATGTTATAGGTTATTGTTAGCCAGGGCCATTCTTTTGTAGGGATTGTTGAAAGGCAAATTGCGTTGCGCTAAAAATATTGTGTGTTAGTTTAGTGTTGATCAGAATAAGTAAAGAGAGATTTTTCTGAGTACGTTCAGTTCTGCTCAGCTGTTTTAAAATCAAATAACGTAAGAGGTTTATCAGCACAGTAATTCATTAATTTTTCTAAGGGGACGTTTCATATGGCGACCCTGCCAAGATATATCACTGGAATCTTCTGATTTTTTTCTTGTAGTTTGAGTAATTAGTGTAGTTATTGTTTAGTGCTAGCGCATAATTGTAGAGAGAATTTTCTTTGTAGTTGTAGTTTTTCATTGTTTTGGTGTAGATTTGCACCAAGTATTTCGCAGCCGTGCTTCAATTAACTGGATATTATTTTCAGTGCTATTTTATTGTGTTTTCTCTTTTTGCTCTTCAAATTGTGCTTTTCTGTGTTATCATGTGAAATATTGTGACAATTATGGCGTGTGAAAAACGTAACACTAGGCTTCAAAGTAAGTTGAGAAATGACAGTGAAGACGAGAGTAGTGTGTTAGCACCACCGTGTAATGAATTAACAAATATTCAGAATAGTAATTTGGTAACTGTGCATAGGGAAATGGACTAGGGAATAAATAATGGTGTAGACAGTGAAACAATTAGTAAACAGGGAAGCATTGTCGATCGATCGGTCGGCAACAGCTCACCTCAGGAATCCGAAATGACAGGACAAAATTTTGCAAATACCGTAGATTCAGGTTTTCCGTCCTCACCTTTTTCTCAATTAAGTCACGGCACATTTTCTGCTTTTCAAAATACGAATGCTGCCGGTGCAAATGCACTGTCGATAGGCACAAAGGAACATGTTCCTGACACTAAAACATTATTATTGCAATTATTGCAACAAATGGAACAAAATCAAAAACAATCACAGCAACAAATGGAACAAAAACAGAAACAAATTCAAGAAACACTTCAACAAACCCGTGAAGGTTTAACTGCTGAATTACTTAAAATCGAATCGAAATTTCAAAAAGTCTGTAATGACGTAAAAACACAAATTTGTGAGCACTTTCACCCTATTTTTTCGCGGCATGAAAACGCATTACAGAATCACGAAGCAACCATAAAAGAATTGCAAGCTATTGTTCATGAAAATCACGAGACTTTGCGGGCAAAAACTGACTCAGTTGCATCTACCAATTTGGTGACACAGGATCGGTAGTCTTTAATGACACAGAAGAGTACGAACAAATTGAGAAATTCAAACAAAACTAGAATCAAATTAATACACAGTACAAAAGAGAAATCCGGGAAGGACAAGATCAGTTGGCATAAGTAATAAAAGAATTACGTATTTCAGGGGAGACTCGCGCTCCAACACGGGAAGAGGGACTTAGAAATACGGAAAAGCCACAAAATAATGACACAGGGCATTTCGGAAATTATGAAAGAAATTGGCAAGGTGCACCGAATTTTGAGATGGAACCGCCGACACGACGTAACAATGACCGATATGCGACTCGCCATCACAATGACTTTGAGTATAAGCTGTTCATTACTACACGTAAATTCAAAACATTTAAGAACTCTGGCAACGACATTCATCCACAAGCGTGGCTTCATCAATTCTCTCATTGTTTTCCTCCCAACTGGTCATTGGAGCACAGATCAGAATTTATGTATGACTACTTAGAGAATGAACCAGCTGTAAGAATGTGATCGGTCATTAACGATTGTCACAGTCAAGGAGAATTTTATCATGCCTTCCTCTCAGCGTACTGATCTCAAGCTACTCAAGATCGCGTAAAACATAGCATCATGATGGAGAAACACTTTGAACAATCTGAATTTTCCAGTCTTGTCAAATATTTTGAAGACATGTTGCACAAGAATCAGTACCTGTCGAACCCACACAGCCCCTCAGAACTCATCCGCATTTGCTTAATCAAATTTCCTGAACATTTACGACATATTATTGTGGTAAGACGTTGCAAAGACGACATTGAAGCTTTTCAGGGACTGTTACAAGAATTGGAAATTGACACTGACAATCGCGGGACGAGAAAACAGGAAAACAATCATTACAGGTCACATCCGTCACAATTCCGTGACGACAGAAACAATGACTGGACACGAAAAGGCTATTCTTACAACACAAATCGTGACCAAAACAGATACCACCCATATGACAATCACTGGCAGAGTAATAATAATCACGGGGAAAGACCACCTGTCTGTGGTAATGACTATGACAGAGACATTCAGAGAAATAGACAATATGGGAACCAAAATAATTATTATCAAAGGAGACAGAACAATTTCAGACGCAACGGTCCACCGCGCAGTTACGATTCCGGGAGAAATTCTCCACCACATGACAGACAAAAAAGGAACCATGGAAACTACCGACATAACGACAGACCTGAATTTCATCAGAACTGGCGGGATTCAAACAGGGCAGGGCCCTCTCGAGAAGGTGAATTTATAGAAGTTACGTCTCCTAATCCCAATAACGACGCACGCCAACAAAGTGACAGTAGGCAATGACTCACACCGCTCGCAGTCACAATACGTACTTATGAAGCTGACGATGTAGCTGCCGTGGCTAGTAATTACGCAAAAAATGGAAGACATTAGGGACATCTTACTCCAGGAACACGACGTAAAACAGAACAACATTGCATATCCTGTAGTTCACATTACAGTAAATGACGTAAAGCTTACGGCAGTACTTGACTCTGGCAGTCCCATTTCAGTAATTAGTGAAACAGCCTACTTACATATGTAGTACGCATGTATAGTACATTTACTATCAATAATAACCTTTATTGTTGAAGTGCTTCCGCTACACGCATCCTTCCCCTGCACTCTGGTTTTAACAATTTTTTTGTCTCAACTTTCATTCTAAAAACTTTTCCAACTTTCACACAAAGAATGAAGTAACAAGAGAAGTAGCACTGTGTCATTCTCCAATTAAACAAGATAACAAATAAATAAAAATCAACAAACAAAGCCAAGAAAATGCTGTTTCAATGAAAGTGGAGCTATCCAGCTTTCAATAAAGATGTATTTCAAAGCAGATATTCCCGGGCGTTCTTCTGTTTTCCAGCTCACCAATATTCACGGCGACACAGAGCAATATCAGTTCAATACTGACAGTCGGTGTCTTCAGGCTGCAATGACGACGACGGTGATCTAGGAGATATTTATCGAATAAATCATAATCTACATATTTTAAATTCGATATTAGTCTTTAGAGTATTAGTCTGCGTCACTTATTACACTAGAAACAACTAACAAACCGACATTTCGACCTTCTTTTTAGCGGTCATCTTCTGTATGAGGAAAGTGTCAAGTTTTGCCCTGTTCAGTTTACTAATATTTCATCTTTCTTTTACAGCCTGAATTGTAAATAGAACACGAAATCTTTTATGAATTAGCTTTGGAGTTAGTAATAGCGACTGGTTGACATAACCTCTGAAGGTATGATCCAATGGCACATAAAGGGAAGAGGCACATTCTGATTAAGAGGAAAAAAAAGGAACATTTTTCTAGGCTTTGCGACCCAGTGGTGATTTAGAGTTATGGGAATGATGGTAGTGATAGATGTTGTGCGTATGTATACTAATACCCTCTACAATTGAAGGTGTGCACCTGTTACAATGTACACTGCAGAACGGTGATGTGTCGCACATGTCTTTCAAATAAGCAGGTGCGGGTAGAACAGACAATGAGCTCAAGACTTTGAATGCCTTAAAAGTTCAATTTTTGCTAAGTGATATAAATTTTACTTATTTAGTTTGTATTTAGACTATTAATATACAGTAATCAGCTTATCACTCCCCCTATGGGCATTTTCAAGTGATAATTACGTACAGTTAAAATACTGACTTAATAATGACCATGAAGGCAGTAATGAGCTTATTGTATCAGATTGGTAAATACAGCCTAGTTACGAGAGACGCTGTCAGTAATTTGGTATATGATCTAGACCCCAGACATAAAAATTTATATCATAATAGCAATAGACAAGTCAGCGTTGTGTAATTTCGAACACAGCAATGGTTTGAGTTTCTGGACGGTGAGCTAATAGAATAACGGAAGGAATATAACATAATTTTAGACAGTACTGGGATGGCTCTCCCTTGTTCTGCATGTTCCTTTAACGTATAGCAGAATATAAAATGTATCTGTGACATCGTTCTTTATGTTCTCTTCAACAGCGAGCAGGAACGGACAACGAAGCTAATTGTGGCTTTCTATCATATGAGCAGGATGACGCATAAAAAAGAACGGTACGTTAGGGGAAGCAGCTACAAAGTAAAAATTACAGTCGAAAATTCGGAAACTAACAGCGTGGTGGAAGTTTTAAAAAGTACACGAAGTGAGTAACGTTTTCTGTTTGAAAACTGCACTTAGTTACAAAGACACTCGCTCAACAGAATTGTCGAAAAATATAACATTAGCTTAAAGTGCTTCTTTCAGATGCGGTTAAGAGGTAACAGTAACAGACCTAATTAATTAAAATGGTAAAAAGTTTGCTTATTTAACAAAGCGAAACTGGAGGGTGTACGCGACGAAAATGAGATAAGAGTGCACTGTGAGAGAACGTTAGTGCTACATGTACATTCAGGAAATGTTTGCAGCCGATAGCGTTCTGTGAAGCATGTGTGCACAGAACACTTATGTCAGTTCATATCACATACTTAAAAAAAAAACTAAAATTCATTGATTTCTGTTTAGCCTCTGTAACAAGTCAAGAAATTTCATCAGCTTCCTCACTATGTGCTCATTTGATAGAATGATATTTGGTAAATAGCTGGATAATCAGTCACTGTACACTTTATTATTTGTATGTCAGTTTCGTATCTACCCACAGCTGCGTGGTCTTCTTTAGAATTATTGAAACGCTTTCTCAGTTAACCTTTCTAGCGGTAGTTTAGATTCAGAACTGGTAATGCTCTCTCAGACTATACCCAGGAGAATGGTAATACTCAAGGCATCGTCTTAAAAATTTCCCTTTTTGTATAATATCCATTAAAAATACAATATTCATTATCAGGTGCCTAGTCCGATGCTCTCTTTTTGTGGACGATTTTTAATCTTTTTATCTTTTTCTAGTGTCGACATGATCGCTTAACAACGGCAAATAGCATTATGGGGTTTAAAATATTGGGTTGAAATCTCAGGCTCTGAATTTCCACCGGAAAAATGCTTGTACCTGTATCAATTTCAGTCTTGGACGTCATGTTGTTAATGCACGTGAAATGCTGTAGGGGGACAGTATTCTTAGATTTAAGGCATTTGTAAAAAAAAAACTGGATGGACAAATTGAGCAGCTCAAGGCAAGAGATCTAAAGGCTCTAAACTGGTCGTAGGTTGTGTTCCAAAAATGAGCAGCATAGAGACAGAAGTGATGACACTTTCTGCAGCACCTGACCATCATTTTGCAGGACAATGCCAAGCACGTACAGTGCAAGCTGCTACTGATTTGTTTGACTGATGGGCTGCTAAGTGCTATACTACCTACTGCACTCCACTGACTTACGCCCTCGTAAGTTCATCTCGATTTCTAAACTGAAGGAAACACTTCACGGCATTCGCTTCAGAACTGCTACAAATTCGAAGGACAATAGACCACGCCACTCGAACTGTCAACAAAACTGGCGCTGCTGAGAGTATCCTACGACTTCCACATCGCTGGCGACAGGTTATACACAATACTGGTGACTACTTTCAAGGTCAGTAAAACTTTGAAACACGTATCTGTACATAAATAGTTGCCAGTTTTAAAGTTCCAACCCTCGCATACAGCACCATCCTACCTAAATACCTTGATCCTTGATCTCCGTTCAGCATGAGGCCATTGGAAGCGCAACAGGAGAGCTGAAAAGAAGTCCCATGCAGAGCCTCTATACTAACTCTGACGAACCGTCTTCAAGTATCAAAAATGGTTCGAATGGCTCTGAGCACTATGGGACTTAACTGCTGAGGTCATCAGTCCCCTAGAACTTTGAACTACTTAAACTTAACTAACCTAAGGACATCACACACATCCATGCCCGAGGCAGGATTCGAACCTGCGACCGTAGCGGTCGCGCAGATCCAGACTGTAGCGCCTAGAACCGCTCGGCCACTCTTCAAGTATCCAGCGGAAGTTATTTATGGCACGACTTGCATTTAAGCTGTGGTCAGTCCCACGGTCTTCTTGTTCGATCGTCAGCAGAACATGGCTATGTAAACTTGCAGGAGAGCAATAAAATGGTTTGAGATTAGAGAGAAGGAGCAATTCGGAGAGTGCAATGTGGCAGCCCTGAGTACTGCAACGCAGGTGTGGAGCAGGTACCACGCCCTGGTTAGTAGTGAGGCTACTTTTAAATTTCACAAAGAATTTCTATACGCCAACCTTCATTTCTAAACAAGTATTATACGACTGTTTGGATGGGAACTGAGATTTCACAGTTACATGCGCTGATCGGGTGCAAGTAGCTCCATATTGTCGGCTGTACAGTAGTTTATCTTGATAGATTATTTAGGATTCGAATTTCAGAAAAATTTACAGTCTTGGACGCAGATATCTTTGGAATCCTGAATGGAGTCGAGCAGATAAGTTGCAATCGACGTAATCGTGATCTGATTGACTAAGGACCCTACAAAGGATTCACCAAATTTCCCTGCTGACAGAGTTGTCCAAAACATCCAAGATGGGCATCACATACTACGACGGCAAGAAAAACGAAAACCATTCTGCTGGCCCCTGGGCCAAGTAAGAATTCAGGGAAGTAAGCAAGCTGACACTATAACAAGGGAAGCAAGGAACAAACATAATGCGCTACTCGTTGCTGCCCCCTTTGCTGCTGTACCCTTGGTGATAAAGAGGAGAGCTATGTATCATTCGAATAATGAGTCACTGAGGGGAGAAATTAATACTTTAAAAACAAACAGTATTAGCTTTGTGAACGTCTCTCCAGTCACGCTGATGGAATGAAATGGATTTAACACTATTAAGGATAGGAATCTGACACCCAGCCCCCTTCTTCGGCTGGAGGACCCACCAGTATGCGGTTGCCGTAGTGTACCAGTGTGGATGCGCCACATTTCATTTTCCTGCATTTTATAATTTTGAAAGCAGGGCAGAAAATTTTCGTGATAAAGATTTATTTTTAATGGCGATGAAACGAGTGTGGAAAAGGTAATTAACTTTTGAGTATTGTTCCTATTCCTGCCTAAGTTATTGAGTAGGTTATTTTAATGAGGCTCAGAGTGGCTGATCCGCCTTATTTTATTCACTAATGAAACTAGCCACAATAATCCAAACCATAATTTTATAGTGTGCTGGACCGAGATTCGAACTCGGACCCCGAGTTCGAGTCTCGGTCCGGCACACAGTTTTAATCTGCCAGGAAGTTTCATATCAGCGCACACTCCGCTGCGGAGTGAAAATCTCATTCTGCATAGTTTTATAGCTTTGACGGCGTATTCATTTCCCTCTTAATACAATTATATCTCTAAACTGTGACAAGTTCTCATTTAAGAAAATTCAACATTCATTTATAGAACTTTTAACCATCGTTTACTTTTTATCACAGTTTCTGGCTCCTTCCTTGTTTTATTAGTGGTTAGACAGGCGTATTTGGGCGTAATCGGAAAAAGCTTTAGCATCTTTTTTCACTTCGTTTTCATTTTATTTAGTATTTGATGTCATGACTACATTATAAGCAAGTTCCTTATTTTCAAGTTGCTGATTATTTGGTCTGCTGATTATCCGAGCGCAGTTGGGCGATTTTAGAAAAAAAAAATGATAACGGAATCCCGAGGTATTCTGTTAAAATTACAACAAATATTTTCGTTTAAAAACTCTATTACATATGTAAGTTATGTTGTACCACTGCAAGGCGATTCGGGCCCAATCCCATCATCGAACATCCCTGGCATATTGTTCCATTGTATCTCACTTCATCTTCACGTAAATGTGGCAACTATTTTTTTAACATGTTCGCAACCGATTTTCTATTCATATTTTTGCCTTCCTCCTTCAATGGAGCTAAAAGTCGATAAATTTTCGACTAACTTAGATCCAACATTAAAAGAAAATTCAGAATTCTTACTGTGTGATGATACGGAATGGAAGTATACTGTCAAATAACACCAAGAGGGATGCATTGTTGGTTAACTTTTCTAGCCGACGACAGACTTCGGTAATACCGTAGCTTCTAAACTGGATCATTGACAGTTTTGTGTGTTTTGGATTATCAACGTTTTCCGTTATTCGTGCAGTGTCGCGTCTGCATAAACTCTGGCAATCGGCTGCTTGCTGTAGTTTTATTAAGGCGCGAACAAAGGTGTAGTATGAGCTTGCATGTAGACATATACTCTCGTGCGAGTATTTTACTATCCATGTTAATATATTTACAAGGAAATGCTGTCTGTGTCGTCTTTGTCCTTTAAGTCTGTAATACGTGACCATGGACAGGTGTCCCAAGAAGGCTACTTTCGAAGAACGACTGTTCTTTGTGAGAATGCACACATTCATATCCACCTAGGGCGCTGACAGCTGTGTAGTTGAGCGCCCTGAAAACTCCGCCATCATCATAATCATGAACTTCATTATCGTCATAGTGAATTATCGTTAGCACTTACCGAACGTCTTCGAATGTCTTTCTACCCAGCAGAATACGTTCCAGGCCTGAGTTTGTAAGCGGTTTCCTGTTTTTGAAATTTGATTTCCTAATGTAAGGTAAACACATCATGCCCGACTGTGGTTCGTTGTAAATAATTTTAACCTACATAATAAATTAAAGAACCCAGTATGACTGTAGCAAGACAAATAAAAGCTAATTCAGCAGAAAACACAATTTTACAACGAAGGAAATAATAGGCATAGCATCAGTAGACCGAAAACAAGTGATCCTGAAAAATGAATAAAACCTCACCAAAAGCGAAGATTTATTTGCAACACGACTTAAAGTCGGTTGAAAGATGATGAGGTAAGAAATATTTGAAAATCCATGGTTTATCAAATTTGTTAGAAAACAGTACAAAAAACACTTTGTTCGTGATTGCTTGTGAAACACCGGATAAGTACACTTCTGCAGAATCACTCTAAGCGTATCTCTGAACAGCATCCGCGTCAGAAACCACCTTATTAGCTGCGAAATTTATGCAAAGAAAAGAAACGCGTAATTTCTAAAATAGGGGATGTTACCTGTCGTGGAAAATACTAGGCGCAATTTGGCAAATGCTTGTGTTAGGTTATAATAATCTTGGGGGACACTAACATAGCAAATCCACTCTAAAATACTACACCTTTGACAGGATTTAATGTCTAATCGTGACTGTGTACGCCAATGGAAACTAATTGGACTGTAATGCTGTAATGTTGTTTAAGAAATAACATTTTTTGTCATGAAGAGTACATGCTGTAGCCAGCCTAAGTAGGCAAAAGTAATTTGTTGTAGAAGTGCAGCAAACAAAGTAAGCTAACTGCTGAACTAAACTTCACTCCAGTTACAAATGTGTTTATTAACTGGACACGAAAAACATTAACAAGTACCAGCAATATAACTAGCCGTTAACTAAACTGTTGCATGTTTAAATACAGTGGCAACAAACTACTCCATACTAACGATTTCTAATAACTTAAGCGTGTAGGAATAATATTGATTACATTATGCCATTTACGACGGCCAAAGTACTACTTCGTTTGACACGGGATGGCCTTGAAACTTCACCACTACAGAAAAGTAAGTCTGCTATCTTTACCAAATTGTTATTGTAAATAACATGAATACTATTTGTTTTCATAGAACGTATATAAGTACTAGTAACGCACTGATTATAAGTTGTAAACTGGGGCCCTGAATCTGTTATAACTTAAAGTAATTACTTCAACAGATAATTTTAAGTGCTCAGAAGCTTAAATTGAATAAGCTTCGCATGAACTTACATGCGTTTCAGTTCAAAGAAGCTAAAGAATACAGATGATACAATTTAGATGACCGATATGAGTGTTACCAGGTAAGACAAAGGCAGCGTTCTAACAAGCCATCATACACTGACAGAGAAATAAATCGCAACACCAAGAAGGAGTTTGTGCGACATAAGCGAAAGTAGATAGGCGTCTTTCCATGTCTGATGGCCGATGTCTATTCACATTTCAGGTGAGTTGCATAAGAGTGGCGCCAGTACCGCCGCTATGAGGACGCAAATCAGATTTGCTTTAAATACACGCCGTTACGGCCTGAGCGTTAGTTACTTGTGAGATTGGAAGTGGTGAGTAAATGCTAGTCAAGAATGCCTGTAAGGAGACAAAGATGCTATTATGAAAACTTCACCGAGTTTAAACGAGCCGGCCGATGTGGCCGAGCGGTTCTAGGCGCTACAGTCTGAAACCGCGCGACCGCTACTGTCGCAGGTTCGAATCCTGCCTCGGACATAGATGTGTGTGACGTCCTTAGGTTAGTTAGGTTTAAGTAGTTTTAAGTTCTAGGGGACTGATGACCTCAGAAGTTAAGTCCCATAGTGCTCAGAGCCATTTGAACCATTTTTGAACCAAGTTTAAATGAGATCTTGTAATAAGGCTGCGAGAAGGTTGATGTTCCTTCTATGATACTGCAGAAAGACTTGGTAGGAATGTAATCACTGTTCATGATTGATGGCAGCGGCGGTCACGGGAATGTACGGTCTCAAGAACAGACTCCGGACGGTCACGTGGCACTGTCAGAGGGAAGACTGCCGCGGTCGGTGTGTGGCTCTGGCGCATCATATTGCATCTGCAGGAGCAACGTGAGATGCAGTTAGTACCAAAGTGGTACAACGAACGGTTACAAATCGCTTACTTCAAGGACTGCTCCGAGACAGACAGCTTGTAGCCTGCATTCCACTGACCCAAATCACCGCCATTTGCGATTTGAGTGATGTCAAGCAAGAGTTCATTGGAGGGTCACGTGGAGGCTTTTTGTGTTTGCTGATGAAAGCAAGTTCTGTGTCGGTGCTGAGAAGGAAGCTAGTTGAGGGCCCGCAACCGATCTATCTGCGTTCTAGACACACAGGACCTACATCTGGAGCTATGGTCTGGGTTGCGATGTCCTGTAACAGCTGGAGCACCCTCGTAGCTATCCCACGTTCACCGACTGGTGGTCCTACCTGCTATACTGACATTAATAAACTGCATTCCATGGGGAGTTTTCCAGCTGGATAACGCTCGTCCAAATATCGATATTGTGATCTGACATGCTCTACAGAGTGTCGACATGTTGCTTTGGCCTGCTTGATAACAAGGTCTGACTATATGGAACGTCATCGGAAGACAACTACCGAGCGTGGTGGCGCAGTGGTTAGACACTGGACTCGCATTCGGGAGGACGACGGTTCAATCCCGCGTCCGGCCATCCTGATTTAGGTTTTCCGTGATTTGCCTAAATCGCTTCAGGCAAATGCCGGGATGGTTCCTTTCAAAGGGCACGGCCAAGTTCCTTCCCTAATACGATGATACCGATGACCTCGCTGTCTGGTCTCCTTCCCCAAACAACCCAACCCAACCCGGAAGACAACTCCTGTGCATTCACAACCAGCGTTAACAGTCCCCATATGGGCACCTCTTCAACACAATGTCTTACACTAAAATATTTCCAAAATTTTATTAATCTACATAATTATTTTTTGGTGTTACGATTTTTTTCGTCAGTGTACCTGTATATTAGCGTCAGAATTAAAGCCGTCAAATCAGTGACCGATGAGGTTTAAATGTATAAAAGTATGTAATTTACAAGTTGCATAATTAATTCAAGAAGGCATGGAATCGAACATTACATAGCCTCTTAGCGACACAAAAGCGCGTGGGAAGAAAATCAGATACGTAAATATCAGAGAACCAAATAATATACGATAGAAAATGTTTAATAAACGAAACTGAGGGGAAGAATAAATAAATTGACTGAATTGCTCTTCAGATTGAATGACTGAATTCGGATTCCGCACGAGAGCGTGCGAATATGAACTTTGTAAGACAATGAATTGGCAACGATGCGCGGGCATGCTTCTGTTCGTCGCGTTCACAGCAACCTCGCTGCGCACAGCACTGAAAATTAGGTTGTGAAATATAAATACCTCGCGAACACTCAGTGAAATCACTTTTGAAGTAGGGAATGCTCACCGTTAACCCCAATAACATGAATGTCCTCACCAAACGGCAAACACAGCGACCAGCTCCATTCAGCACCACACGTGTAACCTGCTCCGCTACCAGCACGGCAGACTTTTTTCAGGCGCTTACCTCAGAGTGCCTAGCCTGGTGGGAGCGATGTGATTGGTTCGCTGTACCGAAAGCAACACACGACTTGCTGTAAGCCTCACAGACGAGCTTCGAAGACTAACCGAACTGTTCGTAGTTGTTCCTTTGTATAGAATACTATTTTTACATAGCTTCAACGATAACTGATTAACGAAATGAAGTGATAAAATAACTGAAAATTGAAAGTGGCTGTCTCACAGGCAACTTTCAAGTGCTCTACTTTCGCATCGTTTTTTACGCGGTATTCAACACTGAAACAGATGTTACAAAATTTGTGCTGCTTCCATAATCCGTTCTGCAGGTCCTTCTTGATTTTGTTTCACGAAAACTAGAATTTTTGTTTTCTACCAAAGCCATCATAGTATGTGAACGGTGTTCACAACCAGTATTGATGACTATCCCATAAGTGCATTTATCGTCTGCTAATACAAAAAATAAATAAAAATGCAAGATCTACTCATCTTGTGACGGGAAAGTTGTAAATAAATACAAAATTTCGACAAAGTTTGTGCTTATTTGTTATTTTTGGATGGTGTCTCAGAACTGTTATCAGATGTGCCAGGCACGTCTGCCTCGCGAACGTTATGCCGAGGTCGCCTGCACACCTGCACCAACGTGAAGCGGAGGAGTGTCGTTGGATTTCTGTCAGCTGAAGGGTTGAAGAAAATGGAAATTCACTATCGGATGACAGTGCAATATGGTCAAAGTTGTTAGAGTCAAACACATACGTATGTGAGGGCAGGTAAGTTCAAAGGTGGTGTAACAACTGTTTTGAGATTCACCACGCACAGGACGCTCTGTCTGTATAGCTACGAAGAGCAACGCTACGAAAGTTGATGAGTTGATACGGAAAAATAGTAGGGTTACGGTGAGTGACATTGTAGCAACGATGAAAATTACCGTATCACCACACTGTACTGTTTATGGCGTACTGACGTTGAATAAAGTGTGTGAGAGGTGGGTTTCAAAACATTTTCCATAAAAAATGGAAGAAAGGTGCATGGATGTGTGCAGGGTGCTCTTGTGACAGTACGAGCCTGAAGGGAGGTATTTCTTCACCGTATCGTAACGGGAGGTGAGATCTGGCTTCATTTTAACCCATTGAAAGAAGTTCTTAGTGGCTCGAGGTTCGCTGATGACGAAGCCCCGCACAACGTCACATAACTATTTACTCATACGCCTACACTGGGTCTTTGCTCGTGAAATTGGGAGGGTTCTCCAGAGCAGGCATAAGTACGTAGAGCCTGAGGGTGATTACACTGAAAAAGAAGTAAGTGTTGCATTCTGTCCTCGTAATAGACTCTAAAAGAAATTCCAGCCTCTTGGTAAATGACCTTGCAGTTCGGATACAGTTTACGACATTAACTTTGAAATGTGTAGATAATTTCTATTGCTTCTTTTCAGTAAGTTTGATACAATAGATATTTTGCGTTAGTCAGACACTTGTCCGATTTCTTCTATTATCGCATCATGTACGGTGACATATAATACAATGACGTGGAGCAAGTCATGGGATACCCACTAACATTGCGTCAGCTCTTTTTTTTGCCCGGCGTAATGCAGCAGCTCGACCGTTGCATAGACTCAACAAGTCGCAAGTCCTCTGCAGAAATATTGTGCCATGCTTGCTCTATAGCCGTCCACCAATACGGAAGTGTTGCCGATGCATGATTTTCTACACGGACTGACTTCTCCTTTATGTCCTGTAAATGTTCGATGGGATTCATGTGGGGGTATCTGGGTGGCCAAAGCAATAGGTCGAATTGTCCAAAATGTTCTTCAAACTGAACGTGAACAACTGTGGTCCAGTGACATGGTGGATTGTTATCCACAAAAAAATCATTGTTATTTGGGAACACGAAATCCACGAATAGCCCCAAGTAGCGGAACAACCATTCCCAGTAAATGATCGTGTCAGCTGGACCAGACGACCCAGTTCAATCCATGTAAACACAGACCACACCGTTATGGAGCCACCACCAGCTTACCTAGTGCCTCGTTGGCAAGTTGGATTCGGGGCTTCGGGGGATCTGCGACACACTCTAGCCCTCCCATAAGCTCTTACCAACTGATATGAGGACTCATCTGACCAGGATACGGTTTTTCAATCGTCTATGGTCCAATCGATATGGTCACGAGCCCAGGAGAGGCGCTGCAGGCGATGTCTTGAGGTTTGCAAAGGCGCTCGCGTCTACTGCCATAGCCCATTAACGCCAAATTTCGCCGCACTGTCGTAAGTGATACGTTCGTCGTATGTCTCACATCGATTTCTGCAGTTATTTAGCCCAGTGTCGCTTGTCTGTTAGGACTGACAACTCTACGCAAACGCTGCTCCTCTCGGTCGTTAAGTGAAGGCCGTCGGCCTCTGTGTTGTCTAGGGTGAAGGTAATGACTGAAATGTAGTATTCTCGGTATATTCTTAACACTGTGGATTTCCGAAACAGATTGTACCATGAGTCTAGCTCCAGCTACCATTCAACGGTCAGAATCTGTTAATTCCCGTCGTGCGGCCATAATTACGTCGGAAACTGAAACTTCCTGGCAGATTGAAACTGTGTGCCGGACCGAGACTCGAACTCGGGACCTTTGCCTTTCGCGGGCAAGTGCTCTACCGACTGAGCTACCTAAACATGACTCACTCCCCGTCCTCACACCTTTACTTCTGCCAGTATCTCGTCTCCTACCTTCCAAACTTTACAGAAGCTCTCCTCCGAAATTTGGAGAACTAGCACTCCTGAAAGAAAGGATATTGCGGAGACATGGCTTAGCTACAGCCTGGGGAATGTTTCCAGAATGAGATTTTCACTCTGCAGCAGGGTGTGCGCTGATATGATACTTCCTGGCAGATTAGAACTGGAAACATCCCCCAGGCTAAGCCATGTCTCCGCAATATCCTTTCTTTCAGGAGTGCTAGTTCTGCAAGTTTCGCAGGAGAGCTTCTGTAAAGTTTGGAAGGTAGGAAACGAGATACTGGCAGAAGTAAAGCTGTGACGACGGGGCGTGAGTCGTGCTTGGGTACCTCAGTTAGTAGAGCATTTGTCCGACAAAGTCACAGGTTCCGAGTTCGAGTCTCGGTCCGGCACACAATTTCAGTCTGACAAGAAGTTTCATATCAGCGCACACTCAGCTGCAGAGTGAAAATCTCATTCTAAGTCGGAAACTTTTCACACGTCTCACCTGAGCACAAATAACAGCTTCGCCAATGGAATGTCATTTTCTACGGGACACTATCCCTATCTGCTTATGTGTACATCGGTAACCCAAGACTTTTGTCCCCGTGTATTCCTGTAAACGTTCTTCGTTCATTAGTTGTAGTGTAAAATTATGTTGAATTAACGCCAAGAAAGGATCGGTATCAGATGTAGTTCCCCAACCCGGCGAGCACACCAGATAGGGAGCAGTACTCCAAAATGGCTCTAAGTACTATGGGACTTCACATCTGAGGTCGTCAGTCCCCTAGAACTTAGAACTACTTAAACCTAACTAACCTAAGGATATCACACACATCCATGCCCGAGGCAGGATTCGAACCTGCGACCGTAGCGGTCGCGCGGTTCCAGACTGTAGCGCCTAGAACCGCTCGGCTACTCTGGCCGGCAAAAACGTGACTGGAACAGTTAAAAATGTTCTTCTGCATCTATAGAGATTGCCAGTTTCTAAAAGCACAGATTGTCTTGTGTACCGTCATAGTGCTCAGAGCCAGTCACGTGTTTCTTTTGTAAACTCCCTATGAGTGCCAGATATTTTATCTGCATATACAAGAATTGTGTATATGCAAATTTTAGTACAGCGTCCTCCAGATTCATGTTGGAATATCATCCAGATTCATACTGAAGTACCGTATCACTTGAGAATGGGTATAGTTTTTCGCAACATGGCGTAAATTAAAATAAAGAAATAAAAAAAGTAAAAAAAATGAAAAAAGTAAGTTGCGTGTAAAGCTTGACAAAGATCTAAAACAGTATTGTTTATTGAAATTTTTATAGTATTTATCGTAATAGAGTCGAATATTAAGTAGATTATAACAGGTTACAATAACTAACAACCATCTTCAGATTGTGAGTTAACTACAGTCGATATCTAAAACACGGGTCTGGTCGGAGAACGTCGGTCGATCAGTCTCCTTCCTGTTTTAAATGCCAACATACGTACTCTGGGAGACAGATATTTTGACAAGTTACTCACAACACCGATTTTGTGATGATTAACATTGTCTAATGTTTTAGGTATCAACTATAGAGGAAACATGATCCGAAGGTTTTATCGCACGCACCTTTTTATACTGGACTGCCATCAAAATTATTAAAATTTGTAATAAAGTTATTTGTGGTAATTTAGACAAGTCGAGAGGAGCCACAGTTATATTGGCAGTTTTATCTGCCTTCCTATGACCTTTATCGAGCCGGCAAGGGAACTTAGGAATAACCTTCTCTCGTTTTTCGTAGCTATTCTGTTCCTCGTTCACGTCCATAGGCTCAAAACATCTTTAAATCAGGCATAAAACCCTGTTGGAGGCTGAGGGGGCGTGTGCTGTATTTTCCTGCTCAATGCTCGTGTATCACAGCCGCCGCACAGCAGTTTTCTTGCGGTAGTGTTCTACTTTGGGAACTCTGAAACATGGCGCAAGTTTTAGGATTCATTGCTGCTGCCGAAAGCTTTATGTCTACATCCTCACTGAAGAGTTGTAGCGTCGTTTCCCGTGCAGCTATACCTGCTTAACAGCAAGCCAGTTCAAATTTTTTGTGTCAATGGAGAGTGTAGAGTTTCACGCAGATAAGGCGAATGATGAATAATTTGTCTTGTCTCAAGTGGCTCTCCATAGAAAAGCCTTGGAGATTATTTATTACGACAAAGAAACAAATAATTAAATGAGTAAAATCGATCAATTCATTTCGGCCTCTACATTTACATCCAATTTTTTACGGTACAGTGATCTCGATTCGAGAAATTTATTTACAAAAACAAACTGTAGAATTAAATAATTTGTGGAGCGGCAAGAGACATGTCATGCAATAAATAATTAGAAAGTGTATCCAAACAGGTACGCATTATAGAAACATATGTATACAAAAACAGGCATCTATGTCATAAATATGCGTAAGAGTATCAACAAATGATGATATACTCGCGTAATATATCTGGTTGCACCTTGATGTATTACGACATCGTTGGTCAAATAACGCTCGCGTACACACACACACACCCACAGTGTTATATATATAGGGTGGTCCATTGATCGTGAGCGGGCCAATATCTCGTGAAATAAGCGTCAAACGAAAAAACTACAAAGAACGAAACTTGTCTAGCTTGAAGGGGGAAAACGGATCGCGCTATGGTTGGCCCGCTAGATGGCGCTGTCGTAGGTCAAACATATATCAACCGCGTATTTTTAAAATAGGAACCCCCATTTTTGTTACACATTCGTGTAGTATGTAAAGAAATATGAATGTTTTAGTTGGACCACTTTATTCTCTTTGTGATAGATGACGCTGTAATAGACACGAACATATGGCTCACAATTTTGGACGAACAGTTGGTAACAGGTAGGTTTTTTAAATTAAAACACAGAACGTAGGTACGTTTGAACATTTTATTCCGGTTGTTCCAATGTGAAACATGTACCTTTGTGAACTCATCATTTCTGAGAACGCATGCTGTTACAGCGTGATTACATGTAAATACCACATTAATGCGATAAATGCTCAAAATGATGTCCGTCAACATCAATGCATTTGTCAACACGTGTAACGACATTCCTCTGAACAGCGAGTAGTTCGCCTTCCGTAATGTTCGCACATGCATTAACAATGCGCTGACGCATGTTGTCAGGCGTTGTCGGTGGATCACGATAGCAAATATCCTTCAACTTTCCCCACAGAAAGAAATCCGGGGACGTCAGATCTGGTGAAAGTGCGGGCCACGGTATGCTGCTTCGACGACCAATCCACCTGTCATGAAATATGCTGTTCAATACCGCTTCAACCGCACGCGAGCTATGTGCCGGACATCCATCATGTTGGAAGTACATCGCCATTCTGGCATGCAGTGAAACATCTTGTAGTAACAACGGTAGAATATTACGCAGTAAATCAGCATACCATATATATATATATATATATATATATATATATATATATATACAAATTATATTATTTGGACATGGATTCGCAGATGTTTCACTTCCGACTCGTGTTCTGAAACCGTTCATAGTACATTAATAATGGAAAATACACGTGACATAAAGTGCCAACATCCCACATGAATCTCTTTCTTTCATGGCCGGCCGGTGTGGCCGAGCCTTACTAGGCGCTTCAGTCTGGAACCGCGTGACCGCTACGGACGCAGGTTCGAATCCTGCCTCGGGCATGGATGTGTGTCATGTCATTAGGTTAGTTAGGTTTAAGTAGTTCCAAGTTCTAGGGGACTGATGACCTCAGATGTTAAGTCCCCTAGTGCTCAGAGCCATTTGAACCATCATGCACGGAACAAGTTATCAGGACCCATGGGCGGTCCCTGCGCCCACTAGGCAACAGGACACATGCGGAACCGAGGTGACTGAAATGCTAATCATTTCTGCAGAACATACAAACGTATGTGCCCTGTGAATATGAACTTCCTATCTCTAGTCATTCAAAGTGTTCTGTTTTTTCTGAATATGAGTGTTTGTTTATCGAGATGCAAACCGTGGTATACAAAGTTTTGCTAACCGCCTGGGTAAGAAATCAGACAGGGATAGAAGCGACAATTCTAAGTGTGAGATAACATAGTCCTCGAGCACAGTGCGATCAGCAATGAGATAAAACGGAAATCACGAATAAAACACTGCGTTGTCATTGACAAGAGTAGCACACACTGATTGAAGGAAAAAAAATAGAAGCCACTCAGAGAAATTGCAAAAATGTTACTGGATGGGTAAACATATTTCGACCACACAAATATTGTGTTTCAAATGTCCACAATATTAGACTATCTGAATATTGCCTAGGAAAAAATGGTTGAAATGGCTCTGAGCACTATGGGACTTAACATCTGTGGTCATCAGTCCCCTAGAACTTAGAACTACTTAAACCTAACTAACCTAAGGACATCACACACATCCATGCCCCAGGCAGGATTCGAACCTGCGACCGTAGCAGACGCGCGGTTCCGGACTGAGCGCCTTAACCGCGAGACATCCGCGGCCGGCTTTGCCTAGGACAAACAGTGCTGTAAAAGTGATTAAAAAGTTAAAAACTAAACTCCTCCCGAACAGGCCATGAAGGCCCAAACGTACTAGCCGGCCGCCGTGTCATCCCCAGCCCACAGACTTCACTGGATGCGGATACGGAGGGGCATGTGGTCAGCACACCGCACTCGCGGCCGTATGGCAGTTTCCGAGACCGGAGCCGCTACTTCTCAATCAAGTAGCTTCTCAGTTCGCCTCACAAGGGCTGAGTACATCCCGCTTGCCAACAGCACTCGGCAGACCGGATGGTCACCCATCCAAGTGCTAGCCCAGCCCGAAAGCGCTAAACTTCGGTCATCTGATGGGGCCCGCATTTCGTGGTCGTGCGGTAGCGTTCTCGCTTCCCACACCCGGGTTCCCGGGTTCGATTCCCGGCGGGGTCAGGGATTTTCTCTGCCTCGTGATGGCTGGGTGTTGTGTGCTGTCCTTAGGTTAGTTAGGTTTAAGTAGTTCTAAGTTCTCGGGGACTTATGACCACAGCAGTTGAGTCCCATAGTGCTCAGAGCCATTTGAACCATTTTTCATCTGATGGGAACAGTTGTTACCACTGCGGCAAAGCCGTTGGCTGTAAAAGTAACTAGTACGTCTTAATCACGCTAGTGATGCCGGTAGACGACACGTCGAATCAACACGCAAGTATACTGGCGAGACTAAAAAAGTCATTAAATCGTCACAGGGACGCGAAAACAAAGTGTGTTTTCAAGTGAAGAAATTTATATGTAGCCGGGTTAACAAAAATAGCAAATAAAACTCAGAGCTATAATGACGGTTTGTAAAATTTCACATCATAATGAACACAAAACGTTACCTACTCATTGTATACTGCCTGGGGATAGAAAGTTTGAGGCTCGTAAAGACAGTAGAAAACTATACAAGATTGCAATGATGTGCTAGATATATAGTATTTTCCTGCGAAATTATCGAAAGTTGTATATATAGGACTAAATACTATAGAATGTATAGCTTGAGAGAGGGTAGAAGTTGTTACACCACTTTAGAAGGGAAAAATGTTACTATGCGGACAGAATTAGGGCAGAATGTTCTAAATGATCCACTTGTGGAAGAGAAGGAAGATGTAAATTAATAGTTAAAAAATTACCTGTGTTGGTATGCACGACACATTCAGTAGTTAAAAATTCTTTTCGATCATAAATTTGGTTAAAAAAGAATTTCTTTTTCCTTTCTTTTTCTTTGTGGAATACAAAAACAGCAGATCCCAGCTTTTAATTCGGCAACACTTTGAATAACTATGGTAGTTACAGAGAGAATATGTCAGTACATTCCAAACTTTATTACACAACCATCTTACCGTATCAGCATCATCTTGTGGTATCTGCATACAATAGAAAACCAAAATAAGGCAAACTGCATTATTACGGTAGAAATTCGTAAATTTAATAGTCAGCTTATGTAGCTTCTTGAGAACTTATACTCTGAAATGGTAATCAGACGTGGTGCAATTCATAAGCATCATAAAAAATCATAATTCACGTCAACCTCTCAATTTAACTAAAAAACAAAAGCAGGTATAGCGTCTCGTAATTTCGTGATGAAGCACATGACAAAACTGAATTAGCAAACGACTCTCAGTACACA
Organism: Schistocerca americana; assembly: GCF_021461395.2. NCBI lineage: Eukaryota > Metazoa > Arthropoda > Insecta > Orthoptera > Acrididae > Schistocerca > Schistocerca americana. The sequence goes on along the minus strand of NC_060119.1, from coordinate 508,177,032 downwards.
CCACATCGTCAAAGATGTTGGACTGGTAGGAAGTGATCCTACATTGCAAAATGTATGACTACTCTTTGGTGCGATGTTGTATCTCTTTCTATCTGTCCAACGTTTTTGATTATGTGTTCCATACTGAGGAATGCTTGTTGATTTGAAACGTCCCCTTAGAAAAATTTATGAATGACTGTGGTGAGAAACCTCTTACATTATTTGCTTTTCAAACAGCTGAGCAAAACTGAACGTACTCAGACATTACTCTCTTTACTTATTCTGATCAACACTAAACTGACACACAATATTTTTAGCGCAACGCAATCTGACTTTTAATAATCCCTACTAAAGAATGGCCCTGACTAATAATAACCTATACCTTCCATGAATCACTTACCTCACAAAAATCTTCGTTACTCAAACTACTGCAATACAGCGAGCGCCAATACTGCCAGCTAAATAAAAGATTCTAACTACTGAATATATATATGACATCCAGTCTTACAAATTTACTGTTGCTGATGGACACACGTCCAAATCATCCGCTCTCAAAACTCCACCATCTCTCTCCCCACATCCACCACTGCTGGCGGCTCACCTCCAGCTGCGCAACGCTACGCGCTGTTAACAGCCAACTGCCCAACACTACAATAGCGAATATTACAACAATGCTAACCAGCCACAGACTGCACACAGCACAGCCAGTGATTTTCATACAGAACGCTACGTGGCGTTACCAATATAAAAACCTAAACAGTCTACTTACAAATTTATGAATGACTGTGCTGATAAACCTCTTACATTATTTGCTTTTCAAACAGCTGAGCAAAACTGAACGTACTCAGACATTACTCTCTTTACTTATTCTGATCAACACTAAACTGACACACAATATTTTTAGCGCAACGCAATCTGACTTTTAATAATCCCTACAAAAGAATGGCCCTGACTAACAATAACCTATACCATTCATGAATCACCTACCTCACAAAAATCTTCGTTACTCAAACTTCTGCAATACAGCGAGCGCCAATACTGCCAGCTAAATAAAAGATTCTAACTACTGAATTCACTAACTACTGATAGGCACAGTTAGCAAATGAAAGATTTTGATAAAGAACAAACAATGTATTTACCTTACTAGTGTTCAAAAGTCATGACATCCAGTCTTACAAATTTACCGTCTCTGATGGACACACGTCCAGATCATCCGCTCTCAAAACTCCGCCATTTCTCTCGCCACATCCACCACTGCTGGCGGCTCACCTCTAACTGCGCAACGCCACGCGCTGTTAACAGCCAACTGCCCAACAGTACAATAGTATGTAAGTAGGCTGTTTACCCTTTTGAACACTATTAAGGTAAATAAATTGTTTGTTCTTTATCAAAATCTTTCATTTGCTAACTGTGCCTATCAGTAGTTAGTAACTTCAGTAGTTAGAATCTTTTATTTAGCTGGCTGTATTGGCGCTCGCTGTATTGCAGTAGTTTGAGTAAAGAAGATTTTTGTAAGGTAAGTGATTCATGAAAGGTGTCGGTTATTGTTAGTCAGTGCCATTCTTTTGTAGGGATTATTACAAGTCAGATTGCGTTGCGCTAAAAATATTTTGTGTCGGTTGATCAGAATAAGTAAAGAGAGTAGTGTCTGAGTACGTTCAGTTTTGCTCAGCTGTTTGAAAAGCAAATAATGTAAGAGGTTTATCAGCACAGTCATTCATTTATTTTTCTAAGGGGACGTTTCACACTACGTGCTGTCATGTGCCCCATCACGAAATCATTTCGTTTTTTCGCTGAGCCAAAATGGTTTATAATGGTTACGAGTTCTACCCTATCTGATTACCATTTCAAAGTGTAGCTTTTCTATAAAGTATGTGTATTGACTATTATATTTACGATTTTCTTTTGAAAGGAAGCATTGTGCCTTAGTTTGGTTTACTATTGTATCCAGATGGTCTGTTAACGACTGAAAAAAAATGGCTCTGAGCACTATGGGACTCAACTGCTGAGGTCATTAGTCCCCTAGAACTTAGAACTAGTTAAACCTAACTAACCTAAGGACATCACAAACATCCATGCCCGAGGCAGGATTCGAACCTGCGACCGTAGCGGTCTTGCGGTTCCAGACTGCAGCGCCTTTAACCGCACGGCCACTTCGGCCGGCGGTTAACGACCGAATCCGGTTGTGTAATAAATACATGTAATACAGCTGTGTGCAGTCATGAGTTTTCAACGTTCCCTAAAAGTTATAAGTTATCTTCTCCTCAAAATAAGAAATATTTTTTGTCAACTGATAACCAAATAATAAACACTGGCAAATTTTAACTTATGCATTAACAATTAGTTCTCGCATATCGTGTGTTACCTTGAAGCAAATTCACGTAGAACTAAGTTTCAGAAACTACTTAGGCGGGCATCCCGCTGAAATAGAACTTGAAATCGTGTGTCATTCAGTTTCAGCTGTGGGTTCCGTAGGATTTTTTTATTCCTAGCCATTAGAAGTCGTAATGTAATGGCTCTGAGCACTCTGGGACTTAACGTCTGAGGTCATCAGTCCCTTAGAACTTAGAACGACTTAAACCTAACTAACCTAACGACATCAGACACATCCATGCCCGAGGCAGGATTCGAACCTGTGACCGTAGCGGTCGCGCGGTTCCAGGCTGTAGCGCCTAGAACCGCTCGGCCACTCCGGCCGGCGAATTCATAATGAAGCTGATTTGTGATGGGTAACAGAAGATCCAGTTTCTCACTAAGCAAATTTACCTAGAACGAAGTTTCAGAATACTGTTTAGGCGGGCGTCCCGCTGAAATAGGGCTTGAAATCGTATCTCATTCAGTTTCAGCTGTTGGTTTCGTAGCGTTTTTTATTCCTAGCCATCAGAAGTCATAATGAAGCTGATTTGTAATGGATAACAGGAGATCCAATTACTCACTAATCATCACAGTTCCCTCACTCAGCGCGAAACAAAATGCGATTTACGGAAATGAGCCCATGTATATGCACACGGGGAGTGGGAAACTAAGTACGTGATTTGCTCTAATGTTTCAAAGTTTTTTGCCGGTTTGTGCGAGTATCCCGCTCCGTATTGCGAAACTGATGCCACAGAACTTGATTCACTCAAACGAATGACGATGTTGTGACTGACGAACAGAACACTCTCCTAATTTAAAAGCTACGTTATTGCCTGTTTGTTAGCTGAGCTTTCTGTGAACTCTGTTTCCACCCCCTCTTCAGAACCGCTTGTTACGCTTCGGCAGTGCGAAGAAGGGGCACTTGTTCTCTCCTTGGATGCGCTCGCATTATTCGCTTTACAAATATGTACAAGAGGCATTAGCAATTCATAACTTGTTATCTGGAAGCCGCAGGAGCACTCCAGACATTCTGTTAAGGCGACGTGCGGGAGGGCTCTGCCATGTCTGTTAAATATTGAGTAGGCTCCACTGTTTGTTGTTATCTGGCGGCAGCTCCCGAGGGCGGAATAAGCGATCTGCAGCTTTTGACACCGACTTGTTATACAAAGTAGTCTCGTTATTCGACGATCCCTGATCTGTAGAGTTCGCCTGGGCGGTGATTTCATTAACGTCCTGTCAGTAGACTGTTTTCATCATGTTTGCATAGCAGAAAGAAAGGGAGAAGTAATAGTGATGTCTGTAGCTACAACTACGTTCTTCGGAAGACACTGTTTGGTGATGGGGAGTCCTACGTACCAATACAACCGAATATCTGTCGTATTCGAATCGCGTATTGAAGGAGAGAAACATACACGAGAGAAACTGTAAGCTTTCAAAAGCCCCTTATTTCCACGGTGTTTATCTGAGATATGTGTTAAAAATCTTTTACTGCAACACCTTTATTACTTATTGAACAACGTTTTAAGCACCATCATCAGCAAAAATTCCCCTCTAATGGCAATACACGCGCCCCATTATTTCTTTCACTTTTGGTAAGCTACCTGGAATACATCACCTAAGATGGCGCACAGGTCTCTTATCGCATTATCCAGAATCTCCTATATGATTTGGAAGCGACGTCCACCCAACGTGATTTTAAGTTTAGAAAAAAGTCTGCTAGGGTTAGGTCCGGAGAATATATTGGATAGGGCAAAACTGGAATGTGATATTTAGCTAGATCGCTGCGGACGGAAGTGCCTCTAGCACCAGCGCATTGGCATGAGACAACATCAAAGTCCGGTTTTCCCACAGTTCAGGCCTACCCTGATGTTCACTTCGTCAGCAACTTCTCCAATAGTTAAACGGTGATTTCCGCGAATCACAGCACGAGCCCTCTCGACATGGTCATCACCTCAATAAAATACTCCTGGGCATGTTACCGCATTGTCAGTGTGTAAAATTCTCCGACGTTTCGGCCACTGTTGGAAATGGTTTTTACCAGGGTGCTTTTGCTAACTGCTGAATGAGAAGAACTTCACTTCTTGTATACTGTCGGAAGAGGCTGTTATCCTGATCTGATAGGGTGCTGAGGATGAAGAAGAGGGGTGTCAGACGTCTATTATTGTATTTGCGTTATTTATTGTCATCATTAGAAATAGAGGTTCTTGATTCGTGTTTGCTTGATTGCTTCCCATTGATGGAAATAGGCGGATGAGAAACGGGTGGCAGTTGTGACACAGCGCTGTTTATTTGCTGCTGGCAGCCAGAAGTATGTACACATCCTCTCTATTGATGTTGGCTGGACGTTTGGCTATTTCTGTCGTCTCTCTAATCTTCCTCATGAAAGTAAGTTGCTGTTTCACCAGTACGTCGGCTTTTCGGAATTTCATATGTTTTCCGCAATCATAGTTGCATTTTGCCGCTGCTGATGTGATGTGTTTTTTTAGACATATATATACTTCATGGTCAGATATTCGTGTGCTAATCGGTCGCCCCGTCCACCCTCGCGTCAGATTTAGTAAACTACAGTAGCGTGTGGCTTGTCAACTGCCTCTTTCGTTGAATCATCTACGTCTTTTATTTTGTTGCTGAATCGAAAAAGCGGCTTGATACCTGCTTGGCGTAGAATTTTGCCGATACGGCTCAGTGACCCCTTGAACATATGGCCGCAGGGCGATGTTTCGTGCTTCCTTCTGCATCTCCCTATTGCCTTCAACCTTGTCGCCTTAGTTTTATGTATCATCTTCAGCCTATAACCATTTGATCCAAAAACGGACCTGAGGTTTTGTAGTTCAGCCTTCAGATGTTCTTCACCGCTGATCCTATGGGTTCTCTTGGTTAAAGTGAATAAGACGGATTTCTCCTGCGTAGGTTTATGTTGGGAGAATTTCTCACACTGACAATTGGTCACACATCCAGAAGAACGGCCATGGCAGCCTCCACTTAGGTTGGCAGAACACTTAGAACATGCGACACACCCACTAAAGAGACAGCCTACATTACACTTGTCCGTCCTCTGCTGGAATATTGCTGCGCGGTATGGGATCCTTACCAGGTAGGATTGACGGACGACATCGAAAGAGTGCAAAGAAGGGCAGCCCGTTTCATTTTATCGCGCAATAGGGGTGAGAGTGTCACTGATATGATACGCGAGTTGGGGTGGCAGTCACTGAAACATAGGCGGTTTTCTTTGCGGCGAGATCTATTTATGAAATTTCAATCACCAACTTTCTCTTCCGAATGCGAAAATATTTTGTTGACACCCACCTATGTAAGGAGAAATGATCATCATAATAAAATAAGAGAAATCAGAGCTCGAACGGAAAGATTTAAGTGTTCCTTTTTCCCACGCGCCATTCAGGAGTGGAATGGTAGAGAAGTAGTATGAAAATGGCTCGATGAACCCTATGCCAGGCACTTAAGTGTGAATTGGCGAGTAACCATGTAGATGTAGATGTAGATGTTGATGTGGGAGGTTGTCCAGGCTCGGCATCGCCACCGACCGACATTCTACCCTGTTGAAAACGCTTAAACCACTTATAGCACTGCGTGGGACTCGTATAATCCTCCCCCTATGCTTGGATAAGCAGTTTCAGTTTCTCTGCAAACGTTTTGTCGAATTAGCAAAATTTCACACACACACACACACACACACACACACACACACACACACACGCACGCACATACACACACACACATACACGCATGAGTTGTTCTTCAAGCTCTTTCATTTTACTTTAGCACCAGTGCGATGAGCGGCTTCTGCACGTCTCACTTCAGCGGCTATAGCTCGTTTACTAACGTCCAGAGCTAAACGCGGAAAACGGCAGTGTGTTGTCTAAACCTTCCGCATCGTGTCTTCGACACCGCAGAGCGCTCTCTATGTCGGTTTTACGCTGTTTCATAAGTTAGGTTCCTGGTTTAACACACTTCGTATAAATTGGTACAGGCACAACTGCCACACAATCTTACCCGAGTACTGGTTCTGCAAAGGGGCCTTAAGAATTACATACTTCCCCCGAGAGTGGTATGCTATTGCAGACACACAATTGCAGACACTTTTTCGGCTAGATAGCTGCTCACTGTTCCCCCGCAGTTCATTTAGCAGTGTATCTCCGGGTCAGAAGTGTTTACGCGAATCACACTACTGCCGCAAAGTGGACAAAAGCGAGCTATGGAGGTGAGAGTGGATCTCATATTTCAGTATTCCACAAAGGAAAAAGTCGGAAAGAAAGTGCCATCTGTTTTAAGCAAGCGACTGCTTCCGTGCTTTAACTCGTGACCTGATACTGCGTGCATACGAGGCGACTTCAAAAAGTGCAGGTGATGGACAGAAATATGGAAACGGAAAACTCAGCACAATGTCATGCCTAATATGGTGTAGAAAAATACGTTGGCACTCGAAACATCTTCCAGTCATTTCGAAATCGGTACATACAGCTCCTGCACGGTTTTCAAGATAATCGTATACCATTCGTCCTGCGAAATAGTTCAAGTTGGGGTAAGGATGGTGGAAGCGGATAGCGATCTTCACGCCAAAGTAGACCACAAAGCCCAATAATAATGAGATATAATGATCTTTGTGATCAGGGGAGATGTGACAATTCATTTTCGTGCTGACAATACTAGTCCTGGATGATGCGAACTGTATGAACTGGGACCCTGTGGCACGGTATCACCATTGCGGAACCAATATTGTAATATCTTATGGCTCCGACAAGCCAAAATGGACACATAATTCTTGGCAGTAATGCAGTCTTGCAGAGTAAGCATGAAGCCCATGGAACACTAAAATACGGCTGCTCAAATCATCACTGAACACCCCGTCCTCCCCCCGCACATGGTTCACTCTAGGGAGATAAACTTGTCTAGAAATCGGAAACACTGTGAAGCAAAACTCCTCCGATCAAATGATATCCTTCCATCGCCCCACAGTCACGGTTTCACATCTTCTACACCGCCTTTCCTGTATGGGCAGTTGCATCACTGATGAGTGGTTTTGGAATTCCAAAAATGGTTCAAATGGCTCTGAGCACTACGCGGCTTAACGTCTGAGGTCATCAGTCGCCTAGAACTTAGAACTACTTAAACCTAACTAACCGAAGGACATCACACACATCCATGCCCGAAGCAGGATTCGAACCTGCCACCGTAGCGGTCGCTCGGCTCCAGACTGTAGCGCCTAGAACCGCACGGCCTTGAATTCCAGTTCGTCCTGCAATTCCCTGCTTAAGAAGCTCCCTTCACGTTGTTTTGGTGCTGTCGGGGTTCGAAAATGCGACATTCCGTTCTGCAGTGACTTTTGCAGCGGTAGTCCTTTATTTTTCGTCAAAATCCTCTTCAATGACTGTCTTTCACGATCACTCAACACAAGTATCATCTGCGTTGTGACTTAGTGTTCAAAGTTTTTCACTTTCCTTGTTTGGAACAGATATCTTCGACAGTGTGCCTCTTGAAACACCAAACACTTCGGCTATCTTGGTTAACCCCACATACGAACACCAACAATCTGCCCACGTTCTAATTCACATAGCTCCGACGTAAGGCACTCACAGCTATACAGAACGCTGTTCTGACCACGACTGATACTTGAAACGTTTTCAGGGCATTGCACAGGTGCCGCTGGTGATCAAATACAACACCACAACCTGAAGAATTGGCTGGCGTCTACATTTCAAGCATGCATCTCTCGCGGTGTTTCCATATTTTTGTCGAACTTCTTCAAGTTGCTCATTATTAGTGGCATGTTAAGCAACTTGTACTGAATGCTGCATTACCCTTCAAAATGACACAGCTATTCAACGTAGTCTCGTCACGTGTTCTCTCTTCTGTCAAAGTGCTACTCTTGTTGCGCTATGTTCTTAGCGTGGGACGCATGTGTAACTTCCTTTCTAAAGTCCCTAAATACTTCTTCGAGTATATCGAAACACGATTTTTAATTAAAAATTTATTTATGGTGTCATCCTCCGCATCAGTATATAATTATTCGTTTTCTCACGAAAATCGATTTTTGTTGCTGCACTATAATAATTATTTATGTTTCAGTATAACTTTGTCTCTTCTAGGGATGTGTTTTAGAAAATACAGAGTTAAATCTGAAACAGTGCAAACCATCATTTTTTACATTAAGAAAATGTTAGTTCAGTTACTTACCCGTTTTTCTGAAACCTACGTTTTACCTCACTGATCATGTTTTAGGTGGCTCGCTTCCACTAGATGTGCCGATTTCTCATCAGTGTATTGGAAGTGCGGCCTCCACTCTGTGACCAGATGAAAGTGAAAGGCGTCTATCTCACCGATCTTTCATGAAAGTACGCCACATCATGTTTAATTTGGTTTCGATTAATCCAGAGGATTGCGTTTCTGCTACTTATTGTCCATTGAACCATTCGCGGGAGAAGGATTGCGTGGAGAACCAAATTTATTGATTTTATTTCCTTTTACTTCGTACCAGCAGCCTATGTTACCCTTTACCCAGAAACTAATAACGATTAGCTCTGTGATGTGTGAATGTGCAGTTAGTCTGAAGTGCAAGTACGATAGTAAAATCAGTACAGCTTTCTTCGTTTTCGTTGTAAAAGCTTTTTAGCACAATGCTCAGACATTTATAAGATTTCAAAGTGGTGCAAAGACTGGTAAATTGCATTAAATCCAAAGACGTTTATGCATTTCACAAAACGAAAAAAGTAGTATCCGATGACTACAATATGAATGAGTCACAATTAAAAGTATGTCATCGTATACAAATGCGTGGGTACAACAGTTTGTTGGGATGGCCCAAGAGAGGTGGCCGATGTAAGTTCGTTGGCAGGATGTTGGAAAAGTATAGGCCGCAGAGGTTACTTCTTACCAATGACATCTGCATACCTTTATAATATTGTTCAAGTATGTGAGACCGTATGAAATAGGACTAATAGGGGATGACAAACGTATATGACGATAGGTTGCACCAATGGTAATGGATTTTTTTCGATTCATCTGAGAGTGTTGGGGAAATGTTGAAAAACCTGAATGGCAGACTCTTGAAGGTAGATTGCAAATTATTTAGCGAAAGCCTACTTAGAAAAATTCAGTAACTAACGTTAAGTGAGAGATATTGAGATATTCAATAGCCCATACTTACTGGTCTAGTAGGAATGTACAGACAAAATTAGATTAATTACAGCACACATAGAGGCTTTCTTCCCATGCTCCATACGCAACTGGTAAGGGAAGAAATCCTATCACAAGGTACAGCGTTAAGTATCCTTTGCTTTGTACCTCAGAGTGATTTGGAGCGTATGTACGTAAATGTAGATACAGCGAGCATGAAGGAGGGAGCACATGCACGCACTGGGAATCAACTCATTCCGTCCCAGATGCTGCCGTTGCCAAATTGGTCGCCAAGTAATCCATCGCGCAGCGCCTCTTGCGTAAATTACCTGCAGCTTGAGACGCGGCGGGCGGATGCTGCGACCGAGAAGTTGCGGGCGGAACCGGCGAGCGATTCGGGAACGACTTTGAAAGTTGGATGAGGTGGCTGGGCGAGTGCCGCGGGCGGCCTACCAGTTAGGCGCGGCCACGGGCCACGGGTCACGGGTGGCCTAACTGGGGCGCGGGCGAGGGGCGCGCAAGTTGTGAGCTTGATGAGTTTCCGCGGGCAGGTGAGCCTCGCTGAGAACCTCGGCTGCGATCGATCCCACCCTCACGACCACTCAGCCACAAGCCGCGCCTATTTCCAGTCGCTGCGCTTCCACGTGGAGCGGCTGGTGCAGCACTGCAGTCCACATGGATGTCAGTGTGCTGCTGTGCTCGTCAACTCACGACTTCTGTCACTTTACTCTGTACAAGTTCCTTATAGATTTAGTAGTAGAAGTTTTACTCATCTGCAGATTACTTTCACAAGTATATTGGTTATGTCATGGTATCACAATTTAGTAACAGCAAAAATAACTTAATTCATATACATTGTTAGTTTACTACCTAGAGATGACGAAGTGTCTCGAAAACTACGCGTCAGATTAGAAAAAACGGAAAAATATCTTTACAGTATTTTTAAAAGTGCTTTCCGGTATACCAGTGTTGACTCCCTACCCCATCCATAAATATTAAATAGGAAAAATCACATTTCTATTGCAAAATCAGATACTATGGGAGAAAATAATAACGTTTGAAAGCAATACTTCCGTCGTTGCGTGGTAAATGGCGCTGCAACCGACAAATAGCACAACCGAGTTCCAAAAGGGTATTGTCTCGAAAAAAATGCTTCGGACCAAGAACAAACACAGACGTCAGAGACAAACGGCTCAGTTTTTTGCAATTTTATCCATCTAGATGTTCTGAAACATCCTGAGCCGTGTCAGGTATGGATTGTCCTGAGTTATGATCGTGACATCATTCGGCTGTTATCAAGACATGAACTTTGAGGTGCGTGTACATAATTGTTGGAGAGAGTAACAGAAGGAAAGTCACAGGTTGAAATAGAGACGGGTAGTTAGTAAGAAGCGAAGCTCTAGAAGTAACTGTGGTCACCGACGAAGTGCGCGCCCTGTGAGACCAGCCGTCCCACTGCGCACACAGAGGTCAGTGTGTGGACTCTGCGACTGGAGGCGAGGCGGCCAGTATTGTGAAGGGAGACTTGTCCGCAGGTAGGAGCGCCGCAGGCCTAGATTGTGGTGCGTGGATCTGGGATGCATCCACCATGAGTGACGAAGCCTGGCGCTGGACATCAGCTACGTTTTAGAAGCAAACAGTACGTCCAGCTTGGGAGACTTCAAAAGCCGTTGTGAAGGTGTAATGCAAGCATATCAATATTTTGTCAAACCAGAAAGAAGCGCTTAATTTACAGATCATAACAGAATTGTATTACCGACGTATTTCCTTACAAGCGTAGCCTATCCGCCAACGAAGTAGTGCGCTCGGTCTACTTAGTGGTGGTAAGAAGAGTTTCTCCGAATTTTGGGTCTTATTAATATACCTCGTTAATGTTAACAACAGTCAGAAACGATACCAGACAAACGATACTAGACCCTTCGGGAATTTGGTCCGTCTGAATCGGAGAGTAGATACTGAGATGTCAGTTTAACTTTACTGTATTGCATAAATGAAGCGTAAAGAAAGAATGTTTATGTGTATGAAAAATGTCATTGGGAATAAGCCTGTTAATAGCAGAAGTCCTTATTGAACATTCTGCAGTATAGTGACAGTAAATATTTAGTTTTAGGCTCATTTTTGCAAAGATAATTTCAACTTGCACTTTTTAAAACGATATATAAATCAGTTTGACACATTTTTAATTATGAAAAGGTTCTTTTTTATTAAGACTACTAGTTTAATGGAAGTGCAGTTGTGTACACACAGCGTGAAGTGAACTGTGGTATTTTCTCATGCAGTCTGCTCTGTAAAATGTTTGTGTACTTTGCTAAGTATCAAATTAAATCCATTAAAAATTACGAGCACTAGCAGTGACATGGAAGAGCACGGTGTAACTGTTTAGCAATGCAGAATTCATGTTGGGCTGCTGAGTGTCAAATAAAGTACTTAAAAGTATTTCTTTAACAACGAGTAATCATCCAGCACGTTTCACTTCTCGAAATCCGTGTCTCTGCCCAACTCACATTCATTCTTTCATTATATGATTTAATCTCAATGTGTGCACGTTGTCTGTCATTTCTTAAATACATTCCTTCATAAATACATTGCGTTATTAGTTGGAATGCACGCTATTACAACAGAAAAATTTAGTGAAACCACGAGAAACCTTTATGAGGATGATTGGATGAAGATCAGAACATCCAACCCCTCGAATATAAGGCCAGTCTGCTTAAAATAGTGCTACCCTATTCGGTTTATCCATGGTGTACAGCACAGTTTCTGAAAAGCGACAGCTGGGAAGCTATTGTCGATGATTTCGGAATCATGCTTGATGAAGCAAACACAAAAATCCGAAGTCTTCGAATCTATCCTAAATTCAAGGGGGATTGGAATCGCAGATGGCTCTTCATCGATACGGTTTATATTTGATAGGATAGGTTCGTGCTATCTCGAGACGTGCCTGATGCTGAAATTGATATTGTAAATATAATTGGAGAGGTAAGCAAAATATTTTTATATAAACGTATTTATGATAATACAGTACATAGACTTTTTAGCTTACATCTTGCCAAGCTACACAACAACGACCGCTCGCTCTTTGGCCCTTGTACTTGCATTCCTGGGTATTTGTTGAAGGCAGTGTAGTCTTACGTTGCTGTTTTGCAAAGATTCTGGTAGTATTTGCACTGTCAAAAACCCTGACTTTGTGGATTATGAAGCAAAAATTTAGAGATTGAAATTTCAAGAAAAATACGTTTGTTTTAATAACTGCCAACACAATTCGCGTGTCATATCCGTGACATACTCTCCCCTTTCTCGTGATAGTGCTGAACAAGCCACTCTTCTTCGAACTTACAAAAGCGATTGGCATATTTCTTCTGGAAGAGGCATACTTTACGCTAATTTTAGAGACCACTCGAGTGGGATTTGACCAAAATCAGTGTGCCTAAAATCTCCGTCATCTAATATCTCCTCTTCACATACGGTGCGCACATATATAAACAGGTATTGGGACTGACAACTGCAAATACCGAAAAACTGTTTGCAATTCTAATATTTACTTCCACTTAGTTACGCATGCAACAGCTATGTGCTTTCCATCTGTGGCATCTTCACAGCTAGAAAAATGCCATCAATCTGGGAATTCTTGGGAAGCTGTTTTCCTCTTTTGAGTAAGCGATGGCATCTAGAAAAATAATAGATACCTAAATTGAATATAAAAGTAGTATGTGTACCAGAGAAATATGATTCAAAAGTAAATTGTGTATATCAGATAGCGCCTGATTATTGCATACTGTTTTATGCCTAGTATTTACCAATGATTTATATTGTTTTCAGTCCCAGTTCGACGCTGACAAGTGGACCGAAAGAACTTTTCCGAAAACCGAGTTTGAAAATTTCAGGTGTGCTTGTACACTTCGTATGGTTGCTAATATTCGATGAGCAGCAGCTGAGCAAGTAAGCACTTACCTTCATAATCGCGAGGTCTTTGGGTCAAATGTCGCTTCCGACTCTTATTTCTTTCGTTCAGTGTAATTCTAACAACAGATGGCGTGGTGCTCGACGACATTATGCGACGACGGAGAAAAAAGTTTTTGAGTACAAACCAAGTTTGTTTTACAATAGACACATTAAAAAAAACATGCACATGGAAAAATTCGACTTTCATTACATGTGCTGTATGTCGCAATAACTATTTGTTTTCATGTTTCTATGATGAGTAACAACCTGATGCTTGTCGTGCTCTATTTAGGTTACGCGTTATACTTTCCCAAATCTAGATACACTAAGATAAATAAAGTGGTTGTAGTAATATATTTTATATCCAATCTGGTGATGAAAACCATGTATTCTATTATTTCCAAGGTGAGGTTGTGGAAATAATAAATGAATCACTAAATATTGATAATTTGCACATTCATAATAAATCTGTTCTTAAATTTACGTGGGAATGAAAAAAAGAATTGCACCGGCAGTGAGATTCGATTCAAAGCTCTCGCACTTATAAAACTAAACGGTTACCTTTTTTTTTTTAACTTGGGCATTAAGGGATCAGGTCCTGGATTGGTGGAGGCGGGGTGAGCAGGGGTTCGCAACCCGGGGCCTGGCCACCAAGCCTCCTCCCTACCGTTCCTGAGGATGTGGTCCAAGGGATGGAATTAACTTTTATCTATTTATTTTTTGCGATTTACAGGTGCACACTCACAACATAAAGAAACTAAAGGTGTCATTAGACACATCCAAACGCAAAACGTTTCCAAACGCTGTCTGCATTTAACTAATTCACTAACAAAAAAACGGGACCGTGCAACGGCCCGGTTGACGTGTGTCCAGGTTGGCTTCTCGCTGACTTAAAAATGAAATATACTCATCTGAGTACATCAAGCACGAACGTAAGGCCCTGAACCATGATCTATCTTCTCACTTCAATTCTCGCACTCGGAACATCCCAGCTAGTCCGAGGATCCGTGAATAACGAACCCAAGCAACACGCGAAACATGCTCTATATTTATGTCTTGGCTACGGACTGTTAGGCTAATAAGGACCGTGCAAAGTATTTAGCAATCCGTAAAGTTTTCAGACTCGATTTTCTCGAAACACGGTTGAGAGTTGCTCTTCCTGTCTACAAATGTTTAAGTCCTGCTCGCCTCTTGCACTCCCCGTCAATTATGGATCAGATCGGTGAAACGAATTTCCTACGGTCACCCTGTGATCTCATGCCGCCAGAGCAACTTAGTGGAGCGTTGGATCTACAAAATGCAAGCAACACCTTGCAGGAAACGCCGCAGTAAACACATGAAAGGACGTCAGACGGGCGAACAGCAGCAAGAAATTCAAAAATCCGTCCACATCATAAATAATGTCCATCAAAATCGTTGCAACTCGCCTGCAGCTTTTGATGAACACAAAGCTAACAAGCTGTATTAGAACACGGGTAGACATATACAGACATTGTTGCTGCTACTATCGTACAAGAAAAAGAATTGTGGCAGTAACGCACACTTTAAAATTTCAGTTTCGTTGTGATCTGTATGACGTGTTTTTCCTTGTGATCATAAATAAAAATAACACATAAATAAAAATTATATTATTTGAAAATTATCTAAATGAATATTCGAGTCCTTCTACCAGACGATTGTATACTTCTAGTACCAAGAGGCTTCTTGATGAATAGTGCAATTTGTAGAGGTACATTAAATTCAAGTACAAAACACCAGTTCCTGATCACCAGTCGAATAGTAATTCTCATATTTCTACATGTTTTAGCAATTCTCAAACTAGCTGCTTCTATCAGATATCCGAAATCGTGTTTCGACATTCTGGAAAAATTCTGGATCATGTATTCACCTAGAATCAGTTCAGGAGTATAATTTACTGGAGCATTCAGCTTAGCTCCGTGCAAACACTTCTGGCCCGGAAATGAATTGCCAAAAACATTGTTGGGCAACAGTATTGTAGTACCATGTGTTTATAATTAAAGTGCACCTAGTCACGGAGGTCCAGTGTAGGTTGTAATATTATTATCGTGTGCCTGCAAATCTTGGTAGATATGTAACGCATTAATATTGAACCGATCTATGCTGGAAGAAAAATAGGTCCAATTCTGGCCACCAGGCGCAAATCTGACGCTGTACAGCATCTCGTCGTCGTTTCCGGTGCTCATATTGGAAAAAAAATTGTCTAAGTGGCAGTTAATAAGAAAATCAACATTATGCTATCTCACTCATTTGACCGTTCTTGCCCATGTCCCGTCCCTAATCCACTACATATGGAAACATTCTATACGTCATTCTTGTATTCAAAGGGTCAGATTTGCATATTGTTGCAAAAACTGGAAATAATTTCGTAAATCGGTTTGACATTAAAGCCAAGTACATGTGGCTGTAGTTGAAGTGGTTAAAATGTTGTCGGACAACACTGACGCGATGTATTGCCGACTGTATGCAGTTTTTTATGGTGTATGTAAACGTACCTTAAGAGAGACTTGGCTTAGATGTAAGGGCGCAAGTGTGAGCGGGTCTCACAGCGAATATATGTGGTTGGGAGAGTCACTGCAAATAACTTGGGCCATACTTCATTGTTTACATTGTTTTATAGTCGCGTTTTAGGAGCAGTGAAAGGACTGTTTGTGCCACAGCTGGTGTGGTGGGAGATATAATCTGGAAATCCCGCTGAAAAGCTACTTCGCACATGCAGCACCAAAAACTGTAAAATCTAGCTACTTCAGACTTCGGAAAAAGCTTACCAGCATTAGAGTTATTTGGACATCGTAATTTTTCTGTGAACTGTCTTTTATAGTCGTCATTAAATAGAGTCATTACCACACTGAAAAGTATTCACCTCCTATTGTCCTGTGTTCTGAGTCACATTATGAAAGTTAAATTTTTGTAATGTTGATAACATTAACTTTGCCAGAAAGTAAAACTAAATTTTCTTTGAGTTTAGAAGTTCAGATCGTTACTAATTAATTAAAATTAATAACTATTAACTTTTGAAGGTAAAACAAGACCTGCTGAAACCATTAAATATGACAAATCACTTTAAATTTTACTTGTTATTTAATCATACTAATGGGTTTACTATAATTTTGGTAATTTTGTGTATCACTGTCTTGGCTGCCGTTTACCAGTCTCACACTGATCTTTTACTGTTGCCTTTACTGTGGTAAAGGTTTAAATGAAGTAATACAGAATGTGAATTTTAAATATTCGTGAAATTTTGTTTATTAAAATTCGCAATAGTAAGGATTGTAGTGTGCTTAAGTTACGCCTCTGTCAAGTCGCTATTTACTGTGATCATTCAGTTTGAATTTTCTTTATCATTATTTTAAACAATTCTAAAGTTCTGAGGAAGAACTTTCTCTTAACTATATTTCTTTTGACACTCTAGGAAGAGAGTTTACTGTCACTCAAATAATGAAAGACGTCATCAAAAGTAGTGCAACTGACTGTTACGTGACCTTAAGACTGATTATAACTAATTGGTTTCAGAAATAAACTGTCAGATTCAGGACTGGCGACCGAATTATTTTGTTGCGTGATTGAAATTACAAATTTTAATAAATGATAAATTCCAGTAACCAATGTAAATTGACCTTTGTAATTATATTTTTTTATTACTCCAGTGCAGCCAGTTTCCACGGTGCTGATTAATTGTACAGCTTTTCACATCGTTTCGTTCAAACTTCTCGCAATGATTACCTTTCCGAAAAATTGGGTTCACGTAACAACGGTCAATTAAAGTGTGTATTGGAGGAAGCGGGCAAGTTACAGACGGAATTTCTGCAGTACTGTGTCTGCCTCTACTATCGTATGGAATTACTATGCCCGAGTCAGAAAACCAAGCGTCGTCGCTAAAGCAGTTTCCGTTCGAATTGTATGACTTTTTTATTGACTTTTGTTTTGTGTGCTTGTCATTTCTATAACGCTTGATTCTTGTAAAGTTTCGGGTTTTCTCCAAGACTATCACAGGTACATGTGTCATGGTGCTCTGGTTATGACTCCGAAGCGAAGCAAGTGAAAGACTTCAAGTTCGTCTCCTCCCGAAAAAAAGGGAAGACAAACGTCAAAACAATATGGATCACATTTTTCGATGTGAAAGGGACTCGTCGATTTAGAGTTTGTTCTAGAGGGCAAGAAATTTAACTAGCCTTTCTATGTAAGTATTTTGAAAAGATTGCGCAATAATTTGCAGCGGAAAAGGCCTGAATTGTGGCAGTCCGGCGACCGTTTTTTCCTCATCGATAACGCCCCGGTTCACGCAGACCTGTCTGTGCGTCAATTCTTGACGATTGTATTGTATTGTATTATATGTTAACAGGGGACCTAGAAACGACGGAGAGGCTCCGTCCCAGCCACAGCCTCAGTGGTCCACAACCCCACGACGACTACCGCAGTCCACTTCACCCCTCCGCCGCCCCACACCGAACCCAGGGTTATTGTGCGGTTCGGCCCCCAGTGGACCCCCCCAGGGAACGTCTCACACCAGACGAATGTCACCCCTATGTTTGCGTGGTGTACGCGTACGTGGAGAACTTGTTTGCGCAGCAATCGCCAACATAGTGTAACAGAGGCGGAATAGGGGAAACCAGCCCGCATTCGCCGAGGCAGATGGAAAACCGCCTAAAAACCATCCACAGACTGGCCGGTTCACCTTGACACAAATTCGCGGGCGGATTCGTGCCGGGGACCAGGCGCTGCTTCCCGCCCGCAAAGTCGTGCGTTAGACCGCACGGACAACAGGGCGGGCCATTCTTGATGATACATGCGATGACTCCTGTGCCCCATCCTCCGTATTCAGCCGACCTTGTCCCGTCCGTCATATTTTCTTATTTCATCGAATGAAAAGAAACATGAACATAAAGCTGTCTACCGACGTTCCTAGGTTGCAGAGGAAAAAAATGGAGCTGCTGCCCAGTGTCACAAAATACGAATCTGAAAAATTCGAACAATGGAATAAAATAATAAGGAAGTGTCTGAAATAGTGTAGCGAGCTTTGAGTGGTAAGGTGCCAGCCCACATAACACAGCATGTCATCTAGAAATGTAACTTTATTTTATCAAACAAATTATTCCTTGTTCTTTCAAACACGTAAAATTTACAATACCGAAAGAATGCAGTAACCTCACAAAGTTATTTTATATTTTTAAACTGAGAAATTTTCTGTCAGTGTTCGAGAATGTGAGCTTGCGTGTAGCTTCTCCCAAAATAAATCAATACTGTATGGTATGAAATTCGCGCCTGGTTAGAACAAACAGAAAAAAATTGAGTTTTACAATAATGGACAAAAATAAATTGAAGCGTTACAAGAAAAGGACGAAATGAAAAAAGAAATCAATTACTCTAGATCCAAAGAAAAAAAACACCAGTTAGCCGGCCGCTGTGGCCGAACGGTTCTAGGCGCTTCAGTCCGAAACCGCGCTGCTGCTGCTATGGTCGCAGGTTCGAATCCTGCCTCGGGCATGGGTGTGTTTGATGTCCTTAGGTTAGTTAGGTTTAAGTAATTCGTTGCCTAGGGGACTGATGACCACAGATGTCAAGTCCCATAGTGCTTAGAGCCATTTGAACCATTTTATGAACATCAGTTAACATTTAATCAGAACGTGAATAGACGTATGCCCAGCAATTTCGAACAACCGATAGGCAATTATGAAAAGAGAAATTAAGGCTTTATCTGAGTAAGGGAAATGACTTGACTTCTCAGCCTAATTCTATGGAAGAATGTATAGTTAAAACTTAACAACAGAGAGACAGAGACAGTTAACACAATACATTGCTTGACTCTAATTGAACTTCCTTCGACTGCCTCCATGAAAGAATGTGCAAATAAAATTTGAACAATAGCACGCACAAGGCCTCAAATAAAATAATAAAAGAATGAAGTGAATCCTAAGTGGAAAATTTTAACGATGTGAGCGCTAGTAATATTCCTATGTTAACAGACTCACAGTTACCTGCGTTTGTGATAAAAGGCGCAATGGACAAAATAAATTTCTGTGCCTTTAGTTTAAGTTTTCAATAGCTGTCGTAGTTTTTAATTTTTTATTGTAATATATGTAAGTTTAGCAGAATAGATAAAAAATATTTTCTGTCAATGGAAATGCATCATCTGCTACAAATACAAAATGGATTAGCATTTCTCCTTTAGGAAAAGGCACAGGTTCTTTAATGATTGGTCCAGTAGAGATCATAGTGAGAATGTACACAATGTAATGGCACCTGCTGAACTCGTCGAATAAAGTTTTTATCTCAAATCTAATATATATATATATATATATATATATATATATATATATATATATATATATATATGTATATATATAAAAAATAAGAACTCGTATGGCATCGTAGTTAGTTCAAATAAGAGTTCACACAGTCTGCACACTGTGTAATCAGTCAACATGTCCAACCCCGGCTCAGTAATCGCACTTTGCACGCGAATTCTGTAGCAACAGGTAGCCAATCTAATTCCAGGGCTATTATCCATCAAACCCGAGCGACAAAAGACGACAACATAGTTCTAATCGCATTTTGCGAAGTAAAAAGACGTTTATAAAGAAAGCAATGAGACAAAGTACATCAATGTAAGTGTGCGGTGTACTCAAAAGAAGGAGGATCGGTCACAACAAAACATGGCAAGCTATCAGAGCAGGACACCATGAAGTTGGGCTTGTAAAACCATATAATGTAAAATCACGTTTTCAATAAACAGAAACCCGGTGATAATGGCACAGAGGTGCTGAAACATTTTTGGGTAAAAAGAAAAAACAGCGTGTTTGCAAAAATGGCGGAACCCGTAACCTATAATTTAAGTGCAAACGCGGAACGAAAGGACAAGAGCTACGGATCCAAAAGATGAATATAATCCGAGAGACCTGCTTCTCGGGAATACAAGTTGCCATCTTGAAGAATTATACAGCCGATCCAAGTGATATCCAATCTTGGAAAGCGCTCATGACATTCATGTTCCAGATACCTACCAGCACTTGTCCTCGGATGGTCTTTCTCTCGGTATCTGTGGTCAACCACTCAGGGAGAGTTAACGCGCCACGCTGTACTATACTCGGCTCGTTAGAGATGGTGCATCCCACTTAGAGGGACGCGAAGGAGGCACTTGCAGAGGGAAAGAGGATTAAGTAAAATCACGCTTTTGATACGTGTCGAAGCGACGCAGGGCACAGAGCCAGTCGAGAGTGCACTGAAAGCGGTTGAATTTTTACTTTCTTTTTTCTAGGCAGCTGAATCCAAAAATTTCAAAAAATGATACGTCTCTTTCTTGGGTACCCCCTCATGGGATATGGTATCCAGTAGTCCCCAAAATTTTACTTTGTGCGTACATAGATGCGAACACATGAAATTCCTCTATGTGTCTGCCCACAAATTTTTCTTGAAACAGTGCGGCAAGTTATTAGTGAACATATGCCTACTGCAATAAAATCCACTAGTGTTTCTCGCCGCTTCAATCCTCAGTGAGGCTGCGTCATTACGCAAGGCATTTTCTCCTCTTTCATCTTATGGTGAGATGCCAGACCTTGCACTCCTGCTACTTATGCAGCCATCAGCGGAAACGGTGGACGTTTTACTTCTACGGCAACGATGAATCGGTATCCGCTCCATCCCATTTCCATCGATCCCTCGTGTCCCTGAACGCCAGGTACTCCACTTCGCTTTCTGCATCCATTTACGTCATCCCATATGGATCATTTACTTATTTACTTATTTATTTCTGAGATATCAGTCTTCTGGCTTTTTTGATGTGGCTTCCAGGAATTCCTTTACTGTTACATCCTTTCCATCTCAGGGTAGCACGTGTTACCTACGTCCTCAATTATTTCCTGGATGTATTAAAATCCCTGTCTTCCTGTGCAGTTCTTACTATCTCTACGTCCCTCTAGTATCATCGAAGTTATTCCCCGTTGCCTTAGCAGTTGTCGTATCATACTGTTCCTTCTTATTGTCAGTGTTTTCCATATATTCCTTTCATCGTAGAATCTGCCAATAACCTCATTTCTTACCTTCTCAGTCCACCTGATTTTCAACATTCGTCTGTAGCACCACATCCCAAGTGCTGCGATTCTCTTCTATTCCAGTTTTCCCACAATCGGTACTTTTCTACCACACAAGGCTGTACCCCAAAAGTAAGTGCTCAGAAATTTCTTCCTGATATTAAGGTCTATGTTTGAAACTAGTAAACATCTCTTGGATTTGGTCATGCACGCTCTTTTTCTCTGTCTAGTCTGCTTTTTATGTCGTCCTTGCTCCGCCCGTCATTGGTTATTTTGCTCCAGGTACCAGAATTCCTTAACTTGGTCTGCTTCGTAATCATCAATCCTGTTATTAAGTTTCTCGCTTTTCTCATTTCTGCTACTTCTCACAGCTTTCATCTTTCTTCGATTAACTCTCAGTTCATATTCTCTACTACACATTCTGCAATTCTTCTTCAATTTCGCTGAGGATTGCAGTTCATTAGCGAATCTTATCTTTGATATCCAGTCACTTTGAATTTTAATGCAACTCTTAAATTTTTCATTTATTTCTGTCATTGCTTCTTCGCTATACAGATTGAACAGTAGGGGGCGAAAGGATACATCTATGTCTTATATCCTTTTTAACCCGTGCACTTCCTTCTTTGTCTTCCACTCTTATTGTTCTCTCTTGGTTCTTGTGCATATTTTATGTCACCCGTCTTTCCCTATATCTGTAATCTCAAACATCTTGTACCATCTTACATTGTCGATCGCGTTATCCATGTCGACATAGCCTATGAATGTGTCTTGATTTTTCTATACCCCGGCTTCCATTATCAACCGTAACGTTAGAACTGCCTCTCTGGTGCTTTCACCTTTCATAAAGCCAAACTGATCGTCTTCTAACATATTGGCAATTTTATTTTCCATTCTTCTGTATATTATTCTTATCAGCAACTTGGATGCATGAGCTGTTACGCTGATTGTCCGATAATTCTCGCACTTGTCGTATCTTACTATCCTCGGAAATGTGTGGATGATGTTCGTTTCGAAAGTCTTATGGTATGTCGTCGGTCTCATAAATTCTACACTCCAACGTGAATAGTCGTTTTTTACCGCTCCCTCAGTGGTTTTAGGAATTCCTGTGGAAAATTATCTATCCCTTCTACCTCATTTAAGTCATCCAAAGCTATTTTAAATTCTGATCCTAACACTGGCTCCTCTATCTCTTCTATATCGACTCCTGTTTCCTCTTCTATCACGTCATCAGATAAGTCTTCACACTCATAGAAGTCTCCAATCTACTCTTTCCACCTATTCGCTCTCTCGTCTGCGTTTAACAGTGAAATTTCCATTGCACTCTTAACGTTACCAGCATTGCATTTAATTCCATCGAAGGTAGTACTGACTTATCTGTATGCTGTCTTTCTGATAGTCTTTTGCTTTTCGATTTCTTCACATTGTTCGTGCATCAATTTTGCTTTAGTTTTCCTGTACACATTTATTTGATTCCTAAGTGACTTGTAATTCAGTTCTCCAGAATTTCTCTAAACATTTTTGTATTTCCTCCTTTCGTTGATCAACTGCAGTATTTTTTGCGTTAGCCATGGGCTTTATCGTAGTTACTTTCATTGTACCTATGTTTTCCTCTCCAGTGTCTGGTATTTCTCTTTTTAGAGATGTCCATTGCTCCTCATCTGATCTGCCTACTGAGATATTCATTATCGCAGTGTCTATAGGCTTAGAGAACTTCAAGCGTCTCTCTTCATCTCTAAACATTTCCCTATCCCATTCCTTTACCACATCAAATAGCCACCTCTCCTCACACACACCAAACCACACCATACAATGTACACCACTCGGAAACTTATCTGCAATAACCCTATTGATTCCCACCTAATTTGGTGCGCTGCCACGCCTCTACAAACACTTGCTTAAATATGTTATCGACTCTAAACTCTTCCCATCTATTCCATTTCATATCACTGCTACCCATTCCCTCTCCATCACATCATTCCTTAACACTTTCATCATAATGCTACGCCTCTGCTACTCACTGTCTGTCTTCCCACAGTCCACCCAACACTTGCTCTCATCTCTACAGTTACACTCCAAAGGACCCCTACCCTTAAACCACAGCCTACACTTAACGCTTCCCTCTCCAAAGAATTTTTCCCCAGCACAGATCCCTCAACTTTAATGAAAGTGCTGTGCTTTTACTAAAATTGTCACTTGTCTGTAACGTCGGTTACATGTCTTTTCATTATTTTGTAATTTTACTTTTATTTACTTATTTTTTATATAGCAGTGAAAGGAGGAAATGAAGAGTTTAATTTTTGTAAAAGTATCGTCCATGAAATGCGAAATATTATGAATTTCAAAAACATGTGGCAACATTTCATCATTTCAACGTATTATTTTGATCCGTTTGGATGAAGAGCCGACCCCTACTCTGCTACCCATATGGACCGAGAGGCATGAAACAGCAGTAAAGTGAAAAAAGAGGTTTTCAAAATAATCCTCCCAACGGTCCCTCTGTAACGATTGAGCCACAAATCCCTCTGGATAAAGCTGGCGGACGTACAATTGTGAAAGTGCTTCATGCGCTTCAAGACTAGTTATATTAGTACTGTTTTGTTGTGAAAGAGGAATTTTACTGCTTTTCTGTATTACTGTCTTTTTTGTTTAGGCAACAAGATTTTATTTTTTCTCAAAGAAGCTTTTTTATAATTTGTCAAGCTGATTACTGTAATTGTTTCTTGTAGTGGCTATTCGTCATTAATACTACTATTAATATCTTTCTTTCTCAAGACTGAGTTTGTTTCCACAATATGTAACTTAGGCAGCGCTGTCGATGCTTTTGGACATGTTTCGATAGAAAGTTTTACCGTAGGCTACAATTGTCGGCGAGCACAAGCAGAGGATGCAGGGACTGAAGGGAGAAAAAGGGTAGACGAGGTCGCTAACGAACGACTGTGCGGTTGAGCTTAAGTCAGAGATAGCCGTATAAAACCCTTGTAGTGAAGAAATTTTCACGACCAGTATTTCACCGGCAAGGATGGGCCGGAATGGAGAGTCTTCGATGACTTTTTTGGGTCATCACGCTTATAACAGGTTCTATGCGGCCACAAGGAATAATTCCTCTCTTACGCCAACCTCTGCATCTAAGAATAACATTTGCATCATGCGTCTTCAATTATTGGTTGGAAATACTCCATTATCTGTCTTCTCCTATAGTTTATACACTCTACATCTCCCTCTAGTATCATGGAACTTATTCCTTGCTGTCTTAAGTTATGTCCTATTATCCTGTCCGTTCTTTGTGTTAGTGTTTTCTATTTGTTCCTTTTTATACAGATACTGCTGAGAAACTTCTGTTTCAGATCTTTTCAGTCATATCCATCTATAGCGCTACAGGTCAAAAGTTGCAATTCTCTCTTTTCGGTTTTCCTACAGTCCGTAATTCACTAGCAGGCAATGCCGTGTTCCAAAAGTAAATTCTCAAAAGTTTCTTTCTCAAATTAAATCCCATGTTTGATACTCCTAGAATTTTTTGACGGGGAATTCCCTCCTCGCCTGCGCCAATCTGCTTTTAATGCTTCGCCAGCATTCGTTATATTACTTCCAACGTAGCAGAAACAAATAGCTTTGTCTGTTGGGTGGACCCCGATGTGTCCTCCGAAAGATGCGGAGCACAGCCATACATTAATGTGACCACCTTCTATGTTGACGTCAGCAACTCGGGGAGGGGGCGGGCGGAGGGGGGTCGAGGAAAAACGTGCAGCCGTTGTCGTAATGCGGAAATGGAGCGATTTATCTGACGTCACAAAAGGACATGATCATTGCTTTTTGGGCAAAGGGTGGAACCAAATCTGAAACGCCTAAGTTTGTAAGCCTGCCACCGTGGTTGAAGTACATCGTGCGTGGCCAAATGGGCCACATGTGCTGCACAACGGACCGTAGATGACAGGAGTGAACAATATATGTAGATATGTCTAGAGGAGAATAGATGTGCAACAGCTGCGCTACCGACAACCCAGATGAATCAAGAGGCTAGAAAAGTGTCTCATCGACGACCGTTCAGCGAACGCTGCTGCGTATGGGCCTCCGGAGCAAGTGCCTGGTTCATGTCGTCTTGCTCACTGCTGTTTGTCGGCGGTCCAGAACCAGAGCTGTGGACCTAATGATTTGTGGACTGTTTTCGTGACATTTCCTGGATGATCTCGTCATTCTGGAAGGCTCAATGGATCAACAGAAGTATGCCTCTACCCTTGGGAACCGTGTTAACCCCTACATGCCGCCTGCCTTTCATCGGCACCATACCGTGTAACAGTAGGACAGTGCAACGTGTCACACAACTCCCAATGTACGTTCGTGATTCGAAGAGCACCAGACTCCCCTGGCCACCAAACTCCCCGCATTAAAACCCAATCGCGAATCTGTGGAACCACATTGATCGCCTTATTCTCGACATGGATTCTAGACCGAGGAACCTAGCACAGCTGTCCACAGCACTAGAGTCAGCATGGCTCCACATCCCTGTCGGCCCATTCCATAGCCTCGTTGGCTGTCTTCCTGGGCGTCTCGCAGTGTTCCGCGCTACAGAAGGTAGTTATTCAGGCTTTCGACAGGTGGTCACACTAATAAGACTGGACAGTGAGGAGGAGTGCTGAGTTGCCTAGTACTCAGGTGCAACATTATTGAAGCTAGGTTTCAGTAGAGGGGACAACGAGGCAAGGCTTATTTGACGCTTCTGCCTTCTTTCATGCAAATAGTTCCCAAGTTGGTATCCATTAGCCAACCAGGGATATAAGTGGACACATCGTTCTTCCCAGTTAGTATCAACAGTATTTCAAGACAGTATCCTGACTCATCAATAGTCGCCGGCACAAAGAGCCAAAATGAAATTCTACAAGAGATAATAGTATTTATTTAATGGATTGTGAACCACACCACCACCAAAGACAGACCAATGCTCACGAACAACGAACTGGTGCCACGCACCTTCTTTGTACTACGCTTAAATATTTCTAAAGCTTCTATTAATAAATTATTCTAAGTTGTTGTTTATCTATTTAGCAACGTTTTTGCGATAGGCGTTGCCTAACCAGACTCGGTTCTTTGACAAGGATATACTGCTGCTACGTGCAAGCAAGACCCGTCATATCAGTAACAACTTTCGGTGGTGAAGGGCACTCTATATATTTATATGTTTGCCATCAAGAGTATTTTAAATACTGGATTCGTTCACAAGTACGTAGCGTTTTTCCGTAAGTTTAATAAACGCAACAGATAGACGTAACAGAGACTTGAGTCACCAAGAATATGTTCTTTTTCGCTATTTACAAACGTCTGCCAATACTGGGGTAACTTTTGATTCCACGAGTGTAGAAATCCCGTCATTTTGTGGCGGAGACCTAGTAGAGCGATGTTCAGAGCGAATTTCCATCCATAGAGGAAGTTCCTTGAAGCTTGTCCTATAGAGAGCGCAAAAGTTAAAAATCTGTGGGCGGAATATCAACTGAATAAGGTGGCTGTGGAGTCACTTTCCAATCACTGTATAGTATTTTTGGCAGTCTATGAAAATACGGGGAGATGTTATCGTGGAATAGCATCACTTTACGGAGTCTTCCTGATTGTTGTCTTGGATTGCGAGATGTCTCAGTTTTTAACAACAAATGTCAGCAGTGATGGCTGCACCTCGGGCAAGCAGTTCGTAGTACACCACACCGCCGCCATTCCACCAGATGCATAACATTGTCTTTTGTGGAAGCGCGCAGGCCTTTGTAGGAGGGTTGCTGGTTGTTTGAGAACAAACATTCCTTTTCTTTTTTTTAAGGCATCAGTGTTCTGATTGGTTTGATGCTGCCCGCCAGAAATTCCTCTCCTGTGCCAGCCTCTTCATCTCAAAGTAGCAACTACAACCTAACTGCTCAATTATTAGCTGGATGCATTGCAATCTCTGTCTTCCTTTACAGCTTTGTTCTCTACAGCTCCCTCTAGTACCATGAAAATCATTTCCTCATGTCTTAACAGATGGGCTACTATACTGCCCCTTCTCCTTTGCAGTGTTTTCTACATATTCCTTTCCTCTCCGATTCTGCTCAGGACCACCTGATTATCCTCTACAGGCCCTGCAGTGTAATGGAAATTATTCCCTGATGTCTTAACGGATGACCTATTATCCTGTTCTTTTTCTTGTTGGTGTTCCACACACCTATTCCTTCGCTCGCCGATTCTCTGGAGAACCTCTTCATTCCTTAAATCATCAGCCCACCTAATTTTCAACATTCGTCTGTAGCACCAAGTCTCAAATGCTTCGATACTCTCCTTTTCCGGCTTTCCCACAGTCCATAACTCTCTGCCATACGATACTAAGCTCAAAAAGTACAATCTAAGAAATTTCTTCCTCAAATTAAGCCCTATGTTTGACAGTAGTAAATTTCTCTTTGCCAGGAATGCCCTTTTTGCCAGTGCTAGTCTGCTTTTGATGTCCTCCTTGCTCCATCCGTCTTGGGTTATGTTCCTGCCTAGGGAGCAGAATTCCTTAACTTCATCTATTTTATGATCACCAATCCTGATGTAAAGGTTCTCGCTGTTCTAATTTCTACTACATCTCAAGAATTTCGTGTTTCTTCGATTTGCTCTCATTCCATATTCTGTACTCGTTAGACTGTTCATTCCACTCAGTATATCACGTAATTCTTCTTCACTTTCACTCGGAATAGCAATGCCATCCGTATCATTGATATCGTCTCATTGATATCCCTTCACCTTGAATCTTAATTCCACTCCTCAATCTTTCTTTTATTTCAGTTATCGCTTATTCGTTGTACAGATTGAACAATATCGACGAGAGGGTACATTCCTGTCTTACAACCTTTATAATAAGACTACTTAGTTCTTTGTCGTCCACTGTTATTACTCCCTCTTGGCTCTTGCACCTCTTGTATATTATCCGTCTCTCCATATAGCTTACTCATATTTTTCTCAGAATTTCGAACATCTTGCAACATTTAACATCGTCGAACTCTTTCTCGAGGTTGACTAATTAACTGAAATGTGAAAATTGCCTCTCTGGTTCCTTTACCTTATCTAAAGCCAAACTTATGGATATCTAACACATCCTCAATTTTCGTTTCCATTCCTCTGTATGTTATTCTTGTTCGCAACTTGGAAGTGTGGGCTATTAAGCTGATTGTGCCATATTTCTCACACTTGTCACCTCTTGCAGCCTCCGCAGTTGTGTCGATGATATTTTTCCGAAAGCAGTTGGTTTGTCGCCGGACTCATAAATTCTGCATACCAACCTGAATAGTCGTTCTGTTGCCACTTCCCCCAATGATTTAAGGAATTCTGGTGGGATGTTATCCTTCCCTTCTGCCTTATTTGATCTTAAGTCCTCCAAAGCTCTCTGAAATTCTGGTTGTAATCCTGTATCCCCCATCTCTTGTAGATCGACTCCTGTTTCTTCTTCTATAACATCAGACAAACCTTCCCCATCATAGAGACCTTCACTATACTCCTTCCACCTATCTGCTCTCTATCTTGCATATAACACGGAATTCCCATTGCACTCTTAATGCTACCTTCATTACTTTTAATTTTACGGTCGGTTGTTTTGACTTTCCTATATGCTATGTCAGTCTTTCCGACAATCATTTCTTTTTACATTTATTCACAGTTTTCATGCGCCATTTCATCTTAGCTTTTTTCCGTTACAGGCCGCATGTACTGTGGATAAACTTTATGTGTTTTTAATGCGCTGGTATCCATTGCCTTCTGCAGTCTCATGCCGTTGATCATTGCTGATTCTTCCGCCTTTAGGGGCAATTTCCCATCCCTAGGACAAGAGAGTGCCCTGAAGCCCCTTCTGCTCCTTTGACAAGGCCGTTGACAGAACGAGGGTGTCAATTTATGCTTATTATTAATTAGAATTTAAGAGGTGGTAGGTTTCGAACCTGGATTTATGGCGCTTTGATTACTAATCAAAGACGCTACCCCTAGACCTTAAGGAAGCGTAAGACACCATTTCTTGTCACCAGTAAAGGCTTAGGGTATGAATGACCGATGTAGTTCACGAGTCAATTGATGATGACCCACCAGATATGTATGTATGGCGTAAGACACACTGTACACATACTCTCAATTTTTGAAACTTCCCCTATGAATGCAAATGTCGCACGATAGTGGAACGATAACAGTCCATTGCATTTGTCAGTTTCTTAGTACACTGACGTGGATCATTGTGAATTACTGCTTTTAAACGATTTTCTTCAAATCCCGAAGGTCTTTCTCAAAGAGGAGTGTCACTGAAGTCCAAACGATCCCTGCCGTTCCCTGTCCATGACATTATCCTCGTAGACGGCAAAAATGCTTCTGGCTGCCTCTGCTGCTGTCACCCCTCTACAGGACTCAGACAGATGAATATATCGAAAACGATCCGTTTCCTCCACTTTGCAATCGAATTTCTAGCGTATACAGCTCCAATCACTATCTCCAGATGATAAGATAACAATATGTAAACTAAAGTAGCAACAGCATTGTACAAACAAAAAATGACAATCGATAAATAAACCCATTGCAAGCGGATACCAACACGTAAAACAAGAGCGCTAGGAACTTAAGCATCACCTTAATATATCCGAATGTCCCTAATGTTGATATTGTGTTTATTAATGATATAGTCTTTCTTCAGTTTACTCTCAAAGTGTGTTTTCATTAGACTATTCATTCCAAGTGTGTTTTCATTAGACCGTTCATTCCATTCAACACGTCCTATAATTCTTCGTTGCCTTCACATAGGATGGTGTGCCGTGGCTGGCTCGTGTTATGCTTTGCATTAAACCTAGGTTGCTGTTCTGTTATTAGTCTCACGCAGTTATCGCTATTATGCTGTTATCCTCTCTATCCCTGAGAGGCAGCAGCAGCGTGTGTCGATATTCGCACCGTTGTACTATCTTTGGCCTCGCGCTTACGGTTTCCGGCTGTGCTGTGCGCGCGTAGTTGGTCGGTTGGCGTGGAGCACCGAGGAAGTCTCCGTGGCGAATCTCTGGTCAGGGCCGCTGGTGGCGTCCACGCGATGTCGGAGTGTGAGTGGCTGTTCCCATTGCTACGAGGTCCGTGGCTAACCGATCCCGGACACGAAAGTTGAGTCTTTACTTAATCTACGATAGCCCCAACTGTTCACATTGTGTCGTTTGAATTTAGTTGTGGGCTGTTAGGACATTCGCCCCATCAAGAACGTGTATTTTCAAGTTGGCGAAATTTTAGCCGCCCTCCTGTGGATAATTTTTTAATTGAAGTGCACCAGCGGCATCTTCTGCCTTGTTGCCGTTAACGTTCCGGTTACCTGCCCTGGGCGTTGACGTAAATTCAGGCAGTGAATTTTCCTCGTCGCGTTGTGGCTGTCCAGCACGGCTTGTAGTTTGACGGCTGAATGTGTAATTCGCTGTGGGCGCCGATACCTTCTGCTTTTTTCCATTGAACTCCCTGTTGTGTGCTGGTCGAGTGCAGCGGAAGTTATCCTGTCGCTTGGCCCGTTGACTGTCGGTTGGGTTGCCGTCGGATTGAGAATTGTTGGGCCGACTGCCTGTCTCACGTAAGCGAGCGTTAGTGGTTGAATTCCAGGCCGACCCTTGGAAACTTCTGAGCGCCGTCTGATGTGCTGCCTTCTCTTATTTGTCCTTGTTGTTTGTTTATGTATGGCTTCTAGCCGATTTTAAATTAAAGTTGTTTTGTCCTTAAGGCGTAAGATTGTTTGGGCCTTCAGCCTAATTTAGAGAAATGTTTCAAGATAAGGCTTTCTGCCTTTTAAATTCAAATTCCTTTTTTTTTTGAGTCTGAAGTTATTGGCCTTCAGCCGGTTTTAAATTAAAGTTGTTTTGCCCTTTAGGCGTGAAATTGAATGGCGAATTTAGCCGGGAATTAAGTTCTAAAATTAACGTTTGGCATGCTGTGTTTATAATGTTTCCTTTACTCTGGTAATTTTTGTCAAATGAATAAAGTAGTATGGTAGAGTGCAACTGACAGCCACTCATTTTGCCCCTTTCAACAAATAAAACTATCTGTGCTGTCCTGCGGGTATAGCAGGGGGTCACAGATCGCAATGTCATCAGCGAAGCTTATGCGAGGGGCGCTAAATAAGTAATGCAACACATTTCTTTCTCGGTCAATTTCTGTTGAACAAATGCAGAATCGTGGAATATTCCCGCTTAAGTTCCCACATGAAGTTCCGGTTGGTGGCGGCGCTATACGAAGCGTCGAAAGTGGCGTCTGTGATGGAGGTGCCTTCCTTGCAGAAAGCTGTCATTGAGTTTCTTTTGACGAAAAACCAGAGCATCGCAGATATTCATAGGTACATGCAGATTGCCTACGGAGACCTGGCAATGAACAAAAGTATGGTGAATTATTTAGCGAGGTGTCTATCACAATCGTAAAAAGGTTGTGCAAACCTGTCCGGTCACAATCAAACATCTCGCTGCTCAAATGGACATCTCTGTTGTTAATGCTGACACGCGCGTTCAGTAGTTGGGTTATCCAAAGGCGTGTGGCAGCAGGGTTCCTTGCCTCCTAATAGAAGACCGTAAAGAGCAACGAAGGCCATCTGTGCGGAATTGGTAACTCGTTACGAGGCTGGTCGTGAAATTATTTTGTCGAACATCGTCACAGTCGATGATACACGGGTCGATACCTTCGAACCAGAAACAAAACGGCAATCCATGTAGTGGCGCCTCCTCCAGAGAAAAAATTCAAAGCCACACCCTCAGACGGTAAACTCATGGCGACGATCTTCTGGGACTTCAAAATTGGTTCAAATGGCTCTGAGCACTATGGGACTTAACTGCTGAGGTCATCAGTCCCCTAGAACTTAGAACTACTTAAACCTAACTAACCTAAGGACATCACACACATCCATGCCCGAGGCAGGATTAGAACCTGGGACAGTAGCGGTCGCGCGGTTCCAGACTGTAGTGCCTAGAATCGCTTGGCTTCTGGGACTCTGAAGGGGTAACTCTGTTTGTGCTGTCATCTTTTCCCTTCTTCTTGTCAGTGTTTTCTACCTATACAGCGGAGAACCTCCTCATTTCTTACCTTATCAGTGCAAACAGTTTACAATATTCTTCTGCAACACCATCATTCAAAGGCTTCTGTTCTCTTCTGTTCCTGTTTTACCACAGTTCATGTTTCACTAGCATACAATTCTGTGCTCCGAACGCACATTCTCAGAAATTTTTTCGTCAAATTAAGACCGATATTTAATGCTAGTAGACTTCTCTAGGAGAGGGTTGCTGTATTTGCCAGTGCTAGTCTGCTTTTTATGTCCGACTTGCTCCATCAGTCATGGCTTTTTTTGGTGCCTAGGTAGCAGAAATCGTAATCACCTGTTATAATGTTAAGTTTCTCGCTGTTCTCATTTCTAGTACTTATCTTCAGTTCCATACTACAGCCAAGATGTCGCACCTTCCGACTTGCACTTGTTTGCCGCAATGAAGGATGCACTGTGCGGGAAGCACTATGCGGATGATGAGGAGGTTACTGATTCAACAAGACGTTGGCTCCGACGTCGACCAGAAGACCGGTACCATGCGGACATACGGGCCTTCCTAATAAGGAGGCGTATGGTCGTCGCATTAATGGAAATAAAATAGGCTTTTGCAGCCAAGGGAGTGGGAAATAGTATGGGGCATTGGATTCCTAAATAAAACCAATCAGCTTTCAGAAAAAAATATGTTGCATGACTTACAAACATCCTTCGTAATTGAACCGTGATTTATTTTCAAAGAATATTCATAAGAATTTATTTTATTTACTAGCGATTCATCAAGAACATTAACACATTTAATGACACTATGTAAGTATGGAAGTAGTTGCCAGGGACCAA
Organism: Schistocerca americana; assembly: GCF_021461395.2. Taxonomy (NCBI): domain Eukaryota; kingdom Metazoa; phylum Arthropoda; class Insecta; order Orthoptera; family Acrididae; genus Schistocerca; species Schistocerca americana. The sequence continues at coordinate 508,143,735 of NC_060119.1, read as the reverse complement.
CTGATGAAATCATAACCAAAATCCTTTGAACAAACGGGAATTTTATTCACTTTAATAGGGCCTAAAAGCATTTTTTAAAAGAAACAGATTTAAAATTATAACCAGAAAACACCATCTAAATATCAAAGTTACAATTTATTCAGAGGCAGAAAGAAACAAGTTTTGACTGTATGGGCTTTCGGGCTGAGAACCTCGCCGCTCTCTTTTGACACGACCGTAGTCACGACCGCGCACAACAGCCTCTGAAAGACTACACTGGTGCAAATCTGCAACACACCAGATTACTTTAAACTAAGAGTTTTAACAATTCACACAAGCACACAAATTATGCACCCCGCAGGAGGGATGGAAATGGTACAAAACACTAAAATTGAAAGATTAACTTGCCATGGAAGGTGCAACTTGACTTTAACTTTTAAGAAAAGTCTTATGGTGGAAGGGTGGCAACTTTATATACTAAAATGACCATTTACATAAAAGCCCATGACATGCAATCTTACATAAATTTATGCAAGGTTGGCCAAACATGCTCTACAGTACACAGTACACACATACCGCCTCTCAAGATGATAGGCAAGATAAAAACATATTTCAGGAATTAGGCCGTTACACTTCAAGCAATAAACTCGTTAACACACCGAATCCGACAAACATGACAGAGGCAGCTATTAACGTACGGCAGATTGATAGGGAGATTACCGAACAACCCGAACCGCAGGATGCTCTAACTCGCCCCTACTCCACAAGGGAAAAACGGATCACCCAATTCATAAATAACCACCTTCCCGCGGGTGACCAAACGGAGAAGAATGGTGGGACGACCCCAAAGCAAAACGGCTGGTGACCTCACTAAGAAAACAAGTAGAATTTGACAAGAGTAAATCAAACAACATATCACCAATCACTTAACTTCTAATAAACTGTCGTTTCTCGAGAAGACCTGGCGCAGCACCCCCAAATCGGTCTCCCGAACAGTCCGCTGCCAGCCGCTACAACGGACGCAGGAAGGCGCGCCGATCTCCCGTCTCACGGCGAGCAAACTCAAGCAGACTGGTGGTCTAACGCGCAGACCCAGATGCAGGAACTAAGCCCCGACCGGGCGACGACTCGCTGAGTTCTCTTACTGGCGGAGTGGAAAGTCTCTGATTTTGCCGGCTTTAAAGGTTCATCCGAACGACAGACATACTAGCACTCCGAACGACCGACAGACACTAACTACTTAACAAATGCGGATGAGAGACAGACTAGGAAGCTGTGGACGAGAGACTGACCCAGACTGACCCACTGGCGAGCTCATAGCACCCCTTAAATGCACTTGAACAGGCAACCTTTCCCCTTTCCCACCAGAGGGAGCCACCAAAGCTGCGATTGCCACAGTGGCGCCACCGCCAGAAACGGAGGGCGACTGCTTTACACTACGGACTGCGGCGCGCTCTTCAAAACAGCGATTTTTACCACGGCCCAGTAATTGACAAGCTTCATCCGGAATTTTAGTCCCATTCTTGAAGCTTTCTCTCACTTTCTTCATTGCTTCTTCGATGTACAGGTTACACAATAGGATCGAAAGAATACATCCTTGTCTGACATCGTCTTTACTCCGAGCACATCGACCTTGGTCTTCCCTTCAATGATTGTAACTTGCTTTACCAGTTTTTTTTGTAAGCGGCGGTCTGGACGTCGGAATTACTTTATCTGTCTCTGACCGATTTCCTCTCACTTCTGATGCGTGGATGCCGGCGCAGTGACAACCACCTGCTGTGCAGAAAATAGAAGTGTCGCCTCACCACCGGCATATACCTGTACGGGCGGCGCACAAAGGCGGCGAGGACGCTGCAGAGCGCTCAGCGGCCGCCGCCAACGCCCCTGGTGGCCGGCTCGTAAATCGGGCTCGCTCAGACGCAGCACGCACTTTTATTCCAACTTCGCTATCAATTGTGGCGCGCCGCCAGAGAGACGCCAGTCGCCCGTGGAAACCTGCCAGCGCACCGCGTCGCCCCTTCCTGCAAACGAAACGCGTGATAAATTTCCTCACCTCGTCGATTCGGCAATAACGAACGAAATGTATCACAAAGACTGCCGCGCCAAACTCCAGCACAGTCGAGAGACGCTACGCGCAGGCCTAAACTGAGACGGAGAAAGAAAAGGAGAAAGCCGAGTCGTATTCATTGAGGCTGCGAGCATCAGCGCCGAGCGTCTAAAACGGCGATTCAGCAATGGGTGCCGTAATCGAGAAGTTTTAGCATCACTTCTCCCTTTTTTTTACTTCTAGCTTAAGTTATCTGGGAGATTTATGCTTCTTACTCATCATTTTTCTTAATGACATCTGTGCTCTTCTTAGTTTTAGTCTGCTGGTTCTTTAAATTATTTATCTCTACATCTACATCCATACCCTGCAAGCCACCTGACGGTGTGTGGTGGACGGTACTTTGACTACCTATATCGGTTCTCCCTTCTATTCCAGTCTCGTATTGTTCGTGGAAAGAAGGACTGTCGGTATGCCTCTGTGTGGGCTCCAATCTCTTTGATTTTATCCTCATGGTCTCTTCGCGAGATATACGTAGGAGGGAGCAATATACTGCTTGACCCTTCGGTGAAGTTATGTTCTCGAAACTTCAAAAAAATGCCTCTGAGCACTATGGGACTCAACTGCTGAGGTCATTAGACCCCTAGAACTTAGAACTAGTTAAACCTAACTAACCTAAGGACATCACAAACATCCATGCCCGGGGCAGGATTCGAACCTGCGACCGTAGCGGTCTTGCGTTTCCAGACTGCAGCGCCTTTAACCGCACGGCCACTTCGGCCGGCCCTCGAAACTTCAACAAAAGCCCGTACCGAGCTACTGAGCGTCTCTCCAGCAGAGTCTTCCACTGGAGTTTATCTATCATCTCCGTAACGCTTTCTCGATTACTAAATGATCCTGTAATGAAGCGCGCTGCTCTTCGTTGGATCTTCTCTATCTCTTCTATCAACCCTATCTGGCACGGATCCCACACTGGTGAGCAATATTCAAGCAGTGGGCGATCAAATGTACTGTAACCTACTTCCTTGGTTATCGGATTGCATTTCCTTAGGATTCTTCCAGTGAATCTCAGTCTGGCATCTGCTTTACCGACGATCAACTTTATATGATCATTCAATTTTAAATCACTCCTAATGCCTACTTCCAGATAATTTACGGAATTAACTGCTTCCAGTTGCTGACCTGCTATATTGTAGCTAAATGATAAAGGATCTTTCTTTCTATGTATTTGCAGCACATTACACTTGTCTACATTGAGATTCAATTGCCATTCCCTGCACCATGCGTCAATTCAGTACAATTTTCCTTTGCTACAACCTCTCGATATACCACAGCATCATCCGCAAAGAGCCTCAGTGAACTTCCGATGTCATCCACAAGGTCATTTATGTATATTGTGAACAGCAACGGTCCCACGACACTCCCCTGCGGCACACCTGAAATCACTCTCACTTTGGAAGACTTCTCTCCATTGAGAAAGACATGTTTTCTGTTATCTAGGAACTCTTCAATCCAATCACACAATTCGTCTGATAGTCCATATGCTCTTACTTTGTAAGTTAAACGACTGTGGGAAACTGTATCGATCGCCTTGCGGAAGTCAAGAAACACGGCATCTACCTGGGAACCCGTGTCTATGGCCCTCTGAGTCTCGTCGACGAATAGCGCGAGCTGGGTTTCACACGATCGTCTTTTTCGAAACCCATGCTGATTCCTACAGAGTAGATTTCTAGTCTCCAGAAAAGTCATTATACTCGAACATAATACATCTTCCAGAATTCTTTATTGGTTTTAGAAATCGAGGAAGCACTAGTTTTTACACTCTACAACGCTGCACTGCAATCACAAATAGATCTGGCAGAAGCGAAGAAAGTTTTCTTCAGTGAAGGAGCTCTGCTGGTGTCATATACTGATGCAGAACTTGTTGAAATATTACACGTGCAGCACAGTACTGAATGGAAGGGAAACGGAGAAGAAACAGGAAGCATTTGCAATACGATTCTATCGAGATTTGCTGAAAATTATCTTGACAGATCAGATTCAAAGTGTGTAAGTAAAAAAAGAAAAGGTGAGGACAGAAATCTATGGAAACACTTGCCAGAAGAAGGCGATGCTACGTCATCGAGGAATAGTTGCCGCTGGAAGAGGCAGTAGAGCGAAAACATTAGTTACAGACAAAGATTACAAAACGCAAAATAGTCCATTACATTGTGGTACAGCAACTGGTTTTGAATTATTTAAGAATAAATGCAGTACTGCTTGCAAACTCATTTAATAGGAAAAACGCGCTCCACCCATGGCCTAGGGGTGGCGTCTTTGATTAGTGCTGAAAATTTTCGAGGTCCCAGTTTCGAAACCAGTGCCCGCTTGCATTTTGAATCAAACATCATAAGAAATGGCGGCCGAAGACGTCTGACATAAGAAGTCACCCTCATTCCACCAACGGTCTTGTCAAAGAGGGCGAGGAGCGGACAGAGGTTCAGGGCATCCTATTTCACTTCAGTTGGGAAACTGCCCCAAAATGCGGAAGAATCAGCTATGATCAACGGTATGAGGATGCAGAAAGCAATGGAAACCTCTGCATTAAAGACACACAAAGCTTATCCACAGGACATGTGGCCTGTAAGTGTCGTGTTCATTTTTCAATTAGCAAAAATTCCCGGACTAGTCCCCCGTTCTGATCTCCGGAAGGTGAGCAAGAGAGAAAGATTGCTTAAAAAACTAAAAATAAGACTCTACGAGTCGGGCCCCGGAATGTCAGAAACTTGAACGTGGTAGTGAAGTTAGAAAATCTGAAAAGGGAAAAGCAAAGACTCAGTCTAGATATAATGTGGTCAGAGAAGTTAAATGGAAAGAATGATTTCTGGTCAGATGAGTCTAGTGTACTATCAATAGCGGCAGAAAATGGTATAACAGGAGTCAAATTCGTTATGAATAAGAAGGAAGCGCACAGAGTGATAGGATTATTTAGATCAAACCAACACTGACAACAGCAGTTCAGGTATGCATGCTGACATCGCAAGCTGAAGATGAAGAGATGGAGAAGGTAAATGAAGATATTGAAAGGGTCATACTATACGTAAGGGAGAATGGAAATCTAATAGTCACGGCGGACTGGTTGGTTGATACGGGGGAGAGGACCTGACAGCGAGGTCATCGGTCCCATCGGATTAGGGAAGGATGGGGAAGGACGTTGGCCGTGCTCTTTCAAAGGGACCATCGCTGCATTTGCTTGAAGAGATTTAGAGAAATCACGGAAAACCTAAATCAGGACGGCGGGACGCAGGTCTGAACCGCCTTCCTGCCGAATACGAGTGCAGTGTGCTAACCACTGCACCACCTCGCTCGTTTGGTGGACTGAAACACGGTTGTAGGGGAAGGAGAAGAAGAAAAGGTTAAAGGAGAATATGGCCTTGATACTAGGAACTGGAGGTAGGAATGACTACGAGAGTTCTGCAGTAAATTACAGCTATTAAAAGCGAATACTACGTTCGAGAATCACAAGAGGAGGAGGTATACTTGGAAAAGGCCGGGTGATAACGGAAGATTTCAGTTAGATTGCTTCATGGTCAGACAGAGGTTTCGAAATTGGATACAGGATCATATGGCGTACCCACGAACAGATATAGTCTCAAATCACAATGTAATAATGATAAAGAGTAGGCTGAAGTTTATGAGAGTAGTTAGGGAGAGTCACTGGGCAAAGAAATTGGGAAACGATAGTACTAGGGAATAAGGAGATACGCTTGAATTTATTAAATGCTGTAGATACTGCGATAAGGAATAGCTCAGTATACAGTTAAGATAAGCGGTATGGATATCTCTAAAAAGGCAATCACAGAAGCTGGAAAGAAAAACATGGCTAAAAGGAACGTAGCTACAAAGAAACCATGGGTAACAGCAGAAATACTTCAGCTGATCGATGAAAGAACGAAGTACAAAAATCTTGATGAAAATTTAGAAATACAAAAATACAAGTTTCTTACTAATGAAATACATAGAAAGTACATGGAAGCTAAGTCGAAATAGCTGCATGTAAAATTGGTAGAAATCGAAAAAGAAATTATTGTCGAAAGGATTGACTCATCATACAGAAAAGTTCAAACAACCTTCTGTGAAAATAAAAGCAAGGGTGGTGACGTTAAGAGTGCAGTGGGAATTCCAGTGTTAAATGCAGAGGAGAGGGGAGATACGTGGAAAGAGTATAAAGAGTATACCAAAGATCTAGACCTAGTGGGGGGGGGGGGGGGGGGAGGGGACTTGACCGATTTGATTCAAGAAGAAACAGCAGTCGATAGGGAAGAGGTAGGGAATTCAGTATTAGAATCAGAATTTAAAAGGTCTTTGGAAGACTTAAGATCAAAGGCAGATGGGATAGTAAACATTTCGTCAGAATTTCAAAATAATTGTGGTAAGTGGCAATAAAACGACTATTCGCGCTGGTGTGTAGAATGTATAAGCTTGGCCATATACCATCTGACTTTCGGAAAAATATCATCGACACAACTGTGAAGACTGCAAGAACTGACAAGTGCGAGAACTAACGCACAATCAGCTTAACAGCCCATGCTTCCAAGATGATGACAAGAATAACATGAAGAAGACTGGAAAAGAATATTTAGGATGTGTTAGATGGGGATCAGTTGAGCGTTAGGAAAGGTAAAGGCACCAAAGAGGCAGTTCTGATGTTGCTGTTGGTAACGGAAGCATGTCTAATGGAAAAACCGTTCGACAATATCAAATGGTGCAAGACGTTCGGAATTGGTGAGAGAAATAGGGGTAAACTGTAGGGGGAGACGGGTAATATACAACATGTACAAGAGCCAAGAGGTAACAGTGAGAGTGGAAGACCAAGAACGAAGTGCTCGGATTAAAAATGGTGTAAGACAGGGTTGTAGTCATTCGCCCCTTCTGTTCAATCTGTCTAGCGAAGAAGCAATAATGGAAATAAAAGAAAGGTTCATGAGTGGAACTGAAACTGAAGGTTAAAGGATATCAACGACAAAATTCGCTGATGGCAATGCAATCCTCAGTGAATGTGAAGAAGAGTTACAGAATTTGTAGAATGAAATGAACTGTGTTATAAGTACAGAATACTAACTAAGAATAAACCGAAGACAGGCGGAAGTAATGAGAAGTAGCGGAAATGATAATGGCGAGAAACTAAACATCCGAACTGGAGATCACGAAACAGGCAAAGTTTAGGAATTCTGCTATCTAGGCACAATAATAACCCAGACGGACAGAGCAATGACGACATAAAAAGCAAATTAGCAGAGAAAAAAATAGCCTTCCTGACGAAGAGAGGTCTACTAGTATCAAACACAGGAATTAACTGGAGGAAGTAATTTCTGAGCCCGCATCTCGTGGTCGTGCGGTAGCGTTCTCGCTTCCCACGCCCGGGTCCCGGGTTCGATTCCCGGCGGGGTCAGGGATTTTCTCTGCCTCGTGATGGCTGGGTGTTGTGTGCTGTCCTTAGGTTAGTTAGGTTTAAGTAGTTCTAAGTTCTAGGGGACTTATGACCACAGCAGTTGAGTCCCATAGTGCTCAGAGCCATTTGAACCATTTTGAAGTAATTTCTGAGAATGTATGTTTTGAGCATAAAATTGTGTGGTAACGGTGTATGGACTGTGGGAAAACCGAAACAGAAGAGACTCGAATCATTTGAGATGTGATCTACAGACGAATACCGACAATTAGGTGGACTGATAAGGTAAGGAATTAAGAGATTCTGCGCAGTATCATAGAGGACAGAATACATGGAAAACACTGAGAAGAACGAGGGACAGGTTGACAGAACATCTGTTAAGACGTCACTGAATAACTTTTACGGTACTAGAGGGAGCTCTAAAGGGCAAAAACTGTAGAGGAAGACAGTGATTAGAGTACATACAGCAAATAATTGAGTATGTAGTTTGCAACTGCTACTCTGAGATGACGAGGTAGGCACAGGAGAGGAATGCGTGACGGGTCGCTGCTTCAAAGCAGTCAGAAGAATACTAAAAAATTCCTTTTGAGGCATCATAACATGTCCTATGGAACAACAGACGAATGTATTAGGAAAAATAAAGTAAGAGTCTTTATTGTACGACTACAAGAATCAATAGAAACATGCGCAAAAGTAGCTGGGTATATAACCTAGCTGTCATCAGCCTTATGGTCGTAAAATGAGAGTAACTTGATATGGATATGTATTTTTTTTTTGTCATAGCTCTTCTGAATGAATCTATGCGGCTATAACGAATTATCCCTCTCTTAGGCCAACCTCTGAATCTAAGAATAACACTTGCATCTGGTATCTTCAAGTATTTGTTGGAAGTACTCCATTATCTGTCTTCCCCTGTAGTTCGTACCCTCTACTGCTTCTTCCAGCACCATGGAATTTATTCCCTGATATCTTATGAGACGTCCTGTCATCCCGTCCGTTCTTCGTGTTGGTGTTTCCCATATGTTTCCTGTATGTTCCTCAAGTCCCATGTTTGATACTTGTAGACTTCTTTTGACGAGGAATTACCTCTTCGCCTGCGCCAGCCTGTTTTCAATGTCCTCTTCGCTTCATCCAACATGGGTTATTTCTCTTCCAAGACATCAGAATTTCTTAACTTCTTTTATTTTGTGGAACCTACTGTGTCCTCCGGGATATACGAACACAAACATTAATGTGACCACCTCCTATGTCGGGGTCAGCAAGTCAGGGAGGGGGGGGGGGGGGGGGGGTCGAGGAAAACCGTGCAGCGGTTGTCGTAATGCTGAAAAGGAGCAATTTATCTGACGTCACGAAAGACATGATCATTCCTTTTCGGGCCAAGGGTGGAAACATTTCTGAAACGGCTAAGTTGGTAAGCTTTCGTGTGCCGCTGTGGCTGAAGTACACCATGCGTGACCAAATGGGCCCTGTCCAAAACCTGCGCCAGACTCCCCCGGATTAAAACCCAACCTTAAATCTATAGAACTACATTCATCCCGTTGGTCGTGACATGGATTCTAAACCGAGAAACCTAGCACAGCTGTCCACAGCACTAGAGTCAGCATGGCTCCACATCCCTGTCGGTAAATTCCAAAGCCTCGTTGGCTGTGTTCCTTCGCGTCTCGCAGTGGTCCGCACTATAGGAGGCAGTTATTCAGGCTTTTGACAGGTGCTCACACTAATGTGACTGGACGGTGAAGGAGAGTGACGAGATGCCTAGTACGCAGGTGCAACTGAATTGAAGCTAGGTTTCAATAGAGGGAGCAACGAGGCAAGGCTTATTTGACGCTTCTGCCTTCTACGATACAAATAGTTCCCAATTTGATATCCATTTGCCAAACAGGGATGTAAGTGGACACATAGTTCTTCCCAGGTAGTATTAACAGTATTTCAAGACAGTATCTTGACTCATCAATAGTCGCCGGCACAAAGAGCCAAAGTGAAATTCTAGAAGAGATAATACTATTTGTTTAATGGACTGTGGACTACACCACCACCAAAGACAGACCGATGCTCACGAACAACAAACTGCTACAACGCATCTTATTTGTACTACGCTTAAATATTTCTAAATCTTCTAATAATAAATTACTGTAGGTTGTTGTTCATGTATTTTAGCAACGTTTTTGCCATAGACGTTGCCTAACCATATTCAGTTCTGGGACAAGGCTATATTGCTGTTACATGCAAGCAAGACATGTCATAACAGTAACAACTTGCGGTGGTGTGGGATACTCTATCTATATATTTATATGTTTGCCATCAAGAGTTCTTGGAAATACTGGGTACGTCCACAAGTTCGTAGCGTTTTTCCGTAAGTTAAATAAACACAACAGATGGACATAACAGAGGCTTGAGTCATCAAGAATATGTTCTTCTTCGCTATTTACAACAGTCTGCCAACGCTGGGATGATTTTTGATTCACGTGACTTTGAGGCGAAGACCTCGTCGAGCCATGTTCGGAGCGCATTTCCGTTCGAGAAGGGAGGTCCTTGAATGTTGTTCGATACAGAGCGGAAAAGGTAAAAATCTGAGTGCATAAGTTCATATGAATAAGGTGGCTGTGTAACGACCTCCCAACAGCTGTACAGTGTTTTTTGGCAGTCTAGCAAGATGCGGGCAGATATTATCGTGGAGTAACATCACTTCATTCAGTCTTCCGTCATATAAAAACGTATGGAATGGAGAGTGGCCTAGACAAAACAAAAGTAAACCGCAAGAAAATGATGGCGGACTATCGCGGTTTTTTTAAGCACTCTAGCTGACTTCGCCATAGCAGCTTTGACTAGGACCAAGCTTACAAAATAAACACTGTACGATCCGCGTACGGCACCACGTCCATTTGGCGCACACACAGGTACTACTATGACAGATTTGGCGCAAACACAGCGGATAGTGCAGCAAGAGGTGCACAGGTGACGCGCATGGCCAGTGTAAGGCACATTCACGAAATACAAAAACTACGTGCAAAAATAAATTACCGTGCATGTATGCAAGACGTTTCAATCACATGAAACCAAAAATACATCCATGGTGGCTCAAAATATGTCATCAAAACTGTGTCAGACGGAGCTAAAAATGGTCAAATGTGTGTGAAATCTTGTGGGACGTAACTGTTGAGGTCATCAGTCCCTAAGGTTACACACTACTTAACCTAAATTATCCTAAGGACAAACACACACACCCATGCCCGAGTTAGGACTCGAACCTCCGGCGGGATCAGCCGCACAGTCCATGACTGCAGCGCCCTAGACCGCTCGGCTAATCCCGCGCGGCAGACGGAGCTAAATTTTACATAGTACTGACAGACAGAATGTTTACGACTATGTTCATCGAGCAATGGCTAACTAAGAAAGATCGGATTAAATTAAATTCAGCCTCTCCTGAGCGTCTTAAGTGAAGCGGAGGCCTATCTCCCACACTAACAAACTTGAGAACGCTACGCCTTGCTGTGAAATTGAGAAAGCTGAATCTTCTCGAGGATTAGCAGAAATCAGGTACATTATTATACAATAGTATCATTGTTCCTTTTGTGGCTTTCGGGACATGTTTTTGTATTTCGTAAATGTACCTTATCTCGGTCATGCTTGCCACTTTGGCATCTCTTGCTGCGCTTTACGCATTGTTTGCTTTTTCGATCTGTCATAGTAATATCTGTGTGAGCGCCAAATGAATATTTTGCTACATGCGACTCATACGGCGTTTACGGTCATATGCTGTAGTGACAGTGAGGAGGCAGCTGGTTCTCTTAAGGTAACATGCGATAGTCGGTGAAATTTTCCCGTCATCTTCTTGTACCTTTTTGATGATATACTGGCGGTTTTCTTTTGTTTTAACTAGGTCCACGGTCCATTTTATACGTTTGTTTGTGATGGATGTGTTACATATCGAGTATCATTGGCGTCTGTTTTCCATCTAATACTGCTTTATGACGGGACTGTTACATACGCAGCTTTAAGTAAGTTTCTATTACTTTCAGTTTATTTTACCTGTTTGGTCGAACAAGATGGACCATGCCCCTTCCTCCACTCGTTTCTAATAGATTGATTTCTTGTTTTATAGGCAACCTGATGATGGCTCAAAAGAGTGAAATGCATTACTGGTATTAAATAAGCAACGAAGATTGTTTTTGTTCAGAAATTTATAGAGCATTTTGGATGTAGTTCTTGAGATAGAAAAGATAAGCACACGTAAAGACATAATTGAGAAAAACACAGAGCCGATGGAAATCATCGTCCAGACTGAAACTTAGAGAAAGAGGAGTCATAATGATGGAAGAGCCTCCCTTCTCTCCTTCCGTTGTTGGACAAATACTGGTGGTGAAAGTTTTATAATCACCAGGATCAGAACCGGTTACTTCTGAACCGAGCGGCACCGCAAAGAACTGCAAAAAAATGTGTGTGAAATCTTATGGGACTTAACTGCTAAGGTCATTAGTCCCTAAGCTTACACACTGCTTAATCTAAATTATCCTAAGGACAAACACACACACCCATGCCCAAGGGAGGACTCGAACCTCCACCGAGACCAGCCGCGCAAAGAGCTGCGTTAGCGACCTTGAATATTGATGTGGGCTTAGCAAGGTTATAAATACAATACAAGCGACGAATATCCAAAGATATACATATTTTTTAGTTAAGAGTAATATAGGGGGAACTTATATTTCCTTACCCACTCCCAAAGAAACTTTTAATCAGATCCCCCAACCTGATCAGCCCAGAAATGTACCCGTTCTTCCACATTCAACAAAATATCTTTCTTTCTCTTCGCGGCACGCAACATCATTCCCTCCATTAACAAATGCTTGGTTTCAGGGCCTCGCCCGCGACTACTCCTACCAGATCCTTTCCAAATCAGTCTCCCTCAAACAAGCATCCTAACCTACTGTTCTATCCATGTAACTCCTGTAATATAAGGCGCTCTGCTTTTAATGACAATTATCGTCAAATTTCTTTACTTTAACAACATTATTTTAATCACTTTTGAATACATCATGGTAGCATACAGTGATCAATGTTATTACTAATAATTATTATTAAAATCAGCCTTGATCACAAATTTATTTGTTCTAAACAAATTTACCAGAACAAATAAATTTGTGTTCAAGACTGATTTTAATAGTAACTGTTAGGCATTATTTTACTTAACACTTGAATGTAACGATTTTGAAAACTTGAAGTACTGTTTTATATTTTTCAAGTATTTGGAAAATATTCCTGTATAAAAGCGACAAATTTCGCTGCTAGCTCACACTCGTCGTGATTGAAACTTAAAAAAAATAAAAAATAAAAAAAAGAAGAAGAAGAGGAAAAAATGTACTGCTATTCAACGCAGAAAGCTATCACCAACGTTGCTTACGGTTCACAGTATACTGGGCGTTTGACTACGATACGTACAAACAAAAGGGACAGATACGGGACAATGAAATAAGCCATTAATACTAATAAACTAGGTCTGGAACCAATGGTTTACCCAATATGACATATACCACTGGATACATGAACACCTTATAACAAAGTCCTCATAGATCCAAGCTGCAGATACGCACCTGGGAACAAACAAAGTGTTCCACTGTGGCTGCTGTGAAAGTAGGCATCAACAAGTCTCCTCATCAGTGCCCGTTCACTTTCAAAAATCACAGGCGTGTTCCAAATGTACTGACAACCTTCCGCAGTGCGATACCGGAGTTGATTGACTCTGTCAAAAGGGTTGTTATATATCAAAGCTTTTGAATATCCGCGCATGTAAAACTCCAACGGGTTCAAGTCGGGGTCTTGATATCGATGAGCCATGATGTTACACACTTGTCGAAGGTCCTCGCTGCGTATTCCAAAACAAGTACACGAAAGTGTGGCGGTGCACCGTCGTTCACATACCACATACGTATCGCTTCACCTTAAGGAACATCTTCCAAATAGTCAATTATCTTGTGTTGCAGGAAATGGAGGAACACAGGACTAGTAAATCGGTCAGGAAAGAAAAAATGTTGATGTTGTATGGTAAAGTGGCCTGGAAGACCCCACGGGGTAGGTTCATTCGTCTGCCGGGAAAGGTATACTTCCTTCGCGTATATAATGTGTCCCTATAAACCTAAAATGTCTCGTTATAACAATTACCTGTTTGGGTTAGTCAGAGTACATGTTTATCCACAGATCAGTAAAAGCTCAAAACAAAGAGCGCTTTTTGTATCAGCGTGGCTGCTACCACTTAATTGTTTTTTGTAATTCTCTTGCATCGAGAAAGAGAAGATCTGGATATGGAATTTTATTCTTAGCTTACAACCAAAGGCGAGTAGAACTCCTGCGATTTTGAGAAATCTGTAAAAAGTGTTTCCGCTAAAATATTTGCTGATGTTATCTGTAAATAATGGAGGTAAAAATATAAATCTGCTGATACTGCTATTATTACTTACGCAGTTTTCATTTCAATTAAATAACTTTCTTATGATTTTCATCGCAGTTGTGTGGAATTGAATTGTTTGTGCACTCATGGCATTGTGATTAGGGACTGCAACCTTCGAAATTTATTGTAAATATTTTCACTTTCTAAACTGAAAAATTCAAGATGCACATATCGCTGGTTGTTAGCGTGCTGAAGTATCGTAAGTGCGCTATGTGCCACACTTCTCCAACCACAGAAGCGCTTACACGATGTCTTACGTGACTCCAAATATTCATTTTTTGTGTAAGTGGTAGCGTAATCCGTACCTGTGCATGTTGGCGGGTAGGAAATGCGGTCCTGTCAACCGATCACCAACACATACTCAAACTTTAACAGAAAATCTCCGTTGACGTACCCTCTCGCAGCACGTGAGCTCTCCTAAGCCCAAACGTGTGTGCTATGGATGGTGATAATACCGTCTCGGGTAAAGCACGTTTTGTATGCAAATAACACATGCACAAGGAACAGTGGGCCATTCTCACATTGTGTCATTGTGTGAAGATTCATTGACAGGCGGCAACCCGGGCTGGAAACTCAGAAACGGCACACTTTGTACGTGATCAGAGAGCATTGCTCCTCGTCTAATATCCGCAGTATGGCGGAGGGCGAAGTGCGTTCTGCTGCAGCAATGCTTCTGGTGCTAGTGCCAAGTACTGCGTCCACTTGTTATAATACACGCTCATTCATTCGTGGTGTCGACGCTATTCATGGCATACCTGCCTGTTGGGTTTAAATGAACCGATCTCACAGAGGTGCGGATGGTGCCCAGTGAATACTGTGCTGGTCTGTCTGTCTTCTCTCGGGATACTCTTCGTGATATAATCGTGCTGCTGTCCACGCATTGCCGTCGGCACGCTGGTAAATGGAGTGGTTGCCAGCCACGTCGTCATTTCAAATTGTACGTAGAGCCGGTTAACGCTTCAAATACACTCCTTTTGCTGGTCCGTGGAAACAGATACCTGAAAAATAAGGCTGTTTTCTTGCTGCAGCTTAGCTGCTTGAGTATCTGTGGAACAACCTTAAACTTAAGCTGTGATTGGTTGCTTTACGATCACTCGTCGCTCCAAACTAACGACAGTAGCGCACTCAACTAACCGACGGCGACGTGCCAGCGGAGGACTTGCAGCATAAACGTAGTCTTACATGTTAACAGTTTCGTATCACTGGATGCACCGTGGATACCGTCTATCGAAGAAACCACTCTTTTGCGGATGTACACTTATTAGGATTAGTTGCTTGTTTTATTTCCATCTACTCATCCTTTCTTCAGTACATGTAGTAGCCAAACACCTTAACAGTGAGAGAAACTTGATAGGGTGTTACAGAGTAGGTTGTGCTGATAAATAATTGTTAATAATTCGACTCGTAGCGCCATTTCCGAGATAATTAGCGCTGATTTTAGCCAATCAAGTCGTTGCGCGTGAAAATTCAAGCAGCTTACTAGATACAGTTAAATGTCATTTGCAGTGGTGTACCGAACGTAACTGGCGCTCAGTGTACGACACTTTATTGGCGCTCCCCACCTGCTCCTCGGCGCCAGGGCTACGACACTAATATATATAATTTGCTCTAATATCTTCGAGAAAATCTTGTTGCCTTGGAGACCACTTGACGTCTCTCTGCTAGTGGCACACGGGGCATGGTAGCCCCCCCCCCCCCCCCCAGCATCTACCCCTTCTCCCCTCCACCGCTTCACCACCGGTCAGTTGTTCTCACAGCTTCATAGCAATATGATACCGCATGAGACTTGTCAGCCTTTTGCTCGGTTTTATCCTTACTATCCTTTTGTCTCGCTCTCTTGTTTGGTTTTAGAAAACCAAACGAACACGTTTGCCGACACCGTCTCTGGCGGGGCGCTTGAATTTACACGTTCAACGGTCTGAATGGAAAACTTCAGTACTAGCTAATTCGGCAACGGCGCTACGTATCTGTTTTTCGCAACGACTGTTTATCAGCACAACCTACTGTAGGACACCCTTATAGACTTTTCAGCCCGTTTCTGACCACGTTGTCGTTCGTCGATCACGCTACACGTTGTTTCTAATCGGGCACTGAAATGGTTAACCGTACTGCACTGTTGTTGTTGTGGTCTTCAGTCCAGAGACTGGTTCGATGCAGCTCTCCATGCTACCCTATCCTGTGCAAGCTTCTTCATCTCCCAGTACTTACTGCAACCTACATCCTACTGAATCTGCATAGTGTATTCATCTCTTGGTCTCCCTCTACGATTTTTACCCTCCACGCTGCCATCCAATGCTAAATTTGTGATCCCTTGATGCCTCAGAACATGTCCTACTAACCGGTCCATTCTTTTTGTCAAGTTGTGCCACAAACTCCTCTTCTCCCCAATTCTATTCCATACTTTATCATTAGTTATGTGATCTACCCATCTAATCTTCAGCATTCTTCTGTAGCACCACATTTCGAAATCTTCTATACAAATACTTTCAGAAACGACTTCCTGACACTTAAATCTATACTCTATGTTAACAAACTTCCTCAGAAACGCTTTCCTTGCCATTGCCAGTCTACATTTTACATCTTCTCTACTTCGACCATCATCAGTTATTTTGGTCCCCAAATAGCAAAACTCCTTTACTACTTTAAGTGTCTCATTTTCTAATCTAATTCCCTCAGCATCACCCGACCTAATTCGACTACATTCAATTATCCTCGTTTTGCTTTTGTTGATGTTCATCTTATATCCTCCTTTCAAGACACTGCCCATTCCGTTCAATTGCTCTTGCAAGTCCTTTGCTGTCTCCATGGATTTTAATACCTACTCCGAATTTTTCTTTTGTTTCCTTTACTGCTTGCCATACTGCACTATACAATCAAATTTGCAGCACCAAAGTAAATTTCCAATATAAGTATAAACCGTTAGAACACAGAGGTTTACATACACGTCGTAAATGAAATGTAGAAACAAATGCGTCGACTCTTAGTCGTAAAAACATGGACACTTGTTATTTGTCGATTACAGAGCCATCCACTACGATTGGAAAACAATTGTTTGAGTAATCCGTACATATCTGTCGGCATATAGTCCTAACATGCAATATAAGAGGCAGTTTACATTTTCGCACGATACGTTGTTTTCGGGATGTTTAGCTGTCTCAAGTTAAGACAACCACCTTGTAGACACATGGTTGACGACGTACGGAAGTTGAAGGCTAGCCTTGAACCGTGCTCGGACAGTCTATTCGTAAGGCGACCGCTCACGATAAACGGGAAATCCGGATTCGAGCCTCTGTCTAGCACAAATTCTCGTCGTCGTCATTCCATTATACAACTCATGATTGTCCGTATTCACATTTGCGAATACATGTCATATTAAACTGTATACTGTTCCCTCGCTCAAATCAGTACCGGCCCCAAGAGAACAATTCTCGGCGGACGTCGTTAACAGCCAATAAGATTAATGCTCTCTAGCTGGTCGTCGAGCTGTTTTTTCCGACTTCCGTCTTCGCCGGCGATGTTCATCCGTTCACCGCTGCACAGCAAACTCACGCTGTCGCTGCCCAGGCGTCGCCGCGTCCCCAGTCGCTACGGCGTCCCAGGCGTCAGCTCCAGCCGCGTTCTCTTCCGACACCGTGGGTGTCTGCGGGACTTTCAAATCACTGCGCGTGTGGTGATGAGGTCCGGAAGGGAAGTGGGACCTGAAAACCCGACCCACGCATCTGCACTCGAATCTTGCCACCGCCAATTTCTGGAAATCTACAATCACTGCACGCAGCTCTGTATCAAGCTTCACTAATCAGACTGCTCGAACTCCTGAGCCTAAATGTGCGCACGGAGGCTCTTCGTGGGCACACGTACGGTACATCTCATCCCATCTTTGCCGCAATTCACCCAGAACATAGCGCCTTCGTAGCTCCGCCCTCCCCCGTACGTCAGATGCTTCCGAGGCCGACTGGAATTCTTTGCTACATTACCTTTCTGCTGGCACCTGCAATATCTAGCATTGGTCCTTCCCGCTGAACCGTGAATTTACTTTCAAAACCATTTCTTAAGAATTTACTTTATTTACTAGCGATTCATCAAGAACATTAACACATTTATTCACACTATGTGAGCGTGGAAGTACGAGCGTTGTTTTTTAAGTAAGGGCCGTTCGCGCGTATAGTCCCGTAGTTCGCGCGGACGCCTCAACAAGCCACCGCGCCACTTGCCGGCATCCTTCCCGTTCACACTGATGCAAGTTGCAGCTCTGTAGCTGACGTGTACGCATCGCTGTGCTACTTTATAGTGTTTACGATTATTGAATCGCCCGCCGCGTGTGAGATACGGTCAGTGATACGTTTTTTGACCGCGAGAAGCCTATCAGCTGCAGAAATTCATCGTCAGTTAACAGAAGTTTATGGCTTGAATTCAATGAGTGAAGGTAAAGTGCGTCAATGGGTTAGAGAGTTCAAAAATGGCCGTCAAAACGTCCATGACGAAGAACGCTCTGGCCGGCCCTCTGTGATCACTGATGATTTGGTGGCTGCAGTCGAAACAAAGATTCGTGAGGACAGAAGATTCACAATTTCCACTCTTTCTTTGGAATTTCCACAAGTTTCAAGATCGGTTTTGTACAAAATTGTGTCTGAAAACCTAAACTTTAAGAAAATATGTTCTCGGTGGGTACCCAGACTCCTCACAGAGGACCACAAAGGGAAGAGATTTGCCACTTCATTGGACTTTTTGATTAGTTACGAGGAAGAAGGGGATGACATGTTGAGTCAAATTGTCACTGGAGATGAAACATGGGTATCCCATATCACTCCCGAAAGCAAGCGACAATCGATGGAATGGCGACACACAACCTAACCCGTCAAGTTCAAAACCAAACAGACGCTCTCAAAGCGCAAGATTATGGCAACTGTGTTCTGGCACCGGCGCGGTGTTTTGCTAGAGGACTTTATGCCACGAGGAACGACAATCAACTCAGATGCCTACTGTGCAACTCTAAAGAAGCTCCGCAGAGCAATTCAAAACAAAAGGCGCGGCATGCTGACAAAAGGAGTTTTGCTCCTGCACGATAACGCTAGGCTTCACACCTCTCAAAAGACTCGGGATTTGATTGATTCTTTTGGCTGGGAAGTTTTGGACCATGCACCATACAGCCCCGACCTTGCTCCTAGCGATTTTCACCTTTTCCGGTACCTGAAACACCATCTTGGCGGGCAGCGCTTCAATGACGACGATGAAGTGAAAGCGGCCGTGAACTCTTGGCTGTCGAAGCAGGCGGCCGAATTCTTTGAAGAGGGAATTAAGAACTTAGTTGTACGGTATGTCAAGTGCTTAAATAAACAAGGCAACTATGTAGAAAAATAGGTAAAAGTGTGTAGAATCAGAAAATAAAAGTTTTTTTACAAAAGTATTTGTATCTTTTTTTAAAAATAAAAACGGCCCTTACTTAAAAAACAACCCTCGTAGATGCCAGTGGGTAACTGATGGAAAACAAATCAAATTTCTTTCAACAAATGGAAATTTTATTCCTAAAAGCCTTTTTTATTTTTGAAAGAGATTTAAAATTATAATCAGAAAGCACCCTTTAAACATCAAGTTACAATTTATTCAGAGGCAGAAAGAACAAATTTCTGACTGTATGAGCTTTCGGGCTGAGAACCTTGCCGCTCCCTCTTGACACCGCCATAGTCACGATCGCTCACAACAACCTCTGAAAGACTACACTGATGCAAATCTGCAACACAGCAGATTAATTTACACTAAAAAATTTTAACAACTCACAGAAGCACATAAACTATGCACCCCGTAGGATGGATGGAAATGGTACAAAACCTTAACATTAAAAGATTAACTTGCCACCGAACGTGCAACTTGATTTTAAACAAAAGTCTTACGGTGGAAGGGTGGCAACTTTATATACTAAAATGACCATTTAAATAAAACCCATGAAATGCAGTCTTACATAAAATATACAAGGTTGGCCAAACATGCTCTACCGCCTCTCAAGATGATAGGCAAGGTAAAAACATATTTCAGGAATTCCCCCGTTACACTTCAAGCAATAAATTCGTTAACACCGAATCCGACAAACATGACAGAGGCAGCTATTAACGTACGGCAGACCGACACACAGTCAGACACTAACTGCCTAACAGATGCGGACGGGAGACAGACCAGAAGCTGGGGACGAGAGACTGACCAAGAAAACAACTAGAATTTAACAAGTAAATGAAACAACATATCACGAATCACTTAACTTCTAATAAACTGCGATGTCTCGCGAAGACCTGGCGCAGCTCTCCCGAACAGTCCGCTGCCAGCCGCTTCAACGGACGCAGAAAGGCGCGCCGATCTCCCGTCTCACGGCGTCGCAGCTCGCACCGGCCAGACCGATGTCGTGGATTTGGCTCCTGTTGCTCTCGTGTCGGCCGCGAACCCACTACCCCTCGCTATACGGCGGGGCCCACTGGACTGACGTGGCGACCTCACATGCGCCGACGCTCAAGACGGACAAGTCATCTTGTGTCCCAGTGCGCGACCGGCCAACCGATCGATCCAACCGCCAATGACCATTACCTGAACAAACTCGAGCAGACTGGCGGCCTAACACATACTAGCACTCCAGACGACAGACAGACACTGACTGCCCCACACTGACCGGCTGACCAACTGACCGCTTGGCGAGCTCGTCGCGCCCCTTAAATGCACGTGAACAGGCAACCTTTCCCACCAGAGGGAGACACCAAAGCTGTGACTGCCACAGCGGCGCCACCACCAGAAACGGAGGGCGACTGCTTCACACTATGCGCTGCAGCGCGCTCTTCAAAACAGCGAATTTTACCACGGCTCAACCATCCTGTTCTTTTTTCGTGCCACACTGTACCGCCCGCCTTGGTACTCATTCGCATTTGGTCACCATGTCGAGATTTCTCTAACTTTGTGGTTGTTGACTGGGTTACACGTAATCAAGAGACAGATTCCTGGTTCCGTAGTGTAAGCTAAAGTGCTACACCCACACTCGTTTAGTGAGCCCTGTGGTTCTGGGCTAAAGTTGGTTGGGTGGTTGATTTGGGGCAGGGGAGCAAACAGCAAGGCCATCGATCCCATTGGATTAGGGAAGGAAGTCGGCCGTGCCCTTTCAAAGGAACCATCCTGGCGTTTGCCGAAGCGATTTAGGGAAATCGCGGAAAACCTAAATCAGGATGGCCGGAAGCGGGTTCGAACCCGCGTCCTCCCGAATGCGATTCCAGTGTGCGAACCACTGTGCCACCTTGCTCGGTATGTGCTAAGATTAACTACTTGTGTAAGATCTGAATGGTTAGCAGGGCTAGCCCCTGATCACGAAGTAAGATATTATATATTGCGGTTTTTCCGCTTAGGACTATGCAGGTTAGTACCTGATTAACTTATCATTACAAAGGCTAGTGATGAAAACCTGCCGGCCGGAGTGGCCGAGCGGTTCTATACGCTACAGTCTGGAACCGCGCGACCGCTATGGTCGCAGGTTCGAATTCTGCCTTGGGCATGGATGTGTGTGATGTCCTTAGGCTAGTTAGGTTTAAGTAGTTCTAAGTTCTAGGGGACTGATGACCTCAGAAGTGAAGTCCCATTGTGCTCAGAGTCATTTGAGCCATTTTGATGAAAACCTATGGCTGCCCAGTACTAAGTTATTCGTAAGTTGCACTAGCTAGTATAAGCTGTGCTGTTACGTTGCGGCTACATATACTAGCTAGACACAGGCTGTCATTTTATTGGCTGGTTCTCTGTGTATCTGTGTAGCCACATGCGCGTTACTTCTTTGTGTTGTTATGTATGCGTCTTTGTGGCCGAGGCTGATCAGCAACACGTGTAGATGTATCATTTAAATGTCGTGTATTGCTAATTAGGTTTTAGTTTCAAATTTTAAGTGCTACGAAATTTAAAGTAACTAAAATAGGAA
Organism: Schistocerca americana; assembly: GCF_021461395.2. Classification (NCBI taxonomy): domain Eukaryota; kingdom Metazoa; phylum Arthropoda; class Insecta; order Orthoptera; family Acrididae; genus Schistocerca; species Schistocerca americana. The sequence continues at coordinate 508,121,909 of NC_060119.1, read as the reverse complement.
GTGATCTTATGATATGCGCTATTGCTTGAGAGTTCCTTTTTAAATTGTTGAAACGTATTAGGAGTTACAGTCCATTTTCGATCAATAAAGTTTTCATACCCATAAAATTCAGATCTAAATAGCGCAATCAGTTTAGAATTTTGACGTTGCATAATTGTAATAGTGAGTTATTTAAAGCTACAGAGAGAATTCTTGACAAATAATCCACAGTTGCTAAGTCAGTGTTCTGGTAAATGACTTATGCCCGCCTCAATCCCGCTGTGACAGAAGCCAAAAAATAACCTTTTTGCTGCCGTTGCCACTTAAGATCCTGGGAGTTGTACGGATCTCTGTTTGAGAATACGCTACTGGTCCTTGTCGCAAGAGTCTATTACAGCTGACTGCGTATGGTGCAGTTAGCCCCTCGTTCCTAAGTAGAAGAGGCGCCAGAAGCTCTTCGTACATTTTACTACTGATATCAAATTTGAATAAAGAAAATTCAGCTCAACGATGTCAGTTAAATTAACCTGGTCTTCGACACTTAAACAGTATATCGTCTTAGAGGAATTACTAAATTGTCGAGGAACACTAGTAACCAAATTGGAACATTTTTACATTTGTCATTAAACTACAACAGCAGACTAATGCTCTTCAGATTTCCGGCCGCCATTACTGATCAGGGTATTCAAAAAATGGGTGCCTTGAGTAATTTCCATGGTAGGGGTATTCACCAAGTTTTTCTGATAGACTCAAAAATGAATTAATTAACATAAATTATCTTCAGTTACAAGATAAACAAGACACCTTTGCGAATTATTTTGAGGATATTAGTCGGCACCAGTTACCATTATGTGCTGAGATCAGTGAATATCAGGTTATTGATAACTTGCTGAAAAGGGATGCGACCGGAAGGCTGTCGTGGGAGTATTTGATGTAAAACTTGCTTGGCTTGGATCTAAATGCGTAGGATAAAGACAGCAGTAGTTTCGGTCAGAGAGTCTCTCAGCAGAAGGCTGTATTACCTGGAATCTCTTCTCCTCAAGTTTACGAGAGCAGCCAAAGTGGACGAGGTCGTGAAAATTGCATTAGGTATAATAAAACGGGGCATTTTGCTCGATGTGGAAAAGGTAATGACAGATAACGTTTTCACAAGCATGGCTGGGAAAGCGAACAGAGTAGCCATTCAATGTGTGTAAACAGTTACGTGGAATCAGTAACTCCCCCCTACCCTCTATCTATGCCATCGGTGTGTAGACTCTCTGATTCTGGTAGCAAATATTTCCTCGCTTAATTATACATGATATCTCAAGATTAGTAAGATTTTTTAAACTTCCCACTTTAAGACCAATGGATAAACACGTTCAGACTGTTAGTGGTCAGTCATTACCTTTACAGGGGAGATATAAGTTTATCTAAAAATTCAGCAGTCCTCATGGCCTATTAAAATCTTTGTCCCTGAACATTTGTCTACTGGCTTACTGCCGGCCACTGTGGCCGAGCGGTTCTAGGCGCTTCAGTTCGGATCCGCGCTGCTGCTGCGGTCGCAGGTTCGAATCATGCCTCTGGCATGGATATGTGTGTTGTCCTTAGGTTAGCTAGGTTTAAATAGTTCTAAGTCTAGGGGACTGATGAGCTCAGATGTTAAGTCCCATAGAGCTTAGAACCATTTGAACCTACTGGCTTACTATTGGGGTACGATTTCATGGACAAAACGAGTTGTGTCTTAGACTACTCTGGAAACAAGATTGTCTTTAAATTCCATCCGAGTGAGGACTATTAATTAGGTTGCTATTATCAACTTCCTTCAGTTAATAGGCTACTATAGATTTCAGTGATTTCCAATTTGACGTCTGACATTTGGGCGAGGGTAAAGCTCAAAAGTCGGTACGTTTGTTAAGCGAATTTCCGTATATTTTGATGGAATAACTGGGTGAAACCAACAAAGTCAGTTGTCAAGTTCAAATCACCGAACAGGTTTCGGTGTGTCTCCTTCCGGTTATCACCACAAAAATGCACAAGTTAAGGAAGATTATGGATAAATTGCTTGGGGGAAAGGGGGGGGGGGTCATTGGGCCTTCTATCTCCCCGTTTTTGGTTGCTAGAGGCAATGGCGAGGGTTATAAGCCCGTATTGGACTACCGTTCGCTTGAACATAGTGTTTTGGAGTCGCTGCCCTTGTCAGATCTTCACATGTGATGTACTTGGTTTTCTGGAGCGGACTGATACACGATTTTGGATCTTAATCAAGTCTACCACGAGATACCACTAGCAGAAGAATCAAAACGTGTGACTTCTTTCTGCACGGATTGGAACTTGAGTTCAACAGAGTTCCTTTCGTATTGTCAACTAATTCGCATCTGGCAGATTTCATCTTGGGCGACATGAAATTTCGTTTTGCATATCGTTACCTCAATGACGTCGTTATTTACTACGAGATCTTTGATGGAAACATTCAACGTCTTAAGGAAGTCTTAGGGTAATGGGACTAAAAGCCAGACCTGCTAAGGTTAATTTTGGTCAAGCCAAGATTTCTATTCTGAATATTTAAGTTCAAGCATGCGGGTTAAAATTGATAACTATTGCTCTAAGACCATCTATAGCCCACCCCTCCCCCTCTTCCCACCGCACAGAGTCCCTGGAGTTAGAAGGGAATTACACAGTTTATTGGAATTTTTAACTCTTTCATGAAATTCATTCCAAACCTCCCTCTGAATGAACATCGTCAGAGGGGAGAGCGATTTCAGTGGTCAGATACCCATCAGTCTGCTTCTGATGCACTGAAGGAGGCATTCAGTAATGTCCACGTGACGCCATTCGAGTTTTTCAGCGCCAGTTTTTTCTCCATGCTGATGCCTCCAACTCGGGGTAAAGCTCAAAAGTCGGTACGTTTGTTAAGCGAATTTCCGTATATTTTGATGGAATAACTGGGTGAAACCAACAAAGTCAGTTGTCAAGTAAAATACTTTGACGGAGATCAGCGGCCCGTCATGTATGCACCAGAGGTGAAATACTACGTATGCTAGTTGAAAGCGCTGGCAGTCGTATTTGGGCTGGATAAATTAAGTTCGTTTTAGAGCATAGACATTTCTTATTAGATAAACAGTCGCTAAGCTGGGTAGTGGCTAGTTTCCTTAATTAGACTTGATAGCACACTAGGCAGTTCGAATTGTAGGGTTTGCGGTTTGCCATGAAACACGAAGGATTCTGACAACCAGCTGGCTGATGCGCTGAGTCGTGTGTTTAGTGGAAATCAGAAATACGCTGGGACCATGCAGTAAGTGTATTGCAGCAGTACTAACACAGATGTCATCACTTTTCGGTCATTTGAAGGAGGACTAGGAGGGATCAAGCACTCTGGAGATCAAGGATCAGCTAAACAGAGGGAAGCTAACAGCTGGGTATCATCTTAACAAAGAGCTTCTATGTTATTGCGCCCATTGCGAAAGGAAAGTTAATGATTTGTCTCCTCAAAATGTTAATTCCGACTCTATTAAAGTACTTTCATTATTCATTTGTGGGGTCATTTTTGGTACTCTATTTGAGAAGAGAGAGCGATGGACAAATCGTTTATGGATTATTTAGAACCTCTTCCATACTCTAAGAGTGGAAACGAGAATTTTTTATTGTGCTGGATGCTTTCGCCTAGTTTGTGTGGCTTGTTCCAAGCAGATTTGCGACAATGGTTTTGACAATTTAGCTGCTGGATAAGTACTGTAATTTCTTATTTTAGCCATCCCAAGACATTCTATAGAATTTATGAAATTCTGTTTGGTAACACCATATTACGTATCATTGCCATCCCATACTATCGTCAACCATCGTTTGATGAAGCTGTTAAACGGAAATTCAGATAGGCGCTAATTCATAAGCTGCGACATAGTCGTAAAGGGAACATTGACCCGCATAGAGAATAAATTTCTTTTACTTCACATCTATGGTCAAAAATTTTTTGTCCTCAGACTACCGGTTTCGGTCTATAATGACTGTCTTCAGATATTTTTTTATAAAAACATGCCCTAATATGCTGGAGCATTTGACGACGCCGTTATGGCTTCAGTATATTAGGAAATGTTTTTATAAAACAGATCTGTAGAGGGTCGTCATAAACCGAAACCGGTAGTCTGATGAAAAAAAATTTGTGACAATAGACGTGAAGTAAAGGAAATGAGGCACTGATTATTTGTCATAGCCAGTCTCAGAATAACTGGGATAAATCGATCAGTTTGCTTAATTTTGCTTTCAATTGGGCTGTGTATGTCGGGCGTAAGGCCACACATGCGCAATTAATGCTTGTGTAATCGATTAACTATCCGACATCCAGTCGTGGTCCATCAGTGACCTCCTTCCCGAGGAAATTGGTCCTGACACCATTAAAACAATTTGGAGCAAGGCGGTTAGTACCACTGGAACAAGGCGAGAGGCCCGGAGAAATGACGACCGTAAGCAGCCTAACTAGTAAAGAATTCGGTATCTTGTTTTCCTTATGAATTTCTGGGCGCAGAGCAAGAGAGCATATAGAATTTCTGCCAAGCAATGGCTGTGTTTTGTTGGACCGCGTTATATTCTAAAGATTCCCATACTGATTAGACTCCTAGTTAAAATTGTAGCTGCCGGCCGAAGTGGCCGCGCGGTTCTGGCGCTGCAGTCTGGAACCGCGAGACCGCTACGGTCGCAGGTTCGAATCCTGCCTCGGGCATGGATGTGTGTGATGTCCTTAGGTTAGTTAGGTTTAACTAGTTCTACGTTCTAGGGGACTAATGACCTCAGCAGTTGAGTCCCATAGTGCTCCGAGCCATTTTTTTTAAAATTGTTGCTACTAGTAAACTCCAAAGGGATCGTCTTAGGTCAAGATCGGCGCTCCTTATAACTGTGAGGTTTGTGGATCTCAGTAAAAATGTTTGACTTTTAGGAGGTGTGATTGACCAGTCCGGTACTTCAATATCAAATCGAAAGCGTTATATAATCGCTTTTCTAGCTAAGCAACCGCCTCCTTTAGTGTTCTGGTAGGGGGCATGCGTGCTCTCTACCGTGCCTACTTAATGGAGTTACTAATAGCTCGTCCTCAATCGTTTTCCATCGGAACTGTAGGATGACCGCAAAAGGACAAGGGCTGCAAGTCATGTGGGACATGGATGGTGTGAGCATTTGCCGAAGATGAATATCACTTTTTAGCCGATGAGGTGATTCTCAATTTTACGAATTTAGAATCGCCGAAAAGCACGTCGTTCAGATTTGGTATAAGACGGGCTTGGAAGTTAATTTGATATTTAGCAAATAAATTCGCCAAATATCCGTGCAAAATTAAGACGTTCTTTTTATTTACGGTACCAGTTTCGGCAATGAAGTACATTACATAGGAGCTAATAGAATTCAATGTGTGAAAACTGTAGGTGCTTGTGCGGTGGATGTTTCAATAATGAAGGTAGCCCAAGTGTTTGGTGTTCCAAGAGGCACCGCATCAAGAACTTTTACAGCTTGCAGGGATAGCGGAAAGATATCTTCCGCCAGGACACAGCTCGTAGGAAATGTGTGTTACGTGATGATGGCGGACAGCCGTTGAATAGGATTGTGACGAAAAATAAAGAGGATGACAGCTGCAAATGTAACTGCGCAACTGAACATCGCAGTCGCGAACCTAGCAACAAGCAACAAGAAGGGCGCCCCAGAAACTGGAAATTGCAGGGCAAACTGTAAATCCGAAGCCATAAATTACTGACGCGAATGTTCGTAACAGGGAAAACTGGTGCCGAGGCCTTAAAACATGGACCATGGAACAATGGAATGAAGCCATTTGCTCGAATGAGTCTTGTTTCTCACTGTTATCAACTTCTAGCCGAGTTTACGTTCGAAGAGTCAAATATGGTGGAGGTTCGCTGATGATTTGGGCAAACATGTCGTGATTTTCTATGAGCTCATGGTAACTCGACAAGGTCACATTACTGGACAGGATTATGTGAGCATTTATCTGAGCAGGTCCATCTCATGCTACAATGTTTGTTCCCCAATGATGATGCTGAGATCCAGGACGACAGAGTATGAGGACAGCAACGCATAGCGCACAATGCACAACGAGCAATCAGTCACACCCAGTTTCAGTTTCTCCGAATACATTCTAGAAGTTTAACCGCTGACATATAATAAATAGAAAAAAAATGGAAAGGAACATGATATCCGAGAAGACTGTAGTCTATAATCCACAACCTGCATTCACACCGCCCCCTCCTCGCTCCCCACCAAATGAGCTTGGCTTGTGAAATGGACGTGGGCCAGATCATTTCTGATGTCGGTAGCGTTTCTAGTACGGAAATCTCTACAAGACTGTCCAGAGGTTCACCAAATTTTTCGTGCAACGCGATGATTTAAATCGCACATTTTGATCTACATGTACATCAACATCTGTATTCTGCAAATCTACATATACATCAACATATGTGCTGTTCAAATCTCTGCAAAACGCATGACAGATGGGTGCTTCCCATTTGACCACTTACTGTAGCTTCTTCCTGTGTTTGAACTGTCACCTAAAGATGCTGTGGTGTGTGATGTCGCCGGCCGGGGTGGCCGAGCGGTTCTAGGCGCTACAGTCTGGAACCGCGCGACCGCTGCGGTCGCAGGTTAGAATCCTGCCTCGGGCATGGATGTGTGTGATGTCCTTAGGTTAGTTATGTTTAAGTTGTTCTAAGTTCTAGGCGACTGATGACCTCAGACGTTAAGTCCCATAGTGCTCACAGCCGTTTGAACCATTTTTTTTTGTGTGATGTCATAATGAAACAGTTTTTATTTTGATTCTATATTATTTTTTGATAGGAAGTTTGTGGTGATAGACAGTAGGATATTCCGAAGTTAGGTTATGTTAAAGATGACAGTTTGCTTGTGAGTTGTCGAAGCCAACGTATGAGAACTTTCTACTGTGGAAAGGAAGACTAATTTTGCCAGTAATACCACTCCATTCTGCGACCTCCCTCGCAAATTATTTTCGCAAGGCGTTCTTTCGCTGCAGCCCTTCTGAGAACACTTTTATCTAAGTTTTAATGGCTTATTGATTCGAAATGGAAATGAACCGTTATTAATTTCGAAAGCGTAGAATGATTTATACAGTCTGTATTTTGAAAACTGATTCGACAATTTCAGCTCAAGTTGTAAGTTAAGGCTACCGGTATTAGAAATTCGTCATTAAGTAGTGAAATTACTGATACTCGCGATAGCACGCACTTCTTTTCACCAGTGGGACCGTCAAAATGCTGGCCATAAACCACTCATCCAGACCCAATAATCACCTCTTAACAATAACTATACTCGTAGTTATTCTCATGATGATGGGAATTCCCGGAAGTCCCACTGGTGAAAAGAAGTGGGTGCTATCGCGAGTATCAGTAATTTCGCTACTTAATTACGGACAGTAGAAAGATTTCTAATACCGGTAGCCGTAATTTACAACTTGAGCTGAAATTGTGGAATCAGTTTTCCAATTACAGACTGTAAAAAGCATTCTACGCTTTCGAAATTAATAACGGTTCATTTCCATTTCGAATCAATAAGCCATTAAAACTTAGATAAAAATGTTCTCAGAAGGGCTGCAGCGAAAGAACGCCTTGCGAAAATAATTTGCGAGAGAGGTCGCAGAAGGAAGTGGTAATACTATCAGAATTCGTCTTTATTTCCACAGTAGAAAGATGAAAGGATAGCTTCGTGCTTTACTTGTGTTCTCCTGAAGATTGTCGGTCGAACGCGAGCATTTTTCTTGAACGGATTATCTTAGGAAACACGAATGTAGAACAGATGGGTAAACTTCATTAATTAATGATGGTATGTAACATGTAAGTCGGTATCTATTATTAGAAAGCAAATTAATCACACTTTTAAAGCAAGACACGTGCTGTGACTGTTACACAGTGATTTAGTTAGCTTCTTGACTGACTTAGACGTTCCAAGCATAAAATAACTTTCTTCATCAAAGACGAAAAGGTACCGGTAAAGAAGTTCCGTCAACGACAACAGCAAAGCGCAAAACCTAGTGGGAAACGTAATCATTCGGAGTGGAACCACGGAGCGTTAGGAACTGTTGAAGCAGTGAATAAATGTAAAGCGAGAAGGTGCGTACAAGCGAAACACTGTACACCATACTGAAGGCCAAGATTATGTGTTTCTGAATAGAAATCTATATTTGAAGAATTACTTACTATTATAAGTTGTGATTAGGAGCATAACGTCATACACAGATGAAGAATACCGCTTAACTGCCGAGGAGACATTCATATGATAACATTGCAGATTCCAGATTTAGAGTACAACGAAAAATCAAAATAGAATGATTACGGAAAAAAATCGGAAATTTACGGCATGATTGACAGCAAGGGAAAATTGATGAATCAGCTGATCGACTTGGTTTAAGCAAAGAGAACAAGAATATAACAAGAAGCGTCTGATCACTTCCAATGAACTGAGAACATTGTAACAACTGTTAGTTATTCTCAAGGGCTCCAGTAAGTTCAGCTTTCGTGCTTTGTTTGCTGAGAGGTGGATATAAGATGTGTTTGGTTGCTGCTGTCTTCACTCAATACATGAGCAAGAAGCGTGGAATCAACTTTCACAAACTCTTTCTTAGCTCATGTCCAAGATATCTTGCTGCTGTACCTCCACCAAACTGACCAGTCATGAGAAGTTTTCTTAATTATTCCAGTATTGTCCAGTCTAAGCTTTCCTGTGAAAATGAGATAGACTGTGGTATCTCTTACGCACTACAGTATTTTACGTTATTTTTGGAAAATTATAGATCACATATTTATACTATGCCAGAAACTGCAAAACTATGAAGGAACATCAGATTTTGATTCTCTAGCAAGATACTGCCGATTACGCCAGTACATCTCTGAGTACGTTTCTTACACAATTTGTTGGAAAGGAATAACATATAGTACTCAGAAAAACATTCAGTACATTGTAAAGTGGAATGTAATACAAGAATTCTGCGGAGTATTTTATGGCGATATTTGAAAAAATTGTACCAAATAATTGTTTTGTTCATCGACTTGTGTGTTTCGCGTGATTACCGATTCAAATAGTATCCATAGTCGCTCACCAAATCTTTAACGAGCTTACTGTCTTAGTACGAAAAGTTCGTCTGGCAGGCTGAGTCTTTTCATTTCTACACGCGTTTCGCTTTTTTTTATTTCAGAAGCATTGCCAATGAGGATACTGTGCAGATCTTTCTTCTCATCTGCGCCTATATGGATACACAGTTACGAGGCGTGTGTTTTTTTTAAGTAAGTACCGTTTTGAAATTAAAAAAAAAGACGTGCTAAGATATCTCAATTTTTTTTACATGAAAGCCTGTACCTTTATCTACGCACTGACGCCATTACAGTCTGATTCTTTCTTGTTTACGTTGTGTACTGAGTGTTTACGATGCCTCCGATAATCGTGAGTCCCACCACCTGTGAAGTACGGGCTGTTTTAAGATTTCTTAGTGCTAAAGGCCTAAAAGCGATCGATATTCATCGTGACATCTGTGCAGTTTACGGAGAAAACATTAAGAGTGATGGAATCGTAAGAAAGTGGGTGAGAGCATTTAAAGATGGCCGCAAAAATGTGCATGATGAACGACGGATTGGGCGTCCTTCGGTCGTTAATGAAAGTTTGGTGCAGGAAGTGGACAATAAAGTGAGAGAAATCAGACGTTTTACGATTTCCTCCTTGTGGGATGACTTTCCTAATGTTTCTCGTAGTCTTTTGTATGGCATTGTGACCGAGCACTTGAATTACCGCAAATTGCGCTCGCGTTGGTTAGCGAAAATGTTGACGGATGTGCACAGAACCAAACGTTTAGACAGTGCATTGACTTTCCTTGAGCGGTACCACAACGACGGTGATGATTTCTTAAGCCAAATTGTTACAGGCGATGAAACATGGGTGGCCTACGTCACACCAGAATCAAAGCAACAGTCTAAGGAAGTTGAGCAAGGGCATCGTTTTTTTGCAAGACAATGCCCGTCCGCATGTGGCGAATCAGACCAAAGGTCTCATCACATATTTTCGATGGGAAGCTCTAGATCATCCTCCGTACAGCCCCGATTTTGCGCCCAGTGACTACCATCTGTTCCTGCACTTGAAGAAACACCTGGGCGGTCTGCGTCTTCAAAACAGTGGTGATGCAGTGGTTAACAAGTCAGGCAGCAGACTTCTATGAGGAGGGTGTTCAAAAATGTGTACAACGTTATGACAAGTGCTTCAATATTGACGGAAGTTATATAGAAAAGTAGATTAAGGTACAGGCTTTCATGGAAAAATAAAACTCTTGAGATATCTTAGCACGTCTTTTTTAATTTCAAAACGGCACTTACTTAAAAAAAAACACGCCTCGTAATTACCCTTTGCAGTCCAGGGCGTCCTATCCTAGACATGCGTGCACATTTGAGTATTTGTCTTTCTATGTTTGTACTGAGGAAAAAACATGCAATAAACAGACTTTAAAAATACGTATGTTATAAACAGGTTAATTTACATAAAATGGCACCTTGGACTAGGTAACATTTATTTCACTTCGTATAAAGTAAGCAGTCGGAAGCTAGACTTAAATACGAAGCCAAGCGACGAAAATGGAGTTACCAAGTTTAGCATGATGATAAACATGTGTAATAAATACGAGGGATGTTCGATTACTAATGCAATAATTTTTGTGATAGCAGGTTGGTTTTATTTAGGATTCCAATTTACCACATTATTCCCCCCTCTTTTGGGTATGATAACCTATTTTTCAACATAATCTCTGTTCAATGCGACGGCCTTACGCCAACTTACTGGGAGGGCGTGTATGACCGCATGGTGTCACGCTACTGGGCGACGTGAGAGCCAACGTCTTACTGAATAACCTCCACATCATCCTCGTACGGCTTCCCTTGGGGTGCGTGCTTCACTGGGCCAGACAGGTGGAAGCTCTTTATGGTCATCTTTTAGGCGGCGAAGACCCCAGCGGGCGCACACGTTCCAGTACCCCAACTTGGGGGACGAGGGTGTCAGCACTGCCAATAGAGACGTCCAGTTGAGCAGCGAGGTGTTTGACTGTCATACTTCGATCAAATTGAAGGAGAATGTTCTCACTTTCCAACGCAGCAGGAGTCACAGCTGTGTGCAGCCAACCGGCTCGCTAGAGATGGGACATGATTACGCCAACTTGTTACTACGGCGACAGACGCCTCGCCTTCTCTTCCAACGACTCATCGTGGTTTTTTCCTTTCTCGTCTGCGTAGACACACTGCAAACGCCTATGAATATCTACGATGCTCTGGTTTTCCGCCAAAAGAAACTCGATGACAGCTCTCTGCCTGGAACGCACCGACGTTACATACGCCATTTTTAAGGCGAAGTATAGTTTCGCCACCTAGCGGAACTTCATGAAAGTATAGGGGGTGAAGTGGGAATATTCCACGATGTTGCAGAAAAAATTCCGCAATTTTTCAAAAAAACTGCCCGAGAAAAGAAGTTTTGCATCACTTATTAAATATCCTTCGTTGTTTCCCTAAGCCGGATCTGATATACTTGCAGTTAGCACACGTCTCATCCGGCCGCAGTGGCCGAGCGGTTCTAGGCACTTCAGTCTGGAACCGCGCGACCGCTACAGTCGCAAGTTCGAATCCTGCCTCGGGGATGGATGTATGTGATGTCCTTAGGCTAGTTAGGTTTAAGTAGTTCTAAGTTCTAGGGGACTGATGACCTCAGGTGTTAAGTCCCATAGTGCTCAGAGCCATTTGAATCGTTTTATTTGAACTACATGTCTCCGTTTACAAAAATAGTAATTGGATTCTTACTTATATCGTGTGTGGGATGAATACGGGGTGTTCTAGAAGGAGTTATCCTATTTCCCAAGAGTATAACTTCTGCAATAATGAAGACTGAATCTTAGGGTTAATTACAACTTACGCATCGAAGCTAAAATTGTGGCACCATTTGTAAGTTTTCGGTTCGTTGATGTTTGGCCAAGATAGACACAAAGCCCATGCCTACTACAGTAGCACAAGTTTATATGCCAACTAGCTCTGCAGATGACGAAGAAATTGAATAAATGTATGATGAAATAAAAGAAATTATTCAGATAGTGAAGGGAGACGAAAATTTAATAGTCATGGGTGACTGGAATTCGATAGTAGGAAAAGGGAGAGAAGGAAACGTAGTAGGTGAATATGGATTGAGGCTAAGAAATGAAAGAGGAAGGTAGAATTTTGCACAGAGCATAACTTAATCATAGCTAACACTTGGTTCAAGAATCATAAAACATGGTTGTATACATGGAAGAATCCTGGACATACTAGAATGTATCAGATATATTATACAATGGTAAGACAGAGATTTAGGAACCAGGTTTTAAAATGTAAGACATTTCCAGGGGCAGATGTGGACTCTGACCACCATCTATTGGTTATGAACTGTAGATTAAAACTGAAGAAACTGCAAAAAGGTGGGAATTTAAGGAGATGGGACCTGGAAAAATTGACTAAACCAGAGGTTGTACAGAGTTTCAGGAAAAGCATAAGGAAACAATTGACAGGAATGGGGGAAAGAAATACAGTAGAAGAAGAATGGGTGGCTTTGAGAGATGAAGTAGTGAAGACAGCAGAGGATCCAGTAGGTAAAAATACGAGGGCTAGTAGAAATCCTTGGGTAACAGAAGAAATATTGAATTTAATTGATGAAAGGAGGCAAAAAGGAATACAAACGTCTCAAAAATGAGATTGACAGTAAGTGCAAAATGGCTAAGCAGGGATGGCTAGAGGACAAATGTAAGGATGTAGAGACTTATCTCAGTAGGGGTAAGATAGATACTGCCTACAGGAAAATTAAAGAGACCTTTGGAGAAAAGAGAACCACTTGTATGAATATCAAGAGCTCAGGTGGAAACCCAGTTCTAAGCAAAGAAGGGAAAGCAGAAAGGCGGAAGGAGTATATAGAGGGTCTATACAAGGGCGATGTACTTGAGGACAATATTATGGAAATGGAAGAGGAGGTAGATGAAGATGAAATGGGAGGTACGATACTGCGTGAAGAGTTTGATAGAGCACTGAAAGACCTGAGTCGAAACAAGGCCCTGGAAATAGACAACATTCCATCAGATCTACTGACGGCCTCGGGAGAGCCAGTCCTGACAAAACTCTACCATCTGGTGAGCAAGATGTATGAGACAGGCGAAAAATACTCTCAGACTTCAAAAAGAATACAATAATTCCCATCCTAAAGAAAGCAGGTGCTGACAGATGTGAAAATTACCGAATAATCAGTTTAATAAGTCACAGCTGCAAAATACTAACGCGAATTCTTTACAGACGAATGGAAAAACTGGTAGAAGCCGACCTCAGGGAAGATCAGTTTGGATTCCGTAGAAATATTGGAACACGTGAGGCAATACTGACCCTACGACTTATCTTAGAAGCTAGATTGAGGAAAGGCAAACCCACGTTTCTAGCATTTGCAGACTTAGAGAAAGCTTTTGACAATGTTGACTGGAATACTGTCTTTCAAATTCTGAAGGTGGCAGGGGTTAAATACACGGAGCGAAAGGGTATTTACGATTTGTACAGAAACCAGATGGCAGTTATAAGAGTCGAGGGGTTCGCCGATGACATTGTAATTCTGTCAGAGACAGCACAGGACTTATATGAGCAGTTGAACGGAATGGATAGTGTCTTGAAAGGAGGATATAAGATGAACATCAACAAAAGCAAAACTACGATAATGGAATGAAGTCGAGTTAACTCGGGTGATGCTGAGGGAATTAGATTAGGAAATGAGATACTTAAAGTAGTAAAGGAGTTTTGCTATTTGAGGAGCGAAATAATTGATGATGATCGAAGTATAGAGGATATAAAATGTAGACTGGCAATGGCAAGGAAAGCGTATCTGAAGAAGAGAAATTTGTCAACATCGAGTATAGATTTAAGTGTCAGGAAGTTGTTTCTGAAAGTATTTGTATGGAGTGTAGCCATGTATGGTAGTGAAACATGGATGATAACTAGTTTGGAGAAGAAGAGAATAGAAACTTTCGAAATGTGGTGCTGCAAAAGAATGCTGAGGATTAGATGGGCAGATCGTATAACTAATGAGGAGGTATTGAATAGGATTGGGGAGAAGAGACGTTTGTGGCACAACTTGACTAGAAGAAGGGATCGGTTGGTAGGACATGTTCTGAGGCATCAAGGGATCACCAATTTGGTACTGGAGGGCAGCGTGGAGGGTAAAAATCGTAGAGGGAGACCAAGAGATGAATACACTAAACAGATACAGAAGGATGTAGGTTGCAGTAGGTACTGGGAGATGAAGAAGCTTGCACAGGATAGAGTAGCATGGAGGGCTGCATCAAACCAGTTTCAGGACTGAAGGCCACAACAACAACAACGATGTTTGGGTTGAATCTCCATGACGCAGCCGATTCGCTCGTTCATTACTCAATGTACGACGAGTCGATTCGGCGGCGTCACAGCAATAAGAGCCGTTTTGCCTTCACAGCCTCAAAAGGTGCAGTAAAGTTACAACTGTGCGGCGTGACTTTCGTCAACACTGCGGCACTGCGCCTGCATTCAATAACGGCACGGGAAATGCTAGACTCTGGTTGTTTATGCACTTGTTCATTTTATTGATGTATGCGGGAGACTCCTTCTATGATCCTCCCCTGCTGTGCGTGAACTGCAATGCCGTATAACAACAGCAGTGAAGACGATTGCCGCTGGACATATTCGTAAAAATGTGGGGCGAGTTCTACTGTCTTCTGGATGTTAGCCATGAGTCCCGTGAGTGCACTCTAAACATTTGTGAAAAGTAAATAATAACTTTGATCCTAAACTTCGTATGTACAAGCATGGAAAAGTTTTCCCTCTGTACAAACTGATAGCTGTTTTGAAAATGAGAAGAAAAATTTATTAGTTCTTTGCGTGGTAATATTTACGCAGGTTTCTAATTTCATTCATGAAGAAGACGACGTTTTTAGGCAGCATATACCATATCCTGTGACTATCTTCCTTCTGCATAAAACGACAGAGCCTTGATCGAGAGTGCCGTTTGGTGGTTTTGCGCCATGATAGTGATATACCCGTGGTCTATGGGTAGCGTCTTTGATTCATAATCAAAAAACGTCTTCGTTCGCAGTTTCGATCCCCGCCACTGCCTAAATTTTGATAAATAATCATCATTGGCGGCCGAAGACATCCGGCATAAGAAGTCAGCCTCATTCCGCCAACGGCCTTGTCAAAGAGGGCGGAGGAGCGGATAGAGGTTCAGGGCACTCTCTTGTCCTAGTGGTGGGAAATTGCCCCTAAAGGCGGAAGAATCAGCAATGATCAACGACATGAGGATGCAGAAGGCAATGGAAACCACTGCATTAAAGACACGTAACGTGTATCCACAGGACATGTGGCCTGTATTTGAAGAAGTGTCATGATGATCTCTCCATTTGCAAAAGATTCCGGAATAGTCCCCCATTCGTATCTCCGGGAGGGGACTGCCAAGGGGGAGGTTACCACGAGAAAAAGATTGAATAATCAACGAAAGGATAACGTTCTACGAGTCGGGGCGTGGAATGTCAGAAGCTTGAACGTGGTAGGGAAACTAGAAAATCTGAAAAGGGAAATGCAAAGGCTCAATCTAGATATAGTAGGGTCAGTGAAGTGAAGTGGAAGGAAGACAAGGATTTCTGGTCAGATGAGTATCGGGTAATATCAACAACACCAGAAAATGGTATAACAGGTGTAGGATTCGTTATGAATAGGAAGGTAGGGCACAGGGTGTGTTACTGTGAACACTTCAGTGACCGGGTTGTTCTAATCAGAATCGACAGCAGACCAACACCGACAACGATAGTTCAGGTATACATGCCGACGTCGCAAGCTGAAGATGAACAGATAGAGAAAGTGTATGAGGATATTGAAAGGGTAATGCAGTATGTAAAGGGGGACGAAAATCTAATAGTCATGGGCGACTGGAATGCAGTTATAGGGGAAGGAGTAGAAGAAAAGGTTACAGGAGAATACGGGCTTGGGACAAGGAATGAAAGAGGAGAAAGACTAATTGAGTTCTGTAACAAGTTTCAACTAGTAATAGCGAATACCCTATTCAAGAATCACAAGAGGAGGAGGTATGCTTGGAAAAGGCCGGGAGATACGGGAAGATTTCAATTGGATTACATCATGGTCAGACAGAGATTCCGAAATCAGATACTGGACTGTAAGGCGTACCCAGGAGCAGATATAGACTCAGATCACAATATAGTAGTGATGAAGAGTAGGCTGAAGTTCAAGACATTAGTCAGGAAGAATCAATACGCAAAGAAGTGGGATACGGAAGTACTAAGGAATGACGAGATACGTTTGAAGTTTTCTAACGCTATAGATACAGCAATAAGGAATAGCGCAGTAGGCAGTATAGTTGAAGAGGAATGGACATCTCTAAAGAGGGTCATCATAGTAGCTGGAAAGAAAAACATGGGTACAAAGAAATTAACTTCAAAGAAACCATGGGTAACAGAAGAAATACCTCAGTTGATGGACGAAAGGAGGTAGTACAAAATTGTTCCGGGAAACTCATGAATACAGAAATACAAGTCGCTGAGGAATGAAATAAATGGGAAGTGCAGGGAGGCTAAGATGAAATGGCTGCAGGAAAAATGTGAAGACATCAAAAAAGATATGAATGTCGGAAGGACAGACTCAGCATACAGGAAAGTCAAAACAACCTTTGGTGCCATTAAAAGCACGGTGGTAGCTTTAAGAGTGCAACGGGAATTCCACTGTTAAATGCAGAGGAGAGAGCAGATAGGTGGAAAGAATATATTGAAAGCCTCTATGAGGGTGAAGATTTGTCTGATGTGATAGAAGAAGAAACAGGAGTCGATTTAGAAGAGATAGGGGATCCAGTATTAGAATCGGAATTTAAAAGGGCTTTGGAGGACTTACGGTCAAATAAGGCAGAAGGGATAGATAACATTCCATCAGAATTTCTAAAATCGTTGGGGGAAGTGGCAACAAAACGACTATTCACGTTGGTGTGTAGAATATATGAGTCTGGCGATATACCATCTGACTTTCGGAAAAGCATCATCCACACAATTCCGAAGACGGCAAGAGCTGACAAGTGCGAGAATTATCGCACAATCAGCTTAACAGCTCATGCATCGAAGCTGCTTGGAAGAATAATATACAGAAGAATGGAAAAGAAAATTGAGAATGCGCTAGGTGACGATCAATTTGGCTTTAGGAAAAGTAAAGGGACGAGAGAGGCAATTCTGACGTTACGGCTAATAATGGAAGCAAGGCTAAAGAAAAATCAAGACACTTTCATAGGATTTGTCGACCTGGAAAAAGCGTTCGACAATATAAAATGGTGCAAGCTGTTCGAGATTCTGAAAAAAGTAGGGGTAAGCCATAGGGAGAGACGGGTCATATACAATACGTACAACAACCAAGAGGGAATAATAAGAGTGGACGATCAAGAAGGAAGTGCTCGTATTAAGAAGGGTGTAAGAGAAGGCTGTAGCCTTTCGCCCCTACTCTTCAATCTGTACATCGAGGAAGCAATGATCGAAATAAAAGAAAGGTTCAGAGTGCAATTAAAATACAAGGTGAAAGGATATCAATGATACGATTCGCTGATGACATTGCTATCCTGAGTGAATGTGAAGAAGAATTAAATGATATGCTGAACAGAATGAACAGTCTAATGAGTACACAGTATGGTTTGAGAGTAAATCGGAGGAAGACGAAGGTAATGAGAAATAGTAGAAATGAGAACAGCGAGAAACTTAACATCAGGATTGATGGTCACGAAGTCAATGAATTTAAGGAATTTTGCTACCTAGGCAGTAAAATAACCAATGACGGACGGAGCAAGGAGGACATCAAAAGCAGACTCGCTATGGCAAAAAAGGCATTCCTGGCCAAGAGAAGTCTACTAATATCAAATACCGGCCTTAATTTGAGGAAGAAATTTCTGAGGATGTACGTCTGCAGTACAGCATTGTATGGTAGTGAAACATGGACTGTGAGAAAACCGGAACAGAAGAGAATCGAAGCGTTTGAGATGTGGTGCTATAGACGAATGTTGAAAATTAGGTGAACTGATAAGGTAAGGAATGAGGAGGTTCTCCGCAGAATCAGAGAGGAAAGGAATATGTGGAAAACACTGATAAGGAGAAGGGACAGGATGATAGGACATCTGCTAAGACATGAGGGAATGACTTCCATGGTACTAGAGGGAGCTGTAGAGGGCAAAAACTGTAGAGGAAGACAGAGATTGGAATACGTCAAGCAAATAATTGAGGACGTAGGTTGCAAGTGCTACTCTGAGATGAAGAGGTTAGCACAGGAAAGGAATTTGTGGCGGGCCACATCAAACCAGTCATTAGACTGATGACAAAAAAAAAAAAAAAAAAAAAAAAAAAAAAAAAAAGCCGATCCCAGGCATTTTACCTCTCTGTTTAAGCACAGTGCTTAAGTACGCTTGCGAAAAGTTTCAGCGACGACATAAACAAAATTCATATAGCCCTGACAGCTTGTCGGGCGTTGAGCATACCATGTTGTGGAAACTGCACAATATTTCTAAGACGCATCTGCTCCTCATCTTCAGATACTTTACCAGCGCCGTCAACGGCTTTCGAATAACGACAAAAAAGTGTCGGGTACCGTATATCTTGGATAATACTAGAAGAAGGAAGAGTGTGGTTTAACGTTCCGTCGAATACCAGTTTATTAGAGAGAGATGCCGACGTCGGATTGGGAAGGCTGCGGAAGGAAATCGCCCGATAGCTATCCATCGTAACCATTTGCATTAAGTGATTTAGGGAAATCACGGAAATTTTGAAGTTTGATGGACGGACAGTGTTTTGAACACATGCCCTGCGGAATACCTGTTCAGTGTCATAGCTGTGCGCCATTCAAGAGTATTAACCAAACAATAAAGTTACATTCTGCCTTAATTGCTATCATTTGACGAAAGCATCGCTTCGATGTCTCGAAAAGCTCAAGAAATGAAACTGGGGTGTTATTTTTAGTGCGATAAACAAAATATAAATGTGTTTAAACATCGTAGTCCAGTATCTAATAAGGCAGTTACCGTTACAGAGCACATTTAATCATCATCTTAATCTTGCTGGTGCTCTACCGATGTCACCGTTTCTCGCCTTCTGTATGCCAGTACTGCGTATGTTTAATCAAATGAAACATTGTGGTTCCAGAGATCTTTTCAAGTCTCAGACTTCTATGACGTATGTAGGTAGACTGAAGTGACAAATGAAAATTTGCACCAAGGCTAGGAGTCGAACCCATGTCTCCTGCTACCTAGACAGATCCGTTAACCACTACGCCAACCCGGCACAGGGGCTTTGCACAACTGCATGAGTTACCCTGCCACTCCTCCCTCCTTCGTATCTTGCCAGTCACTTTCTAGTAGTCATCATGGGTCATATGGCACAATTTATGACCACTAAAGTCATCCATACTGCTTACTGCATACCAATCATTCTTGGTTTTCAAATACAGGCGGTTCTGAAGGGTTCCCGATTTGACCTAGTTAATACCACTGGATTCTATATTCATAGCGTTCAAGTTATTTGTAAACCAAGGCACTTCCACAGCTTCCATTTTAAATCATTGGGAGCCACGTTCAACGTCTACAATCATAGCTTTAGAAAAGCTTAGTGTAACGACATAATTTTAAACATCCTGCGTTTCACCTTGTTTACCGATCTCTCAGCATGGTGGTAGTGGTAATTTCCTATGGGACCAAATTGCTGAGGTCATCGGTCCAGAGGTTTACACACTACTTAATCTAACTTGAACTAATTTACGCTAAGGACAACACACACACCCATGCCCGAGGGAGGACTCTAACCTCCGACGGGGGTAGCCACGCGAACCGTGCAAGGTGCTTAAGACCTCGCGGCGATCGCTTAGCACACGTATATAAACGTTCAGATGAATCTATAGCGGCGTAGCAGATTCTACATCAGCAAACCTCAACAAAAGACATGGCAAACCCTACATTTTATTTTGCAGTTTAGTATTTTTCACGTTAGATACGCTTAAGAATCTAAGTGGGGAGGTATGGTGGCTTATGTGCTTCTTTGGGATCTTCTGATGGTACAGTTACTACATCTACATCTACATCCATACTCCGCAAGCCATCTGACGGTGTGTGGCGGAGGGTGCCTTGAGTACCTCTATTGGTTCTCCCTTCTATTCCAGTCTCGTATTGTTCGTGGAAAGAAAGGTTGTCGGTATGCCATTGTGTGGCTATAATCTCTCTAATTTTATCCTCATGGATAAATTTTGACGGAAGCGATATGTAGTATAGTGAAAAATATTTATTTATTACGCCCTGTGAACCGGTTACTAGAAGAATCGAACGCTTTCTGGAGAATAGAAACCCCGAATCTAGCTGGTAGGCTCTACACACGGCAACTATCGCAGTTTTCTGCGTGTCTTATGTGTTTTCTTTTCGGAAACTCTATAATCTTTACAGAAATCCACTTTTTATGTTAAAATTCGGACATATTATTAGAGTTTTGAAGATGACTGTATGAATACGACAAAAGTTTTTCAAAAAAATGGCTCTGAGCACTATGGGACTTAACAGCTGTGGTCATCAGTCCCCTAGAACTTAGAACTACTTAAACCTAACTAACCTAAGGACATCACACACATCCATGCCCGAGGCAGGATTCGAACCTGCGACCGTAGCAGGCGCACGGTTCCGGACTGCGCGCCTAGAACCGCGAGACCACCGCGGCCGGCAAAAGTTTTTCATTTCCTCCTCCAAGGCGACTGCCTTCCCCCATGTTAGTACACTCAACCTTAATGTGCGCATTCGGGCTTTGCCGCAGACGCACGAAGTCATTGGTATTCATGGAATTCGTTGCCTGGCGATCGAAGAAAGAGTGCTCCAACTTGTAGGAATTATACGAGAGTCGCAGCTGAAGGTTCCCATCTCCTGTTGTATGCGGTGAGCCACAAGAGTGAAATGAAATATCGATGTTAGTCTTACATGGGAAGAGATTATCTGAAAGAGTTGAAAACTTAAAAACTGTAGGGCGTTCGTATATCTTAAGTCATGATACATGTAAGAGTAACAGCATGTACCGAAGCTCCGCTCCGCGCAAGTACAAGAAGAGAGTTCCCTTTGCCTTGCGCGCAGTCCCTATACTTAATTGAACAGAGGACGCGTGTAGTTGGTAAAGTCTCCCATACTTTGATAAGACGGTAAATTTGCTGCAGTCTTATCCAGTTGCCACTTTCATCTCTCAGGAGTCCATCACGTCGCGTTGCGGGCTTAATTTGTTCAGCCGAGCAATCGCCAGTAATCGATATCGGCAAGCTGTTCTGTGGGAGCACATTCCAACTCAAACAGCAACTGCTGTGTACCGGGAGCCCGCGCAAACATTTCCGCTGGTTTCCTTGTTCTGCTCCGTGTGTGATCAGCGCCTCATTGTGGTAATGGTACGCGCTCCGTCTATCTCCCAGTCGGTTCCTCCACCTCAATTACGTTGGATTAGTCCGGCTGCTACCTGACGCTTCCACACAGCAGAAGCACATGCTGTATCGGTCTACTATAGACGTATAACAGCAAGTACTTTAACACTGAACTCGATGACATAGAGTAATGTTAGCTTTTTGAAGCCTTTAAATGCAAAAAGGAAATAAAAGAAAGAAGAGCATGTTTTAATAGAGGTGATTGACGCTGGAGATAAAGTAATACAAAAGGAAGTTGATCAATTAGTTTGGGGATGTAAATAGATATAAATGAACACGTAATTTTATTAATCTTCACGCTAACTGTCCTCTCAATCCTTAGCCCACTTATTTATAATCATGTTTATAATGCTTCACACTGTTCAATTTTATTTTTTTAGAATTCATTTGTCTCTATGTTGTTGGCGAGAATGACCAATGGTCTCTTCAATGCGGTTGCACACCAGCCTCGAACTCTTACAGGAATCGACAAAATGCCGCGAATAATGAGCAAAGGAGACTACATTAGTAGTCAGAATGAGATTTTCACTCTGTAGCGGAGTGTGCGGTAATATGAAACTTCCTGGCAGATTAAAACTGTGTGCCGGACCGAGACTCGAACTCGGGACCTTTGCCTCTCGCGGGCAAGTGCTCTTCCACCTGAGATACCCAAGCACGACTCACGCCCCGTCCTGACAGCTTTACTTCTGCCAGTATCTCGTCTCCTACCTTACAAACTTCACAGAAGCTCTCCTGCGAACCTTGCAGAACTTGCACTCCTGGAAGAAAGGATATCGCGGAGACATGGCTTAGCCAACAGCCTGGGGGATGTTTCCAGAATGAGATTTTCACTCTGCAGCGGAGTGTGTGCTGATACGAAACTTCTTGGCAGATTAAAACTGTGTGCCGGACCGAGATTCGAACTCGGCACCTTTGCCTTTCGCGGGCAAGTGCTTTACCATCTGAGCTACCCAAGCACGATTCACGCCACGTCCTCACAGTTTTACTTCTGCCAGTATCTCCTCTCCCACCTTCCAAATTTCACAGAAGAGCACTTGCCTGCGAAAGGCAAAGGTCCCGAGTTCGAGTCTCGACCCGGCACACAGTTTTAATCTGCCAGGAAGTTTTTAAATAAGTAATGTGTGGATAAGTTGGAAATTTGAGTCTGACAGAAGGCGTACTGGGGTAGTCGGTTCAGTTGCGATGCGTCCTGTGTCCGCATGGGTTAGTGATTCGTACTGTTTTGATAATGATTCAGGAAACTCACACATTCGCGTCTCGTTTATTTCTCTGTGTCCGTCCCGCTAGTCTTGAATCCCCTATTGATCGCATAAATTATAAGTTAAAACGCATTCAGGACTTCTATCTTGCGGTGAGCTATTTAGAGGGTGACATTTTATGGAGACCCGTCCTCACCATGCGACTCCTACAGACTCGTTGGAAAGCAGTCCCTTGCGCGATCCTCGTTAAAGAGAACAGCTGCAAAAAACCTGGACGACAGTTTGGTGTAACATCAGTCTTACAATTTTACTGATTCGCGTAGCGTCCTCTTGGGATAAGGTAGTAAATAACTTGATTCCAACGAAAGAGCGACATTTCCGTAGTGGGCTTAGCGACACGGATTTATGTAGTCGTTGCACGTCTACAAAAGCGATACGACACCGCTTTGCTTGTGGAGGTCGTATGGCAAATTGGTCTTTGGTTAGGACGCAATTGGCCTTCCTTACTCGATCTTTTGAGACTTTATACACTACGGGCATCATATTGAGCCCAGATTCTTCCTTCTTTCCACGGTAGATAACCTATACCGTTATGCGCTTCGTTCATTATGTTGTAGATATAGAAGGCGAGGGGGAAGATCACATCAACTTCATGCAGTACACAATCACGGCCAACTGGAAATGCTTGCGAATTCCTCGATACTGAGACCTCTTCGTCAACATGTTGAATCTTGTTTTCCGTTAGCAAGGTGTGCCACATCTACATATACATTGATATTCTGCAAATCACATTTAACTGCCTGGCACAGGGTTCATCGAACCACCTTCACAATTCTCTATTATTCCAATCTCGTATAGCGCGCGGAAAGAACGAACACCTATATCTTTCCGTAAGAGCTCTGATTTCCCTTATTTTATCGTGGTGATCGTTTCTCCCTATGTAGGTTGGTGTCAACAAAATGTTTTCCATTCGGAGGAGAAAGTTGGGGATTGGAATTTCGTGAGAAGATTTCGTCGCAGTGAAAAAATACTTTATTTTAATGATGTCTAGCCCAAATCCTGTATCATATCTGTGACACTCACTCCCATATATCGCGATAATATGTGGGTGAGTCAAATGAAAACCATAAATTTATTATAACAAATCGAAATTTCGCGCCGTTATCCTGTAAGTTGGTAAGCGTGCTACAAACAGCTTGCAGAATGGCCTGTAGGTCGCAGCATAGTGCAGATGCACACATACCGTCGCAGTATCAGTATAAAGATGGCCGCCCTACTTGCGACTTGCACCAGGGAAGAACAGAGTTCTGTTATTCTGTTTTTGCGTAGTGAATGTGTGGAACCTACTGAAATGCGCTTTGAACGAGAAGGTGATAGCTTCCTTGCAAGAATCGTTACTGGGGACGAAACCTGGGTTCACTTTCACCAACCGGAGAGCGAGCAAGGAATGGCGCCATTCCTCATCACCAAGTGATTTCCATATGTTACGACCACTCAAAGACGCAATGGGAGGAAAGAAGTTCCGTTCTGATGAAGAGGTACGCCACGCGGTGCATGAGTGGTTGCGTGGACTACCAAAAGAATTTTTTTCTAAAGGAATTTATGCACTTTGTAAGCGCTGGAGGACTTGTATTGAGCGCGGGTGAGATTACGTTGAAAAGTGATACAGCTTTTTACCACTTCTGCACAATAAATAATATTTAAAAAATATTTAAATTTTTCATTTGACTCACCCATGTACAAAACGTGCTGCCCTTCTTTGAACGTCAGTCCTACCTGGTAAGCATCCCACTCAGCACACCAGTATTCTAAAAGAGGACGGACAAGCGTCGTGTAGGCAGTCTCCTTAGTAGATCAGTTACATTTTCTAAATGTCCTACCAATAAAACGCAGTCTTTGGTTAGCCTTCACCACAACATTTTCTATGTGTTCCTTCCAATTTAAGTTGTTCGTAACTGTAATTCCTAGGTACTTAGTTGAATTTACGGCCTTTATATGATTTATCGTGTAACCGAAGTTTAACGGATATCTTTTAGCACTAATGAGGATAACCTTAGACTTTTTGTTATTTAGGGTCAACTGCCAATTTTCGCACCACTCAGATATCTTTTCTAATTCGTTTTGCAGTTTGTTTTGACATTCTGATGACTTTATTAGTCGATAAACGACAACGTCATCTGCAAACAACCTAAGACGCCTGATCAGAATGTCTCCCAAATCGTTTATGTAGATAAGGAACAGTAAAGGGCCTATAACACTACCTTGGGGAACGCCAGAACTCACTTCTGTTTTACTCGATGACTTTCCGTCAATTACTACGAACTGTGACCTCTCTGACAAGTCACATAACTGAGACGATATTCCATAAGCACGCAATTTGTCGATTAATTTCATTTTCTGATGATAGGTGTTTTCTTTGTTATCTATGTTTCCCATATGATTTGCTTCGGCTTGTTCTCTTCTAGTATACCTGCTCCTTTTGTTTTGTGTTTTGAGTCAGTATCGCGTCAGTTCTATTTTAAAATGTGTATAGATGAAGTATATATACACATAAGCGTATACACTACTTGAAATCAGATAGAAATTTTTCTTAGTTTGCTTTTTAGAATACAATCTGATTTCGTCATGTTTCTGCTTTTAGATTCTATATAAAAACTAAATATCTAAAATATACAATTTTATTGTTCTTTTGTTATCATAGTTAGTTTTTCTCCCATTTGCAGCTTATATTACATGATGATTTGACTATCGTCTCCTGAAGTTTTAAGATAGTACCAAGTCACTCCGATAATAAAACAAAACAAAAAACAAGTGTCAGAGCAACTGCCTAGTAAACGGGAGACCCGGGTTCGAATCCCGATCCAGCACCAATTTTCGACTTTCCAAATTGATTTAAATCAATGCCCACTCGCAGCCAATGTCTATAATTACTTTACGTCTTTATTCTTATTTTTCATTTCCATCACGCTATCTGTGGCATATACATATATTGTCTCAATACCTTTTGATATAGCGCGCGCCGCTGTCCTGTGAACTTGTTTAGAGCGCGCGCTATAATCGATTATAGTTCGCTGTTCTGGTGCGGGTGGCGCTCCGGTGGTGATTTGCTATGACGTCGCTGGCGTGTGTTTGCGGTGGTCGGCGGAAAGCGAGAGGGTACTCGGTTTTCCGGGTATTGCACGGAACGTGAAGTCGCTCTGCCTGACCTGCTGGTGACTAGCGCCAAGGTTGTTGTGCCTCGCAATATGAGCAGAGTGGTCTGGGGCGGAGGCGACTCGCCGCTGTGCTGGCCATGCGGTGGTGATTAATTGGAGTCGGCGCACTTGTTCTGCCTGCCTGTCTGATGTGGAGGTCCGGTGGGGTCCGATGATACCCTAGCCCAGAAACAACTAGGTGCTGAATTTTGGAGTCGTCTGTGCCAGGTTAGGATGTGGGCTCGGTTGGCTCGTCAGATTTTCCGCTGGAAGCTCCAGCAGCGGTTTCTGAACTTCATTCTGATGTGGGACGGCGTTGTTGGAAGTTTCTGCTGTGTGTGTGTGGCACGTTCCGATATTTGTTGGTACTACTTTATTTGCTCAACTGGAGTATCTTTTGGTTATCCTGCGGAGTGGGTCGTTGCCCACCCGGTCTGCTCAGCGTTACCTTTGGTGGTGCCTGTTTGTTCCTTTTTGAAGGAATTCACGTAGGTGGTTCCTGTTACCTGCCTGGAGTTGCTTTCATGTATGGTATATTTGGTATTTGATGTGTTAGGTAAAGTCTGCCTAAGAAAGGCGGTTTTGGACAGTATATGCATAGTGAATTACTGCTGCTTGGTATATGTGGTCCTCTGGGACCTGAACAACACGATCTCGTCAATTTGGTTTGTGTAACAGCATTTAGTGGTATGTTCTGTATTTCCATCTCACTGTGTTTTTATTAACTTGGTTGAATAGTCGCGTTTGGTTTCGTTAAGGCACTTCTGAGACTGTGGTTTGACTATTCATGTGCGCTTGGCTTTTATTGTTTAGTTTTAAGAAGCGAGAATTGTTTATTAAGATTTGTGTGTGTGTTGGCTTCCGGCACTTGTTAAGAGCGCCCGAGTTAACAGCGCCGTGGTTATCATGTGCTGTCGGGATGTTATATAGTTATCTGATTTTTTAATTTTATCGTGTGTTGATATTATCTGTCGTGTGTTACAGAACATAACCAAGGTACGTAAGTGATGGGCAGTTGTGGGAGGCATGTCGGGGAGCTCTCAGTGGTTTATTTCGGGGACCGGTTCTAGTGGGAAGGCTCCGAAGTGTTGAGATCTCGCTCGTCTGTGATTGCGTTGGGAGTTCCCCTTGCCCTTTGGTTGTATCAAATTATTATTTTGTTATTATATTTATTGGTTGTGTGTTACACTTCTTTAATTTTATGGTGCCAAGTGCCATTATCTTTCTCGAAGTTTTTTATATAAATGACTTTAAATTGTAATGCCAAGTTAACTTATTATTGGATCTTGGTCTGTGGAGTAAAATCTTTTAAAGCAACATTGTAATTTGTTCTTGCAGAAGAAATTTCTCTTATTTTATGGTTCCAAGTTGCCATTATTACTATTTTTTTTAGTTTATTGCTGCTCTTAATGTTTTCCGATTTTTTGATTGCAAGTGTCATTATCATTCTTAAGGGTTTTTGTAAATGATCTTAAGTTGTATTGCCAAGTTAACTTATTATTGGATTTTGTCTCTTTGGTAAACTCTAAAAGCACTATTGTAAAAGGTTCATTGATTTTATGGTGACAAGCCGCCGTTATTGTTTTTAAAGCTCATTCTTTTAACCATTTGTTAAGTTCTCTAAGTTATATGAATTTGTTGTTATTTAAAAGAGCTTAGTATTGGCAATATGATAAATTGTGTACAGAATCTGCTGTTTGGATATTATTGGGTGGAAATCCTTGGATAGTTGTCCTATAAGAACAAACATTCCACCTTTCGTTTGGATAAACGTTTATTTCTGCGTAATTGAAGTTGCTCAGCCGATTGCAGATGCCTCAGATTGTGAAATACAGGCTGTTACTCGTGAGAGACGTTAAAAACTGTATGTCGAAATTTATCGGCAGGTTAGTGAAGCGTATGGAGAGCTGGAAAATGTTGTTGAGCATTAAAAGATGGCCACACGAATGTTCACGATGAAGACGAAGTGGTCTACTGTCCGTCGATACTATCTGTTGCAGAAAGTCGATAAAGAACTGGAGAAGGCAGGCGATTCACGATTTCTGCATAATGCCTTTCCTCACGTTTCAGGAAGTGTTCGGTGTAAATTGTGACAGCACTCTTCCGAAATGGTGACTTGCGCAAAACCATTCGTTTAGCCAGTGCCATGACGTTCCTCCAAAGGCACTGTACCGAAGGAAATCTTTTTAGCCAAATTGTTACTGGTGACGAAATATGGGTTTCTCAAGTTATACCAGAACAAAAAACGATAGTCCTTGGAATGTAAGCAGTAAGCATTCCTCAAGAAACTTAATTTCCAGCAAAGAATTTCAGGGGGAAAAATTATGTGCAATGTTCTGGAAATTTCAGGGTGTTTCGCTTGTCAGTTCTTTTATATATTGGTAGCACAGACGATGCAAACAGTCAGTATCAGATTTTAAAGTAACTATGCCGTGAAGTCGAAAACAAAAAAAAAAGTTGGATGTTGAATGGAGGGAACGTTTTACTGCCTGGTGAAGCTCGAACGATTTGTCTCACACACTCAGGATGCCATTACGTCATATGGTTTGGGAAGAATTTGACCACCCTCCATATAGCCCTGGTATCACACCTAAGAGTTATTTGTTCTCAGACTGACCGAAGTACCTAGCGCCTAAGTATTATTTGTTCTTGCAGTGACGGGAATCCTTGCTGGTCAGTGCTACGACAAATATGTGATATCAAAAATTCAGTATAGGACTGGTTAAAAAATAATGCGGTAGACTACAGTGAGGATAGATTTTAGAAGCGCACTGTGGGTACTTGTTTTCATATGGGTGGAAAATATATGGTGAAGTACAGTAAGTTACAGGCTTCCATTTAAAAACAAAATTGTTGAAACATTGTTTTATATTTTATTTTAAAACGGTTTTTTCTTGAAAAACACCCCTCGAACATAATATTTTTAGTATTACTGAATCTTTATAACCTTTATTATCGTGAATTACCATAATTGTGGAGCTGAGAGTACATGTGGTACAAGTGACATTTGACAAGAAAATGATCTAACGCACATTTGGATAGCGAAACTATGGATCTTTTATGAGTAAAAGAAGTACCATCTATTTTCTGCATAGTGCTGCCCTCTATGACGATAAAGTTGAAGCTTAAGGCAGTACCCGGACTGAATTTAGAATACGGCTAGAATAGGTGAAATTTCGGACAAAAGGAGAACTGCTTCTATCTTTAATGAAGGTTCACTTATGTATATTTTTTAAAGTACAGCAATAGCGTAATATGTATTCTTTTAAGAATACTTAAAGTGGTATTTAATGCATTTGTAACAGGCCATATTTTAAAATACCGCTTATATATCTTGAGTCAAAAGCTGCATATTGACACGACAGATCATTAGGTCCTTGAACCTGGCCATTCATGAGCTGAATGTGACAAAGGTTTTCGTCTAGCAGAAAAGGTAAAGAAACACTTCAAGCCATGTATTTGTTCCCCAAGATAGGACGGTAGTAGTGAAGCAGGTCAGAAGAAAGTTTTCCATAGTGGAAATGAAAGCGGATTTTTTTTTCAATTTAAGCCATGGATAATAAAAAAAGGGTAAAGATATTAAAGACCGAGAAGGAAAGAAAACAGAACGAAGGAGTACCAGATGGATCGGAGTCAGCAAAGATAATCCTCTAACAATGCAGTGCAGGTATTCACTAAAACACGATCTTGAGTTTATAGAAGCAGCTTTTAGGAAACCCAATATTCGACCCCCATCAATGCCTTTACTGCAGCCTTTTCAGCAAGATGAATTTGGCACAAAATTTGAAAAATGGAAAAATCTTCAGGGGATGACTTCTGTAACAATACATTCCATTACGAGACAGCTGTTACCATACGTGTAAGAAGGGCGAGTGGAGAAAGAAGAGGACATGGTTAAAGAAGGAGACAAGATAAATTGAAAAATAGAGAACACAGTGGTAAGCATCACGAGTGTCGTTCACGAAGGATATTCTTCAAGAAATGCCACAGAAGGAAATATTTAGATTCTATAAACAATTATGTGAGGGGATTATAGAAAATGACTATGATTAATCTGTCGTACTTGTTGGAACCACGACAGTATATTTCAGTTCTGGTATTTTAATTTTATTTGCTTTTTCCAAAGGTTTTTCAGCTTCTTGTATTAATTTCACAATAATTACTCACGTATCATTGTTTTATAATGAAGATGTATTCTACTATGTATATGGTGCGTGTTATACCAAAAGTCTTTAAAATATTGCGCGGTAAATAAAATGGTTTTGCACATATATCTGTTCCAAGGCGCAAGAAGAATAAGTATTTTTAATATATTATGAAAGTCAATGTGGTGTCACTGCAATATCAGACCATACCTAACACTATACACAGACTAACTGACTATTAGGAAAAATATCTGATGTCTCTTTTTTGTAAATGGCCTTTTACCTTTGGCAATCATTTATTTAGTTTGCTACAGGAAGCACTTGTACCACTTGTAATCTCAGACCACAATCATTAATATGCTGAAGCGAAACTTCGTAACTCATTACGTGTTACAACTCCTAAAAATCGAGTAACCACGATAGATTACATACATAAAGACTAAAGGTTTTAAGGAAACTGTAAATAAACAATTAAACAAATGTCTGGAGTAGGAGAGTTCCACAAAACAGGAACAATGGCATACTTGCTCTAATTTGGAAGGAACGTGGCAGCCTTCTCTCCGTAATGTAGAAGATATTCATTAAACAAGAAAAAACGTTACATGTTTACTAAGAAAAACAACTAGCTGAGAAATGAAAATACGGCTGTGGACATTTGCAAGTCTTCATTTCCAAGTGGGGTAATGTGCGATAACACCTACTTCGCCTGGGATTGCCTTTGCCGCTACCAGCCCTAGACGAACAAAACCTTTTTCGGTCTCTATTCGTGTACTGAAGACAATAAACACCAGAACAACAGCTTCCATTAGACACCATAAAGATCGTGGGTAATTCATAACTGAAAAGTGTCAAGTGATCAAAGCGTATCTCAGTAGCTCTAGAGGCAGGTTTTACGTGTCTAAACTGAGAAAAAAGAAAGTAAAATAAATAACCGAATATACATGGACTAATTTTGTCTTGCTGATGACACTATGCTGTTTGCCTGATGTAAAGATAAATTTTTCGAAGTCTGAAAGTATTTAACACACCGAAAAGAAAATAGCTAATATTAACTTTTGAGTAACAGAACCAACTGATTAGTACTTGTTTTAAGACAGCTGAAGGCAGAAAAGTGGGCTAGAATGTTTTTGTCGAGAAAAACGCAATTTCCAAATCAATAAATCAGTTTGTATTACAGCTTATGAATTACAGCAACGGAACATAGATTTTCATTGTGAAGACCATTCAGAAACTAACGTTTCGTCAACGGGAAATGATTAAATCATGACGAGAATAATTACAGGAGACACGGAAAAGCAAAAAGAAATGAACCATGTAGCAAACTCCCAACACTGACGTATTCATGACGATAGTGAAAACAAAATGGAAGTGGGCAGGGCATGTAGCCAGACAAACGGAGAGTAGATGGACTGTCTGAGTTCTGAAGATTGCAACCTCGAAACACGTATTAGAAAATACGTAGGAGAAATGTAAATTAGTATTTCAGAAGCTTCTATGTACCTAAATTGTGTCTGAATTATTTTATAGTTCGAGTAGAACGGTAGCCGAAGTGCAGTAACCAGCTTTCGCCATAAGCGCTGGGTGAGTTAGTTCGTTAGTTCAGAAGTGGATGCCGGTAAGTGTTTTCCGTCCTACGGACAGTCAGCGATGACAGAATTGAGGCGCACACCCTGCAATATATCTGAAGTGATTTTACAGAAACTATGAAGTAAAAAAGTTTCATGTTTGCTTATAGTTTTATATGTCAGGTTCAGGATGATGTTCCTATTAATTCGTTAATGGTTATAGCTATTGTGATATTTGCGTGAAAGTAACACACTACACAAAAATCGGAAAAGTTTGCAATGAAAAACAGAGGTCGTTATGATTTTGCGTTTGGTGCATATTGCATAATACGTTGTTGGATATGAAATTTAGCTAACTTACTGAATTTTTCTTTAGACTTCGGGAGACGTATCTATGTCACCGATCTAGAGAAAATTGATCTGATGTAGCACCCGCATTTGCGATCGCCCCGTGCCAGCGATAAAGCCAGAGTGAAATATGGACAACATTCCTCATGTATCACAAACGATTTCAGAATCGAAATGAGATTGTGGCAAATGATAGCATACAAAGAGGAGAGTAATTTACCGTGTCGGTATTACGTAAAACATCATTATCTACCGTGTTACTCCTATATCCAAAGACTTTTTTGGTGGAAGAAAGTAATTTTAAGGCCCCGTCGATAGCCGCTGAAACGAGAAATTCTGTGGGTTTTGTAAGTGATGACATTACACGTTTTTTGCTCCCTTTATTTTACCCCTTCTATGTTCGGAAGTTCGAAGAAAGTATTCCGATCAACATTTTCAAAAGCTGTCTCTAAGTCTACAAACGCTATAAACGTAGGTTTGCCTATCCTCAACCTACTTTCTAAGAGAAGTCATAGGGTCAGTATTGCCTCACACCATCCTACATTACTATCGATACAAACTGATCTTCCCCAAAGTCAGCTTCCACCAGTTTTTCCATTCTTCTGTAAATAATTAGTGTTATATATTATTTGTTATTATTATTATTATTATGATATTGTCTTCTGCAATTCAGTTTATTAACATTTGAGTTTATCTCAAAAATTCGAATTTATCATGAAAATTTGAATTTCCCTCCGATTTTTGAATTTCCATGGTATTGGGTGGGGAGAGGAGGTCCGGGAGAGTTCCCAGAGGGGGAAGGGTAGGGAGCAATTAATTGATCGCTTTAATTAATTAGTCAATTAGTTTGATATCAATTTGATATCAGAAATGCAATGTTGCCACCTATAGGGTAGGGTCAAGGGATGGGTGGAGGGTCTGCCATACTGAATAAATCTGAAACGATGCTGTTCTCTTTTTACCCTACTACTCTTAGTTTATTTTTCTGCCTAGGTAGCAGAATTTGTTTGCTTCACCTACTTCGTGACCACCAAGTCACATGTTAAGTTTCTTGCTGTTCTCATTCCTGCTACTTCTCATTACCCTTTATTTGATTTACTCTCAATCCGTATTCTGTGCTATTAGACTGTTCATTCTATTCAACAGACCCTATAGTTCTTCTCCACTTTGACTGAGGACAGCAGTTGTCATTGATATCCTTTCACCTTGAATTCTAACGCCACTCTGAAATCCTTTCTTTTATTTACGTCATTGTTTCTTCTACACTCCTGGAAATGGAAAAAAGAACACATTGACACCGGTGTGTCAGACCCACCATACTTGCTCCGGACACTGCGAGAGGGCTGTACAAGCAATGATCACACGCACGGCACAGCGGACACACCAGGAACCGCGGTGTTGGCCGTCGAATGGCGCTAGCTGCGCAGCATTTGTGCACCGCCGCCGTCAGTATCAGCCAGTTTGCCGTGGCATACGGAGCTCCATCGCAGTCTTTAACACTGGTAGCATGCCGAGACAGCGTGGACGTGAACCGTATGTGCAGTTGACGGACTTTGAGCGAGGGCGTATAGTGGGCATGCGGGAGGCCGGGTGGACGTACCGCCGAATTGCTCAACACGTGGGGCGTGAGGTCTCCACAGTACATCGATGTTGTCGCCAGTGGTCGGCGGAAGGTGCACGTGCCCGTCGACCTGGGACCGGACCGCAGCGACGCACGGATGCACGCCAAGACCGTAGGATCCTACGCAGTGCCGTAGGGGACCGCACCGCCACTTCCCAGCAAATTAGGGACACTGTTGCTCCTGGGGTATCGGCGAGGACCATTCGCAACCGTCTCCATGAAACTGGGCTGCAGTCCCGCACACCGTTAGGCCGTCTTCCGCTCACGCCCCAACATCGTGCAGCCCGCCTCCAGTGGTGTCGCGACAGGCGTGAATGGAGGGACGAATGGAGACGTGTCGTCTTCAGCGATGAGAGTCGCTTCTGCCTTGGTGCCAATGATGGTCGTATGCGTGTTTGGCACCGTGCAGGTAAGCGCCACAATCAGGACTGCATACGACCGAGGCACACAGGGCCAACACCCGACATCATGGTGTGGGGAGCGATCTCCTACACTGGCCGTACACCACTGGTGATCGTCGAGGGGACACTGAATAGTGCACGGTACATCCAAACCGTCATCGAACCCATCGTTCTACCATTCCTAGACCGGCAAGGGAACTTGCTGTTCCAACAGGACAATGCACGTCCGCATGTATCCCGTGCCACCCAACGTGCTCTAGAAGGTGTAAGTCAACTACCCTGGCCAGCAAGATCTCCGAATCTGTCCCCCATTGAGCATGTTTGGGACTGGATGAAGCGTCGACTCACGCGGTCTGCACGTCCAGCACGAACGTTGGTCCAACTGAGGCGCCAGGTGGAAATGGCATGGCAAGCCGTTCCACAGGACTACATCCAGCATCTCTACGATCGTCTCCATGGGAGAATAGCAGCCTGCATTGCTGCGAAAGGTGGATATACACTGTACTAGTGCCGACATTGTGCATGCTCTGTTGCCTGTGTCTATGTGCCTGTGGTTCTGTCAGTGTGATCATGTGATGTATCTGACCCCAGGAATGTGTCAATAAAGTTTCCCCTTCCTGGGACAATGAATTCACGGTGTTCTTATTTCAATTTCCAGGAGTGTATGTATAGTTTGAACAGGAAGAGCGAAAAACTACATCCTTGTCTTACATACTTTTTAATCCGACTTCTTCCTTCTCGGTCTTACAGTCCTACTGTTTCCCCTCGGTTCTTAAACGTATTATATGTTATCAGTCTTTACCTGCAAATTTATCACATTTTTCTCAGAATATCGAACATCTGGTACCTTTTAGATTGTCGAACGATTTTTCCAGACGAATAAATCCAAGGAAAGTGTCTTGATTTTTCTTCAGTCTTGCTTCCAATATCAATCACGACATTTAAACTGCCTCACTGATGCCTTTAGTTTTCCTGATGTGAAACAGATCCTTAGTTTTCTTTTCCATTCATTTGTACAGTATTCTTGCAGGCAACTAGGATGCAAGAGCTGTTAAGCTCATTGTACGATAGCTCTCGCTCTTGGCAGCTCTTGCATTCTTCAGAATTGTGTAGACGGTGTTTATCTAGTTGTCTGGTGGTATATCGCCAGTCCCATAAATTTCAAACAGCAACGTGAATAGTCGTTTTGCATCCAATTCCCCCAATGAATTTAGAAATTTTTATGGGATGTTATTTATTCTGCCTTATTTGATCGTAAGTCGTCCAAACTTCTTTTAAATTACGGTTCTCATACTGTATCGACTATGTCTTCCCTATCGTCTGCTCTTTCTTCTTCTATCATGTGATCAGTTAAGTCCTCAACCGCATAAAGGCCTTCATTGTGCTCTTCCCACCTATCCACTCTCTGCTGTTCGTTTAACAGTGGAATTACCTTTGCACTCCTTATGTTATCACTCTTGCTTTTAATTTCACTGAAAGTTGTTGTGACAATAATTTTATCTTGGAAGTCTTCCAGTTGTAATATAGCTATTGTGACTTTTCTGTATGCTATGCCTGCCCTCCGGGGAACCATTACTGTTTCGATTTCTTCATATTTTTCATGTAGCCATTTCGCCTTAGCTTCCCTGCATTTCCTATTTATTTCATCCCTAAGTGACCTGTATTTCTCCTTTCCTGAATTTACATGTACATTTTTGTAGTTGCTTCTTTCATCGAGCAACTGAAGTATTTCTTCTCTTACTCATAGTGTTTTCGCAGTTATCTTCATTCTACCTATGTTTGTCTTTCTAGTTTTTGCGATTGTTCAAATGGCTCTGAGCACTATGCGACTTAACTTCTGAGGCCATCAGTCGCCTAGAACTTAGAACTAATTAAACCTAACTAACCTAAGGGCATCACACACATCCATGCTCGAGGCAGGATTCGAACCTGCGGCCGTACCGGTCACGCGGTTCCTGACTGAAGCGCCTAGAACCGCACGGCCACACCGGCCGGCTTTTTGCGATTGTCCTTCTAGGAGATGTACATTTCTCTTCAACTAAAGTGCCTACTGAACATGTCATTATCATCGTATCTATAGCCTCAGTGAACGTCAGGTGTACATTCTCCCTGACTATTGTCTTAAATTTGAGCCTACTCTTCATCATTACTAAATTGTGATCTAGATCTATGTCTGCTCCTGAGTACGCCTGACAGTCCAGCATCTGACTTCGAAATGAGTGGCTGCCTGTGATGAAATCTAACTGAAACCTCCCCGTACCGTTCAGCCTTTTCCAAGTATATCTCATCCTCTTGTGGTTCTTGGACAGAGTTGCCATGTGAAATTTATTGCTGAACTCAATAAGTCTTTCTATTCTCTCATTCCTACTATCTAGCCTATATTCTCCCATAATCGTTTTTCTGCTTGTTCCCCTATAACCGCATTCCAAACCCCCATGACTATTAGATTTTCATCTCCCTTTACATAGTGAGTTACCCATTCAGTATCCTCATATTCTCTCCGCATCTCTTCATCTTCAGACTGCGATGTCGTCACGTACAACTGAACTGCTGTCGTCGGTATTGGTTTGTTGATGATTCAGACGTAAAGAACGCTATCACTGAACCGTTGGCAGTAAGTCACACCCTTCCCTGCCTTCTTATTCATAACGAACCCTACTCCTCGAATACCGTTTTCTGCTGCTGTTGATATTGACCTCTACTCATCGTACCAGAAAGCCTTTTCTTCGTTCCATTTCACTTCACTGGCCGCTACTACATATAGACTGAGCCTTACCGTTTCCATGTTCAGATTTTCTAGCTTCCCTACCACTTTCAAACTTCTGAAATTCCACAGCCCGACTCGTAGAACCTTTTCCTTTCTATGATTATCGACTTTCTTTTTCCTGGTCACCTTCCCTCTGACAGTCCCCTTGCAGACATCCGAATTGTAGCTAGTTCGCAATCTTTTTCCAACAGAGAGAACATCATGACACTCTTTCAATTATAGGCCACATGTCCTGCGGTTACACTTTATGTATATTTACTACAGTGGTTTCCATTGCCTTCTGCATCCTAATGCCGTTGATCTTGCTGATTCTCCCACCTGCAGGGACACTTCCCCATCTCCAGGACAAGACAGTGCCCTGAAGCTGTGTCTGCTCCTGCGCCCTCTTTGACAAGGCCGTTGGTGGAGTACGGATGACCACATATGCCGGTAGTCTTTGGCCGCCATTGCTGACGATTTATTTTCCGAATTTAAGTAGTGGCAGGGTCTAACTCGGGAGCAAAGTGATTGTAATTACTTATCAAGTACTCTACCCCTAGACCACAGGTGCTTGTACGTGATGTTTTTAACCTTGCTGTTTATACCTGAGTGAAAAAGGAATATTTCTTGGGTTACGAAGCTTCTGATGGAAGAAGGGTCACCTGGGTTTCAAAATTTTTAACTCTCTAAGAAGGTTGTGAAAATGATAAACCGAATTTTGAAGTAAATATCTCTGATGTATGGATTTGTACCCAGGATGTTGGTTCTGGGGAAGGAGTCGTGAATTTGTTTCCCGACTGCATTAAAAAAGGTCCATGTTTATTAGACTGATAGCTTCTGGGGCATCCACCAACAAAATGCTGGCCATAATGTTGTGCGACTGATACAGTGCGTGGGCCGCGCATTGTTCATAATTTTTTGTAATTCCATTGCTTTAGCTTCACATTTTGGTTTCAGAAGGTTGGAAGGGAGGGGATCAGATGCTATAATACGATTCCCAACCGATATTGGTCGTGGTGGACCTCAAATCTGTCTGGAAGGAAATGGGTGCACCACTGATTTGGACAGTTAGTAAAAGATTTTCTGTAGAATATATGGTATGTCTACGTACAGTTTGAAACGCATGCTAAACCCGCTGGGCAGAACAGATGATTGGGGTCATAGAAAGGGCCAAATAAGTTGGGGGTCAGTTTCACTTCACAACTGTAATTTATTGTAATTTAATAACACATTTAAACCAAAACGGCACATAGCCGAACCTTTACAACTACGAGTTTCAAAATCCAATTCTTTCACGGCTGAAGGCCTCCAAACAACAAATCTTGAAAATAAACAAGATAAATTTGAAGTGAATGAAGACACGCAGTTAAAATTGCAAATAAAAAATTTTCACAGCTAGGCTGAAAGCCTCGTGGATAGAACAAACGTATACAAGGTGCAATACAAACGGCCGAAGGCCACAATTAAATTTCAAAATTTTAAAATATATTACCATAATCTTTTAAGGCAGAAGGTCGCAATGTTTTCGCTTAAGGGGAAATTTTGAGAATATGGCTTTAAGCGGCTGAAGGCCCACAGTTGATTTTCCAATAAATTCAAAAAATACCTTAACCTTTAAGTTTTAAGTGGCTGACAGCGCACTAAATAAAGAGATAGCACAACAACAGTAACTTTCAGCAAAATATTCACTTCCCAGAATTGACACTTACTTATACGGGCTGATGGTCCTTGACTGACATAAAACATAATAAAAAAATTTCTTTTAAAGCATTGGCTATAATAGATTACCAACAGACCATTAAACACCCATGAAAAGGACAGTATAGACAACGGCAATCAGACGCCTCCAGGAGGTATTGGTAGGAGGGGGGTGGGCCTGCCCTCGAAACATTAACGTTTACTTAGGTGAGGCAGGTGGTGGGCCCAGCTACACTTGATCCGTCGGTAGCCCAACTAAGAGACAGTCATGGACCGACCGACCAAACGACTTGCTAACCGCCAATCGGTACATGAAAACTCAAACCAAACTGTTACGGACGTGATTATCCACAATGAAATATGTATTAAGCTGTCAAAACTACACACACTGTTCGACAGCTACAACAGGTGCGGAAAGGACACTGCCTGAAATTACGTTAGTGGCCAGGGCAGGTAAACAGAACACTAATGTCCACAAGACAGAAAATTCCGCTGGTGCACTTGAATTGTAGTGAACCAATATAGTTAATTCCATCACACGGCGGCT
Organism: Schistocerca americana; assembly: GCF_021461395.2. NCBI lineage: Eukaryota > Metazoa > Arthropoda > Insecta > Orthoptera > Acrididae > Schistocerca > Schistocerca americana. Next base: position 508,082,966 of record NC_060119.1, on the reverse strand, counting down.
CCATTTCACCACTACAAACACTCGGCGTTGCTCACAGGAAAAGCTCGCCAACAGCAAACCACCAAAACGAACGACACAACATGAACGGATCGGGCTTGGGTAATTAAGACACCACTCAACTTTGACGTCCTGGGTCGGTGAGCCACGAAGCTCTTAGCAATTGGAGAGCTCCACACACGCTGGGACACTGTGCAGGGAGCACCAAGCACCAGCGGACCCAGCCGACTATGCCGCACGGAGATATTCTCCCTGGTCCGCACCAACCGACCGACTGCCCGCATACACCCGAGCCAGAAACCATATGCACAAGACCAAAGATGGTATACGGTGCAAATATCGATACACATCGCTGCTGCCACACGTTGAAGGACGAAGAACCACAGCAAAACCGCAACAACGGCGGGAACCAAACGCAGATAGACAGCCAAGTTCAAAGAAACGCATAGTTCGGAGTGAGCACGGTTCACAGTTCATCCACATTGTCTGCCCCAGTGCCGTAGAGGTCCATGTGTGTGCAGTCTACTGACATTTTCGAACCTGGTTGACACGCTTGGGCTCCCTGAACTTCCCATAAGAGGTGTACATTGCTCGCCAGTAATGGCACTGGTGTCGCTGATGACTGGCAAAACGCTGACAGCAGGAAAGAAGCTGCAGCGGATAGCAGTGATTCCCCTTCAATTTACACACAGTGTTTCACAGCTGCTGTATCTGCGTGGTGTCTATACTTCCGAAGGAACAGACACCGTGCATTCAAATAATTAATAAGCCTGGCTGGGCAATAGATCCACTTTCTTCGGTGCGATTGCACAAATACGTCCGATCTCCTGTGGTAATTCTAAGCAGCAGGCAGGAGTATAATGGACAGGAAATGAGGATAGTTGGCGCTCAGTGGATCGGCCGTGAGCCACACCGAGATAGTCCGTGCAGTTGGGATGACACCGTGTCCAGGATGGCACAGTGGTTACTGCACCTGCCGGGTTCGAATCTCGGTCCGGCAAACATTTTCGCTCGGCGCCGCTAATTCCGTATAATGGTCCGCTGCAGCTGACAGCAGTGATCCCCATTCAATTTACATTTAGTGTTTCATAGCTTCTGGATCTGTGTGATCTCTGTTCTATCGAAGGAACAGACACTTTGCATTCAGGTTCCTTTTTAATTAAAACACATGAAATATTAGTTCACTTAGATACGTAAGCGATTAAATGATTTACTTAACTTTGACACAGTTATTTTCCACTGGAGTACTGGATAATATACAGTTCTCATGTACTAGTCAAGCTTCGCTTAATGTACTAATTTACGAACTTTTCTCTTGAAGTAGAGTGTTCAGCCTTGGCCAACGTATGTCCGTCTGAAACTTCACAAACGTACGAAAACTGTATTACTCGATGTTATTGACTGTTGAATATGAGGACTCAAACTGGGAAGAGCCCTTGCTAATTCGACACTAGTTTGACCCCAGGGTGTGGAAGCTCCAGTGTTCAGAGGAGAGACGCGGTCTTCAGGGGGGCATTCCATACGTCGTTGCAGTAGTTATCAAAGATTAATAGCACGTCTACTCCAACGTCGACTGAGGGAAAACGTAAAAGAAGTCACTTCTCGAAGTAGAACAATAATACTTCTCACCGATGAAGGCCGGTTGCATTGTCACTGTCTAAGTTCACCAAACACGTACTTAATAAAAGCCAAAGTCGCGTAGGATGCACACAGGTAAAGTACAAACTGAATGAACAAAATTTTAAGTCATTTAGGGGAGCAGTTGCTGCGAACAGTTCAGTGATTGATTAGTATACATCGGAATCGACCGAAAACTAAGGATACACGCCATCGTCGCAAGCGGAAGGTGAGGACTTAGAGAATGTATGTCAAGATTCTGAACGGGTAATTCGGTATATAAAGGGAGATGGAAATGAAATGAGCGTTTGGCGTCATTGGCCGGGAGGCCCCTCGCGGGGCAGGTCTGGCCGCCATATCGCAGGTCTTATTACATTCGGCGCCACATTGGGCGACCTGCACGCCGGATGGGGATGAAATGATGATGAACACAACACAACACCCAGTCCCTGAGCGGAGAAAATCTCCGACCCAGCCGGGAATCGAACCCGGGCCCAGAGGACGGCAATCCGTCACGCTGACCACTCAGCTACTGGGGCGGACATAAAGGGAGATAAAAATCTAATAATCACGGAGGACTGGAATGCGTACGTAGGGGAAGGAGTAGAAGAAAGAGTTACGGGAGAACATGAAGCTTGCAGGAGGTACGAGAGAGGAGAAAGACTAATAGAGTTCAGTAATTTGATGAAGGTAATAGTGAACACTCTGTTCAAGGATCACAAAAGGATGGAGTATACTTGGAAAAGGCTGAAAGACATGAGAGGCAGAGATTCCGAAATGAAATATTACATTGTAAGGCATACCTAGGAGCACGCATAGACGCAGATCACAATTTACTAATGATGAAGAATAGGGGTGAAGTAAGAGATTAGCCAGGAAGTAACAGTGTGCAAAGAAGGGGGATACCGATATACCAGTAAATGAGGCGATACGCCTGAAGTTCTTTGAGGCTATAGATACTGGGATAATGAATAATTTAGTAGGCAGTTTAGTTGAAGAAGAATGCACTATCATGCTCAAAAGTATCCGAACGACCTGAATTACGTTTCGCTTGATTTTCATGCAGCCCACATAACATAACTGTCACGCAACTCCTCTACTCTCATTTCGGTACAGTTATTTGTCTATAAAAAATGATTACCACAGGTGACCACTGGGAAACTCTGCTCTGTGTGGCCGTAACTCCAAGTGTAATTAATACCGCGATACTGCAAATGTCAAGGGGCACTAACAAAGTCCTTAACGCTTGTAAACTCAAATTTATTATAATAAGTGACGTTTTTAAACTTTTACCGCTGTTATTAGTACATGACACAAAGAATACCTGCAGTTCTAAACACCAATTATTGCGTAACCGTTACTGAAAACGAAATTAGTTTGCGCAAACAAATCGCTATGGTTACCCTAAGAATTCTTGTTTCTCGAAGATTTTCCAACCATTTTTTAACCTTCGTCCACTTCGTGTGTTTTTCAATAAACTGAATAATAAGCTAACGAGTTAAAAAAAACCGTGGTTAACAGCGTCAAGAATTGATCGTCATTGCTGACTAGATTTAAAGAGACGTGATATAATAAATTTTAGCCGGAATCAGTTAGCAAATCTGAACTTTAAATAAGAGACGAAAATTTTTGTACTGGGTCGGGATAACTACCCAGAAACTGTTGTCCGTGTTAATGTGGTTGCGTTCCCAAGTAAGAAACTTGAAATGTCGTAATATATGCGATTTATGACGATTCGAACCAAGTAACGAAGGCGATTTTTATATAATCACTGTCAAATTCGAGACTGTTGCTCAGTAGTAATGAGATGCTTCAGACTGCAGTGACGAAAAATTCAGTAAATTTTGCATTCCTGGGATTCGAACCCGCTACCTATCGTCGTTGTTTTCTAGCCACGAATGGACATTATATATAATTTTCTTTTACCAGAAGCGTGTTGTGCGCATGTTTGAACTAGAAGTGGCGTGAGCGAGGAATACAGTGATGACTGGGAATCGAACCCCGCCCACATCGTCTTGGCCACAAACGAAGACATGTTACCTACAGGATTCTTTTTCACCTATGGATAGGAGTGACATGTCTGCACTTGAAATGATGTGACAGAAAGATCAGTATGTGTCTGGGAGTCGAAACCGTCACATATCGTTATTAACAATGAACGAAAAAAAGGTTAAAAATCAAAATAAATTTCCATCAACAGTTAGGTGAAAACTGAAAGGACATGATGAAAATTTTTATGCCGAACCAAGAATCGAACCCTGACACGCACCTTCTGTGGAGAACTTGAGGAGTTTGGAACCTCGAGTAAACAACGATTTGATGGCACCAAGTCGGAAGGAAGGATCAAAATGCCGTGAAACCATAACCAATATACTGAACATTATAAGCTGAAATAGAAGATAGTATTAAGCCCTGTAACCAAACATGGCGTTTCCTTCTTTAGCTACAGTAAAATTTCCAACATAAGAGTGACTACTAGCAGCAGAGTTAGTACATGCTGCCACTTATGCCTGTGTTACGGCCCAATCTAATCTGTTGGCAGTAGCGAAGTGACATTACGTTTAATGTGAATTTGGAACCACGGTGGAATCGTATGTTTTTCAATTGTCGTAATCAGGGGTAAGCAGGATGTACTGAAGTCTGTAAAAAACCTTCACCTTAAGTTGAAATCGAACCCTCACCCTACATCTTGCCTACATCACCCTAACGTACAATCCATCCCGCAAACTACTGGACTCCACATGTGGCTGGGTCATGATTGTGTCGTAGTACTGGTGTGCCAGACTGGATGAGAATTCTTTCCTGACTCCCTGGAGTGGACTACAGTCGGTTCAATACATTCATTTCCTGCTCTACCAAATCAGGATTAACCAAGTGCCTAGCTACCTAGTGCATACATTCAACTTGAGTTTGTAAACACTGAAATAAAACCACATAACGACTGTATACACAAACTGCCAACACTGTGGGGTGCCTAAGTTGCCGTAGGAAGTGTTGCTTTATCTTAAGCTACTCTCCACTGTCAACGTCGCGGAGTGAAAAATAAAAAAAAAGAGAAAAAAAGAGGTTACTCAATCAGATTCTTCCGTGATTCAGTAAACTACAACTCGTTGGGCTGCGAACAGTATCAATCTGTTGGAAGCTGAGAAATAATTTACTTCATTTTATAACCCAACAGCAAACGGCAAAACCTTGGGAGAAACGTTTCCGTGAAGATCTCGTGGCTGCCTGTGCTGGTCAGAACAGTTTCCGCTCCACCGGCCTTTGGCCACCTGACGAGAGTCCGCTTCAGCTCGGCTGATCGCGACTCATCGCGCCTTGAGTCTGTGGTTTGCAGCGGACGTCTCTACACTCACACTGGCAAACAAAAGTAACCAGGTGTACAGGTATGAAATGAGCGTTTTTTTGTGAAAATGAAACACTAGTTTTGAATTGAAAAGTAAAACCATATTATTCAAAGTACTGACCATTGCTTTCTATACATTTTGACCACCTTTCTGGCAATTTGTGGACACCACGCCAATAGAAATGTTCGTCTTTTGAAGCAAACCAATCAGACAACCAATTTTCGACTTCTTCGTAGGAATCCAAGTGTTCTTCAGCCAATGCGTGACCCATTGATGAAAACAAATGGTAGTCGGAAGGGGCGAAGTCTGGTGAATACGGCGGGTGTGTTTTGATTGTATCCTGAACCAGTTTTGCTTTGTGCGCAGGTGCACTGTCGTCTAAAAAAATTACTTTGTCATGTCTTCTGGCTCATTCTGGTCTTTTTTCGATCAATGCATAGTTCAAATTGATCATTTGTTGTCTGTAGCGATTAGTATTCACAGTTTCACCGGGTTTTAGATGCTCATGATACACCACACATTTCTGATCCCACCAATCACGGTGCATTGTCTTCTTGCCGAATCGATCTGGTTTTGCAGTCGATGTTGATGGTTGTCCCGGATTAACCCATGATTTTTTCATTTTTTCCATTTTTCATCGCCAGTAACAATTCGATGCAAAATTGATTTTCTTTCGTGTCTTTGAAGCAAAATTTGACAAATGGTTTTTCGGCTTTCCGTCTGTGTTTCCATCTGTGTGTCACGCATTTTCCACGCTTTTGGATCTTTCCCATAGCTTTCAAACGGTCATAAATTGTTTGTTGTGCAACATTTAGCATTGCTGCCATTTGCTTCTGACTCAAAATATCATCTTCATCCAATATTGCTTGCAATTCGTCGTCTTCGAACTTTTTTGGTGGTCTTCCACCTTCTGCATTTCTTACATCAAAATCATTGTTTCTGAACGGTTGAAACCATCTTTTGCATGTTGCTTGTGATAGGGCATGATCACCATATGCCTCGACAAGCATTCAATGCGACTCTGCAGCACTTTCTTTCAAATGAAAACAAAAAATGGTACAAAATTCGACGTTGTTAGCACGATGAAAACATATGATCTTGTTTGTTCCATGACTTGATGTATACTAAATACCTTTGACAGATGTCATACCAACTAAACAAAAAAAATTTAGGCTCGTTCACAACAAATGTTCCCTTTCGACACATTTGTATCTTAACGCTCATTTCATACCGGTACACCTGGTATTTAATACAGTCGTTGGGTCTTAAGGGCGAGGTATTTTCAATAAACAGTATGTACACCGTGTAGTAACTACAACATTGTAAGCAGTATTTTCGCAGCATGTTACGCGAGGAATACTAAGTTTGTAATCTATCATTACGAGCAAAATTTATGAGCAAAAAGAGGCTGGCGTATAGGTTTGTTACGATTCTGGATTTAACAGAAGGGAGAAGGCAGGAAACTCGATCATCTGTGCTCCATACGAATGAGTGTTATTGAAGAAATGAAGTGGGTTAAATACTTTCTCGTGTCAAGCAGGACGACTTTGAGGTAAATTATTTGTCACATTCAGCAAGCCGAAGCACTGTGGCTCTGTGACATAAGAGTTAAAATGTTAATCTCTTGCGAATTTAGAACCTAGATTTAATGTAATTTTGGTGTCGTAGTGAGACGTCGTTTCAACTAACCTAGCGACCTGATCCCTTATTGATGGCTAAGAGAGATAATTCATAGTGAAGACGAAATTACTTGTAGTTTCTGCGTGGATCATGGACCAAAAACATGCATCTGATAATTATATGACCCACTATAAGTGCAAATCGTTTAGAATGTTTAACTGAAGAAAAAAGACATCATCAAGTGAATTTAGCAGGATAATCCTTTGTCGCTCCAGGAAGTATCTCGACTATCACATGGTTGCTAGACATGATCTACAGTGTTGCCAAGGCCCAATCATACTCGGAGGTGGAAGAAATATATTTTCATTGGGCAGGCTAACAATCTATGAGTAAAGATTGTGATTCAAAAACGCAGCGAAAGAATCTCTCAGGTTCACAGACATCTGCAAAGCGCCAGGTGAAAGCAAATACTTATAACTCAACAGAAACAGCATAAATTAAAACCAGGAGGAATGGTATGAATGACTTTCATCTTCATAGCTGTCAGCATTTTATATTTATTTCATTCTACAGGTTATCAGAATAGACACTTGAGTATTATCTACGAGTAATTATTAGACTCTACTCCAAAGTGAAGTTTAAATTGGAAAATAATTAGCGCTCTTTCTCATCAAGGGCTCAATGATTGCAAGTACTTAAATAAAAATGAATTAAGTAAGTAGCCCGCAGTGGCGTTTACACACAGTTACCCACGGCGATGTCTGGGGACATGATGCGACCGCATAGATGGGCAGATGGTACACGAAAGTGTGCAGACTATTCCCTCACTAAGTCAGACTACCAAGGTTCTTTAACAGTGCTCGTTGTCAACTGGATTATAACCCAGACTTGATTTCTGATGTTGAAACAGGTGGGTAGCAGTGTGTGAACACCATCAACCACTTTGTATCCGACACAAAATACAACTCTCTCGCATACTAGTTAATCACAACAATAAGGCTTATGGTTACACCTTGATGTTGACAGTTTAATTTCTTCGTAGCAGACAGGCGCCTTTTTTTTTTTTTTTTTTTTTTTTTTTTTTTTGGAGCTGATCAACGGGAGTAACAGTATCTCACAATATCACGCACCTCATCCATCCTCACTACTCTGCCCACCCCAAGCTCCGTAGTGGATTACTCATAAATTAAAATCACCACACACAGAAACATAAAATAGTTTTGTTGTATTTCCGCGCTCGAAATAAATGTTTCAATTCCCTTCGGATCTCATGTTTGTGTCTTACCAAACTTGTGTATTACCGAAAATGATCACAATGTCCTCCGTCTCTTAGGGCGCTATGATCTCTAGTTCATTCTAGAAAAGCTAAACCACCTAGGCCTTTATTTCGCGAGTTCAAAACGGCCCCTGAATTAGATTATGATCTATTCATTTCCACCAGTCAGAGTTGTAGGTACAGTATTATCGACATTTGTATCAGCGACAAGGTTTTGCCCCTAGAAGCACTGCTTCATAGAATAACTCCCCCACCGTGAATACTTCAATAGTCCACGGTAAATCTACACATCATCTATAGAACAGACGACAAATGTAACATCTTTTCATTAATGGCAGTATACAAATGAATGCATCCATCTTGCGTGCCCTAAGCTCCTAGGTGGTTTAATTCACTCAAGGTCCCACAGATCCTCCCGTTATTTAGCGAAATCACATTTCAACTAAGAATAATAAACAAATCGGGAAGAATTTCTTCTCCACCAACTTATTCCTATAGCCTTGTAGATGAAATTTTACAAAGTAGCTCGGTGTTCTCAAAGCAGTAGACTGTGGCTGCGGGCACAGAAATCTGAATCATCGTTGCAGGGGACCTATGATCTGTTTCCAGTATCATTCATCAGACGAGTAACTATTTTGGTCCAAAAGCCAGATGAACGCAGTATTTCAATCTTTTCATACTTCCTTATCGACGCTTCAGAAACCTAGTGGCCTGAAACCATTTCTGCCATTTTCAGTTAATTCAATGGACCAAACAGATGAAAAAACAGAAAACTATTCTAGGCTAATCAGGGATTCGTGACCTTCTTGTGGTTTCACCGCATTTACTTGTTATATAGTGGGAGAACATGCTCTGATATGAATTACTTTGTCGTTACAATGATAAGTCTGCGTAAATGGTTGTAGATTTTACCTAGAGTACCGGCTCCTTGTTATCAACTTTTGTGACTGTGCGTTCTCGTTTTATTCTGAAAATTAAGTGAACAGGAAAGGTAAAATTTAAAAAAAGTGAAAACAAAAGAGATGAACATCAAAGGCTTCCATCTTCCCAACTCAACATTCAAAAAATAGCGTCGACAAGCGACATAAGACTTAATAAGGAGAACGAATAACAGCAACAGTAATAATATTATAGTAGTAATTAATTAACTTGGGACATTCCAACATTTAGCTGATTATTACAAAAAGTTACCTCTTCAGTCCACACAAACCTGCAGTACAAACTCAGAGACTTTCTTAATGCGGCGTTACTGAATTTCATTCTGGTCGTTTTCAGTTATGCTAGAGCAGGGACAATACAAATAACTTTACATATACCATTTTTTAAGCGACACTCCACGCTATGGCAAAACTTGCATCAGAAAAAAGATATGATATCACAGCGCTAATGAAGTGTCGATGCGTAGAACATTCTCTCATTGCTGTAGTAACAGTTAAGTCAGAAGGAACAGCGTAGCATTCACAAGCAAAAGCTAAGATGAATTATAAAACTTTAGGAGTAAAATGACTTTCTTGGAGCCACAAAACTAATTTTCTCATTGTCACTTATTACATTCAGTATGTTTCATCAAAATTATAAGGAAATATTCAATGAATTCGGAAGGATATTCATCTCTAGTTCCGAAAGTAAGTCGACATCACAGAGTTGCCAAACAAAATCTCACTTTACTGCTGCTACTCAAACCTTGTTAGATGTCTATGCTACCAGACATCAGTATGAGGGCAGACTTCATTCAGCGTTCCTACAGAACGCTGTATGTACAGTACCATAGAAACACTGTGGGACTGATGACCACAGATGTTAAGTCCCATAGTGCTCAGAGCCAGCCATTTGAAACACTGTAAATCTAAGTAAAGTTTTCTGTGATTTATGGAATTTTATTATTATCTGTTTATATGTGTAATTGAGTAATGAAGATATAACCACGTCGTGATAACTGTCAGAGATGAAAGCTCTTATGCAAAATTTTTGGAATGATTCTTCCCTTTGGCAAAGATAGTTCAGCCATTTTTATAGGATTATAAAACTTCGAAATCGGCCGGGATCTGGACTTTTGGGCAGTTTTACTAAGAAACACATCTTGAAACGTAGAGCCGAGGCTTTTCAAGTGAGCCACAACAGAAAGGAATCTGAGAAATTCCATTATACTAATGGAAAATGGCAAAAATTAAATACTAACATCCCAACTACTGAAGACACGTTCCTATTCAATAATTATTACGGATACATATCCGCTGTCATCTTACTCCTGCAGATAAAGGTTACTCATTTTAGCAGAAGCCAGCCAAACGTCACCCTTTTCTCAGCTTTTTGAAACAATATAATCATCGGATACAAGTTGGCTAATTTGGTAAATGGCAGGCAGAACTGTAATCCCCAAAGTGGCTTAATTTATTTGTCCTTTAACACAAGATAAGTGACTTGCGAACATTAGTTTTGACATCTGTGTGATAGGACATTTACGTCATCGTATTTTCAGTAACAGTTTTGTGACAGCGCTACCACACGCAAAAATGAACGTGAATCAATGAATCACCTGCTTATTGAAACTACTGGTCAGTAAAATTTAAAAAAAGTGAAAAAACATTGCAATGACTGGCTGCTTATTCAAGTAACTATTGTCCAGAAAAATTCAGAATAGCGAAAAAATATTACAATAAACAAATTATTAAACTTGTTATAACAGACAGAACCTGAAGAGTGATTCTTATTTCAGTTGATAGCGGACGACACGATTTGTTTTCGAAATATCTGCATATTTAACACGTTCAAATTAGCAAAAATTGTCAGTATTATAGGACGTTGTCTTCTTTATGAGAACGATTTATTTGTCAAAGTCGCAAGGAAGGATACATCGATTAATAGATTCTTCATATAACATAATAGAAAGCAAGAGTCTACATCGACTACCGGTGCAAGACAATTTGTAAGTGTCGTGTTTACATTACAAAGATTGTAGTTATGAATTTTCGAGTTTGTAGTTGTAAATATGATTGTATCAGAGCGTTGTGTGTCAGTAGTCGATATAGACATTGTTTTCTATTATATGATCCGAAGATGGACACTTTACGAATTGAAACTAGAAATCGATGTACCCTTCCTTGAAATCTTTGAAAATAAAATGTTATTGTAAAGAAAAATACAACACTACATGTAACGTACTTACAAGAAAATGAATTCTGTTGTAATTTTAATCGCATTTACAGCGCAACAATAAAGATTTACGTTCGCTAAAGCAGAATATTCAATTTGATGTTATCTTCAAGAGATGTCTTTTAAAATGCAGCGTATTTTGCAAACAACGGTGAAACGTTCAATTCCAGAGTGAGCAATATTTAATAGTGGAACTGCGAAGGGAAAAATGTGGGTACACAGTAACGTGGTAAACCTGTTACTCTAATCACCTCCACAACAAAATGATATTAAATAAGCTACAGAAAAGTGTAAAGATACGGTATACTGTTGTGATTAACAAGCACATAAAGTAGCCGTGGAATCCTGCAACCAGTATGTGTATACTGGAAATTAATTTTTCAACACTTTTGTCGGACGCTAACAACGACAGTCTATTTGTCGAAAATTTATTTGTTTATGGAGATTGTCTACCATCAGAACGTCATACAAAGTGAGTTACGAACTCAATATACAGTGTCATGCAGCATGATTTCAGTCTTAACATTGGTTCTCAATTAAGACTAAAGACGTGACATGAACCTTTGATTTGTAATTAAAACCGTCTGCGTCGCTTAATACAAGGAACATTCGATAATTAAAGGGACATATTGATGTAGAGAAAAACTGTGCGTTTTTACAAACGATACTTTTACTCCTTCTCAATATTAATACACATTTCCCAGCAATGAACTACTTTGTCTCAACCTGATACAAAGAACACTTTGTCTTGTTGTTTGAACCACTTCCCACAAATCATTGTTCCATATTTCCTCTTTTGGATTCTGGTTCAAAATGGTGAATCATAGTTTCATTACACGCTAAAACCATGTTTAGAAAAGGGTCACATAGCCTTTGATAGCGTTCTTTTAAATCTGTACCTTTTGAGTCTTCTTTCCTTGTGTTGTTGAGTTAACTCTTTTGGGGGCCGTCTTGCCCTTTTCTTTGCTGTACTTCAGATTGTTACTGATAACGTTATGAATTATGCCAACTCCTACTGGAACTGTTTTTGCTATATGTTTAACTGTAATACGTCGGTCTTCACGAATAATGTCGTCAGTGCGGGTTTGAAACGAAGGAGTCGACACTTCTCCTGACTGGCCAGGACGTTGCTTGTGAGTCACTGATGTTCGACCGTTTGTGAACCGTTCGGCTCACTTAAGATGACTACCACAGTTGATATAACTTTCACCACAATACAAAAACATTCGAGATTTTAGTCAGTTTTTTCACGTAAAAAAAACGTGAAGTTTAAACAGCCATGGTATCGTTATATACAATAATGAGGTTATAAACAAAACAATTTCAATCCGTCAGCTGTTCTCAGCTGATCCCTGTGATGAAAGCTGAGAGTCATGAAAGTGAAAAATTCCACCTACAAACTTTTTTATTACTGGGTAAGTTTTTCTGTTCACTTACTGAATGTCTCTCGTCCAGATCATTAGTCATCACCTCTTTTCGACTGCAAAAACTATGTATGAAGTCCTTTTAGGTGATGCTGTGATGATGGGCTACGCCCGAAACGTGTAAACAAACAAATTTGTAAGAACAAGTAGAGCGTTATTAGCAACCGAATAAATCAGTGAAAGAAGACATGCCCATTATTAAGTAGTGTAACTTGGGACTGCGGTGTGTCGATGCCGTTCACACAATGTGAGAAGGTTTGAGTAATAATGTGGTTGGCAATGAACTCTGTTAATGAATCCTTACATTTCAACATATACAACGACAGCTTCTAGATAGTCTTGTTATTTATGCCGTACCATCATATCCCCAGATGCTTCTGTGGACAGCTGACTGTAAACATCACTCCATGCTGCTTATTTAAATTTTTTACATTTAAGGATTTGTGGCCACCGAGCCCTTCACTATGTAAGGTGGCGTGGTCTCCTGAGCTTCATTTCTTACATATTCCGTCCTCACAATCGTATTCTGCACATCAAGATGCTTCATTCGAACCCAAACTCGGTAAGGTATTGTGCGCTACAGCGTATGCGAGCCCCATCTTTCCTCCCTAACAGTACACTCCATTACATTTCTCACTTGACAGCCTTGACCATACCTAGAAAAGTTATTCAAGTTGTGTAGGCGCTGTTCTCAGCCGTTCTGTCAAGTAAATAACATTCTTCAAGAAAAGAAGGATAATAAGTCTTCCATACTTTGAGAAATAATAGCATTCCTATCCATAAGAGGCAATCTACTGTTCTGAAAAGAACCCGGAAATTTATTAATTTATAGGAAAAAGTTTCACTTGATTTTTCAGAATTTTTTTGCAATAAATAATATTTTTCGTTCGTTTAATGTTTTTCTTACACTAACTAGCAATACTCCAGTACCCAAGTATTCCGCTAGTTACGTAAGAATATAGAATATTTTTGTGTCTTTTCCTTACAACGGACGACTCCAAAAGATATTTGATGCTGAATGTTTTTCAAGCAGTTATTGTTGGTACATTAGGAGCGTCTGTCTGACTTCTGTAACAGTGTGACGTGGAAATTGTTTCTTGCAGGAGCCAAAAGGTGCTTGCTGGAACAATTCATTGTGCAACTTGACAAAATAAAACCCACACACTCACAACAAGCAGAACACAAGTTAAAACTTGATTAAGCAGTCGATTCTAACAGTTACTCCTCGATAATTCTCGGATGAATATTCTGATAAACTGCACACTAATACAGAAATAAAATAACGACAGCTATGAAAAAGAATGCCACCGATTTCATTTGCCCTGCTATAATACATTTTTTCTGTCGAGTTACAAACATTTGCTAACATTTTTTGTATTTCTGGTATTTGTCGACGTGCGAGGCTCATTCGCTGCGTGTTTGAAACACAAGCTTTGCCAGTGGATTGCTAGCCTGATCAAGAAACTCATCGCTAATGGAATCTTATTCCTTCCAGCTGCGAGGCTGATTGGGACTTGGCAACATTGTAGATAATATCTAGCAACCAAGTGATAATCGATGTTCGAGCATACTGCCTTCTCCCTTCTGTTAAATCTAGAATTATAACAAACCTATGCGCCAACCTCCTTTTTGCTGTAGGTTACATACTCAGTATTCCTCACGTCATATGCTGCGAAAATACCGCTTACAATGTTGTAGTTACTACACGGTGTCCATACTGTTTATTGAAAATATCTCGCGCTGATGACCCAACTACGGTATTAAATTTGTTTGCCAATGTGAGTGTAGAGATGTCCGCTGCAGACCAGGAATGGTGTCAGGTGGTCAAAGACCGGTGGAGAGGAAACTGTTCTGACCAGCACAGGCAGCCACGAGATCTTCACGGAAACGTTTCTCCCAAGGTTTTGCCGTTACTGGTGGGTTATAAAATGAAGTAAATTATTTCTCAGCTTCCAACAGATTGATACTGTCCGCAGCCCAACGACTTGTAGTTTACTGAATTGCGGAAGAATCGGTTTAAGTAGCTCAACTTTCGTTTTGCACTCCGCGACGTTGACAGTGGAGAGTAGCTTAAGATGAATCAACACTTCCTACGGCAACTTAGGCACCCTACAGTGTTGGTAGTTTGTGTATAAGTCGTTATGTGATTTTATTTCAGTGTTTACAAACTCAAGTTGAATGTATGCACTAGGTAGCAAGGCAGTTGGTTAATGATGATTCGATAGAGCAGGAAATGAATGTACTGAACCGACTGTAGTCCACTCCAGGAAGTCAGGAAAGAATTCTCACCCAGTATTGCGCACCAGTACTCCGACACAATCATGACTCAGCCACATGTGGAGTCCATTTGTCTGGGGGATCGGCTTCTGGGTCCACGGGATTTCATCCAATCGTGAATCCAAAGATTCATCAATCCGTTGTTTGCTCAAGCTCCTCAGGTGCTCCACATAACGTTCGTGTTAGATTTCGAATCCTGGTTCAACGCAAAAATTTTCAATATGTACTTTCAAGCTTTAGCATAAGGATAAGTAACCGATTATGGAAAATTATATTGATTTTTAACGTCACTTCATTCATTGTCAGTAACAATATGTGACGGTTTCGACTCCGAGACACATACTGGTCAAACATCCCACTCCTAGCTACAGGTGAAGAAGAATCAGACAGGAAAGATGTCTTTGTGGGTGGGGTTCGATGCCCAGTCATCACTGTACTCTTCGTCACGCTACTTCTAGTTCAAATATGACCACATATCGCTTCTGGAGAAAGAAAACTGTATATAGTGTCCAGTCGTGGCTAGAAAACAACGGCGACAGGTGCTGGCAGAAATTATTCATTTTTCTCGTCACTGCAGTGTGAAACATCTCATTACTGCTGAGAAATCCAATATCTGGAATCTGACTGTGATTTCATGACAATCGGCTTAGGTGTCAGGTTCGAATCGCCATCCAACGTACATTACGTCATTTCCAGTTTGTTACTTAGGAATGAAACCATATTTAACATCTTTCGTGGATAGTTAACAGGAACAACAGTTTCTGGGTAGTTGTCCCGATCCAGTAGAAAAATTTTCGTAATGTACTATAAAGTTGAGATTTGCTAACAGGTACTGGCTAAAAATAAATGTGTTATGCCCTGGATCATTGTCATTATACGGCAATGACGATTAGTGTTATGGTCCAGCCCCGCAACATATGAGTAACTTTCATTTTTAATATCAGTTTGTGTTAGATAACATGTACGATAGGTGGTATTCGAACTGCTCAAAGCTCAATTGCTATCATGAATATAGTGAAATTACGAGTGATACTTTATTGTCGGTGAGTTTTCGATGCAGCACTTGCCGCTGTATATCACGCTTTTTCTAAGTGGTCAGTTTATGCAAAAGCACACGCAAGTGAACGACGGTTAACAGACGGTTGGGAAGTCCTTTAGAGAACAAGAGTCCAAAATGACTGATGTGTTAGAGTTAAGGTCATTATTTGTGCCAAGTACTAATGAGAGTGGTAACATTTTACAAATGTCACTTATTGCAATAAATTCGAGTTTACAAGCGTTAAGGGCAGTCTCGGGTGTTCCCTGATGTTTGTATAGTTTTTGTATTAGTTTATATCCTGAGTTGTCACACGTAGAGAGAAGTTTTGGTAGTAGTCAGTTGTGGTAAGGATACTGTGTTGTCAAATGACCGCATCGAAATGAAGTTAGAGGACCTGCAAGACAGGTATGTTATAAGGGCTGCATGAAAATCAGCAGTTCGGGTTATTCGAGAAGTTTGGAGCATAATAATATATCTCTAAAAAGGACCTTCACCCAATCTAGAAAGACAAACATAGTAAAACGAAGGTCACTGCGCAGACACCATGGCTAAGGGCATATATACTTCAGCTGTTCGATGAAAGAAGGAAAGGCAAAAAAAGTTCAGGAAATTTCGAAATGCAGAAGTACAAGTCGCTTGCGTATGAAATAAATAGGAAGCGCAGGGAAGCTAAGGCGAAATGGTTGCATGAAAAATATGAAGAAATCGAAAAAGTAATGACTGTCGGAAGGATGTTGCTGCGTATAGAAAAGTTAAAACAACCTTCGGTGAAATTTAAAGCAATGGTGGTAATTTTAGGAGTGCAATGGGAATGTCACTGTTAAATGAAAAGGCGATTGTGGGTATGTGGAAAGAGTACATTGTAGGTCTACTTGAGGGAAAGGACTTGTCGATCACGTGAAAGAAGAAAAAACAGCAGTCAATGAGTAAGGCATAGGATATCTAGTATTAGAATCGCGACTTCAGGATCACATAAGGCAGAAAAGAGAGACAAAATTTCGTCGGAATTTCTAAAATTGTTGGGGAAAGTGGCAAAAAAAAAAAACGATCATTCACGTTGGTGTGTAGAATGTGTGAGACTGGAATAATGCATCAGACTTTCAGAAAAATATCATCCACACAATTCCGAAGAATGCAAGAGCCGACAAGGATGAGAATTATTTCACAGTCAGCTTAACAGCTTATGCATCCAAGTTACTGACAAGAATAATATTCAGAATAATGGAAAAGAATATTGCAGATCTGCTAGACGACGATCAGTTTGGCCTTATGAAAGGTGAAAGCACCAGCGGGTCTTGCGGCACCGTTTTGCGCACATTTCAGAATCCCTCCACCTTCCGTACGGGGCGCTGTCTGTCAGTTTGATGGTTCGACTCGGCAGTCTGCGTGACCTCAACGTGTGCAGAGGTATGGGGGTGAGATCTTCTCTCGTGGACTGTGCTTCAGTATAGAACTAGATGGTAGTCTTGACCGCCTCGTGCTGTGCAGATCATGTTTTCCTCGTTTTGTCGTCGAGAGAGTAGTGCTGTATGTAGCTGCTTATTTGACGGGAATGATACCACAACGTTATGGGCAATGAAGAGGACTGTTTGGTATTTATCTTATTAGCTACGGTCAGCTAAGTGTTTGCTCAGTTCCGATCTTTGAAATGTTCGATAGGACTTTTATTGATTATTTATACGTGCTGTCATAAGAGTTCGCTTAGTCGGCGAAGTTATGCATGGCGGTACAATAGACAGTTTTTGCCAGCGGCTAGTAACTTATACGCAATAGTCGATGGGCTTTTGCAGGAAGAATAAAAGCCTTGTGTGTTCCTGGTATATTGTGTGTCCTGTGTTCGGGAATTTAGTATAGCTCAATGGGGACTGGTTCCACTGTGACTTGCGTGGAAGGGGGAGGGGGCGGGGGTTAGTTGCACGAGGTGGGTGTTCATTGGTCGTCCAACGGCTAAAATTGTTCCTTTGATCGGCAGTCACAAGTTGTTGTGGGAGCCGGTTAACAGTGCCATTGGCAATGATAAATGTCAATTGTGTTTGCTAGTTCAGCCGCTTGATAAGATAGTGCCCTAAAATTTGGCTACCTGTTGTGTTGTATTAGCTTGTGTTAAGACCGTGCAGCTACTGTTGGAAATCTGATCGATTTTGCGTCTTAATGATAGGATACAAGTAGTGTTTACTGACTAGGAAATAATTTGCACTTTCCCGAGGGGATGTCCAGAAAGTATCAGCATACTAAGCGCAATACCTGTCACTAAACTGAGTCCAGAGCTGTCACTGTTTGTTAGATGTCCTTTTAGTGGCATGATCTGTGAACATGTTTATGAGACCCGTATCTCAGTATTGTATTTGTCTGATTGGCTTTTAGTTTGCTATGATCTCGTTGTTCGTACTTCCGAGAATGTCGACGTGTTTAAGTCTGTCGCCATCATGTATCCTTGAATTGGTTTTGTCTGCTTCCGTTGTAAATTGAGGGATGACTTGATTCTAGTTGATATGTGGTCTCAAAATTGTTGTGCATTTTGAGCACTTTTAAAAATGCGAGAGCCTTGGGGCTGCCAACATGAGTAATGTAGAAGTAAATATCCTCGGAGTAGTGAAGCAACTTAAATCACTTAATAAAAGCAAGTCTTCTGGTCCAGATTGTATACCAATTATGTTCCTTTCGGAGTATGCTGATGCATTAGCTCCATACTTAACAATCATATACAACCGTTCGCTCGACGAAAAGTCCGTACCCAAAGACTGGAAAGTTGCACATGTCACGCCAATATTCAAGAAAGGTAGTAGGAGTAATCCGCTAACTTACAGGCCCATATCATTAACGTCGATATGCAGCATGATTTTAGAACATATATTGCGTTCGAACATTATGCATTACCTCGAAGAAAACGGTATATTGACACACAGTCAACATGGGTTTAGAAAACATCGTTCCTGTGAAACACAAATAGCTGTTTATTCACATGAAGTGTTGAGTGCTATTGACAGAGGATTTCAGATCAATTCCGTATTTCTGGATTTCCGGAAGGCTTTTGACACTGTACGACACAAGTGGTTTGTATTGAAACTGCGTGCTTATTGGAATATCGGCTCAGTTATGTGACTGGAATTGTGATATCCTGTTAGAGAGGTCACAGTTCGTAGTAACTGACGGAAAGTCATCGAGTAAAACAAAAGTGATTTCTGGCGTTCCCTAAGGTAGTTTTATAACCCCTTTACTGTTCCTTATCTATAAAAACGATTTGGGAGACAATCTGAGCAGCATTATTAGGTTGTATGCAGATGACGCTGGCGTTTATCCACTAATAAAGGCATCAGAAGATCAAAACAAATTGCAAAACGATTTAGAAAAGATATCTCAATGGCGCGAAAATTGGCAGTTGACCCAAATAACGAAAAGTGTGAGGTCATCCACATAAGTGCTAAAAGGAATTCGTTAAACTTCGGTTACACGATAAATCAGTCAATTCTGAAGGCCGTAAATTCAACTAAATTCCTAGAAATTACAATTACGAACAACTTAAATTGGAAGGAACACATAGAAAATGTTGTGGGGAAGGCTAACCAAAGACTGCGTTTTACTTTCAGGACACTTAGAAAATGTAACAGATCTAGTAAGGAGACTGCCTACACTATGCTTGTACGTCCTCTTTTAGATTACTGCTGCGCATTGAGGGATGCTTACCAGATTGAATTGAGGGAGTACATCAAAAAAATTCAAAGAAGTGCAGCACGTTTTGTATTATCGCGAAATATGGGAGAGAGTGTCACAGAAATGATACAGCATTTGGGCTGTACATAATTAAAAGAAAGGCTTGTTTCGTTGCGACGGAATCTTCTCACGCATTTCCAATCACCAACTTTCTCCTCCGAATTCGAAAATATTTTGTTGACACCGACCTACATAGGGAGAAACGATTACCACTATAAAATAAGGGAAATCAGAGCTCGTACGGAAAGATATAGGTGTTCGTCCTTTCTGCGCGCTGTATGAGATTGGAATAATAGAGAATTGTGAAGGCGATTCGGTGAACCCTCTGCTAGGCACATAAGTGTGATTTGCAGAGTATTCATGTAGATGTTTTAATGAATCTATTTCTTTGATAATTAATCCATGGAAATAAAATGTTTTACAGATAGCAGAATTGAGTTCAAATGTAGATTACACGTTACTCGACTATTCCTTTATACCATAGAGGAATTCTTGAATATAAATTTTGCATCATTTATACAAAAAGAAACTGTAAATGATCCATATTTTTTGATTTTATTATTATGTGTTCTATGTTGCCCAATTGATACGTTGCTCATCTTAACGTTTATCGTCAATATTATATATAACTGTATAACTAACTGCTCGGAAAAGTGCTGTAGCGGAAAACACTAGCATTTTAAATTCCTTGGATAGAACAGATTCTCACTGGAAGAGTTTGTTATGAGTGGATGTCACTCATTTCTTGAAATTTCTGTAATTAAACTGTCATTCTGCAGCGGAGTGGACGCTCTAGCGAACTACGTACAATGTTAACGATTTATGTCATTTCACTCTCGAAACCTGACTTTTGCCTTTTGTGGACAACCTTTGTCCCTTTTACCCAGTATGGCTTATGGGGAAACTTTCGTGAAAAAATAAGAATGCAATAAACGCACTGATGGACTGAGCTTTTAACCGGTCGGTGTTGTGCGCTTGGAGGTCTCACATAGCAATACCGCTGCATATGTAAGATAAATTTCATGGATCGAGTCCAAAACAAACAAGCTGACTGAATGAAAAGGTTTTTTCTTGTTTTAAATGTTCCTCAGATTCAGTTTCTGATACGTGAGCAGAAACTTTTGAGCACTAACGGGTAATTATAGAGTACAAGTTATTATTTCACCTACGGGTGTGTATGACGGAAGTTTAGGGTTTATTTCATGGACGATGAGGACATTAGTGGCGGAGCTCAAGCTTGATATGGTCTAAAATTAAAACTCAAAGGAATCATCACGGCATTTGCCTCACTCGCTGAAGGAGTATCATGGAGAATCTTTAGCAGGGTACGTGGATGGGAATTTAAACCTCATGGAGACAAAGTAGTAGCTTGTGTACTGCTTCACTCGGTGCTTTATAATGTACCACGAAAAAAAATTGTGGATAATCAGAAAATGGTAGGAGTTACCTGTCATTTGCCCTCTAAAGGTGCCAGCAAGAAACTGAAGATCTGTCACAAACGAAACGTAACGGGAAATAATGAAAAATAACTAGCGTGCCATGAACCTAATTAAAAAATTACAATCAGAAATATTTATGTATTCTCCAAATCATACTATGTCGTGTACTTCTTCCCAATTCGAAAAATGCGGGACAACAGAATGACGCAACTAACTAGCAGATACCTCTCTGGGGGACACCACCTTGATGAAGCACTGTCTGTGCAAGTGGAGAATCTTGCATATCCGTATGAAGTGGAGGGGTATGTAGAAGGAAGAGGACCTACTACCAGAAAGGCCTCAGCCGATGGATCAGACTAAGAGTGTCCCACAATGCCCCATCTTCCCTAGCCACTCCTAGTCCTACCCAATTCCCTGACACAACTAAAGGTGTGATGCGATCCGTACCGAGGGGTGCGTGGCACATGGCAAGATGTGTTGCAAACGAAGCCTCAGGGATACCAGGCTACCTCCCTAAGTAGCCTTACCCCACGCAGGGTATTCGTTGTGTGGAACTTGTAGGTCCCCAAATCTCGTGGGACCAATATGGACACGACTAAAGAAAACAAATAAAAACAAACTGAGGGGCAAATTGAGACCTCAGAGACCCAAACATCAGGGTCAGAACCGATGGAAGGCATTCCCACTACTGAATCGGGGTCTAGACCTGAGACAGAAGTGGGAATTGTAACTGAGAAGCTAGACCAGATTAAGATCAGAGGCTTGTCTGGGGCCCAGAGGAGGAAACTACTCAGGGAACAGAGGAAAAAGAAAGGGGAAGATTGGCTTCCTAAAGACAAGTGGAGGGAATTAAAGGGACTTGAACCTAAGGCCCCCAGGAAGAAACTGTCTTAGGTTGAATGGGCACGTGGACCCCACTACATCAAAGACAGGCAGCAAGCTGATATGGGAGGAATCTAAAACTCCAGCCTCCCTATACAAGCGAGTCCAGAAAAAACAGAGGCAAGAAAAAGGGAAACAGACCTATAGTACTGCAGTCTCGGTTTTTAGGGTGGCAGTTGTCCTGGTAGCCTGTCGACTGGTAGCCATCACCTCGCAGCAGGAGGAATTGGTACAGGTGGCTGTCTTTGAAAAGATTTGGGGGAGGTGACACTGACCCAGGTCCCAAATTCATGAGGGTCTATCTAGATCGTGGTGCCCGCATTTTTTTCTGTGAGGGGGTGCACACGGTGTAATGGCTCAAGGACAAGGTGTCCATGATATTCCTGTGGGAAGATGAAAAGCTGCTGGTTAAGACGGCAGTGGAGCTTCTCAAGACCGCAAAGATATCAATATGGGTACCAAAGATCGTTAAGGAAGTCTCTCCTAAGATTCTGTTCGGGAAAATAGGGGCACAGAACCCAAAAGCCTTTACAGAAGACTGGAGAGTGATCTACCAGAAGGTTGCACCAGAAGGACCAACCCTGGTGGTGGATGTCGGAGAGAAGTCCCTGAAGGTGATGTGGCAGCAGGACCTGAAATTGTTTTTAGGGTTATTGCAGGTCACCGTCAAAGTTCTCGAAGACATTAAAGATGGCAGCAAGATGGAGACTGGAGGTGCTGCAGATTGAAAGGGCCTCTGCTGCCCTGAGTCGCTGCCTGGAGAGGCAGGAAGTGGACGTGGCCATGATACAAGAACCCTATTTATATAAAGGAGGTGTATCAGGTCTCGGGGGCACTGGAGGTAAGCTGATTTATGCTAGAAATCTGAGAATCTCCAGAACATGCATCTATGTAAGAGATGGAATTTCCTTCATGCCAATGATGGATTTCTGCTCCAGGGTCTTAGTGGCGATTAAAATGCAGCAATGTGAGGAAAGTATGACAAGGGAAATTGTTTTGGCCTCAGCATACCTACCTTACAAAGACAGCTCTCCTCTCCCCTTGGAGGTGAGGAGACTGGTAGAGACTTGCCATCGGCAAGGTGACCAACTGCTGGTGGGATGCGACGCCAATGCCCACAACCTAGTACCTTCTTGAATTTATTTTAGCTAACAACTTAGAGGTCCTGAATAGTGGCAATGAACCTATATTCAGGAATAGCAGAAGGGAAGAAGTAATTGACATAGCGTTTGGTACCATGATGATGGGCAGCTATGTCAAACAATGGCATATGGTGATGGAGCCATCCTCATCGGACCACATGTGCATCAAATTCAAGGTTGAAATAGGAACCAGACAGACCATGACCTATAGGAATCCCAGGAAAACAGACTGGGAGACATATAGAAGGGACCTTGATTGAGGCTTATCGGAAATTAATACCTCGACGAGGAATCCAGTAGAATTTGAGGAAGTAGCAGAGGCTGGTACCTCTGTCATAGTGACCTCATATCAGGACGAATGCACAATCACCAAGAAGTGCATAAGTAGGAGTGTGCTTTGGTAGAATAACAATTTGGAAATGCA
Organism: Schistocerca americana; assembly: GCF_021461395.2. Taxonomy (NCBI): domain Eukaryota; kingdom Metazoa; phylum Arthropoda; class Insecta; order Orthoptera; family Acrididae; genus Schistocerca; species Schistocerca americana. The sequence continues at coordinate 508,059,618 of NC_060119.1, read as the reverse complement.
AAGACAACAGGTACAGAGACTGTTTAATATTGGAAGACGTAAAGGACAATGGACTATATAACGTGAGGCCCTTGTCAACTACAATCTTGCAATTAGGCAAGCAGAGAAGGCATCCTGGAAGCATTCTGTGAGGAAGTGGAGAGCACGGCTGCACAAGCCAGACTTCACAAGATTCTCACTAGCGTACCAACCAGTCCAGGTGTTACGTTGAGGTAGGAGGATGGGGAATATACAAAGACAGCATATGAGACGCGGGAACTGCTTCTCAAAACTCACTTCCCTCAATATGCCCTGCCAGACAACACAGACCAGAATGTGATCCTGGAGATAATGGTTCTCAGGTACTCTAAGAGAGGACTGGAAATGGGCCAAGGAATGTGTCAACTTCAATAAAATCCAGTGCTCGGTGGGAAAATTCCACCGTTCAAGTCACCTGGCCCAGATGGCATTTTTCCAGCTCTCCTGCAACAGGCATGAGAGAAGCTCATAAGAGTCCTATGCAGGCTATTCAGAGTTAGCCTAGCAGTAGGAATCATTCCCAATGCTTGGCCTGCCGATGTGGCCGAGCAGTTCTAGGCGCTTCAGTCTGGAACCTCGGGACCACTACAGTCTCAGGTTCGAATCCTGCCTCAGGCATGGATGTGTGTGATGTCCTTAGGTTAGTTAGGTTTAAGTAGTTCTAAGTTCTAGGGGACTGATACCTCAGATGTTAAGTCCCATAGTGCTCAAAGCCCTTTGCACCCAATGCTTGGAGGGCAGTAAAGGCTGTCTTCATTCCAAAGACAGCGAGAATTGATCATACCAAGGCCAAGGATATGAGACCAATCGGTCTGTCCTCCTTCATTCTCAAAACATTGTAAAAACTGGTTAATGTATATGTTGGGGAGAGGCGACTAAGTAAGGCCCCTTTACACTTAAACCAACAGGCATATCAACCAGGTAAATCACGTGCGACAGCTGTCCACCAGCTCGTTGGGAAAATGGAGAAAGCACTTCACTTGCAAGCAATAGCCCTCTGCATCTTCTTGGATATCGAGGGGGCCTTCAGTAACACGACCTTCGATTCCATGGTAAGTGCAGTGGGGGTGCATGACCTGGGGGCCATTATATGCAGGTGGACCAGGGCCATGCTTAATGGAAGGAAGGCAGAGGCTACCATGATAAATGAAAAGATTGTAATTAACACCACTAGAGCCTGCCCACAAGGAGGAGTTTGGTCCCCTCTATTGTGGAATGTAGTGGTGAACGAACTCATTTAGGGATTAAATTCCAGACAATGTTTCTGCCAACTTTACGCAGATGACTTTGTCATAGTAATACTTGGCAAATTTACTGACACAGAAAAATGGCACAAGGAGGATTGGACATTGTGCAAAATTGGTGCATTAAACAGGATCTGAGGGTTAATCCTAAGAAGGCTGTTGTGGTGCCATTTATGAAGAGACATATTCAACACTCAAGTTGGAATCTAAAGCTCTTCGATGAAACTCTACCTTTGAAGGGGATAGTGAAATATCTAGTGGTAACCTTAGACGAGAAGCTAACGTGGACCCCTCACATTAAGAGCATCTGCTCCAAGGCAAAAAGTACTCTAGTGAGTACTAGAAGGGCTTGTGGCAAAAACTGCGGCCTAAGCCCCGGGGTATGCACTGGACATACACCACAGTAGTTAGACCTAGGATTTCCTACGGGGCCGTAGTGTGGTGGAGGAAGGTAGAACTGCGGGTTGCAGCTAAGGAGCTTGCTAAGATGCGGAGATTGGCCTGCTTTGCTATAACAGGCGGAATTAGCAGCACACCAACCGCTGGAATGGAGGCCATGCTGGACATGCGTCCACTACACCTGTGGGTAAAGATGGAGGCTACAGCTGCGGCACACAGACTTAAAACTGGCAAAAACTGGGTCTCATTCGGATATCCAGAATCACACACTAACATAGTGAGTGATGTAAATATAGGAATGGCTGGGGAAATGCCTGCTGACTATATAATAACTCCCAACTGCTTCGACAAGCCTTACAATATAATAATTGGAAGCAGGGAGCAGTGGGCAAAAACAGCTCGACGTCATACGGGGGACATCGTTTGGTTCACCGATGGGTCGAAAATAGACCAAGACGTTGGGACAGGGGCGTACAGGGTTTAGCCAGGACTGCAGGGCGTCATCAGTCTAGGAAAACTGGCCTCTGTATTCCAAGCTGAAATTACTGCAGTCAGGGCATGTGTGGAGGAGAATATGCGTCGGTGCTACAAGGACCGCAGCATCTACATCTATTCAGACAGCCAGGCAGCCCTGAAATCATTGGCAGCTCCTGCAACAAGATCTAAGATTGTTGCAGAATGCAACAGGGAACTAGGGGCAAGCAATAGGGTAAACCTAGTGTGGGTCCCTGGCCATTCAGGAATCTGTGTCAATGAACAAGCTGACAGATCGGCTAGGATAGGGCAACAACTCCATTTATTGGATTAGAACCTGTCCTGGAAATCACCAAATCTATGATCAAATTAGAACTATGGAACTGGCTCTGGAAACTGCACGTACGATATTGGACCAAGGTCCATAAACAAAAACATGGTAAGGTAATGATGCCCAAACTATGGTTTAAAAGAAGCTCTGTAACCCTGGGATTGAATAGGAAAGAGATCAAACTCATGACTGGACTGATGACCGGCCATGGGAATTTAAAAAAACACCTACACACAATGGATATAACGGAAGATGACCCCAAATGTAGGGTCTGTGGTGAGGGTGAATAAACTGCATCACACCTAATCTTCGAATGATTGGCGTTGGAGAGTAAAAGATACAGAATCTTCAGGACATCGGAATCTGAAGAAATTGTGTCTAACAAAAAACTGGTAGAGGGACTCCTTGCACTATTCAAGGGCATTGGTTGGCTTTACTAGATGTACAGGGAGCGATGCCGTACAATAAACTTAGTTTCAGTGAGGGCAGTGGGGGGTTAGACCCAAGCTGTTTTAGCTACCCTGTTAAAATCAAAACAATCAATAAAATCAACTAGAAGATATATATGGAAGAGAAATACGAGGGTATGTCAATTATTATCCGCAATTTAGTCATATTTTCTTTTATTTTGGTAGTACTGTCGTTTTACGTTGATGACGCATGCTTTGTTTATTTGTTGTTGTATCTTTCAAATTCCAAGTTGTTAGGTTAGTTTCGTTATCGGTTCCGTGCAGTTAATCATGCAAGACTTTCGGTACAGTACGGGAACAGTGTTTTTTCCACAGCGGAGTGTCTACGAATGGATTGAAAAATTCCTAAATAGTCGCACAAGTGTTACGCACGATGAAGGAGTCGGACGACCGATTACGCCACAAATGAAGAAACCATTGAGCGTTCACGTGGAATGATTCCCTTAGACAGACGATTAACTATTGACGAAGTAGCACATCGTCTGGAAATTAGTCACGGTTCTGACTACGGAATCATCCACAACAGCCTTGTTTTTATAGAGTTTGTGCAAGATGGGTCCCAAAGCAACTCACACAGTTGCATAAACAAACGCACTTGGACATCTGCAAAAAAACATTTGGATCGCTATGGTAACGAAGGGGACAACTTCTTAGGCAGGTTCATTACTGGTGACGAAATATGAAGCCTTCATTACGAGCCGGAGAGTAAACGGAAGAGTATGAAAAGGAAATATCCACATTCGCCGCGCAAGAAAAAGTTCAAGACCCAACCGTCCGCAGGAAAACAGACGCTTACGGTTTTTTAGGATGCACAAGGTCCGGTACTGGAACATTATGGGAAAGTGTACGTTACGGTGAGATGCTTACTGCCAGGGTAAAGCCTGCAATTCGAAGCAAACGCCGAGGATTGCTGTCAAAAGGTGTTGTGTTGTTGCACGACAATGCCCGTCCATATACTGCTGCCCACACTGCTGAAAAGTTCCAGAACCTCAAATTTGAAGTACTGGAGCATCCTCCGTATAGTCCCGATGTTTTCCCTTCTGACTATCACTTATTTGGTCCACTCAAACAGGCATTAGGGGGACGTCGATTTGCCTCGGACGAAGCAGAGAAAGAAGCGGTGCATTCATGGCTCGCAGTTCAACCGAGAACCTTCTTTCATGAGGACACCAGGAAGCTTGTAAAACGATGGACGCAGTACGTTGAAACGCAGACAGACTATGTCGAAAAATTATGTTCTTGTTAATTTCCTATTTGATTACAATAAAATTTTATAACTACTTTGCTGATAATAATTGTCTTACCCTCGTATATTGAAGCTGTCATATGGCACACTAGCCAAATCTAAGGAGTCTCTTGGTCTGAAACTTGTTCACATCAATAGAAAAGCGGTGGCGTTGCTCCTTTAGAGAATACTAACACTGTTGAATAAAAGTCCAGGGAGTTTTACTAGTAAGCTTTTCCAAGCCATGCACACAGCAAACATGAATCGAGCAATCGACATAAACAAAACTAACTAAAAATTAAAATATATGAGGCAATTATACCTCCACGCCATTTATATATACGCTAGTCTCCTAAAGACTAACCACCTGGCCATAAGAAATTTCCAACATGAGTGGAAAAAGGAAACTCGAACCAAAAATAAAGAAAACAAGCAGATGACAGACAGACAGAAAGGCCGACCGGTGTTGCCGAGTGGTTCTAGGCGCTTCAGTCTGGAACAGCATGACCGCTACGGTCGCAGGTTCGAATCCTGTCTCGGGCATGGATGTGTGTGATGTCCATAGGTTAGTTAGGTTTAAGTAGTTCTAAGTTCTAGCGGGCTGATGACCTCAGATGTTAAGTCCCATAGCGTTCAGAGCCATTTGAACCAGACATAAAAGTCAAAATACGTACATCTGACGTTACATCCACATGGATTAACAATACAATTGCAATAAACGAAATGCTCTACAGAATGGGACTAAATGACACGGATAAATACCCATCATGTGGATTTACTGGTACCCTTCGTCATCGTTTCAATTGCTGTGGTGACTCATGCAGTTGGAATAGAGCTGTGCTGCGGACAAGGGTCTCCGAAACCAACTACAGTACAGAGATCCTACTTCGAACTGCATCGAAACTGTATCGTAACATAAAAAATAAAACTTAATGTGATTACTGGACATTATGTCAGTGGGAATGATAATTTACCAACTTCATTACTGACATGGATGTGGCAACTAAAAGGGTCAGTAACAGAAAAAAAAGAATTTGACGTCTGCAGGCGATGCTCGGCAATATCTGATTTGCTTCGTTGTTTTAGTCGGATGTTTCACTGATATTTCCTGCATCTTTACACAAGTCTTCTAACAAGATGCTCCACGTGAGAAACTTCTTATCTCTTTCTCAGGCGTCCATCAGTTTGGCTGCTGAGAAAGAGATTGGACAAACAACGAAAGAGAAGCCATCTGCCTTATGCTGCCCCAGTATCCGAAGAGATCGATAGAAGCTTATAGAAAAACAGTGTCCATTGTATTACAGTCACGTCAACAAAGATAAAAGTCTTCATTTTAGTGATAAAGATCATGTCTCTGAAAGCAAAGAGTGTACCGTATTCCACGTAAGTCTTACGTGTGACATTAATCCAAGATGAATTTTCACTCTGCGGCAGAATGTGAGATAATTCGAAATTTCGTGGCAAGTCAAAACAGTACATCTGACTGAGATCTGGGAACTCTACCTTTCACTGGAAAGTTTTCCACCGACTGAACTAACCAAATATGTCTCTGAATCCTCTATAACTGCTCCATTTCCACCGGGACATGTTCTCCTGTCTTGCAAACGTCACGGAAGTCCTCCTGTATATTTGGTTCAGTAATGGCTCAGGAATAATTTCATGATGATGTGCCCATTAATTAGTGTCGAAATATGAACAAGTTTGTGGTAGGTATTTTACCTTTTAAAAATAATGTAATCATTTGAGTTGGCTTGGGTCAAGTATTCTGGCGTTTTCTTACCTGTGTGTATCTTTACGTATGGATTGTGTAGTTAAATACGTGGTATAAGGCAGTGACACCTGTGAAGATAACCGTTAACGTAAGCTACAAGACTGAATTTTCATTTATGAGCGCTGCTTCTGGGAATTAATGTAGAGTTGTTTCAGTATACGTATTTCTCCCAATTGCTACATAAAGTATTTTGCTCTGTGGGAACATTTTACTGCTGTTAAAGGCACGGATATGTTTTGTTATTTCACATATATTTTTAATATACAGTCATGACACACTGCTGTTTTCAGAATTCTCAGTTGATTGCAGTTCAGTAATAATCAGCTGGAAAAACAGCAGAATTTGTTATATAGTCTATCTGCCGTGTTATGATTTTATTGTTTTTGTTTTCAATGATGTTTTTTGCTAACATTTTGATCCATATCAGTTTCATAAAAATCTGCAGTATTAATTTCATTAAACATTTTGAGTTAGTTTTACTTCGGAAATGATGCCATATTTCCTAACCCGTTAAGTACACTATCACGCGGTCAAGTGATTTAGCGATTTTAAGTTCGATTCAGATACTTTTTATAGTATCTGTGGGTTATAATATTTTCACAGCTTTAACACAGTGCTGGCCACTCTGTTTAGGGACTAAACCTACCTGAGTATGTGACGATAACTTCTCAGGCAGAAAATCCTGGAAGCTGATGCAGTGTAAACCGTCGAATGTAATCTCACGTCTCTCTAAAGGCTAATTCCAAGTCGCTTGAAAGTTAATTGTTAAATGGCACTATCAATATTGCTATTGTTTTGTTTCTTTAACGGAGGAAACCAGTCCGCAACTTTCGAAAAGACATCCTGCAATTGGTATCGCAATGTGATACAGACTGTCTCTTTGAGACACTGATGTGGTAGCGATTTTATCTCTGGTGAGTTCAGCGCATTTCCAGCCAATTAGAGCTGTGGCTGGTATTTGGCCATGCTGGTGCGAGATTTTAAAATCACACAGTGCTCAAGGTCGTCGAGGCAAGTTGCAGTAGTTCAAAATGGTTCAAATGGCTCTGAGCATATGGGACTTAACCGCTGTGGTCATCAGTCCCCTAGAACTTAGAACTACTTAAACCTAACTAACCTAAGGACATCACACACATCCATGCCCGAGGCAGGATTCGAACCTGCGACCGTAGCGGTCGCGCGGTATCAGACTGTAGCGCGTAGAACCGCTCGGCCACTGCGGCCGGCGCAGTAGTTCCGAGGTGGCGGCTGCAGATTGGAGATTTGGTGAGTCCGTTACAGTTATTTGCTGCTGTTTTTAATATGCAATTTTTAACCATTTCCGTTGTGTAACATTTTTGTTATCACAGTTAATTTACAATCATTTTGTGTGCTGTAGTTGTGATGAACTGCGAACGGGACCTGTTAGTTAGGTACAAGGTATTGCAGAGGCTCAGTGACCGGTTTCTTCCCGAAAGGGTTGAATTCATTACAGAATAGTGTTCTAAGCTTTCAGTCCGAAGTATTACGTATTCAGTGTTGTCCTTCTCTCCTGTGCGTTAGATAATTCAATGCTTTGCTTGAAGACGTACGTATGAAGGGCTTATTTCAATAGTGGTACAAGTCTATTACCTCCACTTGTCTGTCTATAATGCTTCTGAAATTAATGAGCCAAACAAACAGAAAGAAAGGATCATCTCTAGCAATAAGCCATATGCTTAAATATTTCTGGTATCTCAATTGCAGATTTTTCATTGCTAATTTAACTTTAGGACTCTATCTCAATATGAACAAAAATGGACTTGTTCCACTATTGAAATAAGCCCTTCATATAAAACTTCCATTCCTGTGATTGCTAGAATTTGGACTTCAGTTTTACGTGTATTATTAGTTCAACGTGGGTTTTGTTCACTGTTCCATTAAAGGTCAATATAATGTATGAATTCAGATTCATTTACTCAATTTTTCGTACGTAATAGTGATGCGTTCTTGTGATGCTATCTTGTACACACCTGTTGTAAACAGTCTCTTTTGTCTAGGCAATGACTGCCAGTTATGCAGGCAATTTTCCCATACTAATAGTAGTTATTTTCCCGTTCTCTTGCACAATTTTCAGGTTTGAATGGCAGATTTCATCGCTGATTTCAAATTACTGCATTGGTGTTGCAGAGTTTCTGAAGGGTATGCGTGTACATGTCTCTTCGAAATAACGTGCACAAAGTATGGTATCGGAGGCATTACGTCCAACCACATCGTTATTTAACTGCTTTGGTGAGATATTAGCCCAGTGCGCTAAGAACTGGTCTATTAAGATATGTTTTTATTGTGATCTTCTCTACGGAGACTGGTATGATGCAACTTTCCATGCTACTCCATACTGCGCAAGCCTCTTCACCTCTGAATAACCACTGTAGACTACATCCTTCTGAATACATTTGCCGTAGTCATTTCTTGGTCTCCCCCTACTATTTTTACCCCTCACACTTCCCTACAATACTAAATTGCTGTTCCCTTGATGCCTCAGAAAGTGTCTGATCTTTTTCATTGAAGTTATGCCACAAATTTCTTTCTTTCTCAGTTTTTTAATTTTGTGATCTGCCCCATATAATCTTAAGCATTCTTCTGTAGAACAATATTTCAAAAGCATCTAGCGTCTTCTTGTCCAAACTGCTTAACGTTAGTGTTTCGCTTCCATACGTGGCTACAGTGCATAGAAATACCTTCAGAGAAGACTTCCTAATATTAAAATCTGTATTCGATGTTAACGAATTTTTATTCTTTAGAAACTCTTTCCTTACCTTTGCCAGTCCCCAATTTTATATCCTCTTTACTTCAGCCATCATCAGTTATTTCACTGTCCAAATAGCAGAACTCGTCTACTACGATTTCCCAACCTGTAATGTGTTGGCTGACCTGCACAACAGGACTGTTGTTTGGAAGTACAATCGGACTGCTTTATCTACTTTCTTTGCAGGGGCTACATGTGCAAATGGGCATGACTGGACAAAGAGATGGAGGGATGAGATGGATAGTGACAAAAATGGAGGATGAGGCATACAGAGAATAGGAGGACAAAATTATGGGCAGTGAAGGGGGTGGAGGGGATAGGCAGAGAGAGAGAGAGAGAGAGAGAGAGAGAGAGAGAGAGAGAGAGAGAGAGAGATGGAGAGACAGAGGATGAGGTAGACAGAAAACGTGGGAAGGAGGAGGACAACAGAGAGAGGGGGGAAGAGACGTGTTGTGCTGCATGCCTTGCAGGGGCACTTCTGTGGATGGGCACAGCTGAGTAGAAAGAGGGGGAAGGGAGAAGTTGGATAATGAGAGATGAGGACAATGACTTGAACAGAGAACTGGGAAAGGAGGAGATGAACAGAGAGGGAGAGGGGGCTGAGGAGATGGACAGTGAATTAGGCGAGATGGGGTGGACAGAGAAACAGGAGGAGCACGTATGTACATGGGAGAGATGCAAGAGGCAGGTGGAAGGGATAGAGGGCTTGAGGGCAGGTGGAAAAGGAAGAGGGGCGGGAGGATATGGAGGGGGGAGGGGAGAAGATTAAGTCAGAGAGAGGGGTACGTCTGCAGCTCGTAGTCGTGCGGTAGCGTTCTCGCTTCCCGCGCCCGGGTTCCCGGGTTCTATTCCCGGCGGGGTCAGGGATTTTCTCTGCCTCGTGATGACTGGGTGTCGTGTGATGTTCTTAGGTTAGTTAGGTTTAGGTAGTTCTATGTTCTAGGGGACTGATGACTATAGATGTTAAGTCCCATAGGGCTCAGAGCCATTTTTTTTAGAGAGGGGTAGGGGAAATGGACTAAGCCTAATTTTTCCTATGAACAGGGGTACAAAATAAGTCGTAACTTCATCTCTGATATGCTGCTGATTACTTATGGCCAAGCAGCAAATACATTTTGAATTTTTACGATATTTTCTATTTTGCTATGGTGACTAAAGATTACTCTCTTACTATTCATTCACCACTCTGTTTTATGTATTGTATTTGTTTATCTGCTGTTTATTTCGATATCATTAGCAAATAAACAAAAATAACAAATACAGTGCAGTGGAGAAAAAAGAGTAAGCGAATAGGAATTATTCCACATAGCTAACTAACTTACTCTGCCTATTTCCGGAACTATTTAAGCAGTACGACACTTAACTGTTCGCTTTGCCGATGCAGGGAACGTATGTTCTGTGGTGTGAGATAAATTTTATCACATTACTCTGTGGGATTTGTTCGCCAATCATATTGTCTTTAAAATTATGGTATCCGGACCGAAATCGACATATTTAAAGGCAATTTCAGTAGTGTTCTGGGTGGTTACTGTTTACAGCTTATATTAATGATCTACAGGATAACGCTGGAGGTTTCATGCCTACAACGATGCCATTGTTTATAGCAGGCTGGTCCCCAAACTTCTTTTGACCAGGGACCACTTTGATCCCTTTGTTGTTGGCATGGAACACGAAGTTCTAGGAAAATAAATTGTGTCATTCTAAAACCTTTAACATGCTTCTAAAACTCAAAAGTAACGTGTATTAAGAGTAACATTAAAATCGAAAATACGACATTTTAATAAAAAATTAAATTCGGTTGTCATCAATATGATGTCCCAGATTGCATCTTTTGTACAATTTAGGTAATCTGGGGCAAATATTATTGCTCCAGCCTACACTCATGTTATCAGTTACTTTCAATTCCTGAATTTGTTTTTAATTGCGAGAAAAGCAGATATCCGTTGTTGGCATTATTAATATTTGGACAAATGCGTAAGACAGCACAAGGCGATTTCTAGAATTTTAGTGCCTGAAATTACTTCTTTACACCAAAACTGCTCAGCAGAATTAGATTCAGTAGCGTTCCTACAGTTTATAACATTCTGGAATTCAGTTAACTCCTCCTGGACTTCTCCTGCAACTTCTGCATCGTTAGCGCTATAAGGGTTGTGAATCAGTATTTGGTAAACTCTAGCTTCTGGTTTTCTGTATTCTGGGAAGTAATGATTGAATTCGTCAGCCAATATTAGCAGATGACTCTCGATGTTTTCTCGTATGTATGCTCTAATCATGTCATACTTTTTATCATCAACGAGTTCCTTTAATGTACTGAAAGCAGAATAATTGTTTTCGCTAATTTTACCGATTCATAACTAAAGTTAACAAATAAAGGCACGAAGTTTATCTTCTAAGCTTTATATATTGGCAACGCCTTCTAAATGTATGTTTCTGGAACCTAGCATTTGCAAGTCCAATCTATTCAAGTGAGAAATACCCACAAAATAAGCCAAACGTGTCTGAGATGTCATATCAGAAAACTGCTCTAATAAGTCTTTCATTTTTTTCTCACCTAGAAACAACGTCTCCTCTGAGTTCGTCTTATCTTTCCAGCATGTTACTCTTCGTCAGCCAACGAACTGGAGGGTGAGGGGGAGGGGGGGTCTCATGTTCGGTGTCTGTTTCAGTGCACAGTTCTTCTATTTCTTCTTCTTTTCTTTTTAAAAATGGCGTGTATTTAAGGCGCTGCTTTAGATAACATTTGCCACATTTTTGGACAGTTGCATTGTGTTATTAAGGCATTCAGAAAGAGTCTTGGAAGCTAATGGCTGGTGATGTGTGATACAATGTTTTGTTAATGCCAAAGGATTCTTCCGTTTTATTAGTGTCTGTAGATCGGAGCGTGATCCTAACTTAGACGGAGCATTATCCGTAATTTCATGATGTTGCTTCTAGTTCCCATGAAAACAATAATTCTTCTTTGGTTATGTTGTTGTCGTCGAAGAAGATAAATACGGAAGTAACTGACACCTATTAGAAACATCAGTCGATTCATCAAAATGCAAAGCGAAGCATGGCGATTTTGTTCTAGAAACAAGTCGGTAGTTGGTATCATTTGCGTTGGTCAATAGAGAATCTTTTATTCCACTTTTGCTCGCAATATTAAAACTTTGTTCGACAGCTTTGATCAAACAATGTTTCATGAGTGTAACTCCTACTGTGTATGGCTTTTTTGAATGAGCCATCAATTTCTCCGATTACACAAATCTTTTACTGCTACGACCGAGTTTTATTTTTTACCAATTCTCTAACTTTCCTTCAAAGAATTCTGGCGGTCGGTCAGAGAAATTAGGACGGATAATTTGTAACTGGTATTTTAATTTCTCTGGCTTTAAGGAATCGTTCGCGAGAACTGTTGCGTACGTTATGCACTGTGGTTTTACTTCTCCATTACTATGTATCGAAGTAAATTCGAATTTAATGTAACTATCATTGTATTTCATCTTAGGCGCAATTTTCTGGAAATAAAAGAGGAACGCAATCGAATAGAAGCATAAAGAGCAAAAGTGTATAAATAAGGTACGTTTAGTAAGAAAATAAATAAATAACAATAATAAACAAAAAATATACTTTTAGTGCCTTTATTTTTAATTGCATCTCGTTACGTAATTAGGAAGTGAACGAAATGTACGTAACTGTTGCGAACTTTTTGTAACACACACATGCAGGGTTATATTCAAGCCAATACTCCATTTGGTTATATCTAGTTTTGAAACGAACGAGTTGGCGCAATAGTTAGCACACTGGACTCACATCCTGATTTAGGTTTTCCGTGATTTCCGTATGTCGCTCCAGGCAAACGCCGGGATGGTTCCTTTGAAAGGGCACGGCCGACTTCCTCCCCCATCCTTCCCTAATCCGATGAGACCGATGACCTCTCTGTTCGTTCTCCTCCCTCAAACAATCCAACCCGACCCCCTACCTAAGTTTAACATAGAAAAAAGTACTTACCTCTTTTACATTAGTCATATATTGATAAGAACGTTGATGAATGACTGACAGTTCCACTACCGACGCCGTCGAACAAAGAGCTACATAGAGTCACTGATGGCGCCGAGCAAGACAAAGGAAGCGTGCGACTAACTGACCGACTCGCACCGTACTGTGACGTCCATCACATGCGCTCTCCTATCACCACCTAAAGCATTGGTGATGGTCCCTCCACCCTCCTCCCATACCACCCCTCCCTCAGCCACCTGTGCTCGGCAATACTCAGCTCAGCGCAGCACAGCTCGCGTAAAACGGGATTAAAGTTTTAAAAGTTTGAAATTTTCAATCTTCAGAAGACGATATTTTAGCTCTTACAAACAATTGGTGGTTCATGAACCAGAGGTTAGGAATCAGTCGTTTATAGTAAGGTTGAAACACCTGAAAAATTGAGCGTGAGACAGGAAAATATCAAAAGATCGACGACTGGTACAAGGAGAAGCTGTTGATCCTAACCACAAATACATGTAACATATTGCTTGTAAGTAGGCGAAAAGATCAGTTACTGTCCGATTACACTATTGGCTACAAATCAGAGGAAAATAGTTATGACCAAACATACGTAGCGACTTACAGTGGAATGATTACATAATACTAATTGTGGGGGAAGGAGATGCCATTTTGAGATCAATGACAGAAAATCAAAGAAAATGTTCAGATGTGTGTGAATTCCTAAGGGACCAAACTGCCTAGGTCATCGGTCCCTAAATACACTGCTATTCATTGGACAAATATATTACACTAGAACTGACATGTGATTACATTTTCACGCAGTTTGGGTGCATAGATCCTGAGAAATCAGTACCCACAACAACCACCTCTGGTCGTAATAACGGCTTGATTCGCCTGGGAATTGAGTCATACAGAGCTTGGATGGCGTGCACAGGTACAGCTGCCCATGCAGCTTCAACACGATACCACAGTTCATCAAGAGTAATGACTGGCGTATTGTGACGAGCCAGTTGCTCGGGCACCATTGACCAGACGTTTTCAGTTGGTGAGAGGTCTGGAGAATGTGCTGACCAGGGCAGCAGTCGAACGTTTTGTGTATCCAGAAAGGCCCGTACAGGACCTGCAACATGCGGTCGTGCATTATCCTGCTGAAATGTAGGGTTTCGCAGGGATCGAATGAAGGGTAGAGCCATGGGTCGTAACACATCTGAAATGTAACGTCCACTGTTCAAATTGAAGCCAATGCGAACAAGAGGTGACCGAGACGTGTAACCAATGTCACCGCATACCACCACGCCGGGTGATACGCCAGTATGGCGATGACGAATACACCCTTCCAATGTGCGTTCACCGTGATGTCGCCAAACACGGATGCGACAATCGTGATGCTGTAAACAGAACCTGGACTCATCCGAGAAAATGATGTTTTGCCATTCGTGCACCCAGGTGCGTCGTTGAGTACACCATCGCAGATGCTCCTGTCTGTGATGCAGCGTCAAGGGTAACCGCAGCCATTGTCTCCGAGCCGATAGTCCATGCTGCTGCGTCGTCGAACTGTTCGTGCAGATGGTTGTTGTCTAGCAAACGTCCCCATCTGTTGACTCAGGGATCGAGACGTGGCTGCACGATCCATTACAACCATGCGGATAAGATGCCTATCATGTCGACTCATAGTGATACGAGGCCGTTGGGATCCAGCAGGGCGTTCCGTATTACCCTCCTGAACCCATCGATTCTATATTCTGCTAACGGTCACTGGATCTCGACCAACGCGAGCAGCAATGACGCGATACGATAAACCGCAATCGCGACAGGCTACAATCCGGCCTTTATTAAAGTCGGAAACGTGATGGTACGCATTTCTCCTCCTTACACGAGGCATCACAGCAACGTTTCACCAGGCAACGCCGGTCAACTGCTGTTTGTGTATGAGAAATCGGGTGGGTAAGTTACTCATGTCAGCACGTTGTAGGTGTCGCCACCGGCGCCAACCTTGTGTGAATGCTCTGAAAAGCTAATCATTTGCATATCACAGCATTTTCTTCCTGCCGGTTAAATTTCGCGTCTGTAGCGCGTCATCTTCGTGGTGTAGCAATTTGAATGGCCAGTAGTGTAGATTTAAATTTACTTTCAACCTCTTACCAAGAGGAAAAAAGAAGGCCGATCATCATGATGGAATTATCTGAATGGGACGGAAATCGCGAGAGGAGATGTAAATGTACAGACAAACAAATGATTACAGTTTCAGAACAATTTGATGCTCTATTCAAGTGAAAGAGCTTCATAAAGGGAGCGAATCAATAATGTGTTGGTCCGCCTCTGGTCTTTATGCGAGCAGTTATTCGCATTGACCTCGATGGACAGAGTTGTTGGATGTACTCCTGAGGGATATCGCGCCACATTCTGTCCAGCGCTAGACCGTCAGAATCCCGAACTGGTTGGAGGGCTCTGTCCATAATGCTGCAAATGTTCTTAAGTGCGGAGAGATCCTGCGACTTAACTGCTCAACGTAGGGTTTGGCATGCACGAAGAAACTCTCGCCGTGAGCAGGCGGGCATTATCTTGCCGAAATATAAGCTCAGGATAGCTTATCGGGAAGAACCACAGAAAGGGGCGTAGCGTATCCTCAACGTACCGCTGTGCTGTAACAGTGCCACGTGTGATAACGAAGCCTTTAACGATCTAGCAGGGGAGGTTGTGGGTTGCGCCGAGACTAATTATTAAAACAAATTAGATGCTTTGCGCGTTTTCTGAGTTGTTTAGTGTAGGAGGTAGCCAATCAGGTCGTTGTGTGTGCAGATTCAAGCAGCCTGTCAAACGCGGTGACGCAAAACGTGTTTTTCGTTTCGTTTTCTCAAATCGAACAGATGTACATTTTGTTCACGTGCTTGAATTTATCAGTTCAGAAAAAGGCATATTTTAACTGGTAATTAGCATTTCAACAGCTGGTAACTCATGGACCTATAGATTTCTGTGCATACAAAATTTTAGAGTGTGCAAGTGTTTGAATCTGCGTACACAACAATCTTACTGGCCAACTTCAATGCTAAATAGCCCGGAAATGGCGCAACGTATCAAATTTTTTCTCGTAACTGTAATATGAACCAAACAATTTCTTTTGTTTTGTATTTTGGCCACCGAAGATGCCTAAAACTACCTGTAGCAAGTTACTTAACAACAAAAATATAATTCTGTTGCAAAAATCTATTTCCATACCACTACCATTTCTCTTGCAAATTATCCATGGAACATCAAACTAACTAATTAAATGACAAGTAGTAATTATTGTCATTTATAATGTAGCCACAACTGAAGTAGCAACTGAGGTGGAATGCCTGTAAATTAAAGTAGTACCTCCAGAATTTATTAAAGGTATGAGTCTGGACAGCTCACCACTGCAGTAAGGAAAAATGAACGGAAAACGCTAGGCCAGAAATAGTTAGGCCGCGACGCGAGATAGGAAGCCAGTGTATTTGAAGCGAGGACCCAGCTTAGAGAGGGATTCTTCGAAGTGGATCCCCGTCCACCAAAGCGCCGCTGAAAGCGGTGTGCAGAGTGGCGGCACACGTCGATGGCCCACGTGCGGGTGATGGATGACTCACCCGACGGAAAAGCTGCTTTTCTCGGCGAGGACACACTTCAACACAGCAGCCACGCTTCCTAACCAGACGGCGGCTCCATTGCGTCTTACGTATTTCGGTAACGGATTTGCATGTCTAGTTTATAGTGATCCATTCATTCAAACTTAAGGACAAAATACATCCTGAACAAATATATTGGTGGTTTGGGGGGGTGGGATGAGGAGAGGGGGAAAGATAATAGTGTCGGTTCTTTCTTAAATATTTGCAGTTTCTGGGAACGTCTTCTCACATATTATTTATCCTTTTGATCATCAACGATTGTCCAGCAGCGATACAGAAAGATTAAATACTATCTCTTTAAGAACTTTCAGCATTGCAGCGCGTCAGCAATGGTAAGTATCGAAACAATTATGAAAAATCCGCCTCGATTGCATAAACTACCTGGTGTTTACCGAGGTTTCAGCGTGGGTAACCACGCCTTCTTCAGAACAAATATAAAACAGCTTGCCTAAATAGGCATAAAAGCACTCCGTCTTCAGGCTACAAGTGGCCCATCGGGACCATCCGACCGCCGTGTCATCCTCATGTCAGGCTGCGGATAGGAGGGGCGTGGGGTCAGCACACCACTCTCCCAGTCGTTATGATGGTTTTCTTTGACCGGAGCCGCTACTATTCGGTCGAGTAGCTCCGCAAATGGCATCACGAGGCTGAGTGCACCCAGAAAAATGGCAACAGCGCATGACGGCCCGGATGGTTACCCATCCAATTGCCGGCCACGCCCGACAACGCTTAACTTCGGTGATCTGACGGGAACCGATGGATCCACTGCGGCAAGGCCGTTGCCAAATAGGCATAGTCAGAGGCTAAAATCAACACCTACAGCAGCAAGACCTCATAAATTTTTTTTGCAAATACACGGTACATGTGCACCAAGTAAATCTTTTTAATGGTGCACTGTACTAATGTTTGAACGATTTCAATGCAAAATGTAAATAATTTCTTCTTGCTCTATCTTATTGCTTTATATGACTCCCCCATTGGTCAGTGGCAGAATTTTTAATACATTATGAGTGAAAAACACGTGACACCTGTCTCATATACTTCAGCATTTATTTCACCGAGGTGACAAAAGTCACAGTGTCGAACCTCCTTTTGCCCGGCGTAGTGCAGCAACTCGACGTGGCAAGGACTCAACTCTTTGGAAGTCCCCTACAGTAATTTTGAGCCATTGTTGCTCTGTAGCCATTCATAATTGTGAAAGTTTTACCGGAGAAGGTTTTTGTGCACGGACTAGCCTCTCGATTATGTCCCACAAATGTTCGATTGGCGATCTGGGTAGCAAAATCATTAGCTCGAATTCTCTGGAATGTTCTTCAGACCAATCTACATCTACATCTACATTTATACTCCGGAAGCCACTCAACGGTGTGTGACGGAGGGCACTTTACGTGGCACTGCATTACCTCCCCTCCCTGTTCCAATCGCGTATGGTTCGCGGGAAGAACGACTGCCGGAAAGCCTCCGTGCAAGCTCGAATCTCTCTAATTTTACATTCGTGATCTCCTCGGGAGGTATAAATAGGGGGAAGCAATATATTCGTTACCTCATCCAGAAACGCACCCTTCCGAAACCTGGACAGCAAGCTACACCGCGATGCAGAGCGCCTCTCTTGCAGAGTCTGCCACTTGAGTTTGCTAACCATCTCCGTAACGCTATCACGCTTACCAAGTAACTCTGTGACGAAACGCGCCGCTATTCCTTGGATCTTCTCTATCTCCTCTGTCAAGCCCACCTGGTACAGATCCCACACTGATGAGCAATACTCAAGTATAGGTCGAACGAGTGTTTTGTAAGCCACCTCTTTTGTTGATGGACTTCATTTTCTAAGGACTCTCCCAATGAATTTCAACCTGGCACCCGCCTTATCAACAATTAATTTTATATGATCATTCCACTTCAAATCGTTCCGCACGCATACTCCCAGATATTTTACAGAAGTAACTGCTACCAGTGTTTGTTCCGCTATCATATAATCATACAATAAAGGATCCTTCTCTCTATGTATTCGTAATACATTACATTTGTCTATGTTAAGGGTCAGTTGCCACTCCCTGTACCAAGTGCCTATCCTCTGCAGATCTTCCTATATTTCGCTGCAATTTTCTAATACTGCAGCTTCTCTGTATACTACAGCATCATCCGCGAAAAGCTGCATGGAACTTCTGACACTATCTACTAGGTCATTTATATATATTGTGAAAAGCAATGGTCCCATAACACTACACTTTGGCACGCCAGAGGTTACTTTAACATCAGTAGACGTCTCTCCTTTGAGAACAACATGCTGTGTTCTGTTTGCTAAAAACTCTTCAATCCAGCCACACAGCTGATCTGATATTCCGTAGACTCTTACTTTGTTTATCAGGCGACAGTGCGGAACTCTATCGAACGCCTTCCGGAAGTCACGGACAATAGCACAGTTGTAGCCCGCTGACATTGTGAATCGTCATCCTCAAAAATTCCATCATTGTTTGGGAACATTAATCCATGATGGCTGAAACTGATCTCAAACTACCCAAATATGACGATTTCCAGTCACTGATCGGTTCAGTTCGATCAGAGGACCCATTCCATTCCAAGTAAACATAGTCCACAAGTTATGGAGCCACCACCAGCTTCCACAGTGCTTTGTTGACAGCCTGTATCCATGGCTTCGTACGGTCTGCACCAAACTCGAATCCTACCATCAAGTCTTATCAGCAGAAATCGGGACTCATCGAGCCAGTCCACGGTTTTCCAGTCGTCAAGGGTCCAACCGATATGGTCATGAGCCCAGGACAGACGCGTATTCGGTCATCTGCCGCCGTAGCTCATTAACGAGAAATTTCGCCCCGCTGTCCTAACGTAGTCCCACATTGATTTCTGCGATTATTTCACGCAGTGTTGCTTGTCTGTTAGCACTGTCAAGTCTATTCCGCTCTGGGACATTACGTAAAGACCATCGACCACTGCGTTGGCCGTGGTTCCATGTAATGTCTGAAATTCCATATTCTCGGCACATTCTTCACATTGTGGAACTCGGAATATCGGATTCCATAACGATTTCCGAAATGGAATGTCCCATGCGTTTAGCTGCAACTACCATTCCGCGTTCGTATTCTGTTAGTTCCCGTCGTGCGGCCATAATCACGTCGGAATCCGTTCCACATGAGTCGCCTGAGTACAAAACACGGCTCCGCCACTGCATTGCTCTTTTACACCTTGTGTACGCGGTACCAGCGCCATCTGTCTACGTGAATATCTCTATCTCATGACTTTTAACACCTCAGTGTATTTATTTATTTATTTTTAAGGTTTTCGCCTGCTATGCCTTTATCATTTACAGAGATAAATATGTAAGGTTGTGAATCTTGTAAATTCAAAAATTTTATGCTACTAGCGTCTAGAAACAGTCTCTTAGTGGACTACCAAAAAGACAGTTATTAACATTCAGTATACGATGAATGTGAGACTGTTTATATCGATAAGAATGTGAGGAAAAAGTGTTTCACGCATATAAAATGTAAGTGCACTCTAAGACTGAGGTCCAAAATTAAGAAAAGAAAAGGAAATTAAAAAAAAAAAAGACAAGTACGCAGTCTGCGACTTGTAACCAAAACGGAGTGGGTAGCATGTTGGAACACAGCCACTGCTTAAATAATTTTGGACAAAAATCATCAGAAATAACGTCCGAGAACTTTTTACACTCCTTGTGTTAACGGCCTTATCAAGGAGGACGGTATAACGCGCGAAGTGCAGCTCACCTTGTTTCTCTTGGGGCACACAGCACTTAAAGGCAGAAGAATCGTCAGCGATCAACGAGATGATGATGATGCAGAAGGCAATGGAAACAACTGCGTTAAAGAGACGCAATATGTATCCACAGGACATGTGGCCTCGAACTGGCAAAAGATTCAGGGCTAGCGCCTCGTTCGGATCACCGGGAGAGAACTCCCAGAAGGAAGGTTACCATGAGAAAAAGTTGATTAGGCAATCAAAAGGTAACATCTTACGACTGAGATCATGAACTGTCAAAAATATGAACATGACAGTGGAGCGAGGTAAACTTAAAAGGAGAATGCATGCGTTACATCTAGATATAGTGGGCGGCCGAAGGTCAGTGAAGTGAAGTGGCAAGCAGATAAGGATTTCCGATCAGACGAATGTACGGTAATATCAACAGCAGCAGGAAATTGTATAATGGCAGTAGGATTCGTTATGAATAGGAAGCTTAGGCAGACAGTGAGGCACTGTGAAACGATTGTTCTCATCATAGTCGACAGCAAAGCAACGCCAACAATAATAGTTAAGATATGCATCCTGAAGGCGTAAGAAAAACATGAAAAGGTTGAGAAAGGTTAGGTTAGGTTAGGTTTTTTGGGGGAAGAGACCAAATAGCGAGGTCATCGGTCTCATCGGATTAGGCAAGGACGGTGAAGGAAGTCGGCCGTGCCCTTTCAAAGGAACCATCCCAGCATTTGCCTGGAGCGATTTAGGGAAATCTCGGAAAACCTAAATCAGGATGGCCGGACGCGGGATTGAACCGTCGTCCTCCAGAATGCGAGTCCAGTGTGCTAACCACTGCGCCACCTTGCTCGGTAAAAGGTTGAGGACGAATATGAGAATATGTAAGAGGTAATTAAGTGTGTAAATGACGATGATAATGTAATAATCATTGGGGATTTGAACGCTGTTGTAGGAGTAGAAACTGCATGGAAATTTGGGCTTGGATGTAGGAAAGGAAGACTGAGTTCTGCAAGAAATTTCTGCTAATGGTAGAGAACACTCTGTTTGCAATTCGTAAAAGGAGGATGTATACTTGGAAAATGCCCGCAGAAACCGGAAAATTAAGGTTTGATTGCTTTATGATCATACAGAGATTCCAAAATTAGATATTGGATTTATGGCGTACGCAAGAGAAAATACTGACTCTAATTACAATTCAGTAGCGACGAAAAGTAGACTGAAGCTTAAGAGAATCGTCCAGAAGAATTAATGAAGGACAAGATGAAATAATGAAGTATTGAGGGATGATATTTGCGTTAGAAATGGCTCTGAGCACTGTGGGACTCAACTGCTAAGGTCATAAGTCCCCTAGAACTTATAGCTACTTAAACCTAACTAGCCTAAGGAGAACACACACATCCATGCCCGAGGCAGGATTCGAACCTGCGACCGTAGCGGTCGCGCGGTTCTAGACTGTAGCGCCAGAACCGCTCGGCCACCAGCGGCCGGCATTTGCGTTAGAATTTGAATGAGTACCACAATAGGCGGTTCAGTTGAGGAGGAATGGAATCTCTGAAAAGGGTGATCAGGGATGTTGGACAGAGACAGGCAGAAGAACAGTAACTGGGAAGGATCCTTGGGTAGCAGAACATTTTAACTGGTAGACGAATCAAGGAAATACAAAAATTTTCAGAGGAAGACAGGAATACAGAAGCGTAAATCACCTAGGAACAAAATAAGTAAGAAGTGCAAGGAATCCAAGGAGAAGTTTTTGGTCGAAAAATCTAAAGAAATCGAAAAAGGTATAGTCGTCGGAAGTACTGATTCAGCATACAGAAAATTCAAAGCAAATTAGAAGCAAGAGCATCAACATTAAAATGCAACCGAAATTCCACCTTAAATGCCGGCCGCGGTGGCCGTGCGGTTCTGGCGCTGCAGTCCGGAACCGCGGGACTGCTACGGTCGCAGGTTCGAATCCTGCCTCGGGCATGGGTGTGTGTGATGTCCTTAGGTTAGTTGGGTTTAAGTAGTTCTAAGTTCTAGGGGACTTATGACCTAAGATATTGAGTCCCATAGTGCTCAGAGCCATTTGAACCACCTTAAATGCAGAAGAGAGAGCGGATAGGTGGAAAGAGTACGCTGAAAGTCGCTTCGAGAAAGGATCTGATGACACTGATAGAAGAAGACATGAAAGACATAGGGGATCTGTTATTAGAGTTAGAGTTTTACCGGGTTTGGAAAACTTGCGGTGGAATAAAGCAGATTAGAGCGATACATTCCTTTGAAATTTACAAAATCGCTGGGGAAGTTGTAAGAAAGTGAGTGTTCCAATCAGTGTACAGAATTTGTGAGACTAGAGACAAAGTAGCACTCTTTTGGAAAAATATCATCCATAGAATCCCGAAGACAGCAAGAGCAGATAACTCATGTATTAGCACATAATCACGTAAACTTTTCATGCATCCAAGTTGTTGTCGAGAATAATTTATTTAGGAATGAAAACGAAAATTGAGGATCTTTTAGATGACGACCACTTCGGGCTTATGAAAGGAAAAAGCAAAAGAGAGGCAGTTCTGACATTCCACTTTACAGTGAAAGCAAGACTCATAAATGATCAAGACATTGTCATGGGGATTATCAAGCTAGATAAAAGTGCTCTATAACTTAAAATGAAGCAAGGACTAATTTACAGGGAAAGACGGGTAAAATAAAATATGTAAAAGAAACAAGAAAGAACAATAAGAATGAATGTGTTCAGATTAACAGGTATGTGAGACAGGGATATAGTCTTTCACCATTACTGTTCAATCTATACCTCAAAGAGCCAATGACGGAAATAGAATAATGGTTTAAGAGTGGGATTAAAATTCAGACTAAAAGGATATCACTGGTAGTATTTGCTGATGACATTTTTATCCTCATTGAAGGTAAAGAAAAATTAAAGGGCCCTCTCTTCTCCTACTTCTTAGTAACTAATTCTGACGTTAGGTTTATCGATAATCTCATTTTTGCTACTCTTCATTACTTTCTTCTTTCTTTGTTTCACTCTTAACCCATACTCTGTTCTCAGAAGACTGTTCATCAGTTCGAATTCAAATTTAGTTACCACGAAGCAGTGAAGCAATGAAATAGTACTAGCTTGCGAACAAATTAACGTATGACGGACAAAGCAAAGATGATATAAGAAGTAAACCAGCACAGGCAAAAAGGGAATTTCTGCCCAATAGACGCCTACTAGTATCAAACATCGGGCTTAATCTGAGAAAGACGATTTCAATAATGTACGTTTAAAGCACATATTATAGTGAGTCAGAGAAAACCGGAAAGGAAAAGAATCGAAGCGTTTGAAATGTAATGGTGTAGAAAGATGTTGAAAATTACGTAAGCTTATAAGATAAGAAAAGGGGAGGTTCTCTACAGAATAGTCCTAGAAAAGAACATACAGAAAAAACTGATAAGAAAAGAAGAGATTATGTAACAGAACTTGTGTTAAGACGCCAGGTGATAATTTTTATGATACTATAGGGAGCTGTGGAGAGTAAAAACTGTAGGGGACGATGAAAATTACAATACATTTAACAAATAACTGAGAGCGCAGCCTGCAGTGTGTGTCTGGAGATTATGGCCGCTCAACGGCCTACGTAGGAGGCAAGTGGTATTCTGAGATGAGGAGGTGGCGCAGGAGAGGATTTCGTGGCCAGCCGCATCAAATCGGCCAGACGGCTGAAAACAAAGAGTTATTTGCCAAATGACAAATTATATCAACTTTTGAGATAAGAAAAGTACATTGAAACGCAAAAAAAAAAAAAAAAAAAAAAACACACACAAGAAACGTTGGTGTCAATTTGCAATGGCATCTCTTAGCAGAACTTCATTCTTTCACTTATTACCTCACTCCACTCCTCGGTTGATTTAATTTTCGCTTCTAAATGCTTTCCCTTATGTATTTTCGGCCCACCTATGGCGTAATTTTTGTTACATAACTATGGTGGAATGCCAACACCCTCTGTGTTCTTGTGGACGATCTCTACTCATTTTGTAATAATTCTCAATACAACGTTGTTTTCGGAAACCATTCTGGGTAACCTGTTTCGTCCATTATCAAAGTCCGTTGTGGTCTTGTGCTTGAAACATTTTCGCTTTGTTTGTAGAAGGTATCGTGGTTCCTGTTCTTCGTGTTACTGCAGGTGCTTTGTTATGGTCCTAAAATTTCTCTGAAGATTCTTCTTCTTTTATTGTCTCGTATTTCCATTTTTGCATTTTCATTCTTTCTTGTCACGCATTTCCATTTGTGCATTCCTGTTCACTCTACAACACAGACATGCATTACCACTTAACTTCTCTATGCGTAAGGCTAAATGGTGTTCCGACACGTAGGGGATGTCTTTTTTTACCCCATTCTGTAAACATGTCAAAGAAATAAGACGCGCCTCAATCTTAAATCTTGATCTTCTTTACGACATAAATTTGCAAGACATAGGGGATTCAGAAAAAGAGTTTGACGGAAGATTTTCGATCAAATAAGGCAGAAAAGATTTCTAAAATCGATATAATAAAATACTGAAGTGCCTATGTTGTTAAGTAGAACGAAATACATTCGCAGTCGTGAATACGGACGGCTGTTAGCTATGTAATGGTACAACGACAGTGAAAATATGTGTCGGACAGGGAATCGAACCTGGATTTCCCGCTTTACGTCAGCGGTCACCTTAATTGCTTTTGCTATACGTGCACTACCTCGCAGACACTCCCAAACTTCCATATATGTCATGCGTCACACCTGCACTCGAACGCATTAATTCCCGTACTGGAGGACGACATTTTAATTGAAATTCGCTGCCTGGTATCGGCGAATGAATACGATATTCCTGTGCCTGTGTTGTACGAAGCAGTGAGGTTGACCACATAAACTGAACGAAAATCTTATGTACCATACCAAAGCGATTTAAATAGAACGCTTTGGAAGAAATCGAAATCAATGTACAATCACTGACCGAACCTGGTGAAATATTAAATGAATAAACGGAACTGAAAAATAAAAATTTTGTAGATTACTATATTTAAATCATACAAAATATCAAACAAAAAGACAAACACACAACGAAGACATAACTATTATACAAGCACGCCACAGATAATCACGACACAGACAAATCAAGAAACAAAGTGCGTCCATAAAGCGTCGCTGGATTTGCTGTCAGACGTAGCTGTCGAAACTAAAATAGTATATACCATGGATAAAAGACCTAAGCTGATATTTACCATCAACAGCAATCCTAATTGAGGAAAATGATTAAGAAATAAAAGTAGACTGAAACTGAAGGTCGCCGGACGGAGTGGCCGAGCGGTTCTAGGCGCTTCAGTATTGAACCGCGCGACCGCTGCGGTCGCAGGTTCGAATCCTGCCTCGGGCATGGATGTGTGTGATGTCCTTAGGTTAGTTAGGTTTAAGTAGTTCTAAGTTCTAGGGGACTGATAACCTCAGCTGTTAAGTTCCATAGTGCTCAGAGCCATTTGAACTGAAGGTCCTTATGCAGCAATAAGATTATAAGACAGTGACAGTACCAAGACACAATCAAACATTGCCTACAGATAGCCTGACGACGGCCAAAGAGCTGCAGTAGGTCTATTGCCACTGTATATTATATAGCAATAAAACAACATCAATTATAGCAACATTCTTGTTCATTACTACGTCACAAAAGAATAAAACTTTAGGGATGGCATATTTTAGTACAATTTTGCTCTATAACAGGTCTTAATATTTACTATATAAATACACATATTGTTTCTAAGACCCACAAGAGGCACCAGGTTGATTGCCTTGACTAGGAACGCATGTCTTTATACGAACTGCTTCCGAATCACGGAAAGACTCTTGTAACTTACTGTTTAGTTACCAAATAAATTAAAGGTGTGCAATGGATGACGCAGAAAAGTTTACAGTAAAATTTGTGAAGAATGTAATACCAAGAAGTGTACATAGGATCGAAATCTGCTTTATTCCACAGATCAGATAAATGACGATCAACAACTAATACGTATTAGAGAACTGTATAGTTTACGGAAGAGTGGAAAAACTGACAGTCGACCTCATAGAATTGCAGCTTGAGTTCAGGACAAATGTTGAAACAGTGAGGAACCTACGACCCATCTTCGAAGATAGACTCAAAGTAGACCAACGTTTATAGCATTTGTTGAGAAAATAAAGTAGGTGAAAGTGAATACATACGTCTAAAAAATGAGACTGACAGAGAAAGTGCAAAGTGTCATAGCAGGAATGGCTGGACTGCAAATGAAAAGCTGTAGAAGCATGTGTAACCAGAGGAAGCATAGATACCACCGATATGAAGGGTAAGGAGACCTTTGGAGAAAAGAGAAGCAAAAGCATAAATACCAAGAGCTCAAATAGCAAGTCAGTACTAGACAAAGAGGGAAAGCCGAGAGGTGGAAGTAGTGTATATAGGAGCTCTAAAAGGGAAATGAACCTGAGGAAAAGTTTATTATACGTATAAAAAAGGAAGGGAAGTAGACGAATGTGAGATAGGAGATATGATACTGCAGGAAAAATTTGACAGAGCACTAAAAGATGTAAGTCGAAACAAGGCTTCTGGGGTAGACAACAGTACCTGAAAAGTATTGAAATTCTTAGAAGAACCAGATGCAGCTAAACTATTCCATCTGGTGTGCAAGATATATGAGGAAGGTGAAATACTCTCAGGCATCAAGAAGAGTATAATAATTCAAATTACAAAGAAAGCAGTTTAATAATTCATGACTGCGAAATACTGGCATGCATTATCTACAGAAGAGTGGGAACACTCGCGGGAACAACGTCGGGAAAATCAGTTTGGTTTCCGGACAAATGTAGGAACAGCGAGGCCGTACTAAACATACGACTTATTTTGGAAGATTGCTCAAAAAAGGCAAACCTACGTTTACAGTGTTTGTAGAGTTAGAGGAATCTTTTTATAATGTTGAATATACTTGTTAAAATTCTGAACGTAACAGGGATAAAATACATGGAGTAAAAGATTATAACCAGTTTGTACGGAGACCAGATGGCAGTTACAAGCGTCGAAGTGCATGAAAGGGAAGCGTGGTTGAGGAGGGAGTGAGAAAACGTTGTAACTTATCCCTGATTTCATTGAAACTGTTCACTGAGCAAACTGTGAAGGAAACCATGGCGAAATATGGAAGTTCAGGGAGAAGAAATAAATCTATCAGGAACAACAAAGGACTCGAAAGAGGAACTGATAGTGCCTGAAGATGAGGTTTACCATTTGGGTAGCAAAGTAACTAATGATTCAAGAAATGGAAACGATGTAAAATGCAGAAAACGCTTGGCTACACGCACATTCAGAAGAACTGAATTCCTTGAACGACTAGAGACAGGACGTTCATATTCACAGGAAATGTACATTACTATGTTCTGCAGAAATGATTAATATTTGAGCCATATCGGCCCAAGGGTTCAAGATCAACACCAATACCGCTGTGGAGCACCACCTCGAGGTAAAATGTCCCAGCTGCTCTCGTCGCTATAAGGCGAAGGTAATGGATCAGTGTGACTTGAGCAGAAGTACAGGATTTCTCGCAGATATATGCACGAACCGTACCGTTAAATCAGTGAGTTTGAAAGATATGATTGAATGTGATGCATATGTAACAGAAATTGCTACTAGTGTGAGAAGAGTTCTTTCGGCAGTGCAACGGGTGTGTGGCGAATGGTTCACGGAAGGTCGTAGAACACGAGGAGATGGGTGAAGTCGCACCACCGAGTCCACTCCCGGACAAGACCGAAACCTCATCCAAATGACATTGCAGGACAGACCTGTGTCATCCTCGCCTCTGGTGCAACTATGTAACAGTGTAATGCATCGGTGCATGGATGGCTGTACCACAGCACGCCATAAGCGTCTTATGTGCGGCGAATCCATCACGCATGCAATAAGCTATTAGCGACCATGACGGGCCCTGTGCCTACTAGGCAACAGAACACGTGCTGAAGCGAGATGACTTAAATGCTAATCATATTTGCAGAACATAGTAATGTACATGTCATGTGTATACGATCGTCCTAACTAGTCGTTCGAGGTGTTCTGTTTTTTTTCCCCTGAGCATTAGTGTACATTAGCATTAATTACAATGTATTAAAAAACAAGTCATACTTCAGGCTAAGGTTCTTTTTTGGGGGCACAACTTGTAGGTGGTAATTGTGGAATAACACATTTTCCGTGCTCTTTGACAAAACGTGCAAAAGCTGCAGAACTATTATCCGTTCATCATAAGGATAAACCTGATGTAAAAATTGCACAAAGTATTTTTCCGCGTTTGATGGAACGTCATTGGATTTCCTTTTCACGTGGGACTGCAGCCAAGCTGTCTCGAGTACTGTCAAGTACGATAATAAGGGTACGTTTTGTGCTGTGCATTACGTGCACATCGACTTAGCGATAATACGCGACAACAGCTTTACCGGTGCATTTAACTTGGACAGCACTGGCCGGTCAGCTGGTACAGCTAGCCTGCAGTGACGTGGCCAGCTGCAGTTCACACGTAAAAAGAGACGAGCAGAGGAGCAATACAGCTTCGAATGGCATTTAATTTTTAAGCAGAATGAAATAATACAGTTCGGAACCGCGCGACTGCTACGATTGCAGGTTCGAATCCTGCCTCGGGCATGGATGTGTGTGATGTCCTTAGGTTAGCTAGGTTTAAGTAGTTCTAAGTTCTAGGGGACTGATGACCTCAGATGTTAAGTCGCATAGTGCTCAGAGCCATTTGAACCATTTGAACCAATACATTGCAAATCTCCCACAATACGCTCCTTAGACGACTAGACGAAAACCACAACACGTTATCGTTTTTAGCTAACCCACTGCCGGCCGGTGTGGCCGTGCGGTTCTAGGCGCTTCAGTTTGGAACCGCGTGACCGCTACGGTCGTAGGTTCGAATCCTGCCTCGGGCATGGATGTGTGTGATGTCCTTAGGCTAGTTAGGTTTAAGCAGTTCTAAGTTCTAGGGGACTGATGACCTCAGACGTTGAGTCCCATAGTGCTCAGAGCCATTTGACCCATTTAGCTAGCCTACTATTGTAATTAAAAACAAGAATGTTGAAAATTCCTGTTATAGCCACAGGGTAATTTTTCTGCATAAGTTGTGTGTAACGTAAGAGAGTATTGAAAGATTTCACCATATAGTTAAATATTGAAGCCACTGAAGGTATTACTTACAGTCAGTCGTCTGGTAATCTCTTAGCTCCTTCCTTATCCGAATCCGAGAAATACATTTCAGTTCTGGAACTGTCACCTGCTACGTTGATAACGAGCCTATCAACAACAGAATCCACGAAGCCAATCAGACGCAGCGTTTTCTCTCCTTTTTTTTTTTGAAGAGCCGTTATATATCCCGCCAGAATTCGGCAGTGACGTGTGAAAAAGCTGCGTACGTTAGCTGCAGTACGTCTGGTAGCTTAACAGTCTTGTTACATCTCGGGCCAAATCCCGCAGTTTGGTTCCAGATCAGTGCTGTAGGGTTCATGTTGTAATGGTGCAGCAGAAAATGTAAAAATGCAGCATTTGAATGATGTGCTCGATGCTGTGAAAATGATTGTTTTTCATGTTTCTACAATACATATGTACCTCTCTGGTATAAAACGATGGACATAGTCCAGATAAAGAGGATTTGGTTTTTGATTTTTGACTTAAAAATTAAATTATGTTTTCTTAATTTAAACAACTTTTATGAACAATCTCTCATAAAACATCGATAATTAAGGATTTGTATTTGAAATGGAAACAGGAATTTCGCGTGTAATGTGTAATTGGAAACAAGAAGACGTGCATTATTCATTGAAAATGATGAGTTTTATAATTACGAGACGTAGGTATTTCAAACTGAACGAGAAAGAAATAGTGACGGGCAGGATTGAACCAACGGATGAATAAAACCATTTTGTTAACATTCCATTACACTCCCGTCTGCGCTGCGCTTCCTATGGGGATTTGTTCGGCAACTGCATTATATACAGTACTTAAAAGTCGATTATCTCCGTAAATTTATGAAAAACATTAAGAACAGCCTATTTCTCGACACTTTTTAACCGTGTTCCACGCACGTGTTTCACTACGGAACAGAAAGCAGCATTAACAGCGCGGCAATCAGAGCCCAACGCTGCAAAGACTGTGACTGTACACGGCTTTTGAAATACAAACTGCGAAGCTAAAGCATGATTAAGAAAAACGTTGATGGCTCTACGTACAAGAGCATAACAACACCAGTGCACGTGTTCTACGGCTTCTGACCAATTATCGCGTTTGTGTTTGTTTACATTAGGTTTATTCATATGATGAACAGATAGATAATAATGACTTCCACACGACATTAATCAGTAACAGCAAATAAAATTACAGACTAATAAAACGTTATAAATCACCTACACATAATTACCTAACTTCTGTGTATCACTTCATAATCTGAATTATCGCTTTCGCCTGCTAGAGGGCAGCATTGTAATTAACATCGTTGGCTTGTTAGCGTTACGTAATTTTTAACACATTTGTGTATTGCGTGACTTTACTAATGTTTTTTTCTGATAGTAGACTTGATTACTGCAGGACGTATTTTCAAAGGAGGCAGCCGCCATTGCTGCGAGTTATCAGAAAATATTGTCGCAGAAGAAGCCGAGTATCACAGTCACCATGGTGTAGGTGCTATGATACTAGACTGTTGCGTGGAGGGTCATGATTTCAAAACTCAGCTGAACTGTACAACTTTTATTTCTATATTCCGCCGTCGTTCACTACAAAAATGATGGGAAACTATGTCGATATCCTCATGGATGGCCGACCAGCCCAAGCTCTTGTGGACTCTAGAGCATCATATTGAATCATTTCGGAGAAGTACCGCCCCCAGTTGCATAAAACCGTACTGGTCGACAGCAAAACATCTATGCTGAAGGTGGCTAATGGGAAATATGTAAAACCTACAGGAAGATGTGTCATTCGAATGGGCATAAGTGGCCATACACAGCCCTTAGAATTCATCGTTTTACAAGAGTGTAGTCATGACATCATTCTCAGATGGGACTTTTTCAAAGCTTGTCAGGCAATTATAGATTGTGGTCGCTCGAAGATTATGCTAGACGAGATGAGATACTGTGGACAGGAAGATGCGGATCCGAGTGTGTGGAGACTACGTGTGCTAGATGAAGTGATCATTCCTGCAGTCAGTGCTAGAAAGGTAACTGTCATGTGTCATGCCATGTATCAATCCATGGATCTTATAGTGGAATGTAAGAGAAGCATACCACTGAAGAATAACTTGGTCATCCCAGCCTCTGTCGTCTCGTTTAAGAACGGATTCGGTGAATTGTGGATAGTTAACAGTCGCCGAGAACCGCAGATCCTCCCAAGACGCATGTGAGTAGCAAACACTGAGCCGTTAATTGCCGAACAGCTGAGCGTCATATAGCCCTCCCTTGCCAAGTCTGTGGGCAAAATTGGCGCTACCACTACGAGAAAAGGTCTTCTAGCTCGACTATCACCAGATCTCACTAAGGAACAACAGAAGAAGCTACTTGCCATTCTTCAAGAGTTCTCTGAATGATCCAATCCACAAGTGAAGAGCAAATTAGACAAATTGACGGTGAAGCACCGGATTAGCATTGGAGACCATCAATTAATAAGCCAGAGAGCATACACTGTTTCAGCAACAGAACGTCGAATAATTCGCGATGAGGTAGAGAAAATGATGAAGAATGACATCTTTCAGCCATCGCAGAGCCCATGGTCG
Organism: Schistocerca americana; assembly: GCF_021461395.2. Classification (NCBI taxonomy): domain Eukaryota; kingdom Metazoa; phylum Arthropoda; class Insecta; order Orthoptera; family Acrididae; genus Schistocerca; species Schistocerca americana. The sequence goes on along the minus strand of NC_060119.1, from coordinate 508,027,799 downwards.
TCACCAGTGGTTCTCATCAGGAAGAAAGATGGCAGTTCTCGCTTTTGATTACAGGACGCTTAATAAGATAACTAAAAAGGACGTTTACCCCTGTCCACGAATTGACGATACACTAGATTGTCTGAAGAGGCCTAAGTTTTTCCCAACCATGGACGTGTACTCGGGATACTGGCAAATCGAAGTAGGTGAGGCTGATCGTGAGAAAAATGCACTCATCACCCCTGAGGGCCCGTATGAGTTTAAGGTAATGCCGTTTGGTATTTGTAATTGACCAGCAACTTTTCAACGGATGATGGATAATCTTCTAGGTTGCCTGAAGTGCCTTTGTTATTTAGATGACATTATAGTGATCTCAGAGACATTTGATGAACACGCAAAAAGACTGAGGGCCGTTCTTAAGTGCCTCCAACAAGGCGGACTGAAACTTAATCCAAGAAAGTGTCTCTTCGGAGCAAAAGAAATCAAAATACTTGGACACCTTGCGTCAAACGAAGGTGTGCGGCCAGACCCAGAAAAGGTGAGATCTATAACGGAATTTCCTATTCCTAAAAGTATTAGAGATGTGAGAAGCTTCCTCGGATTATGTTCTTATTACCGTCGTTTTATCAAAGACTTTTGTATCAAAGCCAGGCCACTCCAAGAGTTGTTAAAAGCCGATGCTAAATTTATCTGGAGTGGGGCTCAACAAGATTCTTTCGATGTTCTGTGAAAAACTCTGACGACTGACCCTGTACTTGGTCTATATGATGAGAGAGCACCTACAGAACTACACACAGATGCCAGTGGGTATGGGATCGGTGCTGTTCTGGTGCAAATTTCGGATGGAAAAGAGAAGGTTGTAGCCTATGCTCATAGGACACTTACAAAAGCCGAGAGAATCTACTCAACTACAGAAAGAGAATGTCTTGCTGTGATCTGGGCCGTGTGCAGATTTCAACAGTATCTCTGTGGAAGGCCATTCACAGTTGAACAGACCGTCATTCACTATGTTGGTTGACAGGTCTTAAGGATCCAGCAGGACGACTCGGCAAGTGGGTACTACGTCTTCAAGAGTATGACATTACCATAGTGTACAAAAGTGGAAGAAAATACCAAGATGCCGCCTGTCTCTCAAGAAACCCTGCGCAAGACCGTTAAGACTTTGATGAAGGTAGTGACTGTCTTGCTGCACCCCAGGATCTCTCTGCTGAGCGGAAGAAGGACACTAAGATATCTCAAATTATGCTTGCCTTAAATCTGTCAGAGGATGTGAAAGGACAATTTAAGGTAGTTAATACATTACTTTGCAAGAAAAACTTTGATCCATTTCCGTTTAGAAAGAGGTAGCTACTAGTGATTCTTAAACGCATGCGCTTAGATGTCCTACAGAAATTCCATGACAAATCTGAGGCCGGACATTTAGGGTTTATTAAGACATACGATAGGATCTGAAAGAGATTTTTCTGGCCACGTTTATTTAGGAGTGTCAGTCACTATGTGTTGAACTGTCGAGAGTGCCAGAGGAGAAAGGCAGTTCCTCAGAAACCACCTCGCTGACTCATACCAATTCCACCAGCCAAAATGCCTTTCCACGGTGTTGGGATTGATCTCCTCGGACGACTTCCAACGTCTGCTAGTGGCAATAGATGGATTACCGTTTGCACTGATTATCTGACACGCTATGCCATTACAAAAGCCGTGAAAACAGCCGAAGCATTCGAGGTAGCCAAATTCATTGTGGAAGACATTGTATTAAAACACGGTGCTCCAAGGTCGTTAGTTACGGATCGAGGCAAAGTTTTTCAGTCGAATCTTGTGACAAAGATAAACCGTTGGTGCAACATTACTCATCACATGACGACTGCCTACCATCTGCAAACTAACGGGCTTACTGAACGCCTTAATAAGACCTTGGCCGACATGCTATCAATGTTCGTCAGTGTTGAGCAGAGCAACTGGGATGAGGTGCTACCTTTCGTGACGTTTGCCTACAACACCGCCAAACAAGACACCACAGCATTTACGCCATTTTTCCTGGTGCATGGGCGTGAGGCGACCTCGACGATGGATACTGTGTTTGCGTTACATCCTGATGACGTGGACGGCGACTACATCGGCCGGGTGTTAATCAGAACTGAGGAAACTCGGCAGTTAGCTCGACTCCGCACGCTGCAGGCTCAACAAAACGATCGCCGAAGGTATGAGGCGAGCCACCACCTTATTGTCTACCAGGCTGGTGACGTCGTATGGATCTTCACTCCTGTTCGGAAGGTTGGTCTCTCTGAGGAGCTCCTCAGGCGCTACTGTGGACCTTATAAGGTTGTAAAGCAGTTGTCTGGTGTTACTTACGAAGTTGAAGATTGTGACCCCGTTCAAGACGACGAAAGATCAGAGATACGGTCCACGTCCTTCGAATGAAGCCTTAGGAGGATCCTGCAACCCAGGGTAAATTCGAAGCTCCAGCGGCAGGCAACAAGCGGAAAGGCGACGAAGAGCGTAGCGACAAAGGAAGTTCTAAGAAGATCACCGACCGGCGAACATGAGACATCGGGAGTCGGAGTATGCAGGACCGATGACTCCTTCCCGGAGTAGGAGGACGTAACACCGAGACGGTGTTCTCTAAAGGAGGGAGCAATGTCGCAGAAGGTGTTAAGTAGCACAGTCACCGTGGTGTAGTGGTTATAATGCTAGACTGTTGAATGAAGTGTAAAATTTTAATTTCTATATTCGGTTCGAGTACATTCTAGAAGTATCCACAAATGTCAAGAATCACTGTACTAGAATGTTCTGCAACTGTACATATACCGTATGTGTTCTGGCTGGAGGCAGTTCGCTGCGCGCTCTTGTATGTGCAAGTACTGAATAAACATTCGTTAAATGAAGTTAGCGTTCGTCATTCATCTAATTATACCTTCTTCTACGTGACAATATTAATTTTCGTCAATATACGCCCTTGTAAGAAGCTGAATATATACTGTAATAGTTGAGCACTGAGAAGAACGTTTTTATGAAATAACAACTTATCTTAAAAGGTACAATTTTTCTCATTTCTGAAGTGAATATTATCTTTCCTCTCCTAGTAATTACGACACAAAGTGCAAGCAAGCAGAAGACAGGATTTTGAATGCTAGGTAGCACTGTGCGATCCTGTTGAATAACACGGTCTTTTGGAATGAACAAATTCTCTTTTGTGAAAAGCGAGAATTTGTGGAGCTTGCCCTACCAACACAGACTATCGTAGTTATTAGAATCGTTTCCGTCTGACTTGCTCTTCAATAAGAGCGTCAAGAATTTTTCAGAGCTATATTACGACGTAAATCTTGGAAATTTGTTTCTTACGCTGGCTGCTAAGAAGAACTTTAACAATGGGTGTGCTCGATTGCACTGCGGAGACGCCACGCATCACGGAAAATTAATAATTTACTATTTTGTAGCGAAGAACACAGTAATTAAGACCCAAAGTACTAAATATTGTATTTTTGATGAAAAGATCAATTTCACACATTCAGAAGTAATACCAAAGGACAGATTCACTTAAATCATTTAATACTAGGAAGGAAAGAGAACTTGGTAAGAGTAGGGAAGAGTAGTTATAAATAATTCTGCAGCGGAAAGTTTCGAGGCTACCTGTCTGTTTATTCTTTTTTCTCTTATCAGGAATACTTAATAATTTTTCTAATGACCAAGGGAATTTCATTGGAATGCACACCTGAGAATTGGGGGTGTGCAACTCAAAAACTTCAGACTATTGTTGAAGCTGGAGAACTACCCTCTTTATCCTCAATCCATTGTATTTTTCTGAAAACTACAATTACAGTCACTACAAAATAGTACCTGTAAGCTGTGCACACTAACAAAGTTTGACAGTTGTTATATTAATAAGCTAATATGGGGTGTTCAAAAAGTCTCTCCGCAGTCTCGTATGATTGTTATCCGAGCGTGCCGTATGCCGCAATGAAAATACCGAAATGGAACTCAGTGAAATACAAGTAATTAATTTATGAATATTCACATTAAAAGTTGAAAGTGTCCCCCCTGTTGTTGAATACACAATTCAGTGCGTCTAACAATGTTTCCAAATACAAGCTGTAACATTTCTTCTATAACAAAAGCAGTTTTCATGTCATGGATGGATTTTGGACGGTTTTTATAGACAGTTGCTTTCGCTGCACCCCAGAAGAAAAAGTCAGGTGGTGTTAGGTCAGGCGATCATGGAAGTCAAACTCCCTGTGAAACTATGCGATCACCAAAAACATCAGCAGCATTGACTTTGAAACGCGAGCTGTATGCGCGGTTGCATCATCTTGTTGAAAATAACCGTTCAGTATTTCACTTAACACAAGTTCCCCTATGAGTGGCTACAGAACATCACTGCAGTATCCTTGTGCGTTTATTGTTTCGTTGAAAAATATGGGATCCACAATCCGAGGTCTAGAAATTGCAATTCAAACAACTATTTTCACAGAATGAAGTGGTTTCTCATGAGTAAACAATGGATTTGCAGTAGACCTACTCTACATACGAGAATTTTGCGAGTTCATGTATCCGGATAAATGAAACCATGCCTCATCAGTGAAAAAGTTTCATTAAGAATATCCCTTCCATTTTGGTGAACGAAATTTTTGAGCCATTGACAATAATGCAGTCTCTTGCCATGATCAGTATTTTTCAGTTCTTGCACGATTGTCACTTTGTACGGGAAAAGTTCTAATTTTTTCATTACAGCTGCGTGGGCCGTTCCGACACTAACATCGATTTCCTGGGCGAGTTTTCTTACTGACTTGTTCGGACTCATGGACATTTTATCAGAAATATCGAGTAGTTTATCCTCAGACAAAACGATAGGACGACCACTTATCCGTGCATCTGTCACTGAACTCGTTCTTCGAAATTTGTTAATCAGATCTCGCACAGTATCGCGATGTTGGAGTGTTGTCTCCGGGAAAACTGAATTAAATGTTTGACGAACTGAAACTGTGTATTTACCGCCAGCTTTGAATACTTGTTCGACAAAAAACACACGCTCTTCAATGGTTAGCATTTTAACAGTGACAAAAACGAACAAACGAACAAAAGAACTAAATTTAAACTTTCACGTCAACATGTAACGACACACACCAACGATACTACTGACGCTGGCTGAGATAAACGAAACAGTGGAATGTTGGGAGAGTCCACTTGAAGGGAAGTAACACAGGCAGGCGAACAATCATACGGCACTGCGGAGAGACTTTTTGAACACCCCGTATTAATTCGAGGAATAGACCTGATGTGAGACACCAAAACTCTTTCAACCATATTCAGTTTTGTAACATCTACGAGAAAATTATATGTGAACCTCAGGACCTTGTTGTTTCCTCTAAACAAGATTTAACTTGGTGTTACAATGATACAGAAACTAAAAGACTACAGACAAGGTATGCCTACAATAGTGAAAGCTCCTTGAAAGGCTGTAAACATAGCAATGAATTTACCATTTCCTATGACTATCAAATCCTAAATAACTAATTTGTGAAACAAATTAAGTTAATTATAAAGATTTCATACCAGTAAATCAAAAGATTATTGAAGACTATTAACATTGCTGTCTACTGACAGAATATGAATCACAAATACTAAATACATCAACGTTTCATTGCATCCATCCTATTAACAGAGTTTCAGCTTTATCAGTATAATATTTGCAATATGAAGATTCACTGTTCACTTACAGGGAACCAATTTAATTTCTCTGTTAAAATCATATTCTCTGCTAGTTAAAATGTAATAGGCATTATTAACGGTACTTAAAGGTGTTTCATAACAACGCGCATGTCCTCCTTACTTCTGAAGAAAAGCTGTGAATACATTGCACTACCAAGATTGAGCATGAAAGCTGGTAACATTATTTACAAATACTGTCATGGCACAGACTACAGAAATTAACGTTTCTTTCAGGCAAACTCTTATTTACAGCGTAATTGAGAAAAACGATTTTTCAGATGTCTTTACGCTTTTCACCGTAAGACAGAGGACTGACGTTAAATGACGCAATAGCAAATGCAAATGTGTAATTAGATAGGTATCAGCTACCTGGCAATATTTTACAGGCTACGTATACTCAACATTCACGCAATTTTTCACCATGATAATTTAGTAGTAGATGTGGTTATAACACACTGAGCTATCAGTACCACGCCACTGTCATTTAATTGGTGAAGTATTGTTGAGAGGTAACTGTAGCGTATTAGCAGAAAAGACATGCGTGACATGAGGACTGTGTACGACCGGCTGTTAAAAGCCGTGATGAATATGGGGTCTTTCTCATCTTACATCAGAGCCACAACTGCGCTACCGTGTGGGTGACGGAAAGTGAAGAGGAGGCCATCCTGTAGCGACGTTTTAACATATTCATAGTGACCTGTTGCACAAGAAGAACTACTTACTGGTCCTATAACTTTTGTTATAATAATTAATTTAGAGATCTAAAAGATAAGAGGTTAAAGTTAAAGTAGAGCTAGACTTTTAAAAAAAAATCTCACGAGATTGATAAGGATGCTTCGCAACTTTATACTGAACAATAAAATAAAAAATAATATATAAAAGATAGAAACTGAGAGATAGATCCTGTAGTGACGTTTTAACATATTCATAGTGACCTGGATGCATATCTGGCGTGCCAATTCCATTACGCAAAGACATTTCATGATAACCGAGATTAGGAGCGGCCATTGGGCACATTAGTGTCCACAGAGTGTCCAAGGGTGAAATAGAACGGTCTAATTTAGAGAAAACAGAACTCAGAAGATGGAAGTTTGTGCCGGGATATTTTTGCATTACACGGTTTGGTCGACAAGAATTTCACTAAGAACAACTGAATTCTGTCCCTTAATTGCAATGCCTACAGATGTTTGGAGTGTAATGCCTAATGATGTGGCAGGAAAAGTAAGAGTTTCTTGCGGTTTTTAATGCGTTGGGAAGTACTGGGTTTCATTCACCGTAGACTAATAGGAGTTACAGGTAGTGGCAGTAGTGTCAAACAACGGGGATAAAACTTTAGTCTATCGAAATGTACAACCACCATGTTGTCTGTCAATTGTAGCTGAGCATTTACAGGTTATGTAAGCTGCAAAATCTGATATGAGCCCTCAAATAGAAGAATCTGTCAGTTCCCCATTCTTGACTACAGAATTTCTGAGTAAATCCTAACCATCCTGTGAGTAGGGCTGTAGTACAGCGTATTTATTGCTCTTCTTTTGACTTGTCTAGCGGCCCCCCTCGAATTATTTTGTTGCGTCTTTCTTCAAATAACATAAGTCACACCTCTTAGTAACTTTTCTAATTGCAAAGGGGAGCTCATTTTTCAGCCGCATACGACCTAACAAAATGAGTGTTCAGTCAACTCGTGGGATCGACTATTACAGATAGATAAGATACCTATCCCGACCACTATTGGTCTTATTAACTCGGTAACAGAGCATCTGTGATCATCTTGCGCACGCATTCTACCCTGCCATTTGTCTTCTGACGAAAAGGGGTAGTTCTCCACTTCTTAGCTCTCAAAATTTTGCAAACTTACACAAATAGGGAAGCTATAAAACCTGTCACTTTGTCTGTAAGAACCATGTCAGGACTTCCAGAAGGTAGAACCAGATGGGTGACGAAGGCTTTTGCCAAGTAAGATAAAATTTGTCCCTCGGCCTGCGAGAGTCATGTCAGCACTTCGAAAAGGTAGGAGAAAATTGGTGACGTAGACATTGGCCAAAATTTCCGCTGTCGTATTAGCAACAGAAACAAGAAAAACATGAAAGATGATTGATGTATTTGTGCATTTGTGTTATTTGAAGGAATGGTCTGGTATGTCATAAGCTACTATATCAAAACGTCTGGAGGTCTGTGGCAGAACTGACGTTGAGATTTGGGGTCTGGTCTATTGTGCCCTGTGTGCTTAAGAAATGCAAATACAAAAGTAATCTTCAGTATCGCGTTTTTGATCCTTCCAACAATACATGACTGCAACCTGAGCATTTGTAACTGACTTTTCGCTGTGACAAAGTTGAATGTTGTCATGCAATTGCACGATAATTTGGCACTAGAAAATTTTTGGTATTGCCAACTTATTCCTTGTGTTGTCTCCTGACACAAATTATGGAAGAGTGACAAATTAGTGATGCTGTGGATCTCGCTACTCTGCCTCCTGCAATTCAGCAATAAGTGCCTCAGCTCCTTCTAATGTCTAGTACATCGGTATTTTGATGCAATTTGCGAGGCTTGTGGTGGACGTCATAATTGTATTTGCTCAGCTTTACAGCCAATAGTATCAGTCGATTAATCGGATCTTTCAAATATAAGAGCCACAACGAAGAAGCATGATCAGCGACTACATAAAATGCCTTCCATACATGTAGCACTTAAAGTAAGTAGTTCATTCGAAATACCAGACCCAGAGTTTTTTTATGTCTGCTTTGTTGAGCTGATGGGATGCGTAATCAGTTGATTTTTTACGCTGTCTTGTTCCTGGCTTAAAACATAACCCATAAAACATATCCCATCACTTATATCACAGGACTAGTACCAATGAACGAATAAGGGAGATTTTGTCAGAATATCTTTAATTTTGTAACCCTATATACAGATACTTGTTTTTTAAATAATTTTGTTAAAAGCTTTGTGATGTGGCACAATCTTTCACAAATCAATGATACTAATTAGCGAGGCCAATAAATGACTGCAGTCCTTCCTCGTTCTTAGTTATAGAGAAATCATTAACAGTAAAATGTGGATCTGGTTTTATGTCAGCGGAACTCACTATGTCGCTTTGGTATTGCACTTGATACCTGGAAAGAAAACCTCTCAAATTTTAAACTTAAAGTGGAATCTTGTAAGTGCAGTAATACACTTCTTAGCCATTAGGCATGTTCCTCTACCATTCTCAAAAACATAATTATATAAAGGTATACTATATATTTTTTGAAGGACATCATCTTTCCACCAGTGACTGTTATAAGTTTTTCTTACACTATTGCAATTTCGACCTTAGGCCATTACCAAGTGCTGATATTATGGCTTTAAGCCATGTCAACGTTATGTGAGCTGACACATTTGTATGTCGCTGTCAATATTGTTAAATACACTCGTGACGCTGTTACACAGTGCGAGCACACGTATTCAAACATTGTAAAACAATATAATCTGTAGGTGCACATGTTTGTTAAACCATCACTAATCACAAATGCAATGCAACTAGTGATCAACTGATAACTACGTAACGTCACAGATTTTTGTAAACAGCTGCTTCAACATTACGTCATATGACACCGCCCAGAACGTTGGCATGACCAACTTTCGGAATCTAATATTTGTTACTGAAATCCAGGATGCCATCTCAGATTACGACAGAGTCACTACACGACTTCAGGGGTGTCTACATGATAACACGCCGAATCAGAGGGGTGTCTAAATAGCATCCGCCCAACCAAAAAAGAGCATCAAGTCAGCGAATGTGGGCTGTTGTCATGTGGCCCAGGGAAGCATCGTCGCTCAATCGCCATGCAATAAGCGTCAGTTATCATCACTCAACGGGACTGCTTGCCATACTATCCTGCATCTAGCACTGATGGGTACACGGGTCAAACTGGGACCTGACTAACGACTGTACACTTACGAGGGTCACTCCAAAAGAAATTCACACTACTTTTGTAAAAATACAGTTTTCATTCTGCCTGTGTGAAAGTTTTACAGTGTGTAAATACATACTTCCCGATTGTTTTCAAACTTAGTTCTACCTGTTCCCGTGAGTGGCGCCGTCACAGCATGTCTTCAAGATGGCTGCTACACTTGAAGTTCGTCAGAAGCAACTGCTGTCATAGAATTCCTGTGCTGTGAAAACGAGACTTTGGGAAACACCCACAAGAGGTTGAAAAAGGTGTATGGAGATGCTGCTGTCGATCGCAGTACAGTTAGTCGGTGGGCAAGCAGGTTACGTGATGAAAGCGGGCACGGCAATATTGAGGATTGTCCTCGCAGCGGCAGACCTCGTACTGCACACACTCCACACAATGTGTAGAGAGTTAACGAATTGGTGACTGCTGACAGACGCATCACAGTGAACGAATTGTCACTCTACGTTGGGATAGGGGAAGGAAGTGTTTGCAGAATACTGAAAGTGTTGGCGTTAAGAAAGGTTTGTGCCAGGTTCATTCCCAGGACGCTGACAGTGGCTCACAAAGAGACAAGAAAAACGGTATACAGCGAACTTTTGGAACAGTACGAGAATGGTGGGTATACATTCGCTGGTTCCAAGATGGCTTAAGGCAGTTGACAGGGATGGAAATTATCTGGAGAAATGAAAATATTGTTCCTAATGGATGTATCTACGCACTGTAAAACTTCCAAACATGTAGAATAAAAGATGGATTAAAAAAAAAAAAAAACAGTGTGCATTTCTTTTGGAGTGAACCTCGTAGTAATTCGCATTGTTGGAAGCTACCAGCCATAAACTTATGGGCGTGTTTGCTCCCCGTATGACACCATCTTCGTTGAAAGCCACTGATGGGCCACCCACCCACCCATCATGTGGCTCTGATACACACACAGCTGCGTCACCAGTGCTGACGCAGTGGTCAGCTCGTGCTGGGTTGCCTTCCCAGTTAGAAAGCTCCGCTCCGAGCCACGCTACATTGTCTACGGCGGTTATGGTATCATGACAGTGCACATCGCTTAGAATCGTGGGTTCGTCGGCCATCCTGCCTACTGGACGTGGACCTGGAATATTATTGTAAACTGTTCAAGTCCAATAAATGTATCAGGTTGCAACGTGAGCATTGCTGAATGTTTTGCTGCCCATTACTGGCGAACCCACAAGCTCAGAGTGATAGTCGGCATGGTCACCTTAAGGAGGCTACACTCGCTCGCACACACTCCAACGGGGTCAGAAGTACCTTAGGCTGCCGAACCCATTACGTCAGGTAGTCTGTAACTCGCAGTAAGGAAAAATGTTTTCATAGCCCTCTTAATATTTCTTGAAGTACCTGTTGACTAAACGCTAAATTGACTTACAGAAAAAGTGTTGTAATCACAACAAAACATTAAAATATAAAGGTATCAGTATGTTAAACACTGCCAGCAAAGTATACAATGAGATGATAACTCATGGGATACTTATTAATATCGTGTCAGACCTCCTTTGGCTCGGCGTTGTGCAGCGACTCGAGGTGGTTTGAAGTCAACACGTCGTTGGAAGTCCCTTTCAGAAGTACTGAAGGATGCTCCCTCAATAGCCGTCCACAATTGCGAAAGTGCTGGCAGTACAGGACTTTTTACACGAATTTGGTGGCCAAATCAATTGCTCTAATTGTTCAGAATGTTGTTCAAATCAATAGTTGCGCAACGTCATCCACGAAAATTCCGTCTTTGTATGGGAGCATGAACAACATGAATTGCTGCAAATGGTCTCCAAGTAGCCGCACATAACGGTTCCCACTCAATGATCGTCTCAAATGCACCAGAGGCCTCAGTCCGTTCCATGTACGAGGGCAGTTCAATAAGTAATGCAACACATTTTTTTTTCGGCCAATTTTGGTTGAAAAAACCGGAAATTTCTTGTGGAATATTTTCAAACATTCCCGCTTCGTCTCGTATAGTTTCATTGACTTCCGACAGGTGGCAGCGCTGCACGGAGCTGTTAAAATGGCGTCTGTAACGGATGTGCGTTGCAAACAACGGGCAGTGATCGAGTTTCTTTTGGCGGAAAACCACGGCATCTCAGATATTCATAGGCGCTTGCAGAATGTCTACGGTGATCTGGCAGTGGACAAAGCACGGTGAGTCGTTGGGCAAGCGTGTGTCATCATCGCCGCAAGGTCAAGCAAGACTGTCTGATCTCCCGCGTGCGGGCCGGCCGTGCACAGCTGTGACTCCTGCAATGGCGGAGCGTGCGAACACACTCGTTCGAGATGATCGATGGATCACCATCAAACAACTCAGCGCTCAACTTGACATCTCTGTTGGTAGTGCTGTCACAATTGTTCACCAGTTGGGATATTCAAAGGTTTGTTCCCGCTGGGTCCCTCGTTGTCTAACCGAACACCATAAAGAGCAAAGGAGAACCATCTGTGCGGAATTGCTTGCTCGTCATGTGGCTGAGGGTGACAATTTCTTGTCAAAGATTGTTACAGGCGATGAAACATGGGTTCATTACTTCGAACCTGAAACAAAACGGCAATCAATGGAGTGGCGCCACACCCACTCCCCTACCAAGAAAAAGTTTAAAACCATACCCTCAGCCGGTAAAGTCATGGTTACAGTCTTCTGGGACGCTGAAGGGGTTATTCTGTTCGATGTCCTTCCCCATGATCAAACGATCAACTTTGAAGTGTATTATGTTACTCTTCAGAAATTGAAGAAACGACTTCAGCGTGTTCGTAGGCACAAATATCTGAACGAACTACTCCTTCTTCATGAAAACGCAAGACCTCACACAAGTCTTCGCACCCGAGAGCAGCTCACAAAACTTCAGTGGACTGTTCTTCCTCATGCACCCTACAGCCCCGATCTCGCACCGTCGGATTTCCATATGTTTGGCCCAATGAAGGACGCAATCCGTGGGAGGCACTACGCGGATGATGAAGAAGTTATTGATGCAGTACGACGTTGGCTCCGACATCGACCAGTGGAATGGTACCGTGCAGGCGTACAGGCCCTCATTTCAAGGTGGCGTAAGGCCGTGGCATTGAATGGAGATTACGTTGAAAAATAGTGTTGTGTAGCTAAAAGATTGGGGAATAACCTGGTGTATTTCAATGCTGAATAAAACAACCCCTGTTTCAGAAAAAAATGTGTTGCATTACTTATTGAACTGCCCTCGTAGAAACATCCCACTCCTTATTGAACCACCACCAGCTTGCACAGTGCCTTGTTGATCCATGGCTTCGTGGGGTCTGCACCACACTCAAACCCTTCTATCAGCCCTTTCCAGCTGAAATCGAGACACATCTGACCAGGTTACGGGTTTCCAGTCTTCTATGGTCCAATCGAGATGGTCACGAGCTGAGGAGATGTACTTTAGGCGATGCCGTGCTGTTAGCAAAGGCACTGGTGTCGGTCCTCTGCTGCCACAGCCCATTAACGCCTAATTTCCCCACACAATTGTAACGGATATATATTCATTATACGTCCCACATTGATTTCTATAGCTATTTCAGTGTTGTTTGTCTCTTAGCACTGACAACGCTACTCGAAAGCATGCTCTCAGTTGCTAAATGCTCACTGCGTTCTCGGTGGTGAGATGTGATGCTTGAAGTTTGGTAATCTCGGCACCACTCAGCGTTCAGAGAGTGTTAATTGCCGTCTTGGGGCTGTAACCTTTTCACATGAATCACTTGAGTACAAATAACAGCTCCACCGATGCACTGTCCTTTTATGCCTTGTGTACCTGATACAATCGCCGTTGTATATGTACATACCGCTATCCATCATTTTCCTGACCTCAATGCATTCTATTGTATTACATTACAGATTAGACTAGAACTGAACATTTTTGCAGTAAATGACCAAACAGAAGAACATATAACTGGAACGAACATCTGGAATGAATGAAAGTAAAAGTATTCCATAGATAGCCTTACAATACAAGCCCGTTAATAAAAAACTGGACGACAATGAAGAGAGAGACTAGTTGTCATTAATAACCTTATGGCCACCGACGATCTCGTCTACGTCGCTGATTCAAAAAAATCTAATCTCACACGCGAATCTGACTCCGGCGCTAGTTTAAATCCCACTGTTCTTTCATACAGTAGCTGGAAAATTCGTCTTCCTCTATTATAATAGGATGAGCGGGGAACTTATTCTTGATATTCACCCAAATTGTCTCTGAAGGGCTGTGCTACTAGGACACATCTTTGAATCTTACGTTCAACCAAATTCTTTCATATTGACATTCCATTTTAATCTCACTAGATAGGTTACCGTCACTGGAATTCCTAATCGGTAGTCATTAATGTACATCGAACTGTTTGGGACGCTCATGAAGAGTCGTGTCTAGGATTCTTAATTTATATCTTTATTTTTATTAGTTATTAAGTTTACGATGGTAGTAAGGAGGCCTGTCTCACCGTAGTATCGTTAGACGTCTTATCTTGCACCGTGTGCTTTCGTTTACATCACGTCAGGGTTGTAGTGGCTCACCCTCAGTCTGGGACTAGTTTTCCCAAGAGTATACAGTAATTTAGCGGACCCCTCAGATTTCCCTTGGCAGCTATTCAGTTTACGGCCTTCCTGAAATCGCGTCACATTTCATCTATCCTGTCTGCGGTGACGATAACTACTCGTATGTTTCGCGTGAATGAACACGCTAGAAGTGCAGTTGTTTACAGCTGGTTTAATCGCACATCTTTTAGGGTAAACATCTTCACCTTGTGAAGGTGGATTGATGATGGTCCATGATATACAGAGAAATCGAAATAAAAAGACGACAAACCAATGTCAATGTAATTAAATTTATAAATTATTTTGTCAGTGGTTAGTCATACTTTTATTTCGTATTCACTTATGGAAACTACTCTCAATTGACCATGCATTGGTACCATTCCCATCAGTTAGTGTTTTACACACAATTATAAGTTTAAGCCTTTGGGTTTGTAAGAAAATACATAAAAATATGAAGAAACAAGCAAAGAGAGGTTTCTGCTAAGAATTCCGCTTTTCCTGCAATTCCTGTTATCGAGAACCCCATTTATTACTTTTGTCACCGATAGTCTTCATCTGGACGAAACAGGTAATACTGTATAAGTTAGTTATCTACAAATCGAATTCTCCTTTTTTTTATGAATTCCTTTATTTTTCTCACCTCTTTGTTGTGTTGTGTCATTACTTGAGAGGACTGGCAAAACTTACTGACTGATCCTTCCTTTGGGAAGACGACGTTATTTTCGAGGAACACTATTGAGAAAATTGAGAGATCCGGTATTTTGGAGGAGACTGCCGAATGATTGTACTGTCGTCAACGGCGCGTAAGGACCACGAAGATAAGATACGAGAAATTAGGGCTCATATGGAGACACATAAACAGTCGTTTTTCCCTTGTTCTATTTGCGAGTGGAACAGGAGGGAAAATGACTAGTAGTGGCTCTTCAGCTCATGGTCTAGAGGCTATCGTTGCTGCCTTTGGATCACGGGGTCACATGTTCGATTACCGGCCGCGTCGGGGATTTTCTCCGCCCGGGAATTGGGTGTTTATGTTCTCATCATTCGAGACGTGTCGGGACTGGAAATCGAAAGATTGGGAACTTGTACGGACGCTGAAGACCACGATGTTGAGCGCCCCACAAACCAACATCATCATCGACTAGTAGTGGTACGGTGTACCGTCCGCCCCGCACCGTACGGTAGCTTTCGGAGTCTCTGTTTATAGGTATATGTAGATTTTGTGTACTTGTTCGTCGACAAAGAATACTTCTACCATAATTTTACGATATATCATAATCTACTCCGGGAGCCACTGTGGAGTGACGTTCAAATTACTGGGCAAGTCATTAAATATATGACTTTACCATTAGTAAACTGAGGAAGACAGAAGTCTGATAACGCTAATTTGTTTCTTTCTCCTTTTTAGAACAGAAACACCTGAAAGGCGGAAGTCTGTTTCAATACGAGATATGCTCAGGTACTACAGTTCTAACATTGAGATGTGCTTATGATCACCATGACTTTCAAACAGTAATCATATTATCAGAAATACTTCAGCTAGCGAGGAGCTGGGAATTGTAAGCTGCTGGGCAACAAAAAGCGCTTCATCCACAAAAGATAATTTATTAACAGTATTCTGCAAAGTTCTTATGAATTTCTTTGAAATAAGGGAAATTGAAGATTCAAATATTCAAATGTGTGTGAAATCTTATGGGACTTAACTGCTAAGGTCATCAGTCCCTGAACTTACACACTACTTAGCCTACATTATCCTAAGGACAAACACACACACTCACGCCCGAGGGAGGACTCGAATCTCCAGCGGGACCAGCCGCGCAGTCCAGACCACTCGTCTAGTCCCGCGCGGCAAAATTTGAGAATATGGAAAATTACTAATGAATTGTTAATATTTGCAATTAATAATAAATTCAGTTAAAGTTTGAAAGGGTGGCGTTGTGTCGACTTTTTGCCAAATAATTTGAAGATGACATCCTGATATTTCAGCCATTTCCAGAGCACAGAGAAAATTTTCTCTTAACAAATCACCCAAAGAAAATTATAATAGTCATCATATCTGTGGACTGTAAGTCCAGAAAACCAGACAACCAATGGACAGCCATACATATAGGCCCTAGCTAAATAGGAAAAATAATACATAAACTCCTTCAATGAAATACAGTTGACTCAGGCTGGTTGCAAAAAAGAATGTATAAGAATATTTAAACAACAACACCCACAGGGCTTCCACTAAACGAAGCATTTTCATCGTGAGTACTAAATTAAATGACATAGGCAGCACAAATATTGATCAATTAAAGACCCGCTAAACAAGGATGACTCTATCAGAAAGAGATAGAGAGCTTTAGCAATATGAGTGAGCTACCGGTAAAGAATCAACTATTAACTCAAATCTAAAACATAGAATGTAATAATTCGCACAGTATAGCGAATAGCTTCGAATGTTCGTACACTCTATACACTATCGACATCACCATGCCATTTCAACAGGCACAAATGATATGTTTGAATAATTCCACTTTGCCTGTGCATTTTATAGCCATAAATAGCAGATTATGTTCCAGGGTCGTCATCCACCAAATCCGAGTGACGTGCATCACGGGAATATAAGTTGATAGAACAGCTCCACCCATTCGCTCGGAATAATGTTCGATTCCAACAATCGCTCACAGCGTTCATGTCTCACATGACAGCCAGTACTTGCCCTTGGATGACCATCCTCCAGCATTTGGTGGTAAACGACTCAGACTGACAGTTGATTTTGTGTTACTATTTGTACTTAAGGTACGTGAAATTCAAAAGTCAAATCTCATTCTCCAAAACCGGTTCCAAGCAACTCTCAAAAATTCTCGAGAAAATGGAGTATGAAAATTTCCGTTGAATTGTAATTTACTGAATACAAGACCTCTTCTTTACCACGATAGGCAGCGTGGCTGACTCGGTAATATCGGAGTATGGTAACTGGTCAAACAGTGGATCGCTGGTTGTATTTTATTTGCAGTCTTTTTCTCGTCTTTTTTTCAGTTCGAAAACCTAAATCATTTATAAAATTCATCTAGTACATATTAACACATATTAAAT
The DNA here is from genome assembly GCF_021461395.2 of Schistocerca americana. Taxonomy (NCBI): domain Eukaryota; kingdom Metazoa; phylum Arthropoda; class Insecta; order Orthoptera; family Acrididae; genus Schistocerca; species Schistocerca americana. The sequence goes on along the minus strand of NC_060119.1, from coordinate 508,010,555 downwards.
TATCATTTTCTCTTCTAGTTTCTAATTAGACGTTATATGCTTTCCAAATATAAACTCATAATTATTGATAATTTGTAATAAATTTTTAGTAAATATTGTTTAGACTACAATACGTAACAAATTTATTAACGGTCTTTTGTAAGATACCGATAATTAACAATACATATTTGCAATGATAACTGGAATTATGTGTATGATATGTAATTAGAAACAAAATTATGTAAAATTTTCATAAGAAATGGTGATTAGATATACATTAATTATCATATACACACATAAAAAAAAGTTTTGAATCACCTAGGTTCCGAGATTTCCGGAACCTGTACAGAAAATTGGAATATAGATTAACATAAACATCATTTCCGTCCTTTATATGGCTCATGAAATCCATACATTGCATGTTGTACCACCATAGAGCGACACCTTCAGAGGTGATGGCCCAGATTGCTATACACACCGGTACCTCTAATATCCAGTAGCACGTCCTCTTGCATTGATGCGTGCCTGTACTCGTCGTGACATAATATCCACAAGTTCATCATGGCACTATTGGTCCAGATTGTCCGACTCCTCAACGGCGAGTCGGCGTAGATCCCGCAGAATGGTTGGTGGGTCAAGTCGTCCATAAACAGTCCTCTTCAATCTATTACAGGCATGTTCGATAGGCTTAATGACTGGAGAACATGCTAGCCACTCTAGTCGAGTGATGTCGTTATCCTGAAGGGAGTCATTCACAAGATGTGCACGATGGGGGCGCGAATTGTCGTCCATGAAGACGAAAGCCTCGTCAATATGCTGCGATATGGTTGCACTATCGGTCGGAGGATGGCATTCACGCATCGTACAGCCGTTACGGCGCCTTCCGTGACCACCAGCTGCGTAGGTCGGCCCCACATAATGCCACCCCAAAACATCACGGAACCTCCACCTTGCTGGACTCTCTGGACAGTGTGGCTAAGGCGTTCAGCCTGACCAGGTTGCCTCCAAACACGTCTCCGACGATTGCCTGGTTGAATGCATATGCGACATGCATCGGTGAAGAGAACTTGATGCCAGTCCTGAGCGGTCCATTCGGCATGTTGTTGGGCTCATCTGTACCCCGCTGCATGGTGTCTTGATTGCAAAGATGGACCTCGACATGGACGTCGGGAGTGAAGTTGTGCATCATGCAGCCTATTGCGCACAGTTTAAGTCGTAACACGACATCCTGTGGCTGCACGAAAAGCATTATTCAACATGGTGGCGTTGCTGTCGGGGTTTCTCCGAGCCATAATCCGTAGGTAGGGGTCATCCACTGCAGTAGTAGCCTTTTGGCGGACTGACGAGGCATGTAATTGACAGATCCAATCTGTCTGTATCTCCTCCTTGTCCGAACAAGGTCGCTTTGGTTCACTCCGAGGCCGGCCGATGTGGACGAGCGGTTCTAGGCGCTTCAGTCTGGAACTGCGTGATCGCTACGGTCGCAAGTTCGAATCCTGCCTCGGGTATGGATGTGTGTGATGTCCTTAGGTTAGTTGGGTTTAAGTAGTTCTAAGTTCTAGGGGACTGATGACCTCAGCTGTTAAGTCCCATAGTGCTCAGAGCCATTTGAACAATTTCACTCCAAGACGCCTGGACACTTCCCTTGCTGAGAGCCCTTCCTGGCACAATAACGATGAGGACGCAATCGAACGGCGGTATTGACCGTTTAGGCATGGTTGAACTACAGACAACGCGGGCCGTGTACCTACTCCCTTTGGACTGACTGGAAGTGATCGGCTGTCGGACCCCCTCCGTCTGATAGGCATGGTTGTTTACATCTTTGGGAGGATTTAGTGACATCTCTGAACAGTCAAAGGGACTGTGTCTGTGATACAATATCCACAGTCAACGTCTACCTTCAGGAGTTCTGGGAATCGGGGTGATGCTAAATTTTTTTTGATGTGTGTATTTGATGAATGCTTTATTCAAAGATGTGGTATTCGAACTGAACAAAAAAAGAAACTAAAACGAAAAACCAGAGTGAGATTCGAACCACCTATGTATTGATAACACGAGTGCGATTCTGCAATGATACCGCGTGAACCACACGGCCCACAGTGAACATCGTCTTAATTTTAAGAAATTAAAGTTCCTCTGAAAACTTCGAAGTCGATTTTCTCGAGAGTTTTTGAGAATGACATAGGACCGCTACGACCAATTTATTTTTAAGATCTGAACTTCACGTACCAAATTCATAGCAAATTAAATAAATCCGATTGACGGGCGATCTCCTTGCGAGCTGAGATGGCCGGCGTTCATTCAGCATGGCAGAGTATGAGGTTGCCCCCTGGCGAGACGCGAAACAGTTCGTTACTTTGCCACAATCATAACGGTTATGTCGCCCTTTGGATTGAATATCGAAACAACATATGGGTCATTATAACAATCAAAGCTTGAAATGAATTATTATTTCGATTTATCATCAAGGGGATGGGGCAGGGAAGGGTACTTTACGTCTATCTTTTGAATACACAACATGATTCAAAAAGAAACAACATTTCAGTTGTATATTACAAACTATAAAAGATATAAACACGTTGCCCATATGTCACTGGACAGAGGAAGTTTCGAAGTTTTGTCAAGGGTCTCTGTTGTTTGTTTCTAGCAACACGCCGACTACATCACAAAAGAAATCATAGATTGGATTGGAAGAAGTGAACAACAAGACCTTGTTCATTTTTTCTGGCCTTCGAGATCACCAGACCTCACATCAAGCAGTTTTTTTATCTATGGGGGAAGGGGTACAGAAAAGACAGAGACTTCGTCCTGTCCATGGTAGCTGCTCTTCGAGATACGTGAAACTGAACTGTTGAAAAATGGTTCAAATGGCTCTGAGCACTATGGGACATAACTGCTGAGGTCATCAGTCCCCTAGAACTTAGAACTACTTAAATCAAACTACTTAAATCTAACCTAAGGACATCACACACGTCCGTGCCCGAGGCAGGATTCGAACCTGCGACTGTAGCGGGCGCGCGGTTCCAGACTGGAGTTCCTAGAACCGCTCGGCCACCTCGGCCGGCTGAACTGTTGAAGCTCTCGATTCAATAGTGATTCGTGAGAAATGAAATGGACTATTGTTACGTTGTTTCTCGAACAACGCGTAGTGCTCATGTTGAGTGTGTTATAATGTCTGTACGAACAAAGAACTTCGAAACTTCCTCTACCCAGTGATGTGTGCAATGTGTTTCCATCTGTCAAAGCTGGTCAGTAATAAACAAATCAAATCTATTGTTTTTGAATCATTCTGTATTGTAACTTAGTCAAATGCCTTATTGTTTTTGATTATTTCTTTCACCAGATTCGGTAATCGTTTTAAGTGTTCCAATAAATCTTACCCCAAAATTTATGTCTTAATAGTGGATGTTACTTTTTCCAGCAAATTTAATATTCGTATTTACAGCTTCAGAACACTTCTTACTCGTCTACATGTCTTTAAAAAGTATGTACTGAATAAAAGTCAACTACAGATAACTTTTCGGTGGTCATAAAATACCCCTTCCATTAGTATACGCATTACAGGAAAAGCGTTGCTATTGCTAAGATTGTGCTAAAGGGTATTTTTCCGTTTCTGGACCCTCAGACATCACTATATATTAAAAAGTGTGTCCCCAATAAAAATTATCAACAAATAACGAAATTTGTTTACTTTTCAACTTATTGAGGTTGGAATAATGTACCCCATCTCCCATCCCCGCTGGTAGTACACATTATAAAAAATGAGTTGGTATTGCTAGGATTAAAATAAAATGCCTTTAAGCAAATTTTTAAGAAATAACACACTCAAAATAATTGTTCCACACATTATATATGATCAAGCAGATTGTTATGTAAAATTTGCTCAATGAACTGGTGACGGAATAGATAAGCTAGGCTTAGCCGGTACACAACCATCTCGGTGCCACCTGCCGTACGCCACCGAGCCGCCGCTGTGCCATTAGAACATCCCACGCCAACCACCCACCCTCTCATCCACCCACACACACACACACACACACACACACACACACACACGCAGCCGCCCAGCTTACTGGAGCCGCGGTGTTCCTGCCTCACCACACGAGCTGCAGGCACCTCACCGCCTCGATGCTACCCCGACATCGAGAAGACCATTGTCACTAAAGCACTGCTTTACAACTGCCAAACTGCCCAATCGTGGATGCTAATGGTACAACACGCACCGGAAAAGTATCAATTCTGTGTTGGTGTTCAGGTGTGGAGCCCTGTTGTTGTAGCTAGCTGATGGTTTAAGATGCCTACTAACTTCTTTCCCCAATGGAGGGAGCTGTAAAAGCAGTGGAGATCCACTTAAAGCCTTGTAGGAGCAGACTGCAGAGATAGCAGCCATCCCTGAAGAATCTTGAAAAAGAAAGAAAAACGAAGCCACCATCTGATTGCAACGTAACTCATGCGTTCAGACAACTTATTATGATCCAATTATGCACGGGGCTACCTCTTCTTTTGCGTCACGGTCCAGTGTCATAAATTTTTCCTGCTGATAACTCCATACTCCAGGGTGTTATACTTCTGAGTACGTGGGTAAACAACCACAGTATATTCGAGCTAACTGCCGTGTTTCTACCTTTTTAATTCCTTCTGGTATCACAGTTCATCTTAAACTTAGTCTCGAAATTCGGAGGAAGATCCAAAGCGATTTTGGTCGTATGTTAAGTATGCAAGAGGCAAGGCAGTCAGTCAATGCCTTCTCTGGGCGATAGCAATGAAAATACTATAGACGACAGAGCTGCTAATGCAGAGTTACCAAACACAGCCTCCCGAAACATCTTCACCAAACAAGACGAAGTAAGTATTACAGAATTCGAACCAAGAACCCAAGAACAATTGCCAACGTGAGTTATTTAGAAGTAGATTAGAAGTAGATATCCTCGGAGCAGTGAATCAACTTCAATCACTTAATAAAAATAAGTTTTCCGGTCCAGACTGTGTACTCTCGCAGCAACTACATACAAACATTATTCCTTTCAGAATATGCTGATGCAATAACTCCATACTTAACAATCTTATACAACCGCTCGCTCGACGAAAGATCCTTATTCATAGACTGGAAAAGTCACGGAAATATTCAAGAAACACAACAGGAGTATCTACTAAATTACAGGCCCGTAACATTAACGTCGATATGCAGCAGGATTTTGGAACATATATTGTTTTAGAACATAATGAATCACTTCGAAGGGGGTCTGGAACCTCGCGACCGCTACGGTCGCAGGTTCGAATCCTGCCTCGGGCATGGATGTGTGTGATGTCCTTAGGTTAGTCAGGTTTAAGTAATTTTAAGTTCTAGGGGACTGATGACCATAGCAGTTAAGTCCCATAGTGCTCAGAGCCATTTGAACCATTTGAACTTCGAAGGGAACGGTCTATTGACACACAGTCAACATGGATTTAGAAATCATAGTTCTTGTGAAATACAACTAGCTCTTTACTCACACGAACTGTTGAGTGCTATTGACATGGGATTTCAAATTAATTCTGTATTTTTAGATTTCCAGAAGACATTTGACACTGTACCTTACAAGCGGCATGTAGTGAAACTGCGTGGTTGTTGAATATCGTCTCAGTTATGCGACTGGATTCGTGATTTACTATCAGAGAGATCACAGTTCGTAGTAATTGACGAAGAGTCGTTGAGTAAAACAGAAGTAATTTCTGGTGTTTCCCAAGGTAGTATTATAAGGCCTCTGCCGTTCCTTATCTCTGTAAATGATTTAGGAGACAATCTGAGCACCCGTCTTAGGTTGTTTGCAGATGATGCTGTCGTATTAAAGTCATCAGAAGATCAAAACAAACTGCAAAAGGATTCAGAAAAGATATCTATTTGGTGCCAAAATTGGCAATTGACTCTAAATAATGAAAAATGTGAAGTCATCACATGGTTTCTAAAAGGAATCCGTTAAACTTCGGTTACAAAATAAATCAGTCAAATATAAAGACCGAAAATTCAACTGAATACTTAGGAATTACAATAACGAACAACTGAAATTGGAAGGAACACTTAGAGAATGTTGTGGGGGAGGCGAAACAGAGACTGAGTTTTATTCGCAGAACACTTAAAGATGCAACAGCTGTGAGTTCGTCCGTCGTCTTTTGAAGTACTGCTGCGCGGTGTGGGATCCTTACCAGATAGAACTGACGGAGAGCATCAAGAAAGTTCAGAGAAGGGCAACACGTTTTGTATTATCGGGAAATAGTGGAGAGAGTGTCGCGGACATGATACAGGATTTGGGATGGAAGTCATCAAAACAAAGGCATTTCTCGTTTTGACTGATCTTCTCACTAAATTTAAATTACCAAGTTTCTTCTTCGAATGCGAAAATATTTTGTTGACGCCGACGTACATAGGGAGAAACCATCATACGCACACAGCCAAAAAACTATGCCTTGTACTCGTAGTTTCTGACATCACTTGGTTGGTCGTGGAATGAGAAGAAGTCGATTTTTTTGTATGCAGAATGCAAACTCGAAATTACGAAACTACTGTGGATGATGTTTTATATTTTAATGGTTTTATGTTGTTTTAAGAGTAACTTTATAATATATACGACGTATACTGAGGGTAATAATATGACTAATAAGGTGAAGATGATGAGTGATGAACATGATGCGGATCGTATTGACCAAGCTGCTTCTGAAGTTTTTATAACGATTTAAAAGCGCACCTGCCACTGGTATCTTCAGGGCGCCACTGAAGGCAACCCTTATTTCTGCAATTCCGTAATGAATAACAACCACAATTCGTGAATCACCATTTAAAACGATTTTTTTCTTATTATTTTTTAAAGCTGTGTTTGATGTGTGTTTCTTTTTAAGATGCCTGATGATCTTATGATGTATAAAGTCTAATGCCAACATTATACTACATGCCATTATTGATCATTGTACTGTATTAGAGTTATTTATTAGCAAAGATGTAACTTTCGCGGAACTAACACGTATTTTGGACCTAAGGTGCTCTTCAGTTTGCGTTTTCTATCGTCATTCTTCTGGTGAGATCTTGGTAAAATGTGTTTTACGCTGTTTAGTGCTGGGGAAGCCCAGTTCGTATGGTAACCACTTTAATGTCTGTCAGCTATAGATTTTTTTTATAATCTAAGTATTACCTGTTTTGAGAAGTGAGAAGGTGTTATGAAATTTGTGTTGCTATCTATGCATGTCTGAAGTGTGCTACTATCCACGATGAGACTTCATCAATGAGAGTTTGTTTTTGTAATCACGTCTGAAATTGTTCTCCGGAGTCGTTGAGTGTTTCGTTTTGTTCGTAAATGTTTAATGTGAGTCCGATATCTATTCAGTTTGTTTGATTTTCAATACTTGACATAATTCTACCTGAAGTTCTCAATGACTTCTCTACAGTTAATTTTGCGTTGCTCTGGAATTAAATCCAAACTGTCTATTATGTTGAATGGAAAGTTGTGCGCATGTATTTGGTTTTTACGTCCGCTGAGAGAATGGAAAGTAGTGCGCATATTTTGTTTTTACGTCCGCTGATAGTTTCAAATGGATGACTGTTTCTCTTCTGTGTTTCTTTGTAACATTCATGTCAATGTAAGCTTTCCTGCACCGATGTTCAATGAAATTAACACGCATTAATTCCTTGCTCATTTGCTAAGTGGTATTATTTTTACTGAAATCAATGTTACAGTATGGTTTAGCACACCGAGGTACTTTTTGGCATGAAAACTTTTGTCGTTTTGGTCTTTGCTGTTTTTTTATTGCCTACAGCGAGTTTGAAAGGTGGTGACCAACGTCTTTTGAATCTCGTATTTGCAACGACTCCACACAGAAACTCACTAAGTCCCATAAAAAAATTAACTTGTTCGCAGTGTAGGTTAAATGTTTTCAGTCCTTATACGAAACTGAAATCAGAAAATATTGCCGAATGAAATTTCCGCTGATATCAAACTTCCTTGAGGATTAAAGCTGTATGCCGGACCGAGACTCAGGCCCTTTGCCTTTCTGGATTCTAGTGATTATTTTTTTTTTAACGAAGGTAGGATAAACAGAAACCTTTATTATTCACAAAACCATAGTACGTCCTTATATATTATAACTGTCCTGGAAGGATCCTCGTTGCCGTCCTACCGTGCAGCATGAAATAACAGCCGTCTGAGGCGCTGCAGTCATGGACTGTGCGGCTGGCCCCGGCGGAGGTTCGAATCCTCCCTCGGGCATTGGTGTGTGTGTTTGTCCTTAGGATAATTTAGGTTAAGTAGTGTGTAAGCTTAGGAACTGATGACGTTAGCAGTTAAGTCACGTAACATTTCACACACATTAAAAAAAAATTTTTTTTTTTTAAAATAACAACAAAGCCAAAGTGGGGCCAACTCCGGCACCCTTAAATAAAAGTATTTATAGATTTTAAAACAAAATTCGAAGTAACATTCCATTGCAAGTGTTAGTTCTTTCTAGGTCGCATACTCGCATAGTTGTCCTTAGCTGATCACTTTACTTGGTCAGTTTCACAACGACAGCACCGCCTCTCATCTTTGCGCACCCGGCACACCCCAAGTATATGACGGGTCCGCAAAAACCGTTACTAGAAAATTGGCATACCAATCCTTGTACTTTCGTAGCCATAACACTTTTGTGTGTCCATCTTGCAAGTATTGCCAGTAATCCAGTACGTTCAGACCCGTGTCTCTACATATGTAATTGACCGTCATACCTCTGATCCATGCCACTGCGTTCGTCTTATGACGCGGAAAATACGTTTCCTCTGGAAAAAATACTATGTCGGAAGATATTGCTGTATAGATAGTGCGCCGTATGAACGCTATTATCTTCCTTGGTAGAGTCCAGACAGCCAATGCCTCGTCGCAGACCAGCCGGTGGTCGTCCGTATCCAGCACGCCGCATTGCTGACACATGGGCGAATCCGCCAAATTTATTGCGTACTTTTTATCATTCTAGGGTATTTCCGTTTCACTACAATGTACCATGTTGACGCTACTGTTGTAGATAGGTGGGGGTGGTGTACCGTGCGCCACACCACGTGCCAATTAACGGCTGGATATTTCCGTTCGACCCTGTTCCGGCCATCTGTCGAAGAAACAGAAGGTACACGTCCTTCGATGTCGACTGTCGGGACGTCGGCAAATGCTCTCGAACGTAACTGTGTTCAACGATGAACGTGCGCACATACGTTAACGGGGGCGATATATGGCCAACACTGACTGGGGGAGATGCGATGTTGGTACTAGTTCTTCGATGATCGTCCCCGTAAGGGAGCGATTCCTGTTGAGCCACTGTTTTAGCACAGTATTAATATACATGGCACGCGCGTTCTCGTGCTTGTTCACTAAACAACGCCCCCCTCTCGCTCTGGGAGGGTAAGCGTGTTGTACTGTGCCTCAAAGCCATCGTGCGCGTCAAGGGGAGAAGGCGTGTCAGGTGGCACATCATGGGCGCGAGATAAAGGTTGATGAGTAAAACTCGCTGCAGCATATCCATCGACCGTAGGGCGTTTAGTCGTACTGACGTGCGGACTCTGAGTAACAGCCGTCGGTAGTTGTCGGCAGCCGTTCCCGCCGCCTCCTTACGAAATGTGATACCCAACCAGCGGAGATTTGCACCACAGGTAAGGGTCCTTCCGTTCCTGGTTCTAGTCCACGCCCCCCCCCCCCCCCCCACATGCGCGAATTGTGATTTTCAGAAGCTGACCTCGCCGCCAGCTGCCATCCCATATGTCTCTAGCCAATCCAGTGCTGATTGAGTCTACCTCTCATTCCGGATGATGAACACAATGTCATCAGCGTATGCCCTGCCCTGCGAGGCACGGTTCTAAGGCAATCACATATAGGAGAATCGACAAGGGGAAACCCTGTCTGACTGATCTTAAGCTCTTAAAATACTCAGTTCTCCCTCCGCCTCCGTCGATCACCATCGCTGATCTGGCGCCGTGCAACACCGCATCACTGCAGTGGTGAATAATGGCGAAACACTCATCCTATGCATCACCGCCGCGAGGTACACATGATCCACGCGGTCAAAAGCATGATCGAAATCTACAGCAACCAGTGCCCCCTGGAGGCGGCATGCAGCCGCGAGGGTGACGACGTCACGATTGTCTCCCAAGGCTGTGTGGATATTTCTGCTGCTGCCAAGACAAGTTCCGATCGGCATGAATTCGATCCGCCAGCGACGTTTTGACAAGACTGCCCAGTATGCGCGTGAAGATCTTGTAGTCACTATTAAGGACGATCAAGGGGCGATAATCACAAGGCTTGGGTATCGGTATCATGAGCCCTTCCGTGAATTTAATGTGAGCCGGTACGTCTTGCCGCAGAAGGTCATTTAACATCCATAACCACATCGGTGTCATAATGATCACAAAGGTACGGTAAAATTCCAATGGGAATCGGTCTGGACCTGGGGACTTGTTGCAGACACCTCGTGTAATCGCTTCATTCAGCTCTTGACAGGTAATTTCAGATAACACGTCCGCTTCCCCGTTCACACGCGTCGTGTTCAAAAAATGTTCAGATGTGTGTGAAATCTTATGGGACATAGCTGCTAAAGTCATCAGTCCCTAAGCTTTCACACTATTTAACCTAAATTATCTTAAGGGCAAACACACACACCCATGCCCGGGGGAGGACTCAAACCTCCTCCAGGACCAGCCGCACAGTCCATGACTGCAGCGCCTGAGACCGCTCGGCTCATCCCGCGCATTACTCGCCGTGTCTAGGATCTCTTCCAGGACGTTCCCCAGCTCCCCCTGGCACTCCCCGTTGCTCGCATAGAATGTGCTAAAGTGATCCGCCAACGACTGTGCCCCTTTGTGTTGAAAAACGATGTCATCACCGAGATCGACCTCATGAGTTAACGTCCTTCGTCTTCTCCTTCTTTCCTTTATCACATAATGCATCGAAGAAACCTCGTTGGGCAGGCAGTCATGCGACCTCTTGCGTATCATCATACACGCCATCTTTAGCGTCGCAAATTGTACCAGCTTCGCCTCGACTCAGTAGATGGCCGTCTAACATTCAGGTGTAGGTAGTTGAGCTAACAGTTCCCGGGGAGCCGTAACCGATTAACATCCTGCATAAAGCTGGCTTCGCACACTCGATCCACCACTGCAGGACAGAACCGTAAGAATTTTGTCGACGGAGGTAGCCATGCCACGCGCCTTCCACCATGCGTCGGTATCCTGCATCACGCAGGTGGGAGACGTTCGTCTTCCAATTACCCCTCCGTCTCCATACACCTCCAGCTCCCGAAGTTCTTGTCTAAGAGTATAGTTAGGATGTCCTTTCTGTCGAGCACACAATTAAAATCTCCGCCGAATATGCAAGCATCGTATAGTCCCTGGGACAGCGGTGTAACCTCACGGGCGTAAAAATCTGCTCTGTCCCTTCTCTTATCGGATCCTAACATTGCGTATATATTCATCAAGCGTATTCCAACTATGGTCACGGCCGTACCACGGGCTGAAGGCAAATACTCTACTTCGTCTGCACGTATCCCTTACTTCAATAGTATCGCTGTGCCAACGCCTCTCTCGTCACACGGGGAACAATAAATTTCCTAACTGCAAAAGTCCGAGGGGGAAGTACCCGAACTTCCTGTAATAGCTCTATGTCTAAATCTGCAGCCTTTATCATGTCACTGAGCATCTTGATTTTTACCGGCGTCCCAGTGCTATTGATGTTAACAGACTCTATCCAATAAGCTTGTTGCATGTCTGTGAAACGTAGGCAGGGCACCTTCCGATCGCTAATTCTTCCGTACACTGACTGCTTTCTTACTAACGTCCCCCACCGTCCCCTCATATGGTCTGCCGTTATTCCGTGCACACTTCCGGTCTTACACCGGGAGACTGTGTGGGAACAGTTCCTTCGGTATCATCTGTTCCCCATGGGGGTGTGCGATGCCACTATCCGAATGTACTGTAATATTTTTAGACCATGCGGCATCGGACGTCTGGAAAGCAGCTATCGCGTGTAATAAGCCTGAATAGCTTTGCTATGTAGTTCAGACTACTACACGGAATTACTAAATAAATATTGGCGATGGCGTACAAGAAATCGAATGTTAAATTAATTATGATTTTCATTAACAAAAATAACCTCTTTGAAGTGACTGAACAGAATGCACTAACTGGTGTACGTTAATCACGCCTAGCAGGCGAACAACATTTGCGTAACGCAATATACACACACATATGATAAACACTTGAACTTGCTATAAGTTAGATTGATCTACACCAACTGTCAGTAATGATTTTAATGTTACTGAATTTGCATTGTACTGAAGGTACAATGAGTGCTGTGGTGGCAATAAATTCTTTAATTGAATAATCAATGAACTCTATAGAACTGATGGTTACTAGAGATATTAAAAACATTACTTTAGAATCATTTTGCTCTAATGAAACTGAATGAGTTTTTACGTTGATAATGTACTGAAAAGCCACCACATCTAGTTGAACTGTACTTAATGTGGCACAGTACCTGGCGTCTTCTGTCAGTTGTATAATCCGACGTTTTTTGGAAATTTTCAGTGTTAACTCCGATTATATCCTCTTGTTGCATTAATACGCCGATACTCATGTAATATAGCCTTTTTACTGGTATTGGTGCACACACAGTGATGGATTTGGCATAATAATGAACTATTTTCTGTAAATAATTGGTGATAGTCGTGGAATGCACTTTGAATCACAACTTATTATTTCACTCAGACATTACACTGTAGAGAACTTGACTTGATAAATACATAAACTGGTTCGCTACGGATAAATGTACTTGTTATGGCGGTGGTATAAAATGCACTGTTCATAAAAACACTGTCGTACGATAACTACTAGTTCGTTGCTTGTGCTGGAGTGAGCTGATCAATGGATCTCATATGGTAGTAAGATAACATTGCAACATTAGCTGCAGACACTGGTCACTTCATACCTTGCTGCTGGTCGCTGCAGTCCGTCGTAAACTACGCAGACTTCCACAAAGCGTGCCATGTGCCTTTTTTGGACGGGAACAGCAACTATATCGCTCACAAGCAGTCTCCGTCTCGTTGCATCCTGCAAGCCTTATTGTCCATTTGACTTGCTGACACATCACAAATCCAGTTCGTGTTTGTTGTAAGCTCACTTTTAACTGTCTATAAGCAACGTTACCGTACCGTACTAAAACCGTCACTTTCGCGCCGCGTAATCTCTGTTCTGCATTTGAACAGTTCCAGAACACATCTCTCTCTACTGCCAAATTCACGCGCCAACCTGCATTGTCCGCGTTCTCGGGGATTTCCCTCACATTTAAACATTAATTTACTCTGTGCCAAGTTCTCTATTTACAAATGGACATACCATAACATTACCATATTCAGTTACATTCATATATATATATACAGGGTGAGTCACCTAACGTTACCGCTGGATATATTTCGTAAACCACATCAAATACTGACGAACCGATTCCACACACCGAACGTGAGGAGAGAGGCTAGTGTAATTGTTTAATACAAACCATAAAAAAATGCACGGAAGTATGATTTTTAACACAAACCTACGTTTTTTTTAATGGAACCACGTTAGTTTGTTAGCACATCTGAACATGTAAACAAATACGTAATCAGTGCCGTTTGTTGCATTGTAAAATGTTAATTACATCCGGAGATATTGTAACCTAAAGTTGACGCTTGAAACATCCGACGTTCAGTTGCGTGTTGTAACAAACAGCTGCAACATACATCGCGTTTCTACAGAATGATCTGCCAACGTTGCTCGAAAATGTCCCACTGGAAACGCGTCGACGTATGTGGTATCGGCATGATGGTGCACCTGCACATTCCGCAATTAACACTAGGCTGACCCTTGACAGGATGTTCGACGGGCGTTTCATAGGACGTGGAGGACGCATAAATTGGCCAGCCCGTTCTCCTGATCTTACACCTCTGGACTTCTTTCTGTGGGGTACGTTAAAGGAGAATGTGTACCGTGATGTGACTACAACAACGTATTGTGGCAGCCTTCGGCGACATTACACCAGATGTACTGCGACGTGTACGACATTCATTACGCCAGAGATTGCAATTGTGTGCAGCAAATGATGGCCACCACATTGAACATCTATTGGCCTGACATGTCGGGACACACTCTATTCCACTCCGTAATTGAAAACAGCAACCAAGTGTGTACATGTACCTCACCCCTCATGGTAATGTACATGTGCGTCAGTGAAAAAGACCAATAAAAAGGTGTTAGCATGTGGACGTAATGTGCTGTTCCAGTCTCTTCTGTTCCTAAGGTCCATCACCGTTCCCTTTGGATCCCTACGTAATTCGGTGCTCTCCGATACACACGATCGAACAGTGGAGGAGTGGTACTCAAGCGTCAACTTTAGGTTACAATATCTCTGGCTGTAATTAACATTTTACAATGCAACAAACGGGACCGATTACGTATTTGTTTATGTGTTCAGATGTGCTAACAAAACTAACGTGGTTCCATTTAAAAAAACGTAGGTTTGTGTCAAAAAACATACTTCCGTACATTTTTTTATGGTTTGTATTAAACAATTACACTAGCCCCTCTCCTCACGTTCGGTGTGTGGAATCGATTCGTCAGTATTTGATGTAGTTTACGAAATATATCCAGCGGTAATGTTAGGTGACTCACCCTGTATATATATATATATATATATATATATATATATATATATATATATATATATATAACTAATACTAAATTAAAATTTTTACTATACGTAATAATATTATCCTAGTCTAATGCTTCTTTATTTCGTCGTCCAAGCGCAGCACTATTCAGATACTGTCTTACTCGTAGTGCTATTTCATTTGACTGTCGCCAGGCGGAAGCACCTGTGCTTTTGTTTGCGCAACTATCCAACAGATGGCATGAGCGTTCACTTATTCAACTGCAGCGCCTTGGCTATGCTTCGTTGTGGCATTACAGGTGGGTCTCCTGACCAGTCCCCTAGCGGCCCATTGTTGTGCGTCGTAGGCTCCGTAGCCTCCTCGGCAGCCTCTTGCCGTCGATTGAATTCCTCCGTTGTTTCTGGACCATCGTCGTCGGAAGGTCGTGTCGCCGTCCTGCTGGCCACCCTTGCACACGCGCTAGGCAGTCCTTCTGTATCCATGGTTGTCTGCTCTCTACCCGTAAACACCTCAGAATTGCCTGATAGATGAGAATGGTCGTTCTCCATCGTGAGGTGGAACTTCTTCCGTCGTTTTGGTGATCGCTGTTTTCGTTGCCGGGCCTCGGAATCAGAGGTCAGCATGGTCTCTCGTTGTTCGCAGGAGACGTCAGAATCGTGCGCCGTCGTATTATCGACATCTGTAAGTGCCTTATCTGACTGGGCCGCAAGCGGCACCGGAGAGAGGGCGTCCTGTGACTACTGCAGGCGGTCCAGCGAACGTCGTCCTTCCGTGGCTCGCCACGATGTGTCTCTGTCTCTGTGTTCCGGTTAGTTTCCGTCTCGTGGCCTATATCACTGCGTTATGGACGGGGAGCACAGCCAGATGAGGTGTGAGGGGCGAATCATCCCGTGGCAGCTGTAAGAACCTTCGTTGAGTACATTCAGAATGGACGTGTCCCTCATTCCCTCACCCAGAGCACTTTCTTGGTTGACAGAAACGAGGTCCTTGTCGGTGTCAGAGTAGTAGTTCTTCACATGCTACTTCGTTGATGAGCTTGACATAGACCACGTTGCTGACTGTAGATGAGTGTATTCCAACTAGAACGTCAGGTTCGATTTTTACCTCGTGCTGTAAAAAACGTTCGATCTCATAAGCCTTCGGTCGAGCATATTTATTAACAAAACTAAATTTCAGTGTCAATTTGCGGAACTACAAAGCCCTGATTCGTTCTATGTATTACCACGGCAGACTGATACACACTTAACGTAAACACTTCTCGCGCAGATGTACGGCAGGGATGTAAACACCGTCCGAACCGCTGTGCTGCTGAACGCTGACTGCGACTAAGCTATCCAAGCACAACTCAGGACCCTTCCTCACAGCATTCTTTCCACCGACCCTCATCTCCTTCCAGTCTTCTTAGAAACACTCCTGTGTAACTTACATGACTAGCACTCATGGAAGAAAGGATAATGCAGAGACATGGCTTAGTCTTGTTTCCTAGGCCGAATCCTGCATGTTTCAAAGAGTGCTTCTGTGAAATTTGGAAAGCAGAAGCACACCAGAAGCACACCAGTGAGGACGGCTCATGAGTCCTGAATGGATAGCTCAGTTGGTAGAGAACTATCCTGTACAAGGCAAAGGTCCCGATTTCGAGTCTCGGTCCTACAAACAGTTTTAATCTGCCAGGAACTTTCAGAAAATGTTGTTTGATGTTGAAAGTTTTGTAACTAAACCGCTAATCCTATGTTTCCAGTGATGGCTAAGTGGGTGCTGACGCACCCCTTGACTACAGGGTGAGCAATGTCTTACAGTATCAGAACAGTGGACTATGCCCTGCTGCCACACGTATCACCAGCTACACGTTCTCAATGGGCGGACGTGAAGATAATTTCCATAACGACCACGCACACTCCATGCCAATAGCACTGCATGAACACGTGCCCCTCCATTCAAGTCTATAGATCCTGAGAAATCAGTACCCAGAACAACCACCTCTGGCCGTAATAACGGCCTTGATGCGCCTGGGCATTGAGTCAAACAGAGCTTGGATGGCGTTTACAGGTACAGCTGCCCATGCAGCTTCAACACGGTACCACAGTTCATCAAGAGTAGTGACTGGCGTATTGTGACGAGCCAGTTGTTCGGACACCATTGACCAGACGTTTCCAATTGGTGAGAGATCTGGAGAATGTGCTGGCCAGGGCAGAAGTCGAACATTTTCTGTACCCAGGCAGGCCTGTACAGGACCTGCAACATGCGGTCGAGCATTATCTTGCTGAAATGTAGGGTTTCACAGGGATCGAATGAAGGGTAGAGTCACGGGTCGTAACACATCTGAAATGTAACGTCCACTGTTCAAAGTGCCGTCAATGCGAACAAGAGGTGACCGAGGCGTGTAACCAATGGCACCCCATACCGTCACGCCGGGTGATACAGCAGTATGGCGATGTCGAATACACGCTTCCAATGTGCGTTCACCGCGATGTCGCCAAACACGGATGCGACCATCATGATGCTGTAAACAGAACCTGGATTCATCCGAAAAAATGACGTTTTGCCATTCGTGCACCCAGGTTCGTCATTGGGTACACCATCGCAGGCGCTCCTGTCTGTGATGCAGCGTCAAGGGTAACCGTAGGCATTGTCTCCGAGCTTATAGTCCATGCTGCTGCAAACGTCGTCGAACTGTTCGTGCAGATGGTTGTTGTCTTGCAAACGTCCGTATTTATTGACTCAGGGATCGAGACGTGGCTGCACGATCCGTTACAGCCATGCGCATAAGATGCCTGTCATCTCGACTGCTAGTGATACGAGGCCGTTGAGATGCAGCGCTGCGTTCCGTATTACCCTCCTGAACCCACCGATTCCATATCCTGCTGACAGTCATTGGATCTCGACCAACGCGAGCAGCAATGTCGCGATACGATAAACCGCAATCGCGATAGGCTAGAATCCGACCTTTATCAAAGTCGGAAACGTGATGGTACGCATTTCTCCTCCTTACACGAGGCGTCACAACAACGTTTCACCAGGCAACGCCGGTCAACTGCTGTTTATGTATGAGAAATCGGTTGGAAACTTTCGTCATGTCAGCACGTTGTAGGTGTCACCACCGGCGCCAACCTTGTGTGAATGCTCTGAAAAGCTAACCATTTGCATATCATAGCATCTTATTCCTGTCGGTTATAATTTGCTTCTGTAGTACGTCATCTTCGTGATGTAGCGATTTTAATGTCCAGTAGTGTATATTGCTACTTCTGAATTTTAAATACTGAATATTTTTTAATCTTTGTTATTTTTGCTGCAATGGCAGCTGCAGTTCTAAACTCTTTCCTTAGTGTATAAGACATCCTCAGATTACTGTAAAACCTATTTAATAATATACTTTTTTCTCGGACATATGCGCTATTTTGTGTTAACTTGAAAATTTTTTTTTCTGTGAAGGACATGAGAGCTCACTTCTTTGGAACATACACCATTGTTTTAACTGTTTCACAGCATCAATTTAAGTGTACAGCCTCTAGTGAATATGTATCCAACACTGCCAAGAGTAAAACACATATACATCTGTCGATGTTGCTAAACATAATTTTCATATTTCCTTTGAGAAACAACTAAAAGAGGTGTCTGGTAGTGAGAAGAAACATTATGGGATTTCTACGACAGGTTACTTTCATTGGGCGGTGTTTCTCAATCAAAATGGGATGTGAAATTTCCAGAAAGGATAGACTACTTAAGATGATTATAATTGATATCTCTCACTATAAATCTTATACTAACGCCCTTTATTTCACTACATCAAGTGGATTTTGTTTAGCGCCCTCTAATGGGGCGCCTTAATTTCCTGTGAATAAGAATGAGAAGTAATTTATCTCTAAATGTCGGTCCCATGTGCGAAAGTCGTGTCGCAGCGGAGAGGAAATTATGCCCTATTATGGATCTAATTCATCAACCAATGGTAACGTAAGATCCGACATACTAAGACAACATAATTCAATTTTCGTTATTTTCCTTACAAGTATTATGAAATTCTTAAGAGTGCTTTGCAAATACGTTAACTATCTCTTGTGGGGGGGGGGGGGGGGGGGAGAATATAATTGTTAAAAAGGAGATTTCATAAGTGAACATCAAATTCATTACACAAAGTATCTTACTTTTAAATACTAAAGACACGAATAGCAAGTTATTGGAAATCACTTTGTCCTCTCACAGTTGAATCTAATCGGCTTGACACACGCCTTAGCAGTGGATAATACGATTACACGAGGAGAGGAGAGTAAGTGAGGGAGCTTGACTGTTGCGCAAAGAAAATTGCGATAGTTTTGCAAGGAATGGGGAATAATAAGCGTGCAAACAACATCGATGGGAGAACTTGCTACAGGACGGTTAAAAGAAGTAAGTGGCCTCCCGTTCGCATATTTACGTAACTTTTACGCAAACTGTTCACCAGACTCACGGAACATTTGAAAGCAAAGTGATTACTATTACCGCGAACATGAATAATTATCAGTTAACTCCACTATATCAGTGTATTATCCACTCGACGCGTGGCCTCAAGATCGCGCACAAAGCAACAACATTCTATCTCCTAAAAACGTTA
Source organism: Schistocerca americana (assembly GCF_021461395.2). Taxonomy (NCBI): domain Eukaryota; kingdom Metazoa; phylum Arthropoda; class Insecta; order Orthoptera; family Acrididae; genus Schistocerca; species Schistocerca americana. The sequence continues at coordinate 507,991,309 of NC_060119.1, read as the reverse complement.
TTAACTCAGAAAAATCACTAGAGACAACACAGATCAAAATAAACACGAAAGGCGTTACTTAGTGCAGTTTCCCAGTGGAAACACGTATATGAAAACCGAGTAACGGTCACGGCAGAAGCACGAAGTTCAAAGCGGCTTCAAACTAAGGGAAGTACACGCGCAATAAGTAGAAAAAGAATTTGCGAATGAGCATGGAAACGCTGATGCTTTCAAGTTTACTGATTTCCTAACTCAAACATTAGCGATTTAATCTAGCCTCTTGTTCCCTAGGAACACTCATGCCTATCAACTAAGGGCTGAAGCACGATTTCTCGATACAAATTCAACCTCTGTCACTTGTTCAGAGGACAGGCCGAATTTTGTATGAGAGGGAGGTGGAGCCGGCTCCAATAGCCAATGAGGATTGCAGAAAAGACGCTGGAGCTACTTGCTATTTTACGAGACGACCCGAACGCGGCGGGAGGACCGTTAAATTGCTGAAATTAGTTCAGGGAGGCCTTTCTGCAACACCCAAAATACGTGAACAGCCAAATTCTAAGGGTTATTACTGCTAGGTGCAAGAACAAGTAAAGGGAACACTTTGGCTTCTACAAAGCATTAAAACTACTCACCCATGCTCTCAATCTAAAGAGCAAGGGAGGGAAACGAAACGATTATGACTATGTGAGAGAGACTGCTGAATTCGAGGAAAAATAAAACAAAATACCTTGCACCCAGCCTCCGTAAAGTACTGGGTGGTTACAGTTAAAGTGCTGCTACTCACAGTGTAGGCTGTAATTATGGCGTGGCAACGAAACTTGATAGATATTCTAATGAGTTAATGCAGAACCAATTTTCGCTAGAAAAAAATTGGTTTCAATCTTGGCCAGTTGCAAATCTGGAGCTGTGAATGCAAGAAAGATGTACAGAGATGATTTCGTATGTACTGGATTAGGAAGTGGACGTATACAGAGAAGGTCAAATCAGAGAGAAACCACAGCTTAAACAGTTTGTGTTTGTTCAATATGAGCACCGGAGACGTCGACGAGATGCTGCATCCATAAAATGCCTTTATCAACAGTCGCTCCCAGCAGTTCCGGTGGAATATGAGCAATATGTTCCTGTATACTGGTCCGAAGATCAGGTACAGGCCGAACGTATTCCTGATTAACGAGTTCTGTTAGATATCGTCAGAGCAGACAGTCACAGGGGTTCAGATCAAGTGATCTTGCATTCCATCTGGAAAACATCTGGCGATAACACATTCGTGGAAGGTCGATTTGAGGAGACATTTCATTGGTCGAGCGACAAGATATGTTGCCTAATCATGCACGAAAACAATGGTTTCCACACAGTTGCGCTCTTCCAAAGCAGGAACCACATACTAGAAGGTCTCGATAATGTGCACACGTCACGGTTCACCTGACAGGCCCTCTGGATGTATTCTCTTCAAGAAAAGAATGGACCGCCCGAAAAGACGATTGTGAATCCACACCACACAGTAACGTACAGCGAATGCAAAGGCTATACGTGCACAATATGCTGCTTAACAGTACACCAAATCCGTCAGTTATATGTATTCACTGCACTCTGTAATGTAAAATGTGCCCCATCCCCCCATAGAATATTGCTCGATCACGTACCATCTACTTCGATCTGTGCCAAAAACCGAAGAGCAAATACAGTATGTTGCTGCGGATCATGAGGTTTCACTTGCTCAACGTCTGAATCTTGTTGGTGTACTGGTGTAAAATAGACCTCGAACTTTCCTTACTGTAGCAGTACCTGGAGCACGTGCTGCGTGGTCAGTTACAGCAACAGCGACCTCGTCAACAGCCTCCCACTGTATAAGACGCCTTCCTCTTCCAGGAGTCACACCAAACTCACTCGTGTTTCCGAATTCCATTGTCATCTTCTTTAAACCATTTAATGACATCGGGCCTCTCGTCAGACTTTTCAGCCGGCGATTCTCTCTCAATTCAGCACTGTAAATGCTGCCGTTCACACAAAACAGTTTCAACAACAGCGCACGGTCTCTCTTCTAGATGGCTGTACTGTCCTCTCACATTATGGCTTATCAAAAACAACGTGGTTGCCAACCGTCATGCAAACAGTGTACAGTGCCAGATTTGCAGCCGAAACTGGATTCATTTTTTCTGCGTATACCGCTTCCGCATTACCGTGTTAGTGTATCTACCAAGTTTCGCTGCCATGCGATAACTATGTGTCGTGTGTATGCTCTGAATTTTGTTTATTCAGCTTAAATAATCTAAATGGCGGGGTTTTGTTGATTTTAAATAACACACTTGAATTCCTGCCCCATCTAGCAGTTGTGCATTGCTCACGCTCTCCTGTGGTGCCAGACGGTGCGCATATGTGCTAGTAGCAGAACGAGTGTCCAGTGTCACGGCATGGCGAGAAGTGACGGGCAAGCAGAACAGATTTCAGTATGCCGTCGGGAACTGTAGCGGCATCATCAACTTGAGCCAGCGCTGCCGCATGGACAGCAACAGATAAGTCTTCAGATCAGCGCTGCAGCCAGGCATGGCACGCCAGCTGAGCTTGTTTTGATTAGTGTAGCTATTTCGGGGATCGGCTGCTCCTGTGGACTGAATAAGCAGCAGTGGAGATGGGTGTCGCGTACAGAAGTGAAATAGTTACTTCAGTCTGGTGCCAGCGCCATGGCCATGGTGGCTAACAACTTAAAAGCCCTTGGTGCATCACGGGGGCCATGTATGGTATGGCATCCCATGATGCCAGGATAGAAAAGCAACTGAAATCTCTCAACAGAGGAAAGTCCGCTGGACCTGACGGGATACCAATTCGATTGTATACAGAGTACGCGAAAGAAATTGCCCCTCTTCTAACAGCCGTGTACCGCAAGTCTCTAGAGGAACGGAAGGTTCCAAATGATTGGAAAAGAGCACAGGTAGTCCCAGTCTTCAAGAAGGGTCGTCGGGCAGATGCGCGAAACTATAGACCTATATCTCTGACGTCGATTTGTTGTAGAACTTTAGAACATGTGTTTTGCTCGCGTATAATGTCGTTTCTGGAAACCCAGAATCTACTCTGTAGGAATCAACATGGATTCCGGAAACAGCGACCGTGTGAGACCCAACTCGCTTTATTTGTTCATGAGACCCAGAAAATATTAGATACAGGCTCCCAGGTAGATGATGTTTTCCTTGACTTCCGTAAGGCGTCCGATACAGTTCCGCACTGTCGCCTGACAAACAAAGTAAGAGCCTACGGAATATCAGACCAGCTAAGTGACTGGATTGAAGAGTTTTTAGCAAACACAACACAGCATGTTGTTCTCAATGGAGAGACGTCTACAGACGTTAAAGTAACCTCTGGCGTGCCACACGGGAGTGTTATGGGATCATTGCTTTTCACAATATATATGAATGACCTATTAGATAGTGTCGGAAGTTCCATGCGCCTTTCGCGAATGGTGCTGTAGTATACAGAGAAGCTGCAGCATTAGAAAATTGCAGTAAAATGCAGGAAGATCTGCAGTGGATAGGCACTTGGTGCGGGGAGTGGCAACTAATCAATCACATAGACTAATGTAATGTATTCCGAATACATAGAAAGAAGGATCCTTTCTTGTATGAGTATATGATAGCGGAACAAACACTCGTAGCAGTTACTTCTGTAAAATATCTGGGAGTATGCGTGCGGAACGATTTGAAGTTGAATGATCATATAAAATTAATTGTTGGTAAGGCGGGTGCCAGGTTGAGATTCACTGGGAGAGTCCTTAGAAAATATAGTCCATTAACAAAGGAGGTGGCTTACAAAACACTCGTTCGACCTATACTAGAGTATTGCTCATGAGTGTGGGGTCCGTATCAGGTCGGGTTGACAGAGGAGATAGAGAAGATCCAAAGAAGAGCGGTGCGTTTCGTCGCAGGGTTATTTGGTAAGCGTGATAGCGTTACGGAGATGTTTAGGAAACTCAAGCGGCAGACTCTGCAAGAGAGGCGATCTGCATCGCGGTGTAGCTTGCTGTCCAGGTTTCGAGAGGGTACGTTTCTGGATGAGGTATCGAATACATTGCTTCCCTCTACTTATACCTCCCGAGGAGATCACGAATGTAAAATTAGAGGGATTCGAGAGCGCACGGAGGCTTTCCGACAGTCGTTCCTCCCGCGAACCATAAGTGACTGGAACGGGAAAGGGAGGTAATGACAGTGGCACGTAATGTGCCCTCCGCCACACGCCGTTGGGTGGCTTGCGGAGTATAAATGTAGATGAAGAGGTAGATGTAGAAGTGTAAGAGAGCTGGGATCGGCAGGCACCAGCGGAAACAGCCTGTAAATTGGAACTCGAGCACAGAGATGGAGCTGGAAGTGTGGCAGTTGGGGTATTGAGGTCACTGATGGCCAGGCCTGGGTGTGGCTTGCTGTGAAACTGAGGCATCGTCCAGTCAGGAACTGCGGATGGTGTTTACCTTTATACCTCTAGCAGATGCGGCAAAGATGGGAGCGAGGAAGTTCTTGCTGAGGTATAGCTTCCATTACGCGAGCGGAAGCAGCATGCAGTGGTGACTTGTACTCTGTTCCCGTGCAAACCGTCGAGCCTGCGCTGGCGTATTTAGCTAACCAAACTTTACGTTGGTGCGTTGGTAAAACAAGGGAGTTCATTGTTAAGCCTGGAGTTCCAGAGAAGTGCCATAGCTTATCGTTACGGTGCAGAAGCATTATAACAAATATGTATGCAAAGGCCGCGAGCATGTGTGGGGCGTCTCGATGCTCTGTTCTCCTTTGAGATAGGAACATGCGGTAAACATTTTTTGGTTTAGCCTGGACCAGCGGCCATTTGAATAAGCATCCGTACACATGTCTTACTGTAGATACATTATTTTGTTTGAGCTGAGATTATTACTCAGCTAATGAATGGCACCTTTTGGATGTGCGCTCTTCAGATTTTACGTTCAAGAACAGTCACCCTTAAATAACTCCGGACTGGAGCGAGGCTGCTAGTTGAAACATGGCCCACCGGGGTATTGGGCCTTGGCTTAAGATAAGTTGTAACCGTCTGAAGAAAATCTTCCTTCGTTTGGAAAGCAAATACAGGTCTTTCTATGAGGTGTTGCAGCGCATCACTTCTATACATTAAATTTTTACGTATCGATTCAAACTTTGTTCTAAGATCGATAAATGAATAAAATCAAAACGAAATTTTTATCCAAAATCGTTATCCATTGTCCAGATACGGTGGTTTAAATTCGAGGTAAATAAAACACGTAAAATTGGTTCTTAAGTGAGCTGTATGCGTGGAAATGGTATAAAGTGAATCAAATAAATGAAAAATGCATTCTTACGATAAAATTGAAAAGTCAGTATCAGTCAGATTTTACGTACAAAAAACTTTTTTTTCGCTGTCCACTTCCGTATTTCTAACTTGTGCGAGTCGGTTCAAATTCTGTAAAAAGGTAGACAGATACATATAATAAATCGTCGTCAAGTCTTTTTGCGAACGCTTTATCCATTGACACGATATAGCGGTCTAAAGCTGCACATGCGAATCGTTTGTAGTGATACCGATGTTAATAAAAACTATATTTTGCGTTAATTATAAAAAGTGATTGCAAAAATCTTTCATTGTTCCTGTTTTACATGCGAAAAACCACGCATTTGCACATGAAACTGTTTTGTGCAAATGTCTTGCATTTTAATGGCTGCATTTCGACATAACTAAAAAAAATGCTTATTACACTTGATTATCATTTGATTGGTCATAAATTAAAGATTTTATTCAACATAGTCTTAAAACATCCGAAAATCTTTGGACGTGGAAAACAGTGCATGAACCAAACTATAATTACGCCTAGCTCTGTACAAAATGATATACTGTTTAATCGAGCACTTAAAACTTTTTCGACGACTACGCAGATGGTTAAACTAACTGAAAACAACTACAAAAATAACTGTCAGAAAGAAAGTCATCTTGTTTCTAACCACTGAGAAATTTCTTGCTTTCTTCAAAATCTGCTACATCTAGTAGAAAATTTATTTTCTGACAAAACAAAATTAAGCTCGTCAGTTTTCGTACAGAATTGAAAATTTGATTGTATTTTGCGGTGCATACATTGTTTCGCAGTTGTTCTGATTAGTTAAGTCAATCATACTCGTACGTAAGGTCTAAACCTAATCTAAAACATTAAGCTGTGACACGCTGGAACATAGTTTCCAGCAGTCTGAAACAATAGTTTTTCTTTATTTTTATTTCGTACCCATATCGCCATATGAACGGGAGGTGGGCTGTCTAGCGTCGGTTCCAGACTGGATGCTTCTTTCGGCCCCGGATTTCACATATCAATGACATTATCCCTTTACAACTCCTTTTTTTCTCAGACTTAGTTCCAACAGCGAAATTAACGTCTTCTTAGGATTGCCGTGACCAGTCAACGACTTTAAGAACTAACCTGGATGAGCCCATTTATATTCCTAACAAATAATGAACTCCCTTTTTATTCATGCAAGCCTACGTACGCCTTATGAAGAAAAAAGGAAGGAAGATTAGAGTTTAACGTTCAGTCGACAGCGCTATATTGAGATACGGGGCAAAAGCTCGGTTTGCGAAGGGATGGGGATGGAAATAGGCAGTGCTTTTTTTTCACAAGAACCACCTCGCAACTTGCGCAGAGCGGTTAAGGGAGATCACGGGAAACCTAGGTATGTATGGCTGGATGGGGCATGGAACCATCGTGCGCCCGAATGCAAGTCGAGTGTGCTAACCACTGCGCCACCTTGCTCGGTGCGACTTATAATTCAGCGGCCGCTAAAATATGCCAATACTTTGCCTGTACTGACCGAGTCCTTTCTGTACCTCTACAGGATTTTTTTTGGGTAAAGTAAAGTGCCTCTATTAAATTATATGTATGCAGGACACAAGGACATCCTGCTTTAGATTACTGCTTCAGTGTTCGTAGATCTTATGGAGCCATGAAATCGGATAAATTCGGAGATGAACTCATGAGAACTTAAAGCATCAATAAAGTGCTTGCGAAAGTTTAACGCAGGTAGCCCTGGAACATAAGCGGCACTCTTTGGAAGAAAGTTTACCCTTTTGGATAAAAGCAGAGCACTGGTATTCCGGTATGTTGTTGAACAGATCTATCTTGAAATTACCTGGCAGATTAAAATTGTGTGCCGGGCCGAGATTCGAACTCGGGAACTTTGCCTTTGGAGGGAAAGTACTCTACCATCTGAGCTACCCAAGCACGAGTCAGGCCCCGTCCTCACAGCTTCATTTCCGGTAGTACCTCGTCTCCTACCTTCCAAACTACACAGAAGCTCTCCTGCGAACCTTGCAGAACTAGCACTGCTGGAAGAAAGGATATTGCAAAGACATGGCTCTGTCACAGCCTGGGGGATGTTTCCAGAATGAGATTTTTCACTCTGCAGCGGAGTGTGTGAGATATGAAACTTCCTGGCAGATGGTAGAGCACTTTCCCGCTAAAGGCAAAGGTCACGAGTTCATGTCACAGTCCGGCACACAGTTTTAATCCGCCACCAAATTTCATATCAGCGCCCACTCTGCTGCAGAGTGAAAATCTCATTCCAGTTCTACCTTCATCTTGTATCTCGCATAGGTCTCAGAAGAATAAGGGAAGAGAGAATTTACCCAGGTATTTGCAAATTAGTAGTTGGCTTATACTGATACAAAGAACCTTCGCGCTTCATTCCATAGTGGCATTTGAAAACGTACTGAATTATCTATTCCTGTCTTCAACTTATTATTAATGGATTGAATTTAAGATTTAATTTGAAATACACTCCTGGGAATGGAAAAAAGAACACATTGAAACCGGTGTGTCAGACCCACCATACTTTGCTCCGGACACTGCGAGAGGGCTGTACAAGCAATGATCACACGCACGGCACAGCGGACACACCAGGAACTGCGGTGTTGGCCGTCGAATGGCGCTAGCTGCGCAGCATTTGTGCACCGCCGCCGTCAGTGTCAGCCAGTTTGCCGTGGCATACGGAGCTCCATCGCAGTCTTTAACACTGGTAGCATGCCGCGACAGCGTGGACGTGAACCGTATGTGCAGTTGACGGACTTTGAGCGAGGGCGTATAGTGGGCATGCGGGAGGCCGGGTGGACGTACCGCCGAATTGCTCAACACGTGGGGCGTGAGGTCTCCACAGTACATCGATGTTGTCGCCAGTGGTCGGCGGAAGGTGCACGTGCCCGTCGACCTGGGACCGGACCGCAGCGACGCACGGATGCACGCCAAGACCGTAGGATCCTACGCAGTGCCGTAGGGGATCGCACCGCCACTTCCCAGCAAATTAGGGACACTGTTGCTCCTGGGGTATCGGCGAGGACCATTCGCAACCGTCTCCATGAAGCTGGGCTACGGTTCCGCACACCGTTAGGCCGTCTTCCGCTCACGCCCCAACATCGTGCAGCCCGCCTCCAGTGGTGTCGCGACAGGCGTGAATGGAGGGACGAATGGAGACGTGTCGTCTTCAGCGATGAGAGTCGCTTCTGCCTTGGTGCCAATGATGGTCGTATGCGTGTTTGGCGCCGTGCAGGTGAGCGCCACAATCAGGACTGCATTCGACCGAGGCACACAGGGCCAACACCCGGCATCATGGTGTGGGGAGCGATCTCCTACACTGGCCGTACACCACTGGTGATCGTCGAGGGGACACTGAATAGTGCACGGTACATCCAAACCGTCATCAAACCCATCGTTCTACCATTCCTAGACTGGCAAGGGAACTTGCTGTTCCAACAGGACAATGCACGTCCGCATGTATCCCGTGCCACCCAACGTGCTCTAGAAGGTGTAAGTCAACTACCCTGGCCAGCAAGATCTCCGGATCTGTCCCCCATTGAGCATGTTTGGGACTGGATGAAGCATCGTCTCACGTGGTCTGCACGTCCAGCACGAACGCTAGTCCAACTGAGGCGCCAGGTGGAAATGGCATGGCAAGCCGTTCCACAGGACTACATCCAGCATCTCTACGATCGTCTCCATGGGAGAATAGCAGCCTGCATTGCTGCGAAAGGTGGATATACACTGTACTAGTGCCGACATTGTGCATGCTCTGTTGCCTGTGTCTATGTGCCTGTGGTTCTGTCAGTGTGATCATGTGATGTATCTGACCCCAGGAATGTGTCAATAAAGTTTCCCCTTCCTGGGACAATGAATTCACGGTGTTCTTATTTCAATTTCCAGGAGTATAGGTGTTAGCTGGTTCGCAAGTAGAAAATCAATTTGAAAATGAGGATCCTGTGAACAAAATATTATTATTATTATTATTATTATTTCTTTCCTTTCTCAGACATTATTATTATTATTATTATTATTATTATTATTATTATTCGGTCGAAGTTGCTAGATAATAGTGCAGTGAAAACCCAATAAGGAAGCTGGAAGATCTCTCTGATGTGGTGTGAAATGCTGATGGTGCTGCAGACTGGTCCGTGGTCTCCAAACATTGTTACCTCATCCATACCAGCGAGAAGCAGTAATCTTGAGGACTTATTAATGAAATAAGTAGACTATGTAATTCAATTTAAGCCTCGCCGGCGGTCTCGTAATGATAAGGTTTATTCGATATGTTTCCTTCACAAATGCAATTCCATTTTTACAAAATGTAATGGCGGATTTTCAGTAATTGTTTAGTTACGTAACATCTCTCCAAAACTTCACAAGAGAAAAAGGCCAAGTCAGAACATGGCTATTCTTCATGTGGACATTTCCAAGGAATAATCAGGTACGGATCGCATATTACACCTAAGTTAAAGAACACTACAAACGTAGGTCAGAAAAGTGGCGCGCTGCCATTACACACCAATAAGCTGATTAACACCTTCACATAAACATAATAAAAAGGGGATATTATTGTATACAGATATATACATTAAAACAGAAAAATTTTGTATTTCTTGATGCTGGAGATTAATATTTATAGACGTTATTCAGAGGAAGTATTTTAGAATTATCAGATTACATCGATCTCAAACGAGATATCTTAAGTGATCCCTTAAAAGGATTATATGAAGAAGAGAAAGCTTGTGTGTATATTTGAAAAAGAGAAGGTAGATAATCAAGGAAAGACTGCCGAGACTATAGCCTTCTGAAAAGACGTCAACAAAAGTAAAATGTTAATTAATAATACCTCTGATGGCTTCTTAGAAGTAAATAAAGGTGTAATAGTATACCTGGAAATTTCAGTGCTAAGGTAAAGCAAGAAACCTTTTTTATAAAAAATGTGAAACGCGACGATGAAACTCTCAATTTACGTCGCAACAAGAAGAAGGAGAATAACAAGGAAACGGGGAAGTAGCGGAGGAAGAAGATAAAATGTTTTCTTTGAGTTCTGAAGAAAGTCGTTTGGATAAGCACACAAATATACTCTTGCTATTATTTTTGTTTCAGTATTGCAACCACACAGGAGCTATTAATATATCCTCTGAAGATATAACAATATTAAGATAGACACGGAAGTTTAGAGCCGTTTGGTAGCGTAGAATATAGACATATTTCAAAACATTCATTGTTTGAAGTTACGATTTACATATTGCAGGAGCTGGTTAGCTGGTCTATTGGTTGTGTTTGCTTCTTTTTTCTCATTCTGTGCCACCTTCTGCATACACTTCACTAACCTCACTTTTAGCGCTGTTTTCCATTCTACAATAAACTAGCTACTTCGTCTCCAAGAATTGATCGAAGCACAACGGTATTCTTTCTGCTATACCAGTTTTCTATTATATCATTTAAATATAACTTTATATGCCACTCATAGGCTTATGCGTATTTCATAATGAAAATACGTAACTCAAAATGGCTTTTACAAGAGCAGAGTGCATTATGGTCTGAGATTGTAGTGTTGCAGTAAGATAGCGCTTGGCGCACAATTGTAGATAGCTGTCTGTGAACGAAAGAGTATAGAGTAGGCAGTTTTTGTGGTGTGCTGTGTGAAGCCACCAAGTGTTAGATGAGTGTAGGTATGTCAGTATTGTTGAACAAGGACGCAGGAGTCTTCATGCAAGCAAGGTAAAGATGTTAAATAATTATGATTTTTGTTTTGCCAGCACATTAGTATTGATGAGTTGGCTGGTAATTTGTAACTGTTGAGTAACCTCAGAAAGTACGTAAACTGATTTGATAAAAAGGCTAGTTAGATATTGCACTTTTGTAATGCTCCTAAGATTTGTTAACAGAGCTATATGTAATTTGATAATTTGCATTTATGTTGGTTTAGTGTCGTTAGATAATACTTGCTGTTATATCTCATTGTTTGTGAATCAGTTATGAGTAATGTAACGTCAATCATCAAATGTTTTTCAAAAGCCAAACTTAACTTGCAATATAACTTCGCTAAAAAGAATCAGCGTTAGTAGTTCACCACAATCAGTACCCCCTACCTGTCCAGATCATATGTTTTCCTAAGAAGTTGGATTTTTTCTCAGATGTTTTCATTCATCGGCCAAAAGAATTTCATGTACTTTTAAAAGTATTACGACCAGCACTGCACACCACTTAGCCTGTAGCTAGCATTTTCTTTTTATGAGTGACCAGAATATATCGTTGTTCCACCGTTGCTGCCATAGGGGTAATAAGACAATTTAATTTATTTGTTATGGGCACAGGTACAAATGTTATTAGTTTTGAACAAGGTAAGAGGATTCAGTCCCTAAGGGGCTGAATGTATTTTGCAGTGACTGTATATCTTTTTGGGGGTTACATTGCCCAAAAGGTTTGTATAAAGTTTTTGCTAAAAATAACACAGTGTTAGCACAACACCTGCACTTACAACACGCTACACGATAATTCAACTTTGGTATCCATTCCACAGATCAGACATTCATTCAACGTAATCATATAAAATTTTCTTCTTAAAAGAACATTACACTTGGTGACCCTGTCAGGATGCGAACCTGGAACCTTCTGATCATTAACCTGGAAAGAAGAAAAATAAGGCAGTCATGCATGCAAACATAAGAAGGTAGTATCGTATGCAATCTCATAGGTAATGGTAAAAAAATGATTTTAGTTGTAAGGGTTTTGTGACAGTCTTCCACAAACACCTCCAGTTATGTGGCACAGGGTAAGAAAGATTTTCCTAGAAAGACCACTACTTAGACAAAGTACATATTAACATCATACAACAGTTTTACAGAAAAATCATCAGTATGTCAATGTAGACCTCATTATTGGAGTGCAGGTCAGGGTATGCACACTCATCAAACATCAACATTCTATCATTACTCGATAAAATTGGTGCAGCTCAGGACATGAACAGTCCTTAAATATTCTAATAATACTCTTACACTTAACACAAAACACAGAAAAAATTTCCTTAATCCTATATCTTTATAGGCAATCTGCCTAATTTATCTAGTACACTAACAGGAAAATGTCTATAAAGGCCTGCCGGGGAACAGTGTGAGAAGTGTCAATGGTGTTTAGTGTTCCATATGGAATGCTTATTTCATGCTTTCTAAGTAATCCATTTCCTGCACACCTTTACATGTGGCACCTACTACACTTTCATGTGCTTCTATTTATGAGTTTAAGGGCTTGTTTGGATACAATGAGACATCAATACATTGGTTCTGCAAAATATACAAAATGGATGAGTATATGCAATGGACATGAGCTACAGGGCACATAAATTTCTTAAATCTACCTAGGTGAAAGCAAGTAAACTAGACATCATCAAGTACAAGAGCTATATCAAATTAGAGTACAAGACCAGGCATAAATGAAACACGGCAAAATTGTAGAATACAAAGAGTAACTAACCTATCGAAAAATGTAATAATGATTCATCAGAGAATAGCATAAATGTCAGTTGTAATACTATCTTGCTTAGGATGTGCAACAATGGCAAAGTGGAGTAGCATATAGTCATAAAAAAGCATATTACATAGTATCAGTAACGACAAAATAGCGTCAGAAATAACTGAGGCTACCAAATCCCAAAGCACACAAATTCTTATTATGAAGAAACATTCTTTGAGTTATAGTTAGCAGCGGTCAGACCAACCAAGGAATGTGATCCGCTGGACACATGTCAAAATAAATGTTGCCTCTTTCAGTTGTTGTTTTCATGAACATCCATATGAAAACAGAAAAATGTGCAAGGCCTAAACTTGCAGTAGGGAACCGACCTGCAAGGTTCTCCCTACTGGGCTCATCACCAGCAAATAAAATGCTGAATAATCAAGAAATCGTGGAAACAAGGTACCAATAGAATTTGTGTAAGCATGGAAAATGCATCATGTAAAAAAATCTATCTTTTGTCGTATGTACACTCATATGTAAATCAAAATAAGCATACATGGAGCCTGGACATATAAATACGAACAGCTGTAAAAAAATTGGCAATCAGCATAGTTCCTGAAAAACAGCAAAAGGAATTCATACAAAGCTGAAAGGCGGAAAAATAAATAGTTATGGTATGTGATCAATCAAATTTATCAAGTTACCAATGAACCAATGCAAAAATTATTCTATAAAGTGTTGTAAATTTCTGATGTCATAATTGTCTCGCGATTTTCTCGCCTGTAACGTTTCAATATGAATCACGTTGGGATGGGGAAGGTTACGTATCCTAAAAGTTCCAGGTTAAAATTTATTGCATCTGTTGGATAGGTGGTGAGTGGATGCAAACACTTTTTGCCCGATGCGAAATCCCTGGTTATTACTCACCTGTTTTTGTTGACGTTTACGGCTCTGTGCTGCACGCTTTATATTATTAAGTGCGATGTCTACAATTTCATGGTGATGTAATCTCTTTCATGATGAGCCCTGATGGGTTGGAAGAAGCATGGTATCTTGAGATAAAAATGGGTGTAATATTTCTAGGAAGCAGTATCCGTTTGCATAATACTGAACGAAATTGCGGTCCATTGTCGGAGATTACCTTCTGAATATGTCCAACATGGGCCAAAAATGTTTGGTAAAAGCAATATAGAAACAGTTCTATCAGTGGCTTTTCGTAACGGAGTGAAAGAGACAAATTTCGAAGTTAGTTCTACAGCAACGAATATGTAACAGAAACCTCTAGTAGTTGTTGGAATGGATCCACATAGATCAACAGCTGCCATATTTTGTAATTTCATGGGTACAAAGGGGTGCAGAGGGGTAATGTGAGATACTGTAGAAGATTTAGCTTTTTGACAAATTTTGCAAGTCGCCAAGACTCGTCGAATACGGTTATCCATATTTGTGAAATAACAGTTCTATCGTAGTATCAAAACGCATTTGCGACCGCCATAATGAGCGTAGCTCAAGTGTGTATACCAAATTAATTTATTGGCTACTTCTTCAGGTATGCAGAGAGCCCAGATATCACTGTCAGGGTGAGCGCGGCGAAACAGAATGTTATTGTGCACGGTGTAGTATGTTCTGATTGTTGCCTGGCTAATGTCACGCCACAGAAGTTTGATCTCTTTCCAGACGTCCTCTTTGCTCTGCTCTCTGCCAATATCTTTTAATGATGCTTAAATAAAAATTTCAGAAGCTACCTGTTTAATGTAGAGAAGTCTGAAATTAGTTTGACAGAGGTTAGCTGCGATTTCTCGCTGGTTACTGCACAGTGAGCGTGAGAGTGCATCTGCTACAGTATTCTGGGTTCCTGGGATGTGGACAATAGTAAAATAAAATTCCTGCAAATAAAGTTTCCAATGACTAGCCTGTCATGTGTGAATTTAACTGATAAAAGAAATTGAATAACTCTGTTATCTGTTTATACTGTTGTGTTTCAGCCATAGAGAAAGTGACGAAACTTGGTGAATGTCCAAACAACACATAAGATATCGAGTTTAGTGATAAAATAATTTGTTTCAGCCGATGTGAGGATGCGACTATCAAAGGCGATGTTTTTCCTAACAGTTGTACCGTTTTCCTCTATATCGTGAAAAACATGGACACCCATAGCAGTCTCGGAACTGTCTGCAGCAAGTGAAAAACTCTTTGTCGGTTGGGGGTGTGACAGAAGTGGAGCGTTAAGTAAAGCATTTTTCAGATTGAGAAACTCGGACTGTGCCCATCCCACGACCAGATAGTATTTTTACCAGTAAGATAACATAATCTAGGGGTATCTAGTGCAGAATGATGTACGAAACGGTGAAAAAAATTGATCAAACCGAGGAAGCTGAGAAGTTGTTTTTTGGTAGACGGAATTGAAACTTCAAGGATGGCTTGTAGTTTTTCGGGATCGGTCGTAATGCCGTCTGCCGAAATTACCTGACCTAGAAATTTAATGGAAGCCTTGACTCGATTTATAAAGGTTCACAGTTAACACCTTCTGTAAGAAAAGTTTGCAGTAGCATGCGAAGAACGGAATTATGTTCCGACCAAGAAGGTTCTGCAATTAGAATGTCGTCAATGTATGTGGTGATTCTGTCTTTTAATTCATTTGGAAGAATAGTTTTCATCGCACGGATGGAAGCAGCGGAGCTAATTGCTAAATCAAAAAGCAATTTACAAATTTGGCAGCAGTTACCGAAGCATAGGAAAGCAGTGTATTATCGGCAATTAGGATGCAGCTGAATTTGCCAGAATCAAGATTTTAGGTCGAAAGTGGAACAGATTGACGTTCCGTGAAGTTTTTACAAGAGCTCTTCCAGCGTTTGTGGACGATCGGTTTCAGTAAGGATGATTTCGTTGATCTGATGTGAAGCCCACACAAGACGAAGTGAGTCATCTTTCTTGTTAACATTGTGAAGAGGATTAATATATTGACTAGCGGCTGGTTCAATGATACCTTGGTCTAACATAGCCTGAAGTTCTCGCTTGACTTGATCTCTATAGTTGAACGGAATGGAATTAAGTTTTTCCTTAAATTTATCATGCGGTTTTACTTGGAATTCGTAAGCAAAACTGGACGTGGTTCCTGGTACATTTTCAAATACTTCAGAATGCTGTAAAAGAATATCCTGAAACTGCTGGCGCTCATTGTCCGTCGAAGCTTTACATTCATTTACCTTACTGTTGATCGTCTGCACAACGTCGCAGTCAAATTCATCAGGGATATTGTTACTACGAAAATACGTGTCTGTATATAATGTTATGTGCTGATTAGTGCTCTTAGATGCTGAAATGAGTTCTACTCTGTTAATGTCTTGCTCCTCAGCTGATAAAGTATTCAGAAAAGTGACAGCTAGTTGTTGCGTATCGGATTTCAGTATATGCAATGACTTCTTGAAGCTGACAACAGCATCATGCACAAGGAAATCCATACCAAGTATGACGTGGTTGTTAAGAGGGGAACGATCCAGAAATTAGCATGAAATGCGTGATCAACAAGTATAAAAGATAGGTGGGTTTGTAGTCTGACATCTACTCCCTTGTTAGAGATTGCGCCTCGAACTTTCGTTTTACAAGTGGAAACGTAGGAAAGGTATTGTCAGCGCTACATTTTTGGAATGCTGTTTCATTTATCACTGTTGCAGGTGAACCATTGTCGATCACTGCAGAAAGTAAATACAAGCCAATTTTAATTTCAACCACGGGATGAGAAATATTCTTTTGAGTCTGGTGTCCCTCTTGTAATAATGTTTCCTAATGACGTCGAAAGTTATGACATTTCGCTGAACGGTATCATGAGTAGCAGAATGTGCGTTTTCCGACTGAACAGCGTCAGTAGTTTCTAGTCACGCGTTACTAGTGGGTCTATTGGTGGAAGACGATTGCTATGGTGGTTCAATTATATGTATTGTAAAGTTATTTTGGTCTACAGAACGCCGCATTGGAAGGAAACGAACTTTAGGTTAATTAAGAATGAACTGAGACTGCTGAGTCTGGCTGTGATGAAAGTTGCTGTTGCCGAAATTACATTTAAATTATTGGTTATTCCCTTCTTGCTTGTGGTGAAAATTTCTTTGGTGTTGTTCGTTTCGATGTGACTGTGACCACTGGTTTTTGTGGGAGAAGTTATTCCCTTGCGGTTGCGTAAAATTATTAGACTGGGCTGTACTGGTAAAGCTGGACGGTAGCACATTGACCTTCGGTTGAGCTTGTTGACCGTATTGTTGTTGAAATTTTCCAGGCTGCAGCGGCTGCGGCAAGAATTGCGGCTGGAAACTGTGATTGCTGGCGTCCAAATTCTGATTGTTGCCGCTGCTGAATACACTGATTGTCAAAATGTTGTCTCTTATTGTAATGTCCATGAAAATCGTTATCGGAACCAAGTCTTTTATTTCTTTTGTTATGGAATGGTCGGAATTGCTCGTTGTAACCGAATGAGTTATTCCTTCGACTGCTGTTCGTAGCCGGCGCCTTCCATCCGCAAAAACGACTTACTCCGTGGACAGGCGCTTGAGGGAGTAAAAATGGTTCAAATGGCTCTGAGCACTATGCGACTTAACTTCTGAGGTCACCAGTCGCCTAGAACTTAGAACTAATTAAACCTAACTAACCTAAGGAAATCACACACATCCACGCCCGAGGCAGGATTCGAACCTGCGACCGTACCGGTCGCTCGGCTCCAGACTGTAGCGCCTAGAACCACACGGCCACTCCGGCCGGCACTTGAGGGAGTATGGTGCATGCGTAGCACCTCCAGGATTTAGTGGTCGTGGCCGTCGTCGACGTACGGTGCGGATGACGAACAAAAAGTGTTACAAACTGTTGCCGAGGACCGAACAATAAGCACCAGGTCTCTCGCCACTGCGGTCGGAATATCACAATCTACTGTTATGTGAGTACTCCATAGAAACCATTACCATCCCTTTCGCATGCGGAAGGTACAGGAATTATTACCGGAAGACTACCAGAGGACGCTGGACTTCTGCAACTTTATCCTACGGCGTCAGACCTACGACCAGCATTTTTCAGGAACAATACTGTTCACCGACGAAGCCTATTTCATGAAGGGGGGTGTAGTGAATTCGCATAATTGGCACGAGTGGGCGGACGAAAACCCCAACAGCACAGTGATACGAGGGTACGAAAAACGGTGCGGTGTCAATGTCTGGTGTGGTATTATTGATCACCATCTCATAGGGCCACATGTGCTCCCACAAAGTCTTACAGGGAAGCGGTATCTGCGTTTCCTGGATGCTACATTACCGGAATTGTTGGAAGACGTTAGTTTGGCCTCTCGTATGAACCTGTGGTACATGCATGATGGTGCCCCCGCTCACTTCAGCGGCACAGTGCGACGCCACCTGGGCAATGCCTTCCCTTCGAAATGGATCTGTCGTGGAGGCCCTGTAGCATGACCAGCAAGATCGCCAGACCTGTATCTACTGGATTTCTTTTTGTGGGGCCATCTGAAACCTGTGATTTATGAAGGAGAGGTTGTTAATGTCAGCACCCTTCAACGCAGAATACAACATGCCTGTGATATTACGCAAAGAGAAACAGACATGTTGGATCGTGTTCAACAATCCTTCCTGCGAAGAGTTCAACTTTGCCACACACATCGTGGCCGTAATTTCGAACAGTACTTATAAGCCGCCACTGCAGCTTCTGGGTATGTGTTTCTATCTTAGTTTAGATTTGTACAGCTGTACTGTATTCGTCTGTATTAACTGCCACATACCTGTGTAGTTGTATTTTGTACTCTGCATCTATGTACTCGTGTCTTAAAACTAAGTCTGAGACACAAAAACCAAATTATAAAACATGCATCTACAGTAGTGCAGCCTCTCTCACGTTCCTTTCCCTATGCCAAGTAGCCACGATACATATTACCGGCCAGCGTAACCGGTACGAGGTAGATGTGGGAGCTGTCATTGCTTGCAGCGTCACGCAGACCGTCGCTTGACGTCACATCCCTCGCCATCTCGTGAGCGGGTAGACTACATACATCACTCGCATGTTGTGCCCTGTGGCCAATGTGCCCCTTGGCCAATGTCGGCGCACAGTAACACCCAAATTTCCACTTCATACCGAAGAGTACCGAAAGTGATTACAGACGAAAAGGCCGTATGAATGTTGATTCAAACAGTGTTGATTATTGCTTGAAGTGGTCAGTTATAGTTAGTTTGTACCCAGCAAATGACCATCTGAATTATGTGTCTAATTATGTTCCTTATTTAGACCATGTGGATTATATGTTTAATTATGTTCTTTGTTTAAATGCATTAAGCACTACGAACGTTCCACTTTCTACTGAAATGAGGCATGTGGAAATATTTAAGAAAACTAGTGTAAAAGTAGTTGTTAATGTGTACGGTATTCAGTACTCTGAGCATGAATGGGTGGTTGTAGGGGGGCAGAATAACACGGAGAAGACTCAAGTGATTCCATTGTATGTCTTCAAATATCATAAACTGGAGAAACATGTGAACTTTCAATGCTATCTATTTTCAACACAGAAATTTGCCGTTTCTGTCAAATAAATAAAGTATTGAAATTAGCATGTATTTGCATTACTGTTTTTCATATTTATATTGTTCTAGTGAGCAAAGTTCGTGCTACATTCATTGTAAAGCGACGCTGGCTGCCCGTTTAGTTGACTGTTCCCAATGCAAACCAGTCAGAAGTATCATGCCTACAATACGGAAACAGTTATTAAATTCGACCTCTATAAGAAACAATTAAAGCTACCGTTTTTAGATATGTAGTCATCGAATGGTTGCTGTAACCATGTGGTAATAACGAAATTCATTTGCACATACCTATAGTATTGCATCTATACTGTAGTTTCAGTGATTAAACGAGTTTCAGTTGTACTGAGGTACAGATTACATGGAGTGGTTTAACAGATAGCTGTATCTGCATACAGAGTGCATAAAAATTGAAAAAGTACTTTGCTATAAAACTAGCATATGATTAATAGAGTAGAAAGAAGAAGCATTTCGAAGAATAGGAATCTGTCACATCTGCAAGGGACGCTTCCAGTTTATTTATTTAATCGTATGGTGATTTTATACAATATACAGTTGATATAAGGCAAATGATTTTATACAATATACGTATGATATAAGACAAGATTAAACCTTAAAGTCCGTCTTTTTCAACCAGTTAATTAAGCTGGGTGTGAGAGTGAACAAGTCATCGGGAATTCCAGGGTATGAATGAAGTGGACAGCGTTGGACTAAATGTTCAATTGTCTGCTCTTCTTGATTAAATTCACACTTTGGTGAACTGATCCAGCTCCATTTGTACCTGAAGTAGCTACAACAACCATTTACAGTCCTTAACCTGTTGAGGCGGCACCAAAGTTTCCTCGGTAGGTCAAAACCTTTTGGCGTCTTTGTGGGATCAAGGTGATGGGCTCTTGTTCCCAATGTATTTGTTGACCATTCATGCTTCCAGCTTTAATTTAGATGAAAACCATCCGCGATGAGTTGTCCTGCAGTAACACTTTCAGGTCTTCTTGGTCGCAATCGTTGCTTTGGCAGATGACAGAATTCCTGGTGCAGTGGTAGGGAAGGTGATGCATAGATTTTCTTGGCCTCCCTCAGTAGAGCTTGTTTCCGCCTTGAGTGAGGTGGAGGGATGTGACTCAGCACAGGTAACCAGTGGCATGGGGTTGATTTGATGGAACCAGTAATGCAGCGCAATGTGTCTTTAAGTTTTGTGTCTACCTTCTTCACATGTAGACTTTCCAACCCGACAGGTTCACAGTACTCGGCAGCAGAGTACACAAGACATTTCTCACGTCCGTAGGTATAACCTAAATTACTCTACACGTGACCCCTGGGTGGTGCTAAACGAGCAACAGTGTCATAGGTGACGCTTCCAATAGAATGATGTGAAACTGTACTAGACTGTACTAGCTCACTGCAATTTTCCAGGCAGGTTTCTGGAGCCACACATGACAGATGTAATTTAAATTATAGAACTAATTTTATGCTGTCTGTTGTGTTTCACAATCTATCGAACTGGGTTGCAAATTTTATGGCCATGAAACTGTGTGAACAAGTGTGCAATGTGTTGAGTATGGCGTCAGGGGTCGTATTGCTCACTGCTCATACAGACATGCAGTTGTAAAAAGTAGGTTCATGGATGACTGTGATGAAAATAAGGACGAATCACGTTCAACTGTTAAAGGTGGAAAAATGACATGGATTACATCTATGACGGGGAGGACTTGTTTGATGACGTGATAGAAGAATAAATTAGAGTCGACATGCAAGATATAGGGGATTCAGTACGATTCAGACTTGAGATGAAAAAAGGAAAAAGGGATACATAATATGCGATGGGAGTTTCTAAATCATTGGGAAATCTGGTAACCAAACGACTATTCAACTTGGTGTGTAGAATCTATTAGATTGGTGACGAACCGCCTTCGGACAAATATCATCCACACAATTCTAAAGGTAGAGAGGGCAGGTGAGAGCGAGAACTATAGCACACTCAACTCAAAAGCTCATGTATCCACGCTGCTGCCTGGGATTATATACAGAAGAATGGAGAAAAAAATTGAGGAAACTAAGAGGTTAAAAAGAATCAGCCAACCAGTTGCAAACCTGAGGTTTCTGTAGCCCTTGACTTAGGTTTCGATGTTCATAAAAATATCTTCTACAGAAAGGATCGGCCCTAAAAGTATATGCAAATGATTACAAACTAGGCTACTTTTACACATGTAACAAATGATTAATAATAGAAAAATATTTGTGAGGTACGTGTACTCAGATGTTACATCCCACGGTGGTAAATTACAATAACTGAAGGAAAGGAGCTCCTGTCATGTACAAAATTGATATAAAAACTAGAAACATCACATGCCATTGCTTAAGACAACTGCCAGATTACACTCAGCGTACGTTAGAATAAATGCCCCAATGTTTTCGCCCAATGGTAAAGGCTTTTTTCTATATAAAATTGTAACAGGAGATCAAAGCATAAAATATTTGCGTAACACAAGTATTCACCATGCAAGAGACAAAGGCCAACTGTTGAATAGTACAGTCTCCAGCGATAAGGAAAAATTGGGATGCAGAGGCCCATAAATAGGTACAGTCAAAAACTACGCCTAGCTTGTGTTAAGTAACATCATTTTACATTGAAGTAAGAATGAAAATTTCTTCTACAAGGTCACTAATATTGCAATTAATGTACAGGTATGCATTACGTACAAAATCTCTAATACATTTCCTGAGAGAGTAATACCGTATGTAAATTCAGCGTGCAGAAGCTAGAGTTCTGTTTACAAAGAACCACTGTTACAAATACATGAGGAAAGAAGAGAAAATATGAGCTAAAACAACGTCACTAAGAAAGAGAAACTTCCGCTTAACACGCGAAAGCCTAAGAGATAAAGAAACATTGGAATGTAGTGGGCGATAAATACATGTGAGTAAGCACTACGTCTTGCCGGTGTTAAGTAACGTAGTTTTACACCAAAGCAAAGTAATTATCTCTTATAGAAGGCCAGTAATAAATGAAATAATCTTAGAAGTATACATTAAATATAAAATTATTTGTAAAACATTTATGTAGCAGAGTGGTATGAAATGTAAGTAGCTCAGTAGTAGAGAGGAAGTATTTTGAGGAAAACGGCACTTTCACCGATGTTAGCGAGGGTAAACACGTATTATGTGACCTTGAGCTGCAGCTTAAAGCCATCAAGGAAGCGCTTACTCATGAGCTGCAACTGATCGCTCAAAATGTTACGGTCTGTCTCAGCAAGACGTTTATAAATACATTTTCCAGCTTTTTATTTCCTTATGTAAGATTGCGGTTCCTTCTAATTCCTTCGGATAAGGATCTGAAATAAGTAAATGTTAAGCGAAAGAAGAATTAAGAACATTTCTCCCTTTCCTAACCAACAGGTGCTTCTTATATGTGGTTTAAGCCAGGGAATGTGATGTTTCTCGTTTTTATATCAATTTTACAATTGATAAGAGCCACTTGCATTCATGTGTTGTAATTTTCACTATGTACTGTAACAAGTGAGTACGCTCACTCACAAATATTTTTCTATTATTAACAGTTTGTTATGTACAAAAGAATCGTTTGCATCGATTTATATAAATGTTTACGGTGTACTCCTTATGAAGAAAATACTTTTATAAATATCGAAACCTAGGTCGAGGGCCAAATAAACCTTTGACTTGCAACTGGCTGGCTGATTTTTTTCAACCTCTTCAAATTTATATACACTCCTGGAAATGGAAAAAAGAACACATTGACACCGGTGTGTCAGACCCACCATACTTGCTCCGGACACTGCGAGAGGGCTGTACAAGCAATGATCACACGCACGGCACAGCGGACACACCAGGAACCGCGGTGTTGGCCGTCGAATGGCGCTAGCTGCGCAGCGTTTGTGCACCGCCGCCGTCAGTGTCAGCCAGTTTGCCGTGGCATACGGAGCTCCATTGCAGTCTTTAACACTGGTAGCATGCCGCGACAGCGTGGACGTGAACCGTATGTGCAGTTGACGGACTTTGAGCGAGGGCGTATAGTGGGCATGCGGGAGGCTGGGTGGACGTACCGCCGAATTGCTCAACACGTGGGGCGTGAGGTCTCCACAGTACATCGATGTTGTCGCCAGTGGTCGGCGGAAGGTGCACGTGCCCGTCGACCTGGGACCGGACCGCAGCGACGCACGGATGCAGGCCAAGACCGTAGGATCCTACGCAGTGCCGTAGGGGACCGCACCGCCACTTCCCAGCGAATTAGGGACACTGTTGCTCCTGGGGTATCGGCGAGGACCATTCGCAACCGTCTCCATGAAGCTGGGCTACGGTCCCGCACACCGTTAGGCCGTCTTCCGCTCACGCCCCAACATCGTGCAGCCCGCCTCCAGTGGTGTCGCGACAGGCGTGAATGGAGGGACGAATGGAGACGTGTCGTCTTCAGCGATGAGAGTCGCTTCTGCCTTGGTGCCAATGATGGTCGTATGCGTGTTTGGCGCCGTGCAGGTGAGCGTCACAATCAGGACTGCATACGACCGAGGCACACAGGGCCAACACCCGGCATCATGGTGTGGGGAGCGATCTCCAACACTGGCCGTACACCACTGGTGATCGTCGAGGGGACACTGAGTAGTGCACGGTACATCCAAACCGTCATCGAACCCATCGTTCTACCATTCCTAGACCGGCAAGGGAACTTGCTGTTCCAACAGGACAATGCACGTCCGCATGTATCCCGTGCCACCCAACGTGCTCTAGAAGGTGTAAGTCAACTACCCTGACCAGCAAGATCTCCGGATCTGTCCCCCATTGAGCATGTTTGGGACTGGATGAAGCGTCGTATCACGCGGTCTGCACGTCCAGCACGAACGCTGGTCCAACTGAGGCGCCAGGTGGAAATGGCATGGCAAGCCGTTCCACAGGACTACATCCGGCATCTCTACGATCGTCTCCATGGGAGAATAGCAGCCTGCATTGCTGCGAAAGGTGGATATACACTGTACTAGTGCCGACATTGTGCATGCTCTGTTGCCTGTGTCTATGTGCCTGTGGTTCTGTCAGTGTGATCATGTGATGTATCTGACCCCAGGAATGTGTCAATAAAGTTTCCCCTTCCTGGGACAATGAATTCACGGTGTTCTTATTTCAATTTCCAGAAGTGTAATTGATGAATCACAACTACGCTGAAGATTTTCAATTGAGGAAATGTTAGATGACGATCAGTTTGACTTTAAGAAAGATAAAGGCACAGAGAGGAAGTCTGACGTTGTACTTGACAATGGAAGCAACATTGAAGAGAAATCAGATACATTCCTAGGACTTTTAGAGCTAGAAAATGCGCTTGGTGATGTAAAATCGTGCAAGATGTTCGAAATTCTGATAAAAACGGGAGTAAGTTCTAGGGAAAGAAGGATAACATACAACACGTACAAGAACGAAAAGGGAACAATAAAACAGGAATACCGAAAACAAAGTGTTCAGATTATAATGTATGTAAGACAGGGATGCAATCTTTCGCCCATACTGTTCGATCTATACATCGAACAAGCAATAATGGAAATAAAAGAGAGGTTCAAGGTTGAGATTAAAATTGAGAGTAAAACGATATCAGTGATACGATTCGCTGATGAGGATGATATCGTCATTGAAAGTGAAGAAGAATTACAGGATCTGTTGAATGGAATGAAAAGGTCCAGGTGTGCAGAATATCGATTAAGAATAAACTGGAAAAGACAAATGAAACGAGAAGTAGCAGAAATGATAAACAGTGAGAAGCTTAACATCGAAATTGGTGATAACAAAGTAGACGAAGTTAACGAATTTTACTACCATAGAAGCAAAATTATCGATGACGGACAAAGCAAGGAGGGCATAAAAAACAGAGCAGCACAGGCAAAGAGGGCGCTCCTGGACAAGGGAACTTAAGTCTTGAAACGTCCCCTTAGAACAATCATACATGACTGTGCTTAAACTGACACACAATATTTTTGCGCAACGCAATCTGACTTTCAATAATCCCTACAAAAGAGTGGCCCTGAGTAACATTAGCCTATACCTTTCACAAATCACTTACCTCACAAAATCTTCATTACTCGAACTACTGCATTACAGCGAGCGCCACTACTGCCAGCTAAATAAAAGATTCAAACTACGGAAGGCACTAACTACTGATAGGCATAGTTAGCAAATGAAGGATTTTAATAGAGAACAAACAATGTATTTACCTTAATAGTCATAATATATGTAGCAGTTCATGACAAATTACAAAACTCCGCCATCTCTCTCCCCACATCCACCACTGCTGGCGGCTCACCTGCAACTGCGCAAACGTCCCCTTTGAACAATTATACAAGACTGTGCTTAAACTGACATACAATATTTTTAGCGCAACGCAATCTGACTTTCAAAAATCCCTACAAAAGAATGGCCCTGAGTAACATTAAACTATAACTTTCAGAAATCACTTACCTCACAAAAATCTTCATTACTCGAACTACTGCAATACAGCGAGCGCCACTACTGCCAGCTAAATAAAAGATTCATTTTTTTCAGTGTCGTCTTTGCAACGTCCTGCCAAAATAATATGTCGTAAATGTTCAGGTAATTTGATTAAGCAAATGCGGATGAGTTCTGAGGGGCTGAATGGGATTGAAAGATACTGATTCTTGTGCAACATGTCTTTAAAATATTTCACAAGACTGGACAATTCAGATTGTTCGAAATGTTTCATCATTATGATGCTATGTTTTACTCGGTCTTGTGTAGCTTGAGACCAATATGCTGAGAGGAAGGCATGGTAAAATTCTCCTTCACTGTGACAATCGTGAATGACCGATCGCATTCTTACAGCTGGTTCATTCTCTAAATAGCCACACATAAATTCTAATCTGTTCTCTAATGACGAGTTGGGAGGAAAACAATGAGAGAATTGATGGAGCCACGCTTGTGGATGAATGTCGTTGCCAGAATTCTTAAATGTTTTTAATTTACTTGCAGTAATGAACAGCTTATAGTCAAAATCATCACGTCGGCGAGTCGCATATCGGTTATTGTTACGTCGTTTCGGCGGTTCCATTTCAAAATTCGGTGCACCTTGTCAATTTCTTTCATAATTTCCGAAATGCGCTGTGTTATTATTTTGTGGCTGTTCCGTATTTGTATGTCCCTCTTCCCGTAGTGGGGCGCGAGTGTCCTCTGCAATACGTAGTTCTTGTATTACCTGTGTCAGCTGATCTTGTACTTCCCGGATTTCTCTTTGGTGTTGCGTATTAATTTGATTCTGATTTTGTTTGAATTTCCTAATTTGTTTGCACTCTTCTGTGTCATTCAGATTATCATCTACCTTCGTAGATAAATTAGTGACCTGATCCGAAAGTTCGGCTACTTTCTCCGATAGTGAACACATTTCCTCAGTGTGTTTTTCTGAACCACGTTTCAGAGTGTCCATTTGTGTTGAAATCGAATCTACTGTGTCCTTTAAGTTTCTTGAGTTTTGCAAGTTGCGTAACCGAATCGGTAGATGCAACTGAGTCAATTTTAGCTTGCAAGGTGTCGTGATTTTCATGAACAATAGTCTGCAGTTCTTTTATGGCTGCTTCGTGATTCTGTAATGCATTTTCATGACGCGAAAAAATATGTTGGAAATGCTCACAAATTTGTGTTTTTACGTCATTACAGACTTTTTGACATTTCGATTGGATGTTATGTAACTCAGTAGTTAAATCTTCACGTGTGTGTTCAAGCGTGGTGTCTAACTTTTTAAGATTTTGTTCCACTGTGTCTAACTTTTCTAGCTTTTGCTGTGTTTGTCTCTGATTTTGTTCCATTGTGTCTAACTTTTGAAGATTTTGTTCCATTATGTCTAACTTTTGAAGATTTTGTTCCATTGTGTCTAACTGTAGCTGTGTTTGTCTCTGATTTTGTTTCATTTGTTGCATTAATTGCAATAATAATGTATTAGTGTCTGGAATCTGTTCCTCTATGCTTTTCGGCAGTGCATTTGCACCGGCAACATTCACATTTTGGCAAACAGAAAATGTGTCTTGACTTATTTGAGAAAACGGTGAGGACCCAAAACCTGAATCTACAGTATTTGCGAGATTGTTTCCTGTCATTTCGGATTCCTGAGGCGAGCTGTTGCCGACCGATCGATCGATAATGCTTCCCTGTTCGCTAATTGTTTCACTGTGTACACCATTGTTTGCAGCCCGCTCCATTTCCCTATGCACAATTACCAAATTACTACTTTGAACATCAGTTAATTCATTACTCGGTGACGCTAACACACTGCTTTCGTTTTCACTGTCATTTCTCAGTTTACTTTGAAGGCTAGTATTACGTTTTTCACACGCCATTATTGTCACAATATTTCACACGATAACACAGAAAAGCACAATTTGAAGAGCAAAATAAAATAACATAGCAATGGAAATAATGTCTACTTAATTGCAAGCGCAGCTGCGAAATACTTGGTGCAAATCTACATGCGTGCCACAACTGTTTTACTGTACAACAATGAAAAACTACAACTACAATGGAAACTCTCTCTATAAATACGCGCTAGCAATAAACAAAAGCTACACTAATTACACAAACTACAAGAAAAAAAATCAGAAGATTCCAGTGAGGTATCCTCGGCTAAGGGTCGACATATGAAACGTCCCCTTAGAACAATTATACATGACTGTGCTTAAACTGACACACAATATTTTTGCGCAACGCAATCTGACTTTCAATAATCCCTACAAAAGAGTGGCCCTGAGTAACATTAGCCTATACCTTTCACAAATCACTTACCTCACAAAATCTTCATTACTCGAACTACTGCATTACAGCGAGCGCCACTACTGCCAGCTACATAAAAGATTCAAACTACGGAAGGCACTAACTACTGATAGGCATAGTTAGCAAATGAAGGATTTTAATAGAGAACAAACAATGTATTTACCTTAATAGTCATAATATATATAGCAGTTCATGACAAATTACAAAACTCCGCCATCTCTCTCCCCACATCCACCACTGCTGGCGGCTCACCTCCAACTGCACAACGCTACGCGCTGTTCACATCCAGCTGCCGCTGCTCAACACTACAATGGCAGACAACAATGCAAACCAGCCACAGACTGCACACAGCACAGCCAGTGATTCTCACACAGAGCGCTATGTAACGTTGCCAATAAGAAAACATAAACAGCCTACTTACAGTCTTTGTTGTTGTTGTGGTCTCCAGTCCAGAGACTGGTTTGATGCAGCTCTCCATACTATTCTATCCTGTGCTAGCTCCTTCATCCCCCAGTACCTACTGCAACCTACATCCTTCTGAATCTCTTTAGTGTATTCATCTCTTGGCCTCCCTCTACGATTTTTACCCTCCACGCTGACCTCCAGTACTTACTTGGTGATCCCTTGATGCCTCAGAATATACCCTTCTTCTTGTCAAGTTGTGCCACAAACTTCTCTTCTCTCCAATTCCGTTCAATACCTCCTCATTAGTTATGTGATCTACCCAACTAATCTTCAGCATTCTTCTGTACCAACACATTTCAAAGGTTCTATTCTCTTCTTGTCCAAACTATTTATCGTCCACGTTTCACTTCCATACATGGCTACACTCCATAAAAATACTTTCAGAAAACACTTCCTGACACTTAAATCTATACTCGATGTTAACAAATTTCTCTTCTTCATAAACGCTTTCCTTGCCATTGCCAGTCTATATTTTATATCCTCTCTACTTCGACCATCATCAGTTATTTTGGTCCCCAAATACCAAAAATTCCTTTACTACTTTAAGTGTCTCATTTCCTAATCTAATTCCCTCAGCATCACCCGATTTAATTCGACTACATTCCATTATCCTTGTTATGCTTTTGTTGATGTTCATCTTATATCCTCCTTTCAAGACACTGTCCATTCCGTTCAGCTACTCTTCCAGGTCCTTTGCTGTTTCTGACAGAATTACAATGTCGTAGGCGAACCTCAAAGTTTTTATTTCTTCTCCATGGATTTTAATACCTACTCCGAATTTTTCTTTTGTTTCCTTTACTGCTTGCTCAATGTACAGAGTGAATAACATCAGGAATAGGCTACAACCCTATGTCACTCCCTTCCCAACCAATGCCTCCCTTTCATGCCCCTCGATTCTTATAACTGCCATCTGGTTTCTGTAAAAATTGTAAATAGCCTTTCGCACCCTGTATTTTACCCCTGCCACCTATAGAATTTGAAAGAGAGTATTCCTGTCAACATTGTCAAAGGTTTTCTCTAAGTCTACAAATGCCAGAAACGTAGGTTTGCCTTTCATTAATCTAGCTTCTAAGATAAGTCGTAGGGTCAGTATTGCCTCACGTGTTCCAACATTTCTACTGAATCCAAACTGATCTTCCACGAGGTTGGCTTCTACCAGTTTTTCCATTCGTTTGTAAAGAATTCATGTTAGTATTTTGCAGCCGTGGCTTATTAAACTGATAGTTCTACAATTTTCACATCTGTCAACACCTGCTTTCTTTGGGATTGAAATTATTATATTCTTCTTGAAGTCTTAGGGTATTTCGTCTGTCTCATACATCTTGCTCATTACATGGTAGAGTTTTGTCAGGGCTGGCTCTCCCAGGGCTGACAGTAGTTCAAGTGGAATGTTGTCTACTCCTGGGGGCTTGTTTCGACTCAGGTCTTTCAGTGCTTTGTCAAACTCTTCACGCAGTATCATATCTCCTATTTCATCTTCATCTACATTCTCTTCCATTTCTGTAATATTGTCCTCAACAACATCGCCGTTGTAGAGACTCTCTATATACTCCTTCCACCTTTCTGCTTTCCCTTCTTTGCTTAGAAATGGGTTTCCATCTGAGCTCTTGATATTCATGCAAGTGCTTCTCTTTTCTCCAAAGGTCTCTTTAATTTTCCTGTAGGCAGTATCTATACTACCCCTAGTGATATACGTCTCTA
This sequence comes from Schistocerca americana, assembly GCF_021461395.2. Lineage (NCBI taxonomy): Eukaryota > Metazoa > Arthropoda > Insecta > Orthoptera > Acrididae > Schistocerca > Schistocerca americana. Next base: position 507,961,078 of record NC_060119.1, on the reverse strand, counting down.
CATCCTTACTTTTGTCCTATAGCCATCCCTCCTTAGCCATTTTGCACTTCCTGTCGATCTTATTTTTGAGACGTTTGTATTCCTTTTTGCCTTCTTCATTTACTGCATTTTTATATTTTCTCCTTTCATTAGTTAAATTCAATATCTCTTCTGTTACCCAATGATTTATATTAGCCCTTGTGTTTTTACCTACTTGATCCTCTGCGACCTTCACTATTTCATCCCTCAGAGCTACCCATTCTTCTTCTACTGTATTTCTTTCACTCATTCTTGCCAATCGTTCCCTAACGCTCTTCCTGAAGCTGTCTAAAATCTCTGGTTCTTTCACTTTATCCAGGTCCCATCTCCTCAAATTTCCACCTTTCTTCAGTTTTAATCTACAGTTTATAACCAATAGATTGTGGTCAGAGTCCACATCTGCCTGTGGAAACGTCTTAGAATTTAAAATCTGGTTCCTGAATCTCTGTCTTACCATTATATAATCTATTTGAGACCTTCCGGTATCTCCAGGCTTCTTCCATGTATACGACCTTCTTTTATGACTATTGAACCAAGTGTTAGCTATGATTAAATTATGCTCTGTGCAAAATCCTACCAGGTGGCCTCCTCTTTCATTCCTTAACCCCATTCCATATTCACCTACTACGTTTCCTTCTCTTCCTTTTCCTACTATCGAGTTCCAGTCACCCATGACTATAAAATTTTCGTCTCCCTTCACTATCTGAACAATTTCTTTTACCTCATCGTACATATAATCAATCTCTTAGTCATCTGCGGAGGTAGTTGGCTTATAAACTTGTACTACTGTGGTAGGCGAAAGCTTCGTATCTATCTTTTGTAGTAGTTTACCCGCATTCCTATTTTCCTATTCATTATTAAACCTACTCCTGCATTACCCCTATTTGATATTGCATTTATAACCCTGTATTCACCTGACCAAAAGACTTGTTCCTCCTGCCACCGAACTTCACTAATTCCCACTATATCTAACTTTAACCTATCCATTTCTCTTTTTAAATTTTCTAACCTACCTGCCCGATTAAGGGATCTGACATTCCACGCTCCGATCTGTAGAACGCCAGTTTTCTTTCTCCTGATAGCAACGTCCTCCTGAATAGTCCCCACCCGAAGATCCGAATGGGGGACTATTTTACTCCCGGAATATTTTACCCAAGAGGACGCCTTTATTATTTAACCATACAGTAATGCTGCATGCCCTCGAGAAGAATTACGGCTGTAGTTTCCCCTTGCTTTCAGCCGTTCGCAGTACCAGCACAGCAAGGCCTTTTTGGTTAGTGTGTAACCTCCCAACAGTTATAAAGTGTGACCTCTCAATAAATTATTATTCCGTAACCACGCAATAATAACGTGACTAACCTCCCAATAAAAAATGTGACTCATATATAACCTTTCAATAATAAACTGGCTGTGAATCTAAACTGATAAATTTAGATGTCAGCAGTGCTGCGTCATGTCCCTGAAAGATCATGCTGGATAAATTGAAAATTCTTACCTCAATGACGTCGCCGGATAACGCATATATATCTACTCCTATAAGAAATTTTTCTGGCACAGCCCAGTGCAATGCTGGCCGCTAGATTTGTCATGTATAAAAGGAATCAACTGATTTTTCCTTACGTTAATCGGGATGACCATGGATTGGAGGAATAGTAAATTCTTTATATTAAGGTCAATGATTGTCAAAAAGTTAATTTTATGAAAAAGATTATTATTAAAAGATTTTTTGAAACAGTTACATGGGACTTGATATAATAACAGTACAAATTTAGTTTAGCAAACTACATACGCGCGCGGCTGTTTTTACCTTATACTACATCGCTCAGGCGCCGCCATCGCTCCCCACCACCGGCCCAGCCAACTCCATACACCAGACTGCTAGCTACTACTTTCTAGTACTGACACTTCTCTCACTGCAGCCAACACTGCTCTCTGGTCTGAGATTCTCTTACGGCTTACATATCACAGGCAGCGCTTGAGCAATCCATCGAAATTACATCTGATCGAGAGCGCTAGCAATAAATTCCTTAGTCATGAACCTCTTACAAGTGTTACAAGGCCAGATCAGTCAATCATCCAGACTGCTGCCCCTGCAGCTACTGAAAAGTCTGCTGCCCCTCTTCAGGAACCACACGTTTGTCTGGCCTTTCAACTGATACCCCTCCGTTGTGGTTGCACCTACAATACGTCTATTTGTATCGCTGACTCTTAAAGAAAATAAATCTTAAACTAAGAAAGAAATTTCTGAGAATGTACGTTTGGAACGTAGCATTGTGTAGTAGTGAATCATAGACAATGGGAAAACCAGAACAGAGAAGAATCAAAGCATTTGAGATGTGTCGTTGCAGACGAATGTTGAAGCTAGGTGGGTTGATGAAGAAGGGAATGAGGACGTTCTCCGCAGAACCGACGAAGAAACGAACGTTTGTAAATCACTGTCAAAAAGAGGAGGCAGGATGGTAGGGCATGTATTAAGACAACGGGGAATGATCTCCACGATAGTAGTGGGAGATACAGAGGATGAAGACGCTAGGGAATGACAGAAATTGGAAGACAGCCAACAAATAACTGAGTTCGCAGGGTGCAAGTGCTGCTCTGAGATGAAGAGGTTGCCACAGGAGAGGAATTTCTGGCGGTGGACAACAAACCAGTCAGAAGACCGATGACTCAAAAACAAAACATGTGCATCATTGCACGAAAAGCACGTTATATCTGATTAACAAGTAGTCCTGTGATGCAGCAATCTGATGATGTATGGAAGTTCGAAATCCGTAATGACAAGGAACAATAAAACGTGTTCAAACAAAAACGTCGTTAAATTAGTGATTGGTAGCTGTTTTTTGACATATCGTACAACACAAACACTGCTCTCGTAATGTCAGCTACTGAAAAAATAGCTTTAGCTATGATTATTATGTTGCGAATTTTACAGCTGATGCTGCTTCTCGCCTCCGGCATTCCGCTTCCTCAGATCCTGCCAGATTCGTTCTTGCAATCGTCTGGCATCCATCGCGTCCCAGACATCTCGACCCCAGCTTCTCCTAGGTCGCCCACCCTTTGTTATATCTTCTGAGGCCCACTGCCACACCTGCCGTCTATCCTTTCTAGATGTCCATGTTGTTTTTTATGTTTTGTCCCTGTGGTGCCTATTGCTGAGTTATATAGGCAGCCATAAAATCTCTTATGTTAATATTTTGTACATAGTCTAGCTTGGAGATGTCACAATTTTGCCTCTAGAAGTCCATCCCTACTGCAAACAAATTCTTTCAGTGCCTCGTGTTTACTACCCATGTGTCTGCTCTGAACGTATCGATGTCTTCAATAACTGGACGATATATCTCCTGCCTGATAATTTTTGTTACTTTGTTATTTCAAAGGACTGAGTTCAGTTGTTGTACGGCTCTTTTACCCTGTCCTTTTTTTATCGCATGTTAATTTTTCCCGTTAAATTATATCACAACCCTCAGATACTTAAAAGATTTACATCTTTTGATTGTACTAGCTCCAACCTCCAGATTCTCTATTACATTAACGCCAGCTTTCAGACAAACGGTTTCTATCATGCTAATTGTGAGGTGAGAATGTAAAGTTCCACGTTCGGGCCCTAGACCAGCCAGTCGGGCCTGACTGACCGCCATGTCATCCTCTGCCAATGGCGTCACTGGATTTCTTCTCTATTACACTCCATAATGTGAATATTCCATCAATACATGAGCACTCTGGCCTAAAATAATTGTGTTCTTGATATGTTAGGGTAAGGTACCCAAATTTTGGGTGCTCGCCTAATTCCAGGTAAATGAATTTCTCGCTTGCTTGGTGCTACAATCCGTAGCTCACTTCGGCAACCAATAACGAAAATCATTGTGAGTTTCGGAGCTTTTAACGTTTACGTCTCCACACTATTTTTGAATTCTGGTCAAGATAAACATTTTCTATAGAATTCAGTTGGAAGTCCTTCCTCAAGGCAGATAAGGCGTACTTTCAAAGTCTTTTTTATGAGACAGTAGTCTGAAACAAGTTCCTTCTTATATAACAGATAAAACGTGTCGCCCACGGTTCGCTTAAGTGCTAGGATGTGGCTAAGTACAAGTAAGGCATGGTCCCTAATAGCAGTTAGTAACGGATCACATTATTTCGGGTCTCCGAAATTTGGGGTCAGTTAATACCAACAGATGTTTCGATTTTTATTCCAGATGTCGCATTTTCAGGGTCTGAGAAACAAAGGTGATGGGTTATGCGTGGGTTAGGCGTATTGCAGAGCCGCAACAATGGTAGCTGCTGCAAATTGTTTAAAAAATATAGGATGTATCCTTGTGGCCCTCTGTTTTCTTCATCTATGGATTTTCCTCTTCAGCAATCTGCAGAAAGGCCTCAGAAGCCACAGCCGGGCAATTGTCGACAGCAGTGTACGGAATACAGGAAACAGATGTTTCTACTTTTGAAAGTAGATCACCTCGTGTACTTCCACCGTCAGACCCAATACCAAGACCAGATAAAGCAGAAATGTTGACATTACCTTATTTTAAAAAGGAATTCCTGGCTAAAGGGCGAAAGAAAGCAAGTACCAAGACTACGGGGAAGACACCACCTTCAACAAAACCAATTGGAGGAGTTCATTTGATGCATTTCGTATACCTTCAACGTCTGGGTCTACCAAAAGGAAATTTTTCATAAGAAAGATCCAGAGAGTCACGAAGAAAGTGAGAAAGAGTCCGATTGAAACATTAATGAAACTATGTTGAAGGACTCATCATCTGAATATGAAGAGGACAAGGAGGGCACTTACTGCGACGAACTGTGATCAGCTGAGACCTGCATTACTACAATATGCATGGAGGAGTGGTAGAACTGACTTGAGACGTCAGCCTTCAAGTCGTGACATTGCGCTAGATTTGAGGGGACATTACTCGGGGTTCTGCCTTATTCAGGCATCACCACCCTGCACAGGTACCGAGGTCCTATGCTAACATCTGGCCCCCATTTTACGGTTGTACGTTTGATGTACATCAATTATTGGACTATGGTGAATGGGTCTCTGTTTAATGTTGAAAATATAGTACAATTGGCTAGGCAATTTGAATCTTTACTGAAACAGATTTTTTGTAAGAGATTTGAGATGGCACCTGCACCAGAATTTCAGTGACAATGGAATTCGCAGTTCAGTTCAATAGAAGAAGAGGAAGAATATAAAGGAGGAGGAGGAGTATTGGGAGGAGGAAAAAGAAGAAGAGAAGAAAAAGAAGAAGTGGAGAAAGTATGAAAAGTTATCCCTTTTATTCACCTGAAAGTCATAATGATAAGCACCCGTTTACATCCTCGCAAATTAGTCCTTATGAAAAGATGAACCGACGGCAATGATTATTTGGTCAGGAGCAACGACAAACTTAAAACGCGCCGCTGAGATTTCATTAAACTACAAACTTCACAGGGAAGTGAGAATTATTTTGCCACAGGAATTTACTTGTGAAGTTCACTCCCCTCGGCGGCATATGTGCATTACGCTATGTTTGTAGTTTAAAGATAAAATGAAGAAAAAGAATAATTATTGTTAACGCTATATTTACTATATTTTTGCATTTTGAAGTCACTAGCCTCTCTTAGAGCTTCTAGTAGTGAACGTGCTTTGACGATATTCGTTGAAGCACAGACAAATGTACAATGTTGCAGTCGTGTATTATTACAGTGAGTCACATACTAGCCTGTTCCTATTTTCGGCGCAGTAGCTAGAATGACATAAGATTGCCAGTTTCTCTTCATTTGGGTGTCCTCCACTTGGGAACCGCAAGCACCTCACGGCCGGGAACGCAGCTGTTCGGTGGCGGTTTTGCTGCGAAGTTTGCGCGGGCGAGATTTAGCGGGCAGTTGGCTACCTCCACACACAGGGCGCTCTTAATTGGCCGCCGGAATTAAAGAGCGGCCAGGTCTTGAAGGGCTCCCGTCGTAATGAACTGAGTGCACTGCCGCCGAGCCTCGAAGAGTACCCTCCAGCCACGAGCTGCCGAGGTAGCGACCATGTCTGCGCTACGCCGCTGTCGACACACACGCTCACACACACACGTATGTCCCGTCTCTCATTCGTGGCGCAATTGTTTCCAGGACTATGAGGAAACCTCGAGAATATATCCTACTGACGGTTACTTTGACTTCCACTGTCGCAACGACGTACGTGTTACCTACGACTTCAAAAAATGTACAGCCCGATAACTTCGGAAATAATGAATGCTGATTTTAACCCCAGAAACAATATAGGGGGGCTGCTTTCTTTGCGGTGGGGGTGAGGAGGGGGAATGATCGTCAGTAATGCAGCGAGCCACCACGACTTCCTCACCAGTGCTAACCTCTTCTTCTCAGCGTAGCACTCACATTCAACGTCGTCTTGGTCGTCGCCAACAATTTTTACCCTCTATGGCTCCCTTTGGTACCATGAAAGTTATGACCTGATGTCTTAACCCTTTCAGGGGAAGTGGTTCCGTTTGAAACCACCTACAATTTACTCATTTTGTGGCAAATGGACAGTGGCTACAATTGGGGACACCATTCAGCAGCCTAGTTGGTGCTGCCCTCTAGCGGCTGTCACTGGAACCACTTCAAAATCTGTAACTATTAGCAAGTAGTGAGGCGAGTTGGATAGCCATTTTTGTATGCTGTGCGCGAACGTATTTGTTCTCAAATTGTGACTGTATTCTTCTGTATTAGGTAACTTTTATGCATCTGTTAAAAGCAGAATACTGTTCTGTTTGCATTAATACTATATGTACTGCAATAATAACCAAAATAATGCATTTATTGCCGTGAGTGTTGTGGTGGTTCCATTTGAAACCACTGCTCCTGTAACGGCAGCATTACTAGGTGTTACGAATTTTTTTTTTCCAGTTTCACGTGATGTATTCTCACAGACTAAAGGATGAGGAAATTCTGGAGCGCCTTTTCGCAGATATTCCTTCAGATCCAGATTCACACATTGACACCAGCAGTGACAGTGAAAGTGATGTGCTAGCTGAAGATAGTGATCTGGATTTGCGAATGAAAACACCTGTTTTATCTCAAATTATTTCGGAAATTGAGAGTGAGGATCATTTTGACAATGACGGTGATGATAGTTTCAGCACTGATGACGATTTGCCACTGTCTTCCATTGAGAATTTTTCATGGAGGAAGGACGACAGTGCAATGAACTTTGCCGCCAATTTTTCAGAGGAAGCTGGTGTACAAGAAAAACTTAAAAATGACGGTGAAGGTATGCAACCAGTAGATTTTTTTGTGTCTGTTTTGTGACACTATGTTAGGACACATAGTTTTCCAGTCTAACCTGTACGCAACACAGAAAGGTGGCAATTTCAGGCCTCTTTCTAAAGCAGAACTAAAAGTATTTTTGGCTATAAACATTATAACGGGAATCAAGAAACCTTGTTATTATCGTGATTGCTGGTCATCCCATAAGGAACTTCGAGATGAGTACATTTCCTCACTAATGTCGGTAAAAAGGTTCAGCTGGATTTTGACACATATTCACATCAATGACAACGCTGTTATGCCTTCAAGGGAGAGCAGAAATTATGACAAATTATATAAAATCCGTCCACTAATCAATCAGATACTGGTAAACTTCAAAGAATTCTATGCACCTACTAAGGAGCAAGCTATAGATGAATGCATGGTGAAGTTCAAAGGACGAATCGAATTCAAACAATATATGCCCCAAAAGCCAATCAAGAGGGTTTACAAAATCTGGGTCAGAGCTGATAAGCTTGGATATATTTGTGATTTTCAGATATATACTGGAAAAGTTGAAGGCATAGTGGAAAAATCCTTAGGAGAGAGAATTGTGAGAGATATGTGTAAAGGCTTGGAAGGAAAGGGATACCACATATACTTTGATAATTTTTTTACCAGTTCCCACTTTTACAGAAGCTAAAAGATGACGGACTTTTTGTCTGTGGAACAATTAGATCACACAGAAAAGGACTTCCTACGCTAAAAACAGACAAAGAGTTGCAAAGAGGAGAGTTTGACTGGTCAGTTTGTTCTGATGGCATTGCCTGCATCAAATGGAAAGACAAATGTGTAGTCATGTTACTGTCTACAATTAATTCGACTGTATGCGTTGAAGAAGTCAGCTGTAAAGAAAAGGATGGAAAAATCACAAAGATACATTGTCCAAAAATAGTGAAATCATATAATGCAAATATGGGATGTGTCGATAAGGGAGATATGATGAACAGTTTTTATGCAATAGACAGGAAATCACGAAGGTGGTGGCTAAGATTATTTTGGTATATAGTTAACATTTCTATTGGAAATGAATTTATTCCGTTGCGATTATGTAATCCAACAGCGAAGCAAGTGCTAAAGGATTTTCAAAGACGTGTTACCACAGGCCTGGTAGGCACTAATGTTTTCAAAGATAGTCCTGGCCATCCCAGTACACCGTCAGAACCATCTGCAAAAAAATTCAGAACTCTTGTTCCCCATGAGAAACGTATATCGGAAGCACAACATCTGCCAAAACATGGAACCTCAAGATGCTGTGTGCACTGCAGCACAAAGAAAGAACCCCACAGAAGCAAATGGACATGTAGTCACTGCCAGGTAGCGTCATGCTTATCTGCAGAAAGTAATTGCTTTTTACTGTATCATCGAAAGTGATGACATTTAGTGGGCAGTGGCTCCATTTGAAACCACCCTGTATGTGTTCAGTTTATGTATATTCCATGTAATTTTTACATTTTTCTGTCTCACTGTAGGAAAATTAATACAATAAAAACAAGGAAAAATTAAAAATTAATTTTTTTTTTATTTTGCCCCTGAAAGGGTTAACACACGTTCGCCATCTTGTCCCTTCCTCTTATGAGTATTTTCCACACACTGTGTTTCTACAGGGTGTTTCAAAAATGACCGGTATATTTGAAACGACAATAAAAACTAAACGAGCAGCGATAGAAATACACCGTTTGTTGCAATATGCTTGGGACAACAGTACATTTTCAGGCGGACAAACTTTCGAAATTACAGTAGTTACAATTTTCAACAACAGATGGCGCTGTGGTCTGGGAAACTCTATAGTACGATATTTTCCACATATCCACCATGCGTAGCAATAATATGGCGTAGTCTCTGAATGAAATTACCCGAAACCTTTGACAACGTGTCTGGCGGAATGGCTTCACATGCAGATGAGATGTACTGCTTCAGCTATTCAATTGTTTCTGGATTCTGGCGGTACACCTGGTCTTTCAAGTGTCCCCACAGAAAGAAGTCACAGGGGTTCTTATCTGGCGAATAGGGAGGCCAATCCACGCCGCCTCCTGTGTGTTTCGGATAGCCCAAAGCAATCACACGATCATCGAAATATTCATTCAGGAAATTAAAGACGTCGGCCGTGCGATGTGGGCTGGCACCATCTTGCATAAACCACGAGGTGTTCGCAGTGTCGTCTAAGGCAGTTTGTACCGCCACAAATTCACGAAGAATGTCCAGATAGCATATCGCCGTCATCAATCCTGTGCACTATATCGTTAGCGAATGTCTCTCGTGCAGTAATGGTAGCGGCGCTGAGGGGTTGCCGCGTTTGAATTTTGTATGGATAGAGGTGTAAACTCTGGCGCATGAGACGATACGTGGACGTTGGCGTCATTTGGACCGCAGCTGCAACACGGCGAACGGAAACCCGAGGCCGCTGTTGGATCACCTGCTGCACTAGCTGCGCGTTGCCCTCTGTGGTTGCCGTACGCGATCGCCCTACCTCTCCAGCACATTCTTCCGTCACGTTCCCAGTCTGTTGAAATTTTTCAAACAGATCCTTTATTGTATCGCTTTTCGGTCCTTTGGTTACATTAAACCTCCGTTGAAAACTTCGTCTTGTTGCAACAACACTGTGTTCTAGGCGGTGGAATTCCAACACCAGAAAAATCCTCTGTTCTAAGGAATAAACCATGTTGTCTACAGCACTCTTGCACGTTGTGAACAGCACACGCTTACAGCAGAAAGACGACGTACAGAATGGCGCACCCACAGACTGCGTTGTCTTCTATATCTTTCAAATCACATGCAGCGCCATCTGTTGTTGAAAATTGTAACTACTGTAATTTCGAAAGTTTGTCCGCCTGAAAATGTACTGTTGTCCCAAGCATATTGCAACAAACGGTGTATTTCTACCGCTGCTCGTTTAGTTTTTATTGCCGTTTCAAATATACCGGTCATTTTTGAAACACCCTGTATCTTCACCAATTCTGCGGAGAAGCACCTCATTTCTTATCTTACTCATCCACCTGATTTTCAACGTCCTTCGATGGAACCAGATGTGAAACGCTGGTGTTCTCTAGTTTCCCCGTTTTCCCACAGACTATCGTTCAGTACCATACAATGTTCAAGACTTACATTCTAGAAAGTTTTTCCCTAAATTACAGCACAGAATGATACTGCTAGACTTCTCTTGACCGGCAATACCATCTTTGCCAGTGCTAGTCTGATTTTTAAGTCATCTTTGCTTCATCCGTCACATGTTATTTTGCTTCCGATCTACCTTCGTCTACTTCATGGTCTCCAAATTTGATATTTGGTTGATTTCTAACATCATTTCTGCTACTAGTCGTAATCTCCGTCTCTCATCTATTTACTCTCACCCCATATTCTCTACTCAGGAGACTATTTATTTTGTTCAGTATGTTATGTAATTGTAATCGAATCAGCTGTTAATTCTTGGCGAAAAATTGTAAATTAACTAAGCAAGGTGTAGTGAACTCGAGAAATTATTTTGTGGCATCAGATACCACGAAAATCGCCAGGTCGTCCCATGATGGGCGCCAAAAATGTAAACTGAGAATTCTTCTCTCTGCCGTCAGACATGAAATGACGAGCAGATGATTAATGAGATTGCCCCACGTTAGGAGACAACAGTTAATTGATACCAATGATTAAATGAAATCAATTACAAAGGGTACAAAATTAAGGTGTTTATGTATGAATGTAAAAGATTGCTCATACGATCAAAACATGAAAGAAATGTATTTATTTTCGTGCTGTTTTCACAAACCAAAACAGAATTACAAATCTCAGGGCTAATTTGACTGGATGTGGAGATGACTCAGCTACTAAGGGAAAGGAGGAGGGAACGAATCGTCTCACTATTATTCGTTGTCGTTCGTCGTATACTGCTGTCGGTGGTAGGAGCTGCATCGGTACCGTGCGTCGCCTCGGAGCTGTGCTGAGCGATTCGGCTGCCCTCATCAGCAATCGCGACATTGCGGCGGATCTCAGGTACGATCTCCGCGTTGTCTGCCCTTTGACGGTCGCGTGGTCGAAGCTGTACTATCATGATGTCGGAAGGGGGATGCTGGCGATGGTGGAAGGACGCTCTCGTCCTCTGGCTTTTGCGGCCTCTCCACGATTCTCTCCTCGCTTCTCATCCATCTCCCAGCTCAACTCCTCTTCGAAATGTTCTACCTTTCAGTGTTGTCATTGGCGGACAAAATTTTCAATGCAGCCCTATGACAGATCGCCGTTTCATCGCCACACCTCTGTGTGCGGGGTGAAAATTTTCTATCTGGAGTAGGCTGGCGTATGCCTCGTGAATTGACATGTTTCTCATTATTTCAGATTCTTCAGTTGTGTTTCTGCATTCCGAGGCTGTCGGGAGAGCAGCTACACAACACTTCTTTATAACCACTCTCTCTGCGTGAGCTCTGGACAGAATCATGTTTGGGCTCAGTCTCAAAATCTGCTAGTGTTTGTGATTTATAAGGAATCTTCTTAAGAATGCTGGCTTCTTTCATACGCCTCCCTGCGGCAATTCCCCGTGCATTTTTACGCGCTCCTCCCTGTGTCCGTGGGTTGCTGGAATTGTCGGAACATCCCTTCTTTCTAAGGCAGGTAGAATGACTGCCGCCAGGCCAGAAGAACTCGGATTTTTTCTCTCGTACATTCTTGGCATTTCATCCTAATGGATGCAAATGTCCATCAGTTCTCGGCACGCTTCTCGTTGTCAGACAGGTCCTTCGCATCATGTCCCTCCTTGAGCGAGGCCCGTGTGTCTGCCCCGGCTTCCCGCTGTGTCCTTGCGGAATGACTACAGCGTCCTCGACCCAGGGTGTCACACCAGCGTGTCCAGCTCGGACGCACCGGCGTGTTGGCGAAAGTGGCCACGGTCGGACGTATTACAAAGGCAAAAGACAGTGTTTGTTTAGTTATGTAATTTTTTCTCGCTTCCCCCACGGAGAGCAATGGCATCAGAAATCTTATTGTTGATATTCTTATACCCTGAAATTTAATCGCACTCATCATTTACTTCCATCATATTTTTTTTTTCATGTAAAGACTGAGCAGTAGCGCAAAGAGGCTGCAACCTTGTCTTACTGCTTTCAAAGGAGAACACACTTTGTTCTTTGTCTTCTATTCTTGTATTTCTTTCTCCGTTCTTATATGTATATGATATAAATCATCTTTCCCTACATCTAGAAAAAATGTCATACGTGTCACTCTACAGCTAACTGCGTTTTTTGACGCTTGGTGCTTGCTCCAATTAACACCACTTTACGTGCGCATCTCTGTGGTCTGCGGACCAATGGTCTGTGGAGGAAGAATGTGCGGTGGTGCTTCATTTTGTCACGCGTATTTGTTATGTTGACAAAAGAGAAGGGGCGATCTCTTTGGTTGTTAAAAAACTTTACATAGCCAAGTTCGAAAAATACTTATTTATTTTTGACGACCGCTTTTGACAGACTCTGTAACAATTTTTGAAGACCAGAGGATGACAGCAAAGCCTACCGAAACCGGTTGTCGAAAATAAATAATTATCTATGCGATTTTGGCTATAGATAGTTTTGTAACAAATATTTATTGGTACATATTCCAAGCGGTCATTTGTCTCTTAACGTCCTTTCGATCGCTTGTGTCTGAAAAGCCTTTCAATGCTTTCGGGCGTAGCCACAAATGCTTGTTCAGAATAGGTTCATTGCCAACCAAAATTCTTGATCAAATTCAGCAGACAATACAGATTAGAAGTAGAGGCATAGATAATCGCTGAAGGTTGAACTACGGTGTAAGGTACTTGGTCACTGAGGGCAGACCAAGTCCTCTCTACCACTTGTTTGAGGGCTGGGTTGGGTTGTTTGGGGGAAGAGACCAAACAGCGAGGTCTCATCGGATTAGGGAAGGATGGGGAAAGAAGTCGGCCGTGCACTTTCAAAGGAACCATCCCCGCATTTGCCTGGAGCGATGTAGGGAAATCACGGAAAACCTAAATCCGGATGGCCGGACGCGGGATTGAACCGTCGTCCTTTCGAATGCGAGCCCAGTGTGCTAACAACTGCGCCACCTCGCTCGGTCCCACTTGTTTGAAGGCCCTCGTTGCTGGTCCGCTGGCCGTGATAATTGGAGTTGCTCTGTTAGAAAGTCTAGTTGGTTTAGGAATCAGGTATCAGAACGTTTAACTTAGTGATAGACTCCATCAGTCAGCTTACTTTCTGGCTTTTGTTTGCTAGGGAAGAGTTGCGAGGCCCGGTACTGTTGATTATTTTTTGGTAGTTCATTTGAGGAAGTAAAGTTAGGTGATCGCCTTTTGTGCTTGTCTTGAAACAAGCCGTAGGTGCCGAAGTAGTCCTTTACTCTCAGGGATTGAGGCTCGGGTTGTGTATTAACCGTAACTTGTGTGAATGTAGTTTTTTGAGTCAGTTTCATTAAATACAGTGACTGCTCCTCTGTTGGAACGCATAACAGCTTTGTCTGTTAGCATCCTTTACCTGTTATCAAATTCACCTCTAGCTTACGTTTCAATTTATTAATAAATATCTCATGTATATTTGTGAATGCACTATAGTCAATTTCTGTGTAATTTCATTAATGTCGGTTATGGTTTCTTTGTTGGATCTCAGAATAGTTTTGTCTGGTAGCAGCCTCCACGTGGTACCAAGTCCACCACAAGCAAGTTTCATTGCTTAAGCTTGATTTCATTAATAAATTCCTCTTTTATTTCTGAATCGACAGTAGGCGATTTCTTTTTAATTTCATTAAATTTAGTAATGATTTCTTCGTCGACACACACGGTGCTTCTGTCTCAGGACAGCCTCCACGTATTCCAAGTAAACATTAACAAGTGTGACTGTTCAAGGCTGAGTTCAATATTAAATTCCACGATTGACTTTAAATGATTTTCTTTCCCCAATCGCTGGGTTATTTAGTTGATCTCTGTACCAATTTCCTCGCGAATCATGTGTGACTTCCTCTTTAGTCATCTCCTCCCCTTCCTCGTCGTTACTCTCAGTTTCCAACTCAACATGAAAGAAGAACCCGCAAGGACTAGTGACGTTGCCTGTAATTCAGTAATTCCTTGCATGTGGATGTGTTGTAACTACACAGCTTTGCCTGTTCCCCAGCAATAATACCTTTGTCCGAATTTTATCCTGTGAATCAAATGAAATGTCTAACTAGATCGATAAAGCTACTGAGACCTCTTGATGCATGAGTTATGTAACTATTACATTCTGCATTCCCTATGTATTTACTGCCAAAGTTTGACTATAGACCAAAAAACAAAATATGTGTTCAGAGGAGTAGCTCAGGTGTAGTAATTATAATATCCCAGAAACCAATCGTAGCTCTCACAATCTTATTCCTCGGGGGAATAATCTACAGAGTTCCATATTAAACTCTTGACGAATAGTCCCAATGAAATGTATGGTATGGCTGAGAGCTGCCTGCACTACATGCTTTCTTGTGGAAGCTAGCATGTCCTTGCATTATCTGTTGCGTCACAGATTCATTTTATTACCAAGTTAACTTCATTTTTGGGTCTTGTTTGTTTCAAGTAGAGTGCTCGGTTAGGTGAAAAGAACGTACATTCCCCAGTTGAAGAAGTGCAGATATAAAATGAAAAAAAGATTTGTCTGTTTTGCAGTGCAGTGCTGTGTGACAAGGGGTCAGATAGCCAATGTAGTAATTAGCATATGAGGTGGTGAATGTGATTACTAGCTCCCATGCAAGATGTTCTCTGATGACTGATAGCACAGAAGGTAGCAACTTCGCAAGGTAGTACTGGTGACTAGGCAGCGGCCTTGCGTTGGACATAACGGAAGCTTTATCGGATCTCTGAATACTGAGAGTTCTGCAGAAGTCGAGGACGTTGTGTTAAGAGCTAAGTGAGAGTTAATTGAGGTGGTAATGGTATCATTACATGCAAATCCTTTTTCAGATGCTCAGGTGTAATCTGAGACAGTCTTGTCTCCAGCCTTCGGTAATATAGAGGAAACACTGGTTGCACCATCACGTTTTGAAACTGAGTCGATCATGGCGTTTCTGCGAAGCCTAGATAAGAAATTAGAAAGGAATGTAGATGAGCAAAAGGTGAGTATTGATGAGCAAGATAAGAAATTAGATAAAAAACTAGAAGAACAGACAGATCTCATTAAAAGGGTTTGATGAACAGAACTATAGATTTGGAACACAGTATAAGAGGTTTGTCGTGCTGGTGACATGCTAGATCCTATAGTTGCCGAGAATCAAATGAATACCAGATCAGCAGGAAGTGGGGAATGTTTGAAGGAAGGTTGGGGATGTAGTTGACTGGACTTAAAGTAGACTAGTAGCCATTGAGCACGATTTGAGCAGACATATCAGAGTGCCACCAGATAGCGAACAAATTAAGATGTTAGTGGTGATCCTGTGTGGAGAACAGTACAAAGTATTTGAGAGGTTTGTCAGCAAACCGTGCAACAGAAAGTCATACTGCACACAAAAGGTCCTTAGGTTGGAAGTTACACAGAATATTGAGGCACTTACCAGAGCAATCAAAAGTGTCTCATTGCAGAGTGATGGACTATGATATGACTCAAACTGTACCAGAAGGTGAAAGTGAAGTAGTGAACTTGCTATTGCAATTTAAAAAAAATTCAGCTTGAAGGTAACAGGAGAAATCGGGATGTGTACATTTTACTGCAGCTCGGAGATCGAGAACAAGGCACTGATGGTGTTGGCAAGATTAATGCAGAGTGTTTCAAAAAGGACTTTACAACTTTAAAAATGCATATAAATTTATTGCAAGAAGATATAGAGCTCGGTTTAACGTTATTTTGTAGGGAAACACAGCAAGTTCATTTATCTTAAACGAAATATGTTGTATGTGTCTTCCATTGGTTATCCTGGACACGTCCCACCGGAAATCAATTTCTTCCCAAACTCGCTGTAGCATTACAGGTGTAACTTCCTCAGTGGCCGCGTAAATTCTTGCTCTAAACTCAGATAGAGAAGCCAGCATAGGAGGTACAAACACGATATCCTTGATGAACCCCATAAAAAACATTCGAGTGATGTCAGATCTGGGGAACGTGGCTGCCATGCAATTGGCACATTACAGCCAGTCCATTGACCTGGAAAACGCTCACTAAGAAAATCCCGGAAGTCAGCCAGGTAGTCGGATGGTGCACTATCATGCATGAAGTAAATATTTCGTTCTTGCTTATCCTCATCGAGCTTCGATATCAAAAACTGTTGTAACATATCCATGTATATTATCTTGTTGGTGGATCTCTCATAAAAGAAAGGGGCCATGCACTTTATTCTTGCTCAATGCGCAAAAAAGGTTCGGTTTAGGGCTATCACGAACGTGTTGCAATGTTTGATGTGGATTCCCACTGCCCCAAATCCTATATTTATATGTGTTAGCTTTCCACTTAAGTGAAAAGTCGACTCGTCAGAAAAGACGATTTTGTCCAAGAAATGTTCATGCTAGTGTAATCGATTTAACAGATCCACACAAAAGTTCATTTCAGCAATTTTATTAGTGTCTATTATTGTTTGTACAATCGTCAATTTGTACGGTTTCGAATGAAAACGCTTTCTCAACACACGCCAAACAGTCGTATATGGGATTTCCAATTCGCAAGATCCACGCCGGGTCGATTTCGTAGAGCTGTTGACAAAATGTTGTCTCACTCGCTCAATGACGTTGTCAGATGTGCTTGGACGACCTGATGATTTGCCATGTCCTACCGAGCAACCTATTTCTGCAAAACATTTATACCACTCATAAATTGTAGGCCTGCTAGGAGGATCTTTAGTGTACCAATACTTTGTACGGAAATTTCGCTGAACTGTTGTCGCTGACTTCGATTCTTCAATCCTAAACACACAGCTGGCACGCTCGGGTCCAGTGGAGGCAGCAATATTTAAAGCAACTACCGCTAGCACTCCTAACGGTGCGATTCGGCACTAGGGAACTACGCGAGACAAAACTTGATGTATTTCCATACAAATTTACATTACAATCATCTCTGAAGGTGCCATGAATTAATTTATATGACTTTACAAAGTTGTAAAGTTCTTGTCTAGATGAAGGTGAAGAGGAGGCCAGCAAATGGATACGTAGAGATTCGGAGGAGCTACGAGTGTCATAACAACTTTGCAATATTCGGAGGGATCCAGAGGAGGCGGGACTGGGTAGCTCAGGAAATGACATGGCTGTTGAAGAGGAGAAGCGTAGATGGCACTTCGTGATCGCACAGAATTGCACACAGTTTCAGAATGCTACGAACGAATAGCATCCTAAGATACAGCTGCCGCACTTAAATCATGTACTGCCCACCTCTTGGGGTCACTAGTTGAGAATGAAGTTTATCTTAGGCACAAGTGTGATAACGCAGCTGCAAAAATGTCACTTCTAATACTCATGAAAAAAGAGTGCAATGATGATGCATACTAGGAAGCCATTCCTATTCCAAGGAGATGCTGAAAAGCAACCAGAACCTCTATGCGCCTTAAAATCCAGAAGAACTGATTCAAATCTGCTTTACGAAGTTACTGCACACATTTTTTAGTGGGATAATAACTGCAGGAAGGTGATTGCAAGACACGAGCTTCTTTCAGAATCTCCTGTATGAACTTGCTTACGAACAGGTATCAGCTAAATACATAATAGCGAGAGCGGTTGAAGACACCTCATATCAGATATTCGCATGAGGAGCAAGGACGAAGTAGTAGTTGGTTTGGAGATGCAGACAGTCATGACATAATGAAGTGTTTGGAGAAAGTAACTGAGGAAAAGAGAAGGAATTTCGAAACAGGAGAGGAGTATAGAGAGTTAAGAGATTTTCTGAGTGCTGACAAGGGGTTGTTTGGTTCAAATGGCTCTAAGCACTATGGGACTTAACATCGGAGGTCATCAGTCCCCTAGACTTAGAACTACTGAAACCTAACCAACCTAAGGACCTAAGGATTACACATCCATGCCCGAGGCAGGATTCGAACCTGCGACCGTAGCAGCAGCGCGGTTCCGGACTGACGCGACTAGAACCGCTCGGTCACAGCGGCCGTCGGGGGAGTGTTTCGGCAATCGCCTGGGACGGTAAGGAATTTTAGGTGCCAATTCAAAGTCAAACCGTTCTGTCTTCTTACAATACAGACATACGGAATACAAACTGTGTATAAGGAAGAAGCAGAGGCAGAGACAGAATTGATGTTAGAAAGCACCGCAGTCTGAGTTATGCCCCGTGCATAAGGATACTGAAGGGATATAATGGTTGTGTATGTTTAAAGTGCTTCTCTTTATGCCTTGCATTTTGAGTAACATGTTGAGGTTTCAGTATGATAGATGCAGGGGAACACATCTGAGTTGTTTGTTGTAGGATATGGAGATGAGAATAATAAATTTCACGTTGAAAGTAATGATGCTATGGTGTAATCTGCTATTTGTAGTGCAGTTTGAAGTGAGTTCTTTTGGAATGGTGTATATAGCTCCATGAAATTTTAGAATATCGTAGTCTGAGGATGCCAATTACAATCGCCATTCACTGTCATCTCCAGGTCTAAAGAGAACACAGAAGATAAATAAACAAAAAGATCTGTGCCTTAAGAGACTGAGTAGAACAAAAAGTACAGAACGTACCATGTAGTCATTACTGGGCAAGTCTATAGGTCACTAAATTATGACTTCAACACTGATTGTTACATACGCCTTGCACATTAACATAGGATCATTCAGCAACATGATGACATACGCGTTTGAAAGGCTTACAACTTCAATTATAGATATATCTGACAAATGCCAAACAAGAAAAGTAACGAAACTTAAAGCACAAGTCTGATCAGTTCAGTAAGCGAGATTCATGATAAAAATATGTAAACAGTGCCCTGAAATCAGCAGCAACAGATCAAAGTCATAAAAAGTGTGGGTCATACAAGCAACGAAATAAAGTTCATGAAATGGTGCCGAAGGTATATTAAAAAAATGGAATAAATGACATTGCGTAAAGATATCCAACAAAACTAATGCGTCTGCTAAAAACTGAAATTTAGTGAAGCTAGTATCAGTTGGGTTGGGTCATTGTTCTAAAGAGGCACTGACCCAATTGTGTAAATGAATGCGAAAATGGAAAGTGATATTTTTAAATGTCATCTGATTCAACAACACACGTAGCGTATCAACAAGCTTTAAGGTTTTCTAGCATTTCATTATTCAGTTGCTTATTTTGCACATGGAGACACTTATATTTCCCTAATTTGAGAACTGTGTGTTTTTTATGTTAGTGAACGACACAGTTTTTTACTACATATCATAAAATCATTTTGCTTAAGTACCTTCCCACGTTGTATCAATACTCGTTTAGTGTTTGGTTATCAAGAGCATATGACTAAACATTATAAATGAGGACAAGCAAATATTCGGCAAAACTGACAAATTTAATAAGTTTTGTACACATGGTTTGTTGTCGCCAAACACAGTGAAAATTGTTTAAACTTGGTGTTTATTTTTTTTTCAAATTTTCTTCCGTGAACTTGGATGCAGCATAATTTCGTAGAATAAGTACTGCTCTGTGTACTGTACCCAGGACACTGTTG
The DNA here is from genome assembly GCF_021461395.2 of Schistocerca americana. Lineage (NCBI taxonomy): Eukaryota > Metazoa > Arthropoda > Insecta > Orthoptera > Acrididae > Schistocerca > Schistocerca americana. The sequence continues at coordinate 507,941,236 of NC_060119.1, read as the reverse complement.
TGGTCACCCAAAGCAACTGACAATGCTTCCAGATCACAGATATGGTCTTTTCAACCTCAGACAGCAACTGTCTAACAGTTTTTACTATCAATATAATTCTCTGATGTGAAATACAGGTATGTACATTCTGCTCCGCTAGAAACAGTGAGTTTGATTAGCATAAAAACGAAAGACACAAAAGCTTACAAGATTTTCAGTAAATATACCTGATTATTTTAGTTAGAACGGCTCCACAACAAGTACCAGAAGGTGAATTGCAGCAAGTGAAACTCACTGACTATTTAATAGATAATCACATTTAAGCCTAAGCGAAAGAAATGTGTCCATTTAAACTGTACCTTTAGTTCTCTCAGCTTTAAACGAATTCCTTGTATAGACATATATCAGTCCATTACGTTTCATTTTACCTTAACATATGGATTACAATGTAGTTAGCGTTTTATTCAGCTCTTCGTTTCAATTCTACTGTGGATGTTAAAGGAAAGAATATTTCTTTTGTTTAACTTTTTATCTATTTAATAGAGCAGAATATTCAGGATCGAAAATTGGGCCCAATTCTGAGAAGTGACTTTGAAATACGTGTATGTGTCTGCACCGCATTGTTTAATGTTATTGTGTAAGGGACGGTACGAGGATGTATATATGACTGCAGCCATACAATGAAACTGTTATGCCCCGCAGCACTGGAAGCCCAGCACTGTTCGAAAGGCGAACTGCGTTCACAATACAACTGACCTATTCAACTATCCGATGCCCAGTTTCGAGAACCGAACTGTATGTGTATTGTTTGCAGCAAGTATTACTGTTTCAGCGGTGTTAAAGCAAGATCTGAGTGTGCCATGTGTAATACGCTTAAATTATTTGTCAAATTTTACAGCTTGAAACCACGGTTGCAACAGAGGTTTCACAGGCTTCCTTCCCATCTGTCACACGTTACTGATCAGGAAAGGAGTCCTGCTGCCTTGTTTTGTCAACAATAACGTCAGTAGATCTCTTTTTGGGTTTCAGGACCTGTGCTCTTTTGTAAGCCATTCTTTTAATTAATGCTCATTCTGTACACCTTCTCTTTAGACTCGTTGCACTTACCAATGTGTTGTTACCGTAAGCATCTTTCATTACAGATTTTCTGGGCTTGGTGAAACCGGGGTGAATGGGAGGACAATGAGCGAATTTAAGTCATGATTGACTTTTTAACAAAATTCCTGACTACAACATCAATAATTACTGTATTGAGATGTAGTGGATAAAAACTGTAGGGCAAGACTGAAACTTGAATACATAGGACTCATTATGAATATGAAGGTAGAGCACAGAGTGTGTACTATGAACAGTTCAGTGACAGGATTGTTCTTATCGGAATCGTCAGCAAACCAATACCGACAACGATAGTTCAGGTATACATGCCGACGTTGAAAGCTGAAAATGAAGAGACAGAGAAAGTATATGAGGATACTGAAAGGGTAATACAGGGCATAAAGGGAGATGAAAATCTAGTAGTCATGGGAGGCTGGAATGCAGTTGAAGGGGAAGAAATAGACGAAAAGGTTAAAGCGGAATATGGGCATGGGACAAGGAATGAGAGAGGAGGAAGACTGATTTACTTCTGTAATTCATTTCAGCTAGTAACAGCAAATACTGTGCTCAAGAATCACAAGAGAAGGAGGTACACTCGAAAAAGGCCGGGTGATACGGGAAGATTTCAGATAAATTACATCATGGTTAGGCAGAGATTCCGAAATCAGATACTGGATTGTAAGGCGTACCCAGGGACAAATATAGACTCAGATCACAATGTAGTAATGATGACGAATAGGATGAAGTTTAAGACATTAGTCAGGAAGAATTAATCGCAAAAAAGTGGGATACATTGATAACTAAGAAATGACGAGATACGCTTGAAGTTCTCTAAGACTGTAGATACAGCAATAAGGAGTAGCTCAGTAGGCAGTATAGTTGAAGAGGAATGGACATCTCTAAAGAGGGCCATCACAGTAGCTGGAAAGATAAACATGGGTACAAAGAAATTAACTTCAAAGAAACCATGGGTAACAGAAGAAATACCTCAGTTGATCGACGAAAGGAGGTAGTACAAAATTGTTCCGGGAAACTCATGAATACAGAAATACAAGTCGCTGAGGAATGAAATAAACTGGAAGTGCAGGGAAGCTAAGATGAAATGGCTGCATGAAAAATTTGAAGAAATCTAACAAGAAATGATTGTCCGAAGGACAGACTCAGCACACAGGAAAGTCAAAACAAACTTCAATGACATTAAAATCAAGTATATATATGAAGACAGTAACAGTTCTGCAAATAACAGATACTGTTGATGACCGTGCAACTTTTCCCTGGAATAAATGATGAGTAACTGAAACCCTCAGCTGCTGACAGGTGTTGTTGATATACCTCGTTGTGGACAGATGAAAATGTGTGCCCCGACCGGGACTCGAACACGGGATCTCCTGCTTACGTGGCAGACGGTCTGTCCATCTGAGCCACCGAGGACACAGATCGATAGCTCCACTGCAGGGACTTATCCCTTGCACGCTTCCCGTGAGACTCACATTCCCAACTGTCCACAATTCTACATATGTAAAGTACCTTATAGACATTTGCCCATCCACTCATTACTCGCGCACGCTTTGGCGATTCCCGTAAGAGTTTGGGCAACCTGTGCGCATTCGCACAGACGAAGGTCAATGGCTGGGTAGCCTTTAAACTATATATATATATATATATATAGACAGTAACAGTTCTTGAAAGAACAGATACTGTTGATGACCGTGCAGCTTTTCCCTGGAATAAGTGATGACTAACTGAAACCCTCAGCAGCCGACAGGTGTTGTTGATATACCTCGATGTGGACAGATGAAAATGTGTGCCCCGACCGGGTCTCGAACCCGGGATCTCCTGCTTCCATGGCAGACGCTCTATCCATCTTTTTTTAAATCAGTCCCCCTTTTTTGTTTTTATTTTTTTGTTTCTTTTTTGTTTTTTTACCACTTTTTTACCTTCCGCGTGTTTTTTACCTAGCAAAAGAAATAAAACAAAATCATAGCCATCCCTACTTGGCACCGCCACTTGTGTCCCTGCCAAACAAAAATGAACTGTTACCTCTTCAGGCGTTGCCTTCCTAACTATACGTAACCACTGTCTTCATATATACAGTTGAAAGGCTACCCAGCCATTGACTTTCGTCTGTGCGAATGCGCACAGGCTGCCCAAACTCTTACGGGAATCGCCAAAGCGTGCGCGAGTAATGAGTGGATGGGAAAATGTCTATAAGGTACTTTACATATGTAGAATTGTGGACAGCTGGGGATGTGAGTCTCACGGGAAGCGTGCAAGGGATGAGTCCCTGCAGTCGCGCTATCGATCTGTGTCCTCGGTGGCTCAGATGTACGTTTTAGTCTATGGCAAATTCCCGACTGATAGTCGACTTTATCGCATAGGACTGGCTACCTCCCCACTCTGCCCTGACTGTCAGCTCGAAGACATCGACGAGCACCGTCTTACGTGCCCCCTGAAACAAAACGTATGGCTCCTCATCCAACGAATCGTGGACTTTAACCTCCGTGCCCCGCCAACGACGGTAACCCCGGATTTCCTGTTATTGCCCCAGACATTTCACTACCCTCTTGCTAAGCACCATACCCTAATCTGGTTTCGAGGACAGGCTTTAGAATACCTCTTTCAGAGTGGTCCGCATACAGTCCTTGACTTCTGGTACAAAGTTGTGACCGCGCATAGCACCCTCACCCGAAAACCATCTTACCGACAAACTTTTGCCGGTTATCTCCGCAGCGTCTTCCTTGACCCCCTCAAAGTTGGGGTGTGCCATGCCTACCTGTCACATGATGCAACACAATTATCCACGTTCTCATGCATCGACCGAAAAGCAAATAAAAAAAAAGGAAGAAGACAGAATATGTTATATTTTGTTGTATTTAATGTTTTTTGATATTATTTTTGTTTAACTAAGTCATTTGTATATGTTTAAATAGTACCTTAAAGAACTCTTGCATAGTGAATATATATGTAATTTTAGTTTGTTCAATACAGATTATTAAAAAAGAGAAAAAAAACGAAAGAAAAGATGGATAAAGCGTCTGCCATGTACGCAGGAGATCCCGTGTTCGAGTCCCGGTCGGGGCACACATTTTCATCTGATCACATGAAGGTATATCAACAACACCTGTCGGCAGCTGAGGGTTTCAGTTAGTCATCATTAAAATCAAGGATGGTAACATTATGAGTGCAACGGGAAATCCACTGTTAAATGCAGAGAAGAGAGCGGATAGTGAAGCATCCCCAACTCTCTTGTGGTTCCCCTTTTAGGTACTCCACGTCGGCGTCTGCTCGTAGATACGTATCGTCGGTAGGTTTTCCTGCTTTACTTCCCGACGTGACAGCGACGACTCTCCGATGAGGTGCGGGCCTTGTGTTTTGCTATTACTGCGAATCTTGTAAATATCGCTTTTATTTAGTAATTTTCCCGGCTAAAACTCTCCCCTTTTATGTGTAAGACAGCCTGCGCCACCTTTCGGAGAGAGTGGGGACGTCAAAGAGTCACAAAAGTTCATATTAAGCAGTCCGCAAAACACGTAAACGTTCACTTCAGTTAGCGTGTTAGTTAATGCATACGCTTTCCGCTAGATGGTGCTGACTTACTGCTGAATAGCTTTGGTTCGGTAAAACCTTCACTGATTAGTACTAGGTAAATGAAATAAGTACCACACTCTTGTATTTCACTTTCACTCTATATTCAACGGCGGATGTTCGAGTCCTCCCACGGGCATGGGTGTTTGTCCTTACGATAATTTAGGTTAAGGAGTGTGTAAGCTTAGGGACTGATGACCTGAGCAGTTAAGTCCCATAAGATTTCACACACATTTGAACATTCTATATTCAAGGATTAAGATGGTGATGGATGATGGCCTATTCAAATGGTTCCTAGCCTGGAGGAATATAAATAGTCCGCAAACGCCGATATGCACGCGCTCTACGTCCAGATTCGCAACTAACGGCACACGACACTTTCAAAAGTCTACACGTTAATATCTGAATACCAGTACCTCTAAATTCACTCGTATTAGCAAATAATTTGAGTTTCTGTCGTCTATATGTCCGTAAACTTCCATCTAGCACTAAAGTCCTAAAATCCCCTTAATACTCCGTTGCTACCAACAGTCGGAGATCGTACACTATATCACTTTTAACGTCTGTAATATTCTAACAGTTTATCGTGAATCTTAACACGATAAAGTCCAATCTAATTATTGTCTCACTGACTGAAACGGGTTCCCCGCCCTTTAACGAAACAATCAAGAAAAAAAGGCGGCAATAATGACGATCAGGCCTTTTTATAGGTTTTTCATCACAAGAGTTTAACGTCACTGCCTTCTCCATGATGGAGCTTCCGTGGCTTTGCTGTACTTAGATGTTAAACTAATTGCTGATATACTATAATTTTGATCTGCAATTACCGAACTCTGATTCTACACTATTTTCCCCTCTAAAAATTCTATCCTTAATTTTAAATTATTCTTTCTATAGCTTTTATCACTGTAAACTGAACCGAGGTGTTACCATAAGTAGAAGGAATTCATTGAAAGCCTCTATGAGGCCGAAGATTTGTCTGATGTGATAGAAGAAGAAATAGGAGTCGATTTAGAAGAGATAGGGGATTCAGTATTAGAATCAGAATTTATAAGAGATTTGGAGGACTTAAGGTCAAATAAGGCACAGGGAATAGATAACATTCCATAAGAATTTCTAAAATCATTGGGGGAAGTGGCAACAAAACGACTATCGACGTTGGTGTGTAGAATGTATGAGTCTGGCGCAATACTATTGTAATGTTGTTGCTTTTATTTGTTCTGCTAGCGGTGCTGATATTCAAGACCGTAAAAGTGGGTTAAAAGCTGTGAGCTGTCTGGGGAAGTTAACCTTGCATTACTCAGCAACTGTTTCACCAGGTATCCAGTCTTGCTTACCAAATTCCCAAGCGGACTAACATCAATTATAATCTTTTAGTATTCATCTTACGATAACCGGTGATATACATATAAAAAGACAATTTAAATAAAAAGAAATAAATCAGTTTATATTTGGACATTTATTTTAACATTGATCATTGTTCCGTTAAAATTTCAGCATATCAAACTTGATTCATAACTAAACTGGTGCCTTATTTAGGATTGTGAAAATGTGAGTTTGTAATCTTACGGAACACATCAAATAGGGAGCCAAGATTGGGAGACTACATACAACACTGCATTCATAAAATAACACACGAAGAACGTTGAAACATATCCAAGAGGAAATTGACCACAACCAACCGATTCAGTTTTCACCCAAAGAAGTTACGTTCGTAGCGCAATCCTGTCCGTCATGTAATTACCACACACTGGTATTCTAAATTCATACTAACTCTCTGTGAAATCATCCCGAAAAGAATAGATGAGGGCTACTTTGATGCTTCACCACATGCTTCACGTGGTCAACTTGGTTTACACAAAGAGTGTAACTCCACAATAATTTTGATAATTAAGATAAATTAGATCGAAACGCAATTTACTAAAGAAAAACCTCGAACTGGTTCCTATCGTCTTATTGTTACCTTGATGGGTCAAACAATTGTATAAGCACGTGGTACTGGTCTCACGAAGTACACCCCACGTGGGTTGAACATAAAGAAAAGTTGCTATATTGAAAAATATTGTCAAGATGAGACGTTATAATCTCACGCACATTCGCATTTAAGATTGACGATCTTAGTTAGAGTTACTGATCAACACGTGGTTCCACTTTACTCACAAAGTAGTGACAAAGCATCTACTGGAAGACATTCTGAACTTCACACTCGAATTACACTGCGTTGCAATTTAAGATAACATTAGATATTTTAGAGCTAAACCTGAAATAAAGGTTATTAAATTTTCAGTTAGGCTGAACTTAAGAAATCCATTGTCCTACGGACTTAGCAGACACGCGCTTAGCCGGAGATCTTACCACTTCCGACGCTCGCCGCGGACAGACTGCACTGGGCTTCTACCAAAGATGCTTCCGTATACAAAATGGAAGTGACCAGAGAGGCACCTTCCTATACCAACATGACAAGGGACGGACAGGACCATACTAAGGATAGAAACCTCTTTGCTTTTAGAAAGCGTAGCTACCTGTTCCGACGTTGGTCCTACTGTTCTCTAGCAGACAGGGTTGTCTGCTACCATCCAACATGCAATTAGAAATACATTTGCTCATTCATCCTCTCACACAGAAGGGAAAGGGGATGACAGTATCTTATCATATACAGTATATAAAAGAAAGTGGATTTAGGTTCCGTATGAGACTGTGTGACATGAATTACATATAAACCGTGTTTTAAAGTGTAGTAGTGTGACAGATCGTTCTTGTTTATGTGTAAAAGTAACACGTTTCACTGCTCAGTCTCCTCCCAGATAGTCAGAAACACCACAGTAAATTTAGAAGAGGAATTTATAGTTCTTCCACTCCAATTAATAGTGATGTTAAGCTGTTCTCTGACTTCTTGTCCTGTCTCTCGTTGTACTGTATTGTGTACAACTTAAAATCTGTTGTCAGAATTGTTGGTTTCTGACATAATGTTCATGTTCATTGATTTTTACATAACGTTTCTTAGTAATTTTGAATAGTTTTTGTGGTGCACAATCACATACTTATTCTTAGCAGTAGGTATAATTTGCTTCTCCTTTCACAAGATACCTTAATCGCTCTAGTGATCCTTGGTTGTTTACGTGGCTATTTATCATCATTTCTGACCAGCTTATGTAGAAAGCTGTTTTCAGATAATGGTATGAATTTATATGGAGTAGATTAAATTTTATTCCATCATTTGATCCGATATAAATTTCTTGCCAGATCATCACTTGTAAACTATTCTTAAAAATATTTGTTCTTCTGATTTCCACTAAGCAGTTCCTACACTGTACAAAATCTTTCATTTGCTAACTATGCCTATCAGTAGTTAGTGCCATCAGTAGTTAGAATCTTTTATTCAACTGGCAGTATTGGCGCACGCTGTATTGCTGTAGTTCGAATAACGAAGATTTTTGTGAGGTAAGTGATTTATGAAAGGTATAGGTTATTGTTAGTCAGGGCCACTCTTGTGTAAGGATTATCGAAAGTCAGACTGCGTTGCGCTGAAAATATTGTGTGTCAGTTTAGTGATGATCAGAATAAGTAAAGAGAAAACTGTTTGAGTACGTTGAGATTTGGTCAGCTGTTTGAGAATCAAATAACGTAGAAGTGTACCAGCACAGTCATTCATAATTTTCCAAAGGGGACGTTTCAACTTTTACAACAAATTTCAGATGGTAGTAGTGAATACTCTGTTCAAGAATCACTACAGGAGGAAATATACTTGGAAAATGTCGGTAGATACAGGAAGATTTCAGGTAGACGACATTATGGTCGGGCATAGATTCCAAAATCAGATATTGGATTGTAAGACATAACGAGGAGCAAATATAGACTCAGATCACAATTGAATAATGACGAGGTGTAGGTTGAATTCAGGAAGAATCAATGTGCAAAGAAGTCGGTTACGGAAGTACTAAGGACTGGAGAGATGCTTGAAGTTCTCTGAACCCATACACACTGTGATAATGAATAGACCAGTTGGAAATTCCGTTGAAGAGGAATGGATACCTCTAAAACTCTAAAAAGGATACTCACAGAAGCTGGAGAGAAGGGTGGTAACTGCAAAGAAGCCATGGGTAACAGAAGAAATACTTCAGTTGATCGATCAAAGAAGAGAGTATAAAAATGTTCCGGGAAATTCAGGAGTACAGAAGCAAAAGTCACTTAGGAGCGAAACAAATGGGAAGTGTAGGAAGCTAAGGCGAAATAGCTACATGAAAAATATGAAGAAATGGAAAACGAAATCATTGTCGGATGGACTTTCTTACCATACAGAAAAGTCAAAACAACCTTCGATGAAATTAAAAGCATGAATGGTAACATTAAACATGCAATCGCAATTCAACTCTGAAACGCAGAAGGGAGAACGGGTAGGTAGAAAGAGTACACCGAGAGCCTGTATGAGGGGGAGAACTTATCTCATGACGTGATACAAGAAACAGGAATTGGTAAAGGAGGGAAAGTATTAGAATCAGAATTTGGGAGCGCTTTAAGGCTTAAAATCAAATGAGGAAGTAGGAATTGGTATCATTCCATCAGAATTTCTAAAGTCATTGGGGGAAGTGGATTATTTACGTTGGAGTGTAGAATGTATGAGACTGGTGATGTACCATCAGACTTAAGGGTAAACATCATCCACACAGTTTCCAATATCGCAAGAGCCGACAAGTGAGAGAATTATCGTAAGGTCAGCTTAGCAGATCATGCATCCAACTTATTAACCAGAATGATATACAGAAGAATGGAAGAGAAAATTAAGGATCCGTTAGATGAAGATTAGTTTGGCTTTACGGAAGGTAAAAGCGCCAGAGACGCAGTTCTGACATTCAAAGACTGAAGAACAATCAAGACACTTTCATAAGATTTCTAGACATGGAAAAGGCGTTCGACAATGTAGAATTGTGCAAGATGTGCGAAATCTTGAGAAAAATAGGGTTAAGCGGTAGGAAAAGATGGATAACATACAACAACCAAGAGGGAACAACAAGAGAGGGGGAGCAATAACGAAGAGCACGGCCGGCCGAAGTGGCCATGCGGTTAAAGGCGCTGCAATCTGGAACCGCAAGACCGCTACTGTCGCAGGTTCGAATCCTGCCTCGGGCATGGATGTTTGTGATGTCCTTAGGTTAGTTAGGTTTAACTAGTTCTAAGTTCTAGGGGACTAATGACCTCAGCAGTTGAGTCCCATAGTGCTCAGAGCCATTTGAACCATTTTTGAAGAGCACGGATTACATAGAGTGTAAGACAGGTCTGTTGTCTTTCGCTGTTCAGTCAGTACGTCGAAGGAACAATGAGGCAAAAAAAAAAAGAAAGATTCAAGAGGGATTGAAATTCATACAGGATCTGTTGAGTGTAATGGCTCTGAGCACTATGGGACTTAACATCTGAGGTCAGTCTCCTAGCACTTAGAACTACTTAGACCTAACTAACCTACGGACATCATACATATACATGCCCGAGGCAGGATTCGAACCTGCGACCGTAGCGGTCGCGCGGTTCTAGACTGAAGCTCCTAGAACCGCTCGGCCACAGCGGCCGGCTGCTGAGTCTAACGAGTACAGAATATGGATTAAGAGTAAATCGAAAAAACATGAAAGATAAGTAACAAAAACGGGAACACTAAGAAGCTTAACATTGTAACTGATGATCACGAAGCAGATGAAGTTAACAAATTCTGCTACCTAGGCAGAAAAGGAACCATGACCGACGGAGCAAGGAGAACATCAGGAGCAGACTACCAATGGAAAAAAGGGCATTGCTTCCCCAGAGAAGTCTGCTAGTATCAAGCACAAGCTATAGTTTGAGAAAGCAATTTGTGCGAATGTACATTTGGAGCACAGCATTGTATGTCAGAGAGACATGTACTGCGGGAAACCTGGAACAGGAGAGAATAGAATATTTTCAGCTATGGTACTGCAGAAGGATGTTGGATATTAGGTGGACTGATAAGGTAAGAAATGAGTATGTTCTCTGCAGAATCGCATGAAGAAATCATTGTATGGATAACACCGACAAGAAGAATTGACAGGATCTGAAACTTTCTGGCAGATTAAAACTGTTTGAGGGACCGAGATTCGAACTCGGGACCTTTGCCTTTCGCGGGCAAGTGCTCTCCTATCTGAGCTACCCAGGCGAGACTCACGTTCCGTCCTCACAGCTCCTGGAAGGTAGGAAATTGCGGAGACATGGCTTTCGCACAGCTGGGGGATGTATAATCTGCCAGGAAGTTTCATATCAGCACACACTCCACTGCAGAGTAAGAATCTCGTTCTGGAAACATCCCCCAGGAGTGCTAGCTGTGCAAGGTTCGCAGGAGAGCTTCTGTGAAGTTTGGAAGGTAGGAGACGAGATACTGGCAGTAGTAAAGCTGTGAAGACGGGGCGTGAGTCGTGCCTGGGTAGCTTAGATGGTAGAGCACTTGCCCGCAAAAGAGAAAGGTCCCGAGTTCGAGTTTGCATCTGCCAGGAACTTTCATATCAGGGCACACTCCGCTGCAGAGTGAAATTCTCATTCTGAAGTAACAGGCTGATAGAACGTCTGCTGAGACATCAGGGATTGAGTTCCATGGTACTAGAGGGAGCTATAGAGACTAAAAACTGTGGTGGAAGTCAAAGACTGGAATACATCCAGCAAATAATTGAAGACGTACGTTGCAAGTGCTGCTACTCTGAGATGAAAAGTTGACACATTAGAGGACTTCGTGGCAAGGCGCATTAAAAGAGTCAGAGGACTAATGACTGAAAAAGGTAGATAGAGCGAGCGAGAGAGACAGAGAGAGAGAGTGAGAGAGAGAGAGAGAGAGAGAGAGACAGACAGACAGATGACAGAGACAGATTTAAATTTTCCTAAAAGGCAAGAAGCTATTCTACCTTGATAGTCCGCTAATATTCTGATGAAATAAGCTAACCTCACTTTTCCATGCATTCTTCATAATTTTGTGGCGTATTTCTGTGGTTTTTAACGTCATTCACAGTAGGTTACCTGATTACTGGGTGATCCAAACGATATACTCCTCTGTCACAACTAATTATAGAGGTCTTGCTTTGTGTGATAGGGCCCCCCCCCCTCCCACGTAGCCCCGCCCCCACCCATCCCACGTAGCCCCCCTCGCCCCCCTCCAACGTTCATTTCCTGCAAGAAGCTTGGCCAACTTCTCTTTCCCCCTGTTATTCCCCCTGTATATCATACTACAATTCATATTTACCAATTGTAGCAACAAGCATGGCACTCGTATGGGATTTCATTTTAGTTAGCAGTTGCCTTCTCAATTTAGTGTTCGTAGGGCTCATAGCAGTGTTAACCCATGGCCAGTCATGAAACTGTAGGGCCTCCATAGGTCTGACACTTGTGAGTGGAGTAGGAGAGTGGAATTACTCTTGTTCTTCCATCCACGTTATTTCCAATGTTGTAATTACTATTCTTATTCAGGCTATTCCTTGATTCACTTACTATAAAAACGTGATCTTCTTTACCCAAACCTTTGCAAACATTTCCTGTGTCCTGCATCACCTGTCTATGGCTAGCACGAAGCTTCACAATGCTTGTGACACAGTAAACTGTTCCTAATTTGTCTTGTAGCACCTAAATCTATATCTACATCTACATAGATACTCCGCAAGCCACCATGCGGTGCGTAGCGGAGGGTACCCTATACCACTATTTGTCATTTCCCATTCTGTTTCATTTGCAAATAGAACAAAGGGGTAACGACTGTCCGTACGTCTCCGTATATGCCCTAATTTCTCGCATCTTATCTTCATGGTCCATGTGTTGGCGGCAGGCGAATCGTTCGGCAATCAGCTTCAAATGCTGGATCTCTAAATTTTCTCAATAGTGTTTCCCGAAAAGAACGTCATATTCCCTCCGGGGATTCCTATTTGAGTTACCGAAGCATCTCCATAACACTTACCTTTTGTTCGAGACTACCGGTAACAAATCTAGTGACCTGACTCTGAATTGCTGCGATGTCTTCCTTCAATCCGACCTGGTACGGACCTCAAACACTCGACCAGTACACAATAATAGGTCATACCAACGTCCTATATGCGGTCTCCTTTACAGGTGACCCACTCTTTCCTAAAATTCTCCAAATAAATTGAGGTCGACAATTTGCCTTCCCTACAATAGTTCTCAAAAGCTCGTTCTACAGTTCTCACAAGATCGTTCTACCTCATATCGCTTTGAAACGTTACGCCCAGACACTTAAACGACGTTCCCGAGTCAAGCAATGCACTAGGAATAGTGTATCCGAACATTACAGATTTGGTCTTCCTACTTATTTGCATTAACTTTCATTTTTCCACATTTAGGACAAACTGCCATTCATCACAGCAACTGCAAATTTTGTTCACATCATCTTGTATCTTCCTACAGTTATTCAACTTCGACACCTTACCGTATGCCACTACATCGTCAGCAAACAATCGCCGTTTGCTACTCTGCCCCCTCGTGTCCGCCATATCATTTATGTATATAGAGAACAACAGCGGTCCTATCACACTTCCATTGGGCACTCTTGACGTTACCGTTGTCTTTGATAAACACTCGCCGTCGAGGACAATATTCTGGGTTCTATTATTTAAGAAGTCTTCGAGCCACCCGCACATCTGTGGACTTATTCGATATGCTCGTACCTTCGTTAACAACCTGCAATAGGGCACAGTGTCAAACACTTTTCGGAAATCTAGAAATATGGAATTTACCAAGTATCCCTTCATCCATAGTTCGCAGTATAGCATGTTAGAAAAGTGCAACCTGAGTTTCGTACGAGCGGTGCTTTCTACAGCCATGCTGGTTTGTGGACATAAGCTTCATACTCTCAAGAAAGTTTATTAAATTCGAACTGCGAATATATTCAAGGATTCTGCAGCAAACAGAAGTTAGAGAAATTGATCTGTAATTTCGCGGGTACGTTGTTTTACCTTTCTTATATACTGGAGCAACCTGCCCTTTTTTCCAGTCACTTGGGGCTTTTTGCTGAGCGAGATGTTCAAGATAAATGCAAGCTGGATAAGGGGCTAATACCATACTCTTTGTGAAATCGAAATGGGATTCCATCCGGAAATGGTGATTTACTTGTTTTCAAACCTTTCAGCTGCTTGTCTACTCCAGGTATGCTTATTACTTTATCGTCTATACGAGAGTCTGTCCGATGGTCAAATGACGTTATGTTTGTACAATATTCCTGTGTGAACTATTTCTTGAACGTCATATTTAAAACTTCGGCTTTCTGTTCTCGATCTTCAACTGCCAAACCAGACTGGTCAACAAAAATGGAAGCATTAGCCTCGCTTAGCGATTTTACATACGAGCAGACTTTTATCGGGTTCTCTACCAGATCTTTTGCTAAGGTATGACGGTGGTAGATGCTGTATAGGTCTTCTCACAGACGCACAAATGTCCACTAACCTTCGCATGTTGACGTGTATGCGTTCCCTTTTGAACTGAGAGCGCAAGAACCTCTGCTTCCTCAGCATCCGCCGAACTTCATTATTAAACCATGGCGGGTCTTTTTCATCCTTTATCCACTTACTAGGCACGTAACTCTCCAGTACACGATTTACAATCTACTTAAACGTTACCCATAATTCCTCTACATCAATCTTACTGGAACTAAGTGATTCCAGTTCACTGTCTAAGTGAGATATTAATAACTGCTTGTCTGCTCTATCTAGCAAAAACAGTCCTCCAGCCTTCTTGACTGATTTATTTCGTAATCGTAGTTGCTAGAATGACATCATGATTGCTAATCCCCTTTTCTATACTGATACTGTCGTTAAGGTCCGGCTTATTTGTGGCTACAAGGTCTAAGATATTTCCACTGGGCATGGGCTGCCAAACTAGCTGCTCAAGACATTTTTCAGAAAACGTATTCAAAAGTACTTCGCGCGACTGTCTGTCTGTACTCCCTTCAATGAATAAATAGACATCCCATTCTCTACTGGGAAGGTTAAAGTCCCCTCCAACTAGTATTGCATCATCTGAGTATTTACGCGCTGTTGACCCTAGTTTCTCTGAATGCCTCTAGAGCTGTCACAGTAGAATAGGGTGGCCCCTGAAAACATCCAATAATTAATTTACTTTCACCTACACCTGTTACACGCGACCCAATGATTTCACTGTCACACTCAACATCGAGCTCAGTAAAGACAATATTTTTGTCAGCTGCAATGAACACTTCCTCTCCTATGGCCTCTAATTGTCCTTCTGATATATATCCCTGCAATGGTTGCTACCTATCTGCTAGAATCTTTTCTTGCCTGCTCCTTTTGCTACAGGCCTACACTTAGCTTCTTTCCTAGACGTCTGCTGCACTCCATCGTGATCTTCTTCAAGATAACGAGTCATACTTATTGCTTGTTGTAAGCCTAGATGTAGTCTTTGAATTTGAAAAGCTGCTTTTCTTTCGTCCATTACTTGTTATCTTTACCCAGTTCTCACGGTCCACATACTCCTTCAACCTATCTGGTTTAAATTACGCGTGATTTAATTCAGCTTGAAAGGCACAAAATTTCCACTAACTTTCCAGGTACAGCACCTTGCTGTTGAATGTAACAATGACTGTCGTTATCGTCTGCAGAACATGGGGGCAGATGTAGTCTGGATACACATGTTGAGCCGGCCGCTGTGGAAGAGCGGTTCTAGGCTCTTCAGTCAGGAACCGCGCGACCGCTGCGGTCGCAGGTTCGAATCCTGCCTCGGGCATGGATGTGTGTGATGTCCTTAGGTTAGTTAGGTTTAAGCAGTTCTAAGTTCTAGGGGACTGATGACCTCAGATGTTAAGTCCCATAATGCTCACAGCCATTTGAACACACATGTTGCCAGGGTTGTTTTGACTACGCTGCACAAGTTTAGACGTTTCGCTGGGAAGCCGTTACACAGCCTCCACACACTTTCAATCTCTCCCCATGTGATTTCCAAATTTTTTGAGTGCTGAAGAAAGTCGTTCACGGCCGCCTACTTGCTCCAGATAAACATGTGCTCGGTTGTATAAAATAATGGCTCCGTACGCACGCGATTATATTTTTCCATGAAGGCATTGATCGTCTTGTCTGATAGTGGTTTAAATCTATTAATAGTTATAGTGATTACTTTTGAAATAATAAACAATTTACTTACTATTTTCCATCTGTCTCGTTTTCATTTCACTGTCTCTTATGGTAATACTTGTGCGAAGTCTTCAGATTCAGTACTTCGCAATAAGACCACACCGTCGAAATAAGAGCCTCATTTTGACTTGGCAGGCCTCTTTAACAAATTATAACCGTTGGATTCAGAAAGTCCGACTCCACTGTAGCATGATTTTAGCAGTCTATATTGAGAGTGGTCGACGTTGGGGTTTCCGTCACATTGAATCGCTGTTGTGGGCCGATTGACTCCTGAGTTCGTTTCTACGTTGGCAATCTAAACTGAGTTTTACAGCTCACGATCAGACTATAACCAAAACTCGACACACGCATTTTTAAGAATTTTTTCTAATGTGTACATTTGCATACTCTTTTATAAAAAATACTTGAAAAATACTTTGTGTATGTTAGTCCGTAAAATGCAATATCTTGACAGTACATTTTTAACGAGTGTGCAGAATCTGCAGGAGGAGGTTTGCCACAGTGGGCGAGGCACACATACCATTACGTTACGGTTTCAACACTGATATCTGTAGGAGCTACTATGGGGAAGGGGGCCGGATCTAGCGTCGACCTCGATTTAACACGCTAACTTGTTACGAAGCTATAATTAGGGCTCTTATCCATGTTGAAAAAAAAATCGTATTAGATGCTTGGGTGAGACGAAATGCGTTTGGAGAGGAAGGGTCAATATTTTAAACAGTGATAGTACAAGTAATTCTGAACAAAAAATGTTGTATGAATATAGCTCCGCAAATGCTTCGTTAAGGAGGTATGGGTATTGAAAGGAACTAATTCTGCAAAACTAATGCGCATAATGTGTACGTATACGCTATACAACTGGACCGTAACGTGATGTTCTTGCATACAATGCACGGGTACATGCCATGTTTACGCTATGGAACCTACCACGTATTATGGTCATGTGAAGTACGTAGTACAATCACCCGTTGTTTGCGCAGTTGTGCCTTGTAAGCCGCATTGTGTATCGTACCGGCGACGGATCGTTTAGCTGTGTAGCGTATGGCGTTAACTGTGTTCGTACAAGCACTGCTAACAATGCCACACGTCTACAGTGATGAGGAATACGCAGATATGGTGTATATTTACGGCTTCTGCGACGGTAGTGCTACCGCTGCAAGAGAATAATACCACAGGCGCTTTCCGACTCGACGATTACCTGATTGCAGGGTGGTTACCAAAGTGTTTATCACTTTGCGTTTAACAGGTTCTCTTCGAAGTAGACATTTTTCGTCCGAGTGTGCACGTCAACAAACTTCGCAAGAACAGGAAGACATTGTCGCAAATGTAGAACGAAGTCCCAGTACGAGCATACGAAGAATGTCCCCGGGTATGAATGTCCCACAGACACGTTTATGGGAAACATTACATGCGGAAAACTTATATCCATTTCACATGCAGCGTGTCCAAAATCTCCACGTTTACGACAATGACCAACGACCTCAATTCTGTCACTGGGTAACTGAGAATGGTCATTTGCTTCCATACATACTATTCACTGACGAAACCCCGTTTTCACGACATGGAGTAAACAACACACGGAAAAATCATTGATAGTCGCGGGAAAATACACACTTTTCATTGGATAGCAATGTCCAAGTTCGTTTTGTTATAAATGTTTGGTGCGGCATGATTGGTAACCTAACCTTTTGATAGGTGCATTTATTATCAATCAGCGATTGACGGGAGAGAGGTACCTGCATTTTTTGGAAAATTAATTTGTGGATCTATTGGAAGATGTTTCTTTAGCCAAGCGAGCTGGAATGTATTTTCAACATGATGGTGCCCCTCCATGTGTTACATTATGTGCAAGGGACAATCTCAACCGCACCTACCCTAATCGCTTGATTGGCCGTGGTGGTGCTATTAACTGGCCTCCAAGATCACCTGACCTGACACTTTTAGATTTCTGTTTATGGGGTTGGATGAAATCAGAGGTCCACAGAGTGAAGATAAATACAAGAGATGAACTGCTTCGTCGCATCACGGATGCTGCTGAATTGATTAGGAACCAGCCACAGGCAATTGAACAAGCAGCATAACATGTTATCGCTAGAGCGCAAAGATGCATTGAAGTTCATGGTGGGATATTCGAACCTGTTCTGTGAACTGTACAACATCTGTACCATAAGTGTTAAACCCGTTTGTAAAAAACGTGGTACGTCTTTTTCAACTGAATACATGTAACATGCATGTATTAATGCATTATGTACTAAATGCAAAGTAAATAAACGGAATTTAAAAATGTGTAACGTAACTGTACTTCCCTGTAACATTGTTTTCAAGAAAATCACGTTACGGTCCAGTTGTATTGCATGTACGTTCACGTTGCGCACATCAGTTTTGCAGAATTAAAGTTCCTTTCTGTGGTGTCACCGCCAGACACCACACTTGCTAGGTGGTAGCCTTTAAATCGGCCGCGGTCCGTTACTATACGTCGGACCCGCGTGTCGCCACTATCAGTGATTGCAGACCGAGCGCCACCACACTCCCTAGCACTCGCCCAAGTTGTACAGCCGACTTTGCTAGCGATGGTTCACTGTCTACATACGCTCTCATTTGCAGAGACGACAGTTTAGCATAGCCTTCAGCTACGTCATTTGCTACGACCTAGCAGGGCGCCATATTCAGTTACTATACTTACTATCTTCAAGAATGTATTCTGAATTGATAATATTGTGAATCATGTACTGTCAAGAGCGACGTTTGTCATTAATGGATTAAAGTTAATTATCGAACTAATTACGTCCACTTTCTGAATTCTCATTCCTTATCATGTTCCAGACCTCACGTCAGTATAGTTCTTCCCTCGTCACGCCAGCCTGCGTGAGCTAAAACGCGTGCATTTCGGCCTCCACCCGTAACACAGTGTTGGCTCTTCTGCTAACACAAAACATTCAGTGCCCATACTTCCCTAACGAAGCATTTGCGGACCTATGTCTATGTCACAATTTTTGCTCAGAATTACTTTTATCATCACTGTGTAAGATATTGACCTTTTCTCCCCGAACACCCTACGCATTACGTGTATGTGTGTGAGAATGTACATCTGTAAGCTAGTTAAGTTGCAACTATTAGAAAATTACAAGTTGATTAATGCAATCAGCTTGTAATATTTAACTCTGTGAGTCACTGAACAATAACACTATTAAGATGTTCAGAACAATTTGTTTTGCAGAGCTTGTCTATAGCTTAATAATGCCTAAGTACATTTGCTGACCACATATTGCATGCCAAGCGCCTTATGTGGCAAGGAACATGTCCTTCTCCACTGAAGTACTCAGCCACTTCCTTTCTTATTTCCGAAGCAGTTTTCGAATTTGCGTTTATCGACCGAGGCCCTCTCGATGGCGGTAGTTCTGTCGCAGTGGAACGCCACTGGCCAGGGTGAAAAACACCGGTGTCAGTGTCTACATGGTCAACCCGTCCTCTTTCAAAATACGTTACTGATGACGTTGTTCGCAACCAGTTATGGAGAGTACATGTACACTATACAATCGAATCTATAGGTTCTAAATCAAGTTCGAGCTCTTTTCCGAAGATTCTAAATCTTGCTGCCATTATAGCAAACGCTTTGTCCATCACCCTGCATCCACGCGATATTGATAATTGAATAAACGTTTTATTACTGTCAAATTTCATTTGGAAAATAGCGTCATTAAGTTCGGTGTGAAAGGGAACATATCATCCAAAATAAAATTAAGTGTACTGTTGTCTAAGGTTGGTTTAAGTGAGGACCACAGGACTGCACTTGCGTCATTCGCTCTTCCATTGGTTCCCATATCTGTGTATAGAAACTCACAATCAGAATCTACCAACACTAAAAGTGCAATTTTGTAACCTGATTTGTAGTTGTACAGCTCAGAGCAACTCACAGATGGTCTCTTTATAGTCACATGCTTTCCGTCAGTAGCACCACAGCATAAAGGAAAATTCCGTTTGTTTCAAAACGTTTTTGTGTTTCCATCCATTCCTCCGATGTTTACGGAACCTAAAAAAGAAATATTCGTTACAAACTAAAATTTTTCGATTGCGTACAAACACATTAACAGAACCGCTGTGTGTTGTGAGCGCCGTTGATTACTGGTAATCTTTAATATCAGGTCACACGAGTTACCAATGATAATGGAATGGATGATGAAACTGGTGCATCTGATCCTCAACGAATGTCGAGGGCTTAGCTCATAACAACGCCCAATTGTGGCTGCTCTTCCAATAAAAAATAAACAACAATAATAAAAAGGAACGGCAAGTTGGTAAAAATTGGTAGTGCCATTGAGAAGTTACAGTAAGTATCCGTCAGCTTCAACCAGATCCCAGTCCGAAGAGCCTGCATCTCAATTGAGAGATCTTACTTTGAAAAACAGACTTACAAGAATTACATGCCATTATCATATTCAATCAATGCTGCGAAAAAGGAGACTCAAATTATTGGAAGCCCCGCAACGATCAGCTACTCCGATGATATCTGTAACCTCGTCCGACGCTAGCAACTCAGATGGCGATTTTATGACTGAAGATTGTGTTTGCAGACAGTTGGGTTAAAATGTCATTGCGTGACAAACAAGTTTCGTACTGTAACCAGTATTTAATATTAAACTGTACTAATTAAAATTTATGTATTTTGCATAATCACCTCTTGTATTTGTATGGCTGGCATAGTTATTGGAAGTGACAACCTCAAAATATATAGGCACATTTCTGCATTTATTTTCTTTTAAAGTACTAGTGTTGCTAAGAATGTGCTCCTCTCTCAGACATGTTCATTAGATGACGTGAAAGACAAAGACACTCTTGATTTTTCTTGATTCATATACTATAAATTAGCTAACTGGCAACAGTGACTCGTGAGACGTTGCTTTCATATATTCTTGTGATGCTGTAGTTACTGCTGTAAGTATTTCTGGCATAAAAGTGGAAATGATGTTGGCTGGTATTTGAAACATGACGGTTACAGTTTGGTAACTGTCACCACTTGCTAAAAATCGTAAGGCGATTTCTAGTTTGGACTGTGCATGAACTGCGTTTCTCATTTTGCGTGTCTGTTTTTTATATTTCACGTTTAATTAAATTATAGAGATCGTTAAATTACCCTATAACCATTCTCATAATCCTCTTGTATTGTAGCGCATTCTTCTCGGCAAGTTTTTGAAGCATTGTAGACGAAGCTCCCAGCTGGTCTCTACGACAGACCTAGAACGACCTATTTTTGATTAATGTTTCTTGACGCTCTTCGCTTAAACAATGTACAATTTTCGCTCACAGCTTCATCAACAACTTCTTCGCGTACTTCATCAAGCTCTCACACATCCTCGGACAGTGATGCACTCACCACATCCACAAACAGACTAGCTACTGGCTGTACTGGCTGTACTTCGTTTGTAAGCCTCTTGCCCCGGCCACTTGACTGGCTGCCCATAGTGGTCGCAGCTACTCCCTGTGTGCAGGGTGCTGCTTGCTCCGAGGCCTGGTCGACAGTTCTGAGAACATCGGTCAACGATTTCAAGGTTGTGTCTGCACTAAAACACAGACCGGGGCTGCAGGTCTTCAAGAACTCTCCAGAAATTTTCGTGGCCCGCCGCCAAAATCTGCTTTACCTATTAGCGGTGATAGTTCAAATTTCCGCGGACGATGAGTACTTGGATCAATATACACTGACGAAAACGGGAAGTATTACGCTATGAAGCACCAGTCCGATATTTATAAAACAACTTGCAGATAAACATTATAACGTGTATTAAATGAATCAACATTCATGCCATTCAGAACTGTTGTCCATCAGCCACATTAATATGAGATGTGACCCACATGGGCACAAATATACTCTTTATATTTGTCGTAACATATGTCGTGACATAGAAACAAACAGTCTCAGAACGTTATCTTGAGGAGTTTCTTGCCACGCCTGAAACACGTACTCTGACATGTCTTGAAAATTATTGATTGGAGGCTACTATGGAAGTATACAAGGTATGCACTTCCATCGCATCCCAGACATCTCTATGGGTGACACATCAGTGGACCAGATTGATCAGCGAAGTATCATTATATTGTTTAAGAGATTTGTGGCATGAAGCGCATTTCCCTGCTAGAAACAACTGAGTTATTTTGCGTATATATCAGTCATTAAATACACCATCCTCACAAAACAAATTCAGTTTATGATTATTTTCTGCTTTGTATTACTTTACGTTAGTATTATAACAATATTATTAATAATTAATATACTTAGTTTCAGAACTGAGAAAAAACAAAAATACCACTCACGGAGACATCCGAATACAAGAGAAGCTATAAAATCAGTGTTCTTTCCGGAGTTACTGTACCTAACTGACAAGGAGAGGACTTCAGCGGCGCGATCGACTTTTTGAAGCTATCTACATGGTGATGTAGGTTAAGATCCCAGGTATCACACACTGCGGCCATTCACTCTGATGGTTCCTCGTTGTCGAGTAAAGGAAGAAAGAAACATTCGGAAGTTTGTGTGACACTCAATACTATTAAAATAGGTGGCATAGTATAATTTTTCGTGTGGTGTAATGCATCGGACAACAGCTACAAATGCAGACGATTGTCAGTATGAATCTCGTCAGAGGTATGATTTTTTTTTAAATCGTTGTCGACATTACTTCTATCATAATTTATATTCAATTAACTCGCTTGAATCTTTTAATTGCATTCCTTTGTCATATAATTTTAATCATAATATCAACTTTTTCATTTCCTCTCATTTTTCTTCTTATCATTCTTTCTCCTCTTGAAATACTTTTCATGTCTTTTTAGTTAACGTTATGTGTTAATTTCGATTTAATCACTTTTCTTTGATCAGCCTGTTTTTTCGTCCATGTTATTGTGTTCATTATAGCTATTTTTCATTTTGCTTGAAATTCGATTTATTTATAAACCCGTCTTTCATTTACATCCATGTTACTTTGCCCAGAGTGCAATAGGTATTTAGGTTATGTTTTAAGTGTTTGTATGACGATTACCATGAAAAAAATGGACATCTGGTAACGAAAATGTATTTTTCACACCATTGCACAAATATAAGTAGATTTCTTCATCTCGTGTTGTTCAACTGATAGATCGAAATTTTCAAATAATTGAATATTATAGTAGATGATATAATTAAATTCATATTTACAAAAATTCCTATTGGAAAAGAGTGATATAAAGAAAAATGAAACAAATGAAAATTTCATATGGGGATTAAAATGGTGTGGCAAACATACAGAAATAAACAATTACATTTAAACCTATTAATTTAATAAAAATAATGATCGAAATAATTTCGATACCGATTTAAAAAAAAAAAAAAAAAAAAAACCACCGTATTTCACGGGCTTCGAACGACAACCTATTGCGTATGGTGCTGTTGTCCTATCCGCTACACCATGCCACCACAGCATACGATGCATCTTTAGTTTAATCGTTTTGTCACACAAAATACCGAATTTTTCTTTCATCAGTTACTCGCAAACGAGGGACCGCCAGGGTGAATGGCCGCAGTGTGTGATACTTGGGATCTTAACCTACATCACCATGTAGATAGCTTCAAAAAGTCGGTGGCTTGCTGGGGGACCTCTCCTTCTGAGAAAAAATAAATTAGTTGCCAAAATACGGTATAACACGACTGTAGCATACGCAGTCGAATGGCTGGGTGGAAGTTCCAGGAGTAATATTCAGACACCGAAAATTATTATCCCAGAACAGGGTAGTGATCTCTTATTACCAACGTGATCACTTGGAAAACCAGAGGGGACCACAGAAACCAGAAATACTGACGAAACTGACCTAGGAAAGAACGTGTTCGACTAAAATATTAAAACTTCCTTTGCATTTGAGACAGTCACAAAACAGTTCAAACTGTTAATCGGTATCAGCCTATACTGACCATCAGGACTAACAGTAAAACAGAAAGAAAAAAAGAGAAAGTAGTTTATGTCATGTTTTTCCAGCTTTACAAACAGAGGAACAAACAAAAAGAAATTAAGTACTACATCATTTAGTACGCAACTGTGTGTACATCTTTTTTCTATTTTAAAAATCGATTTGGGTCAATTTCAAACAATTTTGTGGTAAAACAAGATGTAGATAACTGTGAATTCCACAACTGCAACAACAAATCATTGCTGAGATGTTTATTTATGTTTAGTGGTGAAAAGTACGAACAATTTTGTATTAAACGATGCAGTTTCTAAAGTTTTATGAAAATTGTCCACCATCACCTACACAACATAGTTAGTTTTTTAGGCACGTAAACTCAAAGCAACACGTGCTGATCAGAACGACACTTCATGCATAATCATACTCAAGGTGCGCATTTTACTATCACTTCTTACCTACGCATTACATCACAAAAATTTCTTTTAAATAAAAGGTAAATTTTAACAATATTTTAAAATTCTTCAAATGAAATGAGATAGAGGTATTATAAGAACAGTTTAAAAGAAAACATGACTGCTGCTCAAATGTGGAAAATGTTTTACAATGAAACTGAAGCTATTAATTTTCTGTACTGCATATGAGATGTCTTCTGAAATAAACAAATACAGTTTACGGCACATGTGTATAAGACAACAGAGTAATTTTTCCCAACCATCATATATGGCTTTTTGGTCGATAATCCTCTAGAACACTATTTTGCACCCATCGGATACGTAAGTACGCACAAGATTAGATTTTACAGCATGAGCTTCACAACTTTGTTGTACATGAGTGTTATTTCTTGTTAAATAGTATTTACCTAGGTGTCTGAAACATATATACCCATTAATCAGTTTCACAATGTGCTGGTTAGTGTTTTAACTGGTTTAACTACCTTTCGCTCAACAAGATAGCAGAAATGAGGCTCATATGTCTTTCATAAACCAGCTGCAGTTAAATACGTTTTTGCAGGATGAGCAACATGAAGAGATGCCGCTTTCGTGTTTTTGAGCCCACGTTTATTTATCTTCCAGTGTGCTGGTATCATTTAAAATAATTTAGCTGCGTTTTTAATGACAAAACCAACAGAAACAGCTTCTATTGCGTCTTCAGATATTCTGTTGTTCAGTTCGTATACTTCAAATCAATATAAAAAATTTGTTTGCACCTAAAAAATGAGCATCTGGACGCAGATAATACGTAGTCTCCCTCCTTTTGTTAACCCTGCATTCAGGTAGATGGTGCTTTACAAGCTGTAGCTGATTTAAAAAGTAAAAAATCTCAAACGAATATTAGAATTTCCTGTTAAAACTACTTTGGACTCAATTCCACACACATAGGAAATGTACAAATTTCTTTTTGCTCGATGAACAGCAACGACGGATTATGCTTGCAAACTGTGTGTTACGCAGTACAATTTGACTGTAACTCCGATTTCTTTCCACATTACGGTCAAACACATTTTCATGCATTAACCAGCCTCTCAACTTGCTAGGAAGTACTTTAATTGCTTTACATCCATTTCAAGCAAAAATATAGGAAAAATGTGCTCATCTAACTTTAATAAACCAGCTACAGTCTAATTTTAACCCCTTAAAACATTAAGAGTAGTTTTTGCAGTACGGGTCACACAATGCACTTCTGGTTCATAGTTTTTTGAGAGAAAGTACAACCTACCTTCGAGTGCGATTGACTTCCACTATTTAATATACCTTGCAGGGTGCCAGTAGCACATAAAATAAATTGGTTAGAAACAGATTCTTTTGCATCTTGAAAAATCTTCTGTTGTCCATTTCATAAGCACCTGAAAAATAAAAGAAAGGAAAGATTAGTATCTACAGATGTTGAACCACCAGGCATTTTCACTCAGTTATCTGGCACAAAACGGGACTTCCTTATATAACATCACGTCTCTCTTCTCTGTTCAGATTCGCATTCAGGTATATGGTGCATTACAAGCTGTAACTGAATTCGTCATAAAAAAAAACTGGAAAAGTATCATGTTTTCCAGTTGCAAATACTATGCAGTAAATTACGCACACATCTAAAACACAGAAAATGGTAAATTGTTTTCTAATTGATGAGCATCACACAGAGCTTTTCCTTGGTTCTGATGAGTTACAATGTACAACTTACCTATCAGTCCGATTTATTTCCACATTTCACTCAATCGCAACAAGTGGTAGCAACTATTTTAATGAGCTTTAAATGACATTTTGATTGATGATCCTCAAGAGTGAATTTATTATCTCTACACATCTGATACGTAAGCATGCATACGATTCGGTTTTATGGGACAAGCTACAAATTTGTTCTACATGACAATTATTTCTCGTAAAGTAGGAGTTACTTACACGTCAGAATCTAATACACTCATTAACCTGCATCGCAAAGTGGTGGTTCGTTTTTAAACTGGTTTACACCCCTTTCGATAAAAAAGAGAGCACAAATGTGTTCTTCTGACTTTCATAAACCAGCTGCAATATAAATTGTAACTATCTAAAACTTAAAAGATGAAGACAATAAGTTTTTGTGGGATGAGAGACATAAAAAGAATCTACTTCTAGATTTTTGAGACAAAGTAGACATACCTGTGAGTGCGACTGACTTCCACTATCCAATTTGTATTTGATTGTGCCAGTACCATTTAAAAGAATTTAGGTGCATGTTTAATCATGAAAGATGCAGAAAGAGCTTCTTTTGTGACTTGGAAGTTTCTGTTGTCTATTTCACATGCATCTGAGAAATAAATAAAAAAAATAATTAGTATCTGCTAGAAGAGCACCATGACCTGGTATTACCCAATTAAATGATACAAAGCGGTACTCGCTGTAGATAAATTTTAGCCTCTGTACTTTTGTTAGCCTTGCAGTCCGATAGAGGATATCAGAATTCATAATTAAAAAATCTGCAAAGATGTCATAATTCCCTGTTGTGAGTACTATGCAGTCAATTCTGAACACGACTGAAAAGTATAAAACGAGTAGTTTGTCTGGTCTTTTGATAGGAACCTATATGTTATAAAATTACCTTACCTGTCAGTCCGATTTATTTCCACATTCCAGTCACATAGCATGGTGGGATCTCTTTTAAGGAATTTTATTTTCTATTTATTCCATCTCTTGAACTCTATTTTGTATCCAACTTAAAACAGCATGAGCTTCGCAACTTTGTTCTATATGGCAGTTACTTTTCAAGACGTAGGACTTAGCTAAGAGCCCAATACACTTTCAATCACTATCGTGCTTCGCAATGGGCTGTGGAATATTTTAACTGCTATAACATGCTTTCAAGCAAAAGGATAGCATAAATGTGCTTATCTGGCTTTCATAAACCAGCTGCAGTCTACTTTGCAGCTGTGTAAAAAGTAGAAAATTAATAAGAGTAGTTTTTGCAGGATATGCGCCATAATGAGCTTTTACTTCACAGTTTTGTGAGACAAAGTACGAAATACCTTCGAGTGCGATAGACATCCGCTTTACAATTTGTCTTGGAGTGTGCTAGTAGCACATAAAATAATTTAGCTTATTTTTTTTTTATAACGCAGTTAGATGAAAAAGTGTCCTTTGCATCATGCAAATCTTCTCTTGAACACTCCGTACGAAAAACGAAAAAAGGGTCAGTTTGTATCTACAGGAATTGCATCACGAAGTGGTTTTACTCAGCTGTTACATCGTGGGACTCCTTGTATAATATCTGGTCTCTCTCCTTTAGTCAGATTTGCATTCGTGTGTATAGTGCTTTACAAGCTGTAGCTGAATTCATCTCAAAATCTCCAAAAATACCATTTTTTCCTCTTGCAAGCATCAGGTAGAAAATGTCAGTCGATCACAGACAATGGTGAGATGTCTTTTAATGTTCTTTAAATTACTTTCTGTTTGATAATCCCAAGAATGAGTTTATTTTCTATTTGCACAGCACTTGCACTCAATTGAGTACCCATCTGTAATGAAAACAAAATTGAGATTAAATTTTATAGCTCAGGCTTCAGCTTTGTTTTACATCACTGTTATTTATCATGAAGTTGCACTTACCTACATCTCCAAAACTTATACATTCATTAACCTTCCTCACAAAGAGCTTTGTATTTTTCAAACTGGAATAAATTGGTTTCGATCAACAAGACAACAGAAATTTGCCCTTCCGACTTTCATAAACCACCTGCAATCTAATTTGTAATCATCTGAAATACAGAAGATTAATAAGTTAACTTTTTGTGGGATGAGTGACATAAAGAGAATCTACTTCCAGTTTTCTGAGACAAGGTACGTCTTACCTTTGGGTGCGACTGACTTCCACTATTTATTCTGCAGAATGCTAATACCATACAAAATATTTTGGCTGCATGTTTAATCATAAGAGCAGCAGAAGTAGGTTCTTTGGCGTCATGAAAGTTTTCTGTTGTGCAATTCGTACGCATCTGAAAAACAAATGAAGAATAATTAGTATCTGCAAGAAGAACACCACGAAATGGTTTCAATCAATTCAAGGATACAAAGCGTTACTCCCTTAAATTCTAGTTTCTGTAGTTTTGTTCGATTAGCATTCAGGTAGAGAGCGATTTACAAGCTATAGCTGCTTTCATAATTAAAAATCACCAGTTATATCACATTTCCTTGTTGCAAACACTATACAATGATTCTGAACGCATCTGAAACATTTAAAATGAGTGGTTTAATTTTCTGGTTGACAAACATCAACAATATGTTTTGCTAGGCAACTATGGTCTATAAAATAAGACTTACCTTCATTCCATTATATTTCCACTTTTGAGTCGGTTAGTGGGCATGGTGGGAATTCTTTTAAGGATTTTTATTTTCTATTTTGCACAATTCTTGAGCACTGTTTTGTATCCATCTGAAAGATAATCAGTGATCTGAAAGATAATTATTTTTACAGCATTAGCTTCAAAACTTTTTCCTGCATGACAATTATTGCTCGTGAACTATGACTTATCTTCGAGTGCAATACACGTTCCAAAATTATCCTGCATCACAATAGGCTGTGAAATATTTTACCTCTTATAATTTTCTTTCGAGCATATGGATAGCAGAAATGTGCTAATCTGACTTTCATAAATTAGCTGCAGTCTACTTTGTATCCGTCTAAAACAAAGAAAATGAATAAGTTTAGTTTTTGCAGGATAAACATCATAATGAACTTCTACTTCACATTTCTTTGTAACAAAGCACTAATTACCTTCTAGTGCGATAGACATCCACCTTTTAATTTATCTTGCAGTGTGCTAGAAGCACATAACATAGTTAAACGTAATTTTTAATAACGCAGCTAGAAGAAGAACTGTCCTTAGCATCTTAGAAATCTTCTGTTGACCATTTCGTATGAAATATGATAAATTAAAAAAAGATTACTTTGTATCTACAGCAGTAGTGGTTTTACTCAGTTAGCTGTTACAACATGGGACTCCTTTGGATAATATCTCGTCTCTCTACTTTATTCCAATTTGCGTTTGTGTATATGGTGCTTTACAAGTCGTAGATGATTTCTTCATCACAAAATCTTCAAAAATACCATGTTTTCTTTTT
Organism: Schistocerca americana; assembly: GCF_021461395.2. Taxonomy (NCBI): domain Eukaryota; kingdom Metazoa; phylum Arthropoda; class Insecta; order Orthoptera; family Acrididae; genus Schistocerca; species Schistocerca americana. Next base: position 507,911,934 of record NC_060119.1, on the reverse strand, counting down.
GTAAGCATCAGTTAGCAAACTAATCACACATCTGAAGAACAGAAAATGTAGTAGTTATTATCTGGTTGATGAGCAACACCAACAGTGTTTCCTTACAAATGAAGTGTTTCAATGTACAACTCGCTTGTCAGACCGATTTCTTTCCAAATGTCACTCGATTGCGGAGAGTACTGATAGCTATTTTAATGAGCTTTAAATGACTTTCTGAATAATAATCCTCAAGAATTACTTTATTTTCTATTTGCTTCGCTCTTGCACCCTATTTAGTACCCATCTGAAATGTAAGAAATAATAAGATTAATTTTTATAGCATGAGCTTTTCGCTGCCTCTCTGTTTTGTTATTGCTCGCGTAATAACTAATATATGATATAAAATATGTTGCTACGAAAAGAGCCCTGAAATAAATTTTAGGGATGCTGTGCTGTGGCTTTCTTTGGATCATTAATTTTCAACAAAACAAAATATATTATGTTCTTATTATTTCTGGATCTGGCTTTCTATAAGGGGACATTGTTTCGTTACTGCAACTCGCTATAAAGTTCAACGTATCTTCCTTACTTTACAGTCATTGAAAAGGTTACTGAAAATTATTTCGTTATCAATACTGATGTTACACTACGCAATGTTTGTTCAACATCAAAATTTTGCAGTGGATTTCTGTTAACAGTAAAACACCAATAAGTACCACCACTAACACGAGAACATGAGACTATTGTCAGAGAAAAAGATGTTTTTACTATAATGTTTGCCAGACCAGAACTACGCACAGCAAGATTTCTTTTATGTTATGAAGGTAAATTATCTTTTTGCACTGTTAATAATATATCAACCGCAGCCCGCGTCCACCTGTAAAATACATCATAAAATCTGCTGATCTGCCCTGCAACTCCGAAAGCTGAAAGAAATAATTTTAGTTCACTATTACCTGTCCGCTTCTTTGCGGTATGATTGGTTCTCATTTAATGCAGTTTCAATGCATCGCAGCAGCAGCTCGTTCGTTCGTAGCGCAGCTCTGCACCATGAATAATATTTAAATAGCTGAAAATGTCTTAAAAGGATGGGATAAAATACCAGGCAAGCTTATAACAAATCATAATGCAAGTTTTCGCTAAGTAACTCTATTCAAAACATTTGGACAGATTAAATTATTACACACCTTTACAAATCAGTACCTAATGGCGTCCTTCTCTCAATCTTGCCAAAAAAAAAAAAAAAAAAAAAATGCTACACAAGTATACAATATAACGTTACAGACTCTTCCTACTCACGTGACTCCAAGATGACGAGAGAGAAATTAATGCTCACACTATTATTTATACTCATTGTGACATATTCTCATCTTTGTTTGATATTTAATAAGTATCGTCTGCGGCGGTCTCAGTACTCGCCGACGCAGCTATTATCTTTAAAAAAAATCGGTACATAATTCTATACAAGCATAAAACATGGCACATAATAGTTTGTATTTATTACATAAAGTTCAACAGTCGTTGTCCACGCAGTTACAATCCTCCAGTTCAATTATTCTTTTCTCCTTTTTTACCACATATAATATGTGTTTTGCTAAGAGACGTTACAAGCTTCAACTTTGTTCTATATGGCAGTTATTTCTCGTAAATTAGCACTTAATTACAACTCCAAAATTTATTCACTCATTAACCTTCCTCGCAAAAAGCTGGGTAGTTTAAAAACTAGTTTACATCAGTTTCGATCAAGAAGATGGAGGAAATGTGTTCTGCAAACTTTATAAAACATGTGAAGTCTAAATTGTAATCATCTAAACATAGATGATGACATAAAGCTTTCTCAGACACTGTGGCACTTACCATCGTGCGCGACTGACCTCCACTGTTTAATTAATTTGCAGTGTACCATTTAAAATATTTTAGCTGCATTTTTAACCATAAAACCAGCAGAAGTAGCTTTTTTTGAATGATGAAAGTTTTGTTTTGTACATTTCTTATTAACCTTAAAAGTAAATGAGTATAATTAATATCTACAAGAAGAGCCCCACGACCTGGTTTTACTCAGTTACTCCATTAGATAATAATAATAATTAGTAGTAGTAGTAGTAGTAGTAGTAGTAGTAGTAATTAATAGTAGTTTTGTTAGCCTAGCATTCTGGTAGAAGCCGTTTTACAAGTTCTAGCTAACTTCGTACTAAAAGATCTTCGAGGATATCACATTCCCCTGTTGCAAATACTATGCAGTCAATTCCAAACAAATTTCAAACATATAAAATGAGTAGATTAATTTTCTGGTCGGTAAACATAAACAATAGCTTTTTCTAACGAACTATGTGTTTTAAAATAAGGCTTACCTTCATTCTGACTTATTTCCACTTTCTAGTCCGTCACGTAACGTGGTTGGAGCTCTTCTAAGGATTTTTATTTTCTGTTTCGCACAGCTCTTGAACTGTATTTTGTCTCCATATTAAAGATAAGCATGTATAACATTAGTTTTTACAGCATAGGATTCACTGATTTGTTTTTCATGACAATTTCGTCTAATGAAGTAGGACTTACGAGTCCAGTACACTTCCAATCATTATATTTATTTTTTATTTTGTTTACACGTCAAGTTCTGCTGGGCCAAACTGACGAGCAAATCTCCAATGTCAAGTAACGTGTCAGTACATGAAATTAATACATCAAAGTAATAACAGATGGAAATAAAATAATTATGAACCTGGAAAACATCAAGCCATGCGTTTAAGTAAATGTAATCAACAATACAACAAGAATCAGCTTAACTTATCGAGGAGTTCCTCGACAGAACGGAAAGAGTGACGCATGAGGAACTCTTTAGTTTCGATTTGAAAGCACGTGAATTACTGCTTATATTTTTTGAATTCTTATGGTAGCTTACTGAAAAGGGTTGCAGTAGTATACTGCACACCATTCTGAACAACTGTTATTGAAGTCCAATTCAAATGCAGGACTGATTTCTGCCGAGTATTAACTGAGTGAAAGTTGCTTTCTCTTTCAAATAAGCTAACACTGTTTATATGAAGTGACAGTAAGGAATATATACTTTGAAGGGCCAATGTCAAAATACCCAGACTCGTGTACAGGTGTCGAGAAGAGGTTTGTGAACTCACACCACTTATTGCCCAAACTGCCTGTTTCTGTTCCAGAAATTTATTTTTAGAATGGGAAGAGTTGCCCCAAAATATACCACACGACTTAAGCGAAAGAAAATAGGTAAACCATACTAATTTTCTTGCTGAATGATCACTTACTTCAGATACTATTCGAACAGTAAAAATGGCAGCATTAAGTCTTTGAACAAGATCCTGAATGTGGGCTTTCCAATGCAGTTTAATATCTACCTCAACGCACAGAAATTTGAACTGCTCAGTTTCACTAATCATATGCCCATTCTGTGAGATTAAAATGACAGGTTTTGTTGAATTGTGTGTCAGAAGCTGTAAAAACTGATTCTTACTGTGATTTAGCTTTAGTTTATTTTCTACAAGCCATGAAATTATGTCATGTACCGCACTATTTTAAACTGAACCGATGTTGCACGCAACATCCTTTACTACCAAGCCAGTGTCATCAGCAAAATGAAATAGCTTAGAATTACCCATAGTACTTGAGGGCATATCATTTATTTAAATAAGGAATGGGAGTGGCCCCTACGCTGATCCCTGGGGCACCCCCCATTTGACCATACCCCACTCACACCCCAAATCATAACCATTCTCAACACTGTGAATAATGCAGTCTTTTGCAGTGTCTTACTAAAGAAAGAGGAGAAGAAACTGTGAGCTAATCGCCGTATTCCATAATGGTCCAACTTCTGGAGCCATATTTTGTGATAAACATAATCAACCGCGTTAGTTAAATCAAAATATTTGCCTAGCGTTGGAAGCTGTTTGTTTAACACATCCAGTCCCGCACAGAAAAAAGAGAATATAGCGTTTTCAGTTGTTAAACGACTTCTAAAGCCGAACTGTACATTTTACAACAAATCGTGCTCAACTGACTTTCTTAAACCAGATGCAGTCTACTTTGCAATCGTCTGAAACTGATAAAATGAATAAGAATAGTTTTTGCTGGATAAGCGCCATAATGAGCTTCCACTTCACATTTTTATTGAGACAGAACACGAATTACCTTCGAGTGTGATGCATATACACATTTTAATTTATCTTGCAGTGTGCTAGTAGCACGTAGAATAGTGTAGCTTAATTTTTAATAACACAGCTGGAAGAAAAACTACCCTTTGGGTCCTGAATACCTTATGTTCTCCATTTCATATATGAAATAAAAATTAAAAGAAGGATTAATTTGTATCCACAGCAGTTGCACCACAACGTGATTTTACTCAGTTAGTTGTTACAACATTGGGCACCCTTAGATAACATCTCGTCTCTCTCCTTTAGTCAGATTTGCGTTTGTGTATTTGGTGCTTTACATGTCCCAGTTAAATTCAACATAACAAAATCTGCAAATATAACATGTTTACCTGTTGTAAGCATCAGGCAGCAAATTATTGACACATTTGAAACACAGAAAATGTAGTCATTATTATCTGGTTGATGAGCAACACCAACAGCTTTTCGTTACAAATGAAGTGTTACGAAGTACAACTCACCTATCAGTCCGAATTATTTACAAATGTTTGTCGATCACAGAGAATTTTGAGAGTTACTCTAAAGAGCTTCAAACCACTTTCTGTTCGATAATCGTTAAGAATGAGTTTATTTTCTATTTTCGTTCTATGTAGTACCCATCTGGATGTAAGCAAGAATAAGATTAGTTTTTATAGCATGAGCTTCAACTTTGTTTTACATGACAGTTACGTATCGTAAAGTAGCATTTACCTACAAGTCCAAACTGTATGCACTCGTTAACCTGCATCGCAAGCAGTGGGGCAGTTTTAGAGCTTTTTTGCATCGTTTCGATCAACAAGATAGCAGAAATGTACTCTTTTTACATTCATAAATCAGCTGCTGTCTAAATTCTAAACATGTGATACATAGAAGATGATAATTTAACTTTTTGCAGGATGAGCAATGTAAAGAGAATCTACTTCCAGCTTTCTGAGACTAAGTACAACTTACCTTCGACTGACTTCCATTGTTTCATTTACTTTCCAGTGCCCTAGTACGGTTCAAAACATCTAAGCTGCATTTTTAATCGTAAAACCAGCAGAAGTGCTTCTTTTGGGTCATGAACGTTCTCTGTTGTCCATTTCGTATGCAGCTGAATAAAAATGAAGAGTAATTAGTATCTGCACCACGACCTAGTTTTACTCAAGCCAATGACAAAAAGCGGTACTCCCTTGGATAATATCTAGTCTCTGTACCTTTGTTAGACTAGTATTCTGGTAGAGGGAGTATCACAAGTTCTAGCTGACATGAAAATTGAAAATCTGTGAAGATACCATATTTCCCTGCTGTAATTACTATGCAGTCAATGCTGAACACATCTGAAATATGTAAAATGAACAGACTAATTTTCAGCTCGACAAACATCAACAACGGTTTTTGCTAGCACACTATGTATTATAAGATTTACTTTCAGTCAAATTTACTTCCACTTTCCAGACTGTCACGTAGCATGGTGGAAGCTCTTTTAAAGATTTTTATTTTCTATTTCGCACAGCTCTTGAACTCTATTTTGTATCCATCTGAAAGATAAGCGTGGATGAGATTAGTTTTTACAGTATCAGCTGCACAGCTTTGTTCTATATGACAGTTACAACTTGTGACGTAGGACTTACCTACGAGTCCAATACACTTTCAGTCATTATACTGCCTCGCTTTGAGCTGTGAAATATTTTAACTATTATAATTGCCTTTTAGGCAGAAAGGTAGCAGAAATGTGCTCATCTGTCTTTCATAGGCCAGCTGCGGTCTGCTCTGTAACCGACTAAAACTTCACATTTTCAATACTATAACGGCACTTTGCGGGCAGGCGTGTCAATTAGCATCATATTAATTAAAATGGGGGATAAATATACTTTATTTTGGAAGGATTAAGAAGGGGAAAGTAATACGAAACTTTAATAACTGCACAGCATTACTATGAAGAAATATAATGAAAAGTAATAAAAAGCAAAGTAGCAAAGACCAAGCGGGACAGAAAGATATAGGGGCGTGTTTGTTTTTTAATACATATAAAAGAATATGTATCACATTATTGAGCTCTCTACCTTCAGTTATCGCTGTCGGGCTAGTCGACGAAAAAATGGTACGCAACTGCGAAATTCGTTAAGGAGATTATTTAAAGACTCTTCAAGCACGTTTAAAATACATTACGTGTGACGAAGTGATCAGAGACGTTTATTGTCGGGTGGAGTGAAAATGAATCCGACAACACAATTCGAACTTTGTGTTAGCTGGATAAATACTCTTGGGAAACTATTTTGGTTGTGGAACCCACGAAAGCTGTGCACAACGGAAAGCTATAGTTTACGTAATTCTGCATTTTATAAAATGGTGAATCGCGTGTGCGCGGAACATTAATAGAATCTTATCCCTGGACGGTTGCGGGGGTAACTGATACAAACAAGGTGCCAACATAAAAAATAGTTCTGTTATTAACTACCAGATATTAATTAACGGGGACCTAAAATACTAAAAAAGAAGGATAGGATCATCACCTCCAATCCCGATTCATATTTAATTAGTGGAAAGAGAAGTGTTAATAAACAAAATATATTTCGATTTTATCCACGATTTTGGCTTCATTCCGTAGTCTTGACTACATGATAAACAATATCTGTGGTAGTTGTATGCAACGTATCGTGATAATATTTAGCCAACCAATATTGTGGGACACCAAAAATGTAAATGCACGATATTGTTCTTACAGTGCGACGAACTATACTGAGAAACTGAACATCCATTACGTACTTGTATGTTTATCTGCGAAAATGGTCCTTGTCGGTACATCAGCATAGAGTTTGAATAGAATCACTGGAACATTGTAAACCATTCAGATTAATCGAACATCTAAATGCGCATAATGCTGGTACCACCAGGATGTGTTCTTTCTCCTTACCCCCGTGGCAGTAATTGAATTAAGAGTCAGCCGGGAAATACATTTAAATCAATTGACGACCCCTGAGCTAGCGTCACGAATTTTCAAACTTCTACTGCCATGTATGAAGGCGAGTGACACCACGAGTGTTAAAGTCTATCGAGGGATGTCGTCATGATCGTATTGAATGACATTGAGCGGTTACAATACGCAAATAGATGAACTGTACTTTGCAGATTGTAAATCTTCTATTGTACATTTCGTATGAAATACGACAACGAGAAAAAGGATTAATTTATATCTACAGCAGCTGCACCACTACGTTGTTTTACTCCGTTAGTTGTTACAACATTGGACTCCTATGGATAGTATCCAGTCTCTCTCGTTTAATCAAATGGTTCAATTGGCTCTAAGCACTAAGGGTCTTAACATCTGAGGTCATCATTCTCCTAGACTTAGAACTACTTGAACCTAAATAACCCAATTCGAACCTGCGACCGTAGCAGCAGCGCGGTTCCGGACTGAAGCGCCTAGAACCGCTCTGCCACAGTGGGCTCTCCTTTAATCTGATTCGCGTTTGTATATGGTGCTTCTCAAATAGTACCTGAAATCTACACCTCAAAATTTAAAAAAAAATGTGTATTCTTCTTGTAAGTATCAGGCAGCATATTATTCTCTCATCTGAAACACAGAAAATGTTGTAATTATTATCTGGTTGATGAGCAACACCAACAGCTCTTCTTTACAAATGATGTGTTACAAAGTACAACTTTCCTGTCAGTCCGATTCATTTCCAAATGACAGTCGATCACAGAGAATGGTGAGAGCTATTTTAATGAGCTGTAAATGACTTTGTGATTGATAATCAAGATTTAGTTTATTTTCTGTTTGCCCAGCTCTTGCACTCTATTTAGTACCCATCTGAAGTGTAAGCAAGAGTAAGATTAGTTTTTTTAGCATGAGCTTCAACTTTGTTCTACATGACATTTATTTCTGTTAAAGTAGCACTTACATAGAACTTCATATTTATACGCCGACTAACTGCCTTGAAATAGGTGGGTAGTTTTCATACTGGTTTATATGAGTTTGGATCAACAAGATAGCAGAAATCTGCCTTTCTAACTTTCATAAACCAAATGCAGTCTAATTTTTAGCCATCTGAAACAAATAAGATGAATAAGATAACTTTTTACGGGGTAAGCGACACAAAGAGGATCTACTTCCAGCTTTCTGAGAAAAAGTAAAACTTACCTTCGTGTGTGACTGACTTCCACTACTACAATTTACTACAAAGTAAATAATTTGTAGTAAATTGTGTAAAATACTTTAGCTAGATCTTTAATCATAAAACCAGCAGAAGTAGCTTCTTTTGCGTCATGAAACTTTTGTGTTGTCATTTCGTGTGCATCTGAAAAGTAAATGAGAAATAATTAATATCTGCAACAAGAGCGCTACGACCTGGTTTTACCCAGTTCAGTGATACTGAGCGGTGCTGCCTTAGATAATAATTAGCCGTGTGTAGTTTTGTTAGCCTAGCATTCTGGTAGAGGGCGTTCTACAAGCTGTAGCTGACTTCATAATTAATAATCTGCGAATATATCATATTTCCATGTTGCAAATACTATGCAGTCAATTCTGAACACTTTTGAAACATATAAAATAAGTAGGTTAATTTTCTGGTCGACAAACATCAACAATAGCTTTTACTAGCAAACTATGTGATATAAAGTAAGGCATACCTTGAGTCCAATTTATATCCACTTTTTAGTTTGTCACGTAGTGTGCTGGGAGCTCTTTTAAAGATTTTTATTTTCTATTTCGCACAGCTCTTGAACTTTATTTTGTATCTATCTGAAAGATAAGCGTGGATAATATTAGTTTTTACAACATGAGTTTCACAGCTTTTTTCTACATGACAGTTAGTTCTCGTGAAGTGGGACTTACCTATGAGTCCAATACAATTTCAGACAATATCTCGCCTCGCAATGAGCTGTGACACATTTTAACTCATGTTAGATTCCTTTCAAGCAAAAAGATGGCAGATATGTGCTCATCTGACTTTCATAAAACAGCTTCAGTGTACTTTGTAACCGTCTAAAACATAGAAAATGAATAAGATATTTTTTGCAGGATAAGCACCATTATGAGGACTTGCTTCTCATTTGTTTGAAACAAAGTACGAATTACCTTTGAGTGCGATGGACATCCACTTTCTAATTTTTATATCAGTGTGCTAGTAGCACATAAAATAGTTTAACATAATTTTTAATAACGCGACTAGAATAACAACTGTCCTTTGCATCTTCCAAATATTCTGTTGTCCATTTCGTACGAAAAATGAAAAATTAAAAAAGGATTAATATGTATCTACAGCCTTTGCACAACTACGTGGTTATACTCAAGTCACCTGTTACAACATGGGACTCCCTTGGATAATATCTTGTCCCTGTCCTTTACTCCAATTTGCGTTTGTGTATATGATGCTTTACAAGGCGTAGCTGAATGCTGCAACACAAAATCTACAAACATATTATGTTTTTTTTTGGAAGCATCATGCACCAAACTATTCACGCATCTGAAATACAGAAAATGTAGTAATTACTGTCTGGCTGATGAGCAACACCAACAGCCCTTCCATGCAAATGATACGTTACCAAGTACAACTCGCCTGTCTGTCCGATTAATTTTCAAATGCCATTCAATCATGGAAAATGGTGATAGCTGTTTTAATGAGCTTTAAATTGGTTTCTGATTGATAATCCTTAAGAATAAGTTTATTTTCTACTTACACAGCTCCTACACTCTATATAGTACCCATATCCATCTAAACAAGAATAACATTACTTTTTGTAGCATGAGCTTCATCTTTGTTCCACATGACAGTTACTTCTCGTAAAGTAAGTACACAAGTCAACAATACAACAAGAATTCTTTAGTTTCGTTTTGAATGAGCGTGAATTACTGCTTATATTTTTGAATTCTTATGGTATTTTATTGAAAGTGGATGCATCAGTATACTGCGCCCCTTTCTGCACAAGTGTTATTGAAGTCCGATCCAAATGCATGTTTGATTTCGGCCTAGTATTAACAGAGTGAAAGCTGCTTATTCCTGGGAATAAGCTAATATTGTTAACAACAAACGGCAGTAAGGAATATATATTTTGAGAGGCCAATGTGAAAATCCTTGAACTCATGAACAGGTGCTGACAAGAGGTTCGTGAACTTACACTACTTATTGTCCAAACCGCCTGTTACTGTCCCAAAAATATCGTTTTAGAATGGGAAGAATTACCCCATAATATAATATCATACGGCATAAGCGAATGAAAATAAGTAAAGTAAACTAATTTTCGTGTCGAACGATCACTTACTTCAGCTACCATTCGAATAGACAAAATGGCAGCATTAAATCATTGAAGAAGATCCTGAATGTGGACTTCCCATACCCCTCTCAGACTCAATACACAGCCATTCTTAACACTGTGAATAATGACCTTCTGCTGTCTCTTGCTAAAGCAGGAGGTGAATCAACTGTGAGCTACTCCCGCATTCCATAATGGTCCAACTTCTGGAGCAGTATTTTATGATCAACACAATCAAACGCCTTAGTTAAATCAAAAAATAAGCCTAGCATTCGAAACCTTTTGTTTAACCCATCCAGTCCCGCACAGAGAAAAGAGAATATAGCATTTTCAGTTGTTAAACGACTTCTAAAGCCAAACTGTACAGTTTATAACAAATCGTATGATATAAAATGATTAATTATCCTTAAATTCACAGCCTTTTCAATAACTTCAGCAGACACTGATGGCATAGAAACAGGTCTAAAATTGTCTGCTGTATCCGTTTCTCCCTTTTTATAAAGCGGCTTTACTACTGAATAATTTAATTGTTCAGGAAAGTGACCACTCCTAAAGGAAGAAATACATAGCTAACACGTGCAGCACAGTATTTTGAATCTTATAATTTCCTTTCCAGCAAAAATATAGGAGACATGTGCTTATCTGACTTTCTTAAACGAGCTGAACTCTTACTCTGTAACCGTCTAAAACACAGAAAATGAGTAAAAATAGTATTTGCAGGATAAGCGCCATAAGTGGCTCTGAGCACTATGCGACTTAACTTCTGAGGTCATCAGCCCCCTAGAACTTAGAACTAATTAAACCTAACTAACCTAAGGACATCACATACATCCATGCCCGAGGCAGGATTCGAACCTGCGACCGTAGCGGTGGATCGGCTCCAGACTGTAGCGCCCAGAACCGCACGGCCACTTCGGCCGGCTCATTTTTTTTTTCAGTTGGCCACATTATGCAGCAAATTATTCACAGATCTATAATGTAGATTAACTTTACTTTGTATCCATATCAGACGTAAGCATGGATAAGGATAGTTGTTGTAGCATGAGTTTCCCTACAAGCTCTGGTTTCCCTTATTTTATCACGGTGATCGATTCTCCGTATATAGGTCAGTGTCAGCAAAATATTTTCGCTTTCGACGGCGAATGTTAGTGATTGTATTTTTAATGATGTCCGTTCCAAATTCTGTATCATTTCATTGACAGTCTCTCCCGAATTTCGCGATAATACAGAACGTGCTGCCCTTCTTTGAACTTTCTCGTGTACTCCTTAAATCCTATCTTCTAAGGATCCCGCACTGCGAAGCAGTATTCTAAAAGGAGACGGACAAAAGTAATGTAGGCAGTCTCCTTAGTAGATCTGTTACATTTTCTAGGTGTCCTGCCAGTAAAACGGTGAGGCGGGCCTGCTCTTGGCGGGAGGTGAGGCCGCGACTCCCAGTATAGCTGAGCTGCGCCGCTCCGAAACAAGCGCTGCGCTTCGCGATAAAGACAATCTCGGTCTGATAGGACGCACTATATCAGGTGAACTAACATCAGCAGTATTGGCAAAATGCGCGAAACTGTTCAGGTTCAAATGGCTCTGAGAACTATGGGACTTAACAGCTGAGGTCATCAGTCCCCTAGAACTTAGAACTACTTAAACCTAACTAACCTAAGGACATCACACACATCTATGCCCGACGCAGGATTCGAACCTGTGACCGTAGCGGTCGCGCGGTTCCAGACGGAAGCGCCTAGAACCGCTCGGCCACTCTGGCCGGTGGAACTGTGTGTCCGTGTACGAGAAAAAGATATGAGAGTTGGAAGTAAAACTGTCTACCACGAAGGACCAAAGGCGTAGGTGAAAATAAGGAAGAAGACACAGACATCCTCCTTATACAGGTTGCACGTGAAAAATTTGGCGCTGAAGTGACTAAGGCAGTCAGTGAAAGTGGCCATCGGGTGGGACGGAAACTACCAGGTGCTACAAAAACTCGTCCAATAACAGTTAATCTTGTCTCCTAACGAAAAACGGCAGAGATCTTTACCCAGAAGAAGAGAATAGCAAGGACAGGGCTTACAATAACCGAAGATCTTACCCCCGAGTAGCTAATGATTTTAAACTGTGCCATATCTCCTTTCGGTCTGCAGAATGTGTGGACTCAGGATGGCAGAGTAATCATCAACACGGCAGCTGGTAAGAAGACAGTCATAAATATGACAGAACTGAATAGTATCAAGTGAAGCTATTCGAGCCAAAAATAAACGTAACACGATTTGCCTTGTTTAAGTACTAACAAATTATAACATCTCCTATAATCAGATACACTATCTTGTAATTGTATTAATCTTTTAATTACCCGCATATTTGTACCTTCGACTGATTGTTTTTATAATTGGATTAACTTTGTATTATTTTTCTGTAGCGTAACGTTTATTTAGTTTTAGTTAGAGCTGATACTATTTTTCATTTGCTCAGTTTATTTTCTTCCATTTTGTAATTGTACCACTGAAATTATTAGTTTCTCCTTTAGATCATTAGTCACCCATCTCTTCGGCTTAAATTGTACGTAACAAAAATCGCTATCTGTGTCATTTTAGTAAATTTCAATTAAATTCTAGCTTCCTACGATAATCTATTACTTATTACGTTTACTTCTCTCTGCTGGCAGCAACTGCGTCTTAAATCATTTTTTTTCTTTCCACTGTTAACTGTTTCAAATATATTAATTACATTTCATCCTTTATGACAGAGGATACACAGCCAGTATTGCTTTTCTTGCCGTATTTATTGTTACGTGTTTCAAAATGGTTCAAATGGATCTGAGCACTATGCGACTTAACTTCTGAGGTCATCAGTCGCCTAGAAGTTAGAACTAATTAAACCTAACTAATCTAAGGACATCAAACACATCCATGCCCGAGGCAGGATTCGAACCTGCGACCGTAGCGGTCGCTCGGTTCCAGACTGTAGCGCCTAGAACCGCACTGCCACTCCGGCCGGCAGCCGTTAATGTTTCGGTTATATTCTTCTCACACCGAATACTACTACTTCATTTTCTGTACCCGTGCAACCTCAGGAAATCTCTTGCAATGCACTCGCGGAGTCGCAAGCAAGGCGCGCAAAATCGCGGACACCCTTGTGGAATGTCACTTTGCGGAAGTAGCGACCAGTGCCGCTCGCCGCAGGTAGTTCCTAACAGAGGAGGAAACCAGTCAACCACCCTACTCCTGGCTACTCAGCGGAACGCGTCAGAGCTTTTATAGCGGACTGCAACACCCAGTCTTTATCTGCACATTACGCAGAACTTAGCCTCCTCTTCAACCAACTTTACCTAGCACGTAATCCCCTTATCCAAAACGTGGTTAAAACCACACATATCCTCTGTATCTATCCATCTTCGAGGATACACATTTCCAAGGGCAGACTGATCAAATAAGCGAGGTGGGGATATCGGAGCGTATATACAAACAGATCGCAAACCGAAAGTCTTTTGTGCATCAACTACTGCTGAAGAAAAAGAGGCTGAGTTCATATTCACTGAAATAAATATACACAGTCAGAAGTGCTTGACTGGTGTTGTCTACAAACCGCAAAAAATAAGTTCAATGACTTCCTTTCAGTTAGAATTACATTCACTTGAGAGTCAATACGAACATGTCATCGTAATGGGAGACACGAACATAGACCTACTGAGACACACTCCCTCTGCAATAAACCTAAGAAGACTGTTTAGTTGCAATTGCATGAACATTCTTCCATTACCATCCACACACCATTCGGCGCACACTCATACTTTTATGGACGTAATCGTAACGAAAAATAATTACAAAGTAAGACATGTTGGTCAAACCTCAGCCCCATGCCTCTCAGCACTTGGTGTAATATTCCTGGCCTACTCTGTGCAGCCCCCAATGATCAAATCGCGTTACATAACTTGTAGGAACATGAAACGAATTGATCTTGACGCTCTAACAGCCGACTGCTCAGAAATCTCATGGCATCAAATAATCAAAGAACCTACAATCGATGGCAAAATCAATGAACTTGGTGATAAACTCATTGCCCTCTATGACAAAGATGCACCTGTACACACAATCCGTGTAAGAAAATCTCCTGCTCCCTGGCTGACAACTGAATTACGTCAAATGATGAATAATAGGGATGCTGCCCACAGGCGTTTCAAGTCAGATCCGAAACCAGAGCGTTTCAAAGAATATATAAAGCTACGGAACAGAGTGAAACAATGCATTCGCAATGCCAAAATCAGGCACGCTCGCTCCCTCGTATGCAGCGATCTGACGCCCACGACTCTGTGGAAGCATCACCGCAGCTTGAGGATTGGAAATCCCAAATCGGAAACTGCTTTTCAGGTCTCAGCTAACGAATTAAATGTATTCTTCTCTGTACCTCTGTATACCCATAAGGCTGATAATTACCATCGACAAGAATCCCCTAACTGGATAAACCATGATACCTTCCATATAAAACACGTAACAATAGCGCCGGCTGGAGTGGCCGTGCGGTTCTAGGCACTACAGTCTGGAGCCAAGAGATCGCTACGGTCGCAGGTTCGAATCCTGCCTCGGGCATGGATGTGTGTGATGTCCTTAGGTTAGTTAGGTTTAATTAGTTCTAAGTTCTAGGCGACTGATGACCACATAAGTTAAGTCGCGTAGTGCTCAGAGCCATTTGAACCATTTTGAACCACGTAACAATAAATACGGCAAGAAAAGCAATACTGAGAATCTCTTCTGATGCGATAGGTGATGACGGTATCAATATAACTATGATTTAGTATGACGCCAACATCTTAGTACCTGTGTTGACTGACATTTAATTTCTCCCTCGGAAACGGAATATACCGCACTGCATGGAAAACAATCATAATCCGATCCATACCTAAGATCGAAAACAGCCTAGTGATTACCGACCAATTAGCACCTGAATAAATTGTTCATTATCAAATCACTGAACACCTGCATGCATTTAACCTATATGAAAAATTTCATTCTGGTTTCCTTAACAAACACTCCTCTAATTAAAGTAAGTGATATCCTGAATTATGCCATCGACAGCCGAAAGGCGATAATAATGACGCTACTAGACTTAAGCAAAGCTTTTGACACTGTTAACTTTGACATATTGCCCAGAAAAATGCGACAGCTTAACTTATCAGATAGTGCCATGAGGTGGTTTGAAAGCTACTTAAAAAACAGACAGCAATGTGTTGTCTGTGTAAATGAAAAATTTTCCTGGTAACATGTCTCAACAGAAATGCCACAAGGATCAGTCTTAGGGCCACTTTTGTTGCCCTTGTATGTCAATGAGATTTCGTCGCTTCTGTCCTCCCGTAAATATCACTTCTATGCTGACGACCTCCAGCTTTACCTAAGCGTCAGACCTGAAGATATAAACACTGCAATCGTTCAGATGAACGATGGTTCAAAAAATGGTTCAAATGGCTTTGAGCACTACGGGACTCAACTGCTGTGGTCATTAGTCCCCTAGAACTTAGAACTACTTAAACCTAACTAACCTAAGGACATCACAAACATCCATGCCCGAGGCAGGATTCGAACCTGCGACCGTAGCAGTCGCACGGTTCCAGACTGCGCGCCTAGAACCGCGAGACCACCGCGGCCGGCTGAACGATGGTTCCAATGGCTCTAAGCACTATGGGACTTAACATGTGAGGTCATCAGTCCCCTAGACTTAGAACTACTTAAACCTAACTAACCTAAGGACATCACACACATCCACGCCCCAGGCAGGATTCAAACCTGCGACTGTAGCAGCAGCGCCGTTCCGGACTGAAGCGCCTAGAACCACTCGGCCACAATGGCTGGCAGATGAATGATGATCTGTCTTTAGCGGCAACATGGACGAAAAACATGTGGCTTAAACTACATGCAAAAAAGACACAAGTAATCTTAATAGCTCATCCGAAATTAATAAGTTCAGTTTTCCGCAAACGGCTGCATCTTACTCTGCTCGACTATATTCCAATACCATATCAGAAAACAATTAAGAGCTTGAGTGTCACTTTGGATGGGCATCGCAATTGGGTTGAGAATTAGCTGCAGTGTGCCGGAAGACGTCCGCTTGTTTCTATGCTCTCAAAAAGTTTCGGAACGTATATCCACAGGACGTGAAACGCCAGCTCGTGCAAGCACTCGTTCTACAGAACTTCCACTGTTGTGATGTAATTCAACTTGGCATGAGTAGTGAAAATAAAAAACGGTTAGAACTAACTATGAGTGTGTGCGTTATACCTGCAACATTCGCCGATATGATCCTGCTATTGCTTCATACTCCCAGCTAGTGTGGCTGTGGCTGGACAAATTGCGTGACTAGCACACTCTATGTCTACTTCATCGGCTCATAATTACGCAAGCACCCCAATCCCTTGCTTCAGAGATTAAATGCTTTTCATGCGATCATAATGGAAACACGAGGTCATTTTTATTTGGTATCCTAACTGTACCCACTCACAAAACGAAAACTGTTGCAAACTCCTTCTCTGATGCCGCAGCTCGCCTCTGGAACAAACTGCCCCTTACTTTGCGCAAAATTCAATCCCCTGCTACGTTTAAGTAGAGACTGAAGCATTTCCTACTATCATCCTCATAACGTTTTCCACAAAATTAATGTACAAGCCCACTCTTCCCCCTCTGTCAAATGGCAAAGCTCGTGCCTCCTATATCGCTCTTTTCACTTCTTCCTCTACTTCTGTCTCCTATATCTACGCAATCTTCTTTTCCCTCATATTTCCTTAACTGTGTTCCATCAAGTCTCTATTCTTCCTCTACCTTCACCATCAGTTTCCCTCATACCCACTGCTGCTTTCCCTCATATTTCCTTAACTGTGTTCCATCAAGTCTCTATTCTTCCCCTACCTTCACCATCAGTTTCCCTCATACCCACTGCTGCTAGCACTCCTACCTACAATCTGTCTTTATCATTATGTCTAATTATTGCCGTACTTATCATCTACAAACATACTGTATGTGTGTGTATTTTTCCAGGTGTACACTTGTATTTGTTTATTTAACTTTTGTACTAGATACAGTTTAACATGCCTAGTAAAACATATGAAAGCAAAATGTGTAGAGCGCCTGGGCAGATGTAAGAGAGGGCCTGATGGAACTAATCTTGCCAGATTAAATGAATCAAGCAATAAAAAGATAAATAAATAGTTGGAGCTACTTTAAGAAGTTTTATTTCCTGTTTCGCGCAGCTCCTTAACGCCATTTTGTACCTACCTGAAATGTATTCGTGGATGAGACTAGTTTATACAGCAGGAGCTTCACAACTTTATTCTACATGAACGTAATTTCTTGTGAAATAGGACATACTTATGAGTGCAATATATTTTCATTCATTAACCTACCACACAATAAGCTGGGAAATATTTTAACTGTTATAATACCCTTTCAAGCATGTGCTCATCTGGCTTTCATAGACGAGCTGCAGTCTAGTTTTTAACTGTCTAAAACATAAAAAATAATAAGATTAGTTTTTGCAGGATGAGCGCAATAATGAGCTTCTACTTCACAGATTTTTGGGACAAAATACTACACACCTTCGTGTGCGATAGACATCCACTGTTTCATATCTCTTGCAGTGTGCTAATAACACATAAAATAATTTAGCTTCATTTTTAATACTGAAAATAGAAGAAGCAGGTTTCTTTGCATCCCGCAAATCTTCTGTTGTCCATTTCGTATCCTCCTGAAAGTAACAATGAGAAATAACGAGTATATACACCAGTTGACCACCAGGTGGTGTTAATCAGTTATCTGATACAATGTGGGACTCCCTTGGATGATATCTCGTCTCTCTCCTTTAGTCGGATTTGCATTTGAGTATTAGGTGCTTTACGTGTTGTACCTGAATTCATCATCCAAAAATCTTCAAAAATGTAATATTTATACTTGCCAACACTAGGCAGCAAATTATTCAACAACTGTAACACAGAAAATGTAGAAATAATTTACTGGTTGATGAGCATTACCTGCAGCTTTTGCTTGCAACTGATATGTACAAAGCTCACCTTGCCTGTCACTTCGATTTATTTCCAAATGTCAGTCGATCACCGAGAATGGTGGCAGCTCTTTTTAAATGTGCTTTAATTGACTTTGCGATCGATAATCCTCAAGAATGACTATTTTGTATTTCACACAGTTCTTCAACTCCATTCTGTACCCATCTGAAACGTAAACATGGAAGAGATTAGTTTTTATAGCATGAACTTAAACATTGTCCTACATGACAGTTATTTCCCGTAAAGTAGTACACACCGACAAGTCAGAAACTTATACCCCTGTTAAACTGCCTCGCAAAGTGCTATGTAGCTTTTAACTTGGTTTAGATCCTTTTCTGACTTTCATAATCCAGCTGCAGTCTAAAATAGAATAATCTAAAACATAGAAGATGAATAAGATAAGTTTTTGCAGGCTGAGCGATTTAAAGAGATACTACTTCAGCTATTTGAGACAGAGTACAAATTATCATCGAGAGCGACTGACTTCCTCTGCTAAGTTTATCTTGCAGTGTGCTAGTACCATTTAAAACAAGTTAGCTTCATGGATGGTCATGAAACCAGGAGAAATAACTTCTTTCGCGTCTTGAACGTTTTGTTGTCCATTTAGAATGCATCTGAAAAATAAAAGAAAGAATAATTAGTATCTGCAGGAAGAACGCCAAGACAAAGTATTACTCAATTAAATGATACAAAGCGATACTCTCTTAGATAATATCTATTCTCTGTACTTTTTTTAGCCTTGCATTCTTGTAGAGGGTGTTTTACAAGTTCTAGCTGACTTAGTAATTTTAAAAAAAGAATTGCGAAAATATGTTTTCCTGCTACAAACATTACGCAGTCAATTCTGCACACAACTGAAACATATAAAATGAATAAATTATTTTCTTGTAGACGAGCATCAACATTGGATTTACTTGCACTCTATATTTTGCAAAATACAAATTGCCTGTCAGTCCGATTTATTTCCACATTGAAGTATATAATGTAGCGTGGTGGAAACTATTTCAAGGAGTTTCATTTTGTATCTGGCTCGGCTCTTGAACTCTACTTTGTACCCGTCTGGAACGTAAGTGTGGGTAAGAGCAGTTCTTACAGCATGAGCTTCACAACTTTGTTCTATGTGACAGTTATTTCTCGTGAAAAAGGACTTAACTGCGAGTCCAATACATTTTCATTCATTAACCTGCCTCGCAATGAACTGGGAAATATTTTAACTATTTTCATTTCCTTTCAAGTAAACGGTAGCAGAAATGTGCTCATCTGACTTTCATAAAACAGCTGCAGGCTAAATTGGCACCATCTAAAATATAAAAGACGAATAAGATAAGTTTTAGTAGGATGAAAATATCATACTTTCCTATTGCAAACAGTACGCATTCAATTTTTCGCACATCTGAATTATATAAAATGTATGAATTATCAACAATGGATTTGCTTGCTAGAGTCAGGCAGCAGTAGCCGGCCGACACAGACGCAGCAACAAGGAAGTTACCGATTATATGACTTTTACGAGATCCTAACCAGAAGCCAATTATATAATTTCGTCTGGCTGCTTTGACAGTTTAGTTTCTTGAGGTTTTGCCTGTTAATTTAATATCCAATAGCCACAGTTCTTACGTTCTCGTCTGCGTCGGAAAGTAAACCGATTTTGTCACATATTAGAAATTCCTAATCAGGGACGAATTATTTAGTTTCACCTGTCAGCTTCGTTAGTTAGGTTTTTGAATCTCTGCATATTAATCTAATTTATTAGACACAGTTCCTGCGTTTTCGTCAGCGTCAACAGTAGAGTTCCGCAGCGCGTGTCGATAGTCCATTTACCCAGATAGTTTAGTTTTCCACTGTCTTTAGTATGCATAGGGCATGTGATTGTTGCTTGCCGATGCGATGGCTTTGGTTACACAGCTTGAAGCTGCAGTGGATGGGCACCACTGTTGAGGGCCGGCCGTGGGGATCCAACGGACGTCCAGCACGTCAGAGTCCTCCGCTCGGTCCTCACCGGTGGCCAGCCCAGTTACTGCTCGCACTGAGGCTGACCCCTCACCTGTGGTCGAGTGAGAGATCGCCCCAAGATGAAGCAGGCGGTGAAAGACTTCCCAGGCGGGCGCACGTAAGGCCTCCCCAGTTAGTCTGACAAACAGGTTCCAGATGCTGTCTGTGGCTGACACTGTCGCTCAGCGAGATGCCGTCACCTGTCCAATTTCAGAGGAAACCTCTCAGTCTGCAACATCTGGCCAATCACAGAGGGTGGGTTTATTGATAGTTGGGAGCTGCAACGTTAGGCGCATTATGGGGCTCCGTAGTGATATGGCTGCCAAGAAGGGGAAGAAAGCCAATGTGCAATCCGTGTGGAGAGGAAGAATTCAAGGCGTGGGACAGGTCCTTCCGGATGCCATGAAGAGCACAGGATGCAGCCAACTGCAGGTGGTGGCTCACGTCGGTGTCAGTGATGTGTCACTTTGAATCGGAAGGGATTCTCTCTGGTTTCGAGCGGCTAACAGAAGTTGTAAAGGCTGTCAGCCTTGCTTGCGAGATGAGAGCGGAGCTGACCATTTGCAACATAATCGACAGGACCGATTGTGGACCTTTGGTACAGAGCCGAATGGAGGGTGTCAATCAGGGGCTCAGACAGTTCTGCGACCGTGTAGGCTGCAGATTCCTCGAATTGCGCCATTGGATGGTTGGGTTTCGGGTTCCGCTTAATACGTCAGGAGTCCACTACACGGAAGAGGCGGCTACACGGGTAACACGGGCTTTGTGGCTTGGAATGGGCGGTTTTTTAGGTTAGAGAGTCTCGTGAAAACACAAGAACGGCTTCAGTTACAAAGGGTGCAGGCCGAACACAGGAACAACGTAGATACGGGAACAATCGGTATTACAGTTGTAAATTGTCGGAGCTGTGTTGCTAAAAAACCAGAGCTCCAAGTGCTAATAGAAAGAACTGATGCTCGAATCGTTATAGGCACTGAAAGTTGGCTAAAGCCGGAGATAAGTTCAGCCGAAAGTTTTGCGCAGAACCTAACAGAGTTCCGAAAGGATAGGCCAAACACAAGTTTGCGTGTCTGCAGTTGTTAGAAGTAGCTCATGTTGTCGCGAAATTGAAGTAGATAGTTAGCATGGGCAGAGGTCATTGTTGGTAACCGGAATAAACTAATAATTGGATCCTTTTACCGACCTCCCAATTCAGATGATGCAATTGGTGAAAGATTCAAAGAAAACTTGAGTTTAATATCAAATATATACCTGACTCATATAATTATAGTTGCTGGTGACTCTAATTTATCCTCGATATGTTGGAGAAAATACATGTTTAATTCTGGAGGTACGCATAAAACATCATCTGAAATTGTGCTTACTGCATTCCCTGAAAATTATTTCGAGCAGTTAGTTCATGAGCCCACGCGAATAGTAAACACTTGTGAAAACACACTTGACCTCTTGGCAACAAATAATCCTGAGTTAATAACGAAAATCAAAACGGATACAGAGATTAGAGAACACAGGGTTGTCGTAGCGAGATTTAATATTGTAATGCCCAAATCCTCAAAAAATAAACCAAAGACATACCTAATCAAAAAAGTCTATAAAAATTCACATGACGCATTCCTGAGAGACAATCTCCACTCCTTCCAAATTAACAATGTAAGAGCAGACAAGATGTGGCTTGAATTCAGAGAAATGGTACCGGCAGCAGTTGATTGATTTACACCAAATAAATTAACGAACGACGGAGCTGATCCTCCTTGGTACACAAAACGGGTCAGAACACTGTTGCAGAAACAACAAGAAAAACATGGCAAATTTAAAAAGACGCAAAATGTCCAAGATAGGAGATCCTTTACAGAAACTCCAAATTGAGCACGGAGTTCAGTGCGAGATGCTTATAATAGTTTAAACAACGAAAATTGGTATCGAAATCTGGCAGAAAATCCAAAGACATTGTGGTCGAACGTGAAGTAAGCTAGCGGCAAGACACAATCAATGCCTTCTCTGCGCGATAGCAATGGAGATACTATCGAAGACAGTGTTGCTAAAACAGCATTGCTAATCACAGTTCTCTGAAATTCCTTCATCAAAGAAGACGAAGTAAATGTTGCAGAAGTCGAGTCAAGAACAGCTGCCAACATAGCGGAGAAGTAGATATCCTTGGAGTAGTGAAGCAACTTAAATCACTTAATAAAAGCAAGTCTTCTGGTCCAGACTGTATACCAATTAGGTTCCTTTCCGTATATGGTGATGCAATAGCTCCATACTTAACAATCATATGCAACCGTTCGCTCGACGAAAGATCCGTATCCAAAGAATGGAAAGTTGCACAGGTCACACCAATTTTCAAGAAAGCTAGTAGGAGTAATCCACTAAATTACTGGCCCATATCATTAAAGTCGATGTGCAGTACGATTTTGGAACATACATTGTGTTCGAACATTATGAATTATCTAGAAGAAAACGGTCTATTGACACACAGTCAACACAGACTTCACAAAACTAGCTCTACTTGCACGAAGTGTTGAGTGCTGTCGACAACAAATTTGGAATTGATTCCGTATTTCTGTATTTCCTAAAGGCTTTTGACACTTTACCACACAAGCGGCTTGTAGTGAAATTGGTTGCTTATAGAATATCGTCTCAGTTATGTTACTTCCTGTGATTTCCTGTCAGAGAGGCCACAGTTCGTAGTAGCTGACGGAAAGTCATCGAGTAGAAGAGAAGTGATTTCTGGCGTTATATTCCCTTTGCAGTTCCTTATCTATGTAAACGATTTGGGAGACAATTTGAGCAGCCATCTTAGGTTGTTTGAAGATGACGCTGCCGTTTATCGACTAGTGAAGTCATCAGAAGATCTAAACGAATTGCAAAACGATTTACAAAAGATATATGTATGGTGCGAAAATTCGCAATTGACCCTAAACAACGAAAAGGGTGAGGTAATCGACATGAGTGCTTAAAGGAATCATTAAACTTCGGTTACATGATAAATGAGTCAAATCTAAATGCCGTAAATTCAACTAAATACCTAGGAATTTCAATTATGAACAACTTAATTTGGAAGGAACATACGAAAAGTGTTGTGGGGAAGGTTAACCAAAGACCGCGTTTTATTGGCAGTACGCTTAGGAATTGTAACAGATCTACTGAGGAGACTGCCTACATTACGCTTGTCCGTCCTATTTTAGAATGCTGTTGTGCAGTGTGGGATCGTTACAAGGTAGCATTGAAAGAGTACATAGAAAAAGTTCAGAGAAGGGCAGCACGTTGTTTATTATGAGGAAATAGGGGAGAGAGTGTCAGTGAAATGATACTGGATTTGGGATGGACATAATTAAAAACAAAGGCGTTTTTCACTGCGGAGAAATCTTCTCACGAAATTTAAATCACCAAATTTCTCCTCCGAATGCGAAAATATTTTGTTGACGCTGACCTACATAGGAAGAAACGATCACCATGATAAAATAAGGGGATGCAGAGGCAGAGCTTGTTCGGAAAGATATAGGTGTTCGTTCTTTCCGCACTCTAAACGAGATTGGAATAATAGAGAATTGTGAGAGTGGTTCGATGAACCCTCTGCCAGGCACTTAAATGCGATCTGCAGGGTATCCAGATAGATGTAGATGTTGCAAAGTTATTTCCACAGTTCACTTGATCGCGTAACAATGTGGCAACTACTTTAAGGCGTTTTAGATGACTGATTGATGATCCTGACGATGGATTTATTTTCTGTATCACACACCTCTTAAACTTTATTTTGCACCCATCTGCAACGTTAACGTTGAGCTTAGCAACTTTGTGCTACATGAGAGCTATTTCTCGTCAAGTAAGACTTACATACGAGTCCTGTAATATAGTCTCATTAATCAGCCTCGCAATGTGCTGGGTAATATTTTAACTTGTTTATATGTCTTTCGATCAACAACAAGCAGAACTTTGTTCTACAAACTTTCATACACCTGCTGCTGTCTAATTTGTAACCATCTATAACATAAAAGATGAATAAGATAATTTATTGCAGGATGAGTGACCAAAAGAGACCCTACTTCAGCTTTCTGAGACAAAGTTGAAGTTCCTATCGAGTGCGACTGTCTTCCACTTTTTAAATTATCTTGCAGTGTGCAAGACCCAGTTAAAATAATTTAGCTTCATTTTTTATCGCGCGACCATCAGAAAGAGCTTGTTTCGCATCTTGAAAGTCTTCTGTTGCGTATTTCCTACACATCTGAAAAATACAGAAAGATTAATTAGTATCTACAAGATGGGCAACACCAGGTGGATTTACTCAGTTGTCTGACAGTAAGAGGGACTCCCTTGTATAATATTTCGACTCCCTCCTTTTTTCAGCTTTGCAATCGATTAGTGGGTATTTACAAGCTTTAGCTGTATTCATCATTAAAAAATCTGCAAAAATATCATGTTTTCCAGCTGCAAATACTATCCATGAAATCCTGCATCATCTGAAACGTAGAACGTACAAATTATTTTCTGGTCGATCAAAATCGCCAACAGCTTTCTCTTGCAACAGATATGGTACAAAGTACAACTTTCCTGTCAGTCCGATTTATTTCCACATTTCAGTCAATCGTGTAGAGTGGTGGAAGCTATTTTAAGGAGTTTTAAATGATCTATTGACAGATAATCCTCAAGAATGAATGTACATTCTATTTCGCATAGCTCTTGAACTCTATTTTGCACCCACCTGAGACGTAAGCATGGATAAGATTAGTTGTTACAGAATTTGCTTTGACAACTTTGTTCTATGTGACAGTTACTTCTCGTGAAGTTGGACTTAAGTACGAGTCAAACACATTTTCCCTCATTAACCTGTCTCATAGTTTGTTTGGTAGTATTTTAACTGATGTAAATCCTTTTCAATCAAAGACGTAACAGAAATGTAGTCTTTAGACTTTCATAAACCAACTGCAGTCTAATTTGTAATCGTCTACAACATAAACGATGAATAAGATTTGT